>NC_139546.1:18431371-21411475 GCF_965153285.1 Podarcis tiliguerta | reverse complement strand
AAAAAATCTGCTAGTGTGGTACACAGTTGCTTAGTCACCGTGATTTCCCTCTGATTGCCCCAAGGATTCAACTCATGCTCCCATATGCCAACAATGGAGGGGGCTGTGCCTTTCATTATTTGCTCAGGCTGTGCGGTTTGGTGAGCTGGAGGACCTTTCTTTCTTTCTTTCTTTCTTTCTTTCTTTCTTTCTTTCTTTCTTTCTTTCTGAGAGCCAGCATGGTATAGTGGTTAAGAGCAGTGGACTTGTAATATGGTGAACTGAGTTCACATCCCCGCTCCTCCACATGCAGCTGCTGGGTGACCTTGGGCCAGTCACACTTCTTTGAAGTCTCTCATCCCCACTCACCTCACAGAGTGTTTGTTGTGGGGGAGGAAGGGAAAGGGGAATGTTAGCTGCTTTGAGACTCCTTAAGGGGAGTGAAAGGTGGGATATCAAGTCCAAAACTCTTCTTCTTCATCTTTCTTTCTTTCTTTCTCAATAAGATTGTGGATTCGAATTCAACCAGCCCCTCCACTCCTTTCAGAATAAGTGGGACAGAAGCTTATATACCATAGAATCTACCTATTGGAAAATGAAGGGAGAACATAATAGAGTTCTGTACATCCAAACACCATTGTTGTTTGGAGGGGCAGTTGTTAGCAGCTTAATAATGGATACAAGGAAATCTCTTCCTATAAAGAGTACTCGTTTACAGGGCATAAAAAGAGGGCAGAATTGGGAGGATAGGTCTTTTATCAGCTATTAGCCTTCATCCCCAGCACCTGGTACTTGAAGGTATTCTTACCCTCATGTTTCAAGACAATATCAGTTGCTGGCAACAAAGAAAGGAATGTGGTTGCTTCCATCCTGTGCTTTTCAACTTCCTGGGTGCCTCTGGTTGGCCATCATTGAAAAATGGTGCTGAAGTAGATGTACTTTTGGTGTGATCTAGCAAGGCTTTTTTTCTATCTGCTTAAAGAGTTTCTGTTTGTTGATGGTGTTCTTCAGGCTAGGAGTCATTATTCCTCTTAAGGTATGGGATGGGAGGCCGTGGGGGCGAGTATTGGGATTGGAGACTTTTGACTGTGTTTCCCCCGTATCCTCATGCCCAGGAGCTGACCACTGTGCGTGTCCAAGATCCTCGTGTCCAGAACGAGGGCTCCTGGAACTCTTATGTGGACTACAAAATATTCCTCCATGTAAGTATGGCAAAGCTGGAGCTGGAAGGGGTCCAAAGAGCAGCAGCTAAAGTGACTGGAAATATGGCTTGTCATCTCATGTAGAAAACATTTGTAGAACAAATTCTTCTTCTAACAAAGCCTTCTTTGCCTGGTGCTGAAATGGCCACCTCTGCTACTTCTTCAAACTGCTGCGTAAGTGAGAGTAAACGGCCTGTATTCCAGTCCCTCTGGCAACTGCACAGAATTTGGAAGAGAAGTCAACTTTGCATCGCGGGCAGGCAGAAGGCAAGAGACAGCAGGAATTCTCCTGCTATTTGTTTCTTACCTTTTCCAAAGCTATGCACAAGTGAGACAAGATGCCAAGAGAGCTCATTAGCAGGCACAGAGGGAAGAAAGATACATTTTCTCTTGCTTGTGATGGAGTTCGGAGAATGAAAGAAAGAGCAGGAGAAAATCTTGCTGCTTCTTCCCTTCTCCAGGCTGCAGTGCAAAGAAGTCTGAAAGAGACTTCTAGGAGTCATGGGTACTCTCCATTGGCACCTTATATTGGTCCACACAGCTCACTATTGTCTCCATTGGCATGCAGCAGCAGCCTTCCAAGGTTTCAGACAGGGTTCTCCCTGCCTCTGCTTGGATTGAATCTCAAACCTTCTATGTAGAAAGAAGATGTTCTGCCACTAAGCTACAACCCTAATCCAGGGATTGTGCTGGTCCTTATGCTATAACAGAGTGACCTCTGAGAAAACAGAAGCTAGCCATCTCTGGATTAGAGGATTATGTGGAGGATGGCTGGGAGTCAAACTATCTTGGGGACCTTGCCTGCTGGTTTAGAGGCTGGACCACCAGATCATGCAGATAAATAGGGGATGGCTAGCACAACAGACCCTTCATGTTACCTTTTCCTGCAGCATCTGACTGACAACTGCTAGGCTAGATGAATCTTTGGTCTGATTTCCCCTAAGACAATTTTTCTTTGGGCTCTCATCCCACTGCCTGCCTTGGCTGATCAAGTAATAATAATAATAATAATAATAATAGTCACATTTCCGAGGCCTCAATTGTAGATACCTCTCTGAGAGGCAGAAGGAAATGTAAGACAAACAAGTCTGTTGCTAATAGTTAAAGGGCACTAAAGAGAAAAGGGCCATTCTTTTAATACAAAAAAAAAAAAAAAATCAAATGGCAAGCATGCTCTTTGCTGACACAGCCTTACCTGTTGGTCAATGAAAGCTTTAGTTTAGTCATCGTAATGATTACAAGTTTGCATCTCCAGTTCTCATGGCAAAAAGTGTCTATAATGCTAGTGCTGCTTTAACAAAATGGCCAGCAGAGGGAGACAGCTTGGAAAAAGAGGCTGAGATAAGAAAATGAAAGTGTGTGTGTGTGTGTGTGTGGTGGTGGGGAAATCTCAGAGCAACACTCTCTCCTCTCATTATGCAGACCAACAGCAAAGCCTTTACAGCCAAGACATCCTGTGTACGCAGACGGTACCGTGAGTTCGTGTGGCTGAAGAAACGGCTGCAGAAAAATGCCGGCTTGGTGTAAGTGTGAAATGGCAATCTTTTCAGAGTCCGCTGTACCCACAAAGGCCCTGTTTGCTAACCCTATGAAAAACGTCACCAGGATAGGCAGGGCCTATGCCCC
Organism: Podarcis tiliguerta; assembly: GCF_965153285.1. Lineage (NCBI taxonomy): Eukaryota > Metazoa > Chordata > Lepidosauria > Squamata > Lacertidae > Podarcis > Podarcis tiliguerta. The sequence goes on along the minus strand of NC_139546.1, from coordinate 21,408,668 downwards.
AATATAGCTCTGTTGAAAATAAAACTAGTTGAGGTTTCTAAATGCATTTGTTTGAATGGAAGCCTTTAAAATGTGCCTAATGAAGAGCGGCTCATTGGGAGAGCACATGCTTTGCATGCAGAGGATCTCATGTTCATTCCCTGACGTCTTAAGTTAAAAGTGATCTGGAGTAACAGTGCTGGGGAAAGGATCCCCTGCCTGACACCTTTGGAGAGCTGCTGCCAGTCAGAGATGTTACTGGCAAGAAGGAGCAATATCTACCCTGAATAAGGCTGCTTTATATGTTGATTTCTTTTGTTAGAACTTAGAAGAGGCTTGCAATTTACATTTTGCAGAGTTCATGTTACATCTATTAACTTGCAGGTTAGCCCAGCTCTGATACTGATCTAGCATCCTGGAACCTACATAAATTTTCTGTAAATCCAGCCTGATAATTTAGTGCTGAGGACCATTCAAAGACATCAGCTTCACCTTGCAGAAATGCTGAGTTTTTTGTAAGGGGACCCGTCATGCGATAACAGCTCCTGTCAAGCTTGTGGAAGATGTGCATCTCACTATGTGCTTTTGCCAGTTTCATTGCCAAAATCAAAGGAGTCGTGTGAGAGTTTGCTGGAAGTCATTTTCATTCCTGACAAGAGCAAAATGCAGGAGGTAGCTGATAGAACTAGTAGTTTCCAGAGGGGATCCCTTTTCAATAGTGCACAACAAGCTCTTGGAGACTGGAAGCATCTCTTTTCCTGTTAATGTGCACGCAACTTGACAGGAGTGTCTTCATTCTTACGCCCCCTCCCCAATCTTTCAGGCCTGTCCCAGAACTTCCAGGGAAGTCCACCTTCTTTGCAGGCAGCACTGATGAATTCATTGAGAAGCGGAGGCAAGGGCTTCAGCAGTTCCTGGAGAAGTGAGTAGAATGCAGGAACGAAGGTGGGGGAGGGCAGAGTTATGAGCTTGGATGCTGTCATACATTTGGCAGAAATGTGGGTATATGTTGGGCTTCTCCATTAGAAAGAACGTTCCCTTGAACAGTTACATTAATGTGTTCCATTCCCCATAATCTGCCCCTTTCTTTCCCCCTTCTGGCCTGGGATAAGTGCGTTTAGCTTCAGTTGCACTTCTTCTTTAATTCTTATGCTGTCCTCCTGTTAAGAAGCTTTGGGTGTAAGATGGGGTCACCCTGCTTTATCTTTGAAAGCTTCCTGTAAGGTAGCCTAGGCCAGAGAAAGACGAGTGCCTTGGCCTAGGGTTACCCAGAGGATTTTATGGTGGAAGGTCTTCTCCTAGTCCAATACATTCACTTTGCTATCTTGGCTCTCACTTGTGGAGACTGACTTAGAAATGTAGTTGGAGTGAGCAGCAGTTAGCCCAGAGTGAGCAGAGGGAGGGCAACACCTCCCTTCCTCCACTTGGCTGATCCCCACTGCAAGGAAGGTGCTCTATTTTGCTGTCAGGGGCAGTGTAACTGCTCAGTGGTTGAGTACATGCTTCACATGCAGCAGGTCTTAGATTCAGATCCTGTTATTTCCAGGTCGGCCTGGGAAAGACTCCTACCTGAACGCAGGAGAGCCATTGTCAGTGGACAGTACTGAACCATTGGTCGGACTTGGTATAAGGCAACTTCCTGTATATCTCATGGCCCTTTAAAACTTGGAGAGTTCGACATGCCAGCTCTGTGGTGCTGTCTTTCAGTATGTAGAAAATACAACAGAGCAGTTATGTGTTGTATTTCTCCTGGCCTCTACAAAGATGGTGTGCAGATGTAATCATTCAACCTGAGTATTCTCCAGGTGTCTCAAGCAATTTGTTGGGAATAACAGTTTGAGAAACATTATATCTATTTATTTTTTAAGAATAGTTATACCTTACCTTTCCACTTAAAAAAACACCTGCCATGATACCCAAAGTGACTTCCAACATGTTTTAAAGTACTAATGGGTTAGATCAGGTTGGGGAACCTATAGCCCTGCTGTACTGTACTAAACTGTACTGTACTGTGGGATCACTCATAGCCAAGATTGTCTTCCATGCAAAGGCATAGCGTGGAGAGTGCAGTGGGTGCCATGGCCCTGGGTGCAGTTTTGAGAGAAGAAGAAGAGTTTGGATTTGATATCCCGCCTTTCACTCCCCTTCAGGAGTCTCAAAGCGGCTAACAATCTCCTTTCCCTTCCTCCCCCACAACAAACACTCTGTGAGGTGAGTGGGGCTGAGAGACTTCAAAGATGTGTGACTAGCCCAAGGTCACCCAGCAGCTGCATGTGGAGGAGCGGAGACACGAACTCGGTTCCCCAGATTATGTGACTACCACTCTTAACCACTACACCACACTGGCGCAAACGGGCACCCCCACAGCAGGCTCCTTCATTGGAGCCCGGCTCTGCGCCAGAAGCTGCGCCCTGGCTGCAGCGCTTGGGGCTGGCGCAGCTCCGCCCCCAGGTCAGGCCTGACCTGAGGAGGAGAGCAGGCGAGTGGGTGGCAGCACTGTCACCCACCCTCCACAGCTGCGGCACACCTCATGCTCAGCGGCAGCAGCTTTCTCGCTGGGTCACGTCTGACCCAGGCCTGACCCAGCAGCAGAGAGCAGAAGGAGAGTGGGTAGCAGCTTCCCTGCCTCTCTCCTACCCTGACCTGTGGTGCATGGAAGGGTGCCCTCCACACCCCGCGCGCCTGCCCTGGGCAGCGTGGGCACACGCTTTGCCACTGCTTCCATGAATATGGTCTTAACAGTTTGTTTGTGGGGGCCAGTTCTGGATCTGCACATCCTTCCACAGCGGGGACATAGGTTTCCGGGCGGGAGTAGATCACGGTGAGGATTTGCCAAATGTGCCTTCCTCTTAGCTCATTTCTCCCTTTCATCCTGAGTTTGTGCCTCTTCAAAGTCCATGACGCCTTTGGTAGAGGCTATTCTCCAGCTGGAGCACTCGCAGGCCAGTGCTTCCCAGTTGTCAGTGTTTATACTGCATTTTTTGAGATTTGCCTTGAGAGAGTCTTTAAACCTCTTTTGTTTAAACCTCATTACGCTTTCCATTCTTAAGCTGGGAATAGAGTAGTTGCTTTGGAAGACGATAACCAGGCATCCGAACAACATGACCAGGCTGCTGGAATACAACTCCCATGAAGTCTTAACTTGATGGCGGAACAGAACTGTCCCTACCATTAGGCTGAGAGGTTGTCACTTTGAGCAGCAGATGCTTGGAGGTAGACAGCAGTGGCAGCCTTCACTGAACCCCATGATTGTTCTCTTTTGTAGGGCAGAGGTTTGTGTGCATTTGGCTTATCTCTCACTCCTTTAGCTAGCCTGCCGAAAGCTAAGACTTGGCTATGTGGAAGAGAAGGGCAGGAAGGGCTGCTTGATCTGGGAAGAAGTCCGAGGGAAGGCTCTCTTGTACAGAAAGCATGGCTTACCAGTTTGCTGTCCCTTTGGTTTGGTACTTACCACCTTCCATTTTCCTTTCAAGGGTGGTACAGAATGTTGTGCTCCTTTCGGATAGCCAGCTGCACCTCTTCCTCCAGAGCCAGCTCTCTATACCAGAGATTGAAGCTTGTGTCCAGGGTCGGGGCTCTCTGAGTGTCACAGATGCCATTCTCCATTACGCCATGTCAAACTGTGGTTGGGTGCAGGAGGAGGACAGCCATTCCGCTCTGCTGGCCAAAGGGGACTTCAGCAGCAGGTAATCGGAACTGGGTTTGTTGGTGCAGTTTGTACTAGATTCTGAAAACTCTGAAGTGAATCCAGAATGGAAACAGTTCCCATCTGGGGGAAAGAGAGCTGGATTGGAAGAGGAAGGTCAATATTTGAATGGGAAACCAGAGACAGGGCAGAAAAAGTAGAGTAGTGCCAGAGTTTCCAGGAACACCATGCTTTGCACCTCCTCCTCAATCAAGTGCCATCAGTCTCCTCTTTAATCAAGCAGGCAAGGCTTAGACATCATCAAGCAATTAACCACCGCACTACAGGCTTTTTCAATAGTTGGATTTCATCATTTCCTGTAATCTTAAAAAAATGGTTATGGTTTTGAGCCAAAGGGGGGTGAAGTAAATTATGGTCTTGAAAGCTTTTTTCCCTTTCAGATATAGTTTTGTTGAATTTGTTATAATATGTTTGTGTGTGTGTGTTTAGTGAGGCTTAAGTTACTGAGTACAGTATGTTCTGCAGTATCTTCCTGCTCATCTACAATTGTGTGCTGTTCTTCCATCTCCCGCTCTTCCTTAATTCACAGCGGTGCTTTGATGTTAGACTGGCTATGGTTCTTGACCAGTCAAAACAGCTACACCATACTTCCCAAGAGATGAACTGCAGCATTCTTCCATATCACACAGGATTCCTGGGTGTGCCATTTGAAAGTGTGGTACTTTGTCTCTCTAAGCAACTGTGTGCATGGGGGAATGGGGCAATCCTAACCATATTTCTCAGAGCAGGGGTGAGCAGAGGTCATGCTTGCAGGATCTGTTTTGGTTTTTACTAGAACCCCAAGATCTACCAATCAGAGTCAGGTACAAAAAAACCCCATTGTAATTAAATTGAATTTGTCAGAAATTTGTTTTCATTACCAGAACGGGGGGACGGGGACACACATACACACACACACACAATTTATTGTGCCCTCTTTCCAGCTTTCTTAATAACTGGGGTGGTGGGTGGGAGTTATTTGGTTGTTAAACAATTGGAAGCCAAAAATGCTTGCTGACCTACTTCAAATCACCTAGAGCTCTCCCAGTAGATCCTGATGTGCCATCTGCCCCACCCCTGTCTTAAACGATACATTGGCAGTGTAGATGTAAATGTGTTTGGTCAGATTCCAAACCAAGGAACTCTGGGATGTATAGTTCTGTGAAGGAACCAGAGATTTTCAACAAAGTATTATCTCTCTTCCCTTCCTTCCCCTTTTTCTTGAAACCCAACCCTCCTTTTCTCTTACCTCCTTGTTTTGAAACCCAACCCTCTTTTCCAAAAGCTCTGTGGAATCTCACCCTCATTGGAGTGACATCAGCATGGAAGACAGCCAGTTGGAGAGTCCAGATTCTGAGGAAGAGGAGCCACTTCCGGTTGACTCCGTAGCATCAGCTGACCTTGTCAAGGAACAGTGAGAGCAAGAAGGAAAAGGGCTCCATCCAGAATGTGCTTGGAGCTCGTCTCTAGCCCTTTCCTGGAACTTGCATTGCCTGTCAAAACTCCAGGGTCCAACTCCTATGCTGTAACTGGTGACCTGAGTGGGCGATCAGCCTGGACCAATGCCCGAGAAGCTGAAGCTCACGCCTAGGAATACTGCAGTAGCTGTAAATTATATGCTGTAGCTCCTGTTTTTGCAGCCTGATCCTGCCTTGTAGAAAATGAGCTGGCTTCCAGCAAGGGCATGTCAGCCTATCACTTCTTATCCCACCTTCTGTAGATTTTGGCAAACAATCCTACGCAGGAAGCTGCTCAGTTTTGTTTTGGCTGCATTCCCTTTCCCTCCCTCCTCCTCTCCATCGCTGATAGTGTTTCTCGCAGAGGCCCAGCTGTCTTTGGTTACCCTGTAGGCGTGTCAAAAACAGTTCGCCTGGGGTTGGACTTTCCTTTGTTACAGAGAGCCAGAGAGCCCACCTGCTGGTTGTGGATGCCAAGCCCACATCTGGGTTTCCCTGGCGGAGCTGCATGCAGCTGGGATGAGTGGCTGGGCACCCTCGCCAGCTCATTAGCACCAGAGCTGATTCTTCTGGTTAGAGGGTGCGAGCGTTAAGAACATAGAGGGGGAAATGAGGAGGTTATTCTGTAATGCTCTTGTGTGTTTGATGCATGCAACCCATCATGTGCTCTAGAAATAAGATGACCCCTCCATAGCCCCACCACTGTGTATCTTTGTGAGGGTATTAGATAATTTCCTTCCAATTGTCATTGCACAGACAGCGAACTAGAGGTCTTATAGAGATCCTCTGAGTTGCCCATTCTCCTTTGGGTAGAAGATAATGCAGAGCTAAAAGAAATGGGCTCAAATAGGCCGGAAGGCCTGCATGAAACATTTCTTACTTTCTCTTTTTTGCTGTTTCTTCTCCTGTGTCTCCATTGCCTCCCAAAGTTTGGTGTACTATGAAATTAGGCTTCTGGTGATACCCATACACTTCTCCGAAAACCCTTTTTAATGAAAGTTAGGAAGTTTCTTGCCCTCCAACATCAACTCTGGTGTCTGAGTGCTTTCTGCTGTAACTTGCAGATTCAGTCTGTGGGCTTCGAGTTTTGAAATGGCAGAGAAACTCCTCAATTAAAGTGCTTTGACCTGTTTTTCAGACCTCTTTCTCTCTTCAAATATCTCAATAAAACAAACATGCAAGTAAAACTGCTATCACCTGAAAAGCTCTGGTCATACGTTGCTTTTAATCGTTCATTCTCCCACTCCCCAGTCTGCCACCCAGTTATGACATATTTTATTTTTAAATGTGGAACTGAGGAGGGTGCAGAAGAGCAAAAGAAGCAAGTGTCCTCTCAAGTTCTGGTGGTGTATATAGAATGGTGTGTATAGAAAGTAATAATGGAATATCCTATTACATCCATCAACAAGCAGGCCAAGTTCAGATATACATCTCTCCAGTTGTTGCCTTTCCAGTCATTTTGACCTTAGGATGTAAGCTGCAAGGCCCTCTTCACAAGTGGTGGTGGAAGGGCACGTCCTCTTGCAGGATCTTATAGCACGGAGATCATGGGAGCATCCATGTGAGGGTGGTCAGTGGCATCTGTCTGTCCCATTTTATCAGAGTCTGCCCCCTTGAGTACTGATGAAGCAGGAAGGGATTTTGTTTCATTCATGCACACTCTCCAACAGCCACAGATTGCAGCACAGAGAAGGAGATCCCTTGCTGCAACAGGCGCACAGAGAGAACATCCTCTAAGATACTGTATATGTGAATTTTCAGAAATGTGTATACTTGCAAAAATAAAAAAGGATAACATTTCCAGGCGATGTCCATTTACAGTGCTTTGCTTTTTACCCAACCTGAGAATGTTTGATTTAACCTTTTCTCTTACAAGCAGTGCTTTAATCTGAGGCAAAGGTAAAACATTGTGCAAAATGCAGTTCCCTTGTGAATAACCTCTGCCAGCCTCATCCCACACTCGTAGCACCTATCATATTATGCATGGATTGCCAGTGGATAGTTCAGGTGCTTGGCTAGGGGCATGTTATAATAGGAGGAGTTAGAGCCAATCCAGGTTAAATATTATTATTATTTAGGAGACATTGGAGACTCCAGTGTCCCTGGTAAGGTTTTGGTTAACCTTTCACTAAAGGCATAAAAAATGGGCAGCCCTGAATATAGAAACAGGGAAGGTCTCTTATGATATTGGGGCAAACAGGAGAGTGTTTTGGTGATGGGGTGATCTGTCAGTTAGTTTTCACTTGGCATGGATATGTTTCCTTGGCTGAAAGACTGATATATCTGGAGGTAAGAAAAGGTTTTACTGGCAAGTCGGATAGGTCATGAATCTGGGATTTTTAAAAATCTTGTAGCAGCTTTTGGGGATCTGTGGCTATCCAGATGTTGTTGAATTCCAATTCCCATCAGTCCCTACCAGCCATAATTTGCTTAGTAAGCTGTTTTCTATCATGAACTTGGCCTCTGCTTGTGGCACGTGGTATTTTGGATTATGTTGGTGTTGGTGTTTGGGCTGTTGCTGGATACATTAATTTGTTTTGTAGGGATTTACACCCAAATGGACTTCTAGTCTATTTCAACTTGATGATTCATGGCTGCACAGCATAGTAGGTAAGAGACAGAAGTCCCCCAGTTCAAATTTCAGCTTGGTCAAGAACTCACCGAGTAGATTTAAGAGATGGTATTATTCACTGGCCTTCCCTCTTTGCCTGTAACATAGGGATAATAATGCTGGCCTTCCTTACTAGGGGTGCTAAGGATTAATGACATCATGTACATGAAGTGCTTTGAGCATTTAGGTACAGTGCTATGTATCTATTTAAGTTCCTCTATATTATTTCAGCTGCATGGTTGCTGCTGCAGCATGGCTCCTTTTCATGCCCTTCTGGTGCCAAAGAACCCAAGGTCATGTGCAAGGGGGTTGCTGATGTGCTACTTCTGACACAAGTACTTCTGGCACAGTCTTGCTGTCTTCTGTTAGAGTCTTAAGTTAGTGGAGCACTGTAGGAAGTAGTCATGCGGCTGAGGCTATATCAGACTAGGCACTCATTATTACTTTAAAAAATTGAGATGCAATACCTCTGGAGGCCCTCCACCACCGCCCCCAAATTTCACATCTCCTCTGCCTCTCCTTAGTTATGGCTTTACATTGCAGGGGGCTTTGGGGCCTTGTGCGCCGCAAAAGGGATCAAGCCAAATGCGCAGGTGGAGGGTGGGCAAAGAGGACTTTGAAACCTACAGAGGAAAATTCTCAAAATGTCAAAAGAAGTTCACTTCAAAAAACAAAAACAGAATAAACCTCTCCTCACTAGCCAGATGCTCACTAATGACAGCTACTCTCCTGATTGGCCGGGCTGCCTCATGAATATTGATGAGAGCGCATGATCCAAATGGCGCAGCTGTGCAACCACCTGCCCTTGCCAGCTCAGCTTTCGAAGCTTCCAGACAGTCATTCGGAGCTGTTCGGAGATTTGATTTCCCACCCTCCTGAAAACTCAACACAAGTCTTCCCTCCCCTTTCCGCTTGGTGCTCTCTCTCTTCTCGAGTGTATTTGGAGAGAGATGATGAGACAACCAGTAGGGAACCAGTGCAAGTTAGGCAGGGCTTCATTTTATGCCCAGGTTCAGGCCAAAGACACTTTCAGTATCTATATTGCCCTACAGATTCAGGACAAACCAAAGTTTGTGCAATCAGTAGTAGACATGTTGTAGAATGTGTTGATGGCTTTTTGGCTTCCAAGCACACAGCAGAATGAGGTGGCAGAATCCAGAGATGCACTTCAGTTTATAGGTGCTGGTGATGCTCATTTTCCATTGTTCCTCCATGCAAAAACAACCAACACAACTCCTTGGAAGAAGAACAGAAACACTGCCAGGAGAGGCCTGCACTGTAAGTTATTGACATGCTAGCTTTCTCCATGCAGGGAGTCTTATTTTCTAAGTGGGGGAGTATTTTTTCCCCAGCCCCCTCCACCTGCAGTCTGAAGTAGTACAGTCCAGAACTCTTACCACCTCATTCTGTGTAGCTGAATGGCTCCTATCCTGAGTTGGGGCGGGTGTTACCTACTTGGTATAGGAAACAAGGTGCTCACAGCATGAAGAGGGGAACCCACATGTATTCAAAATGGGAGTATACTAATTTATATAGGACGATCTGTGGATAGCTATGAGCTGTGATTGCTGAATGGCACCTCTCATGTTCAGGGTCAGCATATCTGACTACCAGCTGCTGGGGGCAAGTGAGGAATGGTGATCTCTTATGCATCCTGCTTGAGAGTTTCCAAAGGCAGCTGGCTAGCCACTGTTTAGAGACAGACAGCTAGGCTATGTAGATCTTGATTTGATCTAGCAATGTAACATTTATCTTAGCATTCACTGGATTCTCATTCTCTGATACTTTCCCTCTACAACTGTGAGCTGGCTAGAGAGTCCTGGGTATGTAGAACACCTTTTCCTTCCCCATGGTGAAATGGCAGCCAGTCCCTAACAAACCTTAGACAAGGTAAAAGTGAGCCCTGGTGCCTGTTGCTTCACAAACCAAGAATTTAAATGAGACCTTGAGGGGAGATTCAGCAGCGCTGAGCCTCTGGCATGTTTGCAACAGGAGGGCCAAAGCTAGGAATGTAACACTAAAACATTGAACAAGAAACCCTCTGAGCATACTGAGTGCCTTTTAAGTCTGCATAGTAGGTGTGGGGAACCTGTGGTACTCCAACCGTTTGACTACAACTCCCATCATCCCTGATCACTGGCCATGCTGGCTGGGGCTGATGAGAGTTGGGATGAATTCCATTTAATGTGTCTAGTCTCAATACAGCCGGGATTAAAAGGCAGGGATTGTAGATCTAGGCAGTAATAAGTGCAGCCGCCCTTTGCCTTTAGAAATGGTGTAGTACAAATGTGCAGGGTTGAATGTGTTAAAGGAAATGGTTCTCTGCAAGGAGTGCCACAGCAATATCAACATCTGCAGGCTTTATTTTTAGGTTAAAGCTGGTTTAGCTTCCCTGCTGTGCAGAGATCCATTTAGTTCCTGTAAGGGACTAACTTGGCCTGGAGGTTCCTTGATTCTTAACGAGATCTTAGCTCAAGTGCTGGCTTTTCCTTCTCCTTCTCAAGGCTCCCTGGATAACTTCAGCACAGATTGTGTCTATCGCACTTTCAACGTGGGCTTATTCCAAATCCAACCATGCTGCTTGGCGATTTAGGGAGGCAAAAAATATATCCTGCACATACTCAAAGCTATTCTCTCTCAAGTCAGTGGGGTTTGCACTGGAGAAGTTGCTGGCCAGACTGCCCTACCTTCCACCTTTAATGGGAGCCCCAAAATTTACCCCCAGAGGAGAGTGCCTCCCTCTGTTTTGTTGCAGGGTTGTCTCTTGCTTTCTGGCTCCTCCAAACTCTTGCTATTTCCTCTGCTGAGAGACTGGGGAGTGGGGATTAACACCCTTGGAGCTGCAAGCTGTTAGCCGGGTCAAGGCTTGGAGTTGCAAACATCTCTCTTGGCTTGTTTCTTTTCTTTCTTTCCCTGCTGCCGGCAGGATTTCTGGCGGAGCATCATTAAGGCTCCCCAAGTCTCCCTGCCTTCTGCTCCATTCCGAGTTTCTCTTGGCAGGCTCCTGCCCTTTTTTTTTTTTTTTAAATGGAGAAAGTAATTTTTGCTGTGCCTGCCAGCAGCCTGGAATTTCAGGGTGGTGATTAGGGGGAAAGGAAAAAAAAAGGGGGGGGAGAGGTTGAGTGCTGTGCCTACTGCAGGCTCATTAAGCTCAGGGTTGCGGGGCGGCAGCTGCGGATCGAGATGTGGGCAGCCATCTGAGACGCGGGAGAGATGCTTCTTTCTATCAAAGCGTGGACACGAATCCTGCACCCCTATTCTCCACGCGCCACCTCTTGCCAAAAGTAAAAACAGCAAGAAAAAACACCAGGCTCTATTTGAACTGGGCTGACTGCAGATCGTCCTTTCAGCACCCGATTTGCAGCCGCACAAGCATGTGAATTAGGATATGCAGGGGACCCCTGCTACTATTACCCCTCCTCATCTAGTCACTGCGATTTGGGTTGGATATTCTAATATAAAGGGGAAGTTCAAGATGACCTTGAAGCAGAGCTTTATTTGAGACAGTTTTGAATAGGAATCTTGACCCTGCAACATATAAGTCAGGGATAGCCAACACGCAGCCCTCCAGATGTTGAACTATAACTCCCATCGTTCCTGACCATTAGCCATGCTAGCTGGGGCAGATGGAAGTTGGAGTTTAGCATCAGTTGGATAGCACTACATTGGCCATCCATGATACAAATTAATAATGAAGATGAATGCCACTCTGCATATGCTTCAAGCGCCTTTTCTTCACAACCAATAACCTACAGTCTGCTCCTTCTAATCTTGGTATTAGAAGGGAAGGCTTCCAGACCAATGAACATAGAAACATGGAACTGTAGAGTTGGAAGGGACCCCAAGGGTCATCTACTCCAACATTAATTTGAGCCTCAGCCCACCTTTTTTTAAACAACAACAACAACACGAAGTGCTACCTTGGTTATACTGCTTGGGACACTAGCTGTAGATAGATGGGGACCTCCTTGGACCCAGGGCTTGGTTCCTAAAAGGGAGATGAAGGATTCAGACCTTACTGGAATTGATCTCCTGTGACCTGCTTCCAGAGGCTTATCTTACAAATGTGTAGGAGGGAGCTGGCTGCCTTTACTCATTTGAGCCACAGCGCCTTGCTAATTGCTACAATGCTGTGGAAACACCAAGAGACGCCTGGTTCCAAAATAAGAAATTCACATTTATGATTTCAAAGTTAATTAACTAGCTATGGGCAACCCTCTGCATTATGGGACTAACAGCACTGACCAATCTTACTAGGGTGTTGCAAGGATTACTGAGCTCATACACGTGAGGTCCTTGAAACACTCTATAGACGTGAAGTTGTGTTACTGAGATGAGAAAAGAGCCACATTGGCATCAGCTTGCCAGTTTGGCACAGCTGATCATTTTATATGGTGCCATAGGAGCCAACTCGGGGGCTGTAGGGGCTTCAGACCCCGCAATAAAACATTTGAGGGGGCTGGGCCCCCACAAAGTTGATAGGCATTCCCATTCAATTGGTGAGTGTGTGTGTGTGTGTGTGTGCACGCACTGCATCATGTGATTATGTGGGGCGGGGCTTACCTGGGTACAATATTTTATTCAAGTTGGCATTCCTGCATGGTGCCATTCCACATGCAAAGTACTTTGTCAACTATACGGTATTGCTGTTCTATTAGGATTTTTGTGAGCAAGGTCAGCATGAGTCTTATATTACAGAGCAGGGATCTGGGCTTTGCCCAAGCTCACACCACAGCTTTGGTGTAGAGGATACAATCTATGCATGAAGAACAGCAGACCCCACATTGCAAAGGGATAAGGCATGCAGAACTCCCCGGCTCAGCTCTTTGAGATGTCCATGTAATGGGGGCTGGCAGGGCAGAAGACAAGGGAGATCAGAGGCAGGCGGAGCCAAAGTCAGTGACAAGTGTATCTATTCTGTTTGTTAGTAAGAAGGCAGGCAGGTGGGGGCTGGCTAATGATAGACTGGAGGTTAGTGGAGCAGTGCTCTGTTTGCCCTTATGGTCCAGCCTCCACTGTGCCCATATATGCTAAGCTTGTGCCCAAAGTGTGAAGTAGCCCAGGCACTAGGCACACAGCCTTCTCTAGAGTTGGGTGACTGGGTGCAGGACATGATCTGTTCCCATGAGATGATAGGAAAGTTTTAAGAAAAGATTCTTACAATTCCTTTGGATGGTGGGAGGCAGTAGTGCTCAAGTGAGTGGATCTACAGAGCAGGGGTGGCTAATCCCCAGTTTGGGGTGTGTGATCTGGCCTCGTGGAAAAAAATACCGGTAATCATTTCACTCTCTAAGAACCAACCAAGTTTAGGAGCAGTGGCAAAAAGGGGAACAAAAATACGGTAAGCAGAAACAATGTTGTGCAGGGCACAGTGCCTACGTAATCATATCAGCCATTTCATGAGGGAGAGGGGGTGATTACCCTTCTCAGCTGATCTGCGCTGGCCAAGTGTAAATGTGACCCATGCCAAAAAGGTTAGTTACCCTCACTATAAAGATTTCCTATGTAGTAGATTTTTATTTTTAACAAGGTGGAAAACTAACAGCTTCCGTCCAAAAAGCTCCTGGCTTATTATCTGTCCTCCCCATTCACATTATCACTAGGAGCTACTGTAGCAAAGTGCCTTAGAGACTTGAGTTGCAAACTAGGAAGACCTTAGTTGAAATTTCACTGCAGCAATAAACTCTGTGGAAACACACTCTCAGCTCCCCACACCTGAACTATGGGGATTAATAGTACTAACCTACCTAACAAGGCTGATTCATGTGGACACAAAAGTGCTGTGTGCATGCTAAATATTGTTGAGAGCTAGTAAGCCTTGATGGGCAGAGGGAGGAGACGGATGCCAGTCATTTTGCCAATTCCCCACCTTAGCCACTGCTGAGGCCGCAGACCTCAATGGGAACCATAGAGAATAAAGACAGCCCTGTGTTCTGAGTCTTGGTCATGCTAGAATATGACAGCATGTTGGGAGTGTGAGACCGAATACTGGGAACTGATTTACAAGAAGATCAGACTGGACACAATCCACACTGAAATGAACCAGATGTGCTCCCATTTATTTCAATAGAGCTTTTGCAGGAGAACTTCTCGGTGAATTGTGCCCTTTATTTTTCCTCTGCTGGGCAACACAGTTGTGGAGAAGAGCAAACAATTTGCGGTAGGCAGCGATCCCTGCCTCCTGTGAGTTGAGAGGTTCAAATATGTCTTCCCAATTAAAGCACAGCTGTTCAGAAAGAAATGGAGAGGGAGAGGGCTGCTGGTGGTGGAGCTGCTGTCTCTTTAAAGAGCCCTTCTAGTGACTGATGAGGGTTGGAGAGATAGAGCCAGGCAGGCCCTGATGAAACACTCATCGCACAGCTAGAAAATGACTGTAATTATGAACCAGTCCCTGCAGAAGGATGAACTCCAAGTTTGCTAATAACCCCGCCAGGTGCCTCTCTCATCTCTCTCCATGCCCAAGTGGTCTCTGTGGCAGCAAAGTTGGACTTACAGAAACTGTAGGCAAATATTTCCTAATGAGAGGTAAATTCCTTCCTTCCTGCAACTGGACCATCCTTGTCAGCAGGATTGTGTCTGTTTATGTCCTGCACCAAAGTAAGAACTGAATTGTTATCTTAAAATGTCAGACCACAAGGACCATCAAGCCTAGCACTGCCTTCAAATAACAGGCAGCCAGATGCCTTAGGGAAGCTTACACACTGAGTATGCTGAAGAAGACAGCCTCCCCCCTGACTTGCTTTTTGCCACAGGATCTGATAATTAAAAGTACAAGTGGGACATGCCAAAGTTCAGGATTCCAACCAGCCATGCCCTTGTCAAGGATACTTCATTCCATTCCTCCTCCAACAGTGGTCAGTCAACATCCTAAAGATGGCGTGTGCTTCTGCCATCCTTTGGGTTTCTCCAAGTGTGTAGATAAGAACATAGGAAGAGCTTGCTGGATCAGGCCAATGGCCCATCTGGTCTAGCCAACCAGATTCCTGTGGGAAACCCCACAAGCTGGATTTGAGCACAAGAGCACTTGTCTCTTCTGTGGTTTCCAGAAACTGGAATGCCAAAGCATTGCTGCCTCCAAATTCTGCTGTTCTGACTACATCAGTGTTTGCTGTCAGGTGTATGAAGAAGGGATGGGGGACCTCTCTTTCTGGTTCTCAGGAACACCCTCCAAGCCATAACCCCTGTCCCCAAGCTACACCCTGCTTCAGCCCTACTTCATACCCTCCTTGAGTGTCATTGCCTGGCTGGTATGTGTTCTTGAATTTTTATAATGCCTCTCAGTTATTTCACAAAACTCCAGTTTCCAGAATATGTTGAAGCTGTAACAGTTACTCAAGTTTGAAATAACTTTTTTTGTAAATGTGGAGTTGTGGACACAGCTTATTACCACAGTAAAGCTAAGGATAACAGCAAATCAGAACGCGTCCTGGCACAGTCCAATGTTTACTGGAGTATTAAACATAAACACTAAACATCTGCTTGGACTCTAAAAATGAATTCAGTACATAACAAAACAGATGAAATGGGAAACAATTGACCTTTTATATTGAATCACTCATAACCCTTTATTGAAATACTGGGGGGGGGGGGGAATGAAATTTGTTAATGAATTTTTGTTCATTGTTACTTATTCTCTCTCTCTAATTGCTATCTGAAATAGTTGCATCCACATGTAGCTAGCCTGAGTTCAGAAGATGTAATGTTCAAATAGGTTGAACATTCTGCACATTCTGGTTTCTGAATGTTCCCATTCTTAATGCCCAATCTGTATCCATGTTATGGAAACCCTCTAAAAGCTTGACTACATTTCAATTTAAATCAATTGTTACAATTTCCCTGTCTCAAGGAACTCTGGGAAATGTAGTTCTGGGAGATCTTAAGACTCTAAAAGAGAATTATCAGTATCTTTCCAAAGTAAATTTCCCAGGCTACGTTGGCTAAAATCTTACAAGCCATTTACCGGTAGTCCCCCTGCTTGATGCAAATGATCTAAAGCATTGCCAAGAGAGTGCTTGTGTTTATGTGAAATAAATGCACATTAAATTTCATATGTTCCAGTATACATGCCATCTTTGATGTGGATGTTATTGCACATCATATGAAGAGACTTTAAAGTCTGAGTAAGAAGAGGAATCTATTTTCATGAATGGGATAGTGGGTTATTTTATGCATGTTTCAGCACCATGGAGAGTTCCTGTTTCCTCCAGTTTCTCTACCAAACACTTGTCAAGAAGACCATGCTGTAATAACAACACATAGCCCAGCCAAGGGCCCATGTGGCCTAGCATTCTGTCTGCAAAGTGGACAAGTAGATGTCTCAGGGAAATTAAATGGGACATGATGGCAAAATGCACCACTTGTTTGTCCAAAGCAAGTTGTAATCAATGGTATACTATCAGGAGAAAGGTGGGATATAAATAAATAAATAAATAAATAAATAAATAAATCTGTGAACATGGAACTTCAATCTACATCACTCACTGTTCCATCATCCTGTGGACAGCATCTCATTCCTGCCTCCAAATGTGAAGAGTATTGGGTAGGAAACCATAACCACTGGGGTCCTAGTTAGTAGGATAGAAGTTCTTTCCCCCATTTTGCTAATTTCAGCCCCACACATCCTACAACTAGAATCCTGAGACTTAAACATAAACACTAGAAAGGATGATGGCATGAAGAACTTTATATAAGATTTCTAGTAGATACATTCATTCATTCATTCATTCATTCATTCATTTTATATCCCATCTTTCCTCCAAGGAGCTCAAGGTGGTGTACAGCTTTCCTCCACTTCATTTTATCCTCACAACAACCGTGTGAGGTAGGCTAGGCTAGGACTGGCCCAAGGACACCTGGTGAGCTCCATGGCTGAGTGGGAATTTGAACACAGACCTCCCAGGTCCTAGACCAAGACACTAACCACTACCCCACACTGACATGAAGGTAGTCTAGTTCACATCATTCAAAGAATTGCGTTCTGCATTTTCTAAAACTGAAATTTGGTAAAATGTTAGAATTTCTGAAAACTTTCAATTTTGCTTTCTAATACGACTTAGAAGGATTATTTTAAAATCTTAAACCTCAGGTCCCATTGGTAGATTCTGGGAGGAATGTGAAGCTTGCCAGATTTATACCAAGGCAATCTGATGAATGGTAGCTCTGTGTGTGCATCTCATATCCCCATCTCCCTTTCCCTTATGCTACTAGCAAGTTACCCAGGCAGAGTTGGAGGACTGAATGGGAATGTGTGAAGTGCACTCAGCACACCTATTTTGTGCCATGTCACTTCCACACATGTCCACTCTTGTTCAGACACTGATACAGGTGAAAGGGAATCCAAGCTCCTTTTAGCCCCATGTGTGTTGGCCGTGATCAAATGGGACTAGATTGCTCTCCTTGTTTCTTCCTCACCCAACAAAAGCCAAGTGAAATTCAGTAACAGCGAATGTTGAAACAAAATCATTTGCAAAGTCCTACATGCAAATTCAAGTTAGAGGAATTTGCTTAAGGCATTCCTCTTCCCCAGTTAGTTTCAGTTGAGCCATTTTGAAACCAAATGTAAGGCTGTAGTTTTGCACACAGTTGGCCTACTTATTTATTTCAGTGGATTTTAAGTAAGCTGTGTGCAGGTTGCAGCATAGGTTTTCATCCATGAAGCACATCCACTGATTTGTCAACATGAAAGACTAAAACGCTATCTTTTCACATGTCCTCCCTGGGGAGTGTGGTAGGGGAAGAACACCAGGTTTGCTACCGCTGGGAATTTAGATGTACCAGGTGAGCAGTTAACTACCGCCATCTTGTGGCTTCAATGACCTCTACACCTGAAATATGAAGAGAAACAGCTTTCCACTGGCTGGCATCACGGAGTGGCAGATGGTTTGCAGTCTCATAGCTCAGCTATGTCACACCCTGGAGGTGTAGTTTAATAAAACTCACACAACTAGATCCATTGTGTCAGATAGTGAGGGCTCTGCCACCTTTATCCCAGAGATCCAGGTGTAGGCAGGCGACCTTCCATGCACTTGTCCTGGATGTGTTAGTTGCAACATTTATTCTGAGCCAGCAGCTCTCAAGGGTTTCAGATTGAGATGTCTCCCAGCCCTACCAAGGGATGCCAGGAATTGACCCTGGAACCTTCAGCATGCAAAGCAGCACAAAGAATTCTCCTTTTCCACTAAGCATCTGCAAGACACTCTCCATCCATAGGCAAGGGGCTCCCGTGCACACCTGAGTTCAAGTTTGAAGTCCAACACTCATCACTCTAGAAAATAGGAATCGCCTGCAGTGGCATTTTACATTGCATTATTAAAGCTGAAGCAGATCAGTTTTGGGTTTCATCAGATTTTGGAGCAAAAAGCTAGATCTTGAACAAGATGGGGGCTAGGAGTTTGGTCTAAATACCTATCCATGAGTTGTAAGTCAGATGGATTTTTTTTCTTTATATAGTATTGCTATATTTGTAGCTAGCCTGTCCAACTTGTGACCTATCCACGTAGACAGCTAGCAGCCATGTATGGCAGCCAAACAGGGGCTCAATAAACCTTTTGTCTTTGTTGCCTGCCTGGGACTTGAAGAAAACAGGTCAGTCAAGCAGCTTGCTGACAAGGCTGTGAGGTGTGTTCAGCTGGAATATACAGGCCTGTTCTATAGGACTGTGTGTGTGTCTGCCAGATTTCTTATTAAAACGCATTCCCACCTCTGATGCTGCAATAAATGAATAGCAACAAAAATGAAACATTTATTTCTTTTTTACCCAGTTGTCTTTCAATCTTTATGTTTCTCTTAATGCAAGTAGCGTATATTTATTATAAGCATACTTAATATTTTAAGCATGAATAAAATCCAAATTACTCTGTTCTAAATGGAATCTCTTCAGCCTCCCTCATAACTTTTATCTGGGATTTGGGAGTTTTATTCTAATTATACTGTATTCTGTACTGGATGTTTTGGCCTTTGGCTAAAGCAATAAAACTTGACTAGCTGATAAACACACACACACCCACCCACACACACACAGAGAGAGAGAAATGACAGAAGTATTTATTCCGAAATATTGTCAACACATTTCCCCATCGAGTGTTCTGCAAAAGCAAGTACTGCCCCCATCATCATGTATGTGGAATGTTTGGCCACCTTCTGCAGAACAAGAGCATGTGCCAAGTGGGGGAAAAGTACTAGAGCAAAAGTCTCTAGAGTGTAAAGAACTCTATCTCAGAATGGAAAAGGCCGAAGGAACAACAGGAGAGGAGACTGTGCTTCTGCAGCAGATTTAATGTGGGTTGAGGACATCTCGTGTGCACATATTTTTCTTAAGAATAGCAAAGAGGGGTTCTAGGAAGTGTTTCTGTTGCGTCAACAATGCAAGGGACGGGAAGAGTTGAGACCCAGGTTATCTAGGAGGGAACATAAAATAAATGTGAAGATGGTCATTTGGGAGGAAAAACTATGAAAATAGAATGATCAATAAGGTGGCCAACCCACAGCCCATATTCAGCCCAGGTTTTTTTGTTGCTCTGCAAGACCCTCCCATTCCATTTTTATTTTAAATTGACAATATTTCATCAGTCTTGATATGGACCCCTCCGTTTGTGATGTCTGGCGACTGTTGTGCTCATTGTAAATCACTCAATCTCTACACAAAAGGTCCTGGACTTGCTGTTATGTATGTCTGAAACACAAACTTCCAAAATGGGTTTTCACTCTAGGTAACTAACCCACTACATCCAGCCTTAGGGGGCTGGATGCCCCTCTGCTCTTGGTTTACAAAATAAGCACTGCTTGGAAATTTCAAGTTATATGAAGAAAGCCTCCAATTTCCTTCTGGAAATGAAAAACCTACAGTGAATACAGGCAGTCGCTTGCCACAAGGCACCAGCACAAGGAATGCTGAGCAGTTTGCCCAGGGCTCATAAACGTTTAAAGGGCCTATGTAGCTTAGTCCCAGACCTGGCATAATTTCCAACTCACCACTCTTGGCTGTTGGGAAACCAGCAGGGAGGGTAAATTAAGGAGTGTGCAAGTGACCTGAGTGGATCTGGCACAAAGCCTGCTCACCTGCTTGATGTAATCTCAGGACTCTGGATATCAGAGGAAAGTGTTACGGGTTTGAAGGTGCTAGAGTTTAAGGCTTGCAGTATTAAAAACAGGAAACAGCCAGACTCATGCACATTTAAGACAGATCCATGTGTGCATTTGAGCTGTGTACTAGGCACTTCCAATCCTTTAATTAGCATGTGCGAGAGACCAATTAAGTTAACTTCCTAAGCTGTGTATTAGACACCTCGTGTTAGAAAGTAATTGATCCAGCTTGTGACAGAGTAGTGGGCTTTTGCTGGAGCAAATCTGCTAGCCAGGTCCAAGCAAACATGGAGCTAGCCTTGCAGTTAATTAAACAGTGGTGGCCAATTTATTGGACTAGGGCACCCAAGCAAAGTCCAAAGTATTTCTTAATTCCACTGCAGCATACACTGCACCCCACTGCACCCCATTCACATGCCTTAAGGTGGGCTTGCCTCTAAGTGTGGGGAGCAGGCAGGAAATCAGACCTGACTCCATGCTACAGTCAGGCCAATGAGACTCTACTGCCTATGCCACTTGTGGCACCCACGCTACAGATTGGTCACTAATTCAGTAAAATTTAAAATTGTATTTTGATATAGTTTGTTCTTCTACCTTGACTCCTACATCTTTTTAGCACCTTTGTCTAACCAGCTATTCCTCCCCTAGCTCTGCCTTGTATAAATGTGCTCCCTGCCAACACCTTACTGAATTCCACTTCACTGTTAACTCAAAATTCACCTAATGAATCTTAATGCTTTCTCCTAATGTGACACTTCCTGGCTTGCTCCAGCAGAAAGGAGAGGCCAGAAGATGGAGCCAGAGACAATATTCCTCCAGGTTTAATCCAGGCTTATGTAAAAAGACAATCAAGAAACATTGCGTGCAGTGCCTTTTTAACAAACTCTCTGTTAATGTTTCAGATACCCAGCCTGCTCTTGGGCTGGAGAATATCACCCACAATAATGAAAGGATATGGATCTCCCCACTCACTGTTCAATTTAAGCCACATCTCACCATAACACAGCCTCAGAATTTGTTTTTGCCAGGGTTCAGAGACCTGGAATATGTCACATATAATAGAGACAGGAGTGTCTCTGAGCATGGTTGAGATTTCTTTCCTTTGCTATCTGGTATCGGGGGCTGTGGTTGCAGATCAGTGGGCAGCACTGCCAGACAGGAGTAACCCTCAACAACCAACAACTGCATTATCATCCTTGTAGTCCCATCCTAAAAACAACTGTCCCAA
Organism: Podarcis tiliguerta; assembly: GCF_965153285.1. Classification (NCBI taxonomy): domain Eukaryota; kingdom Metazoa; phylum Chordata; class Lepidosauria; order Squamata; family Lacertidae; genus Podarcis; species Podarcis tiliguerta. The sequence goes on along the minus strand of NC_139546.1, from coordinate 21,387,627 downwards.
GACAAACCAGTTGTTCACAGAGCCACTTTCCCATTAGTCAACAGCAGATAAGACCTGAGTCATTGCCAAGGTTTAACAAAGATAGAAAGTAGTTTATATATTATGTCAATTATATTGGGCCAGCTTATATGGCTGTGAGAATATGCTATGTTTTGGAGTTGCTCAATAGTTTTCATCAGGCAGAACAGAAAGGTGGCTGATTCTCAGTTAATTACCCAACAGTTCATCTCTGCCTAGACAAAACAATTATTTGCAAAGGGAAGTAAAATTGCTTTCTCTCTATAGTTGAGAATAAGCCATATAATACCTCTGCCTCTCATCAATGACTAGATCTTTAGGGATCTTGAGAACCAGATAAGTTATAGAATAAAAAAGAGCAATTGCTGAGCTTCCCTCCATTTTCTCTTTGCCAACTGTCCACCATTTTGGAACATCCCTTCTTTTACCTTTTTCCCCCAGCTGGTGCATTCCCTTCAACACAAGTAACAGCACCACCTCCTGGTGGTTGATTAAAATCACACTATGTGTTTCATTTATCTTAAGTGCAGTTCAGTTAACTCCAAGGCACCTTTGAGGGAAGACTTATCAGCCGATGAAACAGTAATGGGTTTGGCAAGCAGCTGAGGAATGCAAAAGGAAAGTTCCTTCAAAGTTTTTGACTTGCCATGAGAAAAGGCAGCCACTTCAGGTGATGAATTTCAGGTGCCATTAAGAGCAACGGAGTGAGGGCCAAACTACATGCTAAGTGCATATTTGAATTTGTCAGTGTCTTTAAATAGCAGCTGCAGGTTTCCCTAATCTCAGAACTATGGCAGGAGTGATAGGTATTGTGGGGTGGGGGGGCGACAGCATTTTTCTTTTCGGAACAAATAGTTTGTGAGGCGGGAAGAATTTTAATTGGAACTGCACTGCAGTGGAAAGGGTTAATCCACTCCTCAGCCTGTGCTGAGGCTCCGATTCAAATTGATCAAGGATGGGGACTTAGCTGCTATTTAAAAACACATGCCACACATTTATTATAATGTGTAGCTTGGTTCTGAGAGACAGACGTATCTGAGAGCAGTTCTCTGGCAAGTTCTAGTGCAGGCATAGGCAAACATGGCCCTCCAGGAGTTTTGGGACTACAACTCCCATGATCCTTAGCTAACAGGACCAGTGGTCAGGGATGATGGGAACTGTAGTCCCAAAAATATCTGGAGGGCTAGGTTTGGCCATGCCTGTTCTAGTGCATCAGCCCCACTGAAGTGAGTAGCAACTATTCAAGAGCATCGTATGGAGACTGTAAAGGAGAACTGTCCCATGGCAGGCGATTAAACCTGAAGGAGATCCGCCACAATCGTTGCCCAATGATATGAACTCAGTCTTGTCTTACCTGCCATTCATCTTTCCACATCGTAGGCGGGCATAAGATATTCCTTTGGCACAATCCCCACCATGCTGTCCAGCTCTCCGACCCACCAGCCATACATGTTGTACTCCTGGAATTGAAGTAAGAACAGCATTAAGTGAAATAGCTGGATGAAGGGCCTTGATGTCATGGGCTTAGACTCCTGCCACTGTCACAGAAGATGAGTTTGGATTTGATATCCCACTTTATCACTACCCTAAGGAGTCTCAAAGCGGCCAACAATCTCCTTTCCCTTCCTTCCCCACAACCAACACTCTGTGAGGTGAGCGAGGCTGAGAGACTTCAGAGAAGCGTGACTAGCCCAAGGTCACCCAGCAGGTGCATGTGGAGGAGCAGAGATGCAAACCTGGTTCCCCAGATTACGAGTCCACCGCTCTTAACCACTACACCACACTGCCACAGAACTTGTAAGAACATAAGGGCCTCCTGGATCAGCCCAATGGCCCATCTAATCCAACATGGGATCCACACACACAAGCAGCCTGAAAGGTTACAGCAAGACTGCACTGATTGTCATTGTAAAACATACACGTGCCCATCATTCTGGGTAGTGGCGGGATAAATTGCAACATACTCAGCATTAGGTGCCACTTGGTGTTGATAGAAAAGTTAAAGTGCTTAATGGATTGTGTCCAATGAGCATAGGATCACAGAATTGTAGAGTTGGAAGAGGGTCATCTGGTTTCCTCTTTACCAGGTTAGACATAACCAATTCCCTCAACCCTTCCTCATAAGGCTTGGTTTCCAGACCCCTGATAATCTTGGCCGCCTTCCTCTGCACACATTGTAGCTTGTTAATATCTTTCTTAAATTGTGGTGACCACAACTAGGCGCAGTACTCCAGGTGTGGTCTGAAAAGAGCAGGACTATTCCTTCCCATGATTGGGACACTATGCTTCTGTACATGCATTTAAAATAGCAATATGAATTATTATTTCTCATTTATTTATTTTTTTGAACTTTTAATTTGATGTAATTTTGGGTTAGCTGCCTTGGACACTGTAGAAAGACAGGATATAATCAATTGCATCAAAACAATAAAAATACAACTGTCAAGGGCCTAACATATAGAATAAACCTGTTAGAATAAAGCAGCATTAAAGCAAGAGTCCCAAATACTTTAGGGATTTCTCCCTTCACAAATGCTGCACCAAATAAAACTACTTTTAACTTACCATAACACTTAAGAATACAGTATTAATGTTCGTAGATAAGATTCTCTGTACATATAAAGGTTTGGACTAGGCTTCTGCCTGATGTACCAGTTTTCTAATGGGAAAGGGTTGTGTTTGTTTTTGCATATTCTTCAAACTGTATCCTTCCGCCTGCAGCTTGAAGTGGAAGAGTTCAGAAAAATATCTACCACTTAACCCTGTTGATTCTGCAAACTTGTCCATACAGAGCCTTTTGCTGCAGACCCAGAAGAACTGCAAGTTCTGGCAGAAGTTCTGTTTTGGCTATGGAGAACCCGGGACTGTCAGCTTTCTGGCCAGTGAGTGGGGCCATAGAGTCTTCGCCCTTCCCTTAGCGGTGGAAAACATGATTCTAGCAGCTGTTGGCCCACTGGACACTGGGTGAAGCAGAACGTCCTACATTTTGCTCCTCAAATAGCTCCAGGGATATGTGAAGTAATAGTAAAGTAGAGTTCCTCTGAGCACATTCAGAGTGCTTTCTTCTCTAAAATAACCTCTCTCATGGACACATTTGGAGCAAGATGCTGCAAGCTGAAGGGTTTCCAGACAAGTGTCACAGCATTCAGTATAAAGGCTATGGGTTGTTTCACACAAGTATGTTAATCACTTGTTGACTACGCAGCATCTAATGGCGACATGCATGGCGAATGAGCCATTATAGATTAATCACCACAAACATCTTTCATATCACCTGATGTCAGTTCACGCACAATGCTTTTCAGCCCAGAGTCAGTTCACACATTCTGCTAAAATAGCCAAGAACAGAGTAATGAAGTGATGTAGATGTGTGTGTGAACAAGCCCAAGGCACCAGGAAAAAACAGAGAAAGGGAGACTGTGCCAGATGGATGTAAAAGGCGAAGACTGAGACCGGACCCACCTTCTTCCAAGCACTGCCTTGGCCTGAGCACTGTGAGGTATTTTAAAACAATTTCGGCTTTGATGGATTGCTGGGGAGCCAGCGATTGTTCATAATCAAAAAAGGAAGAATGGAATGCAAATGAGCACAAGCCGAGAACCATTGGCGCCGGGCGCTTTATTTCCCTGTGCTGTGCCAAAAAGAATTAAAACAACATTAAACTCCCAGCAATAATGTTTAAGCTCTCGTTTCCGAGTGCCAAATTGCACCGCTCTGGATCATACAGATGTTCGTTAATTATGCTAATTTTTATTAAACTATTAAAATGGAGGAAGTTGCACTGGCAGAGCCCCGGCCCGAGGTGAACCCTGCCTTGCGTCTGGAGGTGCTAATTTGCCAGCTTCCCTCCATAAGCTGCTGATGCCGGAGGTTTGGGCTTTGCTTAGCGAGGGGGAATTTTTTTGTATGGGGTGATGGAGAGGATGACTTCTTCAGCAGAAAATGTTGAAACAAATTTCAGTGAGTGCTAGCAGCTAGACCCTCTGGACCTGCACACATCCATTGATCCAGAGCAGGCTTGACCATGAGGACAGAGGAGGTAGCTGTCTGAGGTGGCTCAGTTCAAAAGAGGCTCCCCATGCCACAGCCAGCAATCCTGAGTCCAGCCTCTTAAGCCTCCATTTGTGGTAGCTGGCTCCCCATGCAGAGTGTGCTCCAGGACCTGTGCACTGTAGCTTAGAGTTAGCAAGGGACACCCCTGACTCATGCCAACAAGGGCAGCAAGAACGCTGAGTTTGTCCTACAGCAATCCAGTATTAATAGGGGCTTTATTATTATTATTTTGCAGGCATGTTTCAGCACTGTAACATGTTTAAGCACTGTAACTTTGAGGTCAGCATCCCAAGCAGAGTTCAGTTTCAAAAATGATAGTGGATTTTGGAGAATATACAGAGTTCATTCCCAGCCCCTTTCCTGGGCCCAGGGTAAAAGGCCTCAACAAAAGGATATCCTGGCTAAAAAGTTACGTCCTTCAGGTGTCCTGCACCTCCTGATTCATAGGAGTACTGGTACTCCTATGAAAGACAGGTACACAAGCCTAAAATTGGTGTGCTGAGTAGTGAAATCAATTGGAGGCGTGTAGTATCAAAAATTAGGAAAATCTGTAATGTTCTTGGCTTGAAGTCTGAACTGTGGCCTAGGGAATGGGATCGCAGGATTTCACCTTACCTGCGCTGACTGCATGAACTGAAAGAGGTGTGTGTGTGTTATCCAAGATGTGTAAAAGGATCTCAAGAACAGAAGCTTAGCGCAGGGGTGGCATCCCTGCCGATGAAAAAAGATGAAGCAAAAATATGCAAAGGAAGTAAAAATGAAATGCAAAATTTCTCTCCCCATCCCTTGGCTCCCAAATTTCTTGTCAGCAGCAAAGCTGAAACAGCTGCATGCGGATCAATCTTTCCTGGGCGTGGGGGTCCGTGGAGGGATTGCACATGCACAGACATAGAAGAATTTATGTTGCTGATGTACACCAACTAATGGGAAAACAATATCTAAACCTATGGGAAAGGACATATAAACCAAAATAGGATGCCGACAAGCAACAAGGGGGACATTTCTTGGCTACTCTCAGCCTTCTCATGCGGCTGCTTTACTGCTTTTCGACAGCGTCACGGGTGTCCTTTGCATGCCTCCTGTCTCGATGTCTGGACTCTCTCTACCGTGCCACAAGAAAATGCCTTAGCAAGCAGGTAGCGGCAGGGGGTAGGGGGAGTAAGACTGGGAGGAAACAGCAGGCAGCTCTCTTAAGCCGGAAAAGAGAATGAAGACCCCTGCTACAGAGCCGCTCGCTTTTAATTTCCATCTGCCCCCATCCCCACTGTTTCCCTATTTGTAGAGCGTTCTGCATGACAGCTCAGCAACTACCCAAGATGACCACTGATACGTCTTTGAGGGGCAAGGCAGTAACAGCCTCAGGGCTGTAGCACTCTTTCGCTTTTTGTATAAAATATGTGTGCATGTATATTACTGGGGTGCAAATCTAATGGGAAGTTATCACCCACTGAGTTCTTTCTCGGTAAGCCCAGATGCAGCGGCTGGTTGCAGTTACTCAGTGGTCATAGGAATATAATGAATGTGCTTTATACTAAATCAGACCTTTGGTCTATTAAATCCAGTGCAATGTACTCTGACTGGTGACGGCTCTCTAGCAAAGGTCCTTCCCAGTCTTACTCTGTGAGGTTTTGTAACTGGAGATGCCTATGCCTTGGAACAAACTTGTTACTTTCTGCATGCACATGACATGTTCACCTGCTGAGCTAAACCAAGGTAAGACCTGCTGCTTGTTAAAAGCTAGTTTTAGATGTTATATATACCCCACATGCAGACAAGGAGAAGCCCCTTTATGTGTCGCAAATGCTTTATGCAGGAAGAGTGATGTTTAAAAGATCCTTACCAAATGCGTATCCCTAACCACAAACAGCAGGAGCATGCTTCTGATTCTGGCAGCAGCTTTCACAACTGCTACTCATGATGGGTGAAGTGCATTTAGTGAGTATTTTTAAATATTACTGTTCAGGATCTCATGTGCATTACATGTGCAGCATCTCTGTAAGTAAGCATTTCCTGCAGGCTGCTTGTCAGCGAGGCAACACTGAAACAGGCTGTCATTTGCAAATAATTAAGAGCAAAAATGAATTTGACTCGGTGTGTGTGTGTGTGTTTGTGTGTGTGTTTGCTCAAGCAAGTTCTCCTTGCTACAATTTATTTCCAAAAATGTGAATCTATATTCTCCTAATTATGGTTGCTCTGGGATTTAGAGCTAAGCTCTTGCAAAATTCATCCCACTTGCATGAGCTGCCAACAGCACTGACAGTGGAATAAGTGAGACAATTTGCAGAACTCTGAACTAAGCTGTTGACGGGAACAGCAAACTACAATATGGCCACAGATAAGATTGACAGGGAGGAGGAAGGCTGGGCTGAATTCCTAGTCAATCACCAAAGAGGTTGGTTAATTTTTAGACGCAAGAGGTGTCTGGATAAACACTCAAAGGAATTCCTTCCTTCGTCCCAGAAGTGTATGCATTGGATATTCTGTGGTTACTCAAAGTATACAGTAACTACATGTTTCTATCCAAGATGGGGTTGCTATCCAAAACAGCAATCTGGTTTTGAGTTCTCCCCTTCCTCCTCCATAACTTGTAGTAAAAGTAACAGCATGTTCTGATACCATCATCATGTTGCATTTTTCCTTGGCACTGACAACCAGTGATTTATCTCTATTGATTTATTGCAATTATTTATATCCTGCCTTCCAGGATGTGGCAAATCCTTCCATGATGTGAGGAATTTTATGTGAAGCAATGACGAGGAAACACGCAGCACGACATCAAGAAATTGGCTACATTTTACTACACGTTATGGAGCAGAGAGAACTCAATACAGAACTTCTGCTTTTGCTGGTAGCCCCGTATTTCTCATCATGTACAGCTCTGCCCTCACTATGAATGGAAAGAATCACTACACATGCTCAGAGGCACTCTTTTTTCCATGTACTTAGTTTTCTCCAGAGCAGAATCCTGGCACCAGGGCCAGCCCACACATGAGGCAAGGTGCAGTGACGGCCCACTGGGGCAGCAGATCCCAATGTTGATCTCCCCCTCACACCTTTGTTCCTGATGTAGATCTTCCCTCGTCCCTTCTTCCCTAGTGGGAAAGGGGTGCTATTTTGGGGTCTGCCTCAGGTGCCAAAATGTCATGGGCTGGCCCTGCTTGGCACGGAAAACAGATTCTGGCTCCTGACTAAGCCTCGGGGTTTGGAGGCAAACTCTTTTCTCTATAGTGAGACATTACCTGTTCTAAAACAAAAGGCTGGCTCCACACCCCACCTTGCCAACGCTGATCTAGCAATATTTACTCCTCAACCCCAACTTAGCTCTAGTTACAGTCCAAGCGCCTCGTAAACAACCCCGATCCTACTTTGGCGATGTAGTTAATCAGCCCCAGTCGCTCACAGAAGATCAATGGCGGGATGATGGATGCCCGAGGAGAAAAGCCAAAATCAATCACAGGCTTATCGGTATATGATTGCTTGGCCCCATTATTAGTGCCGGAGCATCATACATTATTGTTAGTAAAATGGAGGCCTCTAATTCATAGGTGAGCTGTGTCACGCATTATTGGAGGGTCGCTTGACATGGGAGGGTTTTATATTGGGTCGCTGCAGACATCTGTTTACCTCAAAAACTGGCCCAGGGCTGAAAGCTGGCTCAGAACAAAATTTAGGGCTTAACACTGGAAAGGAAGAAACCTGAGCACATTGGCCAGTTTTTGAGAATGAAAGAGAGGTGCTAGGGTCTGAATGTCCCCCAGGAAGCTGCAGTGACAGCTCAAGACGTTTCTCCTGTGCAGCTCCCGCCGCCCCCGTCATTTCAAAGGGGCTTGCATAGAGAAACTTCCCTGTAGGTAGTGCTCTATGAATGAGACCTCTCTGTCTCTTTAGTGCCCAAAACCTATTTTCTGAGATGACAGCCTACGTTGCCTCATGGTCAGGCAGAAAGTCATGACGTGGCCTCTGCCATGGAAGTCTAGCCTTCTTAATTCTAGATATCGGGGTCAGGAAGAGGCCCCATCTCTTCATAGGAGCTTGTACTTTCCTTCCATTTCCTCCAGGATATCAGGAACTCCTGCAACTAGGGAAGGAGTTGCTTTTGTCTACTCCCAAGAAGAGAAGAGTGTGGAACCTCACAGTGTTGAGATGGGGTACGGGAGGGAGAGAGAAGATCTGGGAAATTACAGAGTGACCAGTCTGACTTTGATACCTTGGAACACACTAGAACAGAGGAAAAAGGAGTCAGTTTATAATCGTCTGTGTAACAATGTAGTGATAAGTGTTTTTAATTGGGTTATAAGCTTAGTAGATTGTGGGAATGTAGTGGACATAATTTATCTTTATTTCAGCATAGCATTTGATAAAGTTCCCCATGATATTTGGTTAGCAAACTGGTTAAATGCAGGGTATACAATAATCCCATCAGGTGGATCCAGAGCAGGAAAAATTGAGCATGTTCATCAGTGGTTTCTCATCAACCTGGGTCATGTTTTTGAGCATGGTACCACAAGGATCTGAGCACAAGCACACTATTCCTTCCTGTGGTTTCCAGCAACTGATATTCAGAAGCATTGCTGCCTCTGACTGTGAAGACAGAACATAGCCATTGGGGCTAGTAATCACCTTTACAGAATAACTGGTCACAGTACTGCAGATAAGGTCTGACCAGTGCAGGATAAAATGATTTTTTTAAAAGACTTGGAAACTATGGTGCTACTAATGCAGCCTAAAATTATATTATATATATATATATTTGGCAGCATCACACTGCTGATCCATGTTCAGCTTGTGATGATTATAATTCTGAGATCTAATCAAATCTTTATTATTATGGTCAATGACCAGATCCTGAGATCCTTTTTGTATGCCTGCAAGCCAGATGTCCCCCATACTATCCCTGTGCATTTGATTTTTTAAAAATTCATCTACCATATATTGAATTTCATTTTGTTAGTTTCAGCCCAGTTTTCCATTGGCACCACACTTTTAAAAAGGATGCAGACAAATTGGAACAGGTTCAGAAGAGGGCAAAAGTTGTTGAGGGAACTGGGTGTGATTAGCCAGGTGAAGAGAAGACTGAAGGCAGATACGAGAGTAAACTTCAAATCTCTGAAGGGCTCTCTTATAGAACAGGGTACTTATTTTCCGCTGCCCCAGTGGGCAGGACTAGTTCTAATGGGCTTACATTACAGATGGTAGATTTCAGTTAAACATTAGGAGAAACCTCTCAACAATAAGCACAGATAAATGAAGACTGGGAATCCAAGGGACCTAATGAGACCCTCCAGACTTTTCTATCTGTTCCTTGGGACTTTTCCTAGGTCACACCTCTTAAAGACTCTGCTCTGCTGGAGTGTGTTTTCCCTTCAGACCAGTGTGCCTGATAGACTACAATATGGATATGCAGCAGCTCTGAGAGCTTTAAAGGAGGTAGAGGGACATGATTGGTTTTCTGGCATTACCTGATTCCATGGACCAGGAATGTGTTATTTGCATCTTGTGTGGAATTGTCTGAAGTTCCTCCCTCTGAACAGCTGTATGGGTGATGCATTCCTGTTCTAATTGGTGCTTGAACGAGTGCTTAATTTCTGACTATATGTGATTATTTCTCACAAACACCTGTATCTAAGAGTGAACTCAGTTGTTTTAACTTCTAAGTGCTGAAGACCGGTTGTGAAGTGCTGGCGGACAAAACACGTTCTATAAATTACACTGGACATATCTGCAGAGTGCTTGGTTCAATATGGGCACTTCACATCAGAGTTGTGATTAGACAGTTGGCAGGCACAAGTGTCACTGATCATACCTTTTCCTATAGATACAAAAACAATTCAATGGCACATAGATTCCCCCAATGATTCATACCATTAATGTTATATCTGGTCATAACATTAATGTCATAACAGGGATGTATGGAGTGTTAGGGGAGGGTACTGCTTCTGGTGGGGGACATGTTGTGCTCCTTCTGGGGTAATTTGTCCACCTTTGGTCCCCACCCTGCACTCAGCTCCCACCTGTGGCTCCTAGAAGCTGTCAGCACATGACAGAGCCAGGGAATGGCTTTGACTAGCCAGCTAAACCAGGTGAGGGTAGCTGAAGGGACTCAAACCCTCAGTGGTTAGGGACTTTCCCTGCATGCAAAGCCAGGCTCTGGGGAATTGAGTGGATAAGACCAATAGTGGGTCCAACAGTCAAGAAAGTGGCTTCTGCACATGTTGTAGAGGGAAGTGAGGGGCAGATGGACCTCGTCAATCTGGGAAGGTAGCCCATCTAGGAGAAGGAAAACTCTGATCCTAAAACTTTGTTGCCTTGCAGGACATCTTCGGGAGAAGAAAAGGCTAAGGAGTAAACCCTACACAAATCCAGAGTGGAGTCCCTAAGACAGTTGGGTGGCACTTAGTATGACTTCTTCTGGCAACTCCTGCAGCCAACCTGGTGCCAAACATATTGCTATGCTTTCCTTTGGACCACATCAGCAAGGCTGAGAGGAGGGTCTTGTCATCTTGGCAGCTCAGGACCACCATACACACTGCCCAGGCTTGCACCCGAGGAGCTCACTTCAGTGCTGCTAACACAGCAATTTCACCCCTGGAGGCACACTCCATTGTCTCTTGGGAGTGATGGATACCAACAGCTAAGTCATAACCTGAATGGTAGACATACAGCACAACAGTATTACTACTACTACTACTACAATTTATATACCACCCTTTATCAAAAAATCCAAGGGCGAACATTAAAAACACCTTGCCACTCTGGGAACCTCAGTAGCTGAAGGCATGGGATATAAATTTATTAAATAAATAAGCAACAAATTAATAAGAAAGCTCAGTGATCAGCAATACAAGATGCTTTAAAGAATGGCAGAAAGCTATTACTAGATTTATCTGTCAGGGGAAGAAACAAGAATAAATTATAAATTACTGACAGATTCCAAGGAAAGAGGTGGATTCTCCTTACCAGATCTGAGATTATATTTTGAGGCGTCTTGTCTTTGCTGGTTAAAGGAGTGGATATCGCTGGAAAACGGTTCCATATTAGATCTTGAAAGTCATGATAACAGATTTGGCTGGCATGCTTATTTGTGGCATGACATAAAGCTTTTCTGAATCACGTTATAAGGAAACCGGTGTATGAAGTATGGGACAAATATAAAAAAAATTGGAACACAAAACACCATGGTGGCTCTCCCCATTTGAAACAATATTGCTGAAAAAAAGGAATATGAGAAATGATTGGGCAACATATAAAGAATTATTAATAGAAGTAGATCAAGATTTAAAATTAAGGAGGTTCAAAGATATAAGAGAATTAGTAACTGACTGGTTGCAATCAGTGGTGTAGCTAGCTGCTCGGGTGCCTGGTGCGGGGAGGGGGTGTCCTGCAGCCAAGGGCAGCACGATCTGCGCCGATGGGGGCAGTGTGACCCACGCCGATGGGGGTGGGGCCAGCCTCTCTGATGCTTGGAGCCTCTCTGCCGCCTCCCCCTCAGCTGTAGGGCAGCTGAGGGAGAGGCAGTAGGCAGATGCAAGTCCCATGTTGCTGTTTCAGACAGTGCAGAACCTGCAGTCGCCTAAGCCACCACGTCACTCCTAAAAAGTTTTGTGAGCCTATTATATTTTTTTAAAAAAACCTCATTTTGTCAACTCCCCCTCAGTGATGACACCCAGGGAGGACCACACCCCCTTCCTCCACCACTGGTTGCAATATTACCAGCTTAATGAACTGTTTAAGTTGGACAAAAAGAAGGGTTTTCTAAAAATAATAAAAAAATCACATGTGGTGGTCATGTAAGATGATAAAAGACTTCTGTGAAATGATATGTAATGAATTGGGGGGAAATGTTGAAAATAACTTTTCCTAAGAAACCAGAAGCTTTTCTCTTAGGTATTATAGGTCCAGAGATTCCGAAGGACCAGATGAAACTATTCATGTACGCGGCCACAGCTGCCTGGACTCTGTTAGCCCAGAAATGGAAAGATGGTACAACTCTGACCAAGGAAGTGGCAGATAAAACTGATGAACTATGCCAAGATGGCAAAACTTACAGGAAGAATTAGAAACCAGGAAGAGGCGGACTTTAATAAAGGATGGGGAAAGTCTACAATCTACTTGAAAAACGATTGTAAACAATTACACACTTTGGTAGGAATGACAGAAAACTTGTGGTAAAAATCTGAACTATGGAATGATAGAGGATTTATAAGAACGGATTTATCAAAGAGATGCAGAGGGGGAAATCATAATATTAAGATCGACAATGGGGCAGGGAGGGAAGTCAAAGGGGATTTCATGTTTATCTTCTTATTTTGCTTGTATATGTAAAATAGAAAATGCAAAATTAAAATAAATAAATAAATAAATAAATAAATAAATACGAAAGTTCAGGCGAGTAGCCTTTTCTCTCTTGGTAAAGGTGGCACACTTCGATTGCCTTTCATAAATCCTCTGCCCACACCTTTAACCACATTCCGGTTTGCTGCTTTTCTTTCTTTCCATGTGTTTACATTCACCACTCCTCCTCCTAGGCTGTTTCTTTACGTATTCAAATGCTTCTTCCCATAAATCACAATTAGTATGAATTATTAAATCTACACAACATGCACAACCATCCCATATTACTTCTTTGCTATTAATATAATCAGAACGCTGCAAAACTCCCACAAGGAACTTCATGGGATAGAGGCAAAAAAAGTGTACAGTTAATTTCCAGGAGGAGGCAGGACAATTTGGAGATGAACACTGGAAGCAGAGATGTCTTGTAATAAGGGAAGCCTTCCTCAGATGCCTGGTTTTGGCAGCTCCCATTCATTTCAATCAGGCATGTACAGGACAGTTTCCCAACGGGTTCTGCCCTTGTTTATTATGAGTGGAAGGGCATGCCAGTTAGATTTTCCACATCAGGCATCAAAAGATGGTGGACTCACTCGTGGGAAGGAAGAGAAAGAGTGCACAATAATGTCTGACTTTGATTGTTTTCTTAAGTTATCAAAAGCCCCTGACCGTTAGGTCCAGTCGCGGACGACTCTGGGGTTGCGGCGCTCATCTTGCTTTACTGGCCGAGGGATCCGGGGTACAGCTTCCGGGTCATGTGGCCAGCATGACTAAGCCGCTTCTGACGAACAAGAGCAGCACACGGAAACGCCGTTTACGCCACCCGCGTCCCTAGGTACCTAAATACAGGTACCCTAATGCCTCAATATGCTCTTGATAGGGGCTTGTGGCACTTAGTTGTAATCTCAAAGGTGAGAGAGGTGAGATACACCAATGCAAGAGGAATTGGGTTTAATAGGGAATGCATCCTAATGTTGAGGGGGAAATTTAACATAATAAAATTAAAGACTCAAATCTTGATGAACTTTAAGGTAAAAAAGTTTGGTATCAACTTTTCAAATTTACCACTTTTTATCAACTTGTTCGGCTTTTCACAAAATTCCTTAAAGCCAACAGCATCAACAAATAACATAAAAATTTAAAAAATCATTTGTTTTTGTAATGATGCTTCAATTAAGAGAATTCTGCTCCCCTACCAAAGTGTAAAAGTGCTAGTATATTTGCCTTTGTTTCCTGCAAACAAGTGCATTATTTAAAAACAAGGAGGTTCCCATGCCCTTTTTCCATTTCCTTGAACTTCTATTTGAAGGAAGAATCTTGTGCAACTGAAAAAACTTGTATGCTGGATTGGGATCGGTGGTTTGTCCTAGCACTTTGTATTATTTTACTTACCTTGGGAATTTAAAGAAAATAACAATGGGTGTCCAGCTTAGATGCTCCCTGTTTTTTATTATGTTGAAGACAGTGTGCACCCCCATATCTAAGCTGGCGGGGTTGGGGCGCTCCTGATGTAAGATCTCGCCCCCCCCCCTTTGGGAGAGTGACAGACTTGATGACCTTCTGGTCCTTCCCAGTTAAAAGAATTCCATGATTACATATTAGTTCTTCTTATGTTTGCAAAGTGCTTTACAATCCTAATACCATTTATCCTCCACCCACCCCATTAAAAAAAAAAAAGAAAAGCATCCAAGTTCCGAGACAATAGCTTGGTTACAGCATTTCTCACCCTCTTCCTCCCCCCTCAACAATCACCCCAAGCCAATGGGATCGCAAAAATCACGTGGTGCTGCCATATTAATATTTATTCCATAAAAGCGTGGCGGCTCCTTACCACTCCGCTGCGCCGCTCTGACCGCAGTGCCAACCCTCAGGCACCGCAACACAATTTGGAAACAATGTGACGGAAATGTTTAATCTGTGCAGCCCATCTGTGCTGCGTATTTCTCCACATCTCCCCGAGAGAGGCGCCTTTGAATCTCCACACTGCCTTTAATATTCTCCTAAATCATTCCCCCCACTGCACTTCAAGGGCCATTGCTACAATTTCACAGGTTCATCGAAAGTGCACCAGGGAGGGAGGGGGGATGTTCCAGGGTGTGTGTGTGGAGGGAGGGGGGGAAGAAGGGGTAACAGGGCATTTGTTACTTGAGATTTTTTTATTTCATTTTATACTAATTTCCAGGGATTACTCTTGCTCGTGCCCTTTGCAAAGAGGCAGGGGGTGGGGGAAAGCACACCCCAAATAAAGACATCAGGCAGCTGGCATGAGTAAGGTTGCTTTTAAAGAAAGCTGGTTGAAACAGAGGGAAACATTATTCCCTAAGAGTCCAGCTCTAATCAGCTTTCCAATTTCAGGCCATGGGGCAACTGTCTGTCCTATGAGCTTCAATGGGGATGCCTATGATGACCTGATTTGGCAGGTCCCATTAAGTATATGAAGAAAATCGCTTCGTTTGTCATTCTGAGATTTGGAGATCCGTGGCCCCATAGCTGTCTAGGGCAGCCACTACTGGAGCAACTTGCTCATGTAAGCCACCAGACCAATACAAGCCTCATAGGCGCCCATGTGCCAAACCAGCACAGAGGTCTGCTACACTGGGTATGCATAGGCCGATTGTTTAGGACACAACAGCATTCGTCCAGCAGCACAGTACAGTGGTACCTTGGTTTACAAACTTAATCCGTTCCAGAAGTCTGTTCTTAAGCCAAAGTGTTCTTAAACCAAGGCGTGCTTTCCCATAGCAGCGGGGGACTCAACTTACAAATGGAACACACTCGACAGGAAATGAAACATGTTCTTATTCCAAGGCAAAGTTTACAAACCAAAACACCTACTTCTGGGTTTGCAGCGTTCTTAATCCAAGTTGTTCATAAACTAAGCTGTTCTTAAACCAAGGTACCACTGTAATGCATGTGTGATCTCATGCATCATTTTACAGTGAGGCTCAGAGCTTGCACACTGTCTACTTTTCAACCTCAGATCCAGTAGAACATCCACAGTCACCTGCTATTCCATACTTCCATGAACTGGGTTACTAAAGTACAAAAGCAGCTGGTTGGTGTGTCACCTTAGATCTGCTGCACATGCCACTTAGATGGTCCTGGTTGCTGCCACCTCTTTGGTTGCTCCCATGCCACATCAGGAGTATTTAGAGCTTCTCATCTGATTAGGATTTCTTTGTGTGTTTATACAACACACCAGATAGGAGTGCTCTCCAGAATAAAACACAGATCAAAATGCAGCTATCCTTCAGTTTCGGCACTTCTCCGAATTTTGTAAGGTAGTTTTTGGCTCAAAACCCCCCCTAACACAATGCATATAGAAAAATGCATGTTGCAGTTAAAAGTTTGTACAAAAGCGCATGTGTTAGGGTAGAATACACACAATAATATACATTATGCAGTAAAACGCATACAAAAATGTGTTTAAAATAATGCAATTTTCATGCATTTTAAAAAACCCAGCTGATTGATGCAGAATAGTTATGTATTGACATACTAAATTGATATGGACTGGAAATACACTGAACGGCATTTCCTACAACCCAGTAACAAACTTCAGTAAAAAGATGGATTTCCTCCACCTTTCAGAGACATGAGTATGGTGACACAGAGATCCTAATCCACATTAGGGTTTGTGATTAAGAGGTGAGGAGGGACTAAGATTCACTATCATGGAAAAAAGCAGATAACATGTATGTACAGTGTGGGCACCTCCTGTGTATCTTTTTGGCATATGCATGATACAATCAAGATGACTTTCAGAAATCATGCTGAAATTCACAGAATAGACAGAACAATCTTTTAGGGTGCAGGCCAGTATCTTTTTAGTCCGTTGCCAAAACCAATAATGGAGAGCATGTGAACTCTTGAGTGGGAATTTTTTATGGACCGATCTTGTAGAAGTTATCCAGTCTCCTAACAAGAGTGGAAAAGCAATCAGTTTTAGTTGTCTTGCTTTCAGTGCATGTGTATTTATTTCTAGACCAAGGGAATGGTCAAATACAATAAAGCCCCAACTCTCAAG
The DNA here is from genome assembly GCF_965153285.1 of Podarcis tiliguerta. Taxonomy (NCBI): domain Eukaryota; kingdom Metazoa; phylum Chordata; class Lepidosauria; order Squamata; family Lacertidae; genus Podarcis; species Podarcis tiliguerta. The sequence continues at coordinate 21,371,198 of NC_139546.1, read as the reverse complement.
CCACACGGATCTGGGCCTGGACACTAACTAGGTGGAAGACCATGCGGGATTCCTTCCTACGCTATTCTGAACTCCTTGGAGGAAATGTGGACCCCAAGTGATAATAAAAATAATAAATTTCTATATATAACTGCCCTCACCTAACCTTTAGAAGCAGAGAATATTGCAACATATAAAGTGTAGACATAATAATATTATATTAAATTATAGCTTTGGAAGTAGTATTGTATAATATATCTATAAAAGCACACCTTTGGAATGTACTGCTAAAATAAACCTTACAAATTTTTTGCCCGACTTTCATTACTGTCAGACATTGTGCAGGCTTTGGTGAATTTGGTATAGTATTTAGCTGAAAGTTTTACTGATGGGAATGAATGTATATATAGAGAGAGAGCGCTTGTCCAAATTTCAGCTTCCCAGATTATAAAATTTGGATTTGCATTTTTGCTTCTGTGGTGAGACGCTAAATAGTTTTGACATCCTGAAATCCAGATTTCATCCACGAGATGCTGTCTGCTGTCTTTATAAGTCTTGCTTGGTTGGAATCAATTTTTCTAAGCTCAAGTTCAAATTGGACAGTTTCTCATTGCTTGAAGTTGTCTGCACTTTCAGTTTCTACCAATATCTGTGTCAGAGCTGATCAAAAAGTATGTGCACAGCAACCCAGAATTAGACAATATATGAATCTACGAGCAGCCATGCACCTCAAAACTCCTGTGGTGTCCAGGATGCCCTTGATTTGAACATAAAATTTAGCTTGTCCTTTGCAATCTTCCTATTTTTACTAGGTGCTCACTTTCAGCTGGATTTTGCCCACACCTATATCTGATGGCTGCCGAGAAACACTGTACAGACTATTAAACACTGGAAGACGTGGCTACCCTCTTCTTTTAGGGAAGTGCACATTTGTTAGGAAGTACTCATTTCCCTGGAACATTCCTGCTGTATAGAGTGACCATCCTGAGGTTCTCAACGCCCCATAGAATAGACACTCCTACAAACTCCAAAGATTAGGACTCCCCAATCCCACACCAAGAGCCACAACGTCCCACAAAACCATTGCTAATTTGTGTCACATTGTCTGTGCAATGCATTGTATCCCTTATTTAACTATCTGTACTTGACCTGGAGGATCAGATGCACCATTTCCTTGTTGAATTTATGTGTTTCTTTCTCTCTCTCATTCATACACATACGTTCATACACTTAACCATCCCTGCCTTGCCATTCATGGGGTTCAGGTGGAGAATTGTGGGGGTACTAGGAGCAGTATAGCTATTATTAATGGCAGTGCTGCTCCCGGGTTTGTGTGGGCACGAGGCTTTCTTCACCTTGTGCAAAAGCTTGCTGCACCTATCCCTCCCTCTTGCAAACTTTAATCCAGTCCCTTCTGCCCTCCTGCACACCAGCAGGGCAGCAAGGATTCGGAATCGGAATTGTGCCCTGCCCAAGTCTCTTCTTGAAGATACGTTCAAATATCCATGAGAACCCCAGGCAGCTGCCTGATCTCGGTAGATACAGGCTAAGAAAACTAGCTTTCCTGCTTTTGGGGTGGTGGTGAGGTCCTGGGGGCGGGCGGGGGGAGCATGCTGGGGTAAATGCACTTTGAGAGCTTTTGATCCCTCATTTCGAAATCCAATGGGGTCAAAAAAGGTACATTGTATACCTTCAAAAGGAACGAATGAATCATGATAAGAGCTGTGATTGTTTCAGCAAACCCTGTTCATGTCTCTCTCTGTGTGTGTGTGTGTGTGTTGAGGGAAGGAGGAGGGGAGCTGGACGCATTCTGGTTTGCCAAGATTTTCAGGCCGGTGCTGTTCGTTACATCATCTGTTCAACAGAGGTGTTGCTATAGCAGCTGCTTATAGCTTCATTTCCTGGATACCCCCCCAGGGGGGTGTCACAGCCGGATCCACCTGCTCTTTTACCCTACCCTCGGCGGGGTCATCTTAAGGTCGCCAAAATAAATGAACGCCGTTGCTAATGATCTGTTTGCTGGCTGTTTATGCTCCGCGAGTGTCAGGGGCGCTCACATTTAGTAAACTCATTATGGGTCCAATTAGACTTCACCATTGCTAGATATTTAACTCTTTTTTTCCTTTTAAATTAGCATTTTAATAACATTCTATCCAGCAAGGATTGGGGTGGGGGGTGGGGATGGAGAACAAAATGACCATTTTTCACGGACAAAAACTTCTTTAGCCGTAGGTGGAACTTTAATAGCAGATCTGTGAGGGCGGCAAAAGGGAGCAGGTCCACCTTCCATTCACCCCCACCCCCATGCCAGAGAGGAAACGATAGAAGGGGAAAAGGGGGTGGGGGAGATAAAGGAAACATTTCTATTTGCTTTATCACACACTCAATTTCCTAAATTTGTTCAGCAGCCAATTATTTTCAGCGTTAACGTCTTGAGCCGCTCGCATCTGATGAAAATGAGCAGCCATCAGAGTTAAACTTTGGAAGTGACCTGTGAAGGGGTTTGGAATAATTACGTAAAGGAGTCAATTTATTTCAGATTCCCCTGGCTGGAAGAACAATCCAGAGGAAAGAGGAAAAGTAAGAAGGGGGGGGGGGAGAGATTAAAAGAAACAAGTGCTGATTAGATGATTAGAATTATCAAAATATCTCTTGACTGGAACCCCCCTGGAGGGCCACTTCTCTTAAAAAGGTCACTCCAATTATTCTAGTGGGGTTTTTTTTCATTCCCTTAGATGACTGTGCGGAGAAATTCTTCCGCCCTCCCCGCCCTCAGCAACCTGTAATGACCAATTCTGCAATAGAAAGGGTGATGGAAAAGCGGAAAACGAGTCATCGCATGCACTAGTTTTTACCAAGGAGCAGTGGCTGGTTTGAAGAAATAAGAATGGCTTTACTTTGGTCCATTTGCAGCACAACCTTGCTTGTGTTCAATGGAGTTTACTCACATCCTAGGTAAGTATTCATAGGATTGTAGCCTTAGTCCAGCACCCTCTCTAAAAGTTGCATTAGAGGCCCCTGAAAAATCCCCAAGCAGGGCACAATGGAGAGAGCCGTTCTGTTTGGCCCTGGCATCTGGTAGACAGTGATATAGCATCTTTGAACAAGGAGGCTCTCTTTCAAGCTAGCACAGCTACTAGCCATTGTTAGATCTTCTCATAGGCATCTGGCTGGCCACTGTGGGAACAGCAAGCTGGACTTTGAGCTGATTCATCTTATCTGTTTACTAAGAATGTGTTCTGATTATTTTAAAAGGCCATTTACTTTCCATGAAATCAAGCGGTTCATGATTTTGTGAGCTTATGTCATGCCCTCCCTCCGCTGTTCTTTGCATGCTTAAAGGCCCCAATTATTTAAGCTTTTCTTCATGAGTGGGTGGGCTGATACACCACTCTTCATCAACACAGATTCTCTTCCACGCTTGCTCATATCCATATTAAGGTCAGGCATGCATCTTAAAAATGTCATCTGCACCAGCCTTACGAATATTAACTTTGGGACTGCGAATGAAGCCTGTTCTCAAGATCCAAATCCATCCTGGCACCTGCAGTAAATGCTGAATCCCAGGCTAGTTAGAAGTGCCGTGTGTGGAGCCTGCTTTGTGATGGCTAAGGTCACTTGCAGAGATCTGCACGCACCAGGTTTTTGCACCCTGCATCAAACAGCGGAAGAAGCATGCCAAAAAGCTGATATGTATAATGAAAACAAAACAGTGGATTTCTATGGGTGCTTTCCCTAACTGTTTAAAGCACATTGTGTATGGCACATGATCTCAGTCCTGGTCTACACATGCAACAGAATGAGATGGTATATGCCATTTGCAAATGTGCTACTGTGCTCATGTCCTCCTGGTGGGCTTCTCATAGGCATCTATAGGAACAAAATGCCGGGTAAGATGGTCCTTTAGCCTGATCCAGCAGGACTCTTCATAAATTCTTATTGAATGTTTGCTCCCAAAGGAGAAAGATTCTCACCTAAGCCACCTGCTAGACTCTTTTCCTACTTGTAGTGTGTTGTGTGTGTATATATGTATGTGCTTGTGTATGCATGTGTTTGGAGGGGAATATTAAAAAATGTGCCCCATTTCATTCTGATGCGATGTCTAGCAACTAGTCTCAGTTATCCTGACAACAGTCCCATCACTCTTATTATAGATAAGAGATTGTTGTCAATATGGTGTGAGTACTGCTAAGGAATAGCTTCCAGGTGGTCAAGCTTTATATCACATGAGAAGCCCCAAAAGTATGGATGGCCCAGATCCTGTGGTCATGTCTCATCCCTGCACTGAACTATCCTCAGAGCCACTGACATTGCCATAGGAAGTCACCATGAGACCTGGCAGGTCCATGCAATTGGAGTTTCTGTACATTACTAATTTAGCATGAAATGTGACTAACCACTGGGAAGCATTTTCTTTGAGATGAACATGCTGCATCAACATCTAGCTGGGTAGCTATGCTTGTAGGTTATAGTGAAAATGAATACAGTGGCACAAGCCTCTTTGGAACAGTACTAAGTTCATTCAGTAGCATATAAATACATACTGAAAAAGAATGTGCTGCTAAAGACCACTACGGCTTCCAGTTTGCAGCTCACACACTTAGCCACTACACTTAGCAGCCCACCCGAGTTACAGACACATTGACAAACTTCACATAATTGCTCCACCATGTCAGCTCTGTGTTTAGAAGCTTATGCTTTCAGCAGCTAGCATGACCCAAGTCCAGCACAAGTCCTGGGATGGTGAAAAATAATGTCAGAAGCCACAATGAAATTCAAACCCATACTTCACCCAAGTATTTTACTGCTTTCTGTAATTCTACATTGCCTGGAATTTATAATTGCATTATCTTCTACATTTAGAAATGGTTTTCCTATGGAAGAAGAAGATAGATTTGTAGGGCAATGGAGTTTGGAAACATCCTCATTTTGTTCAGTACAAATATATCTCCAATGTTGAGCTTGTGGGGCTGGGGGAGGTCTGCTTGCAGAAAAAGGCATGAATGAATGGTGTAAATTGGGTAATGCCTGCGATGTTGCCAATACATATTTTGTGAGGAAAATAAATATATATGTGCTTTATAAAACTGAAGCAGTAAGCCCACCTGAAGTATGAGAGAAAGGTGAAAATTGGCAGGTGACCCAAGGCGGTATTCAACTAAGTTTTACTCAGAGTAGAAACATTGTAATTAATGGACCCAACTTGTCCCATTGAGTTTAGTGGGTCTGTTCTGAGTAAAATATAGTTGAATGCCACCCCTAGTGTTTTATCTTGTTGGACAGTACATTTGTCATTGAAAGCTTGGCTCACACTGCTGGTGAATATTCCACTGTGTCTTCTCTTCAAAAACTAGTTGTACTAGGGGATAAAAGGTAAAGGTAAAGGTACCCCTGCCCATACAGGCCAGTCGTGTCCGACTCTGGGGTTGCGCGCCCATCTCGCTTAAGTGCTGTCCGGAGACACTTCCGGGTCACGTGGCCAGCGTGACGAAGCTGCTCTGGTGAGCCTGCACCAGCGCAGCACACGGAAACGCCGTTTACCTTCCCGCTATAAAGCGGTACCTATTTATCTACTTGCACTTAAGAGTGCTTTTGAACTGCTAGGTGGGCAGGAGCTGGGACCAAAGACAGGAGCTCACCCCGCCATGGGGATTCGAACCGCCGACCATACGATCGGCAAGTCCTAGGCACTGAGGTTTTACCCACAGCGCCACCCGCATCCCTTATTAGGGGATAGTTGAATGCTATTGAGGGCAAGTAAATAGATCTACTCCATGAGCCACAATATATAAGGGAAAGCTGTCCTGTGCTGCTCTCTCACTGTTCCCATCCATTTCAATGAGGCTTGCGCTGGAGAACTTCCCCATGGATTGTGCTCCATGTCAATGTGTGCTGAGTAGGGGTACCATTTGAGTTTTCCATGCAGGCATCCAACTGACTCTAGCCAGTCCTGCCTGCAAAGAATGCTTCTCTTCTGGAACTTCATAATGTTTTGCCAGTACTCTTCCACACTTCCCTATTCCTACTGCTGTGTATATTGCAACCTGTAACAATCTGGAAAATATCTGAGAAGAAGTTTCAGCTGTGACATGTGGGCGATGGATTCAGGCAATAGTCATCTAAAAGCTTGCTATGTGGGCTCGGCTGAATTTACTCATTTAGTTTGTAAGCCTTGAGGGAAGGGCCTTTGTCTCATCTTTTTGGTAGATGGGAGCTGCTTTTGAAGAACTGTTTGAAAAATGGTATAAAAATATACCAACAAATAAAAATAAATACACATACAGAAGCCCGAGGTGGTTAAGTCCTGGAATATAAAGATGTAGGAAATAGGAAGCTGCCTTACACTAAGCCATCCTTTCCAGGGTTTTAGACAGAGGGCTCTTTTAGCCCTATTCAGAGATGCTGGAGGTTGAAGCAGGGACCTTCTGAATGCAAAACACATGCTCTACCACTAAGTTGCAAGCCTTCTGCCTTTTTTCAAATGTTTCAGCACATTAAAAACAATGCCACAAGTAGAAAACTAGCATATCAGAGACATTGTTTGGAGGTATTTTGTAGTTTTTGTTTTACATAGGGGAGCATTCAGATTTCCCCCCATGAAGCCTGAAATGGTACAGTCCATTCTTTCAGTTCAGATCTCAACAATCTTCATTCTGTTGCATCTACAGCTCCAGCTATGGAGAAATCACCATGCACTGATATCACCATAATCCAGTCAGGGTGTGAGAATTCTGGAAAAGCGAGCTGGGATAATGCTGGGCTTTTAACAGCAAGGTTGGAGGTGACCGTCTTCCTTCTCACAATGTGGTTAAAGTCACCACGGAGGAGGATTCTATTTCTGTGTTTGTTCCTGAATATCTGAATGTCACCATGAATACCTGAATACCTGAATATCAACATGGCAAGATGAAATCTGCATTATCAATGAATGCAGATACCATACTGAACTCGTATGGAACTTAGCTTGTGGTAGCCACTATATAGAATACAGTGTGAATTGATATTTACTCTGTAGTAAGTTGGCGGGGGGGAACCTGGGCTCTCTCACCAAGACAAGTAGTAATAAAGGTATTAGAGCTGGTAGGGGGGAGGAGAGGGAAGAGCCATGGCCCCATATCCTTCAATATTTTCTATTTTATATGCTTGTATCAGCCCGATTTTCATACCAATGGTTATTGCCCATGTTCTCCTTTCCCTGCTTATTATTACACATTAATGTTCTTTTCTGCCATTGTTACACTGCATTCAATTACTCTGCAATAGTCTGCTGTCCACCATTTCAAAAGCCAGCATGATGCCTGTTGTTTAGATTAAGAAGGCTAAGAAGCAAAAAGGTGCTTCCAGATTGGCAGCCTCTATCACTACCCAATCACTGCTTTTTCACTGTAGAATTGCAGGGGACTTTCCACACTTGTGGGGTGAGAATAGCCCTTTTGTGTGAATACATCACACTATCTTCCATCCACACTAGTGGATAACAACTGGGGCAGAAAAGAAGCCATTCATCTGAGCATGTAATTTCATTAATAATTTTCCCCCTATTGTTTTTAATTTGCTCTAAAGGACTTTGAAATAAAATTTAAAAATCAATAACTTGTTTAAAATACTTGAAAGTGTTTAGGCTAAATTGTAAGAATGGGGGAACAGAGACCACATTGGTAAAATAACAGCAACTGAAAAGACCAGGATAGATAGTGTGAGATTTTCCACAGCAAAATTTTAATTGTGCTAAACCCCCCTTTTTATTTAAGCGCTATTGTACAAATATTTCAGCGTTTGGTTATTTATTTATATGTAGGCAAAAAGGCATTTTATTGCAATTTAAGAGCTCAGTTAAAGAAACCAAACACATGCTGATAAAATGGTGCTGCCAGAAAAGATAATAGCTAAATTGTACGGAAATTGATGTGTGGCAGTAGGCTCTCCCACTCAGCATGTCACTGCATACGTTAAAACAGCACCTCTTATAAAGATGGAAGAGTAAGAGCTAAGGCGATCTACACCTGGAGACTGCGTTACTGTTGCATTCTTTTTCTTTTCAAGTCAATTTTTCTGCAATCTGCAGAAAGAAGCAGCATGGCGAAAACAGAAGAGAACAACAACTGGACGCTGACATTATACTGACACCCCAGACAAAGTGAGTGAACGGAGCATAGCTATTCCATAGCAAGTAGCTAGTGTGGAAGCACCCTGAAAAAACAGAATTGCCCTACGACAGGTTATCAGTAGCTCAAACCACACGGCAGCTGCTGCGGCGAGTGTGATATAGCAAGATGTGCACTGCACCGTGGCTTCACATTCATGCATGTGCACCAGAAGCAAAGATGTGTATGCTCCACCCCCATACCTTCAGAGATTTAATTCCAGAGAAATGGGTGAGAAGTTGAATTGTGAAGAGGGACAACTCTACCAACTCATAATAACACAATTCAACAAAGCATCCCCCAAGGACAAAAAAAGAAAGACAAAAATAGTGGCAATGATGTAACAGGGGACAGGAACCACATGTGATCTTACATTTGAGATTCCCCATTATGGAAATAGTTGCTCACCATGCCCCTGTTTTTAGCACAAGTTCTTGTACAGTAGGGGGGCATGTTTATATCTTAGTGAGCCCTTGACTTTTCCCAGGTGTTGTTGAGTATCCTGCAGAAGAACACAAGAGTGGTGAGGTCCACTGCCCTGACAGTTTGCAACCCCAGCCCAGGGCAAAGCCATCTATCCCATCTCCAACACCCTAGAGAAGGCATCAATGTCAAAATCTGAGTATCTCCCTCACTGAACCTTTCTGGTGAGCCTCATACAGATTTCTCCATGTTGCTCTAGTGACTTCTACCACAAGTATCCCTCTACAGATGTTCTGTTGGAAATGGCCTGAACCTTGCAGGCTAAAATGTAGGTGGGGTGGGTTTGGGGTTTTTTCTGGCAACAGGAAGTTTCAGCAGAGACACCTGCACTTGGGTACAGTAAGAAACAGCTCTAAGAAGCCTGCTTTTCTCTCATTCAGCTACAAATAGAGCCTTAGAGAAATCCAGATGGCCCTAATTTTGGGGAGCAGGTGCAGCGACTCAGTGCTTTTGATCCCTGAGGCTCAGACATGTGGGATGCTTCCACTGGTGCTTGTCCCCACCAGTCCACACGTCTGATGGGGACCACGGGGACAGTGCCATTCACATGGCTGGTTCACCATGATGAGTGCAGGGGAAGGTGCGTCTCTGGGAGGACGTTATTTGCCTTTCTCTAGGGCACCTCCTGCCTGTTCAGCTGTGCATGAGATCCTGTCATTTGGAGGTACCCTGAGATGCTATTTTCTTACGCTTAGGCGTGTGACAAAACTTTCCACGGCAAGAAGGGGTAGTAGTATTACCCCATTTCCCAGGATTCTGTAGGTCAAATAAAGGAAAGAGAAATTCCCCACAGCTTCTCCCTTGTGAAAATCAAGATGCTTCTGCTGCACAAGGGAGAACTGAAGGAGAATTTGGGGAGTGGAGGGAGGAAACAGAGCAAGGGGAAAAGAAAAGAAAAGCATCACCTTTTCTTTTCTTTTTGACAGCTATGGTTTAAATGTTTACTTTCTGTATCAGCTCAGCTGCACCTTCGAAACTGCCGTTTCATAAATACAACCGGGACGGCATAAGCTATAATTTGGAGATAGCAACCGCAGGACATATCTAGATCCGTTTGCGCTACTTTAATTAAATACTGCATTATGGCTTGTGACAACTTCATCGCTAAAGCGTAAATGAATGTGGAATTAAAGTGTTACTTAGGCTTTCAATATCATCATCTTTTGGGGTCTTTTTTTGTTTTGTTTTGTCTGCTCATGTCTTTCTTTCTTTTTCTTTTTGCTCCTCACCCTCCATTTCTCAGTTTAACAAAGAAAAGAGCCATAAAATCAAGATGCTTGTTCATTTACAGATGGAGCAGGCGTGGAAAAAGAAAAAGAAAAAAGAAAAGGCAAAGAAAGGAAGAAAAGAAAAAGATGGGCCACCGTTACACAAGTCTATAGCACTCCCTCTTCTGAGGTTTCTCTGATAGCAGAAAGAATTCCTTTGATGGGAAATGCTTGAATATTAATTGTGTGTGTGACTCTTATCTTTCAAACCCGGCTCCTTATGAATGATAGTTCTCATGGCTGTGGGATTTTGCCTCTTTTGTCTAGCATTTAATAGCCTGCTTTTAATTTAATTTATTTTTTTTAAAAAAACACAAAACTGTTGATTCGTTACTACTCTGGTACAATAGCAGGCTCTGGAAGTTCATACCTTTCATTTTTGATCTCCACAAATGAAGCAAGAGTAGTTTCCCCAGTCTCTGCTCCCCTTCCAGCCCCCCCCCCTTTGACCACATCGGTAAACTTGAAAGGAGTTATGGGGCTAAAGCAAACTTATTTTATTCCCAGAAATGTAAGCCCCGATCCCATCAATCTATCTGCTTCTCCTCTAATGAAAAGCCAGACCGTATGTGACATTTCGTGGCACCAACCACTTTAAATGTTACCAACATCAATCGGGTTTTTAAATGTTACTCACGTCTCGCACGGATTGGGAAATGGTTTTATAATTATCTCCTGCTCTCTAAACGCACTGAGAGATTTCCACTGTTGTTCTTTCTTTCTTTTTTTTAATTCTTTATCACAGCCAAATTAAATGACAATGCATATTTATATTCCAAAGCTCCAGGAGATAAAAAATAAAAATAAAAATTTTAAAGCCTAACAAGTTTTTTGCAAATGTGTAGTTGCCTTCTCACCAAGCTCTGGCACAGTAAAGGAAGTTCTAAAGAATTTGATGGGTTCTTTTTTTCTTTTCTTTTTTACGGACAATAATTGGATTTACAAAAATTCTTTCTCTCCAAATCGCCTGCGAAGTTGGAAGGAAGGAAGAAGTTGTGATGTTGTTTGAGCTAAATATTGTGCTGACAAAACCTTTTGCGGTTCCTATTTTTGAACTCTGCAACCTAAACAGAAATGTTTGCCTCCTTTCATCTTCCTAAGAAATAACCAGCATCCTTCAATAATTAGTAATGTTAAGAGGAAAAGCTTTCCTATGCCAATTTTAAATAGGGTGCCACATTGAAGCATCGCCCCCTTTCTCCCCATCACCAACGTGGGCAGATTAGCAAAGTGTTTAGAACTAAATCTTTGTCTAATAAAGGCAGAGTTGGTTTTCACCAAGAGCTGCTTGTTATAAACCTGCCTTTGGAAAATGGAAGGAACGTCGCATTTAAAGACACAAATTTCCCCGATAATATATTCGAATGGAAACGCACCGAATCCACTACGACACGGGCATAACTAATAAATTTGCAATATTTCAGCCTCAACAGCCTACAACGGTTCGTTTTAAAGATTTATGTGGTAAAAAATTACTCGGCGATGAATGGAGTTTATTCTGTGCCGGATTGGAAGGTATAAGGAATTAAACTACTGTCTTTAGCAGTGTATTTATTATTACCTCTGTCAAAGAACGAAGACTTTAACAGCATCCATGATAAATTTCAGCACAGAATAAACGGGGTGAGGGAACGGCACACATGCAAACACAAGCACATATATATTATATAAAAATATTACACACAACACTCCGGAAAATCCTGCACATGTCTGCCTAGTTCTTTTTGCGTACTGGATCATTCGCATTTCCAGACCAAAAGAAAAATAAAATTTGGAACTCGTATAAGGGCTGTTTATTATATCATATAAGGGACTGTAATATTCTGGAATACAGGATGTCTCTTTAAATCAAATTATGCTTCTAAAAATAACAAGCAGCTCAACGCCCAGAAAACATGCCTATGTGGAAATGTCCACGTGGAAGATAGAGAGGAATGCAAGCTAGCCTTAATGATACCTGTCAAGATAATGGGCACAGTCTTATCCAGGTGAGATCAGCTATTGAATGACAATTCTATTTTTCTACTCTGAAGACAAGAGCAAAACTTGAACAGGTTACTTTGCTGAATTCGAATCCTAAATTCCAGCTCAGCTTTTCCATTTAGGAAGATGAAAACAGGATTGGATCAGGATAGAAAATCCAAATGGCACTTCTTTCCCAACAATTAACCCGGTGAATAATCCACTAGGAAGATTCCCTATGCAAGCATCGCTGAAGTGAAGGACTGTGAAGGACAGCTCCTATGCATTTTAGCGGGGCTTGCGCAGCAGAACTTCCCAGTAGGTCAGATCTGTCCATCTCCAACTCCGCCACTCTTAATGGCAACCCAAACCTGCTACCTGGCTGCCTCATGATTCGGCCATATTCCAAGATAATTGAATGCAGATTAAATTTAGCAGCATTCAAGTCACAAACAGGGTCCTGAGGGTGGATTCCCTACCCTCCAGCCATTCAATGACTGCTTATGGGTATAGTGGGGATTCCAAACTGCATTAGTTGTTGAGTTACAGAACCAGGTGGTGGTAGTAGTTCTTCCACACTGATTAACACAAGAGTATAAAAGCGGACGTGTGTGTGTGTGTGTGTGTGTGTGTGTGTGTGTAACTGAACCTCCTTTGCTCACCCTATGAATGCCTGTCAGTTGTATACTCCAAAGCAGTTGAGAATGAGAGATGTTAACATTACCTATGGATTAAAGAGCAGAAGCTCTGTGTGACTTGACACCTTTTAAACAACCTGACATATTCACAGTCAAGGGAGTAACAGTGATTTAAAAAAAGGATTTTCCACCCATCGCTTCCTTCAGTATACACTTATGGGTGACAGGGGAGATCACAGTTCACATCAAAAAGAGTGTGTGGGTATGATGTAAGCAACCGAGACTGTTTTCGCAGACAGTGGGACAACCTGAGAATATGGAAAGGGGAAATGATGGGCAATTGCAAGTTCGGAAAGGAGTTCACGTATTTTAGAAGAGCACCCAACTCGCCATCACACAACCTGCCATAGGCAAGTTAGCATTTAGGATGGGAGGGAGAAGAGTGAAAAACACCTGGCGTTTATATGATTATAACCAGATTAATTTTAGAATGGCACAGCTATTGGGCAGCGATAGATTATTCGAGGGGTAGAATCACATGATTCCAGCTCCAGCTCCCACCCTACCCTGCCCTGTAACCTTTCTGTCTTTTTACAGAACGATGTATAGAAAATTACATGGGAGGAATAAATTGTCCTGGGGTTTGTTTCTGGATGGCTGCTTCTTGTCTGAGGGTGGAGATGGAGGGGGGTTGTGTTAGGGGAAGCTTTTCGAAGTGGGGATATGAGGTGGGGAAATAGCCTTAAGCCTGAATTTGACCGGTGCATGACCGTTGCCTTCTGGCTGACCTCAGATTCTATTCCCAGGCCTTTTCCGATTCTATAGTCTCCTGTCCCCGTGGGGGTTATTAATGGAAGCAAAAATACCCCCCTCCCAGCCAACGACTACGTCTTTCGTCATTGCAATGCAGCTTGTTAAGAATGGCAAGATGCTGGGGGGGGGGGGGAATGATATGTGGGTTTAAGTGCTACTTGCGAAAATGGTCTTAGTTGAAATCAAGGTTCATCACAGCGTCATCTGACTGTTCTTACGCCCCCCCCCTTCTGCCAGCTCTAACGCCATACTTCTCCCCTCCCTGCACTCCCTCAGAAAGACCACTAGATGTCACCAGCCTCCTCCTTTCACTCAAGGGTCTGCGGAAATAAAATGACGCCTAAAGCAACAGAGAGAATTAGAAATGCTGGAATTTATTTATTTATTTGGTTGCTTGTCATTCACAATGAAAAGGAAATCCTGGTGTATTAAAATCATCATCCAGCTATAGAATGTATATAAGCTACGCTAAGTTGGTTGTGGGTGGGGTGGGGAAGAGATGCTCTATAGTGACTGAACAGTGGGTTTTTTGTAATATTATTCTAGAAACAAATAGTTAAGGAAAGAAGCAAAAGCATAACAGTGCTCTGGCTGACTGATCTGAACCCAATGAATATTGTTGGACCTGCAGAGAATTGCACACATATTGCTGCACTCGCTGAGAATGAATGTCCAAGATAGAATTTTTGGAATTCAGAGAAATCCTGGAGGAATTTGTAGTTCTGTGTAGCCTTGCAGTCTGTCTCCCATGAAACAACATTTGGAGAAAATATAGATTGTGTTTGCTGAATCAGGATGCTTATGGAAGCTGCTGACTGCATTCTTAAAGTGTTAGGTGGGTCGAGGTAAAGATCCTAGGACTTAAAAAATGAGTGGCATTTGGAGCCACAGAGTCTCAATCAATGGCCATTCAGTGTGCTCTTAACTGAATCATAGGAAGAGAAGAGTGCTGAAGATCAAGGCCATCTGCTTGCCAAAAAGCAACATTTCCCATACTTTAGTCCCTATTCCTGCCACAAGTCACCCAGCAAAACCCAGGACACATCATTATTATTACCTGTAATAGTAGTAGTAGTAGCAGTAGTAGTAGTAGTAGTAGTAGAAGTAGTATACAACTGTTCACCCATAGATCACAGGGTGGTTCACATCATGCCACAATGAAAGCAAATGAACAATTAGCCTGCCACACTAAAAAGCATCTGCAGATCAGAAAGCTTTAGATGACAGCGAACGAGCCTAGTACACAGCATAGACAGTTCAAAATACAGCCTCTAAAATCATCGGCTAATCTGAGCTGGGGATAAAAAATTCCTCCCTGATTGCTAATATGATAATCACACAATTCTGAGCATGGGCAAAACTCCTAACAGAAATCTATTCCACACATTACATGGCGCAAACCAAACTATGTGACTAAGTGTACACTTGGAAAGGAACTACAGACTATTCTGGTCTCTGAAGAGCACACTTTCATCTTGTATATGTTTCCAAACATTTGTCTGCTTCACACATAACATTTTTAGTTGTATTAAAAAAAGGCCAACAGGTGTGTATACATGCTTGGAACACGTCAGCCGGTGTCCCCTTCCCTTCCCCTGCCACATCTCTGGTCTAAAGTATCCTCTGTTTAAAAATGTTGGAGTTTGACTGTACTCATTTGCATGGAATATTTAGTTAGTCTCTTATTTGTGAGGCTCCTCAGATGGCTTCAGGCAAGCCATTGTTGTCTGGCTCACAACTTTCATATGGATAATGCTGGTGATGGTTGGGTAGATGGGTTCTCCGTCTCATTCAGAATCCTTGTTATGAGGCTCTGATATTTAAATCACACCAAAGCAATTTTCGCACACATACACATGGTTCTATGGAAACGAACACATAAAAGTAACATATCCAGCAGTTCTTCCATAGGAGTGTGGGAGTTTTGTAGAATGCAAGCCCTCTGGGGGCAGAGACAGTGTCACACTGGTGCTCTGTACAGCACCATTTAGCTGGTGCTAAATGTTAAGGGGAAGGTATTTTTTAAAAATTAGGGACATCTGGCAACACTAGTGCCAAGCCGGACCGCTAACACTAGTAAGGTTTGCTACAAGCCCTGAGTGTCGTTTAAAAGCACCTGAGGCTGCAAGTTGGCTAAGGTTGCTGAGCGTAACCACTGACTGCTCTGTTAATGGTGCTAGTGAGGAGCTCCAGAACAGCTTTATCAGTTGTGCCAGAGGTGTGTTTTTAGCTCAAATTCTCCAGCTTTGCTGTGTTCAAGAAGATTGCCTAGGTTTTAATGCCGGAGCCACAGCAGTAAAAAAGATGAACCACTTAAAAAAAAGGGGAGGAGGGCTTGAAGCTTACAAAGCACATGACATCCTGTCACAGACCTCATGGCGCCAGTCAAACACCTGCAGGCTACACCTATCCTGCGGCTGGCAATGTAAGCCAGGGATCCTGGAGGCTGTGCCAGGCAGTAGTGCCAGAAGTTGAAAGATCAAGGCTGGAATTTTTGAGACATGCTGGTTATGCACAAATGAGAAACCCACCTTTCATCTCACACAGACAAGAGGGGTGAGTTAGCAGATGTTAGAAGATTTAATAGACAATGTTTTTATCTAGTGTAGACAGGGAAAGCAAGCACAATGGTAGGCTTACCTATGTCTGGCCAGGGGTATTGTTAGGAGGTAGCCCATGTGGACCATGCGTCTTTCATGCCAAGCCCACCCCCACCCCCTTTTAAAAAACCTTAGTTTTTAAAACTTTGCTTAGCTGGAGTCTTAATATGGTCAGAGCCTTTGCTTACAGGGTGGGTGGGTATGATGCAAAATGCAGGGCAGGTGAGACCTCAGCTACATATCTATCTTCTTAATTTGCCCAGGGGCACTCTATGCATTTATGCTCTGAACCTTTTAATAACCTAGCAATGCCTGTGGGGGGGGGACAGTATAAAACAGGTGTGAAATTTGGTCACGGGTGCTGAATTCAGCAACCTGGAAATTCCTGTTTTCATTTATTTATTTTTAATGATTCAGGTTTCTAGCAAAGACCCACTTGAAAGTATGTGGAAATTCTGCCCCTTCCTTTAAATGTAAAAAATAAATAAATAAAAACCACTTTATTTATGGAGCAGCTTTCCCTCTGAAAGTCAGTCTATAATCTGCAACTGTAAATTAGTGCATGCAATTTTTATACAAATTTGTGCTGTGGGTCTGTACTCTAAGTCTTTTAGTGATCCACCAATGTACCAGGACAAAGGCTTTCCCCAGTCCAACAATGCCAGAAACTGAAGCTGGGCCTCTAGAGGTCAAAATGTGTGCTCCAATACATGTTCATGGCCATTTATCCTTGCAGTTCCCTCCCTACAGTCACCGGCGGAGGAAGAGGCGTGCAGCGGGAGCGCACCGGCCCCGGCAGCACGATCCGGGTGGGGTGCCATTGCAGCTGCCCCCCCCACCTGCGCTGGGCGCCACACCTCTATGGGTGGCACACCACGCCCCCGGGACGCGCGCCAGCCCCGCCCCTGCCTGCTCTCCGCCCCCCAGTGGCAGAGCATGAAGCTCCGCCACTGCCTACAGTATGTAATTTTGCCTTGTTACACCTTTTTAAAGGCCAAAACCTCCTAAAATCTAACTAAAGAACTGAAATATAACAAGTATTAAAACGCAGCTTAGTTGGTTAGAGCGTGGTGCTGATAACACCAAGGTTGCGGGTGTGATCCCAATACGGGACAGCTGCAGATTGCAGGGGGTTGGAATAAATGACTCTCAGGGTCCCTAGTCTCCCAATGCTACAGTTCTATGATTCTAGCCTGATGGGTTTCTAACAGCCAGCCCAAATGGAAAGGTCATATATTTATCTATACTGCTTTTGGGAATGTGCTCATTCCCTAGTGAAAGGAGTTTCAAAGTATTGTGAAAAGAATGATCATTTTTAGCAGGACATTATAAGGCTCCTTGGTTGTTGCCAGACCAAAAGTGAAAGAGAAATCAAACGGGTTTCTATCCAACCTGATGTTCTGATGGTAGTTAGATTTTAGTACAGTAGTACCTTTGGTTGCGAACGGGATCTGTTCCAGAGGCCTGTTCGCAACATGAAAAGAGCGCAACCCGCAGCGACGCGTCTGCGCACGCACAGGTTGTGATTCACCACTTCTGCACATGCGAGTGACGTCATTTTGCACATCTGCGCATGCGCGGGTGACGAAACCCGGAAGCAACCCTTTCCGGTACTTCTGGGTCGCCGCGGGACATAACCTAAAAGAACGTAACATGAAGCGGACGTAACCAGAGGTACCACTGTACAATCCAACTTAACACAGCAACAGGACATAGGAGTAGAAGACAGCCTCACATCTTAAGTTTGTCAGCCCCAAACTGTTTTAAGATGCCACTCTCTACTCCAGTTCATTACAACTAACCCAGGTGAGTGGAACTACATTTACTTGCTATGATTTCCAGTGTTCTCTTTCTCTCCTCAACCCCTCATATTTATATTTGTTGCATAGTTTAATGCAAGGACTCAGGTATGTCACATTCATGTTTTTATATGAACTCAGAAAACATCTTACATGTGCATCTAAAAATGCAAAGGATGCTGTTGCGCTGAGCAACCCCACCCAAACATTTGACTTCCATAAAGGATTAAGCCTCAGCACTTGTAATTTCACAAAACAATGGATTGTCTCAGTGTGAAGACTATTCAGCTTTCAAGTACAGGTTCTTGTATTTCACTCTGCTGAACAGTTTAATACTGCCATGCTGGTAGAAGCTCTGGGGCAGTTTGAATGCTCCCCCCCGCCCCCCAGTTTTCTCTTACATGACTCTGAGGGCTAGTTCACATAATTCTTTTCCCTAGGTTGAAATCAACATGAATGGATTTACAGTTGTTGAACTAGTCTTGTGAATAGCCCAATATGGATGTCTCTGAGCCATGAATCAACACATCCTGATTCATACCACTCTCTTGAGTTATCAAGATTTAAATGCTGGAACTGCAGAAGCTCACTTTTCATTCCCACAACTTGGATTCCAACACAATATTTAGAAACTATTTCTGGCTCTAGTGAAGACAAAAACTTGAGACTGAAAAACCACCAAAGTCTAGGGCACATTTACAAGTAATGCTTAAATTCCCATATTTGTAGATCAAAGGAAAACTTCAGGGACCAGAACATACCCTGGAATTAGTAAGTATTTTGCTATCTCACTTTCCTTAATAATATTGGCAAAATGGCACATTCCAAACAGAGATGAAACAAAATAAAATTTGACAAACTTTCAGAATTTGAATATTTGAATCAAATCAAATGTTTTCAAAAACTGACTTTGAGGATATTAAAAAACCCCTCTAAATAATCTGCTGATTTATTATTCTGATGATCTATTTCAAATAAAAAATGTGAGGTAACTCTTTGCTAAATTCAATTTATACCATCTTTTACACCATTTTATTCTCACAAAAATCCTTCATTTGGCATACTGATTTTAGTCCAGTTAGCAGACTTTAAATCACAATTTTATAGCCAAAATAAAAACTTGAGAATTCCCCTATAAAAAAAATTAAAAATAAAAATCAGACTTGCACTATAGACTTTTAATGCTGCTTCACACATTGTTTTTAGGTCACACCCAGAAGTGGCTTGTCATGCGGGGTAAAAACTATCTGGCAGGTCAACAGCTCTTGCTTACTGGGAGGGAGACAAGGAGGGGTGAGATAGAAGGGAGGTCAGTGTGGTGCAAACACACCAGTGAAGTAAATCTGGCACTCCTGCCAGTGAGTTTGCACCATGCTGACCACCCCAATACTTTACCCTCCCCCTCCTGGTAAGTAACACACCAGCACAGAAGCTAGTGTTGCAGTTCCATTCCACCCGGTTAGCTGCTTCTGGTCGCATCTAAAGTGCTTTTAAACATTTGAAAATGTAAATTAAAAATGTGATGAAAACCAAACTACACATTACATGTAAAGTTAGGCCAAAGTCAATTGGGGTATGTTTTGGAATGGAGAAACAGAGGGCATGGAAAGGGTTTAACTCCCCCAATTGCCCACTCCCCATGTGGCTTTCACGTGTTAGAAGTGGCCATTGGGCTACTGGTGTATGCTGCTGTGTATACTGTTTGGCTCTGAGACTCACTGTGACGTGTTCACTTGGTGGCAAATCTGGATTTTTGGTTGTGTTATGTGTGATGCAGCCCACTGGGTGTCACTGGTGAAAAGAGCTCATTATGCAAACAGAATAATTAAAAAAAAATCCTACAGATTCTGAGCCTTTACAGGATTTCAGGATGTTTACTGTTGTTTGCACTTGACAACACTGAATGCAGTACTGCATTTCAGTGCTACTTGAGACCTCGGTTGCATTCCTGAGTGGAACTATCTAAAATGCTGAAGAGGAAAAAACCCAGCTTCCATTAAAATTAATTTTAGAGTAAATGTATGGGGTTCATGCTGTTGGTTCCTCTTGCCCCAGTAGCAAGATCAGATAGATTTTGCCTACTTACTGTTGAATCTCAGCCAACTAACCCCCCAGCCCCAAAATCACATCTCCCCACGGCTGATGCGCGAAAATGTCAGACAGGACCTTAGCAGCAGACGGCATGCATTCCAAACAACACCAGATGGATTTTTATATTAGCTACTATTTCATGTTCAAGGCACAGCGACCGCAATGCTTTAAAAGGAAAAAAAAAGAAAAAAGCCAGCCAGCCTCTACACTGCTGCCACGCTTGCTTCGGCGAGATTAATTCTGCAAAATTAATTGGGACAAGATTGAAAAGGAAATTAAAATGCAGCTGAGTGAACAGGCTTTTCAAACACCTTTCCCCCCTCTCTCGCTCCCCCTTCCTTGCTCTCTAACTATCCCCACCCCCACACCACCAAGCTTTATTAAGCCTCGGTTTCTTGGATGGCCATAGGTGAGTTCTGTTGTCATGCAAAATAATTTATGAAAGGAAGACACTCAGGACCAATTGGTTACACGTGAAGAAGTTGTGCTGGAGCTCCAAACCGGAGCCACTGAAGGGAGTTAAAACCAGGTCATAGTCTCATGTCAAAGGGAGGGAGTGAGGGAGGGAAATAAGTCAGACACTATTGAACTGCATGCATGTTCCTTCACATATAGATGTTTGATATATCTTAATTTTTGGCGGTATTAATGTGGAAGGCCTTTAACAAACAAATACTTTAGGATTCGGGAATGGTATATTCTAGAAAATGTAACATTCTGGCATATATATGGTTAATAAAAATGGATATAGAATTGCCAAGAACTGCTGTGGTGACATTACTAAATTATTGTGAAGGGGTAGTCCCAGGTAGACTCAAATAAGTGATTACAAATATTAATTACTGCACAATAGGGATGGGCAGATTATTCTATTTACTGTCTGTGTCAATATCCCATGTGGTCATTCATAAGCTTCTATCCAATTTCTACATTAATCTGTGAATCTCTGAAATAAAAAACCTGTACAGAGTTTGTATTTAAATATGTATTTTATCACAAAGTGTGTATTTAAATATGCATTTGATTTATATTTTATCCTAAAATATGTATATTGGCATGTTTGTTGAGAACTGTATTACAAATTTGGTGAGAAATCCAAAGAACAACTATGCTCCAAATCATGCCTTAGTCCAAGAGTTGTGAATTAGATGAGTCTGCTTAAAAATGTGGACCGAACAAAATTCTCCTCCACCTCTATTCAAGCTAAATACTGGCAATGGAATGGACATCTATAAACTGAATGGATGACTGAAAACTGGAAAACCATTATATGTTCATAATGTCTAGTTGGATGGAACCAAGAGGTAGCAATAGTCTTGAAAATGAAGAAACTGAATTATCACAATTATCTGACATTTAATGTTATAAGTATGTAAATGTATATGACATTAATGTTAGTAAAAACCCTCTTAATTAGGATGGCCATGTGTTCTACTGTACAAAGGTCAGCCATCTATTTGAAGGGCTGTCCAGTCTAAGTCTGATTCCTCATCCCTTTTCTATTTCAAACTTAACAAGTCAACCCTCTTCTAGGTTGGCATGACATTAGCTGGGACATGGTGTTGGTTGTGTTGGCTGGTTCTGTTCTGAAAATAATACATAAACCTATGATAATGTGTGTCCCCAAATATAATTTGCAACACATTTATTTGGTAGTGAAAATCGTTTTAAATTGTGTATGTGTATTAGGGATGGTTCATAGGTGTAGGAAAATTGGAAAGGGGAACCTCTGGCTTAATTACATCCCAAGATAACATCAGATATGGAGCAGTTAAAGACACAACTGCAAAGGAACAACTGGATGCTTAAAATTCACGTCCAATGACTTCTTGGCAAGTGGAGTTTGACTAGCACGGACAATAAGCCCCTCCGAAGTTGTCACCTGATGACCTACCCACCTACAAAGTGGAGGCCAGGATATGATTCACCAGTTAGAGCCAATCCCCCACCACTTATGTAAACATTTTATTTCTCACTGCTTGATGAAAATGAATGTCTGAACTGATTTGAATGGAAAAGCCTATGTGAGAATATTTAATAATTTTGTTTATTTATTTTTCATACTTACATCCAACTCTTTGTCCCAAGACCTCAGGGTAGGTTATAACAAGATGCAAGGTGATGTGAATATTCTATCTGTGGTATGTTTTCTATGCTGGCCCATCAGACCCAGCATCTCCACTCAATACCCTCAGAAAACTGGGAGCTATGGAAAACAGTGATGGAGTCTGGGGTCTCAAATTCCAGTGGCCCCCTGTGCAACACCAATATTCAGCACCCTGCTGTCCCTCACACTGCTTTCCAAATCACAGTTGTGGCATCCCCAAGGCTCTGCGCCTGGTGCGACCGAACCAGTCACGCTCCAAAGTGCTTTGCAGTTCAAAGTGCATGTCTTTTCTGTAATGCTAGAGTTCCCTGCTACATTTTCATGCCAGCATCTCCCTTTAAACCATGTCAGAAAAGATTTGGTTGATTCGGTAAAAGAAGCGTGTCTGAAGTTGCCATAAAACTAAAATGTAATGTGTGCATTACTTCCAGGAAATTATACTGCAGAAACTTTATTGTAAGAAAAGGGAAATGTGCAAGAGCATTACCATGCTGATGTCCATGTCCTGTTAATTGCAATGCACACAAGAGCTTCTCAAAGGAATAAGCCCTGTGGCCTAGAATCAAAGAATCGTACAGTTGGAAGGGACTCTTCAGAAAGCCAAGTTCTGGTGCCTTACCCTCCTGTACCACCAGTACTCTGTATCTAATGTAAGACTGAGGGTGCCATTTATCCTGTAGCACCAGCATGTCTGAGCATCTGATCAGCTAATCCCTACTGACCACCAATCTAATGCCACCAGAACCTATAAACCTAGCTACAGCCCTTAGTCCAAGCAACTCATCTCTAGTATGAAAAGACTGTTTAAGCTCCTGCTCCCTCTCCCTGATTGCTCCCTTAAATCCTGATTCTTGCCTGGTTTTGATTACACCCATGTCTCTGGATCACTTGGCCTATGCCAATTTATTCATCTGCACATTTATAAATCAGCCGATGTATTCACTTGCACATTTGTGGCAAAGAAAGCACTTCACATCCCCACACTCTCCCCGCCTTCCTTCCTTTGCTCCCCTCACCCCTACATCACACCTGACCAAGCAACTCAATTACCCTTGCAATTCTTGAGTGATTACACACATGCTCAAGCTATTTTCTAGACAAACTTTGCTGTGAGGCAAGTAAACATAAAAGGATGGAAGAATTTCCAAAAGCAGCTCTCTGGGCTAGGGAGGGAGATGGCGTTGGGAGGTCGGGGTGAAGAGAAAGAAGGCGGAATGATTACTTAGATCCGTGGTTTTCACATTTTTCCAGCTTCAGGGGACCTTTCCAGATTGACTTGTCCGTCAAGAAAACCCTTTGTGTCTGCAACAGAACCTCTGTAAGTTGTCGAGGGTTTGTGCTGAGTGGGGGAATTTAGCACACTGAAAGAGGATGGTCATGCACACCAGCAAATTCATTACTTGTCTACGTGAACTGAGAATGCACCCTTGAAGACAAGCTTCTTCCTCAGCATCCCTGCTACACCTACCAATCACACCATTAATGAATTTACTGATCTGTAATCCTCATGGCAGATATAAGAATCTCACCACACACTCCCCAACACTATACAACTTCAGTTCAGTAATGTTTATTTAAAAAGGTAAAGGTAAAGGACCCCTGACAGTTAAGCCCAGTCGATACAACTCTGGGGTTGCGGCGCTCATCTTGCTTTACTGGCCGAGGGAGCCGACGTTTGTCCACAGACAGTTTTTCCAGGTCATGTGGCCAGCATGACTAAGCCGCTTCTGGCGAAACCAGAGCAGCATTTAGTGATTTAATAAATAAAAAGTTGTCATGAACCTGGAGTCCAACAGCAATCCATACACAGAGCTGGAGACTGCAGGTGCATCACCTAAAGAGCCAGACCAGAATCAGGGCTCTAAGCCTGCTGCTGAACAGAGGACCATTGGGCCTGGGGCTGACAGACAAGAGCCTAGAGAACAACCACCCATAGAACTAAGCAGAGCTTGCAGGGCCAGAGCCAGAGGGGCCCAATGCCTCCCACAGTACCCAACTGATCCAATGGTGCAGGAAGCACAACAGGCAGGAAGCTAGGAGCATATGAGGATGGCCACAGGATTGACCCTTTAGGGACCCTAGTTCTTCACAAGGGAGTAGAGCCTGGGAGAGGCAGGTTAGGGGAAGTTCAGTATGCTTTTAGTCTCTGTATGTGTGGGTTGCTTACTCAAAGCTATTGGTGCATCTGCAACTCTTGAACTGCCTTGCCCCATTTGATCTGGGACCTGACCAGACCTGGTAACACCAGCAAGGCTTCCTGTCACAGCAAAGATGTGTGCGTTCCTGTAGCCTTTCAGAGGCCGTGCACTTTTCCCCTCCTGCACTGGCGTGCACATCTACTCGGAAATTAAACTAATAGCAGCACAGCATCTCTTACGCTGCAAGATAACTTCCGCCTTAGCAAATCTAATAAAGGGGATGGTGGAATTATGTGCAAGCAGGGTATCACGCTACTGGTATCAAGAAAGTACTGAAGAAGTATCATAGAGACACTAAAATGAGGTTAGATCACAGTTTGACTGATCATGTGGAGAAAGCGAGTCTGAACCTCTCTCCCCACAGCTTTGAGATGCACCCTTTATGTTAGAGAAGTTGCTTTCTTTTCCTTGGAGGGATAGAACTTACTGGCTGGAGGCTGTGGAAGTAAAGCCGTCTCTACACATACCTTGCTGAGGATGTATATCAAATCTCCTCGCTGGAATGACAGCTCATCTGGATGGCCACCAGCACAATCCCACAGACCTTGATAGTAATTCACATACTTTCTTCTGAGTCCTTGTAGAGAGAGAGGAGAGTGTTAAGAATAGATTATAGTATTCAGATCAATAGCTGCAAGGCAGACTTGATTTCTCCTTTGGCAGCAACTTACGGGGAAGTTAGATTTTGGTAATTCATCTGAAAAATGCTGCACCTGGGCCTTAAGTTCACTGATATTCACCTCTAGTGGCAGTGGTTGGAGGGTGCTTGTGAGTCCCTCCAAGTTGACTGTATATATCTATTGCATGCAAGCTTCCTACAGCAGCAGGGGCGCTTATGGATGATTGTGCCTGTCATAGGTTCCCTAAATAAGCAAAAGGGCATTTGGGGAAATTGGGTAGATGCCTTTGCATCATGCTGACTTACTGATTCTTTTCCTATTTGATAAGGGTGGTGTGGCGTGGGGCAATGGGAAGGTTTGGCTAAGGCAATGCTTCAACTCAACACTCTTGGGCAGGCTGGCTGTCAGCATTCTCTCATACCATAACCAAATTCTGTATCAAGATACCGTATTTAACGCTCTATAGGACGCACTTCCCCCCCCCTCCATAAATGAAGGGGAAATGTGTGTGCGTCCTATGGAGTGAATGCAGGCTTTCGCTGAAGCCTGGAGAGGGAGAGGGGTCGGTGCGTACTGACCCCTCTCGCTCCCCGGGCTTCAGGCAGCTATCCGCAAGCCTTGGAAGTGCGGCAGGAGTGCAGCGCCAACTCCCGCTGCGCTCCCTGGGCTTCAGGCAGCTATCCGCAAGCCTTTGGGCTCTGAAGGCTTGCGGATAACAGCGTGTTCTGGGGGCTGGGGTCGGGGGGAAGCTTTTTTTTTGCTCTAATCCCCCCCTAAAAACTAGGTGCGCCCTATGGTCCGGTGCGCCCTATGGAGCGAAAAATACGGTAACTGCAATTCTGCAACCAGAATTAACCTAGAGCAGTGATAAGGAACCCATGGCCCTCCAGATGTTGTGAACTCCCAACTCCCATCAGCCTCGCCAGAATGGCCAGTGGGCACAGTGATGGTTGGCACTGCAGCCCACCCACAGGTTTCCACATACAATACTGTATATGTTCATTCTGAACAATTGATTCCATTTCTGCTATGCTAAGAGAGGATGGACAAGTTTTCAGGGTTATCATTGAACCCATTAGCAGGAGGAACTTGGTTTCAAAAATCAAATGTCTCGGGAAAATTAAGAGTGCATCTGATACTCAAAGGGGAGGGGGGCTGGCTCTGTAGGCAAGAATTCATCCAGCCCTCTGAGTTCCCTCTTTCCCATCAGCTGTTCAGTGGGGAGCTACACTTTCTTTACCCCTGCACAGCTGTTTTTACTCAACAGCTGACAGGTGGGCAACAGTTCAACAGGGGCAAAAGGGTGAAGGGACCAGAAAGAAGAGAGGCAGAGGAGGCAGAGCCTTCATTACCATTACAATGCAGGGGACAAGTCCCTCTTTGTAGTTTGCTTTGTAAGGTGTGCAATTATAGCTCCCTCTTCTGCAAGGAGATCTGCCTTAGGAAGCAAGAAAAACTCCAGTTGCATGATGTCTCCAGTCTGCAGTTTGCAGATAGGCAAAGAATCATCCATGCATGTTGGAGATGACACACATGTAATCTTCAGGATGCAATGGCATTTTGGAATTTGGGGCTTTGAATAGCTGTAAGGCAGATTTTGTAGTTTAGCTGTGCATCCATGTCTGCATTCATGTCTTTTAAGGTTTTTAAAAATGCCTATGGAGAAAATGGAGGATGGAACTTCAGTTACTAAGAATTACAGGGCCTTCTCAGCAGTGACTCCTACCCCACTTATCAAATTTGATTTTAAATCAGAGACGCCTCATTCCTCGTTAATTTTAAACAATGTCTTAGAAGCTTAATTTTTATCATGGCTTTTGAGGGCTAATTAAGATATGCAAATGGAATTTTGACTTTTAAAGCTACTTGTGTTATTTTCCTTTTATTGTATGGTCTGTGCATTATGGATGGAAATGATAGCTGTGTGTGTGTGTGTGTGAGAGAGACAGAGAGAGAGAGAGAGAGAGAGGAGATTTTGCGTGTGTGCATTAAAAGTGTGTGATTGTCTGAAAGTCTGCTCCCACTCACTATTTGAATGAAGCCTTCAAGAGTTTTTCATTAGGGTGCTAATGAAAAGAAAAGGTGTCTGTCTCTGCCTAAATGCATGCATTAATAGTCTGGTAGTTTTTCAAGGAGGTTTCACCTTCCATTTCAGTGACAGGATTTCCACAGCTAAACTCTTGTGCTTTTGTGAATCAGGAGCTTATGCCAGCCCCCTTCCCCAGTTGCTTTCTCTTGCTCAAAATTTAGGATGTGCCAAATGCCACCTGGCTATGATACAGAATAGAAGGCCCACACGAGAAGGAGGGCAGAAAAGCATTATTATTTGGATGTAAGGGACATCATGATAAGAAACCCTCTAAATTTGTGTGGTCTATTTTAGATAACCTAAATTTGTTGAAATGAGTAACGGCCGAGCAGGGAGAACACAAATCTCAACAACAGTACATGCAAAAAAGTAGGTCTACTTCTTTTGTGTGAGATATTGAAAAGGGAACAGGGGGTAAGACACAAAACAGGGAAGAGAGTAAAGGAGATCATGTAGAAAATTAAAAAATTGCTCAGGGCTCAGAGCTTCTCATCTAAAGAGAGAAGCAAGCATGGGGCTTATCACTAGGCAACCATAGATGGGAAGATTCAATACTCAAACTAGTTTTTCTCCCTCTTGCTTTGAATTTTAATCTTTCTCCCACCCCCACCACATTTGTGTATGTCTTAGTCAGCTTCATATTATTTCAGGCTTCCCCAGGAGGCTGCCATTGATTCCTGGTTCCCACTTCCTTACATAACACAGAGCTATGTGAGCAGCCTGAATAAGGAGTCTGCACATCTCTGCACCCCAAAATGCATTTAGCACTACCCCGAATCATTTGCCCTAACGTCCTCTGCAAGATGCCCTAGCATTGTCTCCAGTCTAAAGCGTCATCTCTGCCTAAATCATTCCCAAGTGTGACACATCCATGCCAACGACTGCCACACCATGAATATTCCTTAAGCCCATTAAGCAAAAGTCTCCTGCAACTTTAATTAACAGCTTCCTCCTCCTTTTTAAATTGTCTTCTGTTTAGTGTGGCCATGGCATTAACAATAAATTGCCTTTTATTTTAGTTCCTGTTTCCGTAAGGAGGAGGCTTTAATTACTGGTTGCAATTGCACACACAACAGCTAGTGTGGAA
Source organism: Podarcis tiliguerta (assembly GCF_965153285.1). Classification (NCBI taxonomy): domain Eukaryota; kingdom Metazoa; phylum Chordata; class Lepidosauria; order Squamata; family Lacertidae; genus Podarcis; species Podarcis tiliguerta. Next base: position 21,343,320 of record NC_139546.1, on the reverse strand, counting down.
GCAATATGAAAGCAAACTCCCACCATCCCTAACTATACACCATATTGGCTGCAGTTGATAGTATGTGGAGTCTAACAGCATCTGGATAACCCTGCTTTAGGTAACATTCATTAGCAAGCTAGTTGAAAAGCGCCGTCCGCAGAAGCTCCTTCACAAGTTAAAAAAAGAGAGCTGCTAAATAGCTAAGATCTGTGTATTAAGAAAGCCATTGTTAAGGAAACATTTGGTACAAAAAGAAGTAAAATGATTATAATAATTTACTTATATGGTGCTCCTCCCTTCACTTAATAGTGATTTACATGAATATAATAAAGTAACAATAAAAGCATATTAGTTAGAAATCATTAAAATCATTTTAAAAATGGATGTAGGGGTGTGTGTGTGTGTGTGTGTAACCAAGCATTTTTAGCTGAATTCAATAGTGCAGGTTTTATTTTAAGGAAGAGCTGAGCTCCAAGAACTGTTTTCAGTGCCAGCATTCAGCTATGAAAAATATAAAGCAATCATACAGAGCATCCACGACTGAGCATGTGAAGAGTGAATCTGCTCTTTTACGGAGGAAACCACAGCCAATCTTCATCACACATCTCAGCTAAAGGGTCAGAATTTCTTGCTCACATGCCATAGCTTCTAATAGCTTCTGGGGGATGTGAGCCCCAGTATTTCCTTTGGAAATAAGTGCTTCTTCTAAGATGCTTCTAAAATGTTGGAGATGGGAATACCATCTTAGTGGCCTTGACAAAATACAGTTTACTAGAACACTGCTGTTTCCTGCGCTGCAGACAAAAAGACAACGCCCAGAACTGCAGGAAGCTCAAAGCAGCTCTGCCTAAGTGCTTCTTTCCTGAACTGGGCCCATACATTCCAACACAGAGAGAAGAAAGTGGGCTGGTGGGTAGGTGGGACAGGACTGATCCAGGAAACAGGTTTTCTGCTCAGATCCTGCATGGCTTCAATTCTCAAGGAAAAAGCAAGGGTGGGAATGAAGGTGCTTGAGTACTCTGGAAGAGCAGGCTGCTTGTGGTGGCTGGGTGTAATGATTGAGAAGGCAAACTTTCCAGTCTACAGAATTTCCCTGCTCTCCTTTCCTCTTGGCGCTGGTAACTGTGACTCTCCTTTCACCCTGCCTTTGTTTTGTTACTGGGTCTGTATCCATCTCCTCCTTCGTTTTTTCCATAAGCTTTTCCTCTTTTGCTTTCCTCACTCCTGACAATTCTCTTTCCCCTCCGCCCATCTGTTGCCTAAGTTTTACGAGCCTGGCTCCTTCTCAAAGACTTTTTGGTACCTGTTTCCTGAACAAGGAGGGGTGAGGGAAGTAGGAATATTCAAAGCATTTGCACTTGGGGGGGAAACAACAGCCAAGAACTGGATGCTAAATTAGGCAGCCTGATAGAAGTAAACATCCTTGATATGTCAATCTTAACCCACTATAGATTTAAGGATGGAGGAGTGGTGCATAGTATGCCTCTTTCATCTTTTGTACTTAAATTTTACACTATGAAAGGCCTATTTCCTATCTTGGGATTAAGAAATTCTACATCTGTTCAATTTGCTTAATTTGGACTGATGGCCAGGGAAAGGTGTGTTTCCTCCTCACCATCAGGTTATCTGCTTTGCTTTGTAGGGATGGTGAAGCATAAATTTTGGGCTGCTTGATGAAGATCAGTATAAAGAGTACAATTCCAACAACTGCATTCCCCTGGAAGGCATGGAGGTGTCCCACCGGACTTGCCTTCTCTGAGATTCCTTTAGATTCTTTTTCTCGAAGGACTCCACTCCAGCAGAGCTACAAGACAGGAGTGTCAACTGATGCATGTGGTGTGACACACACATACACAATTAATGATCCAGGTTTTAATTCATTGATTGATTAAATATCAGCATGTCTATATGTCGTCCCCAAACATAGGTGCACTTTTAAGGATGCTAGGGGAAGGGTGTATACTACGGATGTTAGGGGAAGAGAATTTACACTTTAACTAACAAACTTAGTTGCTACTGGACAATTTTTTTATTTTTTTACTTATTTCAACTGAGTCAGACCAACACAGCTACCTACCTGAATCTAACAAAGGCTAGTAATTGTTAGAAAGAAATGGCATTCTAAAGGTTTCTCTTTTTTTAGGTTTGAGAGAAAGATACGGTGCCTAGCTGAGTAACACATTGTAGTGTCCCAAACCCTTAGAAAATTAACAAGCTCCAAGGCCACCAGTATTGAATATGATTCATGTTTGAAAGTTGTACTGTATCTATGGCAATTTCAGTCAAGCACTGTCAGCTTGGGTTGCCTGTGGTTCTTATTGCAAGGAAGAAAGTAAAAGAAGGCTGACTCAGGGCTGTTCTATATATAATGTGGCAGAAGACCCGGGTTTGTCATCAAGTATACAACTGACAAGGAGCTGCAGCCAAATTTTGTGTGTGGACCTGTATAATATATGTGTGTCCAAATATGGTTTTGTTTCTTTGGTGTACACCTTGCAATTATGGTGGTGATGACGACGATGATGTAATGCATGCTGATCTGAAAGCAGTTCCAAACTGATATTTTATCTTTTACCTGTCTTCTCCATGCTTCCAGCATCTTCTCTGCCATCTGAAGTGGACAAACCAAGTTCATCATCTACAATGAGATAAGAAGTGAAGTAAATCTAGCAGTTTCTGCCAGAAAACTAATTTTGTAAAATTATACTGTAATCTGGATTTTAGAGCCAAGAAAGCTTTAAAAATAACCAGAAAACAAATATAAACATCTGTGACTGCCCATCACTATTTGCACGTGGGGGGGGGGGGTGTTTCTAAAAAAAAATGGAACAAAGCGCTTGGTAACTGACTTATGTGCTCTAGAGCACCAGGGCATAATTTGTGCCTTGGCATCTAGTTCTACAAAAAAGGGCCAAGATTAGGATAGCAAAATGCTACCTAGCACTAAATCTTTTCCTTTCCTTTGCTATCAGAATGTCCATCACTGCTGCATTTTTTAATCCTCAAGAACTTCTTAAGTATGTTGCCATCCATTTGCGGAGAGACTCTTTCCATTTTATCAGTAAAATAAATAAAATAAAATATTTAAAACACTGCTGCCATAGCAGTGAGGGTACAAGGCAGCAACAGAATATAGGGTTGGCCCTACCATTAGGCAGTCAGGTCACATGATGCTATGAGGCGGGCAGTGGCAGAAAAGTGTTGAAAGGCAGAATTGTGTGGGCCACACGACCTGCCTCACATCCCCTAAACTAGCCTGCTGCCCTCAGGTACAGTAGAGGGTGCTCTCCCACTGTCATTGTCAAGGAAAGATTCAATTGACACAAAGTCTGTCAGTTTCTGTACACAGAATGGGAGAGGATACAACTCTGTTCTTTCCTCTGGACAGCAAAATGTCTTGGGATGGACCTGCAGAGGATATTTTATGTGGACAGCATCAGGGGACAAGAGACAACCTGTTTATGGCTTTAAAGCCACATGCTCATTATGTGATGAGGTATAGAAATTCAGACCTGGAACCTGAAGAGACTAAGAGGATTCTGCTCAGATCATAACCAATCCTGTAAATACAACCTTAGTAAGCCTATGATGGTACACACAGAGGAGCCTAGAAACAGTGAGTAAAGTTTTCAACCATTCCTGCCCCCCCCCCCCATTCAAACAACACTTGTACAGCTACCAGATTGAATGGTTTGCCTCAGCTCCAGGCATGTGGCTAAAATTATTTGCTGCTCTTTTTAGAAAGTGTTACCTATCTCCCTCCCTCCATGCTCTACAGAGCTAACAGCAGTTTCAGCGTAAAGGAATTTGAATCAGGGAAATGGGATGGGAGGATGTGGTTAAACCAATCCTCCTGCAGTGCTACTTCCCTCAACTTCAAAGCAACAGTGTGAGGCTGCTAATTAGTATTCCCCCCCCCCCCAGTCCACCACAGACCTCCTGCATCATGTCTAGTTTAGCCCTCACACAGATGACTAGGTGACTCTCACTGCCTTCCCCACTTCTGAGAGATGTTTTATAACGCAAAATTCTTATATTGGATGAATTCTCATGTAGGCATTACCTCGCACCCTCTGTAGATGGCAACATCTAGCAAATACACATAAATGTATTTTCCAACTGAAGAGACCCTGTGGTCAGAAATACTCCCCATGTTTGTTCATTATCTACAAGCAGCAATAAACCCAAGTGTGAGATCACTATACAGAATACACCAGTTGCAGGCTTGTTTTCCTGTTTTAGGAGTTTTGCAACATTTGAAGTGGCCCTAAAGCTGGCATGGGATATGCATCCTTCCTGTTTACTACCACAGCCTACTGGCTGCTTACTTATGACTAGGGCTACATGCTAAAAAGTCATCTATGATGACTTCATAGAGTTAAAGCAGGGCAATGGTTAATAGACCGACTTGTGAAAAGGATGAGTCCTTGGCTCAAATCGTTCTTCTGCTATGAGCTTAATAGAGACTATGACAGATAATACTCTCTAAGAAAGTTCACTTCTCATGGTGTGTGAACACATTTATTTTGCCCCATAGTTATCCCTGGTCAAACAGGTTATGTGTGGTTTTGAAATAATGCAAACCCCTGAAAAGCCTCTTCTGATCTCTTTTCAACTATCTCACTAAACTGTTTCTAACCTTGGTTGGCTTACGGCTATAACAGAAGTAACATCTTAGGTGTGGTGGTGGTAGTTTGAACGTAGCTTCACTGCATTGGAAATCACAAGTATCTTCTGCCCTAAAGCAAGTTTTGGAGAAAACAGCTCTCCTACCTCTCTCCTACCAAAGCCACATATTAACATATATTATATTAATGCCAAACACTACGTACAAATGTTAAGGGTGAAGCGATCCAGTGGTCTAATTCAGGTGTCACTACTGCCAAACTCACTTCTGCATACTCGAGTTCCCCATTTGACTGTGACATTGTCTGCATTTGCACTTGGCTTGGCATGGTTAAGAACCCATTTAAGGGCCATACTTCCTGATCACATAACCACCTGGCTACTTATCAGGCAGTTTGGGCAAGCCACATGGCTTGGGCAAGCCATTTCAGATGTTTCCACAGCCACGTGGAACCCTGACCATACAGAAGAAAATTTCAGTGGCAGCATGTCAGTACAGCAACGTTAGAATCAGCACTCATCCCTATGCTGTTCGGGAACAACAACCTACATGCGAAAGCTTAACATATAGAACAGGAAAATGGGTTATCACCTGCTAGCAGAGGGAGGTAGTATTTTAAAATATGCCCCATAAACCTATCAATTGTTATTTAAGGCAGTAATAGCAATCACTTGTTATAGCGTCATAAATTTACATGGCACTTTATAAGCATAACACAAGCGGGAAAGCTTCCTTAGCTTTGACAAGTATCTCCGGTCTCACTAAAGAGAAGACAATGAATGAAACACACTGTCAGGAGATGATGGAGGCCATGGGAAGAGGAAAAGGGAGGAGGGCTGAATGCGTGTGGATGCGGAAGGACGGACTTAGCAGAAGGGGGGGATGCATTCCAGAAGGCAGTATGGGTTAAGAGACTAACAGGAAAACAGAGGCCAAACACAGATAGTTATCATTTGCCAAGTGATAACTTACCACAGGATGAATTTAACCACTTGGTAAGCTGGTTGTCTGTATCATCCCACCAAGGACAGTAAGCAGAATTATCATACTGCCTCTTTCCTAGATCGCTGATCAAGTGCAGATGTGTGGCAAAAAAAAAATTCCCCATCACATGGGAAGACAAGCTGGTATTTTATCACTTAGCAAACAGACATCTGTATTCACAAGATAAAAGCTGTGTTGGCATGAAGAAATGGTTCTTCCCCAGCAGTAACTGAAGGTGTGTATGTTACAGTGCACAAACATTATTCCACTTTACTTGTGTGATGCCCAACATTAAGGTATCACTTTCACGAGCCACTTAAGACCAAGAGCAGCTCCATTCAGTCCCATCAAAATGTTACCAGCCTGTGTTTGAAGTCTCAAGGCCTGGAAGCCTGCTTCTAAAAATGAAAACTGAAACACTTGGGAGGCCGAATTCTGGTTCTTATTTATTTGTTTGTTTAACATAAGGAAATTTAAACCCGGAAGACAATTCTGCTTGTAGTATAAAATCCAGCGCCTCTGGGGCACGGAGCTCTAGTTTTCAGTAAACAAAACAAGATAGCTGACAGAAGGTCAGATGCAAAGCTGGTCAGACTCAGAAACAGATCTTTTGCCAATATCATAGAATTAGTGCAAAGTGTGCCGGACAACCTGCCATGCTGCACTTTCTGGAAGCCAAAGCTTCTCCCCACCACCACTTTGTCTAGGGCACAGCTGTCTCTTACTCTCCATTCAAATCAATGCAAACCTGGTCAGTTCATCCCTCTGTGAATTTAGAATTGGATCTGAAGTTGGAGGGTCACAGAAACAGCTCTCCCTGCCCTGTTCCACCCCCACTGTTAGATGGGAAAGTGGCACCAAAGATCTTTTCTAAATAAATCAGGCTTGATTGTAAAACTCAGGCCAATGACGAGACACAACCTCATTAGCATTGATTTTAAAATAAATTATTGAGAGTGCCTTTCCCACCCACCCCCACCCCCACCCCTTGCCTGCTCTGTGGATCTGTGAAGGAGAACCGTAAATGTTAACTTATTACAATGACTTTAAAAAAAATGCACACACAGAGAAAAGTAGAGGAAAAAACCCTAACAATAATTGAACAATCAAAGCTCGATTAATATCCTTCCAGGCAATGCTATGATGTGATAAAGAGAGTAAATGGAAAACACAGGGTTGCTCATCCTTTGCTGAACAGTGGAAGGGTTAGGCCAGTTTTTTCAGGCTTCGTGCTGACCAAACTAAAAGAGTGCTGCTGCCAACCCTCAACCATCTCTTGAACCTGGCAGACCTTTTCCTACTTGTGGCAGAGCCAGCAGGAATCACTTCTAAAATGGCACAGGCCACGCATATTACATTCAAGCTTTCTCTGGTAGATCTAAGCCAAGGGACATCATTTAGAGAATGTTTCGGACCTCACATGATTGTTCTTCAGGAGCACCCATATCTACAATCAGCACACTGAGCGAGTACAATACAAAAAATACAGTGGTACCTCTGGATGTGAACGGGATCCGTTCTGGAGCCTCATTCGCATCCAGAAGCAAACGCAACCCACGTCCGCGCGGGTGGCAATTCGCCACTTCTGCGCATGACGTCATTTTGACCATCTGCGCATGTGCGAGCGGCGAAACCCGGAAGTAACGCACTCCATTACTTCCGGGTTGCCGCAGCGCACAACCCAAAGCTGCTTCAACCTGAGGTATGACTGTAGTTTGTTTTAAAAACAATACCACCAAACACCAACTGCTTCTCTGCAGTTTCTAAATATATCAAGAACTCCTTCCTCCAACTTTGAGCTGTGTGCTATGTGCATGCCACAGTACCCCCTTGCAGCCATGAGGACACTATTTAGAGCGTAGCAGGCCTCTAGAAATAGCACATGTGTTTAGGGTGAAACCTGAAGGACAATATGTACAATAAGTACACTTTCAATGTGAGGGAGACTAGAAAGGGGCTACAATTTAGCAGAAAATTCGGCAAATCTCACACACATTTCAATGGAGCTTACGCAAGAGAACTTCCCACTGCATTCTTCTTTTGAGTTTCTCAATATTGTTCATTTATTTGCTAGGTCTGCATCATGATCATCCTCTAAGGAGCCCTTGGCAGTACATAGAGGGGTTTCTGGGAGGCCTCCCATCTAGGCAACTGACCAAGTATAGATGAGAACTTCATCAGAACTATTAAGCAATTCTTTTAACACAGCTTTCCTCAACCTGGTGCCCTCTATATGTTTTGAACTTCAACTCCCATCAGCCCCAGCCAGAATCATGTCAAAATGAATCCACATATGACCAACCCTTGTGGCTTTACCATTTGATTTACAGACACTACAAAAATCCAAACGTTGGTTGTGAAAACGACCAAAGCAATAAACAGCAAAACAGGGAGGAAGAGAGCAAACAATATGTTAGATGGATTCACATGGTTGGGAATTGAGAAGCAGCCTCTAAAAGCTTCTTGTGGGCAATAACTGGCTCTTGGTTTGAGGGGGTTCTCTGGTGCCCCCCCCCATTGGTGGATCCTCTGGTTCATCCCTACCTATCTGTTTCCATGTTTATTGGCTCTTCTCTGATGTACCCTGAAGTATGCCACTGTAATTGCCCACAATGCTCTGGAGTGATGTAGTGTCAGTTCAGAATGCTATGAGCAAATATAATGGCAGATGCAGTCTTTATTGAAAGATTGATGGGAAATGGGCCTAGGGCAATGGCTGCATTGGAAGCGTGCCATTAGCAGCTCCCAAAGATGCCAGCTGTTGGTCCTAGGCCTGGTTGTGGGAAACCTGCAGGGCTAGGTTGGGTATCAGGAGCCAGAGTCACAAGCAGGTCAGCACTAAAAAATAACAGTGTCAGTGAAGTTAACTCTTTATTCAAAGAAACCAAAACAGCACATGCCTAATGAGAAGAGCACATGCCTAATGTGAGAAGAGGTCACAGCAACTCTTCTCAGTAGGTTTTGCCCCAATGAGGCAGTTCTGAGGACTAAAGGTCCCCGCCTTCCCACCGCTCTCTAAGACTCCTACCCCGGTTCCTTCTTTAGAAGCCTAAAGCTCTGCCATCTTGCCTCTCTTTGCTCTGCCCTCTTAATTTTTCTCTGTGTTCTGAGAGACCATGGTGAGAGGAGCTGGTCACAGCAGGAGGGGGAAACTCCCTGGATTCTTACACAGCCTGCCCCATCTTTCTCTTCTGGCCCCACCTTCTCTCTTGCCTCTGAGTCTGAACCACTCTCTGCCACCGCCTCTTCCTGCTCACTAAACCCTGTTGCCTCTTCAGCTTCCAACGCCTCCTCTTCCCACTCTGCTCCTATTTCTCCCTCTGACCACTCATCATTGTCCCATCACTAATCCCCTGGCTCTGAGCCTTCTTTCCTGGGGGGTTCTCCTGGGGATTTGCCAGCTGGTGCCTCTGACTACTCCTCTGCATCCAGCCAGTCAATGACTTCGGGGTCTTGAACAGCCAGACCCAAATTCAGTACTGGAATTCTCCCTTCCAGGGTCCCTGAGGACAGTTATCCAACACAGAATAACAGCAGGCATAGTGTTCTGTCAACCAAGCAAGGGCAAAAGGCTGTAGCCCTTAGGCTTAGACTAACTATCAATTGCTGGGCCCATGGTGAATATTCCTTATGTTTTCTTTGCCTGAAGAGGGTCCAAGATCTGAGCACACATAGACCTTCAAAGGTAGTGCTTACTTCATCTTTTATTTTTTACACTTTGGTCATTTTCACAAGAGAGTCTCAGAAAAAGGTACTTTAATTTCCCATGACTGTAAAACATAATGGAAAAACTTGGCGAATCCAGAGGCTTCATACAACCAGTAGCAGGGTCCAAGTTGCACAGATAGTATCAAAGAGATCACTAGGTTACATCAGGTTATGAGGTTCCAGGTTTAAGTTTTAGAATCCTTAACATGTTAGAAAACACTGCCCATCAAATTCCTTGTCTCCTTGAACAAGGTTAGTGAGCATTTGGCCCTCGCTTGCCAACAGCTCAAATTGCTCAGCAAAGCTGTTTAGCTGAGTGAACCCCAGACATTCCCCCAAGGAGATTATTCTGTCTCGCCTTCTCTCTGCTTTACTGGAAACTCCACTCTTCTTTTCATCTCAGGCTGCTGTGCAAACTGCATTAGCAGAGCTTTCTTAATGGGTTCAGGGCAGTTTGCTGGGTTTAAGTCCTTGGCCCCAAACAGAGCCAAATTTCACCAGAAACGTCTCCTCAGCTGCCTCCATGTATTCTCTGCATTGTTTTGAAATCAAAGAAGGTAAAGAAAAGGAAGTGTGACACCAAAAAGAACTTGGAAAATTATCCAAGAGTTTTCTAATCCAACCTGTCTTTCCAGAAGCAGTATGCAGGACTTAATTTCAGCTGGACTTCCCCAGATCTAGCTTGAGAAACTCTTTTTAATGCAAAAGGGCTCAGCTATTGGATGTGGTGCATAGTAAGAAATGCCTAGCCTAGCACATGTACAAGTACCTTTGCCTTAGCACTACAAACCACCACAAATGGCCACCAAACACCTGAGGTGAGAGCTAAAATTTCTGGACTAAAGACTGCAATTTTGAGAAAAGCCAGAGGCCAAGCTCCAGGCTAAGTGTTGAAGAACCCTGATTAAAATGAGCCCTAGTAATGCATAATAGTGATATTTATGAGCAATGGGCTGGTCCACACATGAGAAGTCATCACTCAAAGACTGCAACACCGAAGCAACAGTTTGCATAGGTGAATTCACCAACAAATAATATACACTATAGCCAGAACTTCCATGTTGCCATACAGTGCTTTTCAATCATTTCTATTGCTACAATCAGCTGCAAGGCATCACGCGATGAACAATCCAAGCCACCAGACACCAAGCCATGGGTGTAGTCTATGTGTGAACCATCCCTACTTAGGGTATGCATCCACCAATGTAGTCATTGCATGCTGTTCTGGGAAGAGACAATGCTCAATGGCAGGGTACATGTTTTGAATGCAGAAGGTTCCCAGATTCAGTTGCAAGCATCTGTAGAAGGCAGCTGCCCACTCTGGCAGAGAACAGTCCTCCAGGAGTTAAGACAGAGACTCTTTCATCTGTTACCTGATCATTTCTACCTGGATATGCTTTTTATGCAAAGACTTCCAGGGATTTTACCTGGAACCTTCTGCATACAAAGTATGTGTGCTAGGATCCTCCCACAATGAAGGATAAGGAGGTAAGATTCTTCTTCTTTGCTAAACTATACACTGAGCAGGTTGTCCTGTACAATGCAGGGGTGCAAGTTTTAAGTTGCCTCAGTCAGGGCTTTGGCTGTAGGCTGAAAGAGTGGAATCCAAGGCAGACAACTTGAAGGATTGCAGTTGAAACATTAATATCATAATTAAATGCCAGGCTTTCCCAGTTGCACAGTGCCCCTAAAAGCTTTTGATGGATGGAAGCTTTCAGGAAAGAAGCCTTTCACGTTTTAACTCACGAAGGTGCTGCCAGCAAACTGCTCACTGGTCCGGCTTCCACACTAAGGCTGAAAAACAGACTCAGTATGCCCTCCAACCTGACTTCCTTCACTCTTGCCCACCCATAATATGTGTGTGTGTGTATCACAGAGGACTGTTCCTGTGTAGGGTACCAGAAAAAGACCAGTTTAAGACTGCAAAACAAGCATGCATTGCATTTAATTATAGTATTGGTGCTGCAATCCTTCCACTTGTTTAATTTGTATTCCACGAGTTCAGCCTCTTGCCCAAGCATCTGTTAAAAATCTGTTTTAAAAATCCACCTCTACATTGTACTGGGCAACCTGCTCAGTGCATACAATTCCTCAAAGAGGAATGGAGTCCAGATATAAACTCCTATTTGCTAAAGACAGATCCACACTTAGACTACAAGCAAACACCAGAAGACTATATGGCATAGAAGTTTATTTGATAATAAATGTCCAAGTTCTTAAGGTCCACAGGGCTCTTTTTTGATATTTCCCTGCAACAGTCTAAACCATGGGTTGGGGATCGCTGGCCATGGAACAAATTATACTTCCCAGGTCTCCTAATTTGACGTGAGATGCCATTTCCCACTGGCCACACACCCCTGTCAATCACCTGATGTCAGGGTCAGGTAAATCTGCAGCTGCAAAGAAACAATGGGGAGCTTTCACTTGCAACTGATCCTTTCCAAATGCAGCTTGCATTTGGGGCTGTTTAAATTTGGCATCAAATGTAAGCCATGCTGCTGAGCTCCCAAGAGAATCCAATGTCTACTGAAAGTACCGTATTTTTCGCCCTATAGGGCGCACCGGCCCATAGGGCGCACCTAGTTTTCTTGGGGGGGAGGGGAAATAAAGAAAAAAAATTATTTTCCCCCCAGGCCCGAGCTTCCCCCGACCCCAACCCCCAGAACAGGCTGCTATCCGCAAACCTGGGGAGCCCGGCAGGAACTCCCGCCGGTCTCCCAAGGCTTGCGGAGAGCTGCCCGAAGCCTGGGGCACGCTCCGCTGCGCTCCCTGGGTTTCGGGCTGCAGGCCTTGGGAGCCCGGCGGGAAGTAACGCCCCTGTCCGCAAGCCTTGGGAGCCCGGCGGGAAGTAACGCCGGGCTCCCAAGGCTTGCGGATAGCTTCCTGAAGCCTGGAGAGCGTGAGGGGTCGGTGCACACCCCATAGGACGCACACACATTTCCCCTTCATTTTTGGAGGGGGAAAAGTGCGTCCTATAGGGCGAAAAACATGGTAGATTGCATCTTTGCAAGTGTGGCTGTTTACATTTGGCACTGTTTACAGCTATAGCTGCGCCAGGGATCCCTACTGGGCATCCTGTGTTGTCAGGTGATTGAAAAGTGGGCAGCCACCAACAACATCCCTGTATATTCTGTGTACCAAAGCAGCCAATCAAGACACAGTGATGGCTAGAATGCCACAATGACATCACAATGACATTCAGGAATAGGGAGCCTATGGCTCTCCAAATCCCAAGCAGCATGGCTAATGCTCAGGGGTGATGGAAATTATAGTCCAACATGATTTGGAGGGCCATAGGTTCCCCATTCCTGAATTACCAGATGCAGAACACCAACACAAGGTCCTGGAAATTACCACCATGCCCTTCTTGTGAATTTCCTTTGGGTAACTAAAATACCACACCATCGGGGAATAGGAAATTGTGCAGAATAAACCACTGATCTGAACCAATGTGGCAATTCTGAAAATTCAGCAGAGGTTTTGTTTGCGTGTTTTTTCTGTCTGTCTGTGTGAAGTATGGGCTGTTGTTGTTCTTTTTTATTATGGAAATAAAAATCTCAGTTGTGGTTGAGTGTTTCTTTCATTCTTTTTTTAAGAATGAAAGGAAGTGAGACTGGGATAGAGGAAGGAGAGAGACAGAGAGAGAGAAAGATAATTTCCTCAGCAAGTCATCGTCGCTAATGAAGTTTTACAAAAACAGATACAACCAAGGAAAAATAAAATTTCACAGGTGATAAATTTTTCCAATTTCCGAGGCAGAATTCGATAGGATTGTTAAATTAAGAGTGAAGGTGTCTGTTAGGAGGCAACGAACAATGATGGGTAATTTTATAGAGTGGAAAATTGAATCAAATTGCAACATTAAAACACAGCTCCTTGGAGGATCTGCCCTGTATGCAGGCCTGCTCCACTACATCGGTGGGAGACTTGGGGGAAGGGAAGGAAAATGGCTTGAATGTCTAGCTGCAAGCTACACAGAGACTTGGCTTCAGAAGCTTTCAGAATCATTGAACTTGAAGATGGAGGTGGACAGGATGCTGGAGGGAAGAAACAGAGAATCTCCCCCTGCCAAGTCACTGCTCCAGCTATTGGGGGTTTTCCAGACCTAGATCTGTGCCACTTCTCAAAACTATGTGAGGCAACAAGGAAGTCACTGCCTTGAGGCAGATTCAGAGTGCCTTGTCTTCCTCTCATTTTAGAAATTATATGATGACACTCTTTTGCCCTAATCTAACAAATGCTGAGACTGTTTGATATAGTACAGGCACAAACCTTCCCCCACTTAAGCATGTTCTACTTACATGCAGCTCCGAGAAATAAACAGACAGACAGACAGACAGACAGAGAGACTCATACCAAAAAATGGCAGCAGAGAGCTGGAGTCCTTGTGGCTCATGGGGAGACCTTCCCTGGAGCCTGAAGAGGATGTCAGTGAGGGCAGAAGAAGCCCCATATAGAGACCTGAGGGCACAGCAGGGCTTTGCTTAGGCTGCTCAGCCTCCTCACCTAACAGCTGATGTTGGAGGTAGCACAGCAGCAGCAGCCACTTTCCTTTTTTAAATAATTTTTTATTAATTTTTCCAACATACATTTATAGTATCCAATCTAAATTTATCACATATTTTCTCTTTTAGACTTCCTTCAACCTCTCTGACAATCATACATTATTCAAATTTTTAAATACGCATTTCCTAATTTTATATTGCATTTTATAAACCTTCACACACTTAGTTTTCATCAATACAATAGTCCTCTATCATTTACAGAACTTCTTGAAATCCCACTAGCGTGCAGCAGCCACTTTCCTGTGCTTCCTCCAGCCTCCAGCAGAGCTTCAACTCTAGTTGAAGAGAGAGCAGGAGAGCAAGGAATTCTGATGTGATCTGGCCTGATCTGCATCCTCCTGGACTAATGTGTAAATCAGAACAAATTACTTTTCGTACTACAGTGGTACCTCGGGTTACATACGCTTCAGGTTACATACGCTTCAGGTTACACACTCCGCTAACCCAGAAATAGTGCTTCAGGTTAAGAAATTTGCTTCAGAATAAGAACAGAAATTGTGCTCCGGCGGTGCAGCAGCAGCAGGAGGCCCCATTAGCTAAAGTGGTGCTTCAGGTTAAGAACAGTTTCAGGTTAAGTACGGACCTCCGGAACGAATTAAGTACTTAACCCGAGGTACCACTGTACTCCAAGTTTTGCAGTACAAAATTCTCCAAATACACTTTCTCACCTCAAAAACTGTGCTTAAAAACATGGATTTGGAAATAGAAATGCATATGCATTTTTTTATAATAATAGTTTAATGTAGAAAAAGGACAAAACTGACTGAATTAACATTTTATGAGAGAACACTTAAAAATGGGCATTGAGGGGGACTGATCTCTCCCTCTCTAACTTCACCACATGCCTAAGTGGACCATTTTGCATCAGTATTAGTGAAAACTACTAAAACACATGCAGCTGCAAATAGCTCTGTATTTGGCAATCTTTCTCCTGTACCTTATACACTGTAATACCTTGTATTCCTGCAAAGGTGCAACTATCACCGCCTAGTGTCGGAATCAGAAAGGATAACCAGACCTCTTGCATCATGAAATCAACTCGAGAACTCCCTTGAGGAAGGCCAATACACAGAACAAGTTGAAGACAGGGAAACATTTATGCCTACACTATTCCTTTTAGTACAGAACACCCCAAAGTCACCTCCACAACCCGAAGAATAAGGACCCCAAAGGATCCAGCTAGAAGCTGCCACCATAATGCAAAGAGCTCTCACTGCAGAACAGGGTATTATGACCCACAGACCTTGCATTACTCAATGAAGGACTCTGGTGAGAATGACATTCCAACTGTGTGCTCAAGGGAGAACCATCCAAATGTAATTTGGGGCCCTCCCAGTTGGAAGACACAGCTCTGTTACCATTCTTTGACTCATGAGACCCCAGCAGTATCTCTGTCTCCTCTTTCTCACAAAAGTTAAAGACTACAAAATAAGGTGAGGGCACTTTAACCAGCTGGCCAGTCCCTCCAGCGAGGTGGAGCATTCCATACTTCGGGTCTTGTCAACCTACATAAGGTTTCAGTTGGTTCTAGCTCCCTGCACAGAAAACAATTTCTATAGCTGTCTCAGGAGGCGACTATGGCTGTGTTCACACTCCTATTTACTGTGTACTCCTTGTGTTTCCAGTGCTTGGTTTTTAATCTGTGTTCACACTTTATCCAAAATGCATAGTATCCTTTCCTTTGTTCTAAGATACTACTGGTTGATATGTTGATTCTAAAACCAGCTTCAAAATGATTGAAGACCTTAAGCTGTTCCTAATTTTTCTCTAGTCCAAGGTATGAACACCTTTGCATAAATTAAAATATTTCCGCCCTTTTTAATATTCCCTGGTGTGTACATAGCAGCAACCAGAACTGTGAAACACATCAAAAAAGCACAAGTTCAATGTTCTCTAAGGCGACAATGTGAACACAATCCATGCCAACCAGTAGGGCTCCCCCACCTAGAGATGTTCAACATCCTGTTCTTGCCTTGGACCTGATACTGCCTGCTTATCCTATAGGCCTCATGCTCCCATGGAACTGCCTCATCCTAGTCCTGCTTACTCATGAAGATATTTGCATGGAAGTACTTCCCACACCAACTAAGACTCCAGGAAGATTGGGGCCACAATGACCAGGTATATGTGCCACGGTATCAGCCACAATTTTGCTGGTATATCTATTTTATTGCCTACTCCTTTGTTCAAGCTCTAGTGATGTAGCTGATTCAGCAGTCTTGCCCATGAATCTTGTCCTCTGATAAGTCATGGCCTTGCCAGTGAACTACAGTGATGGGACTGTGTTTAGATAGGTGGGAACTAGGGCTGGGCAATATATCAACATATCGTCCAAAACTGGTTTAAAGTTCACATCGTGATAATGTTTCATAATATTTGAGCTGGCAATATATCACAAATCACAATGTGTGTAAGGGCTAAGCAATATCTGGTTTTCAACATCGCGATAAATCACCAGCTAAACACTGCAATGTTATCAGCAGCTAAACCTCACAATATCACCATCTAAACATTGCAATCTACCACAATATCTGAAATAAGGATGGAACTATACAGAGGTGAACAGGACAATGTCCTTGCAACTGCTATAGGTCTAAAACAGATAAATGACAATATTGTCAATCATCACACACTCAGTTTCATCACCAGGCAAGCCAAAATGCATCCCGACAGGACTTTTGGTTTTGGGCTTGGCTACCAAATGGTGGCATTTAGGACAATCCAGACTACAGTGATGAGTCATAGTGGATAAAAATAATCTGGGACTGCCAGACCACCAGCAGGCCTGCTAGGAGACAGAAGCAGCAGTGGCAGAAACAGCTTGCCATAACCATGGTACGTACATGTCGGTAGTAGCGGTGACAACCTGAAAGGCCTGGCAGTGGCAGCACAATCATGGTGGCCTGCAAGTCCTTGTGAAGGCAGTGGGAGGGGGCAGCAGTAGCAGCAGCAGCCTGCAAGGCCTCACGGTGGCGGAACAAGCAGTGGCAACTTGTGAGACCTCATGGTGGTGACGGGAGCTGGTTGCAGTAGCAGTGGCAGCCTGCAAGTAGTGGTAGCAGTTGCCAGGACATTGTCCTATTCGCCTCTGTGTAGTTCTTTCCTTATTTCAGATATCGTGATATATCAATATATCATAATGTTTAGCTGGTGATATATCACGATATTGAAAACCAGTTATCGCTCAGCCCTAGTGGGAACAGGATAAAAGATCAGATGATGAAGTTGCCTTCTCATCCAATTATCGGAGAGCAAATGCCACTATACAACCCCCACCCATCAGAACATAATGCTTTGCTGTGCACAACTATCTTTGGGTTGGATTTGTATCCCATTCCATCCATGTCAATGTGAAAGCTTGCCACTCATTATCAATTCTCTTGACAGGATTTCCTCTGCAATCTGGGGAGGGATCAGTTTGCACGCAGAGGAAATGCCAGGACTCAAACTTATCTGCAACTCAAGCTTTCCAACCAGAAAGTCACTGTGTATGGAGGCTGACTGTAATGACCCCAGTAGCAAGGAAAAGACACGCTGTACCATCCAGAGACACTCTTGCCAGCAGAGAAACATTAATCTTTTTCTCCTGCATAACCTTCGGGACTTCCTCCTATTCCAGGAGTGGTCTAGAACTAGGAACAGGATGCTGGGTGGAGTTGATCCCCCCACGCCCCGCCTCAGTCTTTGTCAGGGATCTTGTTGGATGGGTTTTGCTCACACTCAGGGTCAACATATTTAAGGTCAAGAAGAAATTTCCCTTCATGTCAGGCCCTTTTGTTTTTAATTTTGGCCTCTTATTTAAGTCATTTGCAGCAGTTTGCTCTGTGGGTACCTTTCTGTAATACAGTTGTGGGCACACAAGGATTGTGCATTCTAGTGTACTTGTATAGAAAAAAGTGGCTATTTCAACTGTTTGAACACTGTTCACTTTCTCTCTTTTGCTGTTTAGTCATTTAGTCGCGTCCAACAGAAAAACAAGGCTGCAACGAAAAAAAGCCTCAAAATTTCATTCTGATCTGGCTGTCAGCTTCTGTGTGCTGTAGGAATGTTTCAAATGTAAAGGGCTGTTGAAAATATGCAACCTCCAATGGGATCCTGCAGTACACAAGCAATTATAGAAGATCCACTGTTCTCGGTAACCATCTGCAGAGACTCGTATGCTGATTTTGCATGAAGGTAGCAAAAGCCAGATTGGTAGAGCAGATCTGCTGCTCTGCTCTGTGTACATTACGCACAATGGAAAGGCAATGTGAAAAGCTAGGCTGTTTTCCCAGATTGGCCATCCACACCTGAACAGAAGGGTGAATGGGTATACTATTCACATCAAAATGGTGTTATGAGTTTTGCTGTCTTGATTAGCATGAATGGGCCCTATCACTATGGTTTCACCTGACAGACTAATGGGTAATCAGGGGCTTGACAAAAGATGGCTAATGTTTTTTAATGACCAGGGATGTTTTTCTTAATAGCCTGGTAATCTCTCTCCCCTGCCTTTAGAATACAATGCCCATCCAGAGCTAGTAGGAGGGGTAAATAAACAATTTGTAAGGTTTCACCCTAAACAAAGTGCTCTCTGTTTATTATTATTATTTATTAAATTTGTATACTGCCCTATATCTGCAGGTCTCTAGCTGGACTGGAATCAGCTTGGGAGTTGCAGATGTTTAGGATGTTGCTTTGTTTGCTAATGTGATGCAGGATTAGTAGTTTTGCTGCCTTTTGTAGATGTCTAATATTTCCAATGAATCCTGCTTGTAAATAAAATGAAATAAAAGATAAGTATTGCCCTTTTGTAATGGTATTTCCCAGATTGAACTCAAAGGGATGCTTGACATCCAAAGCTGTTTATTTTTTGAGTCCACAGGTTTTCTGTGCAAGCATAGTATTTGGTATTGTGACACAAAATTCACCATCCCATTAATCTCAGATTTCAAACAAACACAACAGTTCAATTCTACCATCCCACACTCCTGCTCTTAAATCTAATCTCCACAGCCAGGCCTCAAAAGTAACTGAATCTGCACGGTAAGGAACCTGCCTTCCCCTTATGAAATGACAAAAACAAAATGAGTAGAGTCCATGCCGGTTCCTCAACTACAGCTCTGACTCATTTCCTGCCCGCTACTTGTGTGCTGCAGATGACACAAAAGTAGGAGTTGACTGCAAAAGATAGAGAGAGCGGAACATGTATCTCAGGAAACTGGAGAGCTGAGCAGACAGAATCCAAACCAGGTACTTGTTACCATTGTGCCCATGGTGGCTGATCCCTGCTCATGGTGGTTTGGGTGGCCTGTGAGAGCAGGAGTTGCAGTTTTCACAGCACTTAGAAAAGCACTGTGTGATGAGTGCAGAACATGTGAAATTTCCAGATTTTGCTATTCTTTCTTCCCAGGTGAACTAATATTTTCTGGTTAATTGAGGCAAATTGTTGAGTTTTCTATTCTAACCAGGGATGCCAACGGTAGTGGTGGAAGGGGCTTCAGCCCCCTCAATATTTGTGAGGAGGGGGCTGCCATACCCGCCACCGCCAGGCAAGCACTTGCATGCTTGGCAGGATGCGCGGAGAGTGATTCGCATCCCCTGCCACTGCCGGGCAAGCGCTCATGCTGGTGGGATATATCACATGATGATGGGCCCCCTCAATGTGGGCTGCAAGTTGGCACCCCTGATTCTACCTGTTCCACCTGCTTTCACTTGCAAACTGACATGGGATTTCATCTGCATGGTAATGTATTCTAGGCAGAAGTTATGTTCTAGACAAAAGAATTCTCGACAAATGGGCACTCTTGTACAGTACTCTGAAATACAAGGGCAGGAAGAGATTGTTACAGATAGCATGAGCACTATTGGGTCATCCACACTTCCCCTTGTCCTGTGTCTAGAAAGCACAGGTCCAAGCCTGTTTTCTGGAAATCTGTAAGAACGGGCAATACAGGGTATGTGTATGAATCCTTCCCTCCCTAGGCCCTCAGCCCAGCTCTTTAGGCTCATTCTCTAACCAATGCATATCAGGGGTACATGTTTTCTGGTGTTGTTCACACAACGCTGTCCTCATCCAAGTGGCAGCTGACACTCTACAGCCCCGCCCCGCCCCAATTTAATTCAAACTTTTCTGATCTGTGGATAATGCAGTAAGGAAAAAAACACAATGTAAAATTGCCTGTTACCCAACTGTGGACATACTGAAGGGCAATGTGTGCGTTGTTGTTGTTTTTAAAGCATGCAATGATACTGTCCTGGGTGCCACCTATCACCCATCTATTCTTTACTTTCATTAGCCCTGGTGCTACTAAGTGGGCTGCCAGTGAGGCTGTGCGTAACACACACTTTAAAAAAAAGCAAAACCCATTGTTTTGGGCAGGTCTGGTATATCAGAAAACTTGAGTCTATTTTTTTATTTTTATGGTTGCACGCATAGGTAAACAAATACCTGCCCATATGCCTACAATGGCCTTTAGGTTTCTGGAACTCAGGTGTGTGAAGAAGTACTAATTGGCAAGTGGTGGGAGACAACAATACATAGTGGGAATACATCACAGCAAGCACCGCCCACCACTGTGGAAGGGGAACATTGAGAAAGAGTTCAACTGAAGGAGCTCATGTGCGGCCCACATACACATTAACACTGTGGTGTGCACACAGCCTCAGATAGATGGACCAATGGTTTGAGTTGCCATACAAAGCAGCTTTATATGAATGAAAGCCTGCTAACCTGGAAGAACTTCATAAATGCAGTCATCGCTCTGTCCGTCATCCTCATCTTCCTCCAGGTCCAAAGAGGTATCCTGATGATGTGTCACATTGGGGGAATCAAAACTGTCTATGTCATCATAGGCCTCTTCTTTGATATTGTCGTCGTCGTCGTCCTCGACTTCCTCACAGGGGATAACTGAGGACTTAATATCTGGGAGAAGAAGATAAGAAGGAAAATACATGACATACAAAGGAAGAGGAAAATAAAGAGAAAAAGGGAAATGGACAGCACAATTAGATGCTGATGTTCCTTAGGGTAAACAGTATTATTTTCAGCTGGCAAGATGTGGTCTGAGTGAATGTCGATGGAGGTTTGTTAAGACTGATTATTAAATTCGTCACATGTCCCGAGTGACGGAAGAACCAACTTCTGCCCTTAATTTGAACTAAGAGGTGCCATAACAAGAATGCTCTGAATATGCCTGAGTTATCCTCTTCCATGAAGCTGTAGATCTGGACCTGGCAAGTATAGCTCTTGTCTCAGTGAAGCATGGTTTGACTGTATCCCTCCCCACCCCACAATATCCTAGTGTCCGAAACTCAGGGAGGCTGACAAAGCATTTAAAGAGTATTGAAACAGGCAAATTTAAAAACAAAACCAGAACAAAAAACCCTGAACATTAAAGCCCCAGTTTCTCCACTAGCTGAATCTCTGCCATAACAACAGCAGCAAAGTGAAGTATGTGTGTTTCCCAGCTCTTTCCCCCCATAGCGGTTCACAGCAACATGGCTTTATTAGTATCAAGTTAGTGTCTGTTTGTGCACACACTAGGGGACAGGGTGGGAGCCTCTTTACCCTTTTAGAGCAGTTGCATGAACCTATACATTGAAACTGGGAGTATCATCACTGCTTTTCTAGAATGAGAGGTGGTAGGTTTAAAGCTGTAAAAAGTAGCACACCCTATATAGCCTGAAAGTCCTAACACTAGTCAGCAGAGGTGTGGTGCTAGCTGGCTGAGGTTTATCAGAGGTGAATGAGAAGTATTGTACATACGACCACAGGCATTAGTTTTCTTTTGTGATTACTACTTTATATGCTCCAGAATGGGATCAATTTGCTTAGTTCAGGGATGAGGAACTTCTGGCTTTCCAGATGTTGTTGGACTCCAGCTCCCATTATCTATGACAACTGACTATTTTGGTTGGGGCTGATGGGAGCTGGAATGCAACAATATCTGGAGAGCCAGAATTTCCCCATCCATTGCCTAGTGAACCATGGAACAAAATAAAACAAACATCTTTACCATTACCGTACTTTAAACTGATCAGAGTTCAAGTCAATTGGAGGAAGATGCTTGGGGTGGGGGGGGGGGCGGGGACCTTGTGCCCTCCTCACCAACTATACCAAGCTATTCTGTGGTACTGGAGCTTCTCTCCTCAAACAACAATACTTCTTGGGCCATTTCTTTTCTGGAGATCTCTGTTTAGCAGGTTGCTTGCTGTGATTTGCTCTTTCTCCCTCCCCTATTGTGGTATGAATTATTTTGGCTAATTGGAATGTGTGGGCAGATATGATTTGCAGATTATTTATCCTTGGAGTTGAGGGGGGACAGCTTTCTGGTGACTCCCAGCTTCATGCGTTTACGTAAGCTGACAAAATGTTAGTCATAACATCTTTTTAAAAAAAACCCAGTATCAACACTGCTTTCACACACTGACCAGAAGAGGGTGCTTTGAGAGCACACATCCTTTGCAACTCAGAAAGTGGCTTCAGCAAAGCAAGGGTGAGTTTAATTTTTAATTAACCCAACACACATACACACATGCACACACAGCTCATTATTAGGGGTTTATTCTGGCACACAAAACAAGCAACAATAAATAAATAAATAAATAAATAAATATGGAATAGCAAATAGCACTAGCACCTTATAGACAACAACATCAAAAGGGGATGGGGAGAAGAAGGCATCCTTTGGATTTGAGTCTCAGGACACTTTCACTTTGTTTTACGTAACATCTATGAGATCACACACATGGATTTTGAGTTAATTAACATGAAAGAACTAGCAGCCCCTAGTTTTATATCCATATAAACACTGATGTGGATTAGGACTCACATTTCACTCACAAACAAGGATAGAGAAGGTGGAAAATGTTCCCTTGTTCAACATTCCCATTGTGAGCATGGCATTGTGGTTAAAGGGTGTTAAGAGATAACCAGCCAGTGATTTTCAGTAGGTGCCTTTAGAACAAGATTGCTTCTTCTCCCAGTCGTTTTCTCATAGCTTCTGGGGAAAGGACTGGGAGAATACTCCCCTTCTTTGTCAAACTTTCCTCAAGCCCCGTGTTACACACTACACACTTCCTCAGCAAAACCTGAAATGGCCCTAGCCCCGTGTTGTTTGCACCTCTTCACCAAGTCACCTGCCCATCCCCCATTTTTATCTAGATTGTAGGACCTCTAGACAGGAACTATCATATCTGGGTTGTGCATCGTACATGACCTAGGATCCTGTCAGGAAGGTTAGTAAATTTCAAGTGTGGTTTAATGGAGGAAGTAGAAGAAAAGAATGTGTGAAGGGGTTGTGAGGCCCCAGGGGCTAGCCCTGCTTCCTGGTGATGAATGCAGTGCATACACACGTATTTTATCCACACATTTAGTTGTCTAAAGGGGCTCTATAAGCATACAATGAAGTGCATGTAGAGATTCTCCACACAAAGGGGGCAACTCTGACTGGGCCAGTTTCCCCACTTTTGTGGAAGAGCTTTATTTACATACATTGTTATACATGGTGAGCCCTCTATGTGCTGGCCTAAAATATGGACAGCAGGTGGCGGTATGGTCACCCCATGCATCAGCAGTGGGGATGGGGCAAGCCCATGTAGCTTGTGTCAAATGTTCTTTCAGTGTGTCAGTGTGTGTGCATGCCTCTGAACTCCCCAGGATTTATAAAGCATTGGACTTCAACCTAGAAGAGGTGCAAATTGCCACATGACCGCGGAAGTGGTCAGGTAGAGTTGGGCCAATCACCATCTCTCTTCCTAATCCAGCTGACATATTTGCTGCAAGGATAAAATGGGATAACCTTGATGGAAACTGCTTTTTGCCAGGAAAGGAGAACACAAATGTGAATATTAGCAATTAAATGAGTAGAAGAACTGTTGCCTTCTCGCTTCTCTCTTTCAAAACAATATTAAAGGTTTCAGAAATGTCACATTGGGATCTTCTTTAAATTAAAGATTGCCTTTTGTTTTGTGAGCTTTTTAGACAATCTTACCACTATGCTTATGTGATTTTCTGCGTGGAGGTAAGAAATCAACAGAAAAGCACAGGCACAAAAAAGCACAGGCACAGGCTAAGATTCTGGTAAGTAATACAAAAGGAGGGTGATACACAGCTTATACACTGTTTGGCCCTTTGTAGTCAATTCCTGTCTAATTAATTGACATAGTCTAAATAACAGTTAGGCTCATAAATATATGCTCATCAGTTGAAAAATATACAACTTTGGAAACTGCATTGTTACACTGGAACATCACAGGAGCCAGGTCTTCCTCTAACGTCTTGCATGTGTGAATGGGCCAGCAGCCACTACAGACAGAACTTCCTATCAGTTCATATTCCCTCAAAACACAGTATTTGTCAGTGACAGCAGTACATGCCCTTAGTCTCAACAAGTCTCAAGTTTTATAGGTGGGAATCACTCTCACCTATATCATATGGATTTGTTCCCTCTTAAGCTACTCACCCTTAAGCAGGAATTGGATCTGATCCACCCAGTCCATCGCTTCTGCAGAGCTAACAGCTGTAAACTGCAAAGGAAGAATTCAATACAGTCACTGCAAGATTTCTGCCATAAGGTCTGTAGCAACTACTAATTTACAGGTGATTATACTCCATGTGCAAGCCACACTTAAAGAAGCATGCTACTGATTTCAGGGTTTGCCCCTGTCAGGTACTTCATTAAGCATGAATACAGAAAAGCATGCATCACAGACAGAGGTTCCATATTACCCACTAACATCATTCAAAAGACATCACTTTTTAGATTTGGAAGTTTACGCATTCGGCTGCTGAATCACTAAGTGCTGAAAAAAATCATAAGCATGCACCTGTAAATTAGCTATATATTGCAATGTTTTGGTCTTGTGATGCCCCTCATCTCTACTATTGTCCCGTCTCTTTCTTCTACATAAAATAAAGTGGAGTTCTACTGACAGTACATGGTTATTTTGGAATCCCACAAAGACACATGGAGAATTCTCCTGCCCCATTTGTTTTGCAAACCACAGACAAATCATTGCAGTATGTTGGGGTGCACAACTTGTCACTGCTCATATTCAACATGGTTATTACGGTATTTTAAAAGCAGAATCAAACAACATGGACACAGTCCTTAGATCCATTACAGACCCGTTTTATCTATAAGCCCCCTTGAATCCCTGTCAGAGAAAAAGGTGAATGAATGAATGGCAATAATTATATTGAAAGCATGTTGTATGTTCTTATGACAACTGGAGACAAACCTCTCCTGATCATGTAGGCATGTAGGCATGGCCAGGAGTAGACACCAAAGCCCCAAACACATGCAATGCAAAAACATACATGTGCTCAGTACCAGTTAACGTAGGCATGTGCTCAGTACCAGTTAACCACTGGTCCTGTTAACTAGGGATGATGGGAGTTGTAGTCCCAAAACATCTGGAGGGCCGAGTTTACCTATGCCTGAGTTAATGGTTAAGAGACTGAGGCAAAGCTGGTCATACCACGAGGGACCTCTAGGTGGCAACCTATGGCAGTGCTTTGAAGGGGGAGCTACTTCATTCCTGCAGTGTATGTGTGTGGACTTATAGCTGAGTGCTCACAACCTAAGCTAAGGATCAATGTAGGAAGGAGGGACCAGGATACTAAGGGATGACCAAGTGGCAAGCAGATAGTCTTTCTAGCAGTGGGTAGCTGCTAGGTAGCAGGCTGTGCAGGGAGGGTGAGGAGATAAATAGCAACAAACTCTAGTACCAAAGGGCAGCATCTGATTCACTTCAAACTGCTTTTTCCTGGGCTGAAGTCAACCTGAGCCATCTTTCCACATGTCAATTAGCTGTTAACATAAATTGGTATACAAGTTAGCCCTAAAACCAGAACTCTTGGGTTCCCTTTCCAGTTTTGGAAAGGAATTGGGGAGCGGAGATGAATTGAGCTTGCTAGCTTAGAGTGGGAGGAGGAAAGTGAAGTCCACAGTGGTTCTTGCTTTGATTGGATTTGTTATGCAAATGTCAAATGTACACTGGCCTGAGGAGAGAGGAAGGCCTCTCCTCTCCTTTCTCTTCCAGCTTTTAACAGTGATCAGAGTGAATGGTGTGGAAGAGGCTCAAAGGCAGTCTAAGTTTCATATATATAAAGTACTCTCCAGGTCAGATTGATAAGATTTTGTAGCCAAGTAAGGAAAAGAAAATGGCTTGGGTAATGCAGGAGGAGGCCCAAACCAGGCCTGACACATCTCTACTGGGAGTTGCCCTGACTCCCACCCAACACATGCAGACAGAAGATCTTACTTGTAAGTAAGAAAGAGATATTTATTCAGGCAAGTTAACAGTACAGGCTTGGCAGCTGATACAGTGCTCTGGAGTCATGATTTAGGAGTTCAGGAGCAGTGCAAGATGTTCAGAACTAACTGGAAGGGATGAAAATGTCCCAACAAATTTCTCTGCCCTTCTCACCAAGCTTTTAAAGGCAAGGCATGGCACCAGAGCCATCTTTCCCATAGGGCTTAGTGGTGCGTTGTGCCAGGGTGCCGGACTCTCAGGGGCGCCCCAGAGAGTGGGGGAGCTGCGCGGCTTTGCTGGCGGCCTCCCCTTTCCCTGCATGCCCACCAGCTGCGCAGATTGCTCTCCTCCCAAGGAGGCTTGGGAGGGGAACTGCGTACCTGCCAGCCATATGGTTAGCGGGGTGCAGCTTCCCCCCCCCCAAGCCTCTGTGGGGATTGCTCTCCCGCAGCAGCATGGGAGAGAGTCCCCCCCCCCCCTGGGTGGCAGTGTGCAGCTTCACAGCCCCCCCCCCATCTGTGGTAATTTGGGGGGCGCTGGGTGGATATTTGCACCCCGGCACCGCATCTGCTAAAGATGGCCTGGCACGACGTCTTCACTTGCTAGACTCTCTTGTCTTGTAGGAATGACGAGATTTCAAGTGAATGCTCCGTCAGGGCAGTTGGGTCTGCTTTCATCTACAAAGCCAATGCCTGATTCTAGGCAACAAGACTACACCCTTCTGTTCAGTTGCTGACTCATCCCCTTGGCTGATCAAAGCTCTCCCCAGCCTCCACTAAGTTCCTCAGCAATAGTAGAAGGAAGAGCTGGCATCCCTCTTGCCCTTCCAAAGTGTCTGAAGTCAGGGTGGAAAGGGGAGTTCCCCCCTCCCCCAACCCAGGTTCCCATAACTCAGTCCCTGTACCCAGCTCCTTTTCTCCCCCCCTCTTCTGTCAGAGCCTGCCAATCCAATCCTGACAGCACTGTGGGGTTCATATTAGGAGTCTCCAGAGGCCAAGGGGTCAGGGTTCCATTGTCCCCACTCTCTCCTTTCAACTAGCACTAAGCAGAATTCCTTGGCTGGAAACTCTGGCCATTTGGGCGGACACACCTACCTCATAGGTACGTTTACCAGGAGAGGTCAGCTCGAAGCAGCAATCTCTTCGAGAATCCTTGCGCAAGTGGAAAGCCATCTGGGCATGGTAGTTCTCAATGGCAAACATGCCTCTTGGTTGCTTGCCTGCATAATACAGTAATGATGATTCAGCAAACTTCAAGTTGCTAGCTTGCTTACAGATATCACTTTCACAATACAAGACCCAACCTGTGTCTTCCAGATTCTCTCTAAAGTGGGTGGAAGAAAGAGCCATGTGGGCAGACAGAAGAGGGGCCCTGAACTATTTCACTTGTCTGTATTTTCCTTCCCAAAACTGCTGTTTAAAAAAGCCATTATTTCCTACAGTGGATATTACTTCTGGTCATTGAGCCTCATTGAAAGAAGGGAACATGTTCCCCTTGGTGCTATGTTGGGGTTTAGAAGTAAACTCAATTCTGCACAGGGATCTGCCACCATTATGTCAAGTGTGGCAAGCCACTATATATTGACCTCAGTCCTTCCACTTGTAATATAGTGATATTATTGGCCTAACTTACACAGTTCTTGCAAGGATGTCTCTGATGAAAACATGGAGTGCTTTGAACAGGCAAAATGTGGTATCCGAGTACTGCTGTATGAAGCTGATGTTGGTGACTAAAAATCCCCTTTAACACTGGCAAAATTTACAGACAAAATGGAACTCTGCCTAAGTCCCAGCGTATATGCTACAACGTGCAACTGCCACGTCGAGGTTGCTTTAAATTGTATATGTATAGATAATACTGCAAAACATAATTGCTTACTTAGCCCCAGTGTCCATTATCCCTTGAATTGTGCTGGAAAAAAATCCTGTTATTGAGTCCTCCTCCAGCTCTGAATACTCCTAATGCTGTCCCCTCTATCGTCTATTTCTTCTTGTATATTTTTTTTACCTGCTCTGCATTCAATCTCCCTGGATGGGAGGCACAGTATAATCGTAGCCCATCTATCTAGGCATGCCAAATTTGGTTGGAAGTATTAGCTTCCTGTTTATATGCATCTGATGGAGCATAACTGAAAAATATTTATACATGCTGACACATAGATTATATATGGTCACTTAGGGGAGGGTTAAAGCCCGCCTGACAACTAATGGGGGGAAAATGGGCAGTACTTTATTTACACAGGGCCTTGTGTCCGTATTTCTACTTTCCCTCATTCTTTACTGACAAGGGTGTTGGAATACAACCAGACTCTGTTCTCCGTTCGTAAGGCTGCATCTAAATGGCAGATTCCCACACTGCCTGGTGGGCAATTTATCATCCAGTTGGAAGAGCCACTGTGATGTACTGCTTAGAAGGTTACATGTGGATGAGAGAGACCCAGGTTTAGATCCCTGATTGGTTGAAGCTCATTGGTAAGCAATTATCCTAGCCTAACCTACCTCACAATAAGAATGTAAGAAGAGCCAGTAGCCCATCTAGTCCACTATTCTGTAGCCAAGCAGATGCCAAGCAGGACCCATTGGCAGGGTTGCAACACTGCTGCTGCAATGATAAAATGAGCTCAGCCCTCTGTATGTGCCTCAGAGCTTCGTGGAGGAAGACTGAGGACAATATCTAAATTAAGTTTAGAAAGCAATACTGAGGAACAAAGGAGCTTCAGAGATGTACCAGAGTTCAGGCAACTTTCACCTGCTGTCCCTCCATTCTGGGGACCAACGAACATGAAATCAGGATTGAGGGAAAACTTAACAGAACCTCCCTCCCTCCCTTCCCTCCCTCCCTCCCTCCTTCCCTCCCTCCCAATGTATCAGGATAGTGCAGTGAAAATACTGAAGGGCTATGGCTGTGTACATGTGTCAGGAGTACCACATACTTTTTTCATTTGCAAAGTAGTAGAAGGCCATATTGTCAAGGACACACCATCGCTTCTGCCACTCAGAGCCAAATATTTTAGAGTCTGTGAAGAAGAAAGAAGAAGGTGCAAGGTGACAGGAGAAGAATAGGAAAAGAAGGAGTGTCTCTTCATCCACAAAAGGTATCTCAAGATGTGCCTTCTACATCAATCAGAGGGCATTACTACTACTAATACTACTAGTACTTTGTACCAGCAATGTGCCAACCACTGTACAGTGGTACCTCTGGTTACGTACTTAATTCATTCCGGAGGTCCGTTCTTAACCTGAAACCGTTCTTAACCTGAGGTATCACTTTAGCTAATGGGGCCTCCCGCTGCCGCCACATGATTTCTGTTCTCATCCTGAGGTAAAGTTCTTAACCAGAGGTACTATTTCTGGGTTAGCGGAGTCTGTAACCCAAAGTGTTTGTAACCAAAGGTGTTTGTAACACAAGGTACCACTGTATAGACAACATAAGCTTGGCAGGGGTTTGGACTCGATGGCCCTTGTGGTCTCTTCCAACTCTATGATTCTATGATAAGCGACACAACCACTTTGTCTTTGTAAAATAAATTGGAAGCCCTCTGGACAAGGACTATGAGCAAATTCACATTAAAAAATTGTCATCAACTTCAAAATGCACATGTCAACTATGAAGAGCACCCTAGTATATATGCTACTTTTGTTTTCAAAATGTTTGTAGGTGACCTCTGAGGAAGAATAAGGCACACTCTCTACTTGTGAGAGATATTCTAGGGGCAGAGCAGCATGGCTAATTCTGTCCCTCTGTCTTTATCTGTTACAAAATCACTTTTATTACTACCTCACATGTCCCCTTCATTTAGCAGGA
This sequence comes from Podarcis tiliguerta, assembly GCF_965153285.1. Classification (NCBI taxonomy): domain Eukaryota; kingdom Metazoa; phylum Chordata; class Lepidosauria; order Squamata; family Lacertidae; genus Podarcis; species Podarcis tiliguerta. The sequence goes on along the minus strand of NC_139546.1, from coordinate 21,313,410 downwards.
GAAGGCAACACCTTCTCCAGACTGATGGCTTTCTTAATTAAGACCATTCCAGAAAAATCTCAAACTATTTCCTAATAACTGGCATCCATTAAGAGGCATCTCATTGATCCTTCTGGGCCAATAGTAGTAATCTGCTTAACGAAAGTATAATCAGATATATGTTCGTAACAGTATTTCAGAGATAAGTAAGAGGCAAGTAATACATATATACATACAGTACATGTACCTTCCGGAGTTGATACAACACATCTGCATTTTTCACTTGGACACTTTTCCTAACATCTAAATCGGTGGATGAGAAGCTGCCCACAGTGTCTGCCCAGAGGGCTTTAAATTTTCAACAGATGGACAGCATAGGGATGGGTTATGAATGGATAAATCAACAGCAGGTGCTGTGAAGATTAGTTTGGCAGATTTTTACCTCTGGATCTCTTTTCCAAGTAACCTTGTTTTAGAATGCCTCCTTGCTCTTGAGTGGCCTTCTGCAAGTTGCTCTCGGCTTAAAAAAACAAAAACAAAATCTTAATAAGCATGGAAAATTATGCTTGGGGAATCTTCCAAGACAACAAAATCAAGGAAATCAGTAGTATTTTAATCAAACTACACCCACAATTATCATCAATTTCCATTATATATGTGATGGAAAAGGCAGCCACTGCCAAAGAGCTTTCATGTGGCTGGGCTCTGTATCATGTCAGTAAGGGAGGCATGGGCCAATCAAATTAATCATATTGGTTGGTACTATGCCAGTGCTACATCTCTGGCTGTATACACACTCCTGTTTATTCTGCATCCAGCGCTGTCCCATGGCTGGTTTGGGAAGCAGTATGCACACATTAGCCCTAGTCTATACCTATCCTGTATATATCCTGTCATTCCTTTTGAGCTTTTCTCCAAACCAGCTTCAATTAAATTGAAAAAAAAGAATGACCTAGCTGTGTTTTAAGCCGGTGATGTGCACACAACCTCCAGCTATGTGAGATACAAAATTTGGATTCCAGCATAGGGAGATGACCTACCACTTCCATTTGGTCTTGAACATTGTGCGTGTGTGCATGTTTGTGTATGTGGTAAAATCCCAGCCAGGCTGAACTTGCTTGGAAAGCCTATTTAGACAAGCTTATTCATTTATTGAAAAACATTTGTATACCACTTAATACTTTAAACATACCTAAGCAGAGTTAAACAATATATCATCAAAACATTAAACCTAAAACCAGTAAACAGAAATATAAAAACACATGAAGGCATATAAAAGCAAACCAGAAATAAACAGAGTATTCAATCCCATAAAAGTTGTCACTGTGGGATAGCTGCACAATCCCATACATGTAGTCTCAGCAGTAAATCCCAGTGAATTTAGTGGAGCTCACTCTCAGGTATGAGGGTATAAGATTGCAGACATAAACAACCAAATGGATACATTCATTGTGATGGGATAATATGTGTTGATATAACTTTGTCATTGCTTAATGTGCATCCAGTTCCAAATGCAATCCATGTCTGAGGGGCTCCACAAAACCTCTACCCTTGGAGGTGTCCAGCTGTAACTATGTATAAGTTGCTAGAGCTGCAACCTACATGGCAGTTGCATCCCTTGCTCTGGAGAATCTTTCTCATCCCATGTGTGTGTCTGCAGTTTTTCAGTGGTTTAGGAAAATGTGCTCTGTAAATCTTCAGAGATGTTCTCTTTGTTGTTATTATTTCACATTTTCCAAGATTTGGTAATAAAAATTGAATCTGAGTGAATCTTGGCTCTGGCAGCAGCCCCGTGTTGGGTTTTGGACGCATTATGAAGTGAAAACACTCTCACTTCACAATACAGCCCACTTCACACTGTGAATGCATTTAATACACATTTTGGCACATCAAGCTTGGACCTGTGAATCGATCCGCAGTCTGCCTCAGCCAGAGATTTACACCCTTTCTCAGACATTTACATAACCTTTTGCCTAGGCTGCTTATATTTCTTGTTAATTAGCTGAAAGCTGGAAATGTAGAGTCAATTAATTCTTCCAATTTCTCAGTGTCCAAACTAGGAAACCAGGGGGCCCAACCTAGAGAGCTGTGGTGACAGCAGCACAGCTTATTCAAGGCATCTTTCTGCCGCAAGTAGCTGCACTGCATGATCTAAGTGAGGCACCCCTGGAAGTATCCACCGCTGTAATGTAAATAATGCTGTCACCCAACTCTCAGATTGTGCACAGCAGCCACTTGGGATGCCAGTGCAGTTGGGCCATGTCTCATCAACAGGAAGGTGTTGCAGAAATGCAGCACAAATAGATAAGCCATGCCTAGTACACAAGCTAGTGGTACACAAGGTTCCACAATCTATGTACATATTGTCCAATTGACAGATGATCAACACCAGCATACAGCAAGCTTTAATGCACCTAAGCACAGCAAATTTTCATGTGAAAACTACTGTAGCTTGTGCTTTTTAGAAGAGGGCAAAAGGCAATCTATGGGAGAAATGTGCAATTCAAAGTTTAGGTAGCAATGGGCAAATCAAACACATACATACACCAGGATGTTCTGCTCTCTAGCACTCAAAAGGAGGGCCATTCTGTTTCTGAAAATATCAGCTTTTATTTTTTAATCTATACAATAATGTACTATGAGATGTTGTAGTGAAGATGATTAAGCTTCTAGAGGTGTTTGGCTCAGCTACTTGCCTGGCCATTTATTGGCTTAGCTGCTCTCATCATCATCCAAATTTCTGAGTGATGCATTCTGAAGCAAAGGTTGAGTTTGCATTCAGAACGTGACTTTAAAAACTCAAAATTGGAACGATTCAAACTCTTGATTGTTTTGATCTTGGAAGACTTCAGATATAAAAACTCAATGTGCCTCTTGTCAACTTACTGCCTGCTATCTAACAAATACCACTGCATGCCACTTATCAAATTCTGCTATCTAATATTGAGCGCCAATTACAATATATAGATGAAAATACTGAGAGATTATGTTTTAGGAATGTTCCTGCAATTAGAGAAAACCCAGCGAATATTTTCCACTAAAATTCAGAAAGAGTGCAACCACAAAATACAGTTAAAGCACTTTTAGCCACTGTAACAGTCCACAGAATTTCACATGTATGAATGACAAAAATGATAACTTGCACTTAAATGCAACATCTCTCCTTTTGAATATATAGTAAATGTATATGGAAAATATATGGAAAATGGAAAATATTCGCTGGGTTTTCTCTAGTTGCAGGAACATAATCTCTCAATATTTTCATCTATATTCATATTGTAATTGGTGCTCAATATTAGATAGTAGAATTTGATAAGTGGCATGCAGTGGTATGCATGTGTATGTAATGCTATAGGAGTGGTCAATGTTGTTGGATTATAACTCCCACCATCCCTGCCCATTAAACATGCTGGTTGGGGCTCTTGAGTCCCAGAACATTCAACACTGATGGCACGAACCTTTTATGAGAAACTTTCAAACTCTGACCAATCTAGCAGACAGAGTATTCTCCAAAGACTAAGAAGTTAGTCTGGCGATAGATGTTCTGCAGTGGTAATTGGTGGTTTGTTTATGTTCTAGAGCAAGAAATACAAGTGGAATCTAACTGCAGGGTAGGGGCTGAAACTTGTTTCTATCTAGGTATGCATTTCTTCATGCTTTTTGTGTATATTTTTTTCAGATATAGAAAGGTGTGTCATATACGCAAGGCCCTCTCAGGGGGGCAGATGTCCAGGGCCCCACTCAGCAGCGTGAGAAAGACAGCCTCCTGAACACAGCAGGGCTGTCTTATCACATTTTGAAGTAAGTAAACTAATACACATTACCATCTAAAGAGCAACCCCTCCATAAGACCATTAAGGCCAGAGTCTAAAATTACCTAACTGCACCACTGGGCGTTGTAAAAAAAGAAAAAGAAAAACACAAGTCCTTGCTTGCAGCTCACAATAAAAACAAGAGGGAGAGAAATAGAAAACATTTACATTACCTGGTATGGAGAGTGAAAGAAGGAAGGAAGAGTATAATAATCAAGAAGTAGGAAAGAATAAGGAAAAAAATGGACATCAAGAGGGAAATACAAGAGAAAAATGATAAGTTTTTAATAAAGTCTTCAAGTGAAACAAAAGAGGCCAGCTGAATATTGAGAGGGAGAGAGTTCCATCCGCAAGGAGCCAAGAGAGACAAGCACAAGGGAATGGAGGTTTAATCAGAGTATTAGTATTTGATGCACTGAAAGATCAAAGAAGAGAACAGAAAGAAAGCAATGCAGATGAATAAAGAAAGTACAAGAACATGAGGGGATTTAAAAGTTTAAAAGAATAAATTTAAAATGTTATACAAAACAATAAATGAAACCAGTGCAGGGAAATCTAGAAGAAAAAGAAGAGGAGCAGGAGGAGGAGGAGGAGTCTGGATTTGATATCCCGCTTTATCACTCCCCTTCAGGAGTCTCAAAGCGGCTAACATTCTCCTTTCCCTTTCTCCCCCACAACAAACAGGTGAGGTGAGTGGGGCTGAGAGACTTCAGAGAAGTGTGACTAGCCCAAGGTCACCCAGCAGCTGCATGTGGAGGAGCGGAGACACGAACCCAGTTCACCAGATTACGAGTCTATTGCTCTTAACCACTACACCATGCTGGCTCTATAGTGGTATAACCATGATTACAGAATGAAAAAAGAAAAACCAAATGAACAAAAAATGAAAAAAGACCAAATGAAACAGAAAGACCGATAAATAAAATATGCAGAAGAGACACAAGATAGAGTGAGGGTTTCTGTGTGCTTCCTTGCTGCCCAATGCTCAATTTACTTATTCTTAAATATCACAAAAAGATACACTACAAACATTACATGACGCAAATATTACAAGTACCTGGTGTTTTGTCTTCACAAGGAAACAACCCTTTGGGGTTGGTTTTGGAATTTCTCACTATGCAGGGAAGTGGGATGCCAAAATAACTTCATGTCTAGCTATCCCCACATTTCACATTTGGCCATGTCTCTGTAATAGGTTTGCTTCTGATTATTTCATGACGAATGAACACATGGTGAGCAGGAAAAGAAACCCTGGACCTAGATGCGTTATTAAAGCAAACACATGATGCTTCCAAAATCTGTCTAACACACACCAGCTTGGCCACAAGGATCAGCATCTTCTTCCCAAACTCCTGGGAGGTCAAGAATTCCACCCTCTGGAGCGTGCTGCCAGTCTAGTGAGCGCACCAGACTCCCGTGGAAGCTTGGCAATGTTCCATGCAGTAGTTAATTTATATTGAATCTCTCCCCCACCCGGCTATCTAAAAGTGCTACTGATCATCTCCCCAGTGGCCATGTTCAGCAGCTTTTTAAGTATGAATCCCTTACCAGAAGGGGGTTCCTTCTTGTTTTGCTAAGCGGCTCTCTCTTAACATGCCAATTCATCCATGTTGTCAAATTTTCCCTCCCCTACTCCTCTCTTCCTTCACAGAACTATTTTCATTTTGGAGTTTTATGACTCTGCAAAACTCTGGGGGTGGACATAAATCCTTTCAAATGTGTCTCGAGGTGAGGTGAGACACAACTGCAGCAGCCAAACATAAGGGTTCATTTGTGCAGAATTCCACCCCACCCTGTCCCGTTCTAAGCTTTTTTTATTAGGAGAGAGAATAAGCTATTATTTTCTTCTTCCCTAAGTGAGAAATTCAGTGTTTAACCCTATCTTAAGGACCAAGGTTCCCCCCAGATGTGCAAGCAGCAGTCCACATTCAGGATTGGGTACCAAAGTACAAAGGAAAAGGCTGAAAAGTATCTCTTCTCCCAGAAAGCTAGGCATATTATAGTCAATGTGTTTGGAAGACTCTCTTACAAGGGGTTGGAATGGCTAGACTGGCTAGTGACCACTGCTATCTGTTTAGGGTTGTTATTGTGGATTTCTCTGCAGTGTTCAGTGTGGTTTACCTGCTCCTTACTGAACAGGCTAAAAAAGTCATATTGCCCATAAACATGCTCACTAGCATTCTCACCTCTTGGGATGTCAGCAAACAGAATGCTGACTGACCGGACCCAAAGGGTGCTCATCAATGGTTCCTCTTCATCCTGGAGAAGAGTGACTAGTGGGGTGCCAGAGGGTTCTGTCTTGGGCCCGGTCTTATTCAACATCTTTATCAACGACTTGGATGATGGACTCAAGGGCATCCTGATCAAATTTGCAGATGGGAGGGGTGGCTAACACCCCAGAGGACAGGATCACACTTCAAAACAACCTTGACAGATTAGAAAACTGGGCCAAAACAAACAAGATTTATTTTAACAGGGAGAAATGTAAAGTATTGCACTTGGGCAAAAAAAATGAGAGGCACAAATACAAGATGGGTGACACCTGGCTTGAGAGCAGTACATGTGAAAAGGATCTAGGAGTCTTGGTTGACCACAAACTTGACATGAGCCAACAGTGTGATGCGGCAGCTAAAAAAGCCAATGCAATTCTGGGCTGCATCAATAGGAGTATAGAATCTAGATCAAGGAAAGTTATAGTGCCACTGTATTCTGCTCTGGTCAGACCTCACCTGGAGTACTGTGTCCAGTTCTGGGCACCACAGTTCAAGAAGGACACTGACAAACTGGAACGTGTCCAGAGGAGGGCAACCAAAACGGTCAAAGGCCTGGAAACGATGCCTTATGAGGAGCGGCTAAGGGAGCTGGGCATGTTTAGCCTGGAGAAGAGGAGGTTAAGGGGTGATATGATAGCCATGTTCAAATATATAAAAGGATGTCACATAGAGGAGGGAGAAAGGTTGTTTTCTGCTGCTCCAGAGAAGCGGACACGGAGCAATGGATCCAAACTACAAGAAAAAAGATTCCACCTAAACATTATGAAGAACTGCCTGACAGTAAGAGCTGTTCGACAGTGGAATTTGCTGCCAAGGAGTGTGGTGGAGTCTCCTTCTTTGGAGGTCTTTAAGCAGAGGCTTGACAACCATATGTCAGGAGTGCTCTGATGGTGTTTCCTGCTTGGCAGGGGGTTGGACTCGATGGCCCTTGTGGTCTTTTCCAACTCTATGTTTCTATGATTCTATGAACTAATGCATGTTCTCTAAGGAAGTATCAGCTTGGTTAGGAAAACGCTCACATGAAGATATGGCATAGCAAGGGTTATGTTCTCTTAGCAGGAAGGTAGGGAAAGAGGTAGGAGTGATGAGCAGGCCCAGAAGCTGAATCCTAGGAAAGTCACTGGAAATGCACCCAGATTAGTAACAGGGGGTTAAAAACCAAGGATTTTAGCCAGATGAAGATGCCAGAGGCCTAAGCAGTGAGGCCTAAGCCCCACCATTGCTATTACTGCTTTTGATTCCAATGAAGCAAATGCCCCAAGCCAGTGGGATTGAGTGAAAAAAGAAAGTGCTTGGGTCTGGGAAATCCAGATTCAAATTCTATCTTTGCCACTGGAATCCAAAAAATTGCAACAGCAACATTAGACAATGTGAATGCTGATGCATCCAATGGATAAACACAGCCTCCGCCAGGGCTACCTCATGTAGATATCCCTGTAGCTTACAACAGCACCAATACATTATTAGGTGTGCTCAGTTCCCTGCCCCCCAAGTAAGCTATAGAGGATATGAACATGAAAGCTTGCATTGCACTTGGTGGAGCGGGGCTGACTATCTAGTCTTATGTATTTCAATATTTTTAAGCTTAAATTTCCCATCAGTACAGTGGTACCTCTGGTTAAGAACTTAATTTGTTCTGGAGGTCCGTTCTTAACCTGAAACTGTTCTTAACTTGAAGCACCACTTTAGCTAATGGGGCCTCCCACTGCCGCCACACAGCTGGAGCACGATTTCTGTTCCCATCCTGAAGCAAAGTTCTTAACCCAAGGTACTATTTCTGGGTTAACGGAGTCTGTAACCTGAAGCATCTGTAACCTGAAGCATATGTAACCCGAGGTACCACTGTAAAACTAGAACAACTGGGGCCTATATGATCATTAAGAGGGCCATAGAGATTGTACTGAAATGTGTACTCTGTTTTCCTACTATCACCTGAGTCTAACTGCCACCCTCTTCTGGCGGAAGTGTGGGAAACAGAAATAGCACTGGGGCTAAAAGTGGACTCTTCCTCTTCCTGGCAACCAAGCACCATATTTTTCGCTCTATGAGACGCACCAGACCATAAGACGCACCTAGTTTTTGGAGGAGGAAAACAAGAAAAAATAATATTCTGCATCTCAGAAGCCAGAACAGCAAGAGCGATCGCTGCGCAGCGATCCCTCTTGCTGTTCTGGCTTCTGGGATAGCTGTGCAGCCTGTATTCGCTCCATAAGACGCACACACAATTCCCCTTACTTTTTGGGAGGGAAAAAGTGAGTCTTATAGAGCAAAAAATACGGTACTTGCAGAAAATTTCACAGTTGCCTCCAGTAATCAGCACAGTCAGAGTGGTGCCTGAACTGGTCACAACAGTCCCCTGCACAAGCGCTATTGAAGACCTGCCACTCTTAAAGTGAAGGAGACGCCCTACCACCTCCACTCCATTTCAAATTTAAGGCAGAGCAGATTTTGATAGCTGTCTATAGTTCATCCCTTTTCAGACTATGCCTCTATCTCTTGCCTAAGGCAGCGTCTTTGGCCTGCCTCACGGTAAGGCCAGCTTTGCATAAATGACAAATACTAAAGTGTGCCTCTTTATTGAAACCCATCCCCCTCTCCCCTTGTGTTAAAGCCCGCAAATCTAAATGTCATCTTGCAGTGCACATTTATAATTACCAGCACAGGCCTGGTACACGGGGAGAAATCTGCCAGTATGAATATTAACATTAATGTGCCCAACGCCAGCTCGCCGATCCCGCTGGCAGGAGCATAAAAAATGCTTGAGTGAAACTTTTATTTAGACGTTAAAAGATTCCAAACCTCAGCGGGGGTGACAGAGGCAGCCCGTGTGAGTTCCCATCACCGCTCGCGCTTGAATTGAATTACACCGGGGGGAAGGCGGGGAGATGACAGTGAGCTGCCGCGCTTATTTAATCTCATTTGCTATCAGTACATTGCCAGCATGGGGCTTCCCCTCAACCCCATTCCTCAAGAAATAAGGCTGCAGGAAAACAGTGCAGACTCACTTGCTCCTTTTGCAGAAGCCAGCAACAGGATCTAGTCCAACGAGAATCACAATAGCAACTGATCATGTAACGTAATCCAAGGTTGTAGAAAAAGAAGAAAGATATATGGGCTAATTCTTGTCCTGGTTCCATAGAATGGTTTCAGGTAAAGGTACATGTTCCTTTGTTTCTGAGGAATGCATAATTCACTAAAGTTACTGCAGGTCAGTGATAAAGCGGGATATCAAATCCAAACTCCTCTTCTTCTTCTTCTTCATTTCACCTCCACTTCATACCCCTACTGCTGCCAGCCCAGCTTGCACAAGACTTTGCACATGAAAATTCAGTCGGGCAGAATGTAACATAAGGAAAACTAACAAGGAGTCACACCTTATGGATTTATTACGGTGCAAGCTTTTGTGAACTGGAGTCTACTTCATCAAACTGATGCCTCTTTTATAAAGCCCTTCTGTATGGAACTGCTGGAATCAATATATGGCTGCCCCCTGTGGTGGCATCACTGAAATTCAGGGGGCAGTATTTTCCGTGAATAACCCAGAGCTTTCCCTGCAAAAACCCGCTCTTTAAAGCTGAAGTGCAACAAATGGCAATTCAGGCTAATAATAATAATAATAATAATAATAATAATAATAATAATAATAATTTTATTATTTATACTGTGCCCATCTGGCTGGGTTTCCCTAGCTGTTCTGGGTGGCTTACAGCATATATAAAACATAGTAAAATATCAAACATTAAAAACCTCCAGATACAGGGCTGCCTTCAGATGTGTTCTAAAACTTATGTAGTTCTTTATCTCCTTAACATTTGAAGGGAGGGCATTCCATAGTAAGGCCGCCACTCAGGGCCAGATTTAGATGAAGAGAGGCCCTAGGCTACTCCACTTGTGTGGCCCCTCTCCACCCCCACCCTCACAACTAGAAGAAAATGAAAGAGTGTTATAAACAAAATTGAGTGAAACCAAGGATGATGACGGGTATTTAAAATTCTGCACTTCACAATTTCTCCTCTAAAGGACATATTATTGTTAAATACCATGGTGATTTTTTTAAATGCATAAAATTAACACTAATGTTGTAATGTTATTCTTAAAAATAATGGGTGAGGGCATCTGACCCTCACCTGAATCTCATAACTCTCCTGACAGGTGATTTGGTCTGCAGCCACAGTGTGGAAATAAAGGATGAGATTGCCCACCAGATACCAGGCACTCTACTATTCAAATTAGGCCCCAGTGTTGTTGTTACAATCCCCTTCTCAATGAAGTAATCAATTTTAATCTAGAATTTAAATTCTCAAAACTTTCTTATTTATTAATTCGAGCAACTACTGCTCTCACTTCATTACAAACAGTATTTCTACCTGGAACACACTTGAGCAAACCTGCTCCTCTTCCTTTCACATATATTTTGTTGCCATTTGCAACTGTAGCTGCCTCTGATTAGTTATCATTTAACTCTTTGGGGAAATAATTAGCATCACACATCATGTGCATGGAAGTTGCCGAACCAATTAACCAACTAGAAGGATAACTGTTAATAGCACCAGTTTTCCTATAACTTGATATTGCTGGATAGTTTTGATGAACTGCAAAAGCATTTTTAGTTTGCTTTCTGTTGCTACCCTGGAACTTTCCTTTATTAGCGCCACTTTGTTTTGTATGATTCCTTGCTAATGAAGGAAAACAACTTTTCAGCTTGTATATGTTATTAATATAATTTCGGTTACTGGGAATAAACAAAAACAAAAACAGTGTCCAGGCTGAACTATGGTGCTGGACAAGCTCACTCAGGTATTCTGAGCCAAGAGCTTCAGAAGGTCAGCACCAACACTTTGCAGTATGCTTGGAAACGAACTGGGAGACACTGAAGATCCTTTAGGACCAGTGTTATATGGTCCTGGCAACCACTCCCAGTCACCAATCTAGCTGCCGCATTCTGGATTAATCAATGGTATCAAATGCTGCTGAGAGATCCAGTAGAACTAGGAAGTAGCTTTCACCTTTGTCCCTAACCTGCCAGAGTTTCTAGCATATAACTAGTTCTATTCAGTATTAGTTTCACAGGTTTTCAGTCATAAATCTATTCCCCATTTTTTTGTTAGGACATAAAATGTACATTTATATTTTACACGTTTTGGTATGCACTTTCGCTTAAAATACATATTTTGTACACATTTTCCTCTTAAAATGTACATATTTGTACACTTTTCTATGGGTTTTCTTATAAAATAACATTTAATGAATTTTTGAAACAAAACTGCATCACAAAATTCAAAGAAGTGTGCAGTCTGTTGTTAGCTGCATACTGATTCAACCATAAGTCAGAAACAGCAAATTAGGTTGGTTCTCTTAAAAATGCGGAGAGGACTAAATTAAACTAATCTCTACAATCAGACACACGCACATCCCACATGTGGGAGTATTCACCAACATTTTCTCCAACACAGATTTATCTCCGGCATTTGCAGTAAAGTGACTACAAATTTGGAAGAAGATACTGGATTTCTCAAAAACAGGGCATATAGTCTCCCAAACTTGGAAGTTTGGAAGGCTTTTCTTTGAATGTTTTTTTCTTTGAAGAAAAAAGCATTTTAATCAACATAGCCTTTAAATAACTTTTTCTGAAACCAGATGATGATTTACATTTGTCAAGAACTGGGGATTTCACCCTAAGAAATCTCAAACATCCTCCCAAAAATGCTGGGTGGGTGGGTGTATATATAACATTTTCTCAAAAAAGAGAAGCAAGATTACTTACACAAAGGACAGGTGTGAGATACCTCTGTCATCTCCTACCCATTCTCTCAGCTCTCACAAAACAATTAAGATGGAATCTAGAGAGGAGTTCAGCATGTTTTCAAACCAGCTCTTTGTTTTTAAGTCCTCTTTGTGCCACCTCAAAGGAGAGATGAACCATTAAGCAGCAAATACACACCAGAATATCCTATTGCTGTCTGGTTGCCCTAAAGTCTAATGTTTAGGTCTGGAATTCAGACAAATGGCAGAGGTTTACCTCCCTCAGCACCTTTGGAAAGTGAAGAAAGCAACCCTTGCCCAGCCATGGCACAATATTTTTGGAATGTCATGCTCTCTCATTTCAGTTGCGGAAATCGCTATAAGCCCCTATAAACAGACGGTGCTTTAAAAGTACAGGCTTTTTGTGACCTTACAGATTAAAACCAGCACTTTAAACTGGCCCCATAAACCAACTAACAGATTTATAAAATTGGAAACCAGATGAGGTTTCTGAACGCAAATTCAAAGGCAGCTCCACATAGAATATTTGCACTAACTTAATCTTGATGTCACCAGAGCATAAATATTTGTAGCACCATCCTTTTTTAGGAAAGGGTGCAGTAGGAGTACTTCCTGAAACTGGTAAGAATCACTATTGACCAACACAGCTACCTGGATAAAAAGGTAAAGGTAAAGGGACCCCTGACCATTCGGTCCAGTTGTGGCCGACTCTGGGGTTGCGGTGCTCATCTCGCTTTATTGGCCGAGGGAGCCGGCGTACAGCTTCCAGGTCATGTGGCCAGCATGACTAAGCTGCTTCTGGCAAACCAGAGCAGTGCACGGAAATGCCGTTTACCTTCCCGCCAGAGTGGTACCTATTTATCTACTTGCACTTTGACGTGCTTTCGAACTGCTAGGTTGGCAGGAGCAGGAACCGCCGACATTCTGATCAGCAAGTCCTAGGTTCTGTGGTTTAACTCTGGATCCAAGAACTCACCACCTAAAGCTCCCAAATATCTCATACGTCTTGTATCAAGTCAGCTTGGAAAAATCATTTTGGAGTTCTTCAGAGTATGACAATGATACAACATCTCAATCTGTACAAAGCAGAACATTGTGTATGTGTTTTTTTTAAAGTACAGCATGTTGTGGGTTACTTCCAGTCCCAAAGCTATGGGAGAAAACCAGTTTAACAAATAACCTAGTGTCACCATTAAATTGACTATTCACTCTTGTACCGACTCCAGATATCCTTGGAATAAGTCATTCCCAATAAAGATTCCTGAAGGATTCCACTGTTAGCTTTCTTTCACTATGAAAGCTGTCCATTCATTATTATTCTTGTTTCTTTATGTCTCAATCAGTTACTGATAAATAAGAGCCCCCATTCTCTTGTCCCATGATCGTTAAGTCAAAAGCTGAACAATTTCTTATCTTATCAATCTTATCTGTTACTTTGTCAATCTGTTAAAAAAAAGAGTCCTGCTTGTCACCTGTATTTAACATTATTATTGTGGTATGCCTTGTGGGGGAGTTTCAGGGGTTGTTACTGCTCCTTACTACTGTAACTTTCAACACCTAGAGATTATGGACAAGATAAGGGAATATTTCAAAGAAAAAAACAGCAGGAGGCAGGAGAGAAATGTAATACAATTGTCAGCAAATGGATCACCTCAAATTGATCCTGTATAAAGTTAATTTTATTGCATTGCTCACTGGAGTAAATAAGAAAAGTGTATGAGAAGAAATCAGTCAGAAATATTTTATGTGGACATTTTTGTTAGAAGCTAGTAAGCAGAAATTCAGAAAGTGTGGGCATCAACAGGAAGATAACAACCTAGAGTCAATGCTGTGGGGTGGCAATCAATGGCAGCAAATCATATGGGAAACAGTTATTCAAGTGATGGATTTATTGCCAGAATTTGGTCTTTTGCATTTTTCGGGGCCTGTTCAAATGGAGCATTTACTCTTTTGTTTTAAATGTATATACCACTGTCAAAGCCGGACAGAGTCTCTCACACCATTTCCCAATCAACTTAAAAAATATAAAGTTATTTTCCAGGGCTTTGCTGTGCTGATTCAATGAATCTGAGCTTAATCAGTTGCATATCTGCATGCACCAGTTATCTGGTGACCCACATGGCAGGGTCAGGCAGATAATTCAGTCCACAATATTCTGCACCATAGACTCAAACTGGTTTATTCATTCCCTCTCTCCAGGGAACTCTGGAACCTGTAGTTCTTTGGAGAAGACTACAGATCTGTGGTGAGTCTTTAGGATGGACAGGCAATCAATGTAAATAAGCAAACCATAACAATATATACTCCTAGGATATCACTTCCTGCACTTCTGGTTTTGCAGCTGCATACATAACTGACAACTCAAGAAGTGACAGTACTGTATGCACAAATGTCCAAAAAAGGGAGAGCTAAACTGGAATAGTGGCTAATAAACTAAGGTCCTCTCCAGTTGTTTGTTCTATTGTGCAGTCATAGTGATTTGTGTTCAGGTCACACGCAATCCCATTTTCAATACTGTTTTCATTCCCAATTGGTGCATATTCCATAACTTTTTGCTGAAATCCCACAACTTTTTCTACTACCAACCTTCTGGGGTTTTTTTGTTCCAGTTTAGCTGTGCCCCTCCAGACAGCTATACTGGGGTTGCATTGCAGTAATTTGAGAAGCACCGAAGAATATACTAAAGGTACCCCTGCCCGTACGGGCCAGTCGTGACCGACTCTAGGGTTGCGCGCTCATCTCGCTCAAGAGGCTGGGAGCCGGCGCTGTCCGAAGACACTTCCGGGTCACGTGGCCAGCGTGACAAAGCTGTAGTTGGCGAGCCAGCACCAGTGCAGCACACAGAAAGGCCATTTACCTTCCCGCTATAAAGTGGTACCTATTTATCTACTTGCACTTAGGAGTGCTTTCGAGCTGCTAGGTGGGCAGGAGCTGGGACCGAAAGGCAGAATAATATACTAAAGCAGAATAAATCTACCAACAATGCATTCTTCTTGCATCTATACCTCCAGGTAAAGGGCAGTATATAAATTCAAAATAATAATAATAATAATAATAATAATAATAATAATAATAATAATAATAATAAAAAATGTTGTAGAATTTACTTGCAATAAAACTACCAGTTTGGAGGAACCCACACGCTTCATTTGTTGCTGTCAAACAGTAGCCAAATGGGAGAGATGGAATGATTTCCTGGGGAGAAGTAGGTGGGATGAAGTGCTGATCTCTTATTGTGCTCACCACTTTCTCCCTGAGGTTGCAGTCCCCTCCCATGTCCCATCCTCTTCCAGCTAGGCCCATTACTATTATCAAAGCCTGGCTGTATCGGTTGCACCAGGGCAGGAGTCAGCACCAGTGGCTGATGTCCAGGGTCCCACACAGCCGAATGAGAAGCCCCCACAAACAGCCTATTTTGAAGGAAGTGAAGTAAAGCTCCTTTGTGAGAATACTGACTGAAATATAAAATTGCCTAACAGCATCAGTGCAGAGAATGGCAACAGGGGGAAATGCTTTGTAGGTAGCAGTGGGTTCAACACATACCCCTACCTGCCCTTCTCTTCTCTGCTGGAAAGGGTAATGGAAATGTGATCGGCTGTCAAAGAAAAAGGTCTGCTGTCATCATGTGAGTTCTGCATTGAGAAATAATGATTTGCCCAATTTTTTTCAGTGGAGCAGACACTTGAATATGGGTTTTTGTTATCCATATCCAACTCTCTCTCTCTCTCCCTCTCTCTCTCTCCCTCTCTCTCTCTCCCTCTCTCTCTCTCTCTCTCTCTCACACACACACACACACACACACACACACACAGAAAGAGAGAGAGAGATCTGTCCCATCAGATTTCTGCCTGGCAGCAACAAACAGCTCACTGAAGCAGATTAGGAGTTGTTCAGATCTATCCAATGTCTTATTCAAGAAGGCTCGTGAGTGATTAGAGGAAGAATGATACTAGTTTCTTCTGCATTGTTAGTATTTTATGGAGCTGGCTTGATGTTTTATTACTTTCTCATTGCTAATTTTTATTGTGGTTTTATTGTAGTGTTTATGTTTTTATAAGTGGTAAGAAACTTTGAGAGTCCATTTGAGCTGGTGGTGCAGTGTATAATTTTTGCAGTTAAGTAAATAAAGTTATTTTCCCCATAGTTGGGGAAATTATTCGGCACTGTGACAAATTATGATCGACGTGGGGGAGAGCTGTGTTCCCTATCACAATTCATGTCACAGGGAAAACATAACATGAGCCTCTAGTTTTGTTCAATTACATCCCACATGACAATAGTAGCAATGGCAGCTTTATCAGAGTATAAAACCCCAAAATACTGCACTTCAAATGCCAAGGTATCTCTACAACAGAAGTGCTATTCCTGAGGGAAAACATCTAGATTCCATGCAAAAATTTCAAAGTGCAGAGTTTATAACCTTAAGCAACACATACACTGCCCAGACTTATGAAGACTTGAGGTAAGATAGAACAGGGCTGCAAATAATAAAGGTATCTTTGTCACTCAGTCTGATGAAGAAGTAAACTAGTAGTAGCAACAGGTGCCCCGTCCCCCAAATCTGATGATATGCACAATAACCTCATACACCAAAACTGTATTAGACATACTTCTTTCAGGATCTCTCTACCAAATTTTGCCCACACAGGCAAAAATCTACTAGTTTATGGAACAATTTTCTGATATAATTTTAGCATATAGAATGAATGCAATTTAGGAAGTTAAAAATGCAGAAGGTATTAATTCACAAGGAAAAGAATAAAGATAACAATCCACCACAGAACAAGGTACAGCCTCTCTGAAATGAATGCAGGACCATTACTGAGTTCTGGCATAGGTCCCATGAGAATGTCTTGGTAGGGTGAGTCCAATGAGGGGCACAATGTGAATTTATTTATAATTCAATTGTTTTAAAAAAGAATTTTGACTTTGAAAGCAAGGGGTGAGAAATCAAGAATTCATCAGCAACAACTATAGCAGACTGCCATGTCACTTCTCTGCATTTCTTACCATACCACGACTCTAGCAACCAGGTCTGACAGGCCACAATCTTGTTTACACAAAGTCCATGTCAACTAGCTTAAGAACCATGGAAAAAGTGAAGGCTTTGTTGGCTGGCTTTACCAGTGCCCTGTGCAAGGACAACACAGTGGGGGACAGCTTTCATCCATGACCATTCAGGCCAGGCTCAATGAAGGCTAGTGCTCATCAGCAATTCCTTGGCAAAATGAGTGACCTGTCTCCAACTAGACCAGGGGTCTGCAACCTTTAAGACAAAAAGAGCCACTTGGACCCGTTTCTGAAGGAAAAAACCTGGGAGCCGCAAAACCATTGCGACATTTAAAACAAATTTATCTCCGGAGCCGCGATCTGACAGCTGGCGGGAAGGTGACGTTGGGACGGTGCGTGACTAACGCACGCACCGCCCCCATGCGACGTCACAGCCAGTACAGCGCCCGCCACAGTGGGGAGTGTCGGGGCGCACAATGCGCCTCCTCCCCTCGCTAGTATCCGCCCCGGAGCCCCGGCAAAGGTGTAAAAGAGCCACATGCGGCTCCGGAGCCGCGGGTTGCAGACCCCTGAACTAGACCATCCACAACTACACACAACTTTGGGCACAAGTGACCTTGGGCGCTCTAACCTGAGTAACCTCGGCTATGCAAAAGCCTTTGGAGCTTTCCATTGAGTTTTCCTAAGACCATGTGAGCAGAACACAAACACCTTTTACTGATTTATAACTAGATGTGCTTTATTTTTAAAATTCTACTACAGTATTTTCTCTTTGTGCTTGAGAAATTTTGTTGCATGCTCGAAAGTAAAATAACTGTGACACAAAATAAGGGCAAGGGGTGGAGGTGAGAGGAAGGCAGAGAGGGCACAGGGCATTTGATGAGAAGGTGGCTGGTTGCCCCTGGCTCTGAAAATTTCCTCCAAGCTGCTAAGATGGTAATTGCAAAACTAAAAAAACTGTAAATCTCAATATCTACTTGCACAGCTCATTAGCTAAAGGCCGCAGACTCTACCAAAGAGGAAGGCGGGAAAAATAGAAGAAAGAGGAGCTTTAGCACCAAGAACAGTTCGGAAGTTGCTATGGAAACCAGGCCTTCACAAGAGGCTTAGCAACTCCAGCTTAAAGTCCTGCTCTAAACTGTTTGCCCTGTTGGCATGTCTGCTTATACTGCCAAAAAGGTTAAAACTACATTTGGGGAGGTGGGATCAAAATATTTTTAGATGATCTATATACCTCATTCTCTTGTTTCTTCTCTTCTCCCCCTAAACATAACATTATGTCAGCCGCTCAACCCACTATGCTATCAGGACAGCATGATTTACTATGTTAAAAGGCAAGCCCTATATCACCCCATAATGAAAACATTAAAGTTAATGCGTCATAAGTGAGGAATTTATTACCATTAACTCCAATAAACAGTTATAAAACACCCGTCCTTTCCTGTCCAGAAGACGCAGGACTTCATTAAGCTCAACTTACTTTGCTCAATCTTCACTAGACCGGTCATGTGTGCTTTCGAACTGGTCACCATTTATTGTTAAAGCAGACTAGCTCATTTTCCAGGGGAGTGAGGAAGGCTCAAAGCGCCTCCCCCCTGCCTCCTGTATTCTCCATTCATTTTGTTCCACAGGCAGCTCTGAGCAGACGGATGGGAGAGAAAAGTTCACGCGACGCGCGTCTCGATGGGCTTATTTAAACACTGCTGAAATATATGCTCGACGAAAGCTGGCTTTGCCTCAACCTGCAGGCCATTACTCAGAGAGGGTTGATGTATAAGTAATAACATATGGGCAAGCTGTGTGGTGACACAGTCGGCGCACTGGCTCACTTCAGGGTGTCTTGTGGTCTAATATTTGCTGCCAGCACCTGCAAGCCCAAGACACAGGAGTCCTTGGGGTCCAGGGATATAGCTCTCAGTCACTGTAGGAGGTCCATGAATGAGAAGACCCATTCTCACACTTCCATCAAGGACTTCTCAGCTCTTGATTGGTCCACACCATGTTCTATTATCACCCCACAGTTTGAGAGCCATATAAAAACACCTAGACACATACTTCAGCTTCTGTCATAAGCAATCTGCTGGTTACTTACTACCAAAGTCCATTTTACACCATATCCTTGTTTTCCAATTCAAGTCCAGACAATATGAAATTATGATCAATTGGGAATGCCATACAGGAGGACACATATCCTTAAAAACTCAGATTAAGAACTATACCAAGAAGTACTTGCTAAAACATAATGTATGAAAAGCAACAAAGTGTTATGTAGCACCTTAAATACTAACACATTTGGACGAGAGTCCACTTCATCAGATGCATGAAGTACAATTGTCAGCTAAATGAGGCATATATAGAAGATGTATAAGTTGGAGTTAAATGGCAATTAAATGCAAATAGTACAGTCTGAACAGTCCCATTTGCACAAAACTGGAAAACTGCAAAAGTGTGTGCTGATAATTTCCAATTGCCCAACTGTATTTGTTGGAACACTTCCTGGGCAGAGAATTTAACAACAACAACAACAACAACAACAACAACAACATGTGCATGTGCAACATATTATGCACTGTAACTTAAGGATGGGGAAAGGGAAGATAAGAGTGTGATTTGGGAAGATAGAATAATAAATACCAAAGACTGTGGCCAACAAGTGTTTCATGCATGATTTGTTGCAGGTAACCTCCAGACTGATGCTTCCCTGCAACAAATCACACCCTCTCCCTGCTGCTATGCAACTGTTCAGCATCTCATCAATGAAGAGAACTCCCAAAACTCAGAATCAGATTCATTCTCTGTGTTGTTCCCTATTAGGGTTATGCTAGCATGAAACACTTGTTGGCCACAGTCTTTGGTATTTCTGATTTTATCTTCCTTTCCCCCATCCTTAAGTTACACAATACAAATAATTCCAGATGATTTTGGTGGAAGTCCAAGGTAATTTAGGGTGAGGAGGTGGGGCAGGGGAAAAGTCAAAAGCTACCACAACCAATGTGCCATTTTTCAAGTGGAAACAATAGTAACATGGAGATATATAGGTGTCATCCGGCCCATAGGAGGTGGGGGCTCTGCTCCTTTAACCTCCAGTCATGTCACTCAGGTGACTTCTGCCATTTGAGATATTTTGACTCTACCTTGCCCAAGGGATAAGCCAGAGTACTGAAGAGAGGATGAAGGATGCCTGCATCTGACCTCACCTCTGCATTGTCTCATGACCAGAGACATAAATCAGATATTTACCCCTCCCTCCACAGACCTGAGTGTCAATATTCGTGAGAAGGTGGAAAATATTAAAAGATTTTGCCAACAGATTTCCCTCCTCTCCTTCCTCTTTTTTTAGTACTTTTCTCTCTCATTTAACTGTAGAGCTACATTTTACATAAAATATAGTTCTTCCCCAACACCTCCATTTGTGCATAAAATGTACAAGACAAGAAGTCCAACAACCTGCTTCCACTTTGGAGAATTTTAGAGCCATTGAGCTGGAAACACTGCTTCCTTTCTGAAATATGAGCAGTGCTAGGGCGCAAGTCTGATGGGAATTCACACCCTCTGACCTGGAAGACATTTCCTCTAATGACACATCTGTTTGGGGCTAGTTGATGTTACTCACTAAAGATGGAAAGGAACTTCATATAATCCAGAGCCGAGTGCTGTCACTGAAAACAGGTGCCAGGACTCAGCCCTGGTGAGCGAGCCAGGGCTCAGATTAAGTCCTAGCTAACTGCTGACCTCCTTGTAAGTGCTCAAATCCTTTGCAGGTTTGAGAGGATGAACAGGCACAAATCCATTGTGGGACTTCTTTTTCCTGTGGTGGCTGGTAGCCCCTGGACCGGGTAAGGCAGTGTGGCCAAGGAGGTGGCTGAGCTATTACATCCCAGCTAGTATGGCCAATAAACAGGAATTATCGGAGCTGTAGTTCAACTACATTAGCCACCTCTGTTTTGAAGTCTGATTGGTTTCAGTAGAATTAGGTGCACAGCAATCTTTATAATCATAATCATAATAATTTATTATTTATAGCCCACCCATCTGGCTGGGTTTCCCCAGCCTCTCTGGGTGGCTCCCAACCGAATATTAAAAACACAGTACAGCATTAAACATTAAAAACTTCCCTAAACAGAGCTGCCTTCAAATGTCTTTAAAAAGTAAGATAGTTGCTTATTGCCTTGACATCTGATGGGAGGGCGTTCCACAGGGCAGGCGCCACGACCGAGAAGGCCCTCTGTCTGGTTCCCTGTAACCTCACTTCTCGCAGTGAGGGAACCACCAGAAGGCCCTCGGAGCTGGACCTCAGTGTCCGGGCTGAAAGACAGGGGTGGAGACGCTCCTTCAGGAATACAGGACTGAGGCAGTTTAGGGCCTTAAAGGTCAGCACCGACATTTTGAATTGTGCTCAGAAACGTACTAAGTTATGACAGCATTGTGTCCTTTTTTTAAAAAAAAAACTTCAAATGTTATATTCAGTCCTATCCCACTTACTCCCAAGTCTCACTGAACTCTTCTGAGAAGACATGTATAGAGATGCACAAGACAGGTCAGTGTCCTGAAGAACTTATACTAAAATAGACAAAACAGAAGAAAAAAGAAGAAAAGGGGCTCGAAATATTATACTCACTTACGTGGGGGTAAATCCCACTTAACTCAATAGGATTACTTCACATGAGACTTGTACAGAATTGCATGCTTAATATTAAATCCTTTTTCAAGCCTGGCCCAATCATTGTGTCTCAACCTAATATACCCCACAGGGTTGTTGTGAGGATAAAATGGGAGAACTTCCTGTATTGCTGCCCTGAATTCCTTGTGGGAAGGGCAACATATGAATCTGATAAGCTATGTTTTTGAGGGTCCATTATGGGGATAGGAACTGGGCTCTAATCTTTGTACAGCCATGAGGCTGATGAGCCAGGCATTATTTGGTCAGGCATTATATCTCCATCTAGCCTACTTCAAATGGTTGTTGGTGGTGGTGTTGTTGTTGTTGCTGCTGCTGCTGCTGTTGTGAGGAACTGTCCAAAGCTCCTTGTAACTAAGGTGGAATTTAATGCAAGAACAGAGCCATCAAGTTTGTGTAAAATGCAACATTTTCATTACTGTGGACTAAACTTAGTAAATCCTTGGCAAGGAATCCTTACACAATGCTTTAAAAAAATTAACATATTTATGTTCTTCCAGGAAGAGGTAGACAATACTCTTTAAATAAACATCGGAGTGTGTGCAAAAGAAAACAGGAAGGAGATGAGGAAGGGATAAAAGAATGTTAGGCTAAATGTAGGTTCTCCCTCTTAAAAAACTTGGTCCTGATTTTTCTTAACCCTCACCCAGCAG
Source organism: Podarcis tiliguerta (assembly GCF_965153285.1). Taxonomy (NCBI): domain Eukaryota; kingdom Metazoa; phylum Chordata; class Lepidosauria; order Squamata; family Lacertidae; genus Podarcis; species Podarcis tiliguerta. The sequence continues at coordinate 21,291,242 of NC_139546.1, read as the reverse complement.
TTCTTTACAGTTAAGGCTGCAATCCTAATGTAACTAACCTAGGAGCAAGCCCCCTTGAATTCAATAGCACCTACCCTATGTCTGACATTGCAATTTACTTTAAACTGTTGTTAATGCCGTATTTTAAATTGTTGTACGCTATGGAAAAAAACCTCTTCTCTTCCAATAGCCTGGAGACAGAGGTACATCTTCATCCTCACTTCCCTCCTGAAAGTGTGTATCACTGAAGAAAGACAGATCTCATTGACGAGACTGTTCCAGAGTTTTGGAACTGCCAGTGAATAAACCCTACTTTGGCCCCATCATGTTAATCTTGTCTCTCGTTGGGACTACCAGGACGGCTTCATAGGTTGATCTTAAAGCAGTGGTTCCCAAATAGCTAAATACTGTAGACCCCCCACCTTTTGAAAATTTTGATATCTCTCTTTCTAGTTTTTGTGATGTCAGTGGTGACATGGACCCCCAGGTGGGTTATGCGGATCACCAGTTGGGGACCACTGCCTTAAAGTGTCTCTCTAAAGTTGTTGTTTTCAAGTCCATTAACATGCTAATGATTTAGCTCATTAGAGCTGAAGATGGTGAAAGTTTCTGGCTGATGTGATCATATAAAGAGATCTGGAGTTGAGCTATGCTTCAGGAAAAGAGAAAGTGCATTTTAAATACGCACTTCCTAGGAGAAGGGTCATAGCTCAGTGGTAGAGAATCTCCTTGGCATAAAGTAGGTCCAGGTTCAATCCCTGGCATCTTCAGGTAGGACTGGGAATGCCACCAGTCTGGAACCTTGGAAACCCACGATCAGTCAGAGTAGAAAACATTGAGCTAAATGGACCAACGGTCTGACCTAGGATAAGGCAGCTTCCTATGTTCATTTGGTACTTCCAGCCTCTTACCGTGATAGCTTGGTCATGTGACTAAGTCATCTACTGGTTTTGCACTTGGCTTCACCCTTGACCCCATGTTAACCATGATATTATTTCTCAACCTACTTTCAAAAACCTTGTGATGGTACAGTAAAGAAACGTAACAATAGTGAGCATGTATATAGAGCTTACAGTGATCAAACTTCTGTACATGTAATATGTTGTTGTGATCTTTATAAACACCTAAGGTAGATTGATATTATTATCCGCATATTATAGATGGAAGGCTGAGGTCAAGAGCCTAGGCTAATGGCCATACTAGATGTGATCTGGTGCACAATTGTTTTAAAAAACAAGGTTAGTCAGTAGGGGAGTAAAATGGATCAGGGCCATGGTGTGAAGTGGGGAGGGGTGTTACTCCTTTGTCCCAACCATGGTCATGACTGGAATAGCACTCCTCCATGCCTGTTATTCGCAATGGGAGGAAGACTCCCATTGGAGTCATGCCTAGGGCTTGTGTGGATAGCATCTTATTGTAGTTGAAACTCTCATTTGCCCACCACAGTGGTGGGTCTTTCTCAGAGCATGAGATCCAACAGCTGGGATGACAGGAAGCTTGAAGGGTGTTGTGTGTGTTTTTTAAAGCAATATTTCACTATACTTTCCTTTCTACACCTGCCTCTTTCTTGGGCTTTGTAGAGTCTGGCATAAAGCCACACCACAGCTGTGAAGTTAGGAAGCCTTCTTGTGAATCACATCCCACTCTAGCAAAGGAAGAAGGAGCAGTAATCTTTGTGTGGGAGAGAAGGGGAGGAGGTTACTAAAAGCCCCTGGTGTTGGGCGATATGTGGCTATTAGATAAAAGTGCTTTCCATTAGCAGAGAGTGAGAGTTTTGCTAAGTGCAGTTTATCTGTTAAGGACAGAATCATAACAAACCCTTTGCAGATAAATGAAGTAACTATTTCTGCTCACCTCCCTGCTGCTCCACAATCCATGGCATCCTCTTGGAATTATGGAACAAAGAAGAGGAGGGGGGGAGCAGCATCTTGAATCGCAAAATAGAAAATTCTAAGAGGATCTATTGAATAATAGAAATTCTATTGATAAGACATCCAATATTCTTCTAGAACTATTTATAAAAACATTTATTTATAATAATGAAGATGACTATGATAAGAACCAGGCATGCAATCACATTAATTCAATTCTTGCTCTGTCAGAATCTTGGAACCCTTTATGAATGACAAGCTCAGTTCTAACTGTTGATGGGGTGCTGTTTCAGAACAAGCCTTAATCACAAAATTCTAGTCAACTAATAATTGGCATCTGTCCATCTCAAGAGACCATGGAGTAGTGAGCCTTTGGGAGTGAAGTCAAACTGTTGAAAGGTTACAGTACCTGCTGTGGCTGTAGAGACTGTAGAGACTGATACAGGAGAGACATGTTTTGTTGCAGCTGGGACAGATGAAGGCATCTTGTTGTGCTGCTGCAGATGCATCACGGCATTTCTAGTCAACTAAGTAGAGGTCATCCATAAAACTCAAATGACCTGATTTTGTGAAGCAGTTTTCTAACTCTAAAGTAAGATTAAGGGTACAATCCTATGGTCTCTGGCATGCCATCCTATGGCCACGAAGAATATTGTGGAACACCTTCTCAACAGGAGGAGTAGGAGATCCATCTTTAGAAGTCCCCACCCCAGGTAGAGTGGAAAAAAGGTACCATTACTGGTGCCTCCCTGTCATTGAAGCTCTGGAAATTGAGAGGGCAGAAAGGGAAAATGCAGTGGAGGTTTTGTATCCACTAGATCCAAAGCCCTTCTCTTCTCAGAAGCATGTCCTCAGAATGGGGGTAGGAGAGCACATCAGCCATGGGACTAGAATACTGACAAGAAAAAATCCTCTCTTCATCTTTCACTCAGCTGGTGAGAGCCTGGTAGGGCTTAGGATTTGATGCTTCACCTTCCCCACCAACTCTCTCTCTCAACATGGCAATATGTTGTGTGTGCTCGTATGTGTATTTGGTGGGCATGATTTAGCAAAAAAGTAGGGGATCTGTGGGGCTTGCAGATTTCATTAAGGACCCCTCCAGCCACTTTTCCCATCTTGTGAGCACTGCTAGCATCCAGTTGACAGACCTGGACCTGAACTGGTCATTTATAAGTACAGTGGTACCTCAGGTTAAGTACTTAATTCGTTCCGGAGGTCCGTACTTAACCTGAAACTGTTCTTAACCTGAAGCACCACTTTAGCTAATGGGGCCTCCTGCTGCTGCCACCCCGCCAGAGCCTGATTTCTGTTCTTATCCTGAAGCAAAGTTCTTAACCTGAAGCACTATTTCTGGGTTAGCGGAGTCTGTAACCTGAAGCATATGTAACCTGAAGTGTATGTAACCAGAGGTACCACTGTACATGAAATCAGCCTTGAGTGCTCACTGGAAGGACAGACCCTGAAGCTGAGGCTCCAGTACTTTGGCTACCTCATGAGAAGAGAAGACTCCCTGGAAAAGACCCTGATGTTGGGAAAGATTGAGGGCACAAGGAGAAGGGGATGACAGAGGACGAGATGGTTGGACAGTGTTATCGAAGCTACTAACATAAGTTTGACCAAACTGCGGGAGGCAGTGGAAGACAGGAGGGCCTGGTGTGCTCTGGTGCAGGGGTCATGAAGAGTCGGACACAACTAAACGACTAAACAAGTACATGAGAATTAAGGATTGTTGCAGAGCAAGAGCTAAATTTGATGGCTGCTGTTGGATTTGTCTTTGGTATTATAAACGTACAAATGTATCAACAATTCTAGAAGAATACTGTACCATCTTCATTTCATCCCTGTTTTGAAGGTTGATATCATTCCCAGCCTTGATTTCTCGGATCATGACCCAGACTGCTCATAGAATCATAGAATCATAGAGTTGGAAGAGACCACAAGGGTCATCGAGTCCAACCCCCTGCCAAGCAGGAAACCCCATCAGAGCACTCCTGACATATGGTTGTCAAGCCTCTGCTTAAAGACCTCCAAAGAAGGAGACTCCACCACACTCCTTGGCAGCAAATTCCACTGTCGAACAGCTCTTACTGTCAGGAAGTTCTTCCTAATGTTTAGGTGGAATCTTCTTTCTTGTAGTTTGTATCCATTGCTCCGTGTCCGCTTCTCTGGAGCAGCAGAAAATAACCTTTCTCCCTCCTCTATGTGACATCCTTTTATATATTTGAACATGGCTATCATATCACCCCTTAACCTCCTCTTCTCCAGGCTAAACATGCCCAGCTCCCTTAGCCGATCCTCATAAGGCATTGTTTCCAGGCCTTTGACCATTTTGGTTGCCCTCCTCTGTACACGTTCTAGTTTGTCAGTGTCCTTCTTGAACTGTGGTGCCCAGAACTGGACACAGTACTCCAGGTGAGGTCTGACCAGAGCAGAATACAGTGGCACTATAACTTCCCTTGATCTAGATGCTATACTCCTATTGATGCAGCCCAGAATTGCATTGGCTTTTTTAGCTGCCGCGTCACACTGTTGGCTCATGTTAAGTTTGTGGTCAACCAAGACTCCTAGATCCTTTTCACATGTACTGCTCTCAAGCCAGGTGTCACCCATCTTGTATTTGTGCCTCTCATTTTTTTTGCCCAAGTGCAATACTTTACATTTCTCCCTGTTAAAATTCATCTTGTTTGTTTTGGCCCAGTTCTCTAATCTGTCAAGGTCGTTTTGAAGTGTGGTCCTGTCTTCTGGGGTGTTAGCCACCCCTCCCAGTTTGGTGTCATCTGCAAATTTGATCAGGATGCCCTTGAGTCCATCATCCAAGTCGTTGATAAAGATGTTGAATAAGACCGGGCCCAAGACAGAACCCTGTGGCACCCCACTAGTCACTCTTCTCCAGGATGAAGAGGAACCATTGATGAGCACCCTTTGGGTCCGGTCAGTCAGCCAGTTACAAATCCACTGAGTGGTAGCATAGTCAAGACCGCATTTTACCAGCTTCTTTACAAGAATATCATGGGGCACCTTGTCAAATGCCTTGCTGAAATCAAGGTAGACTACATCCACTGCATTCCCTTCATCTACCAGGCTTGTAATTCTGTCAAAAAATGAGATCAGGTTAGTCTGACATGACTTATTTTTCAGAAATCCATGCTGACTATTGGTGATCACAGCATTCCTTTCTAGGTGCTCACAGATTGTTTGCTTAATGATCTGCTCCAGAATCTTCCCTGGTATTGATGTTAGACTGACTGGGCGGTAATTATTTGGGTCCTCTCTTTTCCCCTTTTTGAAAATAGGGACAACATTTGCCCTCCTCCAGTCTGCCGGGACTTCGCCTGTTCTCCAGGAATTCTCAAAGATGACTGCCAGTGGTTCTGAGATCACATCTGCCAGTTCTTTTAATACTCTTGGATGCAGTTCATCTGGCCCTGGAGACTTGAATACATCTAAACTAGCCAAGTATTCTTGTACTATCTCCTTAGTTATTCTGGGCTGTGTTTCCTCTGCTGAATCATTTCCTCCAAATTCTTCAGGTCGGGCATTGTTTTCTTTATCGGAGAAGACTGAGGCAAAGAAGGCATTGAGGAGTTCAGCCCTTTCTGTGTCCCCTGTTTGCATTTCACCATCTTCTCCTCTGAGTGACCCCACTGTTTCTTTGTTCTTCCTTTTGCTACGAACATACCCATAGAAGCCTTTTTTGTTGCTTTTAACCTCTCTAGCAAGCCTGAGTTCATTCTGTGCTTTAGCTTTTCTGACTTTGTGTCTACACGTGCTGGCTATTTGTTTGAATTCCTCTTTGGTGGTTTCCCCCCTTTTCCATTTTTTGTACACATCCTTTTTTAATCTTAACTCAGTTAAAAGTTCTTTAGATAGCCACCCTGGCTTCTTTAGGCACCTTCCATGTTTCCGTCTCATTGGTATTGCCTGAAGTTGTGCTTTTACTATCTCCCTCTTAACAAACTCCCAGCCATCATGCTCAATGACTGAAGAGTTGGAGGAGAAAGCAGGGTCCCCCCATCACAAGCCCTGAAATTCCAGGAGGAACCTTGTATGGAATGCTTCCAGAGTATTCTCTTGACTGGCCCTTGGGGTGGGTTCCAGTCCAATTTCCAGCCTGGTTTTGGGGATTTGTGTATTGTCCTTGAATCCAAGGATTTGATTTGAACCAGAAGTCACATTTCCCACACCTCAACATCAATGTTTAGCCAAACTAAATGAGAGCTGAAGTCATCCTCAAGAGCAGTGTACTTCCTTGTGAATACCCTATTCATGAAAAATGCATACCTGGAAGGGGGAAAGATGCATAACTTCTAGGCTTCTGCCCCTGTATAACTCAAACCTGAGAAATCAAGTATTGCCTGAAAACGGCTTTAGAATTATAGCCAAGCACTGACAAGTAGCTGTACTTTGTGTGTTTCTATGATACTATCAAAAAATAAAACTGGGAGGCTCAAACTGTTACATATACCTTTTGTTTGTACATTGTCTCTGTTATCCTTCAAATGTTACAGCAAAGGCACAACCCAGACCCCGAGATTTTTCTTTCAAAGAACCAGTGTGGGTTGTGGGAGAGCTGGATCAGGACAGTGATGTTGGGGGAAGGGGACTTTAATCTCCACCCTCACAAGCTTCTATTCCAAATCGGGAGAGACAGGCATGTCATGTGCATGGGATGAAATGCTCTCATTGGGGACCCCAATTCTGACCACAGCAGGAGGCAGAAGGTTAAAGGACCACATACCATGGTTCCTAACTGGATGAACCTGCATATCTCCATGCCGGCTCTTTTGAGAGAAAAAAGACATGCCATGTGTTGTTTGGTCCTCACCCATGGATCTACTTGTTAGTTCTTGCTATAATGTTGGGAAGCAGTCTTCCATGGGCACTGAACATGAATCTATCATTCTAAGACCTGGAGAATGCTGACTCTCACAGCTAAGAAATGCTCAGTGCCCAGAGCAGGGAGCAAGTTCCCAGTTGGCCCATGAATAGCAGAAGATGCAGCCAACCTGATTCAAATTCTTCTGAAACTTGTCATTGACAGCCAGAGTAGTATACTAGCTAAGAGAGTGAGCTTTGAAACAGGTCTCCGCATCCTAGCTCTGCCAAGGCCCCACTAAATGGCCCAAGGCAACTACAATTTCACAGCCTCTAAACCAGCTGCAAAATGGAGAAAATACTACCTGTTGTAAGGATTACAGATGTAATGTATGTCAAGCACTTTGACTACTCAAAAAGTGTTGTATTAATTGCTTATTTTCATCCTCCTCAGATGGCTGCAAGCAAACCCCCTTTTCTCATCTTTTTGCTGACAAGGACATCATTCATCACGGTATTTCTAAAGGATTATCAAGAGACTCACAGCCTGCTTACATGACTCTGGAGAAAAAGTGTACCTCTTATCTTCCAGTGAACAAAAAAAAGGGCAGCAGGGCTTGAGGAAAGGGCAGCCAACACCTGCAGGAGGTGTGTCTCTTGCCAGCTCTCATTTCTATCCCCCAACACCTCTGTCTGAACCATTTCTGCCTCTTCTGGGTGAGTAGATCGGGGAGGGGAGAGAGAGAGACAAAAAGTCACACATGATGGATTTGACCACCTTAATTAATGTAAACAAGGCAAAGTGGAACATCAAATAATGTCTTCAGCTGCTTGAAAGACAAGAGAAGTGGTGAAGGCAACACTGAATGAAAAGAGGAGGGCTTTTGATGTGTGGGCCAGCAGGTCCCCAGTTTGTAAATAAAGATGGCCTCGTATCGCAGCTTATCCAAATATTTTCATTTACCATTACAAGCTGAGAGAAAAGGTTGATGGGCTTGGACTCTTCAACTTTCAGCCTTCACCCTGCAGCCCTCAAGGGAGGAGAGAAGGGAAACAGAGGAGAGAGACAGAGATGCACACAGGTTGCTCCGGTTCCCCATTTGAACATTGTAATTGCTTCATATATAACCATTTCAACATGGCTGCCCAAGAGCATAAATTGCCCAGAGTATTTCCCAGTTTAGCATAGGTTCTGGCCCTTCAGCAGCCAAGTCTCTTGTCATTCTTCTTCCTCTTCTTTGGCGATCACTCGTAGCCGAGTAAGATTGTCTTCCATAAACACGGTTTTAACAATGAGTCCGTAAGTGACTGTGGAGGCCAATTCTGGATCCACACGTCCTTCTACAGTGGGGACATTGGTTTCCAGGCGGGAGTTGATCACAGCGTGGATTTGCCAAGCGTGCCTTCCTCTTAGCAAGTTTCTCCCTTGCGTTTCTCTCTTGTCATAGCATCCCCTGGGCCTGGTATGGCAAAGGCTGAAAGAGTCCAAGCCAGTCAATCCTTCTGACTGCTGTTAAAGAGGACTGCTTTAAATAAGGCATGTTGTCCAAATCTGCTCACCTAAAAGCTAACGGGAGCTGTGGGGGGCAGTGACACATCTTAAATAGGCTGCTAACTAAGGAAGATTGCTGCCACACAATTTGGCCACGAGCCAAGCCAGTTACAAAACTGCAAGAACCATCATACTCATGCACGCTCCACGTTCTCCCTGCTGATCAGAATTAAGGATACCAGCCAAAGGGCAAGGCATTATACAGCAGTCTATGATAAACTTTGACAATACTTCTCCTGAGGTAGTTAATAAATTATGTTACCTTGGATCCATGGTGACTGACAATTTATCACTTAATTTGTCACTTGCATCAGGAAAGAAACTATCACTTTAGGCAGATTTACAAAGTGGGCCTGAAACAATACTAAACTAACCATCAGAACAAAGATACTGACCTAACAGTCCTGTATCTGTGGCACCTTGCTTATATATGGCAGCATGCCCCAGACCACCATTGGTTGCCAAGAGAAGGAAACATCTTCCATCTTGGCTGTTTATGTCATATCCTTGGCATTTCCTGCCAAGATAAGATCACCAGTGCTGACAGCCTCACCAACGTTAACCTGCCAAACACTCATTTTCTCTTCTGAAGCTGGCTGTGTTTGGTCTGGGAACTTGCATCGCTTGCGACAAGAAAAGGAGGTTGCCCCATTGTCTTGATAGAAATAATATTGCAAATGTGATCTCAGAGGCCTTGAGACAAATATCAAATTGTAGAAACGTCTTACAAATAACAGGAACACTGTGTGTCACAGGCTCTGGTTGGCACACAAAAGCTGTGACATGAAATGACTCCTACCGCATGAGAACAAGGGCAGATATATGAAGAAGAGTGACAGTCATGATTTACTCGCTGAGGGTTAATTGTGACAGGTCCTCCTAATCTAGATTGGCCTCTTTGCTTCAGCTACCAAAAGAAATGTATTCTGATGTAATCCAAGTCATTCAGAAGAATATTTCAAATATTGTCTTCCCAAGGTAGATGGGTGCCAACAACATGCCACAGAACTCTTAGTAATTTCTAATATAGGCAAGTAATGTCTTGGCAAGGAGTAAAATGTGTCCCCTCTGTAACACCTACCATGCTCTTGGCACTAAATAAATCAATACAGAGTTGGTAGCTTCTTTACTAATGTTGAATGCTCATTCTTTGATTGAATCTCTTTCAGGAGAATTGGGATGGGGTGTGTGTGCGTGTGTGTTTCATTCTCTCTCTCTCTCTTTATGCTTTTCCAGTTTTCTGATTACACATCAACTTTTCCTATCATACAATGTTTCTGTGCAGACTTCCCAACCCAACACTCTGAGGCATTCTAGATAAACTTTGTTCTTGCTGTATATCAATTACTTTGTCCACCCTATTTTTCCTCTTGCATTCATTCGTTGCAATTAGCTGTTGCTCATAAAGTTACCCCTACTTGAAAACTGATTTTTAGTATCATATATTTTTAAATACTCCCCAAAGCATTCCCACTAGTCCCCCGTTTGTCTGTCAATCTGGTTCCTTATTTTGGCTGTCACATTTGTTAATTCTGCAAAAAGTTCACGCAGCCATTGTTCTTTTGTAGGAATCGGGTTGATTTTTAATGGCTCCAGCAAGGCTGGCACTGGGTGGATTTCCTCTGGGTTTTAATTACGTTGTGATCTTATTGCCATGCTAATTTTGCATTTATTTTTGCTACTGCCAAGATTCTTAAAGAGTAGAATTCAGTTTGACTATAGAGGTCCTTTCACCTCAAATATTATTCTGAATATGGCTAGCCTTAACGAAATCCATGCGCTTTAGAAAAATGCTTGGGTTTGACCAATTTTTCAGAGGAAGGGAGTTCCAGAAACGTTAATCCTGAAGGTAGGTAGGAGTAAATGCTACATTTCTTTTCTCTTTTTTTTGCCCAGAAGATGTACTTGAATTCAATTAGAGCCAAAGGGGGAGAGCTGTTGTATCATAAATATCCTGCGCCTTCCCAACCTGACACCAGGGCTGCGTTTCAGGTCTTTAAAAACACATCTGTAGGAAATCAAGTACTTCCATTGGCTCCTTTGGCATATTTACGGTTGTTGGGAAGGGGCTCCCGGGCAAAAACCTGACTGACTTATAAGGAGACTAGCACAAGGTCAGTACATGGATGGACAAAGGTACAATCTCTCTCTCTCATTTCCCTTGCTCTGGTCCAGTTCTTGTTGAATGGACGGGACCATTTCAGGCTGTAGCTTGGGGATCACATCACAAAATGTTTGTGGGGGCACAGTGGTGCTTTCCTACCCATAGAAAACTAGCATGCTAGGAAGAAGGGCAAGGAAGAAACCCTCTTTCTAGCATCATAGTTTTTTCTAATGGAATAGATTTCAATTATGTGAACCTCCATCTGCAGTCTGAAGTGGTACACCTAAGAGACAGGTTTACCACACTGGCAAGAAACACTGGTGTATCCAATCAGCTCATGGTGCTGTTGGAAGTTAAGGGCACTGCCTCACTAAGGCCTCGCTAGTCTGCTCAAAGCAGCCTTCATTGCCGGGAGCCTCTCAATGGATTGAAAATGAGGCAATTCCAGAGCTGAAGGATGCAGTTCCAAAGTGTTGCCACAGGGAAGCACTATAAGATTAGGATAGTTCCCTTCCCTCTGCTCACTATTAACTCCTGGAAGGTACCAAAATATCTAAGGCAATATCTTGTGTCAGATCAGTTTCTGTTGGTGTAAGAAAAGTTCCACAGAAATCTCTTATAAAATCAATGGCAGTGAAAAATCTCTAAAATGAGAAGTACTAAGCCTAAGTCTTGACAGATGTCATGCATTTTGTAATGGGAGATCCCTTACCACTAACTAATCACAGTCAGTCTCTATGTGCCTCAGACTGGAGCTTTCATTTCGGATGTGTTTGAAAAAATATCAGTAATATGGAGTATGGATCTCATCCAGACTACAGTTTTATTGTGGGTGTATGAAGCAACATGTTGTTGGTTTTATACTGGACCGTTAACACACCATCCCACAGTATCAGTTGCTCTACAGGGCTTCCCCAATGCTCCTGTATTTCCACACTTTAACTCCGCCTTTGAACTCTACCTATTCCACTGCCTGTATTCCTGCCATTCCCAGCTTCTCCCCCATCCCTCTCAAGAACAAGGCACTACTAAGTTGTGCTCTGCTGCCATATTGTTACACACCACTCCAAGCTCCAAGTGGTGCAGGATTCTAGGGATTCCATGCACTTACCCAGGATTCATGTTTCCTTTTGGAAATAAGGCACAGTGGAGACTCTGGTGTCTTTATGATATATGGCTTATTTGCACATGTATACAACCCGAGCCTATGATGGAGGGGTTCACAGCATTAACACCTCAAAAGGGTCATGTTTCTCCCATAGCTGAAGTCTTAGATTTAGACAAAAATCAAATATCATGCTCTGACTCTTTCTGCAGCTTGTTGCTTTTCCTCTGGTTCACATCTCACTCCCCTTTCAACTCTAAACTACGGCTTTGTCCTTCTAGCTATCTAAGAGTTGAAGAAGGGGCTCCATTCATTTGCCGGCTGGTTCAGAGCCTCCTTTCCTTTCTTCTCTTGGTGGCCCGCCCCCCAGCCAATCTCCTCATAAGGAAGCAAGTCTGCCTTATATATTCTCAGGGACTGGGCAGATGAGGAGGAGTGGTGGAGACCACCACCCCAAGAGCCTTCCAGAGAGAAGGAAGGGGGAGAGAGTATGGACCTGGAATCATGGTGGTTTGAGACGGGACACACCCCAGAAGAAGAAAGGAGCTGGGAAATAATGGGTGATGAAGAACAGGAGCAAGATAGCAGGTGCACCAGCCCTGAACAGAGACAGGAGTCAGATGTGTTAGAAACAGTTCTGAACCAAGTGATATGCTGTCTCTGGAGAGTATGTTAGAGCCACCTCCTTCCACTAGGACCAGACGTGGCCTTCATGACTCAGAGCAGGAAGCCAAACAGAGACAGAGGGATTCCCTTAGCAGCTGCTGTAGGCAGCAAGAGGGGTCTGAGGGCTAAGAAGTAACTGCAAGGGGGTTGGAGCAGCACTCTGAGCAACTTCGGCCCAAGCTTGAGGGTGTACATTTCATGTTTTCCTGTGTTTCTGTGGATTAAAATTAAAGAACTGAAAGAAGCTCTCTGCATCTCTGATTTCACTAGGCAGTTAGCCAGCAAGCTGTTGACAGCACCCCTGACATATATTAACACTTGCTGGATCCAGGGGTTCAGTTAAACTAGCCTGGTTTGATTAGCTCTTAACAGTTGCTGGATCTAGGGACCAGAAGGCTTGATTAGATTTTAACACTTCCTGAATCCAGGGATTAAAAGAGTCTGGCTTCCACAAGCTCATAACACTGTTTTCATTTGTACACTTGTTACTTTTTATATTTAGGCTGCAATTGCTTGGCGAAACCATGCTTATACAGGAATGCCAGTATATGACATCAACAAGAAGTATGTGCAAAGGCAAAACAGTAGAGGCTACTCCTCTGTGTGTAAGCTATTTGCACTATGGCATTTTGCCACCATATTTTCATTTTTACACTTCTAAGGATTTTTATGTTCAGGCTGTGATTGCTGCATTAAACCTTTGCTCACTTTCACACAAAAACCCACAAGGATGGTGATACCATCAACAGGAAGTATGAGGGACTGGCTACATCACAAAGAAGTGAATTTAATTTGGCACATTTCCAAGGCACCTTAGCACTATAATGCAACAGAGGAGGACCCCCCCTCCCCAATCAGAACATTAGTAGTGCAAAAAGCTGCAGGGTTTCAGCAGGAAACTACAGCCCATGCACCGACTATTCATGAAGCATTACAACCACCCTGATAATTTAGTGGGTGCAAATAGTATTGAACATGGAGTCACATATAGCTACCCCAATACCATCAAGAGCAGAGATTATAATGAATTAACAATAAAAAGGACATCTGAAGGGGCTCATGGTTGTGTATACAGAGATCACTCCTAACATTTTAAATTAATGCGGCCCACACAATACAAACATTGAGTAGTGGTCAACCCAACAGAGCAGGCTTACAGCAAGTAGGTGGTACTACTCTATTGATCAGTCAAAACCAGAAATCCTGACTCCTAGTATTTATTCCAGTTTTGGTAAATTCAGCTGTAGGAACTGATTTGCATAACTCCATTCCTTCCTATGTATAAAGAAGCCTCTGTGGTGTGAGTATTCAGACAAATATTATCTTGTCTGGTAATAGGGGTGCTAGCAGTATTCATTCTTTGCAAATTCCATTATAAAGTGGCTTGATCCAAAACTCTCAGATGAATCATCCTTCCTCCCTTCCTATGTTGCACTTCTCCCAAGTTTCTGATGTAGTTCTTGTCTCAAAACAATATCAAAATGCATATTTTTTGATAGAATCAGGTTTATAAATGTGTATTTTGACAGAATATGTTTAAAATTATGTATTTGAATATCCAAAAGCGTATTTTGGTGCTGATTTAAAAACAAAAAACATGAACAGGATAGAATAAAAATATTCAAAACAGACATGGAGCAGAAATAGAATGATCCATTCATTTGAGGTTCTTAGTGGAAATCTCAAGTCCCTGGGAAGACACTTGTGTCCCTTTCCTCAAGGAGATTGTTGTAGCACTTTCCAAACCAAATTCTACACACTAATGCCAGAATCATTTGTTAAATCAGGGAGTTTCCAGCAGAATGAAATGCTACGGAGTTCTTAATAACCTATAAAATATAAAAATCCTTTCAGGGCTTAATCCCAAAACTTATTTTCAGTTCCAGGACTTGGCCACTGAACACATGGAGTTCTAATAAAGATGACAGCCCCGTGGAGCATGTGAGGAGTACCTTTACTCACCTCTAAGTAGCTAGCCAAGCATTTGGAATCAGGAAGTAATATTTCCTAGGCAATTCACATTTAAGAAGTACTAGAGATTATGTTCCCACTCTAGGAGAGCTGCTCAATTTCCTTAAATTAGCAGAATATTCTCTAGCTGTGAAATTTCAGGTCTCAACTCACTGAAATTGATTTTTACCCTGATGAAGGGTTTAGTATGTTTTATCCAAGAAGGGTGAGCTAGAGAGAGATCCTGCCTCTCTTTTTTTAACAATAACTTTTCTCTGTTGACAACACTTTTTTGCCTTTTTGTAGACTTTCTGAAAACTGCTGAATTCAGCTACCTTTTCAATACCTACTTTTCTAAACCTTTGGGATGCGGAAGAGATATGGATAAGAACTCTGATTAAAGACAAAACATTATCAGCAAAAAGCAATAAAAAAATATCGATCTTGTTTCCTGAATCCTACCTCTCAAAATATAAGTAAGTGACAAGGCTGCATAAAGAATACTGGATTCAAAAGCAGGAAGCCCTTCCTATTACCTGTTCAAAACCTGATAACACAATAAATCCAGGATGATGTTATAGATCAGTGGTTTATTATAAGCCATTAGTATGTGGCTATCTCTCTGAAAAGATCATCAGTGTTCACAAATCAGCTTTTTATCCAAGATTTCAGACCTTACAATATGACATTCAGGAGAAATGACCAAGCCTTAAAAAGGACTCTCTAAAGTCAGATTTCATACAGTGTGAATTGAAATGGTAACTCACAAATAACCTAACTGAAGGTTTCACTCAGAGACCCCCAACTCCCCCCCCCCCTCTCTGTGTACACAGGATACCGCTAACCTGGTATGTGAAAGAACTGTTGATAGATGGGAACAGGTACCTAATATACTGATGATGGATACTTACAAATGACCTATTGACTAGTATTTCAGTTGCAGAAACAGGTTTCTTTCTGGAAAAGAATCTGCTGTATACAGCAGCCTATTGTGGGTGAGCAGCTAGGCCACAGAACCTCAAGAAGGCTGCATTCAGTGATGTTGAGTGGGAACTTTTTTAGAACAAGGCCCTCTTGGCTGTAAATGCTGTGAACTCTCTCTCAATAAACTAAGGTGTACATATGTGTGAATAAACCATATTTCTAAGACACTGCAGTCTCCACTATGCCTTGATTTTTCAACGGAACCACAACCCTGGGTGAGCACCTGGAACCTCGCTGGAATCTTGCTACTGCTTGGCAGAGACTGGGGGTGGTGTGTAACAATAGGAAGATTTTTTTTCTGTGGTCCCTTCCCATGTACCTGTTTATTGAGCAACCTGAATTTGTTGGCACGTGACTGAATCCCAGCCCCAAATAGTGAAAATTGGAAAGATTAACCCCATTAGTTCCTGATTGCTGGAGGAGGGAGAAATCTAGAGCCGTGTGTGTGTGTGTGTGTATACCTTTTAAGTTGAATGAGGAAAGCATGATGCTCACTGATTTCTCTTGAGAGATACGGGCCATTCAGTGTTTCAATCACAGGTATATATAAGCACACCAAAAACATATTGGAGCAAAACATACAAATGATATTCACTAGATTGTGCAGGCAGCCATCTAAGGTTTGCTAACTGTAAATCTCCCTACTTCAATGAGGTGAATCCAGGCAATACTGCACTGTTATTTCTGTCTCCAACCAAAAGTGCTATGTACAACGCTGATTGGCTGGCCCTTATGATACACCTTTCTGCCAATCACAAAAGTACCTTCCTGGAGTAACTGATTTCCTCTTCTTCTCCACCCCTCCCTGCATAATTTAGATTTCCACCCCCGCTACAGAAGTGTTAGGAGGGAGCCACCATTCCTCTGCATCCGACTGCATCCATGACAGTAAGTTCACTGATTAAATATTTCTTCAGCATGTAAAAAACAAAAAAAGCAACACTTGACCACCCCGCAAGAGAATAAAATGCCAGCTTGTTCCCAGAATCATGGACTAGAATCTTTTCCCTTACTTCTAAAGTCAATGAAGGGGCCATTGCTGTCAGGAAAATGTGGGATTGTGGGAAGAACAAATATTTTAAATTCTGGTTTGCCCCCCCCCCCACTTGAACCAATCTTGTGGGATTTCATCACAATCCTTTCACTATTTGTATGGTAAAAACAGCAAGAAATAAAATCTAGCGTAGGAAATGGAAGTGCCAGTGAGACAGGCCCAGGGTCTCACCTAACATGGACATCTCAAAGAGAACAAGGCTGCATAAACACCACACATTTAAACCACTTTTAAAGCATGTGACACCCCCCCCCCCCCGCCAAAAAAAAATCCTGGGAACTGTCATTTACTCTCACAGAGTTACAATTCCCACCCATAACAAACTGAAGTCTAATTTCACAACAATCAAAAAGTCTAATTTCACAACAATCCTGTATTGTTAAAAAGCACTAGCATAGTATAATGCTGGAGCTGGCTCTTAGATAATATCTTCAGCCATGTTTGTTACACAGAAAAAGAGGGAAAGTTAAAGATGCTGAGATTCTTGAAATACACCTCATAAATGAAGAACTTCAGGTTGAACAGTCCCAGTGAACTCTGAAAGTCATAAAACGTGTGGATTATCAGTTATGATTTGACAACAGAGGGAATCTGATAGGCACTGAGTGATTGAAAAAGTTTTGAAAATAAAGCAAAAATTGCTCAAAACCTCAAAGGTGGTGTATTCATAAACAACTACTTTTGGTCTCATTTCAAAGTATATAAACCAAGTGAATTCTGGACTCTTTGAACAGAGAAAATGTGGCAACAGCCTGGTGCTCATCTGAGACCTCTTGAAGAAAGCAATTCCAAGTTTTATTTACCTAGAAGGAAGGAATAGATGTTCATGCCCAAAGTCAGCAAATTAATTGCTGCACACCTGTATTTTATACACTGGGTGTGCGCAAGAGTTGAGGCAGATGGTGCTTCCAGATGGGGGCTTTATATCACAAATGGGTTACTTAGATCTAATTTTCATGGGTGTGTGATTGACACATTAGCTTGCACACATTCTGTTTTTCAGTCTTGGATAGTTATTCATATTCCACTGCTTGCTATCCACAGCAGTGGGCATAACTTAACCGAATGTATCTGGGCTGTATTTTTTTTTTGGTCCCGGCAAAAGTGGAAATGTGGATGACGGCAGAAGTGGAAACGTGGATGAGCCACACTTGTTTGCTCCACAAATGGGAGCAACCACAGCCTCAACCCTCACAACCTAAATCTCTAAGTGGAGGTAAGGTACACCTTGACTCTAGGATAACCTTCTTCAAGATGAATTCATCCATATATTTGGGATGCAGAATAGGTTCTTTACTGAGGTCACACATAGGCTCTGAACTTCCTACCTTGGGTGCTCTACCTTGCCAGCTTTCTGGTGGTCTCTTTGAAGACTGGCATTTGGCCTTCCTAGCTGTTAATTCTAGCTCACCTGGCATACGAATCCTTGAATTTAAGCTATTCTTATTGCTGTGTCTTCTTTATAAGCTGCTATTGCTTACTGCTACTGTGTCTTTTATTGTACTTTAATGCTGATTTGTGAGCTATTTTAAACATTTTATTGGAAAGCCAGGATATAGTTATTTTAAATAAATAAGAAATAAATTTGGGATTAGAGGCAAGGGCACAGGCTGCGGTATTTAGGTAGGCTTCAGTCCCCTGCTTCCTTGATTTTTATAAACAATTCACTGCTAAAACTCAAGAGAATGAGTAATTTTCTGACCGAGGTCAGTGCTATATTTTTAGAAGAAAGTGGTTTTAGCTCCAGCATGAAGGACTTTTCATTCTTTTTGAAGTTTCTCTGCTCAAGGAGGAGAGCTGCAAGTGCCAGTCAAGCTCTCTAACCTCCGTAAGCACCTCCTGGTACATTGCAAAAGATGGGGACAGCCACCAGTGCTGCTGCTGACGCCACACAAAGAATTTGTAACTCTGCATGTCGAGATGACATTTATAGGGCTCTCAAATTGGAAACTGTACATTTTATTACACTCCCTGTCAAAAAAATGCAGTTCCATCAGAGGTTAGAACGACAAGGGAAACCAACCAATCAATATTGGGGCCTCTAATATCTAGGCTGAACAAAAAATCATTAACCTGTTACTTTTATGATGGCGTTCTGCTTGAAATAAGGTACTTTAAAGTACTTTCCCATTCCCCAGATGATTTTTAAAGGAGAATCTTTCCTTTCTCCCTTCTTTTTCAGGCACCCATTGGGCTTAAAAGACTTGTTGGGTGGGGAAGAAGCAGCATATTTTATTTATCTATTTTGGATTTTTCTATCACCAGCCCTTTGGCTGTTAATGCATAACCAAACATCCCAGTGGCAAGGGAGTAGCAGTGGTGATATTTTTTTACTTCATCACTCAATTTGTGTGACGTAGATCAAGGAGAGTTGTTATACCTCTGGAACCAGACTAGTAATACAACCACTGGTGGTGTATGCCTCTGGTAATGACAGGCAGAATTAGCAATGTTGTTTGGGATGAACTTGCACAATTGATGCATGTAAGACTTGCCACATTATCTTCTTGAACATGGTTTTCCCTTGTCTTACTTATAAGATTCTTCCTCATGAAAATTTAGAAAGTAAAGGTTCCTATTATGCAGTTATTATATTTCCCCCATCCTTTGAGGCCTCAAGATGTGAAAATCTCTCCAACTCCACACCATTCCTGGAGCATTCCTTATTTTTAGAATTTATTTCCACCCCAGTGTATACCAGGGGTGGGGAACCTGTGGCCTTGCTATGCTGTTGGGATTCCAACTCCCATCAGTCCCTACCAGTAAGGCCAATGGCCAGGAATGATGAGAACTGTAGTCCACTATAGTCCAGCAACATTTCCAGGGTACAGGTTTCCCCACCCCTCCTTGAGTACATCTAACTCTTTAAAAAGGGGGGGGGGCACACCTAAATATTTAAAGTGTGGATGTGGCAAATAGGTGTTTGAAAATCTCAGACTTTCTTTGATATATAACCCAGTTATTTATGGAATATCACTTGTGTATCTGCATAAATTATTTCATTGTACGTTTGGCTGCGTACACACCAACCCATCTGTAGCACAAAAATGTAGTTTTTCCTCAATCTAGAATTGTTCATGCTCATCCTCAACATGCTGCTTTCAATCTAGATTGATTCTATATCCTGCTGTCCACAAACTGCTTTTCAGGGGCAAACAAATATTCAATAGATCTAGATTGTGTGTAGACTGTGTAAAAAACAACAACATCCTAGTACTCAGTCTCCACTGATTCTAGAAGAAAATGTTTGTATTCATCTTTTGTGTTTTGTTCTGTTTTTGTCTTGTGTACCACATTTACTTAAATAAGTAAACAAACAGAGGTACAGTTGTCACTGAGCCAGGATGGTCAACATGTTAAACTGGATGGCACAGTGGCAGGCATGTTTCTTCCCACATAGCCATCTCATTCACATGCAAAGTAGTGGTGGTGTCTTAATTTAAGAGTACAAGGTTTCCAAGGGAGAGGGGGTACTGTCAGAACACACACACACCCGTGCATTCATTCTTCTCAGATGCTTCAGATAGTTTCCCCTTGCGATGTGATGTTGCTGGAATTCATGATTACTTATTTCAATATACAAATTTGTCCAGCTTGTAATGTTCCGCTGCATTACAAATTGAGCATCATTTCCCTGAGATGTCTTTCTCCAACTCTACACATGGGTTGTCAGAGTTCAGCAGACCAGGTGCCCAGAGCCAGCTGCTCTGCAGAAGAGGCATGTACACAAGTCCTTTAATACAATTTACTCTTGATGATTTTCTCATCGACTATTGTGAACTACATAAAACAGCCATGCCATAGCTAGAGTTACAGGGAGTGGTTTTAGGACAGATGAGACCAAAGTAGCACACAGCACCAACAGCATGTGCCGCATTAGGAGCTGAGTGAGATCTCCAGGAAAACAGGTGAGCCTCACGCTCCCAATGCTCACTGAGAAAACTTTTAGATAACACTTCCAAAGAAAGTCACCAGGAATCTGACTGTAACTACTTTTTCTAAATTCCCAGCTCACTTATGGCATTAAGAGCTGGGAAGGGGAGAAGTCGTTGAAGAAACTGACAATGGGGAGGTGAAGCATGGGACAGAAGAGGCTGAGCACTTCCCCAGGGGTGGCCCATCCTGTTTTGCCACCTGAGGTGAAACAGGAAGGTGCTCCCACCCCTGCCTCGCTTACCAGGGTTGTGCAGCAGCAGTGGTTTCTGTAGAGATCTTGTGGCACTCTCACAACATCTTGCCAGAAGCAGCAGCCATGTGACCCCTGCAGTGGCAGGTGGGGTGCCTGCAGAGGCACTGCCTCATGGGCTTCTGCCACCTGAGGCAACTGCTTCAGTCCACCTCATGGGCGGGCCAGCCCTGCACCTCCCCCTCCAATATGCACTTTTTAATGTTAAATTAAAACACTTGAACCCCACTGCTATATATACGAACAGGCTAGACACGTGAATTATAACCCTGTCACACCTTAACTTTGTTCTATGGCTTCCTGTTTAATGTACACACATTAGCAAATCCAGGTTTCTTGAACTGGTTGGAATGGCCCCATGGCTCCCTTTCCTACCTGTCAAATAATGTGTCTTATTTGTGTAAATGGCAGTCAGAGAAGGAAGGCCCCTGCTAAGTCTGAACCTTAACCGTGTTGACTATCTAGCTCATGTCATTTACAGATTCTACAAGACTCCTAAGCCCCATTAGAATGGATTCTTCCAAAACTTCTGGAAAACATGATGGAGAGGGAAACTAAGAATTTGTTGCACTCCTGCAACTCTAGTGAACTCTCTTGTGTTTCTCCCACCCCTAATCCCTGCACACATTAGCCTCTCATTGCAGCAGCATTCAGTGTTGTGAGAAATACTACAAACTTAATAGTAACAGCAGAAAAAATAAGGGAAACCTTACTAAGTTGGGGAAAATTCATGGTTAGGGCCACAAATGAAGTGTGCTTAAGGTTGCCACATCAACATTTTAAAAATAAGGTATGTGATGATGAAGAAAGACTCTCCCAAGAATATATTAAAAAAATAAATAAATTGAACAGTAGCACCTTAAAGGTAAAGGTACCCCTGACCAACAGGTCCAGTCGTGACCGACTCTGGGGTTGCGCGCTCATCTCGCTCAAGAGGCCGGGAGCCGGCGCTTGTCCGAAGACAGCTTCGGGGTCACGTGGCCAGCGTGACTAAGCCGCAGCTGGCAAGCCGGCACCAGCGCAGCACACGGAAATGCCGTTTACCTTCCTGCTAGAGAGCGGCCCCTATTTATCTACTTGCACTTTGGGGTGCTTTCGAACTGCTAGGTAGGCAGGAGCTGGGACCGAACGACGGGAGCTCACCCCGTCGCACGGGGATTCGAACCGCCAACCTTTCGATCAGCAAGTCCTAGGCACTGTGGTTTAACCCACAGCGCCACCCGCGGTCCCCTTAGCGGACCCTTAGAGACCCCTTAGAGACCAGTAGAGACTTAGGTGTCCAGTAGCACATTAGAGACCAACTATGTTTGTTCTTGGTATAAGCTTTCGTGTGCATGCACACTTCTTCAGATTTCGTGAATGCACATGAAAGCTTATACCAATAACAAACTTAGTTGGTCTCTAAGGTGCTACTGGACATTATATATTTTGACTGCATCAGACCAACACAGCTACCTACCTGAATCTCTCCCAAGAATGTCAGAGACAAAGCAAAATCAGATCCACCTGATTCCAACTGCAGATGCATAAGCCCTGATATTTTAGGCCAACACCCTCTCCATTGACACTAGAAAAGAAAGCTCCTGACCTCAGTTTCTTCTTCATTTTATTCATTACGCCTGAGCTGCTCTACAGGCTCAAGTCTAAAATCTTCCAAGACCCCATATGAGACCAATCTAAATGCTTCAAAGTAACAAAGTTTCTTACCTTGTCAGCAAGGTAAATAGATTACCATCATAAGATCACTATCACAAAACTTAGGCATACACACTAACCCATTTTAAACACAAAAATGTAGAATCATTCACGCTCATCCTCAACATGTTGCTTTCAATCTAGATTGATTCTAGATCCTGCTGTCCACAAGGGTGGGGGCAACTCTCTGATTTTGTTTGATAACTGTCCCCTTGGTTAGGTTATCCATGCCTTTTCCTCCCCTCACATGCCCCAAGTGAATGATGAGCAAAGTGGTGGTCGCTATCTTGATACAGGTCTAACTGCAATGCCATTGGGCAGATGTGAATACAACTCCCATTGCTGAGACCGCCTACACCTGTTTCTATTTGTTTCAAATGGACGCATTTATTTTCTGAATGAAACCAGTTTCTCAAGAAGCACTTTTCAGGGACAGAAAATATGGAATAGGTTTAGTTGTCTGTGGACTGTATGGGGTGGGGGACACACAAGTACTCCATCTCCACTGAACCTAGAATAAGATGTGTGTACGCAGCCATACCCCAGCTTTTAAGAAATGTAGCTTTAAAAAAGCCTTTATAAAAAATGTGAGAGATGGGAGCTGTATCAAGAAGGCTCCATGATACTGAAAGCAGGCTCTCTGAGCTAGATCTTAAGGTACTGGCCAGATTATATGCAAACACTCATTTATATAACCTAGTCTCAAGCTGTTCAGGTTTTAAAAGTTAACAACCAGCATTTTGAGTTGTGCCCAGGATTGTATTGGTAAACAGTATTGGTTACAAAATCAGGATAGCATATTATGATCACCTGGCCGGCCCTCACCACAGCTGAGAGGCAGGATTCTGTACCAGCTGGAAGATTCATTACAATTAATCTCATAGACCGGGGTAGGTAACCTAAGGCCCGTGGGCCGAATGCAGTTCAATCGCCTTCTAAATCCGGCCCGTGGACGATCCGGGAATCAGTGTGTTTTTACATGAGTAGAATGTGTGTTTTTATTTCAAATGCATCTCTGGGTTATTTGTGGGGCATAGGAATTAGTTCATCCCCCCCCACAAAAAAACACACTATAGTCTGACCCACCACATGGTCTGAGGGATGGTGGACCAGCCCATGGCTGAAAAAGGGTGCTGTCACAGACTGTCACTTCTCTTTCAGCCTAACCTACCTCACACGGTTGTTGTGAGATACAACATGATAAACTCTTCTATGCTGCCCTAAACTTCTTGGAAGAAGAGTAGGATACAAACGTGAGAAATCAACATAAATCTGTTTTGGATTTTCACCCTGTAGGCTTGGATGCAGAACGTGCTAACGCTTAGAACCATTTGCATTTTGAAAGGGCAGCGAAAGGGATGAGGCACAGCAAAGTCACTGAGAAGGAAAAAAGAGAGAAGAGGAAAGGCAGATCAATTGGCACAATCCATCAAGCCACAAGAAGTCTAAATAATCCAGGATATCAACCAGGCTGATATATAGCTGATTTCAACGAGAGGAACCCTTAACAAGGCAGCTGTTCCGATGGCTGCTGAATCACAAACTGTCTCAGCATACGCTGGATTGAGGCACGAGGGCTCAACTCCATTCATCACAGACCTGCCCTAATGACCGAGCTTATTAGTAAACATTCCATGGGCCTGACAATCCACAGCTGTGCATGGAGCAGGCTTCAGAGAGGCAGCTTCTGAATGTAAAAATAAAAAATAAAAAAAATCCGAGTGTTGCCTTCCTGGCATTTATTTCAGTACTACTGAATATTACCATAGCATCACTTTTGAAATACAATACAAGTGCTCCCTCCTTATGAAATAATTACTGTGATCCAGAATGCAATCTGCATGCTGAAAC
Source organism: Podarcis tiliguerta (assembly GCF_965153285.1). Classification (NCBI taxonomy): domain Eukaryota; kingdom Metazoa; phylum Chordata; class Lepidosauria; order Squamata; family Lacertidae; genus Podarcis; species Podarcis tiliguerta. Next base: position 21,267,430 of record NC_139546.1, on the reverse strand, counting down.
AGGTTTCTTCAGGCTGGTAGACTATAACATAAAAAGGTAAAGGTACCCCTGCCCGTACGGGCCAGTCTTGACAGACTCTAGGGTTGTGCGCCCATTTCACTCAAGAGGCCGGGGGCCAGCGCTGTCCAGAGACACTTCCGGGTCACGTGGCCAGCGTGACATCGCTGCTCTGGCGAGCCAGAGCCGCACACGGAAACGCCGTTTACCTTCCCACTAGTAAGCGGTCCCTATTTATCTACTTGCACCCGAGAGTGCTTTCGAACTGCTAGGTTGGCAGGCGCTGGGACCGAACAACGGGAGCACACCCCGCCGCGGGGATTCGAACCGCCGACCTTTTGATCGGCAAGCCCTAGGCGCTGAGGCTTTTACCCACAGCGCCACCCGCGTCCCTTATGACTATAAAATGCATCAGTCCAAATAACCAATCCATATAAATAAACAGCCAGTTCCCATCAAACTCCAGCATCACACCAACAAATGGAACTTGAGGTACAGTAAGGAGTGCAGCTATGTATATGTTGGTTCAAGTCTCTGTGGTTTCCCATAGTTCCACTGTGCAAAGAAAATGGGATGCAATCTAGGAGATGGCTGAGGTGTGGCAAAAAGATATCTTCATCTCAGGGGCAGATACAGCTTCCACCCTACGGTCCCCACCTGCATCTCTGTACTTTCTTCCATGATTCCCTCTAACAGCAAATTCTAGCAGCTGTTTCTAGGAGAAAGAGTTAAAACAGGGCCATTGAGAAAGAAGAGGGCAGTGCCAGCATGCTCAGCAGAATCCTGGGGCTTGCAGAACTACAAATATTCTTTAAAAATCAAATGGGTAGCCTTAAACAAACAAATGAAACGCTGAGGAAAGAGGCTATTCAGTTGCCATGGAAAGTTGAGAGTCAGTTGGTAAAGAAAAATGAAAATTTTGGGTGGGGAGTAGGGATGGTTTTGGTTTCTTTCAGTTTCTAAATCCAGTTCCCCACATTTCCACATCCATTTGGATTTTTTTCCTTAAAAAAGTCCTCATGAAAATTCATCAGCATTTTTGTGTGAATTTACCCATATATATATATGTTTGTATGCCATTTTCACTCATGTATATTTTTCTACACATGATTTGGAGAACTGTTTTTCAAAATTCAGAACGATGTGAAGTTGGAAGCATGTGTGTGTTGTGGTTCTTGTATTGTTTTGGAAAGTGCAAATTAGGTAGGTTCACTTTTAAATGTGAAATGAATCAAATTTCTTCCCCATCCCATGGGGAAAAGTGGAAAACACTGCTTGGAGGAAATGGCTGACTGGAACTCTGAACAGAAATACTCCCGTAAAGTGAAAGGATACACTTAAACATTTGATTGGAGGCCTTACATGTATAAGTGAACAGGCTACCATTCATTTATAGGAGGGAAAATAAAGTACTGCACTAGGAGACAAAGTTGTGCTGGGAGCAAAGCCTACTTGCCATTCTGAAAGAGGTCCCAAGAGGAAAGATACAATCTTTCCCTGTGCAATAGGGCACACAGAAACAAATGGCACCGTCCTACACAGGCATCTATGTAACATAGAGGCCCTCTCTCGACACACAATTATCACCTGTCATAAAGATAAGTACTTTGATAGGAAAGAATAAAAAACCCACAAACCCTTCATTCCCTGTCCTGCTGAGGATGCCAAGACCTCAAACATGTAGACAATGGTCAGGCATCCTTTGCAAATCACTTCAGGGCAGCTACAAATGCAACATACAGTCCCTCACTTAGCAAAAGTTCCCTATCCCCCCACCTGGCCCCCTGCCCTCAGCCATGCACCTGCAGGTCTATAACCCATCGGATTAGCTGAAGGCTGCCTGATTGCTGCAGTTTCAATGGCTTGTTGAGACCATCGATTGCCGGTCATGTCACCAGGAGAAAAGGATTAATAACGGATTGCTCAGGTTGGCTCAATACTGCTGATAGCGCCTGACAAAACACCGTTAGTAGCACTCCCGCCGGGACACTCTCTATGTAGGGGAGCCACAAGGAACATCATTCATGGTTTTGCAGAACAATGATTAACTCCAGATCTTCGCGCCAGGGGTGGGGGGGATGAGGGGAGTCTCAACAAATAGTTACTATTATTTCCAAATAAATTCTGCTCCTTCTGTTCAGTTCATTGCTGTTTCAGGCAGAGGCCTTTAGAGAAAGAGAGAGAAAGATACCTGCTAGGGAGAAGATGCATTTTCTTTCAGGCCCCTTGATACTGTATAATCTGTCCCACAGGAAACATAGCTCTCAAACCCTTCTGAAATCTTGTTTAAAGAAAGCCATCAATTTGGTAAATTGGTTCAAGTTGGGTGTGTAGGAGGAGGAACCCAGAATCTGGGGAAAGCAACACAGAGATGGCAATCAGAAGGCTGGTGCTGACTTTATGACAGGCCTGGGTTTCCAAGCCTATGGCTGACCCTTTCCTCTCAGCATAATTTTTGTAAACTTTCCATGCCAGCATAATTCAGCAAAAGACTAAGGTAGGCCTTGGAGTTGACAGCTAGATCTTAAAATGGTGTTCTCTGTATGCAATTCATTGCCACTCACCATTGGGCAAAGTTAATGTGCAACCTCTGACATGAACTAATATGTAAAAGCTCACCCCCCCTTTTTCTGCTTGTGCTAATTGTGACTCCCCATCACTAGTAAATCTGTGGCTGTAAGGAAAAGTGAGCTATGTTGCCCCATAGCTTCTTAAAGGGGTTCTAGACAGCAGGGATAGGAAAGCCCTCTGCTTGAGAGACCACCACTGCCAGCCACAGCACAAATCCTATAACAGAACTCCTTGGGCTGATGTAGACTAAGTTACTTATAATTAGTTCCCACTGAAATAAAAGAGGCTTGAGTCATTTCTAACTTGCTTCATTGATTTCAGTGGAATTAAATACAACTAACTTCCATACAGTGCAGTCCTGTGCATGTTTGCTCACTCAGAAGATCCATTGAGTTCAGCAGGCCTTGCTCCCCAATGTAGAACTAGCATTGGAAACAACTCTCAAGTTTTAAGCACTACCAATTTGAATGTTTCCCTAATTGTTACCACAATGGGGTGGCTTTATTTTTCTTCATCACACACTGTTTTGGAGCACGGACATTTATGTTTATATCGAGTGCTTTTTTTCTTAAAAAAATGTTTAGGGGTACTCACATTTTCCTACTCATATTGAAATTGTTGTTTAGTCATCTTACTTGTGTTCGACTCTCCATGACCCCATGAACCAGAGCATGCCTTGGAAACTCTCACTTTCTTCTCAAAGCTTCTCCTTTTTTTATGTCCATGGAGTTTTTTTGGCAAAATACTGGAGTGGTTTGCCAGTTCCTTCTCCTTCATACTGGAGTGGTTTGCCAGGTGGATCACATTTAGTCTAAACTCTCAGCTATGACCTGTCTATCTTGGGTGGCCTTGCATGGCATAGCTCATAGCTTCTTGGAGTTATTCAAGCCCCTTCGCCACGAAAAGGCAGTGATCCATGAAGGGGGATATTGAAATACTGCCTCTCAATGAGGCCAAACTTAGATTCACAAAATGTTTAGGGGTATGAGTCCCCCCGCGTCCCCCCAGGAAAAAGCACTGTTTATATCTGATTATGTGCTATTTCTTGAACACAACTAAAACGAGACAGCAAAAGCACCAGCACTCACTGCAACCTTGGACTGGAGACAGATGCAACCAATGTGGTATGACAAACACATTACCGTAGTCAGTGTTATCTTTCTAGAAAAAGAGGTGCCAAAACTCACAATGAACACCTCCCTTGTTCTCTTAGAATGGTGTCCACCTGAGAGGTGCTGGACCTCACTGGAGAGGTGCCTGAACTGAGTTCTGGCTGGAAAAAAAGCCCTGACTATAGTTCATCAAAGCCTACATGAACTGTTAGTCCAATGACAACAGCAGGACAAAACAAGTATGTATTTTGCGGGTGGGAAACGTGAGCCCATCTGATGGACTCCAACTTCCACCAGCCCCAGCCAGCTAATGGTTATGGATTATGACTATCCAAAGGGCCACAGACTCCCCATCTCTGTTGCACAATGGGAAATGATACCTTTATTATACCACCTTCAACTCTTACAAAAACCATTATCTGTCTCCAACCTGGGAGACAAATGAAGTTCAACCAAGAAGCATGAATAACAAGGCATTTAAGACGACACATTTACAAAAGCCAAGTGTCCCACAAAAATATCACAAGACACATCACATATTTAAATGGTGGCCAATTTCAGAATTAACTGAAATTACATGGAATTGCCATTGAAAAAATCTATTTTTTCTCACATCAGTTGATTCAACTTCCCATGATTCTCTGTTGTCAGCTAAATGTTTCATGATGGAAAAAAGTAAGAAATTTCAATCAGCAAAAATTTGATGCACCTTTCAGCTGGTAGTATCTGTTCTGAGAATTTGAAGGGGTGTCGTGGCCAGCCACTGCTTGCAGTACATACACTTAGGCTTTGCCACCACTAAGCAGGTTTTCTACTCTTTAAAAATATGTATTTTGGAAATTCTTCAAAACTTGTTTGGCTAGGCAACGAAAGGAATGTGTACCCATACCACAAGAAGAAATGCCTCTCTTAAACCATTCTCAACTCAACCATTGTCTTGTCTCCAGCCTTAGGAGAGGCAAATCCATCCCCACCCCTTCCTATCTGTCCGTTAGCTCCTAAATTTCTGCACAACAAGCGCCTTTCTGCCCTACAGTAATCGCAGCCTTTCGAGCGCGAAAGGTGAACGTTCCGCATCCCCATACTCTGGACACAATTACATTTACACATAACACCCCCCCTTTTCCTGTCATGATCTTTCTGCCTGACATCGCATCTGTCAGCGGCCCATCGCCGGCCATGGATCCAGTGACCTCCCCCTGAATAAAAAGAGGAAGGGACAGGGCAGTAAATCCCATCCCCAGAGCGCATCAGCGCGGCAGTAAATTGGAATCCTCTCCGTGCCCCCTTTATTATCACACTCACAGCATGAAGTTATGAGCCTCCACACAGCTCCTGCTATAAAAATGTGATGGATGGGAGGGAAACCTCGGGGAGTTAATCTATTCTCCCATTAAATTTTACTTTAATTGGTCTTTGAGTCAATCAGAAGCTCACTAGACAGTGAATTAAGGAAAGGGGGGAAAGAAGAATGAAATGGGTAGGACGACGAAAAAAGGGGTGTCTTTTAGCAAGTCAGATGATAAGGATATCAGTAGCTGTAGCTGAACCCAATACTTTCCACCTTGAGTAGTAGCAGTATCTTTAGAGACTCATGCAGCTGCCTTTCCCAAGCCTGATACCCAAGATCCATTTAATAAGCAGAGATGTGAGGGGTGGAATTGGAGGCCTGAGACTAATGAGCTATGCTCGTCACTAGCAAGGAGAACCACAAAATCATATTTCTGAATACGTGAAGCTGCCATATACTAAGCCATACCATTTCCCCACCTAGCACACCCTATACAAACAGGCAGCAGGTTTCAGACAGGAATATGTCCCAGCCCTACTTGGAGATGTCAGGGATTGCATCTGCAAAGCACATGCTGCATCACTGAGCTACAACCCTTGCTCACATATAGAAACATAGGACCCTGCCTTAAACAGAGTCAAGTCACTGGTCTATCTAACTCAGGATTGTCTACACTGCTGGCAGTGGCTCTCCAGGCTCTAAGACAGGGCTCACCCCCAGCCCCTACCTGAAGATGCCAAAGATTGAAGCTGGGACCCTCTGCATGGAAAGCATGTGCTCTTCCAGTGAGCTGTGGCCCATCCCCATGAGTCACGCAAGGGCTACTGTAGCCATTGTAACATTAAGACAGAGAAGGATAACCAAAGTACTCTACGGGTTTTTTTCTCAAAGCATGACCTGGACCTCCGCAAAGGAAGTAAGAGGAATTTCTGCTATGGGAGACTTAACCACCTATAGTGCTTGCTACAAAAAGGCAGAGCACAAGAGCTGAAACCACAGTGGAAGACCCCCTGTCCCCCCTCCACTATAGGATGTGTGTGTGTGGCAGAGAGAGAAAGAGGGAGGAAGGGGCTGGTTGTAATGTAATAATGCACTTAGCACATGCTCAGAGGCAGTCTCTTATAATGTCAAACAAACCAAGGGTGAACACTAGCATCTAAAACCGGCTCTTTGAGAGAGCTGTAACAAATCTCTGGGCTCCAATCAAGCCCTCTTCTCTACCCCTCTTCCTACCTTTGTATGTGTATTCCCCCCCCCCCCCAACTAAGCAAAGCTTTCCATTGCTCGTTTGGGATGGTTCTGTGCAGTCCAGACCACATTGTGCCACACACACTGAAAGGATGGAGCCCCCATATAACTTAACAGCTTGCATACTTCTGCGTTAAATAAATTACACCACATGTGAACAATTTACTGCCATCCGCACTGAACAGTTACAAAAGTTTACAACGGTTATAAAAGTTTTAGAAATAAACAAACTATCTAACAACACCTGCAAAATCCCCCGGAAGGGAAACTCTTATGTTAAAAAGTTTCAGCTGAAGGAACATGGGTAGGCATGGTATGTAAAAATCAAGAAAGCAAAGGTGCCCAAAGTGCCCCCCAAAATGTATTGTGTTTGTTAATGCCCAACGTTTTTTGTAGAGAGGGGGTCTTTCTTCTGGGGCAATCTAAAACACATACAATTATACATAAAAAGAATTTGGAATCTGCCCTCCCCCGCAAATTTGATGCATCCTAACCAATGAATTCACTTTAGAACTCCTGGTTAAACATTACACTTTTAACTCAAACTCACACCTGCAAAATAGAAAACTGTTGCTAATATAAGGTACACTTATTAACATAAAAAAAAAATTCTTAAATAGTTGGTGAAAGGCTTTAGCTCAGTGGTAGAGCATCTGCTTTACGCGCAGACGATACCCTGTCTGAAACCCCGGAGAGACATTGCCTGTTAGGGCTCATCCACATTTATCTTTCACCCCATGCTTTCTAGGCACAGGTCTGTGCTTTAAAACTTGGTGTCTGAGCACTTTTTCTTGGGTCCCACTGCTTTCCCCAGGAAAACCCGCTCTTTACTGCTGAATTGGAACAAATGGCAATTTGGGTTTGCCATGGATTGCCATTTGTTCCTATTCAGTGGCAAAGAGCAGGTTTATGGGGTGCAGGGGGTACAGTTTCAATTTTTAAAAATGTTTTTAGGGATAAAGCTGTATTTTATACCACCTGAACCCCCAATTTGTCTCTTTACAGGTTTTGATTCATTTGTGGACCCAGGAACAGCTCTTATTGGAATACCTACAGAGAGTGAGGTCTACAACTGCAGTAGAATGAGGTGGTACAGTGAACCATACTGCTTCAGACTGCCTGACAGCATTGCCATTTGTGAATGCTCCTACATTTAAAAAATAAGATTAAAAAACTCCTAGCTGTAAAAAACTAGCATCAGGGCTAAGGTTCTAGTTTTGTCTATTCCCTCCTATGCTGGCTTTCTATTTGCAGAAAGTACTTTTTGTTTTGTTTTACCCAGGTAAGTATCGAAATATATAATACACACACATACACACCCTGCAGTTTTACCTTCCACTGTACCATTTCAGGTGTTCCACCACTTCAGTCTTTTGAATATATAGACCAAGCCTGAAGCACCAAAGGCCACCAGCACAAGGGAATCCTGGTCACTGAGAAGAATGACATCTCTGCTCTAGTTTAAAATTGTATTATTTATGTGCTTGCCTGAGTACTGAAAAGGGTGAGCAGGCATGCTTTGAAGAAAAAGAAAATGGCAGACTAACAATTAAGAACTGGGTGAGAGGGACTTGCAATTGGCAGTACTATTATTGATACTATCCAATAGATACTTATACAGACAAAACCACGAGTCCTTTGAAAATTGCATGCAATAGTTGCACTACCTAGGACAAAAAACCTCGCTGTTTCTCAACAACTGCACTTAGTGGTTCAAGTGCTGGGAAACTGTAATTTACCAATAAGTGGTAATGTTCTCAGGAATTACATTTTTAAAGCAAGTGGATCACTGTACATTCTGCCTGGGTAAAGCAAAAACAATCGCCAAAGTTTGGAAGATGGTAGAGATAACTAAACTGAGTACATTTACCTTAGAGATGGCAAGCAGAAAGCAGGAAATTTTCCATTGAATTGGGCCCCCTTTCATCAATTTTATGGATAGATGCAGGCTGCACTTTGACAGATTCTAGAGTTTTATATTATTTAAATAGATTCTGTGTCGTTCAGTGACAATGGAATGGTTTGCAACTTAAATGCATTACATGTCACCCTTGTAAATGAAGTCACAGAAGTTTATTAGCCTGCAAAATGAACACTGGCTTGCTTTTTTGGGGAGAATGGCAGAGGAGGGACAGGCAGCCTCCTGCTTTCCCTCCTAGCAGCCCACTTAGTTTCTGCTTGCTCATAAGACCTTAAGAAGTGTCTGCTGGATCAGGCCAATGGCCCATTTAGTCCAGAAGCAGGACCCGAGCGCAATAGTACTCTCCCCTTCCATGGTTTGCAGCAACTGGTATTCAGAAACATTACTGCTGCCAACCATGGAATTCTTCCTATTGGAACCAGATGTGTGCTTCAATACATGGTTCTGCCTCGTTCTGTAAATATTTCTAATAGTAGTATATTTTGCATTGTTAATTACCATGATTAATTTGCATTCAGAAACAGGGCAGTAAGTAGAGAATACAGATAGCTACTTCGGTCATGACTTGCTTCTGATACAGATAGCACTTATGCCACTTGTAATATATTGTGTGTGAACTGTGGGTGTCACATAAGAAATTATATTTCTTTCACTATCTATACATGCATTGGGAAGAAATACTATGAAGTAGACATAGATGTAGTTCTTACATGATGTACGCATCATCTGCACATGAAATACAGAAGTGCTGCCAGTGCAGCAGGAAGTTTATCATCATTGGAGCCACTCTAATAACATATTCTTGAAAGTACTCTATAGGCAACAGCCCACAAAAAAATTCCCAAAGAGCTTCCCACATTTGGTGTATACCTGCATTCACATTACAGTGGTACCTCGGGCTACATACGCTTCAGGTTACATACACTTCAGGTTACAAACTCCGCTAACCCATAAATAGTGCTTCAGGTTAAGAACTTTGCTTCAGGATGAGAACAGAAATCGTGCTCCGGCGGCGCAGCAGCAGCAGGAGGCCCCATTAGCTAAAGTGGTGCTTCAGGTTAAGAACAGTTTCAGGTTAAGTACGGACCTCCGGAACGAATTAAGTACTTAACCCGAGGTACCACTGTAGTGTAATATTGGAGGAAACATGGGGAAATGGCCATTCAGCAAGTACCAGGCTACAAATACCAGGAATATTTCCAGGCTACAAACTTCTATATGACTTTAACTTTCATGCCTTTCCACAAAGAATCTTGGAAGTGCAGTTGGTGAGGATGCTGAGAATTCTTACAGTGTATAGCAACACTATGGATTTTGCTGCCACAAGATGTGGCAATGATCACCAACTTTGATGGCTTTAAAATGAAATTAAACAGATTCACGGAGGATAAGAGACCCAATGCTTAACTATCTGTCACAGTGGTTGTATGCCAGCTCCAGGATCAGAGGTAGCATGCTTTTAAATACCTGTTTTTGGGGAAGCATAGCAAGAGATGGTTATTATGTTCATGCCTTGCTTGTGGGCTTCCGAAAGACATCAGGTTGGCTACTACGGAAAACAGGGTGCTACATTAGATACGTATTTGGTCTGATCCAGTCGGTCTCTTCTTATGTTCTCTATTAAATATGCCTTGCCCCTCTCACAGAACTATAGTTCCCAGGATTCCCTGGGAGAGGAAGTGTTGGCCAAAATTGTTTAGGTTTGTGGTACAGATCTGCAAAAGCCAACAAAAACAAAGTGATACTACAATTCCCACTTCAGCGGTTTACACATTTTAGTTTTGCTTAGTAGCCTAGCCAACCATTATTTGTGGTCTCTTCTGAGCCCTTCCCTCACTAAAACTCTGATACATGTAAGGAACTCAGGGAAGGTAGAAACAGCATGAAGGAGTCGCATTGCTTTTTTTCCTTCTCCAAAGTCCAGTGCAAAGTGTGACAAGGCCACTCTGCTCTCCCCAAGTCCTCTGTGTGCACTAAACAAATGGGAGGGAATGGAGGCTTATCAATTCTCACTTTACACTGGACTTGTAGCTGGTGGAAGCAATCCAACTTTTTCTTCCTGCTTCTCCTAAGGCCAGTGCAAAACAGTGAGAGTGTTTTGCTTCCAGCAGAAATATCGCATCCTCCTTAAGAGTTCTCAGCAATTCATGAAAAACTCAATGTGCTGGGAATTTTCTAGGTCAAGGATCATTGCCAGAAAGGATGGCTAATTCACCAATGGCCACCCAGTAACTGAATTTATCGACTCTTGGTTCATTTCTGCACAGTATTACCACATGCCTATATTGAGTGTGATAACCCAGATAAACCTTCAAACTCCCATTTAAACCTGGAAAGTGAATTTAAGCAGCTGGGGGCAACTGTTATTATACAAAGCCAGGTAGCTTCTTGAAATCTGCACATATGTACATTGCATAAAGAGATCTGATACACTTCAAATTTTGAAGCTAAAGCATTAAGATCTTGATAGTAGAGTAATATGCATTGCACACCTTGAATGAAGAGTATGTGCAGATATAACAAATGAGTTAATCTCTGTATTTATTTGGATGCACACCCACAGCGTGTTAGGTAAGAGGCAAAGCTGGTGCAAAGCTGGAAAGCGTTTCAACCTCAGCGTAAGCCATTTAAGAATTAAAGCTGACTATATTCCTGCAAAGAATTTGTAGAGCTTGTAATACCTCGCATTTTTGAATTTTATGGGCTCTGATGTTAGTTGTCATGTCAGTTGTCAGGGCCCATTTACAGACTCCCAGGAAAAACTTCCTTTCTTCTTGGTGGCTTAAAGGAGCGAGTGGGATATAAAAACCAAACATCGTAGCAAAATAGATATATCTATATACCCCACAGTAGAAAGAAAGTGAAAGCAGAGCATAATGGGAGGTGAATAAGAACAGCCAGTGCCTCCATTCCAGGGTTGACAGCTAGAGTTTATGCCCCAGAATATATGATAATAAGGTTTTATGGGAGTGAGCCCCAGGGATCGACGGTGTCTCCGTAAACATCAGACTTCGGGGAAAAGGCAGACTTTGAGCAATGGACTCAGTTCATAGCTCTTGATAAAAAAAGATATAAAAATGTAGGCCTGGAGAGACAAAAACCTCTATCTGCTATAAGGGGCATTTAGCCCTAATCTAGTCCTGGCAGTTGTGTAACCATGCAAATGTAATGAAGGAAAGGGAGACCCTTACTTCTGCAGGGGACAGCGTTACTCTTTCAAACAGAATATTTCTAAATTTCAAAAATGCTTGCTCTCATGCTGGGGTAGGAATCACACTGTGTTCAGTAAAAAGTAATGCTGCAGGCCATTTTCACCTGGCCTAGGGGGCAAGGCCCAGACTCACCTTGAACAGCTAAAAGAGGCTCCTGGGAGGCCAGGGGGACATTGCTGGAGCAACTCTTAGGTTGGGGCAACTGGCTAACACGCTTTAAAATGTTTTTAAAGGTTCTAATTTTGGTCCCTCTGTTTCGTTTTGTCGGGTTGGTGTTAGTTAAATATTTAGTTGGGGTTGGCAGTTATTTTAATTAGGGTATAACTGGAAACTTTATTACTGTTGTTATTGTTTGTTTGTTGCTTGTATAGGATATTTTGGGTTTTTTAATGTTTGATGTTTTGTTGTGTTTTTATATATGTTGTAAGCCACCCAAAGTGGCTGGGGAAACCCAGCCAGTTGGGTGGGATATAAACTATTAATTATTATTATTACTTTAGAATCAAAAACATTATTTTGGAATAGTGGGGCATTACTGGGGGTGGGATAGGAAGCCTAGTACAACCTGTTTGTATTTTTGAAAGGAATACCATTTCCTACTCTATTAAACTTTTTTAAAGTTGGATAACTATCCTGAGAGCAAAATTATTGGCAGCTGGGTTGGGGGAGGGGAATGCATTACAGAAGGAAGGGAAGCAGCTTTGTGAGGCAGGAATTTGCAGGGTGTGTGGGAAGAGAAAAGGTTTCTCCAAATTTATTCCCCTAGCTATTCCACCCATGAGGTTTTAAACATTCAAACTGCATTTGAAAACCTATAGGGTCTGCCTGGATAGCTCAGTTGGTTAGAGTGTGGTGCTGATAATACCAAGGTTGCAAGTTTGATTCCCATATGGGACAGCTGCATATTATTGCATTGCAGGGGGCTGGACTTGATGATCCTCAGGGTCTCTTCCAACTCTATGATTCTGAAAGCTACCCTGTGGTGCTTCTTGGAGTTGGGAGGCAGCAGGCAGCTGCTTCTTAATCTAAAATTCTTCCCCTCTGAACCCTTTTTTACAGAAAGGTGTTGCAGAACGGTTACACATATTAATAGGTAAGGTATTAGTTCCATGCATGTCACAACCATTAACTGTTAAGTACTTTGTAACAGTCATGTGTGCATTCCTTCTGTGATGAATCAACTTGAAAATAACTTGCGTTACATACAAATATGTAAACCACATGTCTGGAACCCACAGAAAAGTCCTGAAACCACTTTCTCTCTCCCAAAATGACCTCAAATATTTCTCTGAAAGGTTGAAGGAAATGGGAGATTTCCCCATTGTCTCTTTCACAAATCCTGTCTTAAGGGCACATTTAAGATATGAATAGGGTGTGAGCCTGTGACCTGGATTCAGGAATTGAGTAGTTATCATAACAAAAGAGTGGCCAGGATGCCCAGGTAATCCAATCAGGTAACCTGCCAAACTTTTTGGCCACCTCATGAGAAGAGAAGACTCACTGGAAAAGACCCTGATGTTGGGAAAGATGGAGGGCACAAGGAGAAGGGGACGACAGAGGACGAGATGGTTAGACAGTGTTCTCGAAGCTACAAACATGAATCTGACCAAACTGCGGGTGGCAGTGGAAGACAGGAGTGCCTGGCATGCTCTGGTCCATGGGGTCACGAAGAGTCGGACACAACTGAACGACTAAACAACAACAACAACCTGGCAAACAGGAAGAAACAACACACCCAGATTTCCACCCCTTCTCTGATGTATTAAGGGGTGGTCTTGGGCCACACCTCTTCTGTGATGTATGTATGATGTTTCTTGGACTCCAGGGTGGACCATTTAAAATGTTTATATAAGGGCTTGTGTGCATGGCTTGGGGTCCTCCTCCTCTCTCCCGCGTGTGGGGGGAGCACCCTGTTGAAACAGCTTTAATAAAGATCAGGCTTACTAGCTGCTTTGCTTCTCAGTATTCTCTGGTTGGTCTCTGTTATTTTCTCCTACTGACAGAGAACCAACAAAAGGACTCTATATGGGCTCTTGCGTACCCCATAAGGGGAAAAGAGCAGTTTTTTCTCATAACACTTGCAAAGTCACTTTACAGAGCTCTCTCCAAGACAATATATATATATATAATGGCTGCTTACCTGCCGGCTGTGGGGAGGTGGCAGTTGCGGAGCAGAGCAGGCAGCAGGGTGTCCATCCAGCTTTGGTTTGGGGAGGACGTCGCTTCCTTCTCTGCTGGCCACACTGACTGTTGGGGCTTATCCACAGCTTCAGCCAAAAACGGGCAAACTTTGGGGCGCAACTTAGGGAATGAACCACAGGGAAAGCTTCTTTCTTCTGGTCTGCTCCCTGGTTATAAAAGCCAACTGGGCCCAATATCTGGTCTCAATTGCAGCTTGGATTCTCCACCCACTCACCTGGCATTCTATGTGTAGGACTGCCTAAAGGTAAGCGGGCAGGCCCTGCATAAGACCTTGCTATGGAAGTCTTTGGTTCCTTCCCTTTGCCTCTGTACCTGAGGGTCAGTCAATTCTCCCCAGGGATTTGGCCAGAACAAGATAAACATCAGGGAATGGCTCCCTCACTGCAAAGACAAAGGAGGAATCAGCAGGCACCAAACACCAAACATTTAACGGCTTCTCACTCTACTTTCACAGTCTTGGAGCATCCTGGCAATCCTGTAGTGTGTTCAAGGTGAGAGAACAACAAACAGCCGTTCTCACAGGAAGAAGAAAGCCAAGGAGAATCAGATGCCCCACAAGAGCATCTTGGATGAGATAGCTTTCACAGAGGGTGAGACAATTGCATGGAGGAGAGGCCTATCCAAGGCAAGTAGCCATGACGGTTATGCTCAGCCTCCGCAGTTGGAGGGAGCAATGCTTCTGAAAAGCACTTGCTGGAAGCCACAGGTGAGGAGAGGGTTCCTATGACTCCCAAAAGGTGTTTCAGAAGGACCTCTTCCTTCCCTCTGCCCCATTACCTGAGGATCGTCACGTCTCTCCAGGGATTTGGCCAGAACAAGTTAAACGCTGGGGAAAGGCTCCATCCTTGCAAAGGAAACGGAGACATCAGCAGACGCCTGGCTCCCAGCCATGCTAGCACCAGTCTGGTGCATGAGGGTGGGGGACATGGGAAGGAAGCATTCCTATCATATAGGGCACTAAATTGGTATTTTCTCCTACCTGATCTTAGAAGTTTTCCCCACTTTGCCTCCATACGGGCATCTTGGCTCCGTCCCGGCTAGCCTATCTCTGAAGCAGCAGCCAAAGTCTCCTCTTTGTTAAAAAGAGAGAAAAAAGAATGAGCTCTATTCTTGCCTTCTCTGACTGCTACTGGGAGTTCTGCTTAAGAAGGCTGGAGCCAGCTGGTTCTCATCAGAGCCTTCTCCTCGGAGTCCTTGAAGCTGCAAGTGAAGTCACTCGCTCTTCTCCCCTTTCAGCAGGTGAAGTGGATTCCTGCCCCATGACACTATACCCCTCCCCAAGGTACCCCTGCACCTGCACAATGGTAGAAGTGGAAATGTGAGGCATCTTCCCAGGAGGATTGTCCATGAAGTCCATGTCCATGAAATTGGCCATAGACTCCAAATCTATCATCTTCTTTGGTGATCACTCATAGCTGAGTAAGATTGTCTTCCATGAACAGTGAGCCCATAAGTGACTGTGGAGGCCAATTCTGGATTCACATGTCCTTCTACAGTGGGGATATAGGTTTCCGGGCGGGAGTTGATCATGGTGAGGGTTAGCTTGTTTCTCCCTTTTGTCCTGAGTTTGAGTGTCTTCAAAAGTCCATGACACTGTTCGTAAAGGCTGTTCTCCAATTGGAGCACTCGCAGGCCAGCGTTTCCTGATTGTGTATACTACATTTCTTTTAGATTTGCCTTGAGAGGGTCTTTAAACATCTTTTGTTGACCACCAGCACTACATTTTTAAGTTGTTGGGAAGACGATAATCAGGCATAGCCCAGATCTGTAGAGCTGCTTTCCAGGTAATTGGAGAGGGTGGTGCGAGGAATCTGGGCATTAGCAATGCTAGCCAAGCCCTGGCTCTGTGGCCCTCCTAAATAGGGGAAATTCTGTTCCTGGGCAGCTGGCAGAGCCCCTCTTCACTGGGCATTGGACTGCCACATTCCCCAGCCTCCACAGGAGACTCACAGTCCCTCTCTGCATCTCTGTTCCTTTTTAGCCACCGTCAAACGAGGGCTATGGCAACTGTCATACTGATCCTAAGCTGAATAGCTGCCCAGAGCAGTTTCAGGTCCCCCACCAAGTGCCCCCTTCTAGAACCCACCGCTCTCAACACTCTCAACCACCTCCCCCGCAACCTTCAACTCACTTTCCTAGTCTCCTCCAATCTTTACTCTCTGCCAGAATTCTGGAATCCAACTTGGTAAGGCTGGCTGCCCTGCTGGGGAGGACAAGTCCCTCTTGCAAGGACTCTGCTGTACTCTTTCTTAAAGCTACAACAGTCTCCGCCATGTCTCAGTTTTCCAAAGGTGAGAGCCTGGAACCCCATGGGCTCTTGACACCACTCGGCAGAGACAGGGGAGGCACCCAACTTTTTGAGCAATATTTTATACATCCTGTTCTGTCAAGTCATCCTATTAGAAGCACATAAGCTTCCCGTTCCTGCTTCCTAGGAAACTGGGGAAAGTGAGCTGTAGGTTCTTCTCCCTGTTCTAAAAGTTTCAGGATCTTGTCATTGTGTGGGGTGGGTTTTAACAGGAAGGAGAGTATATGTTAATAGAAATATATCCCTCCCGTTACTTCCGGGTCGCCGCAGCACACAACCCGAAAATACTTATCCCGAAGCTACTTCAACCTGAGGTATGACTGTATACCTGAAGTAGGGTTGCCACTTGGTTCTTAAAAAACAGAGTTTTAAAATCCCATCTTTGACAGAAAACCTAAAAGGATAGGAATTATGCTACAAAACCTTGTTTGGAGCAAGTCCAACTATGAAGTCAGCTGCCCACTTCAGAAAGAATCAGGCCGCAAGCTGAGAAGTTTAAAAATAAGCCTTCCTTATTTTATTCTCATGCATTGGTTCATAGCAACAGTAGCAATAAAAACTATGCAGGTAAAATACTGTTATGCATTTGCAAGGGACACCCCTAAACCCTAGAGATTAATAAATGGTAGGATTTTGATGATTTGGAGTATTGAAGGGAAGATTGGAAGTCAGGGGGGAAGTATAAGCTCAGATTTCCTTCCAAGCCAGGGCCTCACCAGGAATAGAGACAGAAACATGCCAAACGGGTTGATGGCCCATTGGAGAGCCTGGGACTTCAGTGCTGCTCTGATGTGGGGGACAAGCCCCTCTTGACAGGACCATGCTGTCAAATGCTGACTCCCTCCACGCAGACGGAAAGAGCCAATAGGGGAACAAAGCGTATTTCTTAGAGCTGCGGCAGTCTCTGCCATGACTCCGTTCTCCCAAGGAATACGGACGCTGGGTGAGTGCCTGGACCCCCCCCCCCCCCGGCACCTTGCAGAGTGTGGGGTTGGCACCCAGCTTTTGTAACAAAACTGACATTTACATAACCAACACCAGGCATATGCGGAAGAGGCATGTCTGAATCCAATATGGGTCCAAGGAAGAGAGAGGGTAACACCAAATACAATAAGCTCCTTTCGCTCCAGCAGAGCAGGGAAAAGGACATCACACAGAGCCCTCTCTGTCAATTGTCTTCCTAAGGTCCAAGCCCCTGCCTATTAGCAATGCAGCTCTGCGGACTTAGCCCCTTTTCATGCTGCAGAGCCTCAAATGAATCGTGTGTACACAGCTTTGGTTTTAAGGAAAAGGCGTCTAGCGGGCTTCAGCTTGCATGGGGAAGGAGCATAGTGATATTTATTTTGTTGTTGTTGTTGTTGTTGTTGTTTTGCACCATTGCTGTGTGTGACCCTTGAGAAAGAGGTTCCTGCCCCAAGGGGCTTACAATCTTTAATTTGACACAGGGAGGGAACAGGGAAGGTGTTTCCCTTCTCAGCTTCTAATTTTATGTCTCCATTATGATTCTCTTTTATCATTTTTTTCTTAAACTAAAATGCCTAACCTCATAAGCCTTTCCTTCAATGGAAAAAAACCACCACCTCAAATATTTGTATCTGTTTTTTTCTTCTGAGTAAGCTAAACTGTTCCTCCTGCTTTCCACCAGCCTTGGCATAGGATTTACAATTATAAAGGTAGAAACCTAAGGGAAGAAACCATATTGGGTAGATTTGGCAAGCTTGCTACTACTATTGATCACCTTTCTGGATCAGAGCCAAGGTTTCTGAAATTCTTTGTGCACCTGTGCAACATTTGTTCCTGCTCCTTGCTCTCATCTCTCACATTGTGTAGAATAATATTCCTGATTCTCCTCCAATAATTGCTGGAGGACCAAGAAACATTTGGTTCTCAAAATAATGGGAGACCATGACCTCCAGCAGAACAAAACTGCAGTTAACTGGAAGATTTGGGAGAGGGACACCCTTCAGAGCCCTAGAGGTGACCCGTTTATTGAACGTTTGTCCTGATTTGTTTGCACAAAGCTTACGTGGAGGTTATATTACATTCAATCTTTATTGAGCCTTCATTCTGATTAGTTTTTTGTGAGGTTGTTATATGACAATGAGCACTCCTTCTGCATTCATTCTGATTTGCTTGTGGGGTATTTATATGGCTTCCCGTCAGTCATTCGTTCGTACCACACTTTTCAATGCATTTTCACATCATTTTCTAAACCATAAAAAGTTTGGTTATTTTTTTAAAAATAGATTTACTGTGCTAGGTTGACAGAGCACTTTAATTCATTTTAAGCGCACAAACCTAAAGTATGTGCTTGAATTCCCCCTGCAAAACAGAAACAATCTGGAAACACCCTTTAAGGATTTTCTTATTTCAGGGACCAAGATGTTTTAAGATGTATGACATTGTACCTCCACCAGTAGATGGTGCTATAGGCTTTTCTTACTACCCAGCAATAAGAACATAAGAACAACCTTTATGGGTCAATTCCAAGCAGCCAATATTTTTTTTCTTAAAATGGCTAAACTTCCAGATGCTGTAAAGGCAATGTATAGGAACCTCAAAGTGGGAGTTTTATCTCCTTAACTTATATGGTACATTTTATTTATTTATTTACTACATTTGTATCTTGCCTTTCCTTCAAGAAGCTCAAGATAGAGATGATTCTCCATCTTCCACTTTGCCCACACAACAACCCTGTGAGGTAGGTTAGCCTGAGAGATAATGAACCAGCCCAAGGTCACCTACTGGGTTTCATGACCAAGTGGTGATTTGAAGGGTTCACAGTATAATCACTGTGCCACATTGGCTGCAAAGTTAAGGTGCAGAGAGACTGACATACCCAAGGGCATCCCCTGAGCTTCATTGCTGAACAAGTTTTGAAGTATAGTGGTACCTCAGGTTACATACGCTTCAGGTTACAGACTCCGCTCACCCAGAAATAGTGCTTCAGATGAAGAACTTTGCTTCAGGATGAGAACAGAAATCATGCTCCGGCGGCACGGCGGCAGCAGCAGGAGGCCCCATTAGCTAAAGTGGTGCTTCAGGTTAAGAACAGTTTCAAGTTAAGAACGGACCTCCGGAACGAATTAAGTACTTAACCCGAGGTACCACTGTGTAGAGTTACACACATCACCCAAACACAGCATTCCAGTACACTAGACTGGGTCTCTGGCAAGAAGGAAACATCCTCTTCTTTGAACAAGATATGTATATAACAGAGTTCCTTTCAGAGTTCCTTTGCTTTCTTTATTTTAAATTACATAGTTAAGCATTTTGATTACTTGGAAACTAGAGGAGGAAGGAGATGCCATCTGGATTTTCTGCTTCAGGCACCAAAAAGTGTTGGTCCAGTCATGTATACATGTGTACACAGGGGATGTTCGTGTAGCAACATCCCCCACCCTGCATTTTCAAACACAGGTGTGCAAGCGGTTATTGTAGTGGCCACACCCACCTGAACTTGGGTGCCGACACCATACAGCATTGAAAAAAGCTGCCTCAACCAACAGTTCCTTTCCATCATCAACAATAGGCATCCGCCTCAGCTCAGTGAGCACACCATGCTTCCTAAACAGGAAGTAGCATCTAATTGTGACCCCGAGATGAACTTCAGCTGTTTCTTCAGGCAAAGGGAGTGATGGGTCCCAGGAGAGCAAGACCTTCTGTACATATACATGGGTGGCTAGGTGGGGGGGGGGGCGATGAGAAAGAGAGAGGAGGAGTGCAATTATGAAAATTAGCTCTCTTAAACACCAGGCCCTAGGCTCATGAGCTGGCAGCTTGGGGAGCTTGTCCAAAGCAAACGACTAAATGGGCTACAAAATAGCTTGTTGTGCTGCAGAAGTTGCATACATTTGGGACACAGCTGACAAAAGGGATGTATAGAGAAGAGGGAGAAGTGGCTTCTGTGGCATTCTACAGAGCTGAAGCTAGCGGCCGCTTCACACCTTCATGCATGCAGAGCAAATTGTGCTAATTATGTGTGATGAATTCAAAGGCGCCCATTTCCCTGCTCATACAGGCTGGGAAGCCATAAGCAGCCCTGGCTCCCCAACACATGGACAAGAAGTAAAAGAGGCAGCACAGTTTTATGAGTCATATGGGATTCCATGGCGTGTGCACAATTGTGACGTTTGTGTAAAGAAGCATTATTTTACGTGAAGCAGCCCTGACAGGTAGGCTATCCGAAGCAACCTAGATGGTGTCAGCTTCTTTCTGATACCTTCTTTCTTAAAAACAACAACACTCCCTTAACAAAACGTTTTAGGATATGGCCTATTGATTAAAGGAAGTAACTGAAATGATGAAAGGGTATTTTCCCCCATTGAGAATAGATGACTTACAACTTCCGAGCACACACCTGACCTGAATTCCACCTGACCTGAATTCCACCTAGGTGAGATCTGGTAAGCAGTGGGTTTGCTTCAAGCTGGAATGAATGCTGGGAGATAGGTTTACAGGGAAAGGTGTGGGTGGGTAAAGTTTCCCTACAGCAGTGGTAGTGGGTGCTCTAGTTAAGGGGGAGGGAACGGCAATCTCTTCTTAAGAAGGGAATCTGTTATGTGGGGGCTACATATTGCACAATAAGCACAGCAAGGCTACCACTTGTTCCGGAATATTAAAAGTTCTTATTTTCATTTTTCTTCTCAGAACGTTCTTCTCACAAGTGCTAATCCCACACTATTTTTATACTACACATAATACACACAGTCCAGACAATACCACTGTGTGCTAGTGGCTCTCATAGAATTGTAGAGTTGGAAGATACAACGAGGGTCATCTAGTCCAACTTCCTGCAATGCATGAAAATGTCATGAAAAATTGTGCCTGGTGCACAAGCTTGCAGTGCGTAAAGGGTCCCACTGGTATGGTATACAATGCATCCCCACACAATGTTGCTACCACTAATTCTCTAGGTCAGGGATCCTATGTTTTTAAATTGCTGAACAGGGTTATTTTTAAACCCCTTTTTACTTGTTTGCTGCATAGCTAATTCTTAACTCACCAATCTTAACAAGGAGATACCTCTCAACTTAATACTCAAAACTCTCAAACCTGTATTTATTTTTTACTCCACCAAGTTAAGTGGCTCCAATATCAAAATTAAGATGGATTAGTCCTGGCTAGGAAAAATATTACTAAATTAAGACGCAAATGCATTCCAACTGGGAAAGCCAATACAGCATCAAAGCAGATAATATATTCTGCTTTAATTATCCCCCTTCCTTCAAGGTTAGTTTGGGTCCAGTCAAAAAACCCTGTGACTAGAGCCAAAACTCTGTTTAGTACAAATAAAGAATACTATGGAACATGTGCAAAGAGCCTTTCCCTCACTACTTAGTAAACAAGCCTAGCCTACAAATTCCAAGGATTATAACAGGCTTTAGCAAAAAAAAGCTTCAAATTTCTCATTTTAGAATTTAAGCAGTACCAGAAATTCTCTTATGAATAGTGATAATAAAAAACACTACTTGTTAAGCATTGATTTGAGGCAATAGTACTTAGTTTTCTTCCTGCAGCTTTGAATGCATGATTTTGCTTCCTGATTATTCTTTCTGATATCCTCATGTTTCTTTATTTTTGAAAGAAATAAGTCCCACGTTTATGTTTTTTGAAAAGATGGCAGGGCTTGAACAGTGTGCTGGAGTTAAGTGTGTGCACCTGACATGTGGAAAAGAACTCCCCCTCCCCTCGGTCTGTTTAGCTCCTTTAAACTGAATTAACTGTATTAAGTACCTTTGGAAAAAAATATCACCTGATCCATGGATATTGTTGATCGGTGATGGGAGAAGAAACGTTCTGAGGGGTGTAATTCTACTGGAGGAGAATGGACTTCCATGGAACATGGGCCTAAAACTGCAGCTTAGCAGGACTTTAAATCTTGAATCGTAGGATTTACAGCCTCCATTCTCCTCCTTTACTGCAAATACAATCCGGCAGTAACGGTCTAACACGGGAACACCATCACCGCCTGGCTGATAGCTCACATAAAGGCAATGTCAGCCGAAAACTATGAGTTTATAAAAGGGGAACAAACCTTCGACAGTGACAAGAACATGAAACCCATTAACAATTTAAACACTCACCATTTTTTATATCTCCCCCTTCTCCCACCTTGAAGCTATTACAGGTCTGATCGAAGGCTCGGCCTGCTGAGTTTACCACTCCACAAGAAAGCCTGTGTGCATGATTTCCCTTTTCTTGAGACTATTAGCGGAGAAGCGATGCCACTGAGAGCCAACTGAAGCCACCCATCTGAGCCACATGCTCATCCACACCAACTGCCCGCTGCACTGAGGGCATGAAGACACAGGAGGGGGGTGAGGACAGGTGCCGGGGTCTATCCAATCAAAAAGTCACTCTTTTTCACCTGGAATCCCTTTTCTCTATTCCCAGATGTTTAGACTCTTAAAAGCATTCCATTTCTGGATGTCAGAGGTGAGTACTTTGATCCTATGTAGCCAAAACAGTATCATTCATGCACAAAACAGTATCATCCATGCACAAGAGGAAGGGTCAGCAAACCCAAGGTTTGCAGAAGTACAACAAATCTTGCAGGGGGTAGCCCAGTAAGGATGGAGTGTGATCAATGGCCTGAGCATGCTGATTGACTTGAGTGGGGAGCTGAAAACCAGAGAGAATGAAATAGGGTATCATGTGCATGCTTGGCTGGCTGAAACAGTGAACAGGAGCACTCTGCACACTAACATTTAGTTGCAAGACCCACCTGTATTATAAAATGATGACTGTTGTCAATAATATTCAGTAGAAATGTATGGGCACTCTGCACATGTTCAGAGCAGCCTCTCTCATTATTATTTTATATATAAGTTTGAGACCAGCCAATTGCAGGGCTAAAGCTAAATAAGTAAGCGAAAGGAAGCCAGGATCCAGGGCAAATGAAGGTTTCTTCCCTGTTTCAGGGTTCTGTTAGCAAGCATAGGCTGAAACAAAAACTCAGATTCAGATCAAACATTTGAAAGCATCAATACTTGGCAGCATTGACTCTGATTTGAAAGGTTGTTTTTTTTAAACTCACCTTTCATGAAACTTACAGTGTCTCCATTTCTTTCATTAGCACTCGATTTAGAGGCAACACTAAAAACAAGGTCTTCTGGTTTGTATGCTTCCTCCTTTCTTGGTGCACTCTAATCCTCACCATACATACATACATACATGTTCTTCAGCAAAGCAGTTTTCTTTTCTTCTGCTCCTGTAAATTTCCCTTGATCTCTCCCTAAAAAGTGGCAGCTGAGGAAAGCCTGCTCCTTCAGCTTCTCTTTTAGGGTCTTTACTGTTGGCTGCGGTTCCTGGTTTGTTATAATGTTCCATGAATATCTCAAATTTAGCAATGAATTCTGGGGTAAAGAATTCAGGTGTGTTTGTCTTTCTGGAATCTACTTCAGATCCAAGGATCCCATTCTTGTACCGGACCTCACCAGGTTGTATTGGAGCCTGGTATGCAAATATAAATGAATGAATCCTTGATCAATGTTAATGTATCAGGGCTGAAGCAGGAAGATCCATGTCTGGAAATAGTTCAGAATCTGGATTGACAAATATTGGGCGGGGGACGGACAGACAATCTAGGAAATCTAATTATTTTATGGAGCACTGATGTACCCATCCCCAGGAATGAGGAAGCCATTCATTCGGTTTGCCTTTTACAGTGGACCAATCTGATCTTATGCTCCCAAACTTGCTTGAAGATTGGAATGCAACTCCCAACCAGATTACACACTTCTCCAGGTTATCTGAGGCTGTTTTGGTGTGCAAAAGGTATTGCCAAAAATAATACTTTATGTAAAGGATGTGTACAGAATGCATATTTTTTCAGGTAAGCACATTGGAAAGTTCATTCTTTATGCAAAAAAATGTGCATAATTTACACATTTAATTTAAATATGTGTTTTCTCCCCAAAATGGGATGGAGTAGGCATATGGCTGAGAGTCGGTGAGATTAAAATGGTACAGAATCAGTCCATTCCTACCCATCCTTAAATATTTTTATGTGAATGAGAGTAACTGGATCGCAACCTTTTTTGCCCAGAAATTTGACTATCACAAGCTCGCTATGTTATTGTACGTCCTCTCTTCGCCCAATATCTATCCCACAGATTATCACCATGGCAACGGGGTGGGGAATGACAGGTGCGATAAGATGTTCCTTCCTGGGATTTTTCAACACTGTTGTTTTCCTGGGCTCTTTGGCACCTAGTAATATTAACGGTGTAAATATTTGTGGAAGCCACTGCTGAGTTCAATGTTAGGACAAGCCAGGATATTTGCAGGAAGAGAAAAAAGTAATGTTAAACTAACTGTGAACTCCTGTTCTTAAGGCAAGCAGGAGGGTACTTACTAGTGATGGGGGAGAAATGCATACAAGAGCAGCAGCACCATGATTATGAAAAAGGCAAAAATTCCAGCTCAGCTATCAGTATGCCCTCTCCTCTTTTATCTTTTACTCTACCTACAACTCTGGAGATGAGTCCAAGTGGTAGAAGAGCTCCTTTGGCCATTCCTGTACTAAAGCATCTGTCCAACTGCAGCCTGGTCATAAACAGGGATAACTGCACATTTTCCTGGCTTGTTTATACACATGTTCAACAAGATTTTGTCTGTGTGCAGGAAGATATGCTGATAGAATACTAGAAGGGTCAGCATCACTGCTCTCAATTATCATCAGTTTATCTTTGGGTGACTCCTAGTTCCTTTAGATTGATTTGTCAATTCTTAGCTTCTTTTGAGTACCCTAGTATTATGAGACCTTCAAGACATCTGAATTTGCCTTGGAAGATGCAATGTGGAAAATTTCACCCTGGCATCATTTCATTGTATCTAGCATACAAATTCTTTAAATAATAAATTAAATTAAATATGGATTTATGGGCAACTACCCATTTATGGGCAACTACCCACCCAAAAACCCTTCCAAATAATGAGTGTCCTTCATTAAAGGAATCACAGTGTTGAAGAGTCCACCATGCTATATATCCTGCTACTTTACCACTCTCTGTGGTCTGCTTCTTAGAACAGGCACAAAAGCTCCTGCCTAAAAAGATCCCCCCCCCCGCATCTGACAAGTTCCCCCAACCATAGAGTAGGGAAATAGAAGGGTACAAGTGATCCACACCCCAGCAGTTCAAGGAAAAAAGTAGCAGTAGCTCAACCAAGCATGCTACTGGGAGAAAATGGGGGGAGGGGAGGGGAGGGAGGGAGAGAGAGAGAGAGAGAGAGAGAGAGAGAGAGAGGAAGAAACTATGACAAGTAACAGTGCCTCTAAAGACTCCTAAAGGATTCAGTAGGGCTAGGATTGCAGCCTAAATCATTATTTTGTCAGGAAGAAAAATGCCAGTAAAATAAAGGAGTCGCACGACAGGCCCCCTATATTCTATTTCAGAAACAATATACAACCTTTTATTTCATTGCCCAAGAAGAATGGAATTGGGTTTCTATTTTCAGACTGACTTGGGCCCAGAAACACCTTACTTGGAGCATGCCCCCATTGTGATCCCTTCCTTGCCCTAGGCTCCAGTTTCAGCCCTGCCCCCCTCCATCAACCTGCAAAAATGAGGTTATTCAAAACCCAGCTTGCCTCCTGTAAAGCACTGGATGAAGGAAAGAAAGATAATTCTCCAAGTGCACAGTTTTATGGTATAATCTTTTCCTGCTATTAAAGAGCTTAATGCATGGGGCTGACCCTGATTCAACCAAATTTACGGAGCCCATTAAGAGTATTCCTCTGAGGAGGAGGGGGATGGCTCAAGCTCTTTTCAGATGCAAGGAGGAAACAATTCCCATTCAACCTGCAATTCTCCACTACACAGTGGTGTCGTTAATAAAAGAGAGAGAAGAGGGGAAAAAGAAAAGTAGTAGTCAACAAGGAGACAGGAAGAAAACAGTTTGGAAGTCTGGTTCTGCTGCAAAGCTTATCGTTGGGGGGGGGGGGCTTTTGGTGTAAGTACTGAGGGCCATATACATGGCTATGCTGGAACAGAAAGTCTGCAAAATGAATAACGAACCTTAAGAACAGCCTTGCTGGATCAGACCACAAATCCATCTAGTCCAGCAACTTTATTCTCATGGTAATCAACCAGATTTATTTGAGAAGCTCAGAAGCAGGACTCAGAGGCAACAGCCCTCTCCTTCTGCTGCTACTCCCCTATTCAAAGGAATAAAGCCACTGAAGCTGGAGGTTCCACACCACCACCATGATTAGAAGCCACTGAGATAGCTGCTTATTGAAATTATATCTAAACCTTCTTAAAGCCACCTCTAAGCTATTGGTGTTACGTCAAGAAATCCCCCCCAAATTATACTTTCATTTTTTCTGCTCTAACCACTTTGAGGGCAACATGGTTTGTTCGTTCAAGAGGTGAACTTACCAATGGTGGGTTCTTTTCTCCTTTTTTTAAGTCACTGCCTGAGAAAGCACCTGTTAGGTAGTGGGACTTCTTCCCTCATCTTGCCAGAAAGCTCCCACATTTAAAATTAAAGCTGCAGTGACTGGAGCAAGACCTCTGGTCACGTCTCCTCATTCCCAGTGTGACTCTATTGACAAAAATAGCCTTCAAAGTATTTCACATTGCCTGATGAAATGGGTGTTGTGGTTGGTGTGAGAAGCTGAGCAGGTTGGTTGAGGTTTCAGGGACTCCTGTAGGTCCTTAACAAGTAGAAGCAGAATACACTATGCAAAATAAGCAACTTTATGCAAACTGTGGGATAACCAGCCTCTAAGCTCAGACCTCATGGCTCTTACAAGCCATACTCATGTTCTTACAACAATATTTTAGGAACTTTCACCACTGTAACTAAGCCAAGATTTACTGCCTGTGTTTTCAGACTGGTGTATGGAAAAGTACAGGAACTTGACCTGTGGAGAGTTTGTAACTAAACCATTTTCAATTTACCAAACGTGTGGTCTTTCCTATGCTAAGGGAAGAGGGAAGTTTTGGAACTCACAAGGGCGTATTTTAAAAGGTCTAACAGCCTATATTTCTGTGCTTAACTTTGCTGCATATTTGTTGTTGTTTAGTCGTTTAGTCGTGTCAGACTCTTTGTGGCCCCATGGACCAGAGCACGCCAGGCACTCCTGTCTTTCACGGCCTCCCGTAGCTTGGTCAAACTCATGTTTGTAGCTTCGAGAACACTGTCCAACCATCTCATCTGCATATTAACTATGCTGCATATTTAGTGATTTTAAATCTTTGCTGGGGTTAAATATTTCTCCAAAGAGTACTTGTCCCAAACCTGCATCTTAGAATAGAATAGAATAGAAATTTATTTGTCATTGTCCGTATATACACAGTATACACAACAACGAAAATCAAACACCCACCCAAAGACCGGCTTCACATACACATTTGCACGTACCTCCAACACTCTCATCCAGAGAATTCTCCTTTTTTATAAAAAAAAAAGCCTAAAAACTATTTTTCCTTGCCATCAACACAAACTTCCTTTACTTTGCTTACTTGCAGGTTCAAAACGTTACATTTTTAAAATGTGAAGAACACACAAATCTCAACGTACATGTGGGGGTGGGGTGGACCTATGGACATACTTGGTACAACAAAAAGTGGAAAGAAAGGCCATCTTTTGTCATAATGAAGCAAAACCAATTTTGCAAGCTCTTGTAGTGGAATGGTAGTAGTGGGGAAGCAAATATGGGTTAATTTCAACATGTATAACACATTACTAGAACCTTCAGTTGCTATGTGCAGAGAGAGTTCTGGACCTAACTCCACAATCTTTCAGCATAAATAGATAAATTAATAAAATATTATGACCCCTGCCCAGTATGTTTCACTAAGAAGAAACAAGAAGCAGAACCCAGTTTTTCTAGGCCTTCAATTGAAGTGCAAAACCAGTTGTCTCAATGGTATCCATATTCTCAACCCATGCCTGTAAACCATACAACTGCCTTCTTCTTTGCCTGCTGCCCCAAACAAAGGGACAGCTCATCATAGTCTGTGTGAGAACATCTTGAAACGAGCTGATTAGCCCCCAAATGGAAGGAAGTTGCAATGGAGGCTGCTGTCATAAAACCGGGTGCCATCGTATTGAAAATGCCAGCAGATGGGGCCATAAACACTTCCTCCCCACCCCATTCCCAACGACCAGGCAGCTTTGGATTCATCTCTATCTTTATCTTTCTGTCAGGTCATAAATACCTCTCTCCCTCAATCTCTCACATCTGGGCCAGCTTATTTCCTGTTGTTAATTTTTAAGCCAAGTCAACAGAGGCGAAAAAGAGCATAGGTGACAGTGGTGGAATTAAACTGTGATCTTTGAGCAATAGGCCTTTAAAAAAAAGGATCTGTGCGATGCAATTCCTGTAACCAAGATACTAACAGGAATAAACAACCTGAAGGGGGGGGGGGGAGCTATTTAACAACTTTTGAAATATCGAAATCTCAATGGATGTCCCCACTTGTGATTGAGATTCTGTTGACTTGAAGCTGCAAGATGATAGTCAAGCATATTTTCACGTGTCTGTATTCAGTTATTACATTAATATCATACCTCTTCCCAAAATCTGAAAGCAGTGCACTTGGCCTGCCCTCTCCCCATTTTATCTTCACAACCCTGTAAAGCAGGTTAGGCTGAGAGGTACTTACTGGTCCAAGGTCATCCTAGTAATTTATGGCTGAATAGGAATTTTAATCCAAGTCTTCCTTGTTTCAGACCAATACTCGAATCATTACACCGTTCTGCAGGTGGACCATTTGACGATGGAAAGTAAATGTGTATTGGGTGTCTAGACCCGGCATCTGTGCTTCAGCATGTGGTTTCTTCAACCTGCTTCCTTCCCAAACATCACTACCTTAGTATGAGTTTTATGAATATTTTGATAAGAATCTAGAGCAGTGCACAAAATAATAGATACATGAATGTTTCTAACATCCCCACACATTCATTTTGATGTGGCGTGTGCAAGTGAACTACTTGTTGAATTCTGCCTATGGCTGCAATCCTAAACAAATTACTAGGGAGCAAGTCAATAAGAAGTCCACCTCAGAGAGTCAAATGAAGTTCTGTAAAGAACAGCTGCCCGATAGGAAATGAGCTTAGGACCCAGGGTTTGGATCCAGTATCTGTTTCCATGCCAGCCAACAGTCTGAGCATCAGGGGAAAGCACTCACTCCGTGCAGAGGGAAACTTTTTTTTTAAAAAAAAATTTACTTCAATAGTCCAAAGTTAGGTCCTGGTTGAAATCAATCCTATGGTAAAGGTAAAGGGACCCCTGACCATTAGGTCCAGTCGTGACTGACCCTGGGGTTGCAGCGCTCATCTCGCTTTATTGGCCGAGGGAGCCGGCATACAGCTTCCGGGTCATGTGGCCAGCATGACTAAGCTGCTTCTGGCGAACCAGAGCAGCGCATGGAAACACTGTTTACCTTCCCGCCGGAGCAGTACCTGTTTATCTACTTGCACTTTGACGTGCTTTCGAACTGCTAGGTTGGCAGGAGCAGGGACCGAGCAACGGGAGCTCACCCTGTCATGGGGATTCGAACTGCCGACCTTCTGATCGGCAAGTCCTAGGCTTTGTGGTTTAACCCACAGTGCCACCCGCGTCCCAATCCTATGGTACATTGCATGTATTTTGGTATCTGAAGTGGAAAATCCAAATGGCAAACTCCAATCTACACACAACATGATGTGATACAGACCATTTGAAAATTCTCTTGTGCACCCCCTGTTGAAATGAATGGCAGCCAGGAAAGAAAATAAACTGGTGTATTGTGCTCTGTGGGTTGCGGGACACTCTGCTGCCCTTAATCATACCCCAGAATTGCCACCTAAGGCACTTTGCCTCTTTATATGGCTGCCTCTAGCTGAGCCTTGTTAGAAACCTCAGAAAAAATAGACTAGTAAAAACTCTCCAATAATAGCAACAGGCGGGTACTGGTGAGAATAAAAAGACACTTGTTTCAAAAGCAGATTACCAAAGGCAACTTCCTGTAGATAACATAATGGTCACCACTGTGCTGGAGCTACTTTCTTAAACAGAATTTTGACCTTTTGTTTCATACATATATATTGGGTTGTGTGGCCATCCTAGCCAAAAGGGCAGCGGTTTGAGATGCTGAGGGGGAAATCTATAATAAGTGATCCAATAAATTTCAGCATTCCAACTTGACTGAGAGAGGAAGTCGGTTACTAGAGGGTGCCACTCTCCTCCATGGCTAAGATCTTGAAAAATCTTTCCAGTGGTGCCTGAGCAGTGCTTGAACACGCTGACAATCATTTACAAAATTGAACCATTGGGCAGTTGTGATTTTTGCTAGAAATGCAGTGCAGGCAACCCCTGAATTGTGTGAGGGTTGCATTCTGGGTCATAGTGCGCTTGTGTGAAATCATGTGCAATTGAAGCACCCTGTTCCTTTCCCGCCCCATCCATGC
Organism: Podarcis tiliguerta; assembly: GCF_965153285.1. NCBI lineage: Eukaryota > Metazoa > Chordata > Lepidosauria > Squamata > Lacertidae > Podarcis > Podarcis tiliguerta. Next base: position 21,237,162 of record NC_139546.1, on the reverse strand, counting down.
TCCGCCCATTCTAGCCTCTTAGTGACATCTTTTATGACGCTTCCGGGTTTAGGGCTGTGCATGTATGCACAATTGCACATATATCGGTCACACCTAAAATGGGGGTTGCCTGTACTAAAAAAATTCAGGACTCTGGCAAAATTTCAACAAACACTAAAAATAAAGTCGCTTTAGACTATCTTTGCCTCCTCTCTAACCAAGTACTGGGGCGTTCAAGACTGCTTTTGTACAGTCAGATTCTCTTCCTGATGAGAATTCTAGAAACAGGGGTGCTGTACAAATGATCACTTCTTAGGAATAATGCACCCCCATGATCATAAAGCCTTGTTTCTGCAATAGCACTATGTTGTTAAATAAAAAGGAGAAAGCAAACATATCCTTGCTGAACAGTAGAGAGAATCTTGCTCTTGGGAGAAAGTCTGTCTCCCTTTCCCCACCCCTTTTTCTTTTTTAAGGTAGCGCTTAAGCAATAATCATACATCCTGCAAAAAAAGTTTAAGGTTCTGTGGAGATGGGGCATTGATGTCAAGGAAGGAAGTAGGCTTCCTTGTCCCCATTTTTAAAAGGCTTAATAAATACTGAAACAATGCCTTAGGGAAGAGATTAACCCAAAAAGAACTTTAAAGAATGAAATGCAAAGGGCCTTTACAAAATTGTGAAATAGCACAGGATATGAAAATTCCTGCACTACTTTGTGTATTTCCACAGCCCTGTTCAGACATTCTACTTTTATCATGATTTAAAATATTGGGGAGGAGCAAGAATGAGCATGCTACCTCCACTCCCATCATTATCATCTTCACCCAACCACAAGTTGGAGGGTGAACTGCTTGCTGTTCTAGTCTAGTTTCTCTACTTGAAATACTCACACTCCCTTATGGAGAGGCTTGATGAGGGCAGTGGCTGGGTTGCAAGCTTAATGTGCTCATCCTTGTTGCCCCCTCCCCCTTCAATGCTACTCATATAGGGAATTATAATGCCTGAAGAGAGCTAAGAATCATTATCTTAAAAATAAAATAAAAAACCATGGCAAAAGTGGAAGAGAAAGTGTTATGTACTGAGTTGAATAGGATCCAAACTGCAGCAGTCTGATTGGTCCTAGAACAATAGGATCCAAATTGCAGCAGTCTGATTGGTCCTAGAACAATAGGATTCAGAATGCAGTAGTCTGATTGGTCCTAGAACAATGCAGCAGTATGATTGGTTGGCAGGAACCACCCAATCATGCTCCAGATATAAGTGAATCCACAACCTGATTGGCTTACAGTAGAATTCCAGAATTAGCCAATCATGTGCAGCCCATTGTGTAAATAATGTATATAAAGCAGATACTTTGAGGGGACATTCATTCATTTCTCCTCACCACTATGAGCTGAATAAAGAGCATGAAATCACTTTGCGACTCTGAGTATATTTCAGAAAGTATACCAGAAACAAATTCACATACATTTTGATTTATGGACTTCAATTCAACTCTGAATTTCGAACATCATCAAATATTGCTTTTGAAATTTGACTTTGAGGACTCTTACAAAATTAAATCACTGTGGAATTTTTTGGGCAATAAATTTAAGGTACATTTGTATAGCTGTTTTTTCTAAAATCCCTGAAATAGATAGCAGCCATGTTTGGAAATGTTGAAAAAAACACACAAATGAAAACCAAATATAGAAAAATATAGTTTTGAACATCTCTAAGCAAATTCAGATGTGGAAAGTTTGCACAATAATTCCAGCAACTTCTGGAAAGCCAAGTTCCCCACCTCTGCCTAACAAATTTATTATGGCATAAACTTCCTATGGGCTGGAGTCCACTTCATCAGATGTACTTGTGCTTGAAGGCTGAGGAAGTGGACTCCAGTCCATGTAAGCTTATAATAAATTTACCAGTATTTAAGGTGCCACACAAGGCTCTGTTTTTTTGTGGGTGATTTTAAATATGTGCAAACTAACGTTAATTCACTGTGCTATTATGAAAATCAGGGGTCCCCGTTTCAAAAGGCAGCCACCCTATAAAGAGGCAATTCCCTAATACATGGGTTTTCAGTTGCTAGTCTTTATAGCTTTTCATTATAGCACTCCACCAAGCGTGCACACTCTCTCCCCCCCTCTCTTCGTGCAGGAGAGGCTTCAGCGGAAGAAATAAAAAACCTGTGAAGATTTCCCATTCTCACTTTTGTTTCTCATAAAGACAGTCAGGCTCTGACATAAACAACAATTTACACCCAGCATTTATTTTGGAAATTACAGTGGCGTGTGGCTAACGCACACAGATAAATAATGTTTTATGGGATTCTGCAGAGTCCTTTCAGGGGAGCGGATGTTTAGTAGAAATAAGATGATTTACAAAATGGAGCACTCTGGATTTGGCTGTTAATCCTGGGAAAAATACAGACATACAAGGAGCTTCCACAATTAAAACGAATTAAGAGAGAGAGGGGGATGGAGAAAGAAATGGAATCTGCTTTTTGGGGAGTGGGGTGCACTAGATGGACATACCCATTTTGCTCCCCACCACAGGCACAGTGATCATATCCAAAGCAACATGTTTTTGCATAACATCAATGAAAGCGAAATCCAGAGATCCCATATCAACGGTCTCTTTGCAGGATAGACATTTCTCATAAAGAGGGTAAGCTAGCAGCTACCAGGTGATCCACAGCACTCAAACTGCAAGAATCTCCTTCTAATATCTGAATTTTTGACAGTAATATGTCAAACTCCGGATACACACATTAAAGCTTTTAAATACAATCTGACGTCCAATAACCTGTGGGGTGCAGAATATGGTAAGCAGGACTCTTGAACATGGTATCCTACTGAAGACTGCTGACTCCCATAACTTGTCATGAGAAAATGACATTCTTGGAAGTTTGTCCATCAGGTCTCAGGATTTTTATGGATTCTAAGCATAGCTAGCAGGTGAGTTACAGAACAACTCAAGATCCTAGCCACACACTAAGCACCTATGCTTTTGTCAAACAGGACACTAGAACCTTCATAAAGGATGCAGAATTTGGCTGCTTTACAGAAGTCAAGCACTTCCCCATTTTTTTCCTTGTCTTGGAGAAGGAAGAATCCATGGACAGCAAGAGAGGGAGGAGGTTTAGTCAGCAGACTGGAATGCTGGGAAGAACTGAGATTGATGAAGAAGACAATCCAGTCCAACGATTAAAATCCTGGAGGGCAAGAATAGCTGACAGCTACACAGAGAGAGAGAGACAGAATGCAGATGCAGGTCAGGGGTCTGAAGAACGCTAGGATACAAGGCTTGCAGAACCATGGACAGATCACTGGATCCAAGCAAAGATCATTTAGTCCAACCACCAGCAATGCAGGAATCTTTTACCCAATGTGGGGATCGAACCCATGACCCTGGGATTAAGAGTCTCATGATCTACCAACCGAGTTATCTGACTACCTCTCCCAAATACCCCACCCTCACTCACTAAAGAGGGGAGATCCTTAACGAGGCAGTCTGCAACTGAGCACTCAATTGCCTTCCCATTACTTATATTCTAGTGTGCTCCATACACCTGTTTCACAGCCTCTGGGAACTGAGAAGTGAGTGGAGGGGTACACCTCAATCCCACAGGGGTTTTGGACTCAAGAAGAGTTGTCTTTAGTACAGGTGGGGGTGGGATAGAGTAGGTCTGTTTCAGGAATGAAAGTTCCAGGGACTCATGGCTGCTAGGCTTTTCAGGTGGCACTGATGACTTGGATCCAATTAGCTCTTTGTCCAAGTCCTAGCTGCTGTTCAAGGCCAGGGACATGACAATCCAGCCAAACACCCTGAAAGTCCAGCCTCATGCTAACAAAAGCACACCCCTTCACCAAGAACACAAGGCACAAAAAGTCCAGGCTGAAACCTCAGAGAAAACGAACACATTTGTATGTACAGATTTTTTTTCTGAACACAACTGTGAGGTTGACTAGGCTGTGAGTGTGACTTGTCCAAGGTCACCATATACCTTCACAGGTGGCTGGAGAGTTAGACCTGGTTCTGCCTAGTCCAGGTTTAACACATACAAGTCCTACACTTCACTGGCTCTTCATGACAAAATGCTTGGCTGGCAGCCATTGCCCTTTAAGAAGCTACATTGGCTCAGAAGTAAGAACAAGGTCATGAAGGATTTCCCTGGCTCACAGTAGTCAGCCACCTGATAGGGTCAACAACATGGTTAATGGATAATGCAGCAGCACTTTTATCAAGCTTTCTTGGCTCTTTGATCTGACTACTTCTGGCATTTGTTCTTGTTTGTTAAAATGAAAATCAATTTAGGAGCAGTGACTCTGAGGTGCTTACCCCCTCCCTCGCTGCTTATTTACAAATACTGGAAACTGCTAAAAACTTGAATGCTGCTTGACGCTCTGGAAAAAACTCACCAACCCTTCAAGAAAAATGTTGCCCTTCCTTTAACAACAGTTTAAGATTCAATTATTTTACAAGCAGACAGTCTCTAATTGGTTTTTGTTTTGTTTTGTTTTACGGCCTTCTATTCCTCCTGTTTTTAATTTAATATTATTCTATTATTGGTACTTTTTTGTCTCAGTTGGGGTGGGGAACCTTTGATCCTCCAGATGTTACTGGACTACAACTCCTATCACCCTTGACCAGTAGCCCTGCTGGCTGCGACTAGTAGGAAATGTAGCCCAAGAACATCGGGAAGTCCACAGGTTTCCCATTCTTGGTTTAGATTAAGGTAAAGTCATTATGATGTCCTATCTCCATACGTGTCTTGATATTAACTAGTTTTCAGATACTTTATCAATAGTAAGAGAAATAATTTACTGACAAGTGTGGAAAAGGAAAGACCTAGAAGTAGAAACATATTGTGAATAACATGCTTGATTTGACAAGGTCAGCAAAGAAATAGAACTGAAAACATGTGGTAAAGGAGTGTTTATTTTAGCATTAGGAAATGCTGGCAAATCTGTACAAAACTTTTCAAGCAAATCAGTTGTATCAACTAAGGAAAAGGTGCCTATGTAGTTAGTTACAACTGTCAGCTGTATATCGAAGTTGGCATCTTCTAACCTTATTATTATTCTTCCATCTAAGAAAAAGGGCTTCCAGCTAAGCATGGATTAATCTGCTAGATCAGTCAACTTCAGACCTGGGGATCAAATGTGGTCCTCCATGCCATGAAGGCTGGTCCATTAGGGTGAATGGGGCACTGCCCCACCAAGCTCAGCCTGCCCTCAGTCTGCCCTGCCCTGCCTGCCTTCTTACAGTCAGTCTAATGGGTGACACCACCTGTCAGCCTCCTTCTCCTTAGTCTCAGTGTTGTCCTTGTAGGACTCAGAAGGGGAGAGAGAGAAAGGCCATGCCTGTTATTGGCTCTGGCTTCACCTACTGCTTGACCTCCCTACCTTATTGCCCTGTGAACCCCAACAGACACCTGCTAGCAATGTATTCATGCTTCTCTGACTGGTCCTTCAGACTCTCCTTCGGCCGCAGGAATAATCAACCCTGTTCTGCACCTTCCTTTAATGCAGATTAATACGGGGAGAAGCAATCCTTTAGATACAGGAGTCCAAAGCAACGTAAGGCTTTAAAGATCGAAATCAGCATTTTGAATTGGGCTTGGAAACAAATTTTCAGCCAGTGCAGTCAGGCCAGAACCGGTTCATGCATTCTTGCCTTACTTAACAATCAAGCTGTCATATTCTATACGGTCTTCAAAGGCAGCCTCCTATACCACACATTATAGTAGTCTAACCTGGAGGTTACCAGAACAAGTGGACAAGCACCTTGTCCTCATTTTCAAGCCTTATCAACTGTGCCCTGCTGATTTATATAGGAGGACTACCAAGTTTGCTAGTAGAGGGGTATAACAACAAATCATTTTTTGTTGTTGTTAATTTTAGCAGCAGGTCTTACTTCACCAAGTATACTTGATTTGATCACGATGTTTTAAAGAAGCCAGAGAAGAACACATTACATGACCCACAAACTTTTGAAGTTGGGTTGCTTTTTTATGCTATCTTGGGGGGCATGAGAAAGAGCTAAAAGGTGAACAAATCAATTACAGCTAACAGGTGAATAAATCAATTGCACAGCATACCCTTCAGCTGTATGTATTTAATAGGTGACTTATTTTCTGTTTTGGCGTTAAAGTTGGTAGCATATGCCAAATGTGTATCTATTCGACAGCCCACCTGCCAAATGTACTGTTTGATGGGCAGACTCTCTTAAATTTTGAAAATGGTAATATTTGTGGAATGAGAGACTCTGACAATAAAATTGGAGAAGCTTATGATTTTTTCCTCAGTGCAAATAAAATAAAAGATAAACAAGCAAATGTTAAAATGTACATTCTTGGTTGAAATATTTAGGCAATTCTTTGGTGAGATGAGTCACCAGACATCATGGGAACAGCTAGTGTTTCTCTGCTGTATTATTCTATCTTCCATGAGAGTAGAAAGGAAGCAGCATCAGCCCACTATGCGCAGTTTGCATAACACTTTGTGGAAAAAATTGTTCATATTTGTTCTGATATGGACTACAAGCTAATCACCGAGTCTGGCAATGCTTCTTAAGTATCTACTTGTTCTGGTATTACGAAGACTTTTCCAGTTATTATGAATACTTTTCAACTAGTGCAACCTGAGGAAGCCGACAACAGCCTTTGAAGTTTGAAGCCAGACATTTGTCCTCTCAACCATTGCCCACCTTGGTAGATTAAGACTGCCAGAAGGGGAACAGCAAATGGGTGTTGGAGGTAGAAAATGCTTCCTTATAGAACAGCAAGATTCAAGTGACCTTGAGGAAACAGTAGTGAGCTAGCCTGCAACTGGGGAAAAACTAGCTACTATCCCTTCAGCCTGGACAATTATAGATCGGTTTCTAATCTCCTCCTCCTTTGCAAGGCACGGTGTGGATAGCTTGGGTAGTCTTGGATCATAGGAATTATCTAGACCCAGTACAATCTTGTTTCCCATCTGAGACTGACCTTGCTCATCCTGGTAGATAAGTCTCTTGCTGAACTGGGCCCAAGTGGCCCTTTTTGTGTGTTAGTTCCAGTCCTACATGGGAAGGTGCATTCCAGAAGGTGGTGCTAGGAAATAACTGTTCATACCCTTGTACCAGAGGGCTTCATCTTGTTCCCTCTGCTATTTCACATTTGTATGAAACAACTAGGAGACATTATCTGGGGACTGCAGTGTTGTGTCATAAACATGTGGATGAAACAACTCTCTCCTTTCCATCAGAAAGCAGGGACAGCTGAAATCCTTAAGTGTTGTGTGAAGGCTGGGTGTGAGCCAGCGAACAGATATAATCTTGACAAGATGGAGGTACCATGGTTAGAGGTTTGCAGTCTGATACTGATTCCTGAAGTTGTTCCTGGAAGGTTAGTAAAGGTACCCCTGCCCGTACGGGCCAGTCTTGCCAGACTCTAGGGTTGTGCGCCCATCTCACTCAAAGAGGCCAAGGGCCAGCGCTGTCCGAAGACACTTCCGGGTCACGTGGCCAGCGTGACATCGCTGCTCTGGCGAGCCAGAGCCGCACACGGAAACGCCGTTTACCTTCCCGCTAGTAAGCGGTCCCTATTTATCTACTTGCACCCAGGGGTGCTTTCGAACTGCTAGGTTGGCAGGCGCTGGGACCGAACAGCGGGAGCGCACCCCGCCGCGGGGATTCGAACCGCTGACCTTTCGATCGGCAAGCCCTAGGCACTGAGGCTTTAACCCACAGCGCCACCCGCGCCCCTTCCTGGAAGGTTAGATTGTGGTTATATCCAGGCATGTTTGTGCACAGCTTTGGCAGGTCTGTGATCTGTGGCCCTGCCTATAGAAAACTGATCTGCACACTCTCACCTGTGCTTTGGTTGCAACCAGGTTGGGCTGCATGCACTCTGTGGGGCTGTTTGGGGCCCATTACTTGGAGTTTTCAATGCTACTGGCCTTTCATATGTTTCCAGGTCTAATTCAAAGTGCTGTTGTCAACTTTAAAGCTCTCTACAGTTTGGGCCTGGGATATCTAAAGGACTGCCTGCTTCCACATGGTTTAGTTCACATGTTTATTTATTATTATTATGTTCACATTTTAGTATTTTAGTATTTTGCTAATTTGTTTTTTATATTTGGATTTTTACTGTTTTTATTATTCCTGTGAGCAGCACTGGGACCAAAAAGGAGCATATATTTATTTATATATAAATAAATAAATTAAATTGGGTATGTATTTTTTCTCTCAAACCCCTCTATTTATACAGAAAGTTCCATCCTGCTCTTCTACTGTCTATGTAAGGTGCTTCACAACCCACTAATATCACAATATAGCATTAAAATATATTTAATAAAAATGCAAAAAAATAATAATAATGAATCAGAGGCAGGGAACTCTGTTTATTTTAAAATAATGTATTAAGCTGTGGTTCAGCAATGGCTGGAAGGCCAAGGGTTCCCCATCCTATTCTAGTGCCAATGCAGTGTCCATTAGATTACCTGGCATTCTCATCTTGGCTTACTTGCCTTGAGCTCCTGGCACATCATTTGGTAAGAACAATGCTTGGGAAGCCCAGTTTGGGGTCTTGTTCCTGAAACCAGCTTTGGCCCAGGACTATGGGCTGAGTCTCTCCAATATGCCCTGTTAAAATTAAACTTTGCACCATCATGTAGAAATGTTCTCATTCATTCTCAGCACCATGGATCAACATAAAAGATGAAGAACCATGATGTCAGTGGTGCACTGTGATTAGACTGGAAAGTAACAAGGGAGATGCAAGGGGGGAAACCCTCTCTTTGGTGCAACAGGACATGCTTAAATTTTGGGTTGAGGGAGAGAGTCTGAGGAACTGACACCTCCTTAGTGATAGCTGGTGCCTCACACTTTCAAGCCAGCAAACGTCTTGAAAACTGCCTGATCTATTCATTACAGCCAGCGGACAAAAATTCCACTGTCAATTCACACACACAGGCCTCCCATTAAAATTTAATGGGACTGCGCATGCGCAAGGGCAGCCCTTTCCACAATAGCTTTATTACCACTAAGTGGCAATTAATAACAGCCTTTATATATATAATAGCCTGTTAATATTTCCAGCCCTTGCTATCGCACAGTTGTTATGACGGCAATTGTGAATTAAGACCGAAAGGGGGAAGCCCTCCTTCTTTTTCCCTGCTTCCCTCCGAAGAAGTTTCCTTTCTGTTACCAAAAGTTTGCCTAGCCTTATTTTTATAGCTGGGTGAGAAAGGATTTACAGGGAGTTGAAATCACTGGAGCTAATTAGTTGAATGGCCCTATTATTTATCCAGGGACACGTACTACAATAATTGCTATTGCAGGTTTCAACCATCTCCAGGATATTAATTCCAGAGCTCTCATGTCATCTCAGTACAGTAAAACTTCCAAATGGCACCCTGAAGGTGCATAATCTCATTTTAAAACTCCTTTTTCTTCCTCTTTTTTCTAAGGGAACTGGCAGAATCTCCTTCCATAAAAGCTGAAAAGAAAGGAAAGAACTCATAATATTTCCCTCATAAGAAAACACTTATATTTTTCTTATTATATTTCTCCCCCCACCAATCCTCTGACCTTTTCTTCCCTGTTCTTATGCTTTCGATGATGGAAGTGCTACAGTGTGCCATTTATTTGAAAACTGGATCTCTATACTTCCCACCCAGTGATTGAATGAGATTCTACATGGTTTCCCCAAAAGGTTTTAGATGTCACACAGATAACACTGATAACCCGCCCCTCAGATGTGGGGAAATACTCAGTTACGTGCAAGTGGGACAAACAATGCTACTTTGAACTTACCCAGAGAAATCAACTCTGAATTCTGCAAAACAAAGGCAATAGAACAAATATTCTCTAGAATTTTTAAAGCATGCACTGGAATTCGGCGGATCTTTTACTGTGCACATATATTTTGCATATTTGGACTCACTGGATCATGGGATTTGTACTATTCATGGTGCGCTGCCAATAACAACAAAGAATAAGAAACAGAATCAAGTGTTCTTTATATGGGAGCTGATGGAATCACATAAAATTTTACATCAAAATAAAGTTAATTCAGAGAAAAGTTATAGCCTTCGGCAGACTGTACTCACTTAAACTGGCATGGAAAATTCTAATTGATATTCTCCTACAGTACAGTTTTTCTAATGATCCCATTCACGAATGCTGGTGGATCTACACATTTTAGAAGAAATAAGGTATAAAATAACTGAATTTAAGGTTGATGCTAAAATTATTTCAGTGCCCTAAAATTCAAATTCATCAATAAGATTTAAGACTAAAAAAATCTCTCAAAGTTGAATTTTAAAAGCACTTACTTATTTTGCCAAACCTTTATTAGGCGTTACAAATATAGGCCCATCATAAAACGTCCATATATAAAAATTTAAAATATATACAAATAAACTGCCATGTAAAATATGTAATGACGAGGATATTCATTGGAGTTTCTTCCTGTTAAATAGTGCCATTCACCACTCAAAGAGATGCTATTGACAAAAACTCAGCCACCCTTGTGGTTAATTCCGGGTTAATGCCAGGCAGATAGAACTTGATATTTTCCTTGTGCCATGATGTTAGACTACCCAAAATGGGGATAGCATGCCTTTGCTTAGCTGGTTGTATAATGGGCAGTAGAAAAGAACATGTTCTACAGTGTCCAGCACATTCAATGAACATCTGCAATGTCTATCATTTCTGGGGATGTTTAAATATCTGCCCTTGACAAAAGCAAAGGAGGGAACGTTCCATCAGGCTGGAATTATTAATTTTGAGATATAAGTGAGCCTGTTATCTGTTGTCTTTAAATACAATAAATTTTGTATGGGAGCAAATTTTATTTACAGCTGACTCAATATTTTGTTTTAAAAGTATGATTTGAAAATGTTTAAATGTTCTACATGTTCTCAAGTTTTACTGACTAGATCATATTTTGTATACACTTTCCATCACCTAAAACAGCTTCTGAATGCTTGAATATACTTAAAATCTGACAATTGGATACCACATAAATTTATATTTTTACTGTGTGTCATATGAATCTATTCCCCAAAGAAAACAATTCACTTAGAATATGATTCCAATACGATTAGGAATCAATAAAAAATATGTGGTGGACACATGTCAGTTAAGGATGGGCAACCAGTCAATTTGTGGTCTCTATGCATTTTCACAAGTGTTCATCTGTTTGATCCTTTTTCTGCATTAATGTGAAATTGGTTAAAACCATGAAAATTTCCACACATTTCTAAATGTATTTTCCCCTATAATACACATTTCTGAACACATTTTGATACTTCTTTTGAGCCAAGAACTCCATCAGAATAGTTGAGAAGTGTGAATATCTGTGGACAACAAAGTTCTAATCTGAATGTTAATCTGGAAGGTGCAGATCTGGTCAGCTCATAACAAAATTCACAAAGATCAAATTTCTGAAGCTTAATGCTTAGCACAAATTAAGTAAATGGAATCAATTAGCAGTGCCCAGAATCCACCAGCAGTGGTGGATTGCACTAAACATCAGCCACTGGTTGTTTTTTATCTACCATGCATTGTAATTAGTTCAGTGAACTCAATGACTGGGTTAGCCTTGCTTTGGCCACACACCCCGCTGTGCTCCTACAGTTAGTTCATGGGTGCAGGCCTGGGTGTATGCTTTGCATATGGCTGGCATCTTGGGAGAACTGGCTGGGAAAAGCCAACACTATCATTCTTCAAAACCACATTTAGAGGTTAATTACCAATGCAAGGAACAAACAACGTGGAATATCATGTTTTGCTTGTGAATTCCTGGCTTGCCAATGAGAGAGAATGCCAGATGAACCTTTGGACATGCTGTAATGCCTAACCGATTTTCTCCACAATGGCCAACCCCTTACGACAGGCATAGGCAAACTCGGCCCTCTAGATGTTTGGGGACTACAACTCCCATCATCCCTAGCTAACAGGACCAGTGGTCAGGGATGATGGGAACTGTAGTCCCAAAACATCTGGAGGGCTGAGTTTGCCTATGCCTGCCTTACGGCAAGGCCTCTGTTGCCTCCTCCCACTCAGCGGCATATGCAATGTGATTCTAATAAAAGCACCTAGATAAATGCACATTGTGGAACACACTTCCCAAGCTGGTTAGACCTCCTCATGCTCTGAGCTTTCTCCCTGCCCATCACTTCCAGGGTTATACATTGCCAAAATAGATTAGCCCATTTACTGCTAGTATATGCGCCTATCCTTATAAATACAAATGTACAGCTAAATAAACCCAGCAGAAATATGGGCTAAGGTGTACATAAGGGGGGGGGGCATACATAAACGCATAGCCATTCCTCTAAGAAATTTATCACACATCCCCCCCCCCCATGCTAGAATGGCGGCACATTCCATCTACGGCCTTGCACTTTATTGCCCTCTGCGGTAATATTAATAACGGTAAAAATAATAGCATGATCAGATAGCATAAGCTTTAAAGAAATGCCCCATTGTTATTCTAATGTTCCAAAAATCCCTCCTCCCCATACACACACATTTCTCCACATTCCAGTGTTTGCTTAGCTAAGTGATTTGCAATTATTCCCCTCCTCCCAGCCAAACATTTTCATTCTCTATTCCACTGATGTGCAAGGAAGAAAGAAAGCCATTTACTGTATGTTGCAGAAAGAGGAAGAGGGAAGCTATAACATTTGTTTAGGAAATTTATTTTAGCCAATATTTCTCAATAAAATAAAGTGTATAAATGAAATCAGACTGACACTGCTATATTTTCCACCTAGCTTGCGAATTAGAGTGGCACTCGGCAGTTGTCATCCATTTTCTCTCACATCTTTCTTCATCTTTTATATTTTTAAGGAGGAAAAACAGTATTGCAAGCCGAACAGAACAGTGGTAAAAATTTCGAAGGGTGTGTGCATTTAGGTGTGTAAGAATGACCTTTTTTGTTTATATTGTCCATTGTAGGGTTGTTCTGAAAGCACCATTACTGCCCTCAAAAAAATATGTATGTACTTTTGTACTGGTGAGGCAAGCTCTGTGGAAAAAAGGTCTTTTTTTCTTTTCTTCTGAGTGGTTCAGTTTGGACCAGATAAAACCTAGCTGTGGGGGCATCTCTTGGCCAACACTCAGGACATGGCTAATCTTCTTCTTCTCCCAGTCCTTGAAGCAGTTTTACAACTGTTTTCATAATGATTGTGATTTGTTTCATTCATTCATTTTGTAAGGTGAAAGATAAACATATTTCTGCAAAAACTCATATGTGCCTCTTTTAAAAAGTTATTATTAAAAAGACGACAGCCCTTATGAAAATGAGGGGAGAGACAAGACTGAGAGCCAATCCCACATTTTACTTAGCAATATGTATGGGAGGTGTAGGTGGTTGCAAAGCCAAGTTCACACTATGGGAGAAGAACCTCCTGCAATTACTTTTAAGAATGCACATCAGCCTAGATTTTGTTTTGCCATGTTCTTAAGCATGTAGCATGGCTCATTTGCTTGAATTATCTACCACAATTTCATTCGCAGACTCCTTTTCAGCAATGTTCCTGCCTGCTGTACATGAGATACTATTTGGGACAGGAAAGTATGGATTATCATATTTTTATCCTTTCCAATGGTATAATTTCACCATCTCAGTCCGCAGAACAACCAAAGCCATATAATGTTTGCACATACATTGCTGCAACTGTGGAGAGAGTGTATATGGGGATCTCTACAAAGTAGAGATCACCACTGCTTAATGAGGTCACCACTGCTTGATGAGGTCATTTTTCCTCCACATACAGGAGGCTCCCCACCCCCATGTTATGCTCCCAGTACAACTGACCATTGTGAAACATCCATGGTATTGTGTAAAACACAACCCGCCTTCTGCTTTTTAACAAGATTTCTATTTACTTCATCCAGCTTGCCTGGACATAAGGATTCAAATATGGCATATAGTTCATTGATCTTTGGGATATGCAAAAACAAAGTAAACGGACTTAGAAGGAAAAGGAAAGGCTTCCTCTCCCGCACCCCATATTTGCTCCACTTGGATGGAGAGATTTAATCTCACAGCTGGAACCAGAGGGTCTCTCACATTTGCCAATTCTACCAATAAATTTTTACTGCTGGGAAGATAATAATGGTAATAACAGTGTAATTTTTTTTTAAAGCATTCTATAAAGGGCTATAACTGTAACTTATTACAACCCCTCTTTAAGTAACTACGACTCAGGTATCATCTCCGTCGCTCGCTTAGCACTAGTGGGAGTTGTGACAAATCCAGGTTCAGTGGCTGCCCTTGCATCTCTTGAAAAAGCACTATTAGAAGCTGGATTAAATATAAAAGTGAGTCTTTGCATCATAGATTACAGATGTTCTTTCTGGATTAAAAAATACAATGCAGTATTGTAGGCAATACTGTTTACTAGGCCAGGCAACAACAGAATACAGTGGTGCCCCGCAAGACGAATGCCTCGCAAGACGGAAAACCCGCTAGATGAAAGGGTTTTCCGTTTTGGAGGTGCTTCGCAAAACAAATTTCCTATGGGCTTGCTTAGCAAGACGAAAATGTCTTGCGAGTTCTTGCGATTTTTTTTCGCTCCCCACCCCCTTTTTCTAAGGCACTAAGCTGCTAATAGCCTTTTAGCAGCTAATCCGGTAATCCCTTAAGCCTTTAATAGCCGCTAATAGCCGCTAAACCTCTAATAGCGCTAATCCGCTAATGGGGTTGCTTCGCAAGACGAAAAAACCGCTAGACGAAGAGACTCGCGGAACGGATTCTTTTCGTCTTGCGAGGCACCACTGTATAAACTTTCAAGATTCAAAATAGAAACAAAATATAGGCATAAGCCATGCTATTAAGCCAAACTCTTTCTGTGTATACTTTCAAGTCCTCAACTCAGATATTGGCCTGGTTCAAAAACACAATAAGCCATATTGTAGGTTAATAAGGCAGTATGACTGTGTGGGTTTCTGCAGTCACTTTGGTCCTCCCCGGTCCATTTTACTGCTGCACAGCACACTGAGTCAGTGCATCATCCACACTGGAACTTGTGATGAAGCTCTCTCCTCAATGACTACAAGTTGTAATCAAGAACAAGCCTTGGGTACAGCTCATCGCTGGTGATCAGAGACCCCCAGTTCAGACAACATGCTAAACAAAGCCTTGGCTTATGTAAAAAAGGACCAGCTGAGAGCTTCTCTCTAGAAAGCCACACATTTGTGCAGTTTCAGTAAGCCACAGTTTGGCTTTCTGTGTCATGCAAACCAGCTGTTTCTCTATACCCACGAACATGGCAAACAGGCACGAAGCTTTGACATTATTTTGGATTCTTCCCTCTCCTTTGCAGTGCACATCCCATTAGTCACAACTCTTGTTACTTCTCTGTGGACAATATTGTGAAAGCCCGGCCCTTCCTCTCTGCTCCCTCATATTCCTGCCTAGAGCACCACAAATTTCTTCCTCTCTAGCCTTCTACCATCAAACTTTATTCTTCACATTCCTATCAAGAGCTCTGCTTCCCAAACCAATTACCTGTCTCATTGCTCAGACTCTGTGACTTCAAATCCTATCACTGGGCTCACCATCCCCTTCTAGGACCACCTCCTTATCCTTACCTTTAAACTTCAAGGCTTTCCCACCCACTCACTTTATCTCTCCACTTTTGCATCCATATATCTCCAGATATGTGTGGTCTTGGTTTCTCTACCCACCAACAGCCACTGTCTTCAATGAATCCATTAATTATTTCTTGCTGCCCCTAACATACTTTTTAGAATGCCTACATGGTGCCACCTTTCCCTCTTCCTTCAAACCACAACTCAACATTTTCTTCTTCCATTAAGCTTTTTGCTTAATCTCCAATTCTAATGAAGCCTAAATACATGTGACTGCATTTGTTAACTTGAATTATTTGCTACCCTTGGCATGTCCTCCATGCCTCTCTCCCTCAACGCTCTCTAAATTTAGACTTTAAAGTCCTTGGGGCAAATATCTTTCTTTTGCTTATTTTAGGGCCCAGCTATGTGTCACAAAGCAAATGTGTTTGGTTAGCTCAAGTAAGTCAAGCTGACCCCCTTTATCCAGACCTTAGAACATATGCTATATGCTCTAACATGCCATAGGCTGGGACCTTGATAAGGTTCTTGTGCTATTCATGGTGTAGTCTTGTCATACAAGGGCACTTTCACAAGACTATTTTACCACAAGGCTAATGGCAATGACTCTGCTACCTTAGAAATGATAGTCTGACTTGGCTCCAGTGTATCACTCTCCTGGGCAGGATGAAGGAACTGGGAAATCAAATACATTTTGGTTTCTTTGAAGAACACAGAATCTCAATAGCAAAACAGTTCATAATCATTCAAATCAATTAACTAAAATCAATTACTCTTGTGCTAAGTTTATGTGGTAGTAACTCCAACAGAAATCAACAGAAAATGTGCATAAGATTACTGCCAATGAATTTGTCAATTAGCTACACTGATTAATCAATTAATGCACCCATCTCTAATAATATAGATGGTTGGGGGAAAACAACCACTTTTTTTTTTGTTACTGGTGTGCATAGTAACCATAATTAGCATGTATGCTTTGCTCGGAAAAAGCCACCCACCCACCCCGCGGCTATCATTACCGGTGACTTTTATAACCTGCTTTATAAGAGGTTATTAAGGAATATGCCACGGGATGGTAATTGCTACCTAATATGAATAAGGCATTTTATGAAATGGCTCTTTTATTTAGACTGTTAACTGGAAAGTGGTAGCCATTATAAATAAGAAGGTGTCGGGGGGGGGGAGCGCAAGCGCAAAAGAGCACAGTAGCTAACTTACAGAATGTGCAGTGAGATCAAGGCTTTAGAAGTAACACAACACAGTGCACAGTGAGTGTGTGTGTCTGTGTAACATATGCCATGAAGCACTGGGAATGCTAGAAGTGTGTGGCTTGTATACTGTTGTGAATGAAGACCCTGACAACACAGTGCTTATTTTTTAAAAAAACAAAAAACAAAACACAGAGGTGTTATGGTTCAGGCCATGCTTCCCAGAAGGAAAAAAACACCCAGATTTTTCAAGTAGGTTCAGCTTGAAAAGTTGGGTGACAAGAGCACCTCTAGGCCAACACTCCTGTCATCACCAACATATCCCCCCTTCCAAATCTGAGAGTAGTTTTTGCAACAGTTTTTATGACGTGGGGGGGGGGGGGGTTGGTACACAAGAACAGCTATGCCAGATCAGCTCAAAGTCCTATCTGGTACAGATTCCTGTATTCAACCAGGTCTTGGAGCTACCCAGATGCCTGCTAGAAGCCCATAAGCAGGACCTGAATGCAACTTCACTCCCTCCACTTGTGATTCCCAGGAGCGAGTCCTCAGCTCAGCCAGTCCCAATACCTTGGTTTCCCTCTACCATTGCCTTACTTTTTTGGACTACATTATGGAAAAAGATCTCTCCACCTTTGTGGAAATAAATTAAGTGTTGTACATGAAACTATAGCTCAGTGCTATCACATACATACTTCACACACAAAGAAACCAAAATTGACAGATTCTTCCATTCCTACTGTTGGTGGTAGTTTATGGAGTGGCAGAGGCTGAAATGCCATAGAGCTGAAGCAGTACAATATGTAGGGGGTCCTCAGGCTAATCCAGCCTGCCTGGCCTCTCAAGTCCAACCCCCAGAATTCTCTTCAGGCAGTGCCCTCTCCCCTCTAGACCAACCTGCCCTCCACCTCCTCACCCCCCCTAACTGGGAGAGGAATTACTTTCATCTCCATCATGACATACTGATGTTGTTGGACTCCCATCATTCTTGACCATTAGCAATGCTGGTTGGGGCAGATGGGAGTTGTTGAGTCTGTTTGCAGCGACACAGAAAGAAGTGCATTCTTGGCGATGGGACCTGTCCAACCCTTTGACTCTCCCTCCACCTCACCCAGTTGGCTAGGCGCCTCTTCATCTACCCTGGGAACTTTCTTTTCAGGAGGCAGAGTAAGAACTGGCCCAAATAATTTCTCCTGCCTTACAGAGGTGTGCAGCAACAGTGACACAGGACCCTCTTTTCCATCACTACCTGAATTTTGCCCACCCCCAGCCTCATCTGACAGAGCCTCCCATTCTCACCCCATCCTGGCTGATGCCATGGAACCCATGACACATCCTTAGTACCAGCTGATCAGAAAGAGAGCTGCTGCTGCCTGTCAGAGTAGTTAATACTAGATCCGTTCTTTGGTGAGTTGGTAAAAAAAAAATTTGACACTGGGCACATGTTGAATTAGAATTCAAATTGTGAATTCTTGATGTAGTTGGTATTTGATTAGTCCTTTAAAATCACAAAGTAGTTGCAGGGGTACCCTTCCTTCTCTTACTTATCCCTTTTTCCAGAGAAATAACAACTGCAGAGCACAACTGCCTCCAAACCTGAGACGCAGAAGGTCCTGTTGCTACCATGAGTGCTACTGCATGCTACCCAGCTCTTATTTCACACTGATATCTGCACCCCGACTGACATACCATCTGTTTATAGAAGTCATGTTAAAAATCTCCCCTTTCAGACACTCATAGTGTCACCCATAGGTACCACAGTCAAACTTTGCAGTCTGGAACAACAGTATCATAACATGCAAGAAGATCTTTATGAAAAGAATTCCTTGTGGAGTGTTTTAAAGGAACAAAAAATAGGCAACCCCAACCTCACCACATCCAACAATGTGGCAACACATATTCCTTACCCCATAATTAACCCCACTTGGCAGCCTGGGCATAAGTTTGAGCACCAAACACTGATTATCCACAAGCACCTTGGCATTCACAAATTCTACTACTCTTGCAGGTTTTTAATTTTGAGGCAGGAGACTTTCTGCCTCTTTGGGAAAAGCAACAATGTGGATTTTAGAAAGTAGACATAGTTGTCAACCTCCAAGCAACAAGTAGATGGCACTGTAGCCATTGCAGGATGAATTTTCTAATGTGCAAAATGGGAAGGGGTGGCAGCAGGGGGAGGAGGGAATGGGAAATAGTCTTCCAGCAGTGACAAACATGGAAAACAAATAGGTCTTCCAAATGTTAACTCTTCTGCCTGTATCAGATTATTGCAAAAAAGGAAATAAATGAAGGACATCACAGAAAGAAGAAAAATTGATCTATTTTCTAAGCTGTTCGAATAAGCCTGCAGGTCCAAACATTTCATCAGCTGTTTTCCCGGTGAAATTTCAGAGTTGGCTCATGGGGTGTTGAGAGGAATGAGGGGGGGGGCATGCTCAGATCATGCAAGAGCTGCACTGTAACTCATTAGTAATATTTTTTTCCGTAGGGTCCCCATTAAGCAAAGCCACCAGAGTTAAAATGATTCATGGGTGAAAATCCATATAGAAAAGCATTACCGTCAGGGCTCTCTTAATACACCATAATTAATATCAATTGAATTAAGGAGAATGAGTTAAGCAAAATGTTATTATACACAATGCGAACACAGCAGCAGGCCCCCTCCCTCCCTTCTAAACCAAAAGTGATGCTTTCCCATATTTCGGCTGCCATGCACAGACCAATAAATCCTCCTAAATTTGCCTCCCAAGGTCAAAGAGGGTAGGAGATACATGTATATGATTTTCTACTCTGCTCTGGAAAAAAAGAAAAGATGATCAGGGGTCAGTGCCACCCACAGTACTACTTCCCACTTCAGACTAACTGAGACGATTACAGGGCTGATTCTCATGTTATTTATACTGGAGGATCCTATAACACGTTATGTCATGCTGTGGGGAAAATGAGCAGGTTGTTACCGTCATTTATGGAGGACCAGAATAAGGTGTAGTGATGGTATGGAAGTACTACAATAAGCTTTAAAGGTTTAAAAACATTTTTGAATAGCGTTGCCAGAATGTTGTCAGAAGAGGCAGAGACAGTATTTGGGTGGTCTTTTTTGAGTGCATATGTGTTTTTAAAGAGCAGTGCTATGGTTCGGATTTACTTGGGAGCCTTGCCATTTGCTTTGAAGCTGTACTCTTTAATTCTACAGGCCAAACTAGACATGGCATGGAAGTAGGAATTGGGGGAGAAATGGTATTCAGTTTGCACTTAGACGCGAACCAACCTAATTCACAATTTCAGGAAAAAAATACAAGGATTTGTAACACACCCATCTTTCAAAATTCACACTTTGCCATATTTTGCAAAGTCAAGTAATGTGAACAAAAATGTGGTGATGGCTGTTGGTCAGTGTGACTGGTAGGGCACAAGGTAGGGACACCAGCAGTAGGTGGCGCCAGAGTAACTGACAGGCAGAGCCACCCCCAACTGATGGTAAGGAAGAAGGCAGGTAGGTGGCGGTGGCAGAGGGCAGATTGAGGTCGATGGGACAGTTCCCCATTCACTCTAGTGGTTCAGCTTCCACTGGAAAACTGTATATACCAGGACAAAGTGTGCCTAAAAACACATATATTCATGAAAGTAACACACAGAAATACATGGTATTAGGGGAAATTGGTTTGCAAAAAGTGTGCATATTGGGCAAAATTGCACAGAACAATGAGTATGAGAAATTTGCACAAAACACTGATGAATGTAATAATAATAATAATAATAATAATAATAATAATAATAATAATAATAATAATTTATTTATACCCCGCCCACTCTGGGCAGCTTCCAACAAAACACTAAAATACAATAACCTATTAAACATTAAAAGCTTCCCTAAACAGGGCTGCCTTCAGATGTCTTCCAAAGGTTTGGCAGTTTTTTTCCTCCTTGACATCTGGTGGGAGGGCGTTCCACAGGGCGGGTGCCACCACCGAGAAGGCCCTCTGCCTGGTTCCCTGTAACTTGGCCTCTTGCAGCGAGGGAACCGCCAGAAGGCCCTCGGCGCTGGACTTCAGTGTCTGGGCAGAATGATGGAGGTGGAGACGCTCCTTCAGGTATACTGGATCATTTAGGGCTTTAAAGGTCAGTACCAACACTTTGAATTGTGCTCGGAAACATACTGGGAGCCAGTGTGGGTCTTTCAAGACAGGTGTTATAGGGTCTCAGCGACCGCTCCCAATCACCAGTCTAGCTGCCGCATTCTGGATTAGTTGTAGTTTCCGGGTCAGCTTCAAAGGTAGCCCCACATAGAGCACATTGCAGTAGTCCAAGCGAGAGATAACTAGAGCATGGACCACTCTGGCGAGACAGTCTGCGGGCAGGTAGGTTCTCAGCCTGCGTACCAGATGGAGCTGATAAACAGCTGCCCTGGACACAGAATTGACCTGCGCCTCCATGGACAGCTGTGAGTCCAGAATGACTCCCAGGGTGCGCACCTGGTCCTTCAGGGGCACAGTTACCCTATTCAGGACCAGGGAGTCCTCCACACCAGCCCGTCTCCTGTCCCCCCAAAACAATACTTCTGTCTTGTCGGGATTCAACCTCAATCTGTTAGCCGCCACCCATCCTCCAACTGCCTCCAGACACTGGTTGCTTTTTAAAGCACAAAATGACATAGAAATGTGGTGAACTGAATTTAAGATTTGAAAAACAAGAAACAGAGAAACCTCAATAGAGAGTTGGCCACCCCTACACAGAAGACAGAACAACCTGAGTTTTTTAAAGCGTTCATAGTAGCAGTGGAGAGGGACGCTGATTCAGATTGGGACCACAGATACAGAGAGGGGAGCTATCCATTTCCCTACATACACACCATTTCCCCCAATTATAATCCATCCAAAGCTATGGTTCCATGGGGCAAAACATTCAAGTACCATATGAGGCAAATAAAATCCACCTCAGCTATTAATCAAGAAAATGGCACTACACTCCCAATCTGAATTGGTGGCCTCCATGGCTGCTATTATTCTTTAAAATAAACAAAATAACAGCAACGTGGGAGATTCTGTTCACATGTATCCTGCATGACATCTAGGTTAACACAGTGAATGGAGACAGAATACCCTTCCCCAGTAGGGAAGAGAAAGGGATTCTGTACGTGCTTAGAGGTACATTATTTGTTTACATCTGTTTCTTTAAACAAAGGGCATTGCCAAGGAAGGCAGCGGTGATACAAATTGGGTGTGGTTAAAGGGGAAGCTACACCTCAGCACCACCTGAAAGAGAATAGCCACATGTTTTTCTACTGCTTGTGCAAAAGTAGCTTGGGGGGTGAATTATGATTGGAAGAACTGGTGGAAGCGAAAGGGTTAAGCATCTCCCCACCATCACCAGCACTCTTCCATTCAGATCTGCTGCTTCTTGTGGCCGCTTTTGATTAAAATGTTAAAAGTCAAGACTGCCACACAAATCCAACATGTAACAACATCATATCACAAATGTTGTGGTATGTCAGGAGCCTATTCAAAGGACAACAACATTAGTTAACATTATATATGGCCTAGAAAATAAGCCCTCAGGCAAGAAGTTTCAGCATTCAGTTCCAGTGTACTGTGTGTCAGAGTGGGGTCAGAGGCTGGTTGTGGTTACTCAGAGGCAAGGAAAGAGGTATAACAGTGGGTATCTGTTCTTATTACTGTTTTGCATATTTTCACTGAATCACTATTTCCCCCCAGCTCTAGCCAGGAGTCAAATGAACACATGAAGCTGCCTGTAATATATGCATTATCAACTAAGTACCTGGCATGTGGAAGCTTTTAAAATAATCAACAATGACCCAGGAGGCCAGCCCCTGCTGACTCAGAGGTGTGGTCTGAACAGGTTGGTTACTGCTCTATGCAGGGTCCCAAATAACGCATCATCCGAAATAACGTTTGCTTAGCCACTAATGTAGCTTGTAGTGAGTTTCTGCATGAACAGCTGAAGACCACATACTGCCTATTATGATGATTATTATCATCATCAATACCACCATTAGAATACTATCTTTCATTACTTTCAAGTTCAAGAAGTAATTCCCAAGGTATATATTTGGTCCATGTAGCACAGTACTGACTACTCTGATTGGCAGCAACCCTTTGGAGGAGATCTTTCTATTACCCGCTGTCTGGTATTTTCAACTGGAAAAGCCAAATGTAGACCTTCGGCAATGGAAAGCATGTGCTCTACCACCAAGTCATGGCCCTCAGTTGGTCAGGGTTTGAAAGATTGTCAAAGGAACAGGAAAAATATGAATTGGTAACCATTTATTTTACACACACACACACACACACAGGCACACTGGTGCCCTAGGTAGAACTTCAAGGTAAAGACAAAGCATGTGGAGTTGGACAAAACCTGGAGGGTCACGGATGAAGCAATAACTGAATTTAGAAGAAGCCACAGCAGCAGCTGACAGGTATGAAGCGGTGTCAGGGAGAAAATCAGACAGTTACAGAAGAAATCTGGCAGAATCCATTAGGGGCTTAGAGCTTTCCCCACGAAAACCTGCTCTTAAGCTCTCAATCAGAGCAATGGTAAATCCATGGAATAACCCAATTGTTGTTTGCTCCAATTCAACTTTAAAGAGTGGGTTTCCATGGGGAAAGCTAGGGGGGGAGGCACTCAGACATGGAGAGTTAAAATGTGGACCTCTGTCTGTCTGTGTGGCAAAAGGTTAAGTGTAGATAAGCCCATAGCCAGTAAAATATTGGTTGGCTCAGAGCTCCAAACGGTGCAGCTTCCAGTCCTGCATGTACAGGCACCTTATAATGCCAAATGTGCAGTGCATTTAACCCTCGAGATAACAATAGTTAATGTTCAAATGTGGAGTTGTACAACTCTATTTTTCAATACTCCATAGGTGTCTGGGTTGTAGAGATTCACAAAATGTAGCTTTGTGTTTTTCTGTCAATAGAGCCAGGGCCACGACTTTTCTGAGGTATCAGGACATGTAGCTTAGTCTCATATGAAAGTTAAACATCCCAGAACAATTTGAGGACTGGAGGATACTTTCCACACCATGGAGGCTCCTGATCATTTCATATCGTCTGCCAGTGCATGCATGAACATAACAAGCCATCTGTCAAATGCCAGGCTGGACCATAGGCTTCATGAGAAGCACTGTGTGAAAAATCCATGTGGCAAGTACTATGCATGCATTTCAATTGCCCCCAGTAGCTGCTCATTTGTGTCGTTTGGACCCTAAGCCTGTATTTTCCAAATGCTTCCAAGGATTCTGTAATTAAGAATCTCAGGGAAATTTTGTATGCCCATTTAGGCATGTGGTTCTGCTTGAAATTGCTGTGCATGTGAACTGTTTGGGGCAGACAAGCCTTCATATAAATAATGTGGCTTTTTTGCATGCTACTACAAACCACAGTGAATTACTGAATCTGTGTATCAAAGGCAGGCTTAGGCCATTCAAATCCAAACCTAGTCCTGGAGTGTGCAACCCCTAGTCAAGGATCCCCAAGTTCAGTTGCTGGAAGACTTGAGTTGCAGCAAAGGCTTTGGACCAGAAACACAGCAGGCAAAATGTGTTACTCTGTTGGCCAAGCAAGGGCAAAAAGTCAGGGTCCTTTAAATTATTCCAAGCCTAGTCAATGCAAAGGTTTCATATTGTCTGCCAACAACAGCAATTAATGCTGCACATGGTAATGGCAAACACTCTTTTAGATTATATAGGTACTGTCATGTGAAGCAAATATCCATTTCGTGCATTATTTGCATAACTTATGAATTTTGTTAGTGCGGAGATAATGCAAATGAGAATCCAACAGGACATTCTTGCCACTAGAGGTTTTTACAGAGCACAGAAGGTTTGAGTACAAAAAGCAAGTTAGCCTCCATATGTACACTCCCAGTGTTCTGGCATTGAGAAAAATCACTAGCTGGCTGTTTAGTGATGGTTACCCAGCAAATACAGTTTCTAAGGAAGAAACACGATCCCAGGGGTTTGAGAGATGGGGAGGGATGTTAGGATAAAGGGGAAAGGATGCTGAAATTGCAAGAGATAGTGAACTGCAAGCTCTGAGCCAACCGCCTCAGGACTAGGTTGAAATTAGTTGCTTTTGACCGCTGGGTGACCTCATGGACTGCCTGTCCTGATGGACAATCTACTCCCTCAGTCCTTTAAATGCACATTCTTCTTCTGAAATTACAGACAGTATTCGGCTTGCTTACCCTCTGCCTAGACTAACTATGACCCTGCCCTGCTGGGATATGGGCTGAAGGCTAAGGCGGGGAGTAGGGGAGGGATCCATCTGGGGGAGTAAGGAATACGATGGCTTGCCTCTCACATGAAGATCCTGCAAAATTATGACATTCCAAAGTCTGAGAAGAAAACAACATTAATTTTTGTTTTTACATCAAAGGGGAAGATGTACAGAAATGACCATCTGAAGCAGCTTGGCCTTCTCACAGAGGAAAAGAAAAGAAGGAAATACTTGCTTTCCAATGCAAACCTTTATTTAGCTGAAATAGATGTAAAATAAATTTCCCCCACCCAAGAATTTTAAGTGCTTTTGGTTTGTTTAACATGCCACTATTATCAAGATATCTATGTAAAACGTATTTTACATAGGAATTTATTTTCTGAATGTAAGAAGTGCCCTGTTTGGTCAGAGCAGTCATCCACCCAACACATAATTCCAGCTCCTCTGGGGGTCAGCCAAATGTCCCAGGAGGTTCACAAGCAAAGTGTGATGGTGATAATAGAATCCTAAGAGTTGGAAGGGAACAAGAGGGTCATCTAGTCCAACCCCCTGCCAATACAGGACTCTTTTGCCCAACGTGGGACTCGAACCCATGACCCTGAGATTAAGAGCCCCATGATCTATCGACTGAACTGTCCCAGCTGTGATAACCACTCTTAATTGTTAGTTAATGTTAAGCAAAGGACTCTGATCTCTGAATGGTTGCCTTTTTTTGCTACGATGACCAGTCTGTGCTTAAAGATCTCAAAACAGTGGAACTTTTGTATTCTTTCGGGGGTCCTATTTATTCCATGATGATGGAAAGTATATGCAAGTTCCAGGGTGAGAAGGCATGTAGGCCACTATCTGGCTGAAGCTAAACAGATCTGAGTCTGGTAAGGGATGAGCAACCACTGGGGAACCACATATATGCCACCTTGGGTTCCATGATGGAAGAAAAGTGAGATAAATGTACAAGCGTTTCCCCAAATACCCTAAAGCTTTGTAGGGTGCCAGACTCCACAATAAACTTGGTGCCACCTAGTTACTTGTTTCCTTGTCATGGGGGTTGCATAATTCCATACCCTCCAACATTTCTCCAATGAAAAGAGGGATGTCCTAAGGAAAAGTGGGACATTCCAGGATCAAATCAGAAACTGGGGTGGCTTCTGTAAATCCAGGACTGTTCCTGGAAAATATGGACACTCAAGAGCTTGCTGGGAAAGCTAAAGCCAGACCCAGATCCAGCTTTCCACAGCCCTCAGTGTGAGCCCTGCCCCCAAATTGAGTGATAAGTCCACTTAAGTCAGAGGACAGGTGGGTGAGCGGAACTTCCCTGCAAACAAAAGCAGGAAGAAATAGGAAGCAGAGGTGTGGAAAAGGAAGCAACAGTGTAGGCAGGGGAGCAGCAAGAGGGCAGTGATGGTACTAGACTTTTGCCTGCTGCCTGAAGGTACTACCTGGCTATGTAAACCTGTCTGTATGCTAAATGAAATTACACCGTGGGTAGGATCTGACCCGTGAGTCATTAAGTGACTATTCCTGCTTTAATTCATGCACTATGAGACTATTTCCTGCCACAGGTCTGCAGCTTTTATTTTGAACAGATGAACAAAATTTCTTTGTCCACTCTTGCCACACTAGTAATGATTTCATAAACTCTTATCACAGTGGACTTCATTTTCCCCCTTAGGCTGCCCCAGCTATTTAAAGCTTCTTCTCCTAAAAAATAAGATTCATCCACACCATTACTTCAGAAGCCTTTTCCATGCAATGTTCACTTGTCTCCTATAGAGCATTTTTCAGGAAAGTATACAATACAGTAGCACCTCGGGTTACATACGCTTCAGGTTACAGACTCTGCTAACCCAGAAATAATACCTCAGGTTAAGAACTTTGCTTCAGGATGAGAACAGAAATCGTGCTCCGGCTGCGCGGCGGCAGGAGGCCCCATTAGCTAAAGTGGTGCTTCAGGTTAAGAACAGTTTCAGGTTAAGAACGGACCTCCGGAACGAATGAAGTACTTAACCCGAGGTACCACTGTACTCTAAATATGGAGCTGTTTTCCTCAGTTAAAGATCCTAGCTCACACATGCAAAACTTATTTGTAATCATCTTGCAAAATTTATTTGTAATCAAATAACACATTGTATGCATTTTGTAGTTTGACTCTGTAAAAACAGTCAGCCAGGTGCATGCAAAAGGGTTAAAACTGCAAAGAATAAAGATAGGAAACTGACCAGAGTAGAGGGCTAGACCCAGATTGTGAAGCAAAACCTCTCTACCAAGTCTTCTCAGTATTTCTTTAAAAAAGAAAAGATGCTGCAGTCCTGTCAGGAAATCAAATTCTTTAACAAGTAATCTTTTTAGCCACCCTTTTAGTCAATTTTGGTTAGCCACCCTTTTAGTCAATTTTGGTTTCTCTGAGTTTCACTTTTTTTCCAGTCTCAGATTCGGTTCTCCACATTTACACAGCAGTTTTCTTTTCTTTTTGTAAAGTCCTCATTAAAATTCATCAGCATGTTAGAGCGAATTGATCCTAATAGACACATTTCAATCCATTTTTTTGCTCAACAGATGCATTTTTGCAAGAAACTTTCCACTAATATAAATGCATTGTGCATGTTATTTTCACCAATATGTTCTCTTTAATGCATATTTCACCAGAATAATACCCTTTTGTACAGTATTTGGCTGGAGAGCTGGATTGCAAAATTCAGAGAAGTGTGAATGGCTGTCTTTTGGTTGACATATTGTTTCAAGAAGTGTGAGTAGGTTCACCTTTAAATGTGAATTGAACCCAATTTCTGCCCATCCCTAACCACCCTTGGTAAATGTGTGCAGATTAGGGTGGGAAGTAGTTGTAGTACTCTGCAGTGGTAATCAATTTTCTCATATCCAAAGACACAGGATTTCTTCATTTCTACTCCATGTGCCCCAGCACTGACCCTCACATTAAAAATATGGGGCTTAACCCCAGAACCTCAAATTTCAACAAAAAATAATAATGCTATTGCTAGACAAGGAAGACCTTCCCACTCACTGCTCTATCCCTCATCTTGTCTATCATAAATGAACTGTGTGCTGAGAGACAGGAAGAGAAAGTAATACATGTTAATTACAATTCACACAAGCCCAAATAAAGCATCACTGCCAGATAAAATTCGAGAAAGCCATGCAAGGCTTTTAAATGCACAGCAGTTTCACACATGGCCTGTCATTTGGTCTGCTGCTGTTTGTTTTTGCTGTACAGTACTGTGTTGCCTGACCTTTGTGGCTCCAACTTGGGGGTCCGTCTAATGTTCCCAGACAGTAACCTTTTCACCTGATTTCACTTCGATGACCTCAGAGACCCTTTCTGTCTAAAGACTCATGTCAACGGTATGTAGAAAATGCAGCCACCTAGCCTCTGGAATGCCTGCTCAAAAATATTTCAAGCTGTGGATCTGCAAGCTTTAGCTAAAATAGTAAAGGATGAAAGAAATGTGCAACAGGGATGGAAAAATATATTATTATTTTTTAAAAGTAAGAGGAGGAAAGGGTACCCGACTGAAGAGGCTATTGCTCTGCAATTCTTGAGTGAAAACAGATTTTCACACAGATCTCTGCTATATGAATACTAAGGAGGTGCTGGGGGGGCAGCTTTCAGTAACAGGTAACCTCACAAGGATTCTGAAGCACCCCAAGCTTTGTGTAACTTTCTGCTTGTTCTGTAGCCCTCCAAATCAGTGACTAAGCACACATTTAAATGAGAGGTTGGATGTGTACAATGTACTTTCCTGTGCAGAGTTCCATGCAGCCCAGTATCACATTTAAAGGGTTTATAAGCCTAGGCCCTGATGTGTGGAAATGCAGAGTTTGTGGGGAATTGCAGTTTCCATCCAGGTCACAGACATCTAGTATGTGAATTTTGTATGTAAAAGGATGAGTACATAGGTTAAGAATATGTGAACACTGTCTATAATTCTATCCTTGGACTTGCTGATTACAAGGCCAGCAGTTCAAATCTATGCGATGGGGTGAGCTCCTGTTGCTCTCCCCCAGATCCTGCCAACCTAGTAGTTCAAAAGCATACCAGCACAAGTAGATAAATAGGTACCACTGCAGTGGGAAGGTAAACAGTGTTTCCGTGCACTTGTCACGGTGCTCCTTGCACTGGAAGCTGTTTAGTCATGCTGGCCACATTACTTGGAAAAGCTGTCTGTGGACAAATGCCAGCTTCCTCGGCCTGAAAGTGGAGATAAGTGCTGCACCCCATAGTCGAATTCAACTGGACTTAACTGTCCACACATCCTTTACCTTTACCTAATTCTATCCTAATCCCAGGTGTGCTGGAGATTGTACGATTGAAACTATTATACAGTTAAGAAAGGTGGGGAGGAGTGATAGCTCCATAGTGCAGGTCATGCCTTGCACACAGAAGGCCACAGTTTCAATCCCTGTAATTTGCATTTAAAAGCACCAGGTAGCAGTTGATAGGAAAGAGACAGAGAAGCTCTTTGCACAGATCCTCTGTTAAAAATGGAGGGGAGAGCAGGGTTCCAATCTGGGGATCCAATTAAATGTAGGCATGTTTAAGAGGGCATGTTTTAATGTAGAAGAGGCCAAGCCAGTACAAACAGGAACTGAGCAGGAACACCAAACATTTTCTTAGGAAGTGTGGATTTTTGAGACCTTTCACAAGCACCAGAGGAGGAACTAGCTGGCACCAAATTGGCAACCTCTGTGGACTATCAAATTCAAATAGGTTTGTAAAATCTAATCTCAAATCCAGGAAGTAACCAGGAGCTACACAATCTTTCAGTGAAGACATCTCCATTCTTGACTCTGTTCAGAAACAACCAATCAATAATTTGGGAGAAGTAGGACAGGGGATCTTCAGGCAGCACTGAAAACTGCAGAGTCTGAGAAGGATATCTTCTTTGACCAGATTTCTCCTCTCCCACTCTCAGGTTTTAGATTTCCAGGCTGTGTAGAACCTTAATTAGGGGAAATTATTTTCATGTCCCCAACATCTCAATTAAATAAGGTTTAAGTGACCAGCTATTGACAGTTTTCTGACCAAGGCAGTGAGTGCCCAGGAGAACCATCCCCAGCATTCGCTGAATAATAGAACAGGGAGGCAAACGAGGGTGACTTTGTGCCTGAAAACCAGGCCTGGGCTGCTTTTTCCTTTGCAACTTATTAACTTCCACAAAGTTAATAAGAAAGGAAAAACAGCAACCAAGAACCAATTGAAATGGTAGCTAGGGATTTAGTCCAAAGATCAATTTTAATTAAAATAACCCCGCATGCATGTAACTGCTAGTGACAAGACTGGCCTAAAACATTTTGGTGCATATGGCTGAAATTCCAAATGGGGTCCTTCCTCCCACTAATTATTGAAAGGCAGAATCCACCAGGAAGTTATTTCTAAATAAAGTCTTACTGAAATGAATGGTAGCTTTGCAACTGAAATAAAGCTTGTGCAAGAGAATTTCCCAGTAGATGGAATTCCCAATGACAGATTAGTTTGTTCTCATTCTCCTGCTTTAAATAGTGATCAGAATCTGCCAGTGGAAGTGTCTGGACTCAGATTGCCTCATGAGAGGGCTGAGCCTGAGTAGCAGTCAATGTGGTAGTTTTTACCATCACTGTTGGAAACAAAAAGGTTTCGGTGGCCACATATGGCAAATCCTACAACCTTCTCCCAAAATCTGTTTCAGTTTACCAACTTTTTATGTGAGGGGGCCACAACTAAAGCACGTAAATTTTTGCGGGGGGAGAGAAAAAGAGAATTATCTGGAAGGAGAACTAAGGTGACAATTTGCATCAGCCATCTGAAATGCTAAAAAAGTTTACCTTCAAAAGAAGCACAATTGTAAAATGGATGAACAAGAAGCAAGTCCTGTCCAGCTGAATGGGACTTCTTTCTCATAAGTATGACTAGAAAAGAAGCCAAAAATATATCAAGATACCCTCTGCCCTAGCTTAAAAGTTTTATTTTATTTTATTTATTTATTTATTTATTTCTCTCCCTCTCTCTCTCTCTCTCTCACACACACACACACACACACACACACACAGCAGAAAAATAAAGCCATATTCAATTAACTTGAAATAATTGAGAACACACAAACCCAAGATGAAGATGGTAGGTGTATATCCAGCTGCCCTCCCGAAAGCATGCTGTTCATTTTGGAGTCTTGGATTGTGGTGGTATGTATGCTTCGAGAGAGAATTACATCCTCATTTAGGTGCCCCATAGCTGACCCAAAGTCTCTCGGTCGTGTGTAGCAGACACTCATCGTCAAATCAATAAGCATTAAATCAACCTCATTTTCTACTATTTAAATTAACTATAACCACTTTAATTGCGAATTCATCGCCAGCAAACGGCTTATTGCCTTTTACATTAGAGCCCCGATTTACTTGCATGTCACAGACCATTGAGAATGGTTCTGCACATTCTGGAAAATCCCTCCCCCGTTTTTGTGTGTGTATATCTCATACAGTAAGAGCCTGTTGGGCAGACAGCATTTTTAAAAGATGGCCTTTTAGCCTCTCTTGCAATACATAGAAACATAGGAAGCTGCCTTATACCAAAATAGATCATTGGCCTATGTAGCTCAGTATCATCTACACCGACTGGTACTGTGGCTTTTCCAGAGTTGCTGCCAGGAGTCTCTCACAGCTCTTTACTGGAGATGCCAAGGACTGAACTATGGTAAGCTAATAATAGAGAGCTGAAGCCAATGTTTTGGCTGACAAATAGTGAACAGACCATGTGCCCTCCCCAGATGTGCCCTTTCTCTTACACATCTGTCTTTTCCACCATCCCTCCCAACACCTTCTTGCCCATATCTGCACCTGTTTATATTTAAACAGGAGTGGTAGTCCTCAGGTAGCTGTGGGCAGGATGGATGGCTCTACCCTCCATCACACACTCAATGAACACAAGTGTCATCATGCCACCTGATTCCATAGAGATCTAAGAACAAGGCAAGCTTCAGGACTACCCTCAGGCTACAAACTATTCAGACAAGGAAATTACTATCACCCATCCATTACAGGCATAAAATAAACATCTAGAAAACTGTGATTCCGCACCAGCCCCTTGATAGGATACAGCTTCAGCTCTTTAACTTCTTCCACTGTACTACAGATTTCAGATTCTGGGCTTAGAACTGAGATTAATAGCTCAATACTTGGTTAATAAAACTGGGTATCATCAGAATATTGATGAGATGACAGTCCCAAATCTGCAGATGATCTCTCCCATGGGCTAGATATTTATTTAACTGCCCTGGCAACAATACCAAGCCCTATGCAACAACAGCAGCCAGTTAGCATGATGCAATGCTAGCTTCATCAAGGATTATACTTGGGGCTATAGCTCTGTGTTCAAGCAATTACTCCGCATACAGAAGGCCCCAATTCCATCTCTACTATCTCAAGCTAAAGGAATCAGATAGGAGCTGACAGGAAAGAGCTCTGCTGGAGACCACTGCTGGATTAAATAGTACTGGACCTGTTGAATCCAAATGGTTTACTTGGTATAAGGCAGCTTCATGTTCATTATGTCCCAACTGTCTCAGTGAGGGCCCTCCTGATTTTTCGTATCTTTGGTTAACCTTAAATTCTCTAGATGTTGTTAGACTCCTGTTCCTGTCCATCCCAGCCAGCATGGCCAATGGGCAGGGATGATGGGAGCTGTATGGGATGATTTGGAGGGCCACATGTTTCCCAACCCAGAGTTAAATGATGCATTACAGTAATGCATTTCTAGTGCCTCACCACACTGAGCAGCTATGCAAAGAACTGAGGGTTTATCAGTCTAAGGGTTTATGCACAATTCTGCTTGTGTTGTGCCTAGACAGCATGGGTCCAAGCAGTTTCTCACTTGACCCACACTTTCTAGGCACGAGTCCGAGCACTTTTCCCCTTGTCCCGCTCTTTTCCAAGGGAAAATCTGCTCCTAGCAATAGATTGGAACAAATGGCAATCTGGGAAACACCTGAATTGTTATCTGCTCCAATTGTGTGCTGAAGAGAGGCTTTCCCCAAGGGAAAGCAGCCAGACGAGAGGAATTATAGATAAGCCCTCTCTGTGGTGGCCCAGATAACATCCAAGGTTGAATCTCTGGCATATAGGATGTACAAAGGATGGGAAAACAGGGAGAACAAAGGTGGCAGAGAAAGAAAGAGGGTGCCCAAGCCCCATACACTTTGACTCTGGCTGCACCTACCAGTGGCTCTCGTCCCAGCCACTCCTGCCACGTGGCCACCAACACATTACGCAAGACCTTTGGCAGAAAAAAGCTTATTCACCTGTTACATTCTTAACCAAAAGGAGAAGAGTGTGTGTGTGTGTGTGTGTGTGTGTGTGTAAGGAACATAAAAAAGGAAAGTAAAAGGTACTGAATCATTTCTATATTGAAATATCACAACACGCTGATCAAATAAGCACATTTCATATAAGCACAATTCAGCAGAAAGTTCTCCTATGTAAACCCCACTGAAATGAAGGGGTGCTGTCTAAGAGTATAGAAGTGCTACTGCACAGTTCCTCTTTGTTTCAACAGGGCATGTGCAAAAGTATCTCCCACCAGGTAGTGTGCTGTTTCTTTCATTAAAAGCTGGTGGCCTTTTACCTAATTTTTAAAAATAATAGTGGCCACATAACAGCCACAGGCACAAGGCTACATCTTTGTACTCCATGTTCCAGAGGAACACCTCTCTCAACATCTGCCTTGACTTCCAGATTAACAACTTTTGACATTTACTCTGGTGTGGCTCACTGGCTTGCTTCTGAAAGGAGCATCTTATAGATAACCGATAATTCCATTGTTGCATTGGGTTTATCTACCCTTACCTTTCCTCCACTCTTTCCAGGCACAGGTCTGCACTTACCCGCTCCGTGTCGGTGCATGTTTTTTTACCCTATAACGTTCCCCACAAAAACCCACCCTTTAGCCCGAAATTAGAGGAAACATCAATTCAGGTTTTAAATGGATTGTTGTTTGCTCCGATTCAGCTTTAAAGAGCAGGTTTTTGCAGGGAAAGCTCTGGAGCAAAAGAAAAAGGGGGGAGGGATTGGACATGGAGTTTTATAGAGCAGACCATGCCAGAAAAGAACAGAGGAAAGGTAAGTGTAGATAAGCTCTAGGCTGTGCGTCAGCACCAATAACACCAAACAGTGCTCAAACGGATGCAGAGGAAACACTCAAGTGTAGACAGGTGTTGCCTGATTTACACAGCAAGTCTTCTGCTTGCAGGCTGCCAACTGTCAATTCAGAACTCTGTCTTCAGAGACTCCTATTAGCCATATTCAAGATGGTGCTTTTTCTTGCAAATCGCTCTTGGTGGGAAAGTGTTTGGGTTTTAACATGAGCAAAATATATCTAATAACAATTAAAAATACACTAAAAAGTTCCCCACAGAAATTAGTTACAAAACTGAAGACTCTTTCCCCACCCAGCACAGGATATATTCACCCAAATGATAGTAGAAGGAGGCCACAAAACCAAAATAATATAAATGTTCAAATGTCTGGGGTTACAAGAACGCCTTCCCCTGGTGGCCAAAAGTGGACAATGTTGGTGCCACACAAACCTCTCTAGGGAGGATGTTCCACAGATGCAGGTTACTGCTGAAAAAAGTCAAAAAATGTTCTACACTATTTGTAGCTAGTTTAATAGTGGGATGGGTTGCCTAATATGTGCAATAATTCAAGAGAAGGTGGAAAACAGCACTTGGGAGGGGGAAACTGCCAGAAAATTAGTTTGAGAAATTTTGGATCTGCCTGACTTTGAATGCTAAGGTTTTATTTTTGCCTATCCCAGCTAATCGCCAGCAATAAATCTACTTGGATTAGTTTGTCTAATCCTTTTAAAGCTACCTTTGGTAATGCCCATGCAAGCGCTGAAGAGGAAATATAAGAAAAGTAGTGAGGTTTGCCAAGTTTTGGAGTGTAACCCTCATGCACAGGGGGCCACATAACTTCTCTGCAGTATCCAGGATAGGTAGAAGAAAATAGGTGTCCTAACAGTGTCACATTTCCTTTTCAGCAATTTCTCCCCCACCAAAAAAATAAAATAAAAATAGTATCTTCAGCATGACCAACTCAACTTCATGGTAAGGAGACCTGCTGAAAAGGAAATGACATGACAAATCCTGATGAAAACAAACCATTGAATCACAAGGATTTATATAATTTCATACACACACACACACACACTCCCAATATTTGATCAATCCAATCTATCCACTGTCTTCCTGAGCAGTTACAATACCAGCTGCACTTTAACTATGCGCTGAAGGGAAAATGGGAACTCAAATGTTAATTTCAATAAAATTAACTTAGCTTGTTGGTTTCATTGCAATGTAATTTTAGCCTAGTGCCCTGAGGGGGGAACCTGAGTTGTGTGTCATAAAAAGGCTCTGCTGTCTCAGATTGGTTGCTTCGTTCAGCTCGGCTTCTTGGTTCTGTCGCCTGGAGGTGAGCGGCTCTCGAGAAACCCCATCCCATAAATTGGAATTGCCGCAGACCAGCGTACAGACACGTTTATACAATCTAGCTATTTTCTCTTCTGTAATATTTTATATAAGCTGTTAAAAAATAACTGCTGCCATGAGGCATCCTGCTTCGTTGTTTGCTTCTTAACTTTCTGCTCTCATTAAAATGTGTGGGCAAGGGGTTAGATAAGGATCAGAGAGACCACCTAGGCTAAGGACTTATTGAGTATGAAAGCAGGGAAGTCGTGCTTATTAATTTCTCTACACACACACACACACACACACACACACACAACATCTTGTCTTAGTTCCCTATCTGTAAAATGGGAATAGCCTCACAAGGTTGTTTGAGAATGACACTATAAATATAAGAAAACACTTTGCCAATTAAAAGTGTTACAATGGTAGCTGTAGTTGTAAGAAACGAATCTGAAGATATTTCATTTGTTTGTCACGACAGTGATCAGTTCAAAATGGTAGTATGTTCAGTGATGTGAGCCATATTGAAGATACATTCATATTGAAAAAGGAAATCTGGGCAACTATTATTTTGAAACAAGACAGAAACCCAGGGAAAACATCTCCATTAGGCAGCTGCCTTATATAAGGTAAGACTCTCTGTCCATCTAATTCTGCAATATCTACTCTATACTTGGACCACCAGTTGCTCTCCGTGACCTTGAGCAGAATATTTACTGATATTACCTTCTACCTGAGCCTTTTAAGTAGAGATGCTGGGCACAGGACCCGAAACATCTGCATGCAAACCATGTGCTCTGCCACTGAGATGTGGCCTCGTTGGGACGAAAACAAAAAACCTATCAAGTGGTACCAACTGACAAGAGAAGGCTGCAAGGGTAGTTGAGGTGTGCAAACTGACTGATTACTTTCTCCATGCATTCTTTCCTGAAAGCAGCTTCATTTGGGGAATATAACCTTTATGTG
This sequence comes from Podarcis tiliguerta, assembly GCF_965153285.1. Lineage (NCBI taxonomy): Eukaryota > Metazoa > Chordata > Lepidosauria > Squamata > Lacertidae > Podarcis > Podarcis tiliguerta. The sequence goes on along the minus strand of NC_139546.1, from coordinate 21,200,745 downwards.
ACTGTGGTCAACGTTGTTGTTGAAAACAACTTAGCAGCTTTAGCCTCTTAAAGACTGGGCTGCTCTGAGGTTGAGGGACACTTTCTGACTCCAGTCAGACAACCATGGTGGGCAGGTGCAGGTGCATGGATTTCCGAAATGACATACTGCTTAGTTTTGTCTTCTGCTGGCCTCTGTAACTATACAGAAATTTCACAGATGAAATCCAGCAATATTTATTTACATTTTGAGAAGTTTCACTTTTTGCTTTTGAAATTCAACTCTGAAGAATACATCTTGGTGCCAAATCCAGCATTTTCATACCTTAAGAATATAAGAAGAATCTGCTGGATCGGGCCAATGGCCCATCTACTCCAGCATCCTATTCTTACAGTGGCCAACTAGAGCCTGTGATTAAGCATGCAAGCAGGACATGAGTGCAACAGCATTCTGTCCACCTGCAATTCCCAGCAACTTGTATATTCCCTCTGACAATGGAGGTAGCACATAGCCATTGTTACTAGTAGCCACTGAAAGCTATGCCCTCCATGAATTCATCTAATCCTCTTTTGAAGACATCTAGGCTTGTGGACATCACTGCTTCCTGTGTGAATGAATTCCATTCTACACACTACTTTATTCGATCTGTCCTGAATCTTCCAACATTCAGCTTCATTGGATGCCCAGGAATTCTAGTGTTATAGGAGAGGTACATAAACTTCTCTACCCACTATCAAACCCCATAACCCCCAGTAGGACTTCCTTTACATTCATTCAAGGTGTGCAGTGGCAATAAAGCCCATATGCTCAGGCTGTGGGTGGCTGGATTCACAAATTTAGAAGTTTAAAGATGGGAAATGGAGGAGAGATGATGACAGGACACCATCTTCTGACTACCTAGCAATTTGTTTTTAAATGTATCTTTACAATGTGTATTTCTGGGCAAATTTTTAAGGATGTTACCTTTAAAATCCACCTGGAAAATAGGAATGGACAGAGTTAAACCTATTTTCTCTTACAACTGGGATAGACCAGACTTCAGTGGGCCTGTGATTGGCAGTAAATTCTGAACAGCTGAAAGAAAGTACTTCTTCACGTAAGTAATGCTTAATGTATGGAATTCACAACTACAAGGTATTGCAAGGACCTCTAGCTTGATTATTTTTTAAATGATTTGACAAATTCATGGAAGATAGTGGCTATTAGACATGATTGCTGAGTAGAACTTCCATGTATAGTATATATCTGAATACCAGATTCTAGAGAAAAATAGGGGTATCCTATCACCTTCATGCTAGGGCTATGAGTGTCCAAACATCTAGCCCAAAATGTTTTCTTCTGCTTGAGGCAAAAGAAAAAAGAAGAAAGAAAGATCATGCCCCTCTTTTCATTCCACATACAGAACCTGACCAGATTATCAAATTTGCTTCATATACACATTTTTGTGAAGTTTTCCCAAATACAATGCACATTTGTATGCTATTTTCACTAATATACACATTTTTATCCACACTTAGCCTTAGTATATGCATTTTATATACTTTGCTTGGTTGGGAAAGCGCATGACAAAATTTGGTGAAGTGCAAATTTAGAAGGATGGCTGTGTTTTGGTTCACACATTGTTCTGGAAAGCATGAATTAGTTAGGCTCATCTTTAAATGAATCAAATTTCTCATCCACCCTTAGTGTACACCACAGGCAACAATCCTCTATTACATCGCCTTCAGCTATCTTTAACACTATTGCCTGTGTTCAGCTATATACAACCAAAGATGCTTTCAGAACGAAATATCATTTTTTTTAAAAAAAGCAGATGTACATGGTTAAATAAGAGAAAAAAGAATAACTAGTTCAACTGTATTGGAGATCTTCTACCCTTTTATACTAGCAAAGGCTTCGTATCCCTTAGCAACGTAGATGGAGAATTGGCAACCAACTGACCTTATCAGAGTTTCAATTAGAATCATGAGAGCACACCGTAAAAACATGCAGTAGCACAACACAACCACTTTCAGAACCTTAATTGAGAGAGAATGCGCTAGACTGCTAAGCCAAGAAGGGGGGTTGGGTGGAAAATCCCTTAGCTCTCTTCTAAACTTGGAAATTGTCCATTCTCCTTAAAGGCTACATATCCTAAAAGACCCAGCAATAAAAGTCTTGTTTGCACAGACAGATCTTAAAGAGTCCCTTCAGGAATTTAAATAATAGTTAGCTCTAAATGGCTAGCAGGGCAGCATTTTTGTTAAGGGATCCCAGAGCAATAAATAGACACTGTGAGGCTTGGTGTACCTTCTGTGTGACCAGCAGTTTGGTGCATATGTGTCAAATCTTGTGCAACAATTGGCTTTCCAAGAACACTCTCAATCATGTTTCTAGCCCTCATTATGGAAGAGGGGAAAGAAGGGACCCTGAAACACTGTCTTCCAACTACACAGACGGTATCTGTTTTCTGCACAATTAAACCCTTGAGGTCAAAAAGAGATAACTGAGATTTATTGGGGTCCTGCTTTTTTGGTGGGGAGGGACCTCTGGACTAAGAACAGGGTGCTAGGAATAGGTCAAATCACTCCACCAAGCATGCCCCAATAGCCTCATTCAGATGCAACACTGAACTATGGTTTAGCATTACAAGAATGAACTGAAGCAAGCATCAGGTGCAGCCAATAGAACAAGTTTGGAAGCTTTCTCCTCTGTTTCAGAATATTGTCCAAATCCAGAGAAACTGGTTAAGCCAGCTTCAAACCATAGTTTATCTAACCATCTCTTCAGGAGCAGTTTAGGGTTTAGATGACATGGCAGTCTGTGGTTCTAAAATGGAAATAGTCACTCCTGATGTTCTCCTTCAGAGGAACAGGGAATGTGCAAGGCCAAAGCTTGCTCTTGTGATGCTAAACCACAGTTTAGTGTTACATCTGAATGGCAGACATTGGCTCCTGCTTCCCTTTGCAACTTAGTAAATTACAGAGAGCTTAAATCTAGGGATTGCCTCAGAAGTTTGCCGTTTAAATCCATATATGCATATGTATATGCTCACACTGATTCACTCCACTCATCTATTCAGTGCCACTCTTAAGCAACTAGTTCTGTGCCTTCTGGCTAGGGGTGTTGCAGAATCAAAGGACTAACACTGAACAACTATAGCCTGAGTTGGATACTGAAGTGCTGCAGACAGAGGGTACTACCGTGTTGACTACAGAAGAGCAGCCAGACTCCTAGTATTTACAGCACATCTGTCCAGTGACTTCTCTTATGGCCTGCATATAGCACAGCCCAAACTACAGTTTGCACAAGCCCCACCCCCCACCCTCAACATGTTCAGTAGTCAGGGATGATGGGAGCTGTAGTCAACACATCTGGAGGAGATAAAGTTGAGGAAGACTGCCATATGTTTTCACTTGCAATGCATGCAAGTTATGTTTGAATCTGGGGCCAGCACACACTGGAATTAACATTGTCTATGCAGGCTTGAGTTCTCCAATTATTCCCTCTCAACCTGTACTTTTGTACAGAGAGTCAAAGCACATCTTTTTCCAGACAACTGAAATCTGCCTCTACTCTCCCCCTTATCTGTAAGGAAAGTGGTACTCATAGCTGAAATTAATCTGCAGAGAAATCATCAATATTTTTCCCAATGAATTGGCTTGCAAAAATCCAGATTTTCATTCTACTAATTCAAACAAATCCAAACAATCCTAATTATGCACACATCACATGTAGAAGCTTAAAAGCCTAGTAGAAGCTTTTGACAGCATTGCTCTAAAACTCAGCAAGACTTTATGTATCTAAAGTATCTTCTGAATATTTGAAAAGATTCCAAATTAAAAAGATTCACATTCAGATTCAAATTGCTTGACCTTGTACCTATGCAAACTTAATTCGGAGCACAATCCTACATGACTATAGAGAAATAAATCTCACTGAGCTCAATGGGACTTACTGCCAGGTAAGTAGGTTCAGCACTGGAGTCTTTAAAACTGCTATTACAGTGAGACTACTGCTGAAGTTGCCTCTAGGGCTAAGAAAGAATAAACCCAATTTTGTATTAGTCACAAACCACATTTCTATTATTATTACAATGGAACACAAGTCTCTTCTTAAAAACAAATAAACATATAAAATTACAGATTCAAAAAGAGAAAGAAACAGATGACAAAACCAAACACATCTAAAGGACTTATTTCCCTTCATTGAAGAATACAGTAAAGGTGCTAGTGACAAAAGAAATAAATAGAGTGTACAATGAACACCTGAAAGGCCTACTGACTGGCTTCCCAATTTAGGTGTTCAGCGGCTGTTTACCCCAAGTACCATCTGGCTGTATAGATATAATAACAATTATTCCATCGAGGTAGACCATCCTCTAAATCATATTAATATACACAGATTCCCCTCATCTTATGGAGCTTGATGTTTCCGCACGCTCCCATTTAACCTGGGTAATGTGCTAAAACAAGTCGGCTTCATCGTTAAGAATTGATTTTTAATTTATGGGAACGTCAAGTGCATTCCCATAACATCCTTTTGTAATCCAGGAGAGCAAAGAGTACTATGCTGGTGCTTAATCTGCTTTTATGGGCCTATTCCCACTCCCCTTTTCCTTTTTTTTTTTTAAAGAGAGAGATAAAATAAAATTCACAACATCTTGCTACATATTTATGTCGAGATTTGTAGGCTTGGGGCTGCCGCTTGCTCACACTCTTTCTGAGATCTAATTCGTGCAGCGAGAGAGCAAAGCGCCTTGTATTCTTCATTAGCTTCACTATGCTAGATAAGGTGGGGAGGGGGAGCTTATTTCTTTAAATTATTTAACCTTGGCAGAGCCCATTGGGACCACATAAATTACAAAACATATTAATGAAAAACATTACTTAGCTTATTCTTAAAGCAAAAAAGGAAAGCAAAACAGAAAGAATGCTCAATAAAATTTTATAAGTCCATTTAAAAGAAAGAGAAAATGGGACATTATGTTATGATACGATCCTCCAGTCCCAAAATCCTTTCAGCCTAACTAGATCTGTCAATAAGTGTTTCGTTTATTTGACTGGCTTATGATCAAGCCAATTAGATTAAGTGACAGTTTCTCAAAATAAGGGCTATTTTGATAGAATTTCTTAAAGATAACAGCTTTCTTGTGGCTAAACAATACAGACAATCAATTACATCCATTGCACCATCATATTCAAATAAAAGGCAAGCATAAAAAATGAGCACAGATTGCTAGTAACGAAGCCCATTCCTAAACAGGCCTCTCAGAATGAGATAACTAGAGAAGAAATTGACCAGTCATACCAATTAGCAAACCTAACCTTTTTGGCCTTAATTGTAATGTACAGATAACTCATTGCTGAATAGATCTTTCCCTCTCTTCCACATTCCCGCCAAAACAGTTTTTCTCCACCATCACACTCCCACCCCGCTTTTGAAGCCCTTTCATTTTATAAGTTTAAATTCAAAAAGCTTTTAAAAACAAAATACAGGCTACTACTTTTCATTGTCCCATAATTCTCTCAGGTCAAAATACCAGCTGTTGGTAGAACTGGCTAGATGGGTGAAGGTCCTGAAGTCTGGGGATTATTACCTTTGCTTTATGTCTGTGGCTATATTTTTTGTGCTGTTTTAATAGTTGTAAGATCACACAAGTTAACTGTGCTTTATTATATTCTTGTTAACAGCCCTGGGATCCACTTGAATAAAGGTTTTTTAGAAATTTAATAAGCATAAATATAAAGTAAATAATTTATTCCCTTTTGAAACCAGATGTAATTACTCCCAATTTACACTGGGGAAACCGAGGGATTTCTCCTACATCTAAAGTTATCATGTGCCCGTTATTGAGAGCCTGTTCCATTGCAGAATTGAGCATGGAATGGAGCTGGCTAGGCCTGCAGCTGAGTTTTTCCCCTCCTGCCCCTGCAGCCAGGGGGCTTGGCCTAACAGACTACAGTATAGTACAAACATTTGTTTTGCTTGTTTGTTTCCGTGTGAAAGTTATGTGTGACTCACTTTATTGTGATATTCGATTTATTGCGGTGGTATGAAACCAAACCCGCAATATCTTTGAGGTATTAGTTTTAGTGCGCCATGGAACATGGAATTGTTTTCTGCAAATGTTCAGACCCCATTCACAGTTGTGATTTTTGCCACATTTCCAGACAAAACTCATCCAAAGCAGCTCACAACAATAAATAGATAAAAATCATTATTACTAAAATCAAGACCAAAAACAGATTTACAGAAACATAAACAGGCTCGGCATTCTAACAACATAAATATATTCCGGCCTCCATTCAGTGAATGGGACAAAAAATCAGGGAATGGTCAACTGAAACAAATGAGTCTTTAAGGCCTTTAAGGCCTGACGTGCCACCAACTACCACAGTTCTATTGGGTGGCAGTTCCACAAAGATCTGGAGCCACCACAGAAAAGGCCCTTTTTCTCTTATGACTGCCCACCTCTCAGACCAAAGAAGTACACATCAAGAGAGCCTCCAATTTAAAGGTTAAAATCAACACTTTAATTTCGTCTCAGAAAAACAGGAATATCCAGTCTAAGATGGTACCAATCAAGACTCTGGCAACTGCATTCTGAAGCTTCTGAACTGTCCTTACAGACAGTCCCACATAGTAGAGCACATTACGGTGTCCCTGAAAAAGCATGCAATCTCACAAAATCTTTCAGTATCAGCTTTTTGCTCAAGGATGGTAATACTTTGGTATTTAAAAACCCTTGATGCAGTGTAACAGCGAACTTCACACACAGGAACAACTAAATCAGCAGCACACTCGAAAACATGTGTTGAAGCGCAGATGTGTGCATATGAACAGCCAGGGCCTTGAGTGGATGAAGCATTAAGAAAAGGAAGTACAACTGGAACCACCTGAAGTTTGAACTTACCAATGGATTTTCCACAGAGACCTGCTACTTTTCCATTTGATGTTAGAATGTATTTTTTTGTAACAAGACCAATGGCTGACTGGTCAGCTAAACAATACTGAAATTTCATTTCCACTGTTTTTTAAATGCTGATTTGAAAGTTTGGCAACTATGCATTAGAAACTCTTTAGTGAACGGTTATTTTATTAAATACATTTTTATTAAAGTTAATAAAGCTGGAAGGTTTTCTGTTGTTTTTTTTTTTGAAAAAAAATGCAATCCTCATTGCACACATAAATGCCAAACATTCCCATTTCCTTTATGGATGAAAACAAGAGGATTGCTGGCTGAGAAAATAAAAGAAAAAAGATAGGTTGAGATACAGATTATATACTTTTTTCACCTTGCTGAAGAGGGTATCCCACTATAGCTTCCAGTGAACAGTTTTTGCATAGTTTGTACCATTTCAATAACCTGCAAAACTGGTGAACAAAAAATGAGTGTGCACACCAATGGTAATGTTCCTTCTATCATACCACTTTTCAAACAGCCATCTGACTCCAATTTGTGATTAATGGCTGGCAAAATCTAAGCTAGAAACAGAATAAAAGTCTGTAAAGAAGTGAAGTGGTGATAAAGGAGTGTGTGTGTGTGTGTGTGTGTGTGTACGGACATATATGCATGTGTGTGTGTGCAGAATGTCAAATTAAGTACATTTGCTTTGGGCTGTTATTCAACCATTAAGCAATAAACATTGCATGTTTAATTTAGGCTCTCCCCCACTAAGTACCACATGAAGAACTGCAATAATAACTCTTTCCCCAACCATATCAGCACAAAGCTAAACAGTCACAAAAACAGAAGATGCCCACCTCCCTTATGCATATTTCTTTCTCTCCTCTATTTTATTTTCCTTCAAAGCCAAGTATAAATAAATACAGTTAGCTTTAAAAGTGGTTGAAAATGCTGGTTTTCGACACAGGTCTATGTTAAGTGGAATGGGGTGAGATCAATATTTTCTTTTGGAGTTTTACAGACTCGTGCTCCTTGAACGCCAGTTCTTATGCTGTGTGCTTGTACACGCAGGCCATGATTTTGTACAAATTTGTAACAAGTCAGTTGGCACCATCAGTGTATATTCTAGCCTGGAATTCATTAGCAGGAAGGTGTTGTGTTTAGAGACAACTCACACTCCCCAACACACACCGCACCAGTCCCCATGTTACAGAACACACAAATCGCTGTTCATGAGAGTATTTGCCATGGAAAGTGTCTTGGTTGAAACTGGCCTGCTTCAGACTTACATCTTTTTATGGGTGCATATTAAATATTTTATGTGTACTCATAAAACTGTTAAGCTTTCAGATAAAAGCATCTAAAAACTCAAACTCTATCAAACAGCTATGCATTGCCAGAGAGTTAGAATTAGCCACAGAACAGCAAAGGGTAATAGAATCACAAATTAGTATTTGCCACCATTATCATGTGAAGTAGTGCTCAGCCTTGAGAAATTAAATTCTGTATTTGTACCCATGCCACCTCTATCAGCTTGATCTATGCCAGTTTCACAAGCATTTCACTTCCAGGAAGGTTTTTTGGAAGAAAGGGTTTGTCCGTATCTGAGCATCATTCAGCTGTTAATCCAACGCCCCGCCCCCCCCTATTTGAATTTGACTGTAGTAGTCCACACCCACATGTATCTACTTTGAGCAGGATTACCACTAGGCGCTGTGGGTTAAACCACAGAGCCTAGGGCTTGCCGATCAGAAGGTCGGTGGTTTGAACCCCCATGACGGGGTGAGCTCCCGTTGCTTGGTCCCTGCTCCTGCCGACCTAGCAGTTCAAAAGCACATCAAAGTGCAAGTAGATAAATAGTTACCCCTCCGGCGGGAAGGTAAACGGTGTTTCCGTGCGCTGCTCTGGTTCGCCAGAAGCGGCTTAGTCATGCTGGCCACATGACCTGGAAGCTGTACGCTGGCTCCCTCGGCCAATAAAGCGAGATGAGCGCTACAACCCCACAGTCGTCCGCGACTGGACCTAATGGTCAGGGGTCCCTTTACCTTTACCACTAGAAACAACTTCTAGATTCTAGATATCGGTGTTTCACTCCAATGTTCTCTTTGTCTACTTGACTTGATTTGAGGAGAGAGAGACTCTTTCCACCTGCCTTGCTCCAACCTCCAGCCCTAGGAGCCTCTATAAGAGGGCTAACTGGCACTGTTTCCAGAGGAAGAACTGTGCAGAGAGAGAGAGACTGTTTGCCATCAGGGGTTGGATGGTTTCACTGTGCTGCCCCACCTCCATCCCAAGTAACCTTCAGAAGGTAGTTGCTGACACAAACACTATGTGCTTATTTATTTTAATGAGCTGACCAGAGTCAAAGATTATGAGTCATGGAGGGGGGAGAGTGTTTGTATGAACTTAACAGTACTTAAGTATAATTTTTGGTTGCTATTTTGTTAATGTTAATATTGTTTCATAGAATATATATTCTGTATTGATTTGTTAATCACATAATAAGACTTTTGCTTTAATTGTGATGTTTAGCTTATTTTTTATTTATGGCATTGTTAACTGTGTTTTATAGATTTCAATTGCTTCACTGATGATTTGTTAATTATTCTATATGATATATGCTGTATTTGTGAGGTTCTATTATGTTCTATCATGTTATGGTTATTTACTGCTTGTAAGTTGCTTTGGGATTCATTTGAATGAAAAGTGGCATAGAAATATAATAAATCAAATCAAATATTTCCCAAATGTCAATCACTCCTATGACTTCATTCATTGGCTGAAACACTGAAAGGGAGGAGCAGGCTAGCTTCTCAGAAAACCAATGAGAAAAGTAGCTGCACATATTGCTTCATACTTCAGGTTCTACAAACACTAGAAACTTCCTGCTTTAGAAAAAATGAAAGCTAGGAATCTGGGGTTGTGGATTATTTGGTGGGGGAGGGAGGACTCTTCCCTTTATTCCTCTGCAAAGAAAAATGCCCACAATCTTTGATGGAATTCCTCTGCCTCATTCAGGACTGCAGCCAATGCATCGATTACAAAGGGAATGCTCAGCAAAAACAGAATTAGACTCCTGCAGAGCTGTCAAATGGCCAGTTTTAAAACTGGACTGATGTGGAATGCTGGGTTTTTCTAAAGCACTGCCTATGCACTAAACTCATGTTATTGCTGCTTCTATGGGTAATATCAGATCTAGTTGTTGTTTTTAATTATCTGTTGATAGCATAGTGCTTTAAACTCACAAAACGATGTACAATCGTGTTCACTGTTTGCCCTCGCAATGTTGAGGAAACGTTGCTAGTTCTAGTTTCTATCTGACTGATGTGGAACTGAGGCTGGGAAAGGGTAATATGCAGAGATTCCAGCCAAACCTTAAATCCATCATCTTTATAACAGGACCACACTGCTTCTGGATTCCAACTCTCATCAGCTCAATGGTCAGGAATGATATGTGTTGTAGTCCATCAGCATCTGGAGGACCACAGTTTTTCCATCCCTGCCATACATAATCACTATGAAAATGCATAAATCAATATATCAAATGGCTCCAGCAGTAAAAGGCAAGCTTGGTTCACAGACGGCTTATCCAACAGCAAATGTCAGCAACAGTCCTAGTCATCAGATCCACAGAACGTAAGTAATGACTAGGCATTCTGAAGGGAAGCTAGTGTAGAGGGAAGAGGGAGAGAACAAGAAGCAGTGCTTAACAGAGAGCTTGGGGTTTAAGTCTGCTTAGAAGTCAACACTCACAGACCTAGAAACGCATACTCTAAGCCCAGACGTGCAAAGGCTGATTGGCTACTGGCACTTTGCAAATGGATCAGAATCCCCTCTATTTGAATTCTTTCCATGCAACAGGACTCCGTGCTTGCTCAAAGAAGGAAGGTGGTGGCGGCAATCCTGGATCAGCATGAAAGGAAAATGGTCCTTGTCCAAAGAGCTTGGATACTCATTTCATCTTGCAATGTTACACATGAAATTAAACTCCGACAATCAAAATGCAACATAACAAAAGGGGCTGGAGGGGAGTGTTAGTGTAGTTCACTGAACCGTAAATGGACACTGTTAAATCTCACCTCAGCCACAAATTATCTAGTGATTTGAAGGGAAGTCACTGAATACCATCCAGAGACAGAAAGGCACACTGGACTGCAATGCTTACCTCTCTTTTTGATTGTGCTTTTCAAGTTTGGGACATACAAAAGCATGCTACATTAGGGATATGTTTTTGCAAAACCATTTATGTTAGGCAAAATTGCACTCTACATGTTGTTCCCATAATCCAAATGCTCGTTATAGGAAATTCACTTATGCAAGCACGAGGAATTAGTAACGAAACCTTACTATACACACTGCAGATTCAGTTATCCCAGCTGCCAGACCTGTGTGTAGTACTGTAAACAAATAAACAGCTTTTAACAAGCCTTACTTATTTGTGCTTCACTGGCCTGTTGCAAGTATTTCACCAGAAACCATGGTGGGAGGGGGGATCAGAAAAAATAAGTGAGCCTTTTTTCCTTCCTTGTTTGCCTTTTACAACGTTTCAGAGGGTTTTCCTGGGGTTTTCTGTCATTGGGTGGTCAAGATTCTATGGTCGGGAACACATTATAAATGTCTCCATAGGAATAAATGGAAATCATCAACTCATTATGCAAACATTCACTTAACAAACAATTTTCTGAGAATGCATTGCAGTTGGACAGCAAGACCTGCATGTATATCACATGCACATTAGGAGAAATGTGAACTTTAATGCTGATGAATTCCATGAGGACTTAAAAAGAGAAAGAAAATGCAAACTGATTTGTATATGTGAGGATCTGAACTTAAGACTCGAAAAATGAGAAACGGAGAGAAACCAAAACTGACAGATCTGACCATTCCTAGCTCTACTGCACCTAAGTTGTATATGCAATGGAAGCAGTAGCAGACATTCCTGGACAGGTGAGATATTTGTACTTATCAAACCCAAGTGGACAGTGCACAGTATATTGCTCATCAAAATGCACTGCCCTCCAGACAACCTATCCTAGTTTCCCATCTAAATTGCAGCTGGTGAATACCAACAATGATGCTGATTGGGAAGAAACTGAGGGTGATTTGAATGTGCCCCTGGAGATGTGTTAACAAGAAAAAAATGGGGATGCATTTGCAGAGTCTAGAGCTGCCTCTTCATGCCACGGTTTTCAGATACGTGCTGTTCATTGTGTGGTGTCTTCATCCTCACACCATTTATCATTACTGCCTCTGGATGGGATCTGAGGATATTCTGACAAGATTTTCCACAATGCACCAAGGAACTGGCAAACTTTTAAGCTCCTACACACCCCTATTGGCTTTTGAGCTGTTTCAGACAAATGCTTTTTTAAAAAATGAACAAGGAAGGTAAAGGGGGGAGAACCTAAAGAGCGGGAAAATAAGGAAAGCTTGAACTTGATAAAAAGAAACCAGTCCAACATGTAGAAGGGTGGTGTCAACTATAAACACCCAAGAGCTACTAGAATATGGTGAAAATATAGGAAGGATCACCAGAAACAAGGAAGGGACAAGCCTCAAGTCAGTATTTTTATGTTCTCACCTTAATGGTAGGTATGAACAATGGCACCACACATGTCTTTGTAACACACTCAGAATATGCACTTTCAATATTTAGCTATCAATAACACTTAAACCACTTCAACATATGTAGGGAGTTATCTCTGCATACATATCCCTAGTACACATTTGTTTGTAAAAGGCATAATATTTAGACAGTCACTTGTGAGACTAGTGGCTTAATTTACTCACTTGTACATATGCTTTGTTAGCCCATATACACAGAGAAGATTGTGTTTTGAACAAGTTCATTCTGCAGCATGGAATGTTACATTGCTATTTTTGTATTATAACACCTGTTTATAAATGTAAATGATCTTCTTTAAGCAGTAAAGCTATTAATAGGAAATAAAGCTGTATTAAACATAATTGAAGCACAAACCAATGCATATTTTGGAATCACACTGCAGCATAGAATCTCAATATTAGACTACATAAAGTGGTTTGGCAAATGCATTATTTTAAAGATAACCATTATGAGAATACATGCATAATAAGAATATATTATAAGCACTACAGTTGCATGAAAGTATACTGAAATATGTGTGAACGTGCATCACTGATCACGTGAAAAAACTGAAGAGTTCAATAAGGAATTTTCAGAATAATATTTGGGGTTGTCAGAAGCTCTATACCCTCTGCAGATGCGTGTCTGCCCCAATCTCAATACTTATAGGGCCCATCTCCAAGATCTAATGCAGTTGGTTGCTTTGGAACTATCACAGTACAGTAAGTTTAGCTGAGTCTACCAAGAGTAGTAAAACCAGGAAGCAGAAAGAACTTTGTTCGTATTTGTACCACAATCTTTTCATATGACTTTAAAACCATCATGATTTAAAGATAGCAAGTGAGCTTCCTGATTTTCTGTTGATTTTAAATCAGAATCTTGTACAAGCCAAACTTGTTTCCCCTGACCCTTCCACCAAGACTCTTTAATTACTGCCCTGTGATATATACAAGGTTTGCTTTGTTACAATCTGGAACATATAAAAAAAACACACAATAATATGGTGCATATTTTGACAGACATCAAGAAATCAGACAGAACTGCTGTTTTGAAGGTATACTTTCAACACTGTAAAAACGGTGGTTTGTGGTAAAAATTAGCACGCAACTTATAGTAAAGAGAAAATAGGGAGGGGTGAAAACACCTATTAGTGAGCATCACCCAAAGAAACTTCTATAGAAATGATCGAGCCATGGCATATTCAGCAAGAACAGAGGAATGTATATTAAAATTTATGCACACTTGGTAATCCATGAAAATAATGCAATTAGTTTATATCTGATCTGCAAAGGAAAGAACACATAACAATAGAAAAGCTTGCAGCCATGACATTGAATACTGTTCCAAGTTTGCTTTCTCTTTAACATAAAAAAAATCCAAAACAGCTCCATCCATTCCACACACAGCAGCACGCCAAGTTTGAAGCGTGGGCGCAGAAGCAAAAAGGAAGGGGGAGCTGGCAGGGGTGGCAGAGAGGACACGTATAAGGAGGGGAGGGAAAACCCTGCCAATCAATCATTTATAATTAACAAAAAAATCCAATTGGTGGCTTTAAATAGAGATCAATGTGGTTGCAGGCCGGACGGGCGGATAGCAGAGAAGCATTTCACCTTCGCGTCCGTTTCCCTCGCAAGCTGTCTCACCTACAGATTCGCCATTTGTTTTGTTAACAAAGCTTCAGGGGGTGCCGGGCTCTCATTGAAATTTCATTAATCTAATGGAGTAAAGTCCTATAGAAAAAAAATCAAATTCTCGTTGAGCGAGATGCTACCTGGGAAAGATAACCTCTGGTTGAACTCCCAGACTTCTATTGCTCAGCTATTAGTCTGAGAAATCAGACAGCAACAAGGCTGATTACAGCTAGAGGCCACAACATTTTCCCCCTCACTCTCCCCTCCTCCTCTTTCACCCCCCCCCCCAGCATACTCTTCCTAACTAGCAATTTTTGAGTGCAAGCAGTGGTGCTGGATTCTTCATCAAGAATGGCATGGGGCTCCATGGGGGGGGGCAGATAGCACAAGCATTCTCAAAGATGGCACTCAGGGGCTCACAAATAGCAAATTGACCCACAAGGATTATAATAAAGGGTGTGGGAGCATGTCCAGGGGGGACAGGAGGGGTGAGGAAGAAACCCATTACTGCAGGGTTCAATGTTAACTTTCACAGAATGGATGGAAAGGAGCCCATTCCCAATTGGCTATGTTGAAGAGTGGAGCTTTTAAACAGGTGGGAGAGGATCTCTCCGAAAGTCTTCGCCAGAATAAAGGCTTTTAAAAACAGCTGCAATGAGGTAAGCTGCAATTCCTTTGATCCTAACTCTATAAGGAGAATCCGACCGTACTCCAGATCTGAAACCTACACCAGTGATATTTTGGAGCCAAGTGCTCAGGGTTCAAAAAATGTTTCCATTTTTTAAAAGGTAGACTCAAACCTTCCACAACCTAGCACCTTCTGCGATTTTTTCAGGCTTAAACACATCGGTGTTTTAAAATTTGAAATGCAGGGTTGTGAGGAGGGACAGGCATGCCAGAAAGCCACATGTGAGAGAAACCTAGACCCACCTATTGCCTCAATTGTATATCAATTCAAGGAATGCAATTTGTTCTTGAAGATGAGTGTGGGTCAGAAATCAAATCCACCCCCCACCCCGATGCCACCAGGAATGGAGAGCCTGTGGCCCACCAGATGTTGTTGGCCTACAACTCCCATTATTCCTCACGACTGGCCATGCTAGTTAGGGTTAGGTACAAGTCACAGCTTCCCTATCCCTTGCCCTACAGAGAACTTTAACACAGGTTTCCTTACTGGTTATCGCAAACGAAACTGAGATGGCTGACAGTCTGTTACCCCCACAACTGGCAACACAACTGACTGGCTACGGGAAGCAGAAGGCAGAAACATCTGAAGCAAACCACGCAAACAGTTCGTTCTACGGGCAGGCGGCACCAGAGTGAAGAAGGAAAATCTACCCTGCTATGGTCACAAATGGATTGGAATTCAGCTTCCCTCTCTCCCCTTGCTGAAGAGAACATAACAGGAAAGGGAGAAGCAGGATACTTTAAGACCTTCAGTTTGTCCACTTAGGTTTAGGTATGGAAGCCAGAGGCAGATTTAGGGAAGCACAACTGGTTCGGTCACACTGGGCGCAAAGCCTCGGGGGCGCTGCTGAGGATGCTGCAACTATGCTTTAGAATGGAGCGAGGGGGGGTTAGCGCTGCATAGGGCACCACTGAAATTTGAGACCCCAAGGTCTGCCACTGTGGGAGTGCACATATGACAGCCACAAAATTGTGAGCAGAAGGTCATACTAGAGTTCCCATTATTAGAGAATCCCATTATTATTCCATATTAGAGTGAAACTAGAGTTTTACTCGCACCATATGCTTACCTTCTGCACCAGACACACCAATGTGAAACACTTGATTTAAAATACCAAATATTTTAATTTCTCTGCTTAGTGCCGTTTGCCTTTGGTGTACAAATGAAATTGACAGTCATACAGCCTCAATCACCTGGAAGGGGAAGACAGAGCAGGAAGGCAATCCAGCAATGGGGAGACAAAAAAATTCTAGAGAATAGGTGAGCAGAGCATAGAACATTAAGACATTCAGGTCCTTTCTGGCTCTTTGGTTCTAAAAACAGATGAAGAAGCATCATAGATCAAGCAATTTGTACTGGATTTTGCACAGACTGAATTCTTCAAGAACCCTAATGAAGCATTAGCTTACCTACATATACACTGGTGGCAATATGGTGAGCAAAGAAGAGTGGCTGAAGATCCTTTGCTTCTGTGTTCTATGCTAGATCAATTTACAGTGCAAATCTATGAATGTCTACGTGGAAGTGTTACTTAGTCCCAAGTACAGATAGGGGATAAATTCTATTTTGTTTGCGTTTTAATGATAACATACATAATTTCCACTTCTCAAACTATAATTTAAGTATGATTAGAATTCATTCTACAGGCTATTCGCTCATTATGAGAATTGGCTTCTAGGACACAACATTCAAGGTACTATCTCATATCTATAAAACCCTGGCCTTTTAGGTCCCATATACTTTATGGAACATATCTATCCTTATGAGTTTCCTCCATTCCCAACCATCTTCTACAATAGGCTGGTGACCCCCAGTTGTTCTGGACTGCAACTCCCATCTACTCTAGCTATATCCAGCTAGCATGACTTACAACCATGGGACTGTAGTCCAAAACATTTGGACATCACCAGGTTGGGTAAAGCTGCTTTATAATGACCTTGTTAGAGAAGCCCTGCTAAAGGGTGCCACCTGTTATATAACTATAGTTGCCAAGAGGATGTAGTATAGCCATCTCAGTCATGGCCTTTAAACTGTGATCTTTTCCTGGTATGTTTGTCTGAGCTGAAGCTGGCAAATTTATAAAAAGTTTCCTTTAAAGCAGATTTTCATAGTGTTTTACATCTATATGACCTGGTTTTAAGGTCACTTTTACTATGTTTGTTTCAAACATGTGTATTTTTGCCCCAACTGAAAATCTAAACAGGCTTCTGGTGATACAGGGTATATGTTTGTAAACAGACGAATTCATGCTCCCACTATACAGCAAGCTTTGTTGAAGCACTTCATTTTCCCCATTACAGTGTTGCATGGAAGCCTTCTCTTCTACAGTGGTATCTCAGGTTAAGTACTTACTTCGTTCCGGAGGTCTGCTCTTAACCTGAAACTGTTCTTAACCTGAAGCACCACTTTAGCTAATGGGGCCTCCCGCTGTTGCCATGCCGCCAGAGCACAATTTCTGTTCTCATCCTGAAGCAAAGTTCTTAACCCGAGGTACTATTTCTGGGTTAGCGGAGTCTGTAACATGAAGCGTATGTAACCTGAAGCGTATGTAACCCGTGGTACCACTACAAGAACCAGTTCCAATTACATTTTGGGGCTCCAAGTTTCATTAAAATGGCACTCTCAGGCTCAGGATATCATTGCCCCTCAGCAAGATAGTGTGGTTTCCCCTAAGTACTCACACTAAGCCACATGCACTTCAGTTTAGGAGGCAGATTTTCCAGGCTAGAAAATGTTGTCCTGGCATGCCCATTTGCTTCCCCTTTATTTAACAAATTAAATTCTGAGTGCCCGTTTCTTCATACAAAAAAAGGTGATTGCTTAAGATCTGGACCTCTCTTGTGGTGCACTAAGAAAGGAAGAAAAAATAAGGATTTGAAATTCCCAAATATAGGGAAAAGGGCAGCGTTCATTAGGAAGGAGGATCCACTGCTCCTTAGCACAGAACCTGGGAGACAACACCAAACAGAGAAACGAATGAGACTGTTTGTGAGTAAGACTGTTTCTTTCATTCTCTTTTTCTTTCTCTCTCCCCCTCCTTCTCTCTCTCTCTCTCACACACACACACAGGCGCGCACACATACATATGAGTCTTTAGGGATTTGCATGAACTTTTGAACCAGAGACTCAAAGACAGGGCCCAGCCTGTTCCCACTTTAATAAACAATTTTTTTTCTTCAATTAATTAAGGTTTGGAAAGAAAAAAATAGCAGAAGCGAAGTAATTTAGCATGCAGCGCATACGTTACAGATGGATCCCACCTTTGGATGCTTATTAAATCTATGCATGATTGCACTGGGAGAAAATTAATTGCATTGTTTTTCACAATTCAAGATGGCTTTGCAAAACAGCAAAGAAAATGATGCAAAACTCTAGACTTTTTTTGTTTCTTTTTTTAAAAAAACCTTTACAAACACCAACAGACTTTTCAGAGATATTTTGTTTCAATTAGTTCCCAGATGCCATAGGAAGAGGACAGACAGCTTCTAAATATGAGTAAAGGTTTTATAACACTCCAGTTGGAGTAAAATTGAGACACTGATATAAAACCATCCTACAAAATCGCATCTTTGCTTCCTCTTCAAAACGACCCCCCTCCCCACACACAAAAGTCTCGCTCAGCAATTTCAGAACCATTCAATACTAGAAAGAGTTTTATTTGCCATGATTGAAAAGTTACAGGATCGGAGAAGAGCCCTGGAACACAGGAAGCTGTTTACAACGACTAGCAACTAGCGATGGTTCTCTAAGCTTTCAGGCAAGAATCTTTCTTAGTCCTACCTGGAGAAACCAGAGATTGCTCCTGAGACCTTTTGTATGCAAATCATGTGCTCTACTAATGAGCTATGGTCCTTCCCCATAAGTGGCTTTATCATGAGGCAAGGTGAGGTGACGGCCGCCAGGTAGTGCTGTTTGGGTGCCGCCAAGGGCAGCAGAATGGGAGACTAACAAAAGGGTAACAACCTAGCAGGTGTTCTCCTGCACAAGCTCTAATGAAATGAAAGAGATTAATAGATTAATAGGCTAATGTTTATTTCTACTCCTTTTCATAAAATGAAAGTGAGACAATCTGATTGTTACATCAGTGCCTAGACATGGTAATGAACTGGATGAGAGCCAATAAGTGTGAAACTCAGTCGAGATAAAACTGAAATGCTATTAGTAGTTGGTTCATCTGCTCAGGTGGTGTTCAACCTGTTCTACAGGGGGACCCCCTCTAAAGCAGGGTTGGCAAGTTTTACCTCGCCTGGGCCAGTTCACTCCAGCGTAGATCCCTCTGTGGGCCAGATCACGCCTGCACCAGCCCGCAATTTCCGGCGTCTGCACAGACACGATTTCTGGTGCCTGTACAGACATGATTTTTTGCATCTGTGCATGCACAGACACGATTTCCAGCACCATGGAAGCGAGTCTCCACGCTGCGCCAGTTTAGCACAGTATGCGGGGACTTGCTGAGCAGGCGGCTCGGTTCAGGGGCGGCTCATGGGCTGGTTAAACAACCCCTTAGGTTGCAGACTCCTGCTCTAAAGCATCAAGTTCACAGTCTAGTCTCGAGTGCTCAGTGATCCACCTTTGCTACTAGAGGCACAAAAGGAAGGAAGGGCAACAGCGTCCTTTGCCAGTTTAGATTAGCAATGCATTGTACACAGGTCTGCCTTTGAAAATGGTTCAGAAGCTTCAGTAAGTTCAAAATATGACTGTGAGACTATTACCTGGGTCTAGGTGACATGAGTAGATCACAACAGTGTTCTGTCATCTTCATTGCCCTCCTCCACTGCCAAGCCCAATTCAAGGTGCTGGGTTTTGACTTTTAAGGCCGTTTAACAACTTTGGCTCAGCAAACCTCTTTCCACATGTACCTACCCAGCTCTTCTTCAGGGGCTCTTCTTCAAGTGTCCCTACTAAGTGAGACGCAACAGATGGCTAGAGGAATAAAAGGCCTTTCAATGGTAGCACCTTGGCTATTAGTGTGCCCTCCCTAAAGAAGTTCACTTGGCACCTTTTATACTGTATTAGGCTTCTATTACATTTTAATTCTTATTTCTTGACCTGAGAGCCACCTGAGAACTCTGTTATAGGGCAGACTAGAAATACTATAAATTAGAGTAGAGAACTTCTGGCTCTCCAGGTGTTGTTGGACTCTAACTCCCATGAACCCCAGCTAGCATATGCAAATACTCAAGCATGATGGGACTGTAGCAACATCTAGGGATCTGCAGGTTCCCCATACTTGCTTGCAAATAAATAACTATTAGCCCAATCAATTAAAAAACAAGCTTTTGAGTTATACAGAATTCATTTTACCACCTCTCACCCCCAACTTACTTGATGAACTGTGACAAGCTACAATCTTCCAGCCTCAGCAGTTCAGTTCATCAACAATATGGATTTAATAACTCTCACCTACCTTATGGGGTTATTGTAAGGAATGCCAAGATAACATACAGGCAATGTTCTGAATACTTTGAAAGTAATATTAATTGGATATTATTATCATCAATTTGTTGTTGTTGTTGTTGCTTAGGCTGCAGTAATTAGGAGAAACATAAAAACTGATGTTGCATTCTATAACTGGTGTTTACGAAGCCTTGTCTATTGCTTTTGGGGATAAATAACTGGACACATTACCGTGTTTTACAGAAGTCTCCTGTTAAATATTCTTTGGGAATGAGCAAGAAACAAAACCCATGGAAAAGTGTGTGCCATGTTACAAACAAAAGATGTATAAACTCAAGAAGTCTACTTTCCCCCTCATTATCTCTCCCCACGTTCCTCCCCGCCCCCCATGCCCCTGGTCTTAGGAGTTTGTAGATTAATTGTAAACTCACCCAGACTGCCCCCCAAATGACCTCATGCCGAACTTGAAAGGCCCACACGTTTTTCTAAACGGGGCAAAAAGAGCCATTTGTTTTCCCGAACACACTTCCAGGTTCTTTCAAAAACAGATCCTTTCCATGAACATATCCCGCCTTTACACAAGCCAGCTTTAAACCATGAGAACCTCTTGCTCTCAAGCTGAACAGAGACGACCCCAGGCTATCTTCAACCTAAACTCTGAAAACAGACTTGAACCTGCACCTCAGTGAGACCAGAGTAACAAAACCTTGATTTTTTGGCACTCAAGAAAGATGTAAAGGATATGGAGACCAGAGGCCTCTCGAATATAAATTGCCTTCTACAGTGCCTTCATAAATGACAATAATAGTGTTCCCACCACCACTGCTGCCAGGAACCACGTCAAAGACTGTGTTTCTTATCATGCACCTGCATCCTACTTGATAAATAGGGGACATACAGCATTTAGGAACATGTTGTGTGTGTTTTTTTAAAAAGCTTACATTTGCAGCAGTGAACTCCTGCCTGGCACAACAGCTCCATGCAATGTTTCACTTTTGGGGGAGACTTGTGTCTTTGGTGGGTATTGTGAAAAGCAAACCAGCAGCTACTAATACCACACACTTTTATGCGAAGATAACAGATACTCTTAATAAGAAAATTACATCCTAAGGGACATTTGTATGATCTTAAGTTGATGCACTTTTCCTGTTTTTGCAAACAGACCTAGAGTTAGTCGCACTTACTGTATGTTTCATAAAAATCAATAGGGCCTAAGTACTAACTAAGGGTCAAACGAGACACGTGCTTAGATATGCAGCAGGTGGCTACTTAACTTGTTTTTCCTTAACCTATTGAAGGGAAGGGGGAGCATGATGCTCAGTGTGAAAGAAGAGTGTGGGAGGCTTTTAACTCTTCCAACAATATTGGAATGGAGATCCTTTACACACAGACACAGAGGCAGACCTCAACAGCCTCTACTCCATCTAGAAAATGGCAGGTATGTTATTTCTAAGAGCACAAAAATATTCATTTAAGCATGGGTTGATACGACATACCAGAAACTGGTTCAAGGGTATTTAATGAGATCAATCTTCTTAAATGCAGACTCCAGGAAATACATGTTTCCAATTGTTGTTCTTAAAAAAATCTAGACCTCAAAAGGGGGAGGACCCCCTAACTTAGAGAACTTACTGAGACCTGTGTGACTTTATGAATCTGCTATATATTAGAATCTCAGAAATGTTCTGCATAAGAAATCAATGTCTTGTTCCCAGAACAATTCCCACATGCCCCAAATATAGGCACTGGGTCCTTTTTGTGAAAGCAGAAATAAACAAGCAGCCTTTTGTAGCTCTTGTGGCTCTCTGAAACAAATTAAAATTACGATGGCAGCACCTCCTAAAGACTCACAAGTGGGTGCCAATGAGTACCTGTTGGATTTGGATGTGAGAGAGGCATAGGTCTAAACCTCTGCTAAGACATGAAGATCACTGGGTAACCTTGTAAAAGTTGATGTATCCTAGTCTATTTCATAAGGTTTTTGTGACGACAGGATAGATAAGAATGATAAAACTCTATATGCTGGAAAGTGCTACAGACATGAATAATTACCCAAAGAAGTTTCCCATTCTAGGCTGTATGAATTCCACAAGTGTGTTGCACTTATTGTACACTGCCCTGAGAACCCTTGGATGAAGGGCAGTCTAGACAATCAAATAATAAACAAACATACAAAATATGACACTGGGCAGATATCTGTATCCTGTAAATCTTACCTATTTTTTTAAAGAAAAAAACAAGTTTCTAGTCCTTATGTTTGCAAAGACTGAGAGTGTGAGAAATCTGAGAAAACAAAAGAGAGGCTTGACAGACTTTCCACTAGGCAAGAGCTGGTGTGGAAGAGAAACAGTGTGCTTCATAGTTGTTTTCCCTTTGCCATGAATAGTAGAAGCATATGTTGTATTCCAAGCAAAGGGATTACCTACAAAATTGAAATCAGCGTTTCATTATTTTTTAGTGTTGAATCATATCTTGCTCACCTGAGGCACTCTTTAAGCTTAAAAGGGTACATAAGTGAATTCACACATGCACCCTATAATTGAATGACTTACGGTAAGTATCAAGTGCTGATTGGCATACATGACACAAACATCAGAGGTCAAACACCAAAGAGCTTTCGCACAACCACAACCACTACCCACTGGAGGAGGAAAGTCAAACATTCAGCTGAGCATCACCCAACAAAGTTTATGCATTTGTGAACCAGTCCTCAAAGGTTATATGATAATTTCCACTTTTTAAAAGAACTGCATCCAGTTTAAACTGCTTTAATCCACAGCTCTTAGATGGGAGAGAAATTTGACACAGTTCGCTTTTTTTCACACTTTCTGAAACAACCTACAACCTGAAATGCAGCTATCCTTCAAAATCTGCACATCTCTGAATTTTGTGAACTAATTCACCAACGAAAAAAGTATACAAAAATGTGTTTGTTAGCGTAGATCATACATTAAAATGCATATACTAGTAAAAACAACACAAAGAAAGACACTAAATGACCCTACACTAAATCAACTGATGCCCTCTTCTAGGTGCCCCCTCTGAGAAAGTTCAGAGGGTTGAGATGAAGGAGAGAGCCTTTTTAGTTGTGACTCCTGGAATGTTCTTGTCAGTGACGCTCATCCCCACTTCTACTTGCCCTGCCACTTTCCCCCAGAAAAAACAGCTATTTGTCATTGAATGAGAGCAAAACTCAATTGGGTTATCTCCAAATTGATGTTTGCTCCAATTTAGCACTAAAGAGCAGGTTTTCCAAGGGAAAGTGGTGGAGCAAAGGCAAAACTGCTCAGATCTAAGGCTAGATAGCATGCAACAAGCAAAAAACTGCTCAGACCAATACTTTCTAAAAATGGGACAAGTGGAAGTGCGGATAAGTCCCAAGTTTACAACACCAGGTTAAAGCTACCCATTCTAGCAGGCATTTGACAAAATATGATGTGTTAGTTATCTCAGACCAGAAACTGTGATACTCTTTTTTATGTTATATATTAGTCATGTGGGGACTGATTATACTGATTTAAAATTTTTGTACACGTTACTTTTCTGTGAGTCACTTTAGAGGCAATTTGTATGAGACTAATAATAACAATAGCAATAATAATGAAAACGACAACAGCAATTATATAAGAGCAATTCTTCTTACTTGCAAGAATGTTTATATTAGGGGAAATTAAATTGAAATGCGTTTATTAGGAGAAATACATACTAAGATGCTGATGAATTTTCATGAAAACATTTTTGTTTAAATCACAAATTGTGGTGGTGAACTGAACGTAAAATTGGAAAATGAGAAACTGAAAGAAACCACAATTGACAGATTCACCCATTCCTAGTAGTTCTAAGCTTGTGTTCTCCTACGCCAAGGGTCGCCAGTGTGGCACCCATAGGTGTCAGTGTGCCCACCAGTCCTTCCTATAGCATCCACGAAAAGTCTCAGTAAATATCTCCTCAAATATCCACAGTACACGATTCCTCTTCCTGCTCAGTTCCTGCTTGCACCGCCTCAGTCTTTCCAACATTAAACACACCCCATTAACATACACACATTTGATTGGATGCCTAGATTGGACATGTACCCTCCCCTCTGTTCTGAACAAAGGAGAGGTGCAGACAGCTTCTCTCTGTGAGCTTGTGTGGCAGAGCCTGGTATAGGAGTCCTTTTCCCTATTGATGGGGCAGTTAAACATGCCCACTCTGGTTCTGTCTCTTTTTCTGCTCTTGTAGATGTGGCAGCTATTATGGCATGCCCCCCACAGCAGCCACTTCGTCTTATGCAATTCCCTCAGGACAGCCATTTTCTGCTATGCTACACGCTGCATGGCAGATACTTTGTAATATGCCACGCCTCTAGGGGAGCTATTTTGTGACCTGCACCCATGGCACTTCCTCAAAATTCCAAATGTGTCCACTGACCCAAAAAGGTTGATGACTGCTGCCCTGCACTAAGAGGCTATCTTCATATTGTGAGTGAAAGTGAATATCTGCTTTGGGAACAGAAAACCTAAGAAGTAGCCATGAGAAAGGTGTTTAACCCATTTTATGCCAGCCATTTCCTCATTCCAAATCTAATGCCCCAGTGACCTTTCCTGTTATATGGCCCCCAAAGCAGGTTTGGGAAAATGTGTTTGGAGCGGCAAAACCGCAGGCCAGGTAAAGTTTCAGCACCCTCCTGACTCTTTCTCTGCATTAAATTTCCCCCTCGTAAAGTGACTTTTCATTTAAAAAATGGAGTTCACACATAGCACATAGTTAATCCACTACGACAAGTCAGTCCACTGAAAAATGACATCTTAACAGCAATAAAAATAATAAAAACCTTAAACGTACATGACATTTTGAGTGTTCAAAGCACGTCACATATATTAGCTCAGTAATCCTTACAAAAACCTTGTAATGTAGATCTGTATTATTATCACCCTATTGCAAATTGAGAGAATATTATAGCCACTAGCAAGTTCATGGCTGAAGTGAGTTGTCAACCAAGTGGTTTCAAGGTTAACACCCTAACCTGAACCACTACACCACTTCCTGCCCATCATTTTTAGTACAGCATGGTGATTCTACTGAAGGTAGGAAGAACCTGCTTGTGCTCACCTTTGGGGGAGGGAGAGGATTGGGTTTTTTGCACATGCCCAGATGAACTCTAATTTAAAGTATTTGCAAATCCCAGTTTTGAGTTCTGGCATTCGGAAAAGGTTCCATGACCTAGGCTCTAATAAATTCTGCCTTGAAACTCATCCTCCTTTAAAACTGCAGGTCTCAGTTCAGGCATCCTTGTCTCCTATAGCTGTTCAAAGTTATGCGCATGCTGGAAGCATTATGTAAAAATTATGTAGAAACAGTGCCACAGAGAATAACAGAAATGTCTGTTATTCCTGAATAATAGAGCTGTGGCAAAAGTGACCATCTTAGCTGAGCTAAACATAAGCTCCCCTGCTTTGTCTCATGGAATTCCAAAGTGATCTAAGGAAGGTCTGAGAATATATTTGGTGTTCGGATTTTGAGAAGCGGAAAGGAGGACGAGGGAAGGCAGAGGGAAAGATGGGGGTATGCTGCTTTCGGTTGCCATGGCTGCCCAGCGTGCCTTCTAGACTTGGCTTGTACCAGCAGAGTTCAGACGGGTCAGCGTGTGACCGGCTCAAAACCCCTGAGGTTAAAAGTTCAAGCAGCGATGGAAAAACCAATATGTCTGCAGGGAGGGGTATGCTGTACGATATATTTCAATTTACATCAAACCATGCATATAAAATTTAGATAAATTCTATTCAGATCTCATGTGGTTTGACACACAAGTCTATGCAACCAGATGTCCGGGAATGGGGGAGGGGGAAAGCCCAGGATGTTCCTATTAGGCTTTAGAACGGGGGGGCGGTGCATAAGGGTGCATTTAAACACATCAACTCATGTATGATTGTTATTTAAAAACAAAACAGAAATACCAATTATGTATCTAGGATTCTTCTTTAACTGATTACAAGGAGCAAATGCAACCGCAACTTGTTAAAAACATCTAAAACATTGTTGCATCATTCCAATCCCCCCTTGTCTCCCCCCTCGATCTTTTGTAATTTCCCGAGGCCTTGCAATTCACATTCTGTCACATTAAGATAATGAGTATTTACAACTGGAGCTCCATCTCTTTTGTCGTTCCAGCTCCTATTTATACTCCATGCCATTTTCTCTCAGTTTATAGTGACTGATCATTTTGATTTATATTTGGATTCACCCCCGCCCGCCACACACACTCTCCACCCCAACCAACCTTTGTGCACCCCCTGTCCTCTATTGCTGTTTTCTCTCCTTGATATCCAACCTTCATAATCTCCCACAAAAAACCTTCAATAAAACTAAATTGCTGGATGCAAAAACAGCCACAAGATGGCTCCCTGTACCCCTTTCCTCTAGCTTCAAACTGCAAATATGCCATGGCTAAGTTCTCTGGGACAATAACAATGGGAGGGTCCAACTGTGATCCATAAACGCCGTGTATTTTCATTGAGGACTAAATGGACCACAACGTATCCATCGGTGCAGTAAGCCAGAATGCAATACTGAACCAAAAAGAACACAGATCAACCACAGCATTCCTGTCACTAACTTTCCCCATAAGCACATTTTTTCTAGATGGCAGTATATATTCTTTTATTTGCTGCTTTTAAGTAATCAGGGGGGAAATGAGATGGTCTAGAATTATGGAACTGAAAAGAACCAAAGGGTGATCTATTCCAGCTCGACTTGCATGAGACAGGTCTTCATATCTTCCCCCTCCTCTTCACCCACCCCTCAGTAACACAATATCAGCCCCCACAACTGAGTCCTCTTCTCCATTTCATCCTCACAACAAGGCTGTGAGGTAGGTAAGGCTAAGAGATGGTAAGTAGCCCAAGGTCACCCAGTGAGCTTCATAATTGAGTGGGGATTTGAACCCTGGTCTCCCAGGTCCTAGTCCAATGCTCTAACCATTACACCACACTGGCCTTCCCTAACCTGGTGCCTCTCAGAAGCTGTTGGGCTCCAACTACCATTCGCCCCAGCCACCATGGCCAGTGGTCAGGAATGATGGGAGGTGTAGCACGACAACATCTGGAGTGCCACAGGCTACCTATCCTTGCTACATCTGGACTTTCTCCCTTCATTCTGCAGGTGGGGATTCACATGGCTGGATACTCCTCCATTCAAAAGAAAAAGTCCCTGCATACCTGGGCAAAAGCTAGACTAGAATTCTTCCCCAACATCTGATTTTCCACATAAAGTGATTTCTTAAATTGTAAAGTATAGAAGAGCATTCAGTCATGTGAGCCCAGGCCTACAGCCCAGACACAGGTAAATCACAGCTGGCTCTCCCCTTAGTCTAATCTGGTGCCCTCCAGATGTCTTGAGTTCTATTAGCCAGCATGGGCCAATGATCAGGGATGATGGGAGGTGTAATCCAACAGCATGCAGAAGATATAGAAAACCAAAGAACCTGCAGCAAAGATTGGGAAAAGCAAAGACAAAACTATGCTCCTTATAGGTACCATGGGACTCTTTTGGCACTGGCTTCAATATTATGGATTATTTTACAAAGGAAGGCTCAGCTATACCCTAGACCAATGGTGACCAAACTTGGCCCTCCAGCTGTTTTTGGACTACAACTCCCATCATCCCTAGCTAACAGGACCAGTAGTCAGGGATGATGGGAACTGTAGTCCCAAAACAACTGGAGGGCCAAGTTTGGCCACCACTGCCCTAGGCCATGGGTGAGGAATCTCACCCACCCCCTCAGAAAAGCAGCACTTTTAGGACAGGTCCTGGTCCTGTTTCAGCTGAAACACAGGACCAGGAGCTGGCTTAAAACACTTCTCAAAAGCACTCTTTGAAGCAGCTCATGCACTTTTCTTACAAGTGGGTGGGAGGCAGCAGGAGAGAGGATGGGGGACTCTTCTCACCCACCCTGTTGCTGCCACTGCTGCTCATACAAGAATACATGAGTACTGATCGTAAAGGTGGCAAGGGTTGCCAAGGCCATTACAAGCCTCGCCTCCTTTAAGTCCCCAAAGACTGAGGACTTAAATGGGAATTGGGAAGAATTGCACAAACTTTTCCAAGTCTCCTCCCCTCCCCTTTTAAGTTCCCAATCTCTCTCTGATCTTGAAGGAGGTGGGGGGGCAAGTCTCCTATCCCCAACTTTAAGATCAGAGCGAAAAAGATTTTGACAGGTGGGTGGCCCTGCCAACCTATAAAATTTGGTTTGCAAGGCAGATGCTGATAAGGACATGGCCCATGAAGCCAAAATGGATCGCCACCCTTGTCCTAAACCAAGGATGGAAAACTGACCATGCTGACTAGCGCTGCTGGGTGCTAAAGACCCAAGTAAATCTGGAGAGTCACAGGCTCACCAATCATGACCTGAAAGTTTTGTTAATAGATAGTTGTCCAATCTTCTTCTGAAGATCTCCAATTCTTCACCCTGTTTGAATATGGCTCTCCAGGATGATGATGATTTCATAAAATTTATACACTACTTGATTGTATAAAACCTCAAAGCAGTTTACAAAGAGATAAAACAAGAAAACCAAGAAAAATTCACAACCATACATCAAAACATACAAAAGATAAAATACTAAAACAGATCAAAATTACCTCAAGAGGGTAACTGTATGTATGAAATAGCTGGTTAAGGCTATTTATTTTGTTTTGGGGGTTGCACTTGCAACTTCAGAAAAAGAATTTTAACTTCCATTCAGTTTTTAGCCTTACTGCAGCGAAGACTGAATAATTTTATACCTACGTCTGGTGAAGGGAGGGTTCTGCATAGACTTCTTACCCCCACTGATGCTAAGTAGGCATTTGTCTGTGGACAGAAGCAGAGGCGTGCATGTCAGACCCCGTTCCAACATCACCATGCAACTCAACCCTGAACTTTCCATGTTGACCAGGGAAGACCTGCAGTGGGCTTTTCCATGCATTTGCTTGAATGCAATCAGGGACCCTGCTTTATCAGGGTGCCCAATTACCCAGAGAGTTCTATTCGCAATCAAGCATGCCCAAGTAAAAGCCCCCTGTAGACCTTCCTTGCTAACACAAAAAGTTTGAAGACTGCATGGATAGGACAGGTATGCACAGGGATGTTGGAAGCAAGGCATGCCTGCACACCTGCCCCTATCCACAGTTTGAATGTTGCATCTTCAAAAAATGCCTGAATGTGCCTAGAATAAGTAAAACCTGCACATTTGTAGATAGTTACACAATTCAGTTTTCTATAACTAAATGTTCTTGCATGGGAGTTTTTAAAGGAATAGAATGCATGTGTTGACATCTTATCTAAGGCTGCACCAAATATTCTTCATTTTCAGTATGAAAAGAGCTTTCAGAGGGCCTGAAACATACCTTCCTCCCCAAATAACTCCCCCAAACTTAATTCTTCATTGGCTACAGCTGTCCACAACCCCAGTCAGCTGTTGCTTTGGTGCCATTTTATTTTTTAAAAATTGGCCTTCTTTTTCATAACTACAGTGATGTTGTGTCAGCAATCATATTTGACAACTTAATGATATAATTAAGGTACATTCAGATCACCCTTCATCCTGTAGGGTCCAAGGGTGATGAATGAATGACAAATGTTGAAGAACATTAAACTAAAACAAGTTTAAAACATAGCATCTAACCATTAAAACAGTTCAGCAGCAACTCAACCTCCCCAAAATGTCTGTTTGAAAAGATATGTTTTACACTGAAACCCAAAATTCGTGAGAGAGAGAAAAAGAAAGAGGTACCTTCAGAGCCACCATACAATAGGCCATATTCACTGATAAGATCACAAAAAGAGCTTCTCCTACAGATCACAAAGCCTAGGTTGGCAGATATGGAGAGAGGCGCTCCTGAATCTTTTGGGGTAATATGTGCTAAAGTCAACACCTTGAATTTGGCCTTGTAATGAATAGGTGGTCAGTGAAACTCCTCTTTACTCAAAATTCTTGCAGTTACATTCTCTACCAGCTGCAGCTCCTGCATACTGTTCAGGGATAGCCCCACGAGGAACACATTACTGTAGTCAAACCAGGAGTTTACCAGGGCATGGATCACTGTGGCCTGGCTTTCTCCGTGCAGCGGACAAACTAACAGGAGTTGGGAAAAAAGCACTTCTAGCCATGGTAGTCACCTAGGCCTTGAGTGACAAAGCTGGATCCAGGAATACACCGACGTAGGGGTGAGGGAGAAATTAAATTCAGTTCACATTTAAAGGCCAATCTACCTGATTCATACTTTCCAAAACAGTATGTAGATCAAGACACAGCAATCCCTCAAAATTCACACTTCTCAGAATTTTGCAATGCAATTCTCCAGTCAAGTAATGTATATACAAATGCATATATTCATGAAAACAATATTCAAAAATGCATTGTATTGGAGAAGATATAAATATTATGGGAAATGTGTTTTGCAAAAATGACTATATTAGGCAAAATGCATATACTTCCTCCCCTGCCTCCCTATACCAGTCATTAGCCAGGGTGACCAAGACTGTTTCAGTACTGAACTCAAGCCTGAAACCAGATTGAAATGGGTCTAGATAATCCACCTTCTCCAAGCACACCTGAAGTCTACCACCATCTTGACAACCTGGCCTAAAAAGTTGACATTGACAACTTACTGCCAAGTGGCTAAACGTCTCAGGATCAAGGGAGGATCTCTTGAGGAAGCAGCTCATATTTCCTTTTTCAAGGCAAGTAGTAGTACCATCTCCCACAAGCAGGCATTTACCACCCCTTGGACTCACCCAGTCTGGTTAGATCTTATTAAACAAACAGAATAGACAAATATATGGCAGATAAGGCTATGACTACTAGTCAGGACGGCTACATGGGGCCTCCAGGTATCAAAGGAAGTATGTCCCTCATACTAACTATCAGGGAACAAAAGTGGGGCTATTGCTTTTATGCCCTGTTTCAGGGCTTCTAGGAAAGAGTGGAATACCTGTACTTACCTCACCTAGTGTCACATGCATTATTTCATTACTGGAAGTGGACTTCCTCTGCCCCTTCAGCAAATGAACTTTTTGCATTTCCTCCAGCAGATCTACTTGTGGGAGTTTTATTCTTCGTGCAAACAATTTTGGAGCCTCTATATCATTTTATCTTAAAATTGCTATCTCAAATGTCCCAATGCAGTTGTGCATAAACATGTTCTTCCATTAAATGCCATAAACATATGGAAACAGATTTACATATGCAAACTATTATGTGGGATGCATGATATCTGGGGACAGCAGAAGACATTCAGAAAGGAGAGAAAGCTGGTGGAATCACATGCCTTTTCCCCAGTAGTGGTTTAACTTCGGGGACCTCTTCATATATTGACTTGTCTGCCAAAGAATGTCTGGATGTTACAAAGGATCCTGGATGTTCCACTACCCCATGTGAACTAACATATCCTAAAGCAGCCTGTGAGTCACATTCCATTCCAGTGGCCACATGCCTATGGTGAACAGTGCAAAGACAACAGTGGGCAGAGCAAAATAATAAGTTCATATTTTACCTTTATATAGTAAGCTAGTTTCTACCACATTCACCTTTCTGTCCTCCATCCAGGCAAGCCAAAGGCATTATTCAGAGTTCAAGGACACATTCCAGCCATGCAAATACAGTCAAGGAGAGCGTAAAACAGGGCTGGGGAGGGGTGTAGGGTTAGGAGAATTCTGAGGACCAGATAGAGAAGCTTAGAGGACCACATTTGGCACCCAGGCCTGAGGCTCCCCACCCTTGCCTAAAGCATACTCACTATTTCCTTTTGGCTACAATTTCTAGAGAAAGATTAGTAATGATGGGTAAACTCTTTCAGGGGACTTTGCCATTATTGATCCTTGTGGAACCCCGATAAGCTTTGGGAAAACACTCAGGCTCCCCAGAAAATGGTCTGAGGTAGTATACACAATTCTCCAGATAAAGGCATGGAAGTGTATGTTCTTGTTACAAATGCAGCTTTCCGTCTGTTAAGGTGTACTCATAATACTGCAGCTGGGAATAAAACCATTGTAGCAGTATGGTAATGTCCTTACCGCAAAATAATACCATTATTTATACCCCGCCCATCTGACTAGGTTGCCTTAGACACTCTTGGAGGCTTCCAGCATAAATAAAAACATAGTAAAACATTAAACCTTAAAAAGCTTCCCTATAAGAAGGTAGGCGGTTCAAATCCCTGTGATGGGGTGACCCGGAAGCTATCTGCGGACAAACACCAGCTCCCTCGGCCAATAAAGCGAGATGAGCGCCGCAACCCCAGAGTTGGTCACGACTAGACCTAATGGTCAGGGATCCCTTTACCTTTTTATACAGGGTTGCCTTTAGATGTCTCCTAAAAGATATATAATTATTCATCTCCTTGACATCTGATAGGAGGGTATTCCAAAGGGTGGGCACCACTACCAAGAAGACCCTCTGCCTGGTTCCCTGTAGCTTTACTTCTCGTGGTGTGGGAACTGCCAGAAGGCCCTCAGTGCCGGACCTCAGTGTCCAGGATGAACAATGAGAGTGGAGACACTTCTTCAGGTATACAGGACCGACACCATTTAGGGCTTGAAAGGTTAGCACCAACACTTTGAATTGTGCTCAGAAATGTACTGGGAGCCAATATAGTTCTTTCAGGACCGGTGTTATATGGTCTCAGTAGCTGCTCCCAATCACCAGTCTAGCTACTGCATTCTGGATTAGTTGTAGTTTCCAAGTCACCTACAAAGGTAGCCCCACGTAGAGCGCATTGCAGTAGTCCAAGTGCGAGATAACCAGTGCATGTACCACTCTGGCGAGACAGTGTACCAGATGCAGCTGGTAGACAGCCGCCCTGGACACAGTATTAATGCATACACACAAACAGCATAACTTTGTAGGGTACCGTTATGCCGCATTGTATTACTAACACATGTAGCAAGAGAAGAGAAAAAGTGATATGCATATGCAGGTCCTGTTCTCTCTCAAGAGTTCTTATGAGTTTCCTATTAAGCAATAATCATCCGTAAGTTGAGATAAGACATTTTGATGAAGAATTATTTGAGATAGTTTAATCGCATGAAGCAGTTTCCACAAAAGAGAAGATTAAAACTTCACAGAAGAAAGATTTCCCCCAGTTTTTTTTTAATTACTCCACAAATTTTGTGCAGTAAATTAACCTGAAAGTAAAAGTGCAATCTTTCCATTCACCCTGTAATACGGGCTACCAAAAGGCAAGATGCAAGATTACCAAAGAAAACAGTTTTTATGTGATTTGAAATAAATGTTTCTTTTATTCTGGTTCCAGACTTTGACTACAAAAATATCCTTGAATAGCAGGTGTGTATTGGTGGCAGAAAGAATTACAACAATTTATCCAAAATACAGTTTAGGGGGTCAGTCCCCAAAGGCTTCCTGGGCTAGGGGACTAGAAAGGGAAAAAGTCATTTTGCTTTATGGCAAGCTAGAAAATAATGTAAAATAGGAAATGCTGCAGAAAATGCTGCCAATTTGCTGCACAGAGTAAGGGTGTGTGTGTGTGTGTGTGTGTGTGTAAGTGAATGAGTGAGGAATGCCTGCCAGAGTTCTAGAATCACCCATGTCTCAAATCCGCTTGCAGCCCTTCATCAGCGTGAAAAATGACAACCCCAGCCAGATTTCTCTCTGTCGCTGGCATAAATGTGCGATTACATTACAGCTGTTCATATTTTCACTCTAATGAAGGGTTGTGCGTTTAAATGGCGAGATTTATGGCACAAGTCTCTAACGTCTGTGTACAGGCAAAACTGTTAATTGATGTCTAAAACGTTTCTTGTTTATTTTGACATCAATTATCATTTTTCTCTATTTTAACAATTTTTTTAAAAAAAGAAAAATAAGGGAAAGGAAGTGGCAGAGGAGTGTGCATGTGTATGCGCGTGCGTGTGTGTGTGTGTGTGTCTGTGTAACCAACCATTTCCATGCTGCTACCGACTTGGAACAGACGGGGTTTCTCATTTCTTCCAGAGGGAAGAAATTAATATATATGAATAATGAGGAAAAGAGATAGGCTCAAAATGCAGCAGTTTGGGAGAAGGTTAAAAAGAAGTCAGCACCTCATTCCCCACATACTCTTATACTCCCAGAGTTGATGAAAATGAAGGAATCAATTGTACTAGGCTGTTTAATTTTGCAAAGGAAAAAAACCCATGGGTAAGAGGTTGGGTTCAGAAACAGGTGAAAATCAGAGCTTATTACAGCAAACATCAGACGGTGAAACTAAATAACTGTGTTGCCGTCTTGGTCCCATGGAAAAGACGGATGGTAAACTTGACCTGACGCTGGTACTATCCGATAGCCATTTTTTATCTGCTCTACCCCCCCCCCCCCCTTGCAAGGCTGAGGCGTGTTGTGTAAAATGCATAGACACGGTCGGGTCAGGCCTCGGGATCGGGTGAAACTAGGTTCACATTTGCATACAGGCGGGGTTTCACAATGAAGGCCCATCTGTTCCCGTCAGAGAGTACAAATCGAGTGTCACCCAAGTCGGTGCAAAACGACAGCGGCATGGCTATTAGGTGGAGAAACATTCGGCTCGGGTTACGGATATGGAACTGCTGATTTGGGTTTAAATACCTGATAACTGAAGACTTTTTATGGCGTGCAAACAAAGCATGAACCTTGTCTGATCCACCGCCCCCTCCTTCCCTACACTGACACTGCTATTCTACCCCCTACACACACACATTTCCCCCCACCCAATCTATTACACCAAAGATAAAGCTGATGTTATTTTTGGATGCTGTGAAATATAGTTGTCCTTAAAAAAGAAAATTAAACAAGATAGAACAGATGTTATTATAAACTCTGAAAGAAGAGTATAGAAGGGGCAAGAGTAAGGGGAGCTTGTACTGAGGGTGAGAGGGGAAATAATTATACAAAAAAGGCATAAAATAAAAGGTGAACTTTGAACTTTACATGCCCTCTGTAGTCATCATTATTGCAGTAAGGTCGGGCTGTGAACTTATAGTACATTTTGCCAGCATATATTTTACTGAATATGAGACCCACTCTTTGCCTGTTCCAAATTTTTAACTCTGTCCCTAATCCATGACTGCCGCTATAGTAAATTTCCAGCTCTATTGCAATTTACAATAATCAAATCAAATGCCATATAGATTTAGTTTATTTTCAATATTGTGGGATGCTGGAGATTAGGGAAATGGACACCAATCTTTTATTTTATAAAGTGAAGATACAGGTAGCTAAAAAGTCTCTACAAAGAGAAGTTACCGAGTTTGTAGTTACCGAGTTTCAAAGACAAACCAGTTGACTTCTAAGGTATCACAGAACTGTGTATATTATGTTGAGCATTGATAGGAAACACCTTAGCTGCTATATACAGGCACAAAATGCACAAGGTGAGGTCTAAGGGTAACAAAAATGCAAAGCACATGGATAGCCAGATGTGTGAAGTATGAATGAAGCACAAATATAAATGCACCCTGTTTTACTGAAGCACCAAAAGTTGAGTAAGACAATTTGGGGAACACTGGCTCCAGTGAAAGAGCCAGTCATAATAATTGTTTTAATAACAGTAACAACAACCTTGAATTCCTATACTGCAGGTTTCTCTTTCAACTGAGTATTTTATAGTAGTAATTCAAAGAAGTGATTTTGCAAATGAATAAGTAAACTGCTGTCACTGAAGTGTTATGTTTGGGTTGATGTCAGGTGACAATGGAAACTTGGCTTGTGAGTATTTGATTTTTGGTGTCTTATTTGCGCATTCAAGCTACCATTTGTTGTTGTAGCTATCAAGTGATACATATACAGGCCTGAATTCACCTGTAGTCCAACAACCTTTAGATCAAAGCAAAGAGGACTGACTGCCAACAGAGCTTCTGAGCCTAGTGTAATATTTATCATAAAGTTGGGAACAGCTGTCTTGCAAAATATGCATTGGAAGTCAATGTGCATACAGTTGTGTGCATGTTTTAAATGACCCATCATGGCTTCTCAAGTACTAATGGGGAAAGCATATGTCCTGTATGGAAGCCCAGAACTAATTCCCTCAATGATTTGACAGAGAAAAGGGAAGCCCAAGTCTACTCTTGTAGGTAGAAAAACTCTTATCCATTTATTTGCCTGTATGGAACTGACAGGCAAAATGAGACAAGGGCAACCTCTGGCTCTTCACTATAACACCCTCTTGCAGGACTGGGTACACAACCTAAACACCAATTATGCTCAAAATAGAACACTCATGACTCATTTGTTCATTGAAAATATATAGGTCCTGTGTTTCAGTCACAGTTTTGCCAACAACAAGGGAAAAAACTACCAAAACTGGCACCAGGTATGGTAAATGGATAAAGAATTTCCCGCCCTCAGCATGCCTTTTCAGAAAGACAAGAAATAAAGAACCACTTGAAAAAATGTGGAACCTCATGCAGAAATCCCCTAGGTGGTTTCATCCAGGTGGAGCTTCCTGTTCAGGATCCAATGTTCCAAGTAAAAAGGCACATCTCAGAACAATGGCATTGACTTACCCATCAGACAAAATTTTTGAAAAGGGATGTTGACCCTGAGACGGAGATGTCCCTTAGATATCATCCCTTTAAACTTGCATGGCCAGATCTGAATTAAGGTAGAATCAACATGGATACTCTCATACAAGGGGACTTCAGAGAGGACAACTTGAATACTCCCACTAGCCTAGCTCTTCTTTTTGCAATTATAATCACTGCATCAGGAGGAAGATTTTTACACACTACAAGTAAAAATTTCCAATATAGAAGCAATTCTCTTGCTCAAACCAGAGAGAAGATTCACCTATACAGGGGACCATCTAGAGAGCAGCCTGAATGTTCTTTTTTCAAATATTGCACCTGGCAGGGATATATTTTGTGTTGCGGCAGATGTGGGGGGGATACACCAACATCTTTTGGTAGTCTGGTCTCCAGTCCATTTAGGCAACTTCCCCTATCCACTATCTGAATCTGCTTTCACAAAGTTCCAATAATAACATACCTAATGGTAACCAAGCAGATAAGCAAAGAAATCTCTTGAACAGCAAAATAAGGCAAAGCAGGCCTATGGAGAGGACTAGGAACATTCCATCTACTCAGACCAGAGAATGGCACATTGAACAAGAAGCTTCTTTGGAGGGGCAGAAACCTTCTATCTTTATCACTTCACATTCTGTACCCTATTTTATCTCTGCATTGCCCCACAACACCTTCCTCCCAGGACTTTGCCCACCAATTTGGC
Source organism: Podarcis tiliguerta (assembly GCF_965153285.1). NCBI lineage: Eukaryota > Metazoa > Chordata > Lepidosauria > Squamata > Lacertidae > Podarcis > Podarcis tiliguerta. The sequence continues at coordinate 21,163,337 of NC_139546.1, read as the reverse complement.
AGTAGTAAGACCCAATGATATCTCACAGAAACCCAACATTATGTTGTACAACATCTGTAGCTGGCATCATCCATCTTCTAGCATCTGGAACATACAATACAACTATATTTGTCTCATTGGGAGATCCACTTAAAACATACTGTATATGCATATGCAGTATATTTTAAATGCCAATGGCAAGAGGAAAGTGGCAGCAGTAATGACAAAATAATGCCCAAGGGGCCTCAGAGAAATGGCAGTAGCACTGTGGCTGGGATGAAGTGGAAGCATAATAAAAAACATTTCTTCTATTGGGTGATCAGATCTAGATCTTTTCCACCCTCCTTAAGACACAAATACACAAATGAAAAATGAAAAGTAGTTTCACAGCCCCACCAATCTGCTTGTTAAAGAAGCCATATTTTTTTTTTCAAAGCCACAAGCAAATTGTTCCTGTGTATAACAAGCTACATTAGTGGCATATCTTGCAGAGAGATGTGGTTTATTTGCACACTGACGACTGGGTGTGCTTGGAATGGGAGGAATGAACCAATGAGAAACTAGAGAGATTCATTGTACCTTTTTCCCTATTCTGTCCTTCCCAGTGGGGGTAGGGGGTGGAGAAACCTAATTAGAGACCCTTGTCTCTGTTTTAATTGCCTTGCGTCACTGATATGATCTCTCGCTTTCTCTCTCCAATTCCAAATAAAACAACACGCTTGATAGAAATATTAGCCTCCTGATTTTTTTTTCTTTCAATATGAGAAGTGAACAGGAACTGAACCTTGAACTTAATTTCCCCTTTGAACTTGTTACCTTTTTTAAAAAACAAGTTACCTCCCAAGCAACCCCCCCCCCACCCTGTGCTTCCCTCTCCACAGACAAATTTCATCACAATTACTGCCCCTTCCACTTGGCCTTAAGATATATAATCATTGATTTGACCTAATTACCTGGCGCGGGCCTCTTTCTACAAGGTGAAAGGCGGATTGGTGCGAACAGAAGCTGACCCCAGCATTCCTAATGCCCCAATTTTATTCTAATTATCACAAAGCAGGTTCTCCATCTTATTAGCTACCCCTATCCTTCCCTTTGTCCAGATCTGCTATTTTGTTCCCATCCTCCTCGGAGATGCCCCTTGGGTTAACAAAGCTGTTTGGGGACTTGGATTTCAACCCATCTCACGTTCAAAGCATAAGCATTTTGTGAAGGGTTTCTTTTTTTGTTCATGTATTCAAAAAAAGAAGCATCTTTGTTTTCTTTATATTTTGCAAGGTAAATGAGAGTAAAGTGTGCACTAAGTCCATAAACATTACAAAAACTCTCAGGGGGAGGTTTTGTTTTATTTCTCTTGCCAGGGGAGAGGAGGCAGGGGTAGGAAGCAAATGGCTGTTTTATTATTTAAGAAGAAGAAAATAAATACACCCAATTTTACTGTACCAATAATAGCCCCAGTTATTTTGCATGTAAAAATACTAGTATTTTTGCATATTTAAGGTAGTTTCCCCATTCAAAATGTTAAGCTGGGTTCCTGCAGTCATCCCTGCCTGGAATAGCCAGGTTATTAAATTTGTAAGAGTGAACAGTAGTAATAAAAACAGTCAATTCCCTGTCCACCAGGTCTTAGTCTCGGGACCTGGATCATCAGGACTCTGGATCTATACCACTTCAGGAGAAAAACATCTAGCAGCCAAAGAAAGCAGCTGGAGCTAGTCCCCACATATCTGTGATGAGAGAGAAGAGTTTTCAGGCAGAAGTGAGCCTTGGTGCTCTACTTTAAAAAGTAACCACTTAGGGGTGTCCTGTCTGACGAAACAGGAATATTTTGAAAGCAGGCATACTTCCAGCCATTGGACACTCCTTAGCAAAGCTAAGATAGGATAATAAATTGAATATATATTTAAAAACCATACTATCACATTTATACTGTAAGGCATCTCAACAAGAAAGCAAGCAACCAAGCAAGCAAGGTGGGAGAAAAATATAGAAAGGGCTACAGACAAAGCCCGGAAAAGAGGAAAGTATCACGAAAGTCAGCTAATAAGAGGAGACAGCTGAAAAATTAAGATAAAATAAGTGATACCCCTAGCAATCACAATGGTCAACTCAAGTGGCATGCTTTGGTCTTCCACCAGCACAAATTCTTTCAGGCAGCTCAATATTTCTGTTCCATCCACTGCAGAAGTTCCCTAGAGTCTCTCCTACCAGCTTAACATGAGTATCCAAGGCAGCATGAGTATCCAAAGACAGGGATGGTAGATGGCAAAGGCTAATTCAATATTGACAAAGTATTCTCAATGACCTGTCAAGCCTGCTTATATGGAGTCATACAGATTCCCTTTTTAAAAAGAGAATCTAAAACAGTGCATTGGAAGCGGCTTCTAGAATTCTGGCTCTTTTGAGGGAAGTAACAACCCTGAACTCATAACACCCTCTTTCTCCCCAACATGGGTTCCCTCATCTCCCACAACAACCCCATAGGCAAGCTACTGAGAGAGGTTTCAAAAGGATAACTAGGTAGTAATTACAGCCTTGTCGATAGGGCTATTGACAAGAGAACAGATGAGGAAAATTGTTAGGAACTGGCCACTTCTAAATCAGCAAGCCAGGGTAATTTGCATCTGTGTGTCTTAAGGGAATGATGCTAATGAAGTTACTAAAACCACCAGCAATTACTTTTAAAAAGTTAAGAAAAGAGGGGATAAGCTAAGCAAGCCACCCTCAGAAGGTAACTGTGAAGGTGAATGAAATGAGGGCTGTCAATCCACAAGTTAAAAAGGAGGATTTAAGGGCCATTTCACATGCTATGGAAATTAGCAGGCACAAACCCATTCTTATGTACATGTTGTATGGAATCAGGGCAACCTGTACAGAAGACCCATAGCTTTCCACAATGTAAGTAATATTTTTTTTTAAATTGTGTGTAGGAGATGCTTCACACATAGTGGGAAACTATGTGGGAAACATGTTACCTGTGAAACATTATTATTTATTATTATTATATTTATATTCTGCCTTTTCTTCAAGTAACTCAGTTCAGAATTTTATTGTTATAGCCAACGACCCCAACAAACTCTTAACAACAGCAATTTTTTGTTTGCACAAATGTCAGGTTTGCACTTTCCTGGTTCAATGTTTTGCCCAATATTCCTAATTAACCTAGTTAAGGATGATACTGAACAGAAGGGGAACAAAGTGTATAAACACACACACAAAAACACATCACAATAATAGTTCACATTGTTGCCTTATAATAATTCATCAATAATATTTAAGTTCCTTAAAAATTAAATGCTGCTTCTTTAAAAAGTTTCAATAGTCAAATTTTAATTCTGCAACGTTTCATTTCAGCTCTAGAGGAAATTGGGGGTCAGAGGTGTAACCTGTTTGTTGTGGCTTTTAGGCTTGAAACTAACTGGGATTCTAATATGAAATCATTATGAAGAGCTCCTGGAGAGTTGGTGGTATAATTTCTAGAGGGACAGCCATATTAGTCTAGTTCATCAGATATACAAAGTACCCTGAGTTACAAGTGTATATATTGTAGCATGCCACTCCAATCTCCAAGCAGTGTGAGATTCCAGGGGTTCCATGCACTTATCTAGTGCACATGCTTCCTTTTGGAAAGGAGGCACAGCACAGACTGTGGTATCTTTATGATATATGGGTTTATTTACAAATATATACAACCTGATCCTACAATGGAGGGGTGCCCAACGTTAACACTCCAAGAGAGTCTTGCTTCCTCCATAGGCTCAACCCTGTATCCAAACAGCCATTACTCTGCCTCCTGCTTTCCGCTAGACACTTATTCCACCCTTTCATTGCTTCAATAACCTCTAGCTTTATCAGTAGAGTGAAGGGGGCCCCACCCTTTGCAATCTCACACAGAGTCCCTTTGATCCTCTGTTGTGTTCTTAATGGCCATCATTAAGGGCCATTAGGAGAGATATTCCATAACACACCCCTCAATTTCACCAGACCCAAATCAGGAGGAGAAGTGGGGGGAGGCCATTTTGACTCAGTTGTTTTGCACCACACACAGTGGCCTTGAAGAATCAAGTTCCCTCTGCAAGACTGTATCAAAACTATGGCCCTGATGGCAAAAAAAAGCCTGGATTCTGGGACCCTTTGTTTAATACTCCACCTGAGCATCCTGGACTCTGTTCCAGCAATAGCTGCTTGATATAATGGCAGTGAATACTGTGAATAAAAGGCAAATTCCCACCAGCTACTTGTGCACAAGCAAAAGAAGGAAGTAAAACTGACTATGCCAGCCTTCCCCAACCTGATGCGCTCCAGACATTTTAGACTACAGCACCTATCGTCCCATATCATTAGCTATGGGGGGAAAGATAGTATGGAAATAGTTTCTCGAAGCCAGACATTTTGAGAAACGCTAGGGTACATGATCCACTAAGATACTTCTGTGTTGCAGTGCAATGTAATTCATTCCAGTCTATTCCTGCGGAACAGAGATGCTGTCTTCCTGACCTAGGACTCTATATGGTCGATCCAAAACAAGCACACACTTAAATCTTCTCTGATCACAATTTTCCAACAAGCCTGATTAGTGCAGAAGGATTCTTCCCTAAATGCACCCTCAGTTCTCTGTCTCTCTCTTTCCACATCATGCATCAGCAATTTATCTAAAACAGCAGTGCACCTTCCAGGATTTGGAACAAGTTCAGAGGAAACGAAGCTTATCTGTGGTTTTCATGGCCCCTTCTTTAGCCTGGCTCCCATCCCACCCTTTTGATGGTATCATCTGCTCTCTTAGAAGTTCCTCTTCTCCAGCAGCCTCAGTCAGGGTGGTCACATCTTCTAACACTTCCTATGCTAAATGCCTGTACATCGGCCCCAAACTTGTCTCCTCGCTTTCAATCTCTTCGTCTTCTTTCTTAAAAAGCTGTGTCTGGAGTTAACATTGTTGCAAGAATAATTACATCTGATTCTCTTGGGGGGAAATGCAAAGGGGGGGGGGACCTGTAGCATTAAATTATTTCGTTCCGAAAAAACATTACCACAAGATTTTGCTGACTGTATAAACTGGCCCCTAGCATGGGTGTAGCCAGGAATTTTGTTAGGGGGGGCAGGCCTTTTGTTGGGGGGGGCAGAACCTCAGTTTGCTATGTATTTTTTATGGATTTAGGGGGGCAGCTGCCCCTCCCTGGGCTACACCCATGACCCCTAGTAATGCTAGTATTGGATGAGTAGACAAAACTCAGGACCTGTACAGTGGCAAATGAAACACATTAATATTATTTTTAAAATACTGGAGAATAACTATCAATATGTTGATCACTGGTTGGTATCCATCTGTCTCGGGAGACAATGGAGGAGTGAGCCTTTGGGGGTTAAGTCAAACTGTTGGAAGGTTGCAGAGCCTGCTGTGGCTGTAGAGACCAATATGGGAGAGACATGTTTTGTCACAGCTGGGGCAGGTGAAGGCATCCGGTTGTGCCCCCCTGGATACCAGGGTATTTCTTCTCTCTGTGCTCCTCCCAGCAGTCATTCCTCATCTGGTCACTGCTACAGATGCACAACCTGCCTGTCTCCACATGACGGAACTGATGTTGCCAGCCTTCAAATCACATTTGCAGACATCTTTGGAGCACAGAGTTGGTCTTCCAGTCAGCCTGGTGCCTGAAGCCAGCTCTCCATAGAGCATGTCCTTGGGAAACCTATCATCTTCCACTCTGTGGACATGCCCAAGCTAGCAGAGACACCACTGAGACAGGAAAGGGAGACAGGAGCTGTGTCCCCTTCTTTCTCATACCACATAAAACGAAGCCCTCAGGGCTATTTGAGTTGTGCAGTCCTGTTTTTCATTTTCATTCATACTGTAGTCAAAATGGTTTGGCATCTTGTGGCAAATCTCTACAAATATCCAAGGCCTCAGAAACTTCACATGTTTTATAGTTCTTTATTTTATATTGGAATCACATGCATATTTTCCCTAATTTTTCTTTGAGCTTGTGATGGAGGTAAAAGCTAAACAATAAAATTGTGTCACCTCTGCTTTTTCCTGAAATCCTGTCAGGCACTCAAGCTGGAGTGTTGACCAAGTAAAGCACTAGGGACAACTTGCAGACAGGCAGCCAGCCCGGAAATGCAGAAGGGGAGTCTAGGGGCTTCCTTCAGTGACAGCCTGTCAAGACAACTGAGAAAGTGCAGGAGACCTTGGAGTTATAAAGAAGGCACTTGCATGGGACAGGCTCTATGGGATCACTAGTTCCCAAGAAGCAGAAAAGTTGTGCAAATCCCCACTCCAAACCACAACCTCAGTGGTGAAGGGATTCAATGTGTGACCCACAAGCATTTGGCTCTGAGCCCCATGGAGATCAACTTTGGGTTGTGGTTTTTGTTTTGTTTTGGTATTTAGTTTTTATTCATTTTCTGTACATAGTACAAACAAAATAATACCCATCCCACTCAAAATATAACAACACCAAAACCCCAGCAGACACAGAGGGATGCAGTTCCAAAGTCCAAAATGCAAATTATACACCTGTGATGTGAAATTGTCACAATCCAATAGTATATTGAAAAGTATAGAAACAAAATGAGGACAAAATACAGAAAAAGAAAGTTTCACATCAACCAAATGTTTTCAAAGGCTTTTGGTATAGGCTTCTCATCAGCAGAAACATTAATAAATGTTATAATTGGACTCCAGTCTGCAGAAAAAAGTATTTATATTTTTACTCAGACCTGGGTTATAACCTTTCAAGTCTTTCCAAAACTAAGCTATAAGGACTTGTGTGACAACTAGCAAGAATCCTATCAGTTTTTTGTACAGTAGGTAAGAAGTGGATCCTCAAAAATATTTAGAATTACCTCTGGGGTTTGCTCAACTCACTTGCCAATTCTTTTTTATATTTCCTGAAAGGTAAGATTCCAAAACTTTGAAACGTGTGTGCAGTCCCACCACATGTGAGTGAATGAACCCAAGTGCCCACAGACTATAGCAAGCAGTGCCATTAGTCCCATACATATATGAGATTTTAAAGGGAATGAGGTACCACTTTTGTAATATTTTTAGAGTTGTTTCCCCCTACTATGATGAGACTGATTTCTGTGGGAATTTATCAAACTAAGAGTTCCATTGTTCATCAACAGTCTTAAAATTCTCATCCAATTCCCTCACTATTTTGTGATGCATGTCCTCCCCGATCACTGCAGAGTATAATCTGGAGACTAGATCTTTTTCCTGATCCTCCCCCTCAATTAAGTGTTATTTGAACCATGTCACTTCAGTGTGGTGTAGTGGTTAAGTCTCGTAATCTGGGGAACGGGGTTCGCGGCTCCGCTCCTCCACATGCAGCTGCTGGGTGACCTTGGGCTAGTCACACTTCTTTGAAGTCTCTCAGCCCCACTCACCTCACAGAGTGTTTGTTGTGGGGGAGGAAGGGAAAGAAGAATGTTAGCCGCTTTGAGACTCCTTAAAGGGAGTGAAAGGCGGGATATCAAATCCAAACTCCTCTTCTTCTTCTTCTTCTTCTTCTTCTCTAGTACCTGGTGTTTTGATTTCTTGTCTCTGTATAAATGTGCTTATCTGGTACCACATTAGCCCAGAATGCTGAAACTGAAGTAACCAGATGTTTGTTTCTTCCTTAGACCTAAGGCACTATGTGCATGATCCAAATCTTGATCAATTGGGTAGTCAGGTGCCAAAGATATTCACCAGATTGCAAGAAACCCTTTCATGTCTTCTGCCTTGGCTCTCTTCTCCAGATTATGGACACACGGGTTACATCTGAGATTCCGGTTCTTCAGGTCTTCAAGTTCCAAGCTGGTTTTCTTTCTTATAACTTTTGTAATCCATCATGTATAGAAACCCATTCCATAAATCGTGTAGTAGCAGATTCCATCAATTCTATTCTTGTTTTCAAAATGTTTCCAGCAAGGTGGCCCATAATTTCTTGATGAAAATCCTTGAATAGGTGTGCCATCTCCTCCTTCAAAGTTGTCGTTAAAGTTGCCAAGTTCATTATTAGCAAGTCCTCTTGCTCTTCTTGCTGCTGCTGTGGGTGGGCATTCCTGGGACATGTTCATGCCATTTTGGGTACCATAGTACTGGTATTAGGCCCAGTTTCACCGCTTGTCTTGCACCACAAAATAGCTACAAATGTTGTAGCCTCTGGGTCTGGGCACTCTTGAGAATATGCCCCATCCTGAAAACTAGCTTTAGTTTGCAGAGCTTGCTACAGAGCTCTCAGCCTACACAGCCATCTTGTCGGATAGCTCAATCAGCAGAGCATAAGACAGAATCTAAGGGTTGTGGGTTCAAGCCCCACAAGCCCCTCGTGGTCCCATCCAACTCTACAATTCTATGATTCTATTAATATCATAACTTGGTTCAGGAAGAAAGGCTCAAAATCCCCCCCACCTTGCAGCTGCTATTAGGTTCACTGGGAACAAAAGGCAGGCACCTGTATTGTGTCTGGTTCCTCCCATGTCCCAGCAAGGCTATTAACAGCTTGTGGGGGCAACCATGATTGAAAAAATAATGTGGTGGGAATGGTTGAGCATCCCTCTCCTGAGTCAATTCACACACACACACAAACCTGCCACAATATAGCTGTTTTTATGGGCTTAAAACACACACACACACACACACACACACACACATATCCTGAGTTCTGACACAGCTCTCATGCACATTGCACAGCATGTATTTTGGTCCCTTGGCTCACCCATCACTCTCTTAGGAAAATTCTGGATGTACCTCCATGTCAGGATAAGGCTATGGAAATAACATACCCCTTTATTTACTCACTTATTTCCTGGCCCTGTCTACAATGCTGCCCAGTATCTAAAGGAAACAAGCCAGCTGGAACGTCAATATTAAATTGCAACTGGCGTGCTCTGCAGTTCCAGAACACCGCCTGCACAGAGTATAAAGAACGTCAACAGCAAATTTGTAACAATCCAGTCAAAACAAAAAAGGGCATCTGGACGTCGGGGAGACAAACCGGTAATTGCTTCTGCGGTCATCCAGTCCCTACCATTGACCCCAAAAAATGTGAACCTTAGGAGCGTTAATTGTTTTACACTTCACCTGTAGCTTTTTCTGGCCCAATACCCCCAGGTGCTGAACCACCCACAAGTCTTCAGACAAAGGCAAATAACGGAGCACCAGCCATGCAGAACGGATGAGAGAAGGAAAATAGAACCATTATGCTACAGTACATATTTGTCCCCTATTTTGTGTGCATCTAAAATGTATGGAATTACTGAGTGGGAAGGGAACCTATGGCTAACCATCAGCAGGCGGAGGTCTTTCTTCTGCATTTTAATCTGCAGCTTTAGGATCCTGCCAAATGGATATTAGGGCTTTTGCTGAGAGTTCATCAGTGTGAGACTTGTTCTTTTAAGATTGCTCTCTTTATTTTCCACACTTGGGGGGAAAAAACCCTGCTTTCAATTAATCTTACTTTCGTTCTTTTTCTGTTGTTGTGTCTTTTTGTTAACGTAGTGTTAGACATTCTGGGTATTATCCCAACCAAAATAACAAAAAAATAAAAAATATGGTTATTGCCAACTGCTTTATAAAGTCTTTCAATCAACAACTTGCATAATCCTAAGTAAAATTACCAGCATCTGAACCAGCTACCACAGTCCCCATACAGGATATCTTATGCATGAAGTATTCCCAGTACTATTTTTCTTGAAAAAGAGGTGCTCACCATGAAGACCTCCCATGTTCTCTTATAATGTCAACCAATGGTGCCCACCTGAATGGTGCTGGAACTGAGTTCCGGCGAGTTCCAGCTGTAAAAAAGGCCTGAGTATTCCATTTTTGTTTGAAAATGTCCAAGGAAAGGCAACAACTGAATTTCTTAAGACAGTGCTTGACTCTTTGGAGGAAGAATGTCTTTTCATCTAGATCTCTCAGTAGATTTATCTCTGCTATTTCTCCAAGAGGAAAGGAACAACTGTTCCTCTATCTTCCTTCCAAATTATTTCATGCACACAATAAGATCCAAATGCATGTGCATATTCCGCCTGGGCCTTTCCAAATAATGTGCTTTTTGCTCATGGATTTCCCAGCAATTATTAATTTGCTAAGTGTGATCCAGATGACTTCCCCGTCCCCATGGAATACGTACTGCCAAGGTGAGTAAACTGCAGATTCTACCACTTCAAATCACTTAATCAACTTGCTAGAAACAAGTGGTTCTTTCTTCCCTTGAAAGCATCACCACCATTACAGTGGCAAGAGTTGTACAAAGGAGTTCATAGCACTTACTCTTCCTGCTCACAACAGTTCCATGGTAGAGTAGATTATTTGCATCTACAGGGTCACAGGTTAAATCTCTGGTACCTTAACTTGAAAGGGTCTCTCACAAAGCTAAATTAATAAGGGGATTTAATCCAAGTGTTTTGCACAGCAAACATGTTGACACACAAACCTTTAAGCAAGCATGTATTTATTCACTGTATTTATATACAGCACTAATGAACACAGTTCTCTGTATAGCTCACAACACAAAAATAATAAAATATAATTAACAACAAGTTATTATGAAATAACAGTTTTCTGCATAAAAAATTGAGAGAGAGAATAAAAGCAGAAAACAGTAATTTTAAAAAATAGACTGACTGGGGAACCTGTGAAACTTAACTGGCATGTTAAGTTTGGATGGGCCACCCCAGTTAAGTCTTGCCAACAGTTTGGGGCCAAGAGCAGTTTCCACACTATTTTCAAAGGCAGTTCCACGTACAACACATTGCAATAATCTAAACTGCAAGTTACAATTAGCCAGGATATCTACATCCAGATATGGCTGCAGCTGGTGTATCAGCCATAGCAGATAAAAATTAAGTACTGTACATCAAAACTGTGAACTTGATTCTTTAGAGGAAGTGCCATTTGCTCCAAAAGAGGCTGAACGTCATTTATCTGTATGCACACAGGCACCTGCCTGTGTCAGAGTTTTCAGACATGCATGCATGGGTGTTCAAAGAAAATAGTATTTTTTTTCCACACTACAGTCATTTGCTGTGAGAAACCCTGCTGTACATGAAGTAACTGGATTTGCTGTGTAAATATGAAACCACATTAAAAGTTCCTGCCTTAAGTGTTTTGGCCAAAGAGTCAAAGGTGAAAAATAGTTGGCAAGCAACTAGCAGGTATTTTAATTTTATTAAAATTAATTGTAGCCAAATACATTAAGAAAATAGCATTAATCATATTCAGGTATGTGCAGTCTTTGCAATGACTTATGGAAATTCCTGCAGTGTAACTCTTAAACCAGAACCACAAAGTTTCTGACCAAAACCCTGGAAAAGTGTTGTGAAAGACTGAAACCTGCCTAAAAAATTGGACAGCTCTTGCTTATCAGAGTAGACAGTACTGAATTAAGGCAGTTCTTGCTTATCATAAGGCCCTAGTTTATGCATATCTTCCTCTGCTCACAAACTTGGGCAGGGGGGTAGGGAATGCTAAATGTATTTATCCCATTTCTCCACAAGAGGGGGCTGCAGAATTCTTCTCTCTTCCTGCCGCCTATAAATCCCTTTCCCCTTCCCCCTCCTTTAACTGCTGCTTTATAGGCAATTACAACACAAGGCGTTAAGCCATTAATGTAACATATATCCGCCCACATATTGTCATCGCGTGGTCTCGGGCCTATTTCCAAGGGCCTACTCCAAGCATAACATTGCGTGTCACAGGCTTCTGAAAGAAAAGCCGAATAGTTCAAAACATAAGACAACTTTAGTTCTAACAGAAAGAGAACCATCCTCAATATTGCATAGCTACCGACGAACAACAAGGGCATGATCCAATGAGCCCCTTATAGATACAAACACAAAGCCCAGAACATTCACACCAGGGCTTTTCTCAGAGTTTTTATACAACTCACACTAGCTCAGCAGAGTGTCTCACATTTTTACTGAAGTTAAAACTGCTCTGCCACTCCCCTATGTGTTTGGGAAACAGTTTTGTGTGTCAGGTCTCAAAAGGAAGGGTCTTCGAAGCTGAGCTGCACAAAGAAAGCTTGCCACACAATTAGGGTCCAGACAACAGGAGAGTTTAGAAACAGACAAGAATTAGCTATAAACAAAGAATAATTTTTTGATGTATTAAGGTGAATTTTGCAGTCTTGGAAATAAACAGGAGTAGCTGACTTAAAATCCCCACCTCCTAACTGTTGCAGTCCTTAAAAGTCTTCCCTGCCCTAGAGAACCTGGCAAAAAGCTTGTACGTACAAGCTTGTGGGTTTTAAAATCTCAAAGTTGCATTCATAATAGTTTTTAAATGCAAACTACTCTGCTTTCTGGGATATACAAGACAGAACAACTCACAAAGACTACCATTGGATTTCTGGCCCAATGGCTCCAGGTCCCTAGCAGCTGCAGGGATTCTCTGGCCTGATCCTGTTAAAAATGCAGACTAAGTCACATGACTATCTCTTGCTGATGGATTGTCCAGAACTAGACATGGTGTGAACTGATTTACTGTGAACCTCAATTAAGATTTTTCCAACAAACCTCCATCTTTATTCTATCACTGTTGATCAACTGTCAGAACTCTTCTCCAATCACTCCAAAATGTGGACACTTTTTTGTTTTTGTTTTAAACAAAAACAGCAACAAAAACAGGTTCTGGGCAATCTCATTATTTTATAGCTGGTGGGAACTGGAGGTGGGAGATACTGATGTTATTAATTGTATGGTTTTTTCAAGCTTTTGGGACAGGTCTCTACCATTAATATCCAGGCATGCAATTAGCCATTTGCCTGATCATCCACCGTTAAATTTGCCTCACAATACTTGGGAACTGAGCTGCATCACCTGCCATTTTTCTGCCATTTGTTCACAAGCACCTGCAGCATGAGGACTACAACCATGATTCTTCCTTCCATCCTTTAAAAAGTCACTTCTGCTAGGGCAATAATTACAGCCATTGCACAGTCCCCCAAGTACTGCCCGCTGTAAGCACACAAACACAGTAGGACACTCAAGTGCGGGTCTTCCCCTTCCTTCATCCAAAATCATAACTTACAGCTCATTTCAGCAGATGGCGACTGGCTTAAGGTTGGCCCAGTCAGTTTCATAGCCAGGCAAGGATTAGAATCCAGGTCAACCCATCCAAATCAATGATCTATCCACTAAAAAATACTGTCTCTTTTCAGTTTTGTTGTTATCTATCTTAAGAATTCGAAACATAAACCAGTAATCTTGCTTCCTGCATTCAGAGGGGGGGAAATCTATCATTTAATAAAAGTTACAATTTTAAACTCTTTTTGCTTCTTTTGTTCAACGTTCATATTCAGGAGCATGGAAAACCTGGTTGCTGTTTGTTCCAATTCAGTAGTAAACAACAACTTTTCCCAGGGAAAGCAATGGTACAAAAGAAAACTGCTTAGATCTGGACCTGGACAGCACAGACTTGGGCCTGGATAGCTCAAGGAAGTCTGGATGGTCCCTTAATGTAGACATATACACACACAGTTTGAATTTTGTAAAAATTCACCAAACACTTGTGTTTCAAATGTCTTTTTTCTTAAAAAAAAAAAAAAAAACTATTGATGCGGACGAATTTGAGGAGGAATTTACAATTTCCAAACTGAAAAAGATGGTGGTGGTTGTTTAATTATTATTTATCTTATTACTACTGTAAATGAACTACAACTGGAAGATGGGTAGCCCTCTGGATACCTCCACCTCCACCACCACCCTATACAAACAGCTGTTTATCTATGAGAATTACCTTAATGCTACCAAATAAAGTATCTCATCTCAAATGCTGTATAACCCACAGCCCGAAAAGTCTGAGGCTTTTGTCACAATAACAGAAGTTAGCACTTAGGAGAGCTCCTGGACCACCCAGCGCCATACAAACATTAGCTCCTTAATCGCTCATTAGGGGCCATCATCTAGAACATGGTTGTGGCTCATTGAATAAAGCCGTCCCTCTCGAACTTTGTGGAATTGCCTCTCTTTATCATGATCTCCCTCTGCCAGAAAGGGGGAGAGGGGGAGAGAGAGAAGCCATGTGTTGGAGGAGTGAAGAAGCTGTAAAGAAATCTCACCCGCTGATTCTGCTCCGCAAATTCACGGCAGTGAGAGTCAAGAAGTCGCGATTGGCCCAAGATATTTCAGTAAAAAGCCAAATAGCATCCCTCTCCTGCTAATTAATGCAGGACACACTTGTATGGGAAGCTCTCCTTCACAAGCCTCATTGAAATAAATTGGCTGTGATGCTTCATCATAAAGCTGCATGTTGTTCAATTTTTATTTGGATATATTACGTATTTTATTTTGTTTTAAAACCTGAATTGGGGCTGGTAAGAAGGCAATAGTCAAATAGCCATAAGCAGCAAGTGTCCAGTTCTCTGCCTGTCCTGAAAGACTAAAACTGGTCAACCAAATTACAACCCAAAATGTTATTCTAAATCCCATGCTGTCTAACAAATACTTTTTGCTGTTTAATTTAACAATAGCTGCTTATGAACCTTGGTGTTTAAATACTGAATCCCTCAAGTCCCTCTTGGGAGGGCTGCTTTTAGCTACTGAGCCTAAAGTGGCTCAGCCCCTCCCCTCTTCAACATTAAAAAAGCTAAGCCAGAGCAGCCATGATGACACACAATCTCTGCAGAAATAAGCCACTTGCTGCCAGATGGCATGGAGACAGGCTAGTTAATAAATATTTCCCAAATTTGCTACCAAAGCAATGCTGGCAGACCTCATGGAAATAGCTTGCCCTCTAATGTTCTATAGAAGCCACTTGTTCTTCCCTTGATGCAAAACAAACCCTCCTATTTTCAGACAGGGTGGGGCAACCTTTTAAGACCACCAAGGGTTGCCAGTCACCAAATCTGGAAATAATTGCTCCTGGACATCTTCATTTATGGGGGGATAGCAACGTGTATGCATAGTACTTTCCCAGAGTCTTTAAGCAGCCCTTTTCCTCCCTGTGGGAATCTGAGCCTATGCCAAAGCAATTTTAAAGTAGCATCTATCTCTCCGTGTTGGAAAAAAGAAAAAGGGTTTACAGAATGCAGGCTACCAGAGGGATTTGCTTGCATAATATCTATTCCTGGTATGGCCTTGGCATCTTTCCAGTTTGACTGGCTCCTTGAAAGACCATCAAGGAAATTCCCCAGGAGGCAGCATGGTTTCAAAGCAGGATCCATGATACCAGAGGCATAATTGTCTTTACTTTTACTATTCTGACTACTGAAAGGGAGCTGTGCGGGGGGTTGCCCTTAATGATTGCTTGGAAGTATAAACTGACACTGATTCCAGCCTACTCACACAGTTATCAATTCCTGAAATGATGTAGTAATTATGCCCATTCTGGGGGACCCTGAACCTGGAAAACACACCAGTCTCAACTTCATACAGGAAACAGCTTTTTCATCTTCACACACACATTGCACACAGACTTTCTGGCATCGACCATCTGCAGCCTTTGCAACTCACATTGCAAGTGATGAAAAGAATGGATTAACCCAATTGCCGGTCCTAGGCCTGCAAGCTTAGCAATGGCAAGGGATGGTGGGAGATGTAGCCCAGCAATGCCTGGATGACTACACATTCCCCTCCCATCTTGGGTGTTTCAAATCTCAAAACTCACCCAAGAATAAAACACAAATGTATTTAATCTTTTACCTCCTGGCATGAAAAGAGAAAAGTGCTCAGTTCAATCAGCCATAGGGAATAATGTGAAAACATCACCAGAGCACCTCAGTTGTCCAAATCCCAGAAACTGAAAATTAAGTCCAGTGGTCAGGACCTCTCCTCTTCACCCTTGTAGCTAGGCTACCCTTGTACACCAAACACAAACAAATAGCCCTCCTGCCTCTGAACTGTGTTACTGATGGCAAACCAGATTTAACAGAGTTAAACAAAGAACAATAAAGAGTAGCCTTTCAAAAAAAAAAAAGCCCACAAAAGTTACTAGCCTGTAAATAAATAATATTAGCCCACTTCTGCATACATAATATGTCAGCCAGTATGCTAGCCTGTTTTCTGGAGATTGCTTTTTCCAACACATGTGACCAGGAAGATGGTTATTACAAGTGTGTAATTAAGGAAGAAGTCTGTTAGGCTAACAAATAAAATAAGACCTTAAAAGAGTAATCCTAACTATAGGAAACCAGAATAGTTTAGGCCTGCATAAGTAACCTATTCCAAACTCCCTTCAGGAGTCTGTGAGAGGGGTTGCTGCCGACTGAGCCAGGATGTAAGTGTTGGAAAATTCCATTCCACCTTTAGTTGCAGACATGGAACTGTTGCATGTCACATGTCTGTTTACATACCAGCACAGCTTGCTGGGAACTTCCATTGTATGTATAGCTTTTGATTTTTTCTCTGTCTCTCTGAGGAGAAGAAAGGGAGACGACATGTTTTCTTTGTCCTGATTTATGCTTAATAAATCTTTAGCTGTTAGTATGTTTCCACAAGCCTCACGCCTGTTCTGTTTGCGCAATATGCTCTGCTAATATAGCCTGCTCAGGCTTTTGAAGTCTGAGTCACTGATTTACATAGCACCAGAGATTGGGGGATCGTCATGGCTGGGAGGGCATGATCCAGCTGGGGGCTAGCCAGCTGGCATCTCGACCCCAGAAGGATGCCGACAACAAGGTTATGGGCCCAGAACTGAGGCGTTTACAGCGGAGTAAGCCTGCTGATGGCTGCTGCAGCGTTCCGGGGCTGAGAGAGGTATGTGGAGTGTATGTCAGCCACGTTGGCAGGAAGACTTTGAAGTCCATGCCAGGCAATTAGGCCAAGTGAAGCAGGCAGTCTGATTTACAAGCTGCCAGATAAAGAGGACTGTAATTGTTTTCCTGACTGAAGCAAAGAGGTCCCAAGTCGCAAGGTGGTTAGATTGGTCTCAACTAGGGCCGGGGCCTTTTCAGTACTGGCCCCGACTTGGTGGAACGCTCTGTCACAAGAGACTAGGGCCCTGCGGGATTTGACATCTTTCTGCAGGGCCTGCAAGACAGAGTTGTTCCGCCTGGCCTTTGGTTTGGACTCAGTCTGACCCTTGTTTCCCTCCCCTTATGGTTTTGATCTATGGGCTACTATTAAAATGAGGCTGCATTTTAAATTGCATTTTAAATTGGTTTTTTTCTTTTCTCCCCCCCCCCTTCTGTTTTTATTGTAATTTTACTGGTGTTAGCCACCCTGTGCCCTGCTCTGGCCAGGAAGGGCAGGTTATAAATAAAAAATTATTATTATTATTATTATTATTATTATTATTATTATTATTATCGGTCCTTAAGTGGTCTTTGTTGTTGTGCAAACAGGGGGGAAATGCATGCCACCATCCCCCAGTAAATAAGACTGATTTTCTGGGTAGTCCTATAAACTCCAGGATGATATCGGTCAAGAAAGATAAGGAAGTCGGATTACATAGCTAGATCACCCCATTTAATCAATGTAAATTGATTCCACCCTCCTGAGTATGGCACCATTAGCAAATGCTCCAAAGGAAGGTTCCTGCCCCATCCCTGTCCACCTAACATGCCACCTAACTATGGCCAATGCCATAATGGTCAAGGTCTGTCTGTGGAAGGTCAGTTTCCAACAGTCCAGAGATAAGAGAATGGCAGGGGATGGTTATGATGACAAAGTGGTAAGATTTCCCATTCAGTGAGAACAAAAGTCAAATATTCTTGGGCAGGTGTCGCTGCTATGCTGTGCTGAAGAGGAGGAGGGACTGTTAACAGCCTTGGTTGATGAAGAAAGACGATGTTAATCACCATGGGTAGAAGAATGGGGGAGGAACTAATGTGCAAATACTGTACTTGAATCCATTAAAAGAAACCACGAATATATATACAGATGCTGGGCAGCTGATAAAGGGGGCAAAGACAGCTGCTGAGCTCACTCAACACAAAAGGAATGAAAGCAGGGAGGGGAAAATTTGTCAATTTTCAACATGGAACTTAGAACCATTACCTGCGTACTCCATCCGCACTTCAACAAACAAAGCAAGTAGGTACTATTATCTGGAAACTTCTGCCACATAAGGGGGATGAAAAGTCCCTCTTGGAAGGCTGTATTAAGCAACCTGTTAAAAGATCCAATGGGCAAACAGGGAACTCCCAGAAAGCCATGTCCAGTTACTAGTGGAAGCAGAAATAATGTTTCTCTGTAGCCATCTCACACATGAATAAACACATGTATACATGTCATGTTTGGATGCCTGGATTAGAGCAGTGCACAGGGTGTCTCTAAACTGGCATAACTGTTGCAACAGACAGAAACAAGTTATGTATATTCTTTTCTCTCCCCTACACATTCAACTTTTGACTGTGTACACCTGTAGCACAAAAATGTTTTTTTTTTCCAATCCACAATTGATCATGCTCATCCTCAACATGCTGCTTTCAATCAAGATTGATTCTAGGTCCTGTTATCTACAAGGGTGGGTGTTACTACCTGATATGCATTTGGCAACCCACCCCTCCCTGCACATGCTCAAGGTGAATAAAGAAGAAAGTGGCAACTGTGATCTTGGTATAGACCCTCCAACAACACTAATGAACAGTTGTGGAGACACCTGTTGTTTCCATCTATTTCCAAATGGAAACACTGTGCAGAATGCAGAATCGATCTGCAATGAGCTTTTATTTTTGGAGAGAAATCAGTTTCTCAGTAAGTGAGAATATGCAAAAAACCCAGACTGCATGTAGACTAAGGGAGGGGAGTACTGTCTCCACTGATTCTAGAATGAGATGTATGTACACAGCCTTTGTCTGAATGGCCAAAAGTACTGATGTAAAAGAGTTACACACACCACCACCACCAATGCCAACCAGCTCTGGGATGTGTGGTATAGCCCAAAGATTCCCTCTAAGAATTATGCCTATTTACTGAAATTATTTGGATGGGTATTAGAGAAAGCATGTGTGTATGAGTCCATGCCTCAGGAGAGCTAAAAGACCTAGTCCCTGGGTGAACTCTGTCAGGCATAGCCAACATGGTGTCCTCCAGATGTTGCTGGATTACAACTCTCACCTTTCTTGACTTTTCGCTAGGCTGGCTGTGGCCAACGGGAGGTAACAGTTCAACAACTGGAGGACCTACCCCAGACCAAGCCTATAGGTGAACTAGATAAAAGGTTTCCCAAATTTGGGCCTCCAACTGTTTTTGGACTACAACTCTCATCATCCCTAACTAGCAGGACCACTGGTCAGGGATGATGGGAACTGTAGTCCAAAGACAGCTGGAGACCCAAGTTTGGGAAACCCAGAACTAGATGAATAGAGAACTGGAGAGTAATGCCCCAAGATTACTCTAAAGTAATGGTTGATCCAGAACTGTACGTAGTATTTCAAGGGTGTTCTCACCAACAATTAATTTCCTGCTACCGCAGAAAGGGTCCATTCATCTATGACCACCACCCCACACCTGCCAAACCTGATCTGCTGGATGATGGGATTCTAAAGGAGCAGAATTCTTAACAATCTTAAGAAAGTAGGGAGACCATAAAAGTACCCAGGGTTTGAGGACATAAAAGTCAGTAACAAAAAAAATTGCATCAAAGCTTTAAGGAGAACACTGTATGCTGCTATTTCTTGTGCAGGATGTAATCCCTTCCAAATTGAATTGGAAGAGAAAATTTAGAAATGAACTTTTTGTTTTTGTTTCTCCATTATTCAATTTGTTTTCCCATAAAAGTTTATGGAGCAGCAACAATTAGATGAGTCCAAGTTAAAAAGAACAACCAATACAAGGAAACAACTTTATCAGATTCCAAGGAACTATTGTCTCAGAGTGGTGGGGGGATGTGGAGTGGGAGCCTCATTAGTGTTTAATGAAAATGCAGGGAATTAAACATCTAATAGCACAGAAGCACCCGTAATTAGCTTGTACCCCAAATCCCCAAAACTATCAGTCTTTGGTGCAGGTTCAAAAATAAGACAGTCCCAGGGAAAAAGCAAGTAAGGCAAAACAGGCCAAAACATCTCACAGGAGGTCTAGCACCACAACACTTAATTCCACAGAAGCATATTAAGCCTTCCTGTACCTTGTCGCTGATTTTTACAGCGTGGGGGAGAGAGGAGCGAACCACAGTATCTATTAGTTGGCATGCTTTTTATAAGGCCACTGTGCCCCTGCTGTGCTACAACAACAGGCCCAAAGGTGCAATGCGTAATTAATGAAGAGAGAGTGCTTGATACATATTGATTCAAAGTGAGCTGCATCAGCCTGGGATTCCATCTCTGGTGACACAGAACCTAGAAGGCAGAAGCAGAAACTCCATGCCAGAACAGATTTAACAATTCTACTATGTAAGTGCGGGACCCATTCAAAACTGGGGCAGGTGAGCTAATATTGCATACCACAATGACAGGACTCAGTCATGAGACATATGAAGTAATACAAAAGTGTATCTGAGCACGTAAGAGGTTCCATCCCTGCCTCATTACTGTCTGACCACAATGAGGCCTTATATTCATAGGACTGGAAACTATGGTTTCCAGGGCAAAAGGATCAGGCAGGTTTGAACAGCAGCCACAACTCTCATTTTAGAAATGCAACTGCAATATCCTTCTACAATGTGGGCGGTGAAAGGGAGGCGAGACACCTGCAGCCCTCCATACATTGGGTATAGGGTGGTATATAATTTCAATCAATCAATCAATCAATCAATCAATCAGTTCCCATCAGCCCCAGCCAACATGGTCAGTGGTCAGAAACAATGGGAACTGGAGTCCAACAACATCTGAAGGACCAGAGCTTCCTCATCCCTGTTCAACAGGAAGACACGAGAGTTGATTCACATTGCATCTATCTATATTTGTGCTCAAATACATGTATGTTTTTAAACTGCATGGGCTTATTTGCAGATAAATAAATAAACCATTTTAGAGTTGATTAGGGCCCACCTGAGAATATTGCTTTCTAGACACAGCTCAGTGAACAGATTATTATGCTATGCGCAATGTGGAGTAGGGCCCTGTAGTATCCTTGCAACTAGGAATGTTCTTCAACACTACAGGCCCAGACATATATATATATATATATAGAGAGAGAGAGAGAGAGAGAGAGAGAGAGAGTTTATAAAACATTTTCCTACATGTTTTCCTACTCATATTGAAATACAGCCCCTCAGTGAGGCCAAACTTAGATTCACAAAATGTTTAGGGGTATGCATACCCTCGCGTACCCCCAGAAAAAAGCACTGATTGCGCCCCTCAATATAAGAAATGATCCATTCTTGCTCCCTCACCTGAGCTTCTTTAAAGTCCTTATATAACATAACAATGAAATCTACGCCATTTCCCCAAATGTAAGCAATTTTTTAAAAAAGGTTAGCCTTGACAGCAGAAAGGGGAGAGGGGAACTGTAGAAGAAAATAATTAAAAACTAACAGGAAAACAATATTGAGACACTACATATTTCATGCACACACAAAAAGCAAGGAATTTGGTATTGGATACAGAATTTAAGCTTTCGTTTATAAAAATCCAAGGGTGTTATTATGATCATTCTATCAGCACAAGTATTTCTACTTGCAACAGGGAATGATCTCCCTTCCCACTGCACACTATTCTGGGGGTCCTCCCAATCCCCACAAACAATCTGGGAGGCAGGGGGCACATAGGGGGAGGAGAAGGGGAAGCCCCATTGTGCAAGCAGGCAGGACTCACTACACTGTCTCTCACTACAGTAATTATTTAGTTGAATCTGGTTCCACATTCCCAGCACTCATGAACACAGAGATAGACTTGAATGTATGCATGCTCATCACGTGTACACTACAACATCAAGTGAAGATGGCCTGAATGTGCTGACCAGCCATCACATCAGAGCAAGGGTTAACAGTGCAGTGCCTGTGAGGTCTTTGTGTGGCAGCCACAATGTCTCTGAGCCTCCCCATTAACTCACAGCCTCCTTGTACTGAGGGTGGTTACCACTTTCAGCTTTGAAAGCCACACAGAGGTGAAGGAGAAAGTTGGAACAGTGAGACTCTCAAAGCTCAAATTAATTCTACTCAGATCCCATAGAAAAGTGACACATGTGTACTCTTTCTCTCCTTCTTTATGTCTCTTTGTTTTGGGAGCTGATCAGGAGAGCAGAGAGAAAAGTGACCAGAGAGGGCAGTGCCCATAGCACTCATTCAAAAACCCAAATATGTCCCCAAGCTTAATAAGGTTGGTGACCCCTGAGACCCTACATATACATCACCTCAAGCACAAGTCTGCTTTAAGAACATGGCTCACATTATCAGGTGAGACACCAAGTGAAGAGATTTGTCCAGGGTGCGCAAATTAAGTTCCCTGGGTGCAAACTCTGAGTTTTTAATAGTGCAAGATAAAAACAAAATCCAGGATATAAAGTAGGCAACTGCAAAGATATCCCTGTGCACATAGATTCATGTCTGCATGTCCACCTTTGTGAGAGAATGCCAGCCAGCAGATGGCACTACGTGGCTTTAAACTTTGGGGAGCCCAGACAACAGCTGGGTGCACAGTCACCATCTGGCCTGGAAGCAACTCACTCCCATTTCCACAAAGGGCTTTTAAGTACCTTCCACACCATCAGTCCCCCCCCCCCCATGTGGATTTCAAAGATGTACTGCAGTTCACAATCCCAGATACCTAAGACATGTGTTAGGCAGGTTCACATTGGAAACTGCCTTGTACCAAGTCAGGCCACTGGTCCATCAAGACCAATACTGTCTACACTGACTGGTAACAGCCTCCAGGGTTTCACAAAGGAGTATTTTCAAGCCCAGTCTGGAATTGCCAGGGATCGAGCCTGGTACAAAGTATGTTCTCTACCACTGAACTAAGGCCATTGCGCATGTAACACATAGTTACGTACTTCCAATTGCTGCAGCTTATTCTTGGGCAAATATCCAGAGGTGTGTGGAGAAATGCAAGTGTGAAACAAGCAGTACACACCTATTGCCCAAAGCCAGCAGCAATTTCCACTAGAGTAGCAAGACATTTCCTGACTACAGGATCATCAGAATCACTGTCAGTTGCACCTGTGCACATTTCTGTTCACACTTCCATTTTTCCCTGTGAGACATGGGGGTAGCCGGGGGGCAGATGACCCCTTAAATAAAGTAAATCAATAAAAATACTTAACTGAGGTTCTGCCCCCCACTGACATAAATCCTGGCTACACCCATGCTTTGAAGGGTGGGGAACCCATAGCCCTTGAAATGTTATTGGACGCCTTGTAAAAAAAATTAAAAAAAAATTAAAAAGGGGCGGAAATGGGGTAGGTGTCTGGGGAAAAATACTTTGGCAATCCCACCTACCATTGAACCCAATGTGTTTTGACTACACACAGTTTGGGCTTTAGGCTCGATTCTCAGAATGTAACCCCTGTGTGGGCTTGCTGTACATATTTTTATTCCCCCAGGCTTTATAGATGGTTCAACTTGACGGTTCTGGAATTTCAAAAATTTATGATCTACTTTTGCTGTTAGTATATTTTATTAATTAATGTTATTCTCTACTGCCTAACATTTACGCTAGTTTTATATTTTTTATTGTTTTGGAGTAGATTTTAACATTTTTTGATGTTAGCCACCCAGAGAACCAGTATGGTCGATTATGGGACGATGGGTCCAACAACATCTAGAGGATGTCATACTGGCTACACTTCAAGGTATGTAAAAGCAAGAGAGCACCTCTGTGAACACTGCTATCTTCAAAGAGCAAACTTTTTTAATTTAAAAAAATGTCCCAGGGCACAAGCCACTGGCAAGTTCTTCTCCACAAGCCTGACTAAAATAGACAGGAACTGCAGAAGAACAACACCCTGGCTCTTGCACAGTTCTCATTCATTCCAGTGAGGCGCATGCCCCTAATCTTCATGTGTGGCATAAAGAAAACTCTTTCCATTGATTTTTGGAATACCTGAAAGGACTCTATACTGAGAAATGCATTCTTGTCTAGAGGAAGATGGTTGAGGGAAAGGCAATTAAGAGATTCCCCACCCCCACCTTTGCATTTCCCTTCAGTGAACATCTTTATCTGGGTACCTGGAGCTTCATTAAGAGCCTTTTTAGGTTAGAAAAAAATCAATATTAACCGGGTTGAGTTTATGCTTTTATGATGGACTAGTTCCTGTCAGGAAGGAAGCAAAAGTCCCTTACTCTGCCTGAATATTTGAAAGCCTGTAGGAAGAAACCAAAAATCCCGCTTCTAACTAATGAACCCTCAAGTATCTCATTGGAAATAAAAGCTGATGATCCAGACTCCATCTGCCTTCATGCTCCATGGTGTCAGTATCTCCAGATTTTCAGAGACTAATTTAACAATAATGCACATTCCCAAAACAGATTTGCAGAAGTGTTATTGATACTGCAGCTTAACACTCCTTACTGCAGCCGTTCCCCTGAATTATTGGCTATCGAGAAGAAATGCAGCTGCACTTGTAAACCTTTTTCACACATAAAAATGATATCACGGCCTCCCATTTTGCAGGGCTGTAGTTAAAGGCTCTGTCAACATTGCCATTATAAATTACATCCCTTTTTGAACACATTTATGAACTAGAAAAACGCACACCGTTTCTCAGTGAGAATGGCTTGTAGGCCTCATCGGTTCCTAAATACCCATTTGAATGTATGCTGTTAGGTAGCTTTCAGCACCAATAAGTGCAAATCTTGGAGCCAATTTGAATGTTATGGGGCAGCTCCAGCCAGGGCTTAGCTGGCACTTCCTAGGCCAAGAACCTGCTCTTCAATGCAATGACTTATCCCTAGAAACAAATGAAGTAATAACAGTAAGAGTGCCTCTGAGCAAATGCAAAGTGCACTGGTGTACCCCTCCCCACAAAGGTAACTACCAGCAGCTTATAAGCATCTGGAATGAGAGTGAAAGGCTTCAATAACAGAAAGCTCAGCTTCTAAGACAGGATTGAGGACATAGCTTCCCCCCTGCCGCCCGCCCCCCAAAACCCTCACAGTTCAGAGCTAATATTAGCATGTAAAAAAATGCTCAAATCTGCAAATATCTAATAAAAAATGTTACTAATTACCTTCACAAAGCTACAGCGAACTTTTAAATAACAGGACCGTTTAACTCACAACACCATCTGGATGCAGGATTACAGCAGAGGTTTGGAACCTAAAGTATGCAACCCTCCAGATCAAGCACCTTTGGATAGGCCACCTCACAACACACATAATTTTTCCTGCTTCCAACTTTTAGTCCAGTCCTTAGATCCAATTCTTTGGGCTACACAAACCAAGAAAGTGGGATCCTCAAATGCACTTGTAGGGCCTGACTCAAAAGATTTTTCCTGAAGCGATGGTCAAGCTGATGTGTCTACAAAAACTACAGAGCTTGCTAGTGGAGTATCTGGGTTACTGGTCAGGGCACACCCCCACCAGGACCACTGCCGCTAGATTCAACAGTTTGGAAGGGCTTTACCAACGATGCCTGGAATAAACCTTAGGATGGCTTAGCCAAAATTAAAAAACACAAATTTTAAAACAAACCAACACAGGCTACCACTAAATTCCAGCACAACATTGATTGTGGTTTTGTCTGCAGAAAGCAACATAGGGCAGGATAGCTGACAACAAACATCAACTCAGACTGGGTTATCCAAAGGTCCCTTTTGGCCTTAGATTCAGTGATACAGATAAAAATGGCGTCTCAGAGCTAATTTTGTTCATTAAGGTACTCCAGTTTGCTAATCAAACAAAGTGAAAAGCAAATTAACGGACTACTAAAATGCCACAGGGTTTAATAGCATTGTCGCTGTGATAATCCCTATGAAAGAGATGTGTGTGTGTGCAAAGCAGATGAAGCGATGACTTTTTATTGGAAGACAGTTTCTCTCTAAAGAGGTCTCCAACAAAGGAGCACTATCATGTCGACTTGTTCTGCTGCACTGCATGTTTTAAAAAATTGTGGAAAAGAAACAGTTGTTGCCAGGCAAGTACTAGAAGAGAAGGGTCTGATACACTATTCCAGAAGTGCACACAGTGCCTGTAGCCACTGATTTTGAGACTTTTGTCCCAATAGCACTCCCCCTCTATTCAAAGCACTTTGCAGGACTGGGGTGAAAGCTGTTTAAAAGGGACACCAACAAAACAAGTAAATGGTACACATGCTTATTGATAGCAATATTTCCATTGGCAGCCATAGCAACTGCTTCTAAAATATAGCTTAAGCTGTGAGGAACATGATACAAAAGGAGGGCACATGAGCATGCGTAGCATATCCTGAGTATGAGTCTGGCAAGCTGGAGGGAGAAGTTGCTTAGTTCTCAGCCTTTCAGCTGGTGCTCTAGAAGAGCAAACTAGAGGAACCAAGAAAGAGCTATCATACCTATTATCACCACACCTTCACAAGTGTCTTCTTTCTTTTCCCCCTTTGCAGAACCTCAAAGAAGAGTAGTCAATCTGAAACCCCTCTGCCAATGGAAGACCCAGACAGCTCACAGTGTTCACTTACACCCTCTCATGCTAGATTTGGTGGATGAGTGAATTGAACTGAAGCCAGTGGGGCCTAGTAAGAGAGCAGGGATAATGGGGTATGTGGCTCCTGCTAAAAGAAGCATCTCCCCAGTCCACAGATCCTTCCACACAGCTGTGCACAAAGCTCTCAAGGCCTGGATGGCACCACTGAGAAGGCCCTACTTTTAATGATACATGATAGAAAACCTAAAAATAGATTACGTGCTGCCTGCAGATTTCAGGATTTCAGGATTATTATTATTTATTGAATTTATATACCGCCCTATACCCAGAGGTCTCAGGGCAGTTCACAGAAAAGATCACAATATATAAAATCAAACAATAACAATAACCCAATAACACTCCCCCAAAAGAGCCACATTTTAAAGGGGTATAGGAGGTCAGTCAGGTCAACCAGACTCCCAGCCTGATATCCCTGCTGTGCTCCATGCCCCTTCCATTTATTTGCACTCCTGTGTAGTTCATGGTTACCTTGGAAGAGAGTTAATGTATCACAATGCTCACTTCACTGTCTTACTTCAGTAAAAAGAATTCTAACAGTGTGTGTTTTAACCAGCATAATGCTGTTTTACTATTAAAAACACACACAATTCATTTACCCAGTGTTAATATCCAGGTGACTTACATTCCTGCAAATTTTGCTTTTCTAATGGTAAGATTATGTTGTTTTAATTCTCTAATTTTCAGGGCTGAGGGGCCTCTGCAAGACCTTAGGATGGCCTGGTTGCCATGCTATTTTCTAAAATGCTGATCACGGTGCCTGGGAAGGAGAGGGGCAGCCCTGGTAAATATTCATGAGACAAAAGGGATCTCTACTGCTATTGGCAGGCAAACTGTCAAGTGGGGGGACCCAACAATTCAGTTCTCTCTTGCTGAATACTGGTTTCCTTCCAAGTTGCAGTAGTCTAGTTTAGCCAGTAGGGAGGGCTGCAGTGTGCAACATTTTTTTTCTTGCCTGAAAAAGCAAGGCAAATCTTCTATCTTCTCAACAATAGGAGAATATTTAAAAAGAAGAGAATGAACATAAACAAGCACAAATCAATTTTTTAACCCTATTGCTGTCCCCTGACAAGCTTCCTGACATTCATAGAGGAGGCAGATGGCAGTAACCAAAACGACATAGGCAAGCAAACAGTGGCCAAGCATATTTCAAAAAGCAAACCTAGCCTTGGAAAGAGGAAATTCCAGCCCAAAGGAAGGAGAGAAGGGGGGTGGGATCTACTATTGTTAAAGAACAGCAAGCATAGACTTTAAGGAAACCAGGAAAAGGGCAACTAAAGTGCTTGTAAATAATGTTTGTTGGGGGGGGTGCAACTGAAGGGAAATGGATAAAATGGATTAAAAGTCTGCATAAAAATTCTGCCCTCTTTCTGTTTGGTGGTCAAAATATAGACTGGATTGCTTTAAAAAAATAAATCTAAACTTAAAAGGCTACAATGAAGGAAATCAAGCCCTAGCCTAGACTGACTGTATCATGTGTTGAGAAGGCTATTATATGGGAATTTACATAGCATAAACAACAATACTTAAAAAGCACACACAGTCTTAACTCTGCAGGGATTAATCTATGACACCCCTTTGTACAGGCACCTAACTCTGTGGGTGAACCCTCCCTCTGGCTTATGTAAATTAGCATTCTCACCAGCAACACGATTCTTCTCACAGCACTTTGTGTGCACCTGTGTACTATTACAATGCTATTTAATATGCACTGGACACTCATTTTAAATCCAGGACACATTTGCAAAGTAGGTTTGCATTTTCCATTCTTGCCTTCTGTCACTTGTCAGTGGACGTGCTCCTTCCACAAGGCGTGTTTTCCCTACATCAGCCCTTATTGCTGAAATGCTGCCTTACTTTTGCCCCTGACAAATTAAGACTCTGGTTTGTGGAAACTCATGCTACAACTTGTTAGTCTTTTAAGCAGCGAGGGGTAACCCGTGGCCCTCCAGATGCCACCTGATTACACTTCCATAATCCCTAACCATGTTGGGTAGGTCTGATGGGTGTTGAAGTCCAACATCTGGAGGGCCACTGGTTCCCCATCCCAAATTTAAAAGGTACCACAGGGATGTGTTGTTTTTGTTGTAACAGACCAGCATAGCTGGTGGGGAGCAGCCTTTCCAAAATAGCTGCAGGTGTGTATTGGGCAATCTTTGAAATGAAGCAGGTGTAGTGTCACTTTATTCATAGGGGGACATAATCATCAAGCAAATCCTGTGAGGTGATGAACTGGTAATGTTATTTGGGGCAATTTGTGAAAAGGTGTGAACATTTAAGCAGTGCAGGTTACAGAGTCTTGGAGGGAGGGGCAAGAGCAAGATGATCGTAGTGCAGCCCATGCCAAGAACATCCATCTCCTCCTCCTTGCCACTGTCCATTTGTTTACCTCTGGGTCTAATTCGCATCATGTTCCAGAGAGAGAAAGTATGCAAAGACTATTACTGCCCCTTTCTCTCTTCTTTTCCTACTCATCCACTCAAAGAAGACGATGAACAGCAACAGAAAGTAACGGTGGCAGCAGGACCAGAAGGCGCCACAGACTGGCAACAGGGCCCCTACTGGGGCACAGGCCCCAAAAGGTGCCCGATGTGCACGCGCGCACACACACACACACACACCAGCCTTGCATTTAATATTCATTATTTTGTGAAGCTACAAATAGGGCAAGTTGGTCGAAAGTTCTTTTTTTAAAAAAAAAAAAACCAAATTCTGTATTACTGCAAGAAAATGGTGGTCAGGCAAGAGGTAAACTCAACTGATCAGAACTAAGACAAGAGTCACCACTTATTTACTACTGCTCCAAATCATTTCACAATTTGGATGTTATGATTTGATTACACTGGTGTGGCTCTAATGGACAGGAAAGTCTCTCTCAGCCAGGTCCTACATGTTCTGAGGAAGGTGGCACACTTTCTGCAATCCTTGTTGGAAGTCCAGCAGAGCAAAACCATAACAGCAAAATCATGGGGGTGTAACCCACATCAAGGAAGATGCCTGTTTATGTATTCCTGGCTCCCTGTGTGCTAAACTTAGCTCTCAAGTGAAGGCGCATTTATTAGAAACTATAACCACAGTTCTTCCTCACGTATCAACATTCAGATTATTTCCTCCTGTTAGGAGCAAGCTGGCATAGCCTGCATTTTACCAGAAGTACATGAAAGTTTCTAGCCCTCATGGTGAAAAAGGAAAGTTTTAATAGAATTTGAGCAGTGTCTGCTTAAAGCTCAGCACCAGCCTGATGGCTTTAGAAATCCCTAGACACTCTCATTGTGCTAATCCATGGCTCAGGTGACATTACATGGAGACAATATATCATGTACACAATTCCCAGAGGTGCCATTTCTTTACCTCTCTGTGGTTCATCATGAGCATAAAATAATGGTGGGGACATGTGCTCATTTAAGTATCCCTTGAGATTTCTTCAAACAGAAAGCAGTTGTACCACCCCCATTCTTTGCTGCAGATGCTTGGCTCCCAGAGATTCACAGAGAGGATGTGCCTCAGTTCAGAAGGCTCTCACAGCCCAAAGGTTCCTTAAAGCTCAGTCCTACAATTCTAGCATTTCATTAAATGACGAGAGCCATAAAACTCAAAAGAAAGCCTTATTTTTTTTACTTCTTACCTAACTCCACATTCTACTGCACATTTAGCATCTTTACTCTGATCCCAGGTAATTCTATGTTCTTTGTGAAGCTGACCAATATCCTCAACCTCCTCTTGAGAAAGGGGGGGGGAGGACCCATGGAATCAGGAGAGGCAAACTAGCTAAAAGCTGAAAATGCATTTTAAACAATTAGACTGAGGGTTTTATTAACACTCAGACCTAGAACCTGTTTTAAATTAATGTCACGGTTCAACTCTGTACGATTTAAGAACAAGCCTCAGTTACAACTCACAATTAGCAAGAAGAAATCTTAAATTGAGGCCTGGTTCTGATGGCACATTATGCTAAACCTTGGCTTAGTTCAGTGCAGTTAACAGGGCAGGGAGAAGCAAAATGGCAATAAGCTCCTCTCCAGGATCAGATACACTCTCACTAAGTAAAAAAAATAGTTTGTTGTATATATCAGGCCAATGACAACCAGGAACGGTCATTCATGTATTTGTGTATTTAGGTTGCTTTTACTCATTCTTTAATTCAATACACTTTTATTAACTGCTGCTCAACTAAAAGCACTGAAGAAATTAATCAATAAAAAGTAGCAATAAATAAATCATCAGCCTCTCCTTCTATCCATGTTACCTCAATCTAGTAGAGATTATAATCTCTTTGGGCAGACACCACCAAACTTTAGTGAAATATGCCCAGTAGCTTGCAGACAAACAGAGGCAGGTCATCACCTTCATGCCTTATGAGCACCGGTCAAAAACATTTAGCTGACTGCAAAATAGGAACAGAATGCATGATTCAGCAGGAAATATATTGTGGTCTTAATGAAGGTCAGTAGTAAACAAAAAACAACCAAGGTTTAAGTAAGAGTTAGAACTCATCTAGAGCAGTGTTTCTCAACTAGGGGCCATATGGCCCCCTAGGGGCTCCCAGGATATTCCAAGGGGATCCACAGGTGAAAATAACATAAATGGGGGGCCACGGCATGAGGCTAGGGGTCCATAGAGGGAAGTGAGAAATGAAGGAGACAGAGAAGTCACTAAGAAAAAAGAAAATAGAGAAGTAGAATGAACAGAGAAGTAACACTGTGTTCCAGTGGATAGATCGCCACATGTCACTTCCACTTCCTTCTCCCTCCTACTTCTACACTCCACTGCTATGCGCACCAAGCTGTCCACATCTCATTTGCCACAGGCAACGTACGTGGCTGCAGCAGTGTTAGTGTGTGGGGTGCTGTTCTATTTACAAACAAAACATTTAAATAGCTACCTTTCTACTGGTAGGACGGGGGGGGGGGACGGACAGGAAGGAAACAAGGTTGGAATAGGGCCACAGTCAGAAAAAGGTTGAGAAACTCTAGTCTAGACTATGTTGTTAAATTCAGGGTACAGCCTTTAAGAGCCTGCTCTATTTCCTTCTCACAGAAGTTATTAAACTTCACATTTTTACACTCACCTGTTAACAGGCTAGCACTGTGTATTTGCATGTTGGCCATACTTCATAGCTAGTGTAGAAATGTAGGCTACTAGCCTCTTTGCAGGTAAGAAACGTTCCTCCCTTTGCAGCTTGCATAGAAAGCAAGTGAGCTAGTGGAAGACAACTAGAGCAATCTGACCCTCCTTACTCACCTGCATGGAATTTGTAGGTTACAAATTGTTCAACACAGAGATGATGTGGGATTTAAGAAGAGCCTGCTGGTCCAGGCCAATGGACAGCATCCTGTTTTCACAATGGCCAACCGGATGTCTATGAGAAGTCGACAAGCAGGACCAGAATGAAACAGCACTTTCCCCTCCTAAGGTTTCCAGCAACTGGTAAAACACTGCCAAGGAAATTCCTTGTTTCCCTGAACAAGGTTAGTAAATATTTGGTCCTCCCTTATCCAGCAGCATAATATGCTCAACAAAGGTGTTTAGCAGAATGAATCCCAGACATTCCCCAAGGACTTCTCTGTCTCACTTTCTCTCTGCCTTACTGGAAACTCTGCTCCTCTTCTCATCTCAGGCTACTGTGCTAACCACATCAGCAGAGCTTTCTTAATAGCGAGAGGGCAGATTGCTGTGTCTAAGCACTTGGTCCCAAAGAAGAAGCTTTCCCAGCTCTATAATATTGTTTATGAAGTGTGGTGACCATAACTGTACACAGTATTCCAGGCGCAGTCAGGAAAGAGGAACAAAGGGAAAATACAAGCCCTAGGACAGGGGGAAAGTTGAAGGAACTCAGTACATTTAGTCTGAAGCATAGAAGAGTGAGTAGGGACACCTTAAGGTAAAGGTACCCCTGACCGTTAGGTCCAGTTGTGACCGACTCTGGGGTTGCAGCACTCATCTCGCTTTATTGGCTGAGGGAGCCGGCATACAGCTTCCGGGTCATGTGGCCAGCATGACTAAGCTGCTTTTGGCGAACCAGGACAGCGCACAGAAACACCGTTTACCTTCCCGCCAGAGCGGTACCTATTTATCTACTTGCACTTTGACGTGCTTTTGAACTGCTAGGTTGGCAGGAGCAGGGACCGAGCAACGGGAGCTCACCCCGTTGCAGGGATTCGAACCGCCGACCTTCTGATCGGCAAGCCCTAGGCTCTGTGGTTTAACCCACAGCGCTACCCGTGTCCCCAGGGACATCTTAGCACCCTTAAAAAACCCAAGGGGTTGTCACATAGATAAGGGCAAAGACTTCTTTTCTGGTCCTCCAGAGGGTAGTACTAGATATAATAAGATTAATATACTGGAAGGCAGATTTCAGTTTGAGCATTAGGCAAAAATCATTGACACTAAAAGCAATTCAGCACTGGAACCAGTTACCTAGCATGGGTTCCCCTCAAGCAGTGTCTGGAAAACCATCTGTAAAAAAGTAAAGGTACCCCTGCCCGTACGGGCCAGTCTTGACAGACTCTAGGGTTGTGCGCCCATCTCACTCAAGAGGCCGGGGGCCAGTGCTGTCCGGAGACACTTCAGGGTCATGTGGCCAGCGTGACATCGCTGCTCTGGCGAGCCAGAACCGCACACGGAAACGGCGTTTACCTTCCCGCTAGTAAGCGGTCCCTATTTATCTACTTGCACCCGGGAGTGCTTTCGAACTGCTAGGTTGGCAGGCGCTGGGACCGAACAACGGGAGCGCACCCCACCGCGGGGATTCGAACCGCCGACCTTTCGATCGGCAAGCCCTAGGCACTGAGGCTTTTACCCACAGCGCCACCCGCGTCCCTAAACCATCTGTAGGGGATGCTTTAGCTCTGGTTTTACTTCATCGAGCAGGGAGTTGGAGTAGATAGCCTACAAGACTCCTTTGAACCCTATGACTGAGTTGCTGGGGTTCAAGCTTTTGTTTCCTAAAATCACATTCTAGTTCCAGGAAGCCCTACTCACTAAACCCAGGTATAGAAGGCAAGCTGCAGTTATTTCCTGGGAGAAAAAGCACTTTGCACTTGCTCAGAAGCATGCATCTTCATTCTTTCTATTCTAAAAGCAAATTTGAGTCTGAATCCTGGCTGGAATTAAGCCCCTCTATAACATCACAATTAATTCTAAAGAGAAAGAGAGAGATCCAAGTTCTGTTACCTCCACTTCAACAGCAAAAGGAACCCCAAGCACTCAGCAGAATATATATTTTAACAACGAGGCATAAATATTGACAATCTGGTGCTTTACCCCTGGCAGCTTAAGTCACATCATAAATCCAAGGCAGGCCAGAGTTTCTGATTTTTGCTTACAACTTATGCAAGAACCCCTCAGCACATCAAGAGAGCAAGGACATTTGAGTAAACAGAACTTAGCCAAAAAATCTAGGCACACTCCATTAATTCAAGAACACTCCTCTTTGGCTTCAAAGAGGACTAATTCACTTGTAACAGCAAAATCTTGCATTCTTGGTTGCTGCTTTAACGATTTGCCACTTATCCTTGTCATAACTACATGGACAAGAATACCAAGAGCAAAACAGTTATAGCAGAAGTAAAGTATTTGGATGTGTATATATAGAAAAGCCAGCAGATACAGCACCTTCACCTCTATAGCAATTCAATTCAGTAGGTGTAGGGCTTGATTAAAAAAAAGATTCCTAGCTTTAAAATCTAGCACAGGAAACCTTATCCTTCTGCCCCACATCCAAATCTCTTCAAGTTCTGTATAAAGCAGGGGCAAACAGACTTCAGGGTTATGGGATCTACAAACTGAGTAGGTCAGGTACAAAATAATGGTGGGGAACAGAGGGGACAGATATGCACAAAAATTAATAGGAGGCTGCCTCAGCCCAGGAATTTATGTTCTGCACCAAAACTGAGCTCCAAGTTATTTTACAGAAAAATTCACTTCACACCTCCCACCCAATTAAATAAGATGTAAGGGGGATAGAATCTCTAGTTGTTGCTCCTGTTAGTTGCAAAGCATGCAGAGATCCAATGCCCAAAGCGGGAGGAAAAATTAAGAGGAGATGGTTAGGCCAAATTTAATATCCACCTGAAAAGTGGGGTGGCACTTTGAGCACTAAGGGGATCCCAATCTACCTTCTGTCACTCGTTGCACTAAAGCACAAGCATAAGTTACCACTGTGTGGCTGTAGCATGGCTTAAAAGGGCAGCTCCACACTTAGTGCAGTACATTTCCCTGCTTTCTGGTCCGGAAACCAATTCTCTCTCTTTCTCCTTATACACACACTTGTATATAGTCAAGGAATGGAAATATCAGTCAAAATTTAAGAACAAGTTGGATGTTGCTCTGTATGATTGAGCTGCTAGGGGAAGCAATTCTCCCCCTCCCCCAAGTAACTTCAATTATGGCAGCAAGACTGTTGTATTGAGTGTGGATCAGACATTATGGACTCCTGTCAGATGACAACCAACATCCCTATCAGGAATGTCAAACACCCTTATTCTTCCTCCCTGCACCATTGTAACAGAGCAACCAGGAGTGTGAACTGAGAAGTTCCTACTACAAGCCTCACTTATGCCACAAACACATCTTACCTAGTCATCTTTACAGTGCAATCCTATACATATCTCTTCAGAAGAAAGCCTTACTGTGTTTAACAGCACCTACTCCTCAGAAAGTTTGTACTGTACTATAGGATTGTAGCCTAAAGGAAAGCTATCTTTCTCCCAGCCTCAGCTCTCTATTTTAATATATACGTATATAATCATGACAATGACCATTGAGATAACCTATGTGAAGCACTTTGAATACATGAGGTATGCTATATAAGAAGAGCCAGAAGTGTTATTTTATATGTCCTGCTATTTCTTAATTGATTAATTCTTCTTCTTTTTTCTTAATAATAATAATAATAATTTATTTATCTCCCGCCCTCCCCAGCCGAAGCAGAGCTCAGAGCGGCTAACAACAGTAAAAGTAACACAGTTTACATAAAATCACAATCAATTAATTGAAATACATTCTAAAATCAATTCAGAATCAAATTAATGGCAACCATTGGGCTAGAGTTCTACCAAAGGAGGGGGTCAGACTGTGACTTGGCCAAAGGCCTGGTGGAACAGCTCTGTCTTGCAGACCCTTCTTCTTCTTCTTCTTCTTCTTCTTCTTCTTCTTCTTCTTCTTCTTCTTCTTCTTTGGAAAGCTAGTAGGGAAAATGATTCTGGACAACTGCTAACCACAGATTTCCAGAAGCACAAGCTAAAGCTTGAGGGAAGTACTGCTGAGATGAAGACTATCAATGAGAAAGGAAATGTGGAAAGCAGACGCCTATGGGGCACAATATTCTTGGAATATACATTACACACAGCTATCTCTATCTAGACACAGAATTCTTTCTTTCACCATTTGGATCCAGGCTAAGTTGTCCAACCTTAGGTCTCATTGAAGCTAATGGAATCAAGTTAGTTGTGACTAACTTTTCATATATATTTCAATAGGGCCTAAGCACACTTAACATTATCAAGAACCATCCTATTACATACATACACACACACCTTAGCCTTGAAAATAGAAAGCAAGCTTAGAAGCCATTCTAACTGCTTTGGTTTGCATTCCCTATTAGATCAGACCTGTCAAAGCAGGCAGCTCAACAATAAATTCAGCATATTAAAATAGATATGTCAAATACAATCCAAATGCATTACACACAAAAATGAACTGATGTGAAGAGCCCTAATACAGCCCTATGACTGCTTAACAAATGAACACAAATAGTGAAAGTTTATTTTTTTAAAAAAATATAGATGTAAACATTTCTTGGAGGAAGAAAAATCTAATTTTTATGCCTTTTATGTGTTCCAATCAGGGGTTTTTTTTAATTCCGAACACAGCTGTCTGCTTTACCGTCTCTCCAATGACGCCAGATGCCCGGTTCATCAAGGAAATGCAGGAAAACAATGATTTGAAAGCAATTAGAAGCACCGAGACTCATATTAAAATGTGATAACACCATCCTAGTGGGAATTCTAGGCACCACTGCATTTCTGACATTTCTGTGTTGCCAGCAATGAGCATGTGTTGGAAGTAGAGCTCTGCCCCCCTCCACTCCATGACAGTAAATGGAGGGGGGTGAGTGGCTATCATGCTGGAATTTTATTTCTTAAGACAATGAAAGGAATTAAGCTAATATGGATTATTTTGCTGACTGTTCTATCTTCTCTATACACCCCTTCTCTACCTTAGTGGGGGTTTTTAAAGCACTGCTGTTCAGATAATTACTATCAACATGTGCAAATGTGTACAAAAATCCATTCTGCATGCTTAGGGGAACCACCACCACATCCATTATGACCCAACCCATGTCACAGGACATACCCTGAATCTGGTCTTTGCAAGAGAGTTAGGCAGGGATCTGTTGGTATTAGGGTTTGTGGTGAACCCATTGTCATAGATGGATCATTTTTTGGCAAGATTTGGATTTGTGGCATCAGGGGTGCAGGACCCATTAAGGTGTTTAGAGACTTTATAAAATCAAAGAAATTATTCAAGGCTCTGACATGATCAGAGCTCCTGTTGAGACCCTGGTGTCACTATGGAACAGAGAGAGACAGAAAGGGAAGGGACCTCCATACAAATATTCCCAGGTGCCCTCTTCAAAGTTATGGAGCCTTGAAATTTCCTTATTATTCCAGGGAGCTACAGGTGATAAAGCAAGAAGGATGATGGCTGAATCACAAGTGGTGTACCATCCTGAGACATATCTCACCGAACACAGGTACAAGCACATTGTTGGGCCTACCATGTGACCATGATGGTGGTGAAGAGGACCTATTTCTCTGCCACCAGTACATCCTCTAGTACCTATCCAGCAGAGCTTTTCCATTTGGCAAAGGGTTTCTACCCAGATGGAGGAGATGATGGTACCATCAGAGGCCTGCTGTGGCAGATTAGTGAAGCACTTTGAGGATAAAATCACTTGAATCCATCCAAAATTAGCACTAGTCCTATATAAGTGTCCAGCACACCATCTGCTCATTTTTTACTGGATCAGTTTCAATTAGTATGACCTGAACATGTGAGAAAGCTATTGGAAGGAATTCAGTCTACCACATGCCTTCTCGACCCTTGCCCATATCTGCTAATAAAAGCTTCCAAAGGGGATTGAGTGGGTGGGTCCAGGGAGTGATAAATGCCTCACTGCAGGAGGATTAATGCTGCTACAATAAATGCTGGTGACCACTGGTATCAGCAGTGGTATACCACTTTCTTAAGAGGACCAGCCTGGACCAGAAAGTGTTAGACAACCTTTGCCCAATCGCCAATATCCCCTTTTTTGCAAGGAAATCAAGAAGGCAGTGATGATGCAACTTCAGGCATACTTGGAGGAAGGAGATTGTCTAGACCCATTCCAATCCAACTAAGACTGAGTTTTGGCAGGAAAAACTGCCTTAGTTGTCTTGATTTGATCTTTGTCAGAAGTGGGATATCGGAGTGCTGATGCTTTGACTTCTAAGTGGCTTTTGATGCCACTGACCATGGCATCCTCCTGGAATGCCTCTATGGATTACGGGCTGCAAACAGACATCTTAAAGTATTTTTGTTCCTATGCATGGGGTGATTTCAGAGAGGAGCAATAGAAGACCTCTCCATGGGAATTCACCTGAAGGGTTCCACAGGGTTTATCCTGTCTTCCATTCTATTTAACATCTATTTGAAGCTGCTGGGAGCTGCCATCAGTGGATTTGGAGCAAAGTGTTATTAATATGTTGGTCACACCCAATATTTCTCTGTACCATCTGAATCAGGAGAGGCAGCACAGATACTGACCCAGTCTGAAGGTGGTGATCGGCTGGATGTGGGCCAATAAATTGAAACTAATTCCAGACAAGATGGAGGAGCTATGGGCAGGGACAGTTTCCATGTCTGGAGTTTCATGGGGTGTCCTGTTCTAGGCAGAGTTGCAGTCCCACTGAAAGAACAGGTTTGTTGCTTGGGCTCCAGGAGCCATATTGAAATCAGGTGGCTTCAGTGCTAAGAGTACCTATTCCCAGCTCTAACTGGTTCACTAGCTACAGTCTTTTTTACATCTCAGAGCTTAAGACAGCTGTCTTCCTTCTTGGTCTTTTGGTCAGACCAGAGAAGCCCTGATCATTAGGGGAGGAATAAAATCAACCCAATACCCTTACACTCATCCTTTGTCTTACTCAAGACTCCTAAACAAACAAACAAACAAACAAACCTCAAGCATTACTCCTCATATATTTCCCATGTGGAAGTGTGGACTTCTGTAAAAGGGTGTATGCATCTTTGTACCATCTCTATATTTCTTTTTGTCATGGCAAAACTGTTGCTCTTTGGGCTACAGACATCTACGTTGCACAAAAATAGCCCTCCTCATGAAAAACTGAAAACATCATTGGCCCATGTTAGCATCAAAGCACTCTGTCCAGGCTACATAATGTGGTTAGCACCCTCTCTTTGGATGCTAGTGAATAATCCAGTAGCAGTTACCCAGATCACCTCACAAAGCTGGTGGACCCTGTTACTATGTGAGCGCAATATCCTTTCCTTCTACAGATTCCTCAAGCAAAGAATTATGCTGAAGCACTCATGACCATCTGAAACTATGCAGGTGGGGCCTGCATCAATCTAAATCCATTTAGTTTCCTCAAATACAGAAGGGTGGTAAATGTGAAAGTTTTGTGTACATGGACACAAAGGACTTATGTGCAACCTCTAAAGTGTTGCAAGAACCCCAGGCTTCTTCTTCTTCTTCTTTAAGCTACTACTCTCATGGCTGAACACTGAAAAAATGATGCTAAAAATGATTAATGAAAAAAAGCAAGTAAAACAAAAAGCCCTTAATCAATTGGTTTTCCTACAGAAATTCAGCAAAATGTTTTCCAGTAATGAACCTGTTTTTCTACAACGGACAATAATTCTGTTTTAAGGACTTTAAAGAATGTAAAGCAACCTGTCCACAGCAATATGAATATACATACAAAAGGTACCATGAGAATGTCAACTTTCAATGAAAGAAAAAGAAAGTGTCCAGATAAATGAAGGCCAGTGGGTGGAAGGAGTCACCTTTGAAGAATGTGTAGTTGTACACTACTCAAGTGACCCTCCACAATATGATGTGCTATGCATTAAACTTAAACATTAAACTTGGGGGAAGGTTGAAGCAAACATTCCTCATGCAAATTTCCTCAAATTAACATTTCTTAAATTCACAATTACAGAATATTTCAGCGTGAAAGGCTCTAGGAAGGAAAAAAAGTTATTTTAAAAGTACTGAATTTGTCGATTTGATACCAGCAATTATTACGGCATGTCATGATTATGATTTTGAAGTACCCCACAAAGTCAAAAGCAACATTTGGACATTTCTGAAATTAAAAACAAACTGAATCTTGACTTTTTAAAATCAAAGTTGCATACAGTTTTGGTTTAGCTTTAGCATGTGTCATTACTGTAGTCTTGGCATATGGTTCACTAGTCTACACTATTGGTACAATCCTCTTTTCTGATCAAAATTTTAAAGCTACACTTACCACCAGGCAGGAATCCCAAATGATACCTGAAAGAGTAACAGACAAAGACATCAGTATTAATTTCCTCTTCTCCATCTGTGAACTAGTCTTTGAAAGGTTATAGATGGCTAGGGACACCACAGAAGCAGCAGGGGACATCAAAACTCATCAATACTCTAAGCAATATCTCTTCTTTCTTGGGCTGCCCTGTTATTTTAGCAGTGTTCAAAAATTAAATGCTTTTTAAATACTATTTTGCATGCATTTACAGAGAACCTCATCTTACTTTCTCTTTCTGCTATTTTATTGTAACAAATCCATGGCTAATATGTAGGGTGGACCCAGGAGCACCCACTTCAGAGAAGTTAAAATCCCCAGAGTTCCATCTTTTTTAAAAAAAACAACAATAGGGTAGACTCATGGCTACCCCCACCTTAATAAGTCATATATAACCTCCAGATTTCCAGCCTTCATAAAAAGCAAGATGTGCAGCCACTAGTCTAAATTGTTTTGCAAGAAACTAGGCTGTTCCTACTTTTAGTAATTTTAGCTAATGAATGAAGTCCTAGCAATGACTGGCCTTCAGGAAAGAAGATAGACAATTAGAGAAACAGAAGACTAATATGAAAGACTCATTGTCTTGAACCTTTTTTAGTTCATAACCATTTTAAAAATTACTCTGTTAATGGCAATGCATATCATCATTATTAAACCCATATTGCAGGAGTTGGAGCTGTGACTGTGGCTTATGTAACTTATGCCAGCCATTCAAAGCAGCCCAATATTATTATACCCATTATGCTGATGGCAGTTAGACCTCTGTATGACAATCCTGTTGTTGTCCTCTGCTGTTATACTGGTTTGTGTTGTCCTAGTATGTTGGTGTTTTTAATGCAAATTTTGTTTTTAGGGAAGTGCAATGAGTGAGGGCTGTGAAGTTGACTGCAGCAGTAATGCAATTAAGATCTGAAAGAGGTGAAGGGAGTCAGGGAAAGAATTGAAGAATTTTACTGGTGTGTTGAAAGACACTGCTTGGATGTTAGGCCCAACTGTAGATGGAGAGCAGATCTATCCACTGAGAAACAATGGAGTAGTCCTGGAATACAAGTTTCTCATGCTAGGCTTACCTAGGACTCACCATTGTTCAGTCACCGGAATGGCTAGAAATGGTAGCTGTGTTCTCTGATGCTGGTTATTTGAAGAATTTACTTTGGCCCATTCACACCCCAGAAAAATTCCTGCAGATACCCTTGGGGGGACCAAAACCTCCTCAGCCAAACTGAGAAACATGTTTTTTCCTGTATAGGTTTTCAAACATAATTTATTTCCAGATTCTGGCATCTCTCTGTGCATGTGTTCTTACAAAGTGAAAATTTTCCTGGTGACTGTAAGAACTATTATTATTTGTAATTATAGCCCACACTTTACCAAATTGTTCCAGTGTGGGTAACAAAAATGCCACAATTAAAACAAGTACAATTTACAATAAAACCATGAAATAAAACCACAAAACAATCAATGACAAAAATAGCATCCCAGAACAGCAGTGCACATAAAGCAGCAACAGGAAAAATATCCTCTTAACCAAATAACTGGGTAAAAAGGTGCATCTGACCAATTGTTGAAAAGTGTACTGTGATGGTACAAGATGCACCAATCAGAGAAGAGAGATTATTTATTGTTGTTATTATATACTAAATTTCAATACCACCGTTCAGTAACGTATGCAAAAATGCATATACTAGGGTCAAGTGTGCACACAAGTGCATATATTAGTGAAAATAATACACGAATTTGCATTATATTAGAGGGAAACAGGATTTAAAAAATGTGTGCATGTGCAATAGGCAAAACTGCATACAAATGTGTGTATTCGTGGGGGATTTTTAAAATGTGCATGTGAAAATGTGAAGAACTGAAAGTAAGATTGGAAAAAATGAGAAACTGAAAGAAACCGAAACTGACAGATTCAGCCATTCCTTTTTAATATTAACTGCTTAATAAACCTTGTAAAACAGCAAGGCTTGAGCCTGGTGTGGCCTGACATAACAGTGAACATCCCATCACCACCAGCTCTATCATTTCAAAGCAGACATTCCTTCCTTGCAATCTCTAACAAACCTCTTGCTGACTCGCCAAGTAGGTCAATTCTAATTTTTCCATTTGCTCAGATGGCTTCTCCTTTTTCCCAGAGAGCAGATTCTTTCATCTCCTGTACAATGAGCAATTCCGAGTCACAAATACTTCTTGTTTAGTGAATTCATGTCCTCTCTCCTTGAGAGGGGCACCTAATCTCTCCTGAACATGTCTTCTTCATAACATTTATTGCACTAGGTGCCAAAAATGATTTTATGTCACTTTCAATTTCAGTTTGACCAAAAAGATAGGTGTTTCTGTCCCTAACCTCTGTCATTTTTAATACAGTACAGTGGAGGGTTTTTCCGAAGTAAATCAGAGTTCTGGGACACATTTTAGAGTCATAAGACATCCCCTACATAGGGTACACTAACTGCCCAACTTAGCAAGTTACAACAGAAATCAAGCAATTTTCTCCACATTACTTACACATTAAAAAATAAAATAAAAGTCTGTATGACAATTACCAAAGGTTTCCCACCCACTTTAAAATTAATTTCCTGATTTTGCTCTTCCCTTGTCATTTCATTTCCATCAACACTGCTGAAGTAACAATACAGACACATATGGAAAGTTTTCCACGAACTATGGGACAAACTAGACATGAAGTTATTTGGCCTTGGCAGGGGGGTGCAAGGAGGTAGGTTGGAAGAGATATGGACCATGGTGTGGGAGGCCTTCACCCTTTGCCCCTGTGACACTTTCAATTATAAATCCCCCATCCCCTGCTATTCACAATGGGAGGAAAGCTTACTAAATCAAAACAAAGTACTTTGCAGAACAAGCCAGAAATTTTGCAAGCTAGATCAAACAAACCTTGCAAAACCTGAACAGTTTGCTCAAAGTAGAGCTCATTTGGAGGTTTTGTGTTTCTTAACAAACTAAAGTACTGGATAACCTGGGATAATACTCACCACAGATCTAAGATTTTACTTCTAGCAAGGTGAGCAACAGGTGCCTAGTTTTACATTTACAGAGTAGAATAATAATGACTTTAAATGTTTACAGTCAAGCCTTCAAAGCCTGACAACATGAATTAAGTTATAAAACACATTAACTGCTTTTTTTATTTGAAACATCAAAAGTTGTGAAGCATCTTAAAATGCTTTTGCTGTCATCACTCATTTAAAATTATGTTCTTAATTCAAGTATTATGATATCTAACTTGGTTTTCATGGCTTAACTTTCTTCATATGTTTTGACATGGTT
Organism: Podarcis tiliguerta; assembly: GCF_965153285.1. Taxonomy (NCBI): domain Eukaryota; kingdom Metazoa; phylum Chordata; class Lepidosauria; order Squamata; family Lacertidae; genus Podarcis; species Podarcis tiliguerta. Next base: position 21,120,074 of record NC_139546.1, on the reverse strand, counting down.
GGTGCTACCTGTTATGCTAGTCAGATGGTGGTCTTAGGGTTTTTGCCCCCACCATTAATATAAGAAATGCATTCATTCAGGTACATATTACTTTGCAGGGGCAGAGGCAAATTGTACCCTGTAACCCCCCCCCCCAAGTGTCCCAAGGCCACTTATTTTAAAAGAAATAGCATGTGTGTAACTCACACAGTACTGATCAGCTGATCAGGACAGAGATTTGGGGGGGGGGGGTTGTACAGGGCTGCCCAGAACATTTGGGGGAATGGGGTATAAAACCGAATGGCACCTCCACACTAAACCATTAGTCACAGTTCTTCAGGAAATTCTCCTGAGCACACCATGAATGCAAGCTACATTTCATTCATTTCAATGACAGTGGGTTTTGTCCCACCACAGATAAGATCTGTCTGACTAATCTTACCTTCCATAGCATTCAAGGTTTGCCCCTGTGAAGTAGCAAATTACCATAGTGTCATGGTAAGACTGTGCTGTGCACTTTGTTTCAAAAAACAAAAATAACTTCCACTTTACATCAAGCAAGCAGTGCATCACTGCTGTGAACAACTAAGCGACAGAGGGAGACACCATAATCTCCCATTCAAGGTGGGGGTCAAAGAAAGCTGGCAGGTAGAGCGTTTAGCAAAGGCTGCCACCCTCTAAAACGGTTTAGAATAAACGAGCCGTGAGACAAATCTATAAAGTCAGGGTATAATTATACTCCCTTGCACTTCTAGCCAATTGAGAACACTAAAACCACCACAGCGGATATTTAAGTTAGAGCTTGACAAATCTGGGTTTAACCTGTTGGCTATTTTAATGTCCACCCAAGGAAAAATAACTGATGCTGAACAGGACTTCAAGCAGGCAAGAGGGAAGAAGAGGCAGGCGAACAGAAACCTCAGAACACCCTTTAACGTAAATCCATTCCAGGTCCAAAGTCGGAGGGAGAAAGTTAAGGACTGGTTTTGACTATACCACCTTCAGCATTTTTAGTTGGGTACATACCATAAATTTAAATAACATATAAAGCACATTACTCCTCCCCCCCCCACAGAATTCTGGGAACTGTAGTTTGTTAACGGTGCTGGAAATTGCAGTTCTGTGCAGGTAAACTACAGCTCCCAGGATTCTTTGCAGAAGTCATGTGCTTTAAATGTATGTGTGAAAGCAGCCACAGCGATATTGCTTGAAATTAAATAACTAATCTGCAAGGAAACAGATGGAAACATAACATTGAAGATAGAAAGTGTTGTGTATTGAGTCAAAGGATTTTATATCTGTATTATTATTGTCTATATTTGCATTAGGGTTAAGTAACTGCCTTTTGGTTTCAGGGGGTACAGCTACTATTGGTTCATTTAAACTGCTGTATTTGGATCCTCTGTCTTATTGGTTTCCTCCAAAAGGCAGGACTGTGATTGCCTGATATTGTTCCCTCCAAAATGTATCCTTTCTAGCTAGTCCCCTGTCCCTATAAATGTAGCTTTCCCCTCCTCAGTCTTCAGTCTTGTTTGCTGTAATAAAGAAGTGTTACTAGAGAACTGTCTCCAGCAGATTATGTCAAGAGAGCTGAAATCACAAACCCCACGTCACAACAACTGGCGACGAGGATGGGATCCGGAATGCTGAGGAGCGGTTAAACGCAGCCCTGCCTCAGAGTCCGGATTGCAGCTAAGAACAAGACTCACTGGCCAGCTGAGAAGACGACCCTGCCACAGGACAATGGAGAGTCCAAGGGTATTGGAGCCCTTCCAGCCATCAGAGCCCCACACGTGGGAAGACTACGTCGAACGCTTCGAGTTCTTCGCAGTGGCTCAAGGGATCACCGATGCCAGCAAAAGAAGGGCCACATTCCTGAGCTACTGTGGGCCTGAGACCTTCAAGCTGGCCAAGGCATTGCTTGCTCCAGCGAAGCTAAGTGAGACATCTCTCAAAGATATTCTTGCCTGCCTAACAAGCCATTTGGCGCCTACTGAGACCAAGATGGCCCGGCGGATGGAGTTTCATGAGAGGCAGCAGCGTGCTGGGGAGTCTGTATCTGCATTTCTAGCTGAACTGCGGAAGCTCGCTCAGCACTGCGACTTCCAAAATCTGGAAGAGACTCTCCTGGATCGGTTTATCGGTGGTCTGAGCAGCAAGAAAGCCAGAAGACGCATCGTGGCTAAAGAAGAGGTTACCCTTGCTTCAGCCTTGAAGGAGGCCACCGCCACGGAGAATTATGAAAGAGAGGAGCTTGATGCCAGTCGCAAGGCCCCTAAGCCACAGATAGAAGTTGCGCATGCCATGGACGAGCTAGAGGCTACTCCGAGCCAGAGCCCAGTCCGTGGGGTCGAGTCAGTGCGTCAGGCCTGCACAGTGCACAAAGATCACCGAGGCAGGTGTCCAGGTTGTGGCGGAAACCATGAGCGGAAGAGTTGTCGTTTCCGGGATGCTATGTGCCGGACGTGCGGGAAGACAGGTCACATCGCCAGGGTCTGTAGATCGGCGGCGTTGGGAGCGACAGGAACACCTAGACTGGAGCATCGCAGACCGCCCACAGCAACCCATTTTCTAAAGGACTGCCACTATGTAACGGAGATCAACGGGAGGGTCGTGCAGTTCCCAGCGCAAGGCAAGGCACACGTCAAGGTGAAGATTGAGGGTCAGCAGTGCGACATGGAGGTGGACTCCGGATCTGGATTCACTATCGTGTCGGACCAGACCGCGAGGACATTCTTCCCCAGGGGTAAGTTGCCCCCTCTGGAGCCCTTCCCGGCAACCTTGCAGTCATACTCAGCGGGCCGCATCCATGTTATGGGAATGTGTGCCGTGAGAGTTCAGTTCCGGGACAAACAGGCTGTACTCAAACTGGTGATTGCGAAGGGCAGTCGCCCCAGTCTCCTGGGCACTGACTGGTTCCCCGCCCTGGGACTGAGTATATCAGGGCTTAATTCAATCCAAACCTGCCCTGAGATGAGCGAGGCATTATGCAAAGAGTTTGCTGGTCTCTTTAATGGAAAACTGGGTTGTTATAAAGGGCCCCCAGTTGACTTCGAGTTGGACCCTGGGGTGGCCCCAATCCGACTCAAACCAAGGCGAGTGCCATTTGCACTGCAACCCAAGATCGAAGCAGAGCTGGATAAATTGGTCAAGCAGGGAGTTCTCTCACCCGTGGACTCTGCTAAGTGGGAGACTCCAATCGTCACGCCCCTTAAAGCAAATGGGGAAGTCAGGATCTGTGCAGATTACAAATGTACTATCAATAAGGCACTCAGGGGAAACTCATACCCCATTCCAGTCGTATCACATCTGTTGGCTAAACTGGCTGGGGGCAAGGTGTTTGCCAAAATTGACCTGGCACAAGCCTACCAACAGCTGCCAGTAACCCCACAATCAGCGGAAGCACAGACTATTGTCACACATAAAGGGGCGTTCAGAGTTAACAGATTACAATTTGGAGTTTGTGTGGCCCCAGGGATTTTTCAAGGGCTCATGGAACGCCTGTTAAGAGGTCTGCCGGGGGTCTTGCCATTTTTTGATGACGTTTTGATTGCTGGAAAAGACCCACAGGAACTGGTTGCGCGTGTCCGTGCAGTGTTGCTCAAGTTCAAGGAGGTGGGGTTGCAACTGAAAAAGGAAAAATGCAGTTTTGGGGTGCCAGCTGTGGATTTCTTGGGGTTTAAAATTGATGCATCAGGCATCCACCCCACAGATGCTAAGATTAAGGCCATCATCGAGGCACCACGACCACAGAACAAGACGGAGTTGCAGTCATTCCTGGGACTTATTAACTTTTATCATTCGTTCTTACCCCATAAAGCTTCGGTAGCTGAACCATTACATAGACTGTTGCAGAAAAAGAATGTGTGGCGATGGGGGCAGGGGCAGCAGAAGGCTTTTGACTCCTTGCGAAGAATGCTGAGTAGCGGGAGCGTCCTTGCTCATTATGATGAGTCAAAGCCGCTGGTCCTGGCATGTGATGCCTCTCAATACGGCCTGGGGGCGGTGCTGAGTCATAGGGAACTGGATGGGTCGGAAAAGCCCATCTCTTTCTATTCCCGTACGTTGTCGCCCACGGAGCGCAACTATGCTCAAATTGACAAAGAGGCGCTTGCAATTGTGGCAGGAATCAAAAAGTTCCATGATTATGTGTACGGTCGCCATTTCTCCATTGAAACGGACCACAAACCACTGTTAGGGTTGTTCAACCCGAACAAACAAACGCCACAAATTCTCTCCCCCAGAATGTTGCGTTGGTCTATATTCCTGAACGGGTTCCAGTACACCTTGACCCATGTGCCGGGGAAACGGTTGTGCCACGCTGATGCGCTGAGTCGATTGCCCCTTCCTGGCGGGAGCAATGAGGATCCCGCTCCAGCGGAGCACATAATGATGCTGGAAACACTTCCGGGGGCTCCTGTAACGGCTACTGATATAGCTGAGAAAACGAGGAAAGATGCTGTTCTCTCCCGTGTGCTCACTTGGGTGGGGAGGGGGTGATCATCCCAGCACCACTGAGAAACAGGGTGCTTGAGACGCTTCACATGGGACACCCGGGAATGGTCAGGATGAAGTCGCTAGCCCGATGTTATGTGTGGTGGCCTGGAATGGACCAGAACATAGAACAATGGGTACGAACATGTAAGGCATGCCAAGAGGTGCGGCCAGAAGTGGCCAGAGCACCAGTTCACTGGTGGGAGCAGTCCAGATCTCCCTGGAGCCGGCTGCACTTAGATTTTGCTGGGCCATTCCAGGGGAAGGTCTTTTTGGTTGTCGTCGATGCATATTCCAAATGGTTAGAAGTGGCGATGGTCCCTAGCATGGCATCAGCTGCCGTAATCAAGGTGTTGAGGCAGCTGTTTGCAACCCACGGGTTACCTGAGACCATTGTATCAGATAATGGGGCAGCTTTTGTATCCCAAGAATTCAGGGCATTCTTGGCTGATAACTTCATAAGAGGGGTCACATCCGCGCCCTTTCACCCATCCTCCAATGGGCAGGCTGAGCGCATGGTAAGAACAGCCAAAGAATCCATTGCGCGCTTAATGGAGGGTAACTGGTCAGCTCGCATCGCGCGAATGTTATTTTTGCAGCATGCGACGCCGTGTACTGCGACGGGCAAGTCGCCAGCTGAGCTGCTCTTGGGTAGAAGACTGGTAACGGTGCTGGATTATGTCCACCCGGATAAAATGCCAAACCATAATTCAAGAGCAACCCCCCAGGCTGAGACTGACACAACAAGGTATCTCGCCCCTGAAGATCTGGTCTGGGTGAGGAACTATTCACGAGGTTCGCGGTGGGTGGCTGGTGTGGTCACCCGGGCTAGTGGACCTGTGTCCTATTATGTAACCTTGGAAAATGGGCAAGTTTGGAAGAGACATATAGATCAGCTGAGGCGCCGGGCGCTCAGCAGGGAGGAGTCAGATAATTCATCCCTGGCTAACGACGCAGAGCTGCAAGACCAGAGTGAAAATGGCCCAGAGGTGCAGTCACCAGGGGCTTCAGCAAATGAACCAGGGTCTGCTAGTCCTCATGATGACGAGGTACAGGTAGGGAACCCTGAGATGTCTGGGACTCCATCTGTTCCTGAGGAAACCCCTATAGCAGCCCCTCTACCACAGGTAACACCCAATTCAGAACCGGCAACGCCTGTTGTCAGGAGATCAAGTAGAAGTTGTAGGACCCCACAGTACCTGAGAGATTACGTCTGCTGTGCTCACTAGGGGGGGAGGGGTGTTGTGTATTGAGTCAAAGGATTTTATATCTGTATTATTATTGTCTATATTTGCATTAGGGTTAAGTAACTGCCTTTTGGTTTCAGGGGGTACAGCTACTATTGGTTCATTTAAACTGCTGTATTTGGATCCTCTGTCTTATTGGTTTCCTCCAAAAGGCAGGACTGTGATTGCCTGATATTGTTCCCTCCAAAATGTATCCTTTCTAGCTAGTCCCCTGTCCCTATAAATGTAGCTTTCCCCTCCTCAGTCTTCAGTCTTGTTTGCTGTAATAAAGAAGTGTTACTAGAGAACTGTCTCCAGCAGATTATGTCAAGAGAGCTGAAATCACAAACCCCACGTCACAACAGAAAGGACTCAGTGGAAATATTTTTTAAATCATGGGAACTATACAGATCATGACCTATAAGGTATCAAAGCATACTCCAAGAAGAATATGAACTAGCATAGATGTTTAAATTCTCCCCACATCAATGCAAAAACAAAAGCTAAACACCAGTGAATTCTTTTTCAGCCTCTTAGAAAGTACCAGACAGCAGGAGTCCATATCCACATTAATGGAAATGCTCTGCCATATTTAGACCTAAAAATTGGTATTAACATTGACAGCTTATGAGATGAAAAGGAAATTCTTACAAAATACACTCCTGGGCCCACAATACCTGTGCAAAAAAGAAAACATTAAGGCATAGGAGGAAATATATATATTGACACGTTTCAACTGCTTAAAAATATATGAAGGAGGATGTACAGTTGTTTATAGACCACACAGAATGTACCATAGGGTTACCAACTAGTGAGTAATTCCTGCGCTAAGCATTAAAACTCCACTATATCACACAACATTATACTATTTACTTTGTTATGAGAATCAGAGGATGTACACAAATGCACAAAAAAATGGAATTGGTGCGTTTTTTCCATCTCACTCAAACAGTATGGCAGCCTTCCACCAATGTTTGCACAATGAAAGACAGATGAACTTACCTCAGACTCAAACTCTGACTTAGTCTCTAGTTTTGCCCTTTCCCACCATGTTTTAGGTCCGCTGACTTGTATATAACTTTAAACGTTGCCTGCACGTGTCGGTGTTCTAAAGCTCCTTGAGGTTCGTTTAAGAAACGAACTGAAGAAAGCTCTGGAGACACATCTGTTTTCCTCAGCTTCTCTTGAGAGGTGCTTGTTGGACTGATGGTCTGAGCCATATCTTGTTGTTGGATTTTAACATTTTTAAAAGGACAGTTGTTTTACAGTTTATCAGTGGTTTTACTTAACTATGTACTCTTATTTTGCTTTGTAAGCTGCTTGAGGTGGGGCTTTTGCTCTCAAAGGTGGTCTAAAAACATTTTAATATGTATTTTTTAAAAATAGAGTCTAATAATGAACCAGTTATCCACCACCATTACTGCCATTATTATTATTATTATTATTATTATTATTATTATTACAGTGGTACCTCGGGTTACAGACGCTTCAGGTTACAGACTCTGCTAACCCAGAAATAGTACCTCAGGTTAAGAACTTTACCTCAGGATGAGAACAGAAATCGCACGCGGTGGCAGCGGGAGGCCTTATTAGTTAAAGTGGTACCTCAGGTTACGAACAGTTTCAGGTTAAGAACGGACCTCCAGAACGAATTAAGTTCTTAACCGGAGGTACCACTGTATTAAAATGTGTATACCACCCTATTCCCAAAGATTTCAGGGCACTTCACAATATAAAATTACAATGCGTAGTTTTACATCCACTAGTATGTAACAACTGGTCTCCCAAGTCTGTCTGCTGCTACAGAGCTCTGGTCTACATGGCTCCTGTAGGCCTCAGTTTCCTCTCACTCCCCGGCTGCAGACCTGCTGTTTGATGAATGCTGTGTGAGGGCAGAAAGCTGCAGCTCCCTCCTCCACTGCCTCCTCTGAAGGGTGCTTTTTAGTCACTCTTCCTGTGCGAACTCTTTCCTATCTCAAATCTTCCACTTTCCCTCAGAATCACCTCATAAGAAGAAACTCCTCCCTGTGGTAGCTCTTCAGGGCCCAAAAGAATTGTTCTCTCAGCAGCCTGCAAGGGGGCCACACTTTACAGCTGTGGTTCTCAAACTTTGTACTTTCAGAATAAAAAAAACGCTTTCCTCACAGCAATTTTTTAATTGATAAGAAATACATCGTAAAGCAAAAAGAAGCAAGTCCTAGCAGTGCTTGATTTCTAACACAGAACACAACTACATTATAATACGATCATGGGGCATATGGAAAGTACAGGATAAAACAATGCAGCTTTTCCCGTCATTTGGGGGTCAAAATTCTGTGGTTTTTCACTCATTTGTGGGTCAAGAATTCATGGCCGAGACTGCAATAGAAATTTCCCCATAAGAATCAATGGAAATTGTTCACTCACTATGCTAACACTTGCCTAATGGACAATTTCCTTAGAATGCATTGTGTTCAGATAGCGAGACCTCCATCTTCACATTATTGGTATCCTGGATTACAAGGCATCAAAGTTCTTTGGTACAAATTAGATATGAGCACGTGTAATAAGAAGTCTTCTTCAGACTTCTTTTTCTACAACTCTGCACGGAGAGGACGCAGAAGTGACCACACTAGTTCTGCCCCCTCTGTCAATATCCCAGTCATCCTCCACAAATTGAGATGGTGGCCATCTGCTGCCAGAAGCCTACTTTCCTCATGTAGACTCCCCACAAAATTTCAAACTCCAATTTCATGAGGCTTTATATTGGTCCTACAAAATCTACTTTCATACACTGCAAGTATCCCAGAAAAACCAGGACATCCCATTTTTTATCACAAGAGAATGGTGGCCATTCTGGTTGTCCTGATTTCGTGGTACAATATCCGCTGAAAAAGCACTTTTTCGGAGTCATAGTCTTGCACATTGCCCCCAAACGTGCATTTTTGGACACTACATCTGAAAAAAACACTTTTGTAGGGGGAACAGGGCCACAAAATTGTGCAAGATCATGACAACCAAAATGGCCGCTGTGTTATCTTGATAAAAAATGGGAAAATTGGGTCCAGGAAGATGCCATCCCGGATTTTAGCTTCAATGTGTTTGGGGGTATGTGTTTTGTGCTCCTTCACAGCTCAAGTCCAAACTTTATGGCAGCCATAGTTGCCCTGTTTGTGTTTAAGTTCAAGCTGTTAAAAAAAAAAAGGAAGATGTGTGCAGGTGAGGAGAGCTGAACTTTGCACCTCACCACACCTCTCAATGCACCATCACTGCAGATACTTTTCTCAGAACCTAGCTCAGGTATAAAAAATAATCCAGTGTGAGATGAAAGGTACTTCAAGCAACAAAATACATCTAAGAACAACAGGGGAGGGCGAGCTTCCCTCACCTGCACACACAGTGTCATTGAATTTAGTTCTTTATTTATTAGGAATATTTTAACCCACCCTTCATCTCATTCATCTCAGTGGATCCCAGGCCAAGGTACAAGATGCAGATTCCATAAAATTACATAAATGCAGTCATAAATCATAAAAGCCAAATAAACACTAAGAACAGCAAAAAAAAAATCACAGAAGAGGCTACCTACTATAGGTAATTACTGCACAGATACACTGAAAAATACCTCACTTGATCCTGAAATGAAAAAGGGTTGTATCCAGTTAAATTCTGCTCAGAGTAAGCCCACTGAAATCAATTAACCTAAGGTAATCTTGTCCATTAATTTCAATGGGTCTACTTGGAGCATGACTAACATTGGATACAAACCAAACATGTTGGCATTTTCAGGGGAAGAGCATTCCACAAACAGAGCCTGTTTCAAATATAAATGAATCAGTGCCATGAAGAGAGAGAAAAATGGCTTCCCCATCAAACCTATTTTGCCCCCCAGGGAAGGATAAGCCAACAGAGCCAAGACCCAAGAATCATTTTCCAACAGAATTCATCCAATCCAATTGCCAAGTGGAGGAAATGTCAGCTCTCAGACATACTAGAATATGAAAACCAGTGCTCCAGCTAATTAAAGGTAAAATCCAACTGGGCTAAGCAAAATGGGGTATTAAAACCAGAGAGCTCAGCTACCTGCCTGACCAAGAGGTCACAATCTTAAATACCACTTTTATCTTGATATCACAAGCCATCTGACTTAATGAGCTTCTTATTGCTAGGGAATTACTATTGCTATAGTTAAGCTAATGAGCTAAAGATTACTCTGAAATTTCTCTTTCCCATTTGCTCTCATCTCTGATTATTCAAACACAGTTTAGAAATTAAAATTACCATATACTTAGTTAATGTAAACAGAAGCTGCTTGGGATTCCCCATCCCTACTTTTTTTTTTTAAGGTGGGGAAGGTACCCTCTAGTTCCAATTAAGCTTTTAAAAAGAAAGAAGAGAGGACTGTATGTAGATCCTAATTGAAACCAGGGCTCAGAAATGCTTCTGGTCAGAAAACATTGTTTCAAGACATCTAGGAGCCCCAGCAAGAAGCAAATAGGGAGGGTGGCAGAAAAAGAGGAAAGGAGAAGGGGGTGCCTCCATACATTTGGCTCTGGCACCACCCCATGCCAGCGTGAAGATTACCCTCTAAACAGAAAAACAGTTCCTCAGCCATGGTTTAAGGGAAAGTAGTTATGTCAGAAGGAGCAGGGCAAGGCATTAACTCCCTCAGGGGCAGTATTATAAAGTGTCATAAACCAAAGTGGGGAATAAATAAGATAAATTTTCAGGAGTGTGTTTCAAAAGGCCTGGACAATAATTTGCACCTGCCAAGGTCTAGCAACATTTCCTGAAATTTCAAGGGGCACAATGTGAAGGCAAGGACTCCTCCCCTGTGCCACCCTAGTGAACTTAGGAGCCCAGGGAGACAGAACAGAGAAGGATCAGGGAGAACCAAATGTCTTCTGAAAGCTCAAGGGAGATGAAGTGACAAAGGACACAGGAAGGGCACAGGGCGTGAAACAAGGAGAAATCCCTGACAGAGCTACCCTTCGTGCACTTCTTCCCCCCACTACATTCAGATTCAGAACTACAGAAAGTCCAGTTCTACATTCTGATCAAACTTCACTCTATTTCAGTATCCAGTATCCAGAAGGTTCCCTCCATCTCCTGAAGATAGTGCCTAACTTTCAATTATTCACGGCAACTCGGGCTGTTAATTACACAGTCCCAAGTTGCTAAGTAAGAAAACTGGTGCTTAATTAGCCAGCAGGAAAGATTGATTTGGATACAGCGGGGCATCACACAACGTTCTTCTGCAGGGGATACCCAACTGTGACCTTACGAAGGATAAAAACACTCTGCCCACTTGAGTGAACTGAAAGGTGGGGGCTTAAAATCAGACTAGACTAGTTTAGACCAGTCTACAATGGCATAAATGCGCCAGTGACTGCATGACCAAAATGTCAGAGCAAGAGTATGCAGTTTAAGGTCTCTTTACAATGGGACAATGTGAATTTGAGAAACCCAGTTTGCATTCTCTGCACAACAATTCCACAATAAAATCTATACTGGTTTTACATCAAACCCCTCTATAAATCCAATGAAGAGAAGCTGCAGGAACAGCAGAAATCAGGCTGCCATGTTAGTGGCCCTGGGCACAAGCATGAGGTATATCCTAATCAGGCCCATCAGGCTGTTTGGGGCAAACTATTCCCTTTCCTTGGCCTGACATATATAATATCGGTCACAAGAAAATTCAAGCTGCAGCTAGAAGAAGAATCAGAAGCAAGCCCAACCTGCACTTCTGAAATATCCATCACTCCCATGGCATGCCTTTAAGCCAGGAAAGCAAAACAGAGAGGGGGGGTTCAAACTGCACCTGCAAAAGAAGTTTTTTTTTTTTAGTCCTTCACAGTCCAGCTTCAACTCAAGCCATGGATACAAAGGAATTACTGGGAGTGCAACTGAGTGATTGACAGGTGGCTCGGGTCACCCACCTGTCAAAGTGGCCTGCAGAAGTGAAGAAATTCATTATCCAGCTATTCCTTTCCCTGTCTTAAAAGTGACATGGCAAGGTAGGTATCAAACGGAAACTGGGTGACCCTGAGGAAGCTGGACTCTCAGCCTGCGTTCCCAGTCTGTAATATGGAAATAAATGGGTTGGATCTAGAGAAGGTTCCTCCATCTCATTATCATTGTCAGAGTTTTAGTGTCTGTAGGGTAATAGTGCAATTCTGGTATTTATACCCACATAAGTTTAATTCTTAGTATATTAGATTCTACGTCTTCCCTTGACATACAGAGCCACACTACCTCCAGTGCCCACCTCCCTGTTCTGTCCATAGAGTTTACATCCAACCACTGCTCTACCAGGTTTCTCTTATTTTCTTCATGTCCTTTCACTACAATGCATTCCAGTTTCCTCATTTCCCTTTGGCATTAACATTTGAACACCTGCTCACTAAATCCTTTCCCATGTGTCCTTTCGTGCCCAGTTTTCCTATAACTCTTTGGCTTCTTTAAAACGTGTTCTTGTTTCCTTTTGCACACTCATTGCCAGATTCTATCATATCTAGAACCGAGCCAAATATTTCCCAGCATATATTTTTCTAAGAAAATCTTGAAATTGCAAGTTTCCAATCTTTACAGCTGTGAAAATATGCCCCAGAGAACGTAGGCCTGGTGAAATCTCAGAAAGGTTGGCTTGGACACAAAACAGGACTTCTTTTAACAGTCAGCGAAAGAAAGCTCAGCACCCTGAATAGCCTTTGTCCTTCCTCATAACAAAAACAAACTCAAACAAACAACACCAGTCACCATAATTCTTTGTTAGTAAGAGACAATACATTAAAATCACTAAGATTTGGGACATATTTAAAATATAAAGCTGGATCTAATCACAATGTATAAAGTTGCACACAGCAAGAAACTCGTCAAACAAGGAGAGAGAGATTGCATAAAGCAGTTGATTAGAAGCAACATTTCTAAAATGAAATAGTCTATAGTTCTACCTTGTATGAAATATAACAAATACAGCCCAATATAAGCAGAACAAATTATGCAAAACATAAGCAAACTTGCTTAATTTAGTTTATTCAGGCTGGACAATTTTGTCTTTTATTGGTGCATAATTTCGATTTGGTGTTGTAATGCAGAGGTGCATGACAATTCTTGGCTGTCCTTGACTTTCAAAGATGCCCCTAACTTGAACCTTTAAAAAAAAATGTGGACCCTCCTTACCCTTGCAATGCCCTGCAATTCCCACCAGGTGCTCCATTCTTCTAATCCCCCACCACATGTCCTTCAAAATCTGCCTGCAATGGCGTCTAATAGCTTGTGGAAGCGATGGAGGTGCCAATTAAATTAACAGCAAAACGTCTTAAGATTCCCCAAGTGACCCTGCTCTTCAGAGGAGATGCCACTTATTCCAGAACATTCTGGCTTCCATGTAAGACTCTGTCCCATATGCCAGTGTTGCTCCACATGTGGGCTTTGGAGCTGTATCCCATTCTTATCATGGAGAAGTATTTTGGTTGGACTAGAAGGACCCCCTCATATAAGCAGTGCATGTATGAAGTGGTTAGAAAGCAAGGTGGGAGTGAGGATGTAGTATGTAACATTGGAGTGAAGGGGAGGGAAGAGATGGAATTGACAGCTGAGTGGGAATGTATAGGGTAAGAAGAGAAGGAACAAAAAGATGGGAGGCAAAAGGGGCGGCAAGAGAGAAAAGGCCCTAGTGTGGCCTTTATTTATTTAACATTTAAATGTAGGGTAAATACTATCTCTATAAAATACCTATACCACACATATTCATTTTATATTATTTTCTGTCATAAAAAAACTTATTTAAAAAATAAGAACAAGGCATTTTATCTTGCTATTTAAATGGCTTCTTAAAGCTTGTGGGCTGAGCTTGGCAAAGTGATCCACAGCTTGAGCTCAACGGGAGCATAACAAAAACAATGTGTTTATTTCTCCATGAAGAAGATTCCTAACAGTGCAATCCTAACCATTTCTGCTCAGAAGTAAGTCCTGTTGGATTCAGTAGAGCTTACTCCCATGTAAATGGAATGGGGATTTCAGCTTAAACTAGGGAAATGACTTATGTGCAATGCAAGCCTTGCAACATATACATTAAAGTATATACATTGCTGCATAAATGCCTGCTTAACACTACGATCTTGTAGATGAAACAAAAGACAATGTGTATTGAACTTGTAACCTTGCTCTTGATTTTTTCCCAATCCCCAGAATTTTTGAACAGGAAATGGTCAGCTCTTTAAATGAATGAATGAATGCTGAGCTACAGCAAGATTAAAGCCTGCAATAAAGTTACCAAGATTTAAGTTATTGTACCTCCACAGCCAACGTACTATATGCTTAGTTCCCAGAGATTCCTGCTCCTAGGTAGCAGCAGGGGCACCAAACCAAGCATGGGACCCAGCTGTCACACTGATTCTCCAACGGCACAAAGGACTGCAGCCAGGATGGGGCTGTGGCCAGTGAGGAGTCCCTCTGAGCTCCTGGACCCTCGGGCCAGTGCCCCACCTGGCCCATTGCTTCAGTTGGCCCTGCTTAATGAGATGAGTTGAAACATAGATTTGCGACAATCATGTGGATAGCATGGTGTGTGTCTATCCAGTTTTATTAGTAAAAAGGGTATGAGGGTAAGGAGGGCAACCTTTCAGTTATACCTTACCAACCATTTCCCCCAAGTGCTATTCTCACAACCAATCACACTACCCGAATTGGAGCTTGCTGTGGGAAGGGGGGCATGAGGGTGAGTGAAGGAAGACTGCAGGAAACTTAAGCTGCAGTCAGGGCGATGTTTCTGTACTCCCTCCTTTTGCTGCTACAATATTAACAGACGCATATAAACCAACATCATGTTAGTTTGGTCCTCAGAGTTCAGGAAAGTATAAAAGAACAGGCTCCACCCTCTTTTGCACTTTCAGCTGAAGCATTCCATATTTGGCCACTGTCGGACACAGAAAACTGAGTTTGATAGATTTGCTTAAAAGAAAAGTCAGAAAACTGCTACAGAAATTGTCCCCATCAGAACTGTTGGATATACAAACCTCTCTTTAAGTTGCTTTATATCAATCAAGATTGCATCCCTCTGCCTCTTCTCTGTAGCATTCAGGTTCTCATCCTGCAGCCCCTCCACCAGGTAATCTTCAACATCTGTTTAGAGAGATGTGGGGAGTAGTTGCAAAATTGAGAGAAGGAAAAAATAGGCTATTAACAGAAACATCAGACAAACTACCAGTTCAACAAAGCAACAATAATGTCACAACCTTAAAAGGTGACCCTCAGGGTCCCTTCCAACTCTACCATTCTATGATTCTATGAACTGTGTTGTAAAATTCAAAGAAATGCTATAACATTGAAGGACAACTGTTTTTCAGTTTGCATAATGTTCTGGAAGGTGTGAAACGTGTAGCGTCATATTAAAATGCACACTGTCCCATCCCTAAAAGCAGCCCTAACTTCAATGCTTCTGCAGACCAGTGACAGGGTGCATTGTAATAAAAACACCAGTCACTTCTGCAAATTTCCGCAAGCTACAGCCTTTCCCTCCCAGTCCCAGTCCCATTTCCAGAGCCATCTGCCATGTCCAAAGCACCAGGAAACGAAATAGAAAAACCAGGCCATAAAGTTTCAGAGTGGATCAGGAAGAGAAGCATGTAAACTGCTCAAATTTAAGCTGTTTGAGATTAAGTTGCGTTAGTTTTACTGCTCATCTGTGATGTTATAAAATATCAAGAAAGAACACAGACGAGCTAGCAAGTTTGGCTGCAGATATTTTGCAAACAGGAAAAGAAACAAAAATATATAAGGCCAGAGAAAAACCAATATTAATGCCGAAACAGTCGGGTAGTTACCACCTTGCCTAAACCCAGTCTTTAATTAGAGTGCTTAATTTTCAAAGAGGGGTTGTTCAGGGGAGGGGGAGTATTGGTTTGATTTGTTATGGTTCTTGTTTTTATTATGTATTTTGTGTTTTTATCTTCTATTTTTATTCTGTGAACCTCCTTGAGATCTACAGATAAAGAGTGGTATACACATTTCATAAATAAATAAATAAGTGCCACTATCTGAATATAAAGAGCATTGTGGAACATTAAAGACTAACAAATTCATTATAGTATTCATAGACTCAAGCCCAGTTGCACATATCATACGTATTATGTTGACAGAGGGAACTGGGTATGGGATAGGCCTCAATCGTTTCAGCATGAGCAGTTATCACAAGAGCTAATGCCTTGAACCGTTTTTCTCACACCAGGGCTCTGCCATGGACTACTGGAAATAACACCACAAGGAGTGCCTTTCAAGAGTCCAGAGATTTTCCTCACTACTGAGTATACAAAATTCATCCCCATACACCTGCTGGGTTGAATTGGGAGGCTTCCATGCAGCTTCGAGGCCCAGCAACTCTCATTTTATAAATTAATCCACTTTAATACTCTGATCATGTTACAAACTAACTCTCAGTACAAAAGCAAAAAGAAAAATTGTGAATCCACACATGCAGAAGATCAATTCAATCTAGCTCCCTTATTTCTGATCTGTGTTTTCTAAATGATATGATCGCTTCTGACGACACATTAGGCCGATGTGGCAGTTGACTCAAGAGCCTGTCTTTCTAGCTTGCATAGATGGAACGTACCTTCCCTATCGGAAGGCCTAGAGACTCTGCAGATTGTTAAAAGACGCAGCAAGTTTGATATAGGAGAGCGTGACACGCAATTAATCTCCATTCATAGCCTGCTCTGCTTGTCAGGAAAGGAAGGCTCCTGCTTTAGAAGGGGATCCAAAGACTTCAATTAAAAACAGTCAGCTAACAAGAAAATAATCTAAGCTAAAGGAAAGGTGGCAGGTGCCGAAAATGAGTTGTTTACGAGAAATGTCAGCTCAGAACAATAAAGCACCAAGCATTTTTTTAAAAAAAGTGAAGCGAGCCGACTGCATCGCAGCCTCGAATCTAAAGCAGGAGAGGAAACCCACATATTCAGCAGGGGAAGACAACCGATTCAAATAACAAGGTTTCATTACTCTGAGCCAAAATTATTGAGTCTTTACTTTGACTTAGCTTTTAAAGGCTTAGCTTTTTAAAGCTGTTTTTAGTGCCTTAGCCCCAGAACTTGTGGAAGGATATGAGTTCCTTTGAGCATGCGCAGAGTCCTTTCTCCTCACAATAGAAATTAAAACGCAGGTGCCTGATCACAAAAAGCAAATTGCAGGCAACAACTCTCAAAATTCATTTCCCATCAAGTGTTTGGAACACCAGGACATGCCTATAGAAAGTTTTTGTTTGTATTGCCGGGAAGAAGCAAGCCAAGGGATATAGATATTTAACAGATGAAACTTTTCCAGGCACAGGGAGTAAGTGGTAGGAAGAATTACATCTGCTAATGACTATTTATCCAACTGTAGTTAAAGACACAAGATGGGAGTAGAGCCAGGAAAAGAATAAGATGGCAATTTTAAATAGCTGTGGAAATGAGATGAATGGAGAGAGTGGAACACAATGCTCAGAGCTACTTTTCTGACTACACATGTTGTACAGCTGAATTCTAAAAACAGATTCCAAAATAGAGCTCTATTAAGTAACCCAAGACTCAAAATTATTGCCTGGGAATAGTAAAGGCTTTGCTGATGAAAGAGTTGGGGAGAGTGGGCTTACCAGTCTCTTCCTATCAAGCACTGAGCCCACCAACTTCCTTTTCCCCCTTTGTGAGACCATAGATTTAGACTAAGGGCAGCAGGATACAGCGGAGGAGCAAGCCAATCAGGCGCCTGGGGCGGCACATGTCCAGGGGCAGGGCCAGCCACCTGCAGGGCAGGGCCAGATGGGGTAGGAGGCTCTGCAGGGCCTCCAAGGAGTCTGCCTGCCTTCTCCCACTCAGCCTCCCTACAGCTGGGGGTAGGGGGCGGGCGGACAGTTTGGGGCAGCGTGGAGCCTGCCTGCCCCCAAGCCACTGTGCCACTCCCAGGAGAGATGCGTGGCTCAAACACGCTGCAAGCCTGGCGGTGAGCGCTGCCCGGCATTTTGTCACACACACCCCAGTGGTGACACCCGGGGCGACCCACCCCTACTGCAACCCCCTTCCTCCACCCCTGGCAGGATAGGGACTTTTGTCCACTGCTTCCCAAGCCCCGAACCTTGCATCCAAGCCACTTTGACCTGAGGTTCCCACACATACTTAGTTCAGTATGACCAAGCAGCAGAAGTGCTGAACTTACTATTTTAAAAAACAATTCTAAAATGCCTCTTAGTGTAACCATGTGTTTGTGCATGCAAGGCACACACAGGCATACATATTTTGCAAAAAGCCAGCATATTTCATGTACCCAGAGATATCATAGCTCACTTCTTATTGTCAGGGGTGCGCTGATTTTTTTCTCCAGGGAAATATTTACACAGACACATGCCAAAACCACCACCTGTACAATGCTTTGTTTTTCCTCATGCGATTTAATAGTAAACTCACAACACAGTGAGCACAGAGGGTTAAAGCACATTTTGACACGCAAAAGGCCAGAGGTTCAGTCCTCAGCATTTCTAGGTGGGACTGGGATAGACCCCTTGTCTGAAACCCTGGAGAAATGTTGCCACTTAGTGTAGACAATACCATGATAGGTTGACCAGTTATCTCATTTGGTATAAGACAGCTTCCTGTGTGCCTTTCCTACAATGACAATGGTGGTGCTCCATCTGCAACACACTGTGTCCAAGGAGGTCTGCCACTGGCCTACCTACCCATAGCTGTCAACGTTTCCCTTTTTCTAAGGGAAATTCCCTTATTCCGAATAGGATTCCTCGCAAGAAAAGGGAAAAGTTGTACCTACCTTCTTAAGTTTAAGGAGTGAGTAAAATGTTCCTGTTTGTCCAGACATTTAACTTCTAATGCTGGTTGAGTCAATTGCAATGGTTGCTCTCTCCCTGTCATTTACGTGAACACTTTATATATGCACCCTATAGCTTCTAAATAGTGTCTGTAGTTTCTAAGTGGTGGTAGTACACATTTAGGTTTTTGTATGAATTTTATAGCAATTTTACTGGTGAACTGTAAACTGCAACTGCCTGAGTGGCTTTAACATAGAAATCCTCCAGTCTGGTGCTGTTTTCATTTTTTGTTTTTTACAGGTGTATTCTACAACATGCCATTCATTGATACAATAATAGTGGATTTATAATGGTGGATTTATACTGGATCGCCCACACATCATTCTGCTTTATTAATTGTTTTACAATGCTTCCGCAGTGTTACTGCATTACTGCTGCTGAGAGAGGCACTCGTGAACTATAACACAACAAAAACAGGAGGAAAACTTTAAATATTTGTGGTTAAAAAAAAATGTTACAGGATATCAGCAGGAAGATATGGGACACGCGTAGACAGGAAACAAGACAGCATGTTTGCCCCAAAAATTTTGCAAAGAGCAGTAAAAGCAGAATTGCATATAACCATTGTGATGCCATAAGGAACCCAAATCATGTTGTTGTTGTTGTTGTAGTAGTTGGCATATGTCTGTCTTGAGAGACAATGGAGGTTGTCTCCAAGGTAAAGTCAAATTGCTGGAGAATCACAGCACCTGCTGTGGCTGCAAAAACCAGAGACTTGTAACTGCTGCCTCCAGCGTTGTTTTTCCTGAGTTAGCAGCACTGAAGTGACCTCTCCGGGGCACACGCCTGGGTAGTGTATATGGAAGTCAAGGGGTGCCCAGACGATTAGACCTCCCTCTCAGTCTCAATGATGTGGTCCAAAGGAAAGCAGAACAAGACATTTGGCATCAGCTTGGCTGCAGGAGTTGCCGGAAGGAGGTGTACAAGATGCCATCCAACTGTCTTAGGGACTCCATCATGAATGCCCAATAAAATAACATACGGATGCCTTTAGAATGCAAGCTTTAATCACTAGACTGATATCTTTTAATTCTGTTTAGTCAGCAAAGGCACATAGTAAGAGGTATAACTTACTTATTGGGGTTATTTTTGTTGTAATACAATACTGTAGAAGTAAATGAGAGAAATATTCAAGACTTGTGTTGCCTGCTAAAAACAAAATGTAGCTTTTGTA
This sequence comes from Podarcis tiliguerta, assembly GCF_965153285.1. Taxonomy (NCBI): domain Eukaryota; kingdom Metazoa; phylum Chordata; class Lepidosauria; order Squamata; family Lacertidae; genus Podarcis; species Podarcis tiliguerta. The sequence goes on along the minus strand of NC_139546.1, from coordinate 21,100,366 downwards.
GATCCTCATGCTTCCTTTGACATCGCAAGAGGTTATACAAAGTGATTTTGCAATATGCACTCTTAAAGGTAAAGGTAAAGGTACCCCTGCCCGTACGGGCCAGTCTTGACAGACTCTAGGGTTGTGCGCCCATCTCACTCAAGAGGCCGGGGGCCAGCGCTGTCTGGCGAGCCAGAGCTGCACACGGAAACGCCGTTTACCTTCCCGCTAGTAAGCGGTCCCTATTTATCTACTTGCACCCGGGAGTGCTTTCGAACTGCTAGGTTGGCAGGCGCTGGGATCGAACAACGGGAGCGCACCCCGCCGCGGGGATTCGAACCGCCAACCTTTTGATCGACAAGCCCTAGGCGCTGAGGCTTTTACCCACAGCGCCACCCGCGTCCCATATGCACTCTTAAATTGGCAAATTACGATTTGCTTAAAAATGAATCACTAAAGCGTTCTAATTTTAGCAGATGTTCACACTTCCTTTAACAACTTCAAAAGGAACCTGTGCTGAGATTACATATCATATTATAAATAAATATATAAATTAAGGTAGCTTCCAGGCAACCTGTTTATCAAGCATTCGTCATGATTTGTTTGTGGGAGGAGGTTATATGACATCAGCATTCATTCCAATTTGCTTGCAGGAAGGTTATTATCATCATACACTTTCTTACCAAAAAACTCAGATTTCAGGGAAGAAATTTGTTTACTGTGCAAGAACACAATATCCACTTTAACTGAGTAACCTGGATTTACTAGGATACTACTGAATCCAACCCACAAAACAGCAGCAGTCTGGAAGCACCTTAAAGGTAGTAGATTCCTGGAATAAGGGGAGGTACCATGAATCTTAAATCACTGGAGAATTTTGTTTGTAAAGATCCCTGCTTTACTGCAGATCCCTTTGAGCTGTGGGGGTGGAAGAATTCATTTTGAGGGGGCAATGGGGTTTCAACCTTTTAGGTAGTGTGGAGTAGCTAAATTAGGCCCTCCTTTAATATCACTCTCATCCCTATACCCAATTACATCTGTTCCTCAAATATGAGTAGACTGTGTCTTTAATTCCTTCATAAAACTACACCACTTCGGTAGAATTCCTGCAGCTAGCAAGGTGTTGGCCTTCACCCATGAACTCTACCATTTCACAACACCCGAAAGAACACTGAAAAATGCTGAAAATCAAGACTGCTTCAAATGTAATAAAGCCCTATAATAATAGGGGACAAATATATGTAATCAGGAGCACTGTTAGGGAGGAAAGGGAAAGGAAAGGTGATGAAAGAGAAACCCACATTCAGTCTTCCTGAAGTAGAAGAACGTGCTGTGGCTACCATCTTTTCTTTTTCTAAACTGTAGGGGGATGGGCCTAATTATTCAAACAACTTCATTAGTTACCTTCAAAGAGCCTCTGGACATCCTCTGGGAGGGCACCTCCTGCAGCTTGCATTGGTGACAAGTTCTGAGGTTAAAATGCCAAACAAAAACTTGCTGTAGTTATTTGATTCTGCTACTATTAACGGTCTCTGAAGAAGAAAGGAAGAAACCGAAGGTAGAGCAGAGGCAAGAGTGGGTGGAAGTGAGGGAGGGACTATCTATAGGACGGCCTCATCCTTTGCAGCTGTAAGTCCCAGCGTCTCTAACACCACAGTGAAGCCTAAACAGGCACCTGTGAGAGAAGGCAGCAACTGCAGCTGTCAATGTTATGCTACTTTCTAGACAAGCATTTACAGTACTCCTTAGTCTCTGGTAAAAGTGGCATATCCAAAGATATGACTAAAATCTTAGTGGGGAGAAGAAGGTATTCTGGTGCTCTAGGATTTAGGTTACAATGCTATGTATGCTTACATGAGAACAGGTGCTATGGAACATAATGAGACTGAGTAAACAAGCATAGGAATCAGCTGTAAGATATTCACATTATAGACAGCACTGACCTTGACTGTTTGGAGTGTGCTACGCTACTGTAAGCATGTTTACCCAAAATTTATTCCTGATGAGTTAAATAGGCTTAAGTGCTTACATTTCAGAAGCTAGAGCCAGTAGTTGAAAATGAACCAAGGCTAACCCAGTTTCTGAACTTTTTTTTCTTTAACAGAAGAAGAGGAAAAGGATGTGGTGTGTTTGAATCAGATAGAGTGTAAGATTAATTGCCGGGTGAGTCTGTGGTGGAAAATGCTGTATCCCTTCAGCGAAAATGCTGTGCCTGGACAATTTAGCCCAAGTATCAATCCTGGAACCTGCAAGTTCACTCCTGAGTTCATTATTAATGCCCTGGATCAGGTAAACAAAAGAGAAAACCACAGTTGTGGGATACATTTTTCTTATTGCCAGGGGCGGCCAGTCCCATTTTGCCACATGACACAAAAAAGGTAAGGTGCTGTCCACCACTACCCAAGCCTTGTTTACCAGGGTCATGTGGTGGTGATCTCACAAGAGGTCCACAAGGTCTGGAAAGCGCTGCAAGATTTCACAAGGCTCTTGTGAGTTCTCACTGGAACCCAGAAGCCACAGTGGTATCTCCTCACTTCTCCGGTAGCAAAGGGGTACCAGCAGAGCAACCATGGGGGATCCAGCCCTTGGACTCCTCTGCCCGTGTGGAGGCTGCATCCATCCACCTCATGGGCAGGCCATTAGTGTGCAGGACTTCTGAGCAAACTCAGAGCTCCATTACCACTTTGTTTAGAAATTAGTAACTCTGAACTTGCTTTGTCACCTGTTTTCTTCCTTTGAACACCTTTATCTTTGTGCTATTGTCTCCATGCATGAAATTTGGCTCTCTGTGCGCCTTTTGTGTTCATTGAATTCAACCAACAATCCCAGTCCCTAGTACAGTGGTACCTTGGTTTACAAACTTAATCCATTCCAGAAGTCCGTTCTTAAACCAAGGCGTGCTTTCCCATAGCAGCAGGGGACTCAATTTACACTCAACAGGAAGCAGAACATGTTCTGCATCCAAGGCAAAGTTCACAAACCAAAACACCTACTTCTGGGTTTGCAGCGTACTTAATCCAAGTTGTTAATAAACTAAGCTGTTCGTAAACCAAGGCAAATAATTAAAAGTATCCCAATGACTACTGTTAAAATGTGATCCATGCCAATACTCTGAATGGCATTCCCTTTGCTTTGAAAACCAAAATAGGAAAGCTGAATCGATTGCCTAGGATTTAGAAATTCGCATAGGATTTGCAGCTGGATTTAGAGAAAACAAAATGTGGGACAGCTGTAGTTGGAGAAGAATGCCACATGGATGAGAGGGAATTAAAAGAGGGACAAGGAGTTTACAATCCACATTAAGGCAATGGGTCATTGGACTCTGGTATACCTGGCTTCATCCAACTGAAGGGAGTGGATGGATGAGTAGTTGGAGGGAAATCAGTTTCTTTGTAGAGCCAGTATAGTCTTGTACTTAGAATGGGAGACCAAGGTTCAAACCCCACTTGGCCACGACGCTCACTGAGTGATCTTATGTCAGTCACTGCATCTCAGCCTAACCTGCCTCACAAAGTTGTGTGGGGTTAATGCGTGGGGAGAACCATGTAAGCTACTTTGAGCTCCCTGGAGAAAAAGGTGGGATATAAATGCAATAAATAAACCATGGGAGTGGCTGGGTCCCCTTGAGTGAAATAGCTCCCCTCTCTGACTCTGTCAAAAGGATTGTACATGCACCTATACTGTAGGTAAAGATTTGTTTCTGAATATTATTATTATTATTATTATTATTATTATTATTATTATTATTTATAACCCGCCCATCTGGCTGGGTTGCTCCAGCCACTCTGGGCAGCTTCCAATGAAATATTAAAATACAATAATTAATCAAATATTAAAAGCTTCCCTAAACAGGGCTGCCTTCAGATGTCTTCTAAAAGTCACATAGTTGACATAGAGAAATTAACCTGCACATGACATACGTTAAAGAAACCTCTGTTCAAGGACATACAGTGGCCACAGTTGGGATGCTACCATGGTATAGATAGAAGCCAATTTGAAATCAGAGCAGACCTACATATTCTGAGCAGAGATACATATTATAAAATAGCACAGTGGTGCTGACGGTAACAGAAGCAACAGTAACTGATAACAGAACACTGAACCCACGTGGTTAAAAGCCAAACCCCCAAATCCCAGACACATCAATCTATAGTATCTAAACACACAAACACACACATGTAGAATCGTAATATTGGCAGTAAATAGCAGTGGGGGGGAAGGCAGGTAGGCAGGCCTGTTTCCACCCACACCCACACCTTTTTTCCATTTTAATCCACAAATTGTCCCATTGGAGTTTGTAGTTACTACTGCAGAGTAAGCCATATCAGGCTTGGAATTATTTTATTTAGTTATATGCTTCAGTCAGAATCTTTCTCGGTGCCAGGGCTCTCAGCCCAAGATGTGAGCGCATCTGTGCATGTGCAAAGTGCATTTCCCTTGTCCTTGTAGCCACCGCCAGAAGCCCACACATCCTGGGGCAGTCCTCTGGGTTAGAATGCATTGCTTCCATGCAGGTTGGAGCCCTGGCACTTGTCATTTTAGAAATTAATCACTGTCAGAGACCAATTTGGAGCAGGCGAGACAAAAAGAAAAGGCTGCTGGTTGTGTGACTGGCAAATTCTACTGCATCGCTGCCATATCTCATCAACATTTCCTGCGCCTGAGATGCCAAGCTGCCTCCCCTAACACAGCCTGATAAGAGCTCCACCTTATTCGTCTTGGGCTCCTCTGAGTTCAGCAGGCAGCCTCTCTCTTTAGCGATAGCCTATTAAATGGACACATTCCTTTGAAGCCTCCTCTTGATTTTGAAATCCAATTTTCCCCCAACAAAGTCAGGAGATCTGATTGGGAGTAACTATGGAAACTGAGCTTAGGAGGGTGGGGGGGAAGACTTGAAGGGAGTTGAAAGAGCGGCAAGGTTAAAAGGGGAAAAAAACACCCTGTAATCGAAAGTCAGACAGTGCTTTGGCACTGGAATATCAGAGGATCTAGGGAGAGAGGGTTGGCAGGGAAGACGTGCTGCTGTGAGGGGTGTTCTGTGTGGCTGTGGACTGAGCGCCTGTCAGGGGAGGTGAGCAGTCCAGCTTTTCCTGTCACAGCAACCTGGGAGAGCATCTGAATACTCAAATGCATTTAGGTCACCATCTATTCTCACTCGCTCTCCTGGTTTACATCAAAATCTGGGCTTGCCCACTCACTTCCTGCCTCTTCTAAAATGCTAATAAGTGTGACAAGGTTAAACTACATCACCTGGGCTCAATGGCATCCTCCCTGCACCTGCTTCAAAAGGCAGCCCTGAAGTTAAACTGAATTTCTTGTTAATTAAAAGGAGATAAAGAAAGGCTAGCAGGCAGTAACAAAGGCGGGGGTGGACAACCTAAAGCCCTCCATTATGTTGATAGACTCCAACTCCCATCAGCCTCCCCATCAGGATGGTCAAGGGACAGGGCTGATGGGAGTTTGAGTCCAACAACCTCAGCTTAGGTTCCCCACCTCAGCAGCAAAGGTTTATTTTGTGTACCAGCACTAAGACAGAGAAAGTCCTGCCACTGGGCAGGGTGGGGAGGCAGCCCACCTCAAGCAGTGGATTGGAGTGGTACCATTAAAAGGCAGGAAATTGTTTGGTCTATAATTATATTTTAACCAACATGGTGAGTGTTACTTGGATTTTATGCCTCAAGCACAAAAATGCCTTGTGCCATCTTGTTTAAGGATGGTGAACAATTGCATTCAGAAATGTCTGATTGACTTACTCTCTTTTTAATGAAAGGCAAGGGTCTGGGGCCCCTATTGACCTTGGGCCCTGCAAAATCTGACCTCTTCTACCCATCTGTCAGTGGCCCTGAAAGCTAGTTTCCATTTCCAACATTTCATCAACACTGTAACCTGACCATGAAACACAGCAAGGTAAAAGGTAAAAGGTAAAGGACCCCTGGATGGTTACGTCCAGTCAAAGGCACCTATGGGGTTGCGGCGCTCATCTCGCTTTCAGGCCGAGGGAGCCGGCGTTTGTCAGCTGTGCTGACAGGGGCTGGCTTGATTCTCAAAGGTTCTCACTTAGTTGTATACAGGTTTTACTCTAGACCAAACAGGTGAGATAGGCAAAACCTGTTTTCCACTCCAGACACTGGAATAACTGTCCCAATGGTGACCAGAAGCATTCAGATTTACTTTCTCCTATATAAGTGAATGGCTGCCATTCATTTCTATGGGAGAAAGCACAAGTCTGCACCTGGGGACAATATTGTAATGGGAACAGAACATGCCCCCTGGCCCTGATGATTGGTGACAGAGACCTCATTGGGGCTGCAAAGATAGACATTGTGCTCCAGAGGTTCCCTGCAGCATACAAATCCTCTCTCTATAACCACCCTGCTAATTATAATGGCAGGCATTCTACGGATATTTATGTTAATATTCATTTTTACATTGCACTATAGACCAGTGGTTCTCAAACCTTTCCCCACACCGACCACATGAAAATTGCTGAGGGTCTTGGCAGACCGCTTAATGGTTTTTATGCCTGTTGTAGCATCTGTAATGCACTGTGCTAGATCCTGTCATTATTTTTAACTGTTTTTTTATTGCTTGTTTTATTTATTATACATTGTATTTTATTGTATTACAATGTGAATTTCATAGAAATCAAATTGTAATACAATAAAACACAATATGAGAAACACAAGCAACAACAGCATACAATAAAAAATCAATATGAATATTTAATGCGATGGATGTGCCGTCTCTCATCTTCAACCACAAATCGACAGAGAACACTCCCGACCACCTGAATGAATCTTGTGGACCACTGGTGGTCCGAAGACCATAGTTTCGGAGCCCTTAGTATAGACAACTAAATTTCTCTCTCAGAGCCCCTTTATAAGTATCTTTACAGGTATGTTAGCTATTATATTGCTCCTACGTTGGTTCAGATATATGTTAAGGCTTCTGCCTACACATTAGGCTTCCTTACATATTTAAAAACCATGCAAGGGAGACCTAGCCCCTTTGGAAGTCTGCCGCTTTTGTTTCATGAAAACATACCAGGAAGCTTCACCACACAGGTAGAAATCTTTTAAACTGACATGGGAAGAACCATGGAGAGAGTGGCAACTAAATTGTTAAAAGGGTGTGTACATAGGAGAGCCAGTGTGGTGAGGTGGTTAGAGTGTCAGACTATGACCTAGGAGATCAGAGTTTGAATCCCATGAGGCTCACTGGCTGACCTTGGGTCAGTCATTGCCTAACCTACCTCACAACATTGATGTGGGGATTAAATAGGGAGGAGGAGAACCATGTACACCACCTTGAGCTCCTTGGAGCTTTAAAATCCTGACTAGAAACACAGCACTAAAGGAAGTCTGGATGAGCCCAATTTAGATGCACTTAGATCCCATTGAAATGATGAGTTAAGTCCTATTAATTTCAGTACTAATTACTATATAGATGTGTGTATTTGTATACGTATATTAGAACATACAGGGTGAGTCTTTTAAAAGAGGCCCTGTGGAACATGTGTACTCTGTATCCACAGGGCCTCTTTTAAAGGACTCACCCCGTATATGTGTGTGTGTGTGTGTGTATATATATATATATATATATATATATATATATGCATGCATTTCAGTTCACTTCCCTCAGGTCTCTATTCTAGTCTTATGAAGGATGAGCAGCACCAGAGGAACAAAGAGAACCAGAAGAGATCTGCCCTAAGCAGATTAACCCACAGAATCTGTTAATTGGTATTACAGATTTTCAGTTCTGAGAATCTTTTTTTAAAAAAAAAAAGTTGGGTTTTGGCGTTGGAGAGCTATTGATGAGACGAACACACAGAATTTCAGTGTGAGGGTGTTATACTTTTTAAAGGTCTGGTGACAAGTCTGATCCACACACCATGAAAGACCAGAAAACACAGATTTAAGCTTGTGACTATAAGTAAACAAAGGGGGGCAAACAGCACATGAATATGTGAGGAGCAGAAAGGGTAAGAGGGAATCGGAGGAGATGGGAACAGAGATACCAGCTACGGCTTTTGAGGGACAAAAGAAGCTGACATTGATCAGGTGTTGAAGGAAAAGAAGGTTAGGAAGAATGCCACAGACAGTAGGTAGAGATGAGACACAAGATAAGTTCTCCCACCGCCTTTTTATTCCCCCCCACTGACGGATGGCCCTCAGTTTAAAGCTGAGGAATTTATTGATTCTTTGCCTTTGCAGTCAGAATATGAGATGGAGCTGCACCTCCCTGTTCCCTTGGATGTCTTCAGCATCACGGCTCCTTTCTCCCAACATCTCCTCTAATGACTTTTTTATTGACAAGACTGAGTCTTAATGAGGAGGTCTGCTGTGTGTCGTAAAGGGCTGCAAGAAGGGATGCTTTTCTCACACCTGATACTAAGGGACACAGCCAGCCAGTGGCTGGCTCAAAAGAACATTTACTGGATGATGTGAGCACAGGTAGTAGAGAAGGAAAGGATCTGGAGAAGATCAGGTCAATAGGCCAATTCACCCAACTGCGTTAGTGTAAGAGCTGCCCTTGAAGACAGTTTGGAAATTTCCTAGGCTCCATTTTAGGTGCTGCTATTGAGGTGTAACCCTCTAAACCAGACTTCCCAACCTGGTGCCCTCCAGATGTTTGGGACTTCCACTCCCAGTATCTCTGACCACTGGCCATGTTGGCTGAAGTTTATGGTAGCTGTAGTGCAAAGCATCTGGAGGATACCAGCAGGTTGGAGAAGACTATCCTAAATAGTCTGGAATCTGGTTACGAAAGGGACAACTTTCAACCATATGAACCCATATCTGGATTTTAGGGGTGCTTCCAGACAGGCACATTATCTTGCAAATTCAGATCTGATTTTAGTACGTGTGTGATTGCCGCACGAGTGTCCAACACACTCCAGATTATTTTCAGTCATGACATTCATCGCTATTCCATCACTTGCCATCCATATGAGCTTGATGTAATTTATCATGCTGTGTTTCTTCCCTTGCCTCTTAGTCACCACTCCCTGGCTCTCCACAATCCTTTTCCTGTTCTGGGTGTGAACACAGGCATCTCAGTACCCACGTGCATGCACCTTTAAAACAGAATTCTCTAGAACTGCAAAAGCAACAGTTTCCAGACTTAAGTTATGTTTCCAATGGGCAGAATGGAGTGTTGTAGTCAGAGGGGTCAGTAAGATTTTTAAAAAGCAGAAATGCAGAAAATTAATGCTGATGTCTTGAGCAAGACTGCTATTTGCCTAAGGCTTGAGCAAGAGTGATAAAGGGGTCTTGTGCTAGTCCTCTCTATTAAAAAACCCCAAACTTTTTTTTTTTAATGAAAAGCATGATATAGATACTGCACTGTGACATATGCACTGTGTGGAGATCTCAAGAAAGCATCACCTAACTGGGTTTTTGAAATTTAAATGTGCCTTCTGTAGATAGGCAGCAATCAGTAGAAACAGGTCTGTTCATATTGTTTGGGTCTTCAGAAACAGCTAGGTTGTGCTCAAGTGGGGAACAAACAGAAGCATGGGTGAGGCAACAGGGGCCACCAACTGAATGTAACCACAGACGAACCAATGGTCTGATGTGGTATGAGGCAGCTTCTTATGTTGTCCCTAACCTATGCCCTGAGGTCTATATGCAGCTCCTGGCCATTTTCAAGCAAGTAGCAAGGAAAGGGGGAAAGGAGGCAGGAGAGAGAGGAAGAGGAAGAGGAAGAGGAAGAGGAGGAGTGACAGTCAGAAAGGGAGGTGCCCACCTCCCTTTGGCCCTGGTCTCACCCATTATTGGCTCTGACTCCAACCTCACCCACCACAAGTATGTGTCCACTGACAGCTTGCTCCCAAGGGAATGTGACCCTTGGCATTAAAAAGTTATCTGTCCTACTCTGCAGGATCAGACCCAAGCTGGTGTATGAAGATAGTTCACTTCTAACAAGCCATGTTATTAAAGAAAAGTGTGGCAGCGGAAAGAAGTTACAGTCCAGAGCCAGGCAGGCAGCCAGCACAAATCCACACTAGGTGACAAAGGACAGGAGTTACTGAGCACTCAGTATTAACAACCAGGTTGTCAATCGAAAAAGCATTAGGAGCAGTAGCCAAGAAATGAAAGCAGCACATGGCTGGAGGTAACACTGGCATGAACTGAGGGCCGAGATGCATGTTGCAGATATTCAGCAAGATGCCCTCGGTGGGCTCTTCCCTCCATGAGACTGCCACTGCTGCCCTTTCATTTGTCCTCTTCCCCTCTGGATCCAATCTACACAACTGCCCACAGAGAGAGTGCAAGACAACTGGAGGATGATGTTCCATCCCCTCACTCTTGTCTCAACTTGGAGAGGACAGGTGAACAGGAAAGAAGAGAATGAATGGGGTAATGAGGCCCTGGGAGCCAGCAGTCACGTCCCAGATGGATGTGGACTTTAAGCAGCTGCCCCAAAATACCATGTCTTGATGCTGGCCCTGGCTCAGACAAAGGTCTATAGCTTAACCTAGAACAAGCGTGGTGAACCCTTTTTTCAGCTTGAGAGTTGCATTTCCTTCTGAAGATACATTCCAGCCAGGAAAAAACACTCAGAGGGTGTGACATGGGGTGGCTGGCCTGAGAATAGAGGGCGTGGCTGGAAAGAGTCTCAGAGGCCAGATAGAGAGGCTTGGAGGATCACAGTCTCTGTGATGATTTTCAAGATCAGTTTGGCCACTGTGGGCTGCTAGTCCTAATTCTGGTATATCAACACTTTTCCCATGGCAAAATGGTTAGGTGAAGCTTCTGTTATGTGGCCAGATCCAGATTTGGCATGGGGGCAAAATGCTCAAAGTGGATTCCCCTCCTATCACTGTCAACACTGCCCATTCAGTTACTTTCTCCCTCTATGCCTCACTCACACTACTACTGATGATAATAATGATGATGGTGGTTTTGACAGATGACAGAGCAAGGCAGGTGGAGGCTCCAGTTCCTTCTCTTTGCTCTTGTCACTGTTCATGTATGTGGACAAAGCTGGTGCACAGGCAGCAATGGCAAGAAAGAAGAACAGAGCCAGAAAACCCTGCTGCTCCAAGGAGACCCCATTGTTGGTGTGTGGACCTTGGCAGGTGCTGGACACTGCTGACCATTGACACCAGTCCTGGACAGAACAAAAATGGACAGAACAGTCCTGGACAGAACAAAAATGTCCAAATAGTGTACTGTTGGCCAACTGCCACCAAAGCCACCAAAGCCCATATTAATATGCAATGAGCTCTGGGTTGCACAAAGAAAAACTGAAATTTCCCAAGCATTTTCAAAACTTAAAACCTGAAGGACACTTTAAAAACAAAATTTAAGGTTGGAGATAGATGGGGGGAATTTTTACAGAGAGGATATCCATCTCACTTTTGCCTCTGCTAAAGCAGATTGTGCAGGGTTTGGTTTTGTTTCAGAGCCAAACTACACATTGCACTGCAGCTGTCTGTAATGAGAACCCTATGGCCCCTTCAGCAAGGCAATGCCTTCTGGGAAGGAACACTCTTCAGTGCAGAAGAGGAAAAAAGGAATGGCAGGCTTCATCCTTCCCTTGCCAGGTAGTTTCCCACTGAAGCCTCCTTCTCCCTAGTTGCTTCCCTCTGCCTGATTTTTGCAAGATCGGTTTGGAACACTAGTTGTGGTAACAGGCTGTCAGTGTCTGGGCTAAATACACCTTCCTCCTCCCTACATTGCTGCTAATAAACATCCTCTCCAGGGAAGGGACTTTTGGGCTAATATTATACTTGGCTGTAATGTGGGGTTTGACTCTTAACCTGCAAACGCTGCTTGACCAGAGCTGAGAAAAAAACAAAACAAGTGTGCACATGTGTACACAAGGGAGGGGGAACCTGTGTCCTTCCAGATGTTACTAGGATCCAGCTCCCATCATCCCTGGAGATTCTGAGGCTAGTGAGAGTTGGGAGTCCAAGAACATCCAGAATGCCACCCCTGGTAAACACCATGGGAAACCAAGCTTTTCTCAAATTTTCTTCAGTTCTCTTAAAAAAAACATGGTCTATATTATTTTCACTAAGCACATTCTTTCCCTCAAGGAATTCTGGGCACTGTAGTTTTACCTCTCACAGAATTTTAATTTCCAGCAACCCTTAACTACAGTGCCCAGAATTCTCTGAGGGAAAGAATGTGTTTTAAATGCATAGTGTGTATGTAGCCACACTTATCTGGGAGTAAGACTCACTGAAATCAGTAGGACTTACTTCTAGGTAGACCTGTATAGGATTGTTTTGTTAAAGTTTAATACAAAACTGCTTTCCAATTTCATGCAGCACTTACATGTTCACTGTCCAACTTCATCACAATAAAAAAAAAACATTACTATGCCTACTTTGTGTTTAAATAAATTAAGTGCCCTATGTCAACAAATCATTCAGCACACTATTCATTTTAACAATCTGTAAAAATGCACCACTCTTCTGTTCTGCTTCCTTTATGGAGTCCTTGCATTCCTAGACACTTTTATGGCATATTGCTTGATTTAATTAAAAGCACTGGAAGCATTTAAACCAGGTTATTTCCCTCACAACCACCTCAGCCTGTAACCTAATGCTACATGGCAACTTCTTCTTTTAAAAAGAAATAAAAATACCTTAATTGGCTCCAGGTTTCTGTCTCAGTTGTATTTTATAGCAAGTGGCCCCATGTTAGTCCTGTGATGGAAATATTTGAGACACCAAGTTTGAAGGTTTAAGCAGGCCTGTCTTTACTTTGTGGTTCTAAACAATGGATAGAAATCATTATTGCTATAAACAAGTCAATGGCCATATATAACCCTTTACTTTAAAAGAAGGGTATTTGATGTGTTAGATTATATTGCCAGAGTTATGAGATATAAAAAGTAACTACAACAAAATCCTCCTATAATACACTGCTTTTAACAATTCAGGCTGCAATCCTATGTGCATTTTCCTGGCAGTAAGCCCCGTGGAACACTGGGGAACCTACTGTACTGTATATAGGATTGTGCTCTTAGTCCTCAATAAATCAAAAAATGCCATTTAAACTTCTGCTTTTCCCTGAAATATCTCCAACACAGTCAAAATCTGATATGAAATCTCTCCCCAGGGCTTTCCAGCTGATTACTTTTAGTATCCATGAAGATCCAAAGATCTTTGCAGGAACTTAAAATCCTTCCAAATTGTGGAACTCCCACCCCACAGAAGTGGGTCTGGCACCTTCGCTACTCAGTTTTTGTCACATGCTGAATATACACCTCTTTCTTTACCTTGGCGTATGACACTGTTTGTAGGACCCACCCTATTCCTGGGATTGTAATTTGTTTTAAACTGTTTTTAAAGCTGTATTTTAAATTGCTGTGACCTGCCCTTGGACCTTGGGCAGGTAATAAATCAAAACAACAACAACAACTCTCAATACTTTTGCCATTCAGTACTAAATTAAGAGAACCTTAGGCCCTTGATGAGGCTGGCTCATGGTGCCTTCCCTACCTTCTCAAAAATGCCCTTAAGTCCTTAGGTTTCTGCCATCTCTTCCCCGTCTGTATCATTAGCTGGTGCCTCAATTATAAATAAGATTGTATGGATAAACACTTTCTTTGCAACACTCAGTGGATAAGTTTTACAGGATGCCTTTCCCTCTTGTGTCTGTGACATACCACCTGAGTTGTCTGATACAAACCTGTTTATCTTTATACAGTGGTACCTCGGGTTAAGTACTTAATTCGTTCCAGGGGTCTGTTCTTAACCTGAAACTGTTCTTAACCTGAAGCACCACTTTAGCTAATGGGGCCTCCTGCTGCTGCCACGCCGCTGGAGCACGATTTCTGTTCTCATCCTGAAGCAAAGTTCTTAACCCAAGGTAATATTTCTGGATTAGCGGAGTCTGTAACCTGAAGCATATGTAACCTGAAGCATATGTAACCCGAGGTACCACTGTACTGGCTTCCAACAGACTATGGTTGGGATGATGAGGATGAATGTGTGGAAGCAAGTATACAAGAGAAACTCATTGAGATAGAAGAGCAGGGATTTAGAAGGCTTGTTGATCATTTCATTCCTTTTTAGTATACCGAGTCTTAACAAAAGGACCCATATCCAACTGAATACTGAATGAACACCCACCCACACCCCAGTGAACAAAATCAATGGGTAACACCTGTGCGTTAGTCATTATTGCAGAAACCGACATAAAAGGCCATAGAGATAGCAACAGGGATCAGCTAAAACAAAATAAGGAGGTGGATTTGTTTGCAAGTACAGAACAACAGAATTCAGCCTGTTCTTGCTGCAGCCTCAATGCAAACACTGTGATATGTGTGTATATATAAACACAGGGCACTCCAGGTGTGCAATAATAGAAACCACTGTGTATGTGTGAGAGGATGAAATCAGTTTGAAAAACACCAGCTTTTCTTTGGGTTATGGATCAACATCCCAGCGGATAATTTATAGAATGCCAGAGTTCTGAGATTACCTCTAATTTATCTCTTAACTAAGTTTCTGTTGGCATCCCAAGAGCGTCACACAGACAGCAAAGTTAAAGCACTACAATTTATATAAGCCTATATATAATTGAGTAATAAGAAATGGAAAACCACATCCATATGAATGAGATAAAATAAACGTAAGGAATGCACTTGGTAAATTTATAACAGTGATATGAAGATCTGATAAATACAAAAAGCAAAGGATTATTCAGTCAAAGCCAAGGCTGCAATCTGAGTCATGCTTATTTGGCAGTACGTCCCATAAAATCAATGAGCTATGCAACTGATTCCAGCTTTTGTTCTTAATCACTGTTGATATGCTTTAATGGAAGTTGCTGAGTTTATGTAATTGGTTTTATTTCTTTCTATAAGCTGCTTTCTGTTTTTTGAATGAGAAAGAAAAAAGGCACATCCGCACTACAGATTTATTTTGATTCAATAGCCATTGCTTCCTCCCAAGGAACTCTGGGAATTATAGTTTATGGATGGATGGGAGCGCTGCAATGATTTTTAAAAGAATTTTCAGTATGTCACCGGGCTTTCATTCCCAACTTTTTCTAGAAAAGACATAACCATTGAAGTAGGACTGGCTCCACCATTAGGCAGAATGGGACAAAAAACAGGAGAAAAAACAGCCCCACCACACAGTGGTTTCTCCTGAGCCCCCAGCCATACACTGGAGTACCCTACCCCATTCCCAATATTGAAGTAAGATTCAATAACCAGGTCAGTAAGCTTCTGTACACAGAACAAGGATGGGAGGCATCTTATCATTTGTTTCTGGCAGCAAAATCTTCAGCCAGACCTGAGTTAAAGTTACATAATACAACCTATCCAAGTTGGTAGTATAGGTAGGGTCAGAAAAGGTGAGGTAGTGGCACCGGCTATTGTTCTCCTTACACAGGAATGAAAATGTGTTTATAAGGAGAACATTGCACTAAATTGCTAAAGAATTTTCATGAGAATTTTAATTGATTGATTGATTAGCAAATTGCTGCAGAAATGTGGAGAACTGAATTTAAGATTAGACAAATGAGAAACTGAGAAAACCGAAACTGACAAATTCTTCCATCCTTACCTTGTGTCCTCCAGATGTTGGACTCATCAGATCCAGCCAGCATGGCCAATGTAGTCCAGCAACTTCTGGAAGACCACAGATTCATTAGCACCAGCCTAGAGACTATATTTTACTATCATGAATAAAAGTTCCTGACTAGTGGCCATAACTGCATCTTTTGAAACTGAATTCCACAATTCTTCATTGTTATAAGCTGTTAATTATCTACGCGGACAACATCTCCTCCCGTTCCAAATTGAACAAGTAAGTCAATGACAGAAACACGATGGGTCCTTCCTATACCAGTTGAATTTCCCTTGATTGCATTCTCTCCTTGCTGTTATCAGAAAGACTATCCTGGGGGAAAAAGTGGAAGGCAAGCAGTTGGCTGTCAAGTGATCTCTGTGAGTAGCTGACATGGCATTCAACAGCCCAGCTAACCAAGTCTGTGGTGTGTATATCCATCTCCTCAAGCCTGCCTCCTGTTGACACAAAGATTTGTAATGGGTGCTGCTTGGAATTTAAATACAGTGGTAACTAGGGTTACATACGCTTCAGGTTACATATGCTTCAGGTTACAGACTCCGCTAATCCAGAAATATTACCTTGGGTTAAGAACTTTGCTTCAGGATGAGAACAGAAATCGTGCTCCGGCGGCGCGGCGGCACCAGGAGGCCCCATTAGCTATAGTGGTGCTTCAGGTTAAGAACAGTTTCAGGTTAAGAACAGAATGAATTAAGTACTTAACCCAAGGTACCACTGTACACCACCAACAGGACCAGACCAAGACGTTGTAGTGCCAATTGGCTGCAATCCTGCATCCACTCACCGGGAAGTAAGCTCCAATGAAATCAATGAGATTTAGGATTTTGTTGCAAATGCCTGACTGTACCTCAAATTTACATTATGTTTATGCTAGCACTGCAATCATGTGTTCCCCTAAAGAATCATGGGAACGATAGTTTGTAGGAGATTCTAAGAGTGATCTGACACGAGATTCCTAGTCACTTCCTTTGGTCTAATAGAACTATCAGCTCCAAGATTCCAGATCTTAATGGGAGATGGAGTTCAACGAGTTCTCCACCTCTAGGGTTGCCATATTTTAGGAAGACCCCAAAATTATTGAGCTTCTTTTAAACAAACCCCAAAGGATATCACTTCCACCTTTGAAATCACTGTAATGTCTGGGAAATCATCATGTAGCTTTTCACGGAACAGTGGATTCACACATTCTTAGGTCTGGCCCAGCAGTCAGCCAAGTCAGGCTCTGGCCAAGGGCCCCAGGGACTTGGAAGGGCCATTAACCAGCCTAACTCAGTTGTGCTGCCATTCATCACTCTCCCCACTGGGCCCATGGATGCTTTTCAGTGGCAGGAGTTGCTGAAGCTTTTGAATGGGTGCCGCAGCACATCTCTCATCTATGGCAACTAGCATGGCCAATGGTCAGGAAGAGATGGTCCCTCTGACAGCAGCAGGGATGGGGAACCTGGACTGCAACTCCCATGTCTCTGAGTATGTTTTATTATTCATTTCAACCATTTATAAATCACTTAACACAGTAGCCTAAGCTGCACAGAGGTCCACAGGCTACCTGCACCATGCCCTGCAAAAATTAAAGAGGAAGAAGTAGGTTGCATTAGTATATGTGACTATGGGTTAAACTTCCCCTGTAATCTGGAAACATTCCAAAGTCCCTTTTTTACGTCCAACCTAAATGTCAGAAAACTGAACAAGCTTGTGGTTCCACCCAAATTCTTCATTGGGCTGGATGTCAGGCAAAGTGCCAGAGGTGTGAGGGGGGAAAGCTAGCCTGGTAGTGAAACCTAAATGTCAAAATTGGTATTTAAAAAATCATTTTTGCTGTATAATGTTAGAAAATGTGTGGCTACGAGGGCATAGCTATGGGGATTGTGATGATGAGGGCCTACATTTCAGAATTTGCCTCCACACCAATGCCTAGTCTGATGTTGGGATTCTTTCCCAGCCAGTCTGGGGCTACAGTCACACTATACATTTTGAGCACCATGATGCCATTTTAAACAGTCACAGCTTCCCCCAAAGTATTCTTGGAATTGTGGTTTATTAAGGGTGCTGAGAGTTGTTAAGAGATCCCTATTCCCCTCATTGAGCTACAATTTCTAGAGTGCCCTGTGAAAAGGGATTGATTTTTAAACTACTCTGACCATTGTAGCTCTGTGAGGAGAACAGAATTCTCCTAACAACTCTCAATACCCCCAATAAACTACAACTCCCAGCATTCTTCAGGAAAAACTATTATGACTATTTTAAGTAGTATCATAAAGCTTGAAATGTTGAGTTTTAATGTGTCTTGAATTAAGGAAAGGACAAAGAAGCCCAAAGTTGCCTGGGCGTATGTGGAACTTCCCAAAGAGACACAGCTCTGAAGGAAATTAGCTCTGAAGCAGTTAATTTCCCTGGCTCCCAAATTGATAAGCAGCGGGAACGTCAGCGTGAAAATGAACTTGCCTTGTTCGCTGGGGTTCGAAGACAGCGGAACTCAATCAACAACGGGCCACACGGTTCAAAGCCGCAATTCATCCCTCTGCGCCTCTGAAAAATGGGAGGTGACAGTTCATTTTGCCAGTGACAGTCTGTCGGTCTCGCTCAGTGCTTCTCCCCCGCCGACTGAACGGCGGAGGTAAAGTGCCGGCTCTCTGGCACCCTCACTTTGTATTCCACTCAGATGAACAGGACAGTGTGAGATCAAAGGTGGAAAAAATCTCCCCACGGCCATCCACCTGGTATTTTGCCTCCCACCCAATCTTTCCCCACCAATTCCTTTGCACAAAGGACCCCTGAGCCTCATCCGCTCTCAGGGGAGCCGTTCTGCTGCTCCCCGTTTTCTGTACACCCTGATCAGAGGTGCGAAAGGAGGTGCAGCCATGCAAAGAAGAAGAGCCTTAGCAGTGGGGGGGGGGGGGAGCAATGGGGAATTATCTTTCTCAGCAGGCCCGCTCCGAGGCCTGGGGAGGCCCAGGAGACTTCTGGGTTTTGGGGGCCCTAGGCATAATAAAGGCAGCCACAGAAAAGTGATGGCACTCAAAAACAATATGAGGCACCAAAAAGAAGAGTAAAACAGCATTTGGTTTTTGATTTAACAAACGCTTTTCTAGCCTTTTTCTATGCAAATACACTGGCTACTGAGGGGGGAAATCTTGCCTTCATGCTGCATCACAGCTGATATCAGTTAACAAAAAAGTATTTTACCAAATCGTGTGCCTTAGTTGCTTAAATTTGCAGCTCTCGAGTTGAGAGTGTCACCATTTGATCCGATGAACATAAAAAAGACGAGGCAAAACTCAAAATGCCAAAGAATTAACAAGTGTCTAAATCTGAGGCTCCTTCAAGCTTGAGGCCTTCCTGCCCCGCACCCCTACCGAACCTCTGGCCCTGCTTCTAAGCAATTTCCATCTCTCCCTCCGCCCCCATGTATCCTTTTATTGCTGTCTTTTTTTTTTTCTAATAGCAGACTCCATTATAAATCAGGGAACACAGAATCATGTTGTACATGAATGCTGCAGATACCTTAATAAGACAATTTTCGGCATGGAGGCCACATTCCCTCATGTGGAACTTTCCAGAGACAGCAGCGGGTGTAGCCTGAGGCAAAAGTGGGGAGAGCAATGGTGTGACTTTTACCTTTGTGCAGCAGGCTATGCATTTCAGCATCACAAAAGCCAGACATTTTTACACACACACGCAAACCACCGTCAGGGAAGCAGGGGCCATTGGCAAGAGTACAAGGAATCTTTCCAGTCAAGCAAAATCATTTGCGGAGAGTGCAGAGCAAGGCCAATGAGAGATGTGGCCAGAGCAGAAGGCATGGCCCGCAAGACCACCCCCACAAGACCTGTGGTTCTCCAACCCCTGCCTTCAGGTAAAACGACTAAATTAACCACTTTTAAGGCCTATGGGTTTGAACTCCAATTTCCTGTATTTATTCTATTGAGATTGTAATAGTTATTTCAACAGTGCAAGCTTAACCTATCTACCCAAGGATAAGTCCCACTGTGGTCAGTGGGTTTTTCTTCCAGCAAAGTGTGTGTAAAAGCCTAAAGCTTAACTGCAATCCTACATGTCTTCTCTGAAGTAATCTCAGTTGAGTTTAATGGAGGCCTACTCTCAGTTCAGTGGTGCTGTGGGTTAAACCACAGAGCCTAGGGCTTGCCAATCAGAAGGTCGGCGGTTTGAATTCCCGCGACGGGGTGAGCTCCCGTTGCCTGGTCCCTGCTCCTGCCAACCTAGCAGTTTGAAAGCACGTCAAAGTGCAAGTAGATAAATAGGTACCGCTCCAGTGGGAAGGTAAATGGCGTTTCCGTGCGCTGCTCTGGTTCGCCAGAAGTGGCTTAGTCATGCTGGCCACATGACCCGGAAACTGTACTCCAGCTCCATCGGCCAATAAAGCGAGATGAGCGCCGCAACCCCAGAGTCGGTCACGACTGGACCTAATGGTCAGGGGTCCCTTTACCTTTACCTTACTCTCAGTTCAGTGCGTACACAAATGCACTGCACAGGAGAATGTTCTATTGAACTCAATGGGAATGACTTGTGAGTAAATGGGCAGGATCAGGCTGCTAAAAGTACTTTGCTTTTGGCTAGGCTGTATGTTAAGCGATTACCTTCATGTCAGCGCATTTGGAAATTTTCTGAAATGCATTACATTCTAGAAACATAAATATACTAATCTTGGTATTTGCAATACAAAGATAAAGAAGGGGAAATGCACCCTGTAATGACATAATTATCAGTTACTCTGCCCCATTAGGAAATAAAAGAAGACCATTTTACAAGAAAGAAGCCCTACAGCCAATACTGCCCATGGGACAATAGCACACTCTTGAGATGGTGAATAGCAGGCTCCAGCCAAAAAAATATAAAATAAAAAAGTTCTAAGCCCTAGAACAGGGATGGTGGACCTGTGGTTCTCCAGATGTTGCTCCCATCATCCCCAGCCTGCAAAGCCAGTGGTCAGGGATTGTGGGAACAGTAGCACAACAAACATTTGGCGGTCCATAGGTTCCTCATCCCTACCTAAGAGTAGGGTGATGTTCTTTTCTTCACCTGTCTGACAGTTCTGAATGGGGGCATGTATAGAAGAAGTAATAACCACAAAAGTGTGCTTGCAAAACTTTTGATTTTTACCACTGGATGGTCAGATTCTACAAAGTTTATTTTAATTAGCTACCAAAAGAAATGAGCCCCCTTTGCCCAAATGCTCTCTTTGAACTGAAGTGCTTCTCTTAAATGCCAACTCAGGAGCCCAGTGAAAAACACTGACCAGAAAAGCAGGAAGGAGGAGATTGATAGATTGCATATATTTCAAAGCAAATCAGAAGGAAGTTGGTGTTTAAACCAATAGACCTCTGCACATAATCAAGGTTAAGATCAGAGACTTCTTTGGAGGCCACTTGAACATATGGGCTCTTGGTTCCTCCGATCACTATTTTTAAATCACTATTTCACAGGTGGAGAACCTGTGGCCTTCTAGGTGTTGTTGGACCTCAACTCCCATTAGCCCCAGCTAGCATGACCAATAGTCAGGGATGGTGAGAACTGGAATCCCACAACATCTGGAGGCGTTGGTGGCCGATGCTCACTAGGACTAGTAAGTCACGGAGTCCAAAATTAAGTGGAATCAGAACCAATGATAGACAAATCCAACAAATTTTTGTTTTGTCCTCATCCTCCTATTTGCTGAGTTTCACAATACTGAGACTTAAGTAAACTGAGGGCAGACAAGGATTGGTGAGGCAATGCCCCATATGCCCTAATGGACCAACCTCCACTGTCTGGAGGGCCATGGGTTCCGCATCCTTTCTTTACTGTCCTCCAAGTGTTTTTCTGTGAGTATGTAGTGTGGTATCTGGTGTTGAATTCTTTTGAAATTTGACACAGTAAGATAATTTAAAATAAAACAAACCTCATAGGTTAAGTTGCATTGATGAATCCTAAGTTAATAATGAATTGAATTGCCAGATTCAATCCATTTATGCCTTATCCCCCCCCCCAGCTCCAGCAACATTTGTAAGTAGGAATACAGAAAACAATGAATTAGGTTAGATAATATATTCAGTTTCACATGAGCAAATTCATATTGGAAGAATGTAGTTGCTGAGATCCACTCCACCCCAATTTTATTTTGTCTCTGGTGTAGTTCGCTGAAAGTGGAAGACTTGGCAGGTTTTATTATTGCCACGCCATGCATATACAAAAAGCTTTATGAACAAGCATATACAAAAATAATAGGTCTCTGCCCCAAGGAACTTACAATATTGTAAGAGTGGCAGGAAACAATGGAAGGAGAGAAGCGATGAGAGAAGTACGGATAACATGCTAGGGAAGGAGGAGAGGGTGGATCAGGCAAGGTGCAAGTGCCAGGCAGTAGCTTGCTTTAGTTTACAAGGGAAACACTTTCCCTTGTAAACTGAGCAGGTCAATCCCATAAAGGATTGAAGGGAGGGGGAGCAGCCAGGTCCTCCAGATCTGATTTTATAAAATTGGCATTGTGAGGAGGCAGCTGTAAACCCAGACAGATGGAGTATAGCTGGAATGGTTATTATATTTTCAAGCTCTTGCATGCTGACAAGCGGGCCCAATGGGGGTCCGTGGTGGAATTAGTGTATGAAAAGGCAGCAGAGAAGACAGCTCTAAAAGATGGACTGGCAGCTCTGCTCTGAGCTGAGCCATCTTGAAGATAACAGGTTGTCAGTCACCAAGAGCTGCTTATACATACATGCCGCATTACTGAACTCCCACTACCAAGAGAATTAAACCTGTCTATACACACACAAGCAGCTCCAGTGCTCTGATTACATTTACAGAGGTTGCGACCTGCACTTCTGTCTCTATGGAAACCCCTTGCACTGCCAACATGGAGTCAGAGTTGTTTCACCATGGGTGGCTGATATTTAAAGGTAAAGAGACTCTGCCAACTTGGCTGAGCAGCTGAAGGAAACCACATACTGCTCTTTTTCATACTTTCAGGCCTTCTTAGCTAATTATTAAGAGAATGGGATAAAGATAGGTAAAGCGAGCAATCGCAGAATCAAAGAGTTGGAAGAGAAACAAAAGTAGTCTTTGGGATTATCTACAAACCGGCGTGGATTAGTGTCTGGAGTTTCAGATCAGGGCTGCATACATACCATGTATTTAAAGCATGCTGCTTCCTCCAAAGAATCCAGGGAGCTGTAGTTTGTTAAGGGAGTTGCCAATTGTAGCTCTATGAGGGGTGAACTACAGTTCCCAGAATTCTTTGGGGGAAGCCATATGCTTTAAGTGTATGGTATCTATGTAGTCTAGGATTGAGGAGCCCAGGGCCAAATACACACAAAGCCATGTGACTTTTAGCTAGTCAAGGTTTGTAAGCCTAGTCTACCTTACAATATTGTTGTGAGGATACAAATATATGAGAACCCTGGAGGAAATTTCGGGTATAAATGCAATAAATATATATAGTGTGATCTTGGCATAAAAAATCAGCAGCATCCCCCATCAGCCCTATAAAGATTACCTTGAGAAACACAGATAGCAGGTGATGGGGAAAATTCTGGAGATGCACTGCCAGTCAGAGTGAACAAAACTGGACTAGATAGATCAATGGTCCGACCTGATACAAGCATACCAGTTTTACAACTGGTCAACCCATGCGTACTAGGGCTGGGTGATCTATCGATCTATCGTCCAAAACCGGTTTGAAGTTCACATTGTGATAATTGTTTCATAATATTTGAGCTGGTGATATATCATGAATCACAATGTGTGTAAGGGCTAGGCCAGGCTTCCTCAACCTCAGCCCTCCAGATGTTTTGAGACTACAATTCCCACCATCCCTGACCACTGGTCCTGCTAGCTAGGGATCATGGGAGTTGTAGGCCAAAAAACATCTGGAAGGTTGAAGAAGCCTGGGCTAGGCAGTATCTGGTTTTCAACATATTGATAACTCACCAGCTAATCATGATAACTCACCAGCTAAACACTGCAATGTTATCAGCAGCTAAACCTCACAATATCACCAGCTAAACATTGCAATGTTATCACCAGCTAAAAGTTGCAATCTACCACAATGTCTGAAATAAGGATGGAACTAAACAGAGGCGAACAGGACAATGTCATCATACACTCAGTTTCATCAACAGGCAAGCCAAAATGCATCCCAACAGAACTTTTGATTTCGGGCTTGGCTACCAAATGGTGGCATTTAAGACAATCCAAAATATGGCGATGAGTCATAGTGAATACAAATAATCTGGGATTGCCAGACCGCCAGCAGGTCTGTTAGGAGGCAGAGGCAGCAGTGGCAGAAACAGCTTGCCATGACCGCAGTACATGTTGGCAGTAGCGGCGACAACCTGCAAGGCCTTGCGGTGGCGGATAAATCAGTGGTGGTCTGCGAGTCCTTGTGGAGGTGACGGGAGGGGGCAGCAGCAGCAGCCAGCAGGGTCTTGGGAAGGTGACACAAACAGTGGCGGCCTACAAGGCCTTGCGGCGGTGATAGAGAGCCTGCGAGGACTCACAGTAGCGATGGGAGGTGGCAACAGTAGTGGTGGCCTGTGAGGCCTCGTGGTGACAACAGAAAGTGGTGGCAGCAATGGCAGTGGCCTGCAAGGCCTCGCAGCAGTGGCGCAAAGTGGCAGCAGTAAAGGCACTGACCTGAGAGGCCTTGCAGTGGCGGCAGGATTTGGCAGCAGAAATGGCGGTGGCCTGCAAGTCCTTGCGGCAGAGGCCTGCAGGGACTCACAGCAGTGACAGGAGGTGATGGGAGTAGCCACATGCTGCGAGGCTTTCCGGCGGAGGTCAAAATGTTCTCCACCCTTCCATTATAGCTCCTGAGGGCTCTTCCACTTTTTATCCAGGTTACCCGCTGTTCCCACCTTCCATTCCTACCAATAGCACATTTCCTCCTCCCATTAATTCCTGTGTAAAGCCTTCCTCCACAAAGCTGATCTGCTGCCCTAATAGTGTTTTTGGTCAGCATTCTTATGCCTTTATCAGTTAGACTGATACCACAAGAACCGTGCCAATGGCAGGAGACCCACAGGTGATAGTAAAAGACAGTTCCAGGACACTTATATAAATCAAGGTTGCTGTGGAGCAAGTTATTTATTCCCTAGCTACTACAGGTAAAAGAAAGCAAACCAAAAGTCAAATGTTATGTGTGCATTTGGCAGTGCTGGAGTTAATGCGTAAGAATGTGGATCAACCAGAGATTGAGCATGATCCATTGTATTCTCTGTGTCTGCTAGCATTGGCTGTTTATGCAATATATCTCTAAAGCACTATTCCATGCCACCCCAGTCTCTGAGCAGTGCAAGATTCCAGCAGTTCCAGGCACCTACCCAGTATTCGGTTTCCTTGGAATGAGAGACAGCGGAGACTGTGGTGTCTTTATTATATATGGTTTATTTACACATATATGCAGCCTCAGCCTACAATGGAGGGGTTCACCACATTAACACCCCAAGGGGTTCTTGCTTCTCCCATAGCCACAACCTTGGAATCCAGCAGAAATCAGGCATGGTTCTATCTCTCAGCTGCCCAGCTTGCAGCCTTGCTTCTAGCTCACACAGCCCAACTCCCAACTTTGTCTTTTGTCTTTCTAACTCCCAATGAGTTGAAGGAGGCGGCTCCACCCATTTGTTATCTGGCACAGAACCACTTCCTTTGTTACCTTAATAGCCCATCCTTAGAAGGCCATTACCTCACCAGGAAGCTATCCTGGCTATTCCAGGAATTGAATCTACTGGATCCAGGAATTGGAAGAGGGGCTCAGGCATAGAACCTACCCTCTGCGACTCATAACACTTTCAAAACACACTTTTTCCTCAAAGAATTCTGCACACCGTTACAGTTCCCAGGAACCCTGAACAAACTACCATATGCTTATTTACTTGGAAGTAAATCCCAACATTGAGCTCAATTGCTGTAATTTCCAAGCGAATCAGCATAGAATTCTGCTGTACATTGCCAGCCAAATCTAATCATGTAGCCAATGGGCACAGTTGTGTGACACACAGGATCTGTGAGGTCACCCATCTGGGCAGCGGATGTCACAAAAAGGCACATCATTTGTTTCTGCAAATTTTGGCCACACTGTATTGGTAATGGCAAGGAAGATCTGGCATTAGGGCTGTGGTGAAGGTTGGGGAGCAATATGATTGATGCATGAAGCAAGGAGCCATTTACTAAAACAACAACAACACTATCTAGTGTGCAAATAATGCTTTATAAATGCCTTTCTAATTCGAGATACAGACAGGGCCCTGGAAAAGGAGTTTGAGGAAGATTGAATTAAGCTGTTAACCCTCTAGGCTCTCCTGTCGTTTATCGTTAGGGAATTAATAGGGACGCGGGAATGCAGATGGCCTGCCTGTCAGCTCTGCGAGGTGATTTTTCTGATCTTCATGGACGTTTCCAGCATCTTTCATTAAACACTCATGTACCAATTTGTCATTTTAACTGGGCAGGAAAAGAAACTCCCGTTGAACTCCCCTGCCTCAGGTGCTGGGAGTGAAACCCAGGAGCAGGGAGTTTTTATGACTGTCCTGCATTTGTTAGGCAGCCTCAGGGGCTGCTGCATTGTTGCGTGAGCAGTCAATTTCCAGGTGGAAGTTTGCAAGCTTCAAAAATTCAAAATATTTAATAGAAGAAGAAGAAAGATCCAGCAAAGGTAAAGAAAAGACACCTTTTATGCTAACCACTGTTGTGTTTTCACCAGGAGAGGAATTAAAGAGCCTGCTTTAAACATCACAGGCCCCAGTGCAAAAATAGCCAAAACGCTACTTCACGATGGTACACAGTGGATACAATATTTGAAAACTTTCTACATTTATTTATTTATAGCACGTCTAAAGCAGCTCTTCAGCCAAAGAGGCTTCTAGAGCAGATTACTATCTATGATCATGTTGATAATCATCTGTCTCGGGAGACAATGAAGGAGTGCACCTTTGGGGGGTGAAGACAACCGCAAACTGTTGGATTGTTGCAGTGCTTGCTGTGGCTGCAGCACGTGATTGGAAATATATTGTGCCTGAAACACCTAGCAGAGCAACTGCCTGTGAATACTAGGCTAGACAGACAAAAAATCTTTCTAAAGTTTTCAGCACTCCCTCACTATGAGCAGCCCGTTGTTGACAAAGACTGCCATGTTGTCTTGAGTATGTCCTTACCTGCTACCTGTCAGTTACCTGCCTGCCTGTTTCCCCCTCTGCTTCTGATATTTTGAGCTTCAGCCATTGGGGGTTGCATTTTCCCAGCACTCTGATCTTGGCATATGACACTAACGGAGGAAATCCGAATAGTCTCTCCCACTCATTAAAACAGGGCGCAATCCATTGAGAAGTCCTCCTGCATAACTCCTCAAAACATTATTGTGTACTTTCAGTTGGGCTTCTGCCAGACCATTTCCTAAAGGACTGTAGCCAGTGGATCAGATCCACCTACGTTCCATTCTGCCACCTCTTTAATGACGCCCAAAACCTACTGCCTGAGGCAGTGCCAGATTTATGTATAGGCTAAGTAGGCTGAAGCCTAGGGCCTCTAAATCTAGGGGACCTCACCAGCCTACCCTCTCCCCAGTGCCACAGTCTGCCCTCTCCCAAAATTGCAAACCCAAGACTTCATGCAAGGGCAGGGCAACTCAGGCCCAGCAAGTATTAGACTCAGGGCTAGCCAGTGGGGCCCAATTTGAAGCAGTGGGACGCAACTTTTTTTTTTTTTTGTAGGGCCCCAGTTCACAGCCAAAGTCTGAAAAAATCTTCGAGATATAAATAAAATCCATCTAGATTACCCTGGTGCAGGGGCCCCCTTAGGAGCAGCCCACGGGGCCCAATTTGGCCCAGTTGCTCCAATTGCCTTAAGGTCAGCCCTGATTGGACTTAGAAGCACTGCATCTTCTAGGTCTCTGGTGTCACCATTCAGAGTACAGACTCAAGGACTGGTTATGGAAATAAAGGGGGGCACTTACTGGAAATCAGTTTTGTCACCTCTTCCCCCCAAACCCCGAGACAATGAGCCCAGCCACCTTTCATTCACAGTTGCATAAGCACTACATTACAGCATGGCCATAAACATGCAAGTTCAACTGCTGAAGTATACAGCCAATATGTAGCAATGGAGATTTATGTTACTGCTTAATGAATGAACACTGTGTTTTACGAATGGACTCTGCATTTTGTGAATAACCTAAGAGCCACCAATAGGGAGTTCTAGAATCTGATAGCTAACCAATTGGGTACTACCAAACAGCGACCCCTATTGCTGAAAGCAGGTAACCAGCAGGGAACACTTCAGCTCAGGCTTTGCACTGTTGACTGAACACCCCCTGCTGTGCAGATAATGGAGAAAGCTCATAAATTGTATCCCTTCTGGCATCCTGGCCAACTCTATTATGCTGGTGTAAACCCTGGTGCACCAGAAGCACAGAATAGCAGCAAATAAAATCCGCTCATACGTCAGCAGCTGATAAGACATGTTAACCAGTTCTTCCAAAGTCTTCCTAAATTATAAAGCTCCAAAATACAGCCAAAAGAGAGCAGGTCTGGGAAGAGTGAGGCATACAGTGGGCACCACCAGTAAAAGGCCCTGCTCTGTGTAACTCCTGCCCTGTCATTTGATAGAGTGCCCTCTTGCCCTCCTTCTTGACATGGAATGCTCTCTATGGGAGTCTCCAGGTCCAGTACAAAGACCATAAGAAGGGAGAGCAGGGACCTTGAAGTTCCCAACAGCTGTTAAGCAAGCAAGCAAACAAACAAACACACAGGTCACCTTTGTCACAGCCAGGACACCTATGTCCTGGCCAGGCCTGCACCCAATCTTGTTTTTGTACAATCTTGTTTGTCCTCAGTAACCAAAATTATATCATCAACATATACAAGCAGAAAAGTTGTTTTCCTTCATTTGCACAAAGTGGCACTAATAAAGAAAAGTTCCAGGGTGGCAACAGAAAGCAAACTAAAAATGCTTTTGCAGTTCATCAAAACTATCCAGCAGTAACAAGTTATAGGAAAACTGATGCTATTAACAGTAATCCTTCTAGCTGGTTAATTGGTTCGGCAACTTCCATGCACATGACGTGTGATGCTAATTATTTCCCCCAAGAGTTAAATGATAACTAATCAGAGGCAGCTACAGGAGAGGTGAGGGTCAGATGCCTTGTCAATCCCAGCAGGCATATAAGAGGACAGCCCAAGCCACAAAAGGTTTACATACTTCAGTTATTGCAAAAGTTTTTCAGTGTTAATTTTATGCATTTTTTTAAAATCACCATGGTATTTAACAATAATATCTTATGTCCTTTAGAGGAAAAATTGTGAATTGTAGAATTTTAAATACCCGTCATCATCCTTGGCTTCACTCAATTTTGTTTTAACACTCTTCCATTTTCTTCTAGTTGTGAGGGTGGGGGTGGAGAGGGGCCTCACAAGTGGAGTATCCTAGGGTCTCCTTCATCTAAATCCGGCCCTGGCCTGAGGTGGTTCTTCACTTGGCCTCCAGGTGAGGATGCCTCTGGAGCTCTGTACATTATAGCGCTTGTCAGATGAACAGACATACTGAATTAATGTTACAATGTATGGGCTGTGTGGGATTCGCCATTAACATTTATTGGAGATTGTCATCACATTGGGCTCAATGAAGTCCAGATGTGAGAACCTTACAAGCAAAACTAAAAGGCGAAGGTTAGACATGTTGTAATTTCTCCATGCACACGCACCCATTCTCCACCACATTCACTCCACCCGGCAATTCTGCAATTTGGCTGATTTATTGTTATTAAGCCCAACAAGATTTGGTCGAGGAGAAAATCAAAGAGAGCAACACGTGGCTGAAGTTGCATAGTGCTGAGCTGCCGAAAAGATCACCCTG
Organism: Podarcis tiliguerta; assembly: GCF_965153285.1. Lineage (NCBI taxonomy): Eukaryota > Metazoa > Chordata > Lepidosauria > Squamata > Lacertidae > Podarcis > Podarcis tiliguerta. The sequence continues at coordinate 21,070,989 of NC_139546.1, read as the reverse complement.
TTTTCTTTCAGGGTGGAGACTTTTTTTAAAAAGCACTGCTGAAAAAACTGCTGCTGAAAGTTTTGCTGACAGATTCAATGTCTCATTATATCAGCTGACAGATAAAGGAGGGGTAATAAGTTATTACAAAACAGTAGTCTTTGCTTTAAACAGCGATAAAATATTTCAGGAAGAAAGTGATTTTCTTTGACATCCCTTTTTCCCCATTCCAACTTCTGATTGTTATATATCATCATGACTGTATGTATGAGAGTCTATGTAGGACAGCGGTGGGGAACCTGTGGCCCTCCAGATAGTGCTGAACTACAACTCCCATCACCCCAAGCTTGTTGGGGCTGATGGGGGTTGTAGTTCAGCAACATCTGCAGGGCCGTAAGTTTGCAGAATCATAGAATTATATAATTGCAGAGTTGGAAGGGACCACAAGGGTCATCTAGTCCAACCCCCTGCAACGCAAGAATCTTTTGCTTAAACGCACAACCCTGAGATTAAGAGTCCCATGCTCTACCAACTGAGCTCTCTCCCAACACTTAGCATCCCTGATGTACGAGATACTATGTAGGAGGGTGTATGAGAAGTTGAGATTGAGGTTGCAGCTGTATACATACTTAACTGGGACTAAATATCAATGAAGTCAATGGGGTTTGCGTTTTGAGTAGGAATGGGGGAGCAATTTCAATTTGTTGGCATTTTATTGAGAAACTAAAACTGAAGCACAGCTATGCTTCAAAATTCACACTTCTGGAAATTTTACAGTACAATTCTCCAACCAACGTCCCATCAGATGTCAAAGAGTAGACCTTTTGACAACAAGGAAGAGTAGCAGCAAGGCCAGGATACTCTGGCGGTTGACAACAGGGTTTCTACAAGTGCCCACTGTTGCTTACTTCAGATGCTGGCTATTCCATGTTTTTATGTGGTCCTAGAGAGGCATCATGACTGGAGTCCTCACACCTCATCCTCATCTACAGCTGAAGTATGAATGAATGAATGAATGAATTCTGTAGTCGGTTCCCACCCCCAAACTCTTTTTACTTTGTCATTGTGGCAGAGCTGCCCATAGGATAATCATAATATGGACAGAGATAGAAGATGGGAGGACAGTGTGTATTCTCAGTTTGCTCAGAGCTTAGGCACATTCAAGGAGGCACCTGCATTTTGGGCCTCAGCAACCTTGCCATCTGCTGGCTCCAGCCAGGTGAGTGGGGTTGCAGTTGAACAACCAAGTGAGATCTTCTCCAAAGGCTAGCTCCTATTATCCACTTATCTTTACTGCACTCATTGTGGCCCCAAAATTTTAAAAACCAGCAGGAATGACATAGTGGACTAAAATTACAAAGTACCAAAGTACCATTTTATAAACAGGTACTTGCATGTGTTTATTTCCTTTTTCCGCTCCCCATTCCTTTTTACTTTTGTACTGCAGCTATCAGATTGTAAGTCATTATTTTAAACTGTAAACCATTTTAAGTGCACTAGTAGAAAGGCAACACATGAGCAAATAAAACATGCTGCTTTGATGTTTCTGATAGCTGATGTTTTGTTATATTATGTTTTTTCCATTGTGCTCTTGATGTTTTCACTGCATTTTAAGGCCTTCAATATAAATCAGTTTGATGGCCTATTGGTACCAAAATAGTAGTATAGAAATTTGAATGATAATAGTAGTAATAAAATAAAATTAATATAAGGGAGCTGAATGTAGTTATAGTCAGATTCTGAATCATATAGGTTGGTGGTTGGCCAGTTGTTAACAAGTGTTCATAAATGCATTTATTTTCTCCTAGCTTATCTTCTGAAGGAATTACTGTTCTTGCTAACTATCCTTATGTGAAAGTGCATCAAAAGTTTATTAAATAATTGTAGAAAAATATGCCCTAGTCCAGGCTTCCTCAACCTCGGCCTTCCAGATGTTTTGAGGCTACAATTCCCATCAACCCTGACCACTGGTCCTGCTAGCTAGGAATCATGGGAGTTGTAGGCCGAAAACATCTGGAGGGCCAAGGTTAAGGAGGCCTGCCCTAGTCATAGATTTACAGCACAGTCTTATGCATATCTACTCTGAAGTAAATCCCACTGAGTTCAATTAGACTTACTCTCACTATACACTATATGTGTATAGCAAATTGTAGTCTTGTTTACTTTATAAACACCCATCCTGCTCTTTCACCATCAGAGTACTCTGAAGAGCTTATAGTAAAGCAGGAATAAAAGTTAACATATTAAACTATGTTAAAGGATGCAAGTAGTACCATAATATTCATAAACAATAGAAAAAAAGAACCAATAGTACAGTGGTACCTCAGGTTACATATGCTTCAGGTTACAGACGCTTCAGGTTACAGACTCTGCTAACCCAGAAATAGTGCTTCAGGTTAAGAACTTTGCTTCAGGATGAGAACAGAAATTGGGCTCCAGCGGCGCGGCAGCAGCAGGAGGCACAATTAGCTAAAGTAGTCCTTCAGGTTAAGAACAGTTTCAGGTTAAGTACGGACCTCCGGAACGAATTAAGTACTTAACCTGAGCTACTGCTGTATTAAGAAACAGCAGACTCAGGGCCAGCCTACCCATCAGGCTTGATGAGGAAGTTGCCTCAGATGGCAGACTTGGGGCAGCTGGCCAGGTGGCAGATCGAGGCCTGCAAGGAGTGTGCTGCTTGCCTCCTCCCTGTGCTTGTTGCCCACCTTCTCTTGTTGCTGCAGCCACCCTGCCACCTCCTCCTCCACTGCCACCCTCCCACCACCTCCTTTTCAGCTCGGCTTTTTCTCAGGTGACAGTGAGGGACGGGGAGGTCATGGAGTCATTTGGGGATGTATTTTCTGTCTTGCCTCTGTCTTGTCAAAACATTCTGGGCCAGCCCTGAGCAGAAAGCCATGGTTCAACAGCATATTTTAAAAAAACATTAATCTAGCTGGCTTACCTTGAGAGAGTGCTCCACAGTTGTGGTGCCACCACTGTGAAGGTACTCTCCTCATGGCCATCAATCTGACCTCCATCAGAGAAGGAACATGGAGCAAGCCCTTATTAAATGGAAAGACTCACATGGGAGTTGACCCCTGATCCTACTCTGTGAGGCCTAGAATGGAAAAACCCCTAGAAAGTGCTGTAGTGAAAAGGGCAGTTCATGATCTCAATAGACTCCCATCAGATTTCAGCATTGGCTTTAATAACACTACACTCCATTAAAAGGCAAGCAAGATATTGTACTAGGTGAGAAAGAAAATAATCAATTAATAAAGAATGTAGTTATAAAACTATTACAGCACTGTGCAGAATATTTCTGCAGCTGTCTTAATGGGTTTTTTGTTTTGGTTTTTCAGCATAACAACTGTAACACTAAATAACAGCAATCAGCCAGATGCCTATGGGAAGCCCACAAATAGAGCACAAATAGCCCTCACCCACTGTTTCTGTGAGATATTGAACGTGGTCACCAAACAAGACAAGGAAACCTGGATATAAGGATAACCCTTTTATTTGTAACGCGTTTGCAAAGGCGGGCCCCCCCGCACTCAAGAGTGCGAAGAGGCCCCGAGCAGCTTCGGGTCGTGACTTTTGTTCCTATTGCTGCCGCCCCTCCCTTAGAGGCTTGGCTTACAATCTACCTATTGCAATTTAACACGATTCTAATACATAGACCAATCTACACTCATTATCCGAGTTTTACCTAATATGGGAGCTGTGCATTTTGAAGCTTCTTGTGGTCTTTGTGGTCTGACAGGAAGCACGCTCAAGCTGCTGACTCTGCCTGCATACATGGTCTTCTGTAAATTTCCACTGAGTTTGAGGCACAAATTGATTACTCCTCCTCACAATCCCCCCTCTTGTTGTACCCTGCCTCAAATTCACATAACAATTCCCAATGTTCTCCTTCTTCGCCCTCCGTAGGCACAGGGGCATACCGCATGGACATTAGCTGGGTTTGGACCTGCCTTTGCGCTAGTAGAGAAAGAGAATTATTGATTGCCCTTACAAATATGGGCAAAACACATGGAATTAACACACACCCAGCAGCTATGAGTCCAATAAGGGCCACTATTGCCTGTAGCCCGGGCAATTTTGGAAACCAGGATCCAAACATATCTTTAAAGTTTAACCCTTCCCATGTTTGCACCGGGACGTGTGCTAGCCTAATCATACGGTCTGCTATATCCTTAACTACTTTTCCACTATCATCTATTTCAATACAACAATTAGTCAGGTTAAATTTACCACAAACCCCTCCTTTCCTTGGCCAATAAATAATGAGCGCTAATCTATTTTGCATAATATAAGTGCGGCTCTTGGCACTTTCTTTAGCCAGTTTAGTTAAAGCAGAAGCAGTTTCATCAGTAATTATCTCTACCACAGCTTGTAAGCGTATTATTCGGTTTAGCAAATTAATAGGATCCCGTCCGAATGACCCTGCAGTCCCATCTCTTTCCAATTCCCTATATGAGTAGCCCGCTTTTTCCTGGGCCCTATTTCATCGTAGACAGGCATTCCCAATTTGGATTTTACTTCTAAGGGGAGCAAGAAAAAGCTAGGCCGCAAGGTGGCCAACACGCATGATCCTGTCCATTTTAAAGGGAGCCGGTTATATGCATAGGACCCACATGCCCAATAAAATCCATCTGGAGTTGTCCATTCTAAAGTGGTATTTTGGGGGTCCTGCAGAAAGGTCATATTAGTCATGTTGGCTAAAGGTGAGGGCCACTTCTTGGAGGAATTATCCGAGCTCCACTATTCTTTATTATTCCATTGCCCTAGGCAGGGCATATTCCCTACCCATGTTCCATTGTGTCATTCCTTAGAAAGCATTCTGTTCCCACCAGCTGATTAGAGATCTGCCATATCTCATTTCCCAAATGGTGGTAGGTAAAATTCTTTTGGCTTTTATAGACCTCAGTATAGTTCACCTCATGGGCTACCCAGGGCCATTGATCCCCCATGTTGGTGCCCCCGCATACAAAACAATTCCTGACTGTTAGTTCTTTTGCAATTGTTTCGGCTAAGCTTAGAAACATGTTGTGAGCTTTAGGTGGAAGAGGGAGATGGTTGAGCTGTTGCATCTGTTTCTCAAACTATCAAAGACCGTAATGGGTCTCTTTGTTACTTTGCTCGTGTGTACCTGAATAATTAAGTAGCCATAAGGATCCTTCCCTGTACCATCTATCCCCAATCCTAGGTATATGTGTTTCGGTGTGGTTGTTGTAGATTCCTTGACCCATAGGCAGACGGGATTGCATCCTCCAGATTTGCAGTCTGTGGATGCTCCCCTAGTGGTGATATTTACCCCCTCAGGTCCCCTGTAACTGGGCTGCCTATTGACTCCCTCCGTGTACCAATAATTCCACGTCCCACTCCCTGCTCCCACATTGGTCTCTCCTATCCGTTTGAACAAGTACTTCCTGTCCTGTAAATATGACTATTCCCAGCTGTGGGACCCACATGTCACTCCTGCCTGTCTTGGGCTATAGAGAACATTTTCTTCCTTTCCCCCCCTTTGTTTGCAGTTCCCCCTTTATATCCATATACATATATGCCTGACGTGATCGGCCCCACTACCAGCGGTTCATAACACTCCATCTTGTTCTCCTTGGTTTTGCACCGATTATATTGGGTTTGATTGTATACACACGGGCTTAGCTGAGCGACACACTCTGGGGCTACATTATAATACATTAAAGTTTTGGTAACTTTGTTCCCTGTTTTGGTAGTCTGGATGCATTCAATACACGATGAGTCGTTGCTAGCCTGAGCTACGCCCAGGACTAGGAGGGCTAGGCCCCACTTTCCCTTCAGGATCATTCTGGGGGTGTCCACTTCCTCAAATATCTTAGGGCCTGTACTACAGTGGGGGTCTCTAGTAACTCACAATGGACCACCCCCTGCAGAGTGACTCTACAATATTGAATTATTATGTCCTCTACAAAGACTATAGAGCATTCTTCAGTACAATGCACGCAACAAACACATGCTTCACAGTGAGCGCAGCAACAACATTCGTAGAAACACTTGCAAGTACAAAATAAACACATCAGGAAAGCATTCACTGTCCTTAATCTCCTCCCTGGTTCCTGGTCCCTGATCTGGTGAGTTTCACCTTCAACGGATTGTCTGGGCTCGGTGTTGCCGTCCAACTCTCAGGCGGGGCCCTTTTTACCCGGTGATAGTGAGTCCATCCGTGTTCTCGGGTCCGTACTGCTGACTCAGTGGTGAGCAGGACCTGGAAAGGACCATCAACTCGGGCTGAGCTTCTCCGCCTTCCACGTTTTGATCAGGACCAAGTCGCCAGGCTGGAATAAGGTGTTGTTGTTCCAACAACGGGGGTCTTTGTGCCAAGACTCCCTGCCTATGGAGAGATAATAAGGACTGGGACAGTGACTGCAAATATTTCCTCAGAAACAAGTCTTTGAATACTATCTGGGGGTTCCCCAGCTTTGTCAGGTAAGGCCATACTGCGAGGGGTCTCCCCCCTCTTTCTGTCTTCTTTGCCCGCGTTTTATTAACCTTCTGACAAATTAAACATTTCCAGGCGATGGCATGAGCCATTGGCCACATGTCACGGCTCCAATACAGGGGCTTAACTAGGTTAATCATTCCTTCAGTCCCAAAATGTCCACTCTCGTGCACTTTCTCCAAGATTCCCATCATAGTTGTTTTGGGGAGTACCATTTGTCCCTCTGGGGTCTCCCAACCACCCTCCTTTTCTATTGGACAATCCAATATACTTAGGTTCGTCCTGGGGGACTGGCTTATATTCCTTCATCAGGGCAATCACCGTAGGATTCATCATCTTTGTCATTAAACGTTATACCATATTTTGCAAGCATTGCAATAAGCAGGGAATACACAAGCAGAGGAGCAAAAGAATTAGCAGGGGCCCTATTAACATTGCAAAGAGTCCCTGAACCCAAACCACGTGGTAGGAGTCTGTCCAACCCGGACTTGTCCCAGCCCTCCCAGGTCTATTATAGGGATTGTGGGCTCCCCAAACACGCATCTGGTTAGTGAGATTGAGGCCCCATACCAGAGAAGGGGGAACTCCGGCAGCTGTGGGCTCCCCTACTAGAAAAAGCAATAGAACAACTAGGGGAAATAATTGCAGGGCGCTTTCCCCACAAATTCTATGGCGTTCATGCCAGCAGAAATAAATGGCCATCCAGGAGCACAGGGTTCCCACTGCAATTCCCAGCCACCAACCCCAATGACTCCAAGGCTCCTGCATTTGGTCAAGCTCGGGCGTATCCCACCCAAAACACAGCAGGGGGTTGAGATGAACGTACTAGGGTCCCTGAAGGGGTATGTTGGGAGGTATTCCGGTCAGCACATGCTGGCTGTAAGTGGTAAGGCTGGCTAAATCAGCCTGCTCCTGATAATTCCACCGTGGAGTGGTGGGGGGGGTGTAGACCTGGTCAAGTTGGCCCCCGTCCACTCCCTGGTTCCTTAAAAAGGCTCTCGCCTCGGCATGTACTCTTCTAGTCTCCTCAGTGGTCAGGATGGAGTCTAGAAGGTACTGCACGTCGTCAAAGGTGGGGTTATAGGTTTTAAAAATGCCTTCAAACAATTTAATAATTTTTTGCTGGGTTTTCCTCAAAGGATGGATTTTGGTTTCTCCAGTGACATACATCAGCACTGGAAAGTGGCACATGTTGCACTGTGTAAGTGCACTCAGGGACCACTCCATTGGCGTCTGGCACCCCGGGAAAGTCATGAACCACCCTCAAAGGCATGGTTGTCACAGCTTGTCCTCCTGAGCCTCTTCTCTCTTCAGTTTGAATCCCCAATCATCATTTTTAGTAGCCGCTTTCCAGTTGTTCAGAAAGCATTGTAAAGGGGTGCATTTACTCCCTCCCGACCCCATCTTAATTTTCCTCAACAAAGTAAAAGTAATCCGCTCCTAGAGACAATTTTATTCAGGCAAGCAGCTCTCACTCCAGACTGTGACTTCAAGAAATGCACAGCCCCTTGCATACGCTTAGCCAAGGGGAAACGCTAAGCCCCGACCACTCAAACATTCATCCTTTCACTGGATTACTTTGGCACACTTCACACTTTCCTTTTTTTTTTTTCTAGTTCAAATTAGCTAATTCAGCAAATCCTTTCCCTCTTTCTCAATCCTTGTTCTATAATTTATCTTAACACAGTCTAAGCTTTCCACTTTAGCCCATTAACAGTCAGTTTTTGCTTAATCCTTTATAACATTTTTCAATTTTGCAATATTTCTGTAAATATACTTTAAATTTTTCCAATCTTCTTCCATCGACTCTTCTCCCTGGTCTCAGATTCTGCCAGTCATTTTTGCCATTTCAAACAATACATCAAAACACACACACACAAAAAAAAAACATCTAAAACACATCCAATTTCCATATCTTTATCTTTCATTTACTTATTTCCTCGACTTCCTCACATCTCCCCTTTCCCTTATTTTCCCAATTTCCTCCCTTCCCTTCTTTGGGCATCGGGTGGGGAGGTTTCCTTGCATGCGCAACAGCCTTGTTTATCTCAACTTGCACAGCCCCTTACACAACCCTATCTTGCCCCACCAGTAACTGCTTCACCCGTTACTGACAAGTCAGTCTCTCTTCCCCCTCCCTTCTCAGGAGGCATGCTTCCTGGTCACGTACACTCTTTCCTTCAATATGTATCAGTTTCCCCTTCTGGATTCCAATTTTAACCTCCCTCAGGTCCTATTGGATATTGGGGCCAAACTACCCTAAAAATTAATCATTTTTACTTTTGACAGGCCCCTGGTATACTGTCTCACCCCATCTTCATCCCATTCTAGTAGGACCTGCCCCAAGGGACTATTCGGATCAATGGGATCCTGCTTTCCTCCATTAGACCCTTTTCTACACGTACTCTGTCCCTTGCCCATTGTTACAATGTCTCACAACCGCTCACTCACAGATTCACACGGAATCGCCTGGCCGTTTCCCTCGCGGGACCACGGAACCGCAAGCTAATCCTCTCGTCAGGACAGGGTCCTGATCCACACTCACGCGTCCGTATGGAACCTCTCTTTCACTCAGGAGACGAGTCTCTCACCCCCTCCTTCTTTCCAATCCCAAAGCTTACTCACCCAATGCAGTTCAGCGCCGTTTCCCACGACTAGTGAACAGGCGGGCGTCCCCGCTGGGTACTCACGGTCCCCGACCACGATCTCTCTCCTTCTCAGTCTCGGATTCAGTTCCCTATATCAGGTTTCCGTCAATCAGCCCTCGTGAACCGTCACAGACACGCCCTGGGTCGGGTTTCTCCGAAAAATCGGAGTGGCGCCTACCCGTTCACCGGGGGTCGCTGCACAGCTCGTCGAGGGCCCCACGTTGGAGCGCCAATTTGTGAGATATTGAACGTGGTCACCAAACAAGACAAGGAAACCTGGATATAAGGATAACCCTTTTATTTGTAACGCGTTTGCAAAGGCGGGCCCCCCCGCACTCAAGAGTGCGAAGAGGCCCCGAGCAGCTTCGGGTCGTGACTTTTGTTCCTATTGCTGCCGCCCCTCCCTTAGAGGCTTGGCTTACAATCTACCTATTGCAATTTAACACGATTCTAATACATAGACCAATCTACACTCATTATCCGAGTTTTACCTAATATGGGAGCTGTGCATTTTGAAGCTTCTTGTGGTCTTTGTGGTCTGACAGGAAGCACGCTCAAGCTGCTGACTCTGCCTGCATACATGGTCTTCTGTAAATTTCCACTGAGTTTGAGGCACAAATTGATTACTCCTCCTCACATTTCTGTTCAGCAACGCTGCTTCTGAACATGGAGGCTGCAAGAAGCTAACCTGGCAAATGGTCATTGATCCCCACATTTTATGGTAGTGAATTCCGTAAGGTAGTTATAGATTGTGTGAACGTGTACTTACTTTTGCTTGTTGTGAACCTCCCATCAATCAGTTGCATTTGATGATCCAAGTTCAAGTGTTATGAGAATATTATTGTTGTTGTTGTTGTTGTTGTTATTTAGTAATTTTAAGAATTGTTGTACTGATGCAATCCTCTGCTGGTGGTTTTATGCTATTTCTGGCTCTTCCTGTTTAGCATATAGAAGAACCACTGTGTCTGGAGCAGCTGTAGACTGTATGGCGCACAATGCAGTGCAATTTAGAGCAGAGCCACACCATACAGTTAAAACACATGATGCCCCGCAGAGAATCCTGGGAACTGTAGTTTGCTAAGGGTGTTCAGAATTGTGGCTCTGTGGAGCTGAAACTACAATCCCCATAATTCTTTAGGGAGAGTTGGACAATTTAAGTGCACATCAAATGTGCTTCAAATGTATGGTGTAGATGTGGTCTGTGCATTGATAAAAAGAACAGGTACTGTGGCCCAGAGGGGAAGGAGCCAATTTGCCATGGAAAATCTGCTATCGGCATGAGCAGAATTTGTGATGGGATCCTAGTGAAAGGTAGGGTTCTGCACATCCCTGTTCTATTCATCCAGATATTTAGGGGCAAGAAAAAGGTAACAAAGGTTTGATTATTATTTTTTATTGCTTCCCCTTAGCTGTGCCTTCCTATAATATAGTCATACTGAACCATTTGCCATTGGAAGAGCTTTCACGTGTCTTGATGGCAAATTATATGTTTTTCTCCAGTATAAAAGATCAGAGCCTTCCTGTGCATCCCCCTCTATTTTCCCTCTTTTGTTCTTTTGCTGCCTAATCCCCGCTCCCAACCCTTCACTTAATATTTATTCATGAGTATTTTTGGTGCTTTCAGTGCCTCTAGGAGCAGCTGTTTATGATCTGATGGAATTCACTCAGAAGCAAAAAAAAAAAAAAAGTCTTTTTGTCTGTTCATCCCAGCCAGCTCTGTGGCTGACAAGCATCTGGTTCTTTGGATTGGGCTCCAAAACCGGAGGCATGCATTTTTGTCATGTCCAACTGAACACAGGGGCTCTCTGTGGTGTAACTTATATGGCTTTCTCTTTTATTAAAACAGAAACCCATTTTCATCCCAAAGTAATTTAATGAGAAAGGGAAGAGCAAAGCAATACTAAAGTGCAGAGAATGAAAAAATAAAGGAAGGTGTAGGTGAGTGGTGGTGGGGATGACTGAAAATAAACGATACATATATACACATCTACAAGGAAAACAATGTCTGCGTTTGGACAGCGTGGTGCGGCACAGTATCTGTTGTAGGACTGGTAGTACCCGGATGGAAGGCAACCTGGGAACCACAAGTTCCCTAAAGGGAGTGTGTGATACACGTGAATGAACAAACAGGACAGACAAATGTGCAAGCATAGGCACACGGAGGCAGTGCAGGTTAGGAATATCAGAAGGGACATAGCTCAGTGGTAGAGCACTTGCTCTACATGCGAAATATCCTAATTCAGTCCTTAGTATCTCCAGATAGACTTAAGAAATGAGGGAGAGGGGTTTCTGTTATGTACTGATGTTCTCACCCTGGGCCAGCAGGGGGTTACTGTAGATAGTTTTCACTCAGGTCCACGTCAGTTATTTTAGGCGGGAAACCCTGGGTTGTTGTTGCTACAATGTTGACAGCCGGCTCCTATAAAAGCAGGCCGGCTGAGCTGTTTGCCGTTCAGTCTGTCCAGCTTACAATAAAGAGCTGCTCTGGAGAAATCACTGTGTCGTCTGATATGTTCGCCCACAACTTAACAGTTTCAATTACTGTTAGCCATGATGACCACGTTCTACCTTCATAATACTTCTGCATATCAGTTACTGGAAACCACAGGAGGGGAGAATGCTCTTGTGTTTGGGTCCTGCTCACTGGTTTCCCACAGGCATCTGGCTGCCCACTGTGAGAACAGGATACCAAGCTAGATGAAGCATCACCCTGATCCAGTAGGCTCTTCTAATGTTCTTATGTGCACTAGGAGCATGCTGCCAGTCAGTGTAGACCAGGGATGAGGAACCTGTGGCCCACCAGGTGATGTGGACTCCACTCCCATCAAACTCAGGAATGAAAGGAGCTGCTCATCTTCCCCCATTTGCCATCTGCTGCTTCACTTTGCCTAATGATGGGGCTGGCCCTAAGCATCATTATGACTGCCTATTGTAAATATTTTCATTGTTCATATATATATTTACTTTGCAAAATATGCGTGGTTGGGGGCATGCAGCACCAGACTTTCCCCCACATTGCATGCATGTTTTCCTCTTACCGTTTACCTTTTCAGATGCCTTTGTAGCTAAGCATAAGTTTCTGTTTCACATCACAGGTTGCCTTAAGAACGCACTTTGACACACACAATACAGTCTGTCGTTAATTGCAACTGTGTGAGAAGATGCTTGCCTTGTCAAAGGCAGCAAAGACCTGGCATAACTTAGAAGAGGGGAGGGTGAGATCCACACCACTCATGTTTGAAGCTTCCAAAGAATGTAAAAATCAGATAACTTCTTTGTAGCTGATAAAAAGTGAGAAAAACCAGAGGGAATGGGCCAAAAAGAGTTCCCCATACATCATATCTGAATTCCTGTTTATTTCAGAAGATAGTACCAGTTTCTGGAATCCGCAGGAGGGGGGAGTACTTTCATGCTTGGGCCCAGTTTGTGGGTTTCTCACAGGCATTTGGTTGACCACTGTGATAACAGATTGCTGGACTAGATGCTCCATTAGCCTGATTCAGAAGGCTCTTATTATGTTCTTATATTGTCATTACTAAGGGACACGGGTAACGCTGTGGGTTAAACCACAGAGCCTAGGACTTGCCGATCAGAAAGTCAGCGGTTCGAATCCCTGTGACGGGGTGAGCTCCCATTGCTCGGTCCCTGCTCCTGCCAACCTAGCAGTTCAAAGTTCAAAAGCACGACAAAATGCAAGTAGATAAATAGGTACCACTCAGGCGGGAAGGTAAACAGCATTTCCGTGTGCTGCTCTGGTTCTCCAGAAGCGGCTTTGTCATGCTGGCCACATGACCCGGAAGCTGTACCCCGGCTCCCTCGGCCAATAAAGCCAGAGTCGGTCACAACTCTGGACCTAATGGTCAGGGGTTTACCTTTACCTTTATTGTCATTACTTAAGGGTGCCAACTGATTACATTGAGGAGCTGTGGTTAGAAACAGGGGGCTGCAGCTCACATCTCATGTTCTTGACCACCATAGACCATAGTAGAGTGACCATTTATTTATCACTACAAAAGAGGACACAGGTTCACATGAAATTTGCATGTGCTAATTATATGTGTACATGCAAATGTATAAATAATTACCAGTGCTTTTTTTCAGGGGGTACTCAAGAGTACACAGTATCGGCACCTCTTTTGTTGTTGTTGTTAAAAAGAATGGTACTTAACTGTAACAACTTCATGGTGAGTACCGGCATTTTTTTCTAGGAAAAAAAGCACTGATAATTACTATAATTTAAAAAGAAATACAGTACATCTCCAATACACAAAGCCCTCCTGCTAAACCATATATCTCATCCACCAGCCTCACCTGCTATCAAATAAGAGTTAAAATGAAATATTATATACATTTGAAATTCAACTTTCAACATTTAACATTCTTTCCCCCGAATTCCTTTTAATGATGAGATACGAGATTGGAAAATAATGGACAGCTCCTTTTACAAGGAAGACTTTGAACATAATGTTAAGTCCACCTCTGGGAAAGTATCCAGAGGAGGTTGGCAAAACTGCTGAAGGACCCAGAGGCCAAGTCCTATGAGGAAAGTTTGAAAGAGTTGGGTATGTTCAGCTCGGAGAAGAGACAAAGTTGATATGAAAAGCCATCTAAAAATATTCAAAGGACTATCACATTGGTGATGGAGCAAATTTGTTTTGGGAACATAAGAGCCTGCTGGATCAGACCAGTGGACCATCTAGTCCATCATCCTGTTCTCACAGTGGCCAACCAGATGCCACAAACAGGACCTGAGTGCAGCATTACTCTCCTTTCCAGCTGCCTCCAGTAACTGGTATTCAGAAGCATACTGCTTCCAACAGTGGAGGTAGAACATAACCATCAGGGTTAGCAGCCAGTGGTGGCCTTTTCCTCTGTGAATTTGTCTAATCTTCTTCTAAAACCATTGAAGTTGGTGGCCATCACTGCCTCATGCCACTGCCTTTTTTTACCTGGCACTGTGAGGATGTTAATGATGGTGCCTGGCAGTGCTCACTGGGGGAGAGCATTCCACAAGCAAGAAGCCGCAGCTGAAAAGGTCGTCTCCCTTCTTGCTGCCCTCTGCTCTTTCCTCAGAAAGGACAGCTATAGGAGGGGCCAAGGTGACGTCTTAAGGGTCCTGGGAAGTTCATACTGCTAGAGGCACTCTGAAATATAATGTGAGTGAGAGTTTTGCCACCGAATTCATTTATATAATCCTAATGAGATCAAAGGGCCATCTGGTCCAAACTTCTGTCAATTTATCCACCAGCTGCCCCACAAACACGCAACCTACACAGAGCAACCCACACAGTATGCCAACAGACAGCAGGATTGCCACAGAAAGGTGGCAATACCTCCAGGCATCTGGCATGGACCCATCCATACAGCCCATTTACTGAAAAATCATAATTTCTTTGCCCACAGCTTACGTACGCAGAAGTTAGATTATGTCCATCTTTGGTTAGCCTTCATTCTGATTTGTTTACAGGATAGCTATATGACATTGAATATTCATCCTGATTTGCTTGCAGGTGTTTACATATCTTCCCATTAGTCACTCATTTAGCCTGCACTTTTCAATGCTTCCCCCACCATCTTCCAAACAGCAAAAAGTTGGGGGTTTTTAAAGTGTATTTATTGCAACAGGACAGCAGAGCACTTTATTCCATTTTAAATGTACAAACCTAAAGTTCTGGTATGTGCTTGAATCTCTCTCACAAAATAGTGCGAGAGGCTCCCCAAGTCATGTCTTGTAGAATAGAGGCAGGAGCCCTATGCAATGTATCCCGCCACACCTGCCATGCATCAAAGGAGAAGGCTCTTTTCTGCAATCTTACAAAACTCAGGGATCAGAATTCTGTGCTGGCTAGCATCTGGAATTCCACGTCCATTCACCTCTCAAAATATGAGCAAGCTTCAGCCAGAGTTTCTTCCCAATGTGTTAACTTGTGCCAGCATCCTAGAGTTCCTCAGAAATTTAGTATATGGTTCTGCTCAGTGTTGCCTCTCCATACAACTAGAAGCTGGATGTTTCAACGGAGTTGTCTTTTTAAATTGCTTGTTATTGGGACTTGGGGTTGTGTTTCTACTGTAACTATAATTAGTGCAGGGAGGGAAAGGGGGGTGATCTTTGTTTATTTAGGCAGAAGGCTTTAAGATAAATGACAGCTCTGAAGATGCTTTTCAGCACTTCATAAATCAACTACCAGCTGCCCAGTTTCAATGGAGAAATGTCTTGCATCCTCTTCTTCTTCTTCTTCTTCTTCTTCTCCTTCTCGTTCTTCTCAAATAATTAAAAAAAAAAAAAGAACTTTGGAGAGACTGCAAAGAAAGAAAGAAAACATGTAGATAGGGTGGAGGGAAAGAGAGGAAATGACTTCATTCTTTTGAAAGCCTGGCTGCATTTGAAATGAAAACTGATTGCTTCATTTCAGTTTTGTGAATTAAAAGCTGTTAGAGGCAACCACGGAACACAGAGGAGACGCAGACGCCCGGCAGACAGGCTGACGGCTTGGCTCGCCCTCCTGTGTGGTGACAGGGGGATATTTTCGGCCTTCAGTTTAATGCTTCTTTCCACTGTCTCACTCAACATGTCTGGAGATTTATGGGAAAACTTTATTTTTAAGCAGCGTATTTATAGTCCACCGCCACTCCCCGCCTCTCTTGTCGGTTCCTTGGCCAAAGTCATGGTCTGTCATCCCTGGGCAGGTTAGTGGGTGGCTAACAGGCCTCAGCGAAATGGCCACCGTGGCTCATCCAGGCCTCCATGAAATCTGACTGGATATTGCAGTCCATTTCTTTACCAAGAAAGCCGG
Organism: Podarcis tiliguerta; assembly: GCF_965153285.1. Classification (NCBI taxonomy): domain Eukaryota; kingdom Metazoa; phylum Chordata; class Lepidosauria; order Squamata; family Lacertidae; genus Podarcis; species Podarcis tiliguerta. The sequence continues at coordinate 21,055,105 of NC_139546.1, read as the reverse complement.
GCAAAACTCCCATGTGGGACTGCAAAAAATGGAGGGGGTATTATATTGCAGGCCACAATGGAGCTTGTAGCCTGTGTTCCAACTTGGTGGATCACAGGTTGTGAAGGCTTATGCTACAGGGCACAGGGGGTGTAAGCAATCATGGTTGGTGCCCATTGGGACTGGTAGGGTGGAAGCAGTGGCGTAGCGTGGGTTGTCAGCACCCAGGGCAAGGCAAGTAATTTGCGCCCCCTAACCCATGGATTTGCGCCCCCTAACCCTCACCCCCATATGTTGTGCCCGGTGCGGCCGGCCCCCCCCTGTACCCCCCACGCTACGCCACTGGGTGGAAGACAGGGAAGCCAACTGTATGCATAGCCATAGTCATTGACAGGTACATTGTCGGTAGGAGCCAATTAGCTCTAGGCTTTTCTCTATCCTCCTGTCTGCTGAGTTCTACAAGGGCAAAACAGAAACTAAGGATGAGGAATCTAACAGCCATGGCCGCCAGCTGGTTGTAAAAGAAAGCAGGTAGGTGGGGACTGGCTAAGGACAGACTGGGGTACCTTTTTGCCATAATGGACCAGGCTCCACTGGATGTTTGATAAATCTGTGACTTTCTTGAAAGCCAGTGCGATATAGTTAGAGTGCATACCCAACAAGTTTCCCGGGGAAAGAGGGATATACCGTGTTTTCATGCAAGGTCGTGGCTGCCATTTTGGGTGCGGTGATCTCACATGCTATCTCGCCACGCCCTGGAAAAGAAATTTCAGGGTCATGATCTCACATGGTGCCCCAAAACGCGTGGTTTTGGACACCACACAAGTTCTCACCTGAAAAAAGCAAATCTGGAGGGCCAAAGGTTCCTCACACCTGCCGTAGTTGCATCTGCACTGCAGATCCTACCCTGAACAAGTGGTTAGACTAGATGACTTCCAAGTTCCTTCAGCTGAATGCAGAAGAAGATGCCCCCAATGAAGATTTTGGGCCATGTCTGACATGCGATAACAACTTTGCTGATGTTAAGTAGGTGTGGTTCTGGTCACCGTCTGAATGGGAGAGCACCTATGAACCTTATAAGGTATATGCTGCCTATGAGTTTCATGGAATAAGGGCTTGAAATAAAGTGGAATAAATGATATGCTTGAACTGACAAGCTAGAATACAGGACACAGCAGATCGCAGAGCTGTTCAGTTGTCCAAGCCTGTAACTTGCATTTAACTTTATGATTTTCAAATATTTTGTGACATGTTTAATTTTATTTATGCCTATTGCATGCCACCTTGATACCTGTGAGGATGAAAGACAGCCTATAAATATTTTAATGAATAAAATAGCAACAAATATTTTCAAATTTCCATCAATTTGAAGTTGACAAAGATGTTCTTATTATAATAATATGAATTTTTATTTCTGCAAAGAAATCCAAATAAGAATTTGAGAATGATTCCGTACATATACTTCGCATTGCTTAGGCAAGGGTCATAGCTGGAGTATAAAAGGAGTCTATTTCATTAGGCCAGAACCTCTCATGAGTTTAAAGCAGATGATCTGCTTTAGAAACACACATGACAAAAACCTCTACCACAATTGCAATTAATCATAGCATTTAATCGGGTAAAAACTTGCTGTTCTTGTGAGCTTTGAGAACGGAAAAGGGGACCAGAGGGAGCCAAGCAAAACGCAAGTGGTGACAGTTTATCTGGTGACAACGTGGTGTTCATTATGAGGGCTTGTTGTTTTTTATCTGTGCCTTGTCTGCAGGACAAGGTGTTCCAAAAGCCAATTGTCATCTTGAAGAAGCTGCATCTGGCTGCACAGGAGCATTTAGCGCTTCCTTCCTTTTAGCAGCTGGCTGCCAAGTCAAACCTCTGTCCCAAGCAATTTCCAGCTTCCTTAGGATTTAGGCTGTGTACCCACGGTATCTTTAAAGCACATTTGAAGCACACCCTTTCCCTCAAAGAATTCTGGGCATTGTAGTTTACAATTTCCAGCAACCCTTAACAAACCACAGTGCCCAGAATTCATTGAGGGAAAGAATGTGCTTTGATTGTGCTTTAAAAGTATGGTGTGTCTGCAGCCTTAGAGTGGAATATACAAAAAAAGCCACCTAAACCAGCCCCTTGTCCAGAATATAGGAACAAACATCCAAATTAGCTCATGCAACTCAGTCCACAATGCATGCAGACAGAACAGGATTGTCCTCCAGCTCCATCTGGTACGCCGGCTGAGACCCTACCTGCCTTCAAACTGTCTTGCCAAAGTAGCACATACATAGGTGCCAATTCTCTGGTGTCCAGGGTGCCCGAGCACCCACAAAATTCCCCATGAAAGGACCAGGCACCCACAAATTTCAGTGCCACGGCCCAGGCACACAGTCACGGAGCCAAGTTGGCACACCTGGGTACATGCACTGGTTAAATAGCCCTAAATGGCCTTGGCCCTGTATACCTGAGGGAGCGCTTCCACCCCCATCCAGCAATGAGGACCTTATAGTGGTTCCCACACTGCAGGAAGTGAAGCTACAGGGAACTGGGCAGAGGGCCTTCTCATTAGTTGCACCCGGCACTCACGCTGTCGAATGCCCTCCTATCAGATGTCAAGGAGATGAATAATTATATATCTTTTAGGAGACATCTGAAGGCAGCCCTGTATAAGAAAGCTTTTTAAGGTTTAATGTTTTACTCTGTTTTTATATGTGCTAGAAGCCGCCCAGAGAGACTAGGGTAACCCAGTCAGTTGGGCGGGGTAAAAATAATAAATTATTATTATTAACAGGGTCACCTCCGGTAAGTCATAACCTGTGGAGCAGATTGCACCAGATGATTCTAGCGAGAGAGCCTATTCACATGCTACGGAGAAAGATGCACACAAAAAAGTTATTATACTCAACTCCTGTCCTCATCCATGGGCCAGTAGCCAATATGACTGGCGAGAGAGAGAGTTCCTCAATGATCCACAATACAATGATTACTCAGTCTCTTTGAGTGTGAACAAAATCTATCATTCAAGTTATCCAAGAGGAAATTGTATTGGATGCAATTCGATGCCACTCAACATCCTGTTTCCATTGATAAGAAAGAGTCCAGTGGCAGAGTGAGTATCTGTGTTGGGGGAGGAGATATTCTAAGAACTAAAGTCACTTCTTGACTGTAGTTGCTTGCGACTGAGCCCCCACAACACAGCAGGATATGCATAATAAAAGTATCTAAGAATGGCGCCACCAGGATAGGACATTTGAGCATAAGTCCAGGGCCCTGCTCGCCAGAAGCAGCAGGAGGACCTCCAAATGCATCAGGGTTGGCTTACCACATTTTGAAATAACACACATTACCATCTAAAGAGTGGTGGGGGGAACTTAAGACCCTTAAGTGCTGAGTCTAAAATTACCTGACTGCACCACTGGTATCAGATTCTGTTTTTCTCCTTACATTATTTTTTTTTGTTCTTTGCACTTATATACCTATGGGAATATTCCAAAATATTACTCCTCCAAAGCCTCCCTCACTATTTCTACACGGAACAGTAGAAATTCCACATCCCCAAAACAGAATCTCCTTGTGAGAGGAGCAGGCCAGGATAAATGGCGCAGCAGCTTCACCCCTTGTGCAATGCGACTGCAGACATAAACCAGGTGGTGGAGCAAGGATCTTTCATCTTCTGTAAACACTCTCCCACTTTAAACTGAAAGAGCTTCAGGCTGAGGTGTGGGATTAGGAAAATGATACTTTCTTGTCCAGGCTGCCTGGAGAGCTAAAGGGCAGCAGCGATAACACACTGATGGCAAAAAAATAAGACGCTTCAGGGGATTTAGCCATTACTCAACAACAGTAGTTCACCTGACCTAGTGAAAGAACATCTGATATCTAAGCAGTTCCACTTCTCCAAGAGATCTTGAAAATGTCAGTAGCTAAATATTTGATGCTTTGCTGGACAATGCGTGATTGGTACTCTAAACACTGTTCTGTTTGTTGTGCTACTTGTGTGGGGTACAGCACCCATTTGACACAATGTGGATCACATATGTGGAAATGGCTCATAATTTGAAGGCTTTTGGCCTGCAAAATGTGTGTAATTTCTAGGGTGGGAGGTGTCAGTGCTCAGGCCTACCTGGGGAACCGTTATACAACCTGTTACCCTGGACTCAGTTCAATAGTCTCAGAGCATAACGGCGGCATTGCTATATTAGACCAAAGTCCCATCATCTCACAGTGGCCAGCTGGATTTCCCTGGGAAAGTCACAAAACAGAAATAGCAAATCTCTGTAATTTCTCCCCAGAGTTTGGTAAAGATGTCTATGATCATGACAGTTCCATTTATAGCAAACTTTTCTGATGGCTTTTGATAGTATATCTGCCCTATAGTATCTAGCCTGTTTAGAGAGCCATCAATGGTAGTGGCCATCCACAATATTCTCTGGCAATTATTTCCACACAACAATTATGCCCTTCATGAGCTATTTTGTTAGCCCCCAAACCTACCAGTAATCAATGCCAATGAATGACTCTGAATTTTAGGGTTTTGTGTGGAGGTCATTTTTTCCTCTCCATTCATTCTTTCTACGCCATTCAATATTTTACAGGTCTTGTCATGTCCTCCCACACTTGTTATTTTGTTAAACGTTCTCCTTTCTTAAGCCTTTATTCATTAGGAAGACGTTCCATCTCACACCACACAAAAAAGTAGCTGCCCTTTTCTGTACCTTTTCCAGTTCTGCTGGCCTTCTCAGAACCAGACACAGTATTCCAAATGTAGATGTACATGAATTGAGAGAATGGCATTAGGCTTGTTTCCTGTGCCACTTTTTGACTCACAGGAGGCCTTACAAAACAAATGTTCCAGGCCAGCTTATTTTTACAATTTTAAGCCTACATCTGGGTCAACAGTCTCTTGTAAAAACTTGCGTATTATCAGAGCAAGAAAATTTGGTCAAAAAGGGTCACACACACCCTTTTTATGTAGCAGACTGTACTCCAGCCTGTTAACTTACATAGCCTTGGTTGTCACTTTAATAGCCCTTGCTCTGAAGCAGGGTTTGGTGTTATCAGTTTGACGATTGCAATCACACCTTTTACTTGTGAAAATTCAGATGAAAGAGGTACAGAAGCCGAAAGGGACAGGGCCTATAAATATGTTTTAAATGTTTTCTGGTCTTTCTCAAACATTTCGCCCCAGCAGAGGCATTTACACTTTGATAACCTCTTGGACTCCAAAGACTACATTCCTTTTTTCTTTGAAAGCAAATAGCTTAGAGACAGTCTTTCCCTGTTACATGGTTTTATTGGGGAAGGGTATAGAGTCCTTTCCCTGGTGCCTTAGGTTTCTCTCAATGAGCCTGGTTAGAATGTTTTTGTTTGTTTCTTTGCTTCTTTACAATGGTTCTTAAAAGTTTGTTCCTTACCCAATAAAGTAGAATATTTTACAATAAGAGCTGTTTGACAGTGGAGCAGACTCCCAGAAGAGGTTGGTGGACTCTTTTTCCCTGAAGATTTTAAAGCAAAGGTTGGATAGTCATGTCATGTGTGATCTACAGTTGAGATTCCTGCATTGCAGGGGGTTGGACTAGATGACTTGGGTGTCTCTTACAACTCTACAGTTCTATGATTCTATAGTCATTTCCTTATATTTTTACAATTTCTTACGTGTGATTTTCGTTCTCTTTCCTTTACCATCTTTATGTCCTTCATACATTGCTGAAGAATGCTAAAGTCTGCCTTTGCACCATCCTTAACCACACATTATAGTGCTTTCTTTTTCTCCCCCGCCCTCTCTCCTGCCCTTCAATGCTCAAATTTGCCCACCCCCCAAATTTCATTCTCTTCTTTCTCCTTGTATTTCTACCACTCATATGCTCACATACATGAACCCAAATCTTCGCCTAAATGGGACCAGGAAAATTGGATTCCACTCAGCATTCCTGGAAAAGAATGGGATTGAACCAATATGAATGTAAAAGACCAGTGTATATTCATTATTTATTGCTATTTGTAATTTTATTAAAAACGTTTACATGCTGCCCTTCACTCTATCAGAATTTCAAAGCAGGGAGCAGATAAAAATCCTTAAAAGCAGACTAGGGTCTGCTGGAGTTTAGATACCTGGGTAAGTTAAAACTTATGTGCTGTAAGCGGCCCAGATGGGCTGGGGAAACTCAGCCAGATGGGCAGGTTGCCTACCCCTGGTGTAGATGCTAAACAAGCCTGTTTAGAGAGGGCATTCCACAATCAGGTGCCACCACAAAAAGACTCTCTGTGATTAAATGGCAAACCCTTGATAAAGGAGGCACTTGGAGAAGGGTCACGGCAGATCTTAAAGAACAAGCAGACTTGTGTTGGGAATATATATCTACATCTAAAAATATAAAGAGGCACAGATATGTAGCATGCTGTTCAGTTTTAATTTTGGAACAACGGATGGACACAAAGTCACATAGCTGTCAACGTTTCCCTTTTTTTAAGCGAAATTCCCTTATTCCAAATAGGATTCCTCGCAAGAAAAGGGAAAAGTTGACAGCTATGAAGTCATATATGAAGCTGGATTTAAAATAAAACTACAGAGTGCACCCTATTGAAAGCCAAAGACAGAAGGAAGTTTGTGCCTTATTCAGCCAAGCAGCTCTGCTTTCTTGAACTGTGTGAATCAGCAATATACCATTTATAATTTTTTTTATTAAAAAAACCCCTCTTCTCCTTGGAGGGCATTTTATCTTTTAAGGCAACCCAAGTCCATAATCAAGTCTTACAACATAGCCAGCTACTTCATAAAATCCCAGTAAATCATAAAGGGGGCACATTAAAATAATTTGTATCAGTTGGGGACTGATTTAAAGCACTGCTCCTCATTCATCAAGGGAAGCCTTGCGTTTGCTGGCATAATCTGACGAAATGCTGACAAGGTTTGCCAAATCCATTAATAAATCTGTAGGGGAGAAAGAGGAAGGAAAAATGGGAGATGAGTATTTCTACAGTGGTAATGGACAAGGGGAAATAAGAGGGGTTCCGCACCACCACACAATAAATGTGATTCCCCAGATAATAACAATAACAAAATAATAATTTATTATTTATACCTCGTCCATCTGGCTGGGTTTCCCCAGCTACTCTGGGCAGCTTCCAACAAAACATTAAAATACAATAGTGCATCAAACATTAGAAGCTTCCCCAAACAGGGCTGCCTTCAGATTTCTTCTAAAAGTCTGGTGCACTAGTTGTTTTTCTCTTTGACATCTGGTGGGAGGGCATTCCACAGGGTGGGTGCCACTACCGAGAAGGCCCTCTGCCTGGTTCCCTGTAACTTGACTTCTTGCAGCGAGGGAACTGCCAGAAGGCCCTTGGCGCTGGACCTCAGTTTCCGGGCGGAACGATGGGGGTGGAGGCGCTCCTTCAGGTATACTGGGCTGAGGCTGTTTAGGGCTTTAAAGGTCAGCACCAACACTTTGAACTGTGCCCAGAAACACCCCCCCCAAAAAAAAACCCATTAGGTGGCCTTGCAAGAGGTAAAGTGAGGCAATAATCTCAGGCAATGGATTTGGTTATATTTAATGACAGCACAGAGGGAGAAAGACAGGAGCCAACTCTTGAAAGCCATCCACCAGAACGTTCTCTCTACCAAGCCTTACAGAAATGAACAGGAGCTATGCAGGATGATGCCCCACAATAATTTTAGGGAAGGGGGGGTTCAATTTAGATGTTCTGCCACAGGCGCCAACATTTCTTGGACTAGCCCTGATAGCAATCTAGAAAGTCATATCGAACATTGACAAAATGCTCATCTAATCACTGTAAACAGAAACATTGGCCCATGTGGTCCCAGAAGGGTTTTTGATCCAGCTGAGGCTGACATCTGCTAAGAAAGGAATGGCTCACCTTTGACCCTTCAGTTCTTGCTGGACTACTACTCTCATCACCCCTGACCATTGGCCATGGTGGCTGGGGCTGATGGGAGTTGGAGTCCAACAGCATTTGGGGGTGACATGTTTCACAGAAGAGGAGGAGAGAACATTTCCATTTCCCTTGCAGCCCCTCCATGTCACCTACCAACAGGTAGGACTTACGTGTCTATCACACCTAGCCCAGACTTGGAGTTATAAATCCACACCTCAGAGGATGACCCAGGCTTCCTATCAACCAAAAATTTAAACAGGCAGGGTCCTCTGTCACTGAGGATCCTGGGAGTCTGGAGGAAGCTCCTAAGGACTGCCTGCAGAGGATCCTCTTGAGGGGACCTTGGGTGGGTTCCAATCTGAGTGTTAGTGAACGATCTCCCAGAGGAGTCAGGCAGAGAGGTTGAGCCACCTCCCAGTCCACATGCATCCAAAGATCCAAGCCCAGACCACAAACCTATAACCAAGTGCATGCCTGAAAGCTCAAAAGTCATTGTGTGGCTCAGAATTGATGCCATCTTTATGTGTAAGGGTACTCCTTGAAAGGAAGAGCTTGCAAAACACTATTAAACATCAGCAGTTGGGACTTGGAGCTGCATGGGAGGCCAGGCTGTATCAGCCATTGCTTTGAGCCTTCTAGTTAGTTGCTGAAACAATGCAGGTCTCTCCCTGACTTACCTTGCATAGGCTGGATCTCTTCTGTGGCTGACTCCTTCTGGTGCTCTCCAGATCCTGTTTTGGACTCTGGTGATCACTTGTGCCTGACCCCTGGAGTGTCTTTGACTTTGCATGGTTGACTTCTCATACCATTGTTTGGCAACCTTGTGTGTGATACCTTAGTCTCATTGGACTTCATAGGCTTGGGGCTTATCTGCAGACTACACTTTCTAGAGCAGGACAGTGTCCTACAGTGTCTTCCTTAACCCCTCTCTGAGTAGATAAAGCAGGGTAAATTATGTGGAATATATATCCATACACATGGATGCAGATATGTTTAATTTGCATCTGTTCATATGGGTTACAGAATCCAGTTTTTCTTGGTCCAGAATGGCACAGAATTTTGATGATTATAACAGAGTACTTTTTGCATACTGTGGGGGGCCCAGTCAGTGAATGGTTTGATGTTTTCTTAACGTTCCATAAAGCAACTCCAGTACTGATGTGCTAAGCTATACGTAATACAGTTCTCATATGCTGTTCGTATAATTTGGAGGGGAGAAGGGGGAGAGTGGTGTGGATTTTGCCTTTGAAACTGGATGCTCCATTTTATTACTTGCACACAGATTCCCCCTGCTGTTTCCAAACTATTCCTCTCTACACCATCCCTCCATCAGCATATAAATATGAAATATGTCAGCTCTTCCAACAGAGGGGTAAATGTGAGCCGCAAATCATACAACGTTGTTACCTTCTAGAATTCCACAGTAAAAGAATAAGGGTTTTGTCCTATGGAGGGTCAGCATAGGGTATAAAGGTGGATCAGAAGCGGTGGGTAGCGGCGAAGTGGGAGGGATGCCTCCATGGATTTAAAGCTGGAAGAACAACAGGAGCTCAAAAGGGAATTTCAATGGAATGAAAGAGTAATAGGAGCAACACTTAAAACTGACCTAATTCGTCTCTGTTGAGTGGTGCCTGATTTAAAAAGTGAGAAGTTAGGGAGTTCAAACTTGCCCGGAATCCTCCATCTCTGACCTGGATATTTCTCCACTTGTGTTGCCAGATTGGAGAGCAAGATTGTGGCGATGAAATGATGACGGAAATGCACTCTGCACAGCCTCAGAGGCACTCTGTGATATTACTTCCCCTGTTCCCAGGATGAAGGCTGGCATTCCAAATAACTTCAAAGGTTGAGACCAAGTTCAAATTATTCACTGGTGTTCATCTGCTTGGCTGTATATCTCAATAGACCTCTTCCATTTCTATCTTTTGTTGCTACAAGAATCTCAAGTAACACCAGACCTCGGAAATTGCAATTGTGAATTAATAGTAGCAATAGTGTGCTTTGCGCATATGCAGAGTGCATTTTCACCACTACTGAGTGAGTACAACCAGATTATTTCCTGTATGTATGGGCTTAGGCAGAAGACCAGAATAGAAGACATAACTCAGGGTTGAGCCCTAGCACCTCACTTAAACCCCTATCAAAAAGAAATAAAAAGAATTTGTAGGATAGATTACAAATATCAATGAAATAGCATTCATAAAAATACAGTATTAAAGTTACATAATAAAAATAACCAAAAAAATATTGTGTCACCTTGAAGACTAACAAATTTATTATGGCATAACACATCCCAATACTGGAGTGTGTTAGTATGAGCTTCAAATTATCAATGGCTACTAGTCATGATGCCTGTATATAATCTTCAGTATTAGGGGCAGTATGCCTTTGAGAGTTATTTGCTGAGGATCAGGAAGAGGAGAGTATTGTTGCATCTGGTTGGTCATTGTAGGAATACTGTAGCAGATAATCCTTTGGATTCATCCATTAGGGCTCTTCTTATCTTCCGGGTAGAGTAGAGAATACAGCTAGTATAGTGTTATTAGTATGAGTACAGTGGTACCTCAGGTTACATACGCTTCAGGTTACATACGCTTCAGGTTACAGACACCGCTAACCCAGAAATAGTACCTTGGGTTAAGAACTTTGATTCAGGATGAGAACAGAAATTGTGCCCCGGTGGCGCGGCAGCAGCTGGAGGCCCCATTAGCTAAAATGGTGCTTCAGGTTAAGAACAGTTTCAGGTTAAGAACGGACCTCCGGAACAAATTAAGTCCTTAACCCGAGGTACCACTGTATTAGTATAGTGCAAATATGCATATGCTGACACTTACATATACAAAAACATCTCTCATTACAACTCTCAATTTGTGCACAGTTACACTTTTCCGGAATCTTATGAACCTCAGGGCATTCATGAACTTTTCTCACCTCCCCTGAAGGCTTGACCTCTGATCCGTTTGTTGAAAGCCTACCCCCGAATATGCTTGGCGCTCTCTTGTTACCAGCTTGTGGTTTGTTCCCCCACCCCACCCCTGCAACCCAAAATAATTTTTCAAAGCAGACCTCTTGCCTGGAGTGCTGATGGAGTGGTGAGCCATGGAAAGCGCCGGTTGTGTGGGAAGACCTACGTGTGACCCCATCTTTGGTCCTCTGGACAGCCCGAGCCTGTCCTTCGGTGAATTCATTTACGGTTGAACTTTCGGTGAACCAAAGCTGGAGGGGAAGAGGAGCTAGCAGGGCAAGGCAGACAGAGTGAAGCTCTAGGCAAACCTATCAGCCTGAGTAAATATTGAACAAGCCCATGTGAGAGGTAGGGTTTGGAATGGAGCTGTCAGGCCAGCTGTCAAGCCAATATGTAAACTGAGGAAGGGATAGGTGAGGGTTGTTGTTTTTAGGAGCAAAGGGGTCACCTATACATTCCAAAAAGGGTGGGGCAGGAGAGGTTGTGCTCAGTCTGAAAATACCCGTGGAAGCAAGAAAAAAGATCTACTGAGCATGAACAGACTGGTGTTTTATTTGGAGGGGGGGTTGCTGCTTCATTTTTATAGACAGGTGCCAAGATGTACGCCTGCCTTGAAGACACATCTTTATCTACATAGTAATATGACGTTTATTAATTTTAATAACTTATATACCACTCAATACTGTCGTTTCTAAGTGCTAAGTGATGGGTACCAGCATAAAGTCAGTTCAAATCAACCATAAAATAAATTTGAAAAACTTACTAAGAATGCCTTCTGAAATAAAAAGAAAAGAAAAGTCTTCAGCCACTGGAACTTTAGTAGGGAGGGGGCCTGTCTGACCTCAGCCAGGAGGGGGTTCCATGGAATTGGACCCACAATACAGTATCAACAGCTGCTGGTGGATACAAGCTGTGCATCCAAGCCATGAGGAATCACTAACACTAACCTAAGTGACTGGGCAAGAGTATAAGGCTTCAAATGATAATTAAGGTATCCTGGAACCAAGTTGTTAAGGGCCTTGTAAATTAACACAAGAACCTTGGACTTGACCCAGTAACATATAGGCAGCCAGTGCAAGCTTTTAAGCACCAGAGTCAATTGCTCCATCTTATGACCCAAAAGTTCTTTCCTCTAATCCCCAATGGGATATGCACATGATCACCTTTTAATTCCTGTGTTGCAGAGTTGAGAACATCTAGCAGTGGAAACTAGAGCACAGGCCCATGCACAAATCGAGACCTGTATCATTCACTTGTCACCAGGGTTTTCTATATGGTCAGAAAAAGATGAGGGGAATATACCCACCAGTCTTAGTTAGCAATGATATCTTATCCTCATGCAAAAGAAGGGGGCAAATATTTTTGCTGCTGGTGGGATTGCTTTGTGTTAGATAGAGAATGTTAACTTTAAAAAAAAAATAATCAACTTAATTTAGTAGTATTTGCCTGATCCCCACCCAAAAGCAGTAAACAGTCTTAGAAGTACTGTACAGTTTTTTTAAAGAAACACAAAGGCATTCACAACTTTAGTGGAACAGTGAGGGAACACTCAATTTATAAATTACTTTCCCACTTCAAAATAAAAAATAAAAAATCCAGGTGTCTAGAGCATTCACACAAACACATTCTACATTGCTCTCAGTTTCACAAGTGTGGAAGGTGAGAGGGGGACTTATATCTTACCAATGACACAGTGTTGAATGGAGCTCAGACTTTCATCTAAGCCCTGAGTGGTTCCACTAAAATAATAATAACTGTTGTTGTTGTTGTTGTTGTTGTTGTTATACTGCCCTTCATCCAAAGATCTCAGAGCAGTTCACTAAAACAATAACAACAACCACACCTTCCATTAAAGGTAAAAATAATTTCCCATTATAAACCGGGCCTCCCATTATAAGCTGTCACAGAGGCCATAAAAATCAACACAGCTGAAGGATGGTCCAGTTCAGAGGGAAAGTTACAAGGATCCCAAAAGTAGGAAGTTCTCCCTTTCTTCCTTTTAAACGGAAAGTGATTTTCTGAGATCAAAAGGCCTCACATTGTGAGAACAAATGCTTTAAGGAGAGAAGGAGGGGGTGAAATCACACCAAGGGGTGGGAACAGATGGCAAGGACAAACTTGCCAAGGAGCCAAAGGGGCTCCTGGACTTCTCTTCCTGCTCTTTTGTCTGGGCAGAAGGCAGGAGTCTGCTTAGCCCACCTTCTGAAGATGTTCCCCTTCAAAGAGGAGCAGATCCAGCTGAGTCACTGCTATAAATTATTCTGAAACCCTTAAAAAAAAACAACCTGGGAATTTCTCTTCCTTTTGTGATAGAGAAGGAATTCCAGCTGCTTTGAGAGAGACTGTGGTTTCTGTATATGAGGCCTTGAAAAACTGTGGTTTTGATAGTTTGCCTCAAGATCCATGCCAGGAACGCATGGCTTATTTTAAAAAAATAAATAAATACATGCAGCAGTCCTCCACAACAAAGAGAGGGAGAAATGAATGGCTCAGAGAGACAGCTATCACCACAGGCATGTCTTTTCATTTCCCTCCTTCTCTGAGGATGGAAGGAAAGAAGGAAATAACAGGTTGGTCATTGAATGGAGAGGAAAGAGGAAAATAATGAGGGAAGATGGATGGGTGGAAAAGGAAAGACAACAGAGAGAAGAAAAGGGGAGAGAGTGAGAAGATTGATGGAAGTAGAATGAGAGATGATGGGGCGGTGGATAGAATTTTGGAAGGGGCTTTGGAGGTCCTCTAGTCAAGCCTTTTGCTCAGTGCAGGTTATATATTTATGTCACCTTGGTCATCTAGCTTCTAGCTTAAGCACCTTCAGCAAAGGAGAGCCCTCAACCTCCTGATGCAGATAGTTCCACAGGCCAATAGCTTTTGCAGTCAGGATGCTTCTCGAAATGCTTAGCTGGATCTGCTTCCCTGAATCTTCCAGCTCTTGGTTCTAGACCTATCCTCCGAAATGACAGAGATCAAAAGACAGATGGAAAGGAAAGGGTGGTGGCAGCGGTAGGGGCAGGATGATAATGACAAATAAAAGAATGGAAGACAAAAAAAGAAATTAAGAAAAGAAATCGAACCAGCAGAGTCTGAGAAAAGATAACTGGATGGAAGATTTTTTAAAAAGCAAATGATGGATAGATGAGTGGAGCAGTAGGGAAGCTGCAAATTGGGGGAGGATCACTTTTGTGAAGTCCTTTGCCTGTTCATTTGAATCTCATTCAAGTCATGAGAATAGCCCCAGACATTTAGGTTCACAGTCCTATGCATGTCTACTCAGAAGATGTTTTACTCATTGTCCTTTCTACCTCTGAATGAATCTCTGAAAATTGTCAGTTAGCTCAGTTGGTAGAGCATCAAACTCTTAATCTCAGGGTCATGGGTTTGAACCCCACGTTGGACAAAAGATTCCTGCATTGCAGAGGGTTGGACTATATGGCCCCTGAGGTCTCTTCCAACTCTACGATTCTATGAAATAAAACCAGAGCCTTTCTCTAGTTGTAAAACAAACAAATAAATATTCAGAAACCTATTTGGACTGCTTATCCTAATGTATACCTTTAAAACATGTTTGATAGAACATTCTTATGGTCAATGTCATCTGGCAATGGATTGTTGTTGTTTGTATTATTATTATGAACAATTATTATCTTTTTCCTAGTTTCTCTGTTACGATTGCAAATAAAATACAAAATTGAAGTACAAGAAAAAAGTTACTCAGAAGAAAAGACCATTGTGTGTTGTTGTTTTGTTTCGTTTCACTGCATCATCTAGATAAGCAGCAGCATCAATGTGGTGCATCCCTGCTTCTCTTTCATGCAAACTGCATGCATTATAGAAAGCACAAAATCTAAGGCAAGGGGAGAAGGGTTGACATGGGAGCTGGGCACACCCCTGGGAGAGCAGTGAAAGGTGACTCTGAGACCAATAGGAAAGATACAAAGGGAACAAGAAAGGAGCAACACAGATCGTTCTATCTAAGGGACAGGGAACTTTACACATGCAGAAAGGCCAGGAAGCATCTTCCAGCCAATCCCTTTGAATTTCAGATGGAGCCCAGAGGGGCTTTTTGTTATCCGGACAAGCTGACACCAACATGACCTTTTTCTGAATGCTTGACTCTTTTGGTGTGTGTAAGGGAGCACTTTTCCAACCAATGCCATCTCCACCAAATGGGATTCTCTAAGATAGTCCTTATCTGGAAAGCCCCTTCTTAACGTTCTGGTAGAAGTAGGTGGAAACAGAAGCCACTTAGAAAGGAGAAAGACAGAGGAGAACAGCCTGTTTGTGCAATCCAGACTCACCTATTGAAGCATTTTCTGGACTGTACCACTTCAGGATGCAGATGTATGTTCCTAGGGAGGGGGGGGTGGTAATGAAGTTTCTGCAAGTAGCGAACTAATGTGTTGGGGAGGGGTCTGTCCCTGGCTTGATACTTTCTTCCTATGTGCAGATTCTCCCATCTGCTGGAAACCTTCCCAAAAATACAGTCCCCATCTGCAACCCAAAATGGTACAGTCCAGGAAAGGCTTTACCACTTGATATAAAGTGGACCAGAGAGACTGTTTTAGAGGGCAATGCTTTGAATTAAGGGGGCCATGGCACCTTCCAGCTACCTCACTATCCTCCTAGGTAAACTTGTGTTTGAGCTGCACCGCTTCAGACAACAGGTGGAGGTTCACATGATTCAATGCTTCTCCGTGTAAACAGCAAATCCCCACACCTAGAAAATTGCATATCAGGAACAAATCTCCCTGTAAGTTCTGTCGTCAATAACTATTATTTTTATTGTACGGAGGAGTAGTCCTTCATCAGAACCTACTCAAGAGTTTGTCAACCCAGTGAGAAGTAGGCCAACCCTGTTGTGTTGATGTGGGTGTTCCAATGTCACATAGAGAATCCTTTGTTGTCTACTTTGCCACTGAGGGGATGCAGTATTCTGGACCATTCTGAATGAAGAGAAGTAGCCTGGAGCCATAGCTCTGCGACAGAGCAGAGGTTCCTGGCTTCCCCAGCACCTCTAGGTAGCTTGTCAAAATAGACAATGCTGAGTGAGGTGGGCCAATCATTTGATTCAGTTTAAGGTTGCTTCATATAAGAAGCTGCATGAAACCTTTCTCGGTTCCTCATTAGCCTTTGATCCTGCCCTTTCTAGAGATGTTAAGGACAGAAGAAGAACCTGACTGGATCAGGTCAAAGGCCCATCTAGTCCAGCATCCTATTCTCACAGAAGCCAACCGGGTGCCTAAGGAAAGTCCACAAGCAGGACCTGAGTATAATAACAGCATTTGTGCTTTCCAGCAACTGGTATTCAGATATTTGCTGCCTCCAACAGTTGAAGTAGAACAGACCCATCATTGTTAGCAGCCACATCCTCCACGAATCAGTCTAATCCTCTTTTAAAGCCATCCAAGATGGTGGCATCAATGTCTCTTGTGGAAGCGAAATTAACTGCACTATCTGAAGTAGTCCTTTTTTTCTTACCTGAATCATCCAGCTTTCAGTTTTATTGGATGCCCCTGATTTCTAGTACAGTCATACCTAGGAAGTTGAACGGAATCCGTTCCAGAAGTCCTTTTGACTTCCAAAATGTTTGGAAACCAAAGCACGGCTCCTGATTGGCTGCAGGAAGCCGTGAAGCCCCATCAGACGCAGTGGTGAAGCTGCATGCTCCACTACCGGGGGAGGAGAGCAGGCAGGGGCGTGGCTGGCACCCTGGGGGACACGATGCACATCCCAGGGGTGTGGCATGCCGCCTGCGAGGGCATGGCGTGTGTTCTGGGGGCATGGTGCCTGGCGCTCGAGGGGGTGCGTGGTGCATGTCCAGGGGGGATGCTGTGATGGCACCCTACCAGATTAGTGGTGCTGGGGGCGGTCCGCTCCTTCCGCACCCCTGTTCCTCCATCAGTGATCGGACGTTCTGCTTCCAAAAATAGTTAGCAAACTGGAACAGTCACTTCTGGGTTTGTGGCATTCGGGAGCCAAAACGTTTGAAAACTAGGCTGTTCAAAACCCCCAGGGAATGGCTGTATTATGAGAGAGGGAAACAACTTTTTACTATTCCTTTCATTCATACCATGCATAATTCTGTACACCTCTGTCGTGTTCCCCCTTACTCACCTTATCTCTGAATTATATAGCCTCAAATCTTTCCTCTTCAGGTAGTTCTTCCAATGCCTTGACCATTTTGCTGGCTCTTTTCTGAACCTCCTCCAGTTCTACTGCATCCCTTTTGAGGTGAGGCAACCATACTGGACACACTACACAGTGGAAGTGTAATCTCCCCACAAATGTTTGTGTTGTATCAAAGGGCAGGGGGCAACAGAGGAAAAGACGGCCAAACCAAGTGTTCAAGAAACTTGAGAAAATTTATACTTTATTTAGGTTGAGGTAGTTTCGGTTCAAGATATAAAGCACAAGGAGGAGACAGTGTCTCCAGATCCAGCTTAAAACACTAGATTCCATTAAAAATCTAAATAATAATAATTAATAATAATAATAATAACAAAGTTTCTGCTTTTTAAAAGTTTTGCTCTAGGGCTAATGTTAGTGAAACTGGAAAAGCTTGCACTGTCTGTCCCAGGTCGCCCTACATTCATAGGGAGGGGGTTTGGGGTTCAATCTATGGGAAGGAATAATAAATATAGGATAAATTGTTAGTAAAGTTTAGCAATATGATATCGGTCAAAATTCAGTTCCATGCAAACAAGTCCTTAAATTTGTCAAACCAAGACATTATCTCTCTTTCTCTTTTTAAAAGTAATTTTGGAACTGTTTTAGAAGTAACTAGTTGAAGTGTCTTCCTCTGAGTTAGCAGCCAAGCCCTAGAGGAGAATCTCTAAAAGCAAAGAGGCCAGGAGGTTCCTGCCTGCCTGCCTGCCTGCCTGGTAGGGATGGGGGAGACATTAAAAGTCAACCTATCAAAGCCATACTTTCCAAAACAATGCACAAACTGAAACACAGCCATCTTTCAACATTCACATTTCTGATTTTTTTTTGCTATGCCAAATAATGCGTACCCCAAAAATGCATATACTAAAGTGTGCATTTAAATAATACATATATGGGGGGGGGGACATGCAAAATGCATTATATTAAGGCATTATATTATTTGCAAATGTGTTTTTTTTTCTATTAGGAGTAATTAACACTAAAATACTGATGGATTATCATGAGGATACACACACACTGATGTGGAAAATTTAGGACTGGTGAAAAACAGGAACTGAGAGAAACTGAAACGGAAAGAAAGGTTGCCCATCCCTACTGCCAGGATGACCGTTATTTTGACTTGAAATACTAGCCTGCCTAATCCCAGCTTTGTGCATGCAAGTAAAGCTTTCCCTGAGTCTACAGATGTTCTCCAAGGTCCTTGTATACTACTATCCCATAAGTCATAGCCCAGGGAGAGATAGAGGGAGGGAGGGAGAGAACTAATAAGGCTGCATTCCTTAAGTCACTTACTAGAGGGTAAATCCCATTAAATTCAGTGGGACTTAAAAAGGTAAAGGGACCCCTGACCATTAGGTCCAGTCGTGGCCAACTCTAGGGTTGCGGCGCTCATCTCGCTTTATTGGCCAAGGGAGCCGGAGTACAGCTTCCGGGTCATGTGGCCACCATGACTAAGCCGCTTCTGGCAAGCCAGAGCAGCACACAGAAACGCCGTTTACCTTCCCGCTAGAGTGGTACCTATTTATCTACTTGCACTTTGACATGCTTTCAAACTGCTAGGTTGGCAGGAGCAGGGACCAAACAACGGGAGCTCACCCATCACAGGGATTCGAACCGCCGACCTTCTGATCAGCAAGTCCTAGGCTCTGTGGTTTAACCCACAGCACCACCCGCATCCCTTCAGTGGGACTTATTTCATGGTAAATGTGAAAAGAGTTGGGTTGTTTGTAGGAGGGAAGGAGGGAGGAGAAGATTCAGTTCCTTCCCAAATTCTCAAACTTTTGATGTTTCTTGTAGGATTCCTCATATCTAATGGTCAAATCAGAACCTCTTTGCATTTTGAAGTCAAAGAAAGAGGGCCTGCTGCTCTTGCCAAGCTCCCATTCATAGCAACAGGCAAATGCACAGGAAGTTGTCCACCCCCACCTCCAAATTTAGTCAGATATGCTTAATCCTGGGTGCATTGGCTGAAGGGTAAGTGGCGCTGTGGGTTAAACCACAGAGCCTAGGACTTGCCGATCAGCAGGTCGGCGGTTCGAATCCCCGCGATGTGGTGAGCTCCTGTTGCTCAGTCCCTGCTCCTAGCAGTTCAAAAGCACGTCAAAGTGCAAGTAGATAAATAGGTACTGCTCTGGTGGGAAGGTAAACGGTGTTTCCGTCTGCTGCTCTGGTTCACCAGAAGCGGCTTAGTCATGCTGGCCACATGACCCGGAAGCTGTACCCCTTGGCCAGTAAAGCGAGATGAGCGCCGCAAGCCCAGAGTCAGCCACGACTGGAAGTAATGGTCAGGGGTCCCTTTACCTTTACCTAAGACCTGTCCACCAAAAGAATTTACTTTCCTAATACAGTGGTACCTCAGGTTAAGTACTTAATTCGTTCCGGAGGTCCGTTCTTAACCTGAAACTGTTCTTAACATGAAGCACTACTTTAGCTAATGGCGCCTCCTGCTGCTGCTGCGCCGCCGGAGCCCGATTTCTGTTCTTATCCTGAAGCAAAGTTCTTAACCTGAAGCACTATTTCAGGGTTAGCGGAGTGTGTAACCTGAAGCGTATGTAACCTGAGGTACCACTGTAAGCACATTT
Source organism: Podarcis tiliguerta (assembly GCF_965153285.1). Lineage (NCBI taxonomy): Eukaryota > Metazoa > Chordata > Lepidosauria > Squamata > Lacertidae > Podarcis > Podarcis tiliguerta. The sequence continues at coordinate 21,035,530 of NC_139546.1, read as the reverse complement.
AAAGTTCAGGGTGTTTCCTGGTTTCCAAGGGATTTAAGCACACAGCAAATCCCCAGATGTTGAGCACATCCTCTTTTGACACTTATGTACTGCTTTATGCTGCTAAAGGCTGGCTGTATCTAAGCTATTTGGCTCTCCTGTCAGCTGGAAGAGATGATAGCCAAGTTCGATAAATCCTCTAGCCAAGTTCTAAAAATCCTCTATGAAAATTACAAAGTGTAAGTCTATGGATTTTGGGGTTTTGCTCTCCCGCTGCCTAAACCCTATGGCTCACAGAAGGAAGGAAGGCTTCTCTGCCTGATGCAGAATTCTAGGAGGCTCCTAGAATGGCATATTTCTAGTACCAACCTTAGTTGGTTCAATACCCCCTTTCTGCCTGTTTTGTTATAGCCTAAAACACAATAAAAAATAAAATTTAAAAAATCTTAGCGAAAAGATGAGTCATTCATCAGGCTAGTGAATTAATACGATGCTGAGGCACATTCCCACGAACATATTAAACATCATAATCACTATGGTCATTAAAACTTTGGTGCTGACATCAAAGACAAATAAAAACAGAGCTATTAATAAGTAGCTATCTGCTGTCTTGCTTCCCTTTTAGCAAATGCTGCATTCACACGGTCAGAAAGCCTCTTCGCGAAACTACAGTTGGTGCGTGAAAGGAATTCCATGTAGCCAAACTATTTCGGGCTATCAGCAGGCAGAGGCCCTGTTCTCTTCTAGTGCAACATTGGAGATGAATGGGAGAATTGCTTCTCCAAGGCCTCCGGCGTTGTAACTGGGCTGCGAGAGAGCGTGTGTTTTATTCCGTCCTATATAAAATGTCCACACTTTTTTTAATTACAAAAATTGTTCGCGCGTAAAGAACAGTCAGAAACAAGCGAGCAGACGAACGCGCAAATATGACCCTCGTTTTATCCATTGGAAAAGTAAGATCCACACCTTGCGTCCCCAAGTCAAAAACGGAAACACTCAAATCTTGCTGAAAGTGCGGTTCCTAATTTTGGGAAAGGAAGGTGGGGAAACGGCTGTCCCTGAGATATAGTCGTCTTGATGAACTAGGCATTCAAAGAGACAGGCACACTTCGGGCAGCTCCTGGTCTTGGGCGAGGTCCTATCACATAACGGAGAGGGGAAGAGTAAGGGCTACCCTTAGGAATCGCTCATCTCCAGTTCTTGGTATCTCTGCTAGGGGGTGCGGGGAGAAAGGAAAAATACATAGCTGGCGATGGGTTCCTCCGCATTGCCAAGGAAGGAGGAGTGTGAGATTTGCGGTCCTGCTCCGTGGATGTTTCGGGCAGCAAAGGAACACGCGTGTACCTGTCATGAAGGTTTGTCAGAGCAGGCTGGCGCGGGAAAAGCTGCAAACCAGCCTCAGTCAGTAACTCTTGATGGTACGAGCCCATAACCGATTCTGCGTAGATAGCACCGCTCCCGAGGGCGCCAACTTGAATAAAATATGGGGGGCGGGGGCAGGTAAGCCCCGCCCCGCATAATCGATCACATGACGTAGTGCGCGCACACTGTTTGAATGGCAATGCCCATCAACTTGGGGGGAGGCACAAATATTGGCTCCTATGACCCCTCCCCACCAGAAAAAAATCATACCCAAGGAGAGAAAGTATATGCGGGCGTCATTTGGAAGCTGATCTGTAGGTGTGTTTCTGAACACACGGTTCTTTGTTTCTGAACACGCGGTTCTTGTTCGTGTGCACCTACAATCTAGGCGTCCGTGTGCACAGATGCCCGCGTTTAGGCATACACGTGCCTGCGCGGTGGCTTCCTCGAAGGACGTGTGATGCTTGCGCTTGACGATCGAGGTTTAAGGCAGCCTGCGCATTGGCCTGGCGTTTCTGTTCAAGGAGGAGCTATTTCATTAAAGGGGGGGCCTGTGGGTGGGGAGGATATTCCAGTGCGGATGGGGGTGGGAGGACCTCGCGTGTCTCCCCCTTTAAGAGGACACGGAACTGGGCGAAGCGTCGGGCGTGGGGGACCTGCTGGATCTGTCCGAGGCCGGCTCGCTGGCTTCCTTGGCCGAGCCGCTGAGGGAGGCGGGGGCTCCGGCCAGACCCTCCTTCTCCCTCTTCTTCTGCTTCATCCTTCTGTTTTGGAACCAGATCTTCACCTGGGTCTCGTTGAGCTCCAGCGTGGCCGCGATCTCCACCCGCCTGGCTCGGGTCAGGTACTTGCTGAAGTGGAATTCCTTCTCCAGCTCCGTCAGCTGCTTGGTGGTGAAGTTGGTCCGGATGGTGCTGGCGTGGACGGCCAAGCCGTAGTCGGAAACGGTCGCTGTTCAGAGCCACAAGGCCAAAGCAAGGGGGAGAGGAAGCCATGCGTTAGAATTGCAGCCCCCTCGGGTCTAAAATCAGAAGCACATACACGCCCACCCACGGGGGAGCTTTGGATTATTCCCCCGTTTCCACACCACCTGCAGGGTCTGTGGGAACAGGTCTGTGGCTATCAAGCAGTCAGGGATAGGTGCACTCTGCAGATGCTCAAAGGCAGTCTTTTCTTCAGGAACATTCTAGGAGTATGGCCACTGAGGGTCCTTTTTACTCCTGGTGTGAGGGCTCCTACTCTTTCGCCCCAATCTAGGATCGTAGAAGATTGTGTTGTGACAATTGGGGCCCACGATGACACTTTTGCATTATTCGCCATTGCCCTTTAAAACAACTTTACCGCCCCCCCCCACCTTTAACAGTTTCTGTTTATTTACTTCTTATTTTTTGTACACCGCCTTTCATCCACAACCGCTCCCAAGGCGGCTTACAAGAGAAACACATCAAATCAGTTGGCCGCTGTTTGTATATTATTAATGGAATATTCGTTCTCCTATACTGCCCTTCTCCTGCAGGAGCCTATGGCGGCTAACAATACTATTGCTTATTATTATTTGTAGTTTTAAGGCATCTTAGTTTTAATAGTTTTATCTTGATACTCTAATACCATGCCATCCGTTCTGCTGCCAAAATTGCAATTCCAACGCTCGAGAAAGAAGGCAGAAAGAAGTGCAGGCTACTTGCACAAGTACCAAAAGCGCACACTAACCTTTTGCGCAAAACCTGCACACACACCATTCTCATAATGGTTCAAAGGCACCGAATGTTGAGTAGAAAAAAAAACCTGACAACTGGAGTGGAGAGGCTGGAACAGGACAGGAGGACAGAGAAACGCAGAGAGAGATAAAGGGCAGAAAGAACCATCTCATTGTCTAGATAGGTCACTTCCTGGTTCACACAGAGAAGCTATTTTTCAATGTCTCCAGGAAGGTGGGGAACTCTGCACGTAGGCATTAGTGGAGAAAATAATTTAATTTTTTTAAAATTATACACACACACCCCAAGAAAAAACCCTAAAAGGAGAGAAAAACCTCAAATACAGCCAAATGAGGACTGGGTATGTTCAGTGGGTACGGGGATACTGGCTTTGGGAGATAAGGAAGGACATCGAAGGAAAGAGAGAGGAATAGAATGACGGGAACTCTGAACAAGAAACACTTAATGGTGCAACATTTTGTTGCAGGGACCCACTTGCAAGTTTTAGGTTACAAGTGTGTGCGTTGCCTTGGCAAACAGGTAATTCTCCCACTGGATTTATTTCGGATAAACGTATCAACCGAACTACTGCTTCACGTGGTCCGTAAAGTTAAACAGGATCCGGGGCTAAACTCTGGTGAACTCAGCTGTTAACTCTGACCCAGCCTGATAAGAAAACTCTCCCAATAAACATTCCAGCCAATGCTTAATTGCTAGGAAAAGACACGCCGGGAAATTGTGACACCATCTTCTACATCCCGGGTGTGAGAAGACTGTGGTTAGTGACGAGGGGGGCATACTCTGCACCTGCTCAGGGGCACTCTCTACGCTTCTAACTGCACTGCTCCAAGCCAAGCGTCAGAAACAAATGCTCGGGTTGACTCTGAAGCCCTGTACCGGGTATCTTTATCCGACCCTCTATCCATTCTTTGCCTCTATGCCGGTCCTGCTTCCCAGTCCCCCAAACGTACTGGTCTTTTCCTTAATTTAATTTTTGTCCCTACTTCTGCTTGCAAATTCCTCTGATTTCCCCCAGTCAGATCTACTGGGGTGGTTGTAAGAGTTGTTCATTTCTTTTTAAACCAGCTGAATAAACTGAAAAATAAAAAAAATTCCTTCCAGGAGCACCTTAGAGACCAACTAAGTTTGTTATTGGTATGAGCTTTCGTGTGCATGCACACTTCTTCAGATACTTCTTCATATACTTTTCGCGTGCATGCCCACAAAAGCTCTTACCAACAACAAACTTAGTTGGTCTCTAAGGTGCTACTGGAAGGAATTTTTTCTTTTTTGCTTCGACTGCGGCAGACCAACACGGCTTCCTACCTGTAACTTGACAGATAACAAACAGCGAGGAACTTTGGGGGCTATTCAGGCGACATTCTCCTGCGTGAGCGCCATTCGTTTGGAATGGTTGCTGCTCACAGGCATCAAGGACTACTCCTCCAAGAGAAGGCGCCTCCCTACCCTCCAAGGAATCAAAGACTCGGCCACCCCAACCTCAGAGGATGCTGCCCATCAGAAAAACCCAGCGCTGGGCTGAGCCTCCATAGAGCCAGGACTGCTCTAGCTGGTACTATGCCTGACATGCACCCAATGGACACTTCCCAGTTCCTACATTTAGAGGGGATGGGTCTCGCGGGCTTTGCGCGTGCCCGGACTGACTACAGCAGTAGGAAAGTTGTCTTCAGGATGCCATGCCCACCACTAGACTCCTCTACCCTTGTGGATGAATGGTGTGAGGCAGTCCTGATTTTCACTGGCAGAGGCTTGGTGGAGCAGCATTTAGCGGTAACCTTGTTGCTGCTGCTGCTGCAGCGGCCAATTGCAGGTGTGAAGAAGCAGCCACAGGACCACCATTCTCGACTCGGCTCAGACATGCCTTTATAACACGCGCGTGGGGGAGGGGGAAACACTGATTCTCTTCTCGTGGGCATGGACCAAAGAGTGAAAGTGCCGCGGAATGTTAGAAGAGCTCGTTGCGCGCGTGCGCATGCGTGCCTCTACATGCTGGGTGAAACCCCAACCAAATGAACTGGTGTCACGTTTTCTGAGTGCTGTGAAAGAGCCCTGAGAGGCAATGTCCGTCTGAAAAGCGGCATACACATATCACATAATGAATGAAACAAGCCTGCCTGCCCCATAACCAGATGGGGAGGTGATCCCTGGGAAGGAAAGATCCCGTCCTTTTCTCCACTAGATCCCATTCTGCAGCTTGAACCTCCGTCCGCCTCTCAGGGCCTAAAGCTAACGCTGGCCTTCTCTCTCCCCTCTGGCAACTTTGGAAACAGAGGCAGATTGTACCATCCGTTTCCTTTCCACCCACGCCCTCTGTTCTACATACTCACTTAACCCATTATGGTTTTTGCGTTCTGGCCAGAGATGGGAAAGTTGGTGATGGCAGGGCCTAAGAGTATTGTTTTTCTGGACCAGATCCTGCCTCCATGTGACTCCACAAGTCACGTGCTCTTGGGATGCTCTGGAGTAAGGCACGACGGAGACAACAACCACCTTCCAGTGGAGGGGGGAAATATGGAAACCAGCCTCTGCTAGCCTCCCCTCGTCTTGTAAAAGGGAACCGAGGGGGCTTTACCTGTTTTGGGAGGGTTCCTTTTCACTTTCATCCATTCAAAGGTCTGGGTGGTGGCCGTGCCGGTGGTGGCAGCCATGGGGCATGGCTGGCCCGAGCAAGCCCGCGGGTCTTTGTTCTCTTGTAAGGGCGGGGAAAGGTTGCCAAAAGCCCCTTGCAAATAGCCACCCTGCTCAGGTCCATAGAGGTGGGGCTGGAACTGGCCCGGGGTGGCACAGAAACCGTCAGGTAAGCTTCCGAGGCTGGAAGAAGAGGAAGACGAGGAAGAAGGAGCCACGCTGGCAGGGTAGGCCGAGGGCTGGAAGTAGCCTCCATCCGTCTCCTGGGGGCCGAGGAAGAACTGCTGGTTGGCGAAGCTTGGGCTGCAGTTGGGGACTGCGGAATATCCTGTACCCGGTGGCTGGGATGACCCCGCGAAGGAGATGCCAAGGCCAGGAGGGTTGGGAGGAAGAGGAGGAGGGTAGCTGGAGTTCTGCTGCTGGTGGTGCTGCTGCTGCTGGTGGTGGTGGTGGGCGTTGAGCCCAGCAGCGCCCACCCCCGTCGTCCCGAAGCGTCCCTCTTGATGATAGCTGTCACAGGAAGGAGAGGTACCTGAGCAAGATGGGAAGGAAGTTGTCCCTTGGTCGAGATGCTGGTAGTCCTTGGGCGCGTAGGCGCTCGTCCCACGGTTACAAATTGCATAGTCTAAGAAGAAGTTCATTCTAGGTATTGTTCCTTTGCCAATGATGGAAGAGGGTCAGCCTGTTTTACGGGGATCCCTTCTGCCCTACAACCTTTAGATAGTATGTCAAAAGTTAACTAGGAAAAAGAGAGAGGGAGAGAGGGGGAGAGAGCGAAGCCTTCCCATCTACGGATCTCCAGCCCTGGAGCCCCCCATACCCCCACCCCTCCTTCCCAAAGCCTTCAGGGTGGGGGTGGGGGTGGGATGGAAAGGTGGGGGTGGGGTGAAGGGTGGAAGAGGGGGTCTGGACCACGTGGTCGCCATCAAGCCCAATGAACAAATGCCTCCTGAAGTTTGTCAGATATCTACCATCATCCATCAAGTCCTTGACATTTGCATGACAAAGGAACTTCAATCAAACTTTTCCCCATCGATCTGATTAAAAACACGGATACGTCAAAAGGTCCCCCCCTCCTCAAAGACTTCGGAAGAGAAGGGAGGTGGGGGCAAGGAAGTGACAGAAAGGGGTTGGGGATAGGAAGGGGGGAAAGTTAGGACTATTCAAGTTCTGTTCTGTGAGTTAAAAAGACACACACACCTTCCAGCTCATAAGACGGTAAAAATAATTAGAACTTTTCTTCCTAGCTGGGGGAGAGAGAGAGCGCGCTTTACCCCCCATATCAGCTACAATAGGCTCACGTATCCCGTAAAACAGAGGGAGGGGGGAATGGGGAGAGGTAGGGAAGGCTTCTTTATGAAGGAAAATGTTCTTTTTCCTCATTTAAAAAAAATTAATCACCCAAAAGATACTTAAACGTTTATGGAGTTTGCTTAAAGTGCTTTTTGCTTTCCCTTAAAAAACAACAACACAAACTAAATCCAAATAGCTCTGCTTTGCACATCGCCTTTGTGTCTGGAAGCAGTGTGCTAAAGAGCAATTTAATTCAATCAACATTCTAATGAGTTGTGAAATAAAGTTAGAAACACAATTGTGTTTTGTTGGAGGGGGGAAAACGCAAATGAAATTGAAATTCGATCTACCCTATCCATCTACCCGTTATTTATGTTATCTGGCTATCCATCCATTTATTCCCATCCTTAGGCCCTCCCCACCCTTCACCCCTCCGCTTTCTACATTTCATAAAAAGCAGCTATATTACCAGTTGGGCTTGCTGTCACTGGAGTTTGATTTAGCTACTGTTGCGGGGGTGGGATGTTTTTAATCGCTGCTGCGGATCATTCTTAAAATCGAAACATACAAGCGAACGACTCCCAATAAGACCACTTTACTCCAGTCACACTTTTACTAAGACTGGCAAATTCTAGAACAGAAGAACAGGCAATGTTGAAAGGAGGCGGTTTCTCATATGATTTAGAGTGCAAACAGCTAAAATAGGCGTTGGGTTCTTGAATGCTTCTTCAGAGGGGTTGCTTTCGTTTCGTTTGGAGTAGGGGCTCAGAGTCTCTCTCTTCCTCTCCTCTTTTTCCCCTCCCGAGCAAATGTTGCTGAGAGCCACCAAACTTCGCTGCTCTCCTCCAAAGCCAGCCCTGTAGGTGAACTTTTGGCCTGCTCTAAACCTCTGGTGCTCTCCTCGTGGGCTGAACTACCAGTAAATATCCTGACAAGTAACAAATGACCGTGGGCGTCAGCTTGGAGGTTACTCTTGTCTTCCATGTGCTAACAAGTAAATAAATGTTGCTTGCCTGGGCTTCCCATTCTATTAGGCGTGGAGTGGTTTGCAGTCTCTTCCTCCTTTGTCAATTTACACATGGCCTAGGGAAAGAGGCAATCCCATGGAAGGGAAAGTTCGTAATCATCCATTTATGGACTCTCGAAAGTAGCCGAATGGTCCTTTAATGACGCATCAAACAGAACCCCGAAGAAGGGAAGCGGGCGACTGAAAGGAGAAGTGTCCACAAAGGCTTTAGGAATTGATAGCAATATCTCGTGCTGAAAGGGTGGGGTGGGGTGAATTATAGAGTCCCCACCGCACCCCCACATTTATGGAGTTGCTCTCATCAGATCGGAGGAGCCTCATACGCTGTCTTTATGGGGTATATATTTAATGGGTTCCATACTACAGAAAAGGGGAAGGAGGGGTGGGGAAGTACAGAATTGCTGGAGTTATATTCGAGTGATTTTGGGAAGATAGAAAAGAAAGGGTGAGTCAAAGAGGAACAAAGACAACTAAGGGCGGATCTACTATGGAACTAATGAAGCTTAAGCTTCGGGACACCAGAAGCTAATTTAGTCCACATTGCTTCAAATAATTGGGTCCAGTAGACCCAATTTGAGTCGCAATTTGTATATAACATTTCCCTAATTTTCATCCCCCTTCCCATAACTCAAAAGCTATAAGGCACAGGATTTTTTTTATTCACACCAGTGACTTTGACATGTGATGTAACTCAGTACAGCAATTTCATTCAAAATCTGAGATGTAGTAGTTAATTTTTGTAAAAACGTTGTGGTGATCTGTCATGGAACAACTCCACTGAAGAAGGTAACAGTGGTTACCCAGACCTTGCTGCTGGTTGTGAAGGGGCCCCCATAACTGTTCGAGCTTCAAGACCCCAAGGGTGGAGGTCTGTCACTGAAGCCAAGAAATAAAAAGGAAAGAGGGAAAAATAAAAAATAAAAAACGACTTAAAAGAAGGAAGGGAAAGTTATGTTGTTTGCAAATACACACACACAAGTACTTAACACTTACATTAAATTATTAAGGCTATAATCCCAATCCCACTTGGAATAAACCCCATTGAATTCAGTTGTTGTTGATACTTTTTGAGTAGACATGACTAGTTTTGCAACACTTAGCCGGCTGTAACCCTATAATTGCCATCCTGTTCACCTGACTGGAAGCCAGAGCCCATTTTGGCATCTTGAGGACTAGGACTGTTTGACACGTGTTTCCCGCATCCACGTTTTATTTTTTTTAGATGGACGCCTTTACAAAACCTTGAAACCATGATGACCCTTTGAGTCAGTGATATACGCCACGCTCTCATCAAACTTTGGAGGCCTGCGATCCTAACCTGTGAATCCCGGCAGGTGCTGGACTCTCTCCCTAGGTTAGGTCTGCGGGGTCATCAGAATGCGATTACTTGGGTGTTCTTACATGACATTCTACGGGCTGAACTTTCTCCCGAAGAAATTACTATGGTGACCCAGTTTTGTGTGTGTGTGTGTGTGTGTGTGTGTAACTACCGGTAATAGAGTTTTTTTAAAACTTTTTTTTTTAAAAAACCAAAAGCCATTCCTCCCTTGGAAAGTATGGCTAACTTCAGGTCTCAGCTTGTCATTTTCTTAGTTCCGGTGTTCGGCTTGTTAAATGCGGGATTAATTTGCCTGGTTAAGAGACATCAAATTGTGGTCACGGAAAGACTACTAAATAACTCTTCCGGCTTAAAGCCCAAATAAAACCCCGAGGCCATTTATCAAGTCCTATCAGTGCTTCTGAATTTGAGGGTATGGCGGAGAAAGGAAGAGCCAAAAGTGTTATAGGTATCCTGCCTTCGGAAATATTCGCGTATTGGGTTTTTGTTTTGTTTTAGCAACTGTGGGAGAGACAGGTCCAAGATTATGGTGACGCGCACGATGATGATTACTAATACAGTGGTACCTCGGGTTACATACGCTTCAGGTTACAGACTCCGCTAACCCAGAAATAGTACCTCGGGTTAAGAACTTTGCTTCAGGATGAGAACAGAAATCGCGATGTGACAGCAGGAGGCCCCATTAGCTAAAGTGGTGCTTCAGGTTAAGAACAGTTTCAGGTTAAGAATGGACCTCCGGAACGAATTAAGTACTTAACCCGAGGTACCACTGTAATACTAATAATGTTGTTGTTTTTTAAGCTACCAGGAGTATGGGGCTGAAAAATTCTTCCAAATAAAGCAAGGAATAAGAAACTAGAGGGGAAACAAATAGGACACAAATAGGCATCACGTGGTCTAAATAAGCATTAGGGGCATCTATAACAATAATGTCTTTTTTTTAAAAAAAAAAGATTAAAACAACCAAGTTTCCCCCCCTGAAAACCTAACCAAAAAGCGAGTAGGATACACATGGAAAGAGAAACTGGAGAACTGGAATGAAAGCAAACAGGACGCAAATATGCATCGTATGATTTAAATAAGCATTCGGAGCGTGGTTCGCTTAATGAAACATCCAAGGAACTTCTCATATGGCATAGCAGCAGCGCGCTATGAAAACCTCAAATCCTCCTATCTGCATGGCCGCGAGCTTCCCTCAACGAGCCCTTCCTCTCTGCTTTAAAATCACAGCTAGCTAGCTGGCTGGCTTGTTTAAGTTTGCTGTGTCTCCAGCCGCTTACGACTTCCCACCACCGTTTCGTTCCACTTTATTGCTATGGCGAAGGGCTAGCTGTCTGCCTACGGAAAACTCAATAGACCGGCTTGTTGCAAGCCAGTTTAAAAGTGGCTAGATTTAAAACTGCAACAACTAGTTGTTGGGCTTTCCCAGTGTAGATGATACTGCCTGGGGGGAAAGGTGTGTCGAGAAAGGTCTTTCCTTAAGTGCGCTTGGGGGTCCCAACAGGAGGAATGAGCTGCTTGAGGGTCTTCTGCTTCTTTACATTTCCCTTTGGAACTCCACGGCCGCTGGCCATCTGCTCCCGACTGGGAGTGACTTACAGGAGGACGTCTTTCATTCCTATCACACACACACACACACACACACACACACACACACACACACACAGCCCTCCCCGTCCCCATCCTCTGGAGCCTTGCGGCAGATCTGTGCCACAGCAGAGCGAAAGGGAGATGTCTGGTAGCTGCTCCGGGGAAGATATAAAAACAAGAAGGAGCTCTCCTCCAAAGGCATACATACATCTAATGGGAACCACGGTGAAGTTAACATGCCCATTCCGCGCGCGCACCCGTAACTGGCAAGGACATTCTCCAGCAAGAAGAATAAAATGGATAAAATGCCTATTCTATAGAACCAGGTTCTCAATGTAAAAGAGGGAGGGGAATCTAAAATTAAAGCCTTTGAGTTTTCAGATCTCATTTCTGAAATCCAACGGTGGGAGTGGGGGGGGGCATTGTACTCTTCAAACACTAAATCAGAAGTTAACTCATTTTAAGACATTCATGCTATCATAGAATTACAGATTCATAGAATTGTTGAGTTGGAAGGGACCCTGAGGATCATCTAGTCCAACCTCCTGCAATGCAGGAAATATGTCGCTCTACTATATCAATCTGCCACATTTGCGCTTTGCTACTCCTGTCTTAAGAAAAACACTAAAAGAAGAGAGTAAGAACCTCCACAACCTAGAACAGTGGAAATAAATAAATAAATAAATACATACATACATACATACTATATCTTTGAACATTGGCAAAAAGACCTTTGTTAGAAGAATCTGATAACCTCCCCCCCCCCCCCACTTCTAAATTTGTTTCAGTTCTAAAAAGGCAAAGAACTTGGTGGTTTGTTAGGGCCAATAGAACAAGCTGGTTTTTTTCATATCTGTTTTTCCCATCACATATTTACGACACACACACACAGACGCAGCCTTTGTACTTGCAGGGAACTCTGGGCAACTTTTCCTGACCATTAAAGAGAGAGGAGGAGGAGGGAGAGCAAGACATGTATTTTCTCATCCCAAAGACAGCCCATGGCAGAGACAGTGTGAACAATGCATTCCTGTTTCACTACAGCAGCGCTGCTTCTAAAGCGAGATGTGTTGCTGGAGCTGACGTTTGCTTGAGAGCCACACCCTGCAGGTGATGATGAAGTAGTAGTAGTTTTTGCCTTAGGAAGCTCACAACAGATTACATTTGTTTGCCTAAAGGTGTCATTGGTTTTGTTTTTCGGTTTTGTTCTGTTTTAAAATCTGGCAACCTTGCATCCCAGATGGTAGCCAGCCTGTAATTTCTTGGCAGAGTTAGTATTTTGCACATCTACAGAAGCATTTTCTTCTTTGGGTGTGGCCGTAGCTCATCTGTGGAGCTACAGGGTGCTTGCTTTGCATACACAAGGTGCCAGGTTCAACATCTCTAGGTGAGAGTGTGGAAAGCTCCATAAGAATGTAAGAAGAGCCTGCTGAATCAGGCCAATGACCAGTGCTATTTTTCTAGAAAAAGAGGTGTCAGAACTCACAATGAACGCCTCCTTCATTCCCTTATAATGGCAATGACGTCCACCTGAGAGGTAGCAGAAATGAGTTCCAGTGAGTTCTGGCTGGGGGCAAAAGAAAAGCCCCTGCCAAAGATCCATCTAGTGCTAGTCCAACATCCTGTCCTCACAACGGCTAACCATATGCCTATGGGAAGCCTGCAAGCAAGACATGAGCTCAAGAACACACTGTCTACTTGCATTTCCAGCAACTGGCATTCAGAGGCCTATTGCCTCCGACAGTAGAAGGAAAACACAGCCATCATGGCTAGTAGTCAGTGGCAGTCTTGTCCTCCAGTCTGAGAAATGATACAGAGCTGCAGCCAGTCACTGCAGAAATTGTAGAAAATGCTTAATTATCTGTTTTGGTCTAAGGCATGGGTAGGCAAACTAAGGCCCGGGGGCCAGATCCAGCCCAATCGCTTTCTAAATCCAGCCCGTGGACTGTCCGGGATTCAGCATGAATAGAATGTGTGCTTTTATTTAAAATGCATCTCTCGGTTATTTGTGGGGCATAGGAATTCATTCATTCCCCCTCAAAAGTAAATATAGTCTGGCCCCCCACAAGGTCTGAGGGACAGTGGACCGGCCCCCTGCTGAAAAAGTTTGCTGACCCCTGGTCTAAGGCAGCTTTTGGTGTGCCTAAGTGCTTTCTGTGTTCCTTGTGTGAATCCTGGCATTCCACTGAGGGGAGGCTGGCTCTGGCCTTTCCCTTTGCACTTGTCTACGACTGTTAACTTTTGGCTGCTTGGGGCCATGGCGCTATTTGCCTCCTCAAGATGGAAGCAGTGTTTTCAGAGTTGCTTCCTCCACTGAACTCACTGCAGAGAAAAGCACGTGGAAGACCCACACAAAATTAACTATTCACTAAAGCCTTTATTAGGGACAACCAAATAGTCACCAAAAAATGTGGCAAGCTTTTGAGTTCTCCAGAACTCTTCATCGGGCAATATGTTATACAAATTATCAGGTGGTGGTATGGGGAAAACAAAAAGAAAGAATGAGAAATTGGGTGAGTGTGTAGACTCAGTTCTAGGACGGAGATTGTAAACTGTATAAAAATCCCACCCCTACTCCAGGTGCTACTAATACCAGGTTACTCACCTAGAATTCTGGGATAAAGAAGCAATAGCTACTTTCCTTGTGGCTGGTGAGAATAAAGTCTGGCTTATAGGCTAGATCTGTCCCATGCCTTAAATGAAATGCACAGGTCCCTAGGCAGGCAAAGAGGAGAGAAAATATTGTCTGAAGAGTTATGGAGAACCTGAAAGCTTGCCAGATTTCTGTGACTTTTTGGATGGTCCCCCCAAAAGGTATCACAGAACTTTGGGCGTTGAGGGTTTCCTTCCCCTTATGGACCAGCACAGATACTTAGGGGGTTTTTTTGTGCCAGATGAAATGGTAAGTGACATAGCCCTGTCCAGGCAGTATGAAATGCTCACAATTAGGTCTATACTTCCTCATAGGGCTAGTGGTCATTTTCTGACTCAATTAATGTTACCCCTAGTTTTCAAATCCTCTGTGTGCCTGTGGGCAACCAAGCTATCAAGTTCTTTCTCCAATATGCTGGATAGTCCGTAGGGCTGCAGTTTAGTCAGTAGTTAATCAACTTGAGGTCATTACCATATTTCAGTCAGGGAGAGTAAATTGTATTTGGTTAGGCTGAGAGTCAAAGGCACATGTTTAAAGACTCCTGGTTATGTTTTGTAACTGTAATAAAGGATAAGAAAGACACTATTAAGCATGGCCTTTCCATCTAAGAAGGAGTGGGAAATTTTATTCATCACTGCTCTCCTTTAAGTATCCTTGCAGTTCATTTGTGGCAACTTTTTAGTCCCTTGATATGTCCTGGATTCCAGGTTGCATTTGCCTCCCTCAGCACCCTTGTTGTTGTTGTTTAGTTGTTTAGTCGTGTCCGACTCTTCGTGACCCCATGGACCAGAGCACGCCAGGCACTCCTGTCTTCCACAGCCTCCCACAGCTTGGTCAAACTCATGTTATAGCTTCGAGAACACTGTACAACCATCTAGTCCTTTGTCGTCCCCTTCTCCTTGTGCCCTCCATCTTTCCCAATATCAGATTCTTTTCCAGGGAGTCTTCTCTTCTCATGAGGTAGCCAAAGTATTGGAGCCTCAGCTTCAGGATCTGTCCTTCCAGTGAGCACTCAGGGCTGATTTCTTTCAGAATGAAGAGGTTTGATCTTCTTGCAGTCCATGAGTCTCCTCCAGCACCATAATTCAAAAGCATCAATTATTCGGTAATCAACCTTCTTTATGGTGCAGCTCTCACTTCCATACATCACTACTGGGAAAACCATAGCTTTAACTATACGGACTTTTGTCGGCAAGGTGATGTCTCTGCTTGTTAAGATGTTGTCTAGGTTTGTCATTGCTTTTCTCCCAAGAAGCAGGCGTCTTTTAATTTTGTGACTGCTGTCACCATCTGCAGTGATCATGGATCCCAAGAAAGTAAAATCTCTCACTGCCTCCATTTCTTTCCCTTCTATTTGCCAGGAGGTGATGGGCCCAGTGGCCATGATCTTGGTTTTTTTGATGTTGAGCTTCAGACCATATTTTGTGCTCTCCTCTTTCACCCTTATTAAAAGGTTCTTTAATTCCTCCTCACTTTCTGCCATCAAGGTTGTGTCATCTGCATATCTGAGGTTGTTGATATTTCTTCGGCAATCTTAATTCAGCACACTTAGCACTTACTTAAAGACAATGGGATATGGGTGTTGGTCTAGGACTTCAGAATCAATGGGAACCATGCTCTGGCCTCTGCTACCACCCAGGACACCAAGGGCTACTACTGGGAGGCTGCACCCCCTGCCTGCCAGAAAGATCATCATGGCAAAAGGGAAGATCAGCCTGGTCCCATCCATCAATCAGAGAAATAGCAGTTGCAGGGAACTTGCCTGAAAGAACACTCTGCTGCCAATTCTGGCTTCCCAGGACTGCAGCCCTAAAGAGAGGCACACTCTAGCCTCATCCATCTGTCAAGGAAGGAGAAGCAATTCCAATGCTTCCTTCCTTCTTTCCTGCTCATTCCTTTTTCCCTTTGTATCATGCCTATTAAACTGCAAGCCTGCAGAACAGCCTTTACCAAAGGTTTCATGGGCTTTGAAGACACTCGAACTCAGGATGCAAGTGAGAAACGTGCTAAGAGGAAGACACGCTTGGCAAATCCACACCGTGATCAACTTCTGCCCAGAAACCAATGCCCCCACTGTGGAAGGACGTGTGGATCCAGAATTGACCTCCACAGTCATTGTTAAAACCGTGTTAATGGAAGACAGTCTTACTCGGCTACGAGTGATTGCCAAAGAAGAATTTTAATATATGTAGAGTGCTTAGCATGTTTTAGTTGCTTTATGTTCGTTATTATTGCAGTACAGAATGATCAATAATAATATTTGTTATCACTATTGTTTGGGATGCTGTTATTAAGCAAAGTGCCCATCTGTTTGACGGTCTACATCATGGAAGGTGGGGTATTGGATTTTGTTTGTTTGTTGCACTTCTGTTCTACCATTTTCCTCCAAGGAGCTCAAGGTGGCATACTTGGTTCTTCACCTCTTCATTTCATCCCCACAGTAACCCTGTGAGGTAGGTTGGGCTGAGAGGCGGTGACTGGCTCGGTGTCTCCCACTTCATGCAGTGATACAGTCTCCATTGCCACAGGGCCAACATGGACAGAGCAGAGTGTGTCTGCCCCCTTGCTCACTCTTTACAAGCATCAAAGCCTGAAGCAAGGGGAAGGAAATGCCTCCCTGGGGAGTATGAAGAGGCGCATAACCCCCACTGCCTCTTGGTCATGCCTCGCCCTTCCAAAGCATGCTCAGTGCTCAGAAAGGGCTGTAAAGCCAAGGAAATGGCTTCAGAAACTAGGTTTGATATTTATTTAGACATATAATTCTCATGTCCCTTTTCGTGTCTGCTTTGCCACCCCAGAGCACCACTGCACATTTCAGTACAGCTCTTTAGCAAAAAGACACAGGGTAGCTGCGACACAGTTGGTGTCTCCCTTGTTTTATATTTCCTCCAGTCTTCCAAATTAGCAATTTTCTTTTTGGCTAGTGTACGCGAGAAAATCTTGAAGGTTCCAAACAACAAAATAATAATGGGATCCCATCAGGGTACTGCAATTAAAAGAGATGGTGTATTCCATCAAGTATCAGGGTGTTGTTCTTTTTTTTTCTTGCTTCCTAAAAATATTTAATTAGACATTAGCCTTTAATTATATTTACTGCTTCATTTTCACTTGTGTATTTAGAGAGGCGATAGTGTCACTAATTATTCTTATCCCCTAAAGCACAACCGATAAAAGCCTCCCTCTTAATACTCACTTTGACTTGATGAGGCTCCTTTCCTCCCTCCCCAATTTTATTGCAAAGAAAAGCAATCAGAGGGGATTTTAAAATATATATTAGCGGTGTAGAACTCTGGAACGGTCTCCCTAGAAAAGTTGGGGGAGCAAAGAATCTCACCGGGTTCAATACATTTAGGAAGATTATCTTGTAATACCTCAACTAGAGCTTCAGTAGTGGGGCCCTGAGAGCTGGGAGGAATTTCCCCACATATAATCTTGAGCAGCAGCTCCTCCTTCTCCTCCTCCCCCTCCTCCCACCCCTTTGAGCATCAAAGATTGCTACCACTAAAGACAGGGTGGTGCATGGCATGAATTTGCACCCCATGAAGAATTCCCTTGGCAAACCTCAATTCATGGGTAGTCTTCATTGGCACAGTATTTCAAGGGTGGCATACTGATGACTTTTGGGCAGTGCCCCCTACCCTTTCCAGAACCTACTTGTGGTTTGGCACTCTACTGTGTTTGCTGGTTGACCCTTGCAACAGGACATCCTTTACCGGACATCTGATGAAGCTGTCTGTGGTCCATTAAGGGTTCTGCCGTAATAAATTTGTTTATTATAAAACTTATATCCTGCCCTTCCTCCCAGATGAATGTGTTAGGGCTGTCGCCAGCTAAGCCATACTATGAATAAACCCATTAAAATCAATTAAGTCAGTCATGTCAATTGATTCCAATAGGTGTAGTCTGAGTTATATCTAGCCCTTAGGCTGCAGTGCTACCCGCTCCCTGACCCACACACCCCACACACTAGCACCTTGCAATAAGACTCTTGGTTGATTTTGTCCTAACAGACTAATATACCGGTAGCTACCCATCTGGGAAAGCCAGGCCCTCCTCTTGCTGCAACAACACTATCCATGCCATAGGTCCTTAAATATATAGTTGATCCATTGAAACATTCCTGCTTTGTGGTATGCATGAATGAGCTGGCCTCTGAACAGGTATTAAAGCATATGACTTAACAAGGATCCAGACATCCCTGGTGTAACTAACCAATGGGAATTTTGGAAAGCGATATTGCAGGGGGTTACGCCTCATGCATCTGCTCTTATGAGGAAAGGTTGCAGCATTTGAAACTTTTTCGTTTAGAGGAAAGACAACTTAGAGGAGACATGATGGAAGTTTGTAAAATTATGCATGGCATGGAGAAAGTGGATAGAATAGAGGTTTTTTTTCTCACACTCTCCTAGCACTAGAATTTAATGGACATTCAATGAATCTGAATGCTGAAAGATTCAAGACAGATAAGAAGAAAGTACTTCTTCACACGGCTCATAGTTAAACTGTGGGACTTACTCTCACCAGAGGCAGAGGTGGCCACCAAATTGGATAGCTTTTAAAAAAGGATGGACAAATTCACAGAGGATATGGCTATCCATGATTGCTATCCACATGGCTATGTTCTGCCTCCATGATCAGAGGCCGTGGTACTTCTGAATACCAGTTCTGGAAACCACAGGAGGGGAGAGTGCTCTTGTGCTTAGTTTCTGCCTGAGGGTTTCCCAAAGGTATCTGCCACTATGAGAACAGGGTTTTGGGCTAGATGGGCCTCTTCCAGCAGGCTCGTCTTATGTTCTTACATTCTTTGAGTCTACTCATGTCTGGCTTCATCAATTCATATGTTCTAGGAGTCTCTTCCTGTACCACAAATGTACATGCCATCTATTCATTGACTTTCCTGTTTGTGTGTAACTGTTCCCCCCACCCCGGGTTTGTTTTGCCTATGTGGCTGTATCACTCACCTCACAGAGTGTTTGTTGTGGGGGAGGAAGGGAAAGGAGAATGTTAGCTGCTTTGAGACTCCTTAAAGGGAGTGAAAGGCGGGATATCAAATCCAAACTCTTCTTCTCTTCTTCTTCATTGTATGTTTCGAGGTGGAGAACCTTAAACCTCACATTGGAGCTTAATGTGGCCCTCCAAGCCTCTCTACCTGCCCCCCAGGACTCCTTACAGACCACACACCCTCTCTAGACACACATCTTGAGTGGTTTCTTCCCTGGCTGGAATTTGTTGTACAGCAGTACCTCAGGTTAAGTACTCAATTCGTTCTGGAGGTCTGTTCTTAACCTGAAACTGTTCTTAACCTGAAGCACCACTTTAGCTAATGGGGCCTCCTGCTGCCGCCGCGCTGCTGGAGCATGATTTCTGTTCTCATCCTGAAGCAAAGTTCTTAACTCAAAGTACTATTTCTGGGTTAGCAGAGTGTGTAACCTGAAGCGTATGTAACCTGAAGCGTATGTAACCCGAGGTACCACTGTATAGTGCCTATTGCTTCCCTGGATGGAGGGTTCAAAGATTGTGGGAGTGTAGAAATTTACACTCAATGGTCCATCCACTTTGGCCTCTGGCCCCACCCAGCAGCACTATTTTAACCTCAGAAGATTGCCCAGGTGGGAATGCGTCCCTCAGGGTTGAACAGGTTTCCCATTCTGGTGTGTGTGTGTGTGTGTGTAATATCATTAGGGCATTCAAGTGGCACCATGGCTAGCATATCCATAGTCTAGATCAGGACAAGGTAAATATTGCTTTGGTGTCTTTATACTACATTAACTTGCCTTGTTTGTATATTTGCAGTTAATAAGCTCTCATCTCATGGAGAGGGCAACCATCAGATGCTTAATTTATGCTCTGCAGTTGCTGAGAGCATCAGGCCAGGGCTTTCGAAACGCGTTTCCTCTGGCATTTGACATTTTGAAGGAAGTAAAAAATGGGCTAAACAAATGGTGAAATCTTTCAGTCATTCAATAATTTAGATTTTATTGAATGTGTTCCCTTCTCTCCTCTGACACTTTGGTCTTGCTAATTAGGACAAATAAGAAGGGTTTGCTGTGAGCAAGGATAATAACCGGCGAGGCCCCCCATTTATTAAGTCACTTTCTGTGGGTGGAGAATTGATTGGTGGCTGTGAGTGGCATGCTGCCTAGACCTGCAGCGACTTGGAGGAGTCATTATGATCCGCAGAAGGGCCCTAGCTAGAGATTTGTATTGATAAGGTGTCAGTTGTTTTGCATTGGTCCTCCTAGAGAATTAACCCCTCTCACTTTCTCTCTCCACCCAGTGCTGAATTATCACCTCCTCAATATGCTCTGAGTTCACGCATAGTATGAACCAACACCAGGAGATCCAGGAACTCCCAAATAAGGGATTGCAGTCTTAGTGCAGTCTGAATGGCATTCTCAGAATCAAAGTGAACCTGGTCATTTTGAGTGGCAACCTACGCCAGGCAGAAAAGGCTTTCATTGTAGAGATGTTGGTAGAACAAGTCCTCTATTTGCAGCCATCAGTTTTATGGCCTTGCTATGCCAATGATGGTTTTCAGTTAAGTGCAGAAAACTAGGGAAAGGCACCTTTTGCTACCAATTCTTCCTGCACATCTAAGAAGATTAGTGAGTCAATGAGAACCAAAGCTACAAAACATAGTATTTCAGGGGGTGTGCAACTACATTCAGAACAGGTTGTAAACTCCAAACCTGTGTCAGCCAATCCGTCTACCAGCAGTACAGTACTACCTCTGTTTTGTTTTACGTTTCAGCTTGCTCACCACCCAGTCCTTCATAGCTACCAAACAGCAGCTTAGCCTTTTAACTGCCTCCCTAGGAGCAGATGAAAATGAGAAATAAGTTTCAGTTAACCTGGGGAGAGAGGTTGGGAATGCTACACGCCAAGGCTATAATGTATTCTTCCAATGGCAAGAACACATTCTAACAGTTAAAATGCAATGTATCGCTGATTCCATGAAGGCTAGAAACTTTATAGATCTAGAAGCTACTGTAGATATCTAGGAGAGAGAGTGTGTGTGTGTACCTTTAAGACTCTGTCTTGTTAGTCACTGTAACAAATACATGGTTTTCATTATTAACAGCATCCTTCCAGTATCTAGAGCAAACTTGTCCAAATTACTGTTTGGTGCTTTAAAAATCTCTCCACTTTTATGTATATATACTCAGTCCAATGAAACAAACATCACAGTCCCTCAATGTTATGAATAGAATGGGAGGTGGTATGAATGAGAATCCAGGTATCGAGAATGGAGAAGCAGCAGTGGGCATTTGGGTTATTCAGAACACTATGATTGCTAGGTGCCTTTACATATTTATTTTTATGTATTTATTATTTTCTTACATGCGTATCCCACCTTTCTTCCACCATGGAACCCAAGGGGGTTCCCAGGCAATCACCCATCCAGGCGCTGATCATGCTCCGTTCTCCTTAGCTTCAGCAAGATGGCGACCTCCTGAGACTTCACACCATCCTGAGGAACCATATGCCTCAGGTCTTTATTCATTCAACTCCATTTTGCCAGGGCTGAGCAGCCCCAGAATCTTTATTGTTGAATCAAATACAATAAATTCCCTTGCACACCTGAGACTGAAGGAAGACTTTCCAGGTCATGTCAACCAGGAGAACTTAAGCCCTGTCTCACAAGAAATCACCACTGACTCTGCTCTACAATGTAGGCCAGCCTCCCCCAACATGGTACCCTCCATATGTAGTTGCGTGGATGCCAGCTCCCAGCATCTCTGACCATTGGCCATGTTGGCTGGAGCCAGCGGGACCTGTTCTTCAAAGCAGCTGGAGAACACCAAGTTGGCAAAGCCTGATTTAGGCAAACTGCACACAAATGGTGTAAAAAGTCCTGCTCTTTTAAAGAAAAGCACCATTTGGATGCTGTGGTTTTGATCAGAGAAGTGTTTTGGAAAGGGAGTGCTTATTTCTTTCCCTGCTGGCCATTTTCCCATTCAAAACCACCCCCCTGCAGCTGCCAACAGATGGGTGTTTACCCTTGCATCTTAACCATGTTATTTAGCTTAACAATGAATCTGGCATGGACTTAATAGAAATGATCTTCCTTGGCATCCTGCCTACTTTTTTAATTTTTTTGCATTTCTTGCACTGCAATAAATGTGTTTCTCTTTTGAGTACCACTCATCTCTTCCCCAGGAAATTCCCTCCTGGGGTTGGCCACGTCCAAAGCACCAAGGAAAGCTATTCATTATCCACAATTTTATTTAATATTACTGGCTTCTGGAATATGCTCAAGTATGGCATGAGAAATGCCAGACACTGTCCATAAATGAGTCATTTATTCCTGTGTGTCTGTGGCCTTGCAAATGGAAAGAGAAGGCTGTATACCTTTTTTAGCCCCTTAGCCTCCATTTACAGTTTTGCAGAACTCTGGAATTCGTAGCCCACCTATCCTTAGCCCCAGATATACTGTGGGAAATTCACCCAAGCCGGCCACAGTGACAAATATTCTAGCTTTACCACTGGCTAGAACTTAAGCCAATTTGATCATAGGTTCAAGGTTCTAGACTGCTTAATATCGAAAAATAGTGATTCTGACTCTTAAGGATGCCTCTGGATTCTTGTAAATACAAGCTAGCAAATACACCCTTCATATATTCAGAGACATGTCCCATGTGTTCAAAGGACTCAGCCTACTCAATGAAAAGAGCCTCCAAGGTTTAGACTTGCTGAACCATGTCCCCCTTGCATTCAGATTTACTTCTTTTGGTTGCCTTTGCTGAGTCGTTGGGGAGAGGCAATTTGTAGTTAGACAGTGGCCTTGTATCTCAATCAAATTTCCAGTGGATGGATGAATTTTGCTTTATGTTTGAGGCCTAATCTGCCTCCCTTCCCAATCAAATTAGTTGATGAGATGATTCTGCTGGGGTGGGGTGGGGGGAATGGTGATCTCCACTGTGTGCTCCACCTAATCTTAAGACCCAAGAGGGTCTGTAGGAAAGTGGGTGGTCTTCTAGATACTGTATTTGGGGCTTAAGTCATTTAAGTCTTTAAACACCAATGTGAGCATTACAATTACCTGTGGTGTCCATTCTCAGCGGTGCACTCAGGGAAGCACGTTGAGGCAGAGGCCCAGGACTCCACTTGGGAGAATGAGTAAGAAAACCCCCAGATGTGGCAGGGGCGGCTTACCATATACCACATTTTGAAATAAGGAGATACACATTATCATCTAAAGTGAGGGTAGACAATGTCGTGCTCCCCCCCCCCCCCGCATCTGTTTTCGTACTACAACTCCCATAATCCTTGATCATTGGTCATGCTGTCTGTGGTCAATGGGAGTTGTAGCCCCACAACATTTAGAAGGCTACAGGTTTCCCATGCCTAATGTACATGGTTCCGCCCTCCAGATTTCTCTTCAACACACACATTTTTCATGAGGGTTTGGCTTAATCCCTTAATCTGCATCCACAGACGTAACCATCCATATTTAAGAACACAGAATTTAAAAAGCATCTGTTCATATTCATCTCATCCATTGCTACTGTTTTCTCTCTCCACCCCACCCCCACTTCCTGTTTAAATGGTAAGTACCACCCTGGGAGCAGTCAGCTGTTGTTGTTTTCCTTACAAAATGCTATAAATCTCCATTAATGTGTTTGAGTTGGAAACTTAAATGTGTTCTGCACATGCTCAGAGGCATATGTTTCTTTATTGCTTTAACAGTTCTGAGGCTAAACTCTCTTGCACTGGAAGTAAATCTCACATTAAGCCCTTGATATAGTTGCCTTCCTAACCACTACAGATTGGTATAGACAGATAAGAGTCCTTAAAGGTTGCCAGGGATCAGGTTGAGCCAAAGTGATCAGAATGTACCACTGGGAACCGTTTGCGATGCCAGAGCTGAGGCGTGCAGCAGCACTTTTGAAGCACATCTCTCCCACAAAGAATTATTGAAACCATAAGTGGTTAGAGGTGCTGGGAATTGTAGCCCTTTAGGGGGTAAAACTATGGTTCCCATGATTCTTTGAAGGAATGTTATTTAAATGTGCCTTAAATGTAAGGTGGATGCAGACTCAGAGCAAAATTCTATTCCTGCTTACTCAGAAGTCCCAGTGGAGTCACATCTACACCATACATTTAAAGTATGTTTAAAGCACATGATTATTTGAGGGAAGCCATCTGCTTTTAATGTATGATGGGTGTAACCTAAGTTACATGGGGCTTCCCCCCAATTATTTTCTTCCAAAATAAATCACCCTGGACATTTTATTGAAGGGTGGTGTTAAAATGCATTAGATAGATACGTGTGCATACAAGGGGCCATAGCTGATGTGTTGCATGCAGAAGATTCCAGGTTCAATCCCTGTTATCTCCAGATAGGACTGAGGGAGACTCTTGTTTGAAACCTTGGACAGAGCCATAGCTGTGGAGGTGGGGGGGGGGGGGAAATAGCTGGGTCCCCCCACATGAAGCCTCCAGAGGGGTGTCACTGAGGCTCCCAGCCAATGTGTGTGTATACACAAATGCATGTGGAGGGATGCCAAACTGGGTTTTTTGACCAGGGTGAAATAAAGCCTAGTTTTGCCCCTGCCTTGGAGATCAGCTCCCAATCAGAACAGACAATATCAAACTAGATGGACCAATGGTCTGAGCTGCTTCCTATGTTTATCTAAATTCCTAGGCTCCGAATGTGCTGACACCCTATTTTTCCTTCCAACCATATGTCTGTTGCATCTGGCTCTGGTTGAGAGATCTTGAAGTTCTAGTAAATAAATAAGTAAAGTAGATCTGACAGGCCCGAAGTCTGCCCATCCTTAAGTCTAGGAGAAAAGTGAGGATGCAAGCATTGTGAAACCTTATGGAGAAAATCTTGGTGATGCAGCAGTGCAGCGCTGAGGGACTGGCCACTCTAGGACTTTCATGAAGCTGCTGCTTTATGGTAAAAACTTCAGAGGTATCTTAAAGGGCCATTTGTTGTCATTAGGCATAAGCAAAAGCAGAGAGAAAATTCTGCATGTGTGCTACTGAGTAACAACTGAAGGTAACTGAAATTGACATTTTATCATGAGATAGATACTCAGGCACTGTTAACTCCTGTAGTCACTCTCAGCCTATTATTTTATTGGTTTGTTTTCTTACATTAACCTCCAACTTTCCCTCCAGCAGATCTCAGAAGAGCATAGTTTGCACAACACCATTTTGTCCTCACACCAACCCTCTGCAGTAGGTTAGGCTTCTTCTGCCGCCTAAGGCGACTGCTTTACTCTGCCTAATGGCAGGGCCAGCCCTGCTGCAACCTCAACTGTTAAGCGAGAGGGTTTATTGAGGCAGTTTCTTAACCACAGGGGGAGAAACCTTAAAACAAATAAATGCATTCTCATTTATGAGAACATTTGAATATTTGTGCGAGGCTTTTTGCCCTGCTTTGCCAAGAAATTTCTCTTGAATAACATGCTGTCACACTGCATAGAGTGGAATTTTGCCTCAAAAGAAAGTCCCACTTCAGTGGGATTTACTCTCGTGTAGATGTGTAAATAGAAATGCAGCGCAAATTGTAAAGCAGATGCCTGCTTGACTACCTAGATACTTACAGAATAGATTTCAACTGGTTTTGGGGGGGGGGGGCGAATGAGCAGGAATGTGTGTTTGTTTATGTGGTTTTGATTCCGTAGTGTGGTTTCCAAAGTAAAATTCCTTGATCATATGTGTCTGCTGTGGGAGCGCGCTTGAAACAAAAAACAACAACACTGCCTACGTTTTATTTATTTTCTCACCGACGTGCAAGAAGACGCCTTCCTTGCAGCAGTTTCTCCTTCCACAAACGTGGGTCTTCTTCTTCTTATCCTATCCTTCGCCATACATTTTTATGGGGATGGAATTGGGGTGGGTGGCGGGAGGGGTGGGGAAGAGCGCACGAGAAATGAAACAGGGTTTATCTGCAGCGAAGGGGGAAACGTGTATCAGACCATCTTAGAACGTCGTTAATAAAAAAATAGTCCTTGGATGCAGAAGCCCATCATGATAATTGTCTAATCTTGCTGAATGAAATCTTACGAATGGAGGATTCGGAATCTCAAAAGCTCCCTGTCTTGTTCAGAATCACAACCAACATTCCATCCGCCCACTCTTCCAACCCCCCCCTCCCCCGCGTCACAACCTACCCCCGGAATAATAGAACAGTTTCTTCCATCTATAATGGCTGCCTGGTCGTCCTCACCGCACCCTCCCCCTGCCTCGACTTGTGTAGTCTTCGATTCCTGCGCCATTTTGAGCTCCTACTCCCCTCCCCCCTCACTCCGATCTCCTAGAGTCCAACAACGCTCTCCCCCCCCCCCGCCCTTCCTCTCCCGGATCTCAGTGTGTTACTTTGGCCCACAAATGCGACTTGAATGCCTCCCAAAATCCTGCCATGTTAGGGGAAATACCGGTGACTTAGCAGAGACGTAATATGATTTATTTGTGTATGTGTGTGTTAACATTGTGCATGTCACACTCACGGCCGGCGATCCCTCTTCTCTGACCGCTTGCCATTCGCAACCCAGCGAAGCTCGCCGCCTCCGCCGCCAACCCCGCCCCAAGCCACCCACTTTTAAGATGGGGTTTGCTTTAAAAAATAAAATAAAATTAGGGCTAAGAAATAAAGGTCCTTAGTAGTTGAAGAGCCATAGGCTCAACCAATCGTTAATTCCGAATCCAAAAGGCAGACAGAAGGAAAGAGATATTTTTTTAAATGTATCTTTAGGAAGGAAATAGATTTAATCTCGTGCAAAACCTCTGTTTGCTCTCGTGGCTTTTATTTCGTCTATGTACGTGGGGAGCTTGAATTAGTCGATTGAATAGCCTTCTCTGCATAGGAAATTTCCTGTTTTCACGTCTTAATTTTTTTCTCCGTTCCTCTCTGCGTGCCCCTAAGTTTGGAACATCCCTTTCATTGCTAAAAATCTGGAGAACAGACGCCTGATTCTCCTCTCGAGGTGACGTGTAAAAACCAATGCAAAGAGATTCTAAAATCTCTGCGCCCACCTATTGAATTATTTCTTCTCTCTCTTTCTCTCCTTCCCCTTATTCCGAGACATTGCGGATAAGGGGCTTTTTCTGTTCTTTTTTCTTTTTTTACAACGGAGGGGTGACCTAATTTAGCAAAAAAAGGGGGGACCTAGAAACTTTGGGCATTACTGATATTTTGTAATAATAATAATTGCAACAACAATAATAATCTTTTTGCTTGCAAATTGTGCCCCTTACTTTCCATTCCCTTTCTGGTTTATGCTGGGTCAGTTAAGTAGATGCTTTTAAAATAAAAATAGTCCTGCTCAGGGTGGCCCCCCCCCGCACCTCCCAAGAACAAATCATATATTAACACGCATCAACTGAAATATTTCCAAAGTGAGCTGTTTTGTTGGGTATTTTTTTAGCATTATAAATATTCTAAAGGATCTCTGCTGCGCATACTACATATTTTAAAATGTTAATAAAAAGAGAAAAGAACGTGATTTTTTAAAAGTCAGCAACAGCTTTTTAAGCCTTTGAAAATGTTTAAAACAGCTTTTTGAAAATGTTTAAAACAGCTTTTTAAGCCTTTGAAAATATTTATACTCCTCAGCGGCTATCGCCACTAATTCTTGTTATGTAAACGAAGGCTAATAGAAATAAAACCCCAAAGAATTTAAAGGGAGGAAAACGAAATACGGTCTCCTGCTTTTTTTTAAAAAAAAAGGTGAATGTAAAACAGGAATGCAGCGTTTAATACTATAAAGCCATTTATTTAATCTATGAAAATAATGTACAATAAATAATTTGCATTTTACTATTAAAGCATTTGAATAAATAATCTACCTCTAAAACATAAAAAGAAGGGACAAAACCTCCATCGCTCTTGTTCTTTTTAATTTTTTTCCTTCTTCCTATTTTGTTCTTTAAATTAATAAATCTAAACGTCTTGCTTTGTTTCCTGAGAAGTTCACTTTTTTAAGAAAAATGGACAGACATTTTCTTCTTGAGTCGAGGATTTCTAATGCAAGCTTTCTGGGAAAGGGTGAAATATCTAAAGATATTTAAAAGGCCAGACTTCATTTTTCTCCTTTGATAAATATCTCCTTAAGCGTGGCACCCCTTTATTCTTGTCCGAATAAAAATATATATACGAGATAGAAATACCTGAATTCAGTCAGAACATAGATTCCTTTAAAAGAAAGTGGCAGAAATATTTCTTAGGTTCGGGTCCACTAGAGACTCACAAACCTCTTTCGAAATAAATGCTTTTTCAATGGGGGGGGGCTGTGATCAGGCGTGGGGTGGGGGAGCGTACTTTCGGTTTCCATGGCATGGGGAGCTGTTGGCGTGTGCATGCCTGTGTATATTTATAGGGGCATATAACCCAAGGCAGATAAGGAATGTCGGAGGGTGTTTACTGGAAATTCAAATGTGGCAGATCGAGAGTACAAAGTGTGCTTGTAAAAAAGTCCAGATCTTCGACGGAGAAGCTGACAGGGCTGTCTAAGAACCCCTGGAAGCTGGGAGAAAGCCCTTCTGAGGTCTGTGGGCAGGAATCCACAGAGAAAATATTCAGGTCTGGTGGCAACAAAGGAGACTTCTGGCTTTCCAGGAAGGCATTGTCCAGGGAGGAAGAGGAAGAGGAGGAAGAGCGGGCGCCAGCTGTCCCATTTGGCTCTGCGTTGGGGGCGCTCTCCTCGGCGGGTGTCAGGTAGCCAGCGGGGGGCCTCGGCGGCTCTCTGCTGCTGCGGGCAGGGTAAGGACAAGGGATCTCCAGGACGTCTCCAAATGGAGAGCTGCCCTCCTCCTCTTCCTCCTCCTCCACCTCTTCGCTGCCTTGATCCAAGCTGGCGTCCCCCTCGGGGATTTCCTTATGCTGCGTTTGTCGCTTGTGCTTCATCCGTCGGTTTTGGAACCAGACCTTCACTTGTCTTTCCGTCAGGTCCAGCAAAGCCGCGATCTCCACCCGGCGGGGTCTGCAGAGGTACTTGTTGAAATGGAACTCCTTCTCCAGCTCCAGCAGCTGCGTGTTGGTGTAAGCCGTCCTCAGCCGTCGAGAGCCGCTGCCGCTGTTGTCTAACAAACCCTGGACGTCTTGGACGCAGAAAGAAGAAGAAGACAGTTTTAAAAATGAAAACGAGACGAAATAAAGCCATTAAAAATAATAGCTGGATGAAGAAGCGTTCCTCCTAAGTGGGGTCTGCCCACGTGCGCTTTTTTTTTTTAGATTGAGGCAAGGGCGTGCGTGGGAACCCCTTGGAAATTATAGGGAAATTTTACAAAGTTGTATGCATCTCAGTCAAAAGTCTTACACACACCCACACCCCTTACACATAAGTAACAGTGGAAACCAGCGCTGGGAAACTTCCTTAAGGTCCTACAAAGAACAGAGTGCGGGGGCAGGGCAGGGGGAGGGGGGGAGGGATGGTGCATTTTTGGAGGGAGGCTCAATGGGAAGAATTCCCCGCACGCTCACTCTGGGATGGAGAAATCAGTATTCAAGACACGCTTGTGGAAGTCTCCCTAAGACATCTTCAAGCCTCTCCTCCATCGATTGCAAGAGACGACGTCAGTTTCCTGCCTTCCGTCTTCCCCATCTACCCTCTTGCCTAGGAAGGGGACCTTTCATAATGGGATGGCCAAGCCTTCTTAGCGGGGAAAATAGGAAAGGGGAACACAAAAGGGGACGAGAGAGAGCGAAAGAACCGAGGGGATCTGTCTTTATCCACACAGCCCGGAAAACAGGGGATCCAAGGAGCTAAGACCGTGTTCCCCTCCCAACAACCTCGTTGCTTCTCTCCCAATGGAGTCCCAAGGATGTCCATCCCAACCACAAATCCAGGATGTATGCAGGTGGGGCGTGGGAGGGTGAGGACCCTGAAGGAAAGGAATGAGCTCCTTTCCTCCTAAGCTTGGTGGCTAGCTAGGGTGACCCCACCGCGATGCTGTCAGGGCATGGCTTGTAAAGCAGAGGTCCAGGCCCCCCGCTCCGCAGAAGGAGGCTTATCACATTTTGAGTGCCATCCACCCCAACTGTTAGACCATGTAGTCCAGAATTTACAATTTACGTAATTGCACCCTCTTGAGATCCTACGGGACTTAACCGAGTTGGTGGGACAGAAATGTTGAAATGGAAGACTCTCGCATCTGCAGGGTAAATTGACAGGGTGCCCTGCAAATTACCAATCTATGGAATAGGGGTGGTTTAAAAAGGACTATATTCCCCGCTCCTTTCCTCTGATGTCTTCTTTCCAACCATATTTCTTCTAATCTTGACATAAAAAACAGCTTATATAAAATATAACCCCTCTCCCCCCAAAAAGCGAATTATATTCTGTATTGTCCACCGTTTCCCACTGGAAGCCAGAGCATAAACAAGACGCCCAGAGGGCCAGAAATGAATACCAGTTCGGAGAGGCTGTGTGGATTTTTATTTTAACTTGTTCTAGAGATTTGCTAGAAGAGGATAAGAAAGAAATAGAGAGAAAGAGAAAGAGAGAGAGAATGATTCTCCCTGCTATTTCAATCATTTCTTCTGCTTGGAGTTGGTTTAGGATTAAGGGAGGCGAGAAGAGCATTGCCTCTGTTTCCCAGCAGCGAGCACATTTTAGATAGTAGGATTTTTGTCCTGTTCAGTCAACTCCGTCAGTCCCCCCCCCCCGACACCCCAATTTCCCCCCTTCGTCGTCTACAGACCTGCAGGAGAACCCGCGGCAGATCCGGGCAAAGAGGAGGAGGAGGAGGAAGGAGAAGCAGCAGCAGCAGCAGCAGGGACCTGGCTGGCTTTCTTGAAGGATTTCTTCTCCTTCATCCAGGGGAATTCTCCTGCCAGGGAAGGAGGCTGGAGCGCGGGTCTCTGGGCCTGCCCATGTCTTGGTCTCTTTTGGCTCCTTGGCGTAGGCTGGTTGCTGGATGAAGGATCCAAGCCGAGGAGGGCTTGTTCTAAAGGAGGAGGAATTAACGTCGGTGGTTCCTTGATTGATGAAGTTTGAAATGTCTCCAGGACAGCGGGAAGGGACGTCAGACACTCCGCTAGCGATGGCTGGCTGTTTATGAAGCCTATCTCCCTCTCAAATTCAAAATTCATGGCTTTTTCCAGGGGCCCAGTGCAAAAAAAGGGAGGGGGAAAGAGGGGGGGGGACGCGGGTGGATGGGAGGGGAAGGAACGGTTGATCTTAAAGGCCCTTCCAATATTTTATATCGCTTTAGTATTAGTATTATTTGCAGTCTCCTCCCCCTCCCTCCCCCGTTTTTTTAATTTTAAAAAATCTTATATTGCTGATAATACAGGCGTATGGGGACCTTGCTCTATTAAACTGACGAGCAGGGATAAATTGCAGCCAATCCTGGTCATGTGACCTGGCTCGCCCAATAGCAGGGCCAGCCCGGTTGAAAACAGAAAGTATTTTTATTTAATAGCTAATAATAATAACAATAATAACAACAATAAAAATAAAAATAATGAGAATAAAAATAATGGCAGCTTACCTATCCTTGGGAGAATGCCTCTGATTTTCCCCTTTTGCCAACAAATGCTAAAGTGAGTGTTAAGGAAGATATTGCTAAAGGGCTGAGGAGGCAACTGTGGGGTTGATGGTGGTGGTTGTTACAGTTTGCCTTATTGCCTCGTCTCTGTCTGGTTGATTGAATCGTTGATTTTAGTTCAGTCCAGGGGGGAGGAATTAGAAAAGAAGAGACAGACACCAGGGATGAAGTAAAAATCACCCAGGTAGAAGCCGAAAACTTATAATTTACAACCAGCCCAGCACTGAAACCCAAGGAAAGAAAAACGAGTGGATTAGCAAACTCGAATCTGTTTGGATTTGCATATATATATATATATATCACATTATAAACACTGCTGGAGAATATCAGGTTAGTGTGAAAGGATGTTGGAAAGACTTATTTCTAGAAGCTGTCCTCTTCTAAAACCTATGAGATCAGTTGGGATTGAATAGGCGATAGTGGAAACAGTTGTTAATGAGTTTATTAGTCCAAAGTTTTCTTTAAAAGTAGGGGGGGGAACCTAATGTATCTCCCCACCTTGGCTGAGTTATATGCACCCAGAGACCATAAACTCAAGGAGTTAATTTTTTTAAAAAAAAGTTAATAATATATAATGTCCTTTTTTTAAAAAAAGAAAGTTCCACGCAAACTGTGAGAGTAAAAGAGCAGAGAGTGAGGGGGAGAGAAAGAAACGATCAATCTTTCTCCACCAAAGACTTCTGACAGCCCGGGCTTCGCTAACGTCCTAAAGAATTTGGACGTTCATCAGAATTCCTAAGTGAAGATTTATTCATAGATTTGGGCCTGCTTGGTAAAGGTACAAAATCAGAAAGTTTTGAGTCTGGAGGGGGGGAAAGTTGAAAGAGTGAGAAAGAGATAAAAACGAATCAAAAGGGAATTCTGAGAACCTTAGAATGTTTCTTTGAGATTGTTTATTCAAGCTACATTTATCCCCTTCCACAGACTTTCTAGAAAGTAAGGCTAGGAAACTACACTGAGGAGTGAAGAAAAGCTTGGCAACTTTTGTCCGCTCAAACATCTGTGTGGGTGGCATTGTACAAAAACCCTAAATCTGGAGGAAATTGAGGTTAAGGAAATGTGAGAACACCCCCAAAATCTATGCATGCAGATTCATGAAGTGCTCTGAAATTTACTGTAGTACTACTATGAGTCCCAGTTCTATCTGTTTTTGTTACAAACATTTGAGAACTGTGTTATCTGCTGCAATCAAGAAAGGAACATTAAGAAGGTGCTGGAAAATATATGATTAAAAAAAAACATGTTTTGATGTGATTTGATTTGGTGGTCTTGCTGCTAGTAGTGGGAATATGGATGAAGCGCATTTTTTTGTTTCTGCTTTTCTCTCTGCCCATTCCTTGCAAGATTTTGTGTAAAATGTGTGCAGTCAGGCTCATCCTATCACAGTTCTGCTGCTAGTAAAATAGTATGTTCCTATCTGAAGCATGCTCAACCTTTCAGAGTAGTTTTATAACTTTTTTAATCCATAGTTCTCCCTAACACTCAAAGGAAGAGAATAATAGTGTTCTAATACATTTTACCAACATGTGTAAAACTTTGGAAAGATTCTATTCCTACCATAAGATTTTGTTCCATAATCTTAAAAAAGTGGAGAGCGCAGATGGTTTAAAATGGAGTGGACCACTTTTATTAGTTTACAAGGAGATTGGGGTGTGGTGAGAGAATATGGGGGAAACGGAGACAGGTTGTTTGAAATGCAATTACTTTTAAATGCTTGAGTTAAGCATACACAACCCACCACTGGAATTCTACTTTCTGTTCCATTTCCCAGGCCAAGAGCATCAGATTTCCACAGGAAATCCATCTGACTAATCAGATTTCACTTGGCTGCATTTGCACTGCCAATCCTTCAATGCTGTCAATTGCTGACATCAGTTAAATGCCCTGAATGCTTCGGTCCATATGGACTTCACCCACAGCATCACAGCGTCATGGGTTTTGTAGTCTTGCAGCTTTCTAAATGGACTGCAGACTACATGCACAAATGTTTCAGACATAGACATAAAGATGGATTGGTACCATGTGGTTAAAATACCACAAGCACTTGCCCTTTGCACGTGTCAGTTTTGTGAATGAGAACGAACATGGTTTGGATTGAAGGGTTTATTGTGAGGGTTTGTGTTTTAAGGAATGCACAAATATGGCAAGTGTAGTGATGACTTGGCTGCAAAAATTTATATACAGATGAGTACAGCGGATTCACTCAAAGCATTGCTTTTGGAATGGCAATTCTAGTGTGTGTCCCCCCTCACACACATATTATTGACTCTGTTTTAATAGTCAAGTTTTGAGGTGAATCCAGGCGTATTCTTTTTCAGTGGAACTCAGAATCCATCTGAAGAACATATCAGAAAAAAAATGTACAAGAGAGCATGTTTGGGAGGGGGTACTTCAAACTGCAGATGTATTGCTGTGACATGACCTTTCCTATGCATTCCCAAAAGCAGAGGCCTATTAGAACCTGGTGATAAATTAAACCTCAATTAAACTGGAGGTATGGGAACTTCATGTTGCAATCCTATACCACTGACCTGGGTATAAGCCACATTTAACTCATGGGACTTAGTTCTGAGTAGAAATATATAGGACTACACTGCTAAAGAGCTATTTCCAATGTATGTATGTTTTTAAGAGGCTTCCTGATTTGATGCATTCCCTAGTCAAGCATGCCTTGAGAACATGTGTCTCTCCCAAGCAAAAGACTTTTGAGAAACGAAAACAAACCTCATACTTACAGCGTATTAAAGCCAAATCAATATGATTTTAGTGGAATTCCCTTTATTTGGTGGTAGTAGCAGCACTACTACAAAACAAAAATGAGTGCTATTACTTCTTTAAATTTATTTATGGAGATAGTGTGCAAGGAACTGGGCCCTTTGGCTGGCATTACACAAACTTATTTTAAAACTATTTGAGGAAACCTTTTCACACAGGACTGAATAACAAAGATGCCAATATTTTGGCTCAGTTATATCATCCATAAAATCACATTCAGGGGAATGGGAGGAGGCGGCGGCATTACATTCTTGACTATTGTTGTTTGATCAGGTCCCAATCAAAGTTTCCACGCTCTTATGCTTTTAAATTATAGCATCAGATAATATTAAATTACTTATTGCATGGATGAACATAACCCAGCTACAGTCATGGACACAGGGGAAAGAGTGTTTCAGATTTTTTTTCTAACTAAACTGTTATTTATTATTGGTTCAAGGCTAAAATTATCAGTTGAAACTTAATATACGAAACCAAACATAAAACAAAATTAAAATAATCTTTCTTACAAAGCCCTCTGGCATGAAGTTCTTGCCTGCCCATGGATTCAGTCTACCCATTAACTAAATGTAGGGCTACAGACCAACAATGGTTGTATGGAAGGAGAATATTCATTACACATGTGTTGCAATCCACACCCTCCCTTTCTCTAAGGTGGTCCTATTAAAGTAGATAGAACTGCTTGGGGTTTTGTTAGTTGGTATTTGTAAACACAATGAAACTCACCTATGGCATACTACCACAGCAACTTACACCAGATAACCATGAACATAGAACAATATCCAATCATGTAGGAATCATTTCTCGACCCAGAAGCAATTACTCTAATGTAATCCTATAGACATCAGTGAATAGTTTAGACACTGCATCCAGAAATCTCCATGTCTGTGACCTGATTAATATACTTTGTACTCTGGGTCTAGTCTTAAACAGCATCTGTAACATGCACAATAAGGAGCAAACATGACAGCAGCCAGTGGTGAAGTGCTTTCCCCTATAAGGGATCCACGCATCTCCCATCACATATAACTATGCTTACCATGTGAGTTACCCTGTTGAGATGTAAAGCGAATGTTCCAGCAATTGGTGCTAATTCTACACATAAACCGGCCAACTAACATGGCAGGTGCATTTATGTGTGATGGAACACATGGCCAAGGATAGTCCTGTGGGGAAGGGCCATAGCACAGTGGCAGAGCATCTGCCTTGTATGCATAACCTCCCTGGTTCAATCCCCAGCAAATCCAGGTGGGGACATCTGACTGAAACCCTGGAGAGCCACTGCCACTCAATATAGACAATGCTGAGCTGGATGGAACAATGAGTTGACTCAGAATAAGGCAGGTTCCTTTGTACTTATGACCACCGTAGCATCTATTTTGACCGTAGGTAAAGCTGAACTATGCAAACAATTTGGTTCCTTCCCACAATGTCCCTTCCCACAAGGAGCTTACAGAAGTGGCTAGAAGTGCTGAAAAGGAGCCCTGGTGATAATCCAGTCCATATGATTCCAAATTACAGAAATGACCTCTGTATCTTAAAGTTAGGATACATGGAAAACATCTCACCACCGCAATAGCAACATATGGATCAGGGCTATGAGCATGACAGAAGGGACCATGGCTTAGTGGTAGGGGCTTCATATTCCTTCCATAATCCCTGACATTGTGAACTAACAGTATTTCAGATGGCAGAACTGGAAAAAGGCCTCTCACGAGGTTTGGAGAGGTGCTACCAGTCAGGAAGTCCGTACTGGGCTGGATAGTCTGTGAGTCAATGTGCATTATATATATCCTGGACAAACCTGGTACCACTTTGATAAAACAGGATATGAAAAATCCACAATATCCAATTTATGTCAATATCCAATTATTTCCTAGGGCAGGGATAAGGTACCTGTGGCCTTCCAAATGTTGTGGACTGATAGGAATTACCGTAGCATGTGTGATGGTCAGGGCTGATGGGAACAACATTAGGTGGACCACAAGTTCCCCATTATACCAGAGCAGCAAATGTCTATCACAGAAGCACCAAAATGGTCAGTACCATCTATTAGACCAGCAACCTCCTGTGCCTAAAGAATTTATCTGCACTTGGGTTTCTGGTATAAGTGTAACGCTGCATGGATAGGTCAACCCAAATCCTCAGCAACTGAAGGTCATAGGCCTTGAACAAGTCCCCCTAATTTCTGAAACCCACCACATTGTCCGAATTGCATTCCAGTTCCAAGTCTCCACATCACAAACCCAACTCCAGGGGTTCCAGAAATGAGCGTGCTTCCTCACTCCCCAACTGGGCAGAGTAGAGTCAGGAATCGATTCTCCTTCCTCTTATACAAAGGAAGCCTCCCTTAAGCAAATAGCAAAGGCTCATTCAAGGTGGGGAGGCAGAAAGAACGTGAGGGCACCAGGGGAGTGAGTGACTTTCCTTCTGTACAGCACCGAGCACAGTGTTTTGCATGGAATAAAGGAGGAGCGGTGGTGGTGGGAGCTGCCGGAGAAGGAGCAGCATCAGGGCTGGTCGTCGTAGCAGTAGGAGTAGGTAGCAGACCTTCTTCGCAGTCAGAGAATGGCGGAATCTCTTCCCAAGCCCTGTCCCGAGCTCTCTCTTCCACAAAGCTCTCATTTCGACCTGAATCGCTCTTACAGGCACATAAACGTGACGTTCTAATTTGACAGGCCGTTTACATTCGGTTTCCAACATCATAAAAGTTTTATGGAAACGCGCTGCTTGTAAAAATAAGTTTTCTTAAGGGTTGAGAGCATAAAATACAAATTAGCAGAGCCTTTATCTTATCTCTGTCGCTGTGGCACGTTCCCCTCCCCCCTCTCTTTCCACGGCTGCTGCAGCATCTGCCTTCAACTCCTTTCTTGTTTTATTTAGCGATTTAATTTCACGATAGGTCCCCCCCCCCGCACACACACATACACACACCCGCTCTTAATTTCAGCCAGATAGCCCCGTGTGTGCCTTTTGTTATGATTAATCATTTTCCTTTGTTTTCATTTTAGGCCCAATGGCTGTTTAGTCTGGACGGCACGTGATCGGACCTCTTTGTATCCACAAAAGATGAGGGGTAATTTTAATTGGCGTGAGACTATTTAGAACAAGATTTTCAAAGTGGAAGGGAAAACAGGGCGGGGGGGGGGGAGAGAGACAAGGCGGAGATCGGGGGAGCTGGAGAAGAAATGAACCCCCTAGCGATTAACTTTTTAAGTAAACACAATCATCTAAGAGAAAGTGCTCGGATTTTATAAGCTGTAAAAATAAAGCAGCGACAGTCATAACCTAAGGGAGAAGCGGGAGAGAAGGAAATAGATAAATGTCTTTCTCGTTAATGTCTGAAAAAATTAGAAATGAAACGTGTTGTTCTCTTTTCCACCCCCCTCCCCTATCTGACAGCTCCAAAGCTTTTTTTCTTCTTCTTCTTCTGCCTGTTTTCAAACCCGACCAATGGAACAAGAGCCAATTAAGAACAGAAAGTTTATTCAAGAATTGTTCAACAGACAACCCTTAAGGAAATAAATAAAGTTATCTACTGTAAAGAACAAAGAAAGATGTTTCAAAAAAGAGGAGGAGGGCGTGGTGGTGGAGGAGGAAGAGGAGAAAGGAAGGGTTTAGCTAGTTCTTCTAACTGAGGACTATACAATTACAGTCTGGCTCGGATTTCATGCCTCCAGTAGAACTAAACACATTATTTTAAGTACGAAGGTAACTACTGGCTTTTCCCTAAATTACAATAACTAAAAAAAGAAAGAGAAAAGGAAAAAACTGGTTGTACAATGACAAGGAAAAAACACCATATTCCTTTATAACAAGTAAATACTAAAAAAAAAAAAAAGTACATATTTTTCTTATAAATACATAAATGTTGGGGATAAATAATACAAAACCAACAAAAGGGAAAAAAATAGTTTAAAACTGGCTATAACCAATAAATATATAATATATATATATTTATATATATGAATGTTCACCGGAACACGCGCACACACCCCATTGAAAGACGTCTCCAATGGGTGTCCTTCAAAAAGTTGGTATATATACCCATTAAAATGTAAACTCTAAGTGCAAGAAGGATGCCAGGCCAAAGAGGAAGCGCCAGGAAACACGCCCCCTCCCCAAAGGGCCATTTCCTTCCGCTTCCGTTTGGAGGACATAACAGTTTCTGCTCAAATATACCCTGTTTTCACGTTCAAGAAAAGAGACGCAAAGGAACGCAAGACGCCTTAGAGGTGAGGCTCCCCCGACCCATAGCGAACCCCAAAGAAACGGGGGGAGGCCACCACTTCGCAAGGAAGTAAGGGAGGAAGTAAGGAAGGTCTCTCTATTTTTTTTTCTTCATCATGTCGCCCCCTTGTACATTTTGCACAAAAAAACCCTGTTTTCTTTTTCAAGCCCAGTTTTGCTGTATAAATTAGTTTGCAAAAGGGCACCTCGCTTTTCTCTCCCCCCCCTCCCCCAGCCCTTGGCGGAGGTAGTGGGGATTCAAGAAGAGGAGCATAGGTAGCTCTAAAGAATTGGCAAGGGTGGTGTTTTTAGATAATGGGGCTGTAGGGTGGGCGGAGGAAAGGGGTCAAGGGGGAGGAGAGCCAGCTTAGGAGGGAAAATTCAACAGTTTGTATGTGGTGGAGATGAGTAGGGACTGGAAGACTTCAGGAAGGCCGTTTCCCACTTAACGCCTTAGATTTTTTCTTTTCAAAGAAACCCTTTTGCGGTTAGCTGTGGATTGGGGGGCGGAAGCGACTTCTTTTAAGAAGCATTGGTGTATTCACGATCTACTACGACCACAATTTGTTGTGCATGTTGTATGCTTTCTTTTTTTTACCCTTAAATAAAAGGAAAGAAATTAAACTATCTGTTTCGTTTGATTCTTCCATTCCTCCCCGCCCCCGCAAAATAAATAAATAAAAATCAGCCCCATTTTTTTCTACATTCAAAATATTTGTGTCGAAACCCCAGGACCAAAATTAGTTGAAAATGCAAATTGAGAATGGATGTATTGACTTCAGGAATTGTCCATTTATTTGTCAGGTTTTGAAAAATGTATTGTAAGTGGGGGTTAAATTCACTGGTGAGCGCCCCCCCCCCGCAAGTTCATTGCTGAATGTCAACTGGCCTTGCTGTCTGATATCTATGTATCTAAATGTGTACCTGATTGTCTCTACAACACCTACTTAGTAGTCTAAGATTGTAGATAAATGCATTTCTCTCTCCCCCCATGGGTTTTTATTACAATTTGTGGTGCAATCCTACATACACCTACTCAGAATTCCCAGTGAATTCAATGAGATTTACTTCCAGGTCAGCATATACTGTATAAGAGAGCAGCCTAAATGGTGTTTAGGTCTGGGAAGAGTATTCTTATGGACACAACGCCAAAAAGGAGCAGAAAGTCTGTGAGTTCCATTTCCATGATCTGCAGCAGCATTCTGCCCCCATTGTGTCCATCAACTCCCAACGATTTCAATAAGTGTTATTGCCAAAGCAAACGCTTTGAGGACTGACATCTGTAGGATAATCTTGAGCAACCTATTTTAATCAGTTTCATCTGTATTAAAGGAAAGGAGCTACATCAATTTATACCAATAAATTATTCTGCCGGCTTTTTTATGGTCTGCCTAGGGCATATACACAAGGCCACACATTTTTCATTGGGAGTAACTGGCAGTGACAACATTTGGTATCGTCACTCCACCCACCCATGATCCTGAAAGGGGGAGGGGGAGGCGAGTTCTTTGCCACCCGGGGAGTTACACACCAAAGGGTGGTTTCAAGAGGTGGGCTTGGAGTCCTGGTTTTGTGGCATGCAGGACTCAGTCTTGGGGTTGCTCTGCCGGGGGGGGGGGGTGTTGTGGTGTGAAAGTTTGCTACTGTTGCTTGGCTACAAGCCTTATAAACACACACACACACAACCATAAATGCTCTAGCTTGGAAGTCTTGCTGGTCTCAGTGGAACGTCTTTCCAACTGAGGATGCTTAAAATGTAGATTTACTTGGGAGCAGTAAGAGTAATTCTACAGTAAAAGAACTAGGTTGGGTGAACTACACCACTTCAAACTGCATATGGGGAATTGCATTTTAAAATGCTCCCTCATTTAAGATAGATACACTCCCTGTATGTAGAAATCTAGCACGTCAGGAATATGTGCTAGTTCACTGCAGGCAGGGTTTTGTTTTAAACTTTTTTTGGGGGGGGGCAGGAGCATTTAATAAAAATGATCCACACCCGTCCCTGCAGTTTGAAAAGCTACTGTCCAGAACCCTGCCACCTCAGTCTACCCACTGAAGAAAGAAGATTCCTCCCTGAGAAACCTCGCTGAGTTCACAACATTCGATTTAAGTGATGGCCATCAGCTGGACTTAATTGAAACTAGGGTCCTTTAAGGCCCAGTCAAGGGATCTGCTCCCCCCCCCTTTCCCCCCTTTTTAACACGAGGGCTCACATTCGAAAGTTGCCAAGGACTTTGCGCTGTATGTGCAGAGTGCATTTTCTCCCACCCCCAGGAAACACAAGCCACTCCTCCACACACCCCAGTTCTGAGGATGGGATTGGCCGAAAGGTTCCCAAATCAAATGACGTGACCGGCAGGCGAGCTGCTTGCCCCTAGAAAGCCAACGCCCCCCCCCCCCCATCAACACCGACTCCCGCCTGCTCCTCTTGCAGGGTGTGGGGGACAATAGTAGGCTGGGGCAGAAGGATGGAAGAGGCAGGAGGTAACCCTTCCGATTTGCAGGGCGCATCTAAAGGGTTTCAACACAAATACTTTTTGTTTGTTTGTTCCTTTAAGATAGAGCGAGAGCTCACCAACACAACCAACAAACCGATCCACCCCACCCCCGCCACGTCCCAGTTGTCTGTTAACTCCCACCCCCCACCCGATCTGGCCCCTCCTCATCACAGATGGGTCAGTTTGGGCGCCTCTTGGATTCTACCCTGAGTCGAAGCGTGGTGGGTGGAAAGGTCTGTGTAAGTCGGGTGGGACTCGCAAGGTCCATGGTGCTGGTTGGAGCCCATTTGAGGGGGGCCCCCGTTGTACTCCATGCTGGCTGGCTGGTGATGCTGGAGGGGGTTCAGCCCGTAAAGCGACGGGGCGGAGTTGGGCATGGAGTCCACGTAGTTCCCGCCCACGTACACGGGGCTGCCTTGCATATTGGGGGGCCCGTATCCGCCTCCCCCGTTACCCTGTAAGACGTGCGGGTCGTACTCCGGCGGCGCCGTGTTGGCGTACTTCTGTTGGGTGGGGCAGCTTTTGATGGGGTTTTGGTAGGCAGTGGGCATGGCGTAGGCATTCTGGTGGGGTTTGCTGAAGGAGGGCGGAGACGGGGCGTCGTAGTTCGAGGTCATGGGGTGCAGGGCGCCCAGGAAGCCCGCCGAGGACTGCATGGCTTGCGGGGGGCTCCCCGTCGGGGATGGGCCCCCGGACGAAGAGCCCAAACCTTTCGACTTCTGATCCTTCTTGTACTTCATTCTCCGGTTCTGGAACCAGATCTTGATCTGCCTCTCGCTGAGGTTCAACAGGTTTGCCATCTCCACCCGTCGGGGCCGGCACAGGTATCGGTTGAAATGGAATTCCTTCTCCAGCTCGACGAGCTGGGCGCTGGTGTAGGCCGTGCGGGCTCTCTTGGAAGCCGAGCTGCCCGGAGGGCTTTTCTCGCCGCTGCAGCTTTCTGGAGAGGAGGTCGGGAAATGAAATCAGAGATAATTACTTACATGCAGAAAATTGAATGCACAGGCCTCTTAATAAATCCTCCAACAGGCGAGAAGACTTGCAGCCTCCCCTCCTCCTTCCATTTCCCCCACTCCATAATCATGTCATTTATTAAGAGTTCTGTTCTCCAAAGCTGCCCCCTCGCTTTATGAAAATTTGATCATGTCATGCAGAAAAGGAATCCGAGGCTATTTATTTGGGAGTCGATTATTTTGAAGCAGACCCTTTCAAAGGAAATTACGCCTGGCAAGTGGGCAGTGTTTGGAAAGCAAAATTAATCAGGCGCTCCTGTACACAGGCCTGCAGTGTCAGTGTCCTTGTTATTCTGCGTGATTTAAACAAGCCCACAAAAGCACATGCGCCCTTCTACATACGTGTGTAAGGCGCAAATGTCAGTAGATGCTTGCCAATGAGCTTCTCTATCTCTCTTACACACACACACACTGCTCAGTCTGGTGGGGCAGTGCAAGCTTTCTTTCACTGCAATGGAGGTCTGTGAACTGCCCGCTGGGTTGTGCTCCATGTGTTCCTACAACCAAAACTGGAATTTGGAACCTCTTTCCTACGCCAAACATTGGATAAATAACAGAGTGCTTCTGAGCATGAGCAGAGGGCCTTTTCCCATCACTAACTAAAACCAACATCAGAGATGGGGGGGGGGGGGTAAAAACTTTCAGGGGCAGGATTCATCCTTTTCATACAGACCAGAATCCCAATACATCTCCTTTTTAAAAGGCAAACGCATTCCCGGGAGGGGGGAGTTTTGCATCTGAGTCCAGTGCTGTGGATTGCAGCCTAGCTGAAGGAAGTAAAATCAAGTGTAAATCAGTGGAGCACAGGCCTAGTTCAATGTAGTGGTAGAGTCTTGATGTAATGCAATTACATCAAGTTTTGCAACTGCAGACTGCAGTTTGGAGTGCCGTTTATGATTAATTGCCTTCAAGGAAACACTACAGTGGTGCCTCGGGTTAAGAACTTAATTCATTCTGGAGGTCCGTTCTTAACCTGGAACTGTTCTTAACCTGAGGTACCACTTTAGCTGATGGGGCCTCCCACTGCCGCCGTGCTGTTGCCGCACGATTTCTGTTCTCATCCTGAGGCAAGGTTCTTAAACCGAGGTACTATTTCTGGGTTAGCAGGGTCTGTAACCTGAAGCGTCTGTAACCTGAAGCATCTGTAACCCGAGGTACCACTGTACAGGAAAAAAATGTGTTGCAGGTTCTAGCCCATTCTGCCCATTACTATGCTAGTTCTTGGCATGCATGAAGATTATTTAAGCAAGCAGTTGCAAAAAAATGTACAAAAATCACACATTTTCTGAAGTAGGGCAGTCCATTTTACTACCTCAGAAGTACCACCTCATTCTACTGCATGTGTACTTTTCAACTTTTTTGAGAGAGAACTGCATATAAGATAAATATACCCAAAGATGTCTGTTTCTGTTATTTATATGTGTGTGTGCCTGTACCTCTAAGATATATCTACATGTGTGTATTGTGGTTCATTTCTCATTTAGCAACTTATGTATTGACTACATGATGTTTGTGACATTCACAGGACTATAAATGTGGGATGCATTATTACTAGAGCAGTCAAGTACAACATTTCCCTGTTGCCTAGAATGAACTCACAGGGGAATATGGCTCCAGACAGGGAGGACTTCCTGTCATAACTGCTCTGGAGCTTCCTCTCCCTGTGTGTGACCAGGTAGATGGGTGTGACCCTAGCTGACCAGATAAAAGGGCTGGTCACAGAACCATCTCTCCCTTGGACTCTTACTTTCTTACTCTTGGATTCTCACTCTCCTGGCTCTTAGCCAGTGCATGACTCAAACGTCACATAGGATGTAGCCCACAAGAATAAAGACTGAGATGTAGCTCAGACTTCTTTTTACTGTAACCACAAGATAAAGTCTGCCTTCAGATTACTGCTGTGAACTGGATGTGAGTAAAACTTTATTCTTACTTTTAAAGAAGACT
Organism: Podarcis tiliguerta; assembly: GCF_965153285.1. Classification (NCBI taxonomy): domain Eukaryota; kingdom Metazoa; phylum Chordata; class Lepidosauria; order Squamata; family Lacertidae; genus Podarcis; species Podarcis tiliguerta. The sequence continues at coordinate 20,991,970 of NC_139546.1, read as the reverse complement.
GTGTTGTGTTGTTATTATTTTAAGAGGGAAATAAAGGGGACACATACCAGAAACAAACCAGACTTGACAAGCCAGACTGGACTGCTTAATTAAAAGATTCTAACAAATCATCAACTGGCTTCTAATAAGTTGCAAAGGGAATGTGCTCTGCTGTTTACTCACTAGCATGATTGTAGTATCAAAACAATATAGCCTCTCCTACCTTCCTTAACATTCCCACAGTAAAGAATGCTAACCACTTTTTGAACATTGAGAAGAAATGTGGAAATGTAATATTTTAAGGGATATGTTTTATAAGTGGCAGAAAGATTCTTCTATCATTTACAGTGCTACCTTGGGTTACAGACGCTTCAGGTTACAGACTCCGCTGACTCAGAAATAGTACCTCGGGTTAAGAACTTTGCTTCAGCATGAGAACAGAAATCGTGCGGCGGCAGCAGGAGACCCCATTAGCTAAAGTGGTACCTCAGGTTAAGAACACTTTCAGGTTAAGAACGGACCTCCAGAACGAATTAAGTTCTTAACCTGAGGTACCACTGTACAGTAGAAGCTGGGAGAAATTTGTGTGTTCATCATCCAGTGATTGCAACATGGTGTATGAAACAATCTTTGTAGATCAGAAGCTGGGATTTCATATAATCTCATCAAAGGTATTTCCTTAAGAAATGCGTTTTCACATTCAGGAGTAAGGCATGCAGTGATGTGTTATCAACTGGTGTGCATGCATGTGGGAATCAGTGAAACTTCAAATGCACTGTGATTTTAAAGAAAGTGGGCTGGATCCACACAAAGTTAGTTGCACATAAAATGCAGTCCTAACCTTGTCCACTCAGAAGAAAATCCTATTGAATTAAATGGGGCTTACTCCCAGGTAAGTGGGGTTAGTATTGCAGTCTTAGTTCTCATTGAAATCAATGGGAGAAGGTACTCACAATTTACCAAGCTCTTACTGATTTCCATGAGAAATGGGGCATTTACTTAGAACTCCTGTGCGCTTGTCTGTTTCCAGGTAAGTGCATTTCACAGTCAGAAACATCACTTATTTGCTTTGGATTGTTCTGTTTATCATTGGCAACTTGTCTAAGGCAGATCAGCTTCAGAATGCTTGATATCTGCTTGTCTCCTTAAATGCTTTTTCCTTCCGCACAGATGATATAGGCAAATTTCGTCAGCCCCAGAGCCATAGTATAAGATTTACTCATGAATAAAAAGAGGTTGTGAGTTTGCAAACTATGTAACAACCAAAATAATATCGCTTCTATGTAGGCCCAAATTATACTTCAAATTGGCTGCAGCCTTAATTCAGGCAGTATTCCAGTTCTGTGCACTTTGTGCAATGGCAATACTTTGTTTTATACAAATGGTGCACACAAATTGCATGGTATACACTGCACACATTTCACTACTAGAGCATGTTATGCACAGGAACTTTGCATGGACAACTGGTTAAGATAGTCCAAGAAAATAAATCCTTTTCACTCAGGAAGAAGAGTCCTGGTGGACTGTGTAGTCCAGCATTCTCTTCTCACAGTTGTGGGATATCTAAAATAAGGCAGTCAAAACCAACAACTTCTGATTGCTAGAAAGGCACACACACAGGGGAAGTTGGATCTCAGAGTCTACAGGAAATTCTTCCTGTGAGAGCCACTCCCACTGTGTCTAGCCAGGTAAAGGGGCACAACCTTCTCTCTCTCTCTGATCTCTGCTATCTGATCTCTTCCCTTTGATGCTCCATCAGTGACTAGGGAAGTAAGACATGTGCTGAGTCTGAGTCACAGCTCAGACTCCAAGTCTAATCTAAACTATAATATATGTCTGTAGCTACATTTTAAGCCTGCCTCAAGACTGCTACTGTGAAACTGAATGAGTAAATCTATCTTTACTTATAAGAAGACTGTTTTGCATGTTTATTGTTTTAAGAAGAAGAAAGGGGGGAAATAACAGGAAATCCAGTCTGCAGTAAAGCGTACTGAATTACTTAAATTAAAATGCTAAAGCTAACTTCCTTATTTTTTGCTGACAAAGGGATGTACTCTGCCAAACTCACAAAGGATAATATCTAAGAAATAAATCCTCTTCTATTTTCCATACTCATCCCTACAGTGGCCAGTCAGATTCTTGTAGGGAACCCACAAGCAGGACAAATGAATCAATTCCCAAATAAGAGCCTTATCCTAAGTTTGCTTAGAAGTAGGTTCCACTGAAGTCACTCACACTTCTTTCCAAGTTAATATCCTTAGAATTCTGACATATATATCCTAAGGATGGCATCCAGAGTCATGCAGCTGTTTTGTCCTACATAAAACCTGCTGTCCTTAATACGTCTTTCATCAAAATATCAAGAGAGACAGGGAAAAAAGCCATTTTGCCTGAGTATGGTATAACACTAGCCTTTAGCACTGCAACAAATCAGTTACTTTCTGGCTGGTATTAGTGAGCATCCATGCTAAGCCAATGAGATATAAAATGGAGTACATCACACTTCTTGGGCTTTGATGAAAACACATTTTGTCAGGGATAAAAACCAGGCATTGAGCCAATGACAGCCAGACTTTGCAAGGGACCGAGAGTAGGAATGAGATGGCAGAGTCCTGAGGTGATGGAACAGACTGCAACACTTCAGCATGCAAGCCAGGGATCAGCCTTTAGGTCAACAACAACAACAACAACTCATTGCAAGGAAGAAAGGAAGGCTAGAACCTTTCTCCTCCACCTGCTTTTAATTTCTGGGCAGTTTTAAAAAAACAAGTGCAGAAAACTTTCCAAAATGTTCCTCCCACCTGTAGCCCAAAGTGGCATAACTCTATCTCACCACATCTCCCAGCTGCATATGTAGACTACCCTTGAGTTCAGCAACTGGCATCTATGTGAGCCAATTTCATCTGGCATAAAAGCAGAGTGCTTTTGACCACAGCCTGGTTATCACTGTCACTTGGGTCAGAAACTGTGTGTGGTGGTGGCAGTGGAACTAGCCCACACTGGCTTTAATATCCAGATGACCCTCAAAGCCATGACCTTCTTTGAGAGACTGGAGACCTAATGCAACTTTCTGAGCTATGGACGCATGTGAGCAAAGTAAGTCTCCCTTTCTTTGCACTTTTGCCTTCCTTGCACACTCCAGAAGCCCATTTCTCCTACCATCAACACCTTAATCTACTGCTCCTCCTATTGCCTGCCACCCTCACCCCATCCAGTCTAAGACTTCAGGCCACTCCCCACTTCTACATCAACTTCCTCCTTCCGGTTCAGGGTCTTTAGCAGGCCTAGCACCGCTTTTTGGAGCCACCAATGTCTTGGTCCTCCTCTAGGTCTTAACCTACCCCTGGCTCTTCATATGCCAAGCAAGGACCTTTGCATAATCCCTGCCTTGGCAGTGGCTCACAGTAACCCATCTGGAGCCTGCCATTATTATTATTATTGTTATTTTGTGGCTCTTTGTACAGCTGCAATTAGTTGACATGGACTCAGAGCCCCTCTCCTTCCAATGGGCCTTGCCCTTTGGGTTGCATGCATCAACATATCCTTTCAGCACCCCCACCCCCACCTCCCTCCAGATAGGAAGCTTTGGACTCTCGGCTCCTTCCCCGTCCAGCCTGGCCCCACTGTGCCCGTGCACCTGTGTGCGTGTGTGTCTTATGCACATTGGTGGTGGATATTCCAAAAGCAGATACCTGCGCTGGGGGAGCTGTTTTTCTGCTTGGAGTTTTGCCTCGACTCTTTCATCCAGGGGAAAATCTGTTTGGCGAGAGCGGCGTTACTAGAGCCCAGGCTGGCTTTGCTGGGGGCGCTTTTGACCCCCCCAGGCTGGCTGTGGTTATTGCTGCTGCCGCCCCCGTTGCTGCTGCTGCTGCTGCTGTTGCTGTTGGTGGCGGTGATAGGATTGGGGGGTGGCGAGACGGGCGGGGGCGGGTGGTGCTCCTGAGGCAGGCTGGGGCGCATGCAGCTCCCGTTCAGGTCTTTCGTTTTGGCCAGAGGGGAGGCGTTGCCGAGGGACTGGAGGGTGCAGGCCGGCCTCTGGTAGTCGTGGTTCTCCACGTGAGCCGCAGGCTGGAAGGGCTGCGGCGGAGGGCCCTCGTAGCCGAACCCATTGGCTCCCTGGTAGGAGTAGCCCCCGAAGAGCGTGGAGGTGTCGTAGTAGGTTGTTTTCTGCATCGCTGGGGCTCCCCGAGGTTCTCGCGCGCTGCTACCAGGCTCTGGCTGACCCCCTCATGGAAGGACATTGGCACCCCCAAGGTCACGTGGTGAGGAGGCCTTCCCCGGTGTCTTTTGCAAGCTGACCTGAAAGGTTAGAAAGGCACACACAATAATACGGCACGGCCTATGAATCCATCTTGGTCATTGAAAAGCCTCGTGACATGAATAGCTCGGGCTGCTGCGCGCGAGGGGAGCGGACAGCAGATGCTGCTTGGGCGCTCCTGGGCGCGCCTCTCGGCGAGCCCCTTCTCCCCTGGAGCAGCCTCGCCAACTATTCCAGGACAAAACACACAGAGAAGGGGAAAGGGGCTCCTCATGCCCGCTTGGATCGCTAAAACCGACCCCTGAGCAGTATTGTCCTTTTGTTCTTTCCAATTGGGTTGGTATTGTTCAAGAACCATTGCTGAGATAGGGATAGAAATCTTCCAACGGGGGGAGAGAGGATTTCTTATAGGCCATTCAATCTAACTCTCTAAGGTGTTTCACATAGGTGCCTGCCTGCATACATAACATTGTCAATATCCACACACACATTCATACAGGAAGAAGTCGACATAGTTCGCCGCCCGCACCCCCACTCGTAAGAAAGCAATAGAGTCTTGGCTTTCTCCACGCGAATCTCAAGCCCGTCAATTTCCGTGAGCGAAACCTCCAAAAAAGGGGCCCGAGCAGAAATAAAACCCAGCTGGGAAGTAAAAGTCCCATCGGGGCTGACTCCCAGATAAGCAAAGTACAAGTTAGAGATGTGAAGTCACTTGGTAGATCCATACTGGAAAGGTTTCTTCTGTACCGGTGGTATCATTTTTATATCTATCCACACACACAAACACATTGTATGCATGCAATTATCAAGTTCTTCTAAGCTGAATTCGTATTATAAATGAATATTCTCCTGATATGATTCCCACCCCAACAAGGCACCTCAGAAAAATAATATAAAGTGTACAAGTATAGATTGGGTAGTAGGATTTTTTAAAAATCACTGTTACCTTAAAATCGATCAGGATCCATGTTTTTAAACCAACATTTTAATGTTAAGCATAAAACTGAACTCAGCTTCTGACATTCCGCCAAATGGTCCACTTGCAGCATAAGGCTAGGCATGTTTACTCGGAAGTAAGTCCCAGTGTGCTCAAGGGGGCTTACTCCCAGGAAAGTGTAAATATAGGACTGCCGCGTTAGTGCGCTGAATTTAGAGAGATGGGATGGCTGGGAACATTGTCAGATTTAGAGACCTGTGCTGAATTCTTTGATGTTGGCGCTTTTGATACTGTTTTCCATGTTGTTTTTGCAACTCTCGTTACAGTTTGGAAACAGGCTATAGAATCTACCCTGCAAGCCCTTAACAAATCTGGTTCAGTTGCGACTCCCAAGGTGCTAGTCCGGTATATATATATATATATATATATATATATATATATATGAAACAGCTTCCTTCTATGGCTTCTCATCCTTTCTTTAAACAAAATAAAACACAACCCAGTTTTGCCACCAGGCCATTTGGTTCTCTTGATTTTCTTTCCCTTTAACTTTTATGTTTGGTTTGTCCTCCCTTTATTTAGGGGTGGGAGGGGGAAATTCCTCCCTCAAAAAGGAAAAAAAAAGCATGTATTCTTCTAAGGAAACATTAATTTTCTCCATGTTGGAAGGGCGCAAAAAGGCTAGAATTATTTAATGGGTCAAATAATAAATCAGTAGAGAAAGCACACGCACACACGGAAGGATGAAAAAGAGAGAATCCTGTTTCACTGTATTCTGTATTTCATTTCAAATGCCTTTTTTCCCAGTGAGCTACAATCTATTATACTCCCCTACAGAATGGAAAATAATACTGTAACCCAATATTGGTCAGTTCTGACCATAGGAACGCGCACACAACAGGAGCAGCCTTCCCCCCTGACTTCCCTACATCTATGCACTTCAAAACCTAAATATAATTCAGACCTCATACCCAACCACATGCCCCACCTCCTCCTCCACGAACCTCCTCCTCCTCCTCTTCAGTTTATGCCTGTATAAATTCTGCAGTTTGCAGAACAGCAACTCTAAAAGTCTATGTTGTGGTCCTTTCGTATGTTCCACGGTTTAGATACAACCGTTGCCTTCTAGAAGCAGGCTGTTAAAATATTTGCTATGTATTAACTGGAAAGAATGATAGAGCTGCTGTCTTATTTCAGCTGTTCCTTAGCAGACATAAACACTCGAGTACTCTCATGGCAATAGATTGATTAAAAATAAAGAAGAAACGCAATAATCATTAATTCGATATTAAAAGACTGGGTTCGCTGGAACTGACTAAGCGGTTCAGCCATAACGATAATTTTACTAGGCCTCGCTGGTTTGTTTTGGATTTCTTGGGACCTCTGGAAGGCCTATGAGAAGGTGGAGGCCAATGTCTTCTTCTTTTAAAGGAAGAATTAAACAGTGCATTAAAAATTAATTCCCATTCTACTCTTCTCGAAAAGGAATCCAAAGTGGTCTGAGCGTTCAGTAGCAAAGATTTTTTCGCCCCTTTTGTATCTCATCTTTCAACACGTCCCAAATGTCGGTCATTTATCTTAGTCGGAGACGGGTGGAATCGTAAATGATTTACTCCAAGGAATTGTTGCTGTAGTTGTTGGGATGTGCGTGTGTTTTAAAAAGCACCCCGAAATCTCCAACGGAATAATAAATAGGAATAGTGCATTGGAAATTAGACCTCGAAATGGTAACCGCAGAAGTTCCTTCTCTCGCTCTCGGAAGTTTCGTTTTTATTCTAGAAGAGGAACCTAGATTCTAAATAAAAGCCTCTCTTCTCGGGAACTTTTGCAAGAGAGATATTTATTTATTTTTCGCAATTTTTTTTTTTTTAAAAAAGAGTGAATCCAATAATCTAGAAGCTGGTTAAAGGGTTTGTGCCAAGAGCGAAGGGAAGGCCGTGGAGCATGGGAAAATATAGTATTAAAAGCTCCCTTTAACCTCCATGTTGGAAAAAGAATTCTAAAATTCGCAGTCCTACTCTGGTTATGGGAGAAAACCGGAGAGCCTTTCTCCTTAGGGTGTATTTCTCCATAGTAGGGCAAAGGCAATAAATAATAATAATAATAATAATAATAATAATAATAATAATAATAATAAAACTGGGGTTCCGGACAACTCTCCAGTTCACAGCAAATTGTTCACTACATTTAGAGCTTTCCCCCTTGAAAAATTAAAGGGGGGAAAATCTTCCACCACGTCAAAGAGAGAGAAAGAAAGCGTTCTAGATGAAAAGGCGAAGGAGAAAGGGGGAGGAAAATAGAAGGGGGAGAATAGCAAAAAGAGGGGGGAAAGGGGGGTAGAAAGAAGGGGAGGGAAGGAGGGGGGGAGAAGAAGAAGAGAGAGAGGGTGAGAGTGAGAGAGAGAGGAGAGAGAGAGAGACGCTGCGTGGAAGGAAGCTTAAAGCTTGTGAACTCTTCATGAACCGCGATGCGAGTCATACAGCTATAAATCATGGAGACACGGTCTCCGCCATTCACAAACTGATAGCCTATTTCGGTCCACCTTACCTTAGCCTCTGACGAGAGCAGCGCGGCGAGCAGACATAATATATTTTCGCAGCCAGCAAGCAACGCAATCAATAAGCGAGGAGAGCTCCCCCCATTCCTCTCCCGTGCTCGGTTTTTTTTTTTTTTTTAATGTTCAAGGAATATCTAGAGAGAGAAATCCGGTCATAACGCCAAAAGGAGGGGGGACATCTCTATAGGAGCTTACGGTGAGGGATGCTCGGGTCCTCTCTCTCTCTCTCGCCTCTCTCTCTCTCTCTCTCTTTCTCAATCCGTTTGGGGAGGAGTGCGGGGGGGGGGGGAAGGTGAGAAGAGGTAGGAACCACAAGATGCTAGACAGCCTTCCAAAGATGTATAGGGAATCCTTTGATTGTGGCTGCCCTATAGTCTTGGTACGCCCTGTTCACGGTTAACAATGGCCTCTGGCTTAACAGCAGAAGGCAAGAGAGAGGGAGAGAGAGGGGGAGAGAGAGAGAGAGAAAGAGAGAGAGAGAGAGAGAGAGACAGGGTACAGAGGAGGGGGAAACAGAAAGAATAGCTGACATGAAATCCTCGACAAGGAATGCTTAGACTGAGATTTAAATGACATAATAATAACATCTAGTTATTATTTTTGTTAAACCGGGCAATTTAAAACAAGAAAGCGCGGGAGGGGGAGGGGTTTGAGGGGGGATTCAGGAGAGAGAGATGTAGAGATTTCGTTTCTGGGGGCGGGGGGAACGGAGGGGTGGTTTTTTCCCCCCTTCTCCCTCCTGCTTTGGGAGGGCTTGGGCAAACGCCAAGGTTGCTTCCTGACGGCGTCAGGAGTGGAAAGGAAATATGCAAATAGAGAGGTGGCGGACAGAGGCCTAGCAGGATAGCAAAAGCTGTATTGATTCACGTGCTTCGCAATTAGGTGTCAAGTTATGCTAATAAATCTTTGGAACAGAGGCAGATTTTCTTTCTTTCTTTCTTTCTTTCTTTCTTTCTTTCTTTCTTTCTTTCTTTCTTTCTTTCTTTCTTTCTTTCTTTCTTTCTTTCTTTCTCTCCCCCCCCCCCCCGAATTTCCTTCAGCAGAGCAAGCGGGGGATAACTCTCTCAGACCTCCATTATACCCCACCCTGGCCAAAATGGATTGCATAACCCTCCGATATGACTTAATTATTATGACAAGCATATGCGGGGAGGGGGAGGGAGACGCGGCAAAAGAAAGCAGCATTTTAAAAACAACAAAACAAACAACAGCTCTTGAGAACATCTCCCTGAAAAGTTTTACAGACCTTCTGGGCGACATGAAAGGGAAAGTTTTAGAAAGTTTATATACTTAACCTGGTTGAGTGCTATTGGTTCCCTGAATGCTCACGTTGTGTATGCATTATGGGTTACATTCGAGCACGTCAGACTCGGAGCAGACCTGCTGAAATCTTCAATTAGTCCATTGATGTCAATAGGTCTACTCTGAGTATGGCTTAGTCAGATGCCACCCATAATGCAAGCGTTCACACATAGGGAGGAAGAAGAAAGACTGACTGATCTACATTTCCGGCACCTCTCACCGTGTTATGCTGAACATTTGGGATGCAAAGTTTCATTCAGTTTATTGGGATTTACTTGCAAGCGACTGTGATTGGGGCAGGAATGTGATAAGTTCACCTGACACAGGGAAGTTATTTAACATTAGATAGATGATAGATAGATAGATGGATAGATAGATGACGTCTCTTTAAGTCACTCAAGATTTATGACCCCCTTCCCTGCTCATAACACAAGGCGCTTTGCTTGCCAAGACAAAAACGTTTTCGCTCTGCTTTTGCTGCTGACCTGAAAGGGAGCTGTCGCTACAAACTGAGTGTGGGAGGAAGAAGTTGAGGTGTCTGCACATTTTTGGGTGCGTGCGTGCGAGGCAGAGGAAGAAGGGAAAAGGGGAGCTATTGTTATTCTCTCCCCCTCCTTCTTTTTGCACCTCTACCTTGAAGGGGGTAATTGCTGAATCAAGGGGAAACTGGCATTCAGAAAGGGAGTGGACTCTGGAATTAGCTCATTCCTTTCTTGGGATGTTCTGAGTGCTCCCCATCTTTGAGAATGGTTCTGTTTGGGAAAAACTTTTTCACTTAACTTTTCAGACCTAACTTGGTCTCTCATGCCTAAAATTGCAAGTGACTTTATCCACCCGGACAATGTTACCTTATTCCTGTCCACTTTGGCTTTTTTGTATGAGTTATGAAAAGAAATCCTAGATCTGCATGCGATGGTGGGCTATTTTCTGCTTTGGAAGACCATCCTGAGATTGGACGCTCAACTGAACCATGGTATTCAAGAAGAACTTCATTGGCAAAACACGTCCTGTGGAATTCTCCGGGTGGAACTTAGAAGTCTGCTGCTGGACAATAAGTAGTGCCTGCACGGATGGTAAACATAACTTTCAGAAGGGGCAAGCACTTTTATTGGCATAAACACTCCCTTTCTTTTCTTTTAAAAAACGAATTAGTAGCATTGTATTGAGTATGTTTTTTTGAATTTCCAGGTCTACTGTCCTTTTAGTCCTTCCAAGATTTAAGGCTGCAATCCCATGCGTATCTGGGAGTAAAATCCATTGAATTCAGTGTGGGTTACATCCGAGAAGGACTGCTGAAATCTAAACGCTAGGGAGTAAGTCCCATTGAACATACCAGGTCGTCCTTCTGACTTACATGCTGAGGACTACGATGCATGGAATAGAGGCTCAAAACAAGACCAGGGTAGAAAGCAAAACGATTAAGTGCAGAATGTAAAGTATCAAACTTTCTGTTAAAAAAAAGAGAGAGAGAGGCCTTGAATAAATCCTTAAGGTCTTTCTGAAACTGGTATGGCATAGGGGCTGCTGGCGGTGCACTTTAGGCGGGACCCACAATAGGTCAGGGGTGTTTTCTTAAAACTCACCAGTTCCTAGGCTGCTGGTCCTGAAGGTATAATGGAGAAGTACAATTTGAAAAAGGAGGGGACCTGTTTAAAAGAGAGAACAAGAGAAAGAGAGGGAGAGAGACACATACAGAGAGAGGGGAAAGGCGGGGGACGTGTTGGACCGTTTAGTAAAAGTATAGAACGTAAAAACAGACAAGTTTGGGACAGGAGGCGAATAAATCACTTTGGGTAAAAAATAGCCCCCTCCGTTCTATAATACCACTGTCCAAACACTCCTACCGCAGATTCGCCAACAGGACCCAGGTCTTTACCACCGTCGTTCGCTCACTTTAATAGTTGCCAGCTAACGTTTACATGTGTGTGCTGGGAGCCAACCGAAGTTAAAGATGATGCATGGACACAGAAGAGCCATACTTTAGGCGCGAAAGCACGCATTTAGGAGACATTTCGTTCCGAATATTTCCTTGCAGACTGGACTGAGAGAGGGTTGCCCGATTGCGGAGAGGGTGTTGTTAGCAAGAGGCTTTTGATGTTCTCTAAGGTTGTTAGGGTACGGTTTCCCGCGGTTGGGGTGGGTGGGTGGGGAGTTAATGGGTTTATTTTTTCCTGTTGGTGAACTTAATGTCTTTCGATTAAAATAACAGGAATAACCTAACCTGGGAGGAATATCCAGATCCATTTATTTTATTTCTTATATGCTTAGCACGTCGTGGTTTTTAAACTTTGGCAGTATATTCGCGAGGGGCGGGGTCCGAGAGAAGGGAGAAGCAGCCCCAGTTCATTTACCTGCAAGTAAGCCTCGCTTATTTTCAAACGAGTACGTGTGTACACAACACACACACACAGGTCCTTCTGAGTCTTTGAGTCTTTGCAATAGGGCATACACGAACCCAACGCATATAAACAGGGGCTATTGCTCTCAAGTTAAAGCCTGCCGGAGATCCCAACTTTAATCCCACCGAGGTCTAGTAAGATTCAGAAGGGTAGTCAGATGGTGTCTGGCGAACAAAATGGGCCGAAGGAGAAAGCGAATTCGCCAAACAATTAACCGAGGATTTGTGGAAGGCGAACTACTTTGAGATTTATCACTGAAGCTTGGGTAAGGTTTTGGTTTAGGGGGGAAAACGAGAGGGAGGGAGAGGGAGAGATCATTTAAAAATATTTTCGTTTGGGGAAACATTTCTTGGCTTTAATAACCCGGTTTTCCGTTCTGAATGCTAATATTATTAATCTGCAATAAAAACGTCCGCTAACCACACACCAACACTCCCCGAACGGTATCCCTGCATGTCACAGAACCTCTGGAATATAAATCACGCCCGGGAGGCCCCAGCTGCCCCCATCGCAATTCTGCGGCCTTTGGCAATAATTCCAGCTTCATTCCGCCTGCTTCTTGTTGTTCCTAGAGGCGCCCGCCCCTATGAACGGCCACCGAGCTGGCACCGGGCCACTTATACCACTTGCAATCATCGGTGTGCTATTTCTGGCTCTGAGTTTAAATTATTCGTTCTTTGCATCATAAATAAAGTTGTTGCTTTTTTGTTTGTTTTGTTTCATTGTGAAGTGTTTCTATGTGTGAGAAGTCTAGCAGATAATAATAATAATAATAATAATAATAATAATAATAATAATAATAATCTCACGCTTCTAGAACTCAGTGAATAAACCTAGTGGCAGCAAAATGAGGCCAAAGCAAATGAAGGCAGCTTACTAAAACGATTTCTGCTAACCTGCTACTGCTGCCCCAGTTCATTAACTACAGTTTGCACGTTCAGCTGCGAGTCATCCAGTTTTGCCTTAGTATGATGATAAGACAGTGAGTGGCATAAAATGCACGTGTGAAGTGGTCCTGAGCACCTTCAGGGAGATGTCATTCCCATCTTTTTAAATCTCGGCTGCTGGCTTTTGGAGGGCAGGGGTAGTGCGCCAGGGAGGTGGGTCACCAAGACAGCCCCATAAGTGGTGTTAGCCGTTGGATAGGGGGCAGAAGTGCAGCAAGTCTAAAAGACATAAAATCCTACAGGAAAGGGGAAAGTGCCTTCAGGAAGGATAAAACTTCCTCCCCCCACACCAAAATCCGTCTATTTTAATGGGGTAAAGTTTCTGCCCAGTACCCACCAAAAAGATGGAAAAGCAGCAAAAAGACAGAAACTCTCCCATTCTAGTGTTTGGTAGTGTTTTCTGGTCATCTTCATGTATTTTCTTAAACATAAGGTTTTCTATGTGGCCTGATGGCATTACTTAATACTGTTGTTATTTATTGCAGAAATACTGTTTTGTCTGTCCATCTGTCTATCCATCATCCATCCATCCATCCAACCATCCATTACGTTTTTATCTTCCCTTTCTGCTGTGGAAATCAAGGCTACCAGTAGTGGTAGCACATTATGGAATAGGGGCAGGTAACCTCAGACCTTAGGTGGCCCTCTAGATATCTTTACCTGGCCCTTGGGGCTCTCCCCAGGCCACAGCCATCTCTACAGCCCTGCCTGCCACCCTCCTCAAGTATTCTTGCCTGGCTGGAATGTATTATGGAACTCTGATAATGGCTCTTGCTTGCCTTGATGGAGGATGAATAAGGGTGAGTGAATGTGTGTAGAAATCAGACATCAACACAAAGGTAACATTTGCATTCATTGCTCCACCCACATTTGTCTCTGGCCCCTCCCAGTACTGGCATGTGGTCTCTGGTTGCCCAGAAGCCAGCGAAAGATGCGGACTGAAAAAGCTTCCCCAAAGCTGTTGTAGGACGGGAAATCTTTATATGGGTCCTTTTGTATAGAAATTCTCTACAAACCTTGTTTATTTTATTTAACACCAGTGATGCTTCACTGTAGCTATAGTTGTTTTTAATCTATCTATCCATGTAGTCATCTATGGAATGCATATTTGTGCTTATGGCTCTAAAACTTTGTATAAGTTATATAGACATAGAGCTTCCTGATGGAGGGTTGGGTAAAACCTGTTGTTTATGGCCCAACTATTAGGGAAAGCGAGGTAGCTGCCCCAGGCAGTTGATTTTGGGTGTCACAAAAGGGCATCACATTATTAGTCATGTTATATATTGTTATTGGGTTCTTTTTGTTAGTACTTTCACTGTCTGGGAGTTTTCTTCTTCTTCTTCTTTTTTACTTCAGCTGCCAAAATACCCTGACCAATCTTGGGCACCTGACGGAGGGAGGTGACTGCGGGAAGTAGTGCTGTTTGCTGTTACACTTCAGGCGGCAAAATATATTGAGCAAACCCTATTGTTCTGTCATAAGTGAACAGGGAAATGTTCCCGGAAGCCAGCAGTACTTACTACAATATTTATCTGTTTTTGTTTTTTTTGTTTTAGGGATTTGTATCCTAAGATGTCTTCCCTGGTTACATAGGAGCAGGTTGAAGAGAACTTAAGTTCTAAAGAACTTGGTTTGGGTGCAAGCGAAATTTACATCCAAATAAGTGTGCGATTAACATTCTCCCTCCTCCTCCTTAATCCTCTCATAGCCACACGTGCACGCAAACTCTACCCATGCGCCTACTCGGGATAAACCAGCATCTCTCTATCCGATTGTTTCCCTTGATGGATTGTAACTCTTTCTCCCCCACGACCTTTGGTTTAGAAGCCTAATAGCTCACCGGATTAATGGTCAATCAACGGAAGTAGTTTTAAATTGCCTCCAAAGTATAAAACATAAACAACAACACCAGCCAAAAGGGGGAAGGAAAGAGAGACGCCCCCCACAATCCCAGTCTGTTTTGTGCTCCACCCTCTTGGGGGGGCACTTTGTCTTGTGTAAGTGGTCCCTGGGTCTTGTTCTGCAGTTGGACTGGCTGGAGAGGGGAGGCGTGGGCGCACTTTACTAGTACGGGACAGTCCAGCACATATTTAAAAAGGAGGAAGATCAGAGAACCTGAGTAACTCTCCCCAAGCAGAAACGTGCATCTGGATTTCCATGGAAACTACCAGGGAACGTGTTTCGTATCAAATGCGAGGGCTTTCTTGTCTAAGCACAGGGACAACCTGACCACAAGCTGATTCTGAATGCTGTTTACTGCTAAGGCTGCAATCCTATGCGGTTACCTGAAAGTAAGAGCCACTGGACACCGTAGGACCTACTTCACATCATGAAGTGTTCGTGTGAGCGGGACCTTGAGATACTAGGCAGCTGACCTCTTGCATTGTCTTTCTTTCGAATTATGAAATAAAGGACTGAACCATACTTTCACGACGTGACCATTTTCAAATTTCTCTTTCTGTGTTTTCTTAAAATACTTACACCTCGCACCTTACTGTTCCGACCTGATTAACTTCACGCTGGCAAACTTATTAGGTTCTTGCTACCGAGTTTTATTACTTGGATCTATGTGTTCCGGGCGGAAAGGAGAAAAAATCGGGAAGGAGGAAAGGGAAGAATGGATGGCATTCAAGGAAGCTTTACTTAGAGTAGTCCCATTAAAAGTAATGGGCCTAACTTAGTCATATCCCTTAATTTTCATGGACGTACTCTGAGTAAAACTTAGTTGAGTAGCAACCAATCTTTTTTGCAGCTTCCATAGGCGACACCCTGCGGTCCCTCCTTCAGCAAGGGTGAAATTGACGAAGGAAATCACGACATCTCCGTTATTTCACTGAGCAGTTTAGCCTTTCTGGCTCACTTCTCCTCCTCCTCCTTCTCCTCCTCTCCCCCCCCCCCCCCGATTCAAATTTTCAGCGTTGTTATCTCTTCCTGGCCGGAGATAACCGTGGGAGCACGGAGAAGCACTTCCTGGTTTACTAGAAAGCTGCTCCGAGCTGGCCTGGAGGAGGCCCAGTTCCACACCCACGCTCGACCTCTTAATAGCAGCGTCCATTGGGAGAAAATAGCGCTTCCCTGGGAGCCCGTGTAGCGTTTTTGAAAACCTTACTTCCGCATAATTTCTGCAGAACTTCATTCGGGGCAGATAAAACTCGATTAGCTCCTCAGCAACGCTGCCATTTTAGTCGTGCTTACTAGGAAAGGCCAATTGAATTCAGTAGGACTTACTTCCACGTAAACATATTTAAGGCCTTGGCTATTTTCCCTATTTTTCCATTCTGAAGGAAATCAGCCCTGAGTGCTCACTGGAAGGACAGATCGTGAAGCTGAGGCTCCAATACTTTGGCCACCTCATGAGAAGAGAAGACTCCCTGGAAAAGACCCTGATGTTAGGAAAGATGGAGGGCACAAGGAGAAGGGGACGACAGAGGATGAGATGGTTGGATGGTGTTCTTGAAGCTACCAGCATGAGTTTGATCAAACTGCGGGAGGCAGTGGAAGACAGGGGTGCCTGGCGTGCTCTGGTCCATGGGGTCACGAAGAGTCGGACACGACTAAACGACTAAACAACAAAAAAATTTCCTAGCTGGGAAATTAAAGTGGATTGTGAGGTGGATGGGGACTAAAGTGAAGACTCCACCCCTCTTCATTGATTTACAGCGCAATCCTATGCATGTTTACTCCGGAGCAAATTCCCACTGATTTCAATAGTCCAAGGGAAGATTTGGACTAACAGAAGATAGTCTAAGGGAAGATTTGGACTAGGGGAAGATTGCAGCTTCAAGCAAATGATAAATGTAATGAAGACAGTTTGCTTGCTGGTGGAGCGGGTGGCGTCGTCAATAAGTTTCAGATAATCTCTCTTTTGGCATGAAAATACACTATTCAGAGTCATGCATGCAAAAAGGGAGAGGAAACGGGTGAGAAAACAGATTCCTATCCATGCGCATCACTTCTATCCTTCAGCCTTTTGGGCTTCTTTGGAGGTCAGTGGCCTGGAGAGCAGACCCTGATCTCAGCAGTAGAAGGCAGATTTCACCCCGTTAAAGAAAAGCGGGGGAGCCAAGCTATAATTCTCTCAGTTCACAACTTTTAAATTTAGAATCCACTTACTTCTGTCTGGGAAGAAAGATGACGATTGGATACCACAGAGCGAAATTGCGCCTACAAGAAAGGAGAAAGGAAAATATTTTCAGGCAAGGCGAAGGCTTCCCTTCTGAGGTTGCAGCTAGCTAGTCTTATATTGGAAACTTGCCAAATGGCAAAAAAAAAGGCAGGCGCAGGCAAATACCCGAGTTCTAGTCAAACTTTATGGAGCTGGAGTGTCCCCCCTCCCCTTTCCTTCACTTCGAGTTCCGTCATAACATCATAAAGTTCGAGAAGGGGGTGGGAGTTGAAATATATAACCACAACAAGCGGAGTCATCTACCATCACTAACTTTGGGCGGGGGAGCGGGAGGAGCGAAAAGAGGGACACAATCCTCCTTGGCATTTTGGTTCTGCTTCATACACAAGGAGGTACAGAGTGGCTTACTGTAGGGTAGCAGACATTGCTAAGAATCTGCTGTCAGAGACTGCGCAATTTGGGTGTTCTATGAAGCGCTCAGCACACTATTGGAGCTTGTAATTGCCCAGCAGCCGCGGTACTGGAAGGTGCCATGAATGGTAATAAACAGGTTTACATAATTAATAGGCAGGAAAAGACTGAAAGGGTAGGATGGAATGAGAGAGACAGGCAGAGAGAACAGATAAGCACTCTTCTCCTATACAGGGATAACCTATTGGTCTCTAGCCATTTACTCTAAAAGCAGCTCTTTGCGTTGAAGACACCATCTCAAACCAGTTTGAAGGTGACTATTTGCTATTTTTATCCCAAAGTAGTTTTTCCCTGCTTGCACCCCCGCCTCTATTTGGGGATGCTAGCCATCTCCATGGAGCTAAGTTGCAGTACAATTAGTGGGACTTGATTCCACGTAGAGGCGTGTAGGATTGGGAATGCCATTCTGTTGCGTTTTCTTCATCCACCCTTAGATATATTAGGTTTCACATATTAACCAGCCGTTTCCTTGTCCCGTTTCCTGCTTTGCTGAAACCCTCCAAGGCTCTTTGATCTATGGCATTCATCAGCATACCTAAAGGCTAATTGGGACTTAGGCATCCATAACAGACGGGCATAGAGCTGAAGCCTAGAGTTAATTTTTAATTGCAAGATGAAGAATTGTGAAAGCGGCCAATGTTTAACAGGCCCTCAAAAGCAGTATTGTGGGGCATGACTTAGAGCTTTGGTTTTAAGTCATTTCATGGGATGGGGACGTGCTTGCAGATCTACTTGTAAACGCAAGGACTTGACACATTCAAAAATGCGTTTTGGAAATCCGCAGTCATTATATTATAAACTATGGGCCAAATAGCCTTCTCTCTCTCGTTCGCTCTCCAATTCCCAAACAGGTAGGTAGCATGATGAATAGCTGATAGGGAACCAGCATCCTCGCTCTTTCTGAAGACAGACGTTTCCGATCTGGTGGGTTATCGGAGGCAAGTGGTTTGTTATTTGGTGCTGCATTCATTAAAATCTGACCACAGTCTAGATAGATCCTCAGTGCTGGAATGGATCCTTGCTGAAGTCCAAGAGGCTCCTTGTGGTTCTTTGGCACGTCGCTACCTAAACTGTCCTAATTAAGATAATTAAAATAACAACAGCACCCCAACATGATTCCCATAGAAGTTGCCCAGAGAATGTCAACTGAGTTTGTTTTCGAACTGGTGGAAAACAACATCTGAATTAAAGAAGCAGCCACTCCATTAATATCAATTTCCTTCAATGAAAACTTTGGTTCTTCATCAAGTTGATGATTTATGATAAAATCGATTAAATTAGGGTCACTTAAGGGCCTTGTGGTTTCCTCTTGGATTTCATCTGTCAACGCATCAAGCAGTTTTTTTTTAATCAAGTTTAGCTGGAGGCTAGTAAGGAAGATGATTCTGGAGCTGAGGAAATTTAATGCAAAGCAATTTTCAGGGAAGGGAGGCGCTCAGAGAGCAGAGTTCTTGCTCTCTTCCAATATGGCATTACTTTGCCGGAGGAAATATTAGACATTGGGGTGGTGTTTTGTTTGTTTTTAATAAAAAATAGTGTACGTTTATAGCTGGGGTATGGTCCCAGGAACTGAGTTATTAACATCGCCATCCTGAACTCAGAACATATTTGTACTGTCAGCAATAGTGGCTTTATCTATTTCACCCTCCCCCCTTTTATTTTTTTGGTGTGTAAGTTTGACTGTAACCTCTGCTTCCCGAAGACTCAGCAGAATGAAAAAGCCCTGGCTTCCTAACATAAGAAGAATTCTTATGTCAGATGCAATTGTAAGGAACAAGGAAAGAAGAAAGGAAGGACCAGTTTGATGGAAGAGTCCCTTCCCTCCTTTGGTCTAAGAGCATTAAAAACATTTAAAAAAACAAACAAAAAGAAGTAGAGCCATTCAAGTGTAAGAGAAATTTGCCCTTTATTTCTATAGAATGCGGACTGCATTCTTTACCATGAAACTCTGGAAAGAATCAAATAGTCCAAACAGTCCATGTTTACCTGGAAGAAACTGCCTTGAGTTCGGTTGGACTCACTCCTCTGTGCAATAGGATTGCAATCAGGTGGCCCGATTCTATGCATTGTTCCTCTGAGATAAACCCCACAGTGCAATCTTATATATGTCTACTCAGAAGCAAGTCCCACTGAGTTCAATGGAGGTTACTCCCTGTTTAGTGAGTATAGGATTGCAGCCTCATTGTGTTCGGTGGCGTTTGAGTCCAGGTTAAGGGTGCACCCCCAGATTTTGCAAAGGCCAAACAATGCGTGCATTGCTAAATATGATGGCGAGGACAAACAAGCTGGTAAGATGTCTCAGTCTCTGAAAGACTAAGGCGGTCCCCTACAAGGTAAAACCGCAAGCTTTGTTTTACGTTGCTGGTTCTGTGGAGACTTAACACTGCTTGCTTCACACACCGGTAAGATATTTGTTAACTACAACTCACAAACATAAAAGAAACGGGGGGGGGGGGAGAGAAAAGGGAAGGGATACAGATTTGGTCTTCTAGGAAAAGGCTGGTCGTGACAGGAGCCACCTCAAATAAACACAACTTTCTCAACACCATAAATCACATCTCTCTGTTTAACACCAGGCTTCCCCTCCCTTAAAGAAGCGTTTGTAGTTTTCCCTTTCAAACAACCCAGAGGCGTTAAACCTTTAACAAATGTGGCCTGGGAGGGGCGGCAAGCGCGGAGGGGGGACCTATTTGGTCCAAACATCAGGTTTGGAAGAAGCAACCTGCCTCCCCTTTATTTTATTTGCATTGGACTCCCAGTATCCAACCATTATCAGGAGATCATTAATATTATTTGTTTACTATATCCCAGCCTTTTCTGGTCAAGCTACAGGACTAGTTTCTGAGAGTGGTGGTGATGTTTTGGGGAGGGTGGGGGGCTGTGCTTCAAGCTAGAACTCCAGCGGACCAATGGACGCCTTCCCAAGCTTTGTCAGAGCTATTAATTAAATCTCAACGGCCCCCGGAATTTCCTATGCTAGGATCAGACGAAGTTGTATAGTGGTTTGGGATTTGTTTTGATCTGTCTTGTAATTTCTTTTATTATTATTATTATTATCATTATTTTTATTAATCCCTCTTACCTGCAGCGATTCTCAACCAAACGACTTCAGCAGGAAGATCGAAGGCGGCTCACGAGGTTGAGAGGAACTCGAAGGAAGCCAGTTTGGGAGAAGGAGACAGAGAGACAGAGAAGAACTACTTGACTGTAGCTCTGTAGATTTTGCTGCTAAGGTTTGTCTTGAGGCTTTTTGGGGGGGTCGGTTTTTCCACCGCAAGGAAGCTTTGATTTTTTTGATTATTTTTTTGAGGAACGGGGGCGGGGGGCCTCTCTTGGATTCCAACTTGACGGAAGGAAAAATACAATGGTTTCCGAGACACGGAGGGAGAGCAAAAATAATAATGAAATAAAGATATTCTGAAGCAAGACGAAGACACGGAATACTTTTTCATGGGACAACAATGCTCTCTCCCTCTGCCACCCCCCTCCACCTCCGAAAAGGAGGAGGAAAGCCTCTCTCGTTTCTAAGCAAGGCTGTTTCTCTTTATAAAGACTTAAAAATGTTGCAAGAGGGGGGATCCTACTGACTGACAAGAGGTGCCAGATAGAGAGGGACCAAATGGATTCTGGTTTTAAAAGACCAACAGGAATTGGCTGGTTCTCAACGTCAGGATACGAAATTGATTCCATATGTCCTCCCCCCCCCCCTTCTCTTCCTCAGCAGTCTCTCACGCGGGGAATAAAAAAGGATCGAAAAAGAGCAAAGGCTAACTGAGATATCTCTCTTTGTTAAAATAAAATAAAAATAAAATAAAAACCAAGAGGGTTCAAATAAAATGTTGTTACTGTTGGCTGTTTTAAATAGCAAATCGCTCCGGGTTTTATGCTTAAACACGGAAAGGTAAGGAGCTGAGAAAAGGTCATTGCGAATGGAAACGGCCTTGCATGACATTTTAACGTGGTCTTTAGCAAAATCTCCGTCTATCCACCCATGCATCTTTCCCCCTGTTCTTAGATCTTTGCCAAACGTGGCGTGCCTTCCTCCAGCTTTAATCCCATCCATTAATCTATTATATTTTTCGTATCCCCCCCCCGTTCCTTTTCTACAAGTAACCCAACTCAACCCTTGCTGGTGTCTTCACTTTTCACCCTTTCCATCATCCCTTGTTTTATCGTCTATATCCTAGATGTCTTCCTGTCCCGCTATTATGTGTGAATCTCCTTCCCTTTCTACCTGGCACCACGATCTGGCAAAGATTGGCCTGGAATGGCTGGCTTTTGCGCTGAAAGTCGTTTGAGATCGGTAGCCTTTGGGTGGTAGCAGAGCCAGGAACAAAGGAATAAATTCACGTGGAATCTGGAGGCGGCCTCCCCCTCCTCATCCCACGCTATCTACAGTTGCCTGCAGCTGGCGCTGGGTCCTGTCTGGAAACCAAGCGCTCAGGGACACTGGCCTTTTAACAAAGAACGAGCCCTTTTTGGTAAAGCTAGGTCGCTTTAGCCTTCGGTTTTTCCTGTGCTAGGGATTCCCACATCGCGTCCATTTTTGGAACCCATCCGGTGTGAACATGGTCCCTTTTTCATTCATGCCTGGCTGATCTGCCCTTTCAACATGTCTCCCGGAGTTTTCTGACCCCCTGGGAATAGCTAATAGCCGAAGTTTTTATTATTATTATTATTTGAAAAGAAATGCATCCCCACAATATGACATGAAATAACACTCTCCTTTTATAAAGGGCCAGTTCTACGCTTCAGAACGCCTGCACGGGTACGCGCTGGGGTTGTGCGCGCACATGTCTATCCAGTTTATGGTCTTGGAAATGCTTATTCGGAAGGGAGTCCCGTGTTGTTCAATGGATTGGCTTCGTCCTACGGCATGGGTTAGTATTGCAGCGTTTTAGCAAGCGTTTAAATTTGATAATTCCCAGCCAGACACCAACATTTTCTTACTATTTGCCTTTCTTCAACAAGGAAGCAGAGGGAGGTGAACGAAACCCTGATTCCAAGCGCTTGTGGTCCCTCTGAAAAAGTCTAGCAGTGGACGTATTTCCTCTCTTCCCTTCTCCACCCCGCCTCGTTTTGTTTTCAGGAATCCCTGCTGAAAGTGGGCACGTTGCAGGAGCAGCATTTTTTTAAACGTCTGTGACATTTTTATCTCCAGAGTTCTCGAAAATAAGATAAACGCCTGCGTTATTTTAACCAACTGTCCTTTTTTCTTTCAAATAGCAAATTCGTCGAGGAGACCCACATAACATTACCCGAAAGTAAATTCCATTGATTTCAATTTCCAGCAGTCCATTCCCCAAATGATTTCAGTGTGCACCCCAATTCTAATGTCTAGTGGAGGGAAATACAGGGGAAGTTCTCCTGCCAAATCTCATTGAAATGAATGGGAACCTTCATCTCAAGGAGAGGTGCTCAGGAGACCTTCCCAGTGGATTGTACACAGCATATTTTCGGGTTGCAGCCACTGCTCGAACTTGCCACCCCATTCACTGTTTTCTAACACCACAGCACCCCTAAATGCATAATGTAATCCAAAGTACACAAAATCTGTTCTGCTTATAACATGATAAATGTAATGACTCAATTATATATATATTTATCACGAAAGCATTATATGAGGCAAAGTAATCTGCCCTCCCCTCCAGTCCCTGAATCTGACGTTACTTGAAAATGTCTCACTGAAACGATTAGAATTCATTTATTTTCATTTCAGTGGAATTTGCGCAGGAGAACTTCTTGTTGGCTCACGCCCAATGAATTTATGAATGGTACATAGCTGTATACTGTTATATTCTGCCTTACACCGATGTTATTATATTCATTGCGCGGCAGTCTGCTCCACTTAAATGAATGGGGTTCGCTTGCATAGAGGGCTGTGTATATTCCAGATGTCAGATCTACTAGTTGGCCTAACTTTAGTCATGAAATTTATGTAGCCCTACTTGGATGTAAGGTCCTTTATGGATAGTAAATCAACACACACTCGACTCCATTGCGCTGAAAATAAAGTAGCCACTGCGCTCCAAAGTTAATCAATCTAGTGGCCCAATCCTAAACAGATTTACTTAGAAGTAAGTCCAGTGTTACATCCAGAATATACTCATATAGTTAACTAGCGGGGTATAAATGCATTTAAAATCGGGCTGCCCGGGTTGTTTCATTTAGTTTGGATTTGCTTGCTTAGCCGTCAGGGATACTGATTTGCAGAACGGGAACTTTATCGGTATGCTTTCGCGAGCTAGCGTGACTCTTCCCTTTTCTAGCTCGCGTTAGCAACATCCCCTCGTGGATACAAATAGCGTGAGAGTTTCCGGGGAGCTTTCAGCGTCATGAGTGAACTCCACCCTCCTCTCCTTTGTTCCCGCTCGCGCCTTTGGCATTGGAGAACCTGGTCTCTCCGCTATGCTGTAGGGCTTCCTCGTTCTGCTATGTGTGAGTCGGTCTGCTAGGGAGGTAGAATGGGGTTGTTACACAATGAGCCTCAGGGTTGGAAAATAAGGCCTTAAGGGACCCACCGTTCCAATATCCCTTTGACTTGACTTGATTAAAACCTCCAAGAATTAAATTTACGAGAACAGAGCCTTTCGCCTTAAAATTTTATAACCCTTTGTAAAAATGATCACTCGGGATAAACCGATTAGTGGTGCACGGAGACAGAATCTTTGGCAGTTCACAGCAAAGGAACCTTTTGCGTACAGTTTATTGGAGTGCACATTGCATTGGCAATGTATCGGTAATACAACATTCCCTCCACTAGCAGTATAATCCTAGGCATGTCTACTCGCGAGTAAGTCCAATGGGACTTATTCCCAGGTAAGGGTCTACAGGGTTGGTTGAAGCCTTATGCTATTCCAGAGAGGCAAGACATGTTAGTTGGAACAAAGAGTACCATAGCTATTCTAAGATAGCATATGTATCACAGCATTTTCGTGGACTGTACTCCACGGAAACTTTTGATATAACCAATGTGCTAGCTCAGGAGTAGGGAACGTCCAGATGTTGCTGGACTACAGTTCCCATCACCTCTGACCGTTGGCCACGCTGTCTGGGGCTGATGGGAGTTGGAGTCCCAACAACATCTGGAGGGCCACAGGTTCTCCAGCTAAAGCCTTTAAGGTGCCACAGGATTTTTTGAATGTTGTTTCCCCCCTTGAGGCAGTGAACGCTGGAAGTTCTCTCCTTGTTCCCCCCAGGTTGTCTGCCAGTTAGACTAGGCGTCATCGGATAGCAACCCGATTCTTCTAGAGTTCACTAAACCAGGATGAAGTTACCCACAGGAGTCAATGGCTTAAAAAATAAAGCGGAAGTGGAGTAGCCCTAACTAGCGAATATCTGTCTGTCTGTCTGTCTGGCTCTTCCTGAGAGCTCCTCCCTGTGGCCTCCAAGGTTCTCCCCTCTCATCCACACAACAACCCTATGAGGTAGGGAAGCTGAGAGGGAGACCGCTCAGTAGGCTTAAGTGGAGATTTGAACCCGGATCTGAGCTATTCTCATTCCGCTACTCTAACCACTACACCACACCAGCTGTTAGGGTGAAAACTGGTACTGGCGGGCGGGGGGGGGGTTGGTTAGTTGAGATTTCGATTTCAATTGACTGTTGTTGTTTCATTTATAATATATATCCGTAGTGTTGGTCCATGGTTTGGAAGATTGTGGGGGGGAAGGAGTGTTGCTGCAACTTACTTTGAGTTTAGGAGAACAGATGCATGCAGCATATAAAGAAAATGAAGGCTCATTCATCAGTTGATTTTAAAAATAGTGGGAACCGCGCATAAGGCTGAGATCCCAAGTAACGGTTACTGCACAAAAATGTAATCAGTACCAGTGAGAACTGTTTCTAGATAAAACAGACATATAATTTAGGAAACTGAGTTCTGGATTGGCAAAATCCAAGAGTGAGTTCGCCTTCATGGGTCCAACTGGAATTTAAAGGCGATGTGGAGCCAGAAATCATATAAAGCAAACTATACTTTTTCTATTTAAAAAACCAAAGCTTTCCCCTCTGTTAGCACTATTCACTTGGTTGATCAAGAAGGAAGTTCTCCTGTGGACTCCAGACCCATTCAAGAGGTCCCATTAGTTTTAATGGTGGCATTCAAGAGGTCTCCATTCGTTTCAATGGTGCTCGCTGAGCTTCGCGCTGGATTTCGCCGCCACAGATTTCTCTGTGGATAAAGCACTTGTGAGGGGAAATATAAGAAAGGAAACTCCCGTTTCGTGAATAGATTTGAATTCTGACGTGACGATGACAGGAAAAGAAACTTGCAACTAAGTAGCAGAAGCAATTTGGAAGTGTGTGGGGGAGGAATAATCAATATATTAGAGAGGGTTTGAAATATTATTTATCTCATTCCTACGTTTATCATCCCCAGCAATATTGCTAATCTTCTGAGATATTGGAGATCAACCGTGTTAATAAAGAAATATGCACAGAACACAAAACGAAAAGTGCAACGATTTTTTTTTTTTGCACATTCTGATACAGCTTGTAGAAAAGTACTCCGGCAGCAAAGTTATTATATTACCTCGATCGATGAATAGACCGATAATGAACACAAATGGGGAAATGTGTTATGATTTAATGAAGCTGGGTCTTCAGCAAATACAAAGATCTAGGCTAGGGGGAAACTGATGTGGTCTTCTTTGAGGAAGGGAAGCAACGGAGAGTGTGTAAGGTCGATGTGTAGGGGAGCATCGGAAGGAAACGAGGATACAATGGAAAGAAGGAAAGGAACAGAGAGGGAGAAGGATAGAGAAAGAAGTATACAACTGGTTTGAAGAATCACAACGAAAGAATAGAAAGGTAAAAGGAATGTCCGGACCACGACTAGTAGTGTTGCTGCGGCTGCTGTCGTCGTCCTTATATTATCTCACATTGTGTCAGGCGCTGGACGTTTTCAGCACCTCTCGCACATTCACTTATGACAAACACAGCTGTATCGAGTTTCTAGTTGGCACAGTCCAACGAGAAGCTCTCCAACCCCATTGAAACAAACAAGAGCTACGCCAGAGCCCCCATAGGACTCCTTCAGTGGATCGGGACCCTCTTCATTTGAAAGTAAAGTCCACCGAAATTTAGAAGGCATTCCTTAAAAAGCCAAAGAGTTGTATTCAGTGTTCATCCTACTCAGAGTAGAGACACTGCAATTAACAGCCAACGTCCGTCTGCTGATTTCAATAGGTCTGCTCTCAGTAGAACTTAGTTGCATACAACTCTATGTGCTTAGGGGTACCCTACTGCTGAAATCATTCCTATTTCCCTGGCGTGCGGAAGCCTTTTTGACACCACCACCATTTATGTTCCTGCGAGGTCCGGACCCAGAGTTTCCCCCGCAAGGACTTGGGAAGTTTGTGTCCAGGAAGGGTGAGAGGATGGGAGCGATCCTGTTTACCGCGCATTGCTTCCTCATCCCACCTCTCTAATCACAGCCACCAACATTCAAGAGCCCCTTTCAGAAGCAAAGAGGAGAGGAGGGCTTGGAGGCTGGGGGTTCCCCCTGCAGAACCCGTATCACGATGGAATCTGGGCCACGATGATTTAACAGGGGAGAGGGTATTAATAATGCCACGTCCATATGTTTAGGGTACAGTATTATGTGATTTTCTAAAAACAACTCGGATATATTCCCCCCTTTCTTTTCTCCTTCGTGTATTCCTCCCCAACTCACTCCCCCACTAAATCCTTCTAGTTTCCTTCCTTCCTTTTTTCCTTCCACCCATCCTGCCATCCTTCCATCTTTCCATCTTTCCTTCTATATGTGTTTGGATGGATGAAAACCATCCATCCAAACCCATATATACAAAGGAAAGGGAAGTGTCTCTTGATTAAAATCTCAAGGAAGGAAGGAAGGAAGGAAGGAAGGAAGGAAAGAAAGAAAGAAAGAAAGAAAGGGACTCTTGGCTTTCCCCCTGGGCTCTTCGAAGCCCCCTCCTTGTCGCCATTCATATTTAATGAAAATCACCGTGTTGGTCTAATTGCACTACATAAAGGTTTACACTAGCAGACAGGGTAAAATAGCAGCACTCGGGGCGGCGTTAGAAACTCCGCTGGTTAGCAAAGGAGACAACGGGTAGGGGGATCTTCCGCTAAGTATCCTGAGAGGTTTCCATCTTCCCTTGGACTTGCCTGTCAGCTCTGCGCGCTCCCTGCCTATTGCAAGTTGTGCTATTGTTTCTAACTGAGGAATCGCCCAGCCTGACTTTCACCTTCCAGCTCTTTGAAGCGCCTCACTTTCTCGATCCAGCTAGGACTGGGGGACTACCGATTCCTAGCCTGAGCTGGACATTCCCGCCCCCAACTTCTGAGACCTTTTGTATTTCACAAAGGGCAACCCTTGGCGCCCTTCGCCCCGAAGCTCTCCTTGCCTTACACGGCATCTTTAACCTCCAGCGCCTTCCCTTCCTCAACCAGCTGCCAAAGACTACCACGACCGGCTATTTCAAGAGCTGCACCATCCACTAGTGGCGAATTTTGCAGCCCCTGAATTTCTTGAGGACCTGCGGCTCTGCGCCCCCACCTCCCTCCACCCCGCCTCTTACAACCGAGTGTCACATTGCCTCCAAGCACAAAATAACACACACAAACCTCAATAGGTTAAGTGTAGCACAAAAGAATCAGGACGAAAAGAAATACATTGCAGCGGACTTTAGAGTTATCACTGCCATTGACTTTGCTTACATGCTAAATAAGACCGTGGCAACTTCAATGAAATGCCGTTTGATATACAAAATTACCAAGCGTTCCCCCCAGGAAATCTGTCTGCCTACTCATCCAGCCAGCCACCTTCTACTTTCCTGTGAGCTTACTAAGCCAGTTTATAAAGTGCCTCTGCTACCCATAAAGCCCGCTTTATGATGGGAACCCTGTCCTTATTATGGAATCCACAAAACGTGCTATTTGCTACCCACAATAGCACCCATCTCTAACGCGCAAGAAAGCGAAACAAAATTCAGAAGCAAGCCAAAATCCTTCAATAATAATAGCATTCCTGTTTCAGATAAGTACATAAGTAGACTTGCGGTGGGGGTAGAGGGGAGGCCCCCCCAAACCAGAGTTCCTGCTGGGTGTCCTATTGTTCTGTCATCATTGGGTATCTACCACAGGTTTGAGAAGTGACGCCTATTGTTCTACTGTAGCCTCAAATGAGAAACTTAAACAAAACAAAACACACAGAGAGCTCCTTTCACTCAACTCGAACCAATCGTCTCAACTGAGTGCGTTTCTTGGTACACTTCTGACACAGGCAAATTTAACATCTCAGACTGTCTTCCAATGTCCTTCGCTGAAGAGGTGACTATTCATTCATTTGTTTATTTTTAATCAACATGAACAAGACAATACGCCTATCGCCTGGATCTCCCACACGTGAAATATGGCTTTAGGCAATATCCACAGGGAAGTTCTCCGTCGTGTGCTCCGTTAAGGGGGAGCTGCGGAAGAGCACGGGCAAGAAAATCTCCCGGTGGATTGTGCCCTTCATTCTGGAACAAACACCTCACGAGCCAGTCACCTATACAAGAACTCTCCATATTTCCTATTGCTGCTTGGTTTTTGTTTTGTTTTGCTTTTTAAGGTTCTGGAAGAGAATCTTCCGGTCTCAAAAAACAAAAACCTGCTAGCCGCGACTCTGACGTTTTTCTGGTTCCAGGATTGCCCAAAATTTATACAAATCTCTCCTTAATTGGTAATCACAGATGCTTTAATTTAAGACCCCCAGCTATACAGTTTTCACATTAGGTTTTGATCAATTACAGTAAATCGTCTGAAATAATCAACTCTAGGGAGAGAGGGAGAGAGGGAGAGGGAGAGGGAGAGAGAGAGAGAGTTCTGAAAGATCACACATCATTTTCGTTTGAGAAATGATTTATCTCGGACGGTGCCATAAACAACACAACTCTCTCTCCCAAAGACGCACACACATACAATGGGAGAAGGTCTGTTGCTGCTGCTGCGGCTGACATGTTTATTGTAATAAATCAAGGGGGGGGGGGAGAAGGAGAGAGAGAGAGAGAGAGAGAGAGAGAGAGAGAGAGAGAAACGGTTTGAGGAGAGAAAAAGAGAAAAGTGTGTGTGTGTGTGAATATATATATATATATTTATATATATATGGAATGCCTGGATGGGTATAAATATACACACCACCACGGGGTGAAGAGAAATGGGAGAAAATGAAGATGGCTATTTGTCACATTTTACGACAATAACATTAATAACAAACAATAAATTTACATGGACATACAGACTGGGAGGCAAGACGGGATCTCCCGCTACTTACAATAAGTCCAGCCCTCGGCGTGGTTTCTTGCTTCCTGAGAAATGTTTTATTGCAGCCCTCTCTCACTCAGTCTCTCTCTCTCTCTCTCTCTCTCTCTCTCTCTCTCTCTCTCTCAGATACTCTTGCACACACACTCTCTTCCCCTCTTTCTCTCTCTCCCCCCCATAGGCTTATGAGAGAGAGAGTGTGTGTGTATGTGTATGTGTGTCTGTGCATGAGAGAGAGAGAGCGCTTTTTTTTTTAAGGACAGTTGAATTTCACGTCAGACACAAGGAGACCATGTCTGCGATTTTCCTGACGAATACATATCTATTCTGCAACCTCTGCATTAATTATTTAATGAATCACGTGACTTGGGCAGCGTGGGGTAGGGGGTTATCTTTCTCTTTCTCTCTGTTTCCTATGCACAATGAGGGCCGTTGTGACCTTCCGCTGGAACATCAGGACCGTGTGTGCTCATATATATATATATATATATATATATATATATATATACACATATACACACACACACAGAGAGAGAGAGAGCACATATGTCGCATCACACAAGCTCTCATGTTTTACACACACTCAGTCTTGTGCATGCATGTGTACATATTCAGTATATACACACACAAACACACTTAAATGTGTGTGGGGAGCATAACATTATGAAACCACGTGTTACAAACAAATATATATATATCCATATGTTTATGCAGTAGGAGCGATGCATGTACAGATATTATATCGGAGTGGGCAACTTTCTTCCATTCAGATTATTTAGAGAGATTACAGTTATTCTGTAAAATCTTGGGTATCGTCATCTTTCCAGGTGGATCCTTCCTTGCTTCCCTGTTCCCACCCCACCCCCACCCCCACCCCCGTTCTTCTGGCCCACCCATCCCATCTCCTTAGCCTTTTCAGTCTATTAAATTCACTTCCTACACCTTTCTTTATACATATATGGGACTACAGTAAACATGCTCAGGAGCTTGGGGGTTATTGGCTCTGTTTAGTGCAAAGGGCCCGAGGACCACCACCACAATGATAAGAATCATTCTAATAGAAACTGTGAGACAGATTTAGAGTTTAAGATGAGCTGCCGGGATGTTGGTGTTGGTGATGGAAGCGAAGAGCTATAGAGCCTCCTTTAATCTGAAGACGCTGGGTAAGGAACGCTCTGACTTGCACCAGACAATAAGAAAGCAAAGCATACTAGCACGCGCTTGTGCAAACGTATCCAAACCATCATCATTATTTTTTAACATGTGGGAAGTAAAAGGTGTGTGCAGCTATGGCGTTTGCAGAAAAGAGTGCTCGCGCGCACTTACTTTTTCAGGTAATAAAGAAACACCGGCACCCCTCCACTAAACAATAGAACTGATAAGGGCCTGTGAGGCAGCGTCTTAAACAGACGGTAACATCAAATCAAACAATGGCAGTGGTGGGATGGATGGAGGTGGTCGGGCTGGGCTAGGAGCTGAAAGCTTGCCTTTCTCTCAGAGAAAGAGAAGGAGAGAGAGAGAGATGCACATATTGATGGCACTTCGACAGCTGGGATCTCTTTCCTATTCTGAACGCTTTCGACAAGTATAAACCTCACATCAATTATGCGCAGGAGCAAAACATTTTAGATAGGAATAAATGAGAGACCGACAACATGTAATTCCAGGTCTTTCTGACTGTGGGGTTTGTAGAACAAAAGGATTGTGGTGGTTAGGTTTGTTCAGACCCTAGTAACAGATGCAGCGTTAACTGCATGAAACCGGTGATACGGATGCAAAGCTTTTCTTTTTTTAGAAGGAGAAAAAAGAAGCCAGGTGTGTTGTGTGTGTGTGTGTGTAAAAATAATAATCAAATCCAAAAATGCAGAATTCTCAGCACGGCTAATGTTTCCCACCCCCAACTCTTAATCGCAGTATTCTGGGGTGGAAGCGTAACGGCAGAAAACAAACGCGGTTCGATCCCAAACGCCTTTGCTTAGAAGTAAAAGCTGCGATCTTCCAGGACAAATCAGTCGGGACCCTTTTGCCAAGCGAATCAATGGGTTTGTTCGATGGGAACATTGCGAGTCATTCTGACTTTCGTTCGAACATGCTTCCAAGAAAGGGCTCGTTGGTTTTGCTCTAACATAACTCCCCAGCAAATCCCGCTGGTTTTTCAGTTGCATCCCATTCTAAATACTGGGAAGAAATCCCGCTGCCGTCAGTGTGGCCTGCTATCGTAGAAGAAAGGGGTTGGGGAGAAATCTTAAAATGGTTCGAAGGCAGCAAGGCGATACAAGGGAAAGAAGAGGGGTTGACTGCAAGTGTTCACTGCCGTGAAGAGACCTTGCTGAATAATAGTAAAAAAGTTGGGATTTTTTGGCCCACTTAAACAACTGATTTAAAAAAAAAAAAATTACAGAGGAGCGAAAAATGGAGAGAGAGCCAGAATAAGATTTCGATTTTTTTAAACCTCGCGGATTGCTCGGAGACATTAAAAGAGAGGCAAAGAGATATTTATAAAAATATATAGTTCTTAAGAAGAAGAAAAGGGAGCAGAAAAGAAAACATGTCTATAATCCTTGGGTTGCAAAGGAAACAAAAATCCGTCTGCTTCCCCCTCCTTCCCTCCCCCCCTTTTTTTGTTAAAAAGAACAACTTTGATTTAAAAAGATGTTTCTGTCTTCTATAGTTCAAAGGAAAGGAAGCGCCTCTCCTCGCCCTGGTAGGTGCGAGAAACCGAGCGGGGTTTTTCTTTCTCTCTCTCAAGATAAAATGAACGTTTATATAGTGGGAAAGGCAGATTGATTTACGAATTTAAACACGCCGGTTTTATTGGGGATCATAAATCTGCCAGGGTGCTACCGATCAAACTGAGAAAGCTCCCAAACTCCGCTCCCCTGGCCAGCTAAGATCCACGCCTCTTTCTCTGTCATTGAAAGGGACGTTTCCAAAGGGAAAGGTAGCAGGGTTGTAACACAGATCCGGTTTATGGGTGGGTGTTTGCGCCCGCGCGCGCGCAACTTGTGTGTAGACAAAGGAACACACGGAGAGAAGAAAAGGGAGATAAGGAGATAAAGACAGGGTTTATATGTACATGCACTGATAATAGTGGAAATAATACGAAGAAATAACCATGTGTAGAATAAAGAAGGGGGGGGGGAGAGTCTCAGAGCATGTGCAGACTGCCTTGGCCTCGCCACTAAATAAATAAAGCACAATCTCAGCCTATCTTCGACTAGGGAAGGCCTCCTTTTAAAGGAGGATACAGGGCAGTCAGTAGGCGCAGTTGCTTTCAGACCACACAACTGCAGGTGGCGTTTTCACACGTGCACTGCTGTTCGCGTTTGTTGTTAAATACAAATCTATGTTGCGCCAGTACAAAGAAGATGAGCCACGAGAAAGAAGCAGATCCCTACATACATACTGTACATACAAACAAATGCCATGTTCTATATCTCACAGTAGACCTTCTGCCCCTAAGCTCTCCTTATGCAGTTGTCTAACACCAATAGTTCTTCCTTTTAAAATCCACCAAAATAATATATTACAAAATATATAACTAGTCTGGGATGGGGAGCTCAGGAAATAGCTGGCCACCTTACGCTATTAGGATGGAGACTGACACCTTAGCACCTATACTGCTTTGCATATGGAAACCTGGGACCTCTATGGTGAGATCTTGCTACAACAGCCACCACCCAGCACCCTTGGTGGTTGATATTTAGATAACAGTCCAACTGCACAACCAAAAGTAAACATTTTGCAAAGGGTGACAGAGATCTCCTTCTGGTGAGCCTGGACAGAGGGGTCCACAAACCACTTAGGGTAGATTGAGGCCCAGTTTGTGCCACTGGCTTCACTTTAAACAGATCTAAATGCCAGTACTCAGATTTTAAGTGAGCTGGAGATGAAGATGAAATGTCCACATTTGGGGGGAAATATTCAGTCTCTGGACCACTTTGTGGTTCATGTCCTCACTCAACCTTATAGAAGGCTGCAGGTGGGGTGGTATAAATGGGTCTACTGATAGATTTACACCAGGGTAACATGAAGGAAAAGTCCCTCCTGAGCACAAAATTTCATTTCCATGTAAAGTCAGAGTCCTCTCCAAGTCGCTGTAAAGAAAACATCATCATAATGCTGCATTTTTCCTTTTGAAGAAGTCTAGTGGGCCTGAATATTCCACAATGTATGGTGATCTAAGATCTCTAGAAAATCATTACAAGACACGCTTGCTATAAGAATTGAAATTTTATCAGGGGGAGGGGGGGCGGAGAGAGAAGCCTAAAACCTAAAGGAAGACAAAAGAAGGTCAAGGCAGCCATTTTAACAGAATAACAGTGCGAGTTTGTGCATGTCTTTTCAGAAGCAAGCCCCATTGAACTAAATGGGATTTACTCCCAGGTAAGTGGCTTGTAGAATTACAGCCTTAAGGTGCTTTCCTCCAGCCCAACAAATAAACTTGTTTATCAAGGAACCCATCAACGACACCTTTTGTAAAGGGCTCCTTGCTTTTTCTTAGAGCCTTTGAACCCATCTACCAGTGAGCGTTGCTAACTGCTGTTATGACATTAGCTTGCCTTGAATAAAAGGTAGAAAGAATGTGAGGAAGGGGGTGAAGATGAGAAACAAGATGAAAGGAGGGGTGTCGAATTCATGGCCTGGTCACCCCACATTTCCATTGCACGCATGCCACACATTTAAAGCACATTTAAATCACATGACTTCCCCAAAGAATCATGGGAACTGTAGTTTTCCGCTCACAAAGTCGCAGTTCCCAGAACCCTTAACAAACGCATACCTTAATTATTTGTGTGTGCATGCTTTACACAAACTTAGCTCTATGGTGTGCATGCAGGTTCCCTTTTTCAACAAATCTGGGTGTCACCTCAGAGTCACCCAGCAAATCTAGGCACCAGCGACCCAGAAATTAATCTGAACACCACGTATATCAGCATACTGCTCATTGTTCTTCCAGGGAAGAAGAAGGTGAAAAAGCAGGAAAAGGTGGCTAGGCTCCTACTACCACAACAGCCACCACTGATGAAGACTGTAACAAAAATAATAATAGCCACTGTACTTTGCGACACAGGGATTGCACCTATTAAAAACGAAATCCCAATAGACCAAAAGTATGGGGGACTGGACGATGACAATGCAATCCTATGCATGCCTACTCAGAAGCAAGTCAAAGGGGACCAACTCTCAGGTTAGGCGTGTATGGGATTGCAGCCTCAAAGCCAATCCATCCAACCGGCCAAAATTTAGGCCATCTCCCATTCATTTCAAGGAGGATTGCGCAGGAGAACTACCTGCTGGACTGTGCGCCCTAAAGGAAGCTAGGGAATGAGCAACAACAAAAAGCCATAGCCTCCGACATGATAACCGGACTGGAGGAGGAGAAAAAAGCCAGGCGCCCCCCCCCCCCCAAAGGAAAACCGATAGACTAAGGAAGCCAGAGCTTGGTTGGTTCTCTGAGTTGCCCTCGTTTTCACGTTCGCCTCCGGAGTTTGCTTTAGCCCGCCCCTGTTTCCGTGAGAGCAATGCCACCGAGCACAATGTCCAGTCTTGAAAAGGTCAAGGGGTTTTGAGGGGTCATTCTGTAGCTGCAATACCAGGCTAATCGCTTAGAAAACGTGTCCCTTGGATGAACTCCATCCTCACTCCGCAGCTCGCCAGGGTCAGATCTTAACTCCATTTCTTCTAATATAAACCTTCTCTCCCCCCCCCCCACCTTGAAATGCAGATGGATAGATCATGGACGGACGCACAGACAACCTCTTCACTCACACCTCTGCTGGCGAACCTTCAAAAACCCGCGCACGAATACCAAAGGCAATATTTTAAAATCAGAAATTAAGTGGCCACGCCTCCTCTGTATTGTCTGCAGTTATGGAATATGTAACATTGCATTATCCTTACAACATCGCCTGGCATAAAGAGTTCTAGGACAACAGCGTGAGGGTTCCCAGCTACTCCAAACCCACGGAGAAATAAAGGCAGGGCGCCCTTTTAGAACAGGCACCTATTTTATTCTAGTACCCAGTCTCCTGCCCCCCCCCTCACCCACATTGTCATTAGAAAATAAACAAGCATTCTTCACAAAAGCCCAACTGTTAAAAACACATTTAAAAAGCAAACCATTCAAATTCCTTTAAAACATATCTTATTAGCAATCTTCTCCTTTCTTTCTTTCTTTCTTTCTTTCTTTCTTTCTTTCTTTCTTTCCCCGCCTTTATAACTCCAGTTGTTGTTTTTTTAAAAACCACAACAACCACCAGGAAGGGCTTCCTCTTAAGGCTGCAAACTCATCTAAGGCTGCAGCCCTATGGACACTTACTTGGGAGTAAGACCATTCAATTCAGTGGGATTTCCTTCGAGTAAACGTGCTGCATAGAATCGGGCTTCCCAGGGCACGTTTTTAAGAGCAGAAGGCATTTGATGTTGTCCCCGCCCCCTCCATCCTTAAAAGCGAAGCAATATATAATTTCAAAAGAACAAGCCGAGCCTTAAAAAAAACGCGCACACAATGTTTGGGTTGTTTTTTTTTACCTTTTTAGCTTCCCACATCTTTTCTCCAGGCGGTTAAAGGTGGTGTTCATGTCTGAAGTAGAGTCTTCCATTTTAAAAAAAGTAAAAAGTAAAAAAGTTCAACTTTGTGTGTGTGTGTGTGTGTGTGTGTTTGAATATGTATATGTATATGTAGGTGTGTGTATATATATATATATCTATATATATTAATATATAGATATATATTTTCTCTTGAAGATATCTTGAAAGATTCAAGGCTCCTGGGTACTCTTTTTTTCCCAACAGAAGGTCTGCGGAGGTTTGCTGTTGAATAACAATAGGAAAAGGATAAGTATTTGAATAAAAGAAATGATTAATGATTTTTTCGGTATAATTCTCGCATTTTTCTCAGCTTCTGTCTGCTTACAATGCTTGTGAACTTTTAGGGCCTATAGAAATCCCCACCCCAAATCCTATTCACCCTCTCCAGCTTTGATTTGGCTCTATAGAAGCTACATTCTTACCAGCATATGCTTTTAAAAGTTTTGTTTGGGGTATGTGAGAGTGGGAATGCCTTGAAGTAACCCTGAAAAGCGCAAGAGACATGCCCCCCCCCCCAGCACCACTGAAATCAATGGAAACGTAGCCATTGGGAAAGGGATACTGTCTCCAGTTACCTAAAAATCAAACTTATTTCCGCGTAAAAATAAATAAAAATCCTGGCACCGATGAGGGAAATACACGTGCAACAACACCCTTCATTTTTTACTCGCAAGTGTCCCTCAAGTCCTCATTGCCAGGGGGTAGCTTTCGTGCATCATAAGAAACAACAGCAAAATGCCTAAGGGCTTAATTCACATGGTGTCCTCAAGTATCGACCCACTAAGGTCTGCTGTAAGATGAATATGGACCAGAAACCATCCGAAGCTACTAAAAAAATTATTGGCACCAAGTTCTTAGGTGCTGTGTTGCAAGGCCGCTGTTGTCCCAGGACATCCTGCAAGCATCGCAGTACTGTACTCGAAAGTTAGCCCCATTCATTTCAATTTATAGTACTTTCAAGTAAAGAAGCTCAGATCACACCAGTGTTGGCTACCTTGGATTCATTCTGCAGCAGCGCTATCGTAAAAAAAATATCCTGGATTAGGTGAGGAGTGGATTGTGGCCAGTGGTTGCTTGTCCACAGCAAGCCATTTGCTCTACAATCACTCTCATGGCTTTAAGGAATTGTTCCACAATAAAAGGGGTTGCGAATAGGCGTTGGTGTGAGAATCAATAAGGTTGTTTTTGTCTGTTTATTTTTTGCACTGACTCCCATAGAAAGAGTCTGCCATCTTATGTGGAAGAGGAGGTTATGCACACGCATTAAAATTAAGTTCACAGTGAGCATGGCGGATTGGGCCATCGGTATCAACCCCATCGAGATATATGTTCTGATAGTACAATAAAGCAGTAACGTAACACACGATTTGAGTAATGGATAGCAAGTGGCCTAAGGGAAGGTTCCTGGAGTATTTTAACCTTCATGTGGAAATTACTTCCTGCGCACTGCTCAAAGCAAGACCCAGCAGGAGCTTCTCCTGCACACGCTCCACTGAAATGAATAGGACCTCCATTGCAATGGAGCGTTTGCAGGAGAACATCCTGCTGGATTCTGCCCCAAGGTACAAACCGTGTTAAGACCGTATTAGGGACAGGAGTAGGGATTTTAAAAGAGAAAATTACTGTTTTCTTTCCATGGTCTCTAATCCGTCTCCAAACACACACACACACACACACACACACGCAAAATTTGTAACTTAGAACTGGAATGCTATTTCGTCCTAAACAGTATTTTCGATACTTTGTATGAGAAAGAAAATGAAAATTAATACAAGAGCTATGGAGCACAAAAGAAGTCATTTGTCTTCTTGATTATCTATTTGCTTGTCAGAGTTTGAGCTATTGCAGCGGCTGGCTCCTTTGTAATATAAAAATACACAGAAAACCTGCAAACACCGAGAAACATCTGTGCAAAAATTATGGTCATTAAATGTATTAAATACCTTGAAGAAGGTAGCTTTTCTCGGGACGGGGGGAGAAAATAAAAGACAGAGAAGAAACATCTCTTGGAAAACACACTGCTGCTTTATAGTCTCAATATCCAGGTAGAAATTTAACGATCAGACTACTATTTTAGTTTGAACCAGTTTGGAAAGCAAAATGTAACCACATTAATGCATGCTTAGAGGAAATAAATCACCTCATATAAGGCTTAGCTGTAGTTAAGGAGGATATACCCTATGGTCAAACATCTTTTGTTTCCATTAGGGAAGTGCAGGCTTGGAAACTGACAACAATAAAAACCTGGTCGAATAGAAAAGGGGTCTGCAAAAGTATCAGAACAAAGGAATAATGTCGCGACTATTTCAGATACCCTGAAAGACACGGACAACCGTATTCACCATAAATGCTTTATTTCGGGGTTGTTGTTGTTTTGCCACCGTGGCTGCTGCTATATACATGTTCTTATGGGTATCACACAAAACAACAAGAGGTAATTATACAGAACGAAAGGAGGGGAGTGCTATATTCCCCCCCTCCCTCAAGTTCTCTGGAATCACACCATTTCGGAATGTCATATACAGTATAGGAGAGAGAAGGGTGAGAGAAGAGAATGAGGGGGGACAAGAGAGAGAGAGATGGAAAGGGGGGGGGAGAGAGAGAAAGCGAGAGCAGAGAATACCCATATTCCTTTCCTCACGCCTTACTTCTCTAGGGAATTTCCTGAAAATTCATCTTTATCTTCACATTCATTTCAAAAACTGAAGCGAAGGCAGCGAAGGCGCATCCTTATTTACAAAGCAGCCCCCCCACCCCACCCGTTCCATTTTCATGGCTGCTGGAACCCAGATGGCCTTATGCTATAATCAACTTTATAGACTGAAATGCACTGCCCTTCTCCGCTTTCCAGGTCTTCCAGGTTAGATAATTAACCTGAAGTACTTCCCTGCCGCCTTTAAATTACATTGCTTCTTCCTCTTTTTTTTTATTTTGTGTCCTTCCCCGATTCTCACCCCCTCCCCGCCGCCGCTTGATGCCCTTCCTTACTTGGAATATTACAATATTTATCACCCAGTAAAGTCCTTAGAGGGCTGTGAGAATTCTCTCCCCCCCTTTCCAATCCCTCTCCTATCTAGAGCTGTGTTTAGCAGATGCCAACAACACTTTTCCGTCGCCTTGTGGGTAAATGGCTGGATTTAAATTGGGGTTTCTGGCTAGTGGGGTGAGTAGGGTGGAAGAAGCGGGTGTTCGAAAGGAGGGAGAGGGAGAGAGAGAGAGAGAGAGAGAGAGAGAGAGAGAGAGAGAGAGAGAGAGTCAGTCCAGTTCTCCTTAGGTGGAACCGGGCCTCATTTATTAAAGACGACTCTAGCTGTCGCGCTAATGGTTGGCATAAGGTCCTTCGTTTGTACGCGAGAGTAAACATGACAAATGGGCCCGAGTTTGGCTTGATTAAGGATGAAAAAGGGATCCATCTTAGCCAAATCTGAAAACCCCATCTCCTATAGAACAGAGGAGCTACCCCCCCAAACACGGCAACCCTGCTTTCCGGCCAAAGAACTAACCCCCCTCCCCCGCAAAAAAACCCCCAACCCTCTCATCCTTCTTTGTTTCTTCTCCCCTCGTATAAATAGTGGTCCCAGTTCACCCACCCACTAGTCCCCTCCCCCCATACGCCCCCATGTTTCTCCCTCAGGAACAGGAAAACTACCAGGCCTCCCTCCCTTTCACACATCAGTTCTTAAGCACACAGATCTGCACACACACACACGTACGCACGCGCACACACACACTCGCGGGCCGCCACGCTCAAAGGCCAGTTATAGGGTGGTGGTGGTCGGGGTGGCGCTGGGGTTTGGGGTTGGTCCATTGGTTCGGTCCTGGGCACCTCCTCCCGCGCCTTGCGCCGAGAGGCTGGCTGCAGAATTGGAACGGATCTTAGTATTGGGCAACTTGTGGTCTTTTTTCCATTTCATCCTCCTGTTTTGAAACCATATCTTGATCTGGCGCTCGGACAGGCAAAGCGAGTGGGCGATTTCCACCCTCCGCCTCCGGGTGAGGTAGCGGTTGTAGTGGAATTCCTTCTCCAGCTCCAAGACTTGCTGCCTGGTATATGCTGTTCTGGAACGCTTCGGCTCCCCTCCCGCGTAGTTGGGGTTGACTGAATGTAGAAACACAAAAGGAGGAGTGGGGCAGGGGAGAGAGAAAGAGAGCAGGAACAGGGAGGGGAGCAGGGTTGGGGGGGGGGAGAGGAGATGGTGGGGAGCGTTACTCTTCTTCTGCCCCTTTAAAACGAAACAGAAACCACGACCTTCTCTTGGAAAAAAAAGGCTCCTGGAAGACGCCACAACCCTTTACAAAACAAGTCCCCCAAACCACACCCCTCCCCCAGCGACGCTTTAAGAGCCTGGATCTTTACCTCCTACTCGGAAAGGAGACCCGTGGGAAGGAAGTCCCACGGAGCTTAACCGTGTTTGCTCCCATCTAAACGATCATAGGAATGAGTCCCATCAAATTCAGTGGGACTGTAAGTCTCTAATATCTATCCACACAGGAGGGGAGCTCAGCGGGGCTTACCTC
This sequence comes from Podarcis tiliguerta, assembly GCF_965153285.1. Taxonomy (NCBI): domain Eukaryota; kingdom Metazoa; phylum Chordata; class Lepidosauria; order Squamata; family Lacertidae; genus Podarcis; species Podarcis tiliguerta. The sequence continues at coordinate 20,951,614 of NC_139546.1, read as the reverse complement.
TGGGTAAAGAGGCATAGGATTGGACTGCCCGAATGCCAGCCATTCCTGTGGGTGTATCCAGAGTTTACTTTTAGAACTTTGAGGGTTACACAAGGTTGATTCTGATCGCTTGAGCGAGTGTCTCCCTGTCTGACCTTTCCTCTCACCCAGTGTCTCCCAATGCACCCCATTCACTGCCTAAATCTTCGCGACTACCTTCCTGCTTCGTTGCATCTATGTTAAGCCTTACACAGCTCTTTTAAAAAAAGCACAAAGCAACCACTAATCTATTAAAAGCCAGGCTGTTCTCCTGGTCCAGAGGTCGCCTAAGTCCTCCAAGCTTTCAAACAGCTGCGCTTAAACGGCAGTGTAGAGTAATCCCATTGGAATCATTCTGATTACTCCAGAGGATAGATCACAGTGTTAGGTGAGAAAGGACGAGAGTGATAGCGAGACGAGGAGGGGGTTGCATTCAGTTATGAACCCTAACATCACGTAACAGCCCTGCACTCCGTTTTACAGCCTCTAAGTGTTACTAGCCTTTGGGTAACTAAATGTGAAGAGACGGAAGGAAGGCCGAATGCATATATGCGTATCAGAACCCTAATAATGCATTAGTCTTGAGTGCGAAATAGATCTACAACTTGCTCTGCAGTTCAGTTCAGCCTTAATGCTTGGGTTGAACTAAATACAGTCAAATCGCTGTCGCTAAATAGGCATACATTCAAATACACCGACTCAAGCGTCTTGAGGATCGAGCTAGCGAGCTGCCTAAGGCTCCTGCACGTGTACGAAGGAGTTGCCTGTGCACCTCAAAGTTCTATAAAGTTTGCCCCACATGTAAGACAAACAAACCCCTCGATCGTAAGACAAGCAACCTTCTTTTCCCCCTCTGGGAAGTCATTCCCATTGAAACCCACGAGACATCCTTCTCTGAAACGTTGCTCTGAAGGGACCATCTTAAAACAAACACCCCCCCCCCCCGCAACCCCCAGCCTTGGAGAAAGGCAAAGTAGAGAGTTTGCTGAAACTCTCTACTTCAAAACAATTTAAGCCGACAATGAAAATAAAAGACCCCGTACCTCCTTCAAACTTTTCCTGGGGAACGTTCTCCAGTGGAAGGAAAGGAAGAAAAGAATAAAGGACGGGGTGGGGGGGTGGGGAGGAAGGAAGGGAAAGAAGGAAAGAAAGAAACTGGAGGAGGATGTTAACAGGGACTTCAAAGGCAGTTGGCCAAGAAGAGCAATAAAAATTTATGGAGGATGTAATTATAGCGCTCTGCAAACAGGGAGACCATAAATCTCCAAGGGGAATGGTTCTTTTACAACGGGGGCAATAAGCTTTTCTCTCTCTCTCTCTCTCTCTTCTTCTTCTTCCCAACAAGACTTTGAGGTGCAGGTTAGTATAAAGCGAACGGCACTTTAAGGTTCACTTACCCGTGCTAACATGAACCTTCTTCATCCAAGGATAAACTACCGGTTCTTTGCAAGAGGACGGGCTTTGGTTGAGAGAGGTTTGGCTACAGGAAGGCGGTGGGCTTGGCGTGATGGATTCGCAAGTGTGGTTTGATTCGGAGAGATGGTTTTGAAGTCCAGCTGGAGCATGGACACGCTGGCTCCTGGGAGACAGGACCGATGCCGGGTGCCCAGAGCCCTGACATGGAGGATAGGATGGTTGGTTACAGGCGGACCGCGCTGGGTACAACGCCTCGGGTTGAAAAGAGTTCTCCTCTCGCCTCTGGCCGCCGAAATATTCCGGAGAATGACTGGGAAGGTAATCGTGCTGGGAATATTCTTCGCATGGTGGGAATTTGGGGTCCACATAGTTGGAGTTGATCAAGAACGAACTCATGGCCATTAATTTTGGAATTGCAAAAGGGCGCGCGCGCGCCGGCACGCACACTCCCGCTCACTCACACACACGCACACCCCAAAAAATATACTAAAATTTATTCCTATTTCTTTCGGGGCCCCCTCCCCTTCCCCCTTCTCCCTTCCTTCCCCTCCCCTTCTCACTCGTTTTCCTGTTTCGAAGAGCCCTCCTACTTTTGCCGTCAACTGAACAAAGTTAGATGTCCATGTGACCCCAGGAACCAATGGAGAGGTTTGCCTGGGATTCCCGGATAAGGAAATAATCAAGAAGGGGGGAAGGAGGGGGGAGGAGGCTTTTAGCCTTTCCGTTGCCAGCACATAGTCAACTTGGAAGCAGGTTGTTTTAAAGTAAATTGGACTTAACTTTACATATAAATGCACTCAGAAACCTAGGTGGGACTCCGCATTGCGGAACAGTTATCCTTATTTACTTTTTAAATATCAGGATTTACATAATTTCATATCCCGAAGAAATCTATCATCCCATAGCCAAGAAGGCACCACAAAATCCAAGTGCCCCCACCCGGTGCATTGACTGAATTAAAATCACTGTCGACTCTGGCCAGCGTGCATGTGAGAGTGTACACACACGGTTCCCCATGGCAGAGTTTGCCTCGAAGTAAAAAAGCAAAATAACAACACATGCAGTCTGAACAAATAGGAGACGCGGAGGAAAGGAAATATTCTCCTCGGTTTATGATGCATTAATCTTCTAGCTCCTGCCTAAATTTTGGTGATAGAGCCCGGCCGGTGGCAAAGATAGATAGAGCTCGTTTGAGATCGATAGAAACGCCATTAACTAATTCGGGTTACCCATCCCTTTAAAAGACAGGTTCTGGTTTAGACTGGTTCTCCCCCCAACCCGGCCAGGAGGAGAAAATATATTTTTAAAAGCGTGGAGACAGAGGAGCAGGAAGAGTTAGGCTTAGTCTACAATACGATGGATAAAACAAAATCCAGTTGCATAAATAGCTTTTTAAAGTAGTATTGCAGTAAGGGAACATACCCTGCAGATTCCTATCTATCTCCTAAATGTCCGTTTTCATTAAGGCGCAATGTATCCACCCCTTTTGGAAGCCCTCGGGGCAGGGACCTGTCTCTTCTGAGTGCTGAGTGGCGCCTGCGCACAGATGGCACCAAACAGGTAATCTTTAGAGACCTGTTTTCTCTCAGCCCTATTTACAGAAAGGCATGGTTCTAGAACAATTTCTGCAAGCATATTGAGCACAGAAGGGAAGAACTGTTCCGTTCTCTCCCTGTGAATTTCCTGTTTCGCAGAAGATACCCGATAATTTGAATCAACCTGTCTGGATGCTTAAAAGATGGGGGCGGGGCGGGGGGACCCACTGCCATTAAAACAACACACCACCAACACGGAATAGTCCTTGAAGGGAAGGTCTTTTAACGATTTGCTTCGTCCTTTTTTCCTCCCTTTCTTTTCCTCCTTCTTCGTCTTGAGGGATGCGTTCCGTAGCGTTTGTGTCAACTACATATTCCCCTAGATGCGAATTTGTGACGCAGCTTCTTTTACACAAATTCGGATCTACAGGGTACATACAGAAGACAGAGAGAGATATTCTCCTTTGAGTTTGGCTAGAAGTCTTCCGCTTTGGCTTACAGCGAAGAGGAAAAGTGGGCGAAATAAAATAAAATACAAATAATCCGTTTTTCAGGAGGAAGGTATGTCTGGAAATATTTGCCTGCAACACGCGTCGCAAAATCGAGTGGTTGTTAGCCCAACTCTGTCGCGTAATCCACTGTTGCTTCTTCCTCCGCAGAAGGAATACTGTTGCAGAAAGGTAGTCCAGAAAAGTTGGGAGGGAAGGAGGGAAAGAAGGAAAGTCTGTTGGAGGATCTAAGCAGAAACAAAGTCACTCCCAATCCACTTCAGTGAGATTTATCGTTTAATTAGAACTAAAACGACCCTGTTCGCGCGATTTCGTTGTAATAAGGAATAACATTAGGCTTATTCCGATAATTTGGTTGTCTAACACACATTTACCCAGGGGTAAGTCCCACTGAACGCAATGGGGCTTAACTCTGAGTAGGCACGTATATGATTTTATTGGAGGGAGGGAGATCTTTAAAAAAATACAAATATAAACAGGAAAACAGGGTGTGGCTCTCCCCCAACACACATAGGGCAATTCCATCCCTTTTCACCCTAGGGAAGAGGAAAGGGGGAGGATCAAAGGAATTTCATTTCCGAAAAAAGGGGGATATAAAGCAATAAAATATGCAGTTTGTGTAAGTAATGAACCTTTTGCGGCAGGAAGTCGGGAGCAGCGCGGTTCTATGTAGATAGCTGTTAAGGCTGCTGGTCTGGAAAAATGAGACGCGTTGGAATTCGTGTTGCGGTTTTAAAAAAAAATTAAAGAAAGGAAGCGGTCCCAATATTATCTTAGTGTAGGAATAGGGAATCCTTCGGGTTACACATAATTCTTCGTCAGGTAGAACAGTTTGTTCATTATTTACTCAGCAGTTGGCACTGGACTACCTATGAGGTGTCTTCACGCTGGATGAAACTGTATCAGAGCAGAGCAATAGATTATGGCCCTATTAGTGAGGACACTTCGTTTCTCCTATGTATCGAATATACTACCATAGGCAAGAGGTTATTGGTGTTACTGTTTTAAACCGTTTAGCCGGGGAGCGAAGGAGGAAGAAACGCACGTGCTTCGAGACCAGCCTCCCACATGAGTCAAAAAATAGTTTGGAAAAAGTCAAAGCAGCAACTCAGACATTCTTCTTGTTGTCCCCCTTCCTCCCCCAAACAACCAAACCCGTGGCACGAAGGCTGCGTTAATTCATGTCTCTACACCCGCTGCCTACAACAACAGATGCTGGTTAGATAACAGACAAGGCGTTTGTGTTTTAATTCATAATGCCATATTAAGCCTATACCCCAGAGAGTCCATGCCACTGGAATCCAAATCTCCAACTTCCAGGTAATGGACCGTGCGAGCACACCCTCCAGCACCGAAGGCATCAGTTTTCCAACACGGGCATCCCGAACCTGAACGTATTTACATGGAAGTAAGAGCTGCTGATTTCAATAGGGCTTGCTTTCAAGTCAGTAACGAGGTTCCCGGGATTCAACCACCCCCACCTTCCATGCATTTCACCAGGTGCACCGTTTAATTCAACTAATATGTCGCAACTTATTTGTAAAGTGCGCCACCCCGGTCGGGCGAGGGGAACCCATAACTGCCCCGGTTGTTTAAGTGGGGCTAATATATTGTCGGGCGACAACACAGGAAATTCGGGATCGCAGCTTCAGATTTGTCTACTAAGAACAGAGACAAGTCCGACTTGAAAGCACACCATACTCGGAATAATTTGTTTCAGTGGGAATCATTACCAAATTTAGGACTAAGGGCACTTTTCCAGAGTTGCAGGCCAACTCCAGTGCGCGGAGAGAAAGAGAAAGAACTTTCCTTCCACGAAGCCTACCAGACACAAAGGTATACCAGTTATACACCTTTGAGACATCCGCTCTCCTCTTTCTCCTGACCTTGATCGCTTCCATTTTTCATTTCCCCCGCCCTCTCCTGTTTCATCTGTATTCCATCCAGTCTTGTCTCAAGACATGGGTTTTTCGGGAAAACGAATAGCTAGGCCTACTCTTTTATTTATTTATATATATATATAATTTTTTATTTAAAGCGCCACCGCCACTTTTTTAGAATGCCTTGCGCAAATAGACAAAGGGGGGTTTCATCCTAGTATCACCAGCACCCCTAGCGTCTAGCAGAAATGTTCGATTCTTTCCACCCTCTCCAAAAGTCCCCCCCCCCGCGCACCACGCACACACAGAGGCATGGACAACAGCCTGCTGTCCCCAAATCAAAAGATACACCTCCCCCCCCGACCCTCCCAACTATCCGTGTTTTGTTTTGGTCACTCTCGATTGCTCTAATAAAAACGTCTCAACTTTTCGGAAGTTTGCAAAGACAGATTTAGCTCAGGCGTTCTCTGCATTTCAAAGAGGCAAGTTAATGAAGCCCTCAAACGACAGAGTTTCCAAGCAGATGGGACCCACAATACATTGTTTGCATACTACAATAAAGTTCAAACAGATAGGAAAGGACGACTGGGCAATTGCTTGCCACAGAGGGTGCACACCTTTCGGACACTACTCGGGTGTCCCAGTAATGTGTGTGTCCCGTTCCCCCCATGCCCGCACAACATCAAACTCAAAGCACCTGCCAATATATGCAAATATTATTTTACTACTAAGAACTGTTATCTTCTGGCTACCTTGGGTATGATCACCGAGTGAATCCGGTTCCTCGCAATGAGGGGGGGGGGGCTTGTGCAGGAGAACTTCCCTCTCCCCTCTATATTACTTTCAGGACCCCCATCTAGGTAACTGCTGAGCCTGCCTCAGCGTTCAAGGCTGCTTTTTTGCACGTCGACCTAGCAGATCAGCTCCAGTTTACTACGGATAGACTTACTTCCGAGGAAATGCGTTAGGGATCGAGCCTCTCTTTTTTTTGCAATCACAGCACCCTTCTCTGGATTGAGAGCAAAAAAAGCCTGGAGGTCTTCTCCTTCAACTCCTATACCTCCCCTCCCCACACACTTTCCCCAAGGTACAAAAACTGAAGCGTTTACAACCCCCCTCCCCTTGTTCGCGCAGTTAAAAATAATCATCCCGTGCAAGACAGGATACAAAACGCAGCAGCCTTTCCCAAGCGGTCCAGCCACAACCACAATAAAAAGAACCCGAAACACCAACCGGAAAACTGGATCCTTCCGTCGTATCTCTCCTTCCTCCATGTCAAAGATTATTTTTTTTCCACGATAGGAAATCTCTTCCTTTTCCTTTCCTCCCCCTCCCACTGCGATTGCCTTTTAAAGCCTAAGGAATAGCTGGCTACCAGCTTGCAGGGAGCCGTAGGCCTAACTGAGCGTTTTCGGTTCGGATACCCGCAAGTTTTCGTATTAATCTCCATACTTTGTCAGTCTTTGTTAAACAGCTAGGCGTGTCCCCAGCGCCTCCAACATTTTAATATTTGTTAGACGCGCTGACCTGAGTTTCACCCCACTCCGGGGCTCTCCCTCTTGCATTTTCTATAATACGCTTGCATAGTTCTCTCGGTCATATTGAATTTTACCCAGGTCATTACTTTGGAGGGGTGGGGGAAATGCCACGGCAAGGAATTTTAATGCAGGCTTTCCTCTCTGTAGCGCCTGCGACTTTTTTCAGTCTCTTTGTAAGTTGCTCTTTGGCCAGTAGATGCTTATGCAAAAGAGAAATGTGCGAGGACATATGCGCGCGCGTGTGCAGATAGATAGACAGATGAATTTACGAATATGTGCACGTCACTTGAGCCTGTTTATGCGTGCATCTAGATATGCATTAAATAAACACATGCATAAATTATTGTTCAGCTGATGTGCCCCCCCCTTTTTTTGGCTTCGGGACCAAAACTTTTTTCCTTCCAAATTCAAACTTAAACACACTTTCCTCACACATTCATAGGATCTATTCCCTCCCCCCGGAAAAAAAGAAAAGAAACAACGACCACTGAATAAAACACAATACGGAGAAATGATACGGGGATTCAAAGGGGGGAGGGAGGGAAAGAAGTACATGTTCCGAAATCTCTGTGCCTTTTCCCATCACGAGCAAAACTGCGGTTGAATGTCACCTACGCTTATGTCATATATTCCCCCTCCCTTCTCCCAGCTAAAGTAATTCCGGAAGGAAATTTGTTGGGAAGAAACTCTACCTTTGAAGCCACCAGAGGTGTTACCCTAACTCATCAAAGGTCTAGCTTCAAGAATGTAATGGATTGCGAAGGCTTGAGCTTTCCAGGCCCGTAGCTGCCTATTGTCCGATGTATGTATTGTTCACCATCTATTCTACAGGTACACACACACACACACACACACACACACACACACACGGTGTGCTGTAGAGCAGGTTACCTGCTGCACTTGACAGAGGCATGGCATGAGAAGTCTATCGAAAAGTCAATTGGCATTAAATTATTTCTATTAATAACTCATTACGTGGATTGTCTTGGGGGGGGGCGGACTCGTAGAAATAACCTCTCGCTCTCATTTTCGCCGCGAACGGGTTTTAAAGCTCGTCCAATAGCAGCTTATCCCCTTGTTCTCTCGGATTCTTTATCCCTGACGGCTCTTCCTATAGAGGGCTGGGCTATGGTGGCAAATTGACTCTTAAACGGTAAGATACACGGGGATCTGTACTGGGAGCAAAGGAAGCGTGTGTGCTTGTGTGAGCCATGAAAATTCATACCGAGATGATTTTAACCTTCTGAAAACAAACGGAGTTGTTACCCACTCACATTCCCCCCTCCCTTATTATTGCACAAACCTGGAGCGGTGATGACTGCGCTTCAGAGATAACTGTAGTAATTAGAGAAGCCTAGAGATGGATCACCCAAGTTACGCTGAAAATGTAGCCCGTTTATAGTGATCTTTCATAAATACCAAGCAAAAAAAGCCTCAAGAGTTCGTTACAATTAACCCGTGTTGCTTTATGGGAGAGTACGCACGCAAATACACACCTTGAAATGCTAATATTATTATTTTTTGCTTTTGCATTTCAACCAATTTGGGATTAGATATCCGAATGGAGATATATGGAAACCAACCATTTCTATGCGACGCACCTCTCAAGAAATGCATTTTGGATGTAGAAATACCCTCTTGCTTAGGATCGGGTGTGCGTTTAAACACACGAACTACAACCCCCTTAAACCTCTTACTCCAAATTAGGGACAACCCAATTTACAACTCAGTAACTCTGCTTAAACCTCCATCCTCACCACTTGGGTTTGGACTCAGTCCGAAGCTTACGCCCAAGCAACTAGGGTAAGACAGCAACTTGTCACCCCTGGTTCTAAATATTTACACTTAAAACAATAGGGTCTTCTTGACCTTTAACAGGACTTTATATCCCAGATCCTACAACAGGCTTTATTGTAAACGAATTTCACTCTTTTCAGTGGGGCTTGCTTTTGATAGTCAACATGTTTAGGATCTGCGCACAAATAAATTAGCTGGTAGCCAACTACGTGGTTCTGATTCATGGAGGTTCTGAAGCGAATCGCTCCTTTCTACCTACATCGTGCAACAAGGCGGGGGGAACTGTTCCTCATATAGAATTTACTGACGCTAAATTCAATTTAATCCGCTAAATGTTGAACAGGAGAGTTATAAGAAAGGAAGAACAGGAGCTCAGGTGCTTCTGCGGTCTGCGTGTGTGTACTTAGAATGGTTTCATAAATTTCCCTTCCAACTGTACCATTATCCTAACCGCTGAGATCAACCCCTTCATTCGAAATTAAAATGATTTATTTATTTATTTTACTGTCGACTTTAATCCGGCCTGGTTCGTTCTTTGTTGTTGCCGAATATATTCTGCACCAGTAATTCGGATGAGGAATGATCCCCAAACACACACGCATCAATTCAGAGGAGGTGCATGCCCTAACACTTTTGCAACAGAGTTTTAGAAATTAAATCTGTCAGCCAATCGAATATTCGATTCCTCTCAGCCGTTTGACCGAGCAATGTATTAATGAGCAGGAAACGGTTAATTACCACTGCATTGCTAAGCCTCTGTGAAGACACCGTTAAGACTCTTAACTTCAGTTATCTTCTTAATTTAAGAGGATCCTGAAGCAAGTGGACAATCCCTCCTAAATGTGAGATGATTTGCAATCGACTAAACAAAAGGCGCTTTTTATCAGAAGGAAAAGTAAACGTATTAAATGTTATTAATCAAATTCGGGAATATGGAATAGTCTCTCTTCGAATACTCTGACGTTGAAGGACAGTATATGATTATCTAAAGAAAATGAATATAATAAAGTGAAACAAACCCCAGATTCCAAATGCCTTGACAATAAGCAAGCTCAGAACCCATCAGTATTATGGGAGATCCAAGGTTAAGATAGTATCCGACAATTTATTTTAAGACAGTGTTAGTACTGCTTTCCAGTTTTAAGAGGCAAAGTCTCTACAGCAATTAATTCCCTAAAAGACAAAGTCATAGTTATTAACCCATTAATCCCTGATAGTTAATCTGTAAAACTTTACAGAACACCCCAACAGGAAGTTGCATAGGAGAACTTCCGGGATGCTTCACATCCTATATTACTAGAGGATTAAGGCTGAAATTTATCCTTCGCAAGACCGAAATGAATGGGCGCTGAGCAAAACCGAGGTAGTTTTTTTAAAAAAATCAACAGGGTTTGTTTGCATATGGGAAATGGATGCTGGACTCTGCCCTAAATCCCCTACAGCTTGGAGCTTATGGTAAAATCTTTTAGAAGCATTCTTTGACACATCCTATATTGTTTCCAATTCCTTTGTTTATTATTCATTTTAATGACGTGATACGTATTTTTATAGTTATTTGATTTCAGAAAAGCATACATCTTTACCCTGGGAACACCCCTCCAACTTTGGTTCAGTGATTATTTTCCCCATGGGGATGTGTGGAAGATTACAAAGATTATTTTAATTAAAATATTACGTTATAAATGTTCGCTGTGTAGCAAGGATTTATTATGCTTTAATAATAATAATAATAATAATCCACGTTATTGAATTAATATATTATAGCTCTTTAATTTATAGTATACATAGATGATCACAGCAGTTAAAGAGCTTGTACAGAAAAAGAAACTGTTCAAAAGAACAAACGTGTGTGTTCTAAATCTGCGCCGACTAGAAGGTTGCGATCCAGCAGGAAGCTGTTATGCGCAAACGCCATTGTGGTGAGTGAATGAAGGCATTGCCCCGATCCTGCGTGGTTCCATTCACTCTAATGGCCCTTACCCAGGAAGAACTGCCTGCGGCACTGAGTCCAAACTGTTCAGTACAGTATTTAGTTAGAAAGAGAGATCGATCGATCCAAGGCACCCCCAATATCAAGCTCCAAATGCTGCTACCACCTCATCATCCCAGCTAACCTGCCTGCCCCCAGCCTCCCAGCTCCACCTTGTCTCCCTTGCGTAGACAACAGCTCTGTAACATTTTGAGCCGCCTCTCTCTCCAGTTCCTAACTCTTACCTCGCGATCGTATTCTCTCATCTCTAGCCAGTAAACAAGCAAGGTCTCTTCCCCTCCCCCCCCCACGCTACACCATCACCCCTCTCCCTCCCCCTCCCCTCCCCCTCCTTCTCCTCTTTAGCACTGACATCCAGTCTATCAGCCTCAAACACAAGACCCGGTCTCGCACCGCCTAAACTTTTGACCCTCGCCTTTTTGACCCCTCGGAGCTATAATGGCGTTCTATCCAATCTACCAACGACCATATTCACCTCTCCTAGTCTTCAGAACCTGCGCAGACTTTCTTTCTTTCTTTCTTTCTTTCTTTCTTTCTTTCTTTCTTTCTTTCTTTCTTTCCTTTTCCCCTCATTTCACTCAGCGTTTGCAACCCACCTCCAATCCCTATATCCACCCCTCCTCCCAAACCACACTTTAAAAGGGTGCTGCGTGCTGGGGGGGGTGGGGAGGGGACGCGAAGAAAAGGACAGCTGGGCTCGACGCCTTGAGAACCAGTTTTTCTTTTATTTGCCAACTTGAGGGTTACCCGCTGCAATAGTTGAGCCCCCTGTTTTCGCCGTTTTAGTGCTGGGGAGCTGCACGGTTGCAGAAAGTGGCTTGCGGCTCCCCCCGCAGTGGGGAGGGCGGGGTTCGCCGTGCATTTGGGCGAAGCTTCCAGGGGGATAAATGAAGACTTCTTCAAAGAGCTCGCCAGAAAGGCTCAGGAAGTGACCCTGTTATAGCTGCGGTGGATTGGTCTGAAGCGGGCTCTGCTGGTTATACTGAGTTGTTACAAGCTTTTGAGATTTCCGCCCCCCCCCCCAATTCCAATCTCGCCACCCCACCCCCCTCTTTCGCACACCGATATAATACTTCGCAGAGTTTATTTTAAGGGAATTTTGCCTTTTTTTGTGCCTCCAGATGCAAAACAGCAGCAGGACCTTCATTAAACCGTGTTTTAATAAATCACAGAAGATCAGGTAGTGTTAGTTTGCACCCAAGCCAGGAACAACAACAACCCGAAATAAAAACTTGCGGAGCTGGGGCCCCTTAGAGTACAGAGCTGAGCTGGCTTAGGTTGCAATCTTACGCACTCTTAGTTGAGAGGCATTCCCATTGGGTTTCACTGGGGCTTAGGTTCTGGGTGCAACCACGGAACATGCAAGAACCCCCTTCATGAGATGCAATATTCTGAGGTGTATTGAGCCACACTCAGGATAAACACTTAAATTACTCAAGTCCACTGATTTTAGTGGGTCTACTGTGAGTATGGCAACCGTGGGGAAGCACCCAAGAGTTGCGCCCTTTTTGTAACGTAATTGCCTCCCCCGATCTAGCAAAGCAGAATGAACATTTCATTCTCAATTGCACTGTTGTTGTTTTAAAGAAAGCAGCCCAAGAGAGGAAAGACAGAATCATGGAAGGAAGATCTAAATTCCTTTAAGACACTCACCCCTCACACATATATATGGATGAATTTGGGGCTGTGAGACGAAGTGATATACTTGGGAAAGAGCATTAAAACTGTTCAGGAGTTGTTGATTTCTTATGAGACACAAATCAAAACTGTCATCTTCAAAGTTAACGTTTATTTCATGTGTGGATGGAACAGAGGGCTATGACCTTTGGATGAAGAATATGCACGTGCTGATCAATTACCCCGTTAACAGATGTTGGTACTATCATGTCATCTGATCAAACCTTCATCCCCCAGAAACCAAGTCGGCAACGTGCTTCTATAGGTCAAATGATTTATTAGGGAGTAATAAATATATAATCTCATATAAACGATACCTCAGTCTTACTTCTTTCTTTTGTCCGTCCATCTAAGTAAGCAACCAACCAACCAACCAACCAACCAACCAACCAACCAACCAACCAACACATTTATATAGCAACGCCAATACAGTCAAAGCGGTTTACAATGGTAAGGAAAAATAGAGGAGGAGGGAAGAAGAAAACAAGCAACCTCAAGTACTAGTTGGTATCATCTCCGCCACCTCTATTTGCTTGAGAATAGCTCCCATGAATATTTTGAAGCGTGTTTGAAGCAGTCAGGAAAGTGGTGATATTCGTTTCCTCTTCTAACAATACGTGTGGGGATAAAACAGCTATGAAAACTTGCTTCTCAATGTCATCTAGCAGGCTATATCTTCTCCCCTTAACACCCCCCCCCAGCAAAGTATTTTTCACTTCTCACCTTTTCAACAACATCCCAGGCTATCATCGTTGTTCTCCTTTCTACAGACTGGAGGGAGACTAACGCTGAGTGACAGCGGCTTGCCAGGGGCTGCCCAGAAAACAATGTTTGAGATTAGATCCTGTCCAGGCCATGCCACCCATCCTCTCGACTATGTTCTTGTCTGCATATACTTGGCCAAATCAGAATGGGTGCTCGTTCGTTTGTTCTTAATTGCAGTTGTTGCGTGTTTTTTTTGTTTTTTGTTTTTTTGCTTTGTTTTAATTTCAACAAACCGAATGTGGTTCCGAATTGTGGAAATTTGGAAGGGGAGCTTACAGAAGGCGTGGAGGGTTGTGAAAGACCACTAAAACACGAGCCTTAAAACGAGACTCTCCCCCAAGTACTTGAGGAAGAGTCACCCATTGCATTTTGATTTGGGGCGGGCAGGCGGGGGTGGGGTGAGGGAGAAGAAGAGCTGGTTCTCCTATATAGATGCTGCTCTTTACCTCTCTGTCTGCTGACCTGGGAATGATCCCGAGTTCCTATGAATTATTGATGAGCTATAAGGACCGTTCCCCCCCCCTTCTTTCAGTATGCAAACCCCATTACACTGTTAAAATGGCGATTTAATCGTTTAGAATAGCTTTGCTTTGCTTCCTGCTCGCGCTCTCTCCCCCCTCCCCTCAAGACAACTCATTTGTGCCCCCTTTTCATTTAATTTTCTTAATTAAAATCCTTTCACAGATTTTAATCCCTCTCCTTTTCTCTTCTGGTAAAGGAGAGAGAGAGAGAGAGAGAGAGAGAGAGAGAGAAGGACCTTATAGTTAAAACAGCGAAACTGCTTTTTAAAACCAGTTGTTTTAAACAATCGTAAACCCGCCAGCTTCTATTATTTTTAAATCAAGAAGAATAGGGGCGGTATTTTTCTTTGGTGTTTTAATCCAGATTACAGTGCTTTTTAAAGGGGGGGTGGTGGAACAAACTCAAGACAATTCAGCAACCACTTTTGTACCATGAAATGATGCCTAGTTGGGCAAAGAGAGATATAATAATTAACATTATGCGGGTGGGTGGGAGTGTAGTAAGAGCGAGACAGACAGAGACACCTATGGCATCCTACAGCCAAAGTTAAGATCACTATGCAGTGCGGTCTCAAACATGACTCGCACTGTGTTCAGTGGTGCTTACTCACAGGTTGGTATTGATAGGATTACAGTTTAAGTCCCGTTGGTTTTATTGATGGAATGAAGCAGGTGCCTAAATCTCTCCCGTTGAACTAAATGGCATTTTAAAGTGCTCAGGTCGGTGGAATCGAGGTCCTGTTTTATTTTTGCTTCTAGTGCCTGTGGCCGGGTACTTAAAAAAATAATACAAAAAAGCCCCCTCCTATATCCGAATTAAAACAGTTTTTAGCAACATAATATGGGTTTAAACTCCTCATTTCCGCCGTTAGTACCTCTGGAAGATCCATTCTGTTATTTGACTTGGGTACAGGTAGAAGGCAGAAATCGGGAGCAAACATAAATTCTTATGCGATTATCTGCATCCTTTTCTCTGCCTCTTGCTTTTGGAAGAGTGCAGTCCTAGACACACATCCCTGAGAGTCCCATTGAACTCAACGGGAACTACTTCTGAATATGTATGGATAGGGTTGCACTGTAAGAGAAGAGAGACTGTCTCCACCATTGCTATACAGTTTACTAAAGGAAAGGAAAATAACACACACCCGCTATCAAAGCCCTTCTACATACTTTGCTACACATGCCATCAACTTGTAAGATGTGAGTTCAGGGCCCAATTTTGGATAGGAGGTGTATTCCCAGCAGCTGACAGGGGGGAAATAAACCACTTCACTTTGTTCTTAAATATCCATTTGTCTACGGCCCTGATAAACAATAACCTTAGAGTTGGGTATCATCACAGGCATGTGGAAAAGCTTGCAAGTTAAATGTATATATTTAACCAAACATCTGTGCAAAAGCTTGGAATGCCAAAAATTCTGCATGGCATAAGTGCTTGAATCTGCTCTCCTACAACACATTACATGACAATTGCTTCAAAGTAGGGCTGAGGTGCCTGCAAGCCACAAAGCAAATATTTTAGAGACACTTCTCCACTCTATCCAGATGTAAAAGCTTTGTGGCCAGTTTAGTAAATCTATTTCTTTGGCTATCTATATAAATATCTTTGCAGGTTATGCTCATGCATAGTGAGTAGATAGCTATAAGGTCGTGTTTGAGTGTGTGTGTGTGTTGTGTGTGTGTGTGTGAAAGGGGGTATTCATACAATGGTTTATACACACACATGCGCCTGCAATGAATAGGGTGGACTGGTTATCATGAGGCCAACAGAGTTCAAGGGGAGTTTATCCATTGACTTCAAAGAACATTGGATCTGACCTTTTGTGGTCAAGAAGTCAACTATTGTCGCCTGACAAACGTACTACTTAGAGAGGTGTATATTGGCTGGTCTGGAGCAGATTGTCTCCTCCTCCCCAACACCCCCCCCCCTTCACAATTTGTGAGGATAGACTGGAAAGATTAATTGGGAAAGATTCGAACAGGATGCATAAAAGGCCCACTTCTGTTTTGGGAAGGTCTGGGATCTTTGGGGGAGGGGCAGGGAGGAGGTGTATGTGTGTGCAGTTTATTATTTACAACTGCTAATTACAGTAGCAGACTACTACTACTCCTGAAATTCACCATCACTGTTACAATAACTTTACTAGCAGAGGTGTACAAAAAAGAAAGAAAAGAAAAGAAAAGCCACAGTCCTAAACTGTACCTAACCACCGGACACTGTACCTAACCAATATTATTGAAACCAATGTGTCTTAATTTTCACTTCCTCCTCTTTGGAATGGACGGTTTTCGACTCCTACTAATACCCACCCCTGAATCTTGTTCAGTAGGAGCAACTTGTCCACTGCGTGATATCATGAAAAGAGAAAAAAATTGCAGGGAGAAACATCAAAAGAGCAAAATATATAAAAATAAAATTCGGATTTGCAGAATTCGTGAAGAGAAAATACTATTATTATTAATAATAATGCAAACTCCATTGTATAGAATATGATATTATCTACAAGATATGCTGTATATACGACTAGTGTTTCCTATTTACATTTTATATAATGAAATTTCACTACTGCAATTAATAATAATAATAATAATAATAATAATAATAAACCACGATAGGCAATTGGGGGTGAGTAGTATTTTCTGGTGAAACCCTCCTGTGTCTAGGAAGAATTGCCTTCCTGTTTACTCTCCCATGAAGACTTTCTCAAGCCGTTGCAGGGAAAAGCAAACAAACTAAGAACGAGGAACAAGAATAGGAAGAATAAGATAAGAGAGGAATTTCTACTTTTCCTTACTATAAACTCCCACTGGCCATAATAAACACTGGGGTTTGTGGAGAAAGGAAAGCAACACCAGGAGAAGAAAAGTGACTTATAGAAGGGAACCTTTGACTTAACTCTGAGTGCAGATGAACAGAGAATATGCACAGAAAACCTAAAGAATTTTGCCTCCTCTGTTGGGACAGTTCCAGCTTGCGGAAAGGATTTAAGAGGGGCGCGGGGGAGGGAGGTCAGGTTTAGGACTGCGGATCAGTGGCCAGGCTTAACAGATTCTGAGATGTTTCTACTTTCCCTTCTTTAGATGTTTTGGGCAGGACAGAAGCAAGGGAAACACCCACCGGTCACCTTTATGAAGGGGTGGCCTCCCTTGTGCCGTCTTTCTTTCGACGCACGGAATGCCCTTCCCATTAAAATGGAACCGGGTGGAATCAGCCCAACAAACACAAGGGCCAGGATCAAACGAGGTGCTAGGGATGGGACGCTGGACCTGGTTCTTTTGAGACACCGCAGGTATCATCCTGATAGGATGCCCTTCTTGCCTTGGCTGTGTGGGATAGCAGTCCTGCCGCCTAATCCTAGGCATGTTTCCTCGGAAGTATGGCACACTGAGTTGCAAAGAGCATACTCCCCCAACTTACCTAACCCCACTTACTTATTGAATTTGAGTGCAATAGGACTTTACTCAGGCATGGTTAAGACTGCAGTGTCAGCCTGCATAGGATCGCAAGCCTTCCTGCCACATATGCCGCAATACGCAAGTGAGAAATGTATGTAGGTAGGTAGGTGCATAGGCGTGGGAATTAATCGCACAGGCAGATGAATCACAAACATGCAAAGAGAGAAGTGTTGACTGGATAGGAAGAAAGGGAGGTTTATGGAATGGAGAAACTCACGGATGGATGGTGGAAATTTCCTTAGCAATAAGGTCCTCTGTTTTCCGACCCTGGAAACCAGAGATCTCCATTCTTCCCATCCATAGGTATTACTCCTTCACTCCGTGCCCATAGTCTAGATTGTTGCCCAGTGTCCCAGTGCCAATAAATTGGCCGGAATGGAAAGCAATGTCGTTCATATATGTGTATGAGCGCCCATACCAAACGTCGGCGTCCTTCCTGAGACCAGATACAGATTCGATGAGACCGTAGTATTTCATAGAACAGATAAGAGTGCATGACTGGCGCACAGCCTGCGAACTCTAACCTAAACGGGTAGCATTCTTTTCTCTCTCATTCTGTGGAGATGTATCTATCTGTTTTACAGGTGTGCATGCGTGTGTAAATTGGCTTGTGGCAGCCCCTAAAGTTTGAATCATTTATTTCGTGTTCAAGAGCACGATCCAGTCAAGGTTAAAGTTCCATTTAATTCAATGGAATATATTCAAGCAACTGCCTCACTCTTCAGTTGAATTATATGGAAGTAGGATGTGCTTAATGATGGGTGGGTCATAACTCCAAAGGGTTTTTTCAGAAGAAGAAAGGTGTACTGTATTATGTACTGAGAGACATTCGGAGTAAGGTTTTAGAGAATGTGGTCTTTCCCCATTCAAGCCAGCAAGCCACCATCAACAGGCACATTGCACAACTGCAGTCAAGTGTGTTCTCAGATCCTATTCTCAGAGAACGGCACAGAGTCAATAGGGGACAGTCTTCAGAAACAGTAGGAAGGATGGTCTAAATGTGATAGGAAGGGAGAAGCAGCAAAAGTGGTCCCTTTTATCCTGCACCGAAAGACATGTGTCTACCAAATGTTACACAGCCCTAAAGATCCTAGCTTCAAGCAATGGGGGGGGGGGAGGAAGGAAAGGGGGAGAATAACACTTGGAAAATATTCCTCAACCCACAAAGCCACCAGAGCTCATCCAGCAGGGTTACTTGCTTAAAGTCTATTTCAATGAATAGTGCTCTTGCCTAGGCCCCATTCATTTAAATGGAACTTGAGAGAGAGAATTCAGGTTGGAAAATGGTTCCTTCGCACCAGCCCATTTCTGAAAGCGGGTGGAGAAATATGCAAAAAAACCAACACCCCAAAACCCACAATGCCTGCAAATCAGTTAGAAACTGCTCTGCTTATGGAAAAGCAAGGCCTCTTTGAATCTCTGATTTACTAGTAATTTCCATTAAAATGAAGAGGAGCGAGGTAGAATAAAGAAGAAGGGCTGGTAGCGAGGTTACAGCAGAGTCAACATCTCATTTCATCAGTCCGAATGAGTTTGTGCTTTGTTTGTTTTTAAACGCCAACACACAACTTACATTTCAGTTCTGTGCTCGTTTATTCGGAGGTAACCCCACAAAGCACAGTGGGATATACCCCAGATATAAGTGTGCATAGGTTTGCATAGGAGAAGACTGCATATACCATTGAAGTCTATGGAATGCAGCTGTCATTTTGAAGCCCTGGGGCTCCCTCTTATCTAAGATCCTATACAGCCCCTTATTCCTGAACGTAAGAAGCAAGCAAGCTTCACAACTCAAACAAGGTTTGTCCCACTCCCTCCCTGTGTTTTAAAATATTTTGGCTGATCCAACAACAATAGTAAATAGAAGTTTCTAAAGCTCTTTGGCATAAGCGCGTTGAAGTCCAGAGTCAAACAGCTTTAGGTCAAGTGCTGAATGTTTATGCTTAAAGCATCCTCAAGACAAGAGGATTTTTTACATTCCTTGATCAGTATCTGGATTAGGCCCCGCCTGGAAAGCCTCTGCTACCTTTATGATGAACCTTTCCTATTTGGACGGAAGAAACGGGAAGTTTTAAACATTTATGGGGCACGGAGTAGTATCTCTCCCCTCCTCCAAAAAAACTCATTTCCCTTTTCCAAAGGCGTCTTGCTTCGGACAGAGAAGATTCCATAAGTGGGCGAGATGGAACCTGCCCCATTTAACAAACCGCAGTCTCTTCCACCTTTATATCAGCCAAGCAACTAGCCTGGACACATTGACTTGGAAGTAAGCCCCACTTGATTCACGGTGCTTACTTCCGGGGGGGAAATATGCATGGCAGAGAGTTGCACAAGACACGGGGACGCACTACATAGGACACTATCCACGGGAAAGTACATGCTCTTTGATCTTCATTTCCACCAGGCTTGCGCAGGAGAACTTCCCAGGCCATGGTTAGCAGCAACATGTGGAAAATTACAAGTATACCGAGGAAGCGAAGGAAGATAGCTTGTAAAATGGGGGGTGGGGGGTGGGAGGTCAAAGGAAACGTCCCGAACGACAGAAATACTGAAGAATGGGGAGGGGGAGGTAAATTGTGAAGGTCCAATGTTCTGAAGGTAAGTTATTCAGGAATACACACACACACACACACACACGGTTAAAAAGCAATGTTGTCTCTCAAAGTCTACATTTTGCTTTCCCAGCGTGCGCACACACAGGACACACAGACACGCGCAGACAGAACAGCCTCTGTTGAAAGCAAGCCGTCGAAATCAATCCTACTGATTCTGATAGGAATCACTTCTAAGTAAGTGTGCTTAAGACCCAGACATCAATACACGCCCAATACCTGAATACACCCGCAAAGTGCTTTACAAGAGCTACCAAGGACCTCAGCGAAGTTGTCATACATAATCCCCTCTCTCCCTCGAGCAAAATCCTTGGAGCACTCCGCAGTGACATCGCCATTCATCGAGGTGGAACGCTTCATCTTATTTCCTCTTCTTCTGCTAACCATATGCCTATATACATACATACATACATACATACATACATACATACATAACGTGGGCCACTCCAAGGGAGTACTGGGGCCTTAACATTCATTTAGCTAAGACTGTACAGAAGCAAGCTGGAAAGAGAGACGGGAATCCCTCCCCCCGCCCCCCCCGCCCAATCTCTAGCAATCTAGCCTTTTAAAAGTCATTTAACCAGATAGTATTTCAAGAGAAACTTACTTTAAGCTTAGCAGTTTCTAAGTCCTCTGGAGTAAACACTGAACCATCAATGCTTCCTATTCCAGCAATGGAGAAGCCTTTATCTAGCCTGGAAAAGTGATCTCCCATTCCTGCCCCTCTCCAAGCCAAAGCAGGCAGTTAAAATGTCACTTAACATTCTGGAGAATGTGAAATATATTGTACATTGTCAACTCCCCAAAACCATAAAACTAACTTTATGGACCTCACGTGACTTTTGAGAGCCAGTGAGGGGTATCTGGCTGAGGTCTGGGCGATTTTTACGATCTAACTTCTAGATAAAACCCTATCCATTTGACATCTTAATGTCACAGCCACTTTTGGTATACTTACTTACTTTGCTATGGGTAAAATATATGTGTGTGTGTGAGAGAGACTCTGTGTATTCAAGGGAAGGCGAGAAAATGGGTTGTTTTGGAAATGACAACTCACATCCCAGTCCTCTCAAAACCACTTAAGAAGTAACCAAAGAGTTTGGGGTAAGTTCACAAGACCGATTTTAATTCGTACAAGAGAGTCAGCGAGAGAGAGAACGCTGTAAATTATAATTTAAGGAGATCAGCAGCTATTTATTTCCTCTTTTCAACAAACAGAATTTGCTGGTAGCGCTTTGGTTTAAGGGAAGGAAGAATCCCAGGCTAGTAATAAGGAAAGGTCGGCGCAAAGATGTTGTGTAAATTATGCGTAATGAAAACAATTCTAAAGTTAAGGCAACTGTGCATTTCTGTGTTGAGTTGAAGACTCCCTGCGAGAGAGTGTTTGTACTTGTATGTGAAGGAATATAGTAGTAATATTAATAAGAATATAAAGCAGCTAATAGCATATTAGCTCTGCAGCTCAGAGGGCATTTGTTTCATGTTATGACCACTTCACTTCCTCTCCCAAATGTTTGGTTTATGGACTCGATGGCTGCTATTCTCAGCACGGTTACTTGGAAGTAAAGGCCACTGGAATAAATGGGGGGTCTTATTGCCAAGTAAACGTGGTCAGGGTCGGAGCGTATAAGGCAGGAAGCAAAGTTTGAGAACATAACAACTGGCTTGTTTTCTTTCTTTCTTCCTTTTTTCCCTTTGGGTTGTGTGTTTCCTGTTCAGCAACTGCACCGACTGAAACGAGGCGACTTTGTACCCTTCCCTCGTAAGGTTGGGGAAGTGGCCTGGTGGAGAACCTGGCAGATGGGCCATACGGGTTGTGAAGACACTTTCTGTGGTGGTGGTTGCTTTTTTGTTTTTTTTTAAGTTTGTATTTCGCTTAGGAGTAACTTTAGGGCCGAGGTTTTCCATCGCCGTGGTATAAAGAAACACAAAAGATGGTGGGTGTGTTTTTTTCTGGTCAGGAGAAACGTTTATTTGACTTCAAGTTAAGGCTACAAACGGATACGAAAAGCTTCTTGGCAAAGATGGGAACAGGCAGCTAACATGACAAATGCCATTTCGGACACACAGAACACTGACTTCACCCTGCCCACTAAAACTTCCTATTAGTCACTGCAGAAGTATTTCTAGTATTTACAAACATTTTCAACATACTATGGTTGGTCCAATCGTATACCCTTTTTAAGTGAACTTCACTCACATTTATTTTAAAAAAAAAGAAGTTTCAGAACTGGCCTAGGATCAAAACAAGGCCAGGAAATATGAACCAAATCACAGACTTGACAATTTCAAAGACAGAAAGATACATGAGCTTATATATATAGATATATTGTAATTTTTTTTCTTTTTTTAAAAAAAGTTTGTTGTGGTTGATGTTTTTCATTTTTTTCCTCTGACACTGAAGTACAGGATAGCCCGACTGGAGAAGAAGGAAAGGAGGAAAGATCTCCTCGCAAAGCCTAAACTTTTTAAAGGAGCCATCTTTCCTTCTCCGCAGTGGTTTATAAATAAGTTATAACATTTAAAGAGCACGTTAAAAAACAAAAAACAAAAAAACATGCTAGCTTTTTCCAGAAAGCGTCATTTATAGCACAGACACAAACATTTAGAACACCTAAAGCATTAAAGAAGCCTCTGGAAATAACTTTATTTTATTTACTTTAATTTAGAGGGGGGAAATCGTAGCAAAGGACACAGTCCTGGAATAATAGTACCACCGAAGTTGTTTAATAACAATAATTATAATAAATCAACCAACAGCATGCTGAATGGAAAGTGCTTCACTTTACAGTACTCCAAACTTAAAAAAAAAAAGACTGGCTGTTGCTTTTTTTTTTAGTTTTAGTTTTAAACTTTCTCACTTTCTTTCTTTCTTTCTTTACTTCTCCCCCCCCCCCCGCCCCACACTTCTATTTCTTACTATTCCCCCCTTGATATAATTTAAGGCTGGAATGCGCTGCCACCAGACGCTAAACTCATACTTTTGAGTTTGTTATCTTTCTTCCACTTCATTCGCCTGTTTTGGAACCAGATTTTTATCTGTCTTTCGGAGAGACACAAAGCGTGGGCTATTTCTATTCGCCTTCTGCGGGTGAGGTAGCGGTTAAAGTGAAACTCCTTCTCCAGTTCCAGGGTCTGGTAGCGAGTGTACGCCGTCCGCGCTCGTTTACCATCCGGTCCAGTCATATCTGGGTAATAATACATGGACAACATTTTGGGTTCTGTTCGGCTTTGTCTTTATTACAACTATGCCAGAGAGATTATTCGACAAGTTTCCTGCTTAGTTGGAAAAGCTCACCCCAGCTTACTTGCAAAAATCACGCCCCAACCACCTTAGCACCTTCCCTTTATTCCCTTCTCCGTGACTTCATTTTGATTCTATAGCTCCGAACCTGAATTCCACCCATTTTTAAAAATATATATATGTGCCAGTATCACGATGTCCCCACCCCACCCCCTCCTGCGGGGCATCCTTTTCCTTGACCCTATAACAAGTTTAGACATTTCCACAACTCCAGCGTCTGCAGGTTTACTCGGGAGTAAACCCCACTGGCTTCAGTAATGCCTACTTCTAGGGAAGGGGTGGACAGGATGGCAGCCTGACGCTGACGCTCTAAGCCTTAACAGTATTTCCCTGTCTCTTTCTGCTTATACTGTATACCAGTATAATCAAAATGGGGAAACATCCACAGGCGAGCAGAGAGGAAGGCAGGCGAGGGACTACCATTTTGGTCGTACGTTCCCGTGCCTCCCCTTCGCCCTGGAACTGACTTGCCCACCCCCTTGACACTAGCTAGCTACACTTCGCTGGAAGCAACTTCCACACTGAAATCCTTGGGGCTTCCTTTCTCCACCCAAATGCATTTAGCATCGGCGTGTTAAGCGAGTCGATATTCCCTCACCCTTCGAACTCTGCCGCTCAGATCCTCCCTGGCAACGTCCATCCGTTTTTACCGTGGGGGAGGGGAGGGGGAAAGAGTTTGCCATTATCCCACATTGTCACAACAGACACTATAATGTGGGGTGGTGGCGGCGGCAAGAGGAGATGTTTGACAGACCCATCTGTGCCCACAAACAGGACTGTTTTTCTTCTTCCCCACAAACCAGTCTACCCGTTCCTTTCCTCCTACCTCTTCAACTCCTGGTATTTTAAAAGCCCATTATGACTGCTGCTGCCACACTACTCTTATTCTCACGTCTCTGGATATTATAATATGGTTACTTCTAGCACTAGGTCCTGTCACCCAGATACCATGCTACGTCTGCGATATTTTATTTTATTTTTCAAGAGGGAAACGTTTTCAGAAAACCTCTCCTAAATCAGACTTTCCCTCCCTTTTAAATTAAATTAATTAAAAAATAATAACTAAAGGCACTTTCTGATGGGAAGCAGAAAGGGGAGCCATAAAAAGACACACCGAGGCTGTCTTCCCAGGCGATTGTGCTCCATTTCCATCTCCCATCCCCCATTCCCTGTCTGCCCTGCCAATAACATATTTCATATATATTCCTCTATATAAAGAGAGAGAGAGAGAGAGAGAGAGAGAAGTAGATAGATAGAAAGATGCAAATTTTAAAAAGGAGCATGTACCATGGCTAATATGAAGTTTTCGCATCCAGGGGAATATCTGTGGGCTCTGTCCTTCTGTGGCTGGCGTGGACGTGGCGATGGGCTCTGCCTGAGCTCTGACGCCGTTGCTGTTGACTTGGGAGCCGCTCTCTTCAGTTCCCGAGGACGCGCTGGTTTCGTCTATCTCTGTGAAACTGGTGGCGTTGGCCGTGCCGACCGAGGCTGCCTGGTCGGCGGGGGAAGACGCGGCTGCTTTGCCTCCATGGCTCTCGCCGTTGCTGCTGCCGCTGCCGCCGCCGCCTCCTCCGCCGCCGCCGTTGTTGTTGTTGTTGTTGTTGCTGGTGCTGCTGGTGCTGCTGGTGCAAGGGAGGGACTCGGGAGAGGACAAGGAGCAGCTCGACGCCTGTCTGAACCTGCTCTCCGGCGCGGCTTGGGCAGGGAAGGCGCGGGAGCTCTCCCCAACCGTTGCAAAGTGGCTGGAGGAGGAGGTTGAACGGCTGATGCTCAGATCCATCCCATTGTAGTTGTATCCACCATAAGAGCCGGCGTGCATGTTGCCTGGATCTCTATAAGATCCGTTCATGGAACTGCCGGTCCCATAATTTAACAGCTGATAGTCTGGGGCATTAGGATAGCGTCCTGAGAACGAGTTTACAAAGTAAGAACTCATTTGGGTTGTATTTTGGAGGGCTTGATTTGTGGGGCTCGTGGTCGTTATAACCCCTGTGCTTGAGGATTTATGATGTATTAATGAATTATAGCGATGCACTGTACTTCGTTTTTGCTATGTATGCGGCCAAATATGGGGGTGGGGTGGGGGGTGCGTTTGGGAATCACGTGCTTTTGTTGACCAGTCGTAAATTCTCACTGATGACCTCAAGAGGCAATTCATGCTCTATGGTTACAAATAATGACGATCCGAGAATCGTTAGGCCCATGTCAATGCGCGGCTTCCAAAAGGGGGAGGAAAGAAGGGGGGAGGAATCAGAAAGCAGAGGTGGCTCCTTGTTGGCGGACTGCGCCACCTACTGGGCAAAGGAAGAGTTAGCCGGCATGGAGGATAAGCTCACCCAGGTTTTTTAAAAAAATAAATAAAAGAAAGAGTAACGCGCTCTGATTCCGTGCTCACCTTTTACAGAAATAAAATACTTCCATGGCTACACTCCCCCAAAGTGTCCTTTCGGAATCTTTATTTCTCTTTTTAAATCTTGTTATTTCTGAAGGTAACATTTCCCCCTAATACAGCCCCGTTTGCCTCCTTCCACGCTGGTGCGCTTTTGTGTATTAAAACATTGCCATTATTATGACTACTGGTGGTAATTGCTGCTGTGATAATAAATTATAACTCCAATGCCTTTATTGTGTTGGTGTCAGAAAAGGTGCCGCACCAGAGAGTCCACCCTAATTTAAACTCAAACGCCTGCTCCTCTTTTTCCGTTCCGCCTTTCCCTCCCTGCTTTCTTCCCATTATATGCATGTTTACTCAGAAGTAAGCCCCTCTAGGTTCAGTGGAGCTTGCCTCCAGGTAAGTGTGCATAGCACTGCAGTCTAATCCTACCTGAAGGATACGTGCCTCTCAAAACCAGCACCTACCTGTGCTAATAACTGAGCGCTTTTCACTTATTTGCACTGCACTTGGTTCACATAATCAGGAGTACTGCTGTTGCTACTGTTATTGCTATTATTATTACATCTCAGTACCTTTGCTGCCTAGATATTAGAAAGGAAAGACTATCCCCTTTAAAAATTAGGGAGTTCTGTGTATTTATTCATATAACTGGTGATATCCTGAGTGACATATATCGCCCATAATATGAACAGTTACAATAGAATGCTGTCCCCACTTAAAAGGGCAATCCTATTCATACCTACACAGAAAGAAGTCCCATTGTATTCAGTAGGGCTTACTCTCAGGTAAGTGGGTGTCGGATTACAGCCTAAAAATTGGAAACCAACGTTAGGTTTGAAGTGAAAAATGCAAAAATAAATAAATAAATGGGCCAGATTTATAAAAGCCTTTGCTTTCTCTAGCATTTCCGAAATGTTTTTCTCCTCTCTTTGTTTTTTTCTCGAAGAACCGCTCAGGAATTTCGAGAAGTCAGCCTGGAACCCATTGGAAATTATGAGCCCTATTCAAAGTGACATATAATTATAATAATTACGGCCAATGAAAAGAGTAGCAATAAGGATAAGTGTCCTGCAGCTGCGAGACTTCTGCTGGAATTGATTTTTTTAAATGTCTGCCATTAACACCATAATTTGGAGGGGGGGGAGGCTTGAGGTGTTGAGGTACCTGTGAATTTGGGGTGGCCAAAGCTGTAAGGTAATAATCCACGATCCTTTATTTTGGGGGGGGGGAGTTTAAACAAAATAAGGGAACTTGGTTGCAGAATAACAGCAAGTCAGAAAGAGTTGCAGACCGCTTGCTTCTACAGAACGAGAGAGACAATGACAATTAGCGAAAAGCTGCCTTTCAAAGCTTCCCTTAAGTAATCCTGGAGCTCTCTGGAAACTGTTCTTTGTCTAACCATGGCAAGCATGTCGCCATGCAATAAAAGAATATAAAGAAATGTTGGAAGGAGGCACTTGCGGGGCAGAGAGAGGTGTACGGTTCTACATTATATATATATATGCTTGAAAGAGATTAGCGGTATTCCAATCATTCGTTAAGTTTCCTGCTGGTATATCCCTTTCAGCTTCGTGCACACAAAAAAGTGCGAACTGCTTGTGGTTCCACCTTTTTAATATAATTTTTGAGTTCTATGCAGCTCGTAGTTGTGGGGTGTTTGAGCAGGCGGTGGCGGGAGAAGGAGCTGAAAGGAAGTGGGCCAAATATTTGAAGGCGGCTATACAAATGTTAGATATCTTCTAGCAGATGTATGATTGGGGAGGGGGCACAGTTATGCCTGCTCCCTTGATTTATTATATATGCGGTGAGCTTCCCCCCCCCCCTTCATAACTCTTTTGTGCTGTTAACAATAAAATATATCCATATTAAAGTTAAATGTCAACTCCAAGATATTCTTGGTGAAAAGGTCTTTCATTTAAGATTAGGCTGAGGAGTATTGGAAGTGGGAGGTGCGAGGAGCCGAATCTATCTTTCAGCGCTAACTTCTGTAAAGCTTAAAAAATTGCCTGGCTGTTCAGGTTAGGGGAGAGAACTTCTATCAAACAGCGGGGCTTTTTATTGTTCCTTTTCCCCCCTAACAAGCCCACAGCTTCTGTAGGTAGACCAATTCCTCAGGAAAGAAGTATCTCTGTGTGTGTTTGTGTGTGTCTGTATATGTGAGTGTGGAGAGGGGAGGAGGACGCACACCCTAAAAATAGGAACGTGCCAAGTGTTTTTCTCAACATGTTTGTTTGCTGTTTATTAGAGAACTTCCATCTCCATAACTAACACAAACTACAAACACAACACTGTACAAAAAATGTAATAAAATAAAACAAACAAAAACACCCCTCCTATTTTTTTTTTATTTCACCATATTTTTTTAGGTAGCAATTGTTCCTTTTCAATAGATCTTTTCTTTAAAAAAAAAAGCAACAGCAACCCTTAAATGTCAAAGAACCTAGTTTAACTCTTCTTTTCTTTTTTAAAAAAGCAACATATAAGTAAAATCGTGCATGAGACTTTTGTTTTACAAAATGAAGACAATCAACAACCCCAAAAATCTGACACATATATTGCAGCACCTCCATTTAAATACAAGAGTTAGCAAGAATCCTAAGAAGGACACCCTAAAAAAAAAAAAAAATCCGTTTGTGGTGCGGGGGCGGGGAAGAGGAAGGGCCAATAGAAAGAATAGGGAAATAAACTGGACTAGAAGCTTGATTATGACACGACAGATTACTGGATGCGAGAGAGGGTGCATGAGGAAGATGGGCCAACACCTCCATACAGTCTCGGGTATTTTACAACAACAAAAAATGTGTGTCTCCGCTGTGCCTTTTATTTTTGCCCTTTTGGGAGCCCCTCACAACCGTTGGCATTTTCGCTGTCTTCCTTCTTTCTCTCCCTCCTTCCTCTGCAACCTCTCTCTCATTCCGTTGTTTTTTCCTCTTCTTCCTCGGCACTCAGCTGAGTGGAGTTGAGTAGCTTGTTTTCCTTTTTCCACTTCATCCTTCGGTTCTGGAACCAGATCTTGATCTGGCGTTCCGTCAGGCAGAGCGCGTGGGCGATTTCGATCCGGCGGCGCCTGGTCAGGTAACGGTTAAAGTGGAATTCTTTCTCCAGCTCCAGGGTCTGGTAACGGGTGTAGGTCTGTCTCCCTCGCCTGCCACTCGGCCCGAAAGAGGAACCTACGACGGGAGGAAAACAAGGGTTGGTTGAAAAGGACGTTGGACATTTATTCGGAGCTTCAAATATGCATGACAATGGCTACTAGGCTAACCACTGTGTGTGTGTGTGTTGTGTGTGTGAGAGAGAAGGTGTTCTCTTCATTTCCCCTCTGCTTGTGGCCCCCCCCCACTGCATCCCAGTCCTCTAATCTCTCCGATCGAAAGGCCCTCTTTGTAAACATAAACTTCCAAAAGGATAGGAAATTAAAGGAATGAAGGAATGAAGATGCATACAAGAAAACAGAAACTCAGTTTGGGTTGCCTTCACTTGATGCTTTCGAAAGGGCTTCCAAAATAATCCTGCACTCCATTTGGGTTGTAGTTGTGTGGGGACATTGCCCCCATGCATAAACATGCTCTCTGGAGAGGCCCAACCCTGCTCCCAAAAGGCTGAGCTTCAAAACTTGCAGCCTGGCCAATCAACACATGCAATCCTTTCAAAAGAAAATAATGATAATAAACACCTCGAAGAAGAGATCTGTGTAACTCGAAAGCTTGCTGTTCCTGTTCTATGGAGCTTAGCTCCTCCAAGCAGAAAAGGTCCACCCACCCTTCCCCCACCCACCCACCCACCCTTGCGTTTCCCTGCCTTGTGGACTCTAGTGCCCCCACTGAGCGGAGTTCACGGAGGGCTAAGGCTGCGGTCCTATGCATACTGCCTTGGGAGTAAACCCCCGTGGGCTCGGCGAGATTTCACTTTTGGAATAATGCTGTTTGGGAGCGGAACGCGTTACTCTTAGAGCTTGTGGTCCCCCAAAGCCAACTTAAAAGCTTGGAAGGAAAAGCCCACCGAAGAGAAGCCGTAAGACTTTCTGGAAAGTAAATGAGCTCAGGATCGAGGTGCCACTGGGAAGTAATGGCGCATAGAAATCAATGAGACTTAGCTTCCCAGCTAATGTGTTTTTAGGGTCGCAGTGGAAAGGCTTGCAGGATTTTGTCCTGAGAGAGTTGCTAAGGCGTTTGCCTCCCCTTTACGCACTTATTTCCGGACAGAATTCACGGGAGGTTATGAATTCCCTTTCTATCCTTACTTCAGTTTTCTTCTGGGGCAGTTCCTTTCTGTTATGTAAAACTTGCAAGGTACTGGGTCCCTCCTCCTCTTCCTCTCCTCTCCCCTTCTCTTCTGTTTTCCCTCCCCACCCCCACCCCGCGTATTTTATCGGTAACTGGAATAGATTCCAGAGTTTCAGCAATAAGGTAAGTTTATTGATTCCTCCCCCCCCCCCCGCCCAACATCAGCCCACTCCGGAATTTTTGAGATCGACAACGTATAATACGTGTAAACACAGAGAAGGGAGGAGGAAAGGCTGCTGTTTTCCACCTCATTTTCAAGAATGTGTTTTCATGGAAAATCTAGCACCTGGAGGGCCATGGTCGATCACAGAAGAAGGGGTGGGGGTGGGGAAGAGAGAGAGAGAGTATGGGAATGAGTGAGTGAGTGAGTGAGTGAGTGAAAGAGAAACTATCTGCAACTCCTCTCCAGACAGGCATTTCATTATGTGCGAGTTTCATTAAAAATGTAGCTCTCTCCTTTCAAATATTTAAGCCCTTCCGACATTATTCAACTGGCTGGGTTATAGAAATACACTCTCTGGGATATGAATTGGCCAAGGTGTGTGTGAGAGCGGGGGTGGGTGGGTGGAGATATGAGAAGGGGGCTAAAACCAAGTCCATAAAATTCAATTGGGGGGGGGGCTTCAGTGTGATATGGATTGCATCGTGCGTGTGTGTTTGTGTGTGTGTGTGTGTGTGTGTGTTTGTGTGTAAGTACACCAGACACGTCTCTAAATCACTCCTCCTGAGTGACAGCTAACATTGCCTTCCACAAGACAGAGCCGGTCAATCAATAATCTCCGTACCTCCCCAGATAACAGAAAGTTGGCTAAAGAAACGAACTCACTGGAGGGAACCTCGTGCAAAGAATATATATGTATACACAGGCGCGCACACACTCACATACACTCAAACCTTCGTTATGGAAGTTATGATCTAAGTAGGATAAAAGTTTGAGGAAAGTTTCTGCTTCCCGCTGTCTGGAAGCTGAGACGAGAAGGGCAGCGTTTCCTCTTCAGAAAGAGATGAGGTGAAAGGGAACCCTCCCTACCTATCTATCCGCCTGTCTGTGTGTCTGTCTGGCCATCCTTACAGAGAACAGAGAGAAAAGCGGAACTTACTGTTGCAGGAGTTCATTCTCTGCATCCAGGGGTACACCGGCGTGGAGCACTTCTGGTCTTCGCTCTCCCCGAAAGCGTGTTTGTTCTGGGAGCAATCTGACTTCCGGACTTGCTCCTGGCCGAACGGAACAGGGTCCTCTAAACTCGAAAGAGAGCAGGCTGTCTCTTTCTCTCTGTAAAAACCAGATGTCCCGTAATCGCAGGCTGGGCTCCGGTTGTAAGCTCCGTTGGCTTGCTGGTAGTAAGGCGCGCCCGGGTAACCTTTCTCCGGGACCCCCCCACCCCCAGTTCCATAAGTGGCAGGGTAGTGCCTTAAAGGGTCCGCATACCCCGTGGAATATAAGGGGAGCTGTCCCAGAAACGGTTCTTGACCCCCGGCTAAGCTCACCGGAAAAGTAGAGTTGACAAAATAAGAACTCATTGGAAATAATAATAATAATAATAATAATAATAATAATAATAATAATAAAGCAGAGGAACAGCGTCTGTTCTTTCCCTTGGTCTTTATGATTTGTTGCGTTTTATAGTCCAAGCGGTTTAGCTATTAGCAGTATATGGGAGATTGGGTTTTAGCTGAAGGGGGATGGCCGCGTGCCAACCAGGGACATAAGGAAAGAGAACCATCTGATCACGCGCTGACCAATGGCAGAAGTCGAAGACTGCGAAATCGCACCCTAGAGGGGTTAGCTTTGCACAGGGGACCCCCCCTAGAACAAACCAGCGAAAGCATCTCTGCCACCAACACCATCACTTTTGAACAACAGATACGCGCGCCCCCTCCACCCCCACATAACACAGATAGACACCCTCCCTCTTAACCACATACTAATGATGGGGGGGGGGGAGGAAGAGATAAATCGATTAAAAAAATTGGACTTTCCTTTGGCTGTTGTTTTCTTTTTCTTTTAAAGAAGAAAATAAATAAATAAATGCAGGAGGAGGAGGAGGAAGAGGGTGGAAAGACAAGAAGAATAAAACAAATGAGAACTGATTCTATCATTGCTGCTGTCGTGGACACGAGGGAAAAGGAAATAAAAAATGGAATTCGTTTCATCTGGAAAAGTTTGGTAATTTCCAGCGTGTTTTGGTTGGGGGAAGAGGTTATTATCCCCCACCCCCCCACCCTTTGGGTTTTTACAGGAATATGGCGGGGAGGGGGAGGGGAGCTATAAATTCATATAGAAGCATATATAGGAAGAAGAGGGACGCTAGATTAAAAAGTTCGACCGATCTGGGTATACTTTTGGAGAGGGTTATAGGGCTGTTCATTATGGAGCGTCTTAAAAAAATAAGAACTTTAAGCTACCTCCTGGGGACGGATGGAGAAAAATTGTTTCGTGTCTCCCTCCATAAAGGATCCTAATGAACTGAATGGCTTGTGTGTGTGTGAGAGAGAGTCTGTGTGTGTTTACACACTCACACTCGTATTTTGTCACGAGGGTCCTAATCAAACCCTTTACTTTTAAGTTCCTGCGGTACCTTTATATAAAGTCCGGAAGATGAATGGGTGGGAATGGAGCTGAGCTGAGCTAGAATTATATCCCCGCATATCTCTCAAGAACGGTGCCCTCTTGCGTTTTCGTGGTTAAGGCCGGGTCTTTGGACAGTTTAGAGTTAAGGGCAGCGGTTGGTCTGACGGCCAACAACACTCCTTATTGATCACCAGGCATCGGGGAGAAAAATATTTAAGGCAGCTGGGAATGGTCATCTGCTAGATGGTGCCCGTGTTGTCGATAGAGGTGAGCCGGCAGAAAATATTGTCTGTGTCTACTTTGTGCGTTGGAGTTTTGTTTTTTTCTTTTCAATTCGGCACAGGTTTAACTCAGGGATAAATGAGACTCGCTCAGAATTCGGTGCCCTTCTGCTATTGTGTTTTTAAACTAATGAATGAATGGACGAGTAGGCTGGAAGAGTTGCCCAAATGGCTGAAGTTTGGGCATTTCTCTTCATAGCTTCTTCCCACGCTAACCTTTCTGCATGGCGAACCACTAGTTCGTCCTACCTTCAGATGGGTACAGTAATGCCATATAATTTAATCCTAACTCCGCAAGACCACCACTTTGTTTTGTATTATTTTGAATGTGAACAACTGTGTATTTCAAGAAATATTTTTAAATACTTCAACTTCGTGTTTCATAAGGGAACTGTAATTTGCCAGTTTCTCTCATATTCTCGGCCAATTACTGTCATCTCATAACTCCGTCTCCGAGCTGTCCAGCTTCTGGTAACTGACAGGCACTCCCCCCCCCCCCCAAAAAAAAAAAACACCACACACCACACACAACAACCATACGTGCTCCCCCCACCTTGCACATCCATGCAAACGCAAATAAAACAAACCTCTCCAGTTTATCCCAACTTCTGATTATCCGAATGTAGAGGTCAGCGCTGCAATTTGGACAAATGAAAGTTGTAATCCAATCCACCTATCTATCACTCCTCTATTACAGACGCTGTAATCTGCTCGCAGGAATTATCCGCCACACATATACTCAATTGCTCTCAGATCAAATTTACATGGCAACGTGATCCCTTCAGAATGGCCAATGTGAATTTGCTCGGTCGAGGGTTTAGCATTAGTGAAATGGTACCGGATTACGATTTAATTTGTTGGGAGCCTGGGCTTTAATGACAAGGAAGCCCGTGCGGTTTTAACACTCCCTCAGAATGTAAGGAAATAACAGGCAAAGGAAATGGGTGGTGGGTGGTTTTTTTTTGTTTTGTTTTTAAAGCTCTCTCTTACAAACAGATTTCCCCTGTAGGTTCTCCTCCCTCAATTTGTGTACAGAGTGCATCCGAACTGTAAATAGAACCGCTTTATTGGCGTGGAAAAGCAGAGGAGAACGGGAGCAGAGCAGGAAAAGTGGACCTAAGCAACCTCCCCCCTCTCCTCTTATTTGAAAAAAAAGAGCACGACCTTTAAAACTCTTGTTTAGAAACATGCATATATCACATGTTAATAAGAATGGGTGGATTAAGATGTGGAGTTTGGCTCCTTGATGGTTAAATAAGTGAGTAAATATGCTACTTGTATTTAACTTTTCATAATATTACTTTGGAAAGTGTAATGATCCGCTGGGTTTGGAGACGAGTACACGGAATCCCATTTATAATATGATGCAAATCTATTTTTTACGCCTCTTTGTGACTCAGTAGACTTTCCTCTTACATATCCGTGCAATTCGGATCATATCTAATGTTCATTTTGCAAAAACTTTATTTTCTCTTTTTTTATATAAAAGGTCATTAATTGAAACTCGTCTCCTAATAATGATTTACTCATCGTTCAAATGCTTCCCTCCCTTGCAAGGAAGGACTGCTCTTCAATTTAACTGATGAACATTAATTTAAGAGCTTTTAATGATTCATTTGTAAAGAATGAATCACTCTCTAAAAATGACTTTTAAAGGGGAAGGTGGCTTGGAACTTATAGTATAACAGGTCTTAAGCGTGTGGAATCAAAAGGAAGTTTGGGGATTTTATGACCGAGAATATTGTTTACAAGTCAACAACTTCGGTCTTCTGTAGTGAAGTGTCTGGATTCTTGAAAGTATTTGGGGTCACAATAGGTAATGGGATAATGTTTTATTTAACTTTAGCTTGGGTATTTCTAAAAAAAAATAAAAAATAGTTGGGTAATAAATCTTTGTTCTTGCGTGTGAACCATTCTGCCTGTAAGCAGCAACCCTTACAAAGAGAACGTGCTGTTGTTTACTGTTGTTATTATTGTTATTGTTGTTGTTGTTTGGGCTATGGCACTATTAGAGTTTTAATCGTGGGTCTGTAGGAAGATTTCTACACTGGGCCTCCAGTTTTCAATGTTACGCTCGGAAAACCATCCGCCAGCCTTCTATAACCCAAATAAACTCTCCTCTGTAGCCTGTTGTTGCTGTAGAGACCTAACATGCTTTCTCTTAGCTTGGAAAATCCATCTTGACCAAAGTGTGGCATAACTCAAATGGCAGAGAATAAATAAAGATTAAAGGGGCTTATTTACAACGTGTGTAGCTGGTGCTCTGTAGCTGGGAGGGGGGGGTTGCTCCAGGTTCCTGCTCCCCCCCCCCCCATTTCCTCTCCGCTCATTCCTGCCTCTTCTGCATAGTACCAGCCAACTTTACAAAGCAGAAGGGGGGGGGAGTGTGTGTGTGTATGGGGGGGGGGGAGACAGATAAATGAGGGGATTAAAACAACACCCAAATATTTCTCTGGGCAGACACCAGGCCTCGGAATGCCTTGTTGGGAGGCAGAAGTTTAAGCGAAGTTAAAGCAGCCCAGAAATCTGCAACCTAGGCAAAGCGAGAAATTCTTCTTAACCAGAAAAGAAAAGGAGGAGTATCTGGCTGTTCTATTTAACGTGGAGGTTGTAATTCAGCAGCATAGAGAAGTGCGAAGCCAGCAGGACTTTTGGGCAGGAGACTTAAATTGGTACCATAAACTGAAGACTGGCCTTTAAACACTAGCGCAGATACACACAGGACTGAATAGCCTCCTGCTTTTATTCAGGATCATAAAACTATTCACAGGAGAGAGCCTTCCTTTTGTCACATATATAGCCTCACTGCAATTCCATCTAAGTGATGTTTTCCTGCATTGTTGCCATGTATAAGACAATGAACTCTGAAGGCATATATAGCTATATATATAGATATATACTCTCCTGCCTCTCGCTCTTTCCAAGCAGGCAGCCATTTGAAACTTAATTTCCAGTCATTTACGTTTAATTTACCTAACTTCCCCTGCAGTGTATAATAATTTTGTTAATGGGATCACATAGGACTGAAAAGAGGGAGGGGGCACCCGTCATTGTTTTATCAAAAGAGTTTAGCTAATAATTAACAAAAATGGGAAATGAGTCTTTGGGGTGAAGTTTTTAATGTGTTATTTTTAAAAAAACAAACAAGCAAACCCACAACCAACCGCACACAAAACGACCGCCATATTGCTTGATTTCCTTGCCCTCCAAAAGTAAAGGTAGTAAAGGAATAATGAGAAAAAGCATTTTAACAGATTTTTAAACAACAAAGCCAGATAGGAATGTGGAGGTCAGCTGTCTGTATTTGGGGTGGGGGCGTCAGGATTAAAGGAATATGGGCACAATCTTCCAGAAAGTTCTCTGGCGCAGAAGCCCAATTTATGCCAACGACGTTACCGTAGCACATCCTCTGGGGGGATTGCGTTCTGTGTTAGTAGAAGCAAAGGTAGTTCTAGAATACGACCCCCCTGTTTCTGATAGTGTTAAGTGTGAAGAGGATAATTGTTCTTTTTAAACGCACTGTAGCATGCGAATATCCTTCATTTTCAGTTTACAAATATACATATATATATATATATATATATACACTAGCTTCAGTTCACCACTCGATATTTGATCATGCGAGCAGAAGTAAAGACAAACATAAATAACTTCAAGCAGAGAAATAATCAGAAGCAACTTTGATAGGAATGATCACTTATTTCAAGACGCCGAGAAAAGTACCCGATTTTATCAACTTACCAAAACTCAAGAACTAGCTCCTCGTGTTAAAGACGGTTCAGTGGGTTTTCTGCACACAGAGACACACAACCCCCCCCCCATCTCGCAATGTTAATGCTAAAATCCGAAAGCTGTGAAAGTATTTCACACGACTTAAAACACTAAAAGAAGCCTAGTATACTATGATGAGCGAGCTATATACCCGGAGAGATGGATGGGAATTATCTCCAGCTCCGTTTCCAGAATGTGTAAGGCATGTCCAATCCATTACATGACAAAAACATATTAACTGTAGAAAATGAAAATCTTGGTCTACTTAAACTAGTTTTCATGGGAAATTAATCATTGTAAAACATGGAAACAAAAACCGAATCGTTCCTCTGTTGGACGGTAGATGGCAGCAAACAGCATAGAATGAGCAAGCTGAGACGCTGCAAAGCCAACTCCTAAGACAAAATAAAGAGAAATAGCTGCTTTGATTTTTTGGGGGGGGCGGGGGTTAAAGGAAGGGGAGGGAGGGAGATAAACAACTTGGTAGTGTTTAACCGATAGGAATTCATTAATTAGTGGCTTTATATAAATGGGCACGATCCACCGGGAAGCTCCCCTTAACAACCCCCCCCCCCCCTTGAGAGAGATGAGCAGGAGCTCTAAAGGTAGCAAGCAGAGGTTGAGTTACAAAGGGCAGCTCATCTAATAAGACTAAGAAGACCTACTGGGAAAAAATAAAATAAAAAAATTCGAGCCTCAAATATTTAAAATGGATAGGAAGGAGGGGCGCAGGAAAGGAGAAAGGGCGTGCAAAATGACGACTGAGCATAGTTATGTATGAAAAATGCAGAACGAATTTTATCCACAACTTTTCAACTTTCTCTATGATTTTCACCTTAGCTATGATATGCTTCCAACGAAATTATACTCAGAAACAAACAAACAAAAAAAGGTTAACATGCTAGAAAATGTGCACAGTTTAAAAAAATAATAATAATTCACAAGCGTTACCTAACTGCACAATACGAAATTTACCAGGAGACCGACCGGTTGTGCATGCAGCACTCGTATTTCAAATAATAATAACCAGGTTTATTTTTTCCTTTCTTTCTTTTAAGCACAAACATGAACACAGTACTGGTAACCACAGTAAAAAGGGTATGAAATATTTCAAAATATCCTGTCTCTCAGCCCCCATCCCAATTTCCAAAACAGGTGTAATAGCAATTTGTAGTGTATACGAGTCTCTCCTTTTATACAACACATTCTCAATTACCTAAACACAGGATAAACCAGGGTTTAAAACGCCGAAGGAACACACACACAATATATATTACAATACACATGTAAACTATTATTTTTAATACTCACATATACCGATTATTAATTTTTTTTATAGAAAGACCATATAGCAGTCTCCTCTCCTCGTAATCTTTTATTTTATGGGTTTTCGAATTTAACCCCTCTTTATTATAAAATAAAGGCACTGCGTATTAGAATTACTATTTTTCGTTATTAATTTTTATTGTTATTATCTTTGTCTTTCCTCTGCCCCCTCCCCGCTCTCCCACCCACCCACCCGCTTCCATTGTACAGAACAGCTCCTTCGAAGAGAAATCGCCTATGTCGTCTCCCTACACCCTGGAGGGAAGCATCTCGTCGAACTGGCCTCTGTGCAAAACTTCCTAAATTGAGTGGATGTACTCGATGACAAGCAAGTCTGGTTAGATCGTTCTTCGTGGGGAGAGGAATAGATTTAAAGGAGTAGGGAAATAATTAAGGGCGGGTGGGTTGATATTTTTCTATTTTTAAGTCTTGACTATGCAGCTACCTTCAGCTATTCTCCTTAGACCTCCAGTCCAGGTGACATAAATATTTCAAATCTTATTTAGCAGCAACTGCACTCCCTCCCCCTCTTCTTCCTTCCTTCCTTCCTTCCTTCCTTCCTTCCTTCCTTCCTTCCCACTATAACATACAGAAATGTACATTTATTAATATCTATTTCCCTACTGTGAGTTCCTTCTTTCCCTGCGTCCCCATAGCCTTATTTAAGATAGAAAGGGAAAGGCAAAACCGTATGTGCTACCTTTTTCTTTTTTAAAAGGAAAGAATAAAAAAAATAATAATAAGATAAACTCGAATAAAATATAAATGCATTCACTTACCTTTTGGCGCCCGTCGTTCTGTGGATTAAGGGAGGAGGAGGAAGAAGAAGAGGTGGAGAGGAGGAGGGAGGGGGACAGGATTGCGTTTGCTTTTAATGTGTAAGCTGACAAATATTGTCCCAACCTGATAGCCGTCCATTGCGACTTCGGAGAGCTTTTCCTTTGCCGAGTCCTTTCGCACAGAAAATGGAGTAACTTCCCTCTTTGAAAAATGGCACAAGCCTCCATCCGGTACAGATTCTCCCTCTCCCTCTCCATCACTAGGCATAGAACAACAACAACACGAAAAAAAAAATATTTTAAAAAATCACTACGGAAATTTAACACAGAGGATTAGGAAAGGAAGAGGGAGGATCGATAATATTAGCAATCTGAACTCATTCCTAGATGTGTGTGCGTGCGTGCGTGTGTAATGTGTGTGCGTGCGCTTCCCCTTCTCCTCTATTTTTAGCCCTATCGAGCTTATACATGAAAGTAAAAAAAAAAAAAAATGTAAAAAGAGGCGAGAGTCCTACAGAGGACAGTGATCCGACCCAAGGTACAGCGGCCAAAAGAATGGTAGAATAACCACATGGGAAATCATAAAAAGTTCATGTTCACGGTTAGCAGTCCACATGACCAGCTCTGGCCAATCGCAGAACCCAGCCACTCATAAAGTTCTATCACAAAGTTGTAAATTTTCATAAAACAACAAGGAATTTATTGCATTTCTTCATGACTGCTTTAACAGCAGTCTTTTTCTCAGCCGCCATCTTTTCTTTTTTAAAAAAAAAGCCCAAAGAGAAGAATATGCAAAGATTCTGCGCCCCCCCCTCCACATTCCCGGCAGGGGGTCTTGCACGAGCCTTTATATACGAAAGGTTAAAGGAACCTACTTTTGTAAGACTAAAGAATTGCAAGTGCATTTCAGACCTCAGGCAACATCCTTGAGCTTCAGCTTTCTGCAATTGCGCTATTTACCTGTAGTCTTTAATGACGAAGGGGATGGTCCACCTCCGGTTTATTTTTAATGTGTGGGGTTTTTGTGTGTGTGGAGTGGGGGAGGTCGAAATATGTCGCTCTATAGTTCAATCTGGTTGTTGTTTATATTGTTGCTTTCCTCTTAACGCTGTTAATTCCTTGCGGGAATTGCCCAAGAAATTAAAATGTTGACTCTCTTCCCCTCCACACCCCCAATCGAAGTTTAAAATAATTGAAGGTCCCAGGTAGTATCCGAGAGAGAGAGATGTATGGACACGTACATATACCAGGTTATATCTATGTGTGTATGCATGCATATATATATATGTATATGCATATATGTGTATATATATACGTGTAGGGCGTTTCTGTATAGGTGTGTGCGGAAGTATGCATGCTTACGCGCATCTATAGAAAAGGAAGCGAGGAAAAAACAGGCAGGCGTATATGCACAGGCGCACTAGTGCGCTCGGAAACGTCCACTACCGCAGTGGTACATGCCACGAAAACAATAGTACTGGTCCAATGCAGCAAAATCTGGCGAGGTGGGCGGTTCGGCTGTTCTAGAACACGCTTCTGCCGCCGCAAAAGGTGTCTTTTGCAGTAATCTGCATTGCTAGAGAAGCAAATATACATTTCCGCTTTTGTGGGGATACCGACCTTTTTTATTTTAAGGATGGGGGATGCTGCAAATATGACCTGTTTTAAAGGAGACACCCAAACACACACACACACGCACAAACAAACACATACGTTCATGTGATTGTGCATATATCCCTATATAAACCACCCAGCCATGGCGTAAACCTATGCTAATTCTATCTACGCGTGTATTGTGTTTGTCCATATAGTAAATATTGCACGCATATACCTCTATAAACACAAATATTATTTATTTGTGTGTATGTTTAGCTCTCTGTGTGCGTTTGTTCTATGGATAGGTAGCTAGATATAGGCAGAGATAGAGAGAGATGATATAATTATATTTCTGCTTCTTCAAATTCTCAGAACGCCGTTTGAAGCGACATTGGGAAGTATTTTCCTTGGAATATCTTTCTGAAAAAATACGGTTAGCATAGCAGAAACCTTCCTGTTTCTTTGAATATTTGAAAAATATTTTTATTTCTGAGGGGGAAATACACTCTTGTGGAATGATTTTTTAAAATCAAACTAAAACTAAAACACACACACTTGTGCGCGGGTTTGTAAATGGTTTGCAGTTCAATTTTATTGTGTGGGGAAAGGAAGAACGAACGAAGGAAAGAAAACAATTCCAAAAAAATTATGTATTTTTTGTCCATGTTATTTTAAATTCTTTGTTGCAACGGGCAGGTGTCTCTTTATATATTATTAACCTATCTATATATTATTTTATATATTTCTCATTGTTGGCTGTATTGTTAGCCGTCTTGAGTGTCCTAGGTTGAAAGGCGGGGTATATATATATTTTTAAAAGGGTGAATACACCCATGTACAACACATACCTGAGCACTGAAAAATCCCAACTGCATGATTCTGTGAAAGTGTAACGTGTAAAACAGAAGGACGTGTTGAAAGGGCCCGAAATTGGTTAATATGGTTTTTGCCTTGTTTATTTTCCTGCGTTTAATTGCTTCCATTTAATTTTATATTTGTTTTGATGTTGAGCGTTACTTGACGCTAATGATGGAAGCGACGTTTTCCCATAATAAAAAAAGGCCGAATAAGGCGATAAAAACGCAAAACAAAGAAGCACACCCAATGCTACTGAAACGGTGGCTTCCCTTTTTCAAACCAAGGGAGTCTTAGGTTGTTGTTGATGCTGTTATTTCTTCTTTTCCTGCTTATTTGGAGTCTGGAAAGATCAAAGCGGGAAGGATGGTCCGCCGATGTAATGATCAAATAGACGCAACTCGTCTTACATTCTTAGTCACGGTTCTTTTTCCTAGAACAGTGGTTAACGTTGTATGGCCAACACAGAGTTGTACATTATTACGGTAGAATTAAGATATGTGTGTGCATATGTGCGTGCGTGCGTGCGTATATATATATATGCATGCAAACACACACATATCTGAATATATACACACATACCGCGCACCTTGAAGGAAATAAGAAAGACAGCATGAATATAGTTTGCAAGTAGAAAGATCCCCCCCTTTCTTTTACGTTTTTAAGATTCGCCCACCAAGGCCACAGTCCAGCAGGAAGGTCTCCTGCGCAACTGAAACAAGGAAGGGGCTGCGCATGACAAAGGACTTCTACAAGAACCACCGCCCCCCTCCCATGGATTCTGCTCACAGGGAGCAACTGACCCCATCCACCCAGCCCCCCAAAATGAAGAAAAACCCATTAATGGACACGACTTCAGTCTATTCAGTAAGGTTATTTTCTTTTTTAATGATTCTTTTCCCTCTCTCTACGCATAGTAATCACATAATACGAATAAAAAGGCTTGGCCAACTATTAAATTATTTGCTACCTATCATATACATCAGTTTTACTCAGCACAATATTAATTTTCAGATCCTCTAGTAACGGCAATAAGGAAGTGGTCCATTGTCCAACATGTAAAAATATACACCAACCAAAAAATAAAAATAAAAAATAAACAAGCAAAAGGAAAATATAAGGAAAAATAAAAATACAGCACCGGTAACCAGACGTAGAGGCACAAATCTACGAAGAGGAGAGGGGAGAATAGAAAGGGGAAAATCTCTTAGAATTATGTACAACAGTCGTCTTAATGTTAAGCGTTGTGTTCCCTTCATACGTTTTTCTAAGAAAAAGTGCTAACCACGTCCACATTTTCACTTCATATACCATTTTCTTAATAAAAAAAAAAGTTACATTAGGGAAGGGGAAAAAAGACCCTCCCTTTTCTTTAAACAGGAAGATTTACAAATACTTGGGACTATATGAATACCCACACAGGGGAACAAAACATTATCTATATTTGCTTCTAAAGAGACATTTAATAGGTAGATTTATTATTCATTTTTGTTGTACAAAAAACAAAGCAGAGAAATGTTAATATAGGTAGTTTTCCAAGTGTCGAGAAACAGAATAAACCATTCATATTTTTTGTTTTGTTTTCAGTTTTGCTTAGATGTTTTCGTTTCTTGTTTAATGTACAGTCTTTATTGGTTCACTTTTTTTTAATTCCGTTTCTTCCTTTTATTTTTTCTGGACAGTACAGTTCAGTTTTTGCTGAAGCTTCTTCTCACCAACATCTCTCTCTTTCTTTCTCTCACTCACTCGCTCTCTCTCTCTTTTTCTTTCTCTCTTTCCCTCTCACTCTCTCTCTCCCCCGCCTTCTTCCCCCTTCACTCTTCTTCATCTTCTTCAGCATCTGGCTTTTCTGGGACGTTTGATCCGGGGCCTGCGGGTTTGTTTTCCTTTTTCCACTTCATGCGCCTGTTCTGGAACCAGATTTTGATCTGTCTTTCTGTAAGACATAAAGCGTGGGCTATCTCGATGCGTCGCCTTCTGGTCAAGTAACGGTTGTAGTGGAATTCCTTCTCCAGCTCCAGCGTCTGATACCTGGTGTAGGTCTGGCGTCCCCTCTTCCGGTCAGTCCCTGTGAAACAATAAATGAGAATCTCGTCAGTTCCCTTTCCCTCGCTGCTTCTTTTGTGATTCTCTCTTCTTAATTTGTATTATTTCTACCGGATTCACTGCCCACTTGTACTGGTCAAGTCAACTCGAATTAAATTAAGTCTGCCTTGTTACAACAAGAAGCGTTTGTTTGTTTGAAAATAAAGGTTGGATTTAGAGTTTAACTCAGTAAGTAATGTACTGTATCATAATCCACAAAAGACTGTCCGCGTTAAATTTGTTCCTAACTCCAATCACCTTGAAGCTAGCCCCTTTAAATTCAACAGGACAAGGTTAGGCTTGCAACCTTAGTCTGTAGGCTGCGATCCCCTATACAGGCTTACCTGAGAGTAAGTCGCACTGAACTCAATGAGGTTTAACTCTGAGTAGACACGCACAGGATTGCGCACAGGATGTCACCTCAATAATAAGTTATTTTTGCCTGTGCGGATTAGCAGGCGATTCTGCTCGAAATAAAAGGAAGAGTAACGTTACGTACTATGGATATTACCAGAATGCCTCCTCCCAAAGGCTTTATTGTAGCCTTTTAGATTTGCAGTTCCACATTCTTAAGATATATCAGCAGCGAAGACTGAGCTTGTCCCCTGTTTACTCGGAAGTAAGTCTCATTGAGTGTAATGGGACCTCTCCTCGGTAAATGATGCCTAGGACTTCAAGCGTAATGGATTTAGGACGTTTGTTATTGCTTCACATTTTGCCCAAGCAAAACCCGATGTTTTTAAATGTCCAGATATATCTCCCACACACCTCAAACCCACCTCCCATACTTGAGATTTATGCGTGTGGGGAAAGTATTATTATCAAAAGGTGCGTTATTTCCCTTTTCCAAAAGTGTGAGATTAATTCTTAATCATGCAGCAAATATTGGAATGGGTTTAAATTCCTTGGAAACATCTCCACATCTGGCAAGCTTCTGGAAGCCAGCAATGCTAATGCGCGGGTAATGTTACTTCCTTCCTATTTCAACTTGTGTTTTATTTCTCTCCGAGTGTCTAGAGAAATTGGTCTCCCCTCCATTAGGGAATTCGGAAGCTGGACAAAGTATGTGGACATGGGAACTCCTCAAAGGAAGAGGCGTGCATGTCACCGACCACAACTATTTTACACGGGCCTCCAAAGAATCTGGATTCAAACCAGGAATCAATTTTCCTGTCATTTCTTAGAGTCCGCTTGTGGGTACGATCCCGTAACCGAATCGATACTCCTGCTTTTGAGCAGATAGATTTTTCTGTCCAGCCAAAGGAGGCTACATCATTCATCTGAAACTTTCTGGAGGTTTGAGAAGTGTTTGCTGTTTTACAAAAAAAAGGGGGGGAGGGAGGGGGCGGCGGGGCGGCGGCGATAGTCTTCTGTTCAAGAAAAGAGTCGTAGGAAAGTCCGCCTGACTGAAAAGGCGAGGGGGGGATAAGATGTCTGTGGAATGTGGGTTGTAAAATCTGTTGAAGGGAGCACCATAAACTTCTCTTGAATAGGGCAACCAAGACGCATTCTCTTTTCGCCAGCGGAATCGCCCAGATCCAACCCAACAGCAGACAAGAAAGACGGGAGGTTGGGGGTGGGGGTGGAGAAGAGAGGGAGGCGGGCGGGGGAAGAACCTTCTCTAGCTGGATCTAAGGCCGATGTAAGTTCTGGGAACTGCCAAGGAAGCCACCCTTAGCAACGGTACCGCGTCGTCTTCTACAGACGGAAACCAGAGCTTCGGAGTCCTTTTCAGCACCTAACCAACCCACACGACACTCTGCCCCCTCCTCCCTGCCCACCCCCCCAACCCGTCACCACTGTGTTCCAAATGAAGTGGGGAGAAAGGAGAGGGTT
The DNA here is from genome assembly GCF_965153285.1 of Podarcis tiliguerta. Taxonomy (NCBI): domain Eukaryota; kingdom Metazoa; phylum Chordata; class Lepidosauria; order Squamata; family Lacertidae; genus Podarcis; species Podarcis tiliguerta. Next base: position 20,906,817 of record NC_139546.1, on the reverse strand, counting down.
ATTCTAAACCGTGTCCCCCACCACTCCACTTCAGACCCGCGCGCGCACACACACAAAAATTTGCGCTTTGATATATCATCTGTAAACCACAGTTTATGGATCAGGTAATAAGGGAGGAGAAACCAACCTATTAGGCTAGGTCTTTGAGAACTTAGCTTTGATGTGCCTCTTTCCTTCCCACTCTTCCCCCCCCCCCCCCCCACGTCTGCTTTGCTGCAATCTGCATATAGCCCCGGCCTGGAATGTTTGCTCTCGCCCTCCTAAGAGTACTAAAAAGCTGCGTCGCAGACGATGTGTCTTTAAAGATAACTCCTTTATCACACTATCAGAGGACCTGCCTGGCAAATCGCAGGGGATGTGGACGGGGTGGGCGAGAGGAAGGGTTGGTAGAGTTCCTTCAGTAATTTCCACTACCCAGGGCTCCTAACCTAACTGCCCTACATTTTGCAGCAGATATATTTCTACCTGTTCGTCTTCTACCTATTTGTGTGTGTTGCCATGCAATTAAAGAATAATAAAGGATTTAGCAACTGGCCACTGGCAAAATACTCTTCATTACCCTGCGCTCTCCCTCACATTGCCCTTTTTTTCTATACTATTAGTCGTACCACAACACCTTTGCTCTCAGCGTGTCCGGAGGACAGGGAAGTGTTGCGAAGGTTTTCCAGAAGTCTCTCCCCACATTTCCCAGCTACCTATAAGCGCTTGTGGTCAGCCTTGGAGAAAGAGCAAACACGGAACTGGCTAGCAAGAACGCCAGTGGGCACGGGCATCCTGTTAATATCAACGCTGGTAACAAAATGAAAACATTACAATTTGCTCAGTTGCTAGAAGGCCAGCAGAAGTCTTTCCTACACCTGCAATCCCTTTCATATCAGGTGGGGTGGGTGGGTAGCTCAATAGCCCCATCTTCCGATGTTTTACCCCCTTCTAGCCCCATCCTGCTTTTCCTGGGTGACTTAAGATCCAAGAATCTACAGGCTTAAGTGAGACTTAACACTGCATTTCTCCATTTCTGATTAATTTCCCTTGAAGAAGCCTGAAGAAGCGTTCTGTGCAACTCGAAAACCTTCATTCAGCAAAGTTGATTGTGGCTGGTCCTATTAAAATGTTCATTTCTACTGGTCCCTTTGCAGGATTTGGTGTCAATTAGAGCTGGTTGTGGAGGTAGGCATCACCTAAGCCTTAGCAGACAAGAAAAGCAGGGGGTGCTTATCTGGCCCCTCTGTCGCTCTCCTAATAAGATGGGCATTGGCATCAATCAATAGGCTTATGGGCATCTAATATGAGTAAGCAGGTTTGTGCATCAAACACCATTTTGCGGTGGGTTCACCCCCTCCCCTCTCTGTTTCGTAAGGTGGCTTGGCAAATTTAGAGGGAAAACAAATGTCCCACGTTGGCTTTAAGAATAATGCCAAGAGCAGACAGAGAGAAAGACAGACAGATTGATTATAGGGTTGGTTCTTGTCAATGATTCACACACAATTGGGGTTGGGGGGGAAGCTAGCTGTAACAATCCCGAGGTATTTGTCTTCCTGCTACAGAAACCTTTGGCGCCCCACCAGAGTCACAAATGTAAACCAGCCACTTACATTGCAGCCCAATACACCCCTACCCAGAAGTAAGTCTCCGTGAGTTCAGTAAGACTTACTACCAAGTCAGCTGGGTATATAGGACTGCAGCCTTTTTTCCACGCTTCTGCTCCTAAGTGCCACAAGCAAATTTGAGTAGGGCAGATATACTGTACGCCCCCCGCCCCTCCGCTTTCTCCTTTGATCACTCCATTCCCTTCCGATTTCCTCTTCCAGAAGAAGTCATTTAATTCCCCGGGGGCCCCCGCAGGTTCTGATGAAGAGCGAGGGGAAGAGACGGGCGACATGTTTGCTGGCAACTCCAGTTCCGAAGGAATGTCGACTTAGCAGCGGTGGCTGAGCAAATTAAGCGAAACTCTTAATATCGCGGAACGACGACAACAACCGCACACTCCTCTGTCTTGCCCGGCCCCTACTCGATTCCTGCCTCCCTCCTTGCGTCTTTCTCCTCCTTCTTCTTCCTGGGGTCGTGTCCAACGTCCGTCCTATTCAGGAGAGACCCACTGAAATGAATGGACGTGACGGACACAGACAGGCCCGTTCATTCCAATGGGTCTACTGAAAGTAAGGGCTAACATTGTATACAGCCCCCACCCCCAGAAAAAGCAAACGACACCCACCACAACGCCCTGAGCCGTATTCCATGGAAACTTATTCCCAAGTTTCCTTTCTTTGGAACCGCTGAGGAATAAATAAACATATGCATATATGGCGCGGGGAGGGGGGGAGACTTGAAGGGTGGGTTTCCTTTTCTCTCCCCCCACTTATTATTATTATTATTATCGTACAGCTCTGTAATCCCAACACACTATCTTTCTCCGCGTAGAGGAAGCCCGCAGCAGGAGCAGCCGAGCTAATAAATATTTAAGCTGCTTATTTGTTTGTTTGTGTATGTATGTATGTATGAAAGGGTTGCTTCCTTGAGGGGGGTCTCAGAGAGAAAGAGAGAGGAGAAGAGAGAGATTCATTCCTTTGGAGGCAAACGTCATAAAAGGAGAGCTCAGCACCATCCTCTTCCCTCCCCCCCCCCCGTCCGCACATCCCCAAACACAACTTCCCCTCCCACCAAAATCATTTATAGCATCTCTCCCCCCCCAGGTTTCCTCGCCCCCTCCCCACCCACCTCAGAGGACTCTCACCTGTGCTTCTCATCCAAGGATATATCCGCAAGTTGTTTTCGTGCCGCAAGTCCGCGTCTCTCTGGTCGCTTTTGTTGCAGTTGGACTTGGACGCGTCTCCCGGACACATCATGGAGAGGTTTTGCTCGAAAGGGGAACAGTGCATGTTGAAAGAGGCGGCTTCCAGCCCGTAGCTGCTGGAATACATGCCGGGGGCTTGGGGGTGCATGCCTCCCCCGTTGGGGTACAGACCAGGCATGGAAGCAGCGAAAGAGGCCGTGGAACTCGAGCCATACCCGTTGCGCTGGGCATTGGAAGCGAATGCGCAAGAAGTTTGCTCAGGAAACACTCCGGAGGGGAAAACCGAATTTGCGGCCTGATATTTAGAAAATAAAGCATTCGCATAATACAATGAACTCATAATCTGGCCGGGTGATTTGTAGGCCGGGACGTTTTAGTGTCGGTTTTACGAGGTACCGTGATATATTACGGAATTAGACTCCAGATTTACACCAAAAAGGACCCCCTTTTTCCTCCCTTGGCCATGTGACTCGGGTCCACGTGATTCGGGCAGAGCCAATCCGCGCCTAGCTTCCTCCCTCCCCTCCAACGCTCCCTCCCCCCCCCATTCTTCACCTCCCAAGCCGTGCCCCCCCCCCCACCCTTGTAATATGGAAAAGGAAGAGAGAAAAAACACAGTATGGAGCACTGGTTGGGATTTATAAAATACGATGCATTATTGATGATAGGATACAAAACCTCCCAAGATAGAAGCGGGAAGGAGACGAAATGTGCACACGAGTCAATAAGCCACCGGTTATATCAGTTGCTCAAGTAAGACTAGCAGGAAAAGCGGGCGCAGTGGTTGTGGACGGGGAGGGGGGGCCGTCAGGGTAAGAGAGAACAGAAAAGAAGAATATATGAAGAGACCTGCAAGGTGGGCGGGGGAGGGGGGAAGAGATGGGAAGAGGAAAAGGAGGCAGAAAAATACAGTGGAAAAAGGAGGGAGGGGGTGGGGAGGTCCCATTCTGTCCGTAAAAACGGCTAGCGGGAAGTTCTCCCGGGCAAGCATCAACGCAATGAATGGGAGTCTGCGTGGGTTGCCTTCATTCCAATGAGGCTAGCATAGGAGACCCCTCTTGCCAGATAGTATACCTTCTTCCTTTCTTCTCTAAAGAAGCAGGTAAAAGTAGGAGACTGTCCTTTTTGATCACGAGTAGACTACTTTCCTCCTCCCCTTCCCCAGTCCCTCCCTGCCCCTCTCTCCCCCACACACAAACACACTCTCCCACACATACTTTCACTCTCTCTCATACAGACACACACTCTCTCTGTTTGTCTCTCACGCGCGCGCGCGCACATACACGATAAAAAGGCAGACTAGGTATATAGCCCTCCCTATCCCACGACCTCGGGGCGGGTTTCTCTAGATATACTATACAGTTCCACTGACACACACTCTCTCTCTCTCTCTCTCTCTCTCTCTCACACACACACACACACACACAGACAAAAGGACTCACCATCTGACTGCCGCCAACAAATCGGCCCCCCACCGCAGTGATACTTAATATTTCTCTTTTGACCGCCCCCCCCCCAGCTTGCCTATTTCCCCTTCTAAACGCCGTTCAGTTATGCATGTAATTTATTCCACTGCCACAGGCGTTGGGTCTCGGAGCTGGCTTTGCTTTTTCTGGTGGCGGAGGAAGAGGAGGAGGAGGAGGGGGGAAAGAAGGGGAGGGAGGAGGAAAGATTACAACAGATCTCTATTTAAGCGTGTCAGCTCTTCTGCTGGACTCAATTACAGTGAGAAGGAAAATGTGACCAGCTGGTTACTCTGCTTTCTGCTGGGGAAGCAAGGAAGGCTTCCAAAAGAAAAGGGGGAAGAGGAGGGGGAGGGAGAAATGGAAAGGCACACTTTCCAGTGAAACTTATCAAAGCCTTCTATGACAAATAAGAGTAAAGATGGCCTTGCAGTTAAGAGATTGGCAGAGGTCCTTCTTTTCAAGGTTAAGTTAAGGGGGGGGGGAGAGAATAGGAAGGTTGTATACATCATGCTTACGCTCATCATGGGAGGGGGCCGAGGGCAGCCAAACTGACAACGTGCCACAGACTCCGAGAGACCCAGAGAGGGGAAGGGGGAGAATCGCCACCATAGGAACAAGGGGGCTGGAATCCAGCGGTGACAGAATACAATCACACACACACACAAACACACACTTAGAAGTTTCCTGGCACAGAGAGCCTCCAACAAACCTCCCCATCATCACAGGGCATGAAATACATGCTTGCAGTACTTTTCAAAAGGACAACCAAGTCTCCCCCTTCGCTTTCCCCCTGCTTCGCAAGCCCTTGCTCCGCTTCAGGTGCAATGTTCTCCAGAAGCCACGAGTTCCTTCGGTGTCTCTCCAAAGGCTTCCTTGGGTGACAGTAGGAATGGCTTGGCTGCATTTGGGTCGGTTTTTGGGATTTTTACTGGGGTGTTTTTACTTTCTCTCCAAGACGTCCCAGAGGAACTTTTAAGGCAGGGTGAAGAAAAGAACAATGTCACGGGGGAAATTGTGGCTTGTAAACTTTATTGTAACTCCTTTCTTCCGCCGCTTCCAGCTTCGACAATAGAACAAAGTGAAGAGAGAACAACAAAATATAGCATTAGTTTCCCCGCCCTCCCCATAAAGTAATTCACGGATACAGTATACATTCTCTTTTTTTTTCACAGTAAACCTAAGGGGGAAGAAAGAAACCCAAAAAAACCCAGGGAGAGGGGAAATACTTTTTTTTTTTACAACTTCTTCCACTGTGTGCATGCTAACTAAAAGGAAAAGGGGAGGGGGGACCTCTCTATTTAATTTTTATTTGATTTTTTCTCCTTTTTTTTTTTAAAGATACACTTAAAAAGACAAACGCAGAAACAAAGCCAAAAACGGGACCCCAAAATAGGAAGGGAGGAAATGAACCACAGGGAAAAAAGAGACGACTACAGCATAAATAGGCAGTTTCATGTTGTCGGGTGTGTGTTTTCAGAGCTACCTCCTGAAGAGTTTAACCACAACAAGAGAGGAGGGAGAGAGAGAGGGAGGGAGGGAGGGAGGAGGGAGAAGGAGGGAGGGAGAAGAGATGAGAGATGTTGATTTAAAAGTGCACTATGTATCATTTTCACATAATTTCTATATATATTTATATTTATATATATATAATATGAGTGGGCAGGACGGAGCGAAAGAGAGGGGAAAGTTAAACAAAAAGAAAGGCAGAGAAGAAAGTAAGTCTTCCCAAAGTGCAGTACAGTATATCATTTGTACATCGTTTCCACAGCACTGAGAAGTGTGTGTCTCCTAATGAGGGAGCGAAGGAAGGATGGGGAGGCGGGCAGAGAGAGAGAGAGGGAGAGAGAGAGAGGGAGAGAGAGAGACGGGGGTGAAGGGAAGGAAATCCTTTTCACAGTCATGGTTAACAGAAGCTATTGCATTACACTATTACTAATTCTTAACTGGCAAGAAAACGCAAAAAAAGAGCAACAAGGCTAAAAAGACTCCAAGAATCTGTCTTCTTTTTCTTTTTTCTTTTTTTAAATATAGATATAGTTCATTGTGGGTATCAAAGGACAACCAGGAGAAGAGGACGCTCACAGCTATATTGTTTTACAGCAATAAAAGGGGAGTTTCCCCCCCCTCCTCCCCTAAGCAGTGTTGAGATTCCCCCCACCCCAGCCCACCCCAGCCCACCCCGACCACCTCTCACATTAACTGGCATTAATGGAAGGACGAAAGGTTGGGCCTTTTTCTTTATTTCTTTCTCTTTTTCCTGGGGCTTGCCTGTCCACTCTTCCAGCTCCTACTTCTTGTCCCCCGTCTGTGCTTCTCCGGCCTCCTCCGCGTCCTGCGCCCGTTCCATTTTCTGTTTCTCCAGCTCCTCCTGTTCGCATTTGCTGCTAGGGAACTTATCCTTGTTGTTCTCCTTTTTCCACTTCATCCTCCTGTTCTGAAACCAGATCTTCACCTGCCTCTCGGTTAGTCCCAGAGCGTGCGACACCTCGATCCTCCGCTTGCGGGTCAGGTAAGGATTAAAAAGGAATTCCTTCTCCAGCTCCAGGGTCTGGTAGCGGCTGTACGTCTGCCTGCCTCTCCTCCGTCCGGCGGCTGCTGGGGTGTTGCGAGAGGGAGGTGGGAGGGGGAGAGAGAGACAGAGAGAGAAGGAGAGAGGGAGAGAAAAAAGGGAGGTTGAGAGAAGACACATAAAACTGCTTTGGGGGCAGAGAGAGCAGGAGAGAGGAGGGATGCATACACACACACACTCACACACAAAGGCAGGGAGGAACTGCCCTTCTCTAACGTTGCAAGGGGGAGGGTGATTATCCGGGGAAGGGTGGAGGGAGACATCGAGGACCACAAATGCGCTCTAGCCGCCCCCCCCCCCGCTCTTGCAATACCAGCCTGCTTTCTTGAAAGGAAATATTGCTCCAAATACTCCCCCCTCTCTCCCCCTAACCCGGTCATTTTCTGGCGAACAGCCCCCCACCCGCGCGCCCCTGAGCAGCATCTTAGTTTACTTGCAAGAACCCTCCTTTGCCAGTTCCTTTATACAGTGTGTGTGTGTGTGTGTGTGTGTGTGGAAATGCCACCACCGTCTCCTACACCCCACCAGCTCTCCAGAGGGTTAAAAGATAACAACTAAGGGCCCGGGAGGGAGGGAGGGAGGAAAGGAAGGAGGGAGGAGGTGAAGGAGAGACACAAAAAGGGGGTCTCGGAGGTTGTAAAAGTACCATAAACTTTAGGGAAGGCTTCTCACACACTGAAATAAAGAGGGGGGGGGAGAGAGAAGTCCAGTTCTCCCCATTCAGGAGAAAAAGGCTCCCCTTTCAGGGTAATTAAGCGATAAAGCAATTGAGAGGTGCAAAAGTTTACGCTCATAAAACAGTAAAAAGTAACCGAGGGTTGGGGGCGAGGGGAGGGGAGTTGGAGAGGGAGGAAGATCGTGGAAGAGGTGGGCAAAAAAGGAGGGCTAACTAGTTTTATGGGTTCAGAAAATGCCTCGGCCGTGGCTGGGCGGCGGCGGCGGGCCCTTTCTCGGATGCCTCCTCACCTTGCGGTCTCATCCACGGGAAGAGCTGCGTGGGAGACGGGCTCTGCTCCGAGTTGTCCGCCTCTTCTCCCAGGCCGGCGGAGGCGAGCTTGCAGTCGGGATACTGCACCAGGTCGGACTCCTGGGCGCTGAAGATGCTTTGTCTCTGCAACGGGTCATAGCCGTAGAAGTTGCTGGGGTCCCCGTGGCACGCTACGGCGCAGGGATTCTGTTGGTAAGGGGAGCTGGAGAGAGACGACGCTCCGTGGTAGAACTCCTGGATCTGGGTGGGGTGCTGGAAGGTGCCCCCGGTGCTCGGCCCGTACACCACCGTCGGTCTCCCTCCGAGCTCCTGGGCGAAGCCACAGTCGTAGAAGTTGGGGCGCAAGGAGTCCCCGGTTTTGTACTTGGAGAAGAGGGAGTTGACGAAATAGGAGCTCATTGTCATATAAATAGCTTGTTTTAAATAGGTAAAGAGGCAGGTAAGAAGGTGAGGGTCTATCAAAAAGCCACAGGATATTTAGCCACGGAATCAGATGGAAGCGATGAGATGCTAGCCCACGAGTCTTTGTGGTTTCCAGGGATACATACAGATATACATAGATTAAAAGAAAGGAGGAAGGGGGGAAAAAATCCCGAGGATTGAATCAAAACTCTTTGCCACAGTACATGGTATCGGATTCCCCTTTTTTATTGTTGTTGCTCTTGTTGTTGTTGTTGTTGCTGTTGTTGTTGTGATTGTTATTATTATTATTATTATTCCTTTCTCTCTTTCTCTCTCTCGCTCTGTCTTTCTCTCTCGCTCTTCTCCTTTTTCTTCTTTCCCCCCTCCTTCTTCTTCAGCCCCCCCTAAAAAAAAAAATCGGCACTTAAAAAGAGTTCTCGCTTTACATTTCCAAGGAGAGGTGCCAGTTCATAAACAGTTTTCCGTGATTTACTTCGGAGCAAATGAGTTTGTTCATATTTCCCAGTGTCTTTTCTGGATCATTTGCATCTATTACGGAACCGTCATCCTATTGGTTTCCACGTACTCCACACGGACTCTGAACAGCCTGCGAGCAGAAAGGAGAGTGAGACAGAGGAGGAAAGAGAGAGAGAGAGAGAGAGCGAGGGGGAGAGAGAGAGAGAGAGGGCGCGCGCAAGAGAGAGCGAGAGAGCGAGGGAGCGAGGGGGGTGGGGTGGGGTAAATATAGAGATTAAATATGCTAAACTATCTACGTTAATGAGATATCTCTCGCCTCACGACAAATCATCTACCTAAGCCCACCCAAAAGATTGATATTTGGGGAGGGTTGGAAAATTAAAGAGAGGCTTCGCTCCCATCGTTAATTTCCATTTTTTAAATTTTTTTTTATTTTATTTTAACGAGGCAGTTTTAGCCTTTGGAAAATGTCAGGGTTGCTTTGGAAAACTGTAAAAAGAGGCCGGATTTAATTGCTACCCGTTTTTTTCTAAAAGCCTCCTATAAATGTAATTGGTATTTTAATACCAAGTTATCAAATCGTACGGCGTCCTGTAGCCTCAACATATTTTAAAACAAACGAGGTAGTCAGATTTAACATTTTAATGATCAATTTCCTTATTATTGATAAAGGTTTAACTATCAGCACGAAAAGAAAGAAATGGCCCATTTGTTAAAAAAAAAAAACTCCCCCCAGAAAAAGAGGGGGCCGTAAACTGTTTAACAAACTATAAAGCGCAATAAAATAAAATAAAAAACAAAAACAAAACAACAACTAAATAAATAAATAAAAACGCGCACACCCGGAGATGTTCTTGCTGGTTATATCGCACTACATAAAAAGCTGTTAAAGGGTTTTTACGAGTTCTTTCCCCTACTGCTATAAAAACCCAGGCTTCGATTGGCGCCTAAACTCCATTATCGCAAGATGTTGGGGTGTCAATACTGAATTAAAATGATTATAGTTTTTCATATATAACATTGACTTTTCGGCTCTCTCTACTATTCTCCCCACCCCCCGCCTCTACCCTCCTGTTCTCCCTCCTCCTCCTCCTCCTCCCTCCCTCCCTCCCTTTCCTTACACATAGGAGAAGCTGCGATGTTGCGTCTCTTATCACCTCCAAAACGCCACATTTATGGGCATTCATAATAGCCCATTCTCAGCACCGCCACCCCACCTCCCACCCCCAGAAAACTTAGAACACCAGGTGCTTTTAACACTGGGTGTGCGTTGAGAGGTGTGTGGGGTGAGGTTGAAAAGGGGGTGGAAGGTGGGGGGGGGAGAGTGTATTTCTGTTTTATACTGACGTCTGTTAAAGTTGCTTTCAGCTTTTAACATTGCTAACTCGACAATTTCTCTCGATATAAGCACACAGGGGGTAAATTCTAGGAACCCTTTAACGTAGTCAGCAACTATTATGAAGACGTTTCCTCAGATCATAAGACATCGGAGCTTCCTCTCGGACCCCCACCTCCGAAAAACCTCTGTCCTAACCATCACCGCCTCTCCAAACAGAAGCATCCCCATAAGCTTCCTCCTCTCCCCCCTCCCGGCACCCCACATGAAGTTCATTTCTACAACACATTTAAGCTGAGATACCCCAATTCTCGGGGTATGCGAACCTCTCTTCTTTTGCCCTGGGTCTATCTAAATTCTTCCTCCCGCCCACTATCCACGCCATCATCCCAGCAGCCCTACATTGTTTACACCTCAAAGGCGAAAACAGGCACATCTCAGCCCCCCAGAACACCCCCAATAAAGATTCCCGAAACCTAATAGAATCCCTCTAAACTTTAAAAGGTTTGATGCTGAAAACAATATTTAAAGCTGTACCATTCGAAAGAGGTAACTCCGACTATGGTCCTGTATCTAAATTGAGGAAGGAAGGAAGAAAGAAAGAGAGAAAGAAAGAAAGAAAGGGCATTTAAAGCTTATCAAGGCTTATTTGTTTTAAAGTAAAATCTATTTTGCTTTATTTCGTAAAAGAGGAATTTGATCCAAACCTACAATTCCACGCAATTGGAGCGTTAACTGCTTGAGATGCCTTAAATGCAGCCTTTTCTTTATCTCTCTTTTTTAAAGGGATTTTTTTTTATATTCTCTTTTACTACCCACTAAGCATAACAAATGAGTTTTTAAAGAAAGTTTGATTATAACAACCCATAAATTCACGAAGTAATAGAACAAAATAAGAGCGGGATCTTCCTCCCTTTCCACTATTGTGAACGATTTCATGTTTGAGTTCCTAGGCAAGCCTACTCAGAAGTCAGCACCACTGAGTGCAATGGGGTTTACTCTCAGGTAAGCGCATACGGGACCCCATAGCACAATCCTGTGCATGTTTGCTCAAGAGTAAATCCCACTGTGTCCAGCGGGGATTATTCCCTAGTGAGTGGAGATGGCTGCCCAAAAGTTTCAAACTAAGAAGATTTCGGAAAGAGCGGGGTGATTTCTCCCATCACCATTGCCTGTAGATGAGTGTGTCTGTATAAATTTGCAAACAGTAGGATTTGCTGACATCTTAACAAAAAACTAGCCTCCTTCGTGATAGTGTGGCATCCTCGTGTATGACTAGTAACCTGTAAATGCATAACTACCAACATGTGAAAAGTCTAACTATTAGCGTTCTCTCTCTCTCTTTCTCTCAGTGTGTGTGTGTGTGTGTGTGTGTGTGTGTGTGTACACACACATAGATACACATACGCGTATCAAGACGAGAGAGGGATTGGCGAGCGGAGGGCTAAATTGTCTTGGAAGTTAACGCTTTTACCAAGCGCAGTAGAGTTTAGTGCATGATGTCCAACAAAGCGCCGCCAATGGATCTTGAAGCAGTCGCTTGCATTATATCACCGGCATACTGTACGAGGGACCTCTGATGAAAGGAAAATGTTTTTATTATGGTGGGGGAGAAAACCACAAGAGAAAGTGGGAACATAATTTACAAATACCCAGCGGAGGGAAGATTTATTAGCAAACCTTTCCCCAAAATACATCACTTCGTAAACTGTAACTTCTCATTACTTTATAGCTCCATGAGTTGTTGTTGTTGTTGGTTTGCTTTTAAAAGAGGCTTCCTATTAATTTGCACAAAACTACTTATGCCTAAAGGATTGCAGCTTTTATACAGCGAGGATTTGCTGGAATTCGCCTTTGGGGTGGAATGGGTGATTTGCAAGGGAGGGGTGGCATTTCATTTTCTTGTTCCCCACCACCACCTTTTGGATTTGTACTGTTGTAAAATTAGGCTCTGAGCCCTTTAACAAAACTGTGTATCGAATGTCACCAGTCTGCTGCATTCTTCTTCAAAATACGTCTACAAAAGCTGTAAACTTTCGTTAGAAAGCCTTCATTAAAATGGTTCCGTTCCTAATATTCCGTTTTCTGGTCGTGTTATTTCTGTCTAACAAATGAAGTGTTTTATATCCAATAATGCCCCCTTGCATTTTCATCTGAGGCTTTTGGGGAGTGGGGGCAGCGAAACAGATCTGAAAGTATTTTGGGGTTTTTTAAGCCAATAATTTTATGGTGTTCGTGCTCTTAGACCAAGAAAATATTTATAAAGGGTCACGTGAAAGGGTAAATTCATCTCTGTTTTTCGGTTCATTTTAAGCACACACATCTTCTTATTTATATATTTACAAACACACACATACATAGGAATCTGTGTGGTCAGGGTTCACAAAAGGTCTGGGTGAGCGCATTAAGAAAACAAGTGATTGAATAATCCTATAAGGTTTTGGGGGAGACTTGCGATTGTCTGAATTGTCTTCGTCATATAATGTACTACAGAGGTTCCCATCAAAGTATAATGGGGTCCTTGTGGAATGAATGGACATTTCCTGCCCTCTCCCAAAATTTGTGATCCATCTGCTTTCTTTCTTGCAAAATACATTTTTTATTTTGTTTTGGAAACTGTAATATAAGCACCATAACCTTTTAACGGCCCTAAAACAGTGGAGGAGCAAAACAACACCCTCTAAGGTTATATTTATGTGCTCTTAAACGTTTGCTTGCTTCCTTGACCACACACTCATATAGCCTCTTCAGGCCAGGATCCGGTCACCCAGCGCACACATACGGCGTGAAATGGACATGAATGGGAATTGTGCTGGAGCTGTTCCGTGGATCACCAGTCCCTCTTCATTGCAAAGGGGCTTGCGCAGGAGATCTTCATGCTGCATTCGTGCAGCAAGCTTTTAAAATCTTTGTGGATGTCTCTCTTCCAATGGACTGAACATATAAGAACCTTCGCGAGAAGAAACCTCAAAATCGCCATAATTAACCCTATATTTTATGCTGGAGGATTTATTCACAAAGGTTTTGAGCAGCAATTCCGTTTATTGTTCCTAATGAAATCAAGGTGTTGCGGACTCGAGAGGGAAAGAAATCCAATAAGCTGCTGGCTCGGTGATTTCTAAAAGTGGAGTAACAGCGCCATCTAACGACCATTCCAAGTAAGGCGCTTTTAGAAATGTGCAAGCCAATAATAAGGGGTGATGAAGATTTGGTGTGTGTGCGCGCGCGTGCTTTTATGGATCTCTTTTTCCTTTTTCTGTCTCTCCCCCTTTGTGTGCGTTTTAAAGTCTTGTTACACACGATAAATCATTTCTAAAATCATAAGATCCCGTGTATATTTGTGATTGCGAAGAATAACTCCGCCCCACCCAACCCTACCTCAAGCTTTGCTGTAGATACTTCCCAGCCGGTCGTTTTCAGAGCAATAAAAGACAGGGGCTGGGATTTTGCTTTTGGGAAGGGGGGAAAAAATCCACCATTGTTTCAAAACCCGAGACTAAACAATTGAAGTATTCTGCTCTGGATGGGGGAAAAGCTCGGGTTGTAAATAGATTAAAAAGAGTGGAGAAAGGCTTTCTAAACCCAGACGTCTCGCCAGAACTTTGGGGTGTGTGTGTATATATATGATGGTGTGTGTTTGTGTGTGTTTGTTGTGAGTTTATGATCCAGGATGCTGGCAGCTTGGAAGTGATAAGAAGCGCCACACAAAGGGCGAAGCGATCCAGAACGCTGGATTTTCACAGAATTCACAAGAGGGGGATAAATTATGTAGACTTTTCTCTTTCTTTTTTTCTTTCTTTCTTTCTTTCTTTCTTTCTTTCTTTCTTTCTTTCTTTCTTTCTTTCTTTCTCTCCCTCTCTCTCTTCCTAAAAACATTCTTTTTATTATTATTATTAAAAAAGTGCCCTCAATTTCTGGGTAAACAAGGCACAAATGTCTGTCTACTTCTTCCATCCCCCTCATCTCCTCTCTCTCAAGACATTCTAGTAATTTAGGAGCTTCTGAAAGTTTTCTACTCTTGTTTGCTTTACAGTTGCTTAGTTCCTTAACCTTCAGAAATTTATACCCTATAAAGTTTTATGGCGGTCATATTCTTTTATTGCAGCCCTACCGCGCAGACTTTTCTTCTCTCGCTCTCTCTTTTATGACAAGCTCCGCTCCCACTTCTCTTCCACTTAGATCCAGCGATCATTTCCCCCTTCTCTTTCCAGAGCTTGAAAATATATATTTTTTTAAAAAAATATTTTTTTTCAAAAATAAAATAAGAAATCATCACCATGATCAAAACAGAGCATTTCTTTTTATTTTTGACATCAGCCAACTTTACATTTCAAGGTTCGTGTTATAAGAAAACCGTGGTTGGTTTGTTTCTGGCCTCATTATTTAGATTTTTTTTTGGTCGTGGGTAATTGAAAAACACTATTAAAAACAGCACATGGATATTCCTTTCCCAGTTGGTAATGGTTCTAATTGAAATATGTAGGACAAGTCGCTTTGGGGAAGGATCGTTACATGAAAGCTTATTGGCCGTGCGAATGAGTTGTAAGGCAAGATATGTTTATCAGAGCTGCATTATATTTCTTTTTTCCCCTTTTCTATTTCTTTTGAACTCCAATGTAAGTTGGGGGATCCTGGATCTACTTCGTCCCAGCCCTGAAAAAGAACCTTCGCCTCGCCATCATTGGACTGCATGTAGAAGCCTCTCAAATTGTCATGTGTAAACATAATATTAACTCACTCACATACTTCCCCCCCTTTCCCTCATTCACCCAGCCATCCATCCATTCATTCATCCGTCCGTCCATTCTTTTTCTTGGCTTTAAAAAAGTAATAATAACGACTCTTTTCGCCACAAATGGAAAGACGGAGAACCGCTTTATTTCTGTTTTGCTGAATGGGTTTATAGATGCAACCGATTTCACACGGGAAGAAAACAAAAACGCGCCGAAATTGAATCATTATCAGCTTTTCTTAGTGACGTAAAAAAAAGGGGAGCCACTGACCAAACGAAAACAAAACAATACAAAACTATCTTTATAACACACCCTTAATAGCCAGTAAAGGAAACAAACAAACGAACACAGTTGCAAATATTCTGAAGTTCTAGAAGAAGCAGTATAACACAATGAGATATAGGTAGGGGGGTCTCCCTTCCCTAAAATCGGTTTTTATTTTGAGGCATTAAACAGCTGTGGAAAATACATTTTGAACCGATGGAACAGAAGAAACAACAGAAGGTTTTTCCAAACGTTTTCTCTCACTCTCAAGAACAGAGTTTCCTCTAACGAAATCAGCTAGTTTTATTTATTTATTTTAAATTTAATTCTGTTTATTAATCCATGCTTTAGCAAAAATGCGGTTTTAAAAAACTTCTCTTGTCTTCACTAATAAGGTCTAGGAATGAGCCTATGGCTAAAATGAGTGAATATGCTAATACATTTATAGAGAAGGCTTTCTTTACAAAATGTGAATGTTAGCGCTGAAAGGGGGTTCAGGGCGATTTTGAAAGATGCTCTCCGCGTCCTGTCGGGTTTCAGATTCACTTAGTGCACCAGCGAGTTAAAAAACCGAAACAGACAAAACCGCAGAATTCTACCCAACCCCAGCTGGCTCAAAATACACTCCAATGATGGAAATACTATCTAAAACAAAACAAAACACCTCCGATTTTATACTTAGTAGGAGGGGGGCGGAATTAGGACGCTTCCTTGGAAATTCCATTAGGGAACTGGTTTTATAAGACAAGGTGAAGTTTGACTAATTTAAGCCACTGGGACCCTCTAAAGTTTAACCTTTATAAAACGGAATTCGCTTATAGTTTGCCTCGTCGGATATCACTCCTGCAAGCTCCCCACCCTCCAATAACTTATATAGGACGGGAGGATTCTAAGAGAAAGTGATAGGAACCCCCCCCCCCAAAAAAAAACCCTTTTATTTAAAAAATGCAGATTTTATCTTCTTTGACGCTGAACCCTAAAAGGATTATTTCCTTCCCGCCTCAGGAAAAGCCTGCAAACCAGGCCACGCCATGTCGAAAGATCAAAATATGCCTATCAAATCTCTAAAGCACAACTGCTTATCAGCAGGCAAAAATGGTATAAAAGTCCTATATAATATTCTATGAAATTAGATTTCTCTGCTGGGACTGTTTTGTCTCGAAACATTCCGAAAGACAGACATTAATTTCTTCTCTCTCTCCCCACCTAATTTCCCACCCCCTTTGTTTTTCTAGGAAAACTTTTCCACCACATAAAGGTGTCCTTTCTAGAAGTGGTAAATCAGAAGGGGGTGGGGGTTATACGAAGGCTTGAAGGGGGGGGCGTGTTTCTATATGTATATTTTTCGCCAGCTCTGGAACTAACAGGTACAGACCCCATTTTTATATTCCTAAAAGCCACAGAAAACAAGCTGAACGTTCACAAAATCACAACCACGAACACATTCCCCCCTTCTATGAAAACAAACAAAAGAACGAAAATCCGTACGCGCCGTAAAACCACCTTGTACTAAAGTTACTCACCTACCTACTTCCCCCTCCCAAGTCCTGCCAAAGATGGACAGGAGTCGGGTGGGGATAAAACTATTTTAAACACATGGGGAAACAGAACCCCATGTGGGGCGATTTCAAAGGGAGTGGGGTAGGACTCCCTTTCAGATATGGTCACCCCCTTTTTCCGAGTATGAAATGGGAGTTCTTTCTTTGTCCCCTTTTTGTAAACAGTGAGGATGTCTATCTGTGGGGCAGTCCCCACCCCAAATGCCATAGCGACCTTTTTATGCCACTCAAGAGTTCTTTTTCATGTGAACATGAAAGATGGATTTATATGTCTTCCAGGAGCAATGGGGTATAAGGGAAAACATCCCTTGAAACATTCAAGTATCAAAACTTCTCAGCAGAAGTCTGGATGAAGGAGAAAGAGAGGGTGGATGGGCGAGTGGGGGGAAAGGAAAACCCAGGGACCCTCATCCCACACTTGGCCCTTGAACAGTTTCACGGAAATTCATTTCCACTGCAAATGATAAAGAATCGAGCACAGGTGGGAGCAGCCTTCTCTTCACTTTTGCAAAGCTAGCGTGCGCCCCTTCCCCAAAACTCAACATGGCTCGTCTGTTTAAAAGTTAAAACCAAACTTCGTGGGGAAGGAGAAGCACAACGCGGTGGTGGCTGTGGGGAAGTTCTCCTGCGCAAGGAAGGGGAGGCCTCGCAAAAGCCCTGCGCCCTGTTTGGCCTCGAGGTGGTTCCCTTGCAGCCTTGATTAGGCGGTGGGCTTCATTTGTGAAAATGGCATCCCTGTCTCATTAGTAAACCTCTCTCCTGCCCCATTTGAATATATGTGAAGGAAGGGGGGGTGCGGGTTCCCTACGCAATGGGACTTCTTCTGACCCTCAAGAAATGGAGGCGAAGTCCTCGAAAAGTTGGTGAGTTTAACTGGTTCCCTTCATTTGATATTCCTTATCGGATTCGCTTTTTGCTCCGTGGAGAGCGATGTGCCCATCTCCTCTCCATAGGAAAAGGAATATAAGATGGGGGAAGGTATTGAGAGGCACAACTCCCCCGGTCCCAGGACTCTCCACTGTTGCCGTGGAACTCCCCCGTTCATTTCTAAGCAGTTTGCCCAGAGGAACCCCAGGTTGGAAGGTACCTTGTGTTCGGGACAGAGCACTTGTCAGATGTAGATGCTTATTTTCATTGGAGGGACCAGCTGAGGGGCTCTATAAGGACTATCCGAAAGAACGACTTATGTGCATAGATGGGACCCTCTCAGTTATCTCGGTAGAAGGAACACATGCACCCAAAGGGGAAACAAACAAACAAACAAACAAACAAACAAACAAACATGTGCCCCAAATTGGCGTTACCTCGTCAATAATCTTTAACAGTGAGAAAGACTCAACGGGATGAAAACAGGTGCATTCCTATTATGGGCACCCTTTGCATGCAAACCACGGTGGTCTGTTCGGGTTTGGCGTGGTTTCGTTGCTATCTGAAGCACCGCTGGCAAGTCAGTGCCCATAAATATACAGCATATAAGTTTCGAGACGGGGGCAAAATTGGGGGTGAGAAGAGGGAGGGGTGTGGAAAGGGAGAAGGAGAGCATCATTCTTTCCCTTGCTCCTTGTTCATTTTCTTCATCTTCATCCTTCGGTTCTGAAACCAGATTTTGACTTGTCTCTCGCTCAGGTTGAGGAGCCTGGCCACTTCGTGTCTACGGTCCCTGGTGAGGTACATATTGAAGAGAAACTCCTTCTCCAGTTCCAAGGTCTGGTACTTGGTGTAGGGGCATCGTTTCTTCCGGGAAGAGCGAGCGTGCAACCAGTTGGCTGCAGGGTTACCTGGAAAAGAAAGACAGCGAGGAGGCCCCGTCAGACAAGCGCCACTGGAATCCACAGAGACACACAACCCAAACACACACACACACCGCTTCCTCAGAAGAAGGGACTCTTGGTCAACTTTTGAGCTGGGAGAAGATGAGCACCCACGTAAAAGAGGGGCACCCCTCAAGTACATTACAGGTTATAAATGAAAGCCACCTTTGAAAAGCAACAAGCGAACAGTTGTAGAAAGAATGCCTACTAATATTTGAACATTTATGGATATATGTCTGGGGAAGAAACTGATACTAAAAAGGGAAAGTTCACGGAGCCTTTTTCTGACACTAGAAGGTGGTTAGAGACTATAGCAAATGATGCAGCTATTGGTTGAATGGGAAGGAAGGAAGGATGAAATATATTTACGCACACACACAGGGTGTCCATCTGTTTCTCTATATATAGATAGATGGTAGATTATGGGAGGAAGGAAGGGTCTATTGTCAGATGAACACTATGGGAAGATGTCATAGTATTCTACAGTATTCTTTAATTTCCTGCGCCTCTTTGGAGGATCGTGGCGCGCAGATTGCCTTTCTAGCGAAGTGTCATATATACAAATTGATTCATATAAAACTATGCATAATTTAGCACTCCCTCCTTCTCTTCGGCTTTCTTATAATTTACTTTTTTTAAAAAATAAGACCTGTGACACCCTAGCTACCCCTGCCAGCGGGGAAACCATATGCTTGTTGTTGCCTGTATGTGTTGTCCGGAAAGAGGTGTTTACATCACGGTCCTCCTAAGCACCGCAAAAGACTCTGGAGAAGCACAGGGTGACAATGAACACAGGCCACAATTCACCAGGAAGCTATCCTGCGCAAGACACATAGTAAGACCTGCCCAGCGGACTGTGCATCGCTCCCAGTGTTTGGGGGGGGGGGTATTTATTTATTTAGCCCGAATAGTAATTCAAGAAACAACTTCATGAGGGTTAGGATCCCTCTTTGCACGAGTCATGGCAGAAACAAGAGTGTGGATAGAATCCATTTCTGCGTAAGGAGATAGGAACACACCCACCCACCCAGAGAGAGAGAGAATATATTTATATTGTAATGGGTCTATTCAAGATTAAAGAAGCCTCGTTGTGACGGAATATTTGACGAAAGAAACCTAGAATACATTTGAGCTGCGCCGGCTGGTCAGGACTGAAACTCTTGTTGATAATCAAACGGGGAGTTTTATACTCCAAAGCCAAACTTCTGTCTTACTTAGGGATCGTTTTAAGCGGTGCGGGAGGTGCACCGATGCCATTTCCTTGCACGTTACAAAATGAAATGCATTCGGAGTTGTTTTTTAAACCAGGTTTAGCTCCCCCCGTCTTACAAATCCGAGCAGCCGATTCCACAACAGAAGTGACTGGCTCTAATAGGCAGAATTAAATATTAAAGAGGCATGCTGTTAATAATTAATACCGCTACCTATCTTTTAATGGCATTTGGATGAAATCTCCACCAATGGCCCTCCTTTTAGTGGTGTGTGTGTGTATATGTATGTGCGTGATTTCTTGGCATTTCAAGGAAACATGACGTCTGCCACAGGAAAACAAGTTTATCTTTCATTTCACACTATTCCCCAAACAGGAAACAAACAAACAAAAAGAAGAGAGAAATGTTCGCTTGGCACGCTACTCTCCCACCATCCCACACACAACCCAAAATGGCACACATTTATATATACACAAATTAGACCTTCTCGAAGAGTGTGGATTCTCAAAAGCGCAATGCTTTCCGAATGGGAAAGAAGGGCATGGCAAGTGTCAGACCATTAACTTCTGCTTCTGCCACGGACTTTTCCTCCTTCTTCCTTCCCTCCATCTTCTTCTTCTTTTTATAGCATTCTCTCCATATCAGACCAAACATACCTTCTAAGCTAGATTGCACAGGACGCCCTTGGGCAGCCTGGGCCTCTGGAATCGAGCAGGGTTCTTGGGTAAGATTTTTATCTATCTTCAGTCCCGGGGCTGGGGAGAAAGATGGGGGTGGGGAGGAGGGTAAAGGGGGGCACATAAGCTTTTTTTTTTTATTTTTAAGCACCCTTCTACTTCTTCTCTACCGTTCTCTTCAGCCGCTGATCCAGATATCCTGCCAGCGTCCCAACAAACACAGTACACAAAAAACTCCCTTATTCGCCCCCCTCCCACTGTGCAAGGCTGAGTGAAATGCGACGAAGACGTACAGAACTGCCCCAACAGCCCGTTCAAAATTCTCGCTGTTTCATCCCCCACTCCACCGGACTGGGAACTTACATTTTTAAAATAATAATAATAAAGCTTAAAAAAAATAAAATAAAGAATCAGTTGAGAAAAGATAGTGACAAATCGATAGATTGCATTCCACCCCCCCGGGCCCCCGCAAGAATGCCAGGAAGCCATCGCCTCGGCTGAATGACTTGCGCTGAGATTTTAAACCATCTAAGTCATACTTTCCCTACCAACCAAAATACTGAATCGAGCTCTTCGGCTGTTTGAAACGTCTCACACAGGGGGAAAGGCGGTGGAGACAGCCTTCAGAGCATCCTCTTTCTTTACCTTGAAGAATACGTAAGAGGCAAAGATGATTCCTATTATATTTTATTGTACCTCCATCCCTCGCCAAACTCTTTTCGCTAGATATATATATTTTTCCGCGTAGGGGTGGGGTGGTGGAGCAGGAATGGGAGATAATAGCCACCACCCACCACCAGGTTGCAAAATGAAGCACACGATTAAGTTTAAGAGTTTGCCAGTCTGTTCCCCTTTAGGAAATAAAAGACCCAATTAAGCTCGTTCCCCATTTTACTGTTTTGTTGAGGGGGGGGGGGAGAGGGCGGCGGCTTTGGGCTCTGAAATATTCATACGCATGTCGGGTGCATTTCATAAACAAACAACAATCAACAATCAGGAAGAGAGAGAGAGAGAGTGACAGAAGAAAGCGCGGCGGAGGGAACCGGGGGTCTTTCAAGGTAAACAAGGGCACAGAGTAACAAAGCCCCCTCCTCATTCCTCCACGTGAACTTCTTTCGGCCCCTTTTAAAAACAAAACAAATATCTTTCCCCAGATCTCGCCACCCTCCCCCACCCAAAGATCCACGATAGTCCTACTCAGAGTAGACCCATTGGAAATAATGGACATGAATGACGGGCGTCCATTCATTTTAATGGCCCTGCTTTGAGTATAACTTAGATGGATAAAAACCGCAGAGACAGACAGACAGACACACACACGCCGATCTTTCCCAGTTCACTTTCCCCCGCTGCTCATTTTCCTATATAGCCAAGACAAACATTGTGACTTGCCCTTCTTCAAACCACTGGGAGAGGAAGATCGAATCTCGTTCCCCCCTTTTTGCATGATATTCCATTGACTTAAAAATAAATACATATCGCAATAAGCAGCAGATAAATCTTTGCCACCCCCACACCCCTCCAATGCTAGAACAGCGCTAGTGGGATTTTTTTTTGGGGGGGGGTGGCGTAGTAGGGCTGGGGGAAGGGAGAGATTTCTCTTTTAAGACCTGGTTATATTTTTTTTTAAAGCTTCCCTCGCCCATTGTGCCGTTTTATGACACCCCCTCTTAGGTTTTTATGCTGTTCACTTCCTCACTTTTTATAACTTACTTTGATCTGGCCTGCTTTTGTCCTCGCTTCCTTCGCAAACTTTATTGTCCTCGAAGCTGGGCCTTTGATTGGAAGCGATCCCTTCCCTTCCAGCAGAAGTTTCTAAATGGTACTCCTGTGTCCCCTGTTTACGGATCTCCCCGGGGTGTCCCAGCAGCGGCTCTGTTTTAACTGGTCCCTGCCCGGCTGCTATGCTCTCTGCTCGGGGCACGGGGTCCAGCCAGCTCCGTAGATACCTGCTCTCGGAGGTAGGGACGTTTTGATGCTGGATGTAAGGATGGTAGACCGAAGGAAGGGTAGCAGCCGTGTGTGGCGTCAGTGGCGTCCAGGAAGCGCTGAAAACGGAGGATTTGGGCTGGAAACTACAAGAGGGGAACTCGAGGTGTTCACTGTGGCTAGTTTGTCTGGAGTTTGAATACTGCCCGGAAGAGAATTTGGCGGCGGGAGAGTCTTCGCTGTCATGACTTATAATGGAGTCGACATAATAATTGCTAAGAGTTCCAGAAATGGACATTCTTGGACATCATACGAGCCCCACGGTTCAGTGAAGGGGAAAAAGCAAGCAAGCAATAATAAAAAAAAGAGAGAGAGAGGAGTAGATCTGTAGTTAAGCAGGCTCTATAAGTATTAGGGTATATAGAGGGGAAGCTGTAAAAAAAAATAAAAAAGAAGGGGGGAAAAGAAAAAAAGAAAGAAACCACAGGCGACTCTCTGCCTTTAACCCCCTTTTCTCCTCCAGCATCAACTTCCTAGCCAAGAAAAAGTACAGTCGGGACTGCCGGGTTGGGAGCTTCCAGCAAAATGATTGGTCAAACTTTTTTCGTCAGGCTGATAAAGCGTCAGGGCAGGCGTAAATCAATCCTAGCGGAGGGGGTTGCGCTGGGCTGTCAAACCGCCCTCTGCATTCCATATCAAGGATGGATTGTGTTATGTTGATGCAATGTTGCAAAACGTCGGGAGTTCAGAAAGCGCGAAACGTACAGTGCAAACGCCGGTGGGGAGGGGAGGAGGTGGCGTGGCGTGGGGGGTGGGGGTTAATAGATTCCCCCCTCCTCTCTCTCTCTCTCTTTAAAATCCCCTTCTGAAACATGAAAGAAAAATGCTGTGTTTTGCCCTCTCTTTGCCTTCACTAACACTCTTCTGGGGGAAATTCTCTCTTTCCGTGCACCGCCCCCCCCCCCGCGCGTCCCTCCACCCCCCCCCCCACATCTATAAACTGTGTAATTCTAGACTCCGCTCACTCTCCTTCGAGGTGCCCGTGTTGTTCAGCTGAGGGAGGGTGGGGGGCAAGGCAATATAAATTGCGCTGGCTTTCCTCTAAAGTTTTCTAAAAGAGGGAGGTGATACCTTTCGCATGGGTTACAATGGAGGGCTTTGAAATGTATGTACGGGAGATGGCGATGATCGTTATGGGTGGATTGTGGATTGGAAGTAAAATATTAGTAGACTCTTTTTTTTCCGTATCGGATGACTTCCTGATCTTGTTGCCTTCCTTTCCCTGGTTAAACGTAACTGTCAAGCGTGTGTATAGAGTAAGGTCTGTGTGCATTATATATTAAACACTGCCGTGTGTGTATTATGTATGCCTCGGTGTGTGTGTATACACGGATGTGCATCTGCATATGCAATATGCATGCCTGAGTGAAATCTGTCTCCTGTAAGTGAAGCCCATAGCACATGATAAGCTTATAATTAAAAAAACACAAGTCTCGCCACATATGCATATGTGTTTAGGCAGATCTCTCGCTCTCTTTCTCTCTCTCTCTCCATATATGTGGTATGCATGCATATAGACACATATACAGAAAGAGAAGCTATAGGTTTCAATGTTTTGTTCGTCTATATGAGTTCATTTCAAGATTCAGATAAACAGATCGATGATCTGTAGGGTCTCTACTGCAATAGCCCGGTTTGTTTTGAAAGCAACGGGGGGGGGGGGGAGAGGCTGAGTTGCATCGCTGAAATCAACACACTCCTCTCTCTCTCTCTCTCTCTCTCCCTTCCCGCCCCGCCATATACACGCACTTTAATTTTACTACCCTT
The DNA here is from genome assembly GCF_965153285.1 of Podarcis tiliguerta. Lineage (NCBI taxonomy): Eukaryota > Metazoa > Chordata > Lepidosauria > Squamata > Lacertidae > Podarcis > Podarcis tiliguerta. The sequence continues at coordinate 20,882,777 of NC_139546.1, read as the reverse complement.
GTAAAATGTCCAATCCGGTACTGATCCTCTTTGTTTCCTTACAGAAGGCGTTAGACTTGAGACGGTTAAATAGTTGAATAAAACTTACATTAGCTTTCTCTGATTTTTATAGCCTTGAATTTACTGCCTGTGGAAAAGGAGGGTGTTTAGGGGGGGGGGGGAGCCCAAGGGGTGTCTTGAACATATCAGCGCACGTCTCCCTCCATCCCCTCTTCCTTCTCAACCTTTTTGATGCTCCAGATCCAATCCAGTTAAGCAGAAGCCTTGTATGTTTCAATCAATGATCCCACTACAACATCTCACAGCGCATTTGCTCCGGAGCAGTTATGTCCAAGCCAACCGCTGTGGCGTGTAGGCTGACAACCCAGACCCTAAGTATATTCATGTGAGAGTTTATGTCCACTTATCTCAGTGGGATTTACTTCCAAGTAAGTAGATTTAGAGCCGTAGGGCGTGCCCAATAGGCCTAAAATGACCAAAATATCCCAACGAGCTTCGGCTTAACAGTCTTGCAGATCGAGCTGTCTGTCTCTGTCAAGGATCTCACACAATGCCCTATCGTAAATTCGCCTTTTGCAACGCGGAGGGTTCAGTTTTCCTTCTAGCAGAGCAGGAAGTGCTCGATAGAGGTTTTAACTGGACACAGCCCCATAACCTTTCCGGCACTAGAGAGAGACAGAGAGGGTGAAAAAGACCCCGAGTTCTCACACCAAGGGTTGTCCTTGGTCCAAAATGCAGCGCGGAATAATTGTTCAATACTGGTGCAGGGGAAATTCTGCGAGGACAGAGGGGTTCGATTAAGCGATTGCTCTCCTTGAGAGAACCACTCATTCTTATAGAGCATAATTCTGGGCCATGAAGAAAATTAGCCCAAGATCAGCAACAACGTCACGTCTAAAAGAAGGCTGTCATTTTCCTCAAGTAATTTTCTCAAAAGGATGGAGATGATGTTTGTCTGTGTGTTGCACACCAAGGTGCTGTGTTGGTAGGTAGCAGATCAGATCTGAGATGGACGAAGGATCGTATCGAGAGACAAAAATGAATAGGAAGAGATTGAAGGAAAGACAGACAGACAGATAGACTGGTACAGGTTTTTAAAAATAATTAAAAGAATCCAGAGAGAGAAAGAGAAAGAGAATGCAATATAAAGAATACTTATTTGGAAGTAAGTTCCTTTGGGACCAATGAAACCTACTTCAGAGTAAAATATGTTTAGTGTTGTGATAGAGGCAGGGAGTCAAAAAGGAAACAGAAAAGATAGTTGACTTGTTGGATAGTAGATGCATTCAGGGGCATAGATAGAGGATTAGACAGACTAAAAAGTTCTTTTGCGCTTGAAGGTTTCAAAAAACACCTGAAACCAATATCTAGATCACTGCTTCCATCCCATCTACCTCGAGATTCTCTTTCCTCTGGGACGAAAGAAAGAAATGTTATAGCAGGATGCTACGCATGTTTATTCAGCAGTAAGTAATAGCAAGTTCCATGGGATTTACCTCCAAGAGAGTCTGCAGTCTTAAGCACCCCAAGTCAAACTTAAAACGTTTTTTGGCCTATTGGTTTCAGTCGGAGAGTTAAACTAGTGCCTCACACTCCCACTGAAACTGGTGGGACCTTCAAATGTGTTTAACGTTGTCTGGATCATGCTCCCACGATTTGGTAGCCATAGCATGTAAAATGAATCATTTGGGGTAGGTTGTGTGGTCAGTTGCAGAATTATTATGGCCTTCATTGAGATCCGAATTCTGTTTGCTTTTACCTAGAACTATAGGCTTTTCCTGTAAGACTGCATCACTGCTTGGTGCCATTACTTTGAATCTCTAGAGCAATATTGGGGCGGGGGGGAGAGAATCACAACACAAAAATAATTCCTTAAATCAACCTCTTGTTTAATTTTCCTAATTTCATATATATGTATTCAAGACTTAGAGACGCCCACCCCCTTTCGGGATGAAAAAGGCCCCCAGTGTAATTAAAACTGGAAATCAAGCATGCGTTCTGTTTTATGGTATTCCAGAAATTACTGGGTTGTTTTTTTTAATCATTCTGCTTTGGAGCCGCTCTCTAGATTTTAGAGCGAAAGAAAAATGTAAGAGAGATGATTTAAAGGCATTGTGGAAAGGGAAAGGCCAGCTTGTTGACTGACGGGGCGGTTTAGACAAGCAATGGATAAACAGACATTTTTTAGCTGTTCTTGGGGAAGGGGTTAAAAAATTAAATAGCGATGAAATTTACTGAACATTAATTGAAAGGAAACACCTGTTCAGTGTTTTGCAAGATAAATTGTCCATGTTTTACCTGTAATAAATATATTATTGGAAAATCCTCAGGCACCTCCTATAAATAATTATGAGGCATGTCAGCAGCCGAGTATATAATTTTCTTGAGTATATAAATTCATACCAAAATGACTTCAGGAGAGTTACCCTGAAGTAGAACCCAGGGCTTTGAGGGATTCCCCAGCGAAGTAAACCACACAAGAAGACCTGCAAAAGTCATTTGCCTTCTCATCCACTGGAGTTGCATCCAGGGATGCATCAATTTTCATTTCTTCTCCTTTTTAAAAAATATGCACTGCCATGCAGGTCAACTCCTCGCGTTCTCTTGCGGGAGGCTAAATATCAGGTCCATTTGGATGATTCTATAACGGAGGGAGGCGATTATTTTGCTTTTTGGGGGGGGATATTATTTCCATAAAGGAAGTATATACCAATAATTACATATTATTATTTTTGTTGAAAATTAAATACCAAATGGAGATGCATGCATGCTCGGAAAACAGTTAAGCAAACGGGGAAAGAGTTTTCCCCAACCCTCAATATTTCTAAAGGGCAATTTACTAAGAACACAATAGGGTCTTCAACAAGATTACAGCTATGAGGTAGCGGTCACCAGATAGACCTCCAAACTTCCCAGTCATCAACCCATTTCAACTGGAGTACTTGGAGTTATATCAACGGGACTTTATAGCTCTAAATGCTTGGGTTTGGGGTCGTAGTACGGATATGTTCTGGTTTGTGGACTGGATGGAGTAAGTTAGACAAATACCGTTAGCTCAGGTAGTAGATTTCAAAGATAAAATGAGATTATGTTCCATTAATTGCTTAAATGGCTTTAAAGACCTGTGATATATCTACAAAATAAATGGAACGTCTATAGCCAACCAGCTAAACGGGCTTCTTCCATTATTATTTTTATTATTAAAGTAGACTGCAGTGGACTGCTCAAAAACATCTTCATTGTTTTCGACTGGTGGCGGGGGGGGGGGGAGTCCAAAGAACATTTCTTATGGAAATTTATTGCCAAATCGCACGTTCACACGCTAACCTTCGGTTTGATGTTTTGCATGCTGAAAACAATTCCTTTTGGAGAGAGAGAAAAATCCAGTAAATTTATTTAATGTGCAGCAGACGTAACTCCTTTAAAACGAAGTGTTTCCCTCTCACAATTTTATCTTCTGGCTGAATGATAAAATCTCTGGGGTCCAAATTTTGTGTGAGTCCTATTTCACCGGGAAAAGTGTTTCAGAGAGGGTAGGCTTGGATCCCTATAGCTTTCGGGGGAAAGTGAGAGGAATGACAAATAGCAAGTAGCCTTTTCTTTTTAAAAAAAGATTGCAAGCTTCCACAGGCAGCACCAGAGGGAGAGCTGGGGCAGTAAGACTCCCTACCCAGATAAGCAGGGCCCCCTCACCTGTCTCCTCTATCTCTCTGTCTCTATCTCTATCTCTATCTCTAGTTTAAGGACCTAACATGTGGGGCAAAGCTGGTCCCCCTGCACAGGCACTTTGCCAGTAGGTCAACAGTCTTCCAACAGAATAGACTCATTGACTGCTATCCAGCTTTGGGAAACTTTTGGTTCGAGAGGTCCACCTTCAGGCTTCTAGAGTGGGCCCCACAAATAGTTTCATCAACTTTAAGGCTATTTCAGTACCACAGACGCTGAGCAAGATGACTTCTAAGCCTTAGAAGGACAGCTCTTTTGAAATCGGATACAGGATTAAGCCCAAATGACTTAAATTGAAACGAACACTTTGGCCAACACCAAATTAAGTCCCTCTGATTACAATGGAGGTGACTTTCAAGTAAGTCAGTTTAGACTGTAATCCTAAAGCCAACACCCAAATCCTACTGAGTAGTCTGATTGGTTAGCCAAGGGCTACTTTGGATGGCCTGGGAGCTGAATCGTGAGCCCTAGTGGATTTCCAGTGGAAAAGGTTTTGAACAGAGGCGATAGCTTCGTTCAAGGCGTGGGTGTCCTTGAAGACCCACTGAAATCTTACTTTCAAGAAAACGTGTATACAGGGGTCGGTTTAACACTGACCTCCTAAGAGCATTTATTTAGTGGAAAGTTTCGTTCATTTCTCTTTCTTTCCTCGGAAGCAGAGGTGCTTAAGTTAGAGAGGCGTGGGACAAGCCAGAGAATCCCACGTTGTGGATCGAACTGTTTTAAAGGGCGAATGGTGGTAGATTTTATGAGTCTACCTCGTGGTAGCCTCAAATACGCCTCTCGGGATTCCTCCAACTCCTAACATTTGCTGTTGTTAATTTACAACTCAAGAACATCGCGCACACTTCTATTTCTATAAAAAACCCCATCAAGACCCCCAAGAGCAGGGCACAGAAAACAAACTTGGACAGCCTGTTACAGGTTATGAAAGAAACTTTAGTTCTGAGGTTGGGGGGTGGGGGAGATGGGCGGGGAGAGTCCCGCATTTGAAAACTTTATTTTGTTTTAAATCAAATATGTTTTTGTAACCTTTATGGGGCAAAAAAGAAAAAAGAAAAGAAACAAGAAGAAATCTACCTTTCTCCATTTCCTGTGCTAACCCAGGGTTATGAATGCTACCGTTTGGAGTTTTTTAAGAGCCCCCCCCCCCTTTTAAGTAAGTGGAGGAATGGAGGGAGGGGAGGGGAGAGTGAGAAAATTCCTTCTCTGGAGGGAAGCAAAACAATTTACACATGTAGCTAATACTCCCGGACCAGAAACTAGACCTAACTTTAAAAACACAATTCCAAGCGGCATTTATAATCTTAGCAGTTAGTAAACCAGTTAGAGATCCCTTGTAAAGTTAGAAGCCAGTGTGAGTTACAAAAAGGAACCCCAATAAAGGAAAACCAGGGAATTGAGGGAGGGATCATACATTTAATAATATTAGCTGTCTGGGAACCAAGATGTTCATCCTTTAGGGTTAAGATTCCCAGAGAGTATAGTCGAAAGTAGAGGAGAGATGAAACCTAGATCCGAAACTGAGGGTGATATTCAACTAGGTTTTACTCAGAGTAGACGCACTGAAATAAATGGACCTAACTTAGTCATGCTCATTCGTTTCAGTGGGTCTTGTGTGGGCAAACACTTAGTTGAATACCACCCTGAGATACAAATCGAAATAGTCCCAGCACCGAACAACTTCAGTATATTATTGCTAGTAGTAGGGTTGCTACATTGGTAGCTTAGATGCAAGACAATGGGTCTGAAGGTTGCGGGGGATTCATCTCATTTGCTTAAGAGTAAATTCAGTGGAAACGGGTGGCATTTAACTGTCAAGAAAATCCACGGGAGCTTGGGGAGAGTGATAGTGTGGAATATGTATGGAATAAACTTTTGAGTGACTAACGAACTTAATTTAAGGAACAAAGGAAGTCATATCTATTGTGGATGTTCTCTGCTGTATCACTCTAATTTTGTGTCTAATTTTGTGTCTAAGACAGGTTAATCAGTTCCATTAGGCAATAGTTATCTTACACACAAACGCGCGCGCACACAAACTTTAAAGCTATCTACTCGCAAATAAATGTTATTGATTCCAATGGAACTTCCAAGTTCACACTCCTGCACATACCCCATTGTATCTGTCCATAAAGTTAGCATCCCTTTTACTGAAATCAGTGATGAGAGACTTTCCCCCCAAATAAATGAGCTTAGGATAAGGATGCCAATGGTCTAATGCAATATCGCTCTTATTGGTTGTCATCGACGGCTGGTATTCAACAACCACAACAACCAGCTGCTCTGGTTCAACTCGGTTGTGTGAGGAACAACTCATCCCTTTAACAGCAATGGGAATTGTCGGAGGGCCGCGATCCTACATAAACGAAAGTTCAAAGTAAAGTGATACTTTACTTCCGATTGCCATCTGCCAATAACATTTTTTTAAAAAAGTTGGGTGTATGTATCTGGATGATTTGGGCAACGGTGCTTAGGAAAGCATTAGAGTAAACTTTCTAATATCGCCTTAGATGTGTATGTGTGACCGAGCGCCCAAACATTATTTAAAACTTTATTATGCGAAGAGTCGGATTAACAAACCGTGAGATGTGGTGGTTGGGGTGTGACCCCAGAAAGGACACACACACACACGTAATGCACTTAAATTTCTCAAGTATTGCTTCCATATAATCTGTAGCAGGAAGCCTTGCTTTTTAAAGGGGGCGGGGAAGAGACAGAGACAGAGACACAGACACAGACAGACTGCTCTTTTCACGCTGTATTACATTTGTAGAAATATGTTAACATCCCTCAGTACGAAGGAACCTGGTCCCCAAAGAAAGAGAACAAGGGAGATTGGGGTTGGGTAGGTGTGAGGAGGGGAACCGTGAATTCCCGAGACTGAATCTGCCCAAAGTTGCTATTCGTTGTCTTTCATATGTGTGTGTGGAAGGGGGGGCACGGGGGGCATTACCCTCTGTTGGCCCAGCATGGGTGTGCGTGGTGTTTTTGTTTTCATTTTGCAAAGACATGCGTTTATGCATTTATGTTGCGCTTCGCAAAGACGCGGGACTCGGCTCCAGGTAAGACCGATCTTAACTTTTTCTTTCTTTCTTTGGGATGGTCCGGAAAAAAAGCAAGCATCCATAAACAGAAAGCAACAGACTGGAGAGAGGAAAAAAGTCAACTCGGAGTAGATCACAGCAGCACCTTTTCAAACCCGCCCCCCCCCCCCCCAGCAATCATGTAGAATTTTGCTTTATCTCCAATTCTCTGCTACGCTTACTTTGGAATTACATTTAAAAGTTAAAGTTCTGGCAGCCAGGAAACCTAAGAGTGTAAGAGTTCCCCCCAATTCGCACAAATATCACAAACCTAGTTTCAGCGGAAGTGCTTATTACCCAAGTCAGTTTAAGGGTGCCGTTCTCCAGAAGTCATCTGCGAGCAAGTCCCACTGAAACTAGTGGTGTACATGTGGTTATGTTCTAGGAGTTCATCCCAATTGCCGAAATCCAGCTCCTCGGACTGAACTGGGTTGTGGGCCGTGCGCTGTATGTCAACCATGGATATGTTTATTTATTAGAATTAATCTGTGCGAACGCGTTACTGTTGTTATTCAAATACCAGCGCTGCAATCCACAATCTATTTAAAGTCCTGCTCTAGCTAATTGGACTGTTCCGGAGTGAATTGTTAATTGCGGCCAATATCCATTCATAGATTTACAACCCCAATATTAAGCATGTAGGTTTGGAAATAAATCCCATTGATTTCAGTGTCATTCGCTTCCGGGTAAGCCTGCTGGTAGGCCCGGCGATTCTAAGTAAGTTTTGACGGGATTGAAAGAAAAACAAAAAACATTTTACAGTCAATATCCCCAAAGGTAAGCTCCACAGATTTCAGTATCATTCGTTTCTAAAACCTGGGGTCACATTCCTGATTTTAATGGCTTGGCATGATTATTTGGGAGCAAGTCTCATGACAGAAACGAAAGTTTACTCCCAGTAGACCCGCTGAAATTAATGGACCCCGCTCAGTCATGTTCATTCAATTCAATGGGTCTACTCTGAGTAAAATTTAGTTGCATACCATCCAAAACATCATTCTATAGGTAGTACGCTCAGGACCCAGCTGTAATAAACGAAACAACACACAATTTGCCCAACACAAAATGTGGAAGGGTAAACGTGGTTTTCTTGCAGCGTTTCTTCCCCTTCCAAACTTCCTGACCTCTTCCTCTCAATCGGGAACTGCTGCCAAATGCCAAGGCATAAACTTTCTGGCACAGTTCGTTGCCTTTTTGCTGAGTATAAATATCCGTTACAGGGCCTTAGAAAAGCAGAACGGGCAGGTGGGGGTGTGTGTGGAATCAAGTCAGGTTAGGGGGCCGATAAAGCAGCAGAAACTTTCCCCTTTCTCTCGATTCACACGACAGAATCAGAACTCCAAATTAAGATGTTTTGGGGAAACTCCTACCATGTCAGCACGCAAGCGAGGCTCTGTCCTGTTTTGGAAGAACACCCAAGGGGCACACATAAGATCCAGATCCGGAACAGACTTCGGAGGAAAGAAGCCGCACAGTTTTAAAATGGAACTTAGTTCCATGAAAGCGGCAAAGAGGAGTCTAGGCTCACTAGAAAAGGAAGTTCCACTCAACACAATGAGGGCACACTCCCAGGTAAGTGGAGAGAGGACCGCAGCCTTTCTGATCCTCTAATGGTTTTGCTTCGGAGCACATGTGCTGAGAATCCCTTGGAAGGGTGGATCAGAGCAAAGGTCCATCTGGGCCAGCTCTCCAGAGTGCCATTTAGAGAGGCCGGGGAGCATTTGCCTTCCCCAGGCCCTAATTTCAGGCTACGTGTGATAATTTCTCAGGAGCACTGTATATCTCCGAAGACAGATAGGTAGACACACACACACACTCTCAACAAATACTCTTCAAATGCAGTCTTGGCTTGTTGTTGCTTTGTCTTGCTTTTTTGCAGTTTAATCTTGAGCATATAGGAAAGCAGGTCTTTGAACTTTGCTATGCTTCCTGTCCCGCATTTGAAGTTTGCCTCCATTAACCTAAAATGGTGTCCTTTCCTGCTCCCTGTTTCCAACAGTGGTCAGCTAGATGCCCCTCTCAGGTAGTGATATAGTTATCTACGGGTGGGTCGACAGACTCATTCCTCCTCTGAGCCATTCTTACGCGATCTCAGCAACCATGTTAGCAATGAAGTCCCAGCCCAACAGGTAAAGTCCTACCAAAATTATCCTGGAAGGCCCAGGAGTAGTGTTTAACACAGAGGTCACGAATCCGGCTGGAAAATTATCTGGCTGAACTGGTTGGGAAATCTGGTTGAACTGTTCGGGAAACTGTGCAAGAGCACGATTCAGATGCTGCTTGCACCAGAGGTCTACTTCCTATATGACCTGTGTTTTCACACGAGACAATTAAAAGTGCCTTTGAGTTCTCCGCACCACATGTGGGTGTTGTTAGCGCAGAAGATGAAAAACGAATGTACGTAGCTAGAGTTTACAATCTCATTCTAGACTAATTCTAGAGTAACTCGACTGAACCTCAAAAGACACGGTTCCAGAAGACCTTAGTGCCACGCGTGGCGAATCCCTTCAGCTACTGTTAATATAACCTGTTTAAGCTTCTGCTTGCATCGTTTAGACACCGTGCAAAAAACCGCACAGCTTCGACCTTCTGCTGAGTCACCGCCAATAGCCCCAATGGATCTTACTTCTCACGTAAGTGTGAGAACGACATTGTGTCATTCGTTTCCCTTCACTTTCGTTTAGGTCTGTCGACATACCCAATATCTATAGACCACAGGTAATCCGAAACTCCCGAAATTAAAGCATTCTGGTCTCATCAGGGTTCAAATTGTCTTAAAGCTAAGTACTTCTGCCTAACTGCATTGATAACTTTTTTTTTACTGGGTGGGAAACTTCTGCCTACAATTTTCACCCCCACTCGGATATATTCTACTGTTGCGTAGATTGCCGGCCAATCGTAAGCAGATTTGTTGGAAATAAGCGCTATTTATATCAATGGAAATTAATCCAATTTCCTAACGCATCCCCCTGAATGGTAACATACTGGGCACAATCCACTAGGAAATCCTATTCTACAAGCCACATTGAAGCTGAAGCACACATTTAGGTTGCAATCCTAAACACACACTTACCCCAGGCTAAGCCCACCTGAATACAGTTGTTGTTGTTGCTGTTGCTGTTACTACTACTACTACTACCCCGCCTTTCTCCCAAAACCGAGACTCAAAGCGGCTAGGAGCCTACATTGTCAATAGAGCGGGCGCAGGAAAATTTCCTTTATTAAGAAGTACACCCAATGGGTTTAACTTAATTCCATGTTTACGTAACAAGTGGGGTGGTGTCGGGGCGCAAATGTGTCTCTTGGATACTTGCTCTGAACGGGAAGTCCTGCCCTAAATTCGTAGTTTTGTGAGGAATACCATTGTTTACACGCAGAGAAGGGAAAAGCAGCCTGCACATGTTCAGAGTCCCTCTGTCTCTCGTGGTTAGGGTGAGTGAATGGAGTGCCAGTTAATGCTTATGTAGCTAAATAAGTGTTTGTTAGAAGAATAGATTATAGGGTTAAACTCTCCCTGATCCAGATTAAATCCTGGTTTAGGATGGGATGGTTTATGAAAAGGACGTGATAGCCTGAGGTAAGGGGCAAAACTTCTGTTTGTATGAACAGTACTGCTAATTAATACCGGAGGATCGTACAGAAAAGGAAAATAATTAAGTATGAAACACCTGAATAAAGAGGAATGGACATTTCTGGCAGCCCAAAACTGTTTGTATGAGAGGCTGGCTGATTTTATGTGATATTGGGTGGGTGAGGACTGCAGATATTTTTCCATGCGGAGGAGTCGGGGTTTCTTATTCAACTGGTGCCTTCAGTCTGCAACTCTGGGTGTTTATTATTCTTATTCTTTTAAATATTTTAAGACTTAAGGTTGCAGCAGATTACTACAGATGTAAAAGCCTTAAAGGTTTATATCATATCATTGCCATAAAATTAAAGAACAAGACTTCACGTTTGATGGTTGTTCTCTTTAAAAGTTCATCAAAGTCGACTTTCAAAACCATATATATATATATATATATATATATATATATATATATATATACACATACACACACATACAATGGCCTAGGTACCGAAACGTTCGTTTTGGTTGCACGCTAACACTAAAATCGAAATCCACTCGGGAAATTCTCCTACACAAGCTTGACTGCGATGAACGAAACATGTACAAATGTGCCCTTGTGCCCTTGTCTTTACTTTTTTTTGTGGAAGTAGCGGCGGTCTTACGCAGGAGACCTTCCTATTCCCTAAAAACGAAACAACCCCACCCCCGTGCTTCCATACAAATGGTTCGAAATTCAATTTTCTCCTTTTAAGAAGCAAAGTGTGGCAAAGTGCAGATAAATTGTATCATTTGTAAAATAGTAGGAATATTAAGTAGTGATGTTGGGCTGCCCCAAAGCTCTGCGTACGGTGGGAGAAGGAAGAAGAAGTCAGGGCTGACATCTGAAGCATCATATATACTTACTCAGAAGTAAGTTCCACCGAAACGGGGTCCAGAGTAGGGGGGGGGTAATTTACTGAGGAGCAGCAAAGGGGAAACCTGAAGTAGCCTTGTACATTGCTCATTTAGTGTAGATGGGAGCTTTTCTAGGTCAGCCCTTCCTGGCCGACAAAAGGTAAAAAAGCAGACAAGCAGAAGGATCTATCTATGTATCCCGCCGGGAAATCGTCCTTTATCAAACTTCACTGAAATGAAGGCAGCCGGGCAAGAGAGTGCTGTAGTGCTATGCTTGCGCAGGAGATCTTCCCGACAGATTTTACCCACGGGGTGGGGGTGGGGTGGGAGGTCCCTTGATAAAACTGAGCTAACAAAAGACTCCCATAAAGTTAAGGGGAATGACTGGAATACTTGAAAGGAGCACTTCCGGCGTACGAGGAAATGGACTGTATTGCCTGCCAAAGATCCTGCCACAATAAAGGAGCAAGCCCTTTAAGCGCTCTTCCTGTCTTTATGGTGGGGATCTCTGTGAACGAGACAGATACACAGATTGCAGATCTTTGCCAATTGGGTGTTTCCAATGTACGGTTATCTTAGTTACTGAGAAAGAGGGCGGAGGGGGAGAGATCTGAGTTGTGTGGCGGGGAGTGGAGGGAAACGAGGAACTTGGAAATGTTCTCCGGTGTGGGAAAGAAGGAAGCAAGAGGGAGGCGGGGTGGGGGAAGAGAGATTGCTTTGGTTTTAAACATAATCCCAGATGTGCAGGTGATTATTTTTTTTCATGCCCCAGATTATGCAAACCAAAAGAAGGGAGCCTAAAAAGTTTGGAATCACCTATGCCCTCAATCCGGTTTCAACCCGAGAGCTCTTGTTTAAAAGCATGGCCTCCTCCTCCTAACTGGAGCAAGAGGGAAGTTCTCCTGCGCAAGCCCCGCCTTGGAGAAATGATGAGCCCCCATTCACTTTAACGAGGCTTGCGCAGGAGCAGGGGTGCCAATTTGAGCAGAATATGGGGGGGGGGAGGCAGGTAAACCCGCATAATCGATCGCATGACATGCTGCACACTATTTTATTGGCAATGCCCATCAACTTTGGGGGGGGGCTCAAATATTTTATTGGGGGTCCCCTCGGCTCGTAGGTGTTGGCTGCTATGCGCAGGAGAACTTCCCGTTAGATTCATTCGCCTTCCTTTCTCAGCGCATCGACGCACAAGTTTCTACGTCCTCCGCGCTTCTACTTGACTGCTGCTGAGCTGGAAATTGCCAGGGACTTACTTCCTTTTTAGCCTCTCTCTTTCTCCCGCGAATTCACTGCCGTGCGAGAGACATTTTTAATTAACAGGCCCTGGTGCGCACTCACAAACCACAGTAAAATGCTTTGCAACTTCATCTGGCGTAAATCTAGAGCGAGGCCGGGGTGGAGCTTCGCAGCGGCCTTGTTTGCTTCCAAGATTTGCCGCGCGGCCTTCCGCTGCGCCGTAAATCCGGCGCTAGGCCTCTCTCGCGGCCTCCCCGCCCGCTCCCCCGGAGGCCCTGGACGATTTGCGCGGCGGCGCTTTGTAGGCCTAGAACGGCTGTCACCGGAAACCGTCAGAATTATCTCTCCCCCCCCCCAACACACAGAGCAAGCAAGCAAAATAATAATAATACAAATAATAAGTCGAGGCGAATAAACTGGAGTAAATCAGGTAGTTTTATGTTCTTGTGTGTTAAAAACGAATTCCCAACAACGTGAAACTACCTAATTCACCAAGCAGTTCTAGTTCATTCCTGTGTGTGTGTCAAAGGCTAACGAGGCTCCAGGAAAGGCCCTCAGAGCGGCCATTTTGTTGAGCCTCACATAGGCGCGGGCGCTGACTTACTCGCTCTCTCCCGCCTTAATAGGAAAGCGTTGCTAGGGAACAAACGCCACAAAAGGACTCTATTCAAAAGCCAAATTAAAAAAAAAGACACAAAACACAACACCCCACCATTTCCCGAAAACTACTATTCAAATTCTTTCCTGTGCGTGGTGTGTTAAAACGGATCTGTCCTGTAGGACTTTACAAAGCGGAGGGCAAACGCACCAGGGGGAAGACACTAAAAATGCCGTTGACTTTGAAAAACAGCACGCTATTTTCGGATCCTAAAGTTGAAAGGGGAGGGAGAGGGAGTCAGGGAAAAGTGTTTTTATATACAGTTCAGACAGAGAGTGGATTTGGCAATTTAAGAAAGGGGGGGGGATAGGGTTCCTTTCTAGAGTGCGCATGTAATACAGTTCGAACCACAACTCAGAGGAAAGATCACCTGCACAAGCCCCATTGAAACGAAGAGGATCAGAATAAGAACCGTGGGCAGCTCCCCCCATCATAAAAAAATCAATAAAAATACATAGCTAACTGAGGTTCTTCCCACCCCAACAAAAGGCATGCCCCCCGCCTTAACAAAAATCATGGCTGCGCCCATGGTAAGAACATCTTGGATTGTGCCTTTGCTCTATTTTTTTAGGCTGCTATCCTAACCTCACTTACCTGGGAGTGAACCCCATTTAATTCAATAGGGCTTAAGTCTCTGAAAACTTAAACACCGCACTCATCTGTAGCCTTTTCTTCCTAGAAACAATTCCTTGACAAGTATTTTTAAAAGGTTACCAGTATTAAAATGTTGATTGCATTTGAAAAACTGACTAAAAAACAACCCCATCCTGCCTTCTTTCCTTAAAGGGACTTGCTCAGGAAAAAGCCCACTGAACTCACAAAATGCTCACCCTTTGAATTTCTTTGGGAGGGAAAGCAGGGAAGGAGAGAGGCTGGCATTAAAACTTGCCCCATCTGAATGTTGTTCTACTGTGATATAGGAGGCCCTGCTCTTTAATCATGAGGTTGGGAGGGGAGGTGGTCACTTGCTGGGGGAGAAAGCACTCTTCACCTGCTCAGAGGCATTTTTCTTTTATTGTTAATTCATACACTCCCTGCCTTGAAATGAAAGCAAACATCAAGGCTGAGCCCCGACTACCTCTTGGTTAAATAAGGATTCTAGGTGCAGGTCTGTCTCTCTCATACATACCCTATCAGAGGGATGAAGATTCATGCTTAGATGTCCCAACAAACACAAATTATATTTTTGCATTAAATCCCTGCCATTGCCACCTATTATATGAATTTCTGTTGGTTGAGGATATCATACTCTCTCCCATTTACTCCTAATTTATTTAGAACATTAAATATCCCCTTGCTGCCATTATGGAACCCGAAGCAGGAAAGTTAAAAGAAGTGGGGTGTTTATTATTATTAAATAATGCAGCAGGTTACTGGGAATGAAAACCCAAGCCACAGTAAATTACCCCATTGGGTCAGATTTTTTTCTTGCTCAAATTCCCATGGAAGTTCCTTCAAAAGCATTTACAACTCCCATTCTTCTCAATGGTCCCACCTTTACACATAAGAACTTCTCATTGAATATCATCTGGGTTATTTATGATGCCAACTGGACTGTGGGCCTTTTTACTGCCTCAGGCTAAAAACATTTATTGTGGAATGTGGGTGTGCATGTGTGTGCTCCTATGATACCTTTCATTTCAGCCTGAGGAAGAGTCCTGTGAAACTGAAAAGCTTGCATAAGTCTATATTAGCCTAAAATGATAGATGTAATGCTTTCTGTATCGAACCTTTTGAGTTATGTTGACAAATTCAATAACACTATTCTAAGAGTGGCAGCCAGAGACATATTTATACCTGTAGAATACATCAAACATACAATTTTGCTACAGGATCAAGTTTAGCAGCATGATTATAGCCCTGTTATTTTGGAAGGCGTGAATGCTGAGTCGGACTGGCTTCCCTGGGGTTTTAGACTGGGATATTACTTGGTACAGAAAGCTAATTCACATTCATGCTTATCAGAAGCATTACAGATTTCCTGTCACCTCAGGTTATCATCTACACAAAGCTTCTCAGTGGAATGAGTTCTTACATTCAACAGTTCTCATCAAGGGTTGAGATATCCACACATCTGCATGCATGTGTGAACTCCCCCCTCCCTAATCACATTTGTTTTAAATGACACATTTAACAGGAAGATAGGGAAATAACTCAGTATACTTACTGGGAATGAGTTCCTTTAAAATTAATTGGAATTGCAGCCCCATTGAATGCTAAGGATAGAGGAGCCACATTAAGACTGGCTTCCAAATACTGCTGAGGAAATATTGGTTGAATTTTTTTGATGCATAACTGCATAGTCATTAAATTAATAATTTAAATTAATAATTTCTCCTCACAACATTTGATTTTTGCCCACAAGGCAAAATAATGCTTTTAAAGAAAGCACAGGGTTAGTTAACCTGTGGCCCGCCAGATATTGCTGGACTGTAGCTCCCATCAGCCCCAGCCAGCATGGCTAATAGCTAGGGATGATGGAATTTGTAGTCCAGTAACACCTGGAGGTCCACACCTGGCATAGAGCAATGTCTACAACAAGCCTGCACTATTTTTAAAAACTGGCTGTTCTAAATACACTTAGCAGAAAGCAAGTTCCATTGAACTAAGTGAACTTACATCTGAGTAGATGGGTTTGGGACTGTCCTGCAGGCCTCTGAACAACTACTAGTAACAGTCCAATAGATGCCTCTGTGTTCACAGAGAGAAGATTAAAAAAATATATTTCATTAATTCAAATTCTAGTGGGAGATTAAACAAACCTTTTCACCTAAAAGAGAGCTCTGTCAAAGACCCAAGCTTGTTAATTGATCACAACCAGTCAGTTATTCAAAATATTAGCATTTTCATTACAAGCTAACTAGAGGCTTGTGTTAAAGATGTCTATGCTGATACAGACTATATATTTATTGTTGTAATTTATTGCATCTCAGCCCTTATGAGTCTTCTGTGGAGAAGCTTTCAACCCTGTATCATAGTGCTCTCTTTTAAACATTATTCCATTGCATAACAGATCCCTGGAGCCAAAATAGTAAACAAAGGAAATGATGCAGTTCCCCCTTTGAAGAATTTAAAGTCAGTTCTCCATTGAATGTCCATGTTGAAATGTCAAGATAAACATCACAATTATGGGGAGGGGGCTCGGGTATAGAAAACAGAAGAGATATAAGTCCTAGGCAAATATAACACTTTTAAATAATGGGCTTTTGTTGTCTGCACAAGTGCTAACTGGCCAACCTTAAAATTTTTGCAGCAAGGCTGTCACTACTTTCAGGTGGGATTCAATTACATTCCAGCAAATTCAGGTTGTACAGTTACAATTGACTGGGAGGGCTTGCACAACAAACCCACTTCACAAAAAAATCAGAATTTTTCCTATAAGGAAAGTGAACACACCGAAATGCGTGGGATAAACATTTGGTTTTTGCAACATCATCTCATCTCTCTGCGAGCAAATAAAAACGAATGCTCATTAAATAGCCAGTGTCAGTGAATATCTCTGCAAACAAATCAGGCTCAATAAACAGGTAATCTGGAAATGCCCATAGGCCCATTGACCTTACTATATTTCTCCCTGTAGGACTGATTGGTGAAGGAATAAAAAGCAACAGTATAGTAAATGGGGTGGGGTGGGGGGGAGAGTCAGTGGAGCAAGGCCAGTCTGATCATGGACTAGAGACAGTGAATTCTGAATGCAATTTTGGGCAGCAAAGATTGCAGAGTGGCGGATTCTGAATCCAAAAATAAAAATAAAAATCTGTGCTTATCATGATAATATAATTCCTAAATACACATGGCTGTGTGGGTATACCAGAGCTGGGAAACCTTGCCTAATTTCAGAAACCCTTTATAAGCTATCAGTTCAGACTGAGAGTGGCCGCCGAGACCATATAACACCGGTCTTGAAAGACCTACACTGGCTCCCAGTATGTTTCCGAGCACAATTCAAAGTGTTGGTGCTGACCTTTAAAGCCCTAAACGGCCTCGGTCCAGTATATCTGAAGGAGCGTCTCCACCCCCATCGTTCAGCCCGGACACTGAGGTCCAGCGCCAAGGGCCTTCTGGCGGTTCCCCCACTGCGAGAAGCCAAGTTACAGGGAACCAGGCAGAGGGCCTTCTCAGTAGTGGCACCCTCCCTGTGAAACACCCTCCCACCAGATGTCAAAGAGAACCACAACTACCAGACTTTTAGAAGACATCTGAAGGCAGCCCTGTTTAGGGAAGCTTTTAATGTTAGATGTATTACAGCATTTTAATATTTTTTTGGAAGCCGCCCAGAGTGGCTTAATAATAAATAAATTATTATTAATTATTATTATTATTACTACTTCTGGGAAGAAGGGTACGTCCTTCCACTCCACAGCCCACAGCAGGGTAGAAGAGAGAAGGGATAGTAGCAAGTGGAATGGACAAAGAGATGACCTTGCTCACTTTTGGCTCTGACCCACCCATTGCCAACATGCAGCCCTGCCCACCAACATATTACCCCTGAGTGAATGCAGCCCACATAAGAAATAAGGTTAGCCCACCAACAGGACTGGTGCACCCATGAGGCAAACTAAGGTGACCACCTGAGGTGGCAGGATCCACAGGGGCAGTAGGTCATTATCCCCCCCCCCCCCGTCCCGTTCCTGTTGTAGATCTTCACCCGTCCCTTCTTCCCTGACGGAGGGGGACAGCATTTTGTGGTCAGCCACAGATGCCAAAATGTCTGCTGTATGCACTCATTAAGTGTATTTGAGATAGGACTGTAGCTCAGTGGTAGAGCATCTGCTTTGCATGCAGAAGATCCAGCTAGGGCTGAAAAAGATCCCTTGTCTGAAATCCTGAAGAGCTGCTGCCAGCCATTGTAGACAGTACTGGGTTAGATGAACCAAGGGTCTGACTCTGAATGAGGCAGCTTCCTGTGTTCCTATGTAAATACATGATGGCTATTACAACTACTAGAAATAGCCTAAAATTTGAGTCAATCTATCTAGCAATACCAAGCATTGTTATATACACTCAACTACCCCCATATGATGGGACCCAGGTGGCGCTGTGGGTTAAACCACAGAACCTAGGACATGCGGTTGGCGGTTCGAATCCCCGCGACAGGGTGAGCTCCCGTTGCTCAGTCCCAGCTCCTGCCAACCTAGCAGTTCGAAAGCACGTCAAAGTGCAAGTAGATAAATAGGTACCGCTCCGGCGGGAAGGTAAACGGTGTTTCCGTGCGCTGCTCTGGTTCGCCAGAAGCGGCTTAGTCATGCTGGCCACATGACCCCGAAGCTGTACGTCGGCTCCCTCGGCCAATAAAGCGAGATGAGCGCCACAACCCCAGAGTCGGTCACGACTGGACCTAATGGTCAGGGGTCCCTTTACCTTTTTACCTCCATATAAGAACGCATGTCACATTATGCAAACCATTATTTATAGTGGACAAATGCAACCTTCCATTGGGTCCCCTGGACTCTTCCTAGGCCACACCACCTCTCCAGGTCACACTCCCCTGTGACCCTGCTCTGCATCCTTCTTGGGTGCTTTGGTCAGGCTGGAATGTGTCCTTGAACTGAAATAATGTTTCTTTGCTTGCTTGGGTGGAGAGAAGCGTATCCCTCTGACTTTTGCATGGCTGCAACGAAGCCTAATGTACAAAGGTTCCCATTGCTCCACCCCGCTTTGGATCTGGCCCTACTCACCACTGGTTTGTGGCCTCTGGAAGGCTCCTTAGGCGCAAATGCAGCCCTCAGGCTGAAAAAGACCTCCACCCCTGCTTTAATGAAGTCACTACCTGCCACCATAATTTGCCCAGTTACAGCTCATATTCTAACTCATCACATGTGACAACTCTTGCTCTCTTTGATTTCTGACATTCTTTACGGATTGTCCCATTATGGGAATGGAGAACTCCCAGCACCTGCGCCTTTGTATGCTATTTCCTTGAGTGCTTGCTTATGTTAAGAACCAGGCTCCATGACCTGAGGTTTCTTTAAAGGAGCTATAAACATTCCCATTGTTACAGTATGCAAGTAATCATGATATGCTGATGCCAAACATCATTTTTCTGTTTGTTCAGGGAGTATATTAATCTTTTTGATATTTCCCTGAATAGATGGAAGAAAAAACACACCCAAGAATTGTCTCATGTACCTTACCTGAAAGCTCACGTAATTTTTGGAGGCCCTGCTTCATGTCCTACTCTTTCAAGAACACCATACAGTGGTACCTCGGGTTACATACGCTTCAGGTTACAGACTCCGCTAACCCGGAAATAGTGCTTCAGGTTAAGAACTTTGCTTCAGGATGAGAACAGAAATCGGGCTCCGGCGGTGCGGCAGCAGCAGGAGGCCCCATTAGCTAAAGTGGTGCTTCAGGTTAAGAACAGTTTCAGGTTAAGTACGGACCTCTGGAATGAATTAAGTACTTAACCTGAGGTACCACTGTACTACTATAAAAGCGGTAGTCAGGGATATATCTGTGCCTGTCAAAAACACACTCATCTTTGGCCACAAATTTAATTTGAACCACCAGATTCTAATTTTGTTATTCTGAAATAAGTAAGTGTGCAGTGGAGCCTCTAATATAGGTTTTTAAGACGCACCTGGCTCCATCGATTCCAGCAAATTTCAATATTTCAGTTGTCTCTAGGAAGACAGGGCAAGTGAGTACTATGTAGCAGATGGCATTCTGCTGATGCTTTTTGTTGCTTTGTTTTTCAAGCTAGCTGCTCATATTCCAATTCCTTTTCATATGCTCGTTGTTGTTTTATATTGTTTTAATTTGAACTGGTTAGCTAGCTTGGCTGCTACTCATCACAGAAAGGGAGGGTAATATGAGATATATATATATATATATATATATATATATGCAGGTTTTGGTGTCCTCGGGTGTCTTCCCGTGTAAAAGTTGGGGTGTCTAGGCGACGTTTCGACGAGGTCTCACTCGTCATCTTCAGGCTGGTGCTTTCGGCTTCTTGTTACTGGAACAGAGGTTCTGTTGATGACGAGTGAGACCTCGTCGAAACGTCGCCTAGACACCCCAACTTTTACACGGGAAGACACCCGAGGACACCAAAACCTGCATTCCTGTACCCGTGAAAATCTACGAAAGCATATATATATATATATATATATATATAGTAGAAAGCATGGTTTCTCAAAAACACAACTGAAGCCAGGACATTTCCCATCCATGATCTCACTCATTCCCTATAGAAAAGAGTGTCACATAAACAGCCTCTGTGCTCCAGAACTCCAGAAAGGAGAGGTGGTCTAGTTTTGCACCTGCAGCAACCCGAGGCGATCACAGAATCAAAAGACAATGATGTCCAATTACAACTGAGATATTTGGCTGTGTATGTAGGAGCAATCAAGGGTTCGTACTATAAAGTATCAGGTGCAGCGTAACACATACATTAATTCATGTATTCTTGTTACACCTGGAAATGTAGACAAAGTCAAGAGCATTTTTGGGAGGTATGGGGACGTCTGCCTATATCCTACAGGGAAATGGAATCAGAATGCATTTTGCTGCTAGTGAATTTTATACCACCTCTTATATAATTCCCTCTGTTTCTGATGTTCAGATATGGGTGTCAGGAGGCTTGGGGTTTTGCAGATGCAGAAAATAATTGCCAGGGGAAAAGAAACATAAAGGGGAACGGTCAAATCAGACCAATGAAGACTGTGCATGCTCAGTAGCCCCAGAATGGTGACCAACCATTGGGCAGAAAACTGGAGAGGTGCAATGAAGTATCATGGGAAAAGGTATGGCTGGCTGGAAAAGTGAACAGGAGCAGACAACAACCTTTTGTTGCAGATCTGACTAGTGAATTCATGTAAGGAAACAGTGCTTCCTATTATAGTGGCAAACTGAGCAAATGGTATTGGCAGCACGAACACATGAACACAGGTGCCTTTTTCGTTGTTGTTAGTGTTTTTGTACACTGTTTCAGAGGAATATTTTAGAAATGCTATTGTACCACTTGATGGATAAAAATAGGATGATTACTATTTATTTCTTTTACATGGTGCCTTTCCTCTGAAGAGTTCAGTGCTGCCTACATACCTTTTCTGCCTCCCATTTTATCCTCTTAGCAACCCTGTGAGGTAGATTAGTTTGAGACATAGTGACTGGTCCAAGCCATCCCCTGGGGACCTGAAGCTGGCTTAGCCTAGCAGTTTTGCCACCAAACTGCAGTAATTGTTTCTCTCTATCATCACCCTGGTTCAAATGCTGCAGGTGCTGTCTGGCCTAAGTCTTAGTCCGACTCTATTACCACTGCCTCACACTGGTTTTCAGAATAGGAAGCTGCTACTGCAATAATCAGTAATGATGCCCCTGGCATCCTACCCACTTCTGGGAGTCAACCCTATGACAAGTGCAGAATGTTTGTGTTTAAATTCCCATTATACCCTCCCACTACTGGAGGTATAAGCCTCCCATGAACCAGAGTGGCTAAAGCTATTGCTAATAACTGTTGTTGCTTTTAGTGTGTATGCAAGGAAGCACAAGTCAGCAACACTAGTGCAACACTGCCAGCATTCTAAGTTTTGTTGAAAAAAATTCTCCTGTGCATGAGGATCTGACCCCTAGAGCCACAACAGCTGAACTTGACCTCCCTCTTAATTCCAGCTAGAAATTATTTTGTGAGAATTCTGATTTGGTGTTAGTCACTGAATATTTAATATGCAATGTCAGCATTTGACATCCAACAATATATCATACTTTGATTTCATGAATTCATACTTCACAGTATGGGGCTGTATTTATTACGATTCCTGTTACTATTATTTTATTTATTTATACCTCACCTTTCCCCCTGACGAGACTCAGTCTTTAAAATACAATTAAACATTGATATAATTATTTGAATAGTTTCCATGCAATGGTGTTTAGCATTTGATAGCTATTGTTTGTACGAAGAGTGGACTGCATATCAACTTACTAAAAAGGGTGCAATGAAACCAGTCCAAAGCAATGACATTATAAACATAGCTGGTACTATATCAGGATAACAACATAATATGGAACTTTGATTTCACACATTAAATAGAACCATTTTTACTTCCTTGTCTAAACTCTAAAGAACTTTGATACTCTAAGAGAGTTTGGGCTGGAGAGCTTTCTTAAGTCTAATACGTCTAATACGAGTGACTTCAGAGGTATCCTATTATTATTATTATTATTATTATTATTATTATTATTATTATTAGCCCCACCCATCTGGCTGGGTTTCCCCAGCTGCTGTGGCTGGCTTACAATATATCTAAAAACATAATAAAAACATCCATCCTTAGAAACTTCCCTAAACAGGGCTGCCACATACTTTAGGCAGCCTTGGAGGGAGCCAGAGCTAAGTTATAGACATGGGTTATGCTGGGATTTTTCAAGAAGTATTAAGGGAGAAAGGGATTACACCTTGCCATCTTATAACAATGATCTACATATCTGTAATTAAGTGGAAGGGCATCAGGGTGAAATAGCATGATCTGCAGGCCCTCAAACCTAGCACTATTCTTCCTAAAATGTAACCACAGCTTTTGAATAGATGGGGATGAGTGGTACTTTGACACACAGTCAGGAATGATCTCATACTACAGCTAAGCCCCAAGATGTCAAGGTTTCCACAAGCCCCAGCTCATTCAGTGACACCTACTCATGAGAAAATGAACTTAGTTAAAGCATAACTTCTCAGGTATAACCTATGGAAATCTACATATTTCCATAGAAACTACATATTACAAGCTGAAAATGAATATTTACATATGTACTTGGGAGGATTCCCCCCCCCGTGTGCTTTAAAAAATATTGATTAATTGATTACACCTTCCCTTTTCTTGAAAGGTAATGCTTTTATAAGCAGTTGCTTGCTTCCTGACCGTATTATGAAGGCTGTGATCCTGTATTTGCAATAATAATAATAATAATAAATTTATTATTTATACCCCACCCATCTGGCTGTGGGCGGCTTCCAAAAAAATATTAAAACACTATAATACATCAAACATTAAAAGCTTCCCTAAACAGGGCTGCCTTCAGATGTCTTCTAAAAGTCTGGTAGTTGTTGTTCTCTTTGACATCTGGTGGGAGGGCGTTCCACAGGGAAGGCGCCACTACCGAGAAGGCCCTCTGCCTGGTTCCCTGTAACTTGTTAGCCTGTGTGTAAGCTCTGTTGAACCGAACAGGACTTTATTCTGAGCAGACATGCATTGGCTTGCACCGATAAAGCAGCTGTGTTTAGGCCGCACTATACAGCGAGAAAAAAGATGCTGGTTTTGTGTATGTGATGTGGGTCCTTTAAGATTGCCTCCGCTCCTTAGCTGGAAGGGTGGGATATGCTGCATATAGGTGGCACTTATAGGTTTTAAAGTTAAATAAAATTACTGTACGACTTCCATTTCAGAGAAGATTTCAGCGGGTAATTATAGCAGAGTTAATGCACTATACTTTGTTTTTTAAAAATACACCCCACTGCAGAACATTAAAAAAAAAAAATTAGGTGGGCGTATTGCTTAACAAGGAAATAAAGCATAATTTTGGAGGAGGAGGTGGAGAGTAAAATTGTAACACCCATGGCAACGAGATGCATAAAAATGAATGAGTGTTTCCTTAGTATTATCGCCACCTCCAGCTCAATTTCCTTTTTCTCTGGCTATATTCGAGGCTTGCAGACTGGAGCCATTTAACAAACGCGTAAGTCTCCGGGAAGCCAACGAGTTTATAATCGCTGCCCACTTATCATTTGATGTCATACTGACATACGTGTCCTAATGATAACTGAGATGTTAATTCAGGAGGCTGACCTCTAGCCTTCGACCAGTTGTTTCTTCCGATTGTCTGTAAAGCCAGAGTCCTGGTTAACCCTTCAGGTGGCCTCTAGGCGGAGCTGTTTCGTCAAATTCATATCTGGGTTTTTTAAGAATTAAAAAGAATTAATTTTTACAGAGACGTGGTTCAGTTATACGTTGCTCTATCATTTCATTCCCGTCAGTCGCATGAACTGGATATAAGAATTTAAACTATTTTAAGGGGGCGGAAAAGGAAAGGGAATGTTCTTTACGCATGAAAAAGTAGTACTGTACTGTACTGGTAGTAAAACAGGGATTGCCCCATCTTTTTATTACTGTATAAGGTAATTGAAACGGTGCTACGAATATTGTTTTAAAAACCCGAGGAGGGTGAGTGGATGGATCAAACCACTGACGTGTGGGGTGTGTGTGTGTGGATGCTGGGTTTTATTTCAAGTGCCTAGGATCGGGGTGTGAAAGTGCAATCTTATACCTGTCGACTCAGAAATAAGACTCTCTGAGGTTAAAAATAATAATACAGTATTAAGTATGTATGAGATTGCAACCTAATCATTTTTATCTGAACTCCCTGTTTTTATACTTAGAGCTTTTTCTTGTGCTTCTTTCGAGCTGAATTGGGAGAGGGTCTGTTTTTTTCCCCACTTACAAAATTACTGTTAACCCCCCTAGATCGTGTAGGAGAACAAAACGCGATTCAAAATTAAACGCGAGTGAGAAAAAGGCGGGGAAGAGGAACATATTTTGGAAGAGTGACCTGGGACAATAGAAATCTCTTTCAAAATTGTTCATCAGAACCAACTGCAAGGCTAATTCAGCTCCCTAATAAAAAACGAAGGGGGAAAATACTGAATTGCTCTTTTCAAAAGCAGCCTCTGAGAAGTCAGCGTATTCACAGTACAATAACTGTTTTTTCTGGTTCAGACCTAATTTGGCACACTGTCGCCAGCAGCGACCAGCCACAAGATATGGCAAGGCAGACATTAAATTTAAACTAAGCAAGTTTGTAGTTCGGTTCCATCTATTAACGAAGAATGTATTCTCTTCCTTCGCCCCATTGTTACTCCAGAGCCGCCACCCCCGCTCCACCGCCGAAACCGAGCTGACTTCTGCGCATAGGAATGCACTGGCAGGCTCAAATTCTATGCCCGATTACATGGAAGAAAGACCCATTCCAAGGGTCTTCTGAGTAAAAATGCGCAGGACTGTGAGGCTGCAATTCTATGTAAGCCCCCCTGAACACACACCTCACTTGGAATGGATTTCAGCTGACATCCATTTTAAAGTAAATGTATTTTTTTTTTTAGTTTGGGATCAGGGTGCCCAAATAGAAAGAAAGCAAGATTAGGATTTTGGCTAAATCGGTAATCTGAACCCTACTTACAAGTAAGCCCTGTTGAGTTCAGTGAGGCTGCCTCCCAGGTAAGTGCACGTGCATAGGATTGCACTGTGAAAATAGATAGCATTGCTCAGGAAGATGTGATGGAGACAAGGGAATTATCATAATGTTTTATCGATGAATGATAATGCGCCACGGTTGTTCCAGGAGCTGTACTTCATTAGGGGCAACGCTAAGTTTTACCTCCCGAAAAGTCTGACGAATGTAGCATTTTAGAGAAGACTGCAAGGGCAGGAAGCTGTGGTTGCACATGGCTAGGAAACGCAGCCCGCCACAACGATGCCCATGTGAGCATCATGCGCATCCAAGCTCTTTGAAAAACCATTCTGATCTCAAAGAAATTGAACTCTTCCACTAAGGACCAATGGTGTCAGAAGTGCTTAGCTTTGCCCGGATCACGCCTGAAAGTTACAGTCCCTTGATATGTGTGTTCAGGTAACTCCAACTGAACTCTTACTATTGGGAAAATATTCATAGGATTAGATTTTCATAGCACAACCGGTCTTCAGTTGGCGGGTCGCGACTGCTGCGTCCCAGCTTGACCTACTAAACGGGGTTTGAACAGCACCATTCTCACAAAAGAAATACACGGTTAACATAATTTAAAGTAAATAAAGAAGGCGGCTTCCAAATACCTGCTTGGGCCAAATGTGGATATCAGTTCTGAAAAGATTAAGAACTCTAACCCAAAGGTCATTTAAAGTTAGGGTCTTTTAAACATCCAGTTATTTATTTATTTATTTATTTAAAAAAGCATGATTGAGTTAGATTACAACTATGCGAAGGTTGAAGCCTGTTATTACTCTTGCTTACAGGAGTCATTAGACACTAGATCATAAACTATACTCTTCTTCGAACGGGAATAATGCTTTCCCGTCAGCTGCTATAAATGCTCAAAACAGAACTTTTAGCCGATCGATCCAAGAAAAGATTTCATTCAACACGTGTCAAGGTTTTGCAAAGACCAGCCCTTTAAAGCAGAGGAAATTATACTTCAACCAAAGTTCACGGCGGTGCTGCGTCTCTTGGGGTTTTGTTTTGTTTTTTAAAACTACCCTCTTAAATTGGTTTCCGCATATGCTTCGGAGTTAGCGATTCGAGCAATTAAGCCTTTCTTTAATTAGCACGAGTGGGGCTGTTTGGATTTTTTCTTGAGCAAAATGGTTAAGGGCAAAACCTTATCTTTAAAAAAGAAACGTCATTTAACAGCAGGTAGAGAATAAGCAAGATCGCTTCTTTGAATGTCTCACCCCCCCCTCCATTTGCCATAAATTGGCAAAACGTTTTCTAGAGACTCGTTGGACGAAGCCAATGAGCTCTCCATATGTACGGGCGCATTTTAAACTTTTCTAAATTGGATTTTTTTTTTTAAGGAAAAGAAAGGATGGCTGAGTCACAAATAGCTTCGAGGAGCCTTAGCGGAAGAACTTATTTCCAGTCTGTTTAGGTCTCATGAGGACTTATTTTCCGAGGGGTTTTTTTGTTTTGTTTTTCGCCAGCGGAGCAGAACCGCAGCGCATTCTAAGGTTATTTCAGGTTTGTTAATGTTCGCAATAATACCGGTGAGTAAAGATCTTCGTTTGGAGAGCCTAATGCCCACAAGGGAAGACATATTATAAGAAGCGAACAAGTTTAATTCCTGCAGATTCGAGGTCGGGGAGGGGGAACACATTACGATTCCTCTTAGCTGACACACAAACCTGGGTGATGTACATTAGTAATGAACAGCAAACTTACACGCTTCTCTTCATGGGGAGTAAATTGAGGGGGGTATTCTTGGATTCAGTCAAGATCAAAGGTTGTTGGCGTCATTAACGACAGCCTCTAGCGCAGGAGGTTTTGTAAAACGCGGGTCATTTCAGTCACTTGAAAGGCTTTTCATTTGAAGCTTTCCTTTTAAACAATGCAAGAGCACGATCCGGCCAAAAAGTTAAGCATTAAAGAGAGAGAGATTTCCAGAGGAAAATTAAGCCTGGAGCTTAAATCGCCCTCGCTGTAATTCACTGAACTCACAGGTGTCTAACTTCGGCAGGCGAGTCCTCCAGGTTTTCAGCTTCTGAAATGCCCCTTTATAATTCTCAGATGTGGTAGCTGTTGCTTTTCAATCGCTTACAATCTATCTTGCTCTTTTCCATCCACTTCTCTTTATTTATCATGTTTACGGGAGACAAAGCGGGTGGGGAAAGCAGACCCCGCTGGAAGAAAAGGCCTAAGCGAAGGAGCGGAAAGAGAAATCTAAACCGAAGCAAACGGACCGTAGGTATGATGTAATTTTGTTTCTCCCCCTCGCCCTAGAATAACCCTCCGTCTTCTATCCTGCCTGCTCCTTTCTCACATTCTTTCTCTTTGCCTGCTTTATGAAGCCACGAAGAGAAAGGTTTCGTGCAGACCGATTCAAGGCATGTTTATTCTGGTTAAAAACAAACAGACAAATCGCCCCCTAAATCCAATGATGCTTAATTCCAAGTTGAGTGTGAATAGGATTGCAGCTCAACTCTTTCCTAGAGAGCGTGTGCCTCGCCTCTTTCCCCCCCCCCCGAAGCTAAAGAGATCTTATTCATCCGCTTTAATTCACCATTCCCTCCTTCTCAATCCCCTATTTCTTCTGCCTGTGGAACTTCCGACTGGAGAAGCAAACTGGACCTAAATTAGACTGCAATCCTATACACGCTTACTTAGGAGTTACTGCCATTGAACTCAGTGAGACTTATTTTAGAGATCATGGGCGTAGGGCCTTGCTGTAAAAAAGTAAAAAAAATAGATCCTGTCCAATACGCTAAGAATCGGGCTTATAAGCAATGGACTGGCCTGTTCTGTTGCAATATCCCTGTGGATTTAAGGCTAAGAGACGCATTTGCATGTCAACGGATAGGGCAGGAGATAATAGGAAGAAATTAGACACGTAAATCTTTAGTAACCAATTCTTTATATGGAAAGCCCTTAGTAAACTGGGTCTGTAAGGTTTATATAGATAAAAGGAAGGAAAGATTTTTTTTAAAAAGAGGAAATGCTTTGCATTCCCACTACTTCAAAACAGCCCCCTCTCTATATATAAACACGCACACCCCTTGCAAGGAAAGAGATAGTACGTCCCAAATGCAATTCCAAGTTAACGCTTTCTTATTGGTTCTACTTGTGCAGGAAAATTCCATTTAATGGCGCCCAGGAGCGGGAGAAATGTCTCCCTCTCAATCGCGCGTGCACCAATTAGGAATTCTCTTTGATGTTGAACTGCTCCATTCCGACGTCGGCGTACACTTGGGCCTTGGGCGATCGCTGCGCCCCTCCACGGGAAGGTCGTCCTTCACTTGAGCTTGGGTAGGATCAATGCCTTTCCCTTGGTCGCTTGGTTTTCCATTTGACCTCAGCCACGGGTAGGAAAGCAACTTATTAAGTGACAGCTTATCCCCCCCCCCTTCTTTAATATTTCAGAATCATTCCGGTTTTTGTCATTATAATAGTTCTGCTACTTAAAGAATAAGTGGTGTGCTGGGTTGACGTGCCGTACCTTTCCTTTATTAATTTAGAAACGTATTTTAGTGTCTGTTCACGCCTTTCTTCTCCCTGAGAGACTGTTCCCTTATAGCGAGGGGAGAGAAAGAAATCTCAGCTCCACAATTTTCCTTTAAAGTTAGGAGCAATGTGGCGATTTAAAAAGAACAACGTGAGTGGAAAGGGGCTGTTTGGGGAGGCACAGACGCGTAAAGACGCACAGGTGCTCCGTACCCCCCAACAAGTGCAAAGCTACCATGCTCCTAACCGGATTGCTCCAAGGCATTAGGGCTGAGCTTGCGCAGGAGAACTCCCCACCCCACCCCCGCCTTCCGCGCCAGGGCCTTTGTGATTCGCTCATTAGCAATACAGATATGTTGTTGTCGTTTTTAAAAGCATATCCTGCAACCCGGCGCTGGGTTTTTAAATCAAACTTGGGGTGCCACCATGAATTCGGTTGCTGTTCTTTTCTGTCGCAGGTGACTGTCGTGACCCTTCTGTCCACCCCCGCTCCCCAATTCTTTAAAGTTCCCGCAAATAATTCTTAATCTCATCTCTCTCCTATCATCAGCGTAATCACGCCACAACTTTTTGGGATTCAGTAGACCTATGTGTGGATTCTTTAACTCCCTAACGTTGAGGTCCAGGTGAACAACGCCACCTCCCCCTCCAACCACTTGTTACAATCCGATGGGATTTAACTCGAACCAGGAAAACATTTTCTCCAGCGCATTCGATTCCTTTCATTTTCCCTCCCGCCCCATACATCTTCCTCTTTCTTTTAAATTTAATGATTCTGATTTTCACAGGATCGAGGCATAGGAGGAATATTTTTTAAGTACTGCATTCAATAATAATAATAATAATAATAATAATAATAATAATAATAATAATAATAATAATTGCTTAGGACAACACTTTCCAAGATTTTGTCATGCTTCCCTTTCCCAAATAATAGCCCTCTCCTTTCTCCTCCCCGCCAACCTCAGCGCAATTGACCCACCTGGTGAAGTTTTGTCTCTTTTAGATAGATCTAAAGACGAAGCTTTCTGCAATAAAATTTTCTCCTCCGCTTCTTCCCCTGCTTCTCCTTTGCTCTCCCCTGGTCCATAGTTAGGTTTCAATAGGATAGACACCTCGTACTCTCTTTTGTCCACGAAGGCTGGAGGAGAAGGTGAAGGGCTCCCGCGGTGTAGAGTCCCGTTGGCGGCGGCGGAAGTTAATTCTTCGCAAGGTGACGGCGGAGGAAAGATGCCCAAAGACGGCTGTGGAAGGGAATTGGCCGCGAAGGCTGGCTGCGGAGGACCACCTTGGCGGACGGAGAAAGCCGGTTCTTTCATCCCCAGCCCGGGGAGAGGAGGAACTTCTGGCTGGAGAGGGGTGGGAGGAAATTTCTCGGCCTCAAATTCCAAGCAAGAGGATTCCTGGTCTTTTCTCCTCGAAGCGTACAAGCAAGACGAGCTGATCTTCGGAGGGAGGAAGTCATGGTGGGGATGGTGACCTCTCCAACCTGGATGGTGGGAAGGAGGTGGAAGGAACCGCAGTCCGGACTGGTGGCTGTTCATGCCTCTTCCCCCATAGAACCACTGTCCACTGCCCCCTCCTCGCCTCAAGCCAACCCAAATTGCAGCGTGAGGCTTTGGCAAGGAGAGTGTATATATGGGGTTCTGAAACCCACCTATAGGGTCCTATAGGGTGTGCGGGTTAAGTTGCGAGGATAACACCCTCCAGGCAGGAGCTTGGCGGAAAAAAAATGATGGAATATACCGAGCCACTGTGTGTGCGTGTGCGAGAGAGAGAGAGAGAATGTTTAAGGGAAAAGGTCTCGAGCAATGGACTTATCTGTTAGAAAATGCGTCCGCCGAGCCACTTCCGGCGGGCTAGCCAATCCCAGATGGACATGGCTTCTACGGACATCCCCTGGTGTCAATTTTAATGGCAAACTTTACTGGTTTGCGGAGGGACTCATCTTTTTTTTTTAAAAGGAACGAAAGAAAATCTTCGGCGCAGACATCTGTAGCTACAATCCATTCACTTCACGCCACTCCCTCCTCCCCCCACCCACTCCTCCGAAATAAAATCCGTCTGCGACAAAGGAGAGATGAGAATTGGAAAGCCCTTTGAACCCTGAAAAAGCAAACGATAATAATAATGCTAGTGATTTGTGCGCATCTGCAGATTTACAGTCTTCTTGCTTGTGCCTCTTTGCAGTGTCTTACTCACTGCTGCGCCTCGCTACTGAGAAAAGGCCGGATTTTTTTTTATTTTTTTTTACAATATTTGGGAGGAGAGCCTAGCTGGAATCGCTGGGCCCGCTCTGCCTGCATACTTGAAAAACTTAGGGCACGTCAAGCTCGTGCACAAATTCACCAAATTCCTGCTTTTAACTAACGATAAACCGGCACCCCCGGCTAAAATATTGGCTTCCAATAAACTGTGTTCCCTGGAAATTGAAGAAGGCAGATGAGCCACTTTCTTATAATGTACTACGCCTTCGTATGGCTATATATTCATATATAAACAAGAGAATATATACGAATGCAGTAGGTCATCAGGCGTGAAACACTGTGGATGTGAGTGTGCATGTTTGCAGCTAGTTAGATCTAAATTCCTCCAATACATATTGTAAAGGCTACATATTGTTGTATGGTTTTGTGCTTTTTAAAATAAAGGCAGTCGCCCAGTTCTATCACTCAAATCTCCCACAATCTTGAGAAGCAGAGCTCTTCTTTCAGAGAAGAGGAGGCCCACATCCTTGGACCAGGACGTGATACTTTCAATGATGACGTTACACCTTGTCCTAAGGTGGTGTACGTACATGGTTCTCCTCCTCCCCATTTCATCCTCACAACAACGCTGTGAGGTAGGGTTAGGCTGAGAGATGGGGACTGGAGGAAGGTCACCCAGTGAACTTCACGGCTGCGTGGAGGAGTCGAACTCTGGACTCTCAGGTCATGGTCCCACACTCTAACCATCACACCACAGTTGACTCCAGCTGATTTCTGGTTAATGCTCTATTTAAATTAGCCCGCCTCTTACTCCTAATGGGTGTATCGGGGAGGATTCAAGTTGCCCTCTAGAGACAAAGCCGTGAAATAGATATGTGTGCGTGTATTTGTGGATATATATTTATATATCTCACTGTTTTGTCTCTAGAGGGCTTTTATAATTATCCTCCCAGCACGGCTTAGCTATGTACCGTTTAATTAAGGCGGTGCCTGCTCCAGCCTCCCGTTTCTCCTGAGCAAAAGTCTCAGCGAAATCACCATATCTCCCCCACCACTACCCTTTTATTTCATTTTAGGACCTAACAGAAGAGTTCTGTGCAGCAGGAAAGTTTTGTAGTCTCTCCCACGCACCAGCCATGGCAAAACATCCAAACAATGTTTTAAACACAGGCATAGAGGGATTTGTACAGATGTGGGTGATTGCTATATATATATAATAGATGCGTGCAAGGGTCTCGTTCATGTTTAATGGGGTTGAGAGAGGAGACCCTCCTGATGGGTTCGGGAGAGATCTACACTCTTTTTAATCGCATGTTTCAGCATGATTTGGAGTGGTATCCTATACAGCTCTGCAGAAGGTTTGGGGAGACCTTTATAAGGCCTTTATTACTAAATATGCCCAAAATAGGCACAACGCAATTAGGAACGCCAGGAATAAGAAAGCCTTTGGAAAGTTTTGTCCTAAGTCGGGCAACAGCAATTAAGCAGCTCTGACTGGTTTCCCCTTCTTATTGTCTGCGGCTTGAGAAAACGACTGTTCCATCTTGCAGATGTTACTGTTGGAAGAGAGCCTGAACTTCCCTACAGAACTTTCTATCGTCCGCATCCGGAACAATAACAACTGAATCTTAAGTAAACTCTCTGCTGAAGCAAGTTCCACGGAGGTCAGAGAGACTTATATTTACCAAAACGGGTAGAATTTGGCCAAAGGGTATTATTAGGTCCGAGGACCACTGAAATGAATTGAATTGCGCTTGAAATGCTTAGAAGCTGTCAATAGTTTCCTAGCGGACTAAGACTAAAAAGGATGGAATTCCACAGCAACAAGTCCCCCCAAAAAGAACCCCCAAAGAAGTGGGTGGGAGTGAGGGAGACACGCGTTGATTTCTAGTGCCCGGCCCTACCATTAGATAAAAGTGAGGATGTAGAAGATTTAACTTATTGTAACAGTGGCAGCGGCAGCGTTTGAATTTTCTTTTCAGGCACCAAAATACTACGGGCCAGCCCTATTATTCTGAATACGTTCTTCTCGACATTTTTGACATTTTCTCTTGAGGTTTGTTGTTGATTTGACCTCGACTCAAGGCTGAAGTTGGATAGGAAACAGTGGGCAAGACTTGCCGCTGTCTGTGCACAGGCCTGTGGGAAATTCTCCTGCGAAACTGCAATGGAAAAGAATGAGCGGGCTGTACTTTGGCGCAGGAGACCTTCTCTCCGGATTGTGCCCATTGACTTGACCTGGACTGAGCATGGCCGCTGAGTGTTTCTGGCCACCGCTTTTGAAGGCCAAAGTGCTAAATTCACTAATACTGCAATCCTATACACACCAACTCAGAAATAAGTCTCATTGAGTTCAATGGGACATTCTCAGAAAAGTGTATAGAGGATTGCAACTTGACTAGGGAATAAGTTCCACAGAGCTCAGATAGATTCTCAGCGTATAATTCCACTGCACAACCCATTAAAAGGTGACCGTGGCACATAATTGAGAGTGGTCATGTTGAAATCACAAGAGATCTTACGAATGGCGAGAAAAGTATCCTGTTAGAGGTCACAGTCATAGCTACTACCAACACAATGGAAACTTCGAAGACTATTTCAGAATAGGCTTTATTATCTCCTCTACTTTTTTAACCCCTACACAATTTTTAGGGACAAATAGCCTTTTAAGCCTCCCTTCTCCCGAAGCGAAGTTAACTTTATAAATCAAATCCAAGCGGTGTATGTAACTCATTTCTCTTCGAATTCAGTAGCCAAATTCCCATCGATCTGAATGGAAAATGGGTTTGCAACAGTCTACTTCAATCCTAGTTTACAATGGGGTCTACTTTACTGCCAAGGCACATGGACTTGGGATATAATCTTTATTTTCAAATATAAATTAAGCTTGATGACCTTTTGGGAGGGGGGACCCTGGGCTGCGATCCTTTCTCTACACAGCCATGGGGCTTGCCTCTGAGTAGACAGGTTTGTGCGGTAAGCTTCTCAGACAAAGACCCTTTAGTTCCTTCCAGTTGCGGACGATAGCGAATGCACTCGAAGAGCACTCTTCCGCAGAAGCTGGAGCAGAGAAAGGGTAACTAACTACACACAACCCCCTGGCAGTTCTCCTGCGCAACCCTCGCTGAAATGGAAGGGGTGCTGCGCAAGAGCTCTGCCGCGCTCGTTTTGCTCGAAAGGATTTGCGGAGGGGATCTTCTCTGCGGATGGTGTCCAAAGGGCGAAATTACAGAAGTGTGACTCAGCCAATGTCCGCAGCACCCCTAGATTCTACGGCAGCCCAACGGAACAATCATAGTTACACCCCGATCTTAACCATGTTAGCTTACCCTAAGTGCTAAGAGGGGTGCAGCCTTTCGGTCCAGCCCTCGCTAAGACGCCTCGGAAATACGCACACCGACTTAACTCCTAGTAAACATAGTGAGGAAGGGGTTCCCGGTTCCCGAAGACTGCGGCCCTAAATTGGAAGACTATCCCATAGATTTCGTGGCAAGCTTTTCTCCAAACAAACAGGTTTCCGAATGAGATGCAGTCTGCAATCCTAAACACAATTACAAGGGAGAGACCTACCGAACGCAGCGGGGCCTGCTTCCGAGTCAACATGCGCAGGATTTTGCTGCCTGTATACTTTGAGCTCAGAAACACACCCTCCACATATAAATTTAAATCTCTTTCTTTTTCCTTATTCTTCATCCCATCAGTTTGTGCCTTTGTCTACTTCCCCCACGCTCACTTGGGCATTATTTACTTCGCATGGCCCTTCTTACAATCACTTCTCAAACTAAGACCTTGGGGATGAAAAAGTACCGGATTGAGCACTGATCTGTTTACATTAAGCCCCGATCCACACCGGATGAAGGCTTATCTTGCTCCCCTCACAACCCTCAATGCATGCGTCCTTTGAGGATATTCTGGAGCCGACTATACTTTCTCTCTGGGTACCTTATGGATGCTACCCTACACTGCACACACTTACCTGCGAGTAAGTCCCACTGAACTCAGTTGGGCTGACTTCTGAGTAGACATGTCAGGCTGCCCTTCTTGCATACAGCTGCCCACGGACCTCGGTGAGATTGAAATCCGCGTAAATACGCAAAGGGATCTGGATGTGGCCAATTTTCTCTGCTCGCAAAACGCAGGCAATGCGCGCAACAGATTAAAAAGCAAACGCATGTTGATGTTCTCATCCCCTTTTCCCAGCAGCAAGTCCTAACGGTATAGGGCGGCTAAGCATAATAACGCCGTGCAGTTTCAAGAGGATATAATAAACTTACCACAGTATTTGTGTGGGGGCGCCAACAACTACAGACTTTCCAATTCGAGGCCTTTCCCCACTTGTGGCAAACCTGTGTCGCGGCAACTTCAACTTGGGGCTGTTTTCTGCCCGGGAAGGGTTCAAAACATGGAAAAGGCGGCTTTCTAGGGGTCGGAAACGAGAGAAAGGGACGACCCAGCGAGGAAGCATCCTGAAAGCCACCAACGCGACCTTCAGGGGAATAAGGGAATGGTGAGGAGACGCCGCGACCCATTTCCCTCGAGGTCATGTGTTTCTGAAGGTCGTAAACACGCAGCACAATCCTGTAAATGTTTAGTCAAAAGAAAGCCCCGTGTGGGTTTTTGTGGGTCCTCAGGGTCCCTCCCTTCCAACTCTACAGTTCTGTGATTCTACTCTCAGGTGGATGCAGCGCAACCTTATTGTCCTGTGAGTCCATAGCAAATGTGGCCGCTGGATTTGTTCCCCATCTCTCTCTGGTCCCCCACCTGTGGAGGCTCTTAAACTGAAGCGAGGTCGAGTTGTTTTATATTTAAGATCTGTAAGAATCAACTGACGTAATCAGATGCGTACAAATCTGCAAAGCATATTTATTTATTTTTATTTTTTGAAAACCACAGGGAGCGAGAGGAGGGTTCTGGGATACTCTGTTACAAAGCCTCAATAAGTCTCTGAATTCTTGCGTCTACAAACTTGCATTTCTAGAGCAAATAGCCGTTTAATCTGTCCGATTTCTGCTGGGGTATGAGAACATGTGACTAGTCTACTCTTTTCTATGGCTCTTATTAGGAAAGCGTCAAATGGAAGAGGGAGGGGAGGAAATTTTATTTGCTCTGTTTATTTTGATATAGAACATGCTTTTCCTTCCTGTGCACGTGTGGTTGCTCGACCCCCACCCCCCACTCCACCCGCAGGTCTTGGAACTACCGGTTTTTAATATATATTTACCGGTACTTAAAATTAACAATTGCACATTGTTAAACAATGAGCGTTACTATATCTAGGTCCACAGACTTACCTTTAATAGAGTTCGCCACCCAATTTCTACCACATCTTTTCAGTGTCCCCTGCTGCTGTTGAACCGAATTAGACTCTCTGAAACTAGTGATCCAGAGTTGTTGTATTAAAGAAGGAAAAGCGAAGAAATGCAACATTGTGCTGGCGGAGGAGGGCGGCAATTCACACGTGGAGGCAACGTTACGTTTTAAAATTTCAGGTATTTCCCAATTTCAGGTGCAAATGTTCTTTTTCTCCCTCGGGAAGCCCCACATGTGAAGGCAAAGGATTGTGCTGATACCTTAAGTGACGTGGCTGCTATTCTTTACAAATTAACGTGTGAATTTGAGCTATGAATTTCAGCGCCCTAACCTTGTAAGGATGAAAGCTCTGGAGAAACCGCATTTTCTGGGGCTGAGCTCCTCCAGTGGGTTAGAACATGCTTGTCCTCGGGGTTAGGGTGGGCTGGTGAAAGGATATAACTCAATTCGTCCAAGCTCTCAAGGATTTCAACAACTGGACATCCCGGGGTACCAGTTTTGGGACAGCGGTGTGAAAGTTCCAAAAGTCAGCTTCGTCTCTGAGAAACAAAAAGGACTGGTTGATGGAACTGGTTCATTTAATGTAGCGAAGGAAAGGAAATAAAGGGAAATGCGACCCCCCCCCCCGACACAGAGAGATGAAGTTCCATTAAAATGTTGCACTCAAAAACAAACAATCAAAAAGTTTGAATGGTTGGTTTGATGCAGGGGAGGAAGAAAAGAAAACTGGGTTGGAGAGCAATCTCCGGAAACTCATTCAGAAAAGAAAGAAAGAGTAGCACCCCCCAACACACACACACACACGGATAAAGGAGACTTTAAAGCCAAGAGATCTGAAGTTCTTTCTCTCCTTGGTCTCCAGAGTTTCCCCTCAAATGGTTTTATGGTGTTTTCCTGGGCAGTGTCAAAGTCTCCCACATCTCTGTTGAAAATGGCCTCCCTCTCTCTCTCCCCCCCTCCCCTCCCAATTCACTATTGTGCTACACAAGAACAGCTAAACTTGGCCATATCTGTTTCCCTCCTCCATCTTCCCCTCCCTTTCTCTTGCACCGCCACCAAGTTGTTGTGATGTCCTTTCTCCAAAACAAGCGGATAAGACAAAGTGTGGGGGGAACTGTGCAGTGTAAAGCTTATGCATGTTCACTCGGAAGTAATCCCTTTTTTTGTTTAATGGGGCTTATTCCTTAGTACAGTGGTACCTCGGGTTACATATGCTTCAGGTTACATACGCTTCAGGTTACAGACTCCGCTAACCCAGAAATAGTACCCTGGGTTAAGAACTTTGTTTCAGGATGACCACTGTAAGTGTGTTTAGGATTTCAGCCTTAATTAGTGAGGAACTGCATCACAGGACTTGGGCCCCTAAACGAATATCCCCTAAACGAATATCTGGAGGAACTTTGTTGTATTTCCTATTAGGCAAAGGAGTCCACTCACACCCTCATGCTAGCTTGTGTATCTGATGCCCCCTCTCAAAGTCCAATTTTCATCATATATTATTTTTATGATTTTCTTAGCTTTGGGGTAAAGTGGCGAGTGGCCATCCTGATAAGGAGAGAGCGGACAACATCCCTTGTTGGTTAGGAAAACATTGTTCTCTGGATTAAAGTTGTTTGACCTTAAAGGTCAAATGTCATTGCCTTGAATATGCAATGTGGGAATAGGGGAGTGGGCTGTTTTGCTGGAATGCAGTGGAAATCAGGAAACGAAGATAACACAGTACACAAAAGAGATTGTTTCTTGGCTGTTTCTAGACGGATTTGTCCATGGCTTCAGTGGGCTGGCCCAAGGCATTTTGGTGCCTACAGAGAAAATTCCAAGTGGTGTCTCTTCCCATTACATGATGTCAGAATCCTCTTTCCCAGAAAATATATTGCATAAAATTCATTGAAGAGGATAGGAGCTTCATTCATTACATGGACCCAGTCGGGCTCCTGAGGACTCCCCAGTACATGGTGTCCCCATGGGGTGTATATTGCTTGTGTCACTCGCTCAGTTGCGCTTAAGGTCAGTCCCCCAAACCCACAGCCAGAAGCAAATGCCTCATCTTACTTCATTGCAAAGTCACACTTGATGGGCATATAAAATGGAACATGACCAGCTGTCTCCCCCAATATCATCTAGTCCAACCCTCTGCCAATACCAGAAATCTAGCCCATAGCAAAAAGGGCATTATTGGGACCCTTCACATCAGGATGTGACAAACTGTCTAAAGCTGGTAGTTACCTGCCCATTTAATTTTCCTTTGAGCAAGCCTTCAATTTATGCCTGGGATGATGACATCATATTTATTGCATGTCCATGATTAATTTTTTGTTCATGTTGCTATAGTGTTGGTTACACGTAGTTTCACTTTCCATACAGTTTGTGCCTGAAAAAGTTTTGGGGTGGCCACACTGCTTCATTTCCAGTCAATGCATATCCCATAACTTCCTGCTGAAATCCCATAATTTTTAATACCACAAACGTTTGGCTTTATTTTTTACCTTACTTGTGTTGTGCCCCTCCAGACACAATAATTTGGTAGTGTTGGGGAAACATTGCAGAACATACCAAAGCAGAATAAATGCACTATTATTGCATCATGAACCTGTTGCCATTGCACCCCCCACAACAAGACAACAGCCTGGAGGAGCCCAAAGTTCCTCTCCCCCCCCCCCCCGCTTACCTGCAGAAGCAAATTGATGCTAATATTTGCACATTTCACAAAAGGCCAACGCTAGAGGGAGCCCTAAGATCAGTTTTATTCCCTAACTCTGGCAGGATTCCTTCTGGCTCAGAAGCAAACTCAGAAAAAACTTACATAGGTGACAGGAAATGGGGAAACAAGGAGGAGCAAGCTTCCCATCCATGTAAATAAATGACTCCCACATAGAGTGGTAACTCAGGTTACATACGCTTCAGGTTACATACGCTTCAGGTTACAGACTCCGCTAACCCAGAAATAGTGCTTCAGTGCTTCAGAACTTTGCTTCAGGATGAGGACAGAAATTGTGCTCCAGCGGCACAGCGGCAGCAGGAGGCCCCATTAGCTAAAGTGGTGCTTCAGGTTAAGAACAGTTTCAGGTTAAGAACGGACCTCCGGAACGAATTAAGTACTTAACCCGAGGTACCACTGTACCCGCAATATACATTAATCCTTTCAGAAATCTAATATGTGGAACAAAGTATATGCCAGCCTAGAAAAGCTCGTTGCCTCTTCTCTGTCTCCTAATGCTTCCCCTCCCCTGGTGCTGCCAACAAACACTTTCTCAGTTCAGTTTAGTTTCTGGACTCCTTTCAGCTGTGCGAAGTGAATCAAATATTTACTTGTGCCTTCTGACAAAGTTATTAACTCCCAGGTTTTAAATAGAGAGGCATAAGTTTTCTAACAACAACAATAATAATAATAATAATAATATTTTATTTGTACCCCGCCCTCCCCGGCTGGAGCCGGGCTCAGAGCAGCTAACATCATATAAATAATACAATGTGCATAAAAACAAGCAATCAATCGATTAAAATGCACCTCAGAATTAATTCAAATAGATTAAAATTAAAGCTGGACAAATGACAACCCTCAGGTTAAAATTGAAAGCAGTTAATACTCGCCAGGACCAACTGTTTCCACTGATATTATAGAGACCTGTGAGGGGCTGGGAAACCTCCTTCATCCTTGTTCTTATACAAAGAGAAAATGAGTCAGACTGAACCCTGTCCAAAGGTCACTCAAGTAGTTTCAAATGCTGGACCAGCCAAACACATTTTGCTGCCTAAAGCAAAGGGAAAGATGGCACCCTCCCATGACACAGGCTATGTATGAACTGACCTGGATCCTGCAATCATCACCTGAGACCCTTCTTTGTGTGCCTCTTCTGCAAGAGGTCCAGAGGGTGGCAATACAAGAACCGGCCTTTTCTGTGGTGGCTCCCTGTTTGTGGAATGCTCTCCCCAAGGAGGCTCACTTGCTCCTTCGTTATATATCTTCAGGAGACAGGTAAGACCATTCCTGTTCTCCCAGGACTTTGGCTAATCAAACAATCTCTGGCCTTTTAATCTGTGTGGTGGGGTTGTTGTTTTTGTTTGTTAACAACTGTTAACGGAGAAATCTGAGGGCTTCCATGGAAAAAAAAGCAAGGACACCAACCAGGAAAATTGGAGCAAAACAGCAGCCAGTAGGCTTGGCCTTTATTGAAACTATCACGACAGGACTCCAATTCACTGCAAGACGAAGGAAGATGGAAGCCCCAAACTAAAGAGCCCCCAAACTTTTATTAGCTGCTAATCCCCATGTTACACCCTCCCAAACTACATCACTAATACATCATGGTTACATCATGAAAGGGGAGGTCTAGTGGCAGTAATCTGAGCATCCTGGACCCTGCCCCATGGTTCTCCTTGCCCTCCACCAAACACTCATCAAGTGTAACAAAAGAGATCTTTACATTTCCCTGTTTCCCAGCCAAGTTAATCACACCCTTTTGTCTTCATCTGGGTTTGTTATTTCTGGAATGGCTACCTGTCTGGCACTCAGGTATCAGGATGCCAGGCAGAGGGGCTGCTGAGCAGCTGAGCTCACATGTCTATATGAATTTCTGAAGTTTTCCCTGTGAGCCAGTACATAGATACATTTATCAGTGAATTGTTACATTTGGTATCGTGCAGCAAAGGCCCTTTGAATAGATAGGAAGAAACTGTGATGAAGTGTTTTGTGGGGACAAATCCCAAAAGTCCCAAAAGTGATTGTGCTGATTTTGGTAGTGGGCTGCATGTGCATGATAGCTGTTGGAGGGGCAACCCCCTCCAACCTGTACACAAATTCCTGCAACACTATGCTATGCATTTTTGTGGTTTTATATACTAAACTGCCCTGTGATCCTTGGACGAAGGGTGGTATAGAATATATGAAGTGTAAGCACCTGTGTGTAAGCACTACAACCATAGTAATGCACGTGAAACCCCGGAGAGGCCCAAGACATTTAAGCACCTGAGGCGGACCCCAAAATGGCAACCCTATCAAGGAAGAAGGGGTGAAGGAAGATTGACATCAGGAACTGCTGCTCCTGGGCATCCTGCCACCTGAGGCAGTTGCCTTACCTGGCCTTGTGGGTGGGCCGGCCCTGGTGAAACCTGTGCCACGCATGGGACATGTGATTACCCACAGGTGCAGCAACATCTTTGCAGCCTTCTGCGGTGCCTGTGGTTCCCTGGATGAAGGCCAGCACTTCCCCACCCTTTTAATAAAAAGAACCTGCACTTAAATTAATGGAAATGGCTTGGCAATCACTGCACTGACTCCAATAACCCAGGAGTAAATAACATTCTTGTTAATTTAAAACCCAAGCCTGGCCATGTTTATGACTTTACAACACTCAAATTATTTGGGAACTTTATATTCTGTCAGGGGTACAGACAGATGAGGCTGGAAAAGTTTCCCAGGAGCCATTTTAAAGGGGCTTCTAATCTTCCCCTTTAGTGGTGTTAATTCAGCTCAGTGGAGTTTTTTGAAGCACCATTTGGCAGCCTGAGAGAAGTCTGGAGAGAAATAAACTCCTTCTCTTGATGGTGCCTTTATAGCAGTAACTCTGTGTGTTTGCGTGTGTGTGTAGAGATAAGTACATGACCTCATCCATATCAGTCTAATGCTCAATAGCAGAAGATGTCACTTACTGGAATCTTGGGCTCCGTTATAGCTACTTGCCTTGGTTCAAACAATACATTCTGCTTTGAAAACAACAACAGCTTTTCTTGAAAAAAATGAGTGGTGCCAGCCGGAGAGAGAGAGAGAGCAGAAACTCCTGTGGGGGGAATCTGGTTTTAACCCAGCAAGACAGACATACCGTATTTTTTGCTCTGTAAGACGCACCAGACCACAAGACGCACCTAATTTTTGGAGGAGGAAAACAAGAAAAAATTCTGAATCTCAGAAGCCAGAACAGCAAGAGGGATCGCTGCGCAGTGAAAGCAGCAATCCCTCTTGCTGTTCTGGCTTCTGGGATAGCTGCGCAGCCTGCATTCGCTCCATAAGACGTACACACATTTCCCCTTACTTTTTGGGAGGGAAAAAAGTGAGTCTTATAGAGCAAAAAATACGGTAGCTCCTAAGTCATCCCATACACATTAGATTGTCAAATCACAGAGTGAAATAAGGACTGAGATCCAGTAGGAAGAAGGATGGCGTTCTGGCTAAGCCTTCACTGACCCATCAATTCCCCCGGTTTGAATACAAACAGAAGCAAATCTGACACCAGTGAAGCTACGCAGATGTGAACAACTAAGAGCTGTGCAATGCACCAGTGGGGAAAAAAAACTTCACTGCACTCCAATGATGGTGAAAACATCCTAACCCAAGTGTCTGGAAATTTACTCGGGCTGCATGCACACATTAAAAGCATACAATGTCTCTCAAATAATGCTGGGAACTGCAGTTCACCCCCCACAGAGCTATAACTCCCAACCCCCAAAACAAACTATAGCTCCCAGGATTCATTGGTGCAGGTGTGTGCATAAAAACACATGGTGTGTACATGCAGTGATGTCTTTAGCATATGCGCCGCCGGGGTGCAAAGATCCGCTCAGCACTTTCCCCCCAAATTTAGTTTAACCCCCAAATTAACTTTTATTATGCTTATGTCAGACACCACACCACACTTACACCTTCTCTCTAGTTCACGAAAGAAGGGAGGAAAAAGAAACAAAATTTTAATTTGCTCATTTCGTTGCAATACACTTATACAGTGGTACCTCGGGTTACATACACTTCAGGTTACATACGCTTCAGGTTACATACGCTTCAGGTTACAGACCCCGCTAACCCAGAAATAGTACCTCGGGTTAAGAACTTTGCTTCAGGATGAGAACAGAAATCGTGCAGCGGCGGCACAGCGGCAGCGGGAGGCCCCATTAGCCAAAGTGGTGCTTCAGGTTAAGAACAGTTTCAGGTTAAGAATGGACCTCCAGAATGAATTAAGTACTTAACCCGAGGTACAACTGTACTTAAGTATACAACGCCGCCACACTTAAACTTAAAAGTATTGTTTAGGCACCTACTTAGGAGAAACAACAGTCGTGTCAAAGGTGCTGCTGGCCCCGCTGCCGCATAGCAGCTCAAAATAATATGTAACATAATATTTTGATGTAAGAGTTAATTTCATGTGAAGGCACAGTTGTGAATGACAAGCGCCACCACTAGCGTGTTGCGTCTTTGGTAAATGAGCGCACAAAGTCGAAAGTCCTTTAGCGAAACAGTAGGTATGCATTTTGGTAATACCTAGGTATATATGTATTTTGTTTTTGTAGTTTGATCAAAATTATTTATTATTTCATAACAGGTAGATGGTTAAGAGCTTAGCCCATGGGTAGGCAAACTAAGGTCCGGGGGCCAGATCTGGCCCAATCGCCTTCTAAATCTGGCCAGTGGAAGGTCTGTGAATCAGTGTGTTTTTACATGAGTAGAATGTGTCCTTTTATTTAAAATGCATATCTGAGTTAT
The DNA here is from genome assembly GCF_965153285.1 of Podarcis tiliguerta. NCBI lineage: Eukaryota > Metazoa > Chordata > Lepidosauria > Squamata > Lacertidae > Podarcis > Podarcis tiliguerta. Next base: position 20,838,919 of record NC_139546.1, on the reverse strand, counting down.
TTGTGGTGCATAGGAATTCATTCTTTCCCCCCCAAAAATATAGTCCGGCCCCCTGCTGAAAAAGTTTGCAGACCCCTGGTTAGCCTTAGGCGGCTTCAGTGGCGGGCGCCTGGCGCCCCCCAGAATTCATCACCCGGGTGCCCCACACCCTTTGCACCCCGGGTAAAGACAGCCCTGTGTATATGCAGCCAAGGTTTCAAGGGCTCTCAAGAGAACACATAGCTAGTGTGGAAAGATTACTGCACTAGCAAATGTCAGTTCCCCGTAGGAGTATAAATGCAGCATCATTTATACCCTTTGTAAGCCTAGTTTGATTAAGGCCTCAGTTAATGACTCAGTTCCGATAATCGTTTACTGGAAATGCTAGAGGATATGAATGCCTCCATCTGGAAGCCACCTCATCTTATAGCTGTTGAGAGAAATGCCTTGTAGAGGTGAGGAGACAGTGGGGGGGGGGGATTTATGCTGTGTGATGGGGGATAGTTTTGATCAAGGTCTTCATTCAGGGCCACAGCTGGATACTGTCAGGCACCACAGGGGTTGAGTTAGGGGCCCCGTAGATCAGATACAGGGATCCCTTTCACGATTTGAGACAATGGTCACAGGAGGGACTTATCGACAGTTGCTGCTAGGAAATGGGTGGCCCTCAAGACGTTGCTGGACTCCAAGTTCCATCATTCCTGACCACTGGCTGTGCCAGCTGGGACTGATAGGAGCTGGAATCCAACAACGTCTTCAGAGACACAGGTGCCTACCGTTAAGCTACAGCATTCACACCATGGACCATAATGGGGAAAATACAGTGACACTAAAGGACCATTTTGAGACCACTGGCTGATATAAAGCTCTCTGTGTTGCTACCTTTCTTCCATCTGGACAATCTGTTCCTGAGAGAAGCCACCAGGTCTGTGCTACTTCTGGCCTTCTGCCTGTCTCCTACACAAGGTACTTGGCTGCCCTTGAACCTGAGCACCTGAAAGGCTCTGTAATGAGCGTCTTCGGCTGTGATTACTGAATTGCAGGAGGTTGGAGCACATGACCCTTTGGGTCCTTTCCAACTTTACAATTCTATGATCGCCTCCATTCCCTGGCAATTAAATTCTAAAATTTGTTGACGTACTTAAAGCAAACAGATGCTGCATAGCTCAAAATGTGCTGACCAGAAATGGGCCAATATGTGGGGCAGATTCTAGTTCCAACCCCCAGTCTATTTTTAATAATAGTAATAATAATAATAATAATAATAATAATATCCTGCCCATCTGACTGGGTTGCCCCAGCCATTCTGGGCAGCTTCCAACATATATAAAAACATAATAAAACATTATACATTAAAAAGCTTCCCTATATAGGGCTGCCTTCAGATGTCTTCTAACGGTTATATAGTTACTCATCTCCTTGACACCCGATGGGAAGGTGTTCCACAGGTTGGGTGCCACTACCGAGAAGGCCCTCTGCCTGGGTCCCTGCAGCTTCACTTATCGCAGTGAGAGAACTGCCAGAAGGCCTTCGGAGCTGGATTTCAGTGTCTGGGCTGAACGATGGGGGGTTTTACACACAGCTTTCTGGGTGTAAAAAACTACAGAAAACACAACTTGCCTGGTAGCTAGTCAGTGATTTTACTATAAAGCAACAAAACAAAACATAACCTTGCAGTTTAACACATAACGTTACATCCAATAATGACGCCCTCTAATAGGGAATTCAGGTGGTGAGTGCCAACAAGATTGTACACAAAACAGGGACAAGAAGAATCATGCCCAGGAAGCCTAAGATTTGCAGAGGTACAAAAGAAGCTTTAAGAAAACTTAGAGGGGCAAAACCAAACCAACAAGTAAATAAGCAGCAGGTTAATGAGAACTAAGTATGTTCAGCAGGCACAGAATGTAGATTGTTCAGTTGGGGAAAAGATTGATCAAGGCCAGGTGGGATGAGATGGAGAAGCCCTGTTGGGAAAGAATGACTGACTAGAGCCCTGAGCAGGAGCTGAGCACTCCTGTTTAGAGAGGGGGGACACAAAGCTACAAGCTGGCTGCAGGTCCAGCCCACTTGTGACAGACTAAGGTCAAGTTCACACAAAGAGAAAAGGACACACGTTTCTGTCTTAGCCCTTTATCAGCAAAATGCGGATGATTCTGACCATCCTTACAAGGTTGATGTGTGGGATACAGAGATTCTGCATTGTACTGATGTTGGGTGCAAATCTTTATGGGGAAGTAGTTGTTTTGTCCCATTTATTTTTGCTTTCACTTTTGCATATGATACATTTGTTTTGTAATTCGCCTTAAGTCGCTTTTTTGAAAAGGCGCCTGAGAAATATTATTATTAATAATACCGCACCCGAAATTATTTGCACCTCCAAAAGAGCTGTTTACTTCCGACCTCTCCTTCCGCCCGATCTGTACGCGGAGACTACATCTCCCAGCAAGCAATGTTCCAAACATAGGGGACTAAAATGGAACACAATAGGCAAGATCCCCACACTCAGATAAACACGTTGACTTCCGGGCATGCTTCCTTCCTGAAATTCTTGTGCCCCCACGAAACTGTTCCTCCTGTGCTGCCTTCTGCATTCCAAGTCTCCGAGCGCACTTTTATTCTTAGGGAATCAGCAGAAATGAAACTTGAGGGTATTTAAATCCCGAGTCACTATTAAAGGACGATCTCTTGCCAAATGGTTGTAAATTAAGGCATTAAGAGACCCAAAGGGGAGTTACGTCAGGGTGTGTAGCAGAATCGAGGAGGGAAAACACCATGCGTGGATTGAAAGAACGTGGGGGTGTTATGACCTCTCAATTCCAGCAGGGGGCACTCTCTAATTGCGTTTGAATTTTACCGCATCTGTAGGTGGAAAGCGTTTGCCAGAAAATGTGCACTCTTGTTTCTTTTCTCATCCACTGCTCAAGTTACTGTGGTAGAGGACACGGACATAAAAAATGGGAAAGAGTGGGGAGGAGGTGAACGCACACAGAGAGATTGCTTTTTACTTCATTTTCCTGTATACAAACATACTGCTACATCACACGCCAATTTTACTATGATAAATATCATGCAATATATGTAATGCAATATCCTCTTCTGAACCATGTCTTTTTAAATAAAAAAGCACAAAATGTGTATGTTTATTCTGAGTGCATTAGAGCTAGAGCAGAGATAGCCGTGTGTAGGTGCATTCTGCAATTTCCAGGACATCAGTAGTGGCCAATCAGAAAGGTGGAATAGTGGCAAAAAAACTTTATTGCCTGGCTCTGAGGTTGGTTGTTTTGGTTTGTGTTGAGCTTCAGATTCACGCATGACTGTCAACCCCAGACCCTGATGTTATTATTCTTTGTTCCCTTTACAGTGGTACCTCAGGTTAAGTACCGTACTTAATTCGTTCCGGAGGTCCGTTCTTAACCTGAAACTGTTCTTAACCTGAAGCACCACTTTAGCTAATGGGGCCTCCCGCTGCTGCCGTACCGCCGGAGCACAATTTCTGTTCCCATCCTGAAGCAAAGTTCTTAACCTGAAGCACTATTTCTGAGTTAGCGGAGTCTGTAACCTGAAGCATATGTAACCTGCGGTACCGCTGTATACCCCATCTTTCATCCAAGAAACTCAAATGTGATGGACACACATCTCCCCATTTTATCCTCTCAACAACCCTGTGAGGTAGACTAGGCTGAGTGGGAACTTGAAACCATGTTTCCTAGGTTCTTGTACCAACAGTCTAACCGCTACGTATCAAGGGTGAGTCACTGTTGTTATTATGATGCCACCAAGCCAGTAATTAAGATGTGGGCCCAGAATTCTGCTCAGCAGTGCATTGCTGTCAACCCACCCTAACACCAGCAGGCCGGCTGCCAGTGGCTGGCTGCTGCCTACCCATGGCAGGCAACAACGAGATTTGAAGCAGTAGAAACAACAGAGGCTAATGTATATGGGCATGTGGGGCACTGCCCCATCAAGTTCAGCCTGTTGTCAACCAGTCCTCCTTATTTACAACCAGTCCAGGGTACTGGTGGTCAGCCTCCTCTTTCTTAGTCTCAGTGTAGCCCTTATAGAAGAAGAAGAAGAGTTTGGATTTGATATCCCGCTTTATCACTACCCGAAGGAGTCTCAAAGCGGCCAACATTCTCCTTTCCCTTCCTCCCCCACAACAAACACTCTGTGAGGTGAGTGGGGCTGAGAGACTTCAGAGAAGTGTGACTAGCCCAAGGTCACCCAGCAGCTGCATGTGGAGGAGCGGAGATGCGAACCCGGTTCCCCTGATTACGAATCTACTGCTGTTAACCACTACACCACACTGGCTCTCTAGAATGGCTCTATAGGATGCAACAGAGAAGAGAACAGGGACAAAATAGGAAGTAGTTGGCTCCCCCTAAGGCTCTAGCTCCACCAGCCATTGGCTCTGGCTCCCCCTAGTGTTGGCCTCCCTACCTTCCAGCCTACCAGCCTCAATGGCTGAGAGAGTGGCTGTGTGTTCCAAGTTTGCCACCTGCTGATGTTGGGCCTGCTTTTATGTTGGCATATATACTGTTGTGCTCCAGGTTGCTCTGTGTTGTGTCATTTTCATTAGGTTGCCTTTTGGCATTGGTCCTTAGTGGGAAACAATGGACACTAACTGGAATTGCTTACTCTCCTGAGTTTCAGAGCCGGGGACAGAGTCACAGCAAGAAGCTCAGGGGTGGGGCCTGGCAGGGCAAGGAGTACAAGTCTCAGTAGGCTTGGCACTTAGTGAATCGGGGCAAGAGTCTGTTATGTGCAGTGGGTCAGAAGGCAGGGGTGAAAGCCAACAGCAAAGGGAACACGCTGTTGCATGCCCTTTATAATTCAGATGCCCGTTACAAAACCCTCTTTAGAATGGTGAAGAAACATCTGTTTGGGCACTGAAGGCTAAAAAGCTATTGTCCTCACACAATATTTTACTCATTTGCCTGGTGATCCGGTACGCAGAATAAGCATACACATCCTGCAATCTGGAAGTTTAGATCAAATTTCAGGACCTGGCCACTCTTAGCACCAATGGGCAATTGCCTGCAGAATGAAAAGGCTTGATTCAAGTATTTTAATTTCTATGTTCCTGTGTTCCTGTATCAATGGTGTGTGTGTGTATGTGTGTATCAGGAATGGCATATGGGTTACTGATTGGCACCCTTTCTGCAAGGGGTGCTAGGGCTTGGACTTCATTGTTGCCTTGTATGTGGAGATATCACCCCTACCACCCTGAGTGAATTAACAGCACCCTTCAAATCTTCTGGAAAGAACAGAGCCCCTATGAGGCAGTCTTTCCCAAGCAATCTGAGACTACAATGGCACATCTGCCTTTGCTCCTCCTGCTTCATACCTCTCCTAGTCCTGGGAGACCAGTGGGACTTGTCACAGCAGGAGGGGGAGACACCCTGGCTTCTTCACCAGCCTGACTCCCCTGTGCCTCTTGGCCTCCCTCCTCTCTTGCTTCTGCTGCTGCTTCTGGACTTCTTTCTGCCACAGACTCTCCCTGCTCACTAAACCCTGTTACCTCTTTCAATTTCCGACACCTCCTCCTCCCAGTCATCTCCCTCTTCTCCCTTTGGCCACTCATTGTCATCCCACCCCCAGTCCCCGGGTTCTGAGCCTTGGTGGTTCCCAGCTGGTGCCTCCCACCATTCCTCTGTGTCTAGCCAGTCCATGACATCAGCTATGGGGGGAAAGGCTGTGAAATGCACTGGAGGAGAAGTAAGTAACTTCACTGTCCTCTTTGGTAGTCATATGAGCACACCTTTGATATGGTGAGGACAGGGACAGGGGAGAGGTGACCCCAAGAAATAACATCTGGAATTATCTCTAGTACAGGGATGGCTAACCTTTTTCCATCCCAAGGGCCTCATTCCCCTCTGGGCAACTTTCTCGGGGCCACACATGCCAGTGATCCAAAGGGAAAAGCAGGCAGCGGCTTTGTACAATTGGCTAGTTTCTACACACATTTACATACCCCTTTCTACCCATGCAAGAAAGAAACATCAGGGTTCAAGGATATCTCTCAGCCAAGTAAAAACACTCTGGGTGTTAAGCACAGACAGTGAGCAGTGTGGCCTGGGAAGAGTTTTAATAGATGCCTCGAAGCTTCCATTCAGCTACCAGGCCTGAGGTTCTTCCCCTCCTGAGGTTCTTCCAGAGTCCTCCTTGCTTCCATGTCATGGGGATGCCTGTATTTTGCACACAAAGACCCCAATGGTCTTTCCTCCAGAAGAAGCAGCTTCTGCTATAAAATTTCCTGGCAGAAAGGTGAGCATGAAGCAGCTTATTTTAGGAGGGGAGACGATGAAACATTTCCATCAACTCCTATTTTTCAAGAGAACTGGTAACATGAACCCTGTTGTTGTTGGTCCAGAAGGAATATCAGCAAGAAGATGGGTAGAAGGAGCAGTTACTTGGAGAGAACAAACAGGGAAAGAAGCAGGGGCTGCAGATCTCCTTAGTGTCTAACTGAAAAAAGCCTTCCATGCAGAAATGACCATGAGTCGAGGGAAGGAGCCTCTGCATGTAAAATTAAATAAATCGGTATCTCTAGCGCTTACATATGCAGAGCTGGCAGTGTTGATTCCCAGCAGCTCCATAACCTGTTCCCACCTTCCGATCTTCTGGCTGCTGAATAGCACTGGGATGACTGACAAGGGAAGGAAGCTGTAGAGTCTTGACGTTTTCCTGTATTGCATGCAGTGGCCAATAAAGGGAGGAAAGAGCAGGTTTTCTGCCAGCCATAACAATCCCTTTTTCTCTTTGCAGGAAGATTATTTAATCATTAGGTAACACCCAGTGCGATGGGACGCGGGTGGCGCTGTGGGTTAAAGCCTCAGCACCTAGGGCTTGCCGATCGAAAGGTCGGCGGTTCGAATCCCCGCGGCGGGGTGCGCTCCCGTTGTTCGGTCCCAGCGCCTGCCAACCTAGCAGTTCGAAAGCACTCCCGGGTGCAAGTAGATAAATAGGGACCGCTTACTAGCGGGAAGGTAAATGGCGTTTCCGTGTGCGGCTCTGGCTCACCAGAGCAGCGATGTCACGCTGGCCACGTGACCCGGAAATGTCTTCGGACAGCGCTGGCCCTCGGCCTCTTTGAGTGAGATGGGCGCACAACCCTAGAGTCTGTCAAGACTGGCCCGTACGGGCAGGGGTACCTTTACCTTTACCTTTTAACACCCAGTGCTATGTTTTTAGAAAAGGAGGTGCCGGAACTCACCACAAACATTGCCCTCGTTCTCTTAGAATGGCAACGGCCCCCACCTGAGAGGTGCCAGAACTGAGTTCCTGTGAGTTTCCCCTGAAAAAAAAAGCCCTGTGTTCCACACAGTTAATTAAAAGTGAAAGGTTGCATTTCAGGTGTCTGCATATCTTTCGTTGGAACTAAATGTGTTTTACAAGTTCCACCTAGGCAGCAGAAATAAGCACCACTGAGTTCAGTGGTGCTTACTGCCAGGTAACCATGAGTAGGAATGAATGGTAGTTTGTTCTGAATCTCTCTGTTTTTAAGGTGGCTGTACAATAGCTGTTGGGACGCGGGTGGCGCTGTGGGTTAAATCACAGAGCCTAGGACTTGCAGATCAGAAGGTCGGTGGTTTGAATCCCCACGACAGGGTGAGCTGCCGTTGCTCGGCCAACCTAACAGTCCGAAAGCACGTTGAAGTGCAAGTAGATAAGTAGATACTGCTCTGGTGGGAAGGTAAACGACGTTTCCGTGCACTGCTCTGGTTCGCCAGAAGTGGCTTAGTCATGCTGGCCACCTGACCCGGAAGCTGTACGCCGGCTCCCTCGGCCAATAAAGTGAGATGAGTGCCGCAACCCCAGAGTTGGCCAAGACTGGACCTAATGGTCAGGGGTCCCTTTACCTTTTTACAATAGCTGTCACTAGCTTGGTCCACGAACCACCACAGCATCCCACAAGCATCATACCACACTGTACAGCTAAATGATTTGGGGAGCGTATGTTGGCACTTACTTGAAATGTTTAAAATACATAGGCTGGGGATGATTGATCACAGGGGAACATCAGGCCCAGGGGCAGAATGCAGCCCCTCAATACTACCTCCATGGCCCCCAGGGCTCTCCCCAGGCCACACCGCCTCCCCAGCCACACCCAATTCCAGACCCTACTTCAAACTCTCCTTGAGTGTTTGAGAGCCAGTGTGGTGTAGTGGTTAAGATCGGTAGACTCGTAATCTGGTGAACCGGGTTTGCGTCTCCGCTCCTCCACATGCAGCTGCTGGGTGACCTTGGGCTAGTCACACTTCTCTGAAGTCTCTGAAGTCTCACCTCACAGAGTGTTTGTTGTGGGGGAGGAAGGGAAAGGAGAATGTTAGCCGCTTTGAGACTCCTTAGGATAGTGATAAAGCGGGATATCAAATCTTCTTCTTTGCCTGGATGGGATGTGTTCTTTAGCTCCTACCATGCCTCTTGCTTGTTTGATGGAGGAGAGAGATGGGTGTGTGAGTGTGTGTAGAAACTACCCTAGTGTGCAAAGGTGAAATTTACATTCACTGCCCCTCCTACTTTTGCCTCTGGATTTGCCCACCACTGAGATGTGGCTCCTGGAAGGTTCTCCAGAAGAGAATGTGGGTTTCGAGGTGAAAAAAAATGTACCCCACCCCAGATTTATTTGGACACTTTGATAGGGTGACAAGCGGGTGAGTCTTAATATACCTAAGTTTTGCTTTATGGCCCTTGGTGACTGGACTTGTGAAAGCCCCAGTATTTATCTGTTGCATGTTCAGAAGGCATTTCATGGCCTCCTGATTCAACTCAAAGGATATGTCTGGTGGTGATGGAGCGACAGTCTCATCGTGTGTTCAGTCACCAGTCTCTCTCTCACACTAGCCAACACTGTATGGTGAATGGTTGATTCTGGAAAGAAGAGATGATGGAAACAGCTCTTTTTCCTGGGAAGAAGCACAAGTTTGCATTCACGGCATTCTGAGCTGAGTAAAACTTTTATAAGAAGAAGATGAGAGATAAACTTTAAGGGACACAGACTCAGATTTATAATTGATCACAGCATACCAAGGGCCATCTTATTACTGATAACAGCACGTGAACCAGATTGGATAGCTACACTGTGAATCCCCTCTTTGAAACATGCTTAATTGAACGAGGATTCAGGAAGGAGAAAAACTACGGAGAAGCCATATACAGTAATTTAATTTGGTGTACAAGTCTTTAGAGTCAAGCTGATCCTTTCAATCCGGTGCTGCTAGTGAGCTAAACCACCTTAGTGGGTTACAAGTCATGCAGCCACGAGATGGATGATTGATTCAAGGAAGAGCCGATTCATATAAGGCAGAACAAAACACAAACAGCAAAAAATAAAGTCAACACGGGAAAATTATTGGCCAGCATCACAGGGGAAGGGGAAAGGAATTCTTTGCTGAACTGAAATGCCATAAAGCAGCATTGGCTAGTCCTACCCATTGAACTGAATGAATATAAGTTCATCTTGTTCATTAACTTAACTTTTTACTCTTGGTAGGACTAGCGCAACCCTCTGATTTTTTTTGATTTTTTTTTTGAGGGGTTGCATAATAAGCTACAAGCAGATTTTAAAACAAAGCAACTCGGGTTCCCTGCAAAGTTTTAGAAGCATATGTTTTATTACATGTTATTTTACACTGAAAATCGCGTCGAGACTTTTTAAAACAGTATAAAACGATATATACGTCTCATAAACCAAAGCAAACCAAGCTGGGGTACAACCCAGAAATGTGGGTGTAAAAATTTGGTGGCCAATGTCAAGGTGTGGAACCAGGTCATAAAATTCACATTAACATAGTGAACATCGATCTGGAATCTCTCGTTAATTCCCAGGATTGCAAACCTCCCTTTCATCCGAGCAGCGTCCGCGAATGAACTGGGAGGGCGTCGACCTGAAATCGTCAGTCTCAAGGGCAACCGGAGTCTACCTTCCTCTCCCCTTATCGTGGGTGAAAGTTATTCCTGTCTCCCCACACCCCTCGGAACTTCTCGAGGCAACCTTGGCTCGGAGGCCCTTTGTCTGCACTAAGCATGACCTGGTCGTTCGAGCCGTCAGTCAAAAGTTACGTGCGTTTCATCATCTTTCTTCCACTACCTTGGCCAAAGAAAGGGAGCGGGAGCGAGAGAGCTTTCATGCAAAAAAACCCCCCAAACCCCTCCACCCGTTGTACAAACAAAAAGCGAAGGGAAACACTTTCACACCGTAAAAGGGTAAGACATCTGTAAATAAAAGGAGAAGGCTACAGCACGGCCTGTGTTGACCGAAAACCGGTTAAGGAAGGGTTTATAGGTGGAGGTGTTTTTTCTGACTGCTGCATAAAATGGCCAAGCTAAAAAATACCCAGTTTTCTAAGTGAGGAGGACAAGACTGTCTCCCTTCCTAGCCCCGCAGTGTTGAAATGCGTTTTCAGGTCGTGTTGGCAAAGGGATTCCCAAAAGGCCACGCGCAGCAACGTGGCTTGCGCAGAAGTTCCAAAGAATCGAAGGATTCCTCGGTGCGAGTGTATGTGTGTTGTGTCCTGGGTATGAGAATCGCTTTCCCTTCTCGCCTTATTTATTTAATCATTTTTTTAAATAATAATTTTATTATTTATACCCCGCCCGCCTGGCTGGGTTTCCCCAGCCACTCTGGGCGCCTTCCAGCACATATAAAAACACAATAAAACGTCAAACTTCCCGATACAGGGCTGCCTTCAGATTAATAATAATAATAATAATAATAATAATAATAATTCATCCAAATAAGCGTTTCTGAATACACAAAAATTATGGATCCAGAGCTGTATCTTCGACTTACATTTTTTATTATTAAACCTCAAACATGTACACCTCCCAGTGACTGTAACTCCTATAACTCTCGGAGAGATACACACCAGGAAAAGACCGTGATGTATGATTCTGTTCAGATTCACAACCTGCAATTTGAACAGCACCCACCCACACGCCTGAATCTCAGCGCCAAGAGAGCTGTGACCGAATATTTCTGCGAGCTCTTACTTAGGTCTTTCCTCACTGAGTAAAGGCTAAGACTGTAATGAACACCCTCCAAATAATAGGTTGTCCCCGCAATGATCTTGTGGGAATGTTAAGGAAGGTAGGAGAGGATAAATTGTTATTATCCTCTCCGACTTCCCTTAACATTCCCACAAAGGGTTCTGGGGCCCAGAGTGGTGTATTTTTTAGATCTGATAGTGCGGAAGCATGGTTTTTAACAAGCTGTCGCCTAACTTGAGTTATACGTTGGGGATGATTCTCAAAGGAAGATTGTACCTGAGCGAGGATATATAATATGTATTTTCTCGTGTCACATAGGCAATGTTACATAGACAAATGCTACTATCTATCTATATCTATCATCTGTCTATTTATCTATCTATCATCTATCTATATCTATATCTATATCTATCTATCTATCTATCTATCTATCTATATCTATCTATATCTATCTATATCTATATCTATCTATCTATCTATCATCTATCTATCTATCTATCTATCTATCTATCTATCTATCTATCTATCTATCATCTAGCTATCATCTATCTATCTATCATTGGCTAAGGTCACATAATCTAATGTTAGTTATAGACAGAGTAGACCCTCTGAAACCAAACCCGAGCAGCACTATAGCTTATTAAAAAGATCTGTAATTAAAAGGGTTAATTATCCTGTTTGAGCAATGAATGAATGGAGCCCCGTCTTCAGCTGAATTGTTTAGTATAAGTTCGTGGTTTTAAAATAGCCCTTTTCATTCATATTGATCTGTCTATATCTATCTATAGATATATACATATACACAAACACGCACGCATATGGTTTTAGAGGGTGGGAAGCAAACAGAGTGCCTATCTGTACATTTCAAAATGATCTTTTCAGGCAATATAAACTCCATTAGGTGAAATATTTAGCTTTCAGTCACATAATACCATACTAGAAAAGAAAAAAATGGGTGCAGTGTATATGAATATGTATATGGAATGTGGGGCAGAAGCTAAGCATGAGCAGTGACCTTCGAAGTTGCCTTTTCCCTTCACCTTTGCCGGAACTCAAAAAACAAGCTATGACTTCGTAGCTTGAGTCCCCAGGTAGGAGCGTAACGCTAGTCTGCCATACTGAGTGGCTGCTATGAGGACTGATAGTGTGCGGGGACACTTTGCACACTGAAAAAAATGAGCACCATTAAAAATGCTACTGGTGTTTATGCAATTCTAAGGATGCAGATTAAAAGGACCCATAAAACGCGCAATACAGACCGATGTTAAAAATTCAGTTAGCACAGCTAAAATTTATAGAAGTTGGGGAGGTGGGGAGAGAGGGGTGTATGCAGAGAGAAATAAATAAATGTATGCGAAGAGCAGGCACAAGAGAAATCAGCAGATGGATAGACGAAAGTGGCCGCATGGCTTTGTAAGAGTTTTATGCAACCCATAGAACCATGGCATTTTAAAGTTTGAAGGGAACCCGAGGGCTATGTAGTCCAGCCCCGTGCAATGTAGAAATCACAGCTAAGGAATCCCACCCAAGAACCTCCAACGGAGTCTTGTTTAAATTCATCATGCAACAGAATTACAGCGCAAAAACCAAGGTAGCGCTGTCGCATTCTGCAAACATGCAACAGAGTTCAGGGGGGGGGGGGAAACCCGAGAAGGGACATAAATCGGTAACGCAAGCGAGCCACAAAAGCGAAATAGCCATTTGGAAAATATTTCGCCACGTCCTTAAATTCGACGTTGTTAAAATCGAGGGAAACTTCTGAGCTTGTAATTCTGCGCAGGTGAGCGCGGCATACCGATGGGATAGATGCCTTTTCCATCCCAGTGAGGACCTTCGCTATCTTACCCTGCATTTGTTTTTAACGCCTCCATAAAAAAGAGATTAAAATGGGTCCAGAAGATACAAACAGCTTCCAAGTTCGTGGATATGTTTTTGAGATCTTTAGGAAAGCCAGGCTTGGGCAACAAGTAACTTGTTCAAATAATGTCCGAAGAAGGAATTATTGTTTTAGAATATTAAACACCTGAGTAACGAGGCAGACTTTACAGTTTTTGAGGGGAGTGGGTTCCCATGCCAGTTTTACTCTCTTGGGGGTTTTTTTGGTTTTTTTTGCAAGTGTAATTATTACTTATTAAATTTCTGTACCGCAGTGAAAATTAATTATTTTTGTGATCTCATCTAGTCTACCCAGAAATGACCAGCCAAATATCTATCATCTATCTATCTATCTATCTATCTATCTATCTATCTATCTATCTATCTATCATCTATCTATCTATCTATCATCTATCTATCTATCTATCTATCTATCTATCTATCTATCATCTATCTATCTCTATCATCTATCTATCTATCTATATCTATATCTATATCTATATCATCTATCTATCTATCATCTATCTATCTATCTATCTATCTAATCTATCTATTTATCTATCTTTCTATCTAATATTGCTCTCAAACATCAATCAACCTGTTTGTTTCCAATATCTAGTCAAACAAACCCTTAACGTTTTAAGAATCAATAAATTCACAGTCAAGAACCTAATCTTGTTACAAAGACTGAAGTTCGGAATACGAGTCTGATTTTTAGTAAAGACCGGAAACATTTACTAAGTCTGTACTAACACGCACCCTGTACTCTCTCTCTCTTTCTTTTTAAAGAAAAAAGTTCCCCTCCCACATACTATCCCTTCCCCTCTCACTTTATTGCAATAAATTATTAATCATAAACCCCATGCAAAAATATCATAGCGAAACTACAACAACGGGAAAACATTTTACTTGCCTCTCCATAAATACAAAATTATATAAACCATAGTTTATTGTTCATTTTTCTGTGTGTGTGTGTGTGTGAAGTAATTTACAGTTCCTTAATCCCGCATTTCTAGAGGAAGAAATCGGAGCATGGAAAGGGGAAGAAGAGAAAATAAGTGGGATTTCAAACTGGGGCAGAAAAAGAGGGAGAAGGGGGGGGGGCAGTTTCTAGCCCGATCTCAATGGATGGAGTGTGATTTTAGACTCAAAATAAATTGAACCACCGTTTTAACTCGACGTGAACGCAAACATTTTGATTTAACTGGGTTGTGGAATGGATTCGCCACCGTTTCAAACTTTACACACGCGCATATGGAAGCTGCTGCAGTCCTGTGCACGCCGAACACAATGAGACTTACTTCTGAGTAGACACCCATAGGTTTGCACTATATGTAATTCAATGGCTATCTGGGGTAGGGGAAAACCGAAGGGCTAGGGTTGTTAGGGGTGTTTTTCTGGTCTGTTTTCGGCAACCGGCTTCTTTTCTTCGTAAATTCAAAAGTGGCACCAGTGACCAGGAGTTTAATTATTTCTGAATTACGGACAATAACACGGAGTTCCGGGAAGGTCTGGTGCTATGAATAAAAGCTTCTCTTTCCTATTCTATAATAGATAAGCAATTTGTATGCAGTGTTTTCACGCATTTAAATGACCAGAAAGTGCAGACATTGCAAGAAGTACCAAGGGGCAGGGAGACTGATGGTGTTGGGACTTTCTTGATGTGCAACTACAGTAGAAATCTCTTCTCCTTAGGTTTCAAACCATAAAAATGAAAAAAGAGAGATGTAAATCGGCCTGAAATTATGAATTTATGATCTAGAGGATTTCCCCCTCATTAATAACCCAAATCCATGCACTGAAAAATTTCATTTTCTAGAGTTAAGTTCCAGGGAATTTAACTATTCGAGGAAACATAAATCTCCTGCGCTCCATTTCTTACCCCCCCACCCTCCTCCCAGAAAAAGCTGGGAAAAAATGTTATGTGTGAAGGTTTGAATTTACGATTTAAGTCCTTGAAAACATAATCAAGAAATAGATTTGCAGGAGAAATATGACCCGCATCTTTGGAGAGAGCGCTGTAAGAATTTAGGGTCTAATAATTTAAGTTTTGGTCACACTTTGACACCAGAAAGAAAGAAAGAAAGAGAATGAAAGAAAGAAAGAAAGAAAGAAAGAAAGAAAGAAAGAAAGAAAGAAAGAAAGAAAGATTGTATTTGTAATCTTCCCCTTTATTATTGTAGGTTTGATTTTCCCTATGTTTTCTGCAAACATAATTTCAGCTGGTGGGGGCGGGCGGGCAGGAATGAAGGGCAAAGGCAAGGGCGAGACTTGTTCAATGCAAAAAGGAATAATTGACATTTTAAAGAGCTTTTAAAACGCTTCTCTCTCTCTCTCTCTCTCTCTCTCTCTCTCTCTCTCTCTCTCTCTCACACACACACACACACACACACACACACCCTTCCTTCAGCTTCCCTCCGTGGCCACAAAGGGATTCATGAAATCGAACAAAACTCCACCTCCCTCCCTCTTCTGAAAATAGGTAATGAGGCAGAGACGCATCTAAATGCTATCTTAAACGACTTCTTAGCGAAAGTTTTAGGTTACACAAAATGATGGGCGGCAGTACAGTACGAGTTGAATAAAATCTCCCTTCTCTTCCAGTTTTTAAAGGAGCACGTGGACTGATCACATGCTTTAATAAGTAGCTTCTTGTTTTTGCAGAACATTATGCGGGAAACCATTGAAATTCATCTTTCTTTTCCAGGATGAGCTTTAACAACGACTGGAAAAAGCAATCCCCGCCCCCCCCCCGGTCCTTCCTAGCACTCCGTTTCCAGAGGGCTAACGCTATTGCAGCAAAATCAACAAAAGAGTCTGGCGGCGCCTTCAAAACAAACCATTTTTATTTATTTACTATGGCATAAAGCTTCCCTCCCCGGACTGAAAAATGCCCAGGGGCGTTTACACAGAATGATGCACAGAACACCTTTTAGCCTGGAATGTGTTGATGCTGTTTAATGCGAAATTGGAGGTGGAAGTGGACAGGCAACAAATAAAGTAACCCTCTAGGGCTCAGGGAAGCAACAGGGAGCAATCGTGGTCTTCATGCCCCGCTGGTGGGCTCTTCGGGATAATCTGACAGGCCACAGTTGGAGACAGGAAGCGGGATTAGAATTCAGGTTTCCAAGATGGGTTGTTGGGACCCCCTGAGGTTTTTTTTTGGGGGGGGTGAAGTTGTGGGAGGAGCCATGCTTTGCATGCAGAATATCTCAGGTTCATCCCCCTGAATTGCTAGTTAGAAAGATTAGGTGAGGTCTGGAAGAAGGGGCCTTTTCTGCAGTGGCTCCCATTTTGTGGAATGTGCTCCTCAGGGAGGTTCAGCTGGCACCTTCATTATGCACCTTTAGGCACCGAGCGAAAACATTCCCTTTAACCAGGCCTTTGGCTAATTGGCAGCCAATGCCCTTCTAAAATGTGTTGTGGAAAGGGGGATTATTGGGTTGTCTTTGTTTTTATTATGCATTTTCTGCTTTTTAATATTGCGATTCTATGTTGTGAACCTCCTGAGATCTACTGGTATAGGGCGGTATACAAATTTAATAAATAATAAATATTATAATACTAATGATGATAAAGGTAAAGGGACGCGGGTGGCGCTGTGGTCTAAACCACTGAGCCTCTTGGGCTTGCCGATCAGAAGGTCGGTGGTTCAAATTCCTGTGACGGTGTGAGCTTCTGTTGTTCTGTCCCAGCTACTACCAACCTATCAGTTTGAAAGCATGCCAGTGCAAGTAGATAATTAGGTACCACTGTGGTGGGAAGGTAAATTTCCATGCACTCCGGTTTCCGTCACAGTGTCCTGTTGCACCAGAAGCGGTTTAGTCATGCTGGCCACATGACCTGGAAAGCTGTCTGTGGACAAACGCCGGCTCCCTTGACCTGAAAGCGAGATGAACGCTGCAACCCCATAGCCACATTTGACTGAACTCAACTGTCCAGGGGTCCATTACCTTTTTACCTCTTACTAATGATGAGTCTGACCAAACTGCGGGAGGTAGTGGAAGATAGGGGTGCCTGGCGTGCTCTGGTCCATGGGGTCACGAAGAGTCGGACACAACTAAACGACTAAACAACAACAATGATGATGATAGACAGCATCTTAAAAAGTAGAGACATCACCTTGCCAACAAAGGTCCATATAGTAAAAGCTATGGTTTTCCCAGTAGTGATGTATGAAAGTGAAAGCTGGACCATAAAGAAGGCTGATCGCCGAAGAATTGATGCTTTTGAATTCTGGTGCTGGAGGAGACTCTTGAGAGTCCCATGGACTGCAAGAAGATCAAACCTATCTATTCTGAAGGAAATCAGCCCTAAGTGCTCTCTGGAAGGACAGATCCTGAAGCTGAGGCTCCAATACTTTGGCCACCTCATGAGAAGAGAAGACTCCCTGGAAAAGATCCTGATGTTGGGAAAGATGGAGGGCACAAGGAGAAGGGGATGACAGAGGCGAGATGGTTGGACAGTGTTCTCGAAGCTACCAGCATGAGTTTGACCAAACTGCGGGAGGCAGTGGAAGACAGGAGTGCCTGGCGTGCTCTGGTCCATGGGGTCATGAAGAGTCGGACATGACTAAATGACTAAACAACAACAATGATGATGATGATAATCAGGTAGCAGATGATTGGAAATACCTTTTTCCGTTTAAGACCCTGCAGAGCTGCTGCCAGCCAGAGTAGACAATACTGGGGTAGACAAATAGACTGGATATAAGGCAGCTTCCCATGTTCTGACTAACACTTGAAGGGGGTGGGGACAGTGCTGGGACTCCAGGATTGGTAGCCAATGCTAGTCCTACTCAGTGCAGACCCATTAAAATTAATGGACATGACCAACTGCATAGGATCCACCTAGCTCTGAATTGTCTACACTGACTGGCAGCAGCTCTCTAGTGTTTAAGACAGGAGCCTTGGGATGCCAGGTAGATGGAGATGCCAGGTGTAGTAACGTTACCATCCACCTGCCCTCTGCCACTCGGCCACACTGCCCCGTCTCTGCTCTCCGGCAAGACAGGACGCCCTGAGTAGCCCAGGCAAGCGGGGGTTACGTCTTTTCCAAAACAGGGCAAAATATACTGGTAGCTGCCACCACCCCTTTAACCTGGGGAACTCCAAGCCACAGCCTCAAGGGGAAAGGCTGCGCCTCAAATTAGTGCCGGTTCCCCCCAACCCTGCAGTTTGTAACTACAGGCAGAAATACATACAGTAGGCGTAACCAAGTGTAAGGCAAGGATTAGCTAATTCCCAGAAAGGCACACAACTAAACAGTTTCTTAAAAGATTTATTTTAAAAAAGAAGAACATAATACCACTTGCAAACTTGCAGGCACATCACTTGAGGGTTACAGAAGTAAAATAAGAACATTGTAAAATATAACTAACTTTCTACTTACAGCACACACTTGTTGGTTAGGATAGAAAAGTCTTTAAGTCCGTAAATGAAAAGAACAGCGATTCTCCATCACAATAGGCGGCTAATTAGATGTAGCTTCTAGCCGGGCTCAATGCGGATTGCATAGCGCGCTTGACCATTCATTTCTCAAGTCTCTTATCCCCAATACACACGTGGGAACGGACCCCCAAGACCAATCATAACTTTAGATTATTTTCAAATTCACCAATGACTGACTTGCTGATTAATCAATCTAACATTAGACAGCTGGAGCAATTAAGAACCCAGAGCCAGATCAAGGGGTATCCTCCCTTCCTGAATGGTATGCAGATGTAACCACTTAGGAGATAACATCAGTGAGAAAATGCGAATAGCGTAGGACCCAGGTGTTAGATCCTTCAGTAAATCAGTTCCTCCCTTACCATAACTGTTCCTTTTGGACGCCTGTTAGTCTAGGGTTAAGGCAACAGAATTCCTTTCCCAGGGTCCTTGTGGCTTGTTGGTTTCCCACAAGGCTTCACTCCCTTACTTGACCAAGGAATGGCTTTTTAAGAATATACTAACTTTACTACACCCTCCCCTCTAAGATGGAATTATAGGGTAAAGTCCCATAATTCCCATCTCTCTATATATACATTGAGGTAGTGGTCCAGGCTGGGGAGACAGCAGCACCAAAAAAAATCATTAGCAGCATCCCCAGTCTGATATTTACACAGTAGTAGGACAATAAACATCAGTAGTTCTTCCAACTGAGAATTCAACCATATTTTTTCATTGAACCGATTGGTACATCCTAGACAAGGTGTCAGCAACTACATTGTCTTTCCCAGCAATGTGGGTAACCTTAAACTGAAAATCCTGTAAGGCCATACTCCACCTGAGCAATTTCTGATTGGATGCTTTCACTCTTTCTAGCCAACAAAGTGGGGAGTGATCAGTTTGACCTTCAAATATATTACCCCACAAATAAGGCCTTAGTTTGGTCAAAGCCCAGACCAAAGCAAAACACTCCTTTTCGATGGTTGAATAATTTTGTTCCCGGGTTATCAATTTCTTACTCAGATAGACCACGGGTCGCCAATTTCCTTCTGCATCTTCTTGGAGCAGCACAGCTCCTAATCCGGTCTGACTGGCATCAGTTTGTACCACAAACGGACGTCTCTGATCTGGGGCTAACATAACTTGAGAACTCACCAGGGCATATTTCAACAGATCAAAAGCTCTTTGGCATTCCTCAGTCCATTCCACTTTGACAGGCAGTGATTTCTTACAGAGATTGGTAAGAGGAGTAGCCAATGTGGCAAAATGATTAACAAACCTCCTATAGTAATTTACCAACCCTATAAAAGACTGCACATCTTTTTTCACCACCGGGCGAGGCCACTCTTGGATGCATTGCACTTTGGCCTCCAGAGATTTGATGTTTCCCGACCCCACTCTAAATCCCAGATACACCACTTCTCCTTGAGCAAACTGGCATTTTGACATTTTAACAGTCAGATTTGCGTCTTGCAACCGGGCCAAAACTCTCTGTACATGCTTAAGGTGCTCTGGCCACGATTCAGAAAAAATCAACTCAACTTCTTCCAATCCCTCCCACTTTCCTCTGAGCATGAGCAAAGAATCCTCTAGGGGTTTTGCAAAACCCAACGTAAACTCTGAATTTCTTGGGTAGATTTCAACTAAAGCTCTCAACAGATTTTGAACACAGGGATTGGGCAGAATGGAATTCCTAGCAAACCTGAAAACATTTTTGTTCATAACCTCACCATGCTGTTTCCTAGGACTGAAATTCTGTAAAAGACCCACCAAATTCAATTCCTCCTGAACACAAACATTTGCATTGTAAAACATCTTTTGAAAAACAATAGACACATCGTCAGGGTCTTTAAAGTCCTTGAGCTGTGGGCAAAGAAGTTCTTTGTTAGACACAACAGGGATAAACTCCGTCTCACAAAAGGGAGTCTCCACAGCTTCTCGGCAACCTAGGAGAGAAAACTCAAAATTTCCTTCAGCAGCGGCTTGACTAAGTTGGGCTGACCCCCCTCCTTCTGTTTGACTCTCAACTTTTAGCTGACAGGGAACGCTTGCACAGTTCACAGTCTGTACTGCTAGGGGGTTTGCTGCAAGCTGCTGGAATGGAACGGCAGATTTCAAAACATTTCCACCCAAAATAAAGTTTGCACAAACTCGGGGTTCAAGAACTGGACACAAAGGACCCCCCATAGAATTCTTGGGGGTAGACAAATCAACAGTTGCAGGTTGTGGAACTAACTTTCCACCACCAAGACTACTCTTCTGGAAGTCAGGTTGGTTCCATTGAGAGAAAACTGAGTCTTTGAATAGAGTCACAGAGTCCTTACTTCGAAAAGTAGGCACAACAACTTGATGAACCCTGGGGATGACGTCAGACGCTGAGCAGGACCAATTTACACAAGGAGTGGCAATGCGTATCAAGCCAACCCTCCTCCCGACCAATTTCTTAGGTGTTGCAGTCTTAACAGTCCCAGTAATTTTGGGAGTTATAGCGTCAGGCGTCAAACTTCCACCTTCCCCATCCGGGACAAAGTTCTTCCCAGCCCCCTTTTCTCTTTGAAGGGGAGCGTCAACCACCTCCCGACAACCCTGCAGGGAGGGGTCTGTTCTCTGCTCTGCTGCAAACTCCCCCAGATCTCCCAGTTCATCAGGAGCATCAAAGTCTTGCATGGGCTCCAAAGTAACAATGGGTAACTCTCCCTCCCCTCCGGGTTTTCCATCCAGCCCTGGGTTTGACTCAGCCGAGTTTCCTGTCTGGGCTGGAGTGGGGGGGGTCACCATGGCAACGGGATTCTCTTTTGACTGCTGCAATAGGTAAACTTGGAACCCGAGATCATTCCCAACCAAAACTGGGCTTTTGCAGACTTCTGGATCATGCACAATTACAAGCTGGTCCCCACTATAGCCTTTATACTTCAGAGGAACTATAGCGGTTGGCTGAAAGATCTCTTCCACCCCATAAGGACTGATTTTCAAGGGTTTTTTCTGCATTTGGCCAGGCAGAATTAAATCCCTTGACACACTGGTCACATCCGAGCCTGAATCCCGATAAGATTGCACAACAGTTTTATTGATTTCAATAGGGGCAGAGAACTCCAAATTGGCCCAATTCACATGAGGGAACTTTAATTTACGCCCCGTACTTATAGGCCCCACTGTAAGAGCTGGCTCAGGTGTCTCCGGCCGATGAATCATTCGCACGGCATGGGTGGAGGTTAAAACAGGAGGTTTTCTGTTACCCTGCTGAGGGCAAGCGGCTTTCACGTGTCCCGGTTTTTTGCATAAGAAACACAGTCCAGAGCTCGGGGACAACTTAACACGTTCCCCCCCTGTAGCAACAAAATCCTTTGCAGGGGTAGGGAACCCTTTGCTTTGTTCTTTAATGGGAGGGGCAGATCTTCCCATCGAAACAGCCGGCTTGTAGGCGTTACTCTGTCCCTTATTAGCCAGGTGCTCGCGGTTCAGCCGAAATGACTCAGCAAGGGCGGTGGCTTCCGCCAAGGACCGTGGCTTTTGGTCTGCAACCAGGCTGGCGATTTCCGAGGGCAGGGAACGCATTAGTTGTTCAATTAAGAATAACTGTTTAATTCCTTGAACATCCTCCAACACCCCCTCAGCCGTGAGCCACAGTTCAAAATTCTGAGCCATCTTAGCTGACTGGACGGCAATGCTGTCAGTAAGCCCCACTTTCTCCACCTTCCGAAAAGCTTTTCGATACTTGTCGGGGTGCAAACCATATCTCTGCATGACAAGCCGTTTGAACCCTTCATAGTCATTACGTTCCTTTGAGGGGAGTTGCCCCATGAGTTCTGCCAGGTCCGCACAACTAAGGGACGCAGAACAGCCATGTACAAGTCTGGGGTAACCCCCATGTCCTTACAAGTCTCTTCAAAGAGGTTCAAATAACTGAGAACATCAGTGGGTGGCTGATACTTTGGGAACACTCTCCAATTTAGTGTATTCAAAGTCACTCCAGGAGGGGACTGCTGGCGTTGTCTCTCCCCCCTGACCGGAGCATATTCATACCTCGGTTCCTGGCGGTCTGGCATTTGTCCGGACGCAGGATGTCGCGATCTCCGCCCTTCTGGACGTAGCGGTTCAGCAGCCGTTGCGTATTCACGCTTGGGTCTCTGAAAAAACTCCTCCTCCTCTGCCTCTGCAACATACCGTCGCACTGGCACGCGCATCTCTTGCGCCCTGACTGGCGAGTAGACTCTGCCGGGGCTAAACTGCTGTCTCACCCTCCGGCGAGCATCAGGCGGTGGTACCTCTCGCCGGCAGTCTCCCGCAGTCCTCTCAAACACTTGGTCGTCATACGCCATCCGGCTGACCTCTTGCAGCTGGGTATCCCCTGCCATCCGGCAGGCCCTCGGTGCCAACACAATGGACTGGCCGATCTTTGGGTGTTTTTCCCGGCAACGGAATCCACCAGCCTCTGGATCTCTCACCCACTCCAGATCGTAGTCCTCTGGGAACTCCATCCCTCCAGGCTCTGTGTAGACAAAAGGCTTCTCTCTAGGACGTGCGGCGGCCATCCCGGCTCCCACTTCCTCGTGCTGGGTTCCTAGCGGGCCCCTCGCCCCTTCTGCGATTCCGGACTCTCGCTGACCCTTCCGCACTGTGCTTAACTGGCTGGCGTTCTCCCGCTCCCCCTCGGACTCAGGGCCGTCTGAAAACCAGGAAGCGGATCTCTCTGGGGAACGCGCAGCTTGGGGTTGGTTTACCGGGAGAGAGTTATCGTCTCCCACCACTCCCCACTGATCCAATGTTTTCATGGTACTTTCCTGAAACCCTCCGGTTTCCTCCATCCTTCCTGACTATCTCTAACCAAAATAACAAACCACCTGTAAACCACAAGCGATACGTGCCAGTTGTTGCTTTAAAAAATCAAAGTGCCTTTCTGTGAATGTCCCGATCCCACAACGCTGCCAACATGTAGTAACGTTACCATCCACCTTCCCTCTGCCACTCGGCCACACTGCCCCGTCTCTGCTCTCCGGCAAGACAGGACGCCCTGAGTAGCCCAGGCAAGCGGGGGTTACGTCTTTTCCAAAACAGGGCAAAATATACTGGTAGCTGCCACCACCCCTTTAACCTGGGGAACTCCAAGCCACAGCCTCAAGGGGAAAGGCTGCGCCTCAAATTAGTGCCGGTTCCCCCCAACCCTGCAGTTTGTAACTACAGGCAGAAATACATACAGTAGGCGTAACCAAGTGTAAGGCAAGGATTAGCTAATTCCCAGAAAGGCACACAACTAAACAGTTTCTTAAAAGATTTATTTTAAAAAAGAAGAACATAATACCACTTGCAAACTTGCAGGCACATCACTTGAGGGTTACAGAAGTAAAATAAGAACATTGTAAAATATAACTAACTTTCTACTTACAGCACACACTTGTTGGTTAGGATAGAAAAGTCTTTAAGTCCGTAAATGAAAAGAACAGCGATTCTCCATCACAATAGGCGGCTAATTAGATGTAGCTTCTAGCCGGGCTCAATGCGGATTGCATAGCGCGCTTGACCATTCATTTCTCAAGTCTCTTATCCCCAATACACACGTGGGAACGGACCCCCAAGACCAATCATAACTTTAGATTATTTTCAAATTCACCAATGACTGACTTGCTGATTAATCAATCTAACATTAGACAGCTGGAGCAATTAAGAACCCAGAGCCAGATCAAGGGGTATCCTCCCTTCCTGAATGGTATGCAGATGTAACCACTTAGGAGATAACATCAGTGAGAAAATGCGAATAGCGTAGGACCCAGGTGTTAGATCCTTCAGTAAATCAGTTCCTCCCTTACCATAACTGTTCCTTTTGGACGCCTGTTAGTCTAGGGTTAAGGCAACAGAATTCCTTTCCCAGGGTCCTTGTGGCTTGTTGGTTTCCCACAAGGCTTCACTCCCTTACTTGACCAAGGAATGGCTTTTTAAGAATATACTAACTTTACTACACCAGGGATCATACCTGGTCCCTTCTGCGTGGGAAGGAGGTGCTCTACCACTGAGCCCAGCCGCCTTTAACTTAGATCAGTTAATTTCAGTGGGCCTGCTTTGAGTAAGACCAGCACTGGATACAACCCTCGAATTAAAAAAAAAATATCTTTTTTAAAAAATCAGCAAGTTTTTCTCCCAAATTCCATCTTTGCATGCCTCCTCGTTATTTCACATTTGGATGGTAAAAACTAGTGCCATTTATACTTCCCTCATTTGGGGTCGTTTGGACGCGGGTGGTGTTGTGGGTTAAACCACAGAGCCTAGGACTTGCTGATCAGAAGGTCGGCGGTTCGAATCCCCACGACGGAGTGAGCTCCCGTTGCTCAATCCCTGCTCCTGCCAACCTAGCAGTTCAAAAGCACGTCAAAGTGCAAGTAGATAAATAGGTTCCACTCTGGCAGGAAGGTAAATGGCGTTTCTGTGCACTGCTCTGGTTCGCCAGAAGTGGCTTAGTCATGCTGGCCACATGACCCGGAAGCTGTGTGCCGGCTCCCTTGGCCAATAAAGCGAGATGAGCGCCGCAACCCCAGAGTCGGCCACGACTGGACCTAATGGTCAGGGGTCCCTTTAACTTGCATGGCATAGCCTTCTTTTCTCACTGCTATTTCATTTGTCAACTTACAATGTGGTCGCCCTTTTGGACTTATTTGCACATTTAAAAATATGTGACACGTTTATTTGAGTTTCTATTATAGCATTTGTATAAAGTATCCTTCAAGCGTCGTAAAGGGATTTTGTCCTCTTAATTGTACCTTTCAGCTTCCTTTTAACTTCCTTTTAACTAATCCCACCATCCCCTCCCTTTATCCCCCCTCCTTTGAAGTTAAATATGACGGTGCTGGAATTTTGGGGCAATTTTCCACCCACATACATTTTGAATTTGATAGTGTTGTAACCACTGTTTCCAAGGAGTTCAATAATGCTTACATCTTGCACCAGATCCTGGACACTCCTCTTGATTAAATGAATGATTGCCACCTTTCTTTTCGGTTCTCTTAATGAAGGCTGCAGTTGTTTTGGAATAACTCCCACTGCAATAGATATGATTGAACTGCTGTATTGAGAAATATTGTTTCCTTGTCTTGGCCCCCTCAAACCTGGAGAAGCCAGTGGCAGGGTTTAGGGCTGCTTCTCCCTCTGCACTGAGACATTGCAGCTAAGGATAAAGCTGGGGTTTCCATGCCAGAGAATGTGGCTGGCAGGTAGTTGTAAGCTCTGGAACTGTAGCCCTTAGAAACTGACCACTATCAGCAGCAGGAGGGTCATAAATCAAGAGGGCCAAGGATTAAAGGACAGGAGGGTGGAAAGGACACATGTTTCTCACACTCATCCACCAGGAGTTTCTTCAAAGGTTTGTGTATCATCTGTATATTATACTTTAAAAAAATGCAGTTGGTTTTGGTGGGCAGGGCCTCCTTGCAATATTTTAAAGGGTTTTGTGGTTTTAATATGGATTTTAGCTGCCCAGAGCCATGGAGGTGGTGGTAGTGATACAAGTCAAATAAATATGCAATAACATGAAGGTACCACATATTCCAGGGATGTGGGTGGCGCTGTGGGTTAAACCAGAGAGCCTAGGACTTGCCGATCAGAAGGGTGAGCTCCTGTTGCTCGGTCCCTGCTCCTGTCAACCTAGCAGTTCGAAAGCACATCAAAGTGCAAGTAGATAAATAGGTACCACTCTGGCGGGAAGGTGAACGGTGTTTCTGTGCGCTGCTCTGGTTCTCCAGAAGCGGCTTAGTCATGCTGGCCACATGACCCGGAAGCTGTACGCCGGCTCCCTCGGCCAATAAAGCGAGATGAGCGCCACAACCCCAGAGTCGGCCACGACTGGACCTAATGGTCAGGGGTCCCTTTACCTTTTTACCATATATTCCTATGTTATTCTAACAGTTGTAGACATGAAATTCTTTTATGTCGTTTTGACAAGAAACAAGAAACCTTACATACTCCCATAGGCTCCAGTTCAGAGCTGGATATCTACTTGGTATGCTTGGTGGAAAGCCCTATTATGAAATAATGCACTGAATTTTTCATACATTATCCCTGTCCTAGATATTGCTTCCCTGCGCAACCCCCTTGCAAAAGGTTTCCCTGAACCCACTACAGCAGATCTACCTGCAGACACCATTTCCCCCCTGCATATTGATTTAATTCACTGAACTGGGATGATAGACTAGGTCTAGGCCCACTGAGATCTTGCCTGCCTGCCACTGTCATGGCAATCACCGGCTGCCGAGCTGCTATGTTAGGGAGTACTCATAAACATTCTAGGGATGGGGTGGTCATAGAATATTGTCAATAAAGGCAGTTGCTTTGGGGGCAAGGCAGAATACTTCCTGAGCTGGGAGAAAAACCTCTTTCAAGCAAACCTCTTTGGGATGGGTGGCTGTGAGATGGGAGCTTCAGGAGGCAGGGCAGAGAAGCTATGAAGTCTTGTGGGCAAGGAAGCCAAATCTTTAGCTATAGGCAGGGCTAATCATGTGTTTAGCGGGGGGTGGGGAGGCAATTGTCCCCCCCATCAAGTAAATATATATATATATTTAAACTAACTTACCAATTGTGTCTCAGATAACTTGGTTCGCCCCCCCCCAACATAATGCCTGCCCCCTCTAAAATAAATCCTGACTACGCCTATGGTAGGGACGCGGGTGGCGCTGTGGGTTAAAGCCTCAGCGCCTAGGGCTTGCCGATCAAAAGGTCGGCGGTTCGAATCCCCGCAGCGGGGTGCGCTCCCGCTGTTCGGTCCCAGCGCCTGCCAACCTAGCAGTTCGAAAGCACCCCTGGGTGCAAGTAGATAAATAGGGACCGCTTACTAGCGGGAAGGTAAACGGCGTTTCCGTGTGCGGCTCTGGCTCGCCAGAGCAGCGATGTCATGCTGGCCACATGACCCAGAAGTGTCTTTGGACAGCGCTGGCCCCCGGCCTCTTGAGTGAGATGGGCGCACAACCCTAGAGTCTGTCAAGACTGGCCCGTACTGGCAGGGGTACCTTTACCTTTACCTTTACCTTACGCCTATGGTGCTAGTCCATGATATTTTGATATCTGAGCCAGAAATCTAAGTTCTTCCCCGCCCCATTATTATGGAGCATGAGTCGCTAGGAAATTTCCCTGCATCTGTCTCATTGAAATGAAAGGGAGCAGTGCAAGAGTGAATGGCAGCTATTCCTTTCTATATATGAGAGTAAAGCAGTTCCCTCAAGAACACTAGTAGGGTTCAGATTGGTCTCAGTTAGCCTCAGCTTCTTGACAGCGGTGGGGTTTTCCTCTGGCCCAACAGTCTTGCCAATTGCAGCCTGTATATTTTCTTGCCCCAGAGGTCTTCTTAGCAGCGCTCTGTGAGAACCAACTCTTCTACTGAATGGTGTCATCCCAGTCCTTCATTTGCGCAACTCCACCCATCGGTTCTATATCTTGCTCACAACTTAATATGTGACAGTCCTGACGGAGAGTTGGTTTGCCTGCTTCCCAGTCCAAATACTCCATTCAGAATGTGGGAGAGGAGAGAAAGGATTTTTTGATTTTTGATTTTATTCAATATTTCTATTCTGCTTTTCCAATAACAAATATTGAGCTCAAAGCAGCTCACAATAATCACAAAGGGATTAAAAAACAGCAAACAATGCAATTGCTACACTATCAAACACAATAACATATACATGAAGCAAACAACAACAAATTCCAGGCCTTCCAAGTGTCCCTATTTATTTTCCAGGGATAGTCCTAGATTTAAAGAAGCCAGTTTCTGACCAGATTCTGGGATGTCCCATTTTTCTTTAGGATGTCCCTATTTTCATTGGAGAAATGTTGGAGAGTACAGAGACATGAGAGCCCACCAAGCCAAGGAGATAAGTAACTATACAACCTTTAGAATACATCTGAAGGCAGCCATGTATAGGGAAGTTTTTTTAAAAATGTTTAATGTTTTATTTTGTTTTTATATATGTTGGAAGCCACCCGGAGTGGCTGGGGCAACCCAGTCAGATGGGTGGGGTATAATAATAATAATAATAATAATAATAATAATAATAATAATAATTATAATGGACTAGGACATCCCTATTTTCATTGGAGAAATGTTGGAGGGTATGTTAATTCATCAAAATGATTAATACAATTCAACAAAGTCAGAGCAATTCGAAATATCAGAAAGTATAAAAAAATCATTCATCAACATTATTAAAGGAGGCTGTAATGTTTTACAGTGGTACCTCGGGTTAAGTATTTAATTCGTTCCGGAGGTCTGTTCTTAACGTGAAACTGTTCTTAACCTGAAGCACCACTTTAGCTAATGGGGCCTCCTGCTGCCGCCACACCACCGGAGCAAGATTTCTGTTCTTATCCTGAAGCAAAGTTCTTAACCTGAAGCACTATTTCTGGGTTAGCGGAGTCTGTAACCTGAAGCGTCTGTAACCTGAAGCGTATGTAACCCAAGGTACCACTGTATTTTGTTTGTTTGTTCCTCCAATTCTGCCAAAAAGACATAAATATATTTATGTATGCTACCATTGCATCAAGTATACTTTTAGCACAGAAATGGAAACAGCAGGAACTTACAGCGTTGGAAGAATGGCAGATGAAGATGACTGAATATGCCGAACTGGCGAGACTGACGGGGGAAATCCGAAACCAACGTGACGAACTGTTTGAAAAGGACTGGAGTAAATTTGTACAATATATGAAGGAACATTGTAAACATTTGAAAACATTTGCAGGATTGATTTAAAATATTTTGTTAGGTTATGATTTAATACCTGTTTATAAATATTAGAAGGAAGTTTTTTAAGTCTGGACATAAGGTAAATAGGGTGATTTAGATATGCTAAGATAAAAGTGATTACATATGGAAGTTAGGGAGGGGGTGGGAGGAAGTCAAAGCTCAATTTGAGCAAAGATATATGTGATGAAGACATTCTATTTATAAAGGAAAAAAGAAAAATAATAATAAATATTATATTATTATTTTTAAAATAAATTCTGCCAAGCAGACCCAGGTTCCTGGGGCGGGTGGAGGAAACAACTCGCTCCATCTTAGCAGCCATGGTCTTGCCTTCGGGAGTGGCAGGAAGGGAGCATAGCTATTCCAAAGTTGATCCCATGATTGGGGGCTGAGAAAAGTGGTGGGACAAAGTATTCCCCCTTCTAGTAAAGGTAAAGGGACCCCTGACCATTAGGTCCAGTCATGACCAACTCTGGGGTTGCGGCGCTCATCTCTCTTTATTGGCCGAGGGAGCTGGCGTACAGCTTCTGGGTCATGTGGCAGGCATGACTAAGCCGCTTCTGGCAAACCAGAGCAGCACACGGAAATGCCATTTACCTTCCCGCTGGAGCGGTACCTATTTATCTGCTTGCACTTTGACGTGCTTTCGAACTGCTAGGTTGGCAGGAGCAGGGACCGAGCAACAGGAGCTCACCCCGTCGCGGGGATTCAAACCACTGACCTTCTGATCAGCAAGTCCTAGGCTCTGTGGTTTAACCCACAGCACCACCTGTGTCCCTACATTGCCCCTTCTATCACTCCCCAAAACAGGCCATTGGTTGGTAGTCAGAGAGAGGCATATCATCTCCAATTCATTGCCTCTTTCTCAGTGCTTCCCTGAGTGACGATTCCGGTTGAGAATGCTAACTAGAGCATGACAGGACACTTTCAAACCTGTTCATTGTTTTAATGGGCACTGACTTAGAAAGGATGCACACAGAGGTCCGCATGTTACATCAAGGCCTGGCGTATCTTTGGCAAATGAATATGTGCACACACACTTGCGCAAAAACGTGTTGGGCCTGCTCGCATTCCAGTTTGTATGGAAAAATATCTGTAAAATGCTTAATCATTAGGAGCAATAAGTAAACTGATGTGCCTGGCTAAATTTAACAAGGTGTGTAAAACCATAAAGGGCTTGGTTATGCTGAAGGGACCTTCCAGGTGCTGCTTGTTAAAATTCCTCCCTTGAATGGAAGACTGGGTCGTCTGCAGCATGGTGGAAAGAGTTAATGTTGCTGACAGAGTCCTCTGCCCATCCCTTTACCCTGTTTTTTTTTTTAAACACACACAGACAGCGTCAGGCTGCATGGTGCCTTTCAATTTTTGAACATTTAGAATGCTGAAATGTAAAGAAAAAGAAGGGACCTTTTATCATATGTGGTGGGAATGTAGAGAAATTTTTAAAAAATTGGGAAATGATATACAATGAATTGAAAAAAATGTTTAAAATGACATTTGTAAAAAAAAACCAGAAGCATTTTTGTTTGGGACCTGCCAAGAAAAACAAAGAATTTATTCATGTATGGTACAACAGCGGCAAGAGTCTTGATAGCACAAGGATGGAAGAATGAGGAAATCCCAACGAAAGAACAGTGGCAAGAAAAATTGATGAGCTATGCGGAGTTGGCTAAATTGACATACAAACTGCAGGACAAGGACAACTGTGACTTTAAGGAAGAATGGGGACTTTTAACAGATTATCTAACCCCCCCCCCCAAATGAACTGGACTCCTTGGCAGGTTTTGAATAAACATACACAAATTTATTGGTTGATAACATGTTAGATAGATAATATGTGCTGAGAAATCAGAAAGAGGAGCTGAGGGGAGTCCTTGGTGTGGGGGGCGGGGAGGGAAGGATAGAAGGGAGGGAGTTAAAAAAGCCAATGCAATTCTGGGCTGCATCAATAGGAGTATAGCATCTAGATCAAGGGAAGTAATAGTGCCACTGTATTCTGCTCTGGTCAGACCTCACCTGGAGTACTATGTCCAGTTCTGGGCACCACAGTTCAAGAAGGACACTGACAAACTGGAACATGTCCAGAGGAGGGCAACCAAAATGGTCAAAGGCCTGGAAACAATGCCTTATGAGGAACGGCTAAGGGAGCTGGGCATGTTTAGCCTAGAGAAGAGGAGGTTAAGGGGTGATATGATAGCCATGTTCAAACATATAAAAGGATGTCACATAGAGGAGGGAGAAAGGTTGTTTTCTGCTGCTCCAGAGAAGCGGACACGGAGCAATGGGTCCAAACTACAAGAAAGAAGATTCCACCTAAACATTAGGAAGAACTTCCTGACAGTAAGAGCTGTTCGACAGTGGAATTTGCTGCCAAGGAGTGTGGTGGAGTCTCCTTCTTTGGAGGTCTTTAAGCAGAGGCTTGACAACCATATGTCAGGAGTGCTCTGATGGTGTTTCCTGCTTGGCAGGGGGTTGGGCTCGATGGCCCTTGTGGTCTCTTCCAACTCTATGATTCTATGATTCTATGAGTAGAAAGGGGGGAAATTATTGTAAGCAATTGCCGTATTTTTCGTCCCATAGGACGCACCGGCCCATAGGATGCACCCAGTTTTTTTGGGGGGAAATAAAGCAAAAAAAATTTCCTTTATTTTCCCCCCAAAACCAGGTCGGGGAACAGCGGGATGGCAGTGCTGCACCTCCCCGCTGTCCCTCGAGCTTGTGGGGCTGTCCGATGTCTGCCCGAAGCGCAGGGCGCTCTGCTTCAGCGCGCCCCATGCTCCGTGCAGCAGGCTGTTATCCGCAGCCTAGGGAGCCCTGCGGGACCTTCCACAGGGCTCCCCAGGCTGTGGATAGCTTCCCGAAGCGTGGAGTGCTCTGCTTCAGGGCGCCCCGTGCTTTGGCAAGCAGGCTGCTATCCGCAGCCTCGGGAGCCCTGCGGGACCTCCCGCAGGCTCCCCAGGCTTGCTGATAGCTTCCTGAAGCCTGGAGAGCGAGAGGGGTCGGTGCGCACCGACCCCTCTCGCTCTCCAAGCTTCAGCGAAAGCCTGCATTCGCCCCATAGGACGCACACAGATTTCCCCTTCATTTTTGGAGGGGGGGGAGTGCGTCCTATAGGGCGAAAAATACGGTATATGGTTTGATAGTTTGTTATGTTGAAACTGCTAATAAAAATATATTTTTTTAAAAAAATAGAATGCTGAAATGTGACCTTTTCAAATAATCTCTCTCTCTGTGTGTTTGTGTATAAATTGTAGATGTTTGTAGGAGAATGCTAATGTTTTATATCAAGTCTTAATTGTATGATGTATATATGCTTACGTTCTTAAATGCAATCACCTGGGGACACAGGTAGCAAGTGACTACTACTTATGATATAATGTGCAAAAAACGGGTATTGTCCATTATTTACTATGTTGCTTACCCTACCTAACAACTGGTTGCTCCAGAACATTGTTGAGAATTGCCTGGGGTGGGACACCTAGGCTCGCAAACCTGGGAGACCTGAATTCAAATTCTCACTCAGTCATGGTGAACCTCACTGGGTGACATTGGGCCAGTCACTGATTTGCAGCCTTACATACTTCACAGGGTTCTTGTGAGAATAAAATGGGGAGGGGAGGAATCATGTGTGGCCACCTTGGAGGAAGGGTAATAATGTAATAATAAAATGCAATAACAAAGGTAAAAATAAAAGCAACTTTTCCCCCACAGAAAGTGTATTATTTGAACAGAAAGGACAATGATAATGATATAATGTCTGTTTTAGAATCTGCTTTCACTGTCCCCTCCCCCCCAAAATAATTAAATTAAACTGGATTTGGGGGGGGTGTATTTAAAGACCCCTCATAATTTGAGGTTTATGGCACTGCTGTCATACCAGAGATCTGAACTGGTCACTTGCAAATGGCTTTCCTCTGCTCCCTCTTCTGTTCCTCCCCTCTCTCTTTGGACTCCCTCCATTCATGTGAAATTAGGCCAAAGGCCAGATGTAGTTCTTGGTCTGCAGGTTGCTGACCCCTGGCTTAAATGTGAATAGTAGCAGTTTAAACTTTATATGAAACAATCTAGGAAATAAGTGAAGAGAATCACAAAGAGATGTAACATGATTACTGCACGAAGCAGAGAAAATAAGGGATTGTATCCATCATTAACCCTGCTCAGAGTAGACCCATCGCAACTAGTGGGCATGGCTAGCTTCCACCCATTACTTTCGATGGGTCTACTCTGAGCAAAGCCGAGCCGGAAACAAACCAATCGAATGTGACTGAGAAGCATTTCCTCTGGCCTTGTGCTGATATAAAAAGCCCAAGGACTATAACAAGGTTCATATTTCTTTGCTGCTGACACAGCTCTATCCATCATTAATCTCATGTGCTTTTGTGAAGAGATCTTGGCAGCCTTCTTCGATGTTTGTGCCGAAATGTCATTCAGGGACATTCCACAAAAGTGAAGATTCCACAAATGCTGGACACTACACTTCTATACCTCCATCTCTCCCCACTGCCGACTAGAACCAATTTTTTCACCCTGTCCCAAATGCATCCAACCAAAGGGACTTGTTTATCCAAGTTCTTTGCAAGCACCTTGAAAGCTTTTTCTTTTTTTAAGCTCCCCGTGTAAAAGGGCCAACCACAAAAACAACTTTTCCTGGAGTGATTCTTTTCTAAACTGGAATTTGCTTGGGCTCAGTTCCATTTGGAAGCTTCTTCTTGGTGGTTTGTTCATGTGATCTCAGCTGTCCTGAGGCTGAGTTAAGGCAGTCTGCACATGCTCCAAGGCACTTGTAGCTCCCTTCACATGTCCCAAGGTGAGGTGTAGCAGAAAAAACGGGATTAAGCCCAGGTGTAATTTAAGCCCTGATTTTACTCCATTGGGTTTTTTGTTTTGTTTTGTTTTTAAAGAAACTACACTGGAAGTGAAAATTCATCTGGATTTCCCAGGAGAAACCATGAGAAGAGTCCGAGGTATGTTTTTGCATGTTTAAAGGTAAAGGGACCTGTGACCATTAGGTCCAGTCATGACTGACTCTGGGGTTGCGGCACTCATCTCGCTTTATTGGCCGAGGGAGCCGGCGTACAGCTTCCGGATCATATGGCCAGCATGACTAAGCCACTTCTGGTGAACCAGAGCAGCGCACGGAAACACCATTTACCTTCCCGCTGGAGCGGTACCTATTTATCTACTTGCACTTTGATGTGCTTTCGAACTGCTAGGTTGGCAGGAGCAGGGACCGAGCAACGGGAGCTCACCCCGTCGCGGGGATTCGAACCGCCGACCTTCTGATCAGCAAGTCCTAGGCTCTGTGGTTTAACCCACAGCACCACCAGCGTCCCTTTTGCATGTTTAGGTAGAGACAAATTTAGCTCTTTTTGTGAGAAAGCTCATTGAAATTCATGCACACCCATACATGCAGTTGGGCAGTTTATTATGTATGTCTTCCTTTGGTCTTGAAGTACTGAGAGGATACCATAAGCAGACATACAGTGGAACCTCTACTCACAACCACAATCTGTTCCTGAGGCCTGTCCTTATGGTGAAATGGGTTACTGGTAGAAGCGCCGTTTTGCGCCGGCTCATTCGCTGGCAGCCCGCTTCTGCATGTGCGCGAATCGCAGCAAACCTGGTGTTTACTTCTGGGTTTGCCGCGATCACGACTTGGAACGGGCCTAGGCAGAATGTAAAATAGAGACAAGTAGAACCTGCAACAAAATGTTGCAGCATGTGTTGCTCCTATTCCAGGTTCCATCCATTCAGTCATGTCCTTTTCCATGATACCTCTTCCTCCCCCACCCCAACAGACACTCAGTGTTCTGTGGCTACTGAGCATGCTCAGTCCTCATTGAGCTGTTTTGGGGTCCCTGGTCCTATTGTTTGAGTAGAAGTGGCTCTCCAGGGTTTCAGTCAGGGGTCTTTTCCAACCTTACCTGGAAATGCCCAGAATTGAATCTGGAACTTTCTTCATGCTTTGCAACCAAGGTTGCATGCACCTGATACAATTAATGCACATTGAAATTATGTTGCAATTATGTTGCTTTCCCTGGCACAAGAAAAATTTGTATTGTAGTTGACTCCTCACAGAGGTAAAATCCCCAGCACCCTTAACAAAATGTCAGTTCCCAGGATTCTTTGGGGTAAGCCATATGTGGGTGCCTGCAGCATGGGCATAGCCAGGATTTTTGCTGGGGGGGTCAGGACATTTGTGGGGGAGAAAAGGGTAGGATATGAATGGGGTAACTGTGCCCTGAAGGACCAGGTGCGCAGCCTGGGAGTCATTTTGGACTCACAGCTGTCCATGGAGTCACAGGTTAATTCCTTGTCCAGGGCGGCTGTCTACTAGCTCCACCTGGTATGCAGGCTGAGACCCTACCTGCCCGCAGACTGTCTTGCCAGAGTGGTGCATGCTCTAGTTATTTTCCACTTGGACTACTGCAATGCGCTCTACGTGGGGCTACCTTTGAAGGTGACCTGGAAACTGCAATTAATCCAGAATGCAGCAGCTAGACTGGTGACTGGGACTGGCCGCCGGGACCACATAACACCGGTTCTGAGAGATCTGCATTGGCTCCCAGTATGTTTCCGAGCACAATTCAAAGTGTTGGTGCTGACCTTTAAAGCCCTAAACTGCCTCGGTCCTGTATACCTGAAGGAGCATCTCCACCCCCATTGTTCAGCCCAGACACTGAGATCCAGCGCCGAGGGCCTTCTGGCGGTTCCCTCATTGCGAGAAGTGAGGTTGCAGGGAACCAGACAGAGGGCCTTCTCGGTGGTGGCGCCCACCCTGTGGCACACCCTCCCTTCAGATGTGAAGGAAATAAGCAGCTATCCTATCTTTAAAAGACATCTGAAGGCAGCCCTGTTCAGGGAAGTTTTTAATATTGAACGCTGTACTGTTTTTAACATTTGATTGGGAGCCGCCCAGAGTGGCTGGGGAAACTCAGCCAGATGGGCAGGGTATAAATAATAAATTATTATTATTATTATTATTATTATTATTATTATTATTATTAAAGGCAAATTCAGAGTTTTGAAATCTTCTCTGCATGAATGACGCACGCCTTACTATCCCACACAACAGGAATGTCATGGCAGGGCAGTCTCACTAGTTGCAGAAATGATTTATGGATGGTATCTGGCTATAACTATGCTGGGCTGGCTCCAAATTTGAAGGGAACCTCAAGCAAAGTGTCTTCTGTTGGGCCTCTAAGAAAAATGGAGAGAGAGAAAAAGAGAGAATCTGGTTCTCAAAAGTGCCAACAAGTAAGATTTATTACCGCATAACCTTTTGGGCCAGAAGTTCCTTTTTCAAAAGCAATCTTAAATTTGCAAATTCTTTAGACTGTTGGAAGCAGCCTTGGTAATATGCTGCCCTGTGCAAGACCATTTGATGCCCCCCCCCAAGCCCTCGTGGTGCCAGCTTACGAGTGGGCTTTGGAAAGGAGGTGTGAGGCTCTGGAAGGGTCCTAGGTGTGTAGCCAAGAAGGGCACCTTCTCAAAGCCTGGGAAGCAATTGCCCAGGTTTGGGAAGAAGGAAGAAGGACTCCTGGACCCTGCCAGAACCCTGATGCCTTTTTCCTGAACTGGGCAAGCTCTTCCCAGGCTCTGAGAAGGTGCCCTCCTTGGCTGCACACCCAGTGTGCCCGTGCCACTCACACTGCCCTAAATCCTTGCCTGCTGCCTATCTAGCACCATAGGGAAGGCTTAAGAAATTATGCATTTTTTTATTTTATAGCCCTACATTTCTACCTTTTACCCAATACTGCTGTTTTTTTTTAAAAAAGAACATCACAACAATTGCAATGCAAGGTAAAACAACTTCGTATGTTGAGCAGCTTCCAGTATCAATACAGTTTGCCTTGAAGACCCTCCTTGTGGGTTGTGCCCTAACTCCCATGTTCTGCTGATTAATGTTAGTGTGACAATAATACAGTGGTACCTCTGGTTATGTACTTAATTCGTTCCGGAGGTCCGTTCTTAACCTGAAACTGTTCTTAACCTGAAGCACCACTTTAGCTAATGAGGCCTCCTGCTGCCGCTGTGCCGCCAGAGCACAATTTCTGTTCTCATCCTGAAGCAAAGTTCTTAACCTGAAGCAATATTTCTGGGTTAGCGGAGTCTGTAACCTGAAGCGTATGTAACCCGAGGTACCACTGAATCAGTACCTGAATGCTCTGGTTTGTTTATGTCTGAAACTCCCAAGCACAACTATTATTTCAGGGCTGGGGAACCTGTGGCTTTCTGGATTTTGCAATGTGTGACTACAACTCCCATACAACATGGGTCAAAAGGTTTCTGCCATCAATGTTCTCCTGCTCTTTGACCCCCCTAAATAGCAGATTATCCACAAGCAGACCAAGAGTTTAGAAACAGGAACAGAAAAATTGGCAATTTGTGTAATCAAACTGGAGTTAGGATAATCTTCTTGAGAATTATGTCCCCTCCCCTCCAGTCATCGTTTTGGCTCTTCTCAAAACCAAGGAACTTCAAGACTTGGAGAGGGCCTGAAGGAGCAACAAAGGTCTTGGTCTGTGCATCAACATGGCCTTGGTTTTTGCCCTACTTGAATTGCCACATCATGGTGACCTTCTGTAGGTGCTGTTGCCTCTTTTGTGCTTGTGCAAGCACCTACTCCAGGGAAAAGCCCTTGTAGAAACTGGTGGAAACCCATGACACTGTTTCTCGAGACCCATTCCATATATATTTTATTGAGCTCATTCAGCTGCATTAGTTCACTCGGAGGCAAAACCATTCAGTCAAGATAGTTGTTCTAACTTCTTTCCAACAGTAATAAAATGCAAAAATGAGTCAAGCATCTACATCTTGCACAATGAAACTCCTTGGTTAATAAGGAATAAGGAATGTTGGTGCTAAGCCCATCATATCGTCCCCAAACCACCAACAGGTCTTTGGCTGGTGTTGGCTATGCTCCCGTAGCTTGGATTTACTAGTGCTCACCTGTCGAATCACAGGATTCTCCAGGCAGAATACCTCCATTAGGATGGACACTTACCCATTGCCAAGAAGGAGGAAGTACTGTCTATCATCTTTCCAAAAAAGAGAAAGAATGGCACTAATTTGCATAACTTTTGCATATGCTAATTTATATGTATGAATGGATATTTAGAATTAATTACTCTAATTGAAGTAGGAATATAATACATCTCACCATATCAAATAAGAAGGTGATCAGGTGACCTGTGTGCCTGCTCTGCTTGCTGCCCAGCTGCTCAATGCTGATGGGCAATTTCAAGGTCCCTGCTGCCCTCCCTTGTTAGGAAACCTTATCTTTATATTTAAACTGGACTTGGACTTGGACAGATATCCTCCTCCAGCTGTCAGCTGCCCAGTACTAATTACCACTGTATGGCATCAATGCAATGTGGCCATAAAACAACAGCATTACATGTCAGCTAACAAATACTGTCAAATGCTAAATAGCTGCCTAATGACAAGCTTCCCTGGAAAAGAGCTTGCACACCCACTGTTGAACTTCGCCTGTAATATTCAGCCTAAGAAGAAGAAGAAGAAGAAGAAGAAGAAGAAGAAGAAGAAGAGAGGAAGCGTTTGGATTTGATATCCCGCGTTTCACTCCCTTTAAGGAGTCTCAAAGCGGCTAACATTCTCCTTTCCCTTCCTCCCCCACAACAAACACTCTGTGAGGTGAGTGGGACTGAGAGACTTTGGAGAAGTGTGACTAGCCCAAGGTCAACCAGCAGCTGCATGTGGAGGAGCGGAGACACGAACCCGGTTCCCCAGATTACGAGACTACCGCTCTTAACCACTACACCACACTGGCTGCTGTTTGCTTTCTAGGCTACCCTCTCAATTTACAATAAGTGATGGGGAACCCCAACAGTGTCTCACATGTATAAGGTTGTGCAAGACTTTTTGTGGTAAATAATTCAATTCATTTTTGTTAACAAACACCTCATTTATTAGATTTGCATACATTCCACTATTAATTTGTTAAATCCTTTATTTTATTTGGTTATTTTTTATTTGAGAGAAAACCTGCTGTTGTTCCAGGCCATTAGTGGAAAATAAAATTGTGATAGTTACAAAAAAAGCCCTCTCCCTCAAAAAAACCCCACAGATACACATTGCCGCAATGTTTAGGTTATTCTGTGATTTAGAAAATGGTGGCCTCCAGGTGACAGATGCTGGAAGGATTTCTGCTGCCACCAGATAAGGTAAGTAACCCCTCCCAATGAATGAGGAATGGGTATGTATGTGATAATGGAAATTTGCCTCATAACAAATAACAGTAACAAATGGGTATGATTGTTAGCATTTTGTAATGTATGAAAACTGAGCCCCATCATGCAGTTGAAAATGTCATTCATTACAAAATGAATGTGCACCGCTGATAAGGTGTTTCACTCAGCCGTATGCTGAGGTTCTTTGGCAAAGAATTCAAGGTGGAAAGTGTTTCCCAGAGGAAGAGAATTTGGTAACTGCTACAACATATTGCTATAGATTTAGGGGTCCCTCACCACCCTCACCTGGCTGGAAGCCACATCATCCTAGGATGGAGAACAATAGCACAGGGACAGGGGCAGCCCAATACATTGTGGTATCTAGGCAGACCCCTACATGATGCCCCCTCTCCACCGGGGAAGAAGGGGTGAGAGAAGATTGACATTGGGAACAAGGAAGGAAGGAAGACTGACGTCAGCTGCTTCAATAACTCCTGCCACCTGAGGCAGTTGCCTCACCTTGCCTTATGGGTGGGCCGGCGCTGGTCAGAGGAGTTATTGTTGGAGGAAGAGTTTTGGCTGATGCTGGAAACTGGAGACACTCTGTGCTGGATCCAAAGCTATGACTTGGGGA
This sequence comes from Podarcis tiliguerta, assembly GCF_965153285.1. Classification (NCBI taxonomy): domain Eukaryota; kingdom Metazoa; phylum Chordata; class Lepidosauria; order Squamata; family Lacertidae; genus Podarcis; species Podarcis tiliguerta. The sequence continues at coordinate 20,799,100 of NC_139546.1, read as the reverse complement.
TCTCCCTGGTAACCCAATGCCAAGATTTGTGGAGTGTTAATGCTGTGAGCCCCCCTATCCTATGCTAAGGTTGAATATATGTGTGGATTAAACCATATATCCATATATCCTGAAGACACCACAGTCTCCACTGACATTCATTCAAACCTTCCTTCCTGAGCCCCCCTATCCTATGCTAAGGTTGAATATATGTGTGGATTAAACCATATATCCTGAAGACACCACAGTCTCCACTGACATTCATTCAAACCTTCCTGCCAAGGAAACTAAACTCTGGATGGGCACAGGCATTCCTGAAGCATCTCACTGCTCAGAGATTGGGGCGTGAGTAACAATAGTTAGCCGTGAAATAGCAAGCGAGCTGTCAAATACAGTCAAATACCGAATCACAGATATCAAATACTCAGATAAAATATAATTAGTTTTCAAATACAGATCTAAGTTACAAGCATTCAGAGAGTTGCTGGACAGCAGGCCATGGACATTTGTAGCAGAGGAGAATTTTGGGAAGCAAATCCATTGCCATTCTCTACTGCAAACTTTGGGTGTTCTGAAATGCATCCATTTACATTCACTCCTAGGCATAAATGTGAAGTGCTCACATTGGGGACAGTGTGGTAAAGAAGGAAATACTTTCCCTCCATTTCTAGCAATGGGTAACCTGTGGGAATTAGACTTTAGTTCCCATTTACAGAGTATGCAGAAGGCAGGCCTGGACTGCTTGACCCTTTATTTCTCTTTTCCCTCTTATAACGCAGACTGCGCTGTGGTCTAAACCACTGAGCCTCTTGGGCTTGCCGAAGGTTGGCGGTTCGAATCCCCATGACAGGATGAGCTCCCATTGCTCTGTCCCAGCTCCTGCCAACCTTACAGTTTGAAAGCACGCCAGTGCAAGTAGATAAATAGGCACCACTGCAGCAGGAAGGTAAACGGTGCTTCTGTGCTCTCTGATTTCTGTCACGGTGTCCCTCTGTGGACAAATGTTGGCTCCCTCGGCCTGAAAGCAAGATGAGCACCACAACCCCATAGTCGCCTTTGACTGGACTTAACCATCCAGGGATCCTTTACCTTTTACCCTCTTATAAAAACTACGCAAGACACTCTCGTTTAAAGAATATGTAACTTTGACTTAGCGTACTTGCAGTTGCGGATTAAATATATATACAATGCAGGCGGTTGTTTCTTTTAGTTGCTAAAACATCTGACATAGATTAACCTGTTACAGACAACTAACATTTACAGACTGACTGATATGCTGACTCTGATCAGGGCAGACAGCAGCACTATACAACATACTTGCTGCTCTAACGGTTCAGACTCACAAGACTGTTAATAACTGAACCAACTGAAATAACTGCCACAGAGTACATGACATCACAGCAGTCCTACAACCCTTTCAAACATTAACCCTTTACATATGCATTTTGGATGCTAACATCCCACACAGGCTTCATCCTCTCCAACAGGGATCTCACAAGGGTGCAATTTGTCTCTATATGTAAAGTATGCAGAGATCCACTGCAGCATGGTCTTTGCAATATGCCGTTCCGCACAGGCATTGTGTAGTAATATAACAACACAGGGCCATATATCAATAGTCTGTCACCGAATGATTTTCATCCAACACGCAACTAAGCATGGTCTTTTCCAGGAGGTTTCAAAAAGTGTATGTGAGATTTGTGGAAAGCAGGATTTTATTTGTGTGTTTGGGAATTCTGGGTTATTGTTGTTGAAGAAAATATCACTTCAATAAGTCTTCCCTGAAAGCCACTATGGAAAATGGGCTTTTGGCCACCCTGGCTGTGCTACTGTGGTATTTTAAATTTTTGTGTGTGTGGAGGGAGGGAGGGGGGATGTGGCTCCACTCCCTAAAAAGCTGGAGAATACAAGTGGGTCCAGAAGAATGGAATTTTGCCTTGTAAAAAAAAAAAAAAAACTACTCCAGAAAAGCTGGTGTATGATGACTACCAGATGCTTCTCTGATTTTATCCTTCATCTCTTCCAGAGGTATATATTGGCTGTGTCTGGGGTATTTCTCTTTTCCCAGACAGAAATCATTTCCGGCTTTATCGAAGTAGTAGCACTTTTCTCAGAGGGAGGCAACCTCAGACATCAGCTTGAATTCACTGTTTTGCTAGAGATTCTTAAGGCAAACTGTACAGGTCCAGACTCCCGCTGGCAAAAGTGTATCTGTTTTGCTCCCTGCAGTGGGTTCTGAAAGTTCTTGCAGTTCAGAATTTATTGCAGCTATTCGCTAGTCATAAAGCAGCATAGCCATGGCCAGCCATGAGCCTAGCAGGAGGTAAGCAGACACTAATGAGAGCCTGGTACTGGACCAGCTCCAAGTCCAAGGGGGCCCTGACACAGTCCTCCATAAATGATGGTGACAGTAAAGGTGCTCTAAGGATGGCTGGGAGCTTTGCATTTTAAGTTCATGCAATGCTGCAGAGAGGACCCAGTGCAACATTACTCCAGGGCATTCTGGTAAATTTAAATGATGGCTCACAGACTCAGCCTAGGATGAGGTATCCAGAGCAGGCATTAGTGCTGGTGGGCCCTGTGATGGCTGTCTTTGGAGAATAATAACACTACTACTACTACTACTACTACTACTACTACTACTACTAGCAGCTTCCAGCAAAATATAAAAACATAATAAAACAGCAAACATGTAGGACTTTAAAGGTATGTGCTAGCTAGCACCTTAAAACTGTGCCTAGAATTGAATGGGCAGCAACTCCAGTTCTTTCAAAATGTCAGGAAAATCCACCAGGCTGAACCTCTTAAAATTTTGGCAGGTGATTTCTGTCCTCATTATACCTTATCACTGTCAACCCTACATCTGAGTCCTGTGACTTACTAGGCAAAGCCCAAACGAATTCATGCCTATCTTCATTGCTATGAGGACTCCAGCCCATGAGAGAGAGAGAGAGAGAGAGAGAGATCTTTTTCTCCATCTTCCAACAATAATAAAAATCAGCAAAAGCAATGCCATCAATAATCACAAGACTGAAAAATATGAAACAGTGGCACAATAAAACAGTCAAGCACCAGAGGACAGAGGAAAATGGAAGCTAAAAACAGACTCACAAAACATATGACGCTACCTTGTGCTCAGTCAGGCTGCTTGGATGCATTGACTGGCACTGTTGACGATATGAATGGCAGCAGCTTTCTGGAATCATACTGCCAAAGTAGAAGTGCCTGTCAGATGGGTTATTTTGCATCTAACCTGTAGGGTTGTAGTTGTTTTAATGCCAGCTGCAGCCAGCTGGCTCTTCTCTTCTGGCGCCACTTTACAACTTAAAAAGAAAGAAAATAACCATTCCAAGCACATGCAGTTTCACATTTTAAACTCACTGAAATCATAGTATCATGGTGACTAGAGAAATAAAATGGAGTTTGCCTATGCTGAATGGTATTTATTTGGGAACAAGCAGCATTTTGCCCCAACTGTAAAGTGTTTCTAAAAATAAGAAGGGGTGATGTGGGGTGTGTTTGCTGCCACCCCCATATGTCTCTCTCAGGAAATGGGTGAGGTCACCCCAGAATGCTCCCTGAGAAATTCATGATTGCTGTGCACATTTTGAATTGAGCCAAAGCGACTTCATCCATCAGTACACCCAGAGTTACTCTAGACCATTTCCATACATCTACGGGTGTTTCCTTGGTGTTTTCTGTGGAATAACTACCTTTCATTCAGTCACTTTATACATAGGAAACTGCCTTATATGGAGTCAGAACTTTGGTTCATCTAGTCTGGTGTTGTTGACCCCGAATGGTTCTCTTGGTTTTCAGACAGGAGTTTTTACCAACTGTACCTAGATACACCAGGGAATCTTTTGAACATGGGACCTCTTGCAGGATTGGCCACTGAGGTATTGCATGATCTACGTGATCTCAAATCATTGCCCTCTGGTGCTTTTCTTGTGCTTTCTCTGTCTTTTCTCAGCAGCGGGGGGGGGGGGATAAAAGGCATCGTTTTGATATGTGCAATGATATATCGAGATGTTGAACCAGTCAACATACACCTGTATAATTACCTTTCCTGTAGGTGCCTTTTTCGGAATACTTCCATTGATCTTTTACATTATACTTTCCCACCTATATAGCTCAGTTGGTTAGAGCATGGTGCTGATAACACTGAGGTTGCAGGTTCAATCTCTGTATGGAACAGTCACATATTCCTGCATTGCAAGGGGTTGGACTAGAGTCCGGCCTTTCTCTGTGGGTCCCCAGATGTTGATGAACTACAACTCCCATCACCCCTAGCTAGCAAGGTCAGAGCTCAGGGATGATGGGAGTTGTAGTCCAGCTACCTCTGGGGACCCACAGGTTGAGAACCACTGGACTAGATGATCCTCAAGGTCCTTTCCAACTCTACAATTCTATGATCTTTTAATATTCCAGAGGTAGCCAACCTGGCAACTTCCATATTATGATGGACTATCATTCTCATCATCCCTGACCATTGGCCATGCCGGCTGGGACTGAAGGTGTTCTACTGCAAATTTTAAAGCATGTTTCAAAAAACCTCCACTGCCTTTCTTGTATTTCCAGTTGGCACCATTTTACCACCATTTTAAATAAGGGTTCTAGTGTTATTTTTTGGTCTACTATTGAATGTTGAAGGTAAGCACTGAAACTTGAGTGGTGTTTTAGTGCAAATTTTTAAAAACTGTTTTGCAAGCAGGTTTCAAAATGGCATCCTCAGGTGAAATGTCCCTCCCCAATGCCAGCAGTCATGCCCACCAGTGTGAATGAGATGTAGCAGAGGAAACTACAACAAAACCACAATACCACTCAAAGTGTGGAACATCAGTTGCAATTCCATTCACAGAAGAAGGGCAAAGACTGGACAGGGCTTGGAGCTGCCCATATGAAGCCAATCTAAGGTTTAATTGGCATGCAGACTTGCAGAAAATAACCACTGATCATCTCTAGGTCATCCCATGCCAACAGAACTTGTGTTTGAAGAACGTGGGCAGTGACTTGTAAGAGATGGAAAGCTTCATATTACATCCATAATGTGCACAACAGAAATTAATACAAACAGCCATAACATGATGTTTTTTTATAGAGCTTGGTCCTGTCAAGTCTTATTTATTTAGCCTTTGATATTCTGTTTTAATTTAATTAAATGGGGTGGAAGAATATATCAGTGTCATGGTGGGACAATTTCATCAACAGCTGCTAATGATTCATTTCGTACATTGCCACACACACATATATCATACTGGATTAGGTTGGCCCTTAGCATTGAGACAATTATTTCTCATTAGTGGTCACCAGCAAGATTTCCCATGGCTTTTAGGTGACTATAATTTTCAAATTTAACAAACCTCTCAATTCCCCTTCCTTTTCTTGTAAAACACACACACACACACACACACAGAGAGAGAGAGAGAGAGAGAGAGAGAGAGAAAACCATGACTGTTACAGAAACAAAGAAAGAGGGTGGTTAGGCCTGGTAAGCCTTTAAACTGAAGAAAAGAGGTTGAGGATGTATACTGGAATGAGTCCCACAATCTAAATGACACCTATTCTCACTCTGCAGCTGTGTTGATCACATCTGTGCTACACATCTGCTGTACAGATGTGTGAAATCAGCATAAGGGTAGTGTCTACATCCACTGCCAGTGAGAGCTATTTTGGCTTGCATTTTGCCTGTGAGCCTGTGTGAGTCTTCCATTTTAGCAGTTGGGCTGTCTGAAATGATTTTGCTGCCCCAGGTGAGATTAATCACCTATATAGGCATCTTGGTCTATGCAAAGGGAGGCAAATTATGTTTCCCCATCCCCTCAAGGTTTTCCTGATCTTGTAGTGTGGTACAGCAGTTACGGTATTGGACTACGACCTGGGAGAGGAGAGTTCCAGTTACCACTTGACCATGAAGGAAGCTCACTGGGTGATCTTGGGGTCAATCATTGCCTCTCAGTCTAATCTTCCCCACAGAGTTGTTGTGGGGATTAAATGAGGAAGGGAAGAATCATGTATAGTGGTACCTCGGTTTACAAACATAATCCATTCTGGAGATCCATTTGTAAACCAAAACAGGTTGTAACTCAAGGCACGCTTTCGCCAATGGGGCCTCCAAAAATAATTCGTTCGTAATCCAAAACAAATGGGTTGTAATCCAAAAAAGGTTGCAAACCGGGGCACGCACTTCTGGGTTTGACGTGTTTGCAATCCAAAACGTATGCAAACCAAGACGTATGCAAACCAAGGTACCACTGTATGTCCCTTTAAGATCCTTGGAGAAAAAAGGTGGGAGATATTGCTGTTGTTGTTGTTGCCCTTTGCAGGGGGAACTCAAAGGGACACCTACAGCACCAGGATCCTTAGATCAATAGGAATGGGTTAAGGGAGAAACTGTCCTCTCCCTTTATATGATTTTTCCAGTTACAGGCCCCTTCCCCTGCTCTGTACAAACAAATGGGCCCTTTTGCTCCATTCATTTGTGGAATGAAGAAAGGGGGAATTGACTGCAGCCTGAAAAACAGATATCTGGTATATGTGTTTAAATTCCTCCTTGAAGGGTTTCCTGAGTAGCCTGTAGCCCTGAAGTTCTACTCCCTGGGCAGCCATCTGTCCTGACTATAGGGATTTTGTAGAACTAGAATAATCACGATATTATATGGAGGCCCTTTCTGAGGTTTAATGGTCCTGAGTGCCATGATAAATGTTTGGATTTTTGCCTGCACTTGGCTTCTTTAAAATCTCCTTCAGCTCAGAGTGTGGTATTACATCGTCATAAAATCAGTGAAGAAATAGCCAAGGCCCCTTTCAGAGGAAAATTTAGTAGCACAGGTAGCCAAGTTACCATGAGAAACAAGCTTCCTTTGCAGGTCAGATTAGTGTAAAGACAAGGCTGAATGGAGAGAGGTGGGGCTGGGACTGCAGGCATTTGGATGGAACTGCCTTTGTACACTTTAAGACAGGAACGTACGGCGACCTACCTTAGAAGGGTGTTGTGGTACAAAGATTAACACGGAAAACTAAATAATAAAAGACAATTTAAGACTGCCTCAGATGACAGATAATGTGTGTCGTTAGCGATGAGGCTAGTCAGTGTCACTCACTATCCAGAATTGGACAAATCACAGGCTCCCATTATATGCAGGGTTGCATGGAACAGAGGACTCTCACATGAGAGTTCATTTATATGCCAGCAAACCTGAGTCTTGGACTTCACTTCAGACTGTAGGTGATTTGCACGATGGAACATTCCTCTGTTTAAAAACAAACAAACAAACAAACCTCCACACAACAAAATACACAGCCATAGGTAATGACAATTCTGTCTGGTGATCTTTTACACCACCTGTGCTATGTCATCATTATGATGAGGATGTTATAAAGGAGAGAAGCACACAGCGGCTTATTCTGATGTATACGCTCTGAAGAAACTTAGAAATAAAGTCTGTCTTTAAAAGCATGAAGTCCTGCGGGGTTCCATGGGACTTGCTCTCAGGTAAATGTGTACAGAACTGCAGCCTAAAACCCACTTTGTTGACCACGCTCTCAAAAGTTAGCCACCACAGAAAAGCACTCTGCAGATGCTCAGAGAGCCCCTCCTTAAATCTTCCTTTGCTGTTCCTGGCATTCAGAACAAGAACTATGGAACCTTGGCAAGCCAAAGCTCACAGGAAACGAAAGATTGTCTCCCTCCATTGCTTAAGAAAGAGCAGCAACACGAGCACGCCATTGCCAACTGCCTTCGCACTACACACCCCACAACCTCTCGCTGCAGCTCACAGCACCTTCACTAAAGATAACCCCAAGCCAGCAATGAAACTGCGCCTCCCGGAAAGCCATGCTACGCAAATATGCAGCATTCTGATTGGCTGCTGTGACGTCACACTCCAACCCGATAGAACATTGTGCAGCAGTGTATTCCGGCCGTTCCCTTTTCTTCCCTCCCCCTCCAACCCCCGTTCCGCTTTTGCTCCATAGCCTTATGAATGGGTGCGTTTGTTCCTTAAAAATAAAATAAAATAACCCAGCGTGCTGAATAAATAACTAGCCGTCATAATGTCCCCCTCTCTCGCCTAGGCATCTCCCACTAACAATTTAGCCCTTCTGATATTATGCCACGTAATGAATTAGGCTTTAAAAGAATTGGTTGACGCTTTCACGTTGCCAGGTCTAAATTATCTCCTGCTGGCTGATGTATAGGCATTAAATTGTAACTCTGATTTGAAAAGAAATTAGAGAACAGTAATAATAATTTACAGTATTAATGTGTATTTTCACTGTTAGACATGATGTACTATATATATCGCTCGCGCGCGCGTGTGTGTTCGTTCTTCCCCACCATTCTAAAACAGGAGAGGTTCCTACCTTATGTGATGAAATAACTGGATTCTGGCCATCTTTAACACAATTTGGGAAGACCACAAACTTTGCACATTTATACCAGGAATAAAAGGAGTTGTGGGCGCGATCCAAGAATATGTAATCCTGAGAAACAACCTCTTATACAATTCCAAATATTGTTGGTCTGCTGGGGATTTTTGATTCACCTTCATTTTGAGGCTTATCCTCTTCAATAGATAAGAATCTTGGAGGAAACGTTATATTTTTCGAAATCGGGGGTATTTCGCCAGCAAACATCTCAAGCGCCCTTCCCAAAGTCTGATTATTACAATTCATACATGTGTGTTTGCGTTACACGAAGAGCTATTCTATTCTATAAGCTGTATGCGAAATACCATGACTGCATTCCATTCAAAACAAGGACAGTCTGAATATTTGTTATATTTATCGGTCGCTTCATGTAAGGAGCCTCTTCTAAGCGACGTACAATAATGCAAAGCAAACATGGAAACTTCAAATCCAATTGAAATCTAGTTGACTTCAGTAAAGAGATGTTGCACCCTACTAGACAAAATTATGCTTATAAACTGCTGTGATCTCTTTGTTTAACAAAGCTACGCCTAATCTGGAGGATTCCTCCCATTCTTCTAAATATTAATTTGTAGACGGAAAAGGTAAACCTGCATAAATGACAGGCGCAAATCATCTAAAAAGGAAAACATTGGTTTGTCTTTGTCTTTACTTTGGAACGTAATCTGCCAATTGAATTAAATGGGGGGGGGGGGACTCCCTCCCACATCCATAGGTGGGACCGAGACGGCAAGGTTTGCACATATATAGTCATTCGAATGTCAAGTATAACTAATTTCCAGGTAATTTCCAGGTAAGTATCCCACTATCGCAGCCTAAATTATTGGCGAAGGGTCGAAAAGAACGAAAAATTATACTATTCATGGAATGATGCGTTGGTCACAACGGGGTTAAAAACAAGAAACAAGCACATTTCTTTCTTCACTGTAGCCTTTATTACGATAAATTGCTAATAGTTACTCTGTTACCCCTACATATAAAAAGGAAATAATATCTTGTGACCCCTTAAACCAACATATTTATTGTTGCATAAGCTTTTTGTGCGCTACAGCCCATCATCACATGCATACATCAGATGGGCAGACATGCAGGCATGCATGCATACATAGGGATAAATAAAGCATTGGGAAACAGAGAGGCAAATTTTCCAGAAGCGTCCTGTTTTATCAAAAACAACGAAGCGTCTCCATAGCGGATTTATTATGGCATTGGATTTCCTGAACTGCAGTATATTTTATCAGGTGCATGAAGTGATCTCTTGAGTTGCAGGTATATCTTTGGGTTGTGTGTGTGTGCATACACTCAGACATCACGCACGGTTGGCAAAAAAAGCGATGCGGACCGTCTGTGAGATTTTATCAAATCTCAAATCTGTACAAGGGAACCGCAGTGATAGTTCCCAACAGCAGTAATTGACGATAACATATAACCTTCCTAGCTTTGCTATGCGATCAGGATGTTTACCTTTATTCTTTCGGTCTTAATTCTATAATCATCTCCGTACAATTCCCCTAAATAATCAGAAAATTAAATTTGACATTTAATTTTAATAACAGTAACTTTAAATAAAGAGGAGAGAGAAAGAGAGAAGGCGCACCAAACCACCGGGACATATTGCAAACCACTTCCCCTTATTTCTGCCTTTTCGTTTTTGTCGCCGGAAAAGAATCATCTTCGTGATCACGAAGTTTCTGCCTTATAATGCATCGAATGCAAATGGAGATGGAGATGGAGAGGATTTTTTAAAGATTTCCGTAGGAATTCTAGAAATACTTGGCCAAAATGTTGCCTGTCCCCACAATCTATTCCTCCCACCGACGACTTCTTAAAAGTCTTCGTGAGGCTTGGATTCCTACCGTAGGTAAAACTTAATAGTAAAATCGTGGCAAGTTTTTAAAGACTTCCCTTCCATAAAAACAGACAAACCGAATTCATAATATATTAAGGCCAGCTTCCAAACAAACTAATTGAGAATGTTGTATCTTCCGACCAGGAGGACTTACTTTCACTCAATATAAGGATCAGAGTGTAAATAAGACTTTTTTAAAAAAAAGAATAAGAAGTTTATAGATTGCTAAGTAACTGAAGATTTCGAAATTAATTTTAGTAGAAGATAAAAATGGAGAACATCCTCCCAGGTTTTGTGTTTTTACGTGAAAGAAATGTTTCTGTTTTGCTACACTCTTTTATGTTGTTTTCAAAGGCTGAATCCCAAGCTGTGCCAATATTAGCTATTCCGAATTCCGAGTATAAAAATTGCAGCAATCGCATGAACAGGAAAGGGATGTCTGTATATGAAAGCATAGAAAGGCCCCGCGGCTGTCCAAATTCAGCTATTCCATACTCGAAAGGCCGCACAGTCTTAAATGTATATTATATTTCTTTGTTTGTAATCACGAAGGCTAGAAGCATGAGTTTTGATTCTGATCTGAAATCAGATTTTTAAATCCCAGTGCTCCTGTTATGGGTAGGGCTTAAAGGAGATATTTGCTGGCAGAATGTCATTTCGCGCTGCTTCTCTGAAGGGGGAAATCTTATTATTTCTAATAAGAATGTGAATTTTTTTCAAAGTGGCAATCCCCTTCTCTTACCCTTAAGATGCTGAGCTATTTCGACTGCCTCTGAGAATAATAATAATAATAATAATAATAATAATAATAATAATAATGGCATTTATACTGTATATTTCACAGTTTGAACAGCGATTCACATATATTACCTCGGCAACCAACGAACACTTTTGAAAACAAGACCAACAAATACCAACAGTAAGTTAACTTCTTAATCCTAAAAGTGTATCCTAAAGTGAAGTAGTGGCAGAAGGAAATCCGAATGGGCATACAGCTTGAAAAGGGTGCTGTCCGTGTTTACAACCACTGCAGAAAAGACTACAAGGGGCGGGGGGCGGAGGAGAGAAAGATTGAGACTTCTGCATTGTCCATTTTCGTATTCGGATCACGCCTGTCTGCAGTTGGTGGCGTGGAAATGGAACGAGAATGTTAATCAACTGCAAACTCTTGGGGAAATCCGCGGGAATCGCCCTTGATTTTTATGCTATGCTTGAAGCTAAGTAGGCACGTTTTCCTTTCTCGTCCCCCACCCGCACAAAATCCTCACCAGAAGAAAAGGATTCCTTTCCCCCTTTGAGCCAATGGACGTCAATTGCACTCCCCCCCCCTAAGCATCTCTTTTAGTTCATTAAAATAAAACCTAATTGCAAGCAGCAAGGGCCCTTTGGGTCTTCTGGGACTAGCTATCAGCTGACTGGCGCAATCTTCGAGGGAGTTGCGCTGCCTCATCCGCTCCATCACTTCAACGACGAGGATTGCTCAAGAGAACTTCCTGGAGGCTTCGGGCCCTCCCGTTGCTCAGCTGTGATGCAACCGGTTAGCAAATCCCCAATCTGGCTGTCGTTGCCAATTTAGCCGAGGACAGCTGGGTCTAAATGATGCACTTACCACTCCGCAGAGTGGGGGGTGGGGAGGGAACATTCGGAAGACAATCCTGCAACACGTTGCCAAATGTAACAAACTTACACCCTACCTAACGTTCCCGGTGTCCGGAGCCAGACGAGAACAGCATCGCAGCCCAAAGACAGAGAACCGTTCCTTTCGTTACTTCTTGTTCTAATTCTAAAACCTTCCCAAAGCCGTCCCTCTATCAATCGTACATCTTTTTAAAAACAAAATAAATTTTGGATAAAGGTTAAAAAAAAGAGGAAAAGTTAAGAAATACCTTGGATTTCTTCATTGAAAATGCCCGGGTGGGGATGGGAGAGGACACACGCTCACACCTTCTCCCTTCCTACCTCCCTACCCCCCACCCCCACCCCAGTGAATCACTAAAGTTTAATACTATCCTCTCCAAATAGTTGTGGGGGTCAAAGAATGTTTACAACCAGCAGCTCAAGTTCAATAGCAAAACACTTTGCCGACCAAACAGAGCCCCTCCCCCTTCCCACCATTGTGGTGTGCGCATGAACTTGAACAAAAGAAGAAAGGAAGGGAGGAAGGGAGCAGGGAGGGAGGGAGGGAGAATGAAGGAGAGATAAGGCAGTTGACTGAAGTCTCACTGAGGTTGAAATGTTTGGCTTTCCCATGGCCACAGGTACATGATAAGGCAGCAGAGGGCCTTGTGGACTGAGTGGGGAACTCAGGCCAGAGCCAGCTTTGGAAAGAGAGACCATGCATAGGCGTTTGTATGTAGATGTTTGAAGTTTATGGAGTTTTTAGGGGGGGGGGTTGGGGGGAGGCAGGTTAAGTGGATTGTTGGGCATTGTGTGGAGAAAGGGGGGAGAGTGGGTTTCCTTGCCTTCCGCTCTCATCTAATAAAGCTGAATGGCCAAGAATTAGGAGGACATTAAATACGGAAGTTCTTCCTCATCCAAAGTCAACTGGATCAAATTTTCAAAATATGTGATGGCCACCAATGTAGACTGCTTTATTTTCCTTCCTTCCTTCCTTCCTTCCTTCCTTCCTTCCTTCCTTCCTTGATTGTGCTGGTGGGGGGAACCTCAAAGCAGTTTACAAAAAGATATAACAACTAAGCTTTAAGGATGTGTGTATGTGCGGGTGTGAGAAGACAAATTCACCAAGAGCAGTGCAACACTGTACACCTCTTCCCAGAAATCAGAACACAAGACGACACTGCTGGATCATGCCAGTGGTCCATCTAAGTCAACATCCTGTTCTCACAAGGACCAACAAGATGCCCATCAGAAGCCTGCAAGCAGGACCTGAGCACAACAGGACTCTTCTCTCCTGTAGTTTCCAGCAACCAGTATTCAGAAGCAAACTGGCTCCAACCGTGGGGGCAGTGCATAGTCATCATCTTGCTCCAAGGTAAGTGGGTTGAGGATTTCAGCCTAAAGCTCTCTGTCAATGGCTGCTAGTCATGGTGGCCATGTGCTCCCTTGGAGACTTTGAATGATCAAGTCCTAAGGAACAAACATAGGAAGAGGGCCCTGGGTCCTCCTGTGGGCTTCCCTAGAAGCCTTTGGTTGACTGTTGTACAAACAGGATGCTGGATTAGATAAAGTATTTGATCTAACCCAGGAGACAGCAAACTCTTTCAGTAGGGGGCCGGTCCACTGTCCCTCAGACCTTGTGGGGGGGCCAGACTGTATTTTGAAAAAAATATTAATGAACGAATTCCTATGCCCCGCAAATAACCCAGAGATGCATTTTAAATAAAAGCACACATTCTACTCATGTAAAAACACCAGGCAGGCTCCACAAACAAGCCAGAGATGCATTTTAAATAAAAGGACACATTCTACTCATGTAAAAACATTCTGATTCCCGGACCATCCGTGGGCCAGATTGAAAAGGCGATTGGGCCGGATCTGGCCCCTGGGCCTTAGTTTGCCTACCCATGATCTAACCCAACAGGACTCTTTTTATGCAGGCTCTGAAAGAAGGAAGGAAAGACGGAAATATATCAGCTAGGTTTGATTAGGTAGTTGGGGATTGCAAAATAAAGGTCCATGGATGAGAAGGAAAGAGACTAACTTGTTATGAAGAGAGGGGAAATACACACATTTGAAAAGATTAGAAGAAAGATAGCTATTATGGACAAACACCAGATCACAATGATTATGAAGATAATGGATGGATGGATGGATGGATGGATGGATGGATGGATGAGAGGCAGTGTGGTGTAATGACTGGAGTGCTGAACTATGGCCTAGAAGACCAGGGTTCAAATCCCCACTCAGCTGTGAAGCTCACCGGGTGACCTTGGACCAGTCGCCATTTCTCAGCCTAACCTACCTCACAGCGTTGTTGTGAGGATGAAATGAGCAGCAGGAGAGCTGTGTACACCACCCTGGACTGTTTGGAAGAAAAGGTGATATATAAATGTAATAAAAGAAAATGGAAGGAATGAAGGCAGACAGCCAGTGGCCCAAAATATATTCCCTTTCTTTGCCGTTTCCCCTCGAAAACAGGCAGGCGCAGAAATCACTACTACCTTGCTTACACAAAGTTAATGAATAAAAAGTTAGACACGCTCCTGTTTTTTTCTGCCTATAGAATTGAGGGTGTCAGAGACGGATATAAATACAAACACGAGAAGATACCTGGGGCCTTTTCCTGCGATATGGTAAGTCTCAGGAAGATGCACACCATAGTTTTCCCCATAGGAAAACTCTCCTGAGATGCAGTCCTATTCCTTTTGAAGTACTGTATATAGAAAGCCTCTCCAACACCACGGAGCACGGATATATATGCCCCACAAATAACCCAGAGGTGCATTTTAAATAAAAGGACACATTCTACTCATGTAAAAACACACTGATTCCTGGACCGTCCGCGGGGCGGATTTAGAAGGCAATTGGGCCGGATCCGGTCCCCGGGCCTTAGTTTATCTACCCATGGACTAGTACGACTTGCATCACCTGACGGTTCTGAACAGGACGCTTTTCGAAATTAAAGGAAAAAGAGAATGAATTGCTATGGAAATACGCAGTATGTGTCACCATCCTAAGCACACGGACTTAGGCGAAAATACCTTTGCTTTCAGCAGAACTTACTTTAAAGTTACGTACACAGCTCATAGCTGAACAGCTCTTATTCCTCCGTTCATCTGTTACAGCAGCTCTTGTGTAAAAGTTACTATTTAAATGACCTGTGGTTAATATTATCCCCTTTTATATCATTATTTATATTTCACTCTTCTTCTGTAGGGAAAAAAAGTCTGGATAGCACGGGATTTTTGTCCTTATTTTATCCTGCCAACAACCCTAGAAAATGGATTAGGCTGAGAGGTGTGGATCGGTCCAAAGTCATCCAGTGAGCTCTATAGCTAAACAAAGAATTGACCCATGAATCGCCGGTCCAAATAAAATTCTAAGTCACGCGTCTGTTTTGCTCAACTTTTGTTTAATTAAACCTGTGTTTGCTGTTCATATTTCCTTGACGTGTAGAGAGGAGTCCAGCCCTAATTTTTTTTAAAAAAACCACAACACAACTAATTGTTTTGATAGGAAGAATCTATTCCTAACGCTTTCTCGTCATCAGAATGAAACCCTCCTACGGTGGGAAGGAGCTCGGTTAGGATGAATGGAGTCTCCTTGCAAGTCGAGATTTTGTGGATGTGTTTGGAGAAGAATTCTCCTGGCCCAAGACGAGAAGTTGATCCCTGATCCATGATAAATGGGATCTCACTGAATTTAACGCTGCAGTCTTATTGCACCTTTATCTTAGAATAAGTCTCACTGAACACAGAGGGATAATTTCGAGTGAAAATGCACAGGATTGTACTTCACTTCCAGATTTTCTAACCCCTCCCTCCCGGTGTGTTCGTACACACACACACTCACACGTGTAGAGATCTATGTCTACTCCATGAATCTCAGTGGGCATCCGTCTCTTTCCTCCCTCTCCCCCAACAACCCGCTCTCCCATCCTCCACCCAGTCTGTTTCCCAGAACTGAGTGATAGATGTCTCTCTCCTCCGGAAACGGCTGGAAGGCGGTTTTTGCCATTGAACTTGACAACAAAAACCCGATCTCTCTCCCCCTCCCCCTCCCCCTTGTTTACTAGGCCCTGGGAGGTCTTCGTAAAGCCTCATTCACAGGGTCAAAAACGTGGAAGTTGAGGGAGGAGGGTTAAAAAGAAAGAGAGCGAAAAATAGCTAAATTGGAGGGGGGGGGGGAGGGAAGAACTTTTAGACACCGTAACCGGGACGGAGAGGATCCAGGCATTCTCCCCACCATACTTTAAAAAAAAAAAAAAACCTTGGAAAATTCTTGATTGTGACGTGTTCGTTTCCTTCTAGGATTTTTAACAAGAATTTCAGGCGTGCTTCATCCGCCACTGGTAAGATCTTCATGCTTCTCAGCCAAACTTCCCCCTCACCATCTCCAAATTTCTGTAGCATTGGGAAGGTCCTCTCCCTCCTGCTTCTCAGATGAAAAGAAAAGAAAAGAAAGAAAAGAGGAAGGAAGAACAGATGCATTTTCAAAACCCATGTATCCCACAAGTTGGGAAGCTAGAAGGTGATCCATGCCGCCGTCAGCTGCTTTAGAAGTAGTCCTCTTAGATAATCGTGCAGTTTGTTTTGCATGCATTGGTCAATAAAGAAATCTTGCTAAGAGAAACAACAACCCCAAACACCAACACATTATTTCTGGAGGTCCCTGGCTCTCTAGTTGTTTTGACCCTATGCAACCCACTTTCTGCAGGCTGCGCGACACCCAGACTTCCCACAGGCCCTTTGCTGTGTGCTGTTCTGAAATGCACAACAGGTTTTCTGGGACTGAGGCATAGACTATGGGCGCCATCGAGGCAAAGGGTTTTAATTGCCTGAGGCTAACTAAGGATGTTTATTCGAAGGCAAGTCCCATGAAATCCAGTGGGATTTACTCCATAATACTGTAAAAGTGCTTAGGATTGCAGACTTAACCACAAAGGCATTGGTTTTTGAATGTTCGGTCGGTGGTATTTTAGTGGGGGTGGGGACTGCCATACTGTAGCCGCTTATCTGGGAGTAAGCCCCGTTTAACTCAGTGGGACCTACTTCCGAGCAGGCATGGATAGGAGGGCGCTGCGCGTGTTGCATTGGGAGAAGCGAAGAAAGACGATGGGTGCTGTCAAGCAGACCGTGACATCATTTCTATTGGAATGAATGGGACTTAAAAGGCACCACTTTGCGCAGGGTTTGCCTGGGAAGCCCAGCGTGCTTGTGTGAGGGAAGGAGCATTTCTTTGTATTTCGGAACACAGCAAACATTGCAGGCAAATTTAAACCCTTTTAAGTTCCATCGATTTCAGTGTTGTGGCTATAAACACGCCAGTGAGAGTCCGAGAGATTTTAAAGTGCTGCTTTGAGCCCCATATTCTTTTTTTTAAAGGCCTGTTTTAAGGCTATGAAGGCAGGCCGTAAAACAAACCCAAGAAAATGTATGCACAGGGACACAGACACACGCACACAGACCCCATGGCACCCCCTCCACTTTTTACTTTTCTTTTTTGCCATGTGCCTCTTCGTCTCACCATTTGATTCACATACAGAACAGAGCGCAATCATTGATCTTCTGGATAGCACGTTTGGTCTCCCCTACGTCTGACGTTCCAGGCTCCAAACAAAAGGCAACGTCTCCATTCAGACTTTCCCCGAGAGGAAGCTTCGTAGAGAAACTGAATCAGAATTAAAAGGGAACCTTGTCAACAGTTCCATTAAATGAGAAGAAAGGGAGAGCCAGAGCAAAATTGGTACAGAATTTTAGACTGTCGTCTGTATCAGAAGGGGGAAGTGTTTGAGGGTTATTTATTTGAGGATCATTCATTTTGGGTCAATAATATGTAAGATACACAGAATATTTCTCCCCTATCATTTAATATAGGTTCTTCTTCATCCAATGTAACCAAATAATAATATGACACATCTATGGTTCATTCCATTTTCGCCTGAGCTAGAATGAGAAAACTTGACACACCACGCCTGTGTACACTTACTAAGTAGAAGCTACAACCCTGGGGTTTAATTCCCCCCGCCCCCAAGGGAGTAGATTTCAAAATTTTATGGTTTCTGCAACTTGCTTAATTTCCTCATAGAAGGAGGTTTTTCACTCCCATAGACTATCGTTTTCCAAGATTTTGGACTGGCTAAAGATTGTCCATGCAACCCCCGCATTTGAAGATGTTTTCCTAAAGACTGTTGACCCGGATTTGCAGGCAGGTGGGTTTCGGTTTCACAGAATAAAGCATTCCAATAGGAGCTTTTTAATGAATAAAAACTGGGCTACCCAACTTGCCAAAATTGGGGTTTTTACATTTGATTAGTACCAAATCCCACATGGGGAGCGGTGAGGGCTGGAATATCAATAGTCAAAATTATATCTTGGGCACAAAATAAAGGGGGCAGTTCAAGAATCCTACATGTAACCTGATCCCCAAGTAGGAGATATTGATTTTGCAGTAACATAACTGTAAATAAATAGTAGCAGTAGACAATCCCAGAAAAAACAGCAGTACTGGAAGGTGAGATGAATTGGAAATATGGTTTGGAGCGCATGAGTTACAGTTTGTAACGTCCCAGATTCAAAATTTCACACAGCTATGGATTCAGTGCGTGTGGCCTTGGTCCCGTCATTTGCCTAGAAGCCTCAGCCTTCCAATCTGTAGAATGGGGAGAGTACAGGACTGCCTTAAAGAGAGCGCTATACAGTGTAAGGATTAAAGAGACAGGACGTGCAAACACCTCGGAGGAAAGCGTTACCTAAGCATGGCAATCCTAGTTTGCGAGGGGCACAGATGATGTGGTTATTCAAGGTTCACACAGGCACGCTCTTCTGTATATTCCTGACATTCCAAGGAGGTCCCGTGTCTAGGTCGTGACAAATCCGGTGCCAATTCGATCCCCTTTTTAATGCATTTGTTTAGGTGGGGTTTTCTGGGATTTGTGTGAAGTTTTGTGTAGCTAATTGGCCCAGCCTATTTCTTTTATCATACACTGCACCAAATTCTTCTTTTGCCTCGCCTCTTATCCCAACTGCTACCTGATTTTGGAAAGAAGATCAGATCTTACCCCACACGACACATGCCCACAAAATTGCGCAGGAGCGCAGAAGAATGAAACCAAGGAAAAGGCTATATATAGATATATATATAACATTATTTATATATATAACATTACACTGATACGCGTGACCGGAAGGTGGAGCTGCTGACCTAATCTTGCAAACAAACGCCAAAGCGTCATTTCCCCACCTCCCCACCCCCGTCGCGAAAAGAGGGAGAAAATAAATGCAATAAACTCCTTTTGATCTGAAGAGCCTCCTTTTCCGGGGAGCGTGAGGAGGGAGGGGGGCCTGGAGTCAAGGTCAACACCGCCTATGAGCCAGGAGTAACCCGACCTCTGGGGTCAAAGTTAAGGCCTGATTTACTGTGCCTGGGAAGCTGCTCCTCCCTCGGTGCTGTTGGAGGTGGCGCATGCCGGCAGACAGAGCGGCTTCCTCAGCCCTTAAGGCACCCAACCCCCACCACGCTGGACCCAATCCTTATCCACTGGACTCATCCTCCTGGTGCACCACTCCTCCCTCCTCAGTTTCAGCGACTGAGAGGGGGGAAAGGGAGGGGTTGCTAGCACATCCTCACTGCAGACAGCAGAACACAATTTCTTTCCAGGGAAACCTACAAGAAGGTTGGGGGGGGGGACAAGCCCCGCCCCTCCCTCCAGCAACCACAAAACAGTACATGCTGACAGTAGATGCAACTGAATATTGTCTGCGAAATCGAAATCACACGCCAGGCAGATTGAGATTGTCTTGCGGGGGGCGGGGCGGGGAGATCTCTGTTTCAAAAAAAAGGCATGCATTTTTTTGAAATATATATTTCATTTTATATATATATATATATACATATATATATATATATATATAATCATCAGCTTGTCTCATTGCGGTCTTACCAAAGACAGAAAGAGCAGTTCATCCTTGAACTTGGCCTTCCATTTCCTCGTGCGCACTGATAATGAACTTCTCATTAGATGTTCTGTATTTAAATCCCAGGTCCTTCGGAGATAGAACAACGCAAAGGATCTGACACGATCAAGCACTGGCAGAGCAAGTTGTGAGATGTAAGAGGCGAGGAATACACATATATTGGGGGTGAGGGGGGCTTAAAATGAAAGTACGAAGCTTTGTTTGAGGTTTACGACCCAGTTCGACTCAAGGGAGGTACCGTGGGGGGAGGGGATTTTGGAATGTCCCCAACACTTGTGACGGAACAGAGCGAAATAAACACTGAAACAACCCCCACCCCTCAGAATCTTCTCACCTTAGAAACAGGTGAGTTGGCTACTTGAAAAATACCTTTTTTCCACTGTCTCTTTTTTTTTTTTTGCGCATTCAATTCTTTTATTTCTGTTATTTATTATTACGTTTATTAATGTTTGGTCCTGTGGTGTCAGATAATGAGCACTGCTTATGCAATCTCTGTGGCATTCAGAATAAATTATATACATGCGTATATAAGTACAAATAATAACACTAATAATAATAATAAACAGACAGCTGATGAACATAAGACACTCTCCTACACTATGAGCAAGCTGCATTGAAATCAGTGGGTGGTTACCTCTAAGCACCAGAATCAGATTGTGGGGGCTTGAACAGTACCAAAATCATGCTGAAACAGCCCATGTTCTGCAAAAGAATTTCCTTTGATTAAGAATATCACCCCCAAGTAAGGCACATTGATTTCAGTGGAAGTTGCTTCAAAATAATAGCAAAAGTTGCAGTCCTAAACACACAGTTACTTGGAAGTAAGTCCCACTGATCTCAAAGTGGTTTACTTCTACATAGACTCTCATAGGATTGCACGGTTAGTACAGGAGTGTAAACAAAGTGTAGGCCTGGCTGTATTTTCTTTGATTTCGAAAACCTCCCCCCCCCCCTTCTCCTCTAGAGAATCAGAGATTCTGAACTAAAGTCTCATCACAACGCCCCGGATAAATAATTTCTTTAAGGACCTACAGTCACCGCACTATTAGTATTGACTAAACCAGGGGTAGCCAATGTAGTGGCCTTCAAATGCTGCTGGACTACAACTCCCATGATCCCTGGCTATAGGCTGTACTGCCTGAGGCTGATGGGAGTCCGAGTCCAACAGCATGGAGAGGGCGCCCTGTTGGCTACCCTCGTGCTATGCACTGGCACTAGGAGAAGCGTCTGCTTCCGGGTCCTCCTTTCACCGTCCCCTCCCACGCATAAACTCCCCTTTAAATATCCAGATTCTAAACCAACTCATCTAGAGAACTAGCTCCCAATTTTATGTTGCTAAGGAGCAGGACGTCAACAATAGTAGGCAACATCCAAAACAATTTACAACGTTATAATTTACCCATCCATATTTACTTTCCAACAAGATTCGCTGGATTCAAAACGATTTGCCCCCGTTCTGAGTGCGCATATATGGTTTCAGTCCTTTATGTTCCATTGTATTTTATACAGACAAGCAAAATAGGCCTCCACGCTTTAGCGGATGGAGCAGGTTTTTAATCCGTGGGACTGGGCTTGAAGGGAAGTCCTTTTTCTGGAGTGGTAAATAGGGAATGAAAACTAAAACATTTAAAGTTGACTTCCCCTTGCAACTATCGGTTTGCTGTATTGTAAATTCTCTAGCGTACCGTTTGAGTACTACTAACTTTTGGTAGTACTCAAATTCATTTAAATGCAATTGATAAAGGGATCATTGTCATATGATTAATCAACTCCCCCCCCCAAAAAAAAATCGTCAATCGGTGGTTAGCCTATATACACATACATACATATACGTATACATACAAGCCATTCTAAAATATTAATTTCGTCATATGCAATGCTGAGATTTGAATAAAGATTATAACCTCTCAAATCTACAAGTCCCCTAAAACATAGATTATGTTGTATGTATGTATGTGTAATAGATTTTCTTCGTGGTAAAAATTCCTATCAATATTTCACACAGATGAAAGAACAGTCTGTTCCTTCGCTTCTGCAAAATGTTCCCATTCGACGAACAGACAAACGGAACCGAAAGCAAGCCGAGCCATCGTGGTGCTTATGGAGAATTTATTTAACATTCGGTTCGATTGGTAGGCAGTTGTCGTTTTCTTGGTTTTATTTTCGTCTCCCCACCCCCCCAACCCCAAAAGCAGCTCTGAATTACGGAACTTGGTACAAAGAAAAATAGAATATAATTCGCATAGCAATGGCGCTAAGGCGGCAACGCCCCTCCCCCCGAAAAAAAACCAACACATAAAAATGAATTGCAAATTGCACACGGCTTCCTTCTCCCCTTCCCAGCTCCCCCCCACATAATAAAATAATAAAAACAATAACAACAACGCATCGCTTAAAAATAAAATAAAAAAAACACCGTCTGCTTTGCAAATCGGGTTTTAACTTATTGGAGGAAACAGCAATAACAATAACAACGACGATAATTAACTTTTTTTTTTTTAAAGGAGAGAGGCTAGGAGAGGCCGCCAGCCACGCCAGCGCTAAGCGAATTTCGTGGGCTTCCACCGAGGTGGAGAAGGGAGACGGTGGGAGGTTGGAGAGCCGAGAAGCCATTGAAGCGTCCACGTGCGTAATTCTGCTCTCGTTTCCTCCTCCCTTCTCCTCCTCCTCCTCCGCCCGCGGCCTCCTTCCCCCCACCATCTCCTGTTCCCGCAAGGCTTTGGGGAGGCAGCAGAGAAGCCTGCGTTAATTCCCCCCTCCCTTCCTCGCGGGGGGAGCTTCTTTCCCGCCGCCTTTCCATGGATTCCTCCTCCGAGAGTCTGTCCCTGCGTCTCACGGGGTGCTGCTGGCGCTGCCGGCGCCGCTGCTGTTGGTGGTGGCAGGCGCGGGCGCGGGCGCACTGGTGCCTTTGACCTTGGCCACGACCTTCTTCTCTTTGACCCTGCGGTTCTGGAACCAAATGGTGATCTGTCTCTCGGTGAGGTTGGTGGCGGCGGAGATCTTTCTCCTCTTGTCCTTGGTGATGAACTTGCTGTTGGAGTATTCCTTCTCCAGCTCTTTCAGCTGCCCTTTGCTGTAAGGGATCCTCTTCTTGCGCCCCCGGCGGAAGGTACACCCCTCCGGAGGGTGCTGGCCTACAGCTTCTGATCGGCAGAAGGGAGGAAAGGAAGAAAAGAGGAGAGCGCATTAAACTCAGACGAGAGTTAGGAAGGAAGGCCGGCCCTGGGGAATGAAACTCATAACCACCACCGCCCAGTCCTTTGTCTAGGAAATCCCCCAAGGCCACAGCCGAGCGAAATGGACTCTTCTAAAAACCGCTGGACTTTCTCTTGGCCCCTAAACTCACGAGTTAGGACTCTGCAGAATATTATCCCTTTTATTTCATTCTCTCTTGGTTATCTTTCACCACCTCATTTCCCCCCTGCCCTATTTATTCGCACATGCATTGAATTTGTCCCTGAAACACAGATCTGCCGCCATAATGCCTTTTTCTTTTTTCCGGCCTCTGTCTGATGCCGGTGAGGCCGTTTCTCTGCTTTGCGAGAGTACAACCCCATTTTAGAGAAGTTTGCTTTGCGCGTAAAATCCCACTGAAATCACGGCGCGATAAATGTGGAGGTTGTGCGTAAAAACAAAACAAAAAAGCCCCAATTCGGCCAAATGTGGGCTGTCAAATACAGACGTGGGAAAATTTAGAAATCGATATTTTTCTGATCTGCCTGGCAACAATTCCTTTCACTGGCTTCCAACCCATTTTAACCTACGGGATTTAGAAACAAAGTGTGCCATATATTTTCCTGTAGGTGTTTAATTTATTATAAAGAGTAACAGTGCAGGGCTTAAAATTGCAAATTAGTCTGGATTAAAATGTCTCTGTTGGGGGTTCAAAGCAGCTGAGCAACTTTTACACTGGTTGTAAATAATTTGATGCAAAACCCTATTGATTTCAATGGAACTGATTTCCAAATATATATTTTTTAGGAAAGGGGATTGTGTTAGGAAATTATTCAGCACTAGGTTTTGATTACCCACATATGTTTTAGCAACCATCTTCACATTCACAAGATTTAGTTAGACACACACACCTGTATATTAATAAATTATTGTCAGTGTTTCATTTCTATGTAATCATTAACACCAAACAGACTGCTAGCCTTCCTGTGTGTGTCCCTGGAGTTTGGACATTGCTGGAGGTGAAGACTATAGTAATGAACAGTGCTCACAGAAAATAATACTGTGTTTTGGTACTTTGTATGAATATAACCTGCAGAACTGAATAGTACGAGGAAATACTCCTCTTATAGTTACTTGCTGTTGCATGTTACTGGTATCTGATGGGAAAAGGCAGATGCTGTTTTGGGACCTGCAGTGTTACCTAAATAAAGTGAGTGCTGAAATAATTTTAGTAGACAGGAGCGCACAATTTCATAATGTGTGGAATTTTTAAAAAATGTAATAAAGCTTTTTAACAAAGGGGATTGCTGTGTTCTTACAGACTGTGTTTTGAGGAATTGTTGGGTTATGATGCAAACAAGCAAGATGCTTTCTTGAAATTTCAAGACTGAGCTAGAACTTTTACTTCCAAAAATAAGTAAAAATGGGGAAAGAGAAATAAAAGATCTAGCTGAGTTATTTATTAATTTTATCGTGTGCTGCTTTTTTTTATAAAAAAAAGCTTGTGACCCAACACTTAAGCATCTTTGTGGTGTATCTTTATGAAACAACAGTCAAACTGTTTGGGTGGTCAATGTATGGCCACATAGATCTGAAAATTACTGTGAAATTATTTCATCTGGGATCTATGCTGCATTGAAATATCTTGGGTGGGACATCAGTTAACGTAAATTATAGCCATCATCTGCACTCCAGATCCTCACTTGAGTCTTATGATGTTTGGCACATTTTACTAAATGAGTTTTTAAAAACATGGACATGATGCAGCCAAGGGTAGATATTTTTAATTCCCATTGTATCATCAATGAAAGAGATGTATGCGCATGCTTAAAACTGGAAGCCATAGATTTATAAGTGCTTAACTTCAAATGTGCCCATTAATATATTGAAAAAAATCCTTTACTAAATCTTTGAGACAGAGGTTTTTGCTTGTGTGTCCTGTCTGTCTGGAGTAATTATTTCCTGCCTAGACGCCAATAAATAATGCTAGATGCTGGTGGTGGATAACCTTACACAGTGTTATACATTACTGAAATATTTATATTCCTTGGGGGCTATACTGCCACAGCAGTACAATGCTGTGGTGATCGAAGGAGCACACCTTATTGCGGTATAAACGCTGTTGTTGTTACGTAATTTGAATAGCTATGAATTTATTTCATTGCCCACTGTTCACTGTGCAGTCAGTTGTAACTAATAGCAATAGTATCAGTATTGCATAACTGAGTAAAAACATTAGAGCAAACCCAATGGAAAATTCTCCTGCACATTCCCCATTCAGATGCATGGAAGCAGGTCCCATTCATTTGAGTGGGGTTGCATGCAAAAGAAAATGGTATAAAATTATATAATTATAATAAGTATGTATACACACACATTAAATGTGTGTGTGCGTGCATGCATACACTAAATATTAAATAAGTATGTACACACACATTTAATGTAATTGTATACCACCCTTCCTCTTACAATCTCAGTGTGGGTTACACATCAGTTACAATGCAAGCAACCTAAGAAATAGGCAGAGAAGATAAAACATGCCTAAAATCAGTTGTAGATCAATCATAAAAACATCTCAGGGAGCCAACACAACTCAATAGAACAACAGAGGCTACTGCTAGCAACTCGAAAAAGCCCAGGTAAGCAGGTAGGTCTTAACGTGGTGCAGAAATGTCAATGTCAGGCATATTTGCTGGAGGAGGATATTCCATAACTTCCTGCTATTGCACCTTTAATTTTTGTTGTTGTGCTGGCGGCCTTAAAGACATGAGATGTGAAATACTGAATCACCATAATGGATAATTTAGGGTTTCACATGAGCAATTCTGAAACAAAATTGCATTGGTATTCGCTGGGAGCACAGAGCACTGTGAAATTGCTACTACACCTAAAACATTGGGATACACTGGATTGGGGCCTACAGCACCACAATGGTTACACTGATGCAGAGTTTAAAAAGTTACTTGCTCATAAATATAAGGTCATCATAGAATGCGCTTGTCATATTTATTTATTTTCCTACAGGAATCTTCTTCTCTTGTCTCATATTAAATTTTATTGCTCTGATATTATTTCATAATCTTGTAAACAGCTTTGGGAGGTTGTGCACCAGAAAGGTAGCATATTAAAAAAAAGGAAAATGAAAAAAGAAAGGTGGCATATAAATGCTTTATATAATAAATTTGCTTCCCTGCTTTTAAGATTTTTGCACCTTTTGGCTGAATTATACAAAAGCACATACAGTAACTGTTGCTGCTGCAGCAAAGCTAATATTATGTTGTGGCTTGGAAGATGTGTCTGTTAATAAAAGTAATGAGGAGATTGTCAGTCTACAACTACATTCACAGAAAGTATTATGGACACTCATTTTGAGGTAAATATACAGATTTACCATGCTCTGTGGTTCACTTTTAAGAAGTTTCAGACTGATGAGTGTTAGAGGCAGGATTCCCCCCCCCCACAGTAATTCGCTATTTGTGGAATTACCTCCCCCCCCCCCCACACACATCAGGAAGTATAGGTGGCCCCATTGCTGGCAGTTTTTAAGAGAAATATTAATACCTTTTAATTTCTATTTCATTAATGGTTGCAATACATTTTAATTGATATCACCAATTTAAAAGATGTAATGTGATTTTTAATTTGATGGCTTTATATACCACTACGTTTTGTAGATGAATTTTTGTACACTGCCTTGTGAGGGCAATGAGCCTTGAAAGATGATTTAGAAATACCGGTAATTTAAGAAAACTGATAGCAAAAAGCAACATTTCTGCACTGAGTTTGTATTTTGTGTCAACGCTTAGCAGTGCAAGTGTGGTGCAGTGTAAGTTTGTTATTAATAAGCAGAGAAGCAGATGAATGATCTTCTCTTCGCCCCTAGGAAAAGTTTAGCAGTGATTCTAAACAAACTCAAGTGGAAAGATGTCCCATGGAAATTAAATGAGATTTCTTTCAAGTAAATGCAAAAGTGGACCAGAAGTCAGGTCATTAGTCATAGGTAGGGATTGGGTCTCCTGTAATTGACTGAAAACATTTATTTAATTGAATAAATAGTTGTTGTTGCACTGCAAGAGGATTAAAACCTCAAGCTTGGGCTCGTGTAAATATGTATTGCTATGCTTTGCGGAAGAAGCTTAGATGGTGCTGGAGTACGCAAGGTCTGGGGTTTTGCATAATTCTTCTGCTTGATGAAAAGTTCTGCACAACCTCAAACCTTACATACTTAGCTCCCAACTTAATTTTTTGTTGTTGTTATAGACTTGGGAGATTTGTACTTAACTATGACAGACTCAACAGGTCTGTCACTTCTGTTAAGACATCTCACATCTGATAGTCCACCAGCTACTCATTATATGTGCAACTGAAGGCACACTTACCCCCTGAGAATTCCTGCAGAATTTAATAGGGCTTGAGCCAGAATGAATGGTTTGGTCGGTTGCAGTCACACACTGCAATGGCTGCAGGTCTGTGCTTAAAGCAGGGGAAGATTCTACGACCCCTTGTGGCAAAGTCATATTAAGCACCAGTTAGGTGAGTGGTCACTGGAAGGCCACACAGAGACTGAAAGGAATGTAGTAGCGGAAAGGAAGTACCAGTAGTAATCTAGTCCATCCTACTTGCATCCAAATGGCTCCCCCATCCACAAAAAGACCCCTGTCTGTGCATGATACATTTAAGGCAATAACCCCTCTGCCTAGGCCCACCACAGTTACCTATGTTGTTGTGGATGCAACATGTCCCTGCCATAATCCTTTCTTTAGGACTAGTCTGTCTTAAGGACTTGTCTCCTCTTTCTCCATTCCATCTAGCAGGGTCTCCAGACCAGTAAAGCAGAAATACTGAGGTTAGCCTTCCTTCCTTAACACAGTGGTTGGTAGATAGCGAAGCTTCGTTTGTTTCCTTAGAGTCAATTTGCTCTAGACTGGCAACATTAGACTTCCAGCGGAAATAAATGGTTCCTATGTCTCAATTCTACAATCAGTGTCCCACTGATACATTGGGGCGCACGGCAGGAATAGCAATAATTTCCAGCCTTACCATTGCCTATAATTTTCTGCATCTGCCCTAAGGCACTTGGAATCAATCTGGCCGTGCACAATGTTACGGGGGCGGGGAGTATTTCTGTTTCTAATGGATGCGATGGATCAGGATTTTTCATAAAAACAAAGGAACAGCCCTGAAAATGCAGACGCAGAAAGCTGGATGGGTAGGAAATCTAAGATAGAGTATTACGCACCTGTAGCAATGCCAATATATTGCAGCTCCTTTGTAGAGACTGATCTGATTTAATGAGGCAAGATGTGATAGCAATACTGATAGCATGGCAGGTTGGAGACGGAGGGTGCTCAAACACAGAGGCCCTCGCCCTAATTCTGGTTTGTGATTGGGGCTGACTGGGGACTACTCAGCGATGAGGGAAGGGCACTCCACACATGCTCAGAGACATTTATGATTACACTACCCGTGTGGTTTTTTACGTTATGATTACATCATGCCTGGCCCACCGTTGGAGAGCTGGTTCATATTTAATTCTAGCTATTATCCGAAGGATCCAGGGTATGTTAAAGAAAAAAGAAAAAAGCTCTAACCCGCCAGGTCATATTGGGTGTTGAAAAATAACCAGTAGGTGAGATTTCACAGCCTTTCTGAGCAGCATTTTTCATACGTAAACTAAAGCAGCAACAACGGAGAGGATAGAGACGCGCACACAAAGGGCATACATAGTTGTCTAACCTCATATATAATTTGTAATAATATTTCAGGTGACCCTGAGAGCAATTCATACAGCAGTGAAGTTAGCTGAAATATGCTGGTGCATATTTGATGCCTATATCTGCGAGTGCAGCGCGTAGGGTGTAAAAATCTGCTGCTGATTTCATTGCAATATGAACTGATTGGAATTACACACACTCACGCACACAGTTCTCTCATATATATCTCTTAGAAGCTGATGAGGCCACATTAATTTATCACACAACTGGGAGAAATTAGGCTGTTTGTATTATATTGTATCGTATCTTATTATCGCGTGGGTGGGTGTGATATCTAAACACGTACACACATGCAACGCAGGTATCCCAAGAACTAAGCTAATATAGGGATCGGCGCCAGAATAGATGGTGAATATTTGAGAATAAAGATGGTCTGGAACATCTGCAAAGTTTCCATCCAGGACTACCCGCAGTCACTACAAACACACACACACACAAACACACGTCTAGATTGAAAAGCAGACAGTATGGAGGCCCCAGCTCTTTTCCGTTTGGGGATCAAGCGCTCCCTGAGTCCACCCAGCTCCCTGGAAAACCACGAAATCCACCCCGAGGATCTGGCGGCCTTGTAGGGCAGCGGCGGTGACAGGGGTGGGGCGGAGGGAGAAGAGAAAGAGGCGGCCGTTTCTTTCTTTCGTTCGTTCTTTCTTTTTTTAACAAAAAGGCATTGGTTACCTGCGAAAGCAGTTTTCCAAAAGTGTCCTGCTGGGCTTTGATCTTTTGGACAACACATTTGGTTGTTCCATCCCCCGGCCAAGGCCCAGGGTTCGTGGTAAGGGTCCACGGGCAGGAGCGCTTCGTGCCTGGCGTCGCCAGGAGGCCCTCCGATGGTCTGCACTACCGAAACGTCCAGGTAGCTGGCCATCGGCTGGTAAGGCCCCGCCGCGTAACCCGGGTAGAAGGCGAACTCGGCTGGGCGCGTCTGGTACTCCTCGGGAGCCGCGGCGGCGGGCGCCGAGCTGCAGGCGTCCAGGTACTTCTCCGCTGCCGTCGGGTAGCCGGGCTGAGGCGGCGCGGGGCACGGCTTGAGGGAACCGCGGGCCACTCGGTAGGAGCAGTAGGCACCGCCGAAATATCCGCAGGAGAAGGGCGAGGCGCTGGTCGTCGAGGATGCCTGCGGGATGGCCGGGCACGGAATGCATTGCTTTGTCGACGCGTCTCCGGGGCCGGAGGAAGGAGGGCCGTCCAGGGCCGGAGCGGGGTAAGCGGAGCCGTGCATGGTCGGGCTGAGGCCGCCCAGGGTCACGTTCCTGCAGTGGCCGCCGCCCGGGAAGGCCGTCGGCGAGCTCAGCAAGCTGTCCATGCTCTTGGCGGGCACCTCATCCAGGCTCCTCCGGGCTTCTCCGAAGGCGGCGTCGGGGTCCATCCAGCGGAGAGCGCGGCGGGAAGGCGCATGGGCGCCCGCGGCTTGCTCCGCTCCGCTCTCGGTCCGGGTAACCAGATGGCGCGCGGCTTGGACGACTGGGGGGCGGGCGAGGCGGCGAGGATCGTTTTAAAAGGCTGGCGACTGCCAAAGGAGGGTCGCCTAGGCGCCCGGCGTCAGCTTCTCTCCCCGCACCTCCACCCCCACCCCCTCTTCCCTCCCTCCCCCGACGCAAAGGAGGCGTCTTTCCCGGAGTGGCGCGCTCATTGGCTGAGGCGCATCCACTGGAGACGTGCCGGGGAGGAGGGGGCCAGACAAAAATTGCGAAAATGCTTTTATGGCAAGACAGGGAGAGAGAAGGAAGGGTGAGGGGAGAGAGAGAGAGAGAGACCTGCACACGTGACGGACTTCTGTACAGGAAGGGGGTGGTGACATTTATTTATTTATTTATTTATTTATTTATTTATTTATTTATTTTCCTCCGTCAGACAAGATTACCGCCCCCCGTCCCCACATACCAGCGTCTCTTTCCCTGCTCCACACGGAGTGGACACAATTGAATGGAAAGAGAAACATTGGCTGATCTAGGAGGAATAGTCTGCAGTGCTATAGTGTTTAGAACTTGGAATAGGAAAGGAAGGAAGAAAGAAAGAAAGAAAGAAAGAAAGAAAGAAAGAAAGAAAGAAAGACCGTGGGTATATCACTAGAGAAGCATTAATTCAATTAAGATCCATCTGAGATAAATGGGAACTGTAACCTGCCTGTCTGAAACTTTCTGATTTCCTCGAAATTCTTTGGCGAAGTGTCCAAACTATCCCCAGAATGCTTCGTTAGTGTTTTATGCGCCGGTATCCCTTCCCATCCTTGCAAGAACGTGCTTCTGAATCCAAGGTTTGGGGTGGCTGACATATTTTATTCGAAGCATTGTTTTTTTTATAAAAGTACACACATCTCGCAGAGACTGCAGACTGCATTGCGAGAGAGACAGAAGCTGCAAGCTAAAGGACTGGATAGAAAACGCATGTGCAAGGCTAAAGTGTCCCCCTTTCCTCAGATATCTGCAGAAATCATGTTCGGAGATACTGCGCTTGGTTAGACGCACCAGGCCTTCGCACTAGATGCTGGGCAACTCTGCCCTTCCGAAATGACATTTCCCAAATCTCCATACGTTAAGCGGTTTGAGAAAGGTGAACCGCATAATGCCGTGCTCCAAAAGTGAGACCCTGATCTCCGATTAGACGGAATATATTGTGCTAGATGGTACGTGCACGTGTGCGCGAGAGACAGGCGACGGAACCCCGCATTCTCCCCATGAATGCAATCAGAACATAAAGGGTGGTCGAGAGAGATGCACGGCCACCTCCTCTTAATAATATGCCTACCTGGAAGCTGAGAATATTACGTGGTGCTCGGCTGAGAGCTTGTGTTCTGCTGCAATACATAAACCTGACTTTCTAAAGTAAATCAGGGTAAAGATGTACGTTTATACAACCACACGCACCCATCCGCGTCAGTCTGCCTCCCCAACCATCTCTTTTTGGCCTTGAAAGTGCGCCTCCAGCCCCAAATACCCTCCCCCGAAGTCTGTTAGAATTATATCCCCCTTTCTAAAGGCATCTCCTTCTCGCAACACTCGTCGCCACGGTCAAGGCGCCAAAACTATTGCAGCGCAGAAGTTTCCACCTCTAATTTTTGCCTTGGCAAAGTGAAATCGTAGTGAGCCAGGAGGACAAAAAAATGCCTTCTTTATCCACGAGGAACTCCACTGCCTCTTTTTCATTAAGGGGAGTGGGACGTTTAAAATCTATATTTTTATAACGATTTAAATATAGATTCATTATATCTCTCCCTTTCCCTCTCTCGGAGGAGAATGAAGTGTAAATGTATAAAAGGGAAGGGAAAAATAAAACAGGATCTCTGCATACACACAACACACCAAGGCCTTAGTTTTATTCCAGTTTATTCCAGTTTTCAAACTCTTGTTGTTCATCCAAGGCCAGGAAAATGCTCTGTGTATCTTGCTGCTGGTATAAGGTTTTGTCTGGTTGTGAATGAAGTCAGAGAGGTGGGCCTACAGGGTGCCAAAGGCCTAAGTTCAAATGTTTCCTCATCCATGGGCTCAGATGGTGATCTTGAGCAAAGCCACCATTGTACCTCCTCTGTAAAACAGAAATTATGAGAGCAGCAAGCTCTGCTTGGTAAGTTTGTTGAGAGAATTAAAAGCACAGAGAGCCAGAGTTCTCCCTCACACCCCACCAGGGCCTTTAAGGTGGTATAGGGCTACACAACCTAGATGAAGCAAAAAGAAATCAATAATAATGCCAGGCGCCACCTTGAGAAAGTGATGCCTTTTGACTGTACCACTGGAAACCTACAGCATTTAAATGCACAGAAATTTGAAAACTCCAGTAAAGAGATTAGTCTGGGTTAGAGTAGAGGCAGAGGCAAGCCTTGCTTTAAACTGAGAGCCCCTGTTGCTTTTGTGTCTTCTTGGTAGATGGAATCTTTGAAGCTTCTAATTTAAAATCATATGTTGAAGAGGAAAGAAAGGAGCAGTGTCTTTTTGTGCCTTGTTCAGTCCTTAGGTCTGGGCATCACAGATTCTTATCTGCCGCTAAAACTTTAGTTGATTCATCTGCCTGTTCTAAATGGGTTAAATTCCACTGCAAGGAAAGAAAGAAGGAAAGAAGGAAAGAAGGAAAGAAGGAAAGAAGGAAAGAAAGAAAGAAAGAAAGAAAGAAAGAAAGAAAGAGTTTTTCTACATACATGGAAAAGTGGGAAAACTATTATGGACTCTGTACGCATCTGGTTATCCAGTGAGTGACCTTAAGACAAATCACTACCTCTCATTTTCAGTTCCTCCCTGTTAATGTGAAATAACTGTGACCTACTTCACAGAACTGTTATGAAGATGAATTAAGTTAAGGCATATGCCTCAGTACTATCCCTCCCCTCAAATAAATAACAAGCTAGATCATCTGCAGGAAACAAATTTCAAATTAAATTTTGAAAAAAAAAATATTTTTGCTTCTTATTTATTGTATTGGGGGCAACTTGACAGAGCTCCTTATGGACCGGGATTTGACTCGGACAGAATGAATTGGCATTCATGGGATGTGTGCTGTGAAGTTACATGCATTCCTTTGCTTCCAAGCCACACTGAGGGCCACCAGGTTGGCTGCAAATAGACCTAGAAATGTAACTAATTAATACTGAGTAAAGGGACAGAACTGAATGCTAATGTTCCCTGGAGGCCTTGCAGGGTTGCAAAATGCGCAATAGGCAATATTGCTGATAGTGGCAGTGCTAGAGTATTTTTATTAGTAGATCCAAACTACAGTTCCTTGCTTTGCTTTGCTGGGTCTGGTGCTGTAATTAGAAATCCAGGCTATTTCTCTTCTTTAGAAGCAAATTCCACTGAATCCAAGGAGACATACCATCCGAATTAACGCGTTTAGGATTAAAGGGTAGTTTCTGATAACTCACAAGGTGGAGCTCCCAAGAAGTATCTTCACAGGGGTAGTTGTGCTAGTCTGTTGCAGCCAAAACAACAAAGAAACGCCTTGGATGCTAACAGGTTTATTATTATGTGATATAAGCATTCCTGGACTGGTGAAATACGGATTTCATTCGTGACCAAGTGCTTACGCATGTATAAATTTGCTAGTCTTGAAAGTGCTGCAGGAGTCTCGGTTGGTTTTACCATGGAAAGTATGTCATTAATTTCAAACCATACTGAATAGGATAACCGGAAGCCACTTTATAGCGACTCAGATTAGGTATATACTGGCTGGCAACAGCCTCTCCAGAGTTTCACAGAAGAGGCCTTTCCTCGCCCTGCTCGGAGATGTCAGGATGTGAAGTCGGGGCTGTTTTCTGCAGTGAAAGTGTACGTGTGGCACGGAGCTCAGCCCTTTCCCAGTTTTGCTCAATATTGTAATTTATGCTGATGTACCAGAATACTTAATTTTGCTAATAAATTAAATATACATCCCACATACATTTCAGTTGTAAGATAGATTGACAGGCAGGCATGCAAGAAGGTAGACAGACAAACAGACAGACGTCCTTCTGTTTCTGAAGACATGGAGAGATGTCATCACCACTAATTTTAATTTCAGGTGGGTCCTTTTATTGCAATAATATACCCTATTAGTTATTTCCAGAGGAATAGTTTTATTTGTTAAGGGTTTTGCAGCAAAAACACACGCCCAACACAGAGTTTTATGGAACCTTGAATGAATTTATTATGACGCAATCTTTCATGGTCTGCGGTCCATTTCATAGGATATTCTGATTAGTTATGTAGCTCTTTGGAGCTCATCATTTTTCACGGCCTCTTGACGGGTTATATTGCATAAAGGCAATGCTCTCTAACCAGTACTGACGTGCGCTTGCTTGGATCACGGTCAGTAAAGTAGAGTCATAGAACTGTAGAGTTGGAAGGGACCCCAAAGGTCATGTAGTCCAACCCTCTGCGATGCAACTAGTTGCCCTCCCGCGCCCACACCCTTCTCAGCAAAGTCCCCATGCAGCACATTCCATCCCATGATTGGGGATCGAGCCTGACCAGTCTTTGGCAGCGATTGATTCTCCTCCAGTTTGCTTCCCACCACCTGAATTGCAATAAATTATTAACCCCGTCCTAGGTTCATTTTGACAGGGGGGAGCGGAGCTAGTTATCCTTCCTAATAAAGAGTATCCATCGCTGATGACGTGATAATATCACCAGGGAGAGTTTGTGCGGGACAGGAAAAGCGAACCGAGCCATTCTAGACCTGTTCTGCTCACATGTAAGTCCTATCGAGTTCAATGGCGCTTCTGCCACGTAAGTAGGTACAGGATTTGTAGCCTGAATAAACGACAGGTTTATCCATAGAAAGGTTATGTATCTGGGATGTAGCGTCTGATTTTGCTTGGACTAAATAACACGTGTTGATGAACGCAAAAGGAGGCCGTTCTGGTTCCTCTGCAAACCCTTTCACACGACCAAGGCATTGCAAGAATGAGCTTTCACCTTATCTGAAGAGCTTCTGCACTAGAGGATGGTAAATGCGAACCTGGTCCTACATACTTAACAATGAACTCGTTTTGTGTCCTGGGACAGGGCACACGCCTAATGCACCCATTTTGCGGGTGGGAGAGGACTTGTAGGGCTTAGGTCCGGGCAGGGCTTGATCTGCGCCAGAGCCCAGTCCTGGCACCTGTTATTAAACCCCCCAAAAACTGCAGAGTGCATTTCTCTGGCCACTCAGTAACTGTGGAAAGTCATGCGCACAAACACACGCACCGGGCAGTAAAGGAAAAAGCGGAGGTTTTTCAACGCAGACTTGATTCCCGGCATCTCTCTTCCTATAAATTACTGTCCTAGAAACAGTTGCTGGGTGGACGTTTGCTCCTGCGTCCTGTCTGGACTTGAAAACCTGCGCCTCTCCATCTTTTGATTGAGTAAAACGGAACAAGCGCTAAACTCACAGAATGTACTCAGAACGTTCTCAGGAGAGAATGCAACAACATAGCGGATACGATTCCGCAGGGCGGCAACTTATTTGTTGTTGTTGTTGTTTAGTCGTTTAGTCGTGTCCGACTCTTCGTGTCCCCTGGACCAGAGCACGCCAGGCCCTCCTGTCTTCCACTGCCTCCCGCAGTTTGGTCAAACTCATGCTGCTAGCTTCGAGAACACTGTCTAACCATCTTGTCCTCTGTCGTCCCCTTCTCCTTGTGCCTATTTGTACATTAGATTTAATCTCCAGAGAAATTGCGCGATTGGCCCGGAAACTGGAAGTTTGCCCCTGTTGTCATTTGCTTGCACTTCTCTATATAGAACCCTTGTTTCCCTCTCTATTCGGAATGGGTGATCGAACAAGTATATTATCGTGGAATCTTATGGCATCTTCATTTATCCGAACCGCTTCTGGAACAATTGCTTACTTTTGAACAATTCAAGGTTGAGCGCCTCACGGTTTCTCTTTCTCTCTGAGCATGTGTGTAAAAGAGAAAGCGAGAGGTGAATAAATTTTAAAGGCCTTCAGTGGTTCTCAAGTATGAACCAGTACTTTAAACTTGAAGAAGCTAACTTTCTTGAGACACACATGTGAAGACAGATATGTATATGCGCACGAAGACTCTGAGGAGCGGTACCGAAACTTCTGAAGGCTTCTGAATTTCCAAAAGCCTTTGGTAAGGCTCTGAGCGAACCTTACGCCACTAAGGTGTGCTGCGTTGTATGGAGTGTGTAAGCAGGGGTGACAACTTTAATATAATATTTGGGGGGCGGGGAGGTAGGTAAACCCTACCTCGCATAATTAATCCCAAGACACGCGTGCAAACACAATTTGAATGGCAATGCCCATCAACTGGGGAGGGGGCTTTATTGGGGGGGGGGGGTGAAGGGCCCTCGGCCCCTCGGAGTTGGCTCTTATCTGGGTAAGTAGCTATAGGAGGCAGTTACTGTACTGAGAGCCAGTGCGGTGCAAGTGGATAAGACTGTCGGACTCGGACCTGGGAGACCAGGGTTCGAATCCCCACTCAGCCATGGAACTCCATGGATGACCTTGGGCCAGTCACTGCCTGCCTTTCAGCCCAGCCTACTTCACAGGGCTGATGAAGGGGTTAATGAGAAGGGGGACAGAAAGATGCGCGCCACCTTGAGCTCCTTGGAGAAAAGGGTGGGATACACTTGCAATGAATAAAAAAATAAAAAATGAAGATTGTGTCGTATTACCTAGTGTAGGTGGCGACTCCGTGAGCACCCGTGTCAGACTCACCAGGTAACCCTTCTCACCAAGCACTTTTGTATCTCCCTAGCTGGAACCGTATAGTTAAAGCTATGGTTTTCCCAGTAGTGATGTATGGAAGTGAGAGCTGGACCATAAAGAAGGCTGATCGCCGAAGAATTGACGCTTTTGAATTATGGTGGTGGAGGAGACTCTTGAGAGTCCCATGGACTGCAAGAAGATCAAACCTCTCCATTCTTAAGGAAATCAGCCCTGAGTGCTCACTGGAAGGACAGATCCTGAAGCTGAGGCTCCAATACTTTGGCCACCTCATGAGAAGAGAAGACTCCCTGGAAAAGACCCTGATGTTGGGAAAGATGGAGGGCACAAGGAGAAGGGGACGACAGAGGACGAGATGGTGGGACAGTGCTCTCGAAGCTACCAGCATGAGTTTGACCAAACTGCGGGAAGCAGTGGAAGACAGGAGTGCCTGGCATGCGGGTCCATGGGGTCACGAGTCGGACACGACTAAGCGGCTAAACAACAACAAGCTGGAACTGAAGTGGCCGAACAGAGGTAAGGCGCGGGTGGAGGGAAGACTTCACGCCTAACCAACGTAACCCCCCCACACTTTTGCTATCTGAAACTGTTCTTCATTACCACTTTCTACCTGACTGCGGTAGATTCCAGTCACATGGAGACAAGCTTGTATTCTCCTGCTCTGGCGGGTAGGACTGGAACCCATGGCTTCAAGTGACAGGAAAAGAGATTCCGACTAAACACCAGGAATAACTTTCTGACAGTAAGAGCTGTTCGACAGTGGAACGGTCTCCCTCGGGAGGTTGTGGACTCTCCTTCCTTGGCCGTTTTTAAGCAGAGTTTGGATGGCCATCTGTCATGATGCTTTAGCTGAGATTCCTGCATTGCAGAGGGTTGGACTAGATGGCCCTTGGGGTCCCTTCCAACTCTCCCGTTCTAGGATTCTAGGTTATTCCCTCCTCTGCTTATATACCATACATTTAAAGCACACTCCCCGCAGCAAATAAGCCTAGAACTGTAGTTTACCCCTCACAGAGCTACAGTTCCTAGGGAGTCCATGCAGGCGTAGATAAGGGCAGCGAGTCTATGGCTTAAGCCTTAAGACATGGGTAGCCAACTCAGCGCCCTGCTCGTGTCGTTGGACTTCAGCTCCCATCAGCCCCTGCCAACGTGGCCATTGGTCAGAGATTATGGGAGTTGTAGTCCAGAAATATCTGGAAAGCCTCATACTGGCTATTCCGGGCTCAGGACAATTTCTCACCAGAAGGTAGCAAGAGCCCTGTGAAAGTGCCCTGGGACTTGGAAGCAAACTCCGGGCAATACAAAAGGCCAAGGGTCTGTTCACACGTGCGTGTACACTTGAAGCTGTCATGGACCTTCTCTGAAAGGTATCGTGTATATGAGGTGAGATGAAGACCCTGCCACTGTTGATTTAAACACAAACCGATTTCTTGGGAGCGTATCCCCTACTGCTTTTAGTGGATCTAACTTACGAACCAGTATGCTCCAGGTGTAATATTTTTACCCACATTAATAACGTATAATCTTCCTTATACAAAGGCATGCTACTACTTTGCCAAAAAAAGGACACCCCCCCCAAAAAAAAAAACCACGTAGCCATTCTGCTGTCTGTTTGCGGGCCTCAACAAGCGTAATTATTTAAAGGAGAGGTTGTATTCGGCTGAGAGATGATGAGGGGCTAGCCTCGAAGCCGCTGTCACTGTTGCTATTACTCTTGTTTCTGTTTTCCTGCCCCACCCGGCACTAAAGGACCACAGATCCTTTTGCCTTAGGATGTACGAGATCATGGGCATCACTTTAAGAACTCTGCTGCATCTAAAATAGCCGTTTCCTCTGCCTCTACATTATCCATGGCAGAAGTGCTGGGTTTCCATTTAAGGCTAAAAAGTAGCCATCTCTCCTCCAGCGGGTTTTTGACCTTTCTCGCGTTGATTTCTCCTTTTCCCTTTCTTTTTGGAAGGGAGGGAAGGGTTGTGTGTTAAATCTTCTTTGCATCCTGACATCTGAATGCAGACAACCTTATGCCAAGCCAAACGCGTGCGTATATGTATACGTATATGTATATGTATATGTACACACACACACACAAGCAACAAGAACCAAAGAGGCCAACGGGAACAGTTCAAGATGCTCCATCCCATAAAGATCAGCTCTGAGACGGAAGTTCAAGGTCAAGTTGAAAGTCAAGGGTCTGTTGACTTCTGTTGCCTGGCCCGTCCTGTCTGCCGCCGCCAATTCAGCCGATCACTTCAGGATTCACTCTATGCCTCTCCAAGCCAGCAGGAACCAACGCCTCACTACCAAGACATCCATTTAGGCAGCCTGACCGTCTAAGTCCTTATTTATTTGGGAAAGGGCTGTGGATTTCAGGGAGGGCAAAGTTGTGTTATGAAAAAAATAACTAGGCTAAAGAGGAGCAAAACTGAGTAAATAAAATAGGCGTAAGCGCACAGACGTTGATTTCAGAAAAGCAAGCCTTGCCCTTTATTCTAATGTATAGAAAAGAAAAAGCAACAACACACATTCAGCCTCTGTGGAATTTTGCCCGCAGATTCTCTGCTCCTACGGGGCCTTCACTGATGACGAGGGTGCTAACTGTTGTTACTATTTTTTCCGGCAGTTTATCAGGACACAATGGAAGGAGAAACTCATCCAAGGCAAACTTTAAGAAAAGAACTCTTAACACAGTTGGAGCAGGGACTGTAAATGTTTGCACGAGGTCTCTGCTTGTTGAGAAATCAAACATTTACCGTCCAGCTTTGCTCTTGAGGCTGCAAGCGTATATTTCCTATTAAGTGGTCTCTCTGCTTGAAAGTCCTTTGGGCTTCGGTTCCAAAAGATCCGTTCCCGAAAGGGCCAAAACAGGTGCATGCCCAAAGTTGTCTTTCCGACTTTGAAATACTTCCCATTCAATCAGAAAAAAATGCATTTTTCTCTAGTTTCTTCTACATGAACAATTGAAAGAGTTATGGATTCAACCCCCTATAATTCTGCAAAGCGTCTCAGGCTGCAATCCTAAATATGCATACGTGGGAATGGGAGACACTCAAATAAAGTGTCCTAAACTGCTGCGTGGTTACAGGGTGCCAGGATATTTTTTACGGTGCTATTCAGTTTCCCAAAGAAAACTTCCACAGACACATTGCCTGCCTCGGAAATGTCCTGCTCCTCTAGCCTAGACAGAAGCAAGTAGCCTATCCGCATATTGCTCACAAACCAAGAGCAGATCCGCCTCAAATGCCAACATTATTACTGAAATAAGCGCAAGACATTCAGAAAGCGAAACGCAGGTATCCCTTTTAACCGCGTGTCGCCTGGTAGCGCATAGCCAAAACAAAAAACAGACATCCTTCTATCTCTGCAGACATTAAGCCCCACTGTCTTCTGTAGGACTTACTCCCCGGTAAACGTGTCCATAGGTTCGGGTACAAGTTAAACCAACGAGGAAGCTGGGAACTGCAACTTGAGAGATACTGCAGTCGAGTAAAAAATAAAATAAAACAAAAACCCTGTAGATGTTATCACAAAATGGCCAAATAAATATTAAAGAAAGTGGGGCTGCTTTTGCTGACAGCATAATAAGTTCGGCCAATAGCTCGGCTGATGCCCTGCTCTTATATTTGTCTTTTTAACTATAAAGTTATATTCGCTGTCTAATTATGTCTGGTGTTCGTGCCTCGAGGTGGGGGAAGAAGTTTGGCGAAGTTCTCGGTATACCTGAATAAAACTTATTTTCTCAACTTTTTTATTTTTGTTTTTGTTTAAGTCTAAGGTTGCCTTAGGCGTTTTCTTTTGCCTTTTACAGATTACCTTTCCTGTTACCTGGAGAAATTCCTTAAGATCTTTGTTTATCTTTTACGGACTGGTTACATTGCTTTTTTGCTGGGGGGACGCAGAGGCACTCATACGCCCAAACATTTTGTGGATCTGAGTTTGGCCTCATTGAGGGGCAATATTTCAATATGAGTAGGAAAATAAGAGTACCCCTAAACTTTTTTTTTTTAAGAAAAAAAAAGCACTGACTGGGTATAATGTAAAAACTCGGTATTCAGCGTCCTGTAGTTTTTTCAATTCATTCTCAGCCACCGCACTTCAAGGAACCTGTCATACTACCTAGCAAGAAAGCTCTTAGTTCGAATCCCAGTTACACCGAAGTAATACTAGGCTTTCGAAACCGATCCGCAAGCTAAACCACTTCTGACGAATTTACATATTTTAGCGACACCTTAATTAATAAGCTAAGACTTCCTCCTAATTGCACCGCTCTTTGGACGGTAGATTAATGGCGACGAAGCGTGCATTTCACAGTTGTTGTCAGGCTGTCTGGTTATTAATTTAATTAACTGGATCCAGATTTTATTGTGTGTAGGGCGGGAGGGAGGAGAAATAATTCTCCCCCTTAGCGTCGTCCTTCCACCTAAAACAGTAAATGAAGACGGCAGTCTGATCATTAGTTTAATTAATTTCCTGCTACAGCTATTACAATGCGCTTCCCCCCAAGTGGAGGACTATTAACGTTATTTTCAATAAAGTCTGTATTATTTCAACTCCACAATCCGGTGCTATGAGCATGTGCTCCTAAATCCCAAGTACCTGTGCTGCGCTCCGTAATGCAGCCGCGCAGCGCGATCCTAGGGACTCGCCACTCAACGCAAGGCCCCTAAGGTTTATGAGTATAGGATTGGTGTGTGTTACAGGACGAATTTATCTACTGAAACGTCATTTTGAAACGCACTATTTCCCCCCTCGAAATTCTGAAATAAAACCAGCATCTAGGGGGGCGGAAAACTTCCCTGTATGCGGGGGTGAGGGTGGATGGGATTGAGGGGGGCGTGTTGGAGGGGTCGGTGAAAAGGAAGAACCTCAGCCGAACCTCAGCCGACTAAACTGCTGCAAACAATGATTAAACGCTCACTTTTTCCCCTAAAAGGAGATATTAAGGACCGATTTGGCAGCTGATTTCTATTTCTTGGCGTGCTGCTGCTGTTCATGGAAGAGAATCCTTTTGGAAAACATAACATCGGCTCCGCAGTTTCTGCCACCCCCCCGAAATGCACCCCTGTTCAACAGCTATTTCGCGAATCAGCTTTTCCTACACGAAGAGACTGCAAGATTCCGGACAGCAAAACTGCTCTTCCTGAAACTTAATCAGGGCAGATAACCAACAGCTTGTGGAGGTTGCGCTTCTCGCTTTGCACCGTCTCGATACTGTGTCTTGTTTCCTTCTTAAATGTAAGAGACCTGGGAGCATTCGCACCACGAAAATAGCAGAACAATCCTACACAGATCTGCTCAGAGAGTAAATCCCATTGTTGTCAACGGGGCTTACTTCCCAGTAGGCATGTACAGGATCGCGTGGGTCGTTACACGTCTCCAAACCACTGCACCGCCCCCCCCCCCGTTGACTATTATTGTGAACAGGAGATCAACTACCACCCCAAACGCTCAACTACGATCTCAATGTTGGGCCGTCCCTTAGAAAAGGGCACGTGATGGTCGACTATCTCTTGCTGAAATCCGTGGGATTTGAAAGTGCTTCGCTTTGGCCGGATTGGATCATGCAATTGAATGCTGGTCCTTGCTGAGCCCAATCCTTCCAAGGACGAAAAAGGCACATTGCAGTCT
Organism: Podarcis tiliguerta; assembly: GCF_965153285.1. NCBI lineage: Eukaryota > Metazoa > Chordata > Lepidosauria > Squamata > Lacertidae > Podarcis > Podarcis tiliguerta. Next base: position 20,756,534 of record NC_139546.1, on the reverse strand, counting down.
TATTTTACCAATACTGACTGGACGGTAGTCTCCATTGAATGAAATGGGACTTGTTTTCGAGGAAGTGTAATCACAAGATTACTGAGTTAGGCTGCTATTCTAGACACATTTGCCTGGGTGTAAGTCCCATTTGAGCCCGTGGGACTTACTCCTGAGTAGACATGCATGGGATTGCTTTCCAATTACTATAAAGGGCAATCAATATTCCTCCCCGGCAGCACTTCCAGGATCCAAGAGAGGTTCACCTATTTATGGATGCAAACTTAAGCATAATTTCCTGGAAGAAGGTCCCAGCTGCTCCTTATAAATCAACGGGACTGACTTCCAACTAAACGCATTTAGGATTGGAGGAGAGTAGTAAAATTATTTTGACGGGTCAGACTCTAAATTCACCCCTGAAATAAACGGAACTGTTGACTCTACAGTTTGGGATTCGAATATACAGTACATGAATGCCTAGCATTTTTACTTTTTAGCGTGGAAACCATAAGGACTCCAAAAGCGCTTCAGGCATTACCGTATTTGCCGCCATGTAACAGATAATAACGAGCAGTTACAATACTACAACCCAGGGGATACTTGAAAAGGGAAGGAATAAACTCGTCCACTCGGAATTTCACTGAGTTAAAATGAAGTTTCTCCCAGGTAAAATGGGATTGAAGCCTTAATGTTTCTTCCTTGCACTTCGTTCTTTTATTGTTGTTATTATTTCGATTCTTGAAAGGTTGTCCGAATTATATTCCAAAATATAATTCGCCTGCAGTTCAGGCAGCATCTGAAAGCATCAAGCATTAAGGAATAATTATAATAATAATAATTCCTTATATAATTAAGAAGACATGACTATTTATTTTGGCCGGTTGTTTCAAGCAGAGCAGTGTTTCCAGTGTGTTTATACTCAGCCCACGTCTTCCTCACATCGCCTGGAAGTCTCATTTCTGAACAGATTCAGAATCTGCAACACTATTTATTTCTTGGGTGTGTGGCTGGATGAGAGAGGAAACAGTCAGGCACGCTTGTATTTCGACAGACATGTGGATGCATCCACTGTCTCGTCATTGGAAAGCTATTGTTGCTGACATCCGGTTAGCCCCCTGCCTTCTTGCAATAAAAGGAACGAATTTAGTTATCTAACGCTTAGGAGCAAAGGCCTTTTGCACAGCTCCCTGTACAAACCTTTAACAGAAAATTACCCTAAGAGAAACGCAAACCTGGAGATTAGAAATCTGCACGGGGATCTTTGCGTGCTTTGAAATAAAGAGTAAACACATTAAGGGCTGCAATCCCATACGCGTTTATTGGAAACTAAGCCCCACCGAACGCAATGGGACTTGTTTCTGAGTGGACTGGCATAAGATTGTGATGTGAGGCTGCAATCCAAGCACACTTACATGGGAGTAAATCATCATCATCATTGATTGATTGATTGATTGATTGATTGATTGAATTTATATACCGCCCTATACCCGAAGGTCTCAGGGCGGTTCGCACAGTATATAAAAAATAAATAAATGCAATAACCCAATAATACCCCCCCCCCTTTATAATGATGGTTTGTACAGAGAATATACATAATATATTTACACTCATGTCTACTTGTTTAAAGGATGGAGGGAAATCAAGATTGGGGAGTTAGTCTGGCCAACGATGCTACATTCTATATCACTTCTGTCATGCCATGGTACACACACGCAGATGGTTTGCTTTTTTGTATACAGTACTGTACTTTGTAAAATACCTAGCACTTCCCATTTCTCTTCACCACTCTTCCTACATCCTCTGGCTCTCTCTGTGTGTCAGTTTCACTGCTCGGCTCCATTGGCCCTCTCTACACAGATGCAGACACACAGTCATAAAGAAGAAACATTCTTCTTATGATACTACATAGCTGGAGAGTCTCCCTCTGCTGAGTTCGCCCCAAACAGCTCAAAAGGAGAATGTTATGTAATATGGTTATATAAGTCTCTGTTAAGTTTTTCAGGCTCTGTTACTGTATCTGAAACTTCTTATGGAAATGTAAGAATAAGCAGCCTTTTTAAAAAAAGGGAATTCTGATGTTTTGAAACAGCACAGAGGGCAGGCTGGAGCCTAAATGGCAATATTTTCAGTTTGGAATAATGGGGGTTGGGCGATTATTAACATTTATGCAAAATAAAAAGTCCAAAAGCGACCTGGCAAAGTAGAATACAACACATAAAATCACTTTAAAGCGAGAAATCTTTTTTAATACAACAAATAATGCAAAATTCATCACTTGCTCGGTCAGTAACATATTGCTAAGGACAAGTCCTACTGCCCCACTAAAAGATTAATCACCATATGGCTGGGTCAACAAAAAGGTCTTGGTCTGATACCTAAAGAACAACAAGGATAGAACCAGGCAGGAGTCTCTCCCTGGGGAGAACATTCCTCAGATAGTGGCCATCACTGAAAGGACCCATTCTTGTGGGGTCACCCTCTGCATCTCCCACCCAGGGGGTGGAGCACATGGAATGCAGGAAAAGTGAAGGTTCAACATGTCCAGCTTATCTTCTTAGAAGTTAAATCCCACTAAATTTAATAGGGATTGTATTAATAAGCTTTCTTAGGGGAGTCTCATCTTAAAAGCAAAGCTTTGGTTCAATAGAAGTGCTCTCAATTAATTATAGACCATAGCTGAACTAGCATATCCATTTTAATATAGGAGGCAAAAAATGCAGGGAGAGAGAAGAGGAGGTTAGAAAAATATAATAGATTTCAACATTCAGACGATAACACAGCAGAGTCCTGTAACCTTCCTTACCTGATCACCTAGACCAGGGGTCTGCAACCTTTAAGACAAAAAGAGCCACTTGGACCCGTTTCTGAAGAAAAAAAAACCTGGGAGCCGCAAAACCATTGCGACATTTAAAACAAATATATCTCTGGAGCCGCGATCTGACAGCAGGCGGGAAGGTGACGTCGGGACGGTGCGTGACTAACGCATGCACCGCCCCCATGCAACGTCACAGCCAGTACAGGCCCGCCACAGTGGGGAGTGCCGGGGCGCACAATGCGCCTCCTCCCCTCGCTAGTATCCGCCCCGGAGCCACAGCAAAGGTGTAAAAGAGCCACATGTGGCTCCGGAGCCGCGGGTTGCAGACCCCTGACCTAGACCAACGTAGAGTCCTCCAGGTGTTGTTGCACTACAACTCTTATAACCCCAGACAATTGGTCACATTGTCTGGGAATGATGGGAGTTGTGGTCCAACAAAATTTGGAGGTCCACGGGTTCCACATTCCCACCACAAAATACATAATAAAACAAAAGCAAACTAACGACCCCCACATCCGCAAACACAGTTAAAAGACCATAGAATGTTAATCAGCCCAAGTCCTAGTTATACAGAAACATTTTTGCATTTACATATAAAGATATGTAAATAAGGCACCAGGTGAATCTCCCTGGAGAGAGTATTCCACAAATGGAGACCAGCTGCAGAAATGGCCCATTCTGGAGTTGCCACCATCTGGACCTCTCGCAGAGGAGGCACACAAAGAAGGGCCTCTGATTATTAACACAGGGTCCGGATTGGTTCATCTGGGGAGAGGCTGTCCTTGGGGAATAGTGGTCCTGAGCCATTTAAGGCTTTGTAGATCAAAACCAGCACTTTGAATTGGGCCCAGAAACTAAATGGCAGCCCTGTCCAGATAGGGGAGGTCTCACAGCACCCAGACAGTTGTTGTCTCACAGTATAGGAATATTGTCTGGGAATTACTGGTCTTAGAATATGTGTTGATGAGTGTGATGAACTCCATATGTTGAACAGAGCGACAGTCCCCAAAGTCTTTGTGACCAGACCGCTCCTCTAGTACTCTGCAGCAGAAAACCTTTCCTATGTTCCCCAATGCACCTTCTGATGATAATCCTTAAACACACACACACATACACACAGCTGATGCCTATGGAAAGGTCACAAGCAGGACATGAGCATAATACACTTGCGTGTGGGATGTATTATGCTAGAACAGTCAAGTACAACATTTTCCTGTTGCCTAGAATGGACACACAGTGGAATGTGGCTCCAGATCAGGTATGACAGGAAGTCCTCCCTGTCTGGAGCCACAATCCCACACACTCCTTCTCAGGCAATACAACATACATTTATATACATAAATTTTATTCAACCACCAAGCTTGACACAAAGGTTCTGGAAGCTCTCCTTTGTTAGGATGTCTGCAGTCATCTCATTGGTATGGCAATAAAACAGTTCCACAAGTCCCTTTTGGATGGTCTCATGCACATAGTGGTACTTCACCTCGATGTGCTTTATCCTTATGTGGAATTTCTCACTCTGGGACAGCTTTAGGCAACTCTGGTTGTTCTCCATCACACTAACAGGCCCCTTTCTCACCAACCCAAAGTCCTTGGTTTGTTGATTGAGCCAGGCCATCTCTCTGCACGCTTCTGTGGCTGCAATGCATTCAGACTCTGCGGAATATAAAGCTATATACTGTAATTCTGTTTATAACTGCCCCATGAAAGGGGACCATTTCCAAACATAAATACATATCCACCTGCGGATTTATAATCAGTCGTACATCCAGCCCAACCTGCATCAGAAAAACCAATCATTTTAGGATTACTAACAGCTGGTAATCTTAATTTACAGTTTATTGTACCCTGTAAGTACCAAACCACCCTTTTCACACCCGCCCAGTCATATTCAATGGGAGCATTTACTTTTCTGCTTAGAATTCCCACTGCACTGACTGGCTATGTCAGGTCTACATGTAGTAACAAGATACAAAAGCTTTCCAATCTCTGACCTGTACTCATTGTTGTCTGGCAATGGCTTTGAATCATCTTGATTCTTTAAAAAGTCAGTTGTCATTGGTGTGGCAACTAGGTGCACTTCTTACATCTGTATGCTGTCGATCAGTTCAGAAATCTTTTGCTTTTGGCTAAGAATAAATGAACCGTCTTCTTCTCTTTCCACTTGAATTCCAAGATAGCACTGGATCTTTCCCAGTTCCTTGACTTCTATATATTTGCTTAAATATTTCACAACCTGTGTGTAGTCTCTCTTATTTACTGTGGCAACGGCCTTGCTTGTACCCAAGGAAGGATATTAATAAACAGTCTATCCTCTCTTGCCTCCCTGAACATTCCCACACTTCTTCCCAGGAGGTAGGTCAGTAAGGGTCCACATTTTGTTTTGATGCAGTGCATCCATTTTCCTTCTTTTCCTTAGTTGCTTAAAAGGAAAGGGTTTCTGTGACTTTGGAGCTCTGCAATTCTTCGCAATGTGGCTTTCCTGGTCACAGTTTAAACATACAACTTTCTTAGATGTGGCATTGGCCTTCACATGATGTCTAGACACATAGTTGGAGTCATTTACCCTTGCCCTCCTAATTGGAGACTCATCTTTTCCTTCACATTCATCTTTTAAACATGAAATTAATTATTTAAATGTTGTTTATTTAGCATCCATCAGAGTTGCAAAAGTATCAAACTTGGGTCCTAGTGACCCTAGGAAATAGCAAATTATCTGCTCTTCAACCAAAGGATACTGTGTCAATTCAAGTTTCTGAATGGTTCCTGTAAACTCATTCACATGTTTCAGAAACTCTGTCTTTGAATCTAATTTTAATTTGAGAATGCTTCACATCAACTTTCTGTGAGACCCTTTGCTGCTACTTCCATACATGATTTCCAGATTTTTAAGGATCTTGGTGGCATTCATCTAATGTATTAACCCGTGCCATTTGCACATCTGTAATTGCACTTAAAATGGTAGCTCCAGCTTGGTCATTCTGATCTTCCCATAGTTTAATTGCTGCAATGGAATCTTCATCTTCGCCAGTAGGCTTTTGATTAGTACAGTGGTACCTCGGGTGAGACGCGGGTGGCGCTGTGGGTAAAACCTCAGCGCCTAGGACTTGCCAATCGCATGGTCAGCGGTTCGAATCCCCACAGTGGGGTGAGCTCCCATCGTTCGGTACCAGCTCCTGCCCACCTAGCAGTTTGAAAGCACCCTTAAAGTGCAAGTAGATGAATAGGTAAAGGTAAAGGTACCCCTGCCCGTTCGGGCCAGTCTTGCCAGACTCTAGGGTTGTGCGCCCATCTCACTTAAGAGGCCGGGGGCCAGCGCTGTCCGCAGACACTTCCGGGTCACGTGGCCAGCATGACAAGCTGCATCTGGCGAGCCAGCGCAGCACACGGAACGCCGTTTACCTTCCCGCTGGTAAGCGGTCCCTATTTATCTACTTGCACCCGAAGGTGCTTTCGAACTGCTAGGTTGGCAGGCGCTGGGACCGAACGACAGGAGCGCACCCCACCACGGGGATTCGAACCGCCGACCTTTCGATCGGCAAGTCCTAGGCGCTGAGGCTTTAACCCACAGCGCCACCCGCGTCCCAGTAGATGAATAGGTACCGCTTTATAGCCTAAACTTACTAAACTAAGTTTAGGAAGCCTAAACTTACTAAACTAAACATACAAATATGGTGAAAGGTCCATATAGTAAAAGCTATGGTTTTCCCAGTAGTGATGTAGGGAAGTGAGAGCTGGACCATAAAGAAGGCTGATCGCTGAAGAATTGATGCTTTTGTATTATGGTGCTGGAGGAGACTCTTGAGAGTCCCATGGACTGCAAGAAGATCAAACCTATCCATTCTTAAGGGAATCAGCCCTGAGTGCTCACTGGAAGGACAGATCCTGAAGCTGAGGCTCCAATACTTTGGCCACCTCATGAGAAGAGAAGACTCCCTGGAAAAGACCCTGATGTTGGGAAAGATGGAGGGCACAAGGAGAAGGGGATGACAGAGGATGAGATGGTTGGATAGTGTTCTCGAAGCTACCAGCATGAGTTTGACCAAACTGTGGGAGGCAGTGGAAGACAGGAGTGCCTGGCGTGCTCTGGTCCATGGGGTCACGAAGAGTCGGACACAACTAAACGACTAAACAACAACAAGAGGACAACCACAAGATAATCAATTCATTTTTTTAAATAGTTTTTTTTTTTTTTTGTAATATGCTACAACAAGGTACAGCACTATTTGAAGCTACATAACTGACCAAACCAATAGCACAGCATGCTGAACACGAGATTGTGGAAAGAGAAGAATTTGTTTCATCAATAGGTGTATGCCAGGGAAGTATCTGAATATTGGTATAAAATGAGGATAATAAGGACTAGCGATAGAAAACGTAGCTGTTACTGTTCTATTGTCCTCGGTTCTCAGTTTGTCTACATAGATTATAGATTGCTGCAATTCAGGATTATTAAGTGCAATTCAATCGTTACTGGTAAAAGAAAATGGAAAGAAAGAAAGCATTTGACATGCTGCAGGTTAGCAGAAGACGCCATGGGCCCATTAGACTGACACAAGCTCAATCCATACAGGAAAAAGCACATATTACCATGACATTTGCTTGGGGGAGAATTGCTGCTTCCCAGCAACTGCAGTTAGCAGTCCTGGTGCTGGGAAAGCATGATTTACTGACAGCGGGAGCATTTGGTGAAGTGACATCATCTAAGCAGATTCCTGATGGCTCTACAGGCCACCAGGGGAAAAGTCCATGTCCATAAAGGCCTTCTTCATCCATTCCTAATTATCTACCAATCCAGCTCAGACATTATCTGCAGTAGGATGAGGGTAAGATTAATCAGCGCTGAAATCATACAGTATTAAAATATGAACTATGTTCCCACTTTAATAAGATCTAGGTTCCCAAAGGAGAAAAAGCAACAGCAGTAGCTGTTTGTACGCAACTGACAAACTGCCAACTGATTTGAAATGGGCAACCTCTTCAGCCGAGCCAAGTCTTCCGAATTTGAATATTGATTTCTTGTGCTGTGTTTTGCCCTCAGACTTCACACACCAAGCAATATCTTCTTCAGGTAGGGCATAGGACTCTCCTACTAGAAAAGGTGATAATAATAATAATAATAATAATAATAATAATAATAATAATAATAATAGTTTACACACATCTTTGGAGGGAACTGACAGGAAATCTCTAGCCAGACTTTTTACAGAGTCCTGAATGCAGTCTAGAGGGTTTGATGGCTTTCAGAGCTAGTAATTAAAGTACCATATAAATGTGGTGGTTTTTCCTTCAAGATGTTTTTCCACTCTGTGGGTTTCATTTTGCTGTGGAATAAACAGCGCCGGGAGGGATGCATTCATGGATTCACACATTCCAGCCACCAAAAGGTTTAATTTCAACTTTAAGAGTCTTCTGTAGATTGTAGCTTTTGTCGTCACAAATGGGAAGCTCAGTAAGAATATATTTATCCCAAGCATGCTCATCCTAGCCTTGTGTCTGATGTAAAGTACTGGAATTTCTAATAAAATTAGGATGTGATTCTTCTTTTTTTGAGTTAGTTAATGATAGTAGAAACTGGAGATTGTCAGCCAGCCCCCAGCATGTCAGGGTAGATGCAGGGGCACTTCAAAACCAGTCATCTCATCCCCTATAAAATAGGTTTCTTTCTTACTAACATTAACGAAAAAGCTGAATTTCCCCTTGTAAATTGCAATGGGTGAAGGAAAATGGCATGGCAGATAAACAGATCCTGTGGGCCTTATTCAACGAGGGCCTTATTCAACAAGTCACTAACTATTTTTTTTAAATAATATTTTAATTTTTTTTTATTCAATTTTGAAAACTTAAAAACACATTAACTTCAAATTCAATATATGTTTCTCTTGCAAAATAAACAAGGTGACTTCCTACCCTTACCTCTGTGGTGATTTTATTCCCACCCATAATCTGCTGAATTATATGTCAAACTATATCTAATACACATTTCCTCTGTTACATTTATTGTCACTCATAATTGAAATCCTGCCCGCAAATTCATTTGACTACAGTTCTTTCTCAAATATTAAAAAAGAAGAATTTTCCATTCTTCAATAAAAAGTTCGGCACTTTGGTCTCTCACTCTTGCTGTCAACTTCCCCAGTTCCAATCAGTCTGGCTAACCTGATCCAAACACACACACACACACACACACACACCACACACAAAAGCAATTCTCACTACAACCAACCAAAGACAACCAACCACACTCTAGAGCACCCCCAACCTCTTTCACCACCAAGGAAATACAACAAGTGGATAGTAACAGAACCCACACAAGTGACACTAACACAAAACCCCACACATACACTAAGTAGAAGAATAGAAGCAATGTCACCCAACCCCACCCCACTCACCATTCCTCCTCCCCCTCTTCCACCCTCTTTTCTTCCTAACCTAACAATGTATTCAACACTAATGTCTCACAACAAATAAAACTGATCTGTAGAAAACACAACTTGGAAAAAGAGACAAGGCATGTATATTTGTAAACTAATAAATATTTAATAAAAATATATATATTAAAAAACAACAACTTTCCCAGTTCCTCATAGTTCATTAGTTTTGCAGTCCATTCCTCTTCGGTTGGGACTTTTTCTTCCTTCCAATTTTGCACTTATAGGATTCTGGCAGCTGTTGTTGCATACATAAATAGTTCAATCATCTTCTTTGGGACATTTGTCCCCAATATCCCTAGAAGAAAAGCCTCAGGGGGGATTACCAATTATAACATCTTCATTTCATTATATATCATTTCCCAAAACCCCTTGGCTTTTTCACACGTCCATCACATCTGAAAGAAATGACCCTTCAGTATGCTTGCATTACCAACATTTACTTGACACAGTCTTATACATCATAGCCAGTTTATTTGGCGTCAAATACCATCTGTATATCATTCATAGAGTTTCTTGGCAACTTAGTACCCTAGGAAGGTTCTTTGGGCATATTGGGCAGGCTTTGGTTGATATTTGACTGGTGGCAGGCATGATACGTTGCAACCTTTTAAATCAGGAGTAGACAACCGAAGGTGATGCCTTCTCAATCTGGCCAGCGGACAGTCTGGGAATCAGCGTGTTTTTATATGAGTAGGATGTGTGCTTTTACTTAAAATGCATCTCTGGGTTATTTGTGGGGCCTGCCTGGTATTTTTACATGAGTAGGATGTGTGCTTTTATTCAAAATGCATCTCTGGGTTATTTGTGGGGCATAGGAATTCGTTCTTTCACCCCTACAAAATATAGTCCAGCCCACCACATGGTCTGAGGGACAGTGGGCCAGCCCACGGCTGAAAAAGGTTGCTGACCTCTGTTTTAAATCATTGGCACTTACACTGCTGATTCCTCTGCGTCTTCTCTCGCAAAGTGATATGAGTCCCAGTGGCACCTGGTGCTTATTGGGGCTGGTAGGAAAACAATGATAGGTGGAACCAGAGACAATGACAGGGAGAGCCATTTAATTCTATTTCTGTCCTATCTGCCTTCCTGCTGCATTCTAGAAGGACAAAACTGAGACTGAAAAGGAGGAAGCTGGCAACTAGGGCCAGCCCCCTGGGTTGGCTGTAAGTCAGACAGACTGGTAGACAGACATTCCACCTGAATGGAGCTGCTGGATGTGGTGTAGTGGTTAGGAGCAGTGGACTCGTAATCTGGTGAACCGGGTCCACTTCCCCGCTCTTCCACATGCAGCTGCTGGGTGACCTTGGGCCAGTCACACTTCCCTGAAATCTCTCAGCCCCACTCACCTCACAGAGTGTTTGTTGTGGGGGAGGAAGGGAAAGGAGATTGTTAGCCGCTTTGAGACTCCTTAGGGTAGTGATAAAGCGGGATATCAAAGCCAAACTCTCCTCCTCCTCCTCCTCCTCCTCCTCCTCCTCCTTCTTCTTCCATCCCTAGTCCCTGTCTCCTAGCCAGGGTGGCATCTTACCTGCATCACCCAGACACACATCCTGCTCTCTCTAATTGCCTGTGTTGCTGAGCTGAGGCCCACCAATCAAGGAGCAATCACACGCATTTGGGAAAAATAAATATTTGCACACAATGCTTTGGTGGATGGTTTTCTTAAAAGCCTGTCTGTGCTTTCTATTGCTAAGTTACCCGAGGAATGATTGATTGAGTCAGTTTGCAATGTGGATTCATGTTCTCCTCCCTATTTGCACTTATACTGGACACAAGAAGGGGGAAGGGCTCAAATAAGGTGCTTCCGATGTGCGTTGATGTTCAAACAAGCCCATAGATCCGGGCTGCGGAACCTGTGGCCTTCCTTATGTGGCTGGACTAGGGATCATCAGCCCTCACCATTGGCTGTGTTAAGTGGGACTGATGGGAGTTGGAGTCCAGCAACATCTGGAGGACCACAGGTTTCCTTAGCTCTATCATAGATGAAAAAAACTACCTTTATTTAGCTTTGAGTGAACTCCTTCCATGGATGATGATGATGATGATTTACTGTATTTTTTGCTCTATAAGACGCACAAGACCATATGATGCACCTAGTTTTTGGAGGAGGAAAACAAGAAAAAAAATATTCTGAATCCCAGAAGCCAGAACAGCAAGAGGGATCTGGCTTCTGGGATAGCCTCTTGCTGTTCTGGCTTATGGGATAACCATGTGCAGCCTCTCCTGGGCAGTGGGATGAAGGCCCCCCTCCCGGAAGAGGCTGCACGCGGCTAAGCCAGAAGCCAGGACAGCAAGCGGGATCACAGCGATCCCGCTTGCTGCCCTGGTTTCTGGCTTAGCTGTGCGCAGCCTCTCCCGGGCAGCCCGATGAAGGCTCCCCCAAGAGCCACGCCTTTAAAGAGTGCGTATGTGGCTCTTGGGGGCAGGGGCTTTTCCCCTAGGAGGGAGAAGGGCAGCCATTTTCCCTCCTCGGGGAAAAACCCCAAGAGCACGCTCTACGCGGCTCTTTAAATGGAGCACTGAGCAAAGCCTCCCGCCTGCATTCGCTCCATAAGACACACACACACATTTCCCCTTACTTTATGGAGGGGGAAAGTGTGTCTTATATAGAGCGATAAATACGGCATTCAATTTGTATACCACTCTTCATCCAAAGATCCCAGAGTGGTTCACAACAGAAAAATACAAAATAAGAATATGAAATACATAACAAAAACAAACACAAACAGTTACTGAACTCCCCTCCCACAAACACATTTATAAAGCCATAGGTTGTTAATCAGCCAAATGCCTGGTTGAAGAGAAACGTTTTCGCCTGGCACCTAAATATATGTAATGAAGGCACCAGGCGAATGCCTCTGGGGAGAGCATTCCACAAACGGGGAGCCATGTGCTGATGTGCTACCTTTCTAGAATCATAGAATCACAGAGTTGGAAGAGACCACAAGGGCCATCGAGTCCAACCCCCTGCCAAGCAGGAAACACCATCAGAGCACTCCTGACATATGGTTGTCAAGCCTCTGCTTAAAGACCTCCAAAGAAGGAGACTCCACCACACTCCTTGGCAGCAAATTCCACTGTCGAACAGCTCTTACTGTCAGGAAGTTCTTCCTAATGTTTAGGTGGAATCTTCTTTCTTGTGGAATCTTCTTTCTATGGGGTGGGTGCTTTTGTTGTGAGAGAACATTCGCTTGTGTGCTTTTTCCCTCCTGCGCACTGAAGTGGAACAGTCTTAGAGTGATGGTACCACAAACCCCTCCCTGAACTGAAAATCTGGTGTTAGTATTTCCTATGACAAGGGCAAAACTAGGCTTTATTTCACCTGAGTAAAAGACCCAGTTTCACCCGGGTCAAAGACTCCCCCCCCCCCGGCATTTGTTTACACACACACAGGTTGGGAACCTCAATGGTACCCCTTGGAGGCAAAAAACCCAGCTAGCCCCCTCGCCCCCAGCTATGGCTCTGCCTGTGAACATAACCTGAATATTTGGGGGGGGGGGGGGAAACCTCCTGAGTAGCTTACAGCACAATTGCCATACACCTGCTCTGAATTATGTTGCATGAGTTCAGTGAGGCTTAGTACCAGGTATTGCCTATAGGATTCTAGCTTAAGAGTAGGATCTACCCACAACCCTCTCCTTCCCCCTCTCCCCCCTCTTTCCCCCTAATGTCTAGGACAATAGTGTCTCATACCAAATGTAAATGAACTGTGAAAAAGACTCTATGACTTCAAATTGGAGGTCCTATTAGCCAGGCAGTGTCTGATTCACAAACTCAGATTATCCACATCTAGGTGGCCTTAGATAAGCCACTCTTCTGTCAGCCCTGACACAGATCTAATATGTTGTTGTTGTTGTTTAGTCATTTAGTCGTGTCCGACTCTTCGTGACCCCATGGGCCAGAGCACGCCAGGCACTCCTGTCTTCCACTGCCTCCCGCAGTTTGGTCAAACTCATATTCGTAGCTTCGAGAACACTGTCCAACCATCTCGTCCTCTGTCGTCCCCTTTTCCTTGAGCCCTCCATCTTTCCCAACATCAGGTTCTTTTCCAGGGAGTCTTCTCTTCTCATGAGGTGGCCAAAGTATTGGAGCCTCAGCTTCAGGATCTGTCCTTCCAGTGAGCACTCAGGGCTGATTTCCTTAAGAATGGAGAGGTTTGATCTTCTTGCAGTCCATGGGACTCTCAAGAGTCTCCTCCAACACCATAATTCAAAAGCATCAATTTATAGTGATCACAATACTAACTTAGCATACATGGTCTTGGTAAGGATAGAACTGAGATGAAACACGTTGGACGCTTGTTAGTGCTATATAAATATTCACGTTTCTTATCATTAATATTATTATTAATGATTTCTGCACACACTTAAGTGGGTAAGCAAAATAATCTCTCCCTCATAACTCCCTTATCATTTTATTACATTTATATCCCATATCTCCTGCTGAGAGCTCAAGGTGGCCCATATACTCATCCCTTCCTAAATTTTATCGGTGAAGCATAAGCCTCTTAATGCCAGGGTCATGGGTTCAAGTTCCACGTTAGACAAAAAGATTCCTGCATTGCAGACGGTTGGATTAGATGGCCCATGGGGTCCCTTCCAACTCTATGATTCTGTGACCCTGTGAGGTACATTAGGCTGAGAGATAGTGACCAGTCTAAAGTAGGCTTCATGCTCAAGTATGGAACTGAACCTGGTTCACAACACCTGAACCTAACTTGGCCCCCACTCCCTCAGAGGCGACCTCACCATCAACTGGGGCATCTGCCTCAAGTGTCAGATCCTGGCCACCATTGGGCCAACTGAGTAGGATTTACCTGAATGGACACAATCCACCGGAATTTTTTCCCTATGTAACCATCAGTGAAACGACTAGAGCACTATGTTTCAGTGTTAAGGAAAAAGATCCACTGGTTTTATGGGTTATCCATCATGTTTACTGGTGAGGAGCTGGGAATGCTGTTTGAATTTTCCACCTTGGAAACCAAACAGTATGAGTCAGACCCTGGTCCGACCCAGACTTTCCCCCCTGTTGTACAGAACTTGGAAAGTACTGGCACCTTGGAAAGTTTTGAAAGAGAACTTTAATTCTAAACACTTGTTGCCTTTTGAATACCACCTCCATAATTCTTAGCTTTGGAAATATCACTGTCTTCTAAAAACACCACCACCAGGCTGATATAAATTTTGGAAGGAATACACACACAAAAATTGGATTTGCTATTTAAAGAGAGGTTTTGTGGAATGCATTTGGAGATATTCTCTTTCAAGTTGCCTTTGGTATGTGCAGTAACAGATAATTTATTCACAAAGACAGCCACGGGATTCTATGGCTGCCTTTTTAAAACCAAGCTCAAAGGTGTCAGATTTGTCACATTTATTTTGCTGAATTTGGAGCCAAAAAGAAACCTCAAATATTGGGCCAAGAGGAGGAAGCCATAAGGGTATTTTGAAGGCACAGTTCTTAAACAGAAGAGCTAAAGGGGGGGGGGGGAATGGGGTGCCTATTCTGCAACACCCATAAGCACATTTCACTGATTTTGATGAAAGGCACACCTAAGCAACTCAGCTGAGGGTGGTACCGCTAGTATATTAAACAAAGAAGCAAACAAGTCTCAAAACACATACACACACAATTGATATCAATTAAATTGACTTCTAAGCAACTCAGTTTTGGATTGCCTCTTTAGCAAGCTAAAATTGAAAATAAAACAAACTGTTCTTGGCTAAGTCAGGCTGTAAGGCTGCATTTTCAGCCATCCATCTTCATCCTCAAGCGCTTACTGTAGCACGAAGTCTCGTGTTCGGTGCGTTTTACTTCTGAGTAAACATACTTAAGCTTATTCTACAGCGTTACCGAAACTTTGGGGGTTTAATGTTAAAAAACAGCAATTTTACAGTGCACTCCTTACGCAAAAGTAAGTGTCACTGAGCCCAAGAAAGTTTACTCCAGGCAAATGGGTATAGGGTGGCAAGTTTGGTGTTCTGCAACATGTTAGAGCATTAGTGGTGGATTTATAGCAGGCACCGGACTGCTTTTTCTTGGAGAAGCAGATAAAAACAAACTAGCAAGCAAGCAAAGATACAATTTCTCTTGAAAACAGCAAGGTAGAAAACAAGTTCTCCCTCTCACGTCCTGTTAGATTGTGCCCAAAATAAAATAACTGGGAGCGTCGAAACGGCAGGTGTAATAAAACCAAACCTTCCTCCTTTTCAAAAACAATCTGAAGCATGCCTCCTTAAAGGTTAAGTTCCACTGAGTTCTAGTTCTATAATGTTTACTCCCAGGAAAGTGGGTATACGACCCTGGCAGTCTTTCTTTCCTTCTCACCTGGTCTCAATACGCTGTTTGTCTAGCAACTTCTCTCCCACATATTTTCGGAAGGCAATTTGGTGGCGCGTGGATTCTTCTGCGGCGCTTTTCCTTTGCCCTCCGGAGCCTTAGAAATTAAAGCGCCAGGTAGAAGCAACTGCAAAGCGCCAGATCTAATGAACGCTTCCTACAATCTATCTTTGAGAAGGAAAGGAGCGAGCAGAAGAGGTGTTTGGTTAGTTTTTTCGAGTTACAGCTAGAGTGGATAAATTATCAGATGAGAATGATGCCTTATTTCAGAACGATAGTAATGTATCACACATTCTTCTTCTTCTTCTTCTTCTTCTTCTTCTTCTTCTTCTTCTTCTTCTTCTTCTTCTTCTTCCCTATTTTGATTTATTTCATTTAGTCAAATTATACACCTCTTAATGCAATAAAAAGGTCTACGCGATTTAAAAGAATATCAGCAGGGTTATTTGAGGTGGGGTGGAATGGGGGAGACTAAGGCCGAGTCAGTGCCACAGTTCAATTATAAGCCATCGCCTGGAACTGAATAATGTAAAAAAAATAAATTACTGAGCCAGGACATTTCTTTAATGGACTTTCTTGAGAAGCGCTCTCTCTTTCTCACCCTCTCTGGCACCGCACGCACATATACATATTAGGGTACAGTGAGGAAAAGAGGGTGAGATCAGTTCCCTTTAGGTTTGATGCCTCCCAACCTTTCCTCCCAAGCCTCAAAATCCCACCACTCCTTGATTTTCTTGAGGACTAGGCGCACTAGTGCCACGCTGCTCTCATTGTCACACGATTCCTCCTCCCAGACCCACAAGGGGCACGATCTGAAATCCTACTGGTGTCATTGGGAAGGTTTAATAAGCGCTTATTTAAGTCTACAATCCTTTCTTGTAAAGGCCAGTTTCTTGCAGATGCCTATTTGGAAATCTGTTGGGCTTATACCGACTTAGATGCTTGACTTAAATTGGATTTATTGATAGCTCCTGCATCCTTACTGTGACTTGATGCGTGTGTGTTTTGCATTGTCATCATTATCATTCCTACAGTTATTGAATTCTATTTTTCTTTCCTTGTTATTTTGTATGTGCTTTCCTGTTAAACTTGCATATATATATATATATATATATATATATATATATATGCCTCCATCGAATTTGGTGAGATTTCCCGTGTGTGTTGGATCTGGCTGCCTATCACTTCCCCTTGAACTAATTCCTCTTACAATTGCTTAACTTTGTCTAAACAGCGACCAGAGATCATTGTCCACTTCTCCTAAAACGAATGTCCACTTTTCTGCTGTTATTGATTGTGCTGCAGGCTGGCCTTCGGCGCGTATTAGTTTGCCATGACTTGATTTGCATCGGCCAAGGTGGGGCGGCTCACGTTAACCTGAACGAGAACAATTCTCCTCAAGTGTTGAGGTCTACTATAGCGCAAATGGGTCAAGTGCTAGGCTTGGGCACCCGACTCATTTGCAGTCTATATATTCCCATACAAGGAATGGGATGGTTTTCTAGAAGAGATAGTCGTCCCTCCCCCATACAAGGATGGACGGTAGAATGGACTCTTATTTACCTTCTTCAAAACTGAAATTAGTAGGCAGGAAACTCACAACTTGAGGCATATTTTCAAGGGCATCAGCAGGGCTGGAGGTTGTGTGTTTTGCTAGGAAAAGGATAGATCTGCCCTTTTTAAATTTTAGATTTTGGCTTATAGATGGCGCCAAGGCGTGGGGAAGGTTGGATCGTTTACCTGCTGACTACAGTGGCTTGGATAGACACAATAAGAATAAAAATAAATAGCTACACAAAAGGGGGTTGTAAGTTGCGATGCTATTCGCATTTACCTTGGCATAAGCTCCGCTGAAGACCGCGGGGTTTACAAATGAGCGCGTGGGCGTATTGAGCTGCAGGAATGGTTATTGCTCTCTCAGTGCGACAGGTGTAGTTTCTGCATAGAAGCAGACAGACAGACAGACAGACAGACAAACAGACAGACGCGCACGATAAAAACAACATCAGCAACAACACC
Source organism: Podarcis tiliguerta (assembly GCF_965153285.1). Taxonomy (NCBI): domain Eukaryota; kingdom Metazoa; phylum Chordata; class Lepidosauria; order Squamata; family Lacertidae; genus Podarcis; species Podarcis tiliguerta. The sequence continues at coordinate 20,738,945 of NC_139546.1, read as the reverse complement.
CAAGCAGACACCTGTATAGCCAAAGATTTCTATAACTGTCATTGCAACTACGGGTGGGTAGGAGGGAACCCAGCTTGGAATGTACAGAGCATTCGACTGGCATTTAAAAAAATAGTTACCATACTTAATTTATTTCTATTCCGCCTTTCCCCCAGAACCGGGACTCAAGGCGGCTTAATTCCTCTTTGAGACTCAGGTTCCTCTGAGGAAAACAACACCGCAGCATATTCGTAAAACAAAACAAAACAAGCCAAGGAAAAGGGAATTTGGGGCGCATCCCACCCAAAACTTGTTTATAGCTATTATATTTCTATACCGCCTTTCACCAGAAAAAATGGGCGCAGGATGGCTTACAACCAAACAGAGCGTTAGAGAACGTCACACATCATAAGCAAGATCGTTTTTTAAAAATATGTTTTTTTTTCAGTTTTTTAAAAATAATGATCGTTAAGGAGACAAAGAGCATAATTATTTATGCATTTCAAATATCTAATTTAACGCGGGGGTTCGTCCCAAGCTCGAGTCCCTTCATTAGACTTAAATCGGGAAGGGATGGAGGTCTTCCTTTTTTTTTTTCCTGCGCAATGTCGGAGGCGCAGGAAAAGCGCAGCGCCGGGAAAGGATGGGATTAACGCACCAAGCCCGCAAGATTTTGCCTGGTGAGTTGTGACTTGCTTTTAGTGCTAGAGTCGCCAGCAAACTTTACTGCAAGTTTGGACTGAATGCAAGAAGCGGGTGGGGATAAGGAATACTGTGAAAACTGTATCTCTCTAAACCTCGCAAACCTTCTAAATCTCTCAAATCCACATCCTGGAATATTGCGGAGTTTGCCTTTAAATTGCTTTCAAGGTGGTATCTATGCATCACCCCATGAAACGGCATTTATGAAGAAGCAATGGGGGACACTAATATTTGGAAGACTTGTAGCAAAACAGGCTCGTATATCGGTTGGAGGGAGCCTGTGTTAAGGTGCAAAGATATCGGGTGAAAAATACTCATACCTACGAAGCAACTTACAGAGTTTTCAGTCCCCCTTTGATCCCATCAGAGTCCTGTTGGGTTTGGTGATCAGAGAAGCGATAATAATAATAGCGACAGAGTTCCAAAATGGAACAGCAAAATACGAGGTGGGAGGGTGGGGGAGAGATAAAAACCTTCCTACTATCCAAAGGTGGTATGATAAGTTTTGGGGGGAAATATTAACAAGATACAAAACCTCACAATAATTACAGGCTACAGCTAATTCAAATTTGATTATAGTTTTGTAAGAGTTTGATGCCAGGTTCTAAGATTCTCACTCGAGGCTCTCCTCTGAGTACTTTTGCCGTGGAAGTTGGGAGAAAAAAGAGAGAGAGCCTTTTCCGTGGTGGCCCCCGTTACGGAATATCCTCCCCACAACGATAAAACTGACACTACAATATTTTTGGGGACGTTGTTGTTGTTGATCAGATTTCTTAGTAACTTCTGAAGGTCTCCAAGCAACTTTCATTTAAAAACATAAAGGCTAAAAACTTTCTCATACAGTCAAACATTTTAAATATTGGTTAGTGTTTTCATCGCTTTAAATTCTGCCTTGTTCTTGTTTTATTATTGTGTTTTATCCTGGCATGATTTGCTTAGTCCTGCCCATTGTATACCACTTTGATCCCCACAAGGATGAGAGGAAGTTTAAAACAGGTATTAATTAATTAATTAATTAATTAATTGTGTTTGTGATTGACTTGGTCAACTGGACATACTCTAATAATTCATAGAATCAGAGAGATTCTAACTGAGAGAGAGAGAGAGAATACACACACACAATTTCAAGCTTTGTAATTTTACAATAATGTAAAATTCAACATTAAAAACAATCAAAACAAATTGGAATAGGATTTACTGAATTATTTTATACATGTATTCAAGCAAACCTTTTTTTTATAAAAAATACTTCTAACCATTCCTCCTTATTTTTATTTATTTTTATTGGTGCTTGTTTGCTAATTTATATTCCTTGGTCATTCTAAATTGTGCCCCACAGAAGAAGGATTGTGTATTTCAAAATATAACGAGGCAATGTCTGAAATAAATAGAATTTTTTAATATATAAAGAAGCAAATTCCTTTTTTGCAGAAATATATTAAAATGCAAGATTTGATAAGCCACTTGGAGGCCAAAGCAAACCCTCATTTACCCTAGACTTTGCAAATTGATCTTCATTCTCAACACTCTTTGGGTTGGTTCATAGAGGCAGCTCCTCATGGGAATCAATGGGCAAGCTTTCTCTTCTCTGAAGGAACACACTAAATAGCTATGTCCTGAGAGGAAAACAGAATTTTGTGGCCCCCTTTAAGGTGAATTGATTGATTGTGGCATAAATTTCCATGGATTCCCAAACATTTCATCATGAAGCAGACCCAGAAAAGCTACTGCAAAAGTAAACCGATTACTTTTTAAGTCTTTGGGTTTCATATTTTTTTGGCATCAGGCAAGAATGGCTACCTCTCTGGAATAAGAAGAAAACAGGTGCTGATCAGTCATTTCCCAGAATGCTAAATAGCAAACTGTGTTTGGTGGCAGTTAGGGATGGGCGAGGAATTTGATTCAGCTTTCATTTAAAACCCAGTTTAAGAAATTCGTACTTTCTGATACAACAGGAGACCCTAAACACAGCCATCTGTCAAAATTCACACTTGTCTGAATTTTGCGGTGCATTTTTCCAGTGTTTACAAAACAGCACATATTAGGGGGAAATGTGCCTAAAAATGAAAATATTAGTAAAAAGATAATGCACTATCTTAGGAGAAATTGCTTGAAAAAATGTGCACCAAAACACCATACAAAAATTTGTTTATTAGGAGAAATTCACATTAACATACTGAAGAATTTTTAGGAGTATTTAAATTTTTTTAAACTTGCAAATTGCTGCAGAAACATGGAGAACTGAATCTCAGACTGGAAAATGAGAAACTGAGCAAACCCAAACTGACAGATCATTCCATTCCTAGTCACAGTACCAGGGGTGGAAAAACAGAAAACTCAAAGAGCGTTCCTAGAGTGGGGTGAGAATATGAAAAGCGCATTTCCTTTGAGTCAACACTGGGTTCCAGCAATGGAGGAGAAGAGGGTGATATACTTGTCTGGGTGCTTACAGCTCTGTGTTACTGATGTGCTTTAAAAATCACGAAGAATGCCAGAGCTATGGGCAAAGGATTGGAATCCTACAGAGCCAACCAAAGCTCTGACATTCTTAAAGCACCTCTCTTGCTTCTTTAGGTTGGAAGTTTCACCCCTGGCAGAACCACTTCCCTTTAGCAGCTGTATGGCAGGCAAAGATTCAAATGAGCACTTACTGTTCCCAGCCTTAACCCTGCGGAAAGCCATCTAATTAATTTGATTTTGACCTGTTTTTAGGAGGTAATTTAATTATTGTTTGATTTTATACTAATGTTATATATCTGATGTTAGCTGCCCTGAACCTGACTTCGGCCAAGGAGGGCAGGATATAAATAAAAGTTGTTTATTATTCTTATTCTTATTCTTATTCTTATTCTTATTCTTATTCTTATTCTTATTCTTATTCTTATGGCTGGTTTCCCACCATCAAGGAAAAGGAGAGACGAGGACCAACTTCAGTTGCTAAACGTCTGCCTTTCATGCACCTATGAATATGTGTGTATGTTTTTTTAAAATGTATTTTTATTAAAGATTTTCTTAGTTTACAAAAGTACGTGCAATGTCTCTCTCTCTCTCTCCCCCCCCCCCCCCGTAACATTTTTTACGGATCAGTTTCATTTGTTGAGACATTTGGAAGAAGAAGGGGAAAGGGGGTGGGAGATGGTGGGGGTGGGGTCGGGTGGCGATGTTTCTATTACTCTTAATATATGTGGGGTTTTGTGTCAGCGTCGCTTGTGCAGGTTCTATGCTATTCACTTGTGTTCCTTTGGTGGTGAGAGAGTTTGGAGTTGGCCTAGGGTGCGGTTGTTTGTTTGTGATTGCCTGTGGTGATCTTTGTTTTCATGTGTGAGTGTTTTGGATCAGGTTAGCCATATTTATTGGTATGCTGTTGGTGGATTTTTGTCAATGTCTTGTTGAGCTGTGTATGTGATAAAGGGGAGCCATAAAGGGGAGGCATCTTCTTCTATTCGTCCCAGAGTCAGTTTCAGTTTATTGGTTGATTTTTCTAGTATGTGTGTATGTTTGTGAGTTTATGTGAATGTGTGAAGAAGAAGAGTTTGGATTTGATATCCCGCCTTTCACTCCCTTTAAGGAGTCTCAAAGCGGCTAACAATCTCCTTTCCCTTCCTCCCCCACAACAAACACTCTGTGAGGTGAGTGGGGCTGAGAGACTTCAAAGATGTGTGACTGGCCCAAGGTCACCCAGCAGCTGCATGTGGAGGAGCGGAGACGCGAACCCAGTTCACCAGATTACGTGACTACCGCTCTTAACCACTACACCACACTGGCTCTGTGTGCACATATCCACATTCACACAACCGTTTCCTCCTTCCTGCCCTTTGCCAGGCCCAGCTATTCCCACTGGCATGCAGCCTCCACCCAGCCAGGGCTTTTTTTCCAGCCGAAACTCACTGGCACTCATTTCCTGCACCTCTCAGGTGGGTGCCGTTGCCATTATAAGAGAACGAGGTTCATGGCAAGTCCTGGCACCTCATTTTCTAGAAAAAATAGCACTGCACCCACCCACTCACCTCATGCCATCGTCAGGGGCAAAAAGGTTGCCCAGTCCGGTCTTTTTGTTTTTTGTTTTGTTTATTTATTTGCATTTTTAAAATTCATTCATATATTTGTTTATTTTTATTTTTCAGATAACAATACAAAAAAGAAGAGACTATGACAGAGAGCAACCCCTCCACCCTACCATGCAGAAATACAGTGCACAAAATTAGTAGCATCGGATAATAAATTTATTTTGCTTATTGGATAAAGGTGCCATTCCACAGACTCCCATGCGCTGTTGGTGGTCTGTAGCCATGCTCCTTTGATGTCGCATATAAAAGCAAACTATACCAAGCTGAAGCAAGAGGGTTTAATTTTTTTGCCTCTCGGTTTTTCCTCGCATGCAAGTGCTTGGTTTGTTCATTAATATTAGGTTCCAAAGTTGTAAAAATTGGGCCTCAAAAGGTCTGTATTAAAAGTTCTCCAGAATTTAGCAGTGCCAAGTCTTGCTATATCCATTAAGCAAGTTAGAAGTTTTTTTTGTGCCTGTGTTTGTCTTAAACCCTAGGATCCTTGCTAGAATATGTGATCAACAGAAACCCATCTGTTGCCTTTTTTATTTTCTGATCAAGATAGGAAATTCTCTTGTGCAAAACACATTTCTTCTTCCACAGTTGTCAACCAGTTGCTGTATAGAAACTGCCTCCAGTTCTAGAAATTAACACCAATAGTTGTGTGACCGGGTTGTGGCCAACGCTAGACCTGATGAAGTGAATAAATTGAAGTTAGGTCCATGAATTTCAGTGAGTTTACTCTGAGCATTGGATCACTGTTTTTAGAACATTTTAGCGGTTTTTAAAACCCATTGTTTCATTATTGATGTGTTTGCTGCCTTGGGCTCCCTCAGGAGGAAGAGTGGAATATTAATGACTAATTTAATAATGCGACTATTTTTTAAAAAACACTGTGTATTTGAAATTGTGATTCCTCCCCACTTTTAACCCCCTTCCGCATAGACTGGCAAAGTCCGATCGTCCTTTCAGGTAGTCGCGAATGAAGAGTGACCTTCCATTCCGAACTTTGTCTTTACAAGCTGAGGCTGAGAAATAATAATGTCTCAGAAGCACTTTCTCCACGGGGGAAAAAGATGCACAAAAATAATGCGGAGCAAATGTCCCAGACAGCTCAGAGGGGTTTCAGTTTATTTGCAGGGCCCTTTAAGAGGTTGACAGAGGATATGTCAACAGAGCAGGTGTATGTATAGTAGCCAGCCAGACAAGTAAAGAATTTTAAAAGGTCAAAGGGAGAAGGTTTCAGTCGCTTGAAGGCACACACCCAACATGTACCTCTTTGTTTGCTTGCAAGAGGGGAGTTGTATGTGTGCGTGTGCGAGAGAGAGAGATTGGGGGATGGAGGAGCAAGCACTTGGTCCTGTGGGCATCTCTTACTAAGGTCTGAAGCCAAGGATATGTCTCAATACAGTGGTACCTCGGGTTACATACGCTTCAGGTTACATACGCTTCGGGTTACAGACTCCGCTAACCCAGAAATATTACCTCAGGTTAAGAAGTTTGCTTCAGGATGGGAACAGAAATCATGCTCCGGCCGTACAGCAACAGCAGGAGGCCCCATTAGCTAAAGTGGTGCTTCAGGTTAAGAACAGTTTCAGGTTAAGAATGGACCTCCAGAACGAATTAAGTACTTAACCCGAGGTACCACTGTAGTGTGCTTGAGTTCTAGAATATGTGCGCGTCTTTTGAGGATGTGTCTTCCCTTCGCTGCTAAGTAAACACAGTGTGACCTAACAAGCAATAAAAGGCCAAGGCACGATAAGAACATAAGAAAAATCCTGGTAGATCAGCCCAAAGGTTCACTGAGCCTAGCATCTTGTTCTTCAATTGACTAACCAGATGGCTATTGGGAAACCCACAAAGAGGACTTGAGTTCTGAATTAGGCTGGAATTTGCAGAGTAACTGCAACTGGTCGGTGTTTGCTACATTGGCCTTCACTGTGGAAGTGTTGGTGGTGATGATATCTGATCCAGGATTTTCTAGTATGACAAACCGAGCTGACAAAGGATGAATCTTTAGAATTAACAGGCAAATTCATCAAAAAGTTGCCAAGGTCAAATTGCATCCAGCCAAAAGTCTCCAAGTGCGCAAATACTAACATTTTAACAGCACTGTACAATATAATTAAAATCAACCCGTGGATTAGAATTGTAACACAGGTTTGTTTTGCTTTTAAAAAATGGAATCCAGGGAGGAACTGGGAAATTCCGAACCTTTCAATCTGGCTTCTGTTCAAAGAAAATGGATAGAAAGGGTTCTCAAAGCCAGAACTGTTAAACATATAGGAAAACAGCTTTGATGGAGATGAATCACCAGGGCTTTTGCAAGAGGAGCTCCTGTCTCACTAAACTTTTAGAATTTTGTGTGTGTGCGTGTGTCAGAAAGCACATTGCTAAAGGCAACGCTGGATACCTTTTATGCTTGGGCTACTTGCAAAACCCATTTGGCAATATCTGTCACCATAGAACCCTAAGTGAATTTAGAGTAGTAATAGGTCGGATCCTCTTTCTCAGGATCAGGAAAATCCAAATTAAATGGGGAGGGGGGAGTGCAGACTGTGTCTCAGATGAAGATGACATCACACCGACAAAGTGGAAAACAGGCACACATGGGATGCTCTTAATCCACTGTAAACTGCAGCGTGGACACACCCTTGAAGGTTAGATAAAGAAGACGGGAGAGCTGCTTTTGGTCCCTGGTCTGAAGGTCCCGACTCGTCTTCCATGCTCACTTTTGTGTACAGTGGTACCTCGGGTTAAGTACTTAATTCGTTCCGGAGGTCTGTTCTTAACCTGAAACTGTTCTTAACCTGAAGCACCGTTTTAGCTAATGGGGCCTCCAGCTGCTGCCACGCCGCCGGAGCACGATTTCTGTTCTCATCCTGAAGCAAAGTTCTTAACCTGAGGTACTAATTCTGGGTTAGCGGAGTCTGTAACCTGAAGCATATGTAACCTGAAGTGTATGTAACCCGAGGTACCACTGTACTACCAAAACTATGCAGCAGCTGTGGAGGCACAGAATTGGTGTGGGCTTTTGCCCTGTGGAGTAACACAACAATTCCCTCAGTTATGTGGATTACAAGGGGTTTGAAGTGGGCTGGCATAAGAAGGCAGTTGGACGGCTGCTCTGAATCCACGAAATTTCTCAAGCATTTCAGGGGCGTCAAGGCTGCTATTCTGGATGACAGTTATCCATTTTCAAAATTACTTTAGATGTACTTTAGTGCCCTTCAATAAACTCTAATTCACATTGAATGGAATCACAGGGACCATTAGTACCGTTGATCAAAAAGCAGTTCCCAGTGGGGTTTTGAAATTGAAAATAAGGCTATTTGGGAAGAGGAATCAGACTGTGTGAGAAAATCAGGGGAGAATTAAATTGCCACTCTCATCAGCTGATTCTCCCCTGCAAATGCACACCCACATTAGGAGTATTTGTAAGGTGGTTAGAAACACATAGTATAGATTTTTGTGCCTTCTTCACCATGTTGATTGACACAACAATACACAGCAATTTCTTCAAGTTTGTTGTGCTTATTTTCTGAAATTCCCTCTTCCTTCTTCCACAAAATGATTGAAGGTGCAAAAGCCAGTTCCTTTGTGTGTGTGCATCTTTCCACCCTAGCTATTATGAGAGATGCTTACCAAGGTAATTTTGCCCAAGGGGCAACCTTTTCATTTGTTGTTGTTGTTTAGTCATTTAGCTGTGTCCGACTCTTTGTGACCCCGTGGACCAGAGCACACCAGGCACTCCTGTCTTCCACTGCCTCCCACAGTTTAGTCAAATTCATGTTAGTAGCTTCAACAACACTGCCCAGCCATTTTGTCCTCTGCTGTCCCCTTCTCCTTGTGCCCTCCATCTTTCCCAACATCATGGTCTTTTCCAGGGAGTCTTCTCTTCTCATGAGGTGGCCAAAGTATTGGAGCCTCAGCTTCAGGACCTGTCCTTCCAGTGAGCACTCAGGGCTGATTTCCTTCAGAATGGAGAGGTTTGATCTTCTTGCAGTCCATGGGACTCTCAAGAGTCTCCTCCAGCACCAGAATTCAAAAGCATCAATTCTTTGGCGATTAGCCTTCTTTTCATTTATGACCCATCAACAAGTTACGACCTAAAAGTTGCACCTATGTACCAAGGGAGTAGGGCAGATTTGGAGCTGTTCCACAGGTTTCTGTCAACCACTTACAACAGATGTCGATTGTCATGTGGCCCCTGGAAAGTCCCCACACAAAAAATATGGTCCTTGTATTGAAAAAGTTTCCCCACCCCTGAGGTGATGTATGGGGCCCATTAGACGGCGCTGTGTCCAGGCCTTCAAACCTGGAGCCAATCCTGAGAGAACACGATTCCCTTGCTGGCCTTGGCTTCCTATCCCAGGCACAATTCAAGCAGCTAGCTTGGATTTTTTGGCATTATAAATAGAGGTGGATGAATCTGCCTATGTCAATCCCTTAAATTTGGTTTGCCAAATTTCTGCATCTCATTCTCGTGTGTGTGTGTAACAATAAATGTAATAAAAGTGCATATTGCTAAAACTTCAATATAAGTAGCAATGTTCTGAGATGTATAAGGAAGGGTACAGTAATTAAAAAAAAAATACACTCAGAGTCAAAAGGAAATTTTGTTCCCCATTAACATTATTTTGTTCCCTGTTAATGGTGAAAGATCAAGACCAAAATAGCTATTTAAAAAACAAACTCTGCTCTGAACTCTCTGCCCTACTGACTAAAACTGGTCTCCATGGAGTAACTGAACTTTATCTGATGATTCATCCAGCACTGGATCCAATTAAACCTTGAAGTCCTGTTTACTAGCAATTTGTATCATGCCCGAAAGCTCTCATTTCCATCCTTTGCAAGCACAAAGGCTAGGAATTTTAATTTAAAAGTGAAATCTGAGATTCTGCACTCAATTTGAAACTGCCTGATGGTGACCTGGGCTGCTTTGCACACTATCTACCCCCAGCCCAAGGCTGCTCAGCTAAACGAACTCTGAATGTGCCTCACACATTAGCCTAACCCTCCTCACTGGGTTGTTGTGAGGTGAAAATGTGATAAGCAACATATTCACTGGATTTCCCCTCTGTGGTTGCTCAGAGAGCAAAAAGCCATGATATAGACAACTATACCGACTGCAAACAGTTACTGTTATTTAGATTGAGGACAAATCAACATCTGGGGTGTAGAAGATATGGTCTGAACACACCATCAGTGGCGTAGCACAGGAGCAGTTGCCCTGGGCACAAAATTGTCAGGGGCACTAAATTTCAATACCCAGTGCTGCCTCAATACAGCTGTGAGCTTCCGTTGCTGGGCTCTATTGAAAACAGCTTCTCCATGCAAACCAGGAAGTGACCTCTCTAGGCAATGGAGCAACTTTTCCGATCTCCGTGGCTGCTATCAACTGGGTGACGCAGACGCTGTTAGGCTGTGGATTACACATGCATGCTCCCTCTGTCTCCCTCTTTCACCCCCACGTGGCCCTGGGCACTGGCAACCCACGCTATGCCACTGCACACCATGGGTGCCCTGAAAACAAATACTTCAGAGTGCAGCACATGGATGGTCCAAACCCAGGGCTTTTTTTCAGTCAAAATGTGCTGGAACTCAGTTCTGGCACCTCTCAGGTGGGCACCATTGCCATTATAAGAGAACAAGGGAGGTGTTCGTGGTGAGTCCCGGCACCGCTTTTTCTAGAAAAATAGCACTGGCCAAACCATTCGTACCTGTCAGGGGTTCAGGAGCAGAGGCACAGGGAAGAGAGGAAATGGAGAGCGAGGGGGAGGAGTCTGAAGGAAATGTCAGCGATGACAACGGTCCGAGGTCTCTGAGTCTTTCCAGTGAATCGGATGATTCACAGAAAGGGGCTCCCATGGTCAGGGCAAGGGGGGTGCCTAGGGGGACACCCCAGGAAGAAGGGGCCAGAGGGGACTCAGAGAACAGCAGTTGGAAATCCGGACCAGCGTCCACACCAGAGCGCAGTAGGGGGGAGGAGTCCCAGGCATCGGGATCAGGCAGCGCGCTGCCAGCGGGAGAACATGAGGGAGGATTGACCACGCCTCCGTCGGGGAGTGAGGAAACGGTCAAGAGGAAGGTTGAAGGCTGCGCGCGCGCGCCAAGTTCAAATGTACAGGAGGGCGGCACTGTTGGCAGCCCGGATAGGGAGCCAGGTCCTAAAGCCCGCCGAAGAGAGAGGGAGGACTCAGGGGGGTCAACGTCTGCGTCGGAAGAGTCCAGGAAGGAAGGAACCCCGGGGGGTAGCAGGACCCAGAGGAGAAAGGAGAGACGGAAGAGGTGGAGTAAGGCTAGAGTCTTAAACTGGTGTACAGGGGGCGGAGATTCAGACGGAGCTTCGCCGGTCTAGACCCTAGACGTAGAGCTGGGGCGCTGAGGCTTGGAAATGGAAACTATACTTCAATAAAGACTTTGTTACATTACTACCGGCTAGCGTTGGTCCTCTGTGAGCTGGGACCAGGAGCCAGCTCTGACAGTAAGCTCCGTCTCCTGACTGAAAGTTTTGGCACCAAGAACCTCGCAACGTGAGTCGACGCAGCGAGGGCAGAGGAGTGTGCTTCGAGAGCTCACACAAATCAGGCAAGATGAGTGCAGAACAGCAACTGACAGAACTGCGAAATGCAGTGACTCAACTCAACGCGGAGGTACGGGCCTCCAAAAAAAGGGAAGAGGAAATGGATGCCGCTTGCAGAGATCTCCGAGCCAGGTTGGAAATGCTTTCTACACTGGGGCAACAGGGACCCAAATCAGAGGGCATTGGACTGGGGAGAAGGGGAGGCAGTCTGGTATCTCATTTCGACGGGAGTTTACAGCAGTACCCTAACTTCAGAGCCGACCTGCTGTTTGCGCTGGATCTGCTAGAAAAAGACTTTAGAGATGAGAGAGAGAAAGTGGGGTTTATCTTGTCCCATTTGCATGGGGAGGCCAAGACGTGGCTGAGGAATTTATGGAGAGATAATGATCCGGCGCTCCAAGATGCGAAGGCTTTCATTAAAGCGATGGATTCGTGTTTTTTATCAAAGATAGACATCGATATTGCCAGAAGAGACATACACGGGCTTAAACAGGGCAGAGCCAGTGTGAGGCAGTACCATGCACGCTTTTTTGGATTAGTCCATGCGCTTGGATGGGAGAAAGATTCTGCTCCAGTGAGAGACCTCTTTTGGGAAGGCTTGAATGCAGATGTAAAAGCTGAGATTGCAAGGGGGGAGAGGCCAAAGAACACTCAGCAAGTGGTCCAGAGGGCGCTGGAGATTGGGGTGCGTCTGGAGGAACGTCCTTGGAACAGAGAAGAAGGACGTTGGGGAAGGGCGCCAGCCAGAGCACCTCCCTTCTCTCCCAAAGATGCAGCGCGTGCGCAATCCACACCCTCGCAGGGAGGGGGAGAAGAACCGATGGAGATCGGAGGTGCCAGGGCTCAGTCAGCTACCAGAGCCCTAACACCGGGAGCAGTCAAAACGAAGCCTCCTAGAGGGAACAGGAAGTGCTACATCTGCGAGAGTGCTCAGCACATGGCGAAAGAGTGTCCCCAGAAGCTCCACAAGCACACTGCAGCCTCGGCAACAGTCACAGACGCAACTCAACAGAGAACACCACAACAGGGAAACGACGGAGTCTGGCTGGAGGAAGAGGCACTGGGGTCCAGCCAGACAAGTCAATGAAGCAATCCCCAGCAATTTTGCAGCCCACAGACCCCCTCCCACCCAAACCAGTGGTGCAGCTTACAGCGTCACTCCAACTGCCCAATGGACGCACTCTGGAAGTGCCAATCACCATTGACTCTGGCAGCAACGCAGACTTTATAGGACTGGATTTCATTCAGCAGCACAATATAGCACTACTGCCAGCCACGCTGCCTCTGAAGGTTGTCACGGTGGATGGCAGAGACTTGTTGGGGGGGCAGGTGGTGCAACAAACGCCTCCAATGGTGATGCGAATTGGAAATCACCGAGAAGTCATCAGCTTCAATGTCACCCACCTGTCGGACACGCCTGTAGTCTTGGGCATGAGTTGGCTGCACAGGCACAGTCCAGCATTGGCGTGGTACCAGCGCCAACTGACCTTCGGCTCATCCTATTGCGCGGAACATTGCATCCTACCTAGCCCGGAAGAGGGAGAGGATGACCCGCAGCTACAATTAGGCACGCTGCAAGCAGTGCCATGCAAGTACGCAGCGTTTTTGGAGGTTTTCTGCGAGAAAGAAGCAGACAAGCTGCCTCCCCACAGGCCCTATGACTGCAAGATTGACCTCCTGCCAGGGGCGACGCTGCCAACCGGGAAACTGTATTCAATGTCTGAAGACGAGCTGCAGGAGCTCAGGGAGTTCATAGACCTCAACTTGAAGCGCGGTTTCATCCGGGAGTCGAAGGCAGTGGGGGGCAGTCCTGTATTCTTTGTGAAGAAAAAGGACACGCCCCAAAAGAGGCTTGTAGTGGATTTCAGGCTCTTAAATTCCAAGACCAAGCCCACGGCCTTTCCCATGCCCAAAATAGATGACCTGCTCGCAACGGTGAGGAAAGGACGCATTTTCACAAAGTTGGATCTGCGAGGGGCGTACAACCTGATTCGCATACGGGAGGGCGACGAGTGGAAGACTGCCATGTTCACGCCCCTGGGCACCTATGAATACAGAGTTATGCCCTTTGGTTTACAAAATGGCTCTCACTGTTTTCAAGCCTTCATGCATCACGTCCTGGCGGGTCTCCTCTACAAGAAATGCGTCTGCTTCTTGGACGACATCCTGATATTCTCGGAATCAGAGGAGACCCACGAGGGAGACGTCAAGGAAGTTCTGCAGAGACTGCAGGAGCATCGGCTGTACGCCAAGCTGGAGAGGTGCCAGTTCGACAGGAAGGAGGTGGATTTCCTGGGCTACAAGTTGTCGGACAAGGGGCTCGCCATGGACAGCGCCAAGGTTCGCGCAGTGTTGGACTGGAAGAGCCCGCGCAATCGGAAGGAGGTCCAGCGGTTTGTGGGTTTCGCCAACTTTTACCGCAAGTTCATCAAGGGGTTCGCGATGCAGACAGCGGCCATTACCGACACGCTCAGCTCCAAGAAGAAGAAGTTCATCTGGACGGAGCAAGCGGAGCAGTCCTTTCAGAACCTTAAGCGTCTCTTCTCGTCCGAAGAGCAGCTACTGCATGTGAATCCCAGCAGACCGATGAGAGTTGAAACGGACGCCTCAGACAGAGCCGTGGGCGCAGTACTGTTGCAGCAGGACCCGCATGGGGACTGGAGACCGTGTGCCTTCTACTCTAGAAAGCTCAGCAAGTCAGAGCAGAACTACACCATCTGGGACAGGGAGTTGCTGGCCATTCATGCAGCATTCAAGGCGTGGCGGCACTTCCTCATCGGAGCCAAACACACAGTGCAGGTTCGCACGGACCATAAGAACCTGGAGTACTGGCGTACGGCAAGGTTCCTGAACCAGCGGCACATCCGATGGGCGGAGTTCTTTGCGGATTTCGACTTCCGGATAGAGTACATCCCAGGCGACAACAACATCATGGCAGATGCACTGTCCAGAAAGCCGCAATACCTCGAAGAGGCGGCACCAGCAGCGGCCAAGCACATTTTCGCACCGAAAGCGTGGGCGTGCGCTTCAGCAACCGTGGACCTGGATGCTGTCCGTCGAGCGCTGCAGGAGGACCCCTTCGCACAAGCCAAGATGGAGGAGGTGCACAAGGGCACGGTGAAGGACGACGAGTTCCAGATACGCGACGGATTGCTCATCCGCAGAGGGGCCCTCTACGTACCGGGAGACGACCTCCGCGCGAAAGTACTGCAGCAGTTGCACGATGCACCCACCGCCGGGCACTTTGGCAAAGAGAAGACGGCAGAATTAGTAGCCAGAGATTTTTGGTGGCCCAAGATGCGGGGGGAAGTCGCGGATTACGTCTCGAGGTGCGACACCTGCCAAAGGGCCAAGTCAGTGCACAAACCACCGGCGGGACTGCTCGAACCGCTGCAGACACCGAGCGAACCGTGGGAGAGGGTGGCCCTGGATTTTGTCACGGATTTACCCAGCTCGAGGGGCAAGACGGCAGTGCTAGTGGTGGTGGACATGTTCACCAAAATGGCCCACTTCATTCCGTGCGCGAAGGTGGCCACGGCGGAACAGACCGCCAAACTGTTCATAGACCACGTGTTCAAGGTTCACGGTCTGCCACGGTCTATCCTGTCCGACAGGGGGCGGCAGTTCATCTTGAACTTCTGGCAGAAGCTGATGGGTTTCCTGAACGTCAAGATCAACCTAGCGTCCGCAAGACACCCGCAGACCAACGGACAAGCGGAGCGAGTCAACGCAGTCATGCAGCAGTACCTGAGATGCTATGCAAATCAGCAACCGGCAACATGGGTGGACTACCTGCCGCTCGCTGAGTTCGCCTACAACAACACGAAGCACGTGTCCACGGGGGTGACACCGTTCTTCGCCAACAACGGGAGGCATCCCAGAACCTTCCCGGGATTAGAGAGACTGGGGGAGGGGGAGCCACAGGCAGCGGAAGCCTTAGCGTCCGAATTGCAGGAAGTTCACGAACAGCTTCGGAGGCAGTTAGAACTAGCTAAGCACGCATACAAACTGCAGGCTGACAAGCACAGAAGGGTTGGGGAAGACATACAGGTGGGAGACTGGGTTTGGTTAGCAGCCCAGGCAGTGCCGACCAGATCGTTAGCGAAGAAGAAGCTCGGACATAAGCAGCTAGGACCTTACCAAGTCGAGGCTCAGGTCAATCCAGTGGCCTTCCGGTTGACACTTCCGGAGGGATCCAGAATGCACCCAGTGTTCCATAGATCAGTACTCACGCCCTACAAAGCACCTCACAGATTTCAGGAGTCGGGCACGGCACCAGACCAGCTCAGGGAGAAGTCCACAAGGCGGGGGTCGCCAAGAGGGGAACCCATCAACGAGGTCACAGAGATTTTAGACTCGAGATGGGGGGAAGAGGGAGTAGAATATTTTCTCGCCAGCGAAGGTACCCCGGCCAGCGCCAACCGTTGGGTGCCGGACTATGCCTTGGACGAGCCTCTTCTCAAGGAAGAGTTTCATGCCTTGTTCCCGCACAGGCCCATGCCAGCAGCGTATTTCGACGACTGGCTTTTCACACCCACGCTTTCAACCAGCACGTTCCAGGGGTTCACCTCGGACGAGGAACCGGCACTAGACACACGTTCCCCGGAGGGATCGCCCTCGGGGTCTGCCTCAGACCGCTCTTATTGGTGGGACTATCGGCCAGAGGAGCGGTGGAGCAGGCAGTGGCTGGGGGGTCCTTGGCAAGCAACGGCCCCAGAGGTGACCGGGGGAGAGACGGACATGGACGTGTTGGGGGAGGACCTTGGGTTCGAGCATGGCGGCACAGAGATGGAAGCAGAGGAAATCGAGGTCGACGAGAGCACGGAGGACGAGCCGGACTTATCCGGCTGGAGGCACGCCAAGGGGGACGAACTGTATCCGCCATTCACCCCCACAACGACGGAGCACCCAGCACCCACACCTGAAGGAGGGGAGGGGGGAAGGGGGGGCTTCGAGGGGGGGATGGATGTCAGGGGTTCAGGAGCAGAGGCACAGGGAAGAGAGGAAATGGAGAGCGAGGGGGAGGAGTCTGAAGGAAATGTCAGCGATGACAACGGTCCGAGGTCTCTGAGTCTTTCCAGTGAATCGGATGATTCACAGAAAGGGGCTCCCATGGTCAGGGCAAGGGGGGTGCCTAGGGGGACACCCCAGGAAGAAGGGGCCAGAGGGGACTCAGAGAACAGCAGTTGGAAATCCGGACCAGCGTCCACACCAGAGCGCAGTAGGGGGGAGGAGTCCCAGGCATCGGGATCAGGCAGCGCGCTGCCAGCGGGAGAACATGAGGGAGGATTGACCACGCCTCCGTCGGGGAGCGAGGAAACGGTCAAGAGGAAGGTTGAAGGCTGCGCGCGCGCGCCAAGTTCAAATGTACAGGAGGGCGGCACTGTTGGCAGCCCGGATAGGGAGCCAGGTCCTAAAGCCCGCCGAAGAGAGAGGGAGGACTCAGGGGGGTCAACGTCTGCGTCGGAAGAGTCCAGGAAGGAAGGAACCCCGGGGGGTAGCAGGACCCAGAGGAGAAAGGAGAGACGGAAGAGGTGGAGTAAGGCTAGAGTCTTAAACTGGTGTACAGGGGGCGGAGATTCAGACGGAGCTTCGCCGGTCTAGACCCTAGACGTAGAGCTGGGGCGCTGAGGCTTGGAAATGGAAACTATACTTCAATAAAGACTTTGTTACATTACTACCGGCTAGCGTTGGTCCTCTGTGAGCTGGGACCAGGAGCCAGCTCTGACAGTACCGCACATAAGAATCCCTTTTATGACCATTAACTGCATTTCTTGTGGTCTCCCACCACGAAGCCAAAGAGGCCACAGTTGAGGCAACTGTACATAGGCACTAGGAAGTGGGTAGTTTCTACAATAAGAGGTGTCAAGCATAGGCTGGTCAAGAGGAAGTCACACCCTCTGACCTGGAAATTCTTTGCTCTCAGTAAATAGGCTTTTAGTGATTATTTATTGGTGAAGAAAGGCACTCGCTCTGCACATAAGGAGGCCTGCTCCGGCCTAAATTTTACTGGCCAGGCTGGAATTTTACCCTCTTGGCCTCTCGCCAAGAAAGGGAAATGTAAAGCCCCCAGGGTGTGGTGGGATGCAGGTGATGGGAGTCCCACCCCTGTTAGCACACTTGTCGATGCACAAAAGGTTCCAGTATAATTTGCACATACACAGATGACAACGCATGCATAGAAGACAGCTTCAGGAATTGGGTGGGTGGGGCGGTGTGCAGGGCCAGAGAAACAAAAAAGGCCATGTGCCTTGGGTTAAGGCAGGGGTCAGCAAACTTTTTCCACTGTCCCTCAGACCTTGTGGGGGCCCAGACTATATTTTTTGGGGGGAAATGAATGAATTCCTATGCCCCACAAATAACCCAGAGATGCATTTTAAATAAAAGGACACATTCTACTCATTTAAAAACTCGCTGATTCCCGGACAGTCTGTGGGCTGGATTTAGAAGGCGATTAGGCCAAATCCGACCCCTGGGTCTTAGTTTGCCTACCCATGGGTTAAGGCATCCCTGCCCCCTCTCTGATGTGTACAGCACTGTGCAAAGGCAACTTGAAACGCTGTGGGAGAAATGACCTTGCTGCTTTTTAAGCCACTCATGTGTACATACCCAGCATTCCCCTGAGGACGGGAAAAGCAACGCAGAGTATGCACAGCACATAAGGAGGAAGACACGGTCAAGTGAGTCATGTACTGAGCCTTGGACTTTGGATTGTATATTTTTAAAGTCTCCAGTCTGGGCACGTCACAGCACTGTGACCTTGCACAGCTCCCATTCATTTTGATGGGGCTTACATAAAAGAACACCCCACCACCAAAATGCGCTCCTAATTAAGGCAGGTGGACATTAGATAATTTAGGGATTACCTATTGGCATGTTTTGGGTGGCGCTGTGGGTTAAACCACAGAGCCGAGGACTTGCCGATCAGAAGGTCGGCAGTTCAAATCCCCGCGACGTGGTGAGCTCCCGTTGCTTGGTCCCTGCTCCTGCCAACCTAGGAGTTCGAAAGCACGTCAAAGTGCAAGTAGATAAATAGGTACCACTCTGGCGGGAAGGTAAACGCCGTTTCCGTGCGCTGCTCTGGTTCGCCAGAAGCAGCTTAGTCATGCTGGCTACATGACCCGGAAGCTGTACGCTGGCTCCCTCGGCCAATAAAGCGAGATGAGCACCGCAACCCCAGAGTCGGTCACAACTGGACCTAATGCTCAGGGGTCCCTTTACCTTTACCTGTTTAGAGCTGCTTACATGGGGTTTTCTAGTTAATGTATGTTAAGGCACCGATTAAGCCCAAACTGCCTCAGCTTCACCAGTGCTCTAGGACTGGGGCTTCCAGTCCAGTTTCTGGGGCTAAACTGTGGCAAAGTCCCACTGCAGTCAAGTGTCCCTTTAGATTACCTGCAGGGCATTTTTGTACGCTTTCCTGTGCACAACAATTCTCTGCAAACAGAAAGCTAGCTCACCAGTAAGAATGGCACTATTACAAAAGTTTCCTATTTTCAGGAAGAGTTTGAGGGGGTTAGGGAACCGGAATGGTTCTCTTTTGCAGTATGAAGTGGTTCAGCCCATTCCACGTAGTCAGGATTCTACCCCTCATTCTACAGCAAATGAAGATCCACCTGTTTTACACACTGGTAGTGAACAGAGGCAGCAGAATTCTGTATTGTATGGCTTCAGGTTGTAAGTGTGCAAATTGTGGGGTGAGTCACTGAATGCTGCCCCACCTATAAAACAAAAACAAAACCTTCTTGTAGGTAGAAAACTAATACAGCAGGAAAAACTTCTGTGCTAAACCCTTCTCCTTGAAGAACTACTTTACTACATGCATGGGTTGGGTTTTTTTTTAATGGAAAAGCATTCCAAAATATGGCATGCCCTCCTTCAGCCTGAAGTCATGCAGCTCAGAATTCTGCCATCTCAATCTGCTACCTTGTTTTGTCTAATGTGTGGACCACCTCTCAGAATTTATATATGCAGAAGATAAAAGTGGTCAACTGAATAGTACCATTTCATACTTCAGATGTGAGGAATTACATACCCTCCAACATTTCTCCAATGAAAATAGGGGCATCCCATTCCATAATGATAATTTTACTATTTATACCCCACACATCTTACTGGGTCACCCCAGCCACTCTGGGCAGCTTCCAACATATATAAAAAACATAATTAAACATTAAACAAACTTCCCTATACAGGATTGCTTTCAGACATCTTGGCGGGTTGGGTAACTCCATACCCTCCAACATTTCTCCAGTGAAAATAGGGACATCCTAGGGAAAAGTGGGACACTCCAGGATCAAATCAGAAATGGGGACGGCTTCTCTAAATCAGGAAAATAGGGACACTTGGAGGGTCTGGAATTACATATTGAGTGCTTTCATATGTAAGAAAACAAAAACTACTACTACTACTACTACTAATAATAATAATAATAAATTTTATTTATATCCCTCCCTCCCTAGCCGAAGCCGGGCTCAGGGCGGCTAACAACAATAAAATAATAAACTTCCTGTCAGAAAACCAACAACCTGGAACAAAGCAAC
This sequence comes from Podarcis tiliguerta, assembly GCF_965153285.1. Taxonomy (NCBI): domain Eukaryota; kingdom Metazoa; phylum Chordata; class Lepidosauria; order Squamata; family Lacertidae; genus Podarcis; species Podarcis tiliguerta. The sequence continues at coordinate 20,719,089 of NC_139546.1, read as the reverse complement.
TTAGTACTTTTGAAGAGAATATTTTAGACCCATCAACATCCTGCTGCCCTAGCTTTCTACTTGCAGGGAATGTGGCATGTTTGTTTATTTTAGAGAAACATTCAAAATTATGATTCCTCTCCCCACACTATGAAACGGTACAGTCCATTCTACTATCTCCTTTTGTTCATGTGGAGATCAGGCTGCCCTCCACCTTCTTTACTGGTGTTCTTTTTCCACCTGAATTTATTCTCACCCTCCATTCAATATAGTTCACAGTTAATTAACCAAACTGCCCCAGTTGCACAAAATGATCATAACTTTGCCTGGATGCCTGGATGCCCTTTATGATGTGTTCACAAATCATGCTATTATAAAAGTGGCTTCATAAAAGTCTTCTTCACAGAGGAGACAGAAGAACTGAACAGAAATGGTGTCAGCTGTTGTTTTTAATTAGTCGCCTTGCAAGCAATTTTTTTTTTTTAAGCAACAGCAGGTAATTTAAACCCCAATGACTTAAACCCCAATGCTCTGAAAGTGCCTTTTCAACAGCTTTAACAAGAGTTTCACCCTCATTGTACTTTGCTTCCTAGGTAAATGGATCCTTAAACCTTGTAGGGCAGATGTCATGTGCATTCTAATGAAGGAATCAAAAGGCTAGAGATGTAATCTATCTATTCTCCAGAAGAGCATGTCCTTCAGGTGGGTGCAGATGCCCTTGAGGTGTACACAGGTGGAGGCAGTGCCTTGGTGGGAAGCAGAAATTCAGTTAGTAGAGACTCTTCTGGTAGTGAGATAGAACAAAGAGGATCTTTCCTGTTAGATTTGTGTCTAACCTTAAATTCCGTGGAGACTGCTCTATTAGGGCAAGTGGGGCAGTGCCCCACCAAGTTCCATTGTCAGTCAATCCCACTTGCCTGCCTCCTTACACACAACCAGTCCAGGGTTGGAACGGCCTGTCAGCTTCCTCCAGTTTAAGTCTCAGTGTTGCCTTTGAGGAATTCAGGAAGGAGACGGTCAAAACCTGGATTAGTTGGCTTTATCTCTCATTGGCTCTGGCTCCCCCTACTGTTGGGCTCCTTGCATTCCACCCTACCAGTAACAATGGGCAACAGTCAACAATCCTTAGTCCATCCAGGTTAGTATTGTCTCTCTCAGCATCCCCCAATCTGGTGCCTTCCAGATATTTTGGACCACAATTCCCAATAACCCCAATCAGCATGGGGAAGATGTGAATGGTATACCTGAAGGAGCGTCTCCACCCCCATCATTCAGCCCAGACACTGAGGTCCAGCTCTGAGGGCCTTCTGGCGGTTCCCTCACTGTGAGAAGCGAAGTTACAGGGAACCAGGCAGAGGGCCTTCTCGGTAGTGGCCCCTGCCCTGTGGAACGCCCTCCCATCAGATGTCAAGGAGATAAACATCCATCTGACTTTTAGAACACATCTGAAGGCAGCCCAGTACAGAAAAGTTTTTGATGTTTATCATGTTTTTAATAATTTGTTGGGAGGCGCCCAGAGTGGGTGAGGCAACCCAGTCAGATGGGCAGCATATAAATAATAATGCAATATTATTATTAGTCTAAGTAGGAAAATCTGCTCTACAATGACTGGCAGCAGCAGCTGCAGGATTTCAGACAGGAGTCCATCCTTCCCAACCCTAACCTGGAGATTCCAGGTATTGAATGTAGGTCCTTCTGTATGCCTGTAGGCCTGATCCATGGCCTTTCCCCACATACAGGAGTGCAGGAAGCTGCCTTATACTGATTCCAAGCAGTGGTCTTTCTCGCTCAGTATTGGCTACACCAGGTGTGGGGAACTTTTGACCCTCCAGAGGTTGCTGAACTATATCTCCCATCATCCCTGGCTGGTGGCCATGCTTTCTAGGGCTGATGGGACGCGGGTGGCGCTGTGGGTTAAACCACAGAGCCTAGGACTCGTCGATCTGAAGGTCGGCGGTTCGAATCCCCGCGACGGGGTGAGCTCCTGTTGTTCGGTCCCAGCTCCTGCCAACCTAGCAGTTCAAAAGCACGGCAAAGTGCAAGTAGATAAATAGGTACCGCTCCTAATGGTCAGTGGTCCCTTTACTTTCACCTTTAACATCTGGAGGCTGAATGGCTCCCCACACTTGATCTACACAGACTGGTAGTGGCTCTCCAGCGCCAGGAGGTCTTTACCATCCTGGCCAGGAACTGAATCTGCCATTGAGCAGAGACCCTGTTAACCCTTACAACACCCTATTTTTATCTCATTATAAGGATCACTGATTGAGTGCCTCCATACTAGTACTACTATTACTACTACTAATATTATTTTTTTATACACCACCCATCTGGGCGGGTTACCCCAGCCACTCTGGGCGGCTTCCAACAAATTAAAACACAGTACGACATCGAACATTAAAAATAAATAAATTCTACAGTGATACCTTGGTTTACAACCATAATCTGTTCCAGAGGTCTGGCTGTAAACCAAAACAGGTTGCAACCCAAGGTGTGCTTTCACCAATGGGGCCTCCCAAAAAATAATTGGTTGTAATCCAAAAAAATGGGTTGTAATCCAAAAAAAAGGGACACACACTTCAGGGTTTGACGTGGTTGTAATCCAAAACAGTTGTAACCCAAAACGGTTGCAAATCAAGGTACCACTGTATTAGTTTTCAATTACAATCCAATAATAGCCTCATTATAACAATACTGATTTATAATACAATTATTAATACCAATTGTTCAAATACTGAATTATATAATTTAGATAAACTGCCCGCCTCCCGCATGCTAAAATTGATGATTTGATGATTTGCTTTATTTCTGCATTCCAAAATCCTATTAATTTCCATTACATTCCGGTCATAATAATAATCCCTTATACAACAACTGCAATATTAATAACTTCAATTTGTGTTGACACGTTAAATGTTTTATAAAACTACAAGTGGGAAACTCAAACGATATCCTTGTTCTTCCTGTGTGTGGCAATTATTCTGTCTGTGGTGTTTCTTCATGTCCTTGTAAGATGCTATGTCTTTCTTTCCCCCTGGTTGTTGCTGTTATCCATCATGCCTTGGGCAGAGCTGATATCCCATTGTTGTCAAACATTAAAAACTTCACTATACAGGGCTGCCTTCAGATTTCCTCTAAAGGTTGTATAGTTACTTATCTCCTTGATATCTGATGGGAGGGCGTTCCACAGGGTGGGCACCACTCAGCGGTGGAGCAAGCCGATTGGGCGCCTGGGGCGCCGTGTGTGCCCTGCACCCAGGGGTGGAGCCAGCCACCCGTGGGGCGGGGCAAGCCAGGGCAAGACACTCCGTGGGGCCTCAGAGGAGTCTGCCTGCCTCCTCCCACTCAGCCACCCTACAGCTGAGGGGGAGGAGGCGGGTGGGCAGACTGTTTGGGGCAGCATGGACCCTGCAAGTGCCCAAGCCACCGCGTCACACCCAGGAGAGACGCATGGCTCGGATGCACTGCAGGCCCTGCGGTGAGTGCCGCCTGGCATTTTGTCACCCCCCCCCCCAGTAGTGACACCCGGGGCGGCCCACGCCCACCTTACCCCTCTTCCTCTGCCCCAGCACCACTACTGAGAAGGTCCTCTGCCAGCTTCTCTGTAACCTCAGTGTGCCAGTGTGGTGTAGTGGTTCAGAGTGGTAGACTCGTAATCTGGTGAACCGGGTTCGCATCTCCGCTCCTCCACATGCAGCTGCTGGGTGACCTTGGGCTAGTCATGATTCTTTGAAGTCTCTCAGCCCCACTCACCTCACATAGTGTTTGTTGTGGGGGAGGAAGGGAAAGGAGAATGTTAGCCGCTTTGAGACTCCTTCGGGTAGTGATAAAGAGGGATATCAAATCCAAACTCTTCTTCTTCTCGCAATGAGGGAATTGTCAGAAGGCCCTCAGAGCACCTACTTTTCCTGCTGTAGCCACTGACTTCGCAATAGTCCCTGTTTTCTGGTACCTGTCAATGGTAAACAACTGTCTCTATTTTTTTTTCCTTTTAGGGATGCCTTTACATTTTTTGCTAGAGATACTCCAATGTTATTCTCCAGGATGTTTCAGCTTCCTCCCCAGGTTCCTTAGAACTGAGTAGGTTGGGTGGACTCATCTGATCTCTAGGGCATAAATAATCTCAAGTAGCTGCACAATTAGGATGCTTCAGGTAGAAGGTTTTTTGATATATTTAGAATTGCTGCTGTTCATGGTCAAAGGTTTTTCACACCGTCCACATGATGTCATCATCAAAATGCCAGATTGCCCTTTTTCTTCATTTAATTCAGATTTCCCCATTCATCAAAAAATCCAATAGGCAATAAATACCTGTTATGCATCCTGTTGTTGGCACCTTCTGTCATATGTGGCGGAAATGTACGGTAGTAAAGGAATTTTGGGAAATGAGAGCCAGTGAGGTGTAGTGGCTAAGAGCGGTAGATTCGTAATCTGGGGAACCGGGTTCGCGTCTCCGCTCCTCCACATGCAGCTGCTGGGTGACCTTGGGCCAGTCACACTTCTCTAAAGTCTCTCAGCCTCACTCACCTCACAGAGTGTTTGTTGTGGGGGAGGAAGGGAAAGGAGATTGTTAACAAAGGATGGTAGCATGTGCTCTTTGTGCACTTCTGATAGCTCAGTTGGTTAGAGCATGGTGCTTGCAGGTTCGATCGGCCACACATTTCTGCATTGCAGGAGTTGGACTGGATAACCCTCAGGGTCCCTTCCGACTCTACGACTCTGTGATAGGGGAGGAAAAGTTTTGTGCAGAAATACCTGTGGGCATGTCCTGAACAGAAAAAGGCTAGTAGAAGGTGGTGGTGGGGCAGGGGAGTGATTGAGGGGCTGTGGCAAAACACTGCAGCGCCGACACATCATTCCATCAAGCTCTGTCTCCTGATGTGGATGGCAAATGTCTGCACAGCAATGAATGTGGAATGCATGGAAGCTTGTGGGCCAGACTGGCATGCACAAAAGCAGAACTGAGAGACCCATTTGCATTGCTGTACAAACAGCCCCTGTCCGGAAGCACCGTAAGATGCCATGATAACAACAACAACAATAATACCTATAGTACATTGGCTTCCAGTACGTTTCTGAGCACAATTCAAAGTGTTGGTGCTGACGTTTAAAGCCCTAAAGGCCTTGGCCCAGTATACCTGAAGGAGTGTCTCCACTCCCATCATTCAGCCCAGACACTGAGGTCCAGCGCCGAGGGCCTTCTGGCGGTTCCCTCATTGCGAGAAGTGAGGTTACAGGGAACCAGGCAGAGGGCCTTCTCAGTAGTGGTGCCCACCTTGTGGAACACCCTCCCATCAGATGTCAAGGAAATAAACAACTACAGTGGTACCTCTGGATACGAACGGGATCTGTTCTGGAGCCCTGTTCGCATCCTGAAGTAAACATAAGACGTGACTGCGCGTGCGCAGGTCGCGTTTTGTCGCTTCCGCGCATGCGTGTGACATTATTCTGAGTGTCTGCGCATGCGCGAGTGACAAAATTCAGAAGTAATGCGCTCCGTTACTTCCGGGTTGCCACGGAGTGCAACCCGAAAATACTTAACTTGAAGCTACTTCAACCCGAGGTATGACTGTATCTGACTTTTAGAAGACATCTGAAGGCAGCCCTGTATAGGGAAGTTCGTAATGTTTGATGTTTTACTGTTCTTCTCCTTCTCCTTCTCCTTCTTCTTCTTGTCCTCAATAATTATGCTGTGAACCACCCAGAGTGGCTGGGGAAACCCAGCCAGATGGGCGGGGTATAAATAATACTATTAATTATTATTATTATTATTATTATTATTATTATTATTATTATTATTATTATTTTATTACTCTGCCCATCTGACTGGGCTGCCCTTGCCACTCTGGGTGGCTTCCAACACATATAAAAACATGGTAGTGACAGGCTGCCACCCCACAGCCTGGGGAGCTATGTTTCAGAGGTATACTGCACTCTGCAGAACACACTGGGAGCACGATGGCGCGTCCCCCGCCCCCAAAATCTCTTTAACCCAGAGAGCAAACTCCATATTGCCTTTTAAACCAGTGGGAAGGGCCACTGCAGAGTCACTCAGCCCTGGCCCAGCAGGGCCTTCAGCGAGCTGTATTAATAGGAAGGGTGTGGGGCGCGTCTCAGCTGCAGAGATGATGGTCAGCGAAATATGGGTGCCACAAACGCCGCCCCCGCCCCTGTTTTCCCGGGTGAGGTGTGGGCGGATAGGCGATGCCTTTGGCCCGCACAAAGTTTGGGGCTGGCAAGGAGCACCGATGGGCTTCAGAGCGTTTCCTGTTACTGTAGTTGTAGAAGGCTGACCCTGAAACAAGCTTAGCTTTTTCGACAGCCGTAATCCCCCCAGGACAGCATTCTTTTCACGAATTTATAGAGTTTTCCTAAGATTTTGAAACGGGTTGCTTTTTCCGGAGAGATCATTCTCATTCTCTCTCTCTCTCTCTCTTCCTCCTCCTTTCCCCCCTGTAGCAAATTTCCCAACCCGTGAAATTTTCTAGGCTGAGAAATAGGTGGCGGGAGGCATATTTTTCAGAACAGTTCCCAGGAATCTGTGCAAAAGGCACAGGGAAAGAGAGGGGGACGTTCTCCTGCGCAAGCAGTACACGAGCCCTGAGGTTACTGTTTATAGAGCTCTTGCGCAGTTCCCATCAATTCTGCAATGGGGTTTGCGCAGGAGAATTCCCCTCTGGATTCCGAAGACAGCTTGCTAATTATATCAATAAATGAGAAGGGAGAAAACAGTTATTATTTAGGCAAAATGCTGGGGAGGAGGAGAGTAATTAATTTTAATTTTCCCGAATAGAGAAAAGAACCTTCCCACTTACTAGAGCAGACAATTCCAAAAATAACTGTCGAAAACAATTTTTTTAAATAAAGAGGAAAACCACACCTAGGAGCTTCCTCATAGATGCATTTAATTTAACGTCTATTGTTTTCTTAAGTTGCAACATGGCTCTTCCTCTTCACGGAGCAGAGGCCGGCTTTTCTTGGTGCAGAAAAGAAACACTTTTAGGATGTTGGCGTGGTGTACCTAACCCAGCCAGATGACCAAAAAAAATATGTCCCAAAATACTCACCTCTGAAGAATGAATCTGTAAATTAAACCGTTGGTTGTAAAGAGGATTAATGTAGGCGAGGGAGGTAACCCTGTTATATTTAAAGATGCTGACGTTCTTAGAAATCGTGCCAGTCTCTTATTGCAAGCTGCATATTATATAGCAAATAAATGAAGCTTGGCCCTTATTTTTTAAATAACAACAACGATCGTTGCTCTCTACTACAACGCATTCCCCTTGCTTCTCTAGACGAGAGTATTAAACAGCTTAGCAACAATTAACTTCATTTTGCACTAATCGCGACTTCAAATAACAGGAGCGGTCAATAAACAAATAAAAATCCACATTTTAAACTGCTGCTAATCTTGCAGTCAATACCTGCCACGGACGCTTCCAACCCTACGCGAAGGCTCTTTCTTTCTTTCTCCCTTTAAACGAATTGTTAACCAAGAAAGCAAACTTCTTTATCTCCACTTTTGTTTCCTTTTATTAAATGAACGCGAGGTTCTCTTTTAAACGCCTGGCCGTCTCTCTGCGTTTTTAGAGTGCACAGATTTCAGCCGGAGGGAGAGAGAGAGATGAAGACAAGTCGAGCGGAATCTTTCCCTGCGACAGCGTTGCTGACCTTTTAAAAAAGTTTGCATAAGATTTTCCTGATTTATTTTTGTTTCATGTAGCACAGGTTTGTCCTGGAGGTCCAGATTTCCTTACAGAACACAGCCGGTACCTTTTCCTCCCCTGGCATAAGGTGTTTTATTTATTTAAAAACAAAACGAAACCCCCAAAACACCCCTGGTTGCAACCATTTTATCGCAACAGAAATGGTTGCTATTGAGTTGCAATCATTTAATTCTAACTGTCCTTAATTATGGGCTGCATATCTCCCATAATAATATCTCTAACATGGTATTCCCTCCCCCCAACACACCTTAATTCTTAAGTTTTGAGTTACTGTGTTGTCAGTTTAAAATGTCCCTTATGTCGCTTGCTACGCACTAGCGACTATTACTTATTAAAACTTTTAGCACTCTCTGTTTTCCGTTCTTGGGGCAAGTTATTTTTCTACGTCCCAAAAGATGATGATGATAATGATAATGATAATGATAATATAATAACCATCTCGAAGATCTATTAGGTAAGCCACTTTGAAATGAACCAGAGATGGGGAAGAACAGGAACCTCTTGCAAAAGCTTTATATTAAACACGTGATTGCCTCACTTTTAGGTTTAATCCAGTTTTAAAAATTCCGCTTCCACCTCTCTCTCCCACCAAAACCAAGCATTTTCTTTTACACTTGCCTGTTTTCTGTGCAATTTTTTCAGGCCAGTACAGAAACAACCCGACCTGGAACTTACTTCAGTAAACTTACTTAACTGCAAGCGATTCTTAGAAATGAATAAGGGCGCTATTTTCTTTCTAATGCCGCGTTATGCAACCGCATCTACCTATAACTAATTTGTATCTATATCCACAGCTACCGTATCTTTTTATTTACCGGTGTTTATTCCTTGTATAGTGTGTCATCCGGACCTGCTGTGGGACCAAGCCCCATTTCCACTGTATCTCCGCGGGGTGTTCAGGATCAGGGCTTAACACTTATAATTATTGACCCAGCCCAGCTTGGCTTCAGTAGAGGTGCACAATTTTTTGAATTGAAAGTCGTGCGTTAATTAAATTGTTGATTTTGAAACGCTGGCATGCAAAACTCGCAATGGGAAGCGATGTCAGTCGTGTATTTCATTCAGAAACAACTACGGACTGATTCTGTCCATTGTGTGCACTCGGCTTTATTTATTCATTCTTTTTTGAAACTGCCGTAAGCCGCCTCGACCGCTGCTTCTAGGGCGGAATACAGTAATCCTCTGAAATAAAGACATAAATAAAATCGACGATGTAAATGGCAGTAGTTCCGCAGCTCTTTCAAAACCTTCGATTATCAAAGGCGACGGGCGAGTTGTGTACCTTGCAGTCTGGGTCGTTGTCGCTGAAAATACCCTCCAGATATTTTATAACAGGGCAGGCATCAGAAGGAGGCCAACTCTTGCACGCGTTTATTTAACAAAAGTTATAGAAGTAAAATACAAATACTGGGAATTCAGGCTGCTGTTCTGTGCGCACTTACTTGGGACTGAGGAAGCCCAGTTGAATTCAATGGAGCGTCTCCAGCTCCATCGTTCAGCCCGGACACTGAGGTCCAGTGCCAAGGGCCTTCTGGCGGTTCCCTCTCTGCGAGAAGCCAAGTTACAGGGAACCAGGCAGAGGGCCTTCTCGGTAGTGGCACCCACCCTGTGGAACGCCCTCCCACCAGATGTCAAAGAGAAAAATAAGTACCAAACTTTTAGAAGACATCTAAAGGCAGCCCTGTTTAGTGAAGTTTTTAATGTTTAATAGGTTATTGTATTTTAGTGTTTTGTTGGAAGCCGCCCAGAGTGGCTGGGGGGACCCGGCCAGATGGGCGGGGTATAAATAAATTATTATTATTATTATTATTATTATTATTCCAAGGAAACATGGGATCTAAGTGGCCTGCTGTTGCAAGATCTCAACCTCGTTCCTTTATTTGACCTGAGACATTATCCGACCTTGGACTGTGTAAAAACTAAGAACGATCAACAGGAGTCCTATCTAAAAAGAGAGAGAGAGGTGCTGGGGCTCAGAGTTGCCATTCCACGCCTGGAAACTGTCCACACACACCCCACCTGATCCCAGATGTGTGAAAAGGAACTAAGTGTATGTAGCTAACTCCGCCGGGAGAGGAAAGCACTCTGCACATGCTTAGAGTCATTTCTTCCTTTTGATAAGAGTTTCTTACATTCTCAGTGGTGCCCTCAGGGCAGGACTTAGGGGCCCGAGAGCCAGGGTCCCCAACTCTGTAGAATGAACAGGAGGAGACCCCCCCCAAAAAAACACACACACCCTGCAAGGCTAGCTTAATTCATTTTGAAGGAAGTGAGCACATTCCCATCTAAACGGAGCATGTGGGAGAGATCCCTTACCTAACTACGCCGCTGTATATTCGGGCTCTGAAAGCCGGTTCGGGGCTAACAGCTAATCTTCTACAGGTCCCTCCAAGGTCCCGAAATAAATATTAAAAGGAGATCCTAGTTTTAATATTTTAAATATTAAAAGGAGATATTCCTTTTTACCTCCTGTGCCGCCTCCACTTCTAACAACAGAATCCACCCTTTTCCATGTAAACTGGGAAATAAAGCATCCGATGGGAGTTTTTTTTGGGGGGGGGCGGAATTTGGCCGATATTTTGTTTTGTTTTGGCTGCTTGCTGTAAGCAAACCACCCTTTCGACGTGTAAACACTTGCACACGTTTTTCAAACGTGTGCAAAGCGTGTTGCTCTCTCCCGATGCTGAATTTGCTGCTGCTGTTGTGGGGAGATCAAGACACGCCTTAAGGCCAATAGTGGCCTATCTATCTTCTCTCTCACCTCTCGAGGAGGGTCCTGGCTCAGTGGTTGGGCATCTGCCTTGCATGCAGATAGGCCACAGGTTCGATCCCCGGCGCCTCCAGGCAAGACTGGGCGAGACTCCTTGCCTGAAACGCCGGAGAGACCCGCTGCCTGTCAGTGTAAGCAACGCTGAGTAAACGGGATTCGGCGGTCTGGCTCAGGAATAAGGGAACTGCCCTTGATCTAAGTGACTGGAAAACATATTCCTGTTGTTCATTTCATTCTCTCTCTCCCGCAATTGCCGCCTTCCGCTCCCCTCCCAGGGATTAAAGGGGCGGGGGTGATTGACACGCGTCGCTCAAAGGGCTACGTGTGAACGTTCCGGAGATGGAAGAGAAGTCAGTGTACATTGGTAGGTTTTTAGACTCACATGGTAGGTTTTAGGCTAAACAGACCCAACTCCCAAGTGATGCATTGCAGAGGGTCTTAAGGTGCGGGGATTAAAACAACCTGCTAAGGCGAGCAATAAACATTTGCACCTCTCTTTTCCTTTCTTTCTTTGCTCTACCGCAAAGAAATGAAGATAATGAGGATCGCTGTTACAAATTCCTACCAATTCCTACCAATGGCTTGCTTTCTATAGGAACTAATAGTGCACCACTGTACATATTTACTCAGAAGGAAATCCCGTTGCTTTTAAGGTGCTTGCTCCCATGTATGCATATAATAATAATAATAATAATAATAATAATAAATATATTTATACCCCGCCCATCTGGTTGGGTTTCCCCAGCCATGTATGCATGCATTTATCTGGATAATTTAAAAAACCAGCCCTTTCTCAATAGGGACAAGCGGGTATAAGGCTGCAGCCTGTGAAAGACCACGTTATTCATAGGTCACCGAGGGTGGGCTGGGTTCTGCATCGTGGAGCCAGAAGCTCGCCTAAGTCAACTATCGATATTTAATGCCAGACTGTAACCTCGCCTGCTGGGAATCCTCTCCCATTTTCTTGCAGTGGAGCTTTCCTCCGGGTAAACAGGCATCCGGGTCGAGACTTAAGCAGACCGCATATGAAGCATATTCTCCCCTCCCTTTCCTCTCCAAATAATTCTGGGCACTGTGGTTTATGAAGGGTTGCTGTGAACTGTAACTCCGCGAGGAGTAAACTACAATGCCCAGAATTCTTTGAGCGTGAGAATGCGCTTCGAATGTGCTCTATAATTCTATTAGGTGAGATTCCAGCATCGCAGGGGGTTGGACTAGATTGGGGAGGGGTGTCCCTTGGTGTTTTTGTTGTTGTTAAAGGTATAGTGTGTAAGCAAACTACGTTGGCTTCTTGCAACTGAAAGCAAGTTTCACTAAATTGAATGGGACTGATTTCGAAGGGATTACTTCTGATAATGCAGCCAGAGGAAATATATAAACGGGGTGGTCTCTCCCCCCCCTATATATTTTTCCTTTGAACTCACCCACAAAGGCTGTGATAGGAAGTGAGCAATCCTATTTGTGTCTACTCAGAACTAAGGCCCACGTCGTTGAATGGGACTTACTCCCAGGTAAGTGTGCATTAAACTGTATGAGCATTTTAAAAAAATGTTTTTATTTAAAGATTTTAATGTATAACCATCTCTGTTTTCAGTTCTCAGAGTCCTTTCTACAGGTCAGTTAGCATGAAGGAGGACTTCGCTGCATCCTATCAGTGATGGCATGGGAACTACCCAATCAGCTCCTCACATTCCACACCCCACTCCAAAGTGCAAGAGACTGTTCTATCTGCCACCTTTTCCAGTGACACTCTTATTGTGAAAACAGAGAAAAATGTTACAGGCTGCGAGAGAGGTGCTGTCTTAAAGATGCTTGGATGCTCTGTGATGAATAAGGCAATTCTATGTAAATACGGTAACAGTAGTGGCATTATTTTTGCAGCTGGCTCTGGTTGGCTTCAAGCAAAAAACAAATACAGTGGTACCTTGGCTCTCAAACGTAATCCGTTCCGGAAGTCCGTTCCAAAACCAAAGCATTCCAAAAGCAAGGCATACTTTCCCATAATGCAAAACAGATTAATCCATTCAAGACTCTTAAAAACAACCCCTAAAACAGCAATTTAACATGAATTTTACTATCTGACAAGAGCATTGATCCATAAAATGAAAGCAATAATCAATGTTCTGTACTATAAAATAAATGAGACAGTATTGTAGATGATAATAATTAAATTAATTTTTTCCCCTTACCTGCAGTGATGATAGTACAGTGGTACCTTGGGTTAAGAACTTAATTCATTCTGGAGGTCCGTTCTTAACCTGAAACTGTTCTTAACCTCAGGTACCACTTTAGCTAATGGGGCCTCTCGCTGCCGCCGCACCGCTGCCACATGATTTCTGTTCTCATCCTGAAGCAAAGTTCTTAACCTGAGATACTATTTCTGGGTTTGTGGAGTCTGTAACCTGAAGCATCTGTAACCCGAGGTACCACTGTAATTGTTTGGATGGGGGGCTTTTATCCATTTCTGCAGTCACTCACTCACTCAATCAATCAATCAATCAATCAATAATCAATCAATCATACAATGAAAAACAAGCCAGGCAGTCACAGAAATTAAAAAGCCACACAAACAAAAACGCAAAAAAAATATAGCAAAAACAAAAGCACCAAATATCACTTCAGAACGCTGCAATCAGAAATAGAGGGCCTTAATGGGGGGGACGGGACTTAAATGAGCTCTGCAAGGGTAAAAGTGGAAGGAAGGAAGCCTTAATTACTATGCGGGGGACTCAAATTAACTGTGCAACAGTGAAAACGGAAGCTCAGGAGCACGTTCGGCTTCCAAGGCAAAGTTCGAAAATCGGAACATGTACTTCTGGGTTTGCAGCGTTCAAGTTCTGAGTTGTTCAGGAACTAAGCTCTTCAAAAACTGAGGTACCACTGTAATGTAAATCCTACAAGCCTACTGACTGCTGCATGACATCATTAGGTGAGATGTTGTCTTGCCTATGGCCCATGGAAATGAATGGAAACTTATAAGAAGACAATTGCAACCAAAAGACAATATTCCAGTGGTGGGGTTGGTCGGTTTCCACTTTGGCCTACCTACTCAATGTCAAAGAACCACCACCAACCAAGAGTTGCTTCTTATAAGTGGCTCCATTTGAGGCCACCTTTGATGGCTCCATCAGATAATACACTTCCAAGGGCAACATCTAACGCATTGAAAGTTCAGATGCTATGCAGTGTGCCCAACAATGAGACCAGTAACAGCACATTCCTGACCAAACCATCATTTTTATCACTTTGGAAATAGACACGAGAAGATTGTGCAGAAGAGGAAGCTGAAAATTGCTGGGGAAACTCCTGTGACTTTTCAGGGCCGGGTTGCAGCCATTCAAGCTTCTCCTGGAACTGTGGTTTAGGGTGGTTTACTGTGGGGCACAGCTCCAGGGACCAGGACACTTGCTGATTCATTGCCCCAGATCTCAACTCCGAGGCAGATTGGGCCAACTTGAGGGCCTTCTCGATAGTGGCACCTGCCCTCCCATCAGATGTCAAAGAAATAAACAACTATCTGATGTGAAGGCAGCCCTGTTTAGGGAAGTTTTTAATGTGTGATGTTTTAATGTATTTTTAATCTCTTGTTGGAAGTGGCTAGGGAAACCCAGCCAGAGGGGCGGGGTATAAGTAATAAATTGTTGTTGTTGTTGTCACTGCAGATTGGCACAGGACTGCACTAAAGGCAAACTCCAAAGTCTGATATACCCTCAAAACCCCACCCAAAGGTATTTTTTCCTCCAATAAATTGTTAATCATTTTATTTAACAAAAAACAATGTTGCAATCAAAGAAAGGATAATGCAAACTTATTGATCATATATCACGAAAGGGGGGGGGAACCTAACTCACAAACTTAAAGAGTAGTCTATCTTATTTGTTAAATTACTTGTATCAGGAGGAGATAAAAACCACCCATTTTTCTATACATTTGTTTTTGAAAAGCACATTTTCTCTTAGCTGAACATAATATGTAAGTGTCTCTATTGTGGATACATCCTATATTCCATAAAGCAACTCACAGAAGGAATCTTCTCCGATAGGCCAAAGTTTGGGGCTAGTTTTGAATTGCTTTGTGCAACAAATTCTGAGTCTTGTGCTGCCATCGAAAAAAGTATGCCCCCCATGACCAGTCCCAAGCCCCCACCTTGCTGAAACAAGTCTGGGTCAGGTCAGTGCCTGGATGGGCAACTACCTGGGAACCCCATGGATCCTGCCTTGGAATCTATGATGGAAGAAAGTTGGAATGCAAATGTAGGGAAATTAAAAAAAATTAATCTTGGTCAAAGTTATGTGCTGCTTTGTGCCTCAAACCTTGAGGTCTGAGTTGCCATCCACACATGAGTTTCTGAGGTATCCAGTCAACGGTCTCATGCAATACCTCAAAGCAACATGGGCTATGTACACATTAGCCAGTGCCGGATTTACGTATAAGCTAAACAAGCTATAGCTTAGGGCCCCACTCTCTTAGGGGCCCTCAAAAAATTAAAGGAAAAAAACATCTGGATGTACATTTCCGAAATATAAGGTAAAAAACAAATAAAATGAAACCTATATACAGCAACAGTTTTTTGTGTTGTGTAGGCTCCTATGATGTAAGTAATGGAACCCACCTGCTAGCCTGCTCCCTAAAATATCACTGGGCCCCACCTGCTAGCCTGCTCCCTAAAATATCACTGGTTTGCTCATTTCTATATATAGGGTGCCTACATTCTGCATGGACTGGTTGCCCCACAACATGTGCGAATGGCTTGAGATACCTATTAGGTCCATAAATTACCATATAGCACATATTCAACACAAAAAACAGTGACAATATGTTGTTGACAAAGGACAGCTGGACATATAAAGGGCCCCATTACCTTCAGTAGCTTAGGGCCTCATCAAACCTAAATCCGGCCCTGACATTAGCAGCTTAAAATAGAGCAAGGCTGTTCCTCACTTGCTGTGTTTCCAGTCACATCCTTATGTTGCTGTACACCCCAGAGAAGGGATATATCTTCACCCATTAACTGATTTGTTTTACCACGCCAAACTCCAAATTCACTAAAGCTGTTTGTCCGCACATGTGCAACGGCTGGCTGAACTGTACACACCTCAGCTTAGCTGCGGCTCCCATTTTCTAATCAGCTGGTAACTGATTTGCAGGAAAGTGCATCAGGTAGGAGTCTATCTCAAGAAACTACAGGAGAGGTGTGGATTGTGGTTCATGCCATGTAGACACATCTTCAGACTCCAGCTGTGCAAATGGTAATGCATACATAGCCTGACTGTGTGGAGACATTGATGGAATAGCTCCTCTGAATCAGGATGCTGACGTTCAGGATGCCTTCAGCATGTAGCAAATGGCAGAAATTGGTGTTGTTCTTCTTGTATTGGAATCCTCTGGAAGCAGAATGAATAGGCTGTGCTCAGATGAGGAGCAAATTGAAGGAAGGGTGTGGCGATAGAGACCACTCACCAAAAAATCACTACACATGATAAACCACCCATTTAAAAAATGCACTAACGAGCTTCCACTCCAACAGTGGACATATGTGGATGCATAATGGGTTGTTTTTACTTACTGAAATTTTCTGGGACAGGGGAAATTCAGATCAAACCTAAAATCAAAAAGAAAAAGAAGTGCTGGCTGGCATTTTGATGAAAACAACGTCATGCGAAAATTTGTGTGCATGAGCTCTGATTCCGCAATAAACTCCTGCCTGGAAGCATCCCAGGGTAGTAAACTATCCCAAAACAAATCCATGTGTATCCTGTCAAAAAAAGGGCATTCAAGTCTCCTCTGCATGATCAATTTTTGTTTGAAAAATCCCGTAAGACTTTTTTATTTTTTATTTTTACCCTATTCCTTCCATTGGCTGAAATACAAAAATGTCATGTTCGATTTGGCCTCAGTGGCACATGCCTCAGTTGCATCCCGTTTGGATTACTGTAGCACGCACTACGTGGGGCTGGCTTTGGAAAGTACTCAGAAACTTCGACTGGCTCAAAAGAGCTGCAGTTAAATTTCTGACCGGGATTGCTTCTAGGGAGCATACAACTCCCTTGCTAGAACATCTCGACTAGCGGTTTCCGGGCACAATTCAAAGTGTTGATTATGACCTATAAAGTGCTACATGGCTTAGGTTCAAGCTATCTGATTGTATTCCCTTATATGAACCTGTACGGGTTCTGGCATCTTGTGGGAAGTCTCCCTTCTCTCATGCCTGCCACACTCACAGGTACACCGGAGAGAGCATGCTTGGTGCCTTCTCCCAGACTCTAGAACTTCCACCCTGGAGAAGCTACTGTAGACTGGGTCCCTCTGGCAGGTGACCTTCTTGTTCCAAAAGGCTTAGGGAACCAACTGATTTTTATCAAAGGGCTAGTGCTGTGCTGTTTATATTGTAATTATTTGTATGTTTTAAACAGTTTTTATATATGTATACAATTTTAATGCTATCACTGTTTATTTTTAATTAACGTTTTTCCTATGTTTTTAGCAATTTGGGTCCTGTCAGGGGGGAAAGGCAGGGTATAAAGAAAGAAATAACACCAACACCAACACACCAAAGGCAAAAAAACCCCCCACCAATATATTTCTTGGAATATACTATGTTCCAGGCTTTTTTTGGATCTGCTTTTGTCTGAAAAATGCCGTGTTACATTCCCTTGCCCTCATGGCCACTGGGCAATTTTTTTCCCCATTGGCTAGTTACTCATCTCCTTCACATCTGGTGGGAGGGCGTTCCACAGGGCGGGTGCCACTACTGAGAAGGCCCTCTGCCTGGTTCCCTGTAGCTTCACTTCTCACAGTGAGGGAACCACCAGAAGGCTCTCAGAGCTGGATCTCATCCCATTGATTCTTTTCAGGGAGTGGCTTCATCCTTGGCTGAGATGGGGAACTTAGGAGGCCCTTAGGAGTTGTGGGACTTCAGCTTCCATCAGCCCCAGCTGCCACGGCCAATGAACAGAGACAATGGGAGCTGTACTCCCAACATCTGAAATGCCACAAGTTTCCCAACCCTGCTCTGAGGTAGGCTCATAAAACAGACAACAAAATAAGATACACACGAAGTCTAACCTTTGTGATTTGACCACCATTATGCAATTTATAATTTGTATGCAAAGAGGATTCCGGCGCCTCATGGTTTGTGAGGCTCTTCAGGGAAAGTGTGTGTAAGGGTGAACAAGGAAAGACCTGCAGAGGTTTCTATAAAAAGCACACTGATCAATCCATTTGCTCTTCATAGCACCACACCCTCTGGATTGCTGTTCCTTCTCTCAGAACACCCACCACATTGGTTGCAGGAAGGCAGAGGGACAAAAAGAGACAGTTTGGATTGTGTTGCATCACATTCTTGGGTTGTGTACACACTGCCAGCTTAAAAAACAGGTGAGGTTGTGTAAGCACTATACCTTTAAAGTACACTCCAAGCACATTTCCCCCTCAAAGAATTCTGGGCACTGTAGTTTGTTAAGGGTGGTCAGCAATTGTATCTCTGTGAGGGGTAAACTACGGCACCCAGAATTCTTGCAGGGAAAGAATGTGCCTTAAATGTATAGTGTGTACACAGCCTAGTTCATTATTTTCTTCCATTCAGATTGAAGCTGGTTGTGGGTGTGTGTGTGTGGGGGGGGAGAACAGCAAAATACAGCATTTCCTAAGAAATGACAGGATACAGTACAGTGGTACCTCGGATTACATACGCTTCAGGTTACATATGCTTCAGGTTACAGACTCCGCTAACCCAGAAATAGTGCCTCAGGTTAAGAACTTTGCTTCAGGATGAGAACAGAAATCGTGCTCTGGCGGCGCAGCAGCAGCAGTAGGCCCCATTAGCTAAAGTGGTGCTTCAGGTTAAGAACAGTTTCAGGTTAAGAACGGACCTCCGGAACGAATTAAGTACTTAACCCGAGGTACCACTGTATAGATACGGATTGTGGCTAACACAGAATGTGCATGCATGCTTCCTAAATCAGCAGTGGAAGGGCACTGAATGCAAAGAAAACAGGTGTGTAGAGAGATAATATCCAGCCAGTTGTCACTGTAGCAACAAAACCAGGTAGGAGTATTGGTTTGTAAGGTTCTTTGGCTGGAGAAGCAGCATTCAAGGCTTACAGTTCTGTGACGGATTACAGGGAGAAACATTCAGATGGCTCTCTTCCTTCCTTCGGCATAAGGCTGATTTGCCCCAGGTAAAAAAGAAAAATCCTGCCAATGTGTTTGAAACAACGCCGCCGAACCCAAACGACAAAAATAATGGGAATAAAGCCCAATAAAACCTTTATCTATAGGCAGGATGAGGCTGTGGTCATATGAGGTAAGCCTTCAGGGCAGAGAACTTTATAGGAAAGGTTTCTAAAATACACACATCAAAGACGGACGGACAATGGTTGTTCGGTTTATCTCAGCAGGGAGTCTTTTATACAAGGAGGAGGAGGAGAAAAGCCCAAGACAATAATAATGCCTTCACAACTTGGGAAGGTAGGCCCACCCTGGCCATTCAGCGCTGCCTCCATCTTGTGGCTCAGCGGCGCCAGAGGAAGAACACAGAAGTCGCTGGCCTTTAAAAGATGCAACAGCAGCCTTCTTTTTCCTGGAACACACTCTTCCTCGGCGCGGCGCTTGTTATTGGTCTCCCAGCCCCCACCATCTTTGCTGACTCAGAGCTTGCTGGAGATTATTCAGACTGGAAGTCGCATCATTTTTCTCCTGGCTCCGTCATTAAACGTTAATCACTGGAAAGGGGAATTAACTCTTTTGTTCGCCCTTCAGGATGCATAGGAAGCAAGCGGCCCGACAGTCTGGCCCTCATACAGGGTTGCTGTTGCGGCAGCCGATAAAACTATCAAGATAGGTCACGGCGTGACAGCATGGGTTGTACTGCAGTCATGAGATGGCCCAGAAAAATTAGAATGCTATGGAGCCAGGGGCCTATTTCATATCTTCCAGCATTTCTCCAATGAAAATAGGGACATCCTATTCCACATTAGGAAACTTCTCCCGCATTATGTCTCCTGCACGCACAGACATCATATAAGCATCTACATGGTGACATTGAGACAATTGCAGCCTCTCTGCCTAACCTACCTCACAGGATTGTTGTAAAGAAAAAAATGTGCAAGGGAAGGGATTGTGTGTACAACAGCTTCCAGAGATAAATGGAATGAAATAGAATTTTAGCTGTAAGCTGCTTTAAGTCCCTGTTAGGGGAAAAGGCTGAAAAATAATAATAATAGAAAATGTGAGAAAGATCAGGAACATACTAGAGAGTAAATCCTATTGAACTCAGTGGGGCTTAATTCTGAATAAAACTGTTTAGGATTGCAATGTCTTTACCCGGGAGTAAGCGCCATTGAATACAGTGTGACTTACTTTTGAAAAGACAGTGTAAGGCTCCATTTACAATAAAGGAATCGACGCTCCATGCATTTCCTTAAAAATAGCTGGCTGCTGATGCATTGCAATTAAATAATTTAAAATGGATTGGTGACATTTTCCTTCAAAATGCTAGGGCTTTGCATGTCAGATTCACCATTTCCTTCATTTGGTGCAGGTATTTTACTTTCAGTAGAAACAGGACTCTGTTTTTGCACCTACACACACCTAATTGTTCTCCGAGACGTTGAGGGGAGGAAAAAGGAAAACCCGGGACATCCCGGGATCAAATCAGAAACTGTGACAGCTTCTTTAATTCCAGGACTGTCCCTGGAAAATCAGGACACTTGGAGGGTATGCCATTTATACAACATATTACCCTAACTGCTCTTGACGAACTCATTCCAGTCTCTTAACTAGAGGGCATTAAAAGACAGAGCCACAATTTCCTACACCTTTGGATATGGCCAACTCACCCTGTCTCCACTCTGGGATTGGGGATTAAGTAAATTACAGTGGTGGACATCTCTGCTATGCAAAGTAACATTCCCTAGCATGTTGCACGACTTGTGATTCCACAGAGCCAAGTTCTTTTTCTAGAAAAAGAGGTGCCGGAGCTTACCGTGAACTTCTCCCTTGTTCTCTTAGAACGGCAATGGCACCTACCTGAGATCCTGATCTTTTATCAGGATCAACTAAAACATCACAACCATTGTTGTACAGTTGAACCTTGGAAGTCGAATGGAATCTGTTCCGGAAGTCCGTTCGACTTCGAAAGCATTCAACTTCCAAATTGTGGCTTCTGATTGGCTGCAGCAGCTTCCAAAAGAACTTCCTGTCGGACGTTCGGCTTCCAAAAGAATGTTTGGAAACGGGAACAGTCGCTTCTGGGTTTTGATCGTTCAGGAGCCAAAACGTCCGAGTTCCATAGTGTTCGACAACCAAGGTACAAGTGTAGTCCTTTCAGCAATCTATAGAGTGATGGAGGCAAATTCTGCCCTTGACATTGGGTGGGTGACCTTGACTAAGGAAGATTTGCTCTGCCTGTAGGAACACCTTTTTAGTCACACATCACCCCATCAAGGTCACGATGACGGGTATTTTGCTAGTTAATAATAACGGAGGAGAAAGGGGACAAAGTCTTTTTATTTGGAAAAAGAGGGTACAAACTTGCTTTTAAGATGAGGTTTTCAGAGTGTTCTGCATTTGGGTAGCTACTTCACAGATGCTTGGTGAACTTGCAGCAGCACAGATATGGCCTAATGGGAAATATGGTCTGCCTCATTATGATTGCCAGGCTGGTAATTCCAGTGCCCCCAATTCTGTCTGCTGTTGGTAGAGCACCCGTACGATTTATGATATATTTTATTTTACCATATTCTGCCGAAGCAAATGCCAATGTATGATCCACAGAAGCCCAGAAGGCAAATTCTGCAACCAGAATAAACAATGTCTATCAAGCAGAAAGTGCATATTTTGTTCCCATTCTGGTACTGGATTAATTATTATTTTTTATTAGGTAGGGCCTGGTCTGATAGAGTGAGCACTATGGGGCACAGGACAGCTGCTAATAATCATCATCATACAGATGGTGGTTAGAGGTCAAATACTGTGGAACTGAACAGAATGCAGAAATCTCACATTCTGCATACAGAAAGTTAGTTGTCACTTTCTCCTGAGAATACACACATTCAACAGGTGATATTTGGCTTACATTTTTGTAAGCTTCCCTGTAAGTGAAGCGGTTGCTACACTTGACGTGTACTAGATACAGGCCCTCATTATTATATTATAAATACATCAGTATATTTGAAGTGCCCCGTCGACTTTGATATGGTTGGCAGCAGTGCCCACAAGATAAAGAGGTGGAATGTCCTGATTACTTCATGGAAAAGCACACATTATTGCCATGTTTTCTTCTGCTCCGGGTGTTAATAGGTTTTATCACACTTTCTGCCACTACCAGGAAGTCTCAGTCCTGCCAGGAAGCACCAGCCCCTCGCCTCCCAGTAATCATGACTATAAACTTTCATTTAAAGTAAGATAAACATGCAACTGCAGGGACTTTGTCCCAAAGAACGAAGTCTGTGCTGTGCAGTCACCACACTTCCCATATTTCATGCCAAGAATATGGCAGCCCAATTTGTGCCTTGCAAGTCATTTGGGGCCTGTGGAGAGTTTAAGTGCAACTTCACTATCCCTTCCTCCCGCCAAACAGCGCTGAGAGCATGGCTATGCAGCAGGGAAGCGAGGAAAGTAAATTAAATTGGGAGCAAAGATATACGACCCACAGCAAGGAAAACTGTGAGAAAAGCACAGGAGCCCTAGCAAATAATTTACAACTACAGACGTTGCAGACACCATCCAGAGGTGTACAGGACTCACTTTTATTCCAGTGGGGGAAGCCAAACCCCTTTGCATGCAAATCTTTGCCATTTTTAAACCTTTATTGAGATTGGTGAACAGTCTGTTCTTTGCAACTTTTCTCTAGGTTTACTAATGTAACACTGCTTTGGAAAATGCGAGGAATTTAGAGTTAAACTAGACAGGACTTGTATATCTCCCTGAATTAATTTTTTTTTAAAAAAAAATACCTCCTTGGGAGCTGCAATAGGGAACAGAAGAAAGCAGGGGAAAGGACTGCTTAGACCTATTCCATTCTGCTGTTTTTCTACTCAACTGTCCTTTCCAAGCAGCCTTTTCCCTGTAAGGAGAAAACAGGATTTTGCAGATGCAAAATCAGCTGAAAGAAGATTTTTTTATAGTGGGGAAAACGACTGGAGTGAGAAGAATTAGGTATCTACTTTCCTCCTGTGTTTCTGCTTCCAGTTGTAGCCTCTGAAGCAGATGCTCATTACAACCCCCCCAAAAAAACATCAAGGGAAACAGACACAACGCCATGTGCCACCTCAAGCTCAGTCCTTAAGATTCAATCTGCAAAATGCACTGCAGGAGATACCATCCTTCTCTGCAGGACTCCACACACCTCTGTAAGATCAAGATGAGGGTATGATTGGGAGCCATGCTAACCCTGTAGACACTTAACATAGCTCTCGTTTTAAAATAAATTTTTGGAACAGAATTTTCCAGTTGGCCAACAACCATCCACATACTTCCACAGGGAGCAGAAAGTCAGGAGCTTCCACTAGCTCAGAGCCACTTTTTTTTTTTAAAAAAAGACCCAATTATCTTTACAAGTCAAACTTCACAGGCTGCATGGAAGCTCTTGGAAAGGCCGGCTGCATAGGAATTCACTTGGAAAGGATATAGCTGAGCAGTTTAAACGGTTCCGTATGCCCCTCAATAGAAAATAGCATCATTTGGGCTCCAGGAACCATCCCATGTTCTCTGTGAAATATCCACTCAGACCCTGGAATCAAGAATACAATGATATGCTGAGGAAACAGAACTGGAAGATAAAGTCAACAGCACCAAGTATTTTGCCCCAAAGACCACCAGCAGCCTATTATAACAACTACCACAGTTGCAAATGCCCACTTATCGGCCATTTTAATTAGTTACTTCCTGAAATGGTCCTGAAAGAGTCTATTTGGGGAGCTGTAGATTGCTGCCATCTTTTTGTTGTTGTTGTTGGAAAAAACAAATGCTCATTGTTATTATTTTTGTTCTAGAGAAAAATATAAAAAAACCAATAAATGAGCAACAGAACAAAAATGGACTGATAAAGGCTCATTTTAGGATTGAATATTAAAGTGGCAGAGTTTGAGAGGCCTTTTTTAAAAAAAGAAAGGGGCAAGGAGGAAAATTAAGGGGATAATTGTTCTGGGTACTCTAAATAGCCCTTTGCCCACAGTCACTGAATGGCACTATAATTGCATTTTAACTAAAAAAAATCACCATAGATCAGGTCTCAGAAAAAAATGGGAGGACAACATGGAAACTACTGCAATGCAACAGGCTGGCAGAAAAGTCTGGATTACCTATAAAATTGCACGTATGAATTACATGCATTCTGTATGAAATAACTACTATAGTAGCAATTTTCAACATTTACACCCCTGGCTTTATACAAGGTTCTGATGAACTTTATACTTCCCCTGAAGTGCAAGATTTGAACCTGGGTGCAGAAATTTAAACATTATGAGAACCTCAATGTCATTTTCAAAAACAGTATGTTTTGAGCCCTAAAAATGCAAAAGCTTAGAAGTGCAAAGGCCTGTTGAAACTCCTGAAACGAAAATTCAGAGCTGAGCAGAATTTTCAGGAAGAGGTTTAAAGGCCAAAACCCAATCCTTGCCTCTCTCCAAAGAAAGCAGAAACAAATGAAGAAGTGTACATACATTTGCCTAACGTGCACAGTTTGCAAATAGTTTACATATCAGAAAGCAGTTTTTGTTTGTATTAGTGTAGAAGCTTGAATTCTACCCTCCGCCACCCACTCCAAGTACAGTATATGCACAGTCTTGGAAGATGATTGGAGTGCATTGACTGCATGGATGATTCATTCATTCATTCATTCATTCATTCATTAATTCATTGAATTTATATACTGCCCTATACCCGGACATCTCAGGGCGGTTCACAAAAAATGAGCCACTTGCCTTAAAAGTTATGGTTCTCCCCAGCACCTTCAGAAATGTTAAACTTCTGCTAACGAAAACTTGGCAGCCACACTTGCCGGTTACCTGTTTACAGAACTCTCTTCCAACATTGGGTCGCTGTTTTTTTGGGACTGGTTGTTCATCCGCGAGATCACCAGCAGGTCTTTCAAGCTGTGCTGCTGAACCATCGGCCTTTGCGTGACGAGGTGTGGGTTGTAGTATTTTGTTGGCTTCTTGTACGAAGCGCTCCTGCAGCTCAGGATTTCTCTTGGGAGCGAGGCACTTTCTGTGTAGCACAAAAACCGAGATTTATGTGCTGCGATTGAATATGCACAGTAGCATCACCAGACCATATTTTTTTTTGTTTTCTTTTACTGGATCTGACAACAGGTAAGAAAATAAGATGGAACGTGTAAGCACAATGGGGCTCCTAACTTGGGTGTTTCCTCAGTCAACATATTCTCCAGCAAGTACTGGCAAAACCACATAACCTACCTGGCGTCAGCCTATTACTTTTGTCTCACAGTCATCTACCAGGTTTGTTCAGAGCTGGACCCCGTTTTGCGGGTCCCAGGTAAGAGATCACCTGCGTTCACCCCCGCCCATCTCATCATCACTACAAAGAAAAAGACGGTATCTATCTGCACAGACAGCAGACCTAATACAGTATGAGTCTCTATAAGAGCAAAGATTCAGAGTCAGAATTGATCTTATAGCCTCAATCGCCAGGTGCAGGTGGAGAGAGAAGTTACACAGATATTGCAGTGCCAATGTAAGGGAGTCATTGCAGTGCTGCTGGACTCCTTTTATTTCTGGGAGAAGAATGATGTAAGAAGGCATCCATTTTCTATGCCGCCCTGTATCTGTCACAAGCAGCGTCCGAGCTGAATTTCTGAAAAACGTTTAAAATGTCTGGGCAACCCACGTCGGAAATATGGCAACCCTAATGAATTATGTAAATTGTGTTGTCCTTATGTTATTCCACCCCATTCATTTCCATGCAAAGGGATCAATGCAAAATGAGAAGAAAAATATAAGCAATCATGGACCGAAAGCAACAACAGTGAATTGCCCAACAAGTTTGCCCAATGCTATTTTTCTAGAAAAAGAGGTGCCAGAATTCACCACAAATGCCTCCCTTGTTCTCATATAATGGTGATGGCGCCCACCTGAGAGGTGCTAGAACTGAGTTCCAGTAAATTCTGGCTGAAAAAAGCTGTGGATTTGCTGGACTGATTTCCGTTCCAGACATGGGATAAATAAGCAAACACTATCAATTTCTGTTTCCGTTTCTGTTTCCGTTGGAATTCTCTCACATCCCTAGCTCCTGCGGCCAAGACCTGATCGCTGCATATGAACCACAGTGTGGCATTACAAAGAATGAGGTGCTTGGGTTTGCACAGTCCTCCCCATCTGCCATAACCTACGCAGATCTTGTACCAGCTCTTCTCCGACATGTGGCCAGGGGGATAACACTACAGTCACTGAGGTCCAGCTCCGAGGGCCTTCTGGCTGTTCCCTCACTGCGAGAAGCCAAGTTACAGGGAACCAGGCAGAGGGCCTTCTCAGTAGTGGCACCCGCCCTGTGGAACACCCTCCCATCAGATGTCAAGGCAATAAGCAACTATCTTACTTTTAAAAGACATCTGAAGGCAGCCCTGTTTAGGGAAGTTTTTAATGTTTGATGTTGTATTAATAATTGTATTAATATGTATTTAATATTTGGTTGGGAACCGCCCAGAGTGGCTAGGGAAACCCAGCCAGATGGGTGTGGTATAATTTATTATAATATTATTATTACTGAACCACTCTACACACCTGGAAGATGTGGACTGGAAGTAGTGAATAAGCAGCACCTATCCCCTCCCCCCATGCAAAACTTCTTCGATGCACCCCAAACCCAAGAAATCAAAATCCTGAACATTTTAAAACAAACAGGCAGTTCTGTACAACATCTCACATTCTATTGGATCAATATATCTATGCATGTTGTGCAGACGGGGCTGGCCCGAGACATACTGCTGCTGTAGGCAAATCACCCCAATGCCACCAGCTCCCCAACTGCGACGCTCCCACGACTGTGCCCACTCTGCTGCCAGCCCTGCCCCTGCCTGTGGCTGCACCTGAGCTTGCTGCTATGAACACAGTGGCAGTGGTAAGGGCACAGAGGCAGCAGTGAAGGCAATGGCGCCATGATGTTGGCGCAGGGACTGGCAGCAGAGCAATGGTGTGGAGGGGGGGGTGGAGGGCTGGGGGGGCAAATCTGCTGCCTGAGGGCAAATGGTTTCGCCTGGAGCCCCATGGATGGGCTGCCCCTTATGACAGAGGTACAATGCGCTCAAAGTGACAGCATGCCAAGAAAACGGCTCTCACTTGCTCGGCTGACCAAGTGATGAGAGTGGTGCTGCGAGGGAAGTCTGATTTTTCTTTCCTTTGGTGCAAAAGTCAGCTTGCTGAAGAATTGGGAGGTCAAGAGGGTTCCTTTTTCATTGTTGTTCCCATAGAACGTTCTCATCCTTGGGGTGACTGAGTTTGGGGAGGCTGTGTTTTCTCTGACATGAAACCGGAAGGAGTGTTCTTCAAACGGACGGAAGTTCTTAATAGGCGGACTTCTGCAGCAAGGCATTTTGGTCACTGTCGAACTCTTCGCACGAGGTAGGGCCATTGCTGGAAAATATTTGGAAGCACATGGGCTCTCCTTACCACACGACGCTTTTGCAAACTCATCTGTTGGCTGGACCTGGCAAGGGAAAGAAGGAAGGGCTATTACAGAGTCCCAGTTGCACATGCCTGACAGACCTAAGGTGCTTTGGGATTCATCTGAATGGAAAGTAGCATAGAAACACAACCAAAGCATCAAATCAACCTCGCTGGTAACGCAGCTGTTAGAGACCCAGGAAATAATACAGTTGCCACACATTGGCCTAGACTTTTTGCACTTAAGAGTGAGTAACCTAAGTTTCATGTTGGTGGCTAGGTAAAGGTAAAGGGACCCCTGACCATTAGGTCCAGTCGTGGCTGACTCTGGGGTTGCGGTGCTCATCTTGCTTTATTGGCCGAGGGAGCCGGCGTACAGCTTCTGGGTCATGTGGCCAGCATGACTAAGCCGCTTCTGGCAAACCAGAGCAGCACACGGAAACGCCATTTACCTTCCTGCCGGAGCGGTACCTATTTATCTACTTGCACTTTGATGTACTTTCGAACTGCTAGGTTGGCAGGAGCAGGGACCGAGCAACAGGAGCTCACCCCGTCACGGGGATTTGAACCGCCAACCTTCTGATCGGCAAGTCCTAGGCTCTGTGGTTTAACCCACAGTGCCACCTGCATCCCTCAAGTTGGTGGCTACCAGATTAATAAAAATACCTGGCAGAAGCAAAAATGGAACCAATGCCTGGAACCAATGTAGTCCCAAAACATCTGGAGGGCCGAGTTTGGGGATGCCTGTTCTACAGCCACTGTTGGATACAGTGTGTCTCATTATAGCATTCATTGGGAATTGCGATAAATTGTCAGGATGATGTCAGCGGCTCCCGGATGGTTGCCCAGGAAAGTATAAAGACAAGGGAAAGTTTCTTGGCGTCCTTTTTTATTTCAATATTTACACAGAGAGTCAATAGAACCCAGCCTCTTGGATAATGGCATTGTCCCAAGTGAATCTCCCCCCCCCCCATCTCTTCCATTTCCTCATTCGTCCCCTCTACAGGTGCTGCAACATGCCCTCTGTCTTTGAGCTCTTTGCTCTCCTACTTTTAAGGCTCGTCGGGTTCTTGGAGATGTAGGGTCTGGAAGGCTTTCTCATGACAACATGTCAGCTGGGTGTTGTTCCGGCTCTCTATGATTTCCCTGTTTCCCCCTTCATCTGCCTCTGAGGTGCTACCTCCATCAAACCCCTGTTGTAAATCTATACTGACTTCCTCCTCCCCGTCCCTGGAAGGGTCCACCATTCCTCCTCTGCCCCCAGTCCCTGACAGAAATGAGGAGAGTGCTGCTGCCAGGGTGGATAAAATTCAATGATTAAAAAAAATCAAAAATCAGATTTTTAAATTTTAAATTGGATTTTTAAAAATAAAATGCTTTTGGAGGATTTTTTTTTCCTAAAGATAGTTTTCTATTTAAGATACATTATAGTCCAAAGGGTATTCAAAAGGAAATAAGGATTTGTTTAAGTTTTTCATGTGTGCTAAAACTCAGTCTAAGTTTGTTTTATATTGTTTAACCACATCAGTTAAAAAGCATGGATACATATGCTACAATGTTATTGTTTGAGTTAAATAAATTGTTTAAATTGTTGTTAAGGAAATTATTGTTTTTCTCCTTCCAATAAAGCACAGCAGAAAAGTTGTCCAATAATAATAATAATAATAATAATAATAATAATAAATTTTTTATTTATACCCCACCCTCCCCAGCCAAGGCCAGGCTCAAATATAAACAGTTAGCTTATTAAACCTCCCAATAATTCCATAATTATCGGTCTATGTATTTCTAATAGTATAACCAAATCAGTAATTTTTTATATAACTGTAAAAACTACTCTGAAAATTTATTATTCCAAAAATGAAACCTTCATCTGGTTGTAAAGACTGTTTTAAGTTTATACCAGGAAGAATGAGTCTTTCTGTAAAAATAATAATGATTTAAATCAAGGCTTACTGACTAGTGATTTAAATTGTGATTTAAATCAATTTGATTTAAATCAAATCCACCTTGGCTGCTGCACTCAGGTCTTTCTTGCAGGCTTCACAAAAGCACCTGGTCAGCCACTGTAAGAATAGGATATTGGACTAGGTTAGCTTTTGGGCTGGATCCAGCAGGTCTTCTTCTTATGTTCTTAACATCAAGTCTATAGACCCCTATCATATTGGATCAAGAGTTTTTTCCAGACGGATTGCCCCTCTTTTAGAGATGTTTTTCTTTCTCTTTATATTATCAATAATATAAAAATACACCAAATAATTCATTAGCTGCTTACACATCCACTTAACAGTAAAAAACCCAAAACATATAGCATCTAGAAATGTATCATTTCAAAA
Organism: Podarcis tiliguerta; assembly: GCF_965153285.1. Classification (NCBI taxonomy): domain Eukaryota; kingdom Metazoa; phylum Chordata; class Lepidosauria; order Squamata; family Lacertidae; genus Podarcis; species Podarcis tiliguerta. Next base: position 20,689,655 of record NC_139546.1, on the reverse strand, counting down.
TGCAACAAATAAAAGCCATTTTGTTCAGATATATTATATTAAAGTTGCCCAGTAATAATCTGAGAAAGCCCGCCGGAAGGGAAAATCAGGGCAAAAGGCCTGTTTTGTGTTTGTTGTGTGGTGAGGCACGAGATCCAATTCAGCAGTAATTTTACAACAGAAACACAACTTGATTACTTACTCCAGATATAAAGTTCACATCTGTTGCAGAATGGTGGCTGTTAATGGTATTCCTCAGTTCTGGATTGGAATTATACTGCTCTCGGATGCGGGTTGTAGTCTGTCTGGTAAGGTCAGGCACAGAACTGTAAGGTCTCACGGGTCGGTTTTCAGAGGCCTTTGGGTTGCTCTCTGTCTCATGGTTCTGAAGCTGAGAGGTGCTCGAAGAATCACAAGTCACTTCTTTCTTGGGTTCTTTCTCATCTGCAAAATGTTCCAGCAGGAGGGTAGTCCCAGGCCCAGCCTCTGAACAATCCTCAGGCTGAATAAGATGAAAAATAAAGAGCAAGCAAGGTCAAATTCAGGCATGAAATGAAGTGTGTGTGTGTGTGTGTGTGTGTGTGTGTGTGTGTATGCCCTACAAGTCCACAAACTCTAAATTAGTTCAGAATTTATTAGTTGCTAGGATTAAATATCATCAGTTTAGACACTCAAGTACATATTTCTTTTTTTAAAATCACATGATGGTTTGGGAAGCAATGAATACAGAGAAAGAAATATAGAAGCAGAGAAATTGGAAGGTGAAAGCAAACCATTGCCTTTGGGGAAGTCATAGAACCATAGAATTCTACAGGATCTCTAGGCAGGGATATGAAGCTGTCCCATAAAGGGATCAAACCTGCAAACTTGGCATTATCAGCATTGTGCTCTAACCAACTGAGCCAACATCCCATCTTATTCTAAACTAGGGTTAGAGGGGAGAGTTTGCATTTGAATGTGAACCTACTAATTTTCAGTTTCCCCCCCAAAAAGTGAACTGAAACACAGCCATTCTTCAAAATGCAAACTTATCTGAATTTTGGAAGGCAGTTCTCCAACCAAATGATATTTACAAAAAAATCATTATATTTGGGGGAAGTGTGCAAAAAATGAATTTATTCATGAAAATAACAGAAAAATGAATCCTATTAGGGGAAATTGCTTACCAAAGCGTGCACATTAATTAATACTGCATATAGACATGTGTTTATTCAGAGTTCACACTAATGAACGAATTTTCATTTGAGGATTTGTTTTAAATCAAATTTATGCAGAAATGTAGAAAACCGAATATAACTTAGAAACTGAGAAATTGAGAAAATGAAAACTGAGAGATCCATTTATCCCTAGCCTGAACTACCTCACAAAGCTGAGAAAATAAAATGATATATCTCCATGCACAACATCCTGTGAATTTTATAAACATCATCTGGAACCCCTTGTAGGAAAAGTGGAATGGCGATACAGTAAGTAAATAAAACAAACTGGAAGCACAGCAATAAGCTACTCAGGACACAATATGACAATAGAGGAAGAAGGATAGAAAGTCAAATTTAGCAGGGAATTTCCAATTGGCCAGACAGAAAAGATGCAATGGAAGGGGAGGCCTGCAAGGAAGAAGCTACAACAGGAGACTAGAGCTCTGGGAAGGGTCTTTAGCAGCAGGTAGAGAGAGAGGAAAGGGTAGATTCTGCAGATGTTGAAAAAGTGACAATGAGAGAGCGGTACCCCAAACCACCAACATGGCAAGCAAGTTGGTTATCCTCTGGGCCATTTGAACTATATAAGGGCAAATCTTAAGTTCCATGGAGTTCCATCTGGTTTAAAATGAATTTTCTGCAAGATACTGATTAATCCAAGTTAGTCTGAATATGGCATTTGGTGGTGGAGAGTGATTAAAATTAGTTTACAGAAGCAGAGAATTGAGAAGGCATTTCAGTTTACTTTTCCAGAGATAGTAGTGTGTGGGTGTGCATGTGTGTGGAATAATTCATCAGCTAATACGTTTCTGTGTTAGTCCTACCTGGGCAGAGACTGGCACCACACTTGATCTGTTCACCATCTTTTGCCTGGGAAGCTTTATCTTTTCTCCACCGGACTCTCCCTGCAGCTCGGCCTTTTTCTCTCTCAGCAGAGCTGCTTTCTGTTCTTTCTTGAGACGCAGCCCTTGGAGCTGCTGCCTGTTGACGACATTGCAGAGAACCGTTCGTAACAGACTCAAGACGGGGAGAAGGCTGCCTACCAGGCGCTGCTTACCATCGATATTGCTACACCGAGTTTGCAAACCCTTGAAGCCTCCCAAAAAAATCCCCCCCGAAAGTGCATGGGATCAAGACCAGGCAGAGTGGCCGTGCCTCTTAAGCCAAGCCCAAATGGTTGCCTATTGTATGAGGGCGGCATAGCAAGACATGGGGCATGTCTTTCCCCAAATTAATCAAGAGAAGTGGAGGCAATGAGAGTGTAAGTGGCCAGACAATATGGGCCAATTTAGCAGTCCCAGCCATAAGCATGGGAAGGTAGGTAAAAACGGAAATGTCCAAGGCCTAACTATAGGGACAGAATGTGATGCAATAATAAAAAAGAGCAGAGCAGGGCCAGCTGGAGTGATGACCGCCAAGTGTTGCTGGACTGCAACTGCCATGATCCGTAACCATTTGCGATGCTGGCTGGGGCGGATGGGAGTTGGACGGATAATGCTACAACACTTCCAGGCGGGTTGCAAAAGATAAAAATGGTAGGTGCATGCAGTCAAGTCACCCCGTGGCTGTGTACTGATCTTTGTGAAATGTCTACACCGGAACTCTTTGATCTTTGAAAATGTTTGCGCATTCAAACACCTGTTGGAATTTTATTTTTTATAAGAAGCATAAGGGTGAGTGGTAAGACTGCACTGTATTTTGGTTTCCAAAGGAATGTTTTGCTCGTCCAAGGTTCTGACCATCATGATTTGTACAGTATTTATCATTGGGCACTAAAGATAATAGAACATTGAAACACATCTGGCCATTATGCCTTATGGAGCACTCATTTTTAAATGGCGGTGGCCTGTAAGTGAGAAAATAAGGGCTTTCCTTCTATCTGTATTCATTATACTGTGCATTTGATCATAAGGAATACCAAAAATGTATATCTATGGCTAGGCAGTATATCAATACATTGTCCAAAACCAGTTTCAAGTCCATATCAATATATCAGTTTCATAATTTTTGACCTGACAGTATATCGCAAATCACAATGAGTGTGTGTGCTATGCAAAAATCACAATGTGGGAAAAACTGTGAAGCTAGTCAATGCCTCAATATAGTTCCATCCTTATTTCAGGCATTGTGATATATCGCTATATCACAATGTTTGTATGGTGATATATTGTGATGTTGAAAACCAGATATTGCCCAGCCCTACTGCTCACCTCTACATATTTCCATCCTTATTTCAGACATCGTGATATAGCGATACATCACAATGTTTAGCTTGTGATATATTGCAATGTTGAAAACCAGGTATCGCTCAGCCCTAATGTCTATACAGTCTATAATTGAATAATTGACCTTAACTCTATCCTTTTTCAATTGCCTTTTTTTAAGAGCAGTGAAACTCCTTTCCTTTGGGAGCTGGAGTCAAGCAACACGTTGGGGGTACTAAGTTGGCTACCCTGAAGCAAAGTATGCTTCCTTTCACAACCAGGGCCACACAATCTGGTGGTGGGGACTTCGAGGACACAGAATGTCAGCGTCTAAAGGGTATAGTTTATTTCATCTCTTTTATTATATTTCCATGCTTCTTTTCACCCGCATGAGTCACAAAGCGGCTAACATGCAATAAATAATAACATAGTCGAACATCACAACTGCAACATAAGTAATACAAAATAATCATCAGTAAAACAAGCACCTTCTATAAAACACCATTAACAGAACAACTTTTTAAAATAGGGCAAACCACACAGCCAATTTAGCAAGAGGGTTCTGGAGTTATTTTGGTCTGGACCAAGCAGTGTTTGGGCATATGTAGTTTGGCATCCTCTAACACACCCGTTTTCAAATTTATGGCTTTCAGAGAAGCATTGAAAATAGAGGGTTTCGGGGTGACTCAATGAAGCTAACTGGCGCTAAGTAAAGCACTGAAAGCTCACTTTCACACAGCACCCAGTTCGCTCCTGGAATTCATTACCCCAAGGTATGGCTTATTATAGTATTGGTTGCTTGCATGGGTTGTGCCTGCTCCCGAGCTCAGCTTGATATGAGTGCTCTTCCTTCCCTCTCCAGAGTTGTGGGGAGGAAAAAAGAGGGTTTCTAGGGTTTTAATGAGCAAAAAACTGGGAGCACTTACCCTGCCAAGTGAATTTGGAGAGGCTTGATCCACCACAATATCAGTACTCCTGGGGATCACTTGGTGTGGCAGCAAGAATGGGATATTTAAAGTGGAGTTAAACCAATAATTCATGTTTTGCTAGATAGGCACATGATAGGAATACAAAAAGCTCCTCAGAGGGAGCCTTGGATATGATAGAGCCAAGGCCTGTTGAAGGCTTTGCCTTCCCTTCTCCTACCTGGCTGGGGAAGATTGTCTTGGTGCATATCTTATGGGTATTATCTATTATCTAATATTTAGTCCATTAGATAAGTGGTGGACATTATTGGCATTGTAGAACCTCCTAGTATCTGATGAGACAATGACACTTGATCAATGTGAGTACAGATGTCTGTTGCGTAATTTGCAACAAGACCATCTGAATGTGTATGGATGGAACGTCACCTGAAAGTTACATAAACATAAAAACACAAGACACAAAAGCCTTTGTCAGGAAAAACAACAACACATTAGGGATTACCATGAAGAAAATTGGAGGCGGGGGGGGAGAGAGACTAGAACTACTAAGTTCAGGGCTGGATGACAATTTAGCAGGTTGTGCTGTGAGACAAGAACATCTGCTGTACTCTTCAAATAGTTGATCAACCTATACATTTAGTAAAAAAGAAGAAAAGATAGCAGCAAAGTTTCCCAGTGCCCTTGCTTAAAAAGTAAACAGAAAGAAGGCTACCTTGAAATGAAGAAATGGAAATATTTAATAGTTACCTAGCTCAATACTAATGGCCCATGGATAAGACAAAAAACTGATCCTAGTAGTCTCCCCCCCAACCCCCCCCCCCCAGCAACCTCAAGTCCTACACCTCCCTTTTATTTAAGACAAAACAGAGAAAAATGACATTTCTTACCTGGCAAACTCTTCACGTGCTCTGGAAGCTACTGTTTCCTGGTAGATTGAATTATTGTGTTGGAAAAACTTGTCGTATTTGTCTGAATCTGAACTGGGGTAAATTCGGCGATAGCCTCCTATATTTTTTTCCTCATACATCTCCGCTTGCTGGAGCCAAGCGGCCTGCGAGTTCTTGTATTCCTCAGCCCTGATAAAATCACCCAAGAAAAGTGGTTAACAGAGAAAACATCCGCAGTGGGAGACCTCTCCATTTAGTGTTCATGTTGCCATTTCAGCTTTTAAATTATATCTGTTTAACTCAACCCACTAGGGCAAAGCTTGTTTATACAGCTTTTAAACAAAGTGCAGAGATATACACCATTCACAATTGTTTCATATCCCCTTTTTTATTAAAAAAAATGCTAATTAACTAGGTTGAAAGAGCTCTGAAGGAAACCAGTGTGTGTGCAGTTTTGGCAGGCCCCCTTCTGTCTCCCTTCCCAGCCCAATACACTAGTATAATAATGGCTTTTGTGTGGTTTTCTAGGCAATGTTGCATTCTCCAGACTGGGAAGGAAGAAAGGCCCATCCTTGCAGTCTTTCTGCAACATAAGAACTCAGTTTTGTCGCTCCTTATTTTCTTCACAGGAAAAGATAAGGAGGGTAGAAAAGAAACAGGACGCTGCCCAAAACCCTGGCGGGATCTTGCAATCCAGCTCTATTTTTGTTCAGTCCAAGCCCTATCCATATATGAGAGGGGACCTAGGCACACTAATGGCATTTAGAAAACTGTAAGAGTGGGAGCCACCGCTGGGCTCACTTACACTTTCTGTGTATGTAATCCATGCTTACTCTTTCTTGAACTACTTATACACAGACTGCAGAGGAAACTCAGTTTGAATGATGGCTGAAAGAAGAGGCACACTTCAAAAATAAATAAAGTTCTGTTCTTTTAAAATTTACCTTGCGGTATGAGGATTCACAAGTTACACTTTTCTGCACCAACTAGTTCTGTTCTGGGCACATAATGCTTACAGAAATAGCGAGTTTCCTCTTGCTTTACGCCCTATCTTTGCTGAAGGCTGTGAGGCTCTTCTAATATTTCTTAGAAAATTTGCATAGCAGAGACAATAAGGATGATCTAGCCCTGAAGTTATGCCCCAAGTGTAAATGAGCCCTACAGCACAAGTATTCACACTGTTATCTAACACACTCTGGACTGTTGGTCGATTTTCCAGCACTAAACACTTTCTGCTGTACGGTAATATGCAATTTCTTTTATCAGAAGCAAAACCTCAATATTTTACCACCTCATCTCAAACCTACACACACACAAACACTTTCCCAGCATATTCTATCCAATTTATCAGGATGGCAGGAATGATGTGGCACAATTGCACAAATTTAGCTTTATTTTAGGAGTGAATAAAATAATACTACAAAACTTGGGTCTTGCTTTCCTGTGATGAGACGGCATATATGCACGAAACCTGGCCCTATCACAGCCAAAGCCTGTGAGCTGTAGACGCTCCCCAATAGATATATGGAGTCATTTTTATGTGTTCCCCTATGAGAAATGTTCTTAGTTGTTTTGAGTGAGGTGCCGTGTGCTTGCTTATAGGTTAGCTACGTTGTTATACAGGCAAAAACTAGATGCTAAAATACAGATGCATCTAAAATCAACAGCCAACAAGCAGACAAATGCACGATGTTGTGACATCACCAGGATATGGGTAAGTTGTATCAGACATTAGGAGCGGCGGGTGAAACTAGGCACACGGCTCCATTTTCAGCTGCAGCAATGCATATAGTTTAGTTGCAGCCCAAATTGCTGGATAATGTGCTGGCTTCATCAACACTTTGCTCATTTTGCTCTGTAAATTTCTATTTTAATACATCTGAGTAATCCTGATTTAAAGAGGACTACTAAATGGACTGAAAGTTATATTAAATATATGCTTATTTGTTTGTTTTTCATACAGTTCATGGAAGAGCCAAAAGATTAAAATCCATTGCATTTAAACGCGTTTTGCAGATGATTTACAAATTCCTATCTGCGTAATCCCAAGAAGCAGAAGAAGAACTGAAAAGGTCCCACCTGGATTCCCGGTTGGGGCACTGCTTAAGGCGCCTCTGCTTTCCTCGCCGTTTCTCTTCCTCCAGTACTTTCCGTTTATCGCATGCACCCAAATTGATAAGAACCAGAGTATCATATAGGAGCTGATCTTTTACTTCTTTGTCCAGCCATGAATCAGTACTGAAGCTTGGAGAGTGATTCACCTGGATGGGAATTAAACCTATATTTGAATTTGCTACAATTTGAAATATACTGTATAACACAAAAATTACAGGGAGAAAAAATAACGTTGGAAGATCAAAGACCTATTTACTGGGGAAGTAAGCTGAAACCAACATTTAAAACTTTCAGCGTTGAAGACTGTGTACTGCAGTAGCCTTAGGGGCACATCTGAGTTATCTAATTATTAATCACATGCAATTAGCTACCTTGAGAGAGACCCTTGGTGACTGCTCCTTAATTATGGCACTCCTGTTTCAGCATCTCTCTACAACTTTGAATTTGCTTGCTTACCACATTTTCACCCCCATTTCCCCTCCTAGTTGTTTAGGAAAGGCTGCAGAATCTTCTTATTTGGTTTCTGGCTTTTTAAGGTTGGGAATAAGTAGATTTTGAAGAGCAAAGCTAGGGAGGAGACAGTTCAGTACAGAAGACTAGGGCCTAGAACTGTATTCGGATAAAATACTCATCAGGGGCATACCCTCCAACACGCCAAGGTGAAAAACCGGGACGCAGAGGCAGACTATTACAACATTAGGCTTATACGGAAAATAAATTGTATAACAAGTTGTCATTTCTGAATGCTTGATGGCTTAGCATGCCATGTAAATTTAATCACACTGGAAACCATAAATGTTAGTTATGGATTTCTTCTTAATTTACTGAGAGGAGATGTGGTCATTTCCAAAACAAACTTTTAGTCATCTAAAGAAAAAGGAGAAGTACTGTACATTGAATGATACACTGTACTGAACAACTGCTGCTCAATGATAACAAATCAGAAGATTCTTCTCAGGAATAAGAAATTTGTAATCACAGTTAGAAGAGCAGGAGGTGTTTTGCAACTTCTTTTTGTTTAAATATTGGAGCGTGTATAATCGTATAGACATAATTGGAACATATAACTGTACAGATGATTTTATGGTTACATTTGAATTTGTATTTCTAATGGAAGTATTTTTCATTTTTCTTTTATGTAGACCAATGTACATTTAAATACATTAAGGTCATTAATAAATTCGGTTTACGATGATATATTTTAATGGATGGCTTGCTTTCTTGGCTTTCTTTCTAAAATTAACAAGACCATGAGTCCTTAAAATAGGATGTTTAGAAATCTAAATAAACAAGAAGACAAAAAAATGTAAAACAGAGGCTTGTGCTACAATAGACAGACAACTGGCTTAAGATAAAGATAGGGTAATACTATGGAGTGCAATGTGTAACTACTAGACTATGAAACTGATCATCACGGGACATCTAGCTTAAGCAGCTTGAGTTTAGTATAAAGCCTAAATCCATTAGTGACTATTAGATATGTGACAGCGAAAAGTACAACCTGCTTGCCTTTTTCTGGTGAACTTCTCTGTGGAAGTTGGCTGGCTGATGCCAGAAGACAGAAAAATTAGCTGGATAACCTTTTGCTATGACCCAATTTGGCAGATCCAATTTGTTTTGGATCCTCTTAGAGGATTTGTTTATGAAACCAACTGATTGTCTTCCCAGTTGGGAACGCCAACGTGCAAGGGCAAGTGTGATTTTTTTAAAAAACAACTCCAAATACATTTCCTGTAGCCGAACGCCCTCTGCTGGGCATCCCGATGCTTGGAAGAATTGCCACTGGGCACACAAGCAACTGAGGGAAGGTGGGGGAAAGATCAAAGTGGGTTTTACCAATGCATTTTGGGAATAATAGCAGCTTCTTTAACCCCCCCAAAGTAGGAGAGAGAGAGAAAGAGAGCTCAGACGTTTCTGAATCTAAGCTCAGGGCCATTTGCTTTGTTGGGACATACCTCAAGCAACCACGGTTTGAGTTTTCGATCCAGCAAAATGTCAAATCCCAGGATCTCAAAGCAGGCACTCCACATGGTGTGGTTGGGGAAGCAAGTGAGATAGTTATGCTTGATGATAGGGTGGGCTGATATCAGTGTTTTAATGACAACATCTTCAATGTCCTTCCATATCTGTTCCGTTTCATAGCCATTCTGCTCCATGTGCTCATTAAAGGTGGACAACTTCCTTGAAAAAATTGGGGAGGGGGGCAGAGAGAGAGAGAACATACCTGAAGGACTTGCATTCTGTTTTTCATCCGCTGCAAGTTGGGCTGCTGCAGCCGTAAGCTAAGACCATTTGCGCAACTTTCCCCTTCACATTAATTAATCTGGATAGCTACCAGTTAATACTTCTAAAACAAAGGGGAAGGCGAGAAAGCCCATCCTTCTGACAGTTTTGACCCATCCAGACTGAAGACTGGGTGATTATACTGGGAGAGGGGCTCCCCCAAAGGGTACCGAGAACCCATATACATTGCTCATAGAATAACATAATTGTAGAGTTGGAAGGGACTTCAGGGGTCATTTAGTCCAACCCCCTGCAATGTTGGAATACCTAAGGAAAACATTTCATGTTGTTAGTCAGACCAACAGAGAGATAAATAAAAGCCAGGCCCAAAGCCTGAAGATAGGCTGGATAGAGCTACAGGGGACACTCTGGAGGATGCTTAATCCACAGGGGAAATTGGGACCAACATAGGGTCATAGGGCATCAACATAGGGCATCAATAGGAGTATAGCATCTAGATCAAGGGAAGTTATAGTGCCACTGTATTCTGCTCTGGTCAGACCTCACCTGGAGTACTGTGTCCAGTTCTGGGCACCACAGTTCAAGAAGGACACTGACAAACTGGAACGTGTCCAGAGGAGGGCAACCAAAATGGTCAAAGGCCTGGAAACGATGCCTTATGAGGAACGGCTAAGGGAGCTGGGCATGTTTAGCCTGGAGAAGAGGAGGTTAAGGGGTGATATGATAGCCATGTTCAAATATATAAAAGGATGTCACATAGAGGAGGGAGAAAGGTTGTTTTCTGCTGCTCCAGAGAAGCGGACATGGAGCGATGGATCCAAACTACAAGAAAGAAGATTCCACCTAAACATTAGGAAGAACTTCCTGACAGTAAGAGCCGTTCAACAGTGGAATTTGCTGCCAAGGAGTGTGGTGGAGTCTCCTTCTTTGGAGGTCTTTAAGCAGAGGCTTGACAACCATATGTCAGGAGTGCTCTGATGGTGTTTCCTGCTTGGCAGGGGGTTGGACTCGATGGCCCTTGTGGTCTCTTCCAACTCTATGATTCTATGATTCTATTCTAGGCCATAGAACCACTTCCCATCTTTCACTAACCATGGCACAGGGGAGTGGCGAGAGCCATTGGGAATGAACTCCTGTTTCTAAGACCACATCTTAAAGCACCATGGAACTCTTACGCCTACCTCAGAAATAGATTACTGTAAATGCTTTCCCCGACTTGGGCACGAGTTTCCTAAAAGCTTTGAAAAGTTGAGTTTCAAAGCTATCTTTCTGCCAGGTTAGGAGCCGCTAGCCAAACATTTGAAAACTAGAAGGACAGAGTGTGAGCAGATATGATGGAAAAACAAATCAGGGCACTGACAGTGATCCCTTGGCACTGGAGTTATAGGGACATCTGTTCTAGTAACTCCTCCCACTTGTCTCTTGATCTGCCACATTGCAGACCCCGTTTTTTGGACAGCAGCACAGCGTAACACTGCAGGAGTCAGGCTGCACTGCTGATATTTCAGCCGCTTACCGGGAAAGCACAATAATACTCAGGAAAAATACCAAAAGCATATCAAGCCTTTGCCGCAGTGGGCAGAGCACTGCAGAAGAGCCTCAGCCAGCAGACTAACACAGCGCTAGTGATCAACAGAAAAGCCAAGAAATTCTAGAGGGGGAAATATCGAGGCAACAATAATTAGATCGAACTGACCGTTCTGCGCAAGATTTAGAGGGGCGGCTAATTACACCCACCGAAAACAATAAAACAGAGGGCGGCAATCCAGCAATTCCATTTGCAACAAATTCATTTGTATTTCCTTTAGGGGGGGATAAATCCAGCCTCCTCTCGCCTGCTCCAGGCACCCTGCTGTTACTCATCTGAGCTTTTTAAATGATTTATTTCACCTAATGATGGAGAATGCGCCACGTTGCAGCTGAATTTGGAGAAATGTTTCCTAAACACGTATGAAATGGCCATAAAGATTCATGAGAGCAGGCCCCCCAGCTGTGATTATTTTAGAAAACATTCTGTACCTCTTGCTACCAGAGTCTGCGTCTCGTACAAAATTAGCGCTGTGCTTGTTAATTGAATAATTAGTCAGGTGCATACAGACGTCGTCCTGTAAATAATTAAACAAACAAGCAGGTTATGAGGCTAGAGAGATTTCTGCTTCCCTTATGCTGTTTCTTCAGGATGTGGAGGGGGGGCAGAGAGGAAGCACCTTTACCTTTACCAGGCTGTGTACAGTATACTGAATGGCCTTTACATCCCTTTTGGGCCTACGAAGCTGACATCACTTTCCTTAATTCCAGTTGGAATTTTGAGCGCATACCTCTTAGGTGGTGGTTGGGGAGGGGGGGTAGTTTCAATATTTCTGGACTCCAAACTCCTCAATCAGAATAGATCACATAAGGAAAGTGATGCCACGTTCACAGAATCATAAAAATGAAATAGATATGTACACAGACGTTCTTCATAAAACACAGGAGTTCAGAATGAAACCAAGGCAAACGACAAAATTATTACCTCCTCCTGCGTCTCAGTAAGGTGGCTGTTGTTCTATTTGGACAATAAAGAGAGCAGACTATTTTAATCAAACCACAGACAACCAGGCTCTGCCTGAGAATTGTCTGTGGCCTCAGACTTCCTTATTGCCTTTAGGGCATGACTATATCTTCCATGCAAACCTATGTAACAGAACACAGGCAAACATGCATTTTTGGAACTCCGCAGGCTGGAGGGATGATTTAGAGTGGAGAAGTAGTGGGCATTAAAAGGTTTAAGCAACATCTTCCTTCTATTACTTCTCTATTCCAAATTGCCCCCTGGCCCCATGCATTTCCTCATAGTGATGCTTATTTCACAGGACAAAGAAAAAAACAGTAGGATCTGCAAAGCAGCTCCATCATTCCAGCTGGAGGAATGCTGCAAAGAACTCTTCTTCTTGCAGGTACCGGCATTTCCCACACTTTTGATTTCATCAAACCAGCTGCGTGAGATGATTCCTTATGAATGCACACCCCTCAGTGATTTATGGCTGTTATTTACGACATTGCTGCATTCCTTTCGATACCACAAGGCTTGGGTATTAATTCTTGGAAAATACAGAGGAAGCACCTGATGAATTATGTGGTTTGAACCAAAAGCCGTCAATATTTCTTACAAGCGTGCTTGGTCACGTCAACAGGGGCCTCCCTTGCTTACCAAGTTGCTGTGTGATGGGTCCGAGTAGGCAGACGTCGCAAAGCGCGCAAGGCCCTCTTTATAAAGAAAAACCCGTAGCGGTTCACATGATGTTACCAGCACATAAATCCGAAGGTCAAATTTGAAGCCATCAATGATGAAAGGCTGCGGCAAGGTGGGGGCAGGGAGAGAGATAAAATTCTTAAATTAGATATCTAAAGGGGCAGGAGTAGTTTGATAAATCTGGAGAATGCAACATTGCCTAGAAAACCACATAAAAGCCACTATTGTACTAGTGTATTGGGCTGTGGGAGGGTAGGTTCACTGGCTTCCTAAAGCCTTCTGGGTACTAATTCACATGTTGCATTTAACCCGTGGAGGCCAAAATGACTTGAGTTTCTCTCTTTCACAGAGATTCCAACTGTGTGCATTGACAGATTCAACCCCACCCTTGTTCCATGTTCACACCAGAATGTTACAAATAGAGGCACAGCTTTAGTCGAACTCTAGAACTCCGTTCTCTGGAGGTTCACATCTGACCTTATTCTGGGAACCATTAGGAAATGTCTGTGCTAATAAGCAGAGTTGGAGGGGGCCTTGTAGGCAATCTAGTCCAACCCCCTACTTCTTGATGAAGAAAACCTACAATAACCTCAGCTGATGGCTGTCCAGCCTCTCCTTGAAGAGACGAATTACCCCCAGGGTAACTGGCTCCATTATTAAACGGCTCTTACTGTTTTAAAGGTCTAACACAGGCTTCTTCAACCTTGGCCCTCCAGATGTTTTTGGCCTACAACTCCCATGATCCCTAGCTAGCAGGACCAGTGGTCAGGGATGATGGGAGTTGTAGTCTCAAAACATCTGGAGGGCTGAGGTTGAGGAAGCCTGGTCTAACATCCTGTATTTCCACACTTTACTTTGCTGTATATTTTAAACCTCTGCTGGGTTTCTCTCACCAAAGAGTACTTGTCCCAAATCTGGATCTTGCCATCTATAAAATTCTCTTTTTATTTACCTGTTTTCTCCCCAAACCAAAACTTACTGTTAAGGGGTTCTCCCCCTAATGGTTAACCCCAATGATCATGCCCCCTGCAACTTCAGCCCATTAGATCTAATCCTGCTATCGGGAGCCATAGCGAAAAGGAATCATGGCCTGGATGAATGAAAAAGGAGGTAGTGATTGCGATCTTGCTATATACGCAGGTGTGGATGCACCCACCATTGCTGGGACCACTTACATCCATTTTCATCTGCTTTCAACTGGACACACTTCTGGGTAATGCAGAACCAATCTACAATAAGCACTTTTCAGGGGCAAAAATATGCAATAGATCTGGATAGCGTGGGGATTCTAAAATAAAAAGTCATCCCATCACAGTCTCTTTGCCTTATCCCACTTTCGCCAAGACTCCTGCTTTTGAGTGTGTTGCCTATGTATTCCCCTTCCTTCAGCCCCCTTCCTTCTTGAGCACTCCCATTCCCAAATCTCCCCCCAGTCTCAGCCCCCCTCTTAGCGTCTTTCACCCTGATAGCATGCAGCTGCTCTCTCTAGGTGCTGGATGTTAGGACCCTTTCAAAACAACTCCTTCTCTCAGAGTTGGTTCACTGATCAACGCTATTTTCGATGGATTGGCACTTCCCTGAAATTGTACACTATGAACATCTTCAGTATTGCGGCAACCAATGACTAGAGCAGGGATGAGGAGCCTGTTTCCTTCTGATGTTGCTGGACTCCCACCAGCCAGAATGCTGAATGGTCAGGGATGATGAGAGTTGTGCCTGAGCTAAAGGGACTCACAGGCAACACAGGCAGCCCATTTCGAAGACTAATAAAAGGGGTTACCTTTGAGATATAGAGCTGGCAGATCATATCCTCTCCAGGTTTGATATCTTTCACAGATCTTGTGATAAAAATGCCTCTGCCTTGACAACCAGAGTCTGGCTTACAGATGTAGGTTTTGTGTTTTTTTGACCTGCCAAATGCTTGCAGTTCTCCATAGCTGAGAGCAGTGAGGAGGAAAGCATAATATACATTCTCATTTGATGTAGTATCAGACAGTGGCATAATAATAGTTCAAGCTAAAGTAGTGATAGTAATGGGAAATAGGCCTGATACCATCGCAAACCACCCCAGAACTAAGGTTGTTTGTTTTCTCTCTCAAGACATTCAGAAGAAACTTTTGCTGCCTTTCACACTACCACTTCCCTTCAGGCCTCTCATCCTTCCGTTTCTCGCCAACCCCAGTGATGACCAGATAGTTAAAGGGAAAACAAGATGGAGTCAATAGCTCCAGCAATATCTTGCAGCAACCACATTTAATGAGTGAGCTATGGGAAAGTTGACATTTCTCACATACACTGTCAATTCAGAGATACTCATGCAGGCTAAAGCTAAAGTGCATCCTTTCAGCAGGTCAAACCAAGGATCTTGACTCAGAGGAGACTTTTAAATAATCATTCACCTGCTCATCTATAGCAAGAGATACTCTTCCAGCGAAAACGAAACCTTTGACAAAATTTGGACCTCTGTTACTTTTGCAATATAGATATTGATGAGGGGAGGAAGAACAGAGTCATGAACAAATTGCTGTGGACTAGGCACTTGTTTGTATTGTTTTTGCAAGGCTGCATTAAAGGATCGGGGTGGACTTTGGTAATATGGCCCCCTGAGCAAGGATGAAGTTTACTCCCCCGCCCATATTTATTAGTTTCACAATGATTCATTTTGGTACTATTGCTTTTTTATGGATCTTCTCAGTAGGTACCTCTATGAATATAGGCAGTAGTGGTAGGGAATAGAATTGCAGAGTTGAGAAGGACCCTGAGGATCATCTGGTCCAACTCTCTGCAATGTGGGAATATGCAGCTGTCCCTTTCGGGGATCGAACCTGCAACCTTGTTATTAATTAATTAATTAATTAATTAAGGTCAGCACCATGCTTTAGTAGTAGTAGTAATTGTTGTTGTTGCTGTTCTTGTTATAATAATAACCGTGCTAAATATGGCACTGAAAGGATGCTGCATTTTTCAGAACTGAGTCTGGCAACTAGGCTTTCCCTCCATATCCTGAGTTGACGAGGACTGAAAACAATGTTGGTAACATTGGGCAGCAGTTAAAATAAGGGGTCTAAGTCCCATCTCTTGGTATGCCACTTGCCCTCTCCTGCTGCCTCATTCTTTCATTACAACCCTTTAATTGTATTGGTTCCCAGGCCTAAGTCCACATATGCCTGCATCTGAAAATGGATAATGTGGAGATGAAAAAAGATGCAGAAAAGACCAATCAAAATGGCTAGGGGGCTGCAGCATCTCTCCTTATAAGCAGTGCTATTTTTCTAGGAAAAGCGGTGCTGGAGTTCACTATGAATGCCTCCCTCGCTCTCTTATAATGCCAATGGTGACCACCTGAGAGGTGCCAGAACTGAGTTCTGACGAGTGCCAGCTGAAAAAAGCCCTGCCTGTAGGAAAAGGTTACAACCCTTTGAGAGTGTCTGTATGGAGGTTTGAGGAACGCTCAGATGCATTCATTTGGTTCATTCCACCCCTACAAGTTACAGAGATGTGCCATTTTTCTCACCAGTTGATCTGGTGGGCAGGGAGATAGTGGCCCATGGACAAGACACACAGCCCACTCAGGAAAGTGTCCAGAAGAGCTTTTCCACAAGACAGAATCATTTATGATACGCTACATAGGGCTTATCTGCACTTCCTCTTGTTCCACAGCTTCCCCACCACCCGGGGGAATCTGCTCTCTGGTGCTCAGTCAGAGCAAATGGCAATTTAGGTTTTCTTCAATTTCCATTTCTTCCGATCAATAGCTAAAGAGCGGGTTTTCCCTTGGAATGGAATGAGGTAAGGGGAAAACCACTTTCTAGGCATGGCACAAGCAAAAATGTGTCCTTAGTGTGGTGGTGGCATTTTACCAGACAAGACCCGATAAAATGGTTTTTAAAAACCATTTGTACAAAAGTGTTCCCGCCCCCTTCCAACTTTGCTTCTCCACTCTGTGTCCACCCGGATTCCTCAATCTCTGCGATGATGAGGGGAAGCGAGCCAAGATGGAAAATGATTTAGGAAAGACTCACTCAGCAGGAAGACACCAGGTCCTGGGAAAGAAGTTAAATTCCTTCGGAAAAAGCTTTAGCATCCTGCCCATGTTCCTGGCCAGAAGATCCTTCCTACAGATTTCCAACATCCCAGGGAAATGGTTTATTTTCTAGAAAAGGAGTCCAAGACAAAAGCCTGATTGTTGTCTAGGCCTTCGGATCTTTCTCATGAATGAAAAAATGAAGGTGGACGTTTTAGCTCCACCACTTCAAAAGGAACACCAAGTACCTGGTAAGTTTTCATTTCTAGCACCCGTTCCAGGGAGACAGAAAAATCTGTCCAATACAGAGTCCAATCATCAACTTCAGTTGCCTCCCGGAGGCCACACATCATAGCAGCCCGTCGCACTGCATCATAGAAGAGAGAATGGTGTCATCAGCATTTAATAGATACATCTGCAAGAGGAAACATCGGGTGGGGAGGCTTGTTCAACTCAGAGGGTCACATCAAATACACATCTAAATCTAAAATGCTGCCGCTAAGTTGTACATATTTTAATTCCATGGAATGAATGTAAGAGAAGTTAATTTGCTTGAGCCTCGGAGATGCCAAGATACAGTTGGTAGATATGTAATATTTATTCTGTATCATAACATTTCCCCCTGCAAATTCCTACCCTAGCCTTCATTTATTTAGATAATATATATTCCACTTCATAAGGGATGCGGGTGGCGCTGTGGGTTAAACCACAGAGCCTAGGACTTGCCGATCAGAAGGTCGGCGGTTCAAATCCCCGCAACGGGGTGAGCTTCCATTGTTCAGTCCCTGCTCCTGCCAAGCTAGCAGTTCAAAAGCACGTCAAAGTGCAAGTAGATAAATAGGTACTGCTCCAGCGGGAAGGTAAATGGCGTTTCCGTGCACTGCTCTGGTTCGCCAGAAGCAGCTTAGTCATGCTGGCCACATGACCCGGAAGCTGTACGCCGGCTCCCTTGGCCAATAAAGCAAGATGAGTGCCACAACCCCAGAATTGGTCATAACTGGACCTAATGGTCAGGGGTCCCTTTACCTTTACCTTATTCCACTTCATATGCCAAAGAAAAGCTCTTTTGACAAACATTAGGCTGCCCTTGAAAAAATATCAATATTTTTTAGAAGTAATGATATTTTTAAAAAATGCAATGTATGTGGCTGTGTTTTAACATATGTTTGTTACTAAAGTATATTTTCAACTGCAGTCGTGACACTCTCTCTCTCTCTCTCTATATATATATATTGGTAAAAAGATCTGGTCTTAACAAAATTCCGATTTAAGTCAAGAGACACTTAAAAGTTGCTCCCTAGTGCAAATGGTGCTTTTCTCACTGTTTAGAACGGTGACTGAGAAATAAAGCCAATCTATTATTTCACAACTGGGGACAAAGAAGGACACTCACCACTCTCGTACTTGCAGGTGGTCAGATTTATCACTGGTCATCTGGAAAACAGAAGAAGAAGAAGAAAGACAGAGGCAGACAGGCAAAACCAATTCATGGTCTTATTGCAAAGCACCTGAGTACCTTCTGGGACCTCTTTTAAGCCTTTACCTCCAGGTGTAGATGGTTCAAGTACCACATTGCCTATGAACTCACGGAACGCCACAGGGGGCGCCATAACTATGATGTAGACTGGAAGGTGAGAGGCGGTGAGGGGGGGGCATTGAAGTTTGGCATTGCACAGGATGCTGCTGAAATTTGAGACCCTGAGGTCTGCCACTAGGGTTGTGGGTGTGTTGCTGCGAGTCTAATGAGTTTAATAAATACAAAATATACAAAATAATTAGCTTCTAAGCAGTCTGAGTAAGTCACCAAATGTCATGTCAGCAAGAAATATGCTGCCAGATCAAGACAATTGCTGCTATAGAGAAATTTTCACCTTCTCCTGCATATGACCCCAGGAATGGCTGCACAAAGCTGTGACCCTTTCCTTCAGAAGCCTGTCAGTATATCCATAACAATATGATATTGACAATTTTTTTAAAAGTCTTGCAAATAAGCTGCAAAGCTTTATTATTATTATTATTATTATTATTATTATTATTATTATTATTATTATCATTAGTCTGCTGAGCTCCATTTCTCCTGTAGCAACCCACTACATTTCAATACTGGGCACAGAGGAACAATGGAGTGCTCCATCATTCCCCCACAAGCCCCCTTTCTCATCTAAATGCAATTCCTTATATCTTACGGCTATCAGGAAAATGCTTAATTACAGGGCTGTTTTAGAATTAAAACCAGAAACGAGCTAAATCTTTTCAGACAATGACAGATGCTGGTGGAAGTTTAGTAAAGTATACTGCTCTCAGATGGGGTGCAGAGCTTTCCCCCTTGGCCCTGCATGATTGCACCAGGGTATAGCACCATAGCTGGAGACTAAAAACGATGCAGTGATCAAGATTTACTTCAAATGTGCTTGCTCGCCGATCTCTGCAGTCTCAGAGTAAGTGAGTACATGACTCCCAGGGCCTTGGGTTGAAGTATCAGATGAACCACAAACAGTACGGTTCGTTTGGCAGAGAAGCTGCCTTGCTCTAAGGCCAATCGGGCATGCAGCTAGATTGCCAACAGCCAAACCTCAAACAGATTGCTATAGAGAGCAGAATGTTTTTTGTTTTGTATAAAAAAAGTGAGGAAAGCCAGTTGAATTTGAATGATACACCTGCGTTCAGCTCATCACTCACAGGAAGGCCCCAGACAAGTCCCTGTTATTCAGCCTAGTCTACATCAGAGGATAAATACGTAAATGAAAAACTAGGTTAAGGATATATCAATATGCATGCTGAGCATTCGGAATGGACTGGCGTGATTGATTAGGAGGCAGTGGCGAACCTACATTTTGGGGGCTTGAACTGTTATGGGGCCCCCTTTGCAACCAGCAACAAGGTCTGGGTAACCACTGTTATCTTTTTCAATGGGGCTGTTTACAGCAACCTTTACAACACCTGTGCTATTGACTTTCAAACTCTGAAATATATACACACACAAAATTAATCAATTTGAGTATGCAACTCATTTGGGTCTACTAGACCCAATTCTTTTAAGCAATGTGGACTAAAGTAAGTTCTGGGACCCCTCCAGGTTTAGAGACCCTGAAACTTAAATTTCAATAGTTTCATAGAAGATTCGTCCCTGGTGTGAGGTATATTAATATATGCTCTTTCATTCACTGATTTCCTCTTAGCACACCTGGTTTTCTCCCACTGCATTTATATTGCACCCCTCCCCTTTGTCATTATTACCACAAAAGTTTGCAATGCCTCCTTGGTTAGTGCCTCGTATATTTTTATGACTTTCAGAATTACATTTCCTTGTCCCCATCCAGATGCCCCAAGTGCTTTCAGTACTTATTTCTAACCTCCTTTTCTTCTTTCTCTTCTTCACAGCGGTGTTGGACCCGGAGCACAAAATTTTCCTGCTCTCTTCTTCACACACCGCTGTTTCCTGATCCGTGGCGTCCAAGGCACTTTCCTCTCTTTCCAGGCCACTTGAAAGGAACTCTAAGTCGGACACATCCTTCTCACCCAGCTCTTCCAGCTCTTGCCTCTCTGTGTGAAATGAACCATACCTTCGTGCTGAATCCGATACCCTCATCCTGTTAGTAAAAAGAAAAAAGGCAAAGAAGTAAATTGGATCCACATTCCTATCCACTTTGTCTGCGGGTCCAAGGAGTTCCTTGTTAAGCAAATAAAAAGGCATATTAATATGCCTTTGTTTATCTCTCCTTAATTGCCTGGACCAATATGAATTTCTCTGTATTTTGATAAGATCGCCTCCATCAGAAGGCAAGTCATGCAACATCTCTCTTTCCATTAATAACTATATCCATGTGAATGGACAAAGAAATGTACTATGACTCTCAGTCCTTTTACTGTCATGTTCACCATAAAGTGAATTCACCCTAACACGGGCATTAGAGCTATAAGTATCCTCCTTATGACAGCCAGTGCTTTTTAAATAGCTTACCCCTGCTCATCTCTATGGGTTCAGTCCTCCTTAGGAGTCTAGTGCGCAATGTTATAGGCCAAAAGAACATGCACTTCACTTGAATGCCACCTCAGTACTGACATCTGATAAGTTGAATGAGAGAACCCTGGGTCTATCGAATCTACAGGATGAAACTTGAATCTAACAGTTCAAGTTCTCCTGCAAGCAAGCAGTTCAAAGGGAAGTTAAGATACAGTAAATGTTTTATCTGGGATCTGTGCATTTCACGGGTGGGGTTGATATTAATCGTACCCCATCAAACATGCTTTTCTCCTAGGAAACTAGACCCTGTATGATAGAAAAGTTAGTCTTGCTTGTTCATCCACATGCACTTTGTAGCAGGACCCTCGAAATGCCTGGATAAACAAGAGTGACACACTGACATGTAGCTATTCACACAGCTATTCCTTGGACGGAGAGACCTTGTGGAGAAAAAAATGGAGTTCTACTTTAGGTCAGAAACCAACCAACTCGTAACAAATTTTTTAAATCCCCACTCTTCAAAAACATTCCTAAAATATTTGGATGATCAGAAGTTTAAAGAAAGGGAAGAACAGAACGCTGATTTGGAGGCAAATTACTGAATTTGTAAAACAAGGCGTTTCAGAGATCTTGTGTAAATGAGATCCTCTGTGTTGTAAGGCTTGGTCTGGCAAATAAAACCCAACTGTTTTGCCTAAAGCAGAGGTTATGCTAACATGTGATGGTGTGAAGGATTTCACAGGGCATATTAAGGGCATATTAATTTCAATAAGCAGAAGCAGAAAGCCCTGAAACATATCAAAGTGAAGTGTAAATATTTTAGCTCCCCCACCCCCTCAGCAGAAGGGAACAAAACTCAGGCCTCCTTCTTCTGCCCCACACAGAAAAAGACAAGTCCTGCACAGGACAAAGCAAGGTTGGAGCTCTTGCCTCCTTCCAGTTTCTTCCAAAGAAGCATAGGACAGGGAGGTCACTTCTGGACAATCTGTTTATTTAGCATTCATCCTGCATGGAGATTAGGCTGCTGGCCATTTAATAAGCATTCCTTCTCATTTATTTGTGGGGAGGTCAGAGGGTGCTGCATAAAAGCACGGATTTTCCTACACTTTCCAGTGCACCTTCCTGCCATTTTCCTTACCACAAAAGTCCGATCTTTGGGGGAAAGCAGGTTTGTTGCACAACATCTCACAAGCAGCTATAACTGTGCAATCTGAATCTTCTGTGGCGGGACTGAACCCAACCCCACAACAGTGACAGTCTGGAGGTGCCTGGAGTGAGAAAGCTAGATTTCTGTCCAAGTACCCCAAAGGAGTGCACATCCTGATTCTGATTCATTCATTCATTTAGAACAGAGGCTTTCAACCTTTTTGAGTCCACGGCTCCCTTGACCAACTACATTCCTTCTGCGGCACCCCTGTGGGGCTCAGGAGCCCAGTTATGTCACCCCTCGCCTGCAGAGCTGGCAGCCTCTCACCCTTTTTTTGAACACTTTCCCTTGTGGAGGGTTCCCTCTGCCTCCTCTCCCCTCTCCTTGGGAGTCCTCTGGGCAGCCGCTGCTGCCACCCCTGGTCTCTGAGCTGCCCCCCCCCCCGCCCCAAAGAGAGGTGCCTCCTCACACTGCTCCACAGGGGCCTGGGACTTGTGTCTCCATTCCCAAGAGCAAGGGCTGGTGGATGGGCTGGTTGGGCTCCCTCACCCGCTTGCTTGCTTGCTTGCTTATTCCAAGGCCGCCTCAGCTCCTGGCAACCAGCACCCCCTGGCCAGCCCCAGAGGCACCATTCACCTGCAGAGCTTGTAGCCAGGTCTGGTGCAACAAACAGCCTTTGGGAGTCAGAGACATGAGAAGGCATCAGAGGAGGGAAGGAAAGAGCCACAGAGGCTTGTGTTGCCCATGGCACCCCGGACCACCATTTAAGGCACGCCAGGATGCCACAGCATACTGGTTCAAAACCATTGATTTATAACATTTCTATAACACCCCTCATTAAAAATTTCAGTGCAATCCACAACAATATAAATGCATTCTTAATAAACACCTGCAGTAAGCCAAACAATTACTACAAGTTTGGTAATAAAAACCAGCAAATTGGTTTGCCCCAAGTCCTATTCATTCATGGTCAGAGGTTTGTGCTCACAAACACTGTCTGCAAAGCTCTAAATTGCAATTAGAACATGTTAAAAGCTCACTGACTCTTATTGAGCAGTTTGTTCCTATCTTTGTGTGATGGTTTAGTAGTACAGTAGTATTTCATCCTTAACAAGGAGATTTTGAAATATACAAAAAAAAATATTAGGGGACCGATCCTTTAAATAATATCATCGTGCTGCACATTGTGCTAACATCTATTACAAAGGTTAAAAAGTATAGACATTGGCCTGAGTTGCAATAATCTATGCCAGAATTATTAATTGTTAATTTCTCTAGGGAATTTCTTATAGTAAGTATATTAAATAGTAGTGAAGTTGCAAAGAGTTGAAAAGGCATAGTTCTTTCGTTCTTAAAAGTTGTCGCAACTACTCTCAAACTTGACACAGCTTTGAATAAATGCAATTGACATTTTATTTCATGCAGCTATAGCATTGCAGAGCAAAAACAATAATAAACAGAAGCAAGCACCATTGCTTTCAACAGGACTTCTGACATGTACGTATAAGACTGCACCGTTAGGCTGCAATCCTGAACAAAGTTATTTGGTAGTAACTGCTACTTAAATAAACAGTAATTATATCGGATTAAACACTGTTAGGGTTAGAGGACATGGGGGGAAATGCTAACATCTGGCAAAGGAGTCTATTTTTAGTGTTTAAGGTAGTCACCTGAAGTGGTACTGTATATGACTTTGGACTCCCAATATGTTGAAAAACCATCAGGAAAAACACACACAGCATGTTAGACAAGTGAGCAAATAGATGTTAATCTAAACATAATGCTGTTTACAACTGTGAGGCTCTCTCTCATATGCGTAACTCTCACGTTTGCTAAAACGAACCTGATCGTCTGCCTCCATTCCTCACCATGGACTTTAGGGTCTTCCCAGATCTCTTCATAAGGCAAAGAATATCTTGTTGCAGTTGCCATCTTGAGGTCTCTAAGCAAGATAAAAAACAAACACAAGTACAAGTCTCAGCCAGTGAGATAACAAACAGCTCTGAATACAGGACTGGAGTAGTGACAGACTCTGGCACAAATCAGGAGTCATTACAAAATAATAATCAGTGGACACACTATGAAGGAAAGCCAGCAGAATCTGTCACACTGTCACCAGGGAAATGTGTGTTTGTTTCATTAATGGTTGTCTGGACTTGTCTTTCCATTATTGACCATTGTTGATATTAGACTGCCAACAGAGTATCACGTGTTCACAATTTTCAAATGATAAAAGTTTGTTTTTTTAAAAAAAAAGACTGAAAGTGTATCTTACCAATATTACTTTCGGAAACTCAGTAAAACATGCTTTTAAAAAACATTTTAACTGCTTGGATGAAGAAAGGTTTTCCTGGTGTGCGATGTGCAAATCCTGCAGCTTTATATTAGAATAGACGAGCTGAACAGTTAAATTGATAACAAAGTATTACTTCACCACTAATAGCTAAGCAAGCAAATGGGTAAAAAACTACACACATCATACAAATCCAATATTACTGCATGAC
Source organism: Podarcis tiliguerta (assembly GCF_965153285.1). Classification (NCBI taxonomy): domain Eukaryota; kingdom Metazoa; phylum Chordata; class Lepidosauria; order Squamata; family Lacertidae; genus Podarcis; species Podarcis tiliguerta. Next base: position 20,665,230 of record NC_139546.1, on the reverse strand, counting down.
AATGTAAAAATAAAATACAAATTGAGTGTACTATGCAGCCCATAATTTCCTGAGCTTCGCGCGCGCACACACAGACACAAAATTTGACTAAGCGGATCGTTTGTTTATGTTCAGTTTCCCATGTTCTTAGCTTCGCGCTTTAGCACAGAACCATATGTGATGCATACCCTCCAACATTTCTCCTATGAAAATAGGGACGTCCCATTCCATAATGATAATTTTACTGTTTATGCCCCACACGTCTTGATTTTGGAGGGTATGAAGTTATTCAATTCTGAGGCCATCTGAAGGCAATCCAGTATAAGAAGTGGTTTTCAACCAGTGTGCCATGGCACCCTCTTTTCTTCCCTCCCTCCTCTGATGCCCTCTCGTGCCCCTGCCTCCCAAAGGCTTGTGTGACTCTTTGTTGCAGAAGCCCTGGTTACAAGCTCTGCAGGCGAATGGTGCCTCTGGGGCTGGCCAGGGGGTGCTGGTTTGCCAGTAAGCAAGCAAGCAAGTGGGTGAGGGAGCCCAGCCAGCCCGTCCACCTGCCCTTGCTGTTGGGAATGGACAGACAAGTCCCAGGCCCCTGTGGGGCAGTCTGAGGAGACACCTCTCTTAGGAGCAGTGGGGGGCAGCTCAGAGACCAGGGGTGGCAGCAGCGGCTGCCCAGAGGACTCCCAAGGAGAGGGGAGAAGGAGAGGAGACTGAGGGAACCCTCCACAGGGGAAGGTGTTAAAAAATGGGTGAGAGGCTGCCAGCTCTGCAGGCGAGGGGTGACATAACTGGGCTCCTGAGCACCGCCGGAGTGCCACAGAAAGAATGTAGTGGTACCTCGGGTTACATACGCTTCAGGTTACAGACTCCGCTAACCCAGAAATAGTACCTCAGGTTAACTTTGCTTCAGGATGAGAACAGAAATTGTGCAGCAGCGGCGCAGCGGCAGCGGGAGGCCCCATTAGCTAAAGTGGTGCTTCAGGTTAAGAACAGACCTCCAGAACGAATTAAGTTCTTAACCAGAGGTACCACTGCCATGGTACCCAAGCCATGGACTCAAAAGGGTTGAAAACCTCCGCTGTATAGGAGGTTTTTTAAAAAAATTTTTTAATGCTTTTATATATGTTGGAAGCTGCCCAGAGTGGCTGGGGCTTCTTGTGCTCCATTCTATTTTATATATTTATTTATACTTTTCAAGTTTATACATTTCACTAATTTGACAACAATTTACAATCATTTTGACATTTCAAAGCTTGACTTCCTCCCCCCCCCTTTCTGTGGTTCCTTAAATTTACTTTTAATATCTTCTGCATATCCAAATTAACTTAGTTTACCCATTTATTCATCTTCTTTAAAATATACCGTAAACTCTTATGAAACTGCAGGTTATTACAACAATCCTGCCAGTGTTCTTATCTGTTTACAATTTATCTGTAAATATTCAATAAACCATTTCCATTCTAAATCATAGTTGCGGTGCCCAGTTCACGCCCAAACCAGTCGAGCTCCCCTAAATCCACCTCTGCTAAGTTATATTGTGTCACACTGAGATGGGAGGGAAAATACTGTACCAATATTAGCTGTGATGTCTGTAGTGCTTTTTAAACGCTAGGAGGCTTGGGAAATATATAATGGGATCTGTAAGGGCTTGCTGTTATGACTTTCTCTGGTGAAAGTGGGGCTGGAGACAAGAGTTAGGGGACATAAATTAGCAGGCGCTATCAGATCTGAGTTACTAAGAGTCGGGTAAGGCAATAACTGGGAAACTGTCATGGCGCCACTCTGGTTAAAAGAAGGAAATATATGAAGGGGAGCAATAAAAACATACTGAGTATATATTAAGAGGAAAGCAATTGCTTTGGGAAAGGCTGTCAACTTGCTAAGTGTAAGGGTGGGAGGCAGGGCCAGATTTAGGTTTGAGAGGCCCTAAGATACTGAAGGTAATGGGGCCCTTTATATGTTAGCTGTCCTTTATCAACAACAAATTGTTGCTGTTTTTTGTGTAGAATTTATGGACCTAATAGGTGTCTAAAGCCACTTGCACATAGCAATATATATACAAAGTAATTTTTGAACTGAAATGCAAATAAGAAGTATATTAATAATGAATTGGGGGGGGGGGGAGTGGGGCCCTAAACTATAGCTTGTTTAGTACGTAAATCCAGTGTCTAGGGAACAAAGGCTGCATACACACCACAGATTTAAAGCAGTCACACAGATATGCGACACAGAATCCTGGGAATTATAGTCGACCCCCAAAGCGACATTTCCCACCACCCTTAACAAACTATAATTCCCTTGATTATTTGAGCTGGGGGCGGGCGACATGTACTTTGAAACGGACGGTGTGCACGCAGCAAAATATAAAGGGGTGGGTGGAGAGCCTAGGAGCCAACACTGCATTTTCGTGTTTTAACAACTATTGCAATCTGCTCACGATCAGGCAGGCTAAAAGGCAGCTGACTTGGAGAGTCGTGACAAGGCAGCAAACTGTTGCTTGGTTTTATTTTTGCCGTTGTAATTTTGCTACCAAGAAGTGGGGAAGGCGGGAGAGGTGCTTGTGGGATTCTCTGCCCTCAGGAGCCAGAGTTAACTGTATATGCCTTTCGTGCTAATGCGCCTCAACTGGTGAGAGAAAAGGCGCCATTTGCTGCTCCGCCAGAGGCAGCAAAATGTCTTTCAGTCAGCCACAGCTGAGGAGGGTTTCTACAGAGCACAGGACAGCCACACGCGCAAAGAAACTACTGCAGCCTCCATTACAGAAGCCAAGCGCCTCTCGCTTTTTTTGCCATGGAGAAGGCGGGGCTTGGTTTCGGGGGGCGTGGCCTCCAACCCTATTGCTGCCTTTGCTCTTCATTCTACCGCCATCGCCCAACCGCCCTTCGCCCTCCCTTTCCCCTCCGCTTTGCTCTCAACCAACCTGCGCCTACAGACAAACCTCGCTCTTCCTTTGCTCCGCCTCATCGTGCGTAATTGGCTGGAACTGGATCCGAAACTGGGTTCCATTTGGCCAAAAAAAGAAACAGCCCACCCCCCAAAGCGTGCTGCTTTTCCATTGGCCTAAACTACATCCTCGGGGTGACAACAAATCGGAAATGGCGATGTGCGATGAAAAAAAGCAGGGCGGAAACGTAGTTGTCATGGGGACGGCTTGGCGGCTGCGGCCTAGGCGCCCTCTCTAGCGCAAGGGCGCATGCGCGCGGGATTCCATCGTCCCTTCCCCCCTCCCCTCCTGGCCAGGCGTCCTCTTTAATGCAGCGATTCCCCAATCTCGCACATGCGTACTTCGGTTCCAACGGAATACGCTCCGAGAACTTTTCCTACGGTTCATCCACGCTGCATAAACATTAGCCTCGAGGACGAACTGCCGCTGCCTCTCTCTCTCCCCTTCGCTTCCCTCGCTGGTCACAGTTGGAAGGCGTAGCCAATCAGAGATCCTGAAGGACCGGCTAATTTGAATAAAGTTGAATTCTTTGCATTTCCTCCTTCTTGAATGGATCGCAGATAGAAAAGAAGAGAGAATAGGGGAGAGATGTGTAGTTTTGCTAGAGAATTGCCTCTCTTTTTCCACTCCCAAACCCCACCTGCAAATACTGAATCGAGGGTTTAGCCCCATTGCTGGTAATTTCCTGGCAGCAGTACAGTACAGTGGTACCTTGGTTCTCAAACTTAATCCGTTCCAGAAGTCTGTTCCAAAACCAAAGCGTTCCAAAACCAAGGTGTTCTTTCCCATAGAAAGTAATGCAAAACGAATTAATCAGTTCCAGACTTTTAAAAACAACCCCTAAAAACAGCAATTTAACATGAATTTTACTTTCTAACGAGACCATTGATTCATAAAATGGAAGCAATAATCAATGTACGGCAGTATAAAATAAATAAGACTATTGTTGATGATAAAAATTAAAAAATTTTCTTTCCTGCACTGATGATAGTCATTGTTTGGATGGGGGGGTTTTATCAATTTCCACAGTTACACAATCAATCAATAAATCAATCAGTAGCTGAACTGGGTTCCACACAGTCACAAGAATAAATTAACCAAAAAAGCCTCAAAAACAAAAATGCAAAATAAATATTAAAAACAAAAGGGCCAAACTTAATCCGTTCTGGAAGTCTGTTTGACTTCCGAAATGTTCGAAAAGCAAGGCGCAGCTTTTGATTGGTGCAAGCACTCCGAAAACAATAGCCGACAACTGCATCAGACTTTTGGCTTCTGAAAAACATTTGAAAACCAGAACACTTACTTCCGGGTTTTCAGCGTTTGAGAATGAAAGCATTTAAGTACCAAGGCGTTTGAGAACCAAGGTACCACTGTACTGAAGAAAAGTGGTGCCTTTATTCAGTACCTGACCATTTTATCACGACATAAGCTTCTTGTGGACTAATGAAATCTGGCTAGTCCAGGGGTTCCCAGGCTGGTCTAGGGGCCACCAAGGAATCTGCAAGTTTCATTCAGGGTGGGGTGTCTGTAAAAAAAAAAAAAACAGTTTAAAATCAAACAGCAACCAGCCAGCACACAACTATTCTTGCTTGAATGTTTAGATACAAAATGTCATTTCACAGCTTTGTTAAACACACACTCCATCTCTTCACTTCCTATTTGTATAGCAAATGTTCGCTTTCCAAGCTGGTCATCACAATTAAATTTATGGTCTGTACTGGTGATGCTGGTTTGGACCCAGACCTAGCCATGGTTAGAGTATAGATCCATTAAGTTAGTTTAAAAATAATAATAATTTTTTATCAGACAGCACAGTTATAACCATACCCACTTAGAAATGAGTTCCAATGAATTCAATTGGACTTACGCGCGGGTAAGTGAGGTTAGGATTGCAACCTTAGTCTGGATCCAACCTCTTCTGGTGACCGTAATTGTAATGTTTTATTTTGAAATCTTTAAGATAGTATTTTAGTTTTCTGTTATGTTGCTTTGACTGTATACTCTATATTTGACTTTCTTCAGATTGTTTTATTTATGTTTTATTTATTTAATATGCTGTAAACCGCTTTGAGGTTTTTCTTAAAAATATAAAGTGGTATAGAAATTTTAAAAATAAATAAACTGTGAGCCCCTTCTCTGCCCTTTTGAGAATAAAAACAGCTTACAGCTTAATATATAATATAGAGGGAAAAGCTATCTCTAATATTATTAATTTTTCATTTCATATTACAGGATTAAACTTGAACCAGAACAAATACATAACAGCAATTGCATGGGATGCACTTTTTGCAAATTGAGACAAGAATGCCACCACATTTAATCAAGAATACTTTATACCAGTCACTCCTGTGAACTGGTTAAAGTTTTTATAGTTTTTGTGAATTTGATGCCAGACTTCTGTTGAGTGATAATCAGACAACCACCACCAGGCTGAAACCCATGGGATTAAAAATAAATAAATTATTGATTCTACTCTTTACTTGTATGAATGCTAGTTTCTATGATTGACAGCAGAAAAGAAATCAACTATAGAAATGTAGGTTTTGTCTTTGGTCTTTTGCTTTTGTCGCTATATTTCATATGCCTTATTACTAGGCTCTGCAGGCTCTTAAGCATTTTATTTTTTAAAAAATTATTAAAGCAGCCTGGTAAAACTGAAGTGAAACTGGTTCCACTTTCCCAAAGAGGCTCTGAGGATCTTAAAAAGTGGTCTTCTTTGTGGTATGGCAAACCTCTTTCTAAACTGAGGAGCATTTTACAAGCAATTTGTGTTGTTGGGGAGTTTCTTGTTCAGGGTGGCGGCAGTTTAAACAGCAAAGGATGCCCAAGCCCATGTAAACTGTGAACACTTAAAAGTAGCTCACTGGATCGTCTTGATCATTAAATTTCTGCCCCATCCTTTGGCCTTCAAAAAGACATATTGAAAAGCAACTTTATACAGCAGGAAGTAAAAGAAAGAAGGGGGAAGCATCGCTTTTATCCATAAAGCTCTGTGGTTGCCCAAGATTTACAAGCATGCAGAGTGCGATTGTGTAAACTGTGGTACATTCTGCCTTTATCCCCCTTCAACCTTCCCGGTGATGTTATCCTGCCATTTCCTACTATGAAATCCCCCACCCCCTCTGAAGTATGAAAGGGGTCAGGTGACTCTAACCCTCCACACAACAGCTGCTTTCCCATTACCAACTGTTCAGATTTCCTAGCTCCTGCTCAGGGTCTCCCTCCCCTGTGTGCTACCAATCTATGTTGCTTGATACATGCTGCAGACTCGCGGTCCCCAAGGAGTGATGGAGTGATGGAAATGAGGGAGAGCATGCAAGGCAGAACTGCACAGATTTACAGTGCTCACAGGGTTTCCATTAAAATCCTTGACAACTTGTAATTGATGAGAGAGCCCTCCTGCTTCGCTAATAGCCCAGATCCTACTCCCATGATGCTGTCTTTGGAAGGAAAAAGGCTGGGCTAGACCATAGCAGTTAGCCCTGCTAGCAAAGTGTTAGAAATCTGGCCTGGCTTTCCAAGCCAATTGAGTGTTTGCGAGCCACATTCTTTGATTGAGAAGAGGCTTTGCATTTCATCATGCAGACCCTGCCTTTTGGAACAAGAAATCTACAAGTCCATTGATGAAATAAGGCGCAGGTTGATACAGAGTTCTTGCAGAGCAAATCTCTCTCAACAGATTTGTCCTAGCCTAGTGAACCCAGCTTTTTAAGTTTTCCCCATAGTTCTCTGATTCATGCTCTGATATCTGTGGTATAAAACTAGAATTCTGCCAGTGTGCTGCAACACTGTGGAATAATTGAAAACTGTTTAAAGTAATTGGTCTCCGACAATCCAAATGCCATACAGTCACAGAGTACAGATACACAGTCTATTGGGTCCTTAGAGACCTATAAAAGAACAAGCTCTTGTTTATGAGCTGTTCCTTGTAACTTTCTATTAGAATTTTTATCTAATAATAAATTAGTATTGTGCTGATAAAGAACGTAATTATTCAGAGGGCAGAAATAAACAGTGTACCTAATTAGCAATCTTATTATTTTCCCTTTCTCTCACACTTTTCCTAACACCCAGTTACAGCCTAACATACACAACCTGCGTACTAAATACAGAGTATTTGTGACAAATGAAAGTTAGCAGCTGAAAATTTATTGCCTGGTGGCTGAAACATTTACTGAAAACAGACATGTACCATGGCCTGGGGATAAATGTCGAAATCAAGCTTCATGTCTTATCATTTCTGTCATTTACTAGTATATCTGAAGAACCAACAAATACAGTACCCTCGTTAAATGTCCCCATTTCCCCCCTCTTTCCCTTCAAGTATATATGCAGCTAAATGTTTGAAAAGCGGTTCCTTTCTTTATAATTTTGAACATTTCCCAGCTTGACTATCCTGGCAAATGCTAACATTCAGTCATCAGTGAATTTGCCAGTGGACAGTCAAGTTGGGAAATGTCCAGAATTCTTTAAAAAAACAAAACACTGCTTTTCTGGCATTTAGCTGTATATATTCTTCAAAACAAGGAACCAACTGATTTACAAATGGCTGTGCATTCCAAGTCAATGTCAATAGACATGTAAAAAATGTGGTAATAATTGATGGACAAGTAACTAAGAACAAAAGGAGGGCTGAGTGGGGCACTTGCCCATGAATAAACTTGCCTCTGGGTAGGTGTACCATCCTGTTGTCTCAGTGCCCCAACCCCCAACTCGTTGAGTCACTCTAGAAGGATTCGCGGTCAATGATATCAAAAGCTGCCGCGAGGTCAAGAAGAATGAGCAGGGCCACACTCCCTGCATCTCTTTCCTTTCCTGACAAATATCATCGGTGAAGGCAATGAAGGCCATTTCAGTGCTATGAAATGGAGCCACATATTCAGTTTCCTCCAAGCATGCTAGACTGCCACTCCCGTCTCGAGTAGGGTAAAGGTAAAGGTACCCCTGCCCGTACGGGCCAGTCTTGACAGACTCTAGGGTTGTGCGCCCATCTCACTCAAAGAGGCCAAGGGCCAGCGCTGTCCGGAGACACTTCCAGGTCACGTGGCCAGCGTGACATCGCTGCTCCGGCGAGCCAGAGCTGCACACGGAAACGCCGTTTACCTTCCCGCTAGTAAGCGGTCCCTATTTATCTACTTGCACCCAGGGATGCTTTCGAACTGCTAGGTTGGCAGGCGCTGGGACCGAACAGCGGGAGCGCACCCCGCCGCGGGGATTCGAACCGCCAACCTTTCGATCGGCAAGCCCTAGGCACTGAGGCTTTAACCCACAGCGCCACCCGCGTCCTCCCCCGTCTCGAGTACCTTGCCCCCAAAGAGGATAATTGTCACTGTGTGACACTTCCAAGTCCAGGAAGGTCCTCCTAAGGAGAGGAAGCAAGGTGGTGGTACCTCACTCTCCTTCAATGAAGCATTGCTTACTCCCTGGATGCACGAAATCAATCCTATCTGACTAGTTATAAGAAGCCAAGGTGGCCAAGGGTCAAGATGGCAGTGTCAGGTGTGCGTGCAGGAGCCAGGCCCTGTGACCAATAGGACTGCAGGACTGGGGCCTTCCTAAGTTTGTTCTGAAGAGGCAAGGTGCGGCCACACAGGTGAGGTCGATTAGTAATTCACAGCACCTGGTGGCAAAAGCCGAGAAGGGATATAAGGTCAGCATTTTGTCTTTGGCTTTTTGCCACAGCAACATGTTCCCTGCCTTGCTGTGTTTGACTCCTTGCTTCTTGATCCTCAGACCCCTGACTTCGTGACTCCTTGCTTCTTGATCCTCGATCCTTGGACCCTTGACTTCTTGACTCCCGGCTCTTGGCTTTCTGACTCCTGGCTTCTGGACTCCTGTTCCTGCTCCCACCCCACCATCTTGCCCACAGTCCTGACGTCCCCAGTCGGGACTTTGATCGCCCATGAACTGGACCGTGACAGACAGGTGGTCAGCCACAATTCTTCAAGCAGCTTGTCTATATCCTCAGGTCACTATAATTGAAACTGATTCAGTTCATATGGAATGGACAGTGCCTGGATGAAGTGCCTAGATGACGTCACTGCACTGGCTCTGGCTGTGGTACCCAACCCTGTCCAAATCTGAGTTATGTTGTCCCTAAAGTACATTGCAAAGCTGTTACATCAGGCTCCGGAGCGTGTCAGAGCAACGTTGTCTTGGCCAGATGACAAAAGCCCATTCCCCGCTTGGAAAAGCTCTGCCAGCCAGCTACTTGGAGATGGTAGGCATGGTAGTGTGACTTCACATGTGTTCAGTCGCATACAGACCAAGATTTATGCCATCTGCACTCTAGCTGCCAAGCCTCCTGTTTCATCACACACAGGTGACTAGAGGTAAGGTAAAAGGCAAGGAACTTCATGGCGGTTCAATCCAGTCAAAGGCGGCTATGGCGTTGCGGCGCTCATCTCACTTTAACGGAACACTGTAACGTTCGTTTACCTTCCCGCTGCAGTGGTACCTATTTATCCATGGTGTGCTTTCGAACTGCTAGATTGGCAGAAGCTGGAACAGAGCAATGGGAGCTCACCCCGTTGCGGGGATTCGAATCACCAACCTTCTGATCGGCAAACCCAAAAGGCTCAGTGGTTTAGACCACAGTGCCACCTGCGTCCCACCAACTAGAGGATGTGCTCCACAGCAACAGCAAGCACACTCAGGAGCGATTGGGTAGATGGTTCTATGGATTTTATCATTCCAAATTAACAAGAGCCCTGACAGGAGCACCAGCCATGTTAACTCCCCAGAACATTCGAGAATCCATTAGATTCCTTAAGCCTCCAGGGGCAGAGGAACACATTTGGTCCCTGCAGCTTGAAGCAGTCCAAACCTCACCAGGGAATGTTCCATCTGTGAAAAATGAGCCCACTCCCCCACTCAACAGAATATTAGCAATCTGCCCTGTGGAAAAGACCGGTTCAAGGGCATATCCATATATGTTGGGACAGTTATGTACTAAGAGAGCACCATGGTTGTTACAGAGGCCGTGAAGTCTCGAGCTGGCTATATAGGCACACACCTCACATTTGGGGGTCATAGGACACCGAAGGCTTGTGCTAAATCATTTAATATTAAGTGTATTATATTTACATCTCACTTCACATACCCAGAGGCATCCCATACAATTCGCAATAATGAAACACAAAATAATAAATACATGTTCTTTCTTTTTTAAAAAAACTGTAAAATATTATAAAATGTGTTCACTCCAAAGAAAAAAAGATAGGCATCTAAACCTGCACAATATATCCACTCTCTCTGCATAAACAGGTATCTTTGAGAAAGAAGCTTAGGCTGAAATCCTAAACATACTTCCAAAGGAGTAAGTCCTGTTGAACTCCCAAGCAGAAACACATGGAGCTGAATAGTCAATATGATCGCAAATTTTAAAAAGACAATACCATTTCAATTTATTTTTAATTATCAGTTTTTATTCACCCTGCTACATCATGTTTTCCACCAGATCAGGGTGGGGGAAGCAATACATAAAAGGAAAAGACTGTATTCTAAATGCATGGTGCATGTTCGTTATCTGGCAGATTTTGCCTGTGGTTTCAAGAGATATAGGGATGCCAACCAATCAAGCCAGAGGTTTGTGGTTCTTAAGAAGCTCTGTTTTTCAGATGATGAAAAACTGCCAATGGTATTTTCACATTATTAAAGAAAAGAAAAACACTCTCACCATGCCAAAAGGCTTTGCAACGAATTCAAATAACCCCATAGCAAAACTGGATTTGCTGCTATGGACTAAAAGCTATTTGCAACACAAGCAGCAGCAAAACTCACTCCATGACTTGTACCGTCGGAATGCGGAACCGGTCCTATTAGCTGGCCAGGCGCTGGTTACATCAAAACTTCCTGCATCAGAAAAGCTACTCTGCAAAACCTCCAGCATGCCTACTGCCAACAAGACAGTAATGACAGTTACACATCACACCCTCTAGAGTTGAGCCAATGAAACAACAGCCGACTAACTATAAAAAGGAAGGCAATCCTTCCCCAAGCTACACATTGCCTGCGTCTGGAGAAGAACGACGGTAGTGTTTCACCATGGGACTTTTACTCAGCCGGATTCAGAGTGCTTTGCAGAGCTTCTATGGGACGGAGGCTCGGATTCTCCTGCTGGGCCTGGATGCAGCTGGCAAAACCACCCTCCTCTATAAGCTGAAGCTGAACGAAACCGTCACGACCATCCCCACCATCGGCTTCAATGTGGAAACGATTCAGCCCATCAACAACGTCTCTTTCACCATGTGGGATGTGGGTGGTCAAGACCGGATCAGAGCCCTGTGGAGGCATTACCATCCCAACTCAGATGGGCTGGTCTTCGTGGTGGACAGTGCAGATTCCACTCGCTTTGAGGAGGCCAAGTCCGAGTTGGAAGCCCTGCTGGAGACCAAGGACTTGCAAGACGTGCCCGTAGTGCTGCTGGCCAACAAGCAAGACTTGCCTGGAGCGTGGCCCCCACTAGAAGTGGCCGAAAAAATGGGGCTGAGGAAACTGCGAGGGCATCGGTGGCATGTGCAGGGCTGCTGTGCTGTGAATGGAGATGGAATCCCTGAGGCCATGTGGAAGCTGTCCGAGATGGTCAAGGTGTATCGCAAAGCCCAGGGTAAATAGTCAATTGGGGAGGCATATAAAGACCCCCACGTTTCATGGAGGACACAAGACATCCTGCTAATCAGCTGCTTCTTCTGGCTCAGATGCCTTTGAGATGCTTTCATCTGCGCAAGGTCTATATGGGACTCTGTCCTGCCTATCCAGTGCTGCCATGGGATGTGGGAGAAGGTGCACATGTCTTAGTGTGCTTCTTGGACACTGAACATGGTATACTATTGGACTATTCACAGGACTTTTGTGATACATTGTCTGGACTGATACAAAGGCATTCTCTTAATTCAGAATGTCTCTTACGGGCCAACATTGCTGCTTTTCCTTTTGTTCAACACATCATTAATCAAAACAAAAAATCCTGGACTTTGAAACTTGAATAATCAGCCCCAGCACTATAATCTCTGGATCCTAGGTTATTTGAGTGCTTCTGTAATGTAAAGTTGATCATATTCCATCCTACTTTGCACTTGTGTACTGGAAAAGCCCTTCTTTTCCCTCTTATTTTGTACCATAGCTCAATTGATTTCTCTCTTCTTTAATGTTGTAGGATTGTATTTTGCCATTTCTGTTTTTCAAAATGTTTTATTACTGTTATGTCAAACCATTTTAATTTAATTGAAAAGAAATCTCTGTTTTCTATAAACAAAATGAATAATAAATTTTAAAAAGACAAAATAAAATATCTTGGCATTTTCTTTATCTCCAGAGTGTGGTTTATAACTTGGTCTTTAAAATACGTTAGGGCTGCCAGCGGTTCAAGAAATGGGGTTCACAGACAGCATATTGGAAACCAGATTTGAGGTCTCATCTGCTGATTCATGGGTTGTATCCGATGCTAGTTGGATTATGACTGAAGCTTAGTTATGTCTATTAACTTCCGTGGCTCTACTCAGAGAAGGGCTAGCATTGGATACAACTCACAATCTCCATTTTGCTCTCAGATGCCCCGAGTGTGAATATAGCCATGCTATCTGCTCAACACATTTAGCTCCTTCAGTGTTTGTGTACATCTCCTTCTACTTGATACCCTCGTACGGTTTAGTTGTAATAATCTGGGCTGGCACAGAGTGAGGTGGCAGCTCCCATTCCCTTTCGTATTGTGCTTACAGTAATGAGACTTGATCTTTATTCTCACTGTAGTACATTGAGCTGTGCTCCATGGGGCGGTGGCGCTCTCTCCCCCCCCCCCCCATTGCTGTTTATATGGCTTTAAGCTTCTGAGAAGCTGTGTATTTGAAAATCAATGTACAGTGGTACCTCGGGTTACATACGCTTCAGGTTACAGACTCCGCTAACCCAGAAATAATACCTCGGGTTAAGAACTTTGCTTCAGGATGAGAACAGAAATCATGCAGCAGTGGCATGGCGGCAGTGGGAGGCCCCATTAGCTAAAGTGGTACCTCAGGTTAAGAACAGTTTCAGGTTAAGAACGGACCTCCAGAATGAATTGAGTTCTTAACCCGAGGTACCACTGTATGCTTCTTTTTTTAAGGAGCAGATGCAGGGCATTTTGGGGGAAGGATCGCAGTTAAGAGGGCAGAGCTGTGCTTGGAGGGGCACTGGGAGAATGTTGCCTCGTTTGTACTATTTAAATAAGATTGAAGAGCCAGAGTGGTCATGGGCAAACCTGTACATGGGACTGGGCACCCCCTTGTCCTTCTCCACAGGCAGCAAAACATCTTGGGACAGCTTCTTGCAGAACAGATTGTACCTAAATCACACACTGGTATGAGTCTGAATACCAATTACCGGGAATCAATGGGGGTGGGAGAGGGAGAGTGTTGTTGTGCTCAGGTTGTTGCTGTTGTTTAAATTTGTACACTGCCCTATACCCGCAAGTCTCAGGGTGGTTCACAGATTTTGCTTGTGGTTGTCACATGGTCATCTGGTTGGCCACTATGATAAGGCAAAGGTAAAGGTAAAGGACCCCTGGATGGTTAAGTCCAGTCAAAGGCGACTGTGGGGTTAATGCGCTCATCTTGCTTTCAGGCCGAGGGAGCCGGCGTTTGTCCACAGACACATTCTGGCCAATATGACAAAACCGCTTCTGGTGCATCAGAACACCGTGATGGAAACCAGAGAGCACAGAAATGCTGTTTACCTTCCCTCTGCAGCAGTACTTATTTATCTACTAGCAGTGGCATGCTTTTGAACTGCTAGGTTGGCAGAACCTGGGACAGAGCAACGGGAGCTCATCCCGTTGCAGGGATTTGAACTGTCAACCTTCTGATCGGCAAGTCCAAGAGGCTCAGTGGTTTAGACCACAGCGCCATCCACTACGAGAAAAGAATGTGGGACTAGATGGGCCTCTGGTCTGATCCAGTAGGGCTCTTCTTGTGTTCAATTGTTTGTGTTCTCTCTCTCTTTCTTCCAATTACATATTCTAATCAATGGAATCAAAGGGAAAGAGTTAGTGCAGAACCAAGTTCCCAGTTGGGGCTGCTTTGAAATACAAGATGACAAAAACTGAAGTCCACTTATTTAATATTAAACTTCAGGAGGCCAACAATACAACTTTACATTTTCAGTATTGGAAGAGGTGTTAACATACCATGCTTTAAAAAAGCAATGATCAAAAGTAGTTGATGGTTTTATGCATTTTACCATTCCAAAGTGACAAGAGCCTTGAAACAAGTGGCAGCCATGTTAACTGGAAAAGTCCCCAGAACATTCAGGAATCCATTAGATTCCTTAAGCCTCCAGGGGCAGAGGAACTCAATACAGTGGTACCTCGGGTTAAGTACCTAATTCGTTCCGGAGGTCCCTTCTTAACCTGAAACTGTTCTTAACCTGAAGCACCACTTTAGCTAATGGGGCCTCCTGCTGCTGCTGCGTCGCTGGAGCACGATTTCTGTTCTTACCCTGAGGCAAAGTTCTTAACCCGAGGTACTATTTCTGGGTTTGGAGAGTGTGTAACCTGAAGTGTATGTAACCCGAGGTACCACTGTAGGTCCCTGCAGCTTGAAGCAGTCCAAACCTCACCAGGGAATGTCCCAGCCATGAAAAATGTGCCCCCTTCCCCACTCAACAGAAAATTAGCAATCTGTTCTGTGGCAAAGACCAGTTCAAGGACATATCCATATGTTTTGGGACACTGGTGTACTAAGAGAGATACATGGTTGTTACAGAGGCCACGAAGTCTCAAGCTGGCTAGATAGGCACACATAAATTATACAGAAAAGGAAAAGACTGTATTCTAAATGCATGGTTCATTTTGCCTGTCGTTTCAAGAGATATGGGGATACCAACCAATCAAGTCAGAACTTTGTGGGTCTTAAGAACCTCTGCTTTTCAAATGATGAAAAACACCCGTTGCCTTGCCAAAAGGCTCTGCAACGAATTCAAATAACCATAGCAAAACTGGGTTTGCTGATATGGACTAAAAGCTATTTGCAACACAAGCAGCAGCAAAACTCACTCCATGACTTGTACAGCCAGAATGCTGAACAAGTCCTGTTAGCTGGCCAGGCACTGGTTACATCAAAACTTCCTGCATCAGAGAAGCTACTCTGCAAAACCTCCAGCATGCCTGCTGCCAACAAGACAGTAATGACAGTTCCACATCACACCCCCTAGAGTTGAGCCAATGAAACAACAGTTGACTAACTATAAAAAGGAAGGCGATTCTTCCCCATGCGTCACATTGCCTGCGTCTGGAGAAGAACAGCGGTGGTGTTTCACCATGGGACTTTTACTCAGCCAGATTCAGAGTGCTTTACAGAGCTTCTATGGGATGGACGC
This sequence comes from Podarcis tiliguerta, assembly GCF_965153285.1. Classification (NCBI taxonomy): domain Eukaryota; kingdom Metazoa; phylum Chordata; class Lepidosauria; order Squamata; family Lacertidae; genus Podarcis; species Podarcis tiliguerta. The sequence goes on along the minus strand of NC_139546.1, from coordinate 20,649,959 downwards.
TCGTATTCTCCTGCTGGGCCTTGATACAGCTGGCAAAACCACCCTCCTCTATAAGCTGAAGCTGAACGAAACCGTCACGACCATCCCCACCATCGGCTTCAATGTGGAAAAGATACAGCATATCAACAACGTCTCTTTCATCATTTGGGAGGTGTCTGGTCAAGGCCTGATTAGAGGACTGTGGAGGCATCACCATCCCAACACAGATGGGCTGGTTTTCATGGTGGACAGTGCAGATTGCACTCGCTTTGAGGAGGCCAAGTCCGAGTTGGAAGACGTGCTGGAGGCCAAGGACTTGCAAGACGTGCCCGTAGTGCTGCTGGCCAACAAGCAAGACTTGCCTGGAGCATGGCCCCCACTAGAAGTGGCCGAAAAAATGGGGCTGAGGAAACTGCGAGGGCACCAGTGGCACGTTCAGGGCTGCTGTGCTGTGAACGGAGATGGAATCCCCGAGGCCATGTGGAAGCTGTCTGAGATGGTTAAGGTGCATCGCAAAGCCCAGGGTAAATAGTCACAACTGCAGAGTAGGCCGCAACTGGACTTAACGGTCAGGGGTCCCTCTACCACTTTAAAAGACCCCCCATGTTGCATGGAGGGCACAAGACATACTGCTAATCAGTTGCTTCTTCTGGCTGAGATGGCCTGGAGATGTCTTCATCTGCGCAAGGTCTATATGGGACTCTGTACTGCTTATCCACTGCTGCCATGGGATTTGGGAGAAGGTACACATGCCTTAGTGTGCTTCTTGGACACTGAACATGGTATACTGTTGAACTATTCACAGGGCTTTTGTGATCTATTGTCTGGACCGTTAAAGGCATTCTCTTAATTCAGAATGTTTCTTATGGGCCAACATTGCTGCTTTTCCTTTTGTTCAACACATCATTAACCAAAACAAAAATTCCTGGACTTTAAAAGTTGAATAATCAGCCCCAGCACTATAATCTCTGGTTGATAATTTTCCATTCTACTTCCGCACTTGGGTACTTGAAAAGCCCTTCATTTTCCTCTCATTTTATAGCTATAGCCCATCTGATTTCTGTCTTCTTTAATGATTTAGGATTGTATTTTGCCACTTCTGTTTTTTAAAAATGTTTTACTACTGTTTTGTCAAACCATTTTAATTAAACCGAAAAGAAATCTATATTTTCTAAAAAATAATAATGAATAATTATTTTTAAAAAGACATATTATACTAATCTGGGCTGGCACAGAGCGAGGTGGTGGCTCCCATTCCCTATCGTATTGTCTTTACACGGAAGAAACTTGATCTTTATTCTCATTGTAGTACATTGACCTGTGCTCCATGGGGCAGTGGCACTGTTTTCCTTCGTCACTGCTGTGTATATTGCTTTAAGTTGCCAAGCTGCTGTATATTTGAAAATCAATATACGCATCTTCTTTTTTTAATGGGCAGATGCAGGGCATTTTGGGGGAAGGAGTGGCAGCGAGGTGTTAAGAGGACAGAGCTGTGTTTGGAGGGGCACTGGGAGATGTTGCCTCATTTGTACTATTTAAATAAGATTGAAGAGCCAGAGTGGTCATGGGCATACCTGTATATGGGACTGGGTACCCCCTTGTCCTTCTCCACAGGCAGCAAAACATCTTGGGACAGCTTCTTGCAGAACAGATTGTACCTAAATCACACACTGGTATGAGTCTGAATACCAATTACCGGGAATCAATGGGAGTGGGAGAGGAAGAGTGTTGTTGCGCTCAGGTTGTCGTTGTTATTGTTCTTTAAATTTGTACACTGCCCTATACCCGCAAGTCTCAGGGTAGTTCACAGATTTTGTTTGTGGTCGTCACAGAATGTGGGATTAGATGGGCCTTTGGTCTGATCCCATAGGGCTCTTCTTGTGATTGTTTGTGTTTTCTGTCTGTCTTTCTCTCCCCCCCCCCCTCGCCCCATGACATGAATGAAGTTCCCAGTTGGCTGCTTTGAAATATAAGATGAGACAAACTGAAGTCCACTTATTTAATATTACACTGCAGGAGGCCAACCAATACAACTTTACATTTTCAGCATTGGAAGAGGTGTTAACATACCATGCTTTTAAAAAGCAATCATCAAAAGTAGTTGAAAGCAGAACGCTATTAAAACACAAAATGGATTTCCCCCAACAACATTAGAGGTCTATCAGTAATCAATACATAGTAGGCAATTAACCATGTTACAGCTTTTGGTCTTGCATAGGAGAACACATCAACATCAAAATTAAAAAGATTCTTTTGAACAAGTATTCTACATATGTGTTCAGCAGGAATATAAATTGAAGGTGGCTTGTTTAAAAAAAATCAGAGAATCCAAGTTTGCATCGAGCCTTGCAAATTCCCAAACAGCAATGAAATCGTGAAGATTCTCTTCTATTAAAAGGTGGGTTTTTGTTTTGTTTTTAACACTGTCACTTTGATTCCTGAGTTACCATTTAGAGGCGGTAGATAAATAAGAGGATTAAAAAAGAAATTCTTAGAACAGAACCGTTTCAAGGCCCCGAGCCTTACATTCCATGGGCTAAAGAGACAGGAGGCTTTCAAAGCAGCCTTGAAAGTAGCCATTGCCTCACAGTCTGGCAAAACAACCCAAAGACAAGTGAATGTGGAAGAGACAAAGTAGTCTACATATCACATAATCTGAATTAGGAGAGTTTCATCTCCTAATGTTTACCTGATGGCTATTCTGGTGCCCACGGGTTCTTTATACCCGCTATAAGGACATGCACAGACTCCAGTCAGATTTGTTGGACGGGCTCAGAGGCAGGTGTGGCACCAGAGTCTTTGAGACTGCCCTCCTATTTACTTGGAAGTAAGGCTCACTGAAATCAGTGGGGCTCATTTCTGAGTAAATGTGTTTTTGACAGCAGTCTTGCCGCAAAATGTGAATGATTTAGGATAAGTCCTAAACATAAAACATATCACACAGAGCTTGCCTGCGCAGAATCCACTATGCCTCTTCGGCCTACTTCTATCCCAGTATTTTCCCCCCTCATGCCACCACTGTTTTGAACAGAGTTTACCTCAGATGACCTGTGTAAGATGCGCTGTTCTTAAACTGCTCCCATTCATTTCAGTGGGGCTGGACAGAAAACAGCTTTCTGGCGAGTTCTGCCCATAGCATAATGGTCACCAACGGGAGAACACCCCCTCCTCCATCCAGCATAGTGAGTCTGATTCCGTTCAGGGATGCCAAGCTACCACTCTTTCCCCAGCTGCCTGCCTGGAGGCGAAAGATGCCTGGAGAAAGTAATCTTGTGGCTACTAAACTTGCTGGCACGGTCACTTTGGGGAATGGCGTGGGGAGTTATGAAATTATGGCCCACCAGCCAACCCTCTTTCACTTCTCAAAATGCTTCCACTCCTTGGAAAGCTAGCTGTTGACCAGAGCAACAGTATCTGTAAAGTAGCTTTTTGATGGCGCAAGACATTTTGACTTAATTTTCACTCGTGCATCATGCTCCTGTTCAATCACAAAGGCATTCAGGACACTAGTATTTTAGCTGAAACCAAGTTTGAGCTCTCTGCTTTCCCCCCTAAACGCAACCATTCAGAAGCACTTTACCCAAGCACATAAACTTTCTTCTCTTCTTATCTTTGTCCAAAACAGCTTGAAGGCAGGTAAGGATGCTACTACACTTCTGGGGTGTTTCACAATTATCTACTTCCTTTACCGAGAACAGGACACAAAGCAAGGGAAGGTGGATTTTCTATAGTTTAGACAGCTAGACAAACTATTGTTAATGAAACAAATCTCTTCTGCTGTAGGGGTTTCTGTCAGTTGCAAACGTATAGGAAGAAAATCACCATTCATTTTAATAAAATGCTCATCCCTTTGAAATAACTTGTAATGCGCTTTAATCTGTTGAAAGATGTACTTAGTCAAGAAATATGTGTCCTTTTCCATAGCAGAAGCATAGTGCATTTAGCATTTAACAGGTGTGGATAACAGACGGAAGGAAATGAACAATGCTGCAAAAGGTTTTCCCCTGACATGGTGAGTCTAACAGCAGCACAGAAATCCTTCCATGCCAGTCTCTGTCATAACATTAAAAGGGGGGGGGGGGGAGTGGGGTAAGATAAAGAGGCACTATCCCTTTGTAGCTTATGCAAGTAGACCGAAATTTAGTCTAAGCCGTGGCAGTAGACATGGTCATCATACACTTGCTTATTGGAGTTGTCAAAGCTCTCGTCACAGTACGGACACTCCAGAAGGTGGCTCCGTACATGATCTGAATACTGCTGCTCCCCAATGTCATTGGGGAAGACTTCGTCACACATGGGACATTTTCTCACGGAGACCTAAATGGAGGCGAGAATGAGAACGTGGAAGCATAATAATAATAATAATAATAATAATAATAATAATAATAATAATTTTTATTTATACCGTGCCCTCCCCAGCCAAGGCTGGGCTCAGGGAGGCTAACAAGCAATAATAAAAACAAGTTGAATGAATACAACTCAAAAACAAGATTAAAATACAACATTAAAATATTGAAACATTAAAATATTAAAATGTAGCCTCATCACAGGAGGAGAAAGGAAAAAGAAAGAGGGGGAGGGAATCAAATTGGCTCCAAGCCAAAGGCCAGGCGGAACAACTCTGTCTTACAGGCCCTGCGGAAAGAAATCAGATCCTGCAGGGCCCTGGTCTCATGAGGCAGAGCATTCCACCAGGCCGGAGCCAGTGTTGAAAAGGCCCTGGCTGTGGTTGAAGCTAATCTAACTTCCTTAGGGCCCGGGACAACTAGGGTGTTGCTATTTATGGACCTTGAGGCTCTCTGTGGGGCATACCGGGAGAGGCGGATTATCTGCTGCAAAAATGCAACTGAGCACGGGTACCTGAGGCTGGCTAGGGCAGGGCAACGAGGGCAAGGGCGACAGAACTTAAGGGCCTGGAAGCACCACCTCATTTGCTGCCCCTCCTTCTTATGGGTATTTCCTGCCAAAGCAGCTTAACAGTGGACAGATATATATTTTTTAAACCTGGTAAGGTAAGGTGCGGGGGAAGTGAAAAAGTGTTAAGAATGAGCACCCATCTGCAATCGCTCTATTAGGGTTGTAAAGTCTCGGGCTCTTACTGAAGTTTCAGAGGTTTAGCCTCCCTCCTTAGAATCACTAAAAAAGGGAGTTAAAAGTGCGAGGAAGAGAAGCCAGTCCATTTCCCTGCAGATGACCCATCCCCAGCTTTCTCTGCCCTTCTCAAGCTTTCCAACACTTTCTTCCAGGCGGTACATCTCTATTATTCTAAAGAAAGGGCAACTCAGAGGTGGACGGGTGTTGGATATAATTTTGAAAATGGACAGGAGGGAATAGTTATAGCTCTAAACTGTAGATCAAACAGAACTAGCAGCCTAAGAGCTTTTAAAGCAACCCTATGTCTGATTCCATGCTGTATGGCTTCCTCACTAAATTCTGAACCTTGGGCTTAAGGCATCCTAAATACCATGCTAAAGGGCATTAATGTGGTGTTTACTGTGTTATGTATGCATAACAGCAATCATCACATGTTCTTCCCCTTGTTTAATCCCTGCCTCCAATTCCTTCCCCCTCCTCTGTTGTCTCCCATTGTGTAATTTATAGACTTTATGCTCCTGAGGGCAGGGACTTGTCCTCTTAAGATTCCTTGAATGAACGTCATGTATATGAATGGTGACACAGTAAGCAAAAATACTGGGGAACAAATGAAACAGAACAGAAAACCCCCCCAGAATCTCATGAAACACACACACAAACTTACCAACTCTGTCTCAGGAATTGCTGGGTTTACTGCAAAACAGATGACACATCTTAGCCATAACAAGAAAATGCAAGAAAATGCATAAACTGATCTATCTAAAAGTTTGGCACTTTTATTATGCTATTTATTTTATGTTTTTGAGGCTTTTTTGGTTAATTTGTTTTTGTGACTGTGTGGAACCCAGTTCAGCTACTGATTGATTGACTGCAGAAATGGATAAAAAAAACACCCATCCAAACAATGACTATCATCAGTGCAGGTAAGAATTTTATTATTATTATTATTTTTAACATCTACAATACTGTCTTATTTATTTTATAGTACAGTACATTGATTTTGCTTTCATTTTATGGATCAGTGGTCTCGTTAGATAGTAAAATTGATGTTAAATTGCTGTTTTAGGGGTTGTTTTTAAAAGTGTGGAACAGATTAATCCGTTTTGCATTACTTTCTATGGGTAAGCACGCCTTGGTTTTGGAACGCTTTGGTTTTGAAACAGACTTCCGGAACTGATTAAGTTCGGGAACCAAAGTACCACTGTATAGGGAAGGGTTCTGCTCGATCACGGAGGTTCATACTTTGCAAACAAAAGGTTCCATTCTCAATCCCCAGTTGACTCTGGGAAAAGGCTCCTGTCTGAGACCCTGGAGAGCTGTTGCCAGTCAGTGAAGGCAGTACTGGACCAATGGTGTGACTCTGTATAAGGCAGCTTCCTATAAAGCTATTACAATCTGCTGCACAAAGTATCCAGCAGTGCAATACATGACCGCACATGTAGGTCAAGTAACAAATGCACAGAAGATGGCAGTGTATATCTCCTTGCAAATTTCATTTGGATGACAAATCTGTTGCACACAAGACCATCTGATGGAACAGAGGGCATTTCAGGCAAAGAGACTGTGCAGGACTCTGTGCCCATTCAACATATTCCAACTGCCGTTCCAGTATACTACTGTTTTCCTGCACCAAAGTTCACTGTGTGCTGTCCACATTGTTCCTTCCTACACAGGCAAAAAAGCAGTATGGCAGTCTGATAAATATTAAACATGGTTATTAAGTGTCTAGAACAGACCCTAATCACTGTGAAAAGAACAAGCAGGCACAGTCCCTGCCCTCAGGAAAATAGGGGAAACTCATGAAACAAGAGAATTAGAAGTGCCTTATGTTTCAAATTTAAAGAAGCACACTGGGAGATCAGTTAGGGATTTCCCACATAATAACACACAGTTTTGCCCTGAGAGATGTTTGGAACAAGTACAGTGACAGATGGGAAAATCCACATTTTAGAGGAAAACTACACAGAAGTGAAAACTGTGGAGTTGAGGGAAGAGTTGCCTCTGAGGAGCAAAAGTTAAAAAGCAAACAAACAAACAAAGAGAGAGAGAGAGAAATGCATTGTCCTTGGCTGAAGGACAGACTAATAGATTGAATTCAGAGAGATGGGTGGAGACAGAGAAATGTGTGCATGTATATCAAGCTTTCCCAAACTTGGGTCTCAACCTGTTTTTGGACTACAACTCCCATTATCCCTAGCTAGCAGGACCAGTGGTCACGGATGATGGGAATTGTAGTCCAAAAACAGCTGGAGGCCCGAATTCGGGAAACCCTATTGCAGATCATAACAGCACTAGAAGAGCCCAGCTGGATCAGACCAATGGCCCTTTTGGTCCAGCACCCTGTGCTCAAAGAGCCAACAAGATGCCTGTGGGAAACTCTCAAGTGGAGGAGGGCTCTCTCCTCCTGTTGTTCCCAGCTAGTGGTATTCAGAAGTATACTGACGGTGGAGGCAGAGCAGTTTGATCATATTTGAGATCAAGGAGAAAACAGCAGAAAGGCAGTCAGCAAACACAATAAGAACTGATTGGGGGGGGATGATTGGAAGCATCAGCAGGGGGCAATGATAAAACTAGAGGGCGAGAAGACCAAAACAGATTAAACATACGCATCTGAATGCAATGAAAAGAAGAAGCTGCTTTGTACCAAGTCAGATCATGGGTCCATTGAGATTAGTATTGTTTATACCGACCTCCAGAGTTTTCAGACTGGAGCCTCTCCCTGACCTACCGGAGATAGGTAAAGGTAAAGGGACTCCAACCGTTAGGTCCAGTCGTGACCGACTCTGGGGTTGTGGCGTTCATCTCGCTTTATTGGCCAAGGGAGCCGGCGTACAGCTTCCGGGTCATGTGGCCAGCATGACTAAGCCGCTTCTGGCGAACGAGAGCAGCTCACAGAAACGCTGTTTACCTTCCCGCTGGAGCGGTACCTATTTATCTACTTGCACTTTGACATGCTTTTGAACTGCTAGGTGGGCAGGAGCAGGGACTGAGCAACGGAAGCTCACCCAGTCGTGGGGATTCGAACCACCAACCTTCTGATCGGCAAATCCTAGCCTCTGTGGTTTAACCCACAGCTCCACCCGCGTCCCCAGGGATTAAATCTGGGGCTTTCTGCATGCTAACATCAAGACGCAAATGCATGCTCCTTTGCCTCCAGTTGGACTCTTCTAAGTGGATTCTCTAATGCACTCACCAGTATAGGGATTGCCATACACCAGGACTGAGTTTTCTGGTGACTGGGTTAGGACCCCAGGTGGATGATCCAGAATTTCAGGAAGGTGCACCATCAGTTCCTCATTCTCCCGCCTTAATCTCTGCAAAGAAACAAATGGTAGAATGAGAAGCCAGGATCACCCGGAGTTACAGTTTGCAAGCAGCTTGAAGCAGTTCCTCAAGTCTGAAATATAGAAAGCCATGGCTAACAGTCAGATCCAGATGTTTCTGAGCTACAACTCCCATCAGTCCCAGCCTGCATGGCTAATATCAGGACTGATAGGATTTGCAGTCCATCAGTATCTGAACATCCACAGGTTTTCTTCACGCTCGCACTAAAGGAAACCTGTTTCTTTCCTATTCCCACTGTTTTTGCGTTATAATGCCAGACAATTCGTACCAATTCAGGGGAAGGGGATTGGCAAGAATACTTTTGATTGGACAATGCCATTTTTGGTGTTTCAGAAGAAGTGGGAGGCAGGGTGGGAGGCAGGAACCAGCCGTTAATCCAATGGTAGGGTTCAGGAATACTCTTGGGCAGGGTGCAACAGCTTTGCTGTATTATCATCATCGCTAATTTACTGATGGCTTCTCTTGTCATTCAGGGTCCTTCAAAGCAGCTTCACATATAAGGCCATGAAAAGTTACAAGCCCATATACTCTCTTTACTTGCTCAGCCATACTTATATTTGTCCTTTGGTACACACAGACAGTTTCAAAGAACCAAGAGCATTCCAGTTTATGAAAGCTTCCTTGCTTTGGTTTGGTTGCCTGGAAGCACTGCTTGCTTTACATTTCCAGAGGGGTAAACCTGCTAGTCTCTTATAGCAAACACAGCACAGAGACATAAAGTTGCCTGGACTACAGCATACGACATGTGATGGAGTGGACTGTAGCCCATGGAGGCTTATGCTATAATAAAATTGTTAAGTCTTTAAGGCACTGCACACTTTGTTGTTGTTTTGATTTGCCACAAGAAACCAGGTGAGCCGTTTCTTACAAGCTTGTCTTCCTAAATCATTATAGTCATACCTCGGGTTGAAGTAGCTTCAGGTTGAGCGTTTTCGGGTTGCGCTCTGCGGCGACCCGGAAGTAACGGAGCGCTTTACTTCCGGGTTTCACCGCTCGCGCATGCACAGACGCTCAAAATGATGTCATGCACATGCACGGAAGCAGCGAATCACAACCCGCACATGCGTAGGCGCGGGCTGCGTTCGCTCCAGGATATGAACGGGGCTCCAGAACAGATCCCATTCACATCCAGAGGTACCACTGTATTTATTATTACTAATGTTATTTATTCAGTTTTTATACTACCCTTTATCAAAACATTCCAGGGCAGTGTGAAACATTAAGAACATACTTTACGGAACATAATAATAAAAACATAACACAGAGCATAATAATAAAATAATCATAACAGCAGTCCCCCACATTGAACAGACCATAGATTATTAATGGCCAAAGGCCTGGCTAAAGAGGAATGTTTTGCATGGCACCCAAAGACATATAAGGATGGTGCCAAGTGAGCCTTTCTGGGGAGAGCATTCCACAGACAGGGAGCCACCACGGAAAAGGACTGTTCTTGTGTTGCTACCCTCCAAACCTCTTGGGGAGAGGGGACATAGAGAAGGGCCTCAGACGACAAGTGTGGGGTCTTGGTCCGCTTGTATGAAGAGAGGCAGCCCTTAAGGTACTGAGGTCCCGAGCTGTGTAAAGCTTTACAGGTCAATACTAGCACTTTGAACTGGGTGTGGACACTAATTGGCAGCCAGTGCAGTTAAGGTATTTGCTTTCCCAGTGGCCTAGTACAAGGATTGCCAATTCTAGATACGAACCACCTTGCTGGTTCAGACTTGAAGGTTCATCTATTCCAGGAGCCTGTTTCAGACAGCAACCAACCAGATGCATCTGGGGTGCACATAAGCAGGGCATGAAGGCAACAGCCCTCCCTGGCTGTTAACCCGACGCTGTGGGACTACAGCTCCTTCCCATTGGCCATCGTGGCTGGGGCTGATGAGAGTCCAGCAACAGCTGGCTATCCCTGACTTAAAAGAAAGCACATTTCTTTTCAGAGCACTGGAGCATTTATGCATTCTTTCTCCAACCCCATTTAACTAAACTTGCACCTTGTTTTCCTTTTCCAGTTCATTCATTTCCTTCTGCAGGGTCTGATGTGAAAGAACTTCCTCTTCCAGTTTCTTCTCCAAATTTTGCTGGGGAGGGAGGTAAAAAAAAAAGCGATTTGTATTTGGACAATGTCGCCTATCATTGTCACACCACACCTCCCTGGAGGAGCTCAGGTTTCCCCACCCACCCCTCAACTACCCCCCATTTTATTGTTAAAACCACTCTATGAGCTAGGTTAGGCTGAGAGATGGTGACTAGCCCAAGCTCACCCATCAGTTTCATAGCTGATGGGAAATTTAAACCTGGTTCTATTCAGTCTAAGTCCAAAACTCTAACCACTATAAAGGTAAAGGGACCCCTGACCATTAGGTCCAGTCGCAAATGACTCTGGGGTTGCGGCGCTCATCTCGCTTTATTGGCTGAGGGAGTTGGCGTACAGCTTCTGGGTCGTGTGGCCAGCATAACTAAGCCACTTCTGGCGAACCAGAGCAGCGCACGGAAACTCCGTTTACCTTCCCGCCGGAGTGGTACCTATTTATCTACTTGCACTTTGCCGTGCTTTCGAACTGATAGGTTGGCAGGAGCAGGGACCGAGCAACGGGAGCTCACCCCGTCGTGGGGATTCGAACCACGACCTTCTGATCGGCAAGCCCTAGGCTCTGTGGTTTAACCTACAGCGCCACGCGTGTCCCACTATACCAAGGTTGGAAACCCTTTTTCATAGCTCAAGGGCCACATCCCCTTCTGGGGAACCTTCCAAGGGCCACATGCCAGGGGTAGGCACAGCCAGAGGCAAAAGTTGCCAGACTGGCACATACAATGTACAGTAGACTAATTTGCGTACACAGTCACAACCGGCCCTCACTCTATCCTCCATCCAGGCAACCCAAAGGCATCTTCAACAGTTCAAGGACACATTTCAGTCATGCAAAAACACTAAAGGAGGGATGGTGGGGTGTGTGTGTCTTGGGAAGGGGATGTGACCTGGAAAAAAGTGTCCCCGAGGGCCTGATAAAGGCCTGGAAAGCTATATTTGGCCCCCAGATCTCAGGTTCTGCACCTCTGGAATACACTGAAAAATAAGCCTCACGAAAGAGTAGCAGCCTGCATGAAGAATGTCCAGATTAATATTGCAATCCTCTACTCATTTTCCACACTGAATTCAACAAGACTTGCTTCGGGGTAGACCTGCACAGCATTGTGCTGTATGCTATCTCTGTTTAAGTCTAAATCCATTGGCAGGAGGCCCGGCAGCACAGAAGCTACCTGCTGGTTTTAAAGTCTGAACTTCAGAGAGCAAACCACTTCCTGCATGCTCTAAATAGTCCGCCTCAAAGTGAGCTGCTTCCTGCTCAAGAAGTCTGAAACTCTCTCAAGACTTTTAATCATTTGCTTTGGCGGATAAAACTGTGCAGATCCCCTATGTCTGTGTTCTTTCTTTTACTGTCTCCTAAACCACTGTAACAACGAAGAGGGGGGAGGGAAGCTTACCTGTCTAAGCAAGGTGGCATTTAATTGATAATTCTCCTCCTTCAGCTGCTCCAGGTGCCTTGCTTTGTCTTGAACTGCCCCTTGCAGGTCTTCCACTTTGTTCTGTTGACTCTGCACTTGGGTCTGAGATGAAAGTAGAGGCACACATGACTCCCCAAACGCAGATGATGACAGGAATGCTGGACTATCAGGCTTAAACTTAGCCCCATCAAGCTTTGTTAAGATTTCTAGCTTTATATTGTCGGTGAGTTAGGTCTGCTTGTGGCTGTCAGCATCTCCAGCAGTCATCTGTCGTGTGCGTGTGTGTGTTTTGCCCCTGGGCTTAAGGCATATTGCTGTCCAGTAGCTCATGAGGAGTATTTTCTGTTGAATTAACCTCAGTCTAATGTTGTTGGGGGACGCAGGTGGTGCTGTGGGTTAAACCACAGAGCCTAGGACTTGCCAATCAGAAGGTCGACGGTGCGAATCCTTGCGACCGGGTGAGTTCCCATTGCTTGGTCCCTGCTCCTGCCAACCTAGCAGTTCGAAAGCACCTCAAAGTGCAAGTAGATAAATAGGTACCGTTCCGGCGGGAAGGTAAACGGCGTTTCCGTGTGCTACTCTGGTTCGCCAGAGGCGGCTTAATCATGCTGGCCACATGACCCAGAAGCTGTACGCCGGCTCCCTTGGCCAATAAAGCGAGATGAGCACCGCAACCCCAGAGTTGGTCACGACTGGACCTAATGGTCAGGGGCCCCTTTACCTTTACCTAATGTTGTGGGAGGCAGGTGTAATATTATGTACAGCTCTTCCCCATTGTGTACGTGTGCTTCTAATTCTTTGCCCCACTTATATCTTATTGGGTTCTAGATCTAACTGCTTATTTAGATCTAGAACATTCTAATGTTCACAGGTGCTCCTTGCATTTTCCTGAGAATAAGGAACTTGCCATTTGAAAGTTTGTCTGCTGCGCTCAGAGCCAACTCCCATCAACCCAAGCCAGCATGGCCAATGGTTAGGGGTGATGCAAGCTGTAGCCCAACAACATCTGGAGGGCTAGAGGTAACCCCACCCTCTAAGCCAGGCTTCATCAACCTTGGCCCTCCAGATGTTTTTGGCCTACAACTCCCATGATCCCTAGCTAGCAGGACCAGTGGTCAGGGATGATGGGAATTGTAGTCTCAAGACATCTTGGAGAGCCGAGGTTGAGGAAGCCTGCTCTAATCTGAACAAAAACATGGCCTCTGTGTACGAATGAGATCAGTTATAAATACTTGAATGTATCTGGCCATCTGCTTTTAAAGAACCATTTTATTTCCCGTTTTCCAAAGGCCAACTGGGTTTTTAAGAAACCTTCTCAACTACCTATGTTCCCTTCCTGCACTCTCCAGCAGCTCACAAATGCCAAGGAAAACATGCAGGAGTTTCCCACCTGAAGTTGATCCACACAATTCAGGGTGTTTCTTAGCTTCTTTTCCAGCTGCTCCTTTTCAGCCAGCACCTTTTTGTTCTCTTCTTTGGTTCTGTTTGGGGACAGATGTAGTGGATGAATTCTTGCAGTCGCATGCCCAGGCCCCCTGCCTCGCTGCCACAAGATACATCACCTTGGTGCCTGCTAAATGCCAACCCACACCTGCGCTCTCAGAATCACCAAAAGGCTCAGTTTGTCCCCCTGCAGGTTCAAAGCTTTCAAGACCCTGCAGAGGAGTCAGTGTCCCTGCTTTGTGACTCATACTTGGCGTTACAAGAGAGGTTGCACAGCCTGAATTTTGGCTACCCTCCTGCTACTCTCCTTACATGGAAACATGAGATTCTGTGGAGCCTGAATGGCTTCCAGTTGCTCGTTTTGCTATGTCAACCAAAGGAACATCAAGCACAGAGATGATTATTCTAATTCTAAATCATCCCCTCTATATCCAGCATTCAGGCCTTGGGTGCCATTGCTTCCCTAGCCAAAACAGCCTCTGCAAGAGAGAGGTATCAGCAGTTTGGGGAGAATCTCAAGCTTTGCAGAAGTACTAAAATATACCATATTTTTCGCTCTATAGGATGCATTTTTCCCCCTTCAAAAATGAAGGGGAAATGTGTGTGCGTCCTATGGAGTGAAGACGCCATAGCCCCGTGACCCTCTCCCGGCTGGAGAGGTGACGTGCGGCTATTGCAGGAGCCCCTTTAGCCGCGCGCCACCTCTCCAGCCAGGAAAACAAGAGGGGGAAAATTCTCCCCCTCTCTGCGCAGCGCCTCCTGCCACTTCGCTGAAGGGGCGCTGGGCAGAGAGGGGGAGAATTTTTTTTCATGTTCTCCTCCCTCTAAAACAAGGTGCGTCCTATTGTCCGGTGCGTCCTATGGTGCGAAAAGTACGGTATACTGGGGAGGGAGAATAAAAACCTGAGGGAGGAGGTAAACTACACAGTCCAATGAGGTCTGAGCATGCTCAGCAGACACAGTATGTGAACTGCTGGGCAGGGCGGGTGGGGAAATGGTATGTCTGCTATCCTGAACATCAGCATTCCACAATGAAATATTGTTACAGGTCCCACTTGTTAAGAGCTCTAGACTTTCCTCAAACCTCATTCTCCTCCCCTCATTTACCATCTGGCTTAACTTCTTAGTCCCCATACATTGTTGTAACTAAGCCTAAGTATGCATCTTACTATAGAATAAAACGTTAAGACTGTTGACCACCAATAGGCAGCTATGGCAACTCCAGCACAACAAGATGATGATGATGATGATGATGGGCTGCCCCAGCCACTCTGGGCGGCTCCCAACAAAATGTTAAAAACACAATAAAACATCATCCAGAAAACATCAAGCCCTGCTTACTCCCAAGTCCATACCTCCACTCTGTCACACTGAACTTAGGGCTCTCCATAAAGGCAGGGACTCCATAAAATGCAATGAATCTTGATGGTGTTATGCAGACAAACAAATCAGTAATGAAATTACTGGCAGTCGGTTTGCTAATGTTAAGGAACAACTGGGGCCAGGAAAGAAAACTCTTTTGGATTTTGAAACTGCAAGACTATTGCCATTTAAGCCAACAAACAACAGAAGAAGAAAAAGTGCACTCACTGGAACAGTTCTTCATCGGTGGAGCTGTTCTGTGTTTCCAGAGCTGCAAACTTCTGTTTGAGAATATTCACTTCTACCTCGAGATTCTCCTTGCTGCTCCTTAAAGTATCCAAGTTCCTCTGCAGATCCTGAAGAGTCAGAGACAGGAAGGTAGAACTGGAGAATCGGAATCACCCAGTTTGCTCTCAGTGTCATAGGAAAACCAAATGTACTTCGTATTTACAAAGATGCAAATATACAATCGCCCACCGTTCACCCGGCCAATTCAAAACTTAAAGCTTATCTCCTCAAGATTCAAATGCTGCCTGCCACCCCCATTGATGAGTACCTTCTACTCAACCAGCCTCTATATTTTTACCTCCTTTTCCTTTTGGAGTTTGATACTGTTTTCAGTAACTGCCGCCAACTCCGTCTGACCAGAGGCCATCTGTAAAGCCTGCAGGTCCTGAGCTCTCTGGAGCTCCATGGTCCCAGTCTGCAACAAATGGACTTTATCTTCAAGCTCCTTTGCTTTTTCCTGGACACACAAACACAGGGTGGGGAGGTGAGAACAGCGACTGTAAAACCTGAAGCCGGAGTTTAAATATTTATATGGGTACAACTGCAGCTTGACGGATTCCTTGAACCAAGGAATGAAGAAAGCTCCTGCTTTTTCCGAAAACACTTGGGACCAAGCTACACCTGACGTTAACTTCATCTTTGCAACTAACCATGCATTATTATTATTTTATAAAAAGGAAAATTGCATCATCTGGTGGGTGGTGGTGGTGGAAAGAAGTGATTATAAGCGAGATAAAGAGCAGGCATGTGGGGGGAATTTAACCGTCTCCCCCTTCGCTGCTATGACAAGGAAAATCTCTCATCTGAATCTACTATCTACATAGGATATCTGTGTGGCAACAGAGGTTTTCCTCTGAAGCATATACCTGTTACAGAGGAGAAAAGGGTTACATTCTCCCTCCATGCCTGCTCTGATCCCACTAGTTACCACTGCACCAAGATGATGCAATTTGCAACACTAAAAAATTTGCAGGACTAGATGCAAAGAAGAAGTTAGCCTCATGTGTCAAATGCACCTTCTTCTTCCCCTTCCTTATGTGCGTCAACATGAGCAAACGCCTTTGCTTTCTCACCAGCTTCTTGTAAGTTCTGCACCTTTTGGGTTGTATCCTGCTAAGTCATATTCAAAGAAGACCTACTGAAATCAGTGAAATTCGATTTGAGGGGCCATAGGTCCTCCATCTTCAGTCTACACTGACCGGCTGTGGTTTTGCAGGTTTCCCAGGCAGGAATATTTCCTAGTCTAGGGACTGAACCTGAGACTTTCTACGTGCAAAACATTTTGTCCTTTCCACTCAGTCCTTGCCAAAATTACTTCTGATGCACTAAGCAATCAGGATTAACCATACACATCAAAATATATTCCTACTTTGGACTGTGGAAAGAGCTTCAACTGGAGTAGTAGCCTTACGATGCACTGAAAAACCCATACAGGGGAGAAACCATATAAATGCATGGAATGGGGAAAGAGCTTTAGCTGGAGTAGCAAACTTAGGGTTTAATCACACTTACGTTTTGCCCTGCTCTTTCCAGGAACAGGCCGGTACTTTAAAGCTCTGTGTCTGAGTGCTCTTTTTTTTTGCGCCCGTGAAAACCCACTCTTTGAAGCTAAAATGCAACCAACGGCAATTCGGGGTTTCTATGGATTGCAGTTTGCTCCAATTCTGCTTTAAAGAGTGGGTTTATGAGGGGAAAGCTCCAGGGCAAAAAGAAGAGCATGCAACACAGAGCTTTAAAGTGTGCCTGGAAAGTGTGGAGGAAAGGTAAGAGTGGATAAGTCCTTACTTTACATTGCAAAAACGCACACACGGGAGAAGCCATTAAAATGCATGCGGTGTGGGAAAAGCTTTAAGGAGAAAAGCAGCCTCAGCTTACATCTACAAATATGCACGGCAGCACAAACCATTTAAACGCATGCTGTGTGGAAAGAACTTGAGTGTTAGCCTTACTTTGCAACTTCATACTAGACCAATGGTGGAACTTAGGTGGGCCGATGCAAAAAAATTTATTTATTAAATTTATATAACTCCCTTCATCAAAAGATCTCAGGGCGGTTCACAGAACACTTAGCAATGCATCACTTAGTATTTACTTTTAACTACTGATTTTATGCATTGTGCTTTTTTTAAAAAAGTTGTTTTTAAATCTTGCCTTTCAGCGACCATTTTAATGTATATTTTATGCTCTTTGTAAACCACTTAAGAGGTTGTAATTACCATTCAGTGGTATACAAATGTTAAAATAAATCTGCAAGTCCTTTATAGCTGCGGCAGTTTCTGCGGAGACTGACTTGCACTTATAAACATAATTCTATGGGAAGGAAGTCTATATAGAGTTATTTGATCCATGCAGAGACCCCAGGCTCAGGGACTGAGTGTGGCCCTCCAGAACACTCCATCTGGCCCTTGAAATTCTCCCCAGGCCACACTGCTCTCTTGCCCTGCTTCACAGCCTCCTTGCCTGGCTGGAATGTGTCCTTGAACTCTGATAATGGTGTCTTACTTACTGAATGGAAGAAAGGGAAAGGAAAGCAGCCCAGGGCACAAACGTAAAATTTATATTAATTGGCCCGCCCACCAATGGCACCCATGCCCTAGTTATTTGTGTGTGTGTGTGTGTGTGTGTGTGTGTGTGTGTGTCCTACCTCTGCTGCCTTGAGTTTCTCCTGTAGGTCCTCATTCTGGTTCTGAAGGCTTTTAAGGTTTTCCTTCAGTTTCTGGTTTTCCTGAAGCAAAGTTGTGTTTTGCTGCTCGATCTCCTCCACTTCTCCCTGGAAGAGCAAAAGGGAAAAAAGAATGCAGGGGTGTTTTTTTAGCAAGGTGTTCTGGGAAGAAGAAGAAGAAGAAGGAAGAAGAGAGACCGGAATCCATCTTGGGCAGGCTGGCTGAAGGCTGGCTGCACTGTTGTGGGAGGCAAGTCGCTCTTAAAATAACCATGCTGTAAGATCTGGACTCCCTCCATGCAGACTGAAGGTGTAAATAGGCGAATAAACCATATTTCTTAAAGCTACAACAGTCTCCGCCGTGTCTCAATTCTCCAAAGGAACACAGACCCTGGGTGAGGGCCTGGAACCCCCTGGGCTCTTGCTATTGCTCAGCAGAGAGTGGGGGTGGCACCCAACTTTTGTAGCATTGCTCATCAACAGGCAGCACTAGGGCTTCCTGGTCACAGCTTTCCCCACTATTGTGCACAAATGTCATGCAAAAGCCGTATTTTCTTTGCCTCTCTTGTTGGTGATGCGTATGTAGCCACCCATACCAAACTCTGTTACTAAAATATCAGCGTGGCAAAGGCAAGTGGACCATAGCCAGGTTTAATTTCTTTCTCCCGTTTTGTTTTTTAAGGAGGTCGACAGATGAAGCAGCACATGCCTCCGGACATCAGTCTCGGGCAAGTCAGCGTGTGACATAAGGAGGACTGAAAAAGGACCCTCCTGAGATCACAGCTGCTCGCGGTGTCAAATGCTTTGATTAAGTCAAGGCACTTGACACTGTGAGCAGATGTGCTCTCTGGGAGCTCCCTTCTTGAAACTTGGCCGACTTGGAAGAGGATGTGTCAGCAGAATTTGATCTTCTCCACAATCTGAAACGTTGGGAAGCTTTGTTGCTTTTGACTCTACCCACTTCAGCCCAAAGGGAGTTTTTTTTGAGGGGGTGCTGTGCACACACCATACATTCAAAGTACATAGCTTCCCCCTCAAGGATCCTGAGAACTGCAATTTGTTAAGGGTGCTAGGAATTGTAGTTCTTTGGGCGGGGGAACTACAGCAACCCAGGATTCTTTGCGGGCCACTGAATGCTTTCAATGTATGATGTGTATGCTGCCTTGGCTTCTTAAATGCCTCCGTATTTCCCATTCTGCCAGGGAAACCCTCTACCTGAGAAAGCACCTCTCTTGCAGCACCATCTCTCCCTGTTCCTCCCCAATCCCTCTTCTTCCACAAAGGTAAAGAGGTAAAGGTACCCCTGACTGTTAGGTCCAGTCACGGGTTGTGGTATTCATCTCGCTTTACTGGCTGAGGGAGCCAGCATACAGCTTCTGGGATATGTGGCCAGCATGACTAAGCCACTTCTGGCGAACCAGAGCAGCGCATGGAAATGCCGTTTACCTTCCCGCCGGAGGGGTAACTATTTAACTACTTGCACTTTGATGTGCTTTCAAACTGCTTGGTGGGCAGGAGCAGGGACCGAGCAACGGGAGCTCACCTTGTCGCGGGGATTCGAACTGTAGACCTTCTGACTGGCAAGCCCTAGGCTCTGTGGTTTAGACCACAGCGCCACCCGCATCCCTTTCTTCCACAAAACGTTTACCTTAATCCAGGTGTGCCCAAACTTTTTTCAAAGAAGGCCAGATTTGATGAAGTGAACAGGGCCGACCAAAGTTATTGACCTTTTTTTAGGGTTTCCCACCAAAGTAGTTGAGCTTTTTTTTTTAAGGATTTGAATTGTTGACCTTTATTTTGGATATTACCTGGGAAGGAGCTGCCTGTGGAGGCCAGATTAAACCAAAAAACGGGCTGGATTAGGCCCCCCCCAAACAGACTTTGGACATACCTGCCTTAATCCCTTGGTGCCTTATCCAAAACAAAGCCTAGGTACACAATAGCCACATTTATGCCTAATCAAACCCCCTCTCCCCATTTGTCCTCTTCAAAGACTGTAAGCTCTTTGGGGCAGGGCCCTTTTTTTTGCTAATGTGTATTTTTCAAGTGCCCCCTATACTGGTGGCCTTGCGTCTCAAGTACAGAGGAAAAAAGAACAATTGCAGGAGAGTACAAAGGCAGAGCAGGATTGCATATCCATATGGCTTCTCTTCTTGGCTGCTTCGCTGGCTTTTAAAGCAGCGCTGGAGATTGACTCGTCTGCATTAACTACTCACACATAAAAAGCAAAAAGCCCCCAGAGAGGTTGGAGCTTCAGCCTGGGATCTTCTATGTACAAAGCACTGTGCTTTTATCACATATAGGAACTCATAGAGATAGTCACTAGAGGTTGCTGCAAGGGCACAGATCTCACCTTTAGGATAGCATGGCGCACTCCCTTCCCCGCTCTGAAAATTAGCCTACCGCACAACGCAGTGTGAGCCACATGCAGTGTACAGTGAGGCATCCTGTTAAGACTACACATAGTGACAAAGGCAGAAGAAGGGAACAAACAAGGAGCCATAATGGATTGGCAGAGGCTTGGGAATGTCGCAAATGAGCCACTACATAGCACAGGGCACAAACGAAGGAAGCAAACCTGCGTGGTAACCACCAACATGTCATCCTCGGTCTCTGCACGGAACTGGAAGGGGACGCTGGCTCCACGGACGAGGCCATCCTGGTCCACGTAACAAAACTGGTAATATTCATCGTCCTTTGGCAGGTAGTAGGCTGAAAGAATAAAAAAAGGCCACATCATTTTTAGCTCCTTCAAGCATGCAAAGCTAACATAGGAAGTTGATTTCTCCCTGGTCAGACTTATTGTACTGAAGTTGAGATTTATTTATTTTTTTAGCATGCAAACAATGCCTGTTTCAAGAAATAACACCACCCAACTCCTTCCCTTCCTGCTACGGACCTTTAAAGAGCACCTCCTGAAGTTCGTCGTCACTGCTGTCGGGGTTCCTTGGCAAAGGCGCCCACACAAACGTGAAGTATTCGCGAGCGGTCTTCCACCCCACCTGCAACATAAAAATATTTGAGTGGGATCTTTCAACGAACCGAGAAGCAGGCCAAGAGTAGTGACAGTTTAACAAGCTGTCCTCTTCGTGCTCTAATCCAGTGCACTAAAAGCAGCCTGTTCTAAAACAAGGGACGTATTTACACAGCAGGTTTACACAATAGCGTAGCTAGGGGGCAGGGCACCCCCGGCGGCACTTACCGTATTTTTCGTTCTATAGGACGCACATTTTCCCCTCCAAAAATTAAGGGGAAATGTGTGTGCGTCCTATAGAGCGAATGCAGGCTGCGCCGCTAAGCCCAAAGCCAGAACAGGAAGACGGAGCACTGTGGAACCCTCCGTCTCGCTGCTCTAGCTTGGGGGTGGCTGCGAGCACAGCCTCTCCAGGGCAGCGGGGCGCCTTCACCCCGCTGTCCTGCAGAAGCTAGCAAGGCTGTTCCCAAGCCAGAACAGTGAGACGGAGGGCTCCGTCTCGCTGTTCTAGCTTGGGGATGGCTGTGCGCAAAGCCTCTGCAGGGGCACTGCGCTCTAAAGGCTTCAGGGATCTTTGAGGCTGGCGGTGGGGGAAAGCAGCGCTTCCCCCCACTGCCAGCCCCACAAGCTCTGGTGAATGTACCTTGAACGCACCTTGTTTTAGAGGAGAACAAGAAAAAAAACAATTTTCCCTGTTCTCCCCCTCCTATGGTCTGGTGCGTCCTATGGTCCGGTGCGTCCAATGGAGTGAAAAATACGGTACCTTTGGGGGCGGTCTGCTGGAGCCCAAGGTGGCGCGCAAGGCCAGGTACCCCAGAGCCCGGCATGCCACTCCCTAAAGCAGCATGGCCCAGGGTGGTAGCCACTGGGTTTACAGGACAATTATATCACATGTCCACACAAAAGAGGAAAGTCCAACTAAAGATTTTAAGGACATCATCCTTAAACCAGTTTATTAACAACAACAACAATAATTTCTCTCTCACTCTGTCGAGATCTTAAACAAAAGAATTCACAGCACCCCCCCCCCCAGCAGATTATAATTCCCAGGATTGCTTGGATGAAGCCATAACAGTGAAAATGGTACAAAACTGGTGTTTGTAATATACACACTTGCAAAGGTATGCACACTTGGCTCCAACAAATGCATCATTTTGCTTCCTTCTAGGAAAGGAAAACATTCACACACAGCCACAATTTAATTTCTTAATATCACTTAAAGGTTTTTAATGCTTTTTAAGGAAAAAAGTGCATATGCTACCATCCAAGATCTAAGCTCTCCCAGTGTAGAATACCTTCCTGATAACCTCACTCTGCCTCAGCCAATCAGCTATTATCTCTCCTCCTTCCCTGCTCTGACAAACCCCTCAGCTTTCTGGAAGAACTCCGTCCAGAGAACAATATCTCCTCTGAAGCTTTATAACCCTGCTTTGACTGCTGTATTATAAAGCAAGAGATTGCAATTTATCATAAGCCAGTTCCAATGTCCACGGTGCGCTGCAAATGACAGCAGACTTACCCTGAATATGCCCACCCAGTCCTTCCGGCGTGGGGTGATGTGCCGAGAAATGTTGTAATGGCAAGTTATATCTGCTCCAGGGACATAGTATTTGTCTATGTCTGTGAAGATGACCTGATTGAAGGCCCGGCAGTCTAGCAGGACGGCAGAAGTGGGAGGTTCCTCCGAATTGTTACATAATGCAGCTTCCATCCTGGATTCTGTAAAAAGGACAACGAGGGGGAAACAGAAATGGAAAAAAGAAAACAAAAAAGAAACGCAAGGGCAGTTAAAAACAACCACAGCTAATTTTGACCTAAGGATGTCATCTCAACTGTATCTTAACAACAAGATATTCACGGCACTGGAGGAATTTTGCCCAAAAAACATTGCTGGCATTGAACACAGGAGCAAAGTAAAGGTTACAGGGCAGGGAAAGGGAATGTTAACCCTACAGTAGGAAAAACACCATTGCCCAAACCTCATCCTTTTTCTTGTAAGGGACCAACTACACATTTGCATGTGGATCCCCAGCATTGTTGAAATAAATAACAACAACAATAGTAGTAGTAGTAGTTTGGCGAGAAAGGAATTTTGTTGGAGAAACAAACAGGAGAGGCGGTGTGCTATCCCTTTCCCACTCACCACTTCTCTGCTCAAAATTACCTTTCCATCAGCTCTCTCTGTGGGATGTATGTATCTCTTCTGGTGTGTGTGTTTGATAAAAAGTTAAAGGTAAAGGACCCCTGGGCTGTTACACCCAGTCAAAGGCAACTATGGGGTTGCGGCACTCATCTCACTTTCAGACTGAGGGAGCCGGTGTTTGTCCACAGACAGCTTTCCTGGTCATGTGGCCAGCAAGACTAAACCGCTTCTGGCACAACGGAAGACCGTGACAGAAACTAGAGCGCATGGAAACGCCGTTTACCTTCCCGTCACAGCGGTATGTTTGGAACCTCACACGGCTGAGATGTGGATGTATGAAGCACGGTGACCAAGACTGAGCTACAAATCAATGAGCGCTGCAACCCCATAGTTGCCTTGTTTTATATCAGGCCTCTGTAATGACACCACATGAGGGCCACATTCACACCATACATTTAAAGCACTAGGGTACCACTGTAAACATTCAGGGCTTCCCCCAGAGAACTCTGGTAGCTGTGGTTTGCTAAGGGTGCTGAGACCTGTGCAGAGCTTGTCTGAGGGATGGGGCGGACGTCCCTGGTCGTCTAGGAGGCAAGTGGCATTCTTGGCATGACAGCCAAGTTGCGATGTGGGTGGCGCTGTGGTCTAAACCACGGAGCCTCTTGAGCTTGCCGATCAGAAGGTCGGTGGTTCAAATCCCCACGACAGGGTGAGCTCCTGTTGCTCGGTCCCAGCTCCTGCTAACCTAGCAGTTCGAAAGCACGCCAGTGCAAGTAGATAAATGGGTACCACTGTGGCGGGAAGGTAAGTGGCGTTTCCGTGCGCTTTGGTTTCCGTCACAGTGTCCCGTTGCACCAGAAGTGGTTTAGTCATGCTGGCCACATGACCCGGAAAGTTGTCTGTGGACAAACGCCGGCTCCCTCAGCCTGAAAGCAAGATGAGCGCCACAACCCCAGTCGCCTTTGACTGGACTTTTTTTTTTTTTTTTTTTTTTTTAACCCAGCTGCCCCTTGCCCTGCATGGGCCTGGGAGCTACAATTCCCATAGTTCCCGGGAAGAGTGATTGTTTGTTAAGCCACTCTGGGAATTGTGGTTCTGTGAGGGGAACAGGGGGTCTCCTAAATACAGTTCCATCCTCACAAGTCGCTTGGGCTGCCTGCCAACTGCCTGCCGGTTGCTTTCTGTCACCACACTGCAGTTGGCATGGCCGTCTACCGACAGCCACGTGAACTGCAGTGTGACCACAATTTTTCTCACGGAAATGTAGTGTACGTGAGCACACTTCTTTTGTTATTGTTATTCTTTTCCTCCACAGATCAGACTGAAGGCTCGTATTTGAGCATAGCTGTCCGCATTCCCGACAAGTCTCACATGCACGCGACACATTTCTGGGGGCTGGCAGTACCAACATGGGAACTGCCCTCATGACTCACCAGACCCATGTACATTTCATTCAGATGTTACTGGAGCAGGATTGGGTGTGGAGCAGGATTGGATGAAGCAGCAGTATAGCCACATTAATTGGCCTTAAGTTTCTTTTATAGTTAAAGATGGAAAGACGGATAGTAGTAACATGTCGGGCAATGGCAAACATGAGCATGCCAACTTGGTTATTTCATAATGTCATTTGCTGACCTGAGTAAACAGGGCAAGTCCGTGGACAAACAATAAATTAAATAAGGTTATCTATCATGGGCACCAGTGTACTCTCCAAAGTCCAACTTGTTGAATAGTGAGGTGTTCTATGGAAATGGTTATTACCACAAGACCAGGTGAAACAGTCTCCTCAGGTAGCAGACTTAAAGCATTATTATAGCAGCGAAGTGGAGACAGATAAATTTGTCCCACAGTGCATAATCCACTGGGGATATCTTCATCTGGGCTCCCAGAGGAGAATTATCCTGGTGGGTTACAACCTATTCTTCCTTTACACTAATTGAAATCTTCAGTTCCCCAAACACCACTAACTGTTTGTCTGAAATAGTATCACAGAAAAAAAAATAGTATCACAGACAACAAGGAGCATATTCAGGGGAACCCTCAAAATTTGCAGAAGTACAAAGAAACCCACACAAATCATTCTGGGGAGGGGGGAGCAGGGGAATCAAAAGGAGCCAAATTATCCCTGAACAGCCCAATGAGGACTGACTGAATATGCTCAAGAGGGCACTGAGTGCTGAAGCTTCAGGAGTGGGGGAAATGGAAAACCCAAGAGAAATGGAACAGGGTTTCTAAGAAGACACAGCTGATTGCTACTGTTAAATGCTCTACACAGCAACATTATGATGCAGGCCTGATTCCCCCCTCTATTTCCTGACTTCAGGGCCAATGTTTATTTAGCCAAAATGGCTCCACCCATGCACTATGGGGAGGCTTTCCTCCTCTAAGCAGCCCCCACTCCAAGAAGGGGGGATTTTTGAAAGTGCAAATCAGTCCAGTTGATAGCGGAGCTATAATTTCAAAGGTCCCCCCTCTTCTCACGCCCAATAAATGTTTTGTTACACTTGCAGACCTTCCTACGAAAGCTTATACCAAGAACAAACTTAGTTGGTTTCTAAGGTGCTATTGGACAATTTTTTTATATATTTCGACTGCGTCAGACCAACACAGCTACCCACCTGAATCTAATTAGCAGAAAGGGAGCGTCTTTGGTGCACACCAGCTAAAATGCTGACTCAAGCCAGGGTAGCCAAGATGGGGCCTTCCAGGTGTTGTTGAACTCCCATCATCCATGCTGGCTGGGGCACATGGGGGCTGGAGTCCACCATCATCTATAGGCTACCATGTTGACGACTTCTGTCTTGGGCCAATCTAAAATAAAATATTCTCTCTGGTGCTTCAGGAGCAACCTGATCAGGTCCTGGCCAGTCACCAGAGAGGAGGAGCTCTCTCCCCAGACAGCTTTCCTGCTTTCCCAATTCCAGGAAAGCAGAAGCACGAGTTCCCTGGCTGATCCTCACAGCAGCGGAAGAGCAGCAAGACATGACCACTCCAGATAACAGAGAGAGAGGGCATACAGGGTGAAGGAAATTGGTGGGGATGCCAGCAGCCAAATAGGCATGATTTGTTTTTGATGCTCCGCTTGCTGGCATCACAATCAAGCCATGCCGGTCTTGATGACACCGATATTTAAATACTTAAAAAGGGAGAGAGAGTGGGGGATATCAGAACACTCATGGATCTCAAGTTGCACAGCACAGATCCATGCAAAAACGTTGCTTTTACTTTTAAACGGGGTGGGGATGTTTCTTAAGCTAATGTTTATGGAAAGAGAATACTGGAAGCTCTGAAGATTTCCAGATCTCTGTGATCACTTTCCCCACAGCTCCAACAAAGGCAACATTCCAGATAAGGCAACTTCATTAATCTTTTCAGAAATCTGTTCCATCTGCAGGTTCCCTGGTGTCTGGTGGTAGGATTTGGAGTTATTTATAGCAGAAATCTGAATAAACCGAGCCTGGAGGCGATATGCTTAGGGGACATTCTGTTCCACAAATCTGGGGATGAAGGGAAGTCCCCCATCTCAATTCGACGTGGCCTCAAGTTGTAATGCTGCTCCTTTTCCCTGCACACCCTGGAAAAATCCCCTAATAAAAGTCACAGGCAGCTGTCGACAGAAGCAGCCCTATGAGGAAAACATCTCCTCACATAGCCCCGCAGTGTGGCAGACCTTGGGTATCATCAAGGGCAGCAGAACAGCAGGTGAACTGATTTGACCCACAGAGGACAACTCAGGGGACGTTCTCCTCCACAAGCTCTGCTGAAATTAACACAGGATGTGATAAGAGTGCAGTAGCCCTGTTGCACAATTCCATTTCATTACAATAGTTGTGCTACTGGATTGCATCTTCATGTAGATATGTGTGCAAGCTACACACTCCTGTGGTGGCAGGAGGGGAAAACAGCACTGACAGCCTCTTCACATCTTTAGAACTCCTGCTTCCTCACCCTAAGGGAGGGGTAGACAATGTGATGCCCTCTAGTTGTCGAATTCCAACTCCCATCAGTCCCAGCCAGCATGGCCAATGGCCAAGGATAATGGGAACTGTATTCCAATGTCTGGAAGGCACCATGTTGGCTACCCTTCCCTGAAGAAAAACTGCCTCCATGAGCAGCTCTTAAGTCAAGGCAAGGCTGCAAGCCATGGGTAGGCAAACTAAGGCCCGGGGGCTGAATCCGGCCCAATCGCCTTCTAAATCCGGCCCACAGACGGTCCGGGAATCAGTGTGCTTTTACATGAGTAGAATGTGTCCTTTTACAGTGGTACCTCAGGTTACAAACACTTCGGGTTACAGACTCCACTAACCTGGAAGTAGTACCTCGGGTTAAGAACTTTACCTCAGGATTAGGACAGAAATCATGTGCCGGCAGCATGCCGGCAGTGGGAGGCCCCATTGGCTAAAGTGGTACCTCAGGTTAAGAAGGGTTTCAGGTTAAGAACGGACCTCCAGAACGAATTGCCGGAGGTACCACTGTATTTAAAATGCATCTCTGGGTTATCTGTGGGGTCTGCCTGGTGTTTTTACATGAGTAGAATGTGTGCTTTTATTTCAAATGCATCTCTGGGTTATTTGTGGGGCATAGGAATTTGTTCATTTCCCTTCAAAATATAGCCCGGCCCCCCATAAGGTCTGAGGGACAGTGGACCGGCCCCCGGCTGAAAAAGGTTGCTGACCCCTGCTAAGCCCTCCAGACATTGTTGGACTTCAGTCCCTATCAGCCTGAGCCAGCATGGCCAATGGCTAGGGATGATGGGAGTTGTAGACCAACGGTATCAAGAGGGCTACAGGTTTCCCACCGTTGCCTTAGGTTGTGAAAGGAAGGAAGGAAGGAAGGAAGGAAGGAAGGAAGGGAACAAAGAATAAACCCGAGTTCTGGAAGACATGTGTTGCCAAAGCAGTCATTTCCTCAGCAAGGTTGTTGATGTTTCCTGTGCATTGCTCCTGTGCTCCAGTAAGCATTTGTTGGCTTAGCCAGGGGAGCCAGCATGGTCTAACAAGTATAGAGGGTCAGGCTAGGACCTAGGGAGACACAGGTTCAAATCCTGCTTAACTACAAAACTCGCTGAGTTGAGTTGCTGCTTCTAAGCCTTGCCTGCTTCACAGGGTTGTTGAGAGGATAAAAATGAGGAGGAGTGGCATATACACTACCCTAAGCTCCATGTAAAGGTAAAGGGACCCCTGACCATTAGGTCCAGTCGTGACCGACTCTGGGGTTGCGGCGCTCATCTCACGTTATTGGCAGAGGGAGCCGGCGTACAGCTTCCGGGTCATGTGGCCAGTATGACTAAGCCGCTTCTGGCGAACCAGAGCAGTGCATGGAAATGCCGTTTACCTTCCCACCGGAGCGGTACCTATTTATCTACTTGCACTTTGAGGTGCTTTCGAACTGCTAGGTTGGCAGGCACAGGGACTGAGCAACGGGAGCTCACCCCGTCACGGGGATTCGAACTGCTGACCTTCTGATCGGCAAGCCCTAGGCTCTGTGGTTTAACCCACAGCGCCACCTGCGTCCCTAAGCTCCATGTAGTAAATAGATAATAAAAAGAGAAGCAGAACAAAATAGAAAAAGGAGACAAGATACAGCACCCATCCTGCCCACACCTGCCTCTTGCTGAACAGCCTCTAGATCTCTTCCTTCTACTATCCCAGGACTTGAGAGCTCCCTGCAAGAGAGATTCAGATGCGTAACATTCTTCAAAGCAAAGCCAGTCCTTCTTTATGTGCTGCTCATTTCCATCCTCTTCTGAATAGGCAAACTTTGAGATAAACAGAGCCAACAGCCAGCTCTGCCATTCCCTGGAATTGAGAAAGCATTTAACAGCATACCCTGCCTACAGCAGAACCACAATAGCCTGCAGCTTTCACTTTCCATGTGTCATCGAGGAGCTGCACCCTATGCGAGTTCCAGCAATTGTCTCTGGTGCAGGGTTCAGGAGACACACCTGCCACCTACCTGTGCCATAAGGCCATCAAATGCCGAGTCCAAGTCAAGTGGCAGAGCTTGGCAGAAGACAGCAGCATACTTGTTTACTGCTCCAAGTGTGCCACAACAGCAGAATGATGGGCGCAGTAATGAAGCTGGTGAAGCTTTCCCCATCCATGCCAGGAAAAGCTTCACTGGCCCCGTTTCTGAACAACTGCGCTTCAATATTTATAGAGCTATTGGGTGTTCAGCGAGGCAGAGAGATGCTGACTGACCGATCACTGAATGAGCTGCATGCCTGAGTGGGAATTTGAAACTGGGTCTCCCTGGTCCTAAACCAACACTTTACCTTCTAGCTCACACGAGTTATACTACTTGTTCGGGCTTCTCTTAAAGGCACAGGAGTAGATCCATTGAAATGCCATAGCGATCTTACTGGAGAACAGGCATCACCCCTAGATAACAGGACCAGCGGTCAGGGATGATGGGAATTGTAAATAAATAATACTACTAATAATAATAATGTATTATTTATACCCAGCCACTCTGGGCAGCTTCCAACAAAACATTAAAATACAATAACCTATTAAACATTAAAAGCTTCCCTAAACAGGGCTGCCTTCAGATGTCTTCTAAAAATCTGGTAGTTATTTTTCTCTTTGATATCTGGTGGGAGGGCGTTCCACTGGACGGGTGCCACTACTGAGAAGGCCCTCTGCCTGGTTGCCTGTAACTTGGCTTCTCGCAGCAAGAGAACCGCCAGAAGGCCCTTGGCGCTGGACCTCAATGTCCAGGCAGAACGATTGAGGTGGAGACGCTCCTTCAGGTATACTGGACCAAGGCTGTTTAGGGCTTTAAAGGTCAGCACCAACACTTTGAAATGTGCTCGGAAACGTACTGGGAGCTAGTGTAGGTCTTTCAAGTCACCAGTCTAGCTGCCGCATTCTAGATTAGTTGTAGTTTCCGGGTCACCTTCAAAGGTAGCCCCACATAGAACGCATTGCAGTAATCCAAGCGAGAGATAACTAGAGCATGCACCACTCTGGTGAGGCAGTCCGCGGGCAGGTAGGGTCTCAGCCTGCGTACCAGATGGAGGGCCGAGTTTGAGGGTGCCTGCTGCAGAACAAAGCATGGATTGTGAAGTAGCTTTCATATACCTAGACAGCTGGGGGGGGGTGTCAATCCAGAATTAGCATAGAGAAGCCAAAGCATCAGTTGCATATTGCTGTGCTGGCACATCAAAAGGCCACACAAGGAATTCCAATCAATCAACTGCTTTGCAAAACCAAAAATTCAGACATCTGAATAATCTGAGCCAGCAAGGGACATGCTTGGAGGACATGCTGTTCCACCAATTTGGGATGCATGGAAAGTCCCCGTCTCAATTCAACTTGGCCTCTAGTTGTCATGTTTTGCATTTTCCTGCACAACCAGAAGAAAATCCCCTACTAACAGTCACAGGCAGCTGTGGGCACCAGCAGCCCTATGAGGATGACTTCTCATGTAGCCTCATGGTGCAGCAGATTTTGGAGATCATCAAAGGCAGCAGAGTGGAAGACAGAGCAATCTGTCCCAGGAAGTACAATCTAGCCCTGCTAGAACCAGCAACTAGAGGACTCAGCCTTGTAAATATGCCTACAATAATTATTGGCCTACAAGGCTGTTTTTATTACTAGCCTTCTAGTAAACTACATCTCCATGTTGGCTGCAGAGGAAGGAAAGGCACCTTCTTCCATGGCCAGCATGGAAACATAGGCTGTTGGATTCCATTTATGGCTAGCAGGTGAATTGCCAAATATAAGGTTGGCTCCACCTATATCTAAAGCAACCTTGACAAGCATTTAATCTTCCTAAGTTCCTAACAGCTTCCCTTTCAGTAGCTAATTTCATTGCCCAAGTATTCTTAGAAATCTCATTCTGAATGGCGTTTGGGGATTTATTTGGATATTTGTCTATAGATGGGGAAACAGAAACAAGTTCTTAGGCCAGCCAGGAACCAGCCTAAATGCTCTCTTTTCCCAAGCTGCCAAGTGGGCTTCCCCACGCTTTGCCTGCGTGGCCTGCTGAAATAAAGCATGCTGATTGTTTTGGTCAACAGGATGTCATTGCGAACAAACGCAGGCCAAGGATGGAGGAACAAGAAAGGGGGAAGGTAAACAAAGAGGTCTAGAAAGGGAATAAAGGCTATGAGAGAGACAGTGGTTTCAGTCTAGAAAGAATCCAGAGGATGCAAGTGGCTGAGGGGTGGGGAGGAGAGATCCACAACAGTGCAAGCTGAAAATATGTTTGCTAGTAGTGGTTAATAGCATCACTGCTAACTTGCAAGCATCTACAGTTGTCTTATTTAGCTACATTAGCATCAAGCCTTTATTATCATGCTCTATGGTATTCAAAAGTACTTCAAACAATCCCAGCGACCCTTACAAAAATAGATAGTACTATCATATACATATTGCAGGTTGCGGGGTAGAATAAAAGCTACGAGAGTGGCTTACCTAATACCACTTAGCGAACTCATGGAAGAGGTTAGATTTTAACCAGTGAACTTAACCACTACATTATAAGAAGTAACTTAAGCAATATATGAATGATCTATGAAAGTGCCGTAGATTCATAATTGCTGAAATTGTAGGTGGGAAGAATGCAGAGAGCAGAGACCTGCTTTGCTAAATATGAAAAATGTTTTAGGTAATCACAAGTTATACATCCTACTATACTGGCCGTTGGTCCTGTGTGTTCTGTGCTGACTAACAAGGAATCTCCGAGGTCTCAGGCAGAGAGTTGATATGTGGGATTAAGCCCAGGTCTTAATACACACACACGTACGTGCTGCTTCTGAATTCACAGCCCTCCTCATAATGCTTCATATATATTCTTGCAGTAAAACAACAGTACTACAAGACAGGCAAGATTGAGGGTCGATGCTGACACATGGCAGCTTGCAACGTTTACAACAGAAAAGCTATCTGACCCTGGACTTTCCAACTCATATGCTTATTCACTACGCCACACTGCGTCTTATACATTCTTGTTTCTGTTTCTTTTCAAGTTGCTTCCAGATTACCAGCTGCAGCACAACCAATGTACTGCTGCAGTAACACACCACCCCAATGCTTCTGTTGGGGGACATTACATATTTCCTGTGCTAGATGCCTAATTTTTTTTTATAAGTGGGGGGACGAATGCTTCCCCAGAAAGCATTTCCTTTTAACTTTGCAACTTGAGGCTCGGCATGCAAGTTACACAAAGGCGATCACACACTGTTTAAACAGGTCACAAGCTGTTCTGTAACGCGACAGAACCAACACGAATATTCCATTCCAAACGCCTAAACCATGTTGTGACTGTAATAATGTATTGAATGCCTTACAGCAGGGATAGGCAGCGTGGTGCCTTTCAGATGTCAGGAAACACCACCGGCCCCAGCCAGCATGACCAATGGCCAGAAATGATGGGAGTTATAGGGTACCACATTGCTACCCCTGCTTTGGAGACTGGAGACCACTCAGTGACAATTTAGATGTGAGGTCCAAGTGCATGCCCTTATTTCTTCTCACAGAACTGAACAGTGTGACATTCACATTTATGGGGAAAAGAACGTCATGCTGGGCAGCCTGGGCCTCACGGAAAAAGGACTTCTAACACGGCTAAGATACTTACAAGCCCTTCTTCAACACCCATCATAATGATGGATATTTTGCAGGTAACTTTTTCCAACACTACCTCACTTTAATACAAACAAACAATCTTGTTACCCCAACCCACAACTTATTTTATCCTAAATAATTAGAATGGGAAGTAGAGGTAGAACACATGCTTGTACAGTGTGGATCTGTTCAGTGTCACTCAGAATAGTGACATGTTGTTGTAGGCTGAAGCTCCCATCAGCCACTGTCAGGGCTGGTGAGGGTTGCAGGCCACAACATCTAGAAAAGAGCTTTCTAAACTGTGTGTCGCGACACGTTAGCGTATCCGCTGCAGTGTGTAGGTGTGTTGCGCAAACGCTCCCCATGCTTCTCCCAGGACTGGAAAGGGCTTAGTTTAACCTCCGGCTTGCTAGTAAAACTGAATTAGTGCATCGCGAAATGATGCATGTCTAAAAAGCATGAAAAATTTGGAAAGCTCCAATCTAGAAGTAGCCTGATCAAGTGAAAGAGTGCGTCCTCTGTGTACTGGCGAAGCAAAACACAAGGCAAGCGCATGACATAAGATTGCAACCGGTTGCCATCACCGCCTGACCTCCTTCCTGCACTTAGCACCCCCAGCGCGCAGCTAGCTCTCTTCCTCAATGTGCGACACACTTTATAAAATAAATCAAACTACCCCCTTCCCAGTCACAGTCGGCAAAGGGCGCCGCTCAGGA
Organism: Podarcis tiliguerta; assembly: GCF_965153285.1. NCBI lineage: Eukaryota > Metazoa > Chordata > Lepidosauria > Squamata > Lacertidae > Podarcis > Podarcis tiliguerta. The sequence goes on along the minus strand of NC_139546.1, from coordinate 20,616,871 downwards.
AAGAGATGACTTGTTGCTAAGAGTCGGGGTAACTCTTAACTGCCTACTCACCCTTCCAAGTGGCGAAGAAGCCAAACAGCCCCCTTCCTAGCGATGCGAGAATCTACAGGACGGATCAGTTGCTACTTCCTACTAAAACAGAGAAGCTGACGCTGATTAGCAAAGGGGAGAAACTTGATACTCTCAGTCATCGGACAGCCCCTAGCCTGGAAACTTACAGCTGAAGGCACCACCCTTTGCAGGGAATGCTGGGAAGTGTAGTTCTGTGAAGCAGTGGAGAGAGAACTCTTCAACTCCTGAAGCCCTTTGCGAGCCAAGCTGCTTTCCAAGGCTTATCCACACTTCCTATTACCTTGTTGCATTCCCCCAGGGAAAACCGTGCTTTAGTATTCAATTGGAGCAAAAGGCAGTTCAGCTTATAACTGGATAGTCCTGAGAGTGTCACGGGTGAATACTGGTAGTCAGTGTGGGGCAGAAAGGAGAAGGAACCAGTTTAAAACCAGGTGCCCACCTTCACAAATGGAAGGTGCTTCTCAGATGACATTGAGCGAGTGGCATTTGCTGGTTGTGCATCTAAACAGAATGACGAACTTCCACTGAACAGTTGTGGGAAACTGCCTTACACCCAGTGCTCCATCTGGTTCAGTACTGTCAACACTGGCTGGCAGCAGCTCCCCCAAGGTTTCAGAAAGGGAGCCTCTCCTTGCCTTACTTAGAGATGCTGGATGCTCTACCAATCAACTATGACTAAGCCTGCAACTAGATAACACATTTATCTGGAATTTATCTTCTGAATAAATGTGCACAGGATTACTCTCCTTAGGACATTTATGAAGTCGAATAGACATTTAATTAAAAATAAATCTAATTTAATTAAGTGGGATTTCCTTCCCAAGTACATATGAACAGGTTCTGGTGAAAATGCCCAAAGGCATACAGCTTTTCATTGGCTTTATAAATGTGAAGAATTCTAATGAGGTTTTTATCGGCCAGTCTTAATTACATTTATTCAAAAGTAAGTCCCACAGAGTTTAATACACAGATTAAAAAACATAAATGGAAAGAGGCATTAACTTATTGTCTCTATAGTCAATTGATGGGGTTCCATTGGCAAAGGCATTTTTATATCCTCTCCCCCCACCCCCGGTGAAAGTGAGGGCAGCCCATAGAAATCAATGCAGAAACCTAAGCTGTTAATATAGCTGTGATTACATAGCAGTGTGATCTCCCATGAAAAGAAAGGTCCAGGAGAGGAGCTGCTGTTTTTCCTCACTTGGGAATGGTTTGGCATGAAATTTGAACAGCAAAATCCTATGAATATCTACTGAGAAGTAAATGCAACTGAATTCAGAAGTAAATGGAAGTGGAACTTACTCCCAGGTAAATGTGTACAGGTTTACAACCTACATTATTTTTTAAAGTCCTAAGTTTTAGATAATTGCCACGCCTGTGCAAATTTCACAGCCAATTCAGTCCATTTCCCATCATATAGCAGGTTGTGGGAGTAGAGGCTGTTAACACAGTGGCAATGTAAAGCTATGTTGGTACTGAACACAGGTTGGTACTGAAGCTAAGTGATTTACAACAACCCGGCGGCACTGTCAGCCTTGTTATATCCTTATTGCAGGTTGGGGGTGGAGTGTCAGACTGAGGCAGAATACAGTGGTACCTTGGTTTACAACCATAATCCGTTCTGGAGGTCCGTTTGTAAACCAAAACAGGTTGTAACCCAAGGCACGGTTTCGCCAATGGGGCCTCCCCCCCAAAAAATTTGTTCGTAATCCAAAAAAAAAAAAAAGGGGGGGGGAGTTGTGGTCCAAAAAAAGGTTGCAAACTGGGACACGCACTTCCGGGCTTGACATGTTTGTAATCCAAAACGTATGCAAACCAAGGTACCACTGTACAACAACTCTGCAAAACAGTCCAGCTTTAACACTACATATCGAAGTACTTCAAGTCAAAAATCACCCATACAGAATACCAGTCAAGCTGTAGCAAAGGTCAGTCTCCTTAAATTGCACACCCAGACTTGCACCCTGCCAAAATTCAGCATTCAGTTGCACAAAGAAATCTTGTGTTTCATGACCTTGTGTGTGCAGTCACATTACAGCTTTAAATGTCCAACTTATTTTTTTAAAAAAAACAGCACACAAAACCCACATTTTCTGTATTTATTCCTAAAGGCAGTTCTCATTTCTGTCCTGGAGAAGAAAAAAGAAACATTCCAGAGCTGGCCCACCCATGAGGCATGCTGAGGCAGTCGCCTCAGGTGGGGAAAGCTGGGAAGGGTAGCAAAGCCCTGCCCCGAAGCGCTTGCCACCTCTTGCATTTGTTGCCCACCTTCTCCACTCTGGCCTCCTTTTTTCTCCCCCCCCCCCTGTCTTCAGCATACTGGGGCTTTCATGGGCCGCCACCAGTTGCCTCAAACGACGGCAGTGGAGAGCGAAGGTAGCAGGGGTACCATGCTCTGTTTTGTCTGAGGTGGCAAACATCCTGAGCCAGCCCTGAAACATTCTAGTGGAAGTGGAAACTCAGTCTAGTAATTACAAGCCTGTGGTTAAATGGGACTTACTTTCTCATAATTATGCTTATGATTACAGCCAAGTCTTACAGACGTCCACTTTAAAGACATGCAGAATTCAGAATTGCAGCCCCAATGTCACCTGTGGAAACAACTTCTAAACTATGTATCTACCTTGGGCAGCCATTCTCAAGAAAGGAGGTAACATTAACTGTTTCCAAAGAAGATAGGTTAATGTCTCCTCCTGCTGGTAGGTGCGTGGACCGACATATCTATCAATAAGATAACTATGGGAATTTTAATCTATGCCAAATAAAGTAGGAATGAGGAATTGGGCTTGACAGGGGTCTCAGTTTGGCCTGAGAAGGTATTCCTAGCAAACCATGCCAACCTGCCCTACACCTGATGTCATAGGTGAGGTATGGGGCAGGTACTCAAGTAGCTACAAAGGAATTAGGGGCTTAAAGGGAGTTCCTGATTGCTCTTTTGCTGGAGCAAGGTATATCAACTGATGGGGTAAGTGGAGAGTTCAGCTTGCTCCAGGAGGTTTGTACAGAAACCGCTGCTGAAACAAAACTTTTAAAACTATATACAAGAAGGTGATGGATCTTTCTTCTGGAGATAGTATCGGTTTGACTGCTCTTTAAAGTAACATGGCAAATCTAGTTGCCAGCCAGAGTAATATGGAGTAAGTTGGGTGTCTCCATGGCAGGGATGGAGGTGCAGGGACAAGAGGAGAGTCAGCTTAAACAGAAAACAATATTTTCAAATGAATTTACATTTTCCAAACCTGTTCACATGCTGAGCTCAGGTAGACTGAAGGGAAACAGTAGGCTTAATTACCTTCCTCCCAAGATGAGGGGAGATGAACTACCTAACCAAGCCTGGCAGGGAAGCCTGCTCTATGGTGCTAACCCCTTCATGCCTTAATTACCTAAGCACAGTGCTTTTCTTCTAGAAAAAAAGTGCCGATACTCACCATGAAGTTGTTATAGTTAAGTGCCACCCTTTTAACCAGTGCTTTTCTTCTAGAAAATAAGGCGCTGGCACTGTGTGCCCTTGAGGAACCCGCCCCCCCCCAAGCACTGCTTACATTGTTTAGGCTCCAATCCTAGCCATGGCTACTCAAAATAACTCCCATTGGATTCAATGGGGCTTATTCTAAAACAAATGGGGTTGCAGTCTAAGACTGCGATCCTATCTGGGAAGCCACTCCCTGTGGAGACTATGGGGTTTACTAGACAGCCTGGCTCAGGCATGTATCAAGTATCCCCTTGATAACTGAAGCAGTGATCCTCCTGTGAATGGGCCGCCACAGCTGCAACACCACCGATAAAGGGTCCGTTTCGACTCACACACAATTCTCTTCAATGGAGCCAGCGCTCCACATCCACCAGAGCATAGTGAGAGCTGGACCATAAAGAAGGCTGATTGCCAAAGAATTGATGCTTTTAAATTATGGTGCTGGAGGAGACTCTTGAGAGTCCCACAGACTGCAAGAAGATCAAACCTCTCCATTCTTGAGGAAATCAGCCCCGAGTGCTCACTGGAAGGACAGATCGTGAAGCTGAGGCTCCAATACTTTGGCCACCTCATGAGAAGAGAAGAGACTCCCTGGAAAAGACCCTGATGTTGGGAAAGATGGAGGGCACAAGGAGAAGGGGACGACAGAGGACGAGATGGTTGGACAGTGTTCTCGATGCTACCAGCATGAGTTTGACCAAACTGCGGGAGGCAGTGGAAGACAGGAGTGCCTGGCGTGCTCTGGTCCATGGGGTCACGAAGAGTCTGACACGACTAAACAACAACAACAAAGCAGGCATAGGCAAACTCGGCCCTCCAGATGTTTACAGACTCCAACTCCCATCATCCCTAGGTAACAGGACCAGTGGTCAGGGATGATGGGAATTGGAGTCTGTAAACAGCTGGAGGGCCGAGTTTGCCTATGCCTGAACTAGAGAGATCAAGCCGCGTCCACGTTGGAGAGTATCATCCCTAAGTGCGCACTCATTAGGAACTCACAACCAATTCCCAGCAACGGAACACCCAGCAAAGCAGTCACGTGACGTGCCTGAATCTCTACACACGACACGGGCACGCGCAGTTTCTTCCACGTCACGAACTGAGGCGCGCCGCTCTCCGCCCCTCCCCGACACCACGTGACTCCTCGAGCGTTGCTTCGCCGCCGCGCAGTCACCTCCAGCCTGTCAAGAAAGAACAGAAGCACGTGACTCAACCCTCTCTGGTCTCCTTCCTCTGACGCGCTCGGTGGAACGCTCCCGGGAGAAGGCGGGGAGGAGAAAGGGAGGGTTTTGCGGCCGGCCAATGGGGGACCCGCGACCCTTCGGAGTTGCCCAATCCGCACGCAGAGGGGCGCGAGCGCGAGGGTCCGGGAGCCAATAGCGGGCGGCGGCGAGGCTCCGTCTCCCGTGAGCCACCGGGGCCCCGCCGGGCAGCGTTCCTTGCGTCGCGGCGGCCAATAGGAGCGGAGGACGCTGTGGTACATTGGCAAGGTGAGCGAGGGCGGGAGGGGCTTGGCTGGGTCCAGTCAGGAGAGCCGCGACTTTGAGGTTCGGTGCAGCCCTTCTTCGTCCCCGAAGGTGAGTCTGTGCAGGGGAAGCGGGGAGGGCGCCCGCTTGGTCCCGAGGCCTCCCGTGAGGGTGAGGCGGCTGCACGGGGAGCGGGGAGGCCCCGGTGCTCGGGACTGTTCCTACGAGCACGCCGTTCGCGGCTGCCTTCATCCCGAAGGCCCGTTTGAATTGGGAACAGCAGTTAAAAGGCGTCCCGTCGGGATCCTTTGTCGCGAGTGAATCACTCGCGGCTTCTTAGGGGCGCCTTTTGAAGGCTGACCGACGTAGGTTGCTGCAGTCGCGGAATCGTAGAATTGGAAAAGGGACCGCGAGGGCCATCTAGTCCGGCCCCTTGCAATAATGCAGGAATCGTTCGCGCAGCGTGGGGCTCGAAGCCACGACCCCGAGGATGGAAGAGTCTCGCTTGCCCCCTCAGCTCATTGGCCTGCTTGCTAACGGACATGCTAGACTAGATGGTGGACCAAGTCCTTCTTGTGGGCTAGAAACTCCAGGGCGAGATGGCTTCTAGTGCAACCGGCCTGTTAGTTACCGGTTTTGTCTGCCTGTGAATGTTTCTCCGCAAGGGCAGGGCGAAGGCATAGATGAAAGACTAGAGGAATCCTGTGGAGCTAAACGGGGTGTGTTTGCAGACGGCAGATGTTCAAAGGGCAACTAACATGAAGAGAACCGGCCAATGGCTTCTTCAGTGCTGGATGTTAACGAAAGTGTAGATGGTGGAGGCGGTCATTGGGATGCCACCTACAAAATGGGAAAGGATTTGGGAAGCTGGTAGATTCGGGATGGGGCAAAAGGCTTTGTAGCCCACAAGGATCCGTTTCCAGATGGGGTTGTTTTCAGGGGGACAGCTGCAGCTTTGAAATATTGGCTAACTTTCTGCAAGTCCTGTTACCTAATTGTGCTTTTTGGTGGCTCCTAGCTAACAGGGGTATGCACAGTTTCTCTTAAACACCCTTCTTTCAATCAATTACAAAGTCAAATGCCATTTTTGAGTGCCTAATTGCTGTAAGAAGCAATGTTGTATTGGACAAACATAGCTTAGATTGTCATCTGTCTTTCCCCTGACAAGTTTCATGTCTGTCACCTTATCTGTGGTGTCTGTCCATAGTTGGAGGTCACTGATTCACAGTTGCAAGCTATCTGGTTCTTCCTTGCTCTTTGTGAATAACTGGACTCTCCATTAATAGTGCTCCTTCAAGGCCATTCTGCCCTCCTTCTTTAATTCTGGACTTAGTTTGCAAAATCTTAATAAAAAGCTATACCTGAAACAGATAAGGAAATGTACTCCATTTTGTCCACACACTGGGCTTTCCCTCTTAGTTGCGAGAGAATTCAGTGGGTGTTTGTGTAAAATGTGACTTTCCCCCTTTATTCAGGATCATCAGAATGCAGACTCCAGTAGCTCTCCTGGCTTCGCCAGCTCTGGTAAGGAATTTTTGGCTTGCAATTGCCTTAGTGTATCTTGGATTACTTTAGTATGTTACACTCCTCATATTATTCATTGTTACAGCGAATAAAATCTCTAATATTTCTCTTTAAAGAGGAAAAACAAAGAGTGAGCTGTTTGATATGTCATTTGAACTCAGTCAACAATAGTTTCTGGAAGGGTATGTTAAACCAGACTTACAAATAAGTTAATAAAAGTTACAAGCCAATAAATCCTTAGTCTTCCTGCCTATGCATTCCTATAATAGTCCTCGGTGAGTGACCAACTCTGTTCCACTTTAGAAAACAAAACAAAACATCTCTATTTTGGAAATAATTCAGACTCTGTAAGGGGAAGCAGCAAATGGTTTTTTACCTATGAGAATGAATTTATGGCAGGTATGGAGGAACTTGTGATCCTCCAGATATTTTTGGACAACAGCTCCCATCATCCCTGACCATTGGCCATGCTGACTAGGGCTGATGTGAGTTGATCAGAAAGACCTGTTCAGTTCATTTGATATCAATTCATGTGGACCCCCAAAGCAGCTAATGATTGTTTTTTTTAAAATGGACAAAAATATTTGAGTGCACAAGTCCTGATACAAATAGTATTAGGAAGACTACTGCCCATGTGTAGAGTCTCTAGCTAGGTTTAATAGGCAGCAATGAATACTTTCCCTCTTGCACATATATGTCCTTTCCAGTATGAGAGAAGCTGTGTATTCAAGCAAGATCGAGAATCTCCTGCCACAGAGAATTTACATTACATGATGAATAGGCATACCTGTCTTGAAAGAGAACTGCCTTCTGATCAGCACAAAATTGCCTCATCATTGGGGGGAAGGCCTTAGCTCACTGATGTAGGATAAATCTTGCAAGTATCTAATATCAAGTTAAATCCTTTAAATCTACCATTTGAAGGATCAAGTGGGATAGCTAGGAAATATATTTGGCTATGATGCTGAAGAGCCACTGTCAGTCAGAACAGATTGCATTGGTCTCTGAATAGAGCAGTTCTTTATATCCTGATATGAATTTAATGTTTTTCTTTCCAGTTCCGCTGCTGTTCTCGAGCTCTAACCAGGCCAGCTTCCCTCTCTATATTGAGCAGGCCAGAGACTCAGACTCTGCAGGTAGGAATAAACAGCATGACTCCTCATTGCTATCTTCAGGTTTTGTTTGCACCTTGATTTTCTTTACAAAAAGGAGCAAAAAAATGGTAAACAGCATCATGCAGTGATACCAAACTACAGCCAAACAATAAAACTCTATGCTAAATAGAAACTGTTTTCTATTAATTATAACTGTATACATTATTTTCTCATGATGTGGGAACAATATTAACTTCTTTGCTTTCAAACTCGAAGGTTAGCACTAGCTGCCTCTTACATTACACTGGCAGCTTAGCTTCCATCAGAGTATCTAGAAGAGGAACCGATGCTGCCATGCGTAATTAAACCAATTTCACCCCTCTGAAAAAGTGTAGTAGTGCTGTGTAAGACGTCTCTTTCCTTGTGACCTAGAAAAGGTGTGGGGAAACTGTGGCTCTCCAAAAGTTGCTAAACTTCAACTCCCATCATCTTTTGCCATTGGCCTTGATGCAAGTTGGAGTTGAGCAACAACTGGAGCATCTAAGGTTCCCTGCACTTGGCCTAGTGTGAGCAATACTGGAATAAATCCTGCAGAAGCTCTGCAGGATAATATAAGAAGGGACATTTTTTTCTGGCAGAAGCTACTGTCTTGTTGATTCTTTTAGAGTCCGTTAATATTTTAAAAATTCAAAAGCAAGCAGTACTTCAAAACCATTATGTCCTTCATTAAAAAAAAAAAAAGCATGCTGTTACACAGGGTTGAAAAACTTAAGTTTCAACTGATCACCCTCCTTGCTCATTTTAAAACACCTTTTGGATAGGAAATGGCATAAATTTAACCCTTCATGAACCTTTCGTTGCAATTCTAATGTTTACATTGAGTAGTTTCCCCCAGAATTCCCTTTTACTCCTGCTGGATTGGGGAATATTAAGAATTGGTATTCTTTGTGTGCGTGATAGGCATATCTCTGTTTGTACATCAAACAGATTTTCAGAATATGCATAGTTGTGGTTCAGTGGTTGCTACAAGGGAGGTCATTTCACACACACCCTTAAGGTTTCAGTAGGGTGACTGAACAACAGTTATGTCTGCTAGAGACCTGCATTTCTGTTCCAGCCCATGACCTGGCAGAGACACCTAAGTGGCATTATTTGCTGTTCTCTCCCCCCACTCCCCCACTGCCAATGCTTAGAAAACTAGTAGTCTGGGTCCAAGGCCATTGCCTCTTCCCTTCTTTCTTCTCTACCCCGCCTTGGGTATGTCCTTCCCCTGCCCTGGAGGTGGGCAGAAGGCAGCCTGGGATCTGTTTGGCAAGGATTCCGGACTCTCTTAACAATATCAGTAACTGTAAAAAGCCCCACCCACATTAGTTTACTGGGAAAAGATTTATTTTCTGAAAGAAATTGCAAGCTTGATTCTCTTGCGGATCACAAATCCATAGGTTGAGCCAGCCCTGTTCTTCATTCTTAGTGATCCATCCAGCTGAGCTGCTATTTTCCACCTGCCCCCAGTGGAGGCCCTAAGGTTCTAATAAAGAAACAAAGTAGGTCCTGCCAGCCTGATGTCTACCCACCCATTGTTTGGGAACATCTGGATTAAACGCTGTTAGGAAGAGAAAATGATTTGGAGGCTTAAAGTGACTGATATAAATCATGCTAATTACTTGCTTCCTCCACAGCCTTTTGGAGTTTTGAATCGTCAGCTAGCTCATCGGGAATTCCAGACCAGTGCTGTCTCCCGTGATATTGATACTGCTGCTAAATTCATCGGTGCTGGTGCTGCTACTGTGGGAGTAGCTGGTTCAGGAGCTGGGATTGGGACAGTGTTTGGCAGTTTAATCATTGGTTATGCCAGGTAAGTTAGCTGGGGAAAGCATTTCTGCTTTGTTTTAGCAGGCAGGTTAGATATTTTTGTGAAGACTTTTACCATAAATTCATTCCTCTTGGGAGAAGCAGTTTTTTAAAGCAGCTGACAGTGATTGGAAACTCCAGCTAGGAAAAGCTGCAATAGAAGAGAATTGGTGGAATCTGCATGGAATTTTCTTGTCAAGTGTCTTGTTGATGAGAAAAATACCTTTTTCAAACTAATAGTGTCAAAGGTGTCACTGTTAAAAAGATCATAACCAAAGTTACCTTCAATGTATGAATCAGCTTGTATTGTACACACAGTGCTCATACCAGCTGGGTTATTGTCTTTCCATTCTCAATGTAATATTTTTTGTGTTAAAGAAGCAATTATTGTCTATGTATGGATTAGGGCGCGGGTGGCCTGTGGGTTAAACCATAGAGCCTAGGACTTGCTGATCAGAAGGTCTAATCCCCGTGACGGGGTGAGCTCCCATTGCTCGGTCCCTGCTCCTGCCCACCTAGCAGTTTGAAAGCACGTCAAAGTGCAAGTAGATAAATAGGTACCGCTCCGGTAGGAAGGTAAACGGCGTTTCCGTGCGCTGCTCTGGTTCGCCAGAAGCGGCTTAGTCATGCTGGCCACATGACTCGGAAGCTGTACGCCGGCTCCCTCGGCCAATAAAGCGAGATGAGCGCCTCAACCCCAGAGTCGGTCACGACTGGACCAAATGGTCAGGGGTCCCTTTACCTTTTTATGGATTGAAGAATATTTTCTCTCTCTAAATGTTCCTGCTTGGTAAAGTGTGTCCATGGTTCGAAAGTATGTGAGCACATAAATGTCTGTATTCAGACAAAGTACCTTCACAGATTTTGGAACATAGTATGATTTATTAGAATGTACCCATGTATTTCAAAATTTAAATTAAGGGATGCTTCCCCCCAGTCTTCTGTCTTGCCTCTCCTTCAACTCTCTAAGAACTACAAATTACTAATTACAAGGCTTGAAATATGTGGTTCTTTGTAAAGCAGATTTCCATGGTTGTATACCTTTAATCCGAGAACAATCAAAACACCTTTTAAGTGAGATGTGGTGGATATATCTGTGACTGGTAGTTAACAAAGCTTTCCCTGTGTTCACTCTGAGGTTCTACAAATACATTTTCAAGTGTGGGCTTGGGAAGCCTATTGCGGCTTTTTATTTTGGAAAAGCCAATGGGATTTTACCTTACAGATTTCTTCTGTTCTACCTACAGGAACCCATCCCTCAAGCAGCAGCTGTTTTCTTACGCTATCCTGGGTTTTGCCCTCTCAGAGGCCATGGGGCTCTTCTGTTTGATGGTGGCATTCCTCATTTTGTTTGCCATGTGAAAGCCTTGGAGCTACGCTGCAGCTGCTGTCTGTCTGTGTCCTCTCCAGTTTGAGCCTGCCTCCCTTGCCAGGGTGTTAACAGATTTAAACAAACTTTCTCTAAATAAATAAGATTCAAGTTTTTTGTTTTGTGCTTTTCATCCTAAAAGCTTGCTCGTAATTCTTAAATATACACATATTGAGAAGGGGAAGGAAAAATTATAATGTGCCAAATCAATTTGGCACAGAGTCCTTTTGTAATATACAATAAAATATAGTTGGCTAAAAAGTCAGTGCCACAATTAGCCCCCAGACACTAAGAAATATTGTAGCAAGAGAACAGTTCTACAGCCTGCCTGAAGGATACAACTGGAATGCCATCGGGTCCACATTTCATGAAGTGTTTGCCTAAGGAACAGGAAGGATGATCTATACTGAAGTTGCATGCAGGGGAGAGGCATACCTTATTTTCAAATAATCTGTCTCTATACTACTGAAGCAAGTTTACTGCCCTCAGCAATGGAAAGGGTATGAAAGCCCAGGACCTTTAAATACATGGTTACAAAAATTAAACAAGCTTATCTGCACCCTGAGAGTAGTAAGTTCCAATCCCTCAAAGTTAGCATGCCAATGAGAATCTCATATTTGAAGACTTTTTAGATCTACCTTGGTTTTCGAACAGCTTAGTTCTCAAATGTTTTGGCTGGCTCCTGAACGCCGCAAACCTGGAAGTGAGTGTTCCGGTTTGCTAACATTCTTTTGGAACCCGAATGTCCAACACGGATTCCACACATTCCAATTGGCTGCAGGAGCTTCCTGCAGCCAATCAAAAGCCGCACTTTGGTTTCCAAATGTGTTGGAAGTTGAATGGACTTCCGGAACGCATTCTGTTCGACTTCTGAGGTACGACTAATTCTAATCAGGACAATAATTCACTTTAAGAAACTAGGCATATTTAAAAACCATGCAGCAGTGGGGATCTGCAGCAGAATGTACTGCATATCCAGCTCCCAATATCAATGTTGTTAACACTGTCATTTTGAAATACTGTTTGAGGCTTCTCGGGAAGATTCAGAAGAGACTGGGTTTGGGGGTGGGAACCATCTTTCAGAAATGTTAATCTATGCTGCCGTATAATGTTAAAGGACTCATTTCAGTCTCGTTTTGAGCCCCCAAATTCTGTGTTTTGTGACAAAACCTGGAGAAAACCCTTGTTCAAAACCTCCCCGTATTAAGGCAGTGAGGGCAGTCTGAACCTTAGGACATATAACCCCGTATTTCCATTCGAGGAGTCCTGGCAAGTACCAACTGTGCAGGTTATATCTCCTATGGCCTGATTTTGTATAAGCCCATTTCCTGTTCCTCGTTCAGTCTGTTTGAAATTAATTTTTAAAGTGATTCTCAAGGTCATTGGTTGGAGACCTTACCTTCGGCAAAAAAAGCTCCTGCACTGCAGGGGGTTGAACTAGATTACCCTCGTGGTCCCTTCCAACTCTACAACTCTATAATTTCTTAAATAAAGCTACAACGAACATACTTTATTTAGTGCGAGGGGTTCCGTTTGAACTTTGCTAACCCTTAAAGGGCAGAACTTCGGTGACCTTCAGAGCTTTCCTGGACTTACTTGGTAAGATTTCCCTTAAATAGTGCAGAGATTTAACTCGCAACAACAGAACGTCACCCTAAAAAGGGGTCCTTTTTCCTTCAGGGGTTTTTAAACCCAGGCACCCCGCTACTAAACACACCCACAGCCACACCCGGTGCTTTCCCAAGTGCCTGACTACATGGGCGCCGCTGCTGCCCATGTACCGACGTTTCCGGGAACGCTCTAGAGCGCTCTATGGTGGAGCAAGGATACGCTCTAAGGAATGGAGGACGTGCAGTCTCTATGGTGAATGGCGGTTGAGAGAGAGAGAGAGCTCTACGTAAGAGGGACGTAAAGAGGTTGTGGGAGGTGCTGGTGTGGGGGGTGGGAACCCGAGGGGGAAAAGGGCAGGGAGCGAGGGGCGGGGCTGTACCTCGTTCACGGGGAATTTCCCTGGAGGGCCTAGTTGGTTGCTGCTGCGCATGCGCGAGCCTGAGCTTCGATCCTTGAACTCTCGCGAGGAAAAAAAGTCGCGTGGAAAGTCGGCTTTCGAGTACAAATGCGTATAAGGCTGAAAGAGCGGCGCGTTTGAGGCGGGGGGGGGCGGGCAGTGAAATAACGTTTATCAATCCAAACGAGGCGCTCTCTCCCTGAAAGGAAACACTCTTCGGCCACTTCCGGTGTGACGTGTGGAGTGACGTCAGGAAAAGGCGCTTCTGTGGGCAGGGCTTAGAGCTTTGTTGTGCCCCACCCCTCGAAAGCAGATTTCCAATGTTGCTCCTAGATCCAAGAATTTGGGAGGCCCACATGAATTAATACAAAATGGCCGATAAAGTGGGCGGCGTTGAGCCTTTGCCTCCCGCTTTTGCCACAGTGCTTTGGATTAACCATGCCCAGTCCATCCAAAGTCTGTGCAAAATAAACTATGCTACAAGGATGGGACCTTAGAGACCAACTAAGTTTGTTATTTGGGGACGCGGGTGGCGTTAAACCACAGAGCCTAGGACTTGCCGACCAGAAGGTTGGCGGTTCGAATCCCCACAACGGGGTGTGCTCCTGTTGCTCGGTCCCTGCTCCTGCCAACCTAGCAGTTCAAAAGCACGTCAAAAGTGCAAGTAGAGAAATAGGTACTGCTCCGGCGGGAAGGTAAAAGGCGTTTCTGTGCGCTGCTCTGGTTCGCCAGAAGTGGCTTAGTCATGCTGGCCACATGACCCGGAAGCTGTATGCCGGCTCCCTCGGCCAATAAAGTGAGATGAACACCACAACCCCCGAGTCAGTGACGACTGGACCTAATGGTCAGGGGTCCCTTTACCTTTAAGTTTGTTATTGTATTGGTATGAGCTTTTGTGTGCATCCACACAAAAGCTCATACCAATAACAAACTTAGTTGGTCTCTAAGGTGCTACTGGGAGGAATTTTTTTTATTTTGTTTCAACTACGGCAGACCAATCTTACGGGTTGCAAGGATGGGATTTATTCCCCTGGAAAGGACCTTGCGCTTTTGACAGCGTAATCTTATGCTCTCGTTTTATTGGCCGAGCGACCCGGCGTACAGCTTCCGGATCATGTGGCCAGCATGACTAAGCCGCTTCTAGCGAACCAGAGCAGCACACGGAAACGCCGTTTACCTTCCTGCCGGAGCGGTACCTATTTATCTACTTGCACTTTGACGTGCTTTCGAACTGCTAGGTTGGCAGGAGCAGGGACTAAGCAACGGGAGCTCACCCTGTCACGGGGATTCGAACCGCCGGCCTTCTGATCGGCAAGTCCTAGTCTCTGTGGTTTAACCCACAGCGCCACCTGCATCCCACAAGTAAATGTACGTAGAACTGCAGCCTAAAAGCCTGGTGCCTGGCTGAAAATGAACAGATGGCAATTCAATGATGAAAAGATTTGCCTGCTGAATTTCTGCCCAGTACCTCAGTGGTAAAGGATTGTATAACATACGAGCTAAGATCCCTTGTGTTGCAGTTCTCTATTTATCGCAATTTCCAGCCCCCCTCCTCCAATTAAAGACTGACGGTTGTCAGCGATAAGACAGTCTCTGCTTACAATCTAAAAGGCACAAAGTGAAAAGACTGATGGGGGAAAGCAAAGTTGAGCACTATCTCTTAGTTACTTTGCGAGAGAGCAGCTGTAATGGAAAGATTTCAAGTGGGGGGGGGGGAGTATGGTCTGTCAGCAATACAGATGGGGGGAAATCCCATCTCTCATCCTCTCCTGCAGCCTCATGGAATGGCTGCTGTAGTAATCAACAGCCAAGAGAGGAGCTTGATGGAGATTTGAAAACATCCCACCCTTTTAACACCATCACCCCCGCCAGAGTAGAAAGCAAGCAGAGCGTGTTGGACAAGGGCAGGGCTCCGGTGTGTCTGAAAAGCTGTGCGACTGACAGAAATCCAGTGACAACAGCCACCACCATGGAGGCCCATGAGGCTGTACCTGTTGAATTGCTGCCTGCTGTGCAGCTCTTTTGAAGCCCTGGAGATTTCTGAAATCTGTAACCACCCTGAGATCTGCGGGCATAGGGGTGACATACAAATTTTAATAGTAATAATCAAATCAATCTTTATTACGGTCCAGAGACCCAAAAAATCGTTACAAAGCAATACACAATTCATACAGCCTGTTGTTGTTTAGTCGTTTAGTCGTGTCCGACTCTTCGTGACCCCATGGACCACAGCACGCCAGGCACTCCTGTCTTCCACTGCCTCCCGCAGTTTGGTCAGACTCATGTTTGTGGCTTCGAGAACACTGTCCAACCATCTCATCCTCTGTCGTCCCCTTCTCCTTGTGCCCTCAATCTTTCCCAACATAAGGGTCTTTTCCAGGGAGTCTTCTCTTCTCGTGAGGTGGCCAAAGTATTGGAGCCTCAGCTTCACGATCTGTCCTTCCAGTGACCACTCAGGGCTGGTTTCCTTAAGAATGGATGCGTTTGATCTTCTTGCAGTCCATGGGACTCTCAAGAGTCTCCTCCAGCACCATAATTCAAAAGCATCAATTCTTCGGCGATCAGCCTTCTTTATAATCCAGCTCTCACTTCCATACATCACTAATGGGAAAACCATGGCTTTAACTATACGGACCTTTGTTGGCAAGGTGATATCTCTGCTTTTTAAGATGCTGCCTACCTCCAGGTTAAACAAGCAATTTGTTCAAAAGATAGGGATCATTGGTTCTTGCAACCACCGATAAAAACTTTGCCACTGCTAATGTTCTAGTGTTTGTCCGGTCTTCCAATAGGAAGCTGACATAGTGAGCCTCTGATTTTCCCAGGAAAGTTACCAGCAAAGGTAATATCAGTTCAGCCCTGGCTTGCTCATATTTTGCACAGTGCAACAAAATATGTTTTATGGAATCGATGTCTTGAGCACACGAGCAGAGTCTGTCTTTGTAGGGAACTCCTCTCAACCTGCCATCCAACACTGCAGAAGGAAAGACGTTTAGTCTGGCTTTGGTGAAAAGCCTTCCATAATCTGGTACTGTCAGGTTTTTAATGTAAGATGTTAACTTAAAGACATGCCCATATTGTACTCCTACTGCCAGCGGACCACAGACTGTGTGTGATCGAGACAGCAAGTCACTGTGTGCCTTTTCCCATTATTATTATTATTATTATTAACAACAACAACAACAATATAGAAACTTATTAATATTATTTAATAATAAAAATAAAAATAAAAGATTAGAATCTTCCCTATGCAGGACATTCGAAAACTCGAATTAGGGTTAATAATAATAATAATAATAATAGAAAATAGACAGCATCCAAAAGGCAGCATCCAATCCTTCCTAATTCGAGTTTTCGAATGTCCTGCATAGGGAAGAGTCTCATCGGCGCCGGAAGTGGGGACTTTCGCTACGTTACCCCTTTGGGTTCCGGGTCTTCCTGTTTCCCGTAGGGGCGCTCTGGGACTCCCCCGCTCTGTGGCGGCCGTGCGGCGCCGTCGACGACGCGGGGCGGCGCTTAGAGGTCCGCTCTGCCCGCCCCTGTCGCTGGCGTCGGAGGTCCCGGAAGCGTAGCCGGGGCTGTTGGCGATGATGGCGGAGAGTCCGGCTGCCGAGGAGGCGGCTGCGGCTGCGGTGCTGGCGGCGGCGCCGCCGTCGAGCGCGGGGCCGGGAGCTGGAGCGGGCGGCGGCGGCGGCGGGCCCGGGGTGTTCCTGCCGGCCGAGATCTGGGCGGTGGCGGGGCTGGGCTCGGCCGGGGCCGCATCCGGAGCGGGTGCGGGAGTCGGGGCTGGCGGGGCCTCGGTGCCCGGGATCCCCAGCTCGGCCGCCGCGGCTGCCGCGGCCGGGGTGCTCCTCTCGCACTCGACCTTCTGGGACCCCACCACCAGCGGTGACTGGGACGGCGAGAGGCCGAGCCCGGCTTGCCTGCTCCGCATCAAACGGTGAGAGACTTTCCGCTCCCCAGGCAAATGCCGGAACCTCCGACTTTCCAGATTTCTGCCCCCCAAGGTGTGGGTGGGGTAGTGTTCCTGAGCGTGTGCAGAGTGCGTAGTACGCGCCTTAATTCCCCGGGCATCTCCTCCTGTCTGTGCATACATCTGAGGGCGGAATGGGGCAGGGACATTTTTCCTTCTCCATCAACTCGCCCAGGAAAGATTTAACTGCCCTTTCTTGGCAGCGATTCAGCGTCTGCAAGGAATTCCCCATAAGCGAGGGTGGGGGACCGGAGGCCCTCTGGGTGGTGGTGTAACTCCCATCGGCCCCAGCCAGCATGGCCGGTGGTTAGGGATGATGGGAGTTGTAGTCCAACAACTGGAGGGGGGTATAGTGTGACAACTGGTGTGCCGTGGCCGGTATGCGGGTGCCGTAGTGGAGGGGAGTTGCACCTGTTGCATTTCCATATGGCTTGTAGCTCTTAAGGGAGTGGTGTTGTGCATCCGTTAAGCAAGAGCTTAGGGGTATAAACTCCCTATTACAACAGCCCAGGTAGATTTAAGATCGACAGTGGCTTTCACAGCCCTGAAGATGATATAACCTTATGCTCAAGCATCCCTGTAAGGAGGATATCCTAGATTGTTTCCACCCCAGGCTCAACTTCCTTGTTCTGTATCAGATTACAATTGGCATATAACATATTTAGAGCCATATATATATATATATATATATATATATATATATATATTGCTAGTGTGTAGCATCCAAGGATGAGACAACTCATTTTTAGAAGTTTCTTTGGAATTAGAATTATTTGGAATTGTTGTTTAAGGTCCCAAATTTTGGCTTTGGCTTTGCTGAAGTTGGCTTGCTTGGTTTACATGTGGTGGAAAGGTGTGAAGTTTTCTTTAGGCTGACTTCTTTCCAGCTCAGAGATCAGCCTCTCTCCTGCTGCTAACCATATAAACTTGGGGAGTGAGAGACATCCCAGTATCTCCCATTATGTCGCACAATTAACAGTGCATTGCAGTACATACTCACTTTATTTTATTTAGAACTTGGTCACAAGTTTAGGTTTACATTCATAATCAACAATAATGTAAAAAAAATAGTTTTGTAGTCATAATCAATAACATGATTAAAAATGTTCCTTTAGCCCACCGTGCTGTAAAGGATTTAGGGTTAAAGGGGCAATGGGACATTTGAAACATATAAAAATTGTGCAAGTTAAAAATAGCCCTGTTAAATCAGACCAAAGTGTTCTGTTCTCCTTATGGACAGCCAAGAAGCAGGACTGGCTCAATAGCATTCTTCCCCTCATAAGCCCCAGCAGCTAGTATTTTGAGCCGTGCTGCTACTGCAGGTATTGCAGCCATCATAACTAGGAGCCATTAATACCCTTGTCAGCCATGAATTTGCCTTACCCTCTTTTAAAGCACTCCAAATTGGTGACCACTCCTGCGTCTTGTGGGAACCAGTTCCGTAGTTCAGCGATGCCCTGTCTGTCTTGGTCTTGAATCTCCCACCACTCAGCCCCAGATTCTATCATCATGAAAGAGGGAGGAAAACATCTGCTCATTTTCTCCATAACTTAATACACCTCTATCATTTCCCCCTTACTTGCCTTCTTTCTAAACCAGACATGTCCAAAGTCTGTTTTGGGGGCCTAATCCAGCCCGCCTGTCGTTTTAATCCAGCCCCTGTGGCAGCCTATCTCCTGGGGTAAAATCCCAAAAAGGACGGCCCTCATGCATGTTCACTTCATCAAATCCGTCCCTCTTTGAAAAAAGTTTGCGCATCCCTGTTAAACTAACAAGTCCCAAATATTGTAATTCCTTGATTATTTGAGTTTTCCTTTACCTTTCCGAACTCTCTTTTTGAGGGGTGTTCAGCAAAACTGGACCCAGCTGAATACGATTGTTGTACCCTAGGTTTGTCAAAATGCCTGATGCAGGCAGTTTTATTTTGGATCCCTTTCCTAGCGAACCGTGATATGGAATTTGCCTTTTTCACAGCTGCTGCGCATGCTAAGTAATTCTCACTAGGCACCCATAGACGGTAAGCTCTTTGGCAAAGGCTGCTATCAGCAGCACGAAAATACGTCCGTAGCAGCAGCAGTTATTTTCCAGAAGGCTTTCCACCTTTGTGTTCCCTGTATCTTGCAACAGCCCTGAGAGGTAGTGTTGCCATCCCCATACAGCTGCTTTGGAATTGCTGTTATGGCCCAAGGACATAAGCTGTGTCCTTGGCAGGCGTGGAATTTGAATGCAGGCCTTGAAATGAACTTCTCTGTGACCTGGGTTACATTTGTTCAGTACTTAGCGTGCTGTTAATTAATGCTTTAACATGTTGTTATGAGAGTCTGTTCCATCTGCCCAGAAGATCCCTTCTGGGTATAGAGGAGAACGAGAAGGCCAGAATGCACTAGCAGTAAGAATTCTTTTAGCGTCCTCTCGGCTAACACTTTTGGATAATGTGAGGAACTGCAAGGGGAAGGAAAGTCCTCCATTGCAGTCAACAATATCTCCTTTGCGCAAACAATACTCTGTGTTGAATCGTTGCCATCTCCAGTCAGCACAACTAGGTGAGGCCTGCCTAGCAGATTCTGGAGATCTAGATCTTAGGTACACTATCAAGCAAGTGTTACTAGGCAGATGTTTCGGGTGCCCTGATACAAGGAGGCTTGTTTGAAAGCTGGGAAATAACTAGGGGTGGAGGGAGGGACAGTTTGGGTTTGTTCCTAGAGCTGAACGCAACCACTTCAGGAGCAGTTACGCCAGTTCCACGTTTAATCCCAGGAACAAAAGCCTTATTGTCAGTGGCAAACCAAAACGAAAGTGAACTTGCAGCAGCCTCGTTTCCCAGAAGTGTGCTAGGTCGCCTCCCTCCTCCTTCCTCCGCGGAGTGTGCTGTTTGTTATGTGCCAAAACAGGTGTTTGTGTTATGGGCCGAGGGCTGCAGTGAGCCTGAGAAGGACTGCAGTTGTTATAATGTGCTGTTGGCACAAATTATATGTACGGCAGGAGATGCCAATTCACCCTGCCTGCTCTTTAACAACTGTCTATTGTTCAGTGAGAAGAAGGAAGTGTGGTCTTCCCCGCCGCCCAGCTAACTTTGAGTCCGCAACCTCTGACTTTTGATGTAGGTGTGTTCTCGTTAAGCAGAGTTCAAACCAAGAACATTTTCTGTTGTGAGTGTACAGTCACGGGGGGAAAGGAAACTGCATCCTCTTTGAATTCTGTGTTTTTACATATGAAGACGTAATAGCAATCATCTGTTCCTTTAGCGGCTCTTAAAATTAGGTAAATACAACCTCAGATGAACAACGGCACATGGCATATTGCACTATTTCATGATTTATTTAACAGAAATAAAGCCAAAATGGAAGAGCCATGTGTGAAAAACTTAAGTTCACCTTATGATTCAATAGCTGTAAAAAGTTAAAGGTAAAGGGACCCCTGACCATTAGGTCCAGTCGCAGACGACTCTGGGGTTGCGGCGCTCATCTCGCTTTATTGGCTGAGGGAGCCGGCGTACAGCTTCCAGGTCATGTGGCCAGCATGACTAAGCCACTTCTGCCAAACCAGAGCAGCTCACGGAAACGCTGTTTACCTTCCTGCCGCAGTGGTACCTATTTATCTACTTGCACTTTGTGCTTTCAAACTGCTAGGTGGGCAGGAACAGGGACCGAGCAACGGGCGCTCGCCCCGTCGCGGGGATTCGAACTGCCGACCTTCCGATCAGCAAGCCCTAGGCTCTGTGGTTTAACCCACAGCGCCACCTGTGTCCCTTCACTAGCTTGTAGAACCACCAATAATGTGAAGCAATTGTTTCCTGTAGGACTTTATCTGTCTCTCACATGGTTGTGGAGAAATTTTGGCCCATTCATACTTGTTCAGTCTTTTTCTAATTGTCGTGAACCTTAACATTTAACATGCTAACTGGAGGGCCTGAGATGTACCATAACTTTTGGGTTTTTTGGCGATTTCTCTGAGCATTGCACGGTCTGACCTTGGCGTGAATTTGCTGGGACGTCCACTCCTGAGAAGATTGGCAACTGTCTTAAATAATCTTTTGAATAATCTTTCCCACTGTAGAATGATGGACTGAAAGTTGGTTGGAAATGGGCAGCAACACTTTCTTCTCTAAGAGCACTGTGTCATCTTTCATCCTTGGCACTGTGTTAAAACACACCTGAATGCTCCAGACAAGCAAACTGCTAAAATTTTGTCTTTTATAGAGGTGGGCACACTTGCTGATGATCAATTAAGCAAGGACATTTGATTAGCAACCCCTGTCTACTTAATCTCTTTATTGCTATGGAAGCTGTAATGGTGTACAGTGGTACCTCAGTTTAAGAACAACCCTGTTTACGAACTATTCAGTTTACGAACTCCACAAAACCGGAAGTAGTGTCCCGGTTTGCAAACTTTACCTCGGTCTAAGAACGGAAGCCGAATGGTGGAAGGGCACCAGCGGCGGGAGGCCTCATTAGGGAAAGTGCGCCTTGGTTTAAGAACAGACTTCCAGAACGGATTAAGTTCATAAACCAAGGTACCACTGTACTTAGTTTTTCACACATGATTTCTCCATTTTGGCTTTATTTCTGTTAAATAAATCATGACACGGTATAATATGACATGTGGTGTTGTTCATCAGAGGTTGCATTTACTTAATTTTAAGACCTAAGGAACAAATGATTGCTATTATGTCCTGATGTGTAAAAGCACATAATTCAAAGGGGGTGTACTTTCTTTTTCCCATGACTGTATGTGTCTGGTAAGAGTTTGAGGAAGCAGTTTCTCATAGGCCAGAGAGGGTGATGAAAATGTGTCTTTTCACGATTGAATTGCCCCTCCCTCCCTCTTCTGGTGTCCCAGCCTAAGCTGTGATATTCACAGTGTTTCAAAATCCCGGGCTTTCCCTTTTCTCTTCATTTCCTTTGATGGGCTATATTGTAATATGTGCTTGATTTGGAGCTGCCCATGTAATGTGCCATGCATTTGGAAGGTAATAAGTTGTGACATAGGAGGAAACGAATATGGATTAAAATGGGACAAAGGAGTGAGGAGGGCTGTGAAAAGCACAACACAACTTTATGGAGAGTCCTTTATCGGAGAGATCTTTATATTCGTTTTCAGCAGTCTTTTAAGATTGACCGCCTGCCTGAAGCCATGAGGAATAGAAACTTAGGTTCCCTTCTCTCTTTTTAAAAGCAGGGCTGTTTCTCAAGAATTCAGCAACAGGATTTGGGGATTGGGGTACAAAGCTGGAAGCTCCAGCAGTGTTTCTCAAACACTGTTGGAGGTCCCCAGCTGTTGTTGGACTACAACTCCCATCATTCCTAGCTAGCAGGGCCAGTGATCAGGGATGATGGGAGTTGTAGTAGTCCAACGACAGCAGGGGACCCAAGTTTGAGAAACGCTGCTCTAGAGAAACACTTGACTGAATAATACATTGCTGCTATTATTGTTTTTGTTTCCCAGAGATATCATGTCTATCTACAAGGAACCCCCTCCTGGAATGTTTGTAGTGCCTGACCCCCATGATATGACCAAGGTAGGTGGTATCTGAATGCCTTCCTCTGTCGTGTGTCCTCCCTGAAGGAGTTTCGTGCTGTTTTTAGGAGGGCTGGCATACTGAAGTTCACCTTGCTATGACTTGAAATTTCATTTACGGCAGCAGCCTGTGGGAAAGGGTAGCAGAGCGATTGCCACAGGAGAAATTCGGCAGAGTGAAGTTTGCACAAAGTATCTTCATCCTTAGGAAAATCTTTTCAATTCATGTTCTGCTCACCCTGATAAATGTGTTAGAAGGAGGGTTTGGGGTACCTTTTCAGAAGGGAGAAGGAAGCAATCTCCGGCTCTGTTTCTGATTTTTATTTTATTTTATTTTTTTAAAGTGTTTATTGATTTTCCAATTAAAACATCTAATTAACATATCAAATCAAATCCAACTAAAATAAAAAACTAAAATAAAATAAAGTCCAATTGTCTTCCAAATTGTAATAATTTTTGTTTTGGCTTCCCACGGTCTGAATTCTGAAGCGCTTTCAACATCTTAGTTCTGCCTCTCATCATCATCAATGTTTTCCATAATTCCATATCCGATTTTTTCCTCCACGTTTTGACTCTGTTTATGTGATCCTCATTCATGTCAGAAAACAGATACTTTTTTCCCTATGGAGTGCAGATTTGTCCGTATATTGTACTTTCTCAACTGTTTTTGTTTTTTCATCGCACCGCTTCATTTAATTGCATCCAAATTCAGAGTTCTGTCCAGCTCTTTGAGAATTGTTATTTTGGCAGCTCCCCAATCGTTAATCTTTCCCGTCCGGGTGTTATCAAAGAAACAGAGAGAAACCTCCTTCTGTTGATTTATTCTTAAGCATTCTGAATTTTAAGTAGGTCTGCCCCTGAGTCACAATATTTCACTGGCGTCCTCTTGGTATATCTGAGGGATCTGTTCTTTGTTTTAAAAAAAGTAGATCTCACATGCCTGAAGTTTGACCACATTGAGTGGCCATTTAGTTGAAGGTCAAATGAGGCCTCATTCATACAGATGATGCGGTATCCATCCTGGAACAGTTTTTATCACTCCAGACCACAGGTGGGGAAAGCTCCTCCATGAAAAGAAAGCCCATGTACGCCTGAGACCGGGCCTTGTGTTTCTTGTCTGCTGCTGTGGCCAAGTGGATAGGAAGCTATTCTGTGGGTTCAAAGTCCAGGAGTTGTATCTGTTGTTGCCCTTGTTGTGACTGGGGTTCTGGGGGGGGGGGGGTGTCCGTGCCAAAGGTAAGTGGGAACTTTTCTCGCCCTTGCTCCTGATGGTTCTCAGACTCATATCCTCCTCACCCCTTGCTCTGTGGAGAGAGCCACTGGGCGCTGCTGCTGTTTAATGGGTGCCTGACCTTGTGGGGCAAAACCACAAAACCAGTTGCTTTCGCAGTCTTCCACCTGTAGTGTGAAGAAGTGGTGTGCTCCAGAAATAATTTGGGCCTCCTCAACAGCTACCTGTGTGAACTGAGCTTGATTCTTGAACCTGAGAGGGCAGTGAATTTTCCCTAATGCTTTGTAGAGGATCTCTCTTCTCCCCCCCCCCCCTTAACTCTCTTAGCGGCCGGCTTGCGTCCCGCGCAGGCTCTGCCGACGTTGCACCCAGTTGGAATTTTTTGCGCGAGCTGGGCTTTTCTCTTGCAGATTCATGCGTTGATCACAGGCCCCTTTGACACGCCTTACGAAGGGGGTTTCTTCTTGTTCCTGTTTCGCTGTCCTCCAGATTATCCCATCCATCCGCCGCGGGTCAAACTGATGACAACCGGGAATAACACAGTGAGGTTTAACCCTAACTTCTACCGCAATGGGAAGGTCTGCCTCAGTATTCTAGGGTAAGGAGCTGAGCAGCCTGAGCTGCTTCGGGGAGGTCCACACTTCTGCATGCAATTATCATGTCGATGAAACGTGTGTGTGTGTTTGTTTCTGTTCAGAGCCAGGTAGGTTGATGATGATCATCTTGCGGGAACAAGAGGGGCAGGCTTTTTCACTGGTAGCTCCCCTTGCTACAATATGGGAGGCCCCCAAAGCTATTGCCACTCCGCCAGCTTTTGAAGTCACACCTGTTTAGACAAGTATTTCCCTGCTCTTCCTAACTTGGATCTCCCAATTTGATTGTTTTTAGCTGTGACGCATTTTGAAATGGGCTTCCTCATTTATATATATGTTTCAATGCTGTTGTTATGCTATGACTAGCTCGTATTCTTTTACGGTTGGCTTCATTCTTCTTGTTTTGCTGTTGTCTTTTATTTTTTGTGAACCACGCTAGTATTTC
Organism: Podarcis tiliguerta; assembly: GCF_965153285.1. NCBI lineage: Eukaryota > Metazoa > Chordata > Lepidosauria > Squamata > Lacertidae > Podarcis > Podarcis tiliguerta. The sequence continues at coordinate 20,592,256 of NC_139546.1, read as the reverse complement.
TTCTTAAAATGCGAGGCTTCGAATTAATTATATTCCTATCATCATCATCATTTCCAAGGCAGGGCACACTGGGACACATGCTTGTCTGGGCAGAGGGGTCTACTTGGTAGTGCTCCCCGCCCTGTGGAACGCCCTCCCACCAGATGTCAAGGAAATAAACAACTATCTGACTTTTAGAAGACATCTGAAGGCAGCCCTGTTTAGTGGCTGGCTGCCTTCAGATGGCATAGAACAGGGATGTCCAATAGGTCGATTGCGATCTACTGTTAGATCCCCAGGAGGTTTTTGTCGACCGCGGTCGATCGCTGGGTCCCTTTCCTTAGCGTTGGTAAAACAGAATCCGGCCCCGCCTTCCATTGTTGCACGATCTGCAGAACGGAAGACTGAGCTTACTCAGTGAAGCTGATTGTTTTCCCAGCGATCTGTTGTTGAGAGGCTGTTCCCCTTTCTCCCTGAAAACGGTCAGCAGCTTAGCCTTGAACTCCCCAAAAACGTGGCTTTCCTCCTCCCGTTAAAAAAAGCTTAACCACTTTAACCTGAACCCTCCGAAAACGGGGCTAGATCACTGCCAGTTTTGAATTCTGTGAGTAGATTGCAGTCTCTTGGGAGTTGGCCACCCCGGCATAGATCATTTGAGCATCTCTGGACATTGAAAGGAGTCTCTGCCATCAGCCAGATGCGCGAGAAAGTCATGCACATGGTTGACAGTGCTTCCTGTAACATCCAGAGCTTCTGTTCATTTGGCTCAGCTATCAGCAGCATTTAGTTTTCCTTTCTATATTTGCATGGGTTTTTTGTTGGGGGGGGGGAAGGTTGGTTTCAAATAGCATTACATTTTCAGAAACCACAAAGCATTCTCTTGAAAGTTTGGGGCGTTGCTTTTTCCTGCTGATCCTGTGTGGTCTTCATTTCCAGCCCTCCAGCTGAGAGCTCTTCAAATCAAAGTACGACAGGAAGCGGCCATAGTTGCAGATTTTATACTCTGCCCAGTCACTTGTGCCCTTCGGCCTGTTTCTGTTCGCAATGGCCAGAGGTTGACAGGCCCCTTGCTTGCGTCATGCATCGTGGGGGCAGAGCCGGTTTGGGTGGTTTTCTGCCTCTGACTTGGTTCAAAAGATGGTGCTTGAAAAAGAAAATGACGGGAGCTGAATGGAGCTGCTGTATTCAACATCCTTAAGAAAGTTAGATCGGGAATAGAAAATGACCGTCTATGGCAGGCTTCCTCAACATTGGCCCTCCAGAAGTTTTTAGCCTACAACTCCCATGATCCCTAGCTAGCAGGACCAGTGGTTAGGGATGATGGGAATTGTAGTCTCAAAAACATCTGGAGGGCCGAGGTTGAGGAAGCCTGGTCTATGGCAGGCATAGGCAAAGTCGGCCCTCGAGATGTTCTGGGACTACAGCTCCCATCGTCCCTGACCACTGGTCCCGTTAGCTAGGGATGATGGGAGTTGTAGTCCCAAAACATCTCGAGGGCCGAGTCTGCCTATGCCTGGTCTATGGGCTTCCAGGCTTGAGAAACAGCATCATTTTGTATATCCCATTGTAGTCTTTCTCAACTTGATGCTTGGCAGACGTTGGGCCTTAACTCCTACCATCACTGACAATCTGCTGCGTTGACTGGGGCTGGTAGAATTGCAGTCCAAAGCGCCTGGGCAACACCAGTTTGGAGAAAGCTAACATGACTCAAGCATGAAGATTATGATCTTCCCTAGTAATACTGTCTTGTGGACGAGCTTCAAAGTAACAAAACATGTATAGAGAGGAGGAATTGGGTATCCCACAGCTAAGCAGGGTGGATTTGATTTAAATCAAATCGATTTAAATCACTAGTAGGTAAGACTTGATTTAAATCATTCTTTGACAGACTCATTCTTACTGATATAATCTTAATATTTACAACCAGAGGAAGGTTCCATTTTTGGAATAATAAATTTTCAGAGTAGGGTTTTTTTTTTACAGTTCTATCAAATATTACTGATTTCGTTATACTATTAGAGATACATAGACAGATAATTATGAAATTATTGTGAGGTTTAATAAGTTAACTGTTTACATTTGGACAAGTTTTCTGCTGTACTTTATTGGAAGGAGAAAAATAATCATTTCCTTAATACTAATTTAAACAATTTATGTAACAAAAACAGTATAGCATATGTATCCATGTTTGTCAACTGATGTGGTTAAACAGTTTAAAAAACAAACAAACAACTTAGACTGAGTTTTAGCACACATTAAAAACTTAAAACAAATCCTTATTTCCTGATGAGTAGCCTTTGAACTATAATGTAACTTAAATAGAAAAGTAACTTTAGAAAGATTTTTCCTCCAAAAGCAATTTATTTTTAAAATCCTATTTAAATTTTTTTAAAAAAATCTGGTTTAAATAAAAAAAAATCCTGTTTAAATTTTAAAAATCTTACTTTTTAATTTTTATTTTAAAAAATCATTGATTTTTATCCACCCTGCAGTTAAAGCATTCTTTTCTTTGTAGGTTCACTAATGTTCAGACATGGCCTTGGGCAAGTAAACCAGATTTACTTGCTACTCTTTGTCTGTTAGCCACAAGTGATTTTTAGGATATATATGGATTTGGAACCTTTTAGGATCTAATTGGATTCGGGGACGCAAGCAAGCACCTTTTACATGTTACTTGGGAAAAATCAGGAAGACCCTCTTGCACCGGCACCCTGAAAAAGCAAGGGACAGGGACACCGTGCTATGCAACTTCATTATCCTGTTTTGTGTTTCTGGATTTTTATTTCCTGTTTTCATAGTGGAGCTTTTTGCCCTTCATCTCTGGACAGTGGGAATGCTCCAAATAGAATTCCTCAGATATTTCACACAGCTTCTACGAACTGAGGTGTAGACACAGTGTGTAGCTGGTGCTCTGAAAGAAGATGACGATGCCAAGAAACAATGGAATTTCCGACTTGTTTATCACAGACGTTTGCTTGATTGCCATGATTTATTCTGTTTCTCTTAATTACGGAGACTTGCCAAGGAGATGCGTGGGGTGTTGATGCCTTGAGCCCTGGCCCCTGGGAATCCTGCCCCCTTGTCCCCCTCGCTCCCCTAATCAGCCAGCTCCCAAGGTTTCAGAATTCCAGTACGTTTGATAAGAGCTAGACATCTAAACAGAAAAGGAATGTGAATACTTAGGAGGCTGAATTCTCCCCTCACTGCCAGACTATGTGTGTGAGACTGAATGCATACAACCCTCAATTCAGATTGTATACTGGAAAGATGCATAAAAGTTTGGAATGGTTTAATCACAAAACAGTAATTATCCATCTTCATAACATGTGTGTGTGCGCGCAAACGTTTTCACAACTACCTTCAAAACAAATACAGTCGAACCTTCGTTTACGTAACCCTCTGGTTACATAAACTTTGGGGTGTGCGTGCGGCAAACCCGGAAGTATTTTACTGGGTTTTGCCCCCACGCACATGCACAGGTTACAGAAACCTTGGGATCCGACCGGACCTCCAGAACGGATCCCATCTGCAACCGGAGGTACCACTGTACATTGTTTCATAAAATGACTTCCTACCTTCACCTCCACAGTGCTTTTACTCAAACCTTTTTTTCTACCGCATTACATCTTTTTATCTATTGCCAAAAAGTTTCTCGTGTTACAATTACTTTGCTGTCTATCTGCTGCTGCTTTTATCTCGAATCCTGCCTGCAATTTCATTTATACCTATACAATTTATCTGCTACATGTGTCACAGAATTGGGCTTTTCTATCTTCTTTGCTTGTTTAGTGGTTCTTGCCATTACGTCTTCGATTTTTTTCCCCACCACCCTGAGGCCTGGAAACTGTTTGGTGGTTTTTTACTACCTACCTTACCTACACTGGAAACTGTCTTTTTTTACTACCTACCTACCTACACACACACACACACACACAGCTAGGCCTCTCACAAGTTACAAATCGAAATACATTGAAAGCCACACATCATCCACTCCACTTTACAGAATTGTGTTTGTTTGGCTGTGTGAAAATAAACTCCCGTTTCTTGCTGTCCGGCAGTACGTGGACTGGTCCAGCCTGGAGTCCTGCCCAGAGCATCTCTTCGGTCCTGATATCTATACAGTCCCTGATGACTGAGAACCCTTATCACAACGAGCCTGGCTTTGAGCAGGTAAGTAGCCGGAATTGTGGATTAGTGCCCACTTTACGGAGCTCTTGGTTACAGGGACAGGGAAGTGGCTGTCCTGTAACAAACGGCTCTCTTAGAAACGGGAATGTCAGCAGAGCAATAAGACCCATTGAGGTTCGATCTCCAACCCCTACATCCTTTTAAGAAGACCCTCCCGATTCAGAGGTTCGGCATGTTGCTGCAGGTGGGGCCTGCTTCCCTATTGTGTTAAAACAGCTGACTGCCTTGGGACAGAGTGGAAAGGAAGAATGCCTTGAGCAGCCCTGGGTAACTCCATATGCTGCAGTCCGTATGCACATATTCGCAGCTTGTCTGCAGAGCAAGACCATGCATGGAACCTCTTTGGGATCTTTCATGGACCATAGCTCTGTTTGAAATAGGATCGTCAATCCACTTTTATCAGCGACTGGCCAGTGTTTCCAATGGGTAATGTCAGCCATACTAATTGGAGGCATTCCCAGTCTCTCTCCCACCCCCACCCCCGACAAGACCAAAGTTGTGGGCCATGTGTCTTGAACTTCGTAAAAGGTGACTTTTGTTTTTGGCCACCGATCTCTTGCAGGAAAGACATCCGGGAGACAGTAAAAATTACAACGAGTGTATTCGGCACGAGACTATCAGGGTCGCTGTGTGTGACATGCTAGAAGGAAAATGCCCTTGTCCGGAGCCTTTACGGTATGTTTGGCAGTCTCAGTCCATGGGTTTCAGGCATTTAGCATGGGGAAGGAGAGAGGGAGGAACCCCTTAGTCAGACTTCCTGTGAGGTTTGGAGTTTACAGGGTTAACAGCTCTGTGTGTGCCCTGCATCTGGGGAGTTGTTTTTCTCTACATCCGGGAAAAGCTGAGTCCTTTGTCTGTGAGTTACTTTCACTTTCTTGCCGAGAGACGCAGAGACACCATGCCTGCTGTCTCCAATGGTCTGTTTATTATTTTATAGTTCTGATGTAAATAAGGCTGTTAGATTAGAGGAACAACAGCGTGTGGACTCTCTCTTCTTTAGAGAGCCAGTGTGGTGTAGTGGTTAAGAGTGGTAGTCTCGTAATCTGGGGAACCGGGTTCATGTCTCCGCTCCTCCACATGCAGCTGCTGGGTGACCTTGGGCTAGTCACAGTTCTTTGAAGTCTCTCAGCCCCACTCACCTCACAGATGTTTGTTGTGGGGGAGGAAGGGAAAGGAGAATGTTAGCCGCTTTGAGACTCCTGAAGGGGAGTGAAAGGCGGGATATCAAATCCAAACTCTTCCTCAAGCTCACTCACACCAGAAGCACGCGCTGTGCTGCTCTGCTGCAAGTCCGGGAATTCTGTTGCTGTGGAAACGCACCGGACCCGAACACCCCCCCCCCCCCGCACACACACACTTAGAAAAACTGTTTGCCAGCATGAAACCCATGACTCGGCATTCAAGCACCTTCATCCATTCATTCCTCCAGCTGCATGTTCGTTGTCCGCATTCTGTTCCTTCCACTCCAGATTACCAACATGTGTCTTGTTAACTCAGATCTTTTGCTGGGGTTATTTGTGCAAGCAACGCAAACTGCAGTACAGTTGGACCTTGGTTCACAAAAGGAATCCATTCCGGAAGTCTGTTTGACTTCTGAAAACGTTTGAAAACCAAGGCGCGGCTTCTGATTGGCTGCAGGAGCTTCCTGCACCCAATCAGAAGCCGCGTCGGATGTTCGGGTTCCAGAGAGCATTTGCAAAAAGGAACACCCACTTCCGGGTTTGCGGTGTTGGGGAGCCAAAACGTCCGAGTCGCAAGGCATTCGACAACCAAGGTACAATTGTATTCATGGCTCCATAGAAGCCCTCCCTGCTGCCCGCCTCTTAAGGTTCTTGTTTTTTATAGTATTTTGGTCCGCAGGTCATGCTTGAGGGAGGGAACCAAAGTGTGTTCCACTGTGGGGAAATGTTAACTGTTGTGGTTGTTTTTAAGAAATGTACACATGACAAACTAATTTTCAGGAGCATGAACTATGGCAGTAGCCCTTTTGTTATAAACCACCTGTCACATCCTTGCTCTGCGGCCTTACGGTTCGTTTTGCTTGCTAGGGGTGTCATGGAAAAGTCCTTCATGGAGTATTATGATTTCTACGAAGGGGTATGCAAAGAGCGGCTTCACCTCCAAGGACAGACAATGCAGGTAAGGATCAGATGTCTATGACTGAAGGCAGCCTCCTTGTTTTTGTTTAGATTGTCATATTTCCTTCCCTCTTGAGAAGTGGGCTCGTTTGCTCAGCTGAGGGTTTTCCCAAAGGGCATATTGAAAACCTGAGGTATGGGGGACAAATTAGGAGAAATGACCAATTGCTGGCATTTCTGAAGCACCAGGAACTAGCTGGAAGCATATTGTGGGATGCGGGTGGCGCTGTGGTCTAAACCACTGAGCCCCTTGGGCTTGCAGATTGGAAAGTTGGCGGTTCAGATCCTTGTGACGGAGTGAGCTCCCGTTACTCTGTCCCAGCTCTTGCCAACCTAGCAGTTCAAAAGCACGCCAGTGGAAGTAGATAAATAGGTACCACTGCGGCAGGAAGGTAAACGGTGTTTCCATGCACTCTGGCTTCCATCACGGTGTTCTGTTGCTCCAGAAGCAGTTCAGTCATGCTGGCCACATGACTCGGAAAGCTGTTTGTGGACAAACGCCGGCTCCCTTGGCCTGAAAGCGAGATGAGCGCCGCAACCCCATAGTCGCCTTTGACTGGACTTAACCGTCCAGGGGTCCTTTACCTTTCACCTTTTTTATATTAACATGAGCAGGATGTTGGAACGAGGGGGTGAGAGGTAGGAGACTTGAATAGATCCTGGTTATTGGGAAAAGAGCATCCAACAAGGGGATGGGGATGAAAGATGTTAAATTCTCTAATCCGGGAAGTGAGTTTCCATGGCTGCTAGCCCTGATGGCTGTGCTCTGCTTCCACAATCAGAGGCATTGATGCTTCTCAATACCAGTTCCTGGAAACTACAGGAGGGGAGAGGGCTCTTGTGCCCGGGTCCTGCTTGACAATTTCCCACAGGCATCTGGTTGGCTACTGTGCGAACAGGATGCTGGACTAGATGGGCCATTGGCCTAATTCAGCAGGTTCCTCTCAGGCTATAGATTTCAATATACAGTGGTACCTCGGGTTACAGACACTTCAGGTTACAGACACTTCAGGTTACAGACTCAGCTAACCCAGAAATAGTACCTCGGGTTAAGAACTTTGCTTCAGGATGAGAACAGAAATTGCGCGGTGGCAGCACAGCAGCAGCGGGAGGCCCCATTAGCTAAAGTGGTGCTTCAGGTTAAGAACAGTTTCAGGTTAAGAACAAACCTCCAGAATGAATTAAGTTCTTAACCCGAGGTACCACTGTAATAGGAAGCTATTTTCCCTTTACAGAATGTCATTTTTCTCAACTGAAGCACATGTTGCAGTCTGATTTGCTAGACTTGGGTTTCCAATCTGATCCAGCAGTAGTTCCCCTGTTCCTCTTGTGGCTTCAGGGTTGTTTAAAAAAACTCGCTGCTTAGAATAATATTGATCTTGTCAAGCGTCTGTGACTTGAACTGGTTACAGAAGGCCTTGGCCACCCTGTTTCCAGTCCATGTGCCAAGTAACCCTGGCAGATCTTGATGCAACTTGTTTTCATCCCGATCAGACAGTTTAACGAACTCAAGAAAATGTTCAAATGCTCTTTCCCTAAAAAGCCTGAAGCCTTTCTGCTAGGCATTATGGGCAATGAAATTCCAAAAAAGCTCAGGAGAGTCTTTATGTATGCTACAGTTGCTGCCAGAATTTTAGTCGCAAAAGGTTGGAAGGGAGAAGACACCCCATCCAAATTAGATTGGCAAAATAATTTAAGAGAGCACGCTGAATTGGCGAGACTATCACCAAGGCTACGAGATGTTACAGATGAAAAATTTATCAGAGAGTAGGGCATATATATGGGATGCGGGTGGTGCTGTGGGTTAAACCACAGAGCCTAGGACTTGCCGATCAGAAGGTCGGCAGTTTGAATTCCCGCGACGGGGTGAGCTCCCGTTGCTCGGCCCCTTCTCCTGCCAACCTAGCAGTTCGAAAGCACCTCAAAGTGCAAGTAGATAAATAGGTACCGCTCCGGCGGGAAGGTAAACGGCGTTTCCGTGCCCTGCTCTGTTTCGCCAGAAGCGGCTTAGGCATGCTGGCCACATGACCCGGAAGCTGTACACTGGCTCCCTCGGCCAATAAAGCGAGATGAGCGCCGCAACCCCAGAGTCGGTCACGACTGGACCTAATGGTCAGGGGTCCCTTTACCTTTACCTTTAGGGCATGTATATAGAATTTTTGTAAAAGAACATTGTCAAAATATTAATCCGTTGGCAGGTTTCGATTGACTTCTGGGTACAAATAGGATAAGTTTATGAAATTTAAAGTAAGTGAAATAACAGGGAGAAAATAAAGATAAGTGCGTAATCAAGGAATTTAATCTGGGAACTTAATGGGAAGATCGGAGGTCATGTTAAACTTAATTACAATATGATGTACAAAACAAGTATCAAGAAAAGAATAATTGTGTTTTTTATCTTGTCTTTAACATCTACTGATTATTTCTGTTATACAGTTTTCAACCAATAAAGCATTTTATTTTTTTTAAGTCATTTTCATCCCTTCTCCTCTCCTCTCGCAGGATCCCTTTGGCGAGAAGCGAGGGCACTTTGACTACCAGTCCCTTCTGCTGCGTTTGCAAGGAATTCGCCTGAAAGTCCAGGAGAAACACCAGCAGGAGAACCCAGACATAGACTCAGAAAGCAGCTCCTCTGAGACAGAGACAGACACTCAAGGGAGCATTAAGGCTTAGGTGCCTCCCACCCGATCGCTTGGGAACCCAAGACGTAGGGGTGGGATCTTCTGACTCCAGGCACTGCGGAGGAACCCCGGAGAGACCCAAGAACCAGTCCGGTTCTAGAGCGGGGAGAACCTGAGCTGAGCAGCACCCCTTCATTGCCTCCTCCAGTGCTCTGGCACACGCTGTTTAAAACAAACGAGGATTTGATGCTAAAAGTGAACCGGGCTCGTGACAAGCTGTCTTTTGAAAGTGGCTCTTTCTCTGCTGGGGACCCGTGAGCAAAAATGGCATAAAGGCATTCTGGAAGAACCCATGACGGGTTGGTTTCTGTCCTCCCCATGTTTCTAAAAGAGCAGGAGGTAGAGCTTGCCTCTACGCCCCGCCGTCTTTTGTTTCAAAACATGCCGCATATACCCTCAGCGCCTCCCTCCCAGCATTCCCATAAAGGGATGGACTCCCAGCTCTACCAAGTCCTGTAAAAGCACCTTTGACCATTTAAATAATCCAGCCCTGTTTTCATATTCACTCTGTTTCAGTTTCCCAGTTGGGTTGGTGTTGCCTGTCCTAGACAGACCAAAGAGGAGGAACTTTGGCCGACAACGAAAAAGCAGTTTCCAAAGCTTTACTCAACTCTAGAGCTCCTTTTGAATAACCCCTCCCCAAATTCGGAATCCAGGCAGGAAAGAAGGAAGAGACAAACTGGGAGAGATCCTAAATTGTTAATGTGTCAGCCTTGTGAGCAACCCAGCCAGCGGCCTTCAAAAGGCGAAGTTGAGCAGATTTCATGGCCAGTGTTTTTGTTTTTATTTTTTGTGATCCTTGGGAAGGAGTCATCATTTTGGCAGTTCATTTCCTGCAAGCGGCATATAATTATTATTTTTTTGGAAGGTACAGTATTAGAATTTAGTGAAGACAGGTGATTCTATGCAGCCATTGATTTTGTTTCAAGAGAGAGAGAGATAGCAAATATAAATTAACGGAGCACCAGGAGAGAAAAGCAATGCTAATCTTAAGCTTTGGCAGTGCAATAGCAGACTTCTCTGTTCAAAGCAACTCAGATCCGCAGCTTTGGGGGGCAGAGTTAGGAGTTCAGTGATGTAGAGGAGGATGCAAACTAATGGAAGGACAGCAATAAGCATCAGTCCAAGTTGGACAGAAGGCCAGGGGAGGAAACCAGCTGTTGAGATCTGTCGAAGGATTGGCTCTCGTTTTTTGTCAGGAGCCTCTATTGAAACCGAAGCAAAGTTGCATATGTGTAAGTCTGCCGAATCTGCCGTAACTCCCTTCTCTCCGAATCACTTCGTCGTGCTATAGACTGAGAAGCACATGCCTTTTGAGGATTGAATTGTGGGAGAACGTCTGGCCACCCTCCCAGCTGGCAAAGTGTTTTATTTTATTTTTTACTTTTGAAAGTTCAAGCTGGTTTCTACATAGAAAGGCTCAGAAGCCTTGTGAGCACCTTCCCCTTGCTTTTTTACCCTTCTTCTTTTAGAGACCCTTTAAGACTTTTTTTTTTAATGGGGGGGGGGGGAGCTCCTGACCTACAGATGCACACCCAGATCAAAAACTTGGCAGGGGGAGGTGAGCAGATGCTAAAAGTGGCCAGGCCAGTAGGATGCGTTTCACTCAATAGGTCCAATCCCAGCTGTAGGAACCATGCAAATCCTACCTGGCCTCTGAAAGGAAGTTCATGTGTGATTATAGGCAGTTTATCTGCAAGCACAACACCAGCCTTGCAGCTACTCCTGCCTCTCCCATGTAGAGTACGATGTGCTGCTGCTTAAAACTAAAAGTAACCCCCCCCCCATACCTGCTTTTTGGAGTGGAATGCCATTTTTTCCACTTCTCTCCCACCCGCAAGGAGACAAGACTCTCCCAAGGGTTACGAATTGCCGGTGGAATCAAAAGCTTTGTAATGCAAGTTTGCATTTAGATGCCTTTTGGAGGGGGACCTCGTGAGGACGAAGGCAATCTTATCATGTTTGTGTTGATCTCATTGGGTGCAATCCAGCAAAACGAAAACAGAAATCAGTCGTGCTTCACCTCCACTGAAATCAAAGGGACTTGAGTGCACACTTAACGTTTTAAGTCTCACAGAAATCAGTAGGACCTAGGTAGGACTTCTATTCTCCGAACTCTGCCAATTGTGTAAGTTTGGCGTTCCCCCCAGTCTATAGTCACCAGGACCAGAGGTGTTCTCAAATCAGAGCACCCGTTACTTCAAGAGACCTTAGTTCCAGATGCATGTTGGCTGTCGAACCCTTGCATTACATTTCTTTTAAGAGACAAAACGAAAAGAAAACATGAAAATGCCTTATGTGGTTATTTCTTTTTCACACGGCTCGCATGTGGATGTAAGAAAACAAAACAAAACAAAATATGGTTTTCTAGCTGCCCATAGTCATCTGTTTTCTGAATGTTTTCCATTTCAAAAGTGACAATCCTAGATGACTGATCTAGACAAAATGTTTAGTGACGAGACTTTTAGGCCTAACAAGCTAAACACACTCGAATGCACAAGGGTCTTAAGAAAAATAATGAATCCTTGTTTATATACAATTGTACATAATTTTTTTTTTGGTGCAATAAAGTTTGTTTTGGCAGGATCCGAGGTTCTTCTTTGTCCTGGATTGGTAAAACAGCGGGGAATACCCAAAAAGGGGGTCTTGTTTTCATAAGCAGCTTACATCAGGGATGTATTCCCTTTTGGTGAAACTTCCAGGCCCCACACATGCCATTGGTTGGTGGGACCAGTGGCAAAGGGGGCGGGGAGCAATGATTGCTGTACTTCCAAAAGAATAAATCAAAGGTTTATGCACACACCTTTCTCCCGGTGTTAGGTAAAGGAACCCTGACCATTAGGTCCAGTCGTGACTGACTTGGAGGTTGTGGCGCTCAGCTCGCTTTATTGGCCGAGGGAGCTGGTGTTTGTCCGCAGACAGCTTCCAGGTCATGTGGCCAGCATGACTAAGCCGCTTCTGGCAAACCAGAGCAGCACACGGAAACGCCATTTACCTTCTCGCCGGAGCGGTACCTACCGTATTTTTTGCTCTATAAGACTCACTTTTTCCCTCCTAAAAAGTAAGGGGAAATGTGTGTGCGTCTTATGGAGCGAATGCAGGCTGTGCAGCCATCCCAGAAGCCAGAACAGCAAGAGGGATTGCTGCTTTCACTGCACAGCGATCCCTCTTGCTGTTCTAGCTTCTGAGATTCAGAATATTTTTTTTCTTGTTTTCCTCCTCCAAAAATTAGGTGCGTCTTGTCGTCTGGTGCGTCTTATAGAGCGAAAAATACGGTATTTATCTACTTGCACATGACATGCTTTCGAACTGCTAGGTTGGCAGGAGTCTCCCGGTGTTAGAAACTCATAAATATAAGCCAGGGGCCAAATGGCTCCTTAAACCAAGGTTGTAGTCACCAAAACAGAATGTCTAGTTGCCATTTTGGGGCAAGACGGTTCTAAAGTCATCTTTTGCAAATGATAGGCTGACTGGGCTTGGTTATTTTATATATATATATATATATATATATATATGCTTTCGTAGATTTTCACGGGTACAGGAATGCAGGTTTTGGTGTCCTCGGGTGTCTTCCCGTGTAAAAGTTGGGGTGTCTAGGCGACGTTTCGACGAGGTCTCACTCGTCATCTTCAGGCTGGTGCTTTCGGCTTCTTGTTACTGGAACAGAGCAGGATCTCAGTGTTTGAGTTCCTATAAATACTGTTGAGGAGGTGTGGTGTATAGCCTCCAATGTTCTGGGCAGAGAGGAGGTTCCCAGGCTAGTGTGCCTTTTCTTCTTTTGTTCCTTAATTACTTGAGGGATATCTTGAGTGATTTCTTGAGTGATTTCTTGAATCCCACTTAGGTGGGTCATTAGGTGTGGATTAGTTGCTAAAGCCTTCGTGTCTTGAACTCTTGAACTTTGTGAAGAGTTTTTCTGAGAAGATGGCTGTACTGCACTTGGTTGTGCTCTGGCTTGGCTTCGTGTATAGGGGCGAGCTGTGGTTTTGTGGCCTGTGCCAGCCAGATCTGTGTAGGGATTGCAGGGGGGTGCAGCATCCGGAGGTGCCACCCTGGTTTGGCTACTGGATGGTGTCTGTAATTTATCTGTGGAGAGGGTCTGGGTTTGGGTCTGGTGTGGTTGATTGGTGATGGCGTTCTGTGTGCCTCTGGATCTGGTGTCAGATTTTGTGGGGAGGGCTAATTTCCAGATGTCTGGCAAGCGGGATGTGTCGTCACGCTTGTTCATGTTGTGAGGGTGTTTCTCTATCTCGATGGCTTCCATGATTATTCTCTTGTGGTGATGTTCCATGTTAAAGAGCAATTTGGAATCTGCAAAATTAATTTCGTGTCCTGTTTCTTTCATGTGTTGGAAAAGAGAGGAAGTTTTTTCTTCTTTTTTGACGGCATTCTTGTGTTCTGCGATCCGTGCATTTATTCGTCTGTTTGTTTGTCCAATAATCATGGAATAATCATGGAAGCCATCGAGATAGAGAAACACCCTCACAACATGAACAAGCGTGACGACACATCCCGCTTGCCAGACATCTGGAAATTAGCCCTCCCCACAAAATCTGACACCAGATCCAGAGGCACACAGAACGCCATCACCAATCAACCACACCAGACCCAAACCCAGACCCTCTCCACAGATAAATTACAGACACCATCCAGTAGCCAAACCAGGGTGGCACCTCCGGATGCTGCACCCCCCTGCAATCCCTACACAGATCTGGCTGGCACAGGCCACAAAACCACAGCTCGCCCCTATACACGAAGCCAAGCCAGAGCACAACCAAGTGCAGTACAGCCATCTTCTCAGAAAAACTCTTCACAAAGTTCAAGAGTTCAAGACACGAAGGCTTTAGCAACTAATCCACACCTAATGACCCACCTAAGTGGGATTCAAGAAATCACTCAAGAAATCACTCAAGATATCCCTCAAGTAATTAAGGAACAAAAGAAGAAAAGGCACACTAGCCTGGGAACCTCCTCTCTGCCCAGAACATTGGAGGCTATACACCACACCTCCTCAACAGTATTTATAGGAACTCAAACACTGAGATCCTGCTCTGTTCCAGTAACAAGAAGCCGAAAGCACCAGCCTGAAGATGACGAGTGAGACCTCGTCGAAACGTCGCCTAGACACCCCAACTTTTACACGGGAAGACACCCGAGGACACCAAAACCTGCATATATATATATATATATATATATATATATAATTTTATTACTATACCGCCCTATACCCGAAGGCTAGTTCAGGTGATAACCTTGAGCTAAATGAAGAACTTTGAAAACTTACAAGAAGAAAAGTCAATTGATTCTGCGACAATCCACATATATATTGGCCTATTCCTGCATTTCCCCCCCTTTCCGGGTCATGTGTCCAGCATGACTAAAGCGCTTCCGGTGCAACGGGACCGTGATGGAAACCAGAGCACACAGAAACTCCGTTTACCTTCCCGCCATAGTGGTACCTATTTACTTGCACTTTGACGTGCTTTCGAACTGCTAGGTTGGCAGGAGCTGGGACAGAGCAACGGTAGCTCACTCCGTCACGGGGATTCGAACCGCCAACCTTCTGATCGGCAAGCCCAAGAGGCTCAGTGGTTTAGACCACAGTGCCACACGCATCCCTTTACAGTGGGGTACTAATAGTTCAAAGTGCAGCTTTGAAGCAGGAGTAGGTAAAATGCCAGGCTGCACCTGCAGTACTGGCACCTTTTTTCCCTAGAAGAAAAGCACTGGTTAAATGTTTGGAACTTACAGTAACAACTTCATGGCGAGTACCGCCACCATTTTTTCTTTTAAGAAAAGCACAATACAGTGTTTAGGAGTGTCAGAGGCCCACGTTCAAATTGCCACTCAGATGTGCAACCCACCCGGGTGACTTGGCCCACCTGGTTTCTCAAACTGACTTTTTACCTTACAAGACTGTCCTGAGGACACAATGGAGAAAAGCAGGATATCTGCTGCTATGATATCCAAGCAGACACCCAAACCATCTCATGGGAGGGTTTGACCAGCTGCCTAGAACTGCTGAACTTGAGGCCAAGTCACCCAGGGAGACTGCATAAGCATTTCTGCCCAAGTCAGGTCTGTGGTGGATGTTGCTTACCACAATCTATGGCTCAGGATCCCCTCTGCATATGTGAGCAGCCGGCAGTTTTCTGTAAGCTGCCTTAAGGTGATTTTTGTGAAGTTACCGGAGGCAGTTCCTCCTCACTTGCTAAGAAAAGCAAATCCGACCTGTGGAAATGACTCCTTTGCTCTGCTGACTCATATGCTTGATCTAAATGAGCAAGTACACCCACGGGTGGTTTTTATACCTGTAACCACAAAGCCTAAGGTGGAATCTTGGCCCTAGGTGTTTCTCTGCGTAAGTGGATGAAAGAGCTCTTCAAATGCCCAGTGAGATTTTTAGGTTGTTCACAATAATGACACAGGGAAGAATCTTAAGGCAGTTTCGTGAAATCCGCATTACTGCATTTGCAAAGAATAAAAGTGAGTAGATTTCACTATACAAAGGTACAAGCAAGTCTCTTCCTGTCCCCATCCTCTTGTCTTCCCGGTTGTGGAGATGACAGAATTCGAAAATACATCTAGAGCTACTAGACTCCAATAATTCAAATAATTTTAAAGCCCTGTCATCACAGGACTAGCAACTGGCTTGTTTTTGTTTTTTTATTAAAGATTTTCTTGTTTTACAGAAGTATGTGTAATGTCTCTCATATTTTTTCCATGAAACACAAACTGAGGACGATTTCAACACTGTAATGGGGCTTGGGAGAATGTACAGAATAGTAAAATTATTTGGTCCCTTTCCCAAAGCCCCGATAAGGAACAGTATAGAATCTTGGCTGTTTCACCATCTAAAGATGGGGTTCTCTCGCGTTATTGTGAGATAAACAAGAAACCCTTTCTAGGGAAGGCAACCAGTGTACACAGAGTTAACTCAAGTACACAACAATGTAATTAGGAAATGGGGGAAAGGAGGGAGAGACGCTTACAACACATACATTGACTCCAATCCTCACCTTCAATCCTCTCCACTTTCTAACTCTTTAAGGAGAAAAAAAACACACATCCACACTTTTCCAGTCATGAGGACTAACAGCTTGCTTACGAAATTAGTCTCTCCCATTGTGCAGAAGCCCCAAAATCAGTGTCAAATATACCTGCTTGGCAGTGTTTGGTAACAGACATTTTCTTCTGAAGATTTGGGGTGGGGGCAGAGAGAGAATATAGGCATTTGATGTGACTCAGCTTTATCATGTAAATGAAAATGTTCAGATAAATCAGTCCCCTTTTCGGCTGTCAAGGCAAAGCTTCCTTTGCTTCTTCTGGTGTGATTTCCTGAGAGTAAAGCTCTGTGAAGAGGGCAGGTAGCCAGTACTGTGGTTCCACTGGAGCCTGGGTATCGAGCCACGCCATGCCCTCTTTCAGCAAGTGATCCTGTAAAAAGCCAGAGATGATTATTTGGAGAGGAGGGCTATCACAAGTGGCTTTGCACTTTCCCCCCAACACAATGCAGGCAGGAGAACATATGAAGAACTAAGCCCATCTAGTCCAATATTCTGTTCTCACAGTAGCCAACCAGATGCAGGAATTGAGTGCAACAGGACCCTCCCAGCAGCAGGCTTGGGGAACCCTGAGCTTTGTAGGGGGGAAACCCTAGAACTGGGGGAGGACTGAGCATGCTCAGTGGCCACAGAATGTTGCCTTACTGTTGGGGAAGAAACAGGAACCTGCAGGGGGGTTCATGGAATGGATAGCTTAGAATCCTCAACAGAGAAACTCCATGCTGCAACATTTAGTTTCAAGCAAACATGTATAATGACATGCCCTTTTGCCTAACCTACACAACTTCTAATGCAATATTTCATTTTCCAAGCTGCCAACAGGTGGGCGCTCTTTTCATTTTATAATTTACATACCAAAACTTGCTTTGCTCGTTCCGCCTCCCACTTCAAACTCGACTTGATCTCGCTGATGGTCACGTACCCCTTTTTCTGAAATGGAGAGTAAAGAAAGGAGGCAATTTCAAAAAAGGTCACTGATCAGAAAAGCCCAGCCAACACTAAAAACAACAAGGAGACGTTCAACGCACACCATCTTGTAGGCGAGGATTTAAGACTTCAGGGGTAGATTACACCTGCAAAATGACCCAGGGTCATGCCCCCAGGATGGGGGGTTGGAAAAGAAGTTTAGGAAGGGCTTCTGACTAGGGAGAATCAATGTCCGCTTGTCAGGGACTGGACTGAAGGGGACCAGATTGAGGAGGAATGGTGCAGCTCCCCCCCCCCTTCTGTCTCCCAACAGAGGCCAGTGAACTATGGGTGACCGTAAGGATGTCGATGAAACACATACACATACAGTCGTACCTTGGATCCCCAACGCCCTGGAACTCGGACGTTTTGGCTCCGGAACGCCGCAAACCCAGAAGTGATTGTTCAGGTTTGTGAACATTCTTTTTGGAACCCAAACGTCTGATGGGCTTCTGCGGCTTCTGATTGGCTGTAAGAGCAAAGCTGCGATTTGGTTTTTGAATGTTTTTGAATATAAAAAGACTTCTGGAAGGGATTCCGTTCGACTTCCAAGGTACGACTGTATAGGCAAGGGATGGATAGCTCAGTACAAGAACTTTGAATCGACCCCTGGAATAATAGCAGAAACTGAGTCAACTTGGCATGGGTACCTCAGCAAGTTGTATCACAACCGTATGGTCCATATTTAGTTCGGCCGGCACAGACTGGATCAGGTAGGTCCCGCCAACAGGAAGGATCCCAAAGCCGTTTCCTAGAACTTTCAACTTCTTAATTGCCCGGATGAGGTCATCTCTGAGGAGCCAAGGAAAGAAGAGTCAGGGCAAAGGATGATCTCAGCGCATCAGTACCTTCAATCATGTCCAACAAGGTATGTATTATGCTGTGGTTCAGTGGAAGCACAGGAAAGCTACAAAACACTGGGTGCAGAAATGAGTTACCTGAGAAAGAGAGTTTTCTTTTCTTTTCTTTCCGAGCACAATTCAAAGTGGTGGTGCTGACATTTAAAGCCCTAAACGGCCTTGGTCCTGTATACCTAAAGGAGCGTCTCCACCCCCATCGTTCAGCCCAGACAATGAGGTCCAGCTCCAAGGGCCTTCTGGCGGTTCCCTCACTGCGAGAAGTGAAGCTACACGGAACCAGGCAGAGGGCCTTCTTGGTAGTGGCGCCTGCCCTGTGAAACGCCCTTCCATCAGATGTCAAGGAAATAAACAACTATCTGACTTTTAGAAGACATCTGAAGGCAGCCCTTAAACAGGTTTGCACCAACACTTTTGATTGTGCCCAGAAACGTACTGGGAGCCAAAGTAGGTCTTTCAGGACCGGTGTGATGTGGTCTCAGCGGCCACTCCCAGTCACCAGTCTCACTGCCGCATTCTGGATTCATTGCAGTTTCTGGGTCACCTTCAAAGGTAGCCCCACGTAGAGCGCGTTGCAGTAGTCCAAGCGGGAGATAACTAGAGCGTGCACCACTCTGGCAAGGCAGTCCATGGACAGGTAGGGTCTCAGCCTGTGTACCAGATGGAGCTGGTAGACAGTTGCTTTGGACACAGAATTGACCTGCGCCTCCATGGACAGCTGTGAGTCCAAAATGACTCCCAGGCTGCGCACCTGGTCCTTCAGGGGCAGTTACCCCATTCAGGACCAGGGAGTCCTCCATACCAACCCACACCCTCTCCCCCCAAAACAGTACTTCTGCACTTGTCAATGTGCACAACTGATTTAATTATTTCTGGTGGGCAGCTCTGCTTCATCACCCTAGACATTGCCAGGGAATGCAAAGTAATTATGCAAAGTAACGCAAAACATATTACATCCCCCACGGCAGTGCAGTCTCCAATGCAAAGCTTACTGGCTGACGTCTTGCGCAAATTTTCCTCTCCCCTTGAGCACTTGCTGGTGAAGTTCTTCCAGGGTTATCAGCCCTAGCGGGAATGAGGAAGCAAGAGGCGTGTTAACACACAGCCATGTATATAAGGAATTTGAATCCAACCCAATATGTTAGCAGGCTAAGGTTGCAATCCTATACAGTGGTGCCTCGCAAGACGAAATTAATTCGTTCTGCGAGTTTTTTCGTTCTATGAGTTTATTCGTCTTGCGAAGCACCACTGCGTATTGACGGTTTCCCGTAGGAATGCATTGGCGGTTTTAAAAAAAAGGCGCAAGACGTTTCGTCTTGCGAAGCAAGCCCATAGGGAAATCCGTCTTGCGAAGCAACTCAGAAAACGAAAAACTCTTTCGTCTGGCGAGTTTTTCGTCTTCCGAGGCATTCGTCTTGCGAGGTACCACTGTACTTAAGTTGACAGAATATGCACAACTTGCGGACTAAACATATAGAATAAGAGAACAAGAAGAACACACGTTTTAAGAAGATTGGAAAATGTTTATTGAATATATGGGAAATAGTTGTGCACAGCTGAAAACGCTGGCAGCGTTAAGATAAATTCAACAGTGTAAACAAGTTTTGATGGAGGAAATAATGGAATACTGAATGGTATAGTTTTTGTAAAACATGAAGGGATTTATGATATGTAAAATGAACCATGGAAGAAGAATGGAAGTCATTGATATCTTAATGATGTAAAGTGAGTATTTTAAATTGTAAAACAGAAAATTCAATAAAAATTACACACACACACACACACACACACACGCAGAGTCGTACCTTGGTTTTCGAACAGCTTAGTTCTCAAACATTTTGGCTCCCAAACTCCGCAAACAGTGACTGTTCCGGTTTGTGAACTATTTTTAGAAGCCAAATGCCCAATGGGGCTTCCGAATGGCTGCAGGAGCTTCCAGCAGCCAATCGGAAGCCGCGCTTTGGTTTACGAACGTTTTGGAAGTCAAACAGACTTCCGGAATGGATTCCATTCGACTTCCAAGGTACAACTGTATATATAAAAGGTTGCAATCCTATACACTACTTTTCCGCAACCTGGCGCTTTCCAGGTATTTTGGACTACATTTCCCATCAGCCCCAGCCAGCACAGCCATAGGTTCCCCCCTCCCTGAGTTCAATGCTGCTTCCTCCATAGTAAGAGTCTTACTCTTACTGATGCATGAAATTCTATGCACAACTATCAAGAAATAAGACCCACTGAACTCAGTGGAATTTACTTCTGAGTGGAGACGCTCAGGGTTGTGTTAATGTTTCTAGGAGGCTGGACTAGCATGGCCAAGAAGCTCACAGATACCAGCCACACATTCAGAGAGTGGCAGGCAGGCATTAGAGAGAACAGAACACACACACACACACACACCCTGCGAAGATAAGAGACAGGAAGCTATCCTCACCTCCATTTCTGTGCTTTAGAGCTAGACAGACTTCAATAATCTGAACGCCGAGCTCGTAGTAAAAATCTCCAACACCCAACATTTCTGACCAGAATCCTTTGCCAGCTGCGGAAGAGGGAATGAAATATGGATATGAATATATGAAAGACAAAAAAAGAACGCTGCATTATTATTATTATTTTAGACTCTCAAGAACCCAATTTTGCAAGTTTAGATTTTTTTTTAATAAAGAAAAAGGCAAAGGAACTTCCTAGTTTGGTGAGTGTCAAGAATTCAAAAGGGACAAGACTTGTTCTGTCTTCCCTATCCATGATTTTTGGAACATTTCATTAGGCATGATTTTCCATTTGGCAGTGAGAAGTCCATGGAAAGTTCTTTATGCTCATCCAATTCTCCTTCTTACCTGACCGTAAATTTTAACTTGCCTCTGAGCAAGGACAGGTTGGGAATAAGGAGATATAGACAGGCCCACCGTCCATTACCAATAGTAACATGGCTTGGGAAGGCAGAGCATGGATCAAAATGGTCCCTCTTCAGAGGGCTTACAACTTACATTATAATGTGATAACTCGTTTTTGATTTGAGAAACAATGCCACTCCTTTTTTTATTTTTAACAGAAACACGGAAGCTGAAGCGCCAAAGAAAGACCAGCAGATTCTGCAGAACCCCTCCTCACCCTGCTTCTCCCGACCCCCTAAATCCCTGCCTCCCCCATTTCTTACAGGCTAGGGGATCAACCCCGATCGTTGCACACATGTCCTGGAACTGGACTCTGAACTGCGGGTTTTTACGGATCTCTTGCTTGTGTTTGCTGGCAAACTCTTCGAGGTTAGTTTTAAATGTATCCAGCTGCTTGGACATCTGTAAACGAAGTCAGAGGATAGAAAAAAGAAACAGATTTAAAACGATCTGCTTTGAAAGGCTACTAATTCGAAATACACCTTTGAGACCTAGAACAGACTGATGTTTCATAAGGGACAACTCTCTGCTGCCATTACCACAGAGAAACGATTTATGGCAAAGCTTTTTTGCTCCAGTGTTGTCTTCTTAATAGGTTGAAGACTAATGTTGGGATTAAACCAATGGATTATCCATCTCTGTGTCCCATCCACTGGCGAAAACTTGCTCTATATCATAGGGAAGCCGGAAATTATTACTATCATATACCATCTATACAGACATATCACTTATGTGTTTTTCTATTTATTTCCCCAAGCTGTTGGTTCCCCCTGATCAGCGCAAGACCCTGTGAAAATGGGAGCCGCAGGTTGATAATGTGCATAATGTATAGGCTCATACAAGAGCTTTTCAGATTCACACATTTTGCAGTGGACCTCCTTTTAACTCTAAGATCAGACCTTGGTGTTTCCTCATTACATCTCTGTAGATGTAATGAGGTCGAGGGAACGTTCTTTCATATGTGGTGGACTTGTAAAAGGGTAAAAGAGTATTTGGAAATAATTTAAAATGAACTGAAAAAAATGTTTTAAAGCACCTTTCCAAAAAAAACAGAGTCCTTTTTGTTGGGGTAATTCAAATAGAAATTCCCAGGTGTTAAAAAAGGTTATTCATATGTACACCACTACGGCATTCTTTGTTTTGTTAGCCCAAAAATGGAAAATGAGCGAGGTCCCAACTAAAGAAGAATGGCAACTTAAGCTGATGGAATATGCGCAGCTTGTGGATCTAACTTACAGAATAAGAGAACGAGAAGAACACTCGTTTAAAGAAGATTGGAAAATGTTTTCTGAATATATGGGGGGATAATTGTGTATACTTGAAAACGTTGGCAGCATTAAGATAAATTCAACAGTGTAAATAAGTTTTGATGGAAGTAACAATGGAATACTGAATGGTTTAGTTTATATAAAATACGCAGGGATTTTATGCTATGCAAAATGAAGCATGGGAAGAAGGGAAGTCATTGATATCTTAAGGTTGTCTAAATGAATATTCTAAATTGTAGAACAGAAAATTTAATAAAAGTTATATATATAATAAAATAAAAATAATTTTAAAAAAACCACCTTGATGTTTCCTCATCTCACCTGGACTAACTGGTCTTCAGCCAAAACTGTCCCACGTTCCTTGTATTTGGCCTAGAAAGGGGAAAAAAGTGGTGATAAGACACACAGTGATATATAAGCCACCCCCCCCCCCGAATGTGCATCTCTGATTCTTAAACATCATTATGGGAGCCACAATGGCTACATTCTCCTTCCACTGTCATAGGAAGGATGCCTCTAAATGCCAGTTGCTGGGAATTGTGGCTGGGCAGAGCGCTGTTGCGTTCATGCCCTGCTTGCAGGCTTTGCACAGTTGGCCACTGTGAGAACACGATGCTGGACTAGATGGGCCATTGGCCTGATCCAGAATAATAATAATAATAATAATAATAATAATAATAATAATAATAATAATAATAATAATTTATTTATACCCCGCCCATCTGGCTGGGCTTCCCCAGCCACTCTGGGCGGCCTCCCAAAAAATATTAAAATACTATAATACATCAAACATCAAAAGCTTCCCCTAAACAGGGCTGCCTTCAGGTGCCTTCTAAAAGTCTGGTAGTTGTTGTTCTCTTTGACAGGCGTTCCACAGGGAGGGCGCCACTACCGAGAAGCCCCTCTGCCTGGTTCCCTGTACTCATCTTATGCTCTTATGAGACTACCCTGTCCACAGGACTGTTTGGCAAGCACCCAAGACTCGGCTGTCTTAAGTTGTAGCACCAAAGCAGTGCAACTCTCCTTTCTCTTGAAGGCCAGCAAGCCGCTTCCTAAGAGTACAATTCAAATTGTTTCTGAGCGCAATTCAAAGTGTTGGTGCTGACCTTTAAAGCCCTGAACAACCTCGGCCCTGCGTATCTGAAGGAACGTCTCCATGCCCATCATTCAGCCCAGAGACAGAGGTCCAGCTCCGAGGGCCTTCTGGTGGTTCCCTCACTGTGAAAGATGAAGTTACAGAGAACCAAGCAGAGGGCCTTCTCGGTAGTGGCACCTGCCCTCTGGAATGCCCTCCCATCAGATGACAAGGAAATACAGTAAGTAATTACACACAACCTTCAGAAGAAATCTGAAGGCAGGCCTGTATAAGGAAGTTTCTAGGGTTTTATTATGTTTTTATATATGTTGGAAGCAGCCCAGAGTGGCTGGGGCAACCCAGTCAGATGGGTAGGGTGTAAAAAATAAAATTATCGTTAATTATTATTATTACTGTCCCTATTTTCATCGGAGAAATGTTGGAAGGGATGCTCCATTAGCCTCTACTGGAACCCACAAATAAACTGTACTGCACAAGTTATCAAGAGCTGGTGTAGCTTAGCTGCTAAGAGACTGAGCTACGAACCAGGAAGTTTCAATCTCCCTTCTTCCACACACAAGGTGGCCTGAGGCAAACCACTCTCTCCTAGCCTCAGTCTCCACATCTGCAAAATGGAGGATAACGCTTACCTTACAGGAGCAGAGGGGAAACCTGTGGCCCACCACATGGCATTGGACTACAATTCCCATCATTGGAGCATTTGCTGGTGCCAATGGGACATGCAGTCCAACAACATCCCAAGGGTCACAAGCATGGATTTTTGTTAGAGGGGGCCGGCTTTTGTTAGGGGAGGGCAGAACCTCAAATTTGTATTGCTTTTGATTATTTTGTTGGAGGGGCAGCTGCCCCCCTGCATCCCCTCGGCTACGCCCATGGCCACAAGTCTCCCATCCCTGCTTCATCAGTCTCCTGAAGCGGGGACATGTATCTTCGGTACATTTTATTTTATTGCTATGGCTAGTGGCTGACGCAAATAAAGATTCTTCTTCTCTTCTTGTCTCATCAGACAAAAGTGCAAAGGAGGCAAATTCCAGCAAGGGATTTTAAGAAGCCAGGCAGCCCTAGTTTAGGGGAGAGGTGCAGCAGATCGAGAGAAGCAGAAGTAGCAAATGCCTGGGGTGATCCCTGCCAGCTGCAGGATACAATAATGGGCAATGGGACTGAAGAGAAATGCCTCTGAGCATGTGCAAAGTGCGTTTCTCCACCACCACCCCTCATCCAGTCTGGGGTTGAAGCAGGACTGGATTTAGGCTAGATGAGGCCCTAAGCTACTGAAGGTAATGGGGCCCTTTATACGTCCAGCTGTCCTTTGTCAACAACAAATTGTGCTTTTGAATATATGCTATATGGTAATTTATGGACCTCATAGGTATCTAAAGCCATTTGCACGTAACAAAATATGTATTTTATCAAAGTAATTGTTGAAATACAATTAAGAAGAAGTATATTAATAGTGAAATAATTATTAAGCTCTAACGTAAAATGATTTTTCATGCACAACAAACTTAATAATGCAAACACATTGGCATGTGGCAATAACAAAAGTTCCTTTAGAAACACATTTACATCATAGGAGCCTACACAACACCAAACACTGTTGCTGTATGTAGGCTTTATTTTATTTGTTTTTTATCTTATATAATGGGTAGGCAAACTAAGGCCCGGCGGCCGGATCCGGCCCAATCGCTTTCTCAATGCGGCCCGCGGACAGTCCGGGAATCAGTGTGTTTTTACATGAGTAGAATGTGTGCTTTTATTTAAAATGCATCTCTGGGTTATTTGTGGGGCATAGAAATTTGTCCATCCCCCATATAGTCCGGCCCCCCACAAGGGACAGTGGACCGGCCCTCTGCTTTAAAAGTTTGCTGACTCCTGTCTTATATTTTGGAAATGCACATCCAGGTGTGTGTTTTTTTCCCTTAAAATTTTTCCCCTATGATTTTTTTTCCTTTATTTTTTGGGGGGGGCCCCCAAGAGAGTGGGGCCCTAAGCTATAGCTTGTTTAGCTTATACAGCGTTGTTCCACCTGGCCTTTGGTTCAGAATCTGCTTGATTCCCTCCCCCTTTTTCTTTTTTCTTTCTCCTCCTATGATGAGATTGCTCCCTAATTGTTCTAATGTTGTATCTTAATCTTTAAATTGTATTTAAATCAACTTGTTTTTGTTATTGGTTGTTAGCCGCCCTGAGCACAGTCTTGGCCGGGGAGGGCGGAGTATAAATAACAATTTATCATTATTATTATTATTATTATTATTAATATTATACGTAAATCCGACACTGGTAAGGGCGAAAGAGCATCCCGGGGAGTGGCAAGAGGCGCAAACTGCAGCCCCTTCCCCTCGTAGGTGGAGATGCAGCCCCTTCCCCTCCTACAAAGGCTGGGCTGGCGGTGGGGGGAAGACAGCAAGCGAGCAAGATGGGAATGAAAGGAAGACCAGCTGGAGGAGGAGGAAGGAGGAGGAAAAAGAAGCCTGACCTCGGCCAGCTTCTTCTTGGCGATGGCGCCTGCCCCGACTCCCCGGCGGTGCATTGCTGCCAGCGAGCGGCGTCCGGGCTCGAGCCTCTTGAGGGAGATGGTGGAAAGGGAGTGGATTTGGGGGGCGGAGGGGGGGGGGGAGGCGGTATTAAGCATATTAGAGAAACCTTCACGTCATCAGTGCGCGACAGGAAGGAAGTTTCTTTTGGGTCGGTGCTTCTGCCTTCCCACTAGAGAGCTCGCCCAGGGAGTCCCGGAGGGCGGGCGGGGGCAGGGGTAGGGTTGCCACCTTTATTCTGGGAGAATGCGGGGTGGGTTTTGTTGTTTTTTTTTTTGCGGGGTGGGGGCATTTCCCCCTCCCATCTGGTGCTGAAATGTCCCCAATAATTAGAGACGCCAATTTACAAATGAGAAACAAAATAAAAAAGTCCTTCCAGTAGCGCCTTAGAGAACGACTGAGTTTGTTATTGGGATGAGATTTCGTGTGCATGCACACTTATTCAGATACTTTTTCAAATTCTTCAAATGAGAATTCGCATATTTTCAGGGTGGCATGGCGGATAGAGTGCTGGACTTGCAACATTTGAGTCACAGGTTTTTTGATACCCCCCCCCCCCCCAAAAGGATATTGTTTTTCTTTTTTTAAAAAAAGGAAATGTTTAATGAATACTTTCTAAGGGTTGTGTATAGATTTTTACATTAGCAGAACTTTCAAAAGTCACTTGTATTAAGATGAATAAGGATTTAAGATTGGACTATTAAGAATATAAGGTTTTACAAACAAGCTAGTACAATGGAACCAAGATGGGGAGTGGAGGGAAGTCAATTGAGTTAAGATTTATTACTGTATTTGAATTGCTATAATTGTATTGTTTTGCTTTGTTTTTATATTGTTTTTGTTTTTTGAAAAAAATAATAAATTGTTATCAAAAAAGAGAGAGTCATAGGTTCAAATCCCTGCTGAAATGACTTCGAAGCAACCCGTTGGCCCCTCTGGGATGTGTTATACACGCATGCATGTGTGTGAATTTGTAAATCTTGTCTGTGCTTGGCTACCCAGAGCTACCCATGCACCCTTATAAATGCATGCATTTGGAGAGGATCCCAAACTTAGCAGTGGGTGAGCACATTTGGGCAGCACTCCTAGCCTCACTTAACCCGGAAAAGAGACACCTGACACCCCGTTCTTATTCTATGCAGCTATGTAACCTCATTTATTATTATTATTTATTTATTGAATTTATATACTTCCCTATACCCAGAGGACTCTGGGCGGTTCAAAGAAATGATCAACATAAAAACCACAATATATATAATCAAAATAAAAACAACAACCCAATAACACACACACCCCAAAAAGAACTGCAACATGAGAACCTGACATTAGGTCAGATAAGCTGCATTAAGTATTTAGGTCCAAAATTTCCTATGTCAGAAATAACCCTAAAAAGGAAAGGCAGGATAGCTCAGAGTTTGGAGCACTCCTTAAAAGAGTTACTGTAATATGGTAGTGCAATACATGACTTTCTTATGAAGTCAAGAGTGAAAAGTAATATGTTGACTGGCAAAATTAAATAAACCATACACTTAACAGTGCTTTGTTTATTAAAATATTTAACATGTATTTTTGCCTGCCCGCATTCATAAACAGATGAATATATCGCCAGAACATTATTTCAGAGAAAGTTATATAATCATTTGCACTGGATGGGACTAAAATAGCAAGATATTCGTTAAACCAGTTCTCTTCCTTTTGAAACTACAGCGGATGCTCAGGTTGCGAACGTGATGTGTGCAGGATGCACGTTCGCAACCTGCAGCATCCGCTACCCGCAGCGGTGCGTCTGCGCGCGCACGGGTTGCGATTCGGCATGTCTGTGCATGCGCAAAGAGTGATTTAGCGCTTCTGCGCATGCATGACGCCAAAACCCGGAAGTAACCCATTCCGGTACTTCCGGGTTTCGGCAGGTCCGTAACAAAAAAACGCAACCTGAAACATCTGTAACCCAAGGTATGACTGTACTGGATATGGGCATTGTGACAGGCTGGGAGGAAGTCCCATTAAATTCAGCAGGACTTGCTTCTGAGTCGGTGAGGTTAGTTTGTGCTGTTAATAAGGCCTAAGTCCCACTGAACTCTGCAGGACTGACTTCTGAGTAATTTACTTAGGCCAGCACTATAAAATAGGGTTGTGTTTAGATGATTCACTCCCGCTTCTGTCTTTTCTGGAAACTGGGTTAAATGTGCTGTCATATTGCCCTCTAGTGGCACACTGCTATAACAAAAATGGACTCAACTTGTGTTATGGTTGTTATGGTGGTGAAGAGCAATGGTCAGTTTTATCATCAGGCAGAGTGCAGTGGCCCCGCAGAAAAAGGCAGCAAATTGCTGATTCTTGAATTTGTGGTTATTGCGTTGCGAAATATATCCATAGACATAGTATTTTCTGCCTCTAATACCAAAATAACTTGGGTGTTAATGTTAGAATTCCTGCTCCATGATTGCAGTCATGGGATTTTTGTCTATCACATGACGGTGTATGTTTTGACTCCACAGAGTGGGAAGTGACGGAGACAGGATGTTTGTGTTACTGTGTTCCGTGAAGTGGGACTATTGTCCTTTGTTCTTTTTCTCTTTGCTGTCTGATGCTAGAGAGAGAGGGAGCCATGTTGCAGTGCTCCATGTGTGTTTATATGTAAATAAAGTAGATTAGCCAAAATGCTGAGTTGCTGAGTTCTGTTACACAAGCTGCGAAGACTCTGCGGATCCCTAAGTGTGCCGGTGTCTGTTAGCATCGGTCGCTGTGATGTTCGGGCAGAAGAAAGCTTTTGAAGCTCCCGAATGATCGACCAGGAGGCAGGGAACATGCCAGTCGGGCATGTGTCTCTGCCAGGGTCCTGCTTGAGAATAGGACAAGCTCTTGACAGTTAATGCACCTTGACTTGGGGGAGGGGAAAGAGACCATTCGCCACTACTCAGACAGCAAAATGTACTTCATCAGTTCTTACAACCACTGTGTAACATTATTATTTCACCTAAATTGCAGGTGGGCAGACTGGGGTGAAGGCTGAGAGACAGCAGTATACCAAAGGCTTGCTGCGACGTTCCTGAGCTGAGCTAGGAACCAGATACTGCCAGGCTCATAGGCTCACACTCTTTCCCAATCACAAAAGTATTCCAGTAGTTGTTGCATACCAGATTTCCACTTAACACTAACATACCTTCTCCAGATGTATCAGTTTGGCTGGCAGTGTACTTAGTTTGCCTCTGAGCATATTAAGATGGTGCATGGCTAGGGTCTTACAAGTACAGTGGTACCTCAGGTTAAGTACTTAATTCGTTCCGGAGGTCCGTTCTTAACCTGAAACTGTTCTTAACCTGAAGCACCACTTTAGCTAATGGGGCCTCCCACTGCTGCCGCGCCGCTGGAGCACGATTTCTGTTCTCATCCTGAAGCAAAGTTCTTAACCCGAGATACTATTTCTGGGTTAGCGGAGTCTGTAACCTGAAGCGTATGTAACCTGAAGCGTATGTAACCCAATGTACCACTGTATTGCACACGCAACACACCCATGTGCCCTGTAAGCAAGTAAAAATAACAACTATTTGGTGGTTGTTGTTGTTTTTAAAGTGGAAGCGATGGCAATCCAGGACATGCTGGGGGGAGACCAAACTGCTCCTTTGCATGGAAAACCCACCAAATCTCAACTATCTTCATCAAGCCTTTGTGAACTGCGTTAAGATGATACTGGTATTTTATGGAGCCCTTCTAGAGCTGAAAAAAGGTTCTGCTTTTTAATAAATATGCAATCATAGTTATGTTTTAGATCTTAAAACATCCCTCTTTTTACTATTGTTGCTGGTGGCAATGTTTCACTGTTGTATAGCAGCTTTTTAAATCTTCAGGTTTTGTATCTTAAAAATAAATAACCATGCCTGAGCAGGAACCAAATCATTGATCTTTCATGACCCTAATGCAGCTGTGTGGGGCTGCCCTGAGAACAGATTCTGAATCGCCTCCCTGTCATGCATCATACCAGTCTGGCAGATTAGCACAACCTGTAACTTCTGTTTCTGATGAGAGCACTTACGAATTCTGTTTTGGGGGGGGATGTTGTTGTTTTAAAAATTGAATAACACTCTTAACACTCACGTCTGAACTTGATAATAAATTGTTTTATTGCTGCTGTCATAATTATTGTTGACACTCATTAGCCAAAGGTACAATACAGAAGTTAGTCCATCTTTTCTCCTCAAGGAAGCTGTGAGCTATTGAAGCCTGGAAAAATAGAGGGAAAAAGATGGTGAAATATGTAAAGTTTGCCAAGGAGCCTGGGTTTTTTTTTGGGGGGGGGAGTGAAAAATAGAGAAGGGGGGCAACCTTCTGTAAAGCAATGGTGTTTTATTTATTTACTTGGGAAACATATGCCACTTGATTACAATCATTTCTAAGCAGGAATGATTCAAATATGCATTCAATGGTATTTTTAGCCTAGTAAAGAGGAGACTGAGAGGAGATATGATAGCCATCTTCAAATATCTAAAGCAGGGGTCAGCAAACTTACCACGCCTTGGGCCGGTGTCTCCAGCACTGATTGCGTGGCGGGCTGGAGGGTGGGGGAGCGTGTGCCCATAAGCGTGCACACATGCTATTTCCAGCACACTTCCAGGTCGGAGGGAAACCAGAAATATCTTGTGTGCATGTGCACCAGAAATAACGCGCATGCGCACAAGCTATTTCCGGTGCTCCTCCAACCCGGAAGTGGGCAGCCACACAGCGCAGCGCCGGTAAGAGCGAACGGCGGCAACAGGGATTGCCGCGGGCCGGATAAACGAGTCCCTTGGGCCTTATCCGGCCCGCGGACCTTAGTTTGGGGACCCCTCATATAAAGGGTTGTCAAATGGAGGATGGTGCAAGCTTGTTTACTCCTGCTCCGAAGGGCAGGACCCGAACCAACGGTTTCAAGTTACAAGTAAGGAGATTCCGACTAAACACCACAAGAACTTTCTGACAGCAAGAGCAGCTTGACAGTGGAACAGACTCCCACGAGAGGTGGTGGACTCACCTGCCTTGGAGGTTTTTAAGCGGAGGTTGGATTATGATCTAGCTGAAATTCCTGCATTGTAGTGGGGTTGTGCTAGATCATGGGTAGGCAAACTAAGGCCTGGGGGCCAGATCTGGCCCAATCGCCTTCTCAATCCGGCCTGCAGATGGTCCAGGAATCAGCGTGTTTTTACATGAGTAGAATGTGTCCTTTTATTTCAAATGCATCTCTGGGTTATTTGTGGGGCATAGGAATTAGTTCATCCCCCCCCCAAAAAAATATAGTCTGGCCCCCCAGTGGCGTAGCGTGGGGGGTGCAGGGGGTGCCGGCCGCACCGGGCGCAACATCTGGGGGGGGGGGGGCGCTCGCACTCGCAGCTCTCTGCCCCTACCTGGCTCCACGGGTTAGGGGGCGCAAATTACTTGCCTTGCCCCGGGTGCTGACAACCCACGCTACGCCACTGTGGCCTCCCACAAGGTCTGAGGGACAGTGGACTGGCCCCCTACTGAAAAAGTTTGCTGACCCCTGAACTAGATGGCCCTTGGGGGACGCTCCCAACTTTACAGTCTTATGATCCATCTTGTGTGGTTTTGTCTCTACTGACTGGCAGTGGCTTGTCAGAGTTTCAGGAAGGGGTCCTTCATTCTAGCCCTACCTGGAGATACTGGGGATTTGATCCTGGGACCTTCTGCATATTCTTACCACTGAGCTATGGCCTTTGTAAGCAGCGTATGAGAAACTCAGTGCAATGGGTGGGGGGGATAGTTAAAGCTATAGAATCAAAATTCAGTTATAATGTCTGCTGAAGTTCAAGTGGGATGGGGTTGTCTGTCTGGAAGGGAGCTCCATAAAACTGATCCCACAATACTGAACTCAATGGCTCCTACTAAATACAAGATGTGCATCTGAGCTATGGGGGAATATTTACCAAGCTTTATATACTGCTTAATCCCCCAAACCCACAAAGCACCTCTCTAAGCAGCATACACAAAAGAACATAAAATATTCCAAGATAATAGCGGTGGAAACAGACACTGTAAACAAGTAAGCACAATAAAATTACCCAAATATAGATTAAAATTCACAGTTTTACAAACAAGCGCACATACTAAAATGACGTGTCTGGGGAGGTGTGCCTAAAGGAAAATGGTTTCAGCTTCAGAAACTACAACAAAGACATGGGGAATTGTAGCACGTTAACTAAAAGATTGATTTCTCACAAGTGGGGATCAAACATTTCTTTGGCATTTGTAAAAATGCCAGTTCTGTAGACTGAAGTGGCGAAGCAGGCATATATGGGGTAAGAAAACTGGTCCGAAGCTGTAGCGATGTTTATTTACTAATCATAACACCGCCATCTCTTACCCAAAAGAACCTGAATTCCCACAGGCATCTGGTTGGCCACTATGAGAACAGAATGCTAGGCTGGATCCTGTTCCCTGTTCAGGGAAGCTTTTAATGTTTAATAGACTATTGTATTTTAATATTCTGTTGGAAGCCACCCAGAGTGGCTGGGGTATAAATAATAAATTATTATTATTATTACAGTGGTACCTCTGGTTAAATACTTAATTCGTTCCGGAGGTCCGAACTTAACCTGAAACTGTTCTTAACCTGAAGCACCACTTTAGTTAATGGGGCCTCCCGCTGCTGCCGCGCCGCCAGAGCACAATTTCTGTTCTCATCCTGAAAGAAAGTTCTTAACCTGAAGCACTATTTCTAGGTTAGCGGAGTCTGTAACCTGAAGCATATGTAACCTGAAGCGTATGTAACCCAAGGTACTGCTGTATTATGATCCAGCAAGCTTTTCTTACGTAATTATATACCGTATTTTTCGCCCTATAGGACGCACCGTCCCATAAGGCGCACCTAGTTTTTTTGGGGGGGGAAATAAAGGAAAAAAATTATTTCCCCCCCAGGCGCGGGGTTGGGGAAGCCCGAGCTTCCCCCGACCCCAGCCCCCAAACAGGCAGTTCTCTGCAAGCTGTGGGAGCCCAGTGCTGGCTCCCGCTGCTAGCGGAGAGGTCCGTGAAGCCTGGACACGCTGAGCTCAGTGCGCGCAGGCTTCAGCATGCAGGCAACTCTCCGCCAGCAGCGGGAGCGCTCCCGCTGCTAGCGGAGAGGTCCGCGAAGCCTGGACGCGCTGAGCTCAGCGCGCGCAGGCTTCAGCATGCAGGCACCTCTCCGCCAGCAGCGGGAGCGCTCCCGCTGCTAGCGGAGAGGTCCGCGAAGCCTGGACGCGCTGAGCTCAGCGAGCGCAGGCTTCAGCATGCAGGCACCTCTCCGCCAGCAGCGGGAGCGCTCCCGCTGCTAGCGGAGAGGTCCGCGAAGCCTGGACGCGCTGAGCTCAGCGCGCGCAGGCTTCAGCATGCAGGCACCTCTCCGCCAGCAGCGGGAGCGCTCCCGCTGCTAGCGGAGAGGTCCGCGAAGCCTGGACGCGCTGAGCTCAGCACGTGCAGGCTTCAGCATGCAGGCACCTCTCCGCAAGCAGCGGGAGCGCTCCTGCTGTTTGCGGAGAGGTCCGCGAAGCCTGCATTCGCCCCATAGGACGCACCCAGATTTCCCCTTCATTTTTGGAGGGGAAAAAGTGCGTCCTATAGGGCGAAAAATACGGTAAATGAAACCATTTTTATAGCTCCCAAATTTCCCTTGGATCAACCTTCTGTGGCTACTTCGTATTCACTGTTAACATTTGCCACCCACTGATTCTGTAGTAGCAGACAACAGCAGATAAGGAGCAGCAATCAGTATTCGGGAGTTGCTGGCATATAGCCATCAACACCGGACCTTGCAGATGACCTGCTGCTTCTATGGCACCCATAAAACACTGTTGCCCAAACCACAACGTGGGTTGTCTATGGAGTCCCATCTCTTCGTTGCCTTTGGAAGGAAACAGGAAGAGAGGGGAAGGGAGAGGAAGCGATTCACTCACATTGGCCTGCAGAGGTCAGCAGAAATCAGCAATGCCAGATGTTCTTGCCTCCGGACGTCCTTCCAGTCATCTGAACCTTTTGGCAGAGCCAGGCTAGAAGAAAGAGACTGTGAAGTAGACATTTGCTGCCATAGGGACCCCAGAGATTGAGATGGCGGGGGGCAGGGAGCAAAGTTGCAAAGGAGTCATAGTTGGTGGGGAGGGGGGGTTGGAGGAAAATCCCAGGTGCCCAGTTGCCTAGGCAACTAAAAATTTGATGCTGGTAGCTAGGAATTGGAAACAGCTTTCTTAATGCAGTCCTTGTAATAGACCTCCATAGGAATTTCATGCCTGACAGCAATTCCCATCTATATATAATGCAGAAGGCGTGTTGGAATGAGAAAAAGTTGGGTAGACATAAGCAGGTTGGCATCAGTCTGCAGGCGCCATTTTCTAAAATGGCCACGAGACATTTTCCCGAAGCAGCTGTTTATAGTCATACAATTTCTGTCAAAAGATATTTTAAAAAACACCAGCGGTACCTACAACTCCACATAAACTAAGCATTATGTAGAAAATATTTGTTGGCAGGAACATTCTCCTTAAGTTTCCTTGCATATTTTGCTGGCATTTTAAGATTGTTTTGCTTCTGAGCTCTTCGGTTTTATATCTACCCTGGCTTTGTAAATGCTGCTATTTTACTGTTTTATTGTAATGTAGCAGCTTATTGTACACCACGTTGAGATTCTTGAATGAAAGGTGATATAAAAATATTTTAATACACTTTTGGCTTTGGCCGTTTCTTTTTTTAAAAAATGGGAAGGTATCTTATTTTTATTATATCAAAGTAAAGGCTAACAGTTTCCATCTGATCTCAAAATTACTTTATTACAATATCTAAAAGGCGAGGTAGTACTGGCGCAGTTTTAAAAAGTTATGAACAAGACTGTCAATTTTTATTTTTCTACCAGTTTCTCCCCCCCCCCCCAGTGTTCACATTCAGTTGTTCACATTTATACTTTTTAAAAAAATCCTCATGATGTTGTACATTTTAGTGCATATTTCTCATAGCAAACATATTTTTGAAAGCAGTTTTGATTAATAGATGCATTTTTTCAAGCAATTTCCCCTAATATAATGCATTTTTTCATGTTACTTTTACCAATATATGCATTTTTATGAACAGTTACCACTAATATGTTTTTGCACACATTGGTTTGTTGCATTGCAAAATTCAGAGAATTACACATTTCAGTGGGTAGCTGCTTCTGTTATTGTATTGGTTTGATAAGTGCAAATTAGAGGGTTTCTCATTCAACTTCAGTCAAAATCAAATTTCTCTGGCACCCCTAGTTACAACTGATCATTATTTTATTATGTATAGTAAATGTTTGCAAACATCACTTTTTCAACAGATTTTAGATTAATTGAACTATAATCACACCTGGCTTTTAACACCTGAGGTGTATATTTTTAGGACCAACTTATAACTTATTTCTGTAAGTTGTTTTAATGTTATAATCCACCTTGGGACCTTAGGGTGAAGGGTGGGTAAACAGTAGTAGCAATATAATATGGAGGAGGAAAAGGAGATTATGATTTACTTTGCAGCTGAAATACTTATTCTCTGCTGAAATAGGATCTTCTTTTGCAGACCAAACAAGTTGTTGAGCTCACCTCTGTTTCCCCATATTTTGCAGAATGCATTTGATGAAGTCCATTGACTCCTGAGATTCAGCTTCAATGCCTTGATTCCTTGTATCTAATTCTGTGGGTTCAGTATCTCTCCTGGATGGGTCAATTCTGTTACTGGGGGAACACACACAAAAGTCATCTCCCTGGGAATCTGGGATTCTGAGGGGTACTATAATGCTTCAGCTCTGTTAAGACCATTTCATCTACCCCCAGTTTCTCCCCCCACAAACACATTGCTTTTCTTTTATCCCAAGGTGTGCCAACAAACCTTGGACGCGGGTGGCGCTGTGGGTTAAACCACAGAGCCTAGGACTTGCCGATCAGAAGGTTGACGGTTCGAATCCCCGCAACAGGGTGAGCTCCCGTTGCTCGGTCCCTGCTCCTGTCAACCTAGCAGTTCGAAAGCACGCCAGTGCAAGTAGATAAATAGGTACCGTTCCAGCGGGAAGGTGGACGGCGTTTCTGTGCGCTGCTCTGGTTCGCCAGAAGCAGCTTAGTCATGCTGGCCACATGACTCGGAAGCTGTACGCCGGCTCCCTCGGCCAATAAAGCGAGATGAGCACCACAACCCCAGAGTCGGCCACGACTGGACCTAACGGTCGGGGTCCCTTTACCTTTACCTTTTGTGCCAACAAAGGTGGTCAGAAGTGCCCCAACTACCTAGGTATAACTTAAGAGCAAATAAAAAGCCTGATAAAGGGGGAAAAGGGTATTTAAGTCAGGCTTCCTCAACCGCATCCAAACTGATCAGCCCCATTGGATATACGGTACTTTAAGACTGGTCCATGTTTGAGAATGCTAGCCCAGGGAGCGGAACAAGGCAAGATCCTGGACCAGAAAGAAGTGTTCCCTTCTCACCTGCATTTCTCCCTTCCTACTCAGCCTTCCAAACATCAGTTTGACCCAGTGCTTTCCCTAAAATCCTGGATGAACCACCTGTGCTATAGACTTACTCAATCAAGCTCTCTCTCCGGTTCAAGAGCCACTCCACAAAGTTCTTCTTCATCATGCTGTCCAAAGTTCGACTGTAATCGCTTGCTAATGTCCCCTCTGAATACCGTCTCTGCAGAAACCTGGAATTCTTCGTGTTTTCTCTAAGAGCAAGACAGAAACACATAGGGAAAATCCTCATCTCTCGTTTCGAACAGCACTCCAGCTAAAGGATGGGGAATTCCTTCCGGCTCATGGGTCAGATTCCATTGTGGAGAACTCTCTGTG
The DNA here is from genome assembly GCF_965153285.1 of Podarcis tiliguerta. Lineage (NCBI taxonomy): Eukaryota > Metazoa > Chordata > Lepidosauria > Squamata > Lacertidae > Podarcis > Podarcis tiliguerta. The sequence continues at coordinate 20,555,780 of NC_139546.1, read as the reverse complement.
GACTATGTGTGAAAGGGGACCGTTGAAATTTGCTGCCAAGCCGCACAGCTGATTGGGAGCAAGCCGCCTTGCTTTTGGAGACCTCAGATTCTATCAGGAGCATTGATCAGAAAGTCCCGGGTGGATTTGACTCTGGTAGCGTTGCTTGCATTTGTCATCAAATGTAAATGGCACCAATTGCAAGCCACAGGTGCAAAGGAACAACCAATAATGCTCTATAAGGTTCCTGATTGCTCCTTTGCAACTGCAACTGTGGCTGGTTGGAAATTAGGACAAATTAGGAATATTGGTGGGCCTAATTTAGTCTGTGGACCGGAAGTTGATTTAGTATAAGAAAACACTTTAGCTTAGCAAGACGCTCAGTTCAGATACAGTGGTACCTCGTGTTACATACGCTTCAGGTTACAGACGCTTCAGGTTACAGACTCCGCTAACCCAGAAATAGTACATCGGGTTAAGAACTTTGTTTCAGGATGAGAACAGAAATTATGCTCTGGCGGCGCGACGGCGGCAGGAGGCCCCATTAGCTAAAGTGGTGCTTCAGGTTAAGAACAGTTTCAGGTTAAGAACAGACCTCTGGAACGAATTACAGTGATACCTCTGGTTACGTACTTAATTCGTTCCGCAGGTCTGTTCTTAACCTGAAGCACCACTTTAGCTAATGGGGCCTCATCCTGTTCTCACCCTGAAGCAAAGTTCTTAACCCGATGTACTATTTCTGGGTTAGCGGAGTCTGTAACCTGAAACATATGTAACTTGAAGCGTATGTAACCTGAAGCGTATGTAACCTGAGGTACCACTGTAAGTTCTTAACCCGAGGTACCACTGTACATGTTTCTCCTCATCCTTGGGAGAACCACGGATAGTTAAATTTCAATCCACACATTTAGCCTAAAAAGTGCCAATCAGGTCAGTTCAGAACTCACAAGGACTGACTTCCTCAGGTATCCCTGTTCATACACTTACCTGGAGTCATTTTCTTCCATCAGCACAAAGCTGACAGAGACCAAAAGGAGGAAGAGAACTTTGAAGGACTTCATGTTTGAAGCTTGAGTTCTGTAATTTAAAAACAGTACATGGTGTGTCAGATGGGACGGGGAGAGGGGAGGGAGTCCTCTGAACTGGCACTGAAAGGATTTATTTGATGGCTGTGTTTTAGTGATTTGGGGGGGGGGGTATCAAATGTTACACTGATTTCAGTGTATGTGCTCCGAGTATGACTAATTTTGAGGCCACTTGCGGATGAGCACCCCTCCTGATTTGTTTGCAGGGATATTAGACGAAGTGGCTATTTAAAGAGCAATCATTCTGATGGGTTTGTGGGGAGATTAGATGAAGTTGCTATCCCACAAGCTCCACTGCATTTCCCCATCACTTTACTTTCAGCAGAAAATCTGAACTTTCGGGGGAAATCAATTATAGTTGTGCAATCTGGATTGTGATTCAATCCCACCCAAAAATAATGACAGTCTACAAAGGGTAATACATTCTTCTTCCTGCCTACTACTTTTTAGCTTCCAGATCACCCCCTCCAGGTTACAGTTATAGTTATTTCTTTATTATTTTAATTTTTATTATTTTTATTAATTTTTATTAATTTAAAATATTTATAATCCACACTTCACCCAAAGGTCCCAGGGTGGTCGTATACATAATTCAAACCAAAAAAATTACACAGTAAGATTAAACAGTGATTAACAGAAAATACGCAGTCCAGTTACAAATAAAACTGGCATAAGTGATGGAAAATTGGTGTGTTAAAGTACATAAGGTGTAGTTCAGCTCCTATGCAGTCGAAATAAATTTTAAAGGAGACTTACCTTTTGGATCTGTCAAAGCTGTTCTTGAGGAGCAGAGAGAATATGGCATCCAACAGGAGCCTTGAGGATTCCTTATATATACCCAAGGGTGTGACAAAGCAAAGCCATTTCCGCCAAGCAAAACAGGATGCCCTGCACCTAATCAAACCAGATTAAAAGCTACTCTGGGTTCGTTGACCTTTGGAGCAGGAAAATGCCCTTTTAAAGCATGTTTGCATTCATGGCAATTAAACTTTTGCTGTGTTGCTAAAATGAAGATCCGGTGCATTTTCTATAATTAAAGCCATTAAGCATCCAAATTTCCCCAAGACCATTCCTCTGTTAATTAACAGTCCAAAGTAGGCAATGTCCATGCAAGTTGCCTTGACTGCGATCTGCCTCCCTTGCTGGCTACTTTTAGGGCTGCCACCTTTTCAGCCAACAAATGATGGACAACCCACCAGTGGCAGACCTACATTTGGGGGCCCCTGAAGCTTAAACTGTTATGGGGGCCCCTTCGCAACCAGCAACAAGGTCTGGGTAACCACTGTTAACTCCTTCAGCAGGGTTGTCCCACAACAGATCACCACATTAAAAAACACAAAAAAAACCTCCCCCCTACATTTCAGATTTTGATTAAAATTGCTGTACAGTATTGGATTATCTCACATGTCAAAGTCACTGGTGTGAATCAAATATTTCCTGTGCTTTCTAGGTTTCAAATTATGTGGGGGATGAAAATTAGGGAAATGTTATATACAGTGGTGCCCCGCAAGACAAAATTAATTCGTTCTGTGAGTTTTTTCGTTCTACGAGTTTTTTCGTCTTGCGAAGCACCAATGTGTATTGACGGTTTCCCATAGGAATGCATTGGCGGTTTAAAAAAAAAAAGGCGCAAGATGTTTTCATCTTGCGAAGCAAGCCCATAGGGAAATTCGTCTTGCGAAGCAACTCAGAAAAAGGAAAACCCTTTCGTTTAGCGAGTTTTTCGTGTTGCGAGGCATTCGTCTTGCGGGGTACCACTGTACACACATGAATAAGGTTGCATGAAATGCTAACATTTCATGATGACAGAAAAGGCTATACAGGAGGCTGGATCATTCAGAAGAACCGCCCAAGATCGCCCCATTTCCCCCCACTTTTAGGCTGTCAAGAGACTAAAGTGTACAGTGGTACCTCGGGTTAAGTACTTAATTCGTTCCAGAGGTCTGTTCTTAACCTGAAACTGTTCTTAACCTGAAGCACCACTTTAGCTAATGGGGCCTCCTGCTGCCGCCGCGCCACCGGAGCACGATTTCTGTTCTCATCCTGAAGCAAAGTTCTAAACCTGAAGCACTATTTCTGGGTGAGCGGAGTCTGTAACCTGAAACGTATGTAACCTGAAGCGTATGTAACCCGAGGTACCACTGTATTTCAATTTTTATTTTTGCAAATGCAGAACAGGAAGGTGGATCATGCTGAAATCATATCAAACATCAGTATTCCATAGTGGCAGGAAGATGCTAGAAATTGAACCTAGGCTCTTTTGTGTTCAACACACACGCTCCACAGTTGAGCTGTGGCCATTCCTCTGCATGCCCCTTTTGGCAATGGCTTCCTATCATCATTAGCATGACCACATGCCATGACAACACCTGGCTTTCATCATTTCTGACACCAATGGCCATACTGGATGGGGGTGATGGGAGCTGAAATCCAGAAACATTTGGATGGACATTCATCGGCTGCCCTACGCTAGAAGTTAAAACTCCAACTGGTGAGAGAATAGACCTGTGACCGATGCATATGCCTAAACTCTAAGGGATCACACAGCATGCAGCCTGCCATTTTACCTACTTCTGCTTCAAAGCTGCACTTTGAACTATTGGTACCCCACTGCAGAGTAAAGGGACGCGGGTGGCGCTGTGGTCTAAACCACTGAGGCTCTTGGGCTTGCCGATTGGGAGGTCGGCGGTTCGAATCCCCGTGATGGAGTGAGCTCCCGTTGCTCTGTCCCAGCTCCTGCCAACCTAGTTTGAAAGCACACCAGTGCAAGTAGATAAATAGGTACCACTCTGGCGGGAAGGTAAACGTTGTTTCCATGCCCTCTGGCTTCCATCACGGTGTCCCGTTATGCCAGAAGCAGTTTAGTCATGCCGGCCACATGTCCCAGAAAGCTGTCTGTGGACAAACACCAGCTCCCTTGGCCTGAAAGCGAGATGGGAGCCACACCTCATAGTCACCTTTGACTGGACTTAACCATCCAGGGGCCCTTTACCTTTACCTATCCCACCGTAGGACCACAATGTTTTCCTGTGGTGTTTGGAGAGTAAACAAATGCCCAGCGCATAAGGCCCAGATGACGCTGGAATGATGCCACGAAGCGAAACGGTAGCAAAGTGCAAACAGCCAATCTAGGCGCAGTAAGCAAGGCTGGTAGTCGGTTAATGGGAACTGTTTAGCCCAATGACTTTATGGCCTGCGTTCCAGGCACTGCACCTCAGGCCAAGCCAGATATCATATCGCGTTTCCGCAAAGTGCTACTGCTTGTGCATTTGTTTCTCCTTCATTAAGTGCTACTGCAAGATGGGGAGTTAATAGCATGAAATAAATATCTAGCCATATTACAGACCTGCTGCCGTGAGCAAGCGTTTGCCCTTTCATCCTATCGGCTGGGAGGTGGGGGGGGTGTGTGTATGTGGATTTGCTTTGGGAAACACAATATTACTCTAAAAACATCTTATCGTGCCCTTTTAATATAATGCCTGGGGGAAGGAAGCCACACTGGCAACTGTGAAGTGTTTGGCTATACACCCGTCTAAATGCTCCTATAACTATTATTATTATTATTCCATTCCCCCCGCCCCTTGGCTCTGTTGTGGGGGGGGGGATGTTGATGGATCATCATAGGAACATAGGAATAAGCTTTCAACCAAGGCCATGTTCACATCATACATTTAAAGCACTATGATGGCACTTTAATCAGCCAGGGCTTCCTTCAAAGAATTCTGGGAAGCGTCCTTTATTTAAAAAGTTGAGAGTTGTTAGGAGACCCCTGTTTCCCTCACAGAGCTGCAACTGGCAGAGTGGTTCAATGGTCAATCCCTCTTCCCAGGGAAATCTGATGTTCCCAGTGGCGTAGCGTGGGGGGTGCAGGGGGGGGCCGGCCGCACCGGTCGCAACATGGGGGGGCGCGCGCTCGCACTCGCAGCTCTCTGCCCCTACCTGGCTCACTCACTCTCTCTCACTGCAGTGCTGGCTGTGCGAATCCGATCCGAGCCGCTGGGTCGCCGCCCACTGTGGAGGGGAGGGTGCCAGGCGTGCGGTGCGGTGCGGAGAGAGAGCGAGGGACTATCTGGGGGAGGGACAGTGCAGCGGGGGGGGCGCAAATTACTTGCCTTGCCCCGGGTGCTGACGACCCACGCTACGCCACTGGATGTTCCTCCCAAGTTTTCTGCTTTGCCAGCATTCTGTGGCTGCGTGCTGAACATGATCAGTCTTTATTGGGCTATTTCTGGTGTTCCTGCAAACTTGGGGTTTCCAGCAAGCCTGCTGAAGCCTTCCTCCTATGCATAGGTAAAGGGACCCCTGACCATTAGGTCCAGTCATGGCCAACTCTGGGGTTGCAGTGCTCATCTCACTTTATTGGCCGAGGAAGCTGGCGTACAGCTTCCGGGTCATGTGGCCAGCTTGACCAAGCCGCTTCTGGCGAACCAGAGCAGCGCACAGAAACGCCGTTTACCTTCCCACCGGAGTGGTACCTATTTATCTACTTGCACTTTGACGTGCTTTCGAACTGCTAGGTTGGCAGGAGCAGGGACCGAGCAACGGGAGCTCACCCCGTCGTGGGGATTCAAACCGCCGACCTTATGATCGGCAAGTCCTAGGCTCTGTGGTTTAACCCACAGCGCCACCCACGTCCCTCGTTCCTCCTATGCATAGGAGGTGCTATTTTGGCCACCTGAACAGTACTGCTCCCTGGATTTCTGGAGGTGGAGACTGTGGAGGCAGATCACTAGGGGAAGGTAGGGCAAAGCCCTATCATTATTCTTTCACACCCTAAGATCCAAAGCTAGACTACAGCTGCCACCTTCATACATTTCCTCCCATTCAAAAACTCCCAGGTGGCTTTTCCATCTCTTTCTCTTGGTGTAAGCAGAACTGGGGGGATCACAGCATGGTGCTGTGGTCTAAACCACTGAGCCTCTTGGGCTTGCCAGTAGGAAGGTTGGCGGTTTGAATCAGAGAGATGGTGATGAGCTCCTGTTGATCTGTCCCAGCTCCTGCCAACCTAGCAGTTCGAAAGCACGCCAGTGCAAGTAGACAAATAGGTACCGCTGCAGCGGGAAAGTAAACAGTGTTTCCGTGCACTCTGGTTTCTGTCACAGTGTTCCATTGCACCAGAAGCGGTTTAGTCCTGCTGGCCACATGACCCGGAAAGCTGTCTGTGGACAAACGCCGGCTCCCTTGGCCTGAAGCGGGATGAGCCAGGGGTCCTTTCCCTTTTTTGCCTAATGCTGACACCTAGAAGTGGACATATCTAGGGGTTGGTTAGGCTGGCTCCCGCCAAGGATGCAGACCCAGGGAGGCGCAAAAATTGTACCTCTTCACCCTTGTCTCAGAGTGACTGATGGTGGAGGAGAGGAGGAAGGGCAGAGGAGACTCAACTTCAGTGGCAGCGGAGGAAGTCACTGGCAGAGTGCGAAGAGAGACAAAAAGCAAGTTTTTGAGTTTCTGGTCCATGGTCTCTCCCAGCTTCAGGGGCTGTGATGCAACTCCTTGCTGAGAGTGCAAGGAAGCCAACCTAGGTACACCTCTGCCTAGACATTCTAGGTATCCAACTTTTCTCCTCAGTGGCTGGGTCTGAAATATTTGATGCTTGTGTTTGAGAATAACTTTTAAGTGCCCACTCTATATTTGCAAGGGACGCGGGTGGCGCTCTGGGTTAAACCACAGAGCCTAGGACTTGCCGATCAGAAGGTCGGCGGTTTGAATCCCTGCGACGGGGTGAGCTCCCGTTGCTCGGTCCCTGCTCCTGCCAACCTAGCAGTTCAAAAGCACACCAGTGCAAGTAGATAAACAGGTACCAGCCTGGTGGGAAAGTAAATGGCGTTTCCGTGCACTGCTCTGGTTCACCAGAAGCGGCTTAGTCATGCTGGCCACATGACCCGGAAGCTGTACGCCGGCTCCCTCGGCCAATAAAGCAAGATGAGCGCCGCAACCCCAGAGTCAGTCACAACTAGACCTAATGATCAGGGGTCCCTTTACCTTTACCTATATTCGCAAGGGAGGAGGATGCGGAGAATACCAGAAAAAGTCACCTCTGCCTCCTAACCGCTCACCACCATACAAGCTCCAGCATTTACCAGCCACCACTGAGCAGAGGGAATGATGAGATATTTTACTCTCCAGCTTGACTTTTTTTTAAAGAGCTCTTAGCTCCGGTTAAGTCTCCAAAATGTCTGTACCCGACAGTTCTTTTTCCAAAGTTATTATGTGTTCTTTTCTAAAACAACTGATAAAACCAAACTTTTAAAGTAGGGGGGTCTTGATCTTTTAGATCAATTAACCAGGTCAATTAACCCGATGCAGGATAGGATTGCGGAGAGGCTAGATTAATTGTTTGAATTAATGGAAAACGTTGAAGGGGAAAATGCTCTGTGGGTGGGAGTGTTCTGAAGAGCAGTATGAAAAAAAATTGTGATAAAAGAGGATGTTTTAGAGCTAACTGCCAAATTACGAGCTTAATTAGAGCCATATGCCATTCCTAGAGAGTTCAGAAAAATGTGTGGGAGATTGCAGTCAAATACAACTAGCAAGCATAGGGTTATTTTGTGCATGAAGGGGGTAAAGGACCAGAGAGTTGTATTGCTACATAGACTTCGCTAGGTCACATCCACACTCCTCTAGAGAGGGAGGAAGTGAAGACTTTCTACTTCCTTTCTCCATCTCTCTGTGCATCATGTAACGAAGAAAGGCATGTGTAAGCTTGCTCCTGAGTTTACAGCATGTGTTTGGAAATATATTCTGTATTTGCGACCCAACAGTGTTCTGCCTGTGTTTCTCCTTGAAGCTGCATGGAACAACACATGTATCAGACCTGTTAATCTGTAAGGAAAACATTTTAAACTGTGTGGTCTGTTCCTTTCACTAGGGGTAGAAAGATGGGAGCATTGTAAATGGCATAAAAAGGTCTAACAACATATATTCAGGCATCTGAAGGCAGTCCTGTTTAGGGAAGTTTTTAACATCTGATGTTTTATCTTGTATTTAGTATTCTGTTACAAATGTTGTTGTTGTTGTTTTCCTAATGTTCTATTGCTGTTCAACATTTTTTGAGTTGAATAATCTGCTACTGACACTCTCTGTATGCAAGTCCCACATTTTGAATCCAGGCATCCAGACGTTTATTTTTGTTGCTCACCTGCACACGTGGATCCATAGGGATGCATAATTCCCCACTAAATGAAACTCTTAAACATTTAAGAAAATTTAAATGATGCAATTTTAAACAGAAATATTCAACCTAGATACAATTGGCCCCTTCATATGAGTATCAGAAGACTAACAATGTAACATGATTTTTTTTTTATGGGGATTTTGTATTTTTATGTTGTGAATCACACTGTGATCATCAGGCGAAGAGCAGTATACAAATGTAATTAATGATGATGATGATGAAATTACAGTTCTGTCAAACTAACCAATCCCAGGTCAATTGACAGCAGTGCAGAACATCCCAGGTCCCACCTCTGGCATCTTCAGGTAAGGATGGGAAAGACACCTGTCTGAAGCCTTAGAGAGATGCTGTTAGCCAGTGCAGGTGCTACTGAGCTTAGATTGTCCAGTGGTCTAATTCCGTATAACGCAGCTTCTTATGGTCCAAGGAGTGAGGAACCTGTGGCTCTCCACATGTTAGGAACTTAGGAACCTGCCTTATACTGAGCCAGACCCCTGGCCCATATGCCTTGATAATGTCTACACTGACTGGCGGTGGCTTTCTAGGCTTTAGACAGAGTTTTCTCCCAGTCCTGCCTGGAGTTGCCAGGGATTGAACCCAGGACCTTTTGCATGCAAAGCAGATGTTCTGCCACTGAGCCATGACCCTTCTGCCAATGTTCAACTCTGATTGCTTAAGTGCAGCTCCTGTTATCCTGGGATACTGGCTGCAGCCGATGGGAGTTCGAGTCGAGCATCAGGGTTCCCCATCCCTGATGTAGACAGAGACAATTCAGTTGACGTATAACCTGGATTTCCAAAAAAGAAATGTTTGAGAAATAACTCAAGGAAATTAAACAATGTTGGGAGAAAAGGATTGGCAACTGATTAGCGTAGTGAAAGCAGACAGTAAGGAATGGTCATTTCTTTATTTTACAACAGAGGGAAGGAAGCAGCGGGGTGTTCCAGAGATCAGTATTTCTGAATGGTGCTAGACAACATATTCATATATCTAGACAGTGATAGAAACTCGCGATATATAAGCTTGTTGCTAAATGGCTCCTTAAACCAAGGTTACAATCACAAAAATGGAATATTTAGTTGCTGTGATTGATTCTCAGTTAAACATCTGGCTAGTTCGGATGACAACCTTGAGCTAGGTTAAGAACTTTGAGAACTTAAAGAAGAAAAGTCACTTGATCCAGGGACAGTCTACATATATATTGGCCTATTCTGACCTCGGCTGATCGCCAAAGAATTTATGCTTTTGAATTATGGTGCTGGAGGAGACTCTTGAGAGTCCCATGGACTGCAAGAAGATCAAATCTCTCCATTCTGAAGGAAATCAGCCCTGAGTGCTCACTGGAAGGACAGATCGTGAAGCTGAGGCTCCAATACTTTGGCCACCTCATGAGAAGAGAAGACTCCCTGGAAAAGACCCTGATGTTGGGAAAGAGTGAGGGCACAAGGAGAAGGGGACGACAGAGGATGAGATAGTTGGACAGTGTTCTCGAAGCCAGCAGCATGAGTTTAACCAAACTGCGGGAGGCAGTGGAAGACAGGAGTGCCTGGCGTGCTCTGGTCCATGGGGTCACGAAGAGTCGGACACGACTAAACAACAACAACAAATGGCTCCGTAAACCAAGGTTACAATCACAAAAATGGAACATTTAGTTGCTGTGATTGATTCTCAGTTAAACATCTGGCTAGTTCGGATGACAACCTTGAGCTAGGTTAAGAACTTTGAGAACTTAAAAAAGAAAAGTCACTTGATCTAGGGACGGTTTACATATATATTGGCCTATTCTGACCTTTCTTTTTAATGATGGCACAGATTATTAAAAATGTGGCCGATAGGTCAAAATGCCTGGCGCCTGTCTAATTTCCAACACTGTTCCTAGAACAGCAAACCAGTGGCCCTCCAAATGTTGTTGCACTATAACTCACATTATCCAGAACCATGGGTCATGGTGGCTGTGGCTGATGGGAGTTGGAGTCCAGTAACATATGGAGGGCCACAGGTTGTCTGTCTTTATGATCTGGTGTCAGAGGGGAGCGGTGAGATAGTCAGATCTGCAGACGACACTAAATTATGCAGGATGCTGAAATCCAAAGCAGACTATGGAAAACTCCCAAGGATTATTCTATTCTGAATGAATGGACAACAGCATGGCAGACGAGATTAGCTAGAAGGAAGAGTGAAGTGCTACACAAAATTAATAATAATAATAATATTTGTTGTTTAGTCGTTCAGTCGTGTCCGACTCTTCGTGACCCCATGGACCAGAGCACGCCAGGCACTCCTGTCTTCCACTGCCACCCGCAGTTTGGTCAGGTTCATGTTTGTAGCTTCGAGAACACTGTCTAACCATCTCATCCTCTGTCGTCCCCTTCTCCTTGTGCCCTCCATCTTTCCCAACATCAGGGTCTTTTCCAGTGAGTCTTCTCTTCTCATGAGGTGGCCAAAGTATTGGAGCCTCAGCTTCACGATCTGTCCTTCCAGTGAGCACTCAGGGCTCCTTAAGAATGGATGTGTTTGATCTTCTTGCAGTCCATGGGACTCTCAAGAGTCTCCTCCAGCACCATAATTCAAAAGTGTCAATTCTTCGGTGATCAGCCTTCTTTATGGTCCAGCTCTCACTTCCATACATCACTACTGGGAAAACCATAGCTTTTACTATACGGACCTTTGTTGGCAAGGTGATGTCTCTATAATAATATTAATAACCAGAAACTGAATCTGATATAAAGAAAGAAGTTTTAGAATAGTGGATATCTCAGTGCAAACAGCAGTTCAAGTGTTCAGTAAAAAAAACCACACGCAATTGTTGGGAATGATAGGGAAAGAGATTGAAAATGAAACTGCCACTATTGGTAATGCTTTTATATAAATCTACAATGCATGTTCATATAGATTACTGTATACAGCTCTCTGGTTGACCTATCTCAGCAACGATGTTTAGCAGAGCAGAAAAAGGAGCAACTGAAATGATCAAGGGGCTGGCACACCTTTTGTATTAAAAAAAGAAAGGCTAAAATGTCTAGTTACTTTATGGTTTGCTGGGGAGAAAGGTTTGTATCATTACAAATGGGACCAAGAGAGCAAATAAGGCTTTTTCTCATATTAGATGGACCCAATGAATATGATTGGCAGCAGGATCAGAACAGAGAAAAGGACATACTATTTCACATAATGCATAGAGAACTGGAGAATGCAGAGGCAGCGACTCACTAAACTGGTAAAAAAACAACAATGCACATTATCAGGCAAATTCATGAGAAATAGGTCTATCGGTGGTTCTTGGTGTGATGGTAGTTAAATGGAGCCTGCATGTTTACAAGGAGTATAACTCTGAATACCGGGTGCTGGTGGGACATACAACAGATGGATGTTGCCTTTGTGCTCTGCTCTGCTTGTGCAGGTGATAAATGTTTGGGCACTGGAATAAATGCTTCTCTTGTGTAAATAGCAGTGGAGGGGAAGCTACCCATCTATCCCGTGGGGAGGCGGATTTAACTCTTTCCCTCCTTGCACACAGCCTCAAGTGTGGTGTAGTGGTTAAGAGCGGTAGTCTCGTAATCTGGGGAACCGGGTTCGCGTCTCCGCTCCTCCACATGCAGCTGCTGGGTGACCTTGGGCTAGTCACACTTCTCTGAAGTCTCTCAGCCTCACTCACCTCACAGAGTGTTTGTTGTGGGGGAGGAAGGGAAAGGAGAATGTGAGCCGCTTTGAGACTCCTTTGGGTAGTGATAAAGCGGGATATCAAATCCAAACTCTTCTTCTGCTGCTGCTGCTGTCTGCATTTCCAGGAAAGCACCCATTGGCACCAATGGAGGCTTCCCTAGAAAAGCAAGCAGTGGGGTGGAGGGATTTTTGTGCAGGCTGTGGCAGGGAGGTAAAGAGTGAAATCCTTCTCCTCACAGGGTGGCTTCCCCTCAGCCTGCTGTTTACTTTAGAGTCACACGATTTACCTCAGGTCTAGTGTGGTCCCAAGTTCCCCATGCCCGTGGATATGCCTCAACAGGGCGTTTTTGAGTCGCCCCACCCGTGAGGGGAACTGTATTGCCACAGCAGCTTGCCATCAGGTGGCAGCCGGCTGATGTTTTGGTGTAGGAGATGGGCAAAAGAAAGATGGGGGCAATCAAAAGCACAGATGTGCTCGCGGGACTTTTTCTTCTCCATTCTCTTCTCTCTCCCTGCTCTGTGTTGTTCCTGTTTCTCCTCACAGACATTTGAAGTAGCACCGGGTGGGAGAAAAACAGCCACCGGGGTTGGATAGTGGACCACTCTGGATAAGACGCTGGGCCCTCGCCTCCCCTCACAAACGAAAGCAGACTGCTTGTAAAACAGGGGTATAAACTCACCATACAATACATATAATGGGAAACATACCGCACTTATAAAACATTAAGAGAGGAGGTTAGGGGTGATGTTGCCTTGCATTTCAGAGGCATATCAGAACTCCGAAGTGTAATGATGTTAGGATATATGGTACCTGAGATTCCCACCTTCCTGCTTGCATTTTCCTACATTTTCCTTTGCTCGTGGGGAAATCCCTAAAAATGCTTGTAGGAATTCTGCCGCACGTGTTTACAGTTAGGCTACTGACACGCGCAACCACGAAACCGTACCGTTGTCAACTCTGGGACTTCCACAAATTAAACAAGGTTGTGGTAGGTTTTATTGCCGGGTTTGGGGTGGGGTAGCTAAATCATGGCAGGCGTTAAGATGCTAAAAACATAGGCAGGCTCTCTAAGATGGAAGACACACCAGGGACTGTTGTGCTGCTTAGATCAGCCGATGCTGACAGGGTTGGTAGAGGGGAGTGGATTAAAAACAGGATGCTGGCATCAGGGAATTTCTTTGCCATGGTGAATGTGTGAACATGGGGTTACAGGGCGGGTTAATGAGTAAAAGTCACAGAATCCGATTCTCTCTAGTGGCATCAGTCATGAGGACTACAACCTTGCTATCTTGATCCCATCTTATCCAACGCCAGGTGAAAGTGCTGGGATTTTGTGTAAGTTTTGAAGTGTAGCCTAAACATACACACCATACATTTAAAGCACCCCCAAAACATTTGTTAAAAAACCCGAGGCATTTTTGTTGGGGATTGTAGGGAAAGGCCAAAAACGCTGAAAAACATCTTCATGTATGCGACAACGGCCGCAAGAGTTCTGGTAGCACAAGGATGGAAGACTGAAGAAACCCCAACTAAAGAATCATGACAAGAAAAATTGACGGGCTATGCAGAACTGGCAAAATTGACATACAAGGATAACTGTGACTTTAAAGATGAATGGGAACCCTTTACAAAGTATCTGAAGACGCAACAAAGTGAACTGGACTCCTTGGCAGGTTTTGAATAAACATTCACAAACTTTTTATTGATAATAATCAGCTAAATAGTTTGAGGATCTATACAACTTTGTAACATGCAGGAAACAGCAGTCTCAGAGAAACCAAAGACTGGAACTGAGGGAAATCGGGGGGCAGGGGCGGGTGGGTTTTGTGTGGGAGGGTGGAGGGAGGGAGGAAAAATGGGGGGAAAACAAGGATGATATGTTTTTGGATAATATGTCTTGTTTAATTTTGAATTTAAAAACTTTTTTTTTAAAAAGCACCCCCAAAAGAATCATGGGAGTTGTACTTTGCCCCTTGCAGAGCTACATTTCCAAGCACCCTTAACAAACTACAGTTCCCAGGATTTTGTTGGGGGGCAGAATGCACTCTAAATGTGCTTTACATATATGATGTATATGAAGCCTTTAACCTTATCAAACCTATGACTCACTAGGAATCTCAACCTGTGTGGTACCCAATTTCAATTATGTGTTTGCATACAGCCATTTCCTCCTCTAAAATGACCAGCTACAAAGGACTTCTTCAATTTCAGCAGTGTTGTAGAAGAAAAAAATCTCAGGTTCAGTATTACCAATCAGGAATGGGAAAAGCTGTACTGCTTGAAATTTCCTCAGCTACTATTAGAGGGAAGAACTTTTAGAGGGAAACGGAAGCTCCTTTCCAGCCCACCAGTGTGTCTGTATTTTAAAGCTAAGCAATAAAAAGAAAATTGCGACAGTGCCATTGCTTTGACCCACCAAAAGTCACAGCACAACATGCATTTCGGGTCCTGACCTACCCAATGGTCTAGTAAGGGATCTTTGAAACTTGTTTTCGAAAGCTTTTTTATGATAAGAATGCTGCCCACATTTTCTTTGAGATTTAATGCCCACATTTCAATGAATGTGCCCCATACAGAAAAAATTTCTCCAGATATTTAGAGCAGTCAAACCAGTTCTTTGGAAAAAAAATCACTTAAGTTGACCAGCAATCAAGCCTATTAAACACAGTATAATCAAAAACCTGTAATTAGTGGCAAAACATGAACATCAGAAGGTGATGTTCATAGCATGGGGAGAGGGGGATTTCCTATTATAGTGACATATTTATTCAAAACGAAATTTAAAAAGTTCTTCGTCAGATATACTGAAAACCAGTGGTTTTCAGTGTATCTGAAGAAATGTGCATGCACACGAAAGCTCATACCAATAACAAACTTAGTTGGTCTCTAAGGTGGTACTGGAAGGAATTTTTTTATTTTGTTTCAACCAAGGCAGACCAACACGGCTACCTACCTGTAACTATATTGATTCAAGGTGTTAAAAGCTCTGCTAGTTACTTGCTTTTTTATTTTGAAACATTTGAATAGCTTGATTTAATTACAAAATATGCGCAGTTCTAATTTTAGATCATGTTTTTGGTTTGTTAATTCCTATGTTCTAGCAAAATGTTGACTTAAATTTTGTTAACTTATGGAGAGAGGGGAGCGAAGGGGACACACACGACCTATTAAACAAAGTTATCAATTCCATAAAGAGGGAGATTTGAATTAAGCAGACTGCTGCCCTAAGAATGGGTACCTGGAAGTCCAGTTGAAATGAAACAAACATGTTTGGGATCAGTGTGTCTCACAAATGTCTAGAATCAAGTGATGTAATTCTGCAAATTCCAAGCATTAACCCCTTATGTTCCATGCCGAATGTAAAACAAAATGTCTTTGTGAAGCATTTCCTAATAAAAACACTTCCTTTTCTTGTTTTATATCTGAATTGTTGAAATCCAGTTTGTAATCAAATTAACATTAAGGTATGTTAGAGCTTAAATGCCTCATTAGAGCAAAAAATACTATGTTTTATATAACGGGTATTTTAATGCAGTGTATATGTTTTCCTCAAACTCACAGCAAATGTTTTTTAATTAGAAAGTTACTTTTTTAAAATGTTGATAATTTATACCTTCCAGTGGGTCAATTTCAAAACAGTAAAACTGAAAGCAATGTGCTAGAAATTAAGAGCTCTTTGGAAAATCCGTTAAAGGTAGCTAAAATATAAGCAGGAATATCTGATTTGTAATAAATTTGCACCTTTTCCCATTGTTATGACAAACTCCTAATGGCTTATTGTGAAGGTGGTGAGAAAACAGTTTTGATAATAACAGCCATGCCATGTTTATGAAATATGGAAATAAGTTGTTGACACCTGAAAACCAATGGGGACAACATGGAGAGATGGTATTACAAATAGATATAAAAAGAAACCTGGAAAGAAAACATCCTAATGGAAAATGGTTCAAAATAATAACTTCAGTAGAAAAATCACTCAGGGTTTTCCACTTGAAGGCATTCTCATTTAAATGGACTATTCTCTTTCAGCTGTCTAGAGGGACTTTCAGTAATGTAACCAAGTTAAAATAACTATGAAAGAAATAGAGGAAACCCTGAATTAAACTGAGGACAAGAGTGAAATCTGTTTATTGGTTGTAGTATCCAAAACTGGAGTTCTGGTACAAGTTAGTGGCAACACTGCTCTTTAAGGAAGTGGAGGGGGGGATTAAAGGAAAGGGGAGGAGGGATATTAATTCACTAAAATATGCAGTGATCAAATTTTAAGCCTCCACCAGTTTTTCTGTGCTACTTTTTTGCACTGAATGACTACAGATTGACTCTCTTTCAAAATGCTTTAGCTGCCTCTTCTCTGAGCATTCCCTAAATATCATGAATTTGGAGGAGACATTGATTTTCCCCCCCCTTTTCAAAACTGAAGTCTTTCCTCTTTGGTTGGAAAAAATAAGTATTTAGGCATCTTAAAAGGCCAGCAAATTCATTGCAGCATAAGCTTTTGCAATTGGCATCTATATATGGATTTTAATATTTTAATTTTTAAGAAACAGTTTTACACATTTGGGTCAAAATGTTAAGATTCTTTTAAAGCTGTTTACTCTGACTTCAGAATATATGCAATGACTTCAGAATAAATGCATGGTGCACACACATTAAGATAAACCAAAACAATCATGAATCTTAAATGAGCATGTATAAATGACTTTTATTTTAAATCAGGATATGTATTCCTCTAGTGTCTACTTTTTTTGTCTGTACATTTAAAATCTGGTGTGTATTTTTTAAATACAGATTAGTAACTTTTGTTTGACAAAAGCAATTAAAGATAGCTTAGATTATGCAGTTGAAAGGACCAACAGGCATGTAGATAAAATTTCTCTTGATTACAAGCAACTGTTCTTTAAAGGGAGGGAACAATGAATGATAGAAAAATATTTGAGATTTAAATCAGGAGGGTAAGGCTGGTTTTGGTAGTTTATTCAAAGATAGGATCTCCGTGTTTTCATGTTGTAATGTGCATTTAAAAGGGTTTGCCTACTAGAGCCGGGAGAATATATAAACTTCATTCTGTATTCTATATTTTTAACTGGGTTGAGAAAGTTGCTAGTTTTCAAGATTTCTCCAAACGATCTTTAACATTTGCATGTTCATAGACATTTCTGAAGTAAAACAATTGTAGAAATAAATGCTTTTAGGGAAGTTGCAAAATTGTTCTCTTCTAGCATTGGATACTCATTCATAAATATCTATACTAGTTAAGGACAGAAAAAGTGCATCTATCCATCGAACAATAACCCCCAAGAGAAAAAGTTTAAATATTTCTTAATATATCTTTATCTCCAAGCCTTGGAACAATTTTGTTTGTTTGTTCTTTTTAAAACTAATCAAAGAAGGGTTTTCATTTTAAGCACATGACCTGGGCTACAATCGAAACCTGATCTGGTAGGTCACTCTGACTTTCTTAAAGGCTCAAAAACAAATAAATGGCTACGGAAGATCTCCGTGCAAGGAAAACACGTGGCATTTAGGGGATTATGCTTCTATTTACACACAACGTGGGTCTTGCTAATAATGTATCTCCGGAATGTTTTAAAAAGATCAAAGTCCAGCGACTACCATTTCCCCCACTTAAATGGCTAAGTACCTATTTTTCTAGAGCAGAATTTAATTTTAGCAGTGGTGGCGTGCCTCACATTTCTCGTTCGATCAGGAGAATCGATCTTTCCCACTCACTTCACGTTTGTGATATGTGTGTGTGTGCATTTTAAAGTAATGTTTGTTCTTAAGAAAAGAAAAACGGGAGGGGGGGAGAGAGGAATCAGAAACCTGATGATGCTGATAACTCAAATCCTTCCATTCACAACTCTGTGCAATGCAAGCTTCCGAACGAAATAGTTCTGCTCCAGCCGGCTTTTCTTTTCTCTTTCTTCCTTTTTTTTTTTGGCCATGCACACGCGGACACTCCCCCAGCAGCCATTTAAAGGGCCAGCACATTCCGGCGAGGCCACCTCTCCCGCCCCATCCCCCACCTTGCCATTTCCCTCCCACCCCCCTCCTCCGCCCCCCAGAGCTCCCTTGGATTGGTGGGTTGTGACTGGCATGCTTTAAAGATTCCTCCCCCCACCACAACCACCTTCCGCCCCCCATCCCTCCTGGATAATGGCAGGGACCAGCGTTGCAGAGGGACAATTGGCGCCTCTTCACAGCCAACTTGGCTATTACGCACACACACACACCCTTTAATTTCACCCCCCCTCCTCCTCTGGAAAGGAGGCATTAAAAGTGAGGGGGAGGCGGGTGGGAAAGGGCTGCGAGCCACCATCTTCCCCTTTGTCCCCCACTCCCTGCTCAGGAAAGCATCCTTCGGCTGCTGATCCCTGGCAGAAAGTGACAAAAATAGATTTTGGCGACTTCGCGCGCCTCGCCAAAGGCGCACCGCTAGCTATCCATGCCCCGTTTCGCGCAGGGGGGACTTACTTCCGAGTAAGCGTGTCGTAGGATCGGGCCGTTAAGAAATAAGGGCGGGGGGGGGTTCCCCTCAGATCTCCAGGGTTTTAAACCAGAGCATCGGGCGGAGGGGCAATAAAACCAAAGTTTACCCCCCCTCTTTTATTTCAATAAATTGATCCAGATCTTTCCCCACTCCAAAAAGAACGCACATGGAAGGATGACTTTAAAAAGAAGGAGGAAGAGGAATAGGGGGAGACGGGGCGCACATGTTGCCTCGTGCGAGACAAGGGTTAAGCGGAAGCAGCCGTCCAATCGGCGCCCTTTTGGTTGGTGGAGAAATATATATTTAATTTCGATGGCTTCCCACCGATGTCCATTCATGGAACCAAATGCCTGCTCGCGCAATATTGCAGGCACCGTGTCCAACAACCGCCCTCGCCCTTTCCTAGATCCTAAACTCCTCTTGCCCTTTTGCTGATATGTGAGGTATTTATTGACGAAACAAACAAAAACAAAAAACAGGAGACCTACAAATGTTTAGGTGGAAAACTACTCATCGAAAAGTTGCAAGGCAAAGGAGAGCGGCTAGCATCGCGTTTGCATTCCATCTATTTGGAGCGAGCTGCTGCCTAGTCAGTACACATTATTATTATTATTATTATTATTATTATTATTATTATTATTATTTTAGAAAGTTCTAACAGGGTTGATACATGGTTATTATTGTGGTTATTAAATCGTTTTTATGCTTGCGGAGGAGAAGCACCAGCTGGATGGCAAGAGGAGGAGAAGTGCCCATTTCAGATTCGTGCGTTTCCAACGTACCCGCCACATTTTCTTAAGAAACGCTAACGTGACATTTAAAGTTCGCAAACGTGTGAACCTTTCTTTCTGGCTCGCGGGATGCACAAATGAAGATCGTGTGCTGCGGTATCACAACCACCCACAGGATGTTTCCATTTTATATCTTATCTATCTATCATCTGCATATATATATATAAACTGTATATATATATAAACTATATATATCTATATCTATGTGTGTGTGTGTGTGTGTGTGTGTTGGGGATTCAACAGTAATTCTACAATTATTTTGCACTATTGCACTAATAATGCCTCCACAACTCTTCACACAAACCAAATTCCAATATGGCTCTCGTCCATGCTCACCAACCCCCACGATCGCATCTGGTCATCTTCGCCTTTTTTACTCTTCAACCCCCCCCCCCTTCCTAAGGCGATCCCCAAATCGTACGGATGGGCAGAGCGAAGCTCCGGGTGCACCGCGCGCGCTTAGTTTGCGCGCCTGCTTGCTCTCCTTCCTTCCTCCGCCCTCTTTCCTCGGGGCGAGCCAGAGCGCCCTTTGAATTAAGTTTACACCCAGAAAATCTCATTCAAACTCTTTAAGAAGAAGCTCATAGCTCATGAGGGGGAGGGGTGGGAGAACCGGCTGGGGGAAGAGGGGGGAGGGGGGTCGCGATGGGGGTTGGGTCTCGTCGCAGCCCTCCAGCAAAAGCGGTGGGGTGGGGGGGGGAGAGAGGTGGTCCTACTACACAGATCTAGATTCTACAAGGAAATGGAGAAAACGGGTTGTTGTTTTTAAAGGGGAGGGAAGGAAAGATGGGCAAAATGTAAATAAAATAGTATTTGCAGTTGGGGGGGGGGTAGAAAAAGAAGAAGAGAGCGAGCAATGGAAAGCTGCCGCGCCTCTGCACATGAGCGCGTCTGTCGGTGCGTGCGCGCCCCTCCCCTCGGAAGGGTGGTCCCTTTTTGGGGCTCCACCACGTGGCTTCCTCTTGCAAACATTTTCACTCATTTTTCCAGGTCGATTTTATTTAGGGGCGGCGCCAAAGGCTGCCTTCAGCCTCAGAGACGTCCTATGTGGTGTGTGTGTGAGAGTGTGACACATGAGCTGCGACTCAAAAGGAGTTGGGGGGCCGCTGGAAAAGGAAAAAAAAAAAAGAGCCATTTTCCCAAGACCGCCATAGCAAGTTGCATCCAGTCCCACCAGCCCCATTGATTCCGTAAAACAGGGAACATTTCCCCCCCTCTTTCCTCTTAGATCACCCCCACCTTTCCTCCCCACACCCAAAATAACAGGCTTTTCCTACTTGCTGGGCCTACAAGATTGAATAAGAAACTTTTTTTTCCAAAAAAAAAAAAGGCAGGTTTTTTTTTTTTTTTAAAAGAATCTGTTGAAAGTTTCACACCCACCCACCTACCATTGCCCTCCTTTCCCCACCCCGGTGTGTGAGATAATATAGTTTCCCTCCCACCTCCCGTGACTCCCTCCCTTTTTGGACCTACCCCACATTTTGTGCAAAACGCATCAGCCATGAACAAGCTGTATATTGGGAACCTCAACGAGAACGTGACTCCGGCGGATCTGGAGAAAGTCTTCAACGACCACAAGATCTCCTTCAGTGGCCAGTTCTTGGTGAAATCTGGCTACGCCTTTGTCGACTGCCCAGATGAGCAATGGGCCATGAAAGCCATCGAAACTTTTTCTGGTAAGCCAATGGATCTCTCTTGTCTTCCGCACCCCATCCCCCCGCTCTCTCCTTCTGAAGCCGTAGTGGGTTTAGTTTTTTTGTTTTTGTGGGGGTTTTTAGAGATTTTTTTTTAAATTTATAGATCCAAACACATTTCTTTTTTTAAAACAACAACAGCAGCAGTTAACTACCTAGCGCTCCTAGTTCTGGCGACCCTCTTTTCCCTTTCCAAGATCCACACAATGTGGTTTTGCAAAGATGCGTTCAGTCACACTTCTCCGGTACTCGTGCGTCTTCCGCCCTGTTTCTTTTCTACCTCTGGGGTGTCATCAATGAAAGTTCACTTTCGTTTCGTATTTCTCCCCCACTACCCTCCCACCCGCAACTTGGGGTAGTTGGGGACACACACACAGCTTTGCTCCCCGCTTCTATCTGACCCCGAGTCGAGAACCATGTCTCTTGCGTGTCTTTGCGTAATACACAACTTGTAGGGCCTAGGATTTCTCCATCTGCTTCCAGTGGATTTCTAGAGGGCTCGCGGAATTCTTTTATTTGTTTGAATTCCTCCTCCTTCCCACCCAGAATGTTTCCTCTTCTATCATAGTGGATCCCCCTTAAACCGTCGTCGTTTTTTTAGCATTCACCTTTTTTATATATATGAAAAAGGGTAAAATTTGGCAAACCCCCTCGCAACGTGAAAACGCGCACACAAAAAGGGCGAGAATGACAGTTTTCTCTTTTGCTCCCGGGAGGTCTTTGGACGCCCCCCTCCCACAAATCAGTCCCCGATCTCTCTGGAGATGAAATGGGGGGGATCAAATCAAAATATTAAGCCCCTTTCCCTTAATTCGAGGTTCCATGATCAACCCCCCCCCCCGGCCTCGGTGGTTCGTCTTGCAAGGCCATTTGGGTTTTGCCATGGGATCAAATTCTCTATTTCTGTCCTTTAAAAGAGTGTGAGGTGCTTTGTGGGATGGGAGAGGG
This sequence comes from Podarcis tiliguerta, assembly GCF_965153285.1. Classification (NCBI taxonomy): domain Eukaryota; kingdom Metazoa; phylum Chordata; class Lepidosauria; order Squamata; family Lacertidae; genus Podarcis; species Podarcis tiliguerta. Next base: position 20,533,955 of record NC_139546.1, on the reverse strand, counting down.
GCTCCTCTGGAAGTGGGAGGTGGGGAGGGAAGACGGGAGTTGTTGGACTTTGGCCATTTTGATTTTAAACTGGGTTTTCCTGGGGCATGTGATGTGTGTATTAGCGCGAAGGTCGCCATGCTGCTAAGAGATTGAGAAGAGGCAGAGAGGAACTAGCAAGCAAAGCTGATGTTGCCCTTTGCTGGGAAAAAACCTCTTTTGCCCCCTTACTCGAAAGGAACACATTAGAATTTAGTTTCCCCATCCTTTTCTAGATTCACGTTCCTTCTTCCCAGCTGAATACAGTTTTCACGGATTTTCTTATTAATTTTTTTAAAAAAAGATACAGCCGAACAAGTTGAGGTGGAATAAATCGACGGAATAGGCCTTGCAAATCTTAAAATTGCCTTTCCTGTGATTAAACAGATCTTCCAGCATATGAAGGAGGAATGAATTGAATGTGCAAAAAGTAGGGTCATGGGGAAACCTCCATTATTGGTTTCTTCCATTGTTTAGTCCCCTCAATTTGAAATCCAGTTTTTTGTTTTATCCAGAGGAAAACGCATCTCTCAAGGCAGTGGGATTTCTGGTGAAGGCAATCTGAATTCCCCAATAAAATTGAATTAAAATATGAGGAATGGGAGCAGAAATTGAGCTGTACGTGAGAATGGTGTCCAGATTTCCATATGTACATGTTTTTTTTAAAAAAGACACTTGTGTTTTTAGGCAAAGTGGAGCTGCATGGAAAACAACTTGAGATTGAACACTCAGTACCTAAAAAGCAAAGGTAATTCAGTTGTTTAATTTCTTTAAATTTTTCCATGTTGAGAAAATTCCATGTTTGCTTAAAGGAAAAGAAGAAAACCATGTTTTTAAAATTCCCCAGAGTTGTGCAGACAAAACTAGGTGTATTAGCATTTTCAATCTCTGCTCTGAAAGGAAACTATTTTGAAGAGAGCAGAAAACAAAATTGGTGGCTAATTTGATCCACCACCCCCATCCAAATTCCTAGAGTTACTTTTGCGGAGCAATCCTATGCAAGAAGCTGGTGCAAATTGGTGTAAATTAAGCTGTCATAAAGTTACACCAAATCCAAACCCTGTTTAGCAGTGGGGCTGCTGCTCTGCTTAATCCTGAACGAGGGAAAAACTTTTAAAATAGTGCTTTTACACTGTATTGCCAGATCACGTGGCTGAGCCAAATGGGTTTAGGATCCTGCCTTAAGCCCCTCTCTCTGGTCCCACCCCCACCACGCCCCTTTTGGGGAGACTTACACAAGCCTCAACTCATCCAGACTGAGCAACTTACTCTGATGTATCTTCAGCTGAGCCAGGGTTGGGGCCTTGAGCTTGACTTCTGTATCCTATGCAGCTCATCCTGGTGGATCTTGCCCATAGGATTGCCCCCTTAAAGTACCAGAGGGAAAAGAGATAAAATCAGAATTCAGTACATTCAGAGGGAATTTGAAAATTGGGAGGCAGAGGTGCTCTTCTGTAAATTTCAGGACCATTTACTGTAAATAAATACCTACTTGAACAGGCTTTCCTCTGCAATGCAACCTTTTAATGCTTTGTTTTAATTTAATTTAATGCTTTGTTTTAATGCTTTAATGTATTGGTGTTTTTTCTCATTTGCTGCCCCTCTGAATAATTCTCAAACTTTACACCTTGGTGGAGATGTAGTTATCTCATCATGCTTTAATGTGGTATTAACATATTCAATATGTGTACTTGCTGCTTGTACAATGGTTTGGTTGCCTGGATTAAAAATGGCAGATTTGGATAGGCATGGTGAAGTAAAAATCACATGGTGTGGAGGAAAGTTACAATTACTCTTCATTCCTGTGAAATCTAGGAGACACAAACATCATAATGCGCTGTTCCACCAGAATTCAGTGTGAATTTGTGTTTTCCAGGCAATTGTTTAAAAAAATAAAGGGGGTGGGATGAAATGTGAGTGTTTGTTACTATATAGTTCAATATATTCTGTTTTGTGATTCACAGCACAATTTCTCCTTCTCCTTTTGGGGAGTGTAGATATCTTGGACTTTCAAACTTTGTAGCAGAATGTGCTGATGGAGGATAACATTTCTTTTTTATGAATGACTTCCCTCAGCTCCCTCCGGATTGGAAGGCTCCCGAAATCTATTCGATAATTTATTTTATTGTAGCAACAGGCATGGGCCTTGTGTAATGGGTGATCAATAGTGCTTGTAACTGTCTTTGTGGCATGGTACACAGTGTAGCTGTGGTTTAAAATGACAATTGGGAGAAGGATTTTTGGGCAGGCAATTCTAGAATGAAACAAAGCAAAATAAACATTTGGGAGCTGGGATTGGGTGTTGGAGGGAGAGAAAAGGAACTTGATTATTCTTGTTTCCTGTTCAGCGCTTTCAAAAAAAAGCCTGTCAGTTGTGTAGAAATTTGATGATTTTGAGGAGTTGCTGATTCTCTTAAGTCTTGCTAAGTAATGCTAAGAAATCTACCATATACAAATTAATCCCTTGAAAGATTTTGTAATTCAAAGCACATTGTGGTTATATGGGTGTAAGTAGGAAGAAAAATTAAACCTGGTAGTAGACTTGAGGCAGAGAAATCAAACAGATCCCAGACAACTTATCACTGGGGTATATTTTCACCTCCATGCATCTAAACATCTGCCTTCTTAATAGTCAGTGGCCATGTTGGAGTTTTCAAAGTCTTCCTTGGAAGAGTTGATCTGACGTCATCTGTTGCATGCCAGGATTTTATTTGTGGGTTCCCTTAAAATACATTTTTAACCTTGTGCTCAGGATGTGTGATAAAGTGACTTCAATAGTTTCCCAACAGGGATTTTGCATTTCTTTCCCATAGAAGTGAGAGGAAAAATGTTGAATCTTTTGGGCAAGGTATTAAGGGCAAGAAAGGAGAGCCTGTATTTCATACCAGATCACTTTTCCATTGATAAAAATGTATGGTCTGCTAGCTTGAATTTTTACAGGGCTAGGGTGTTTTCTTTCACTTGTATCGAGACTTGATTTTCTTGTTTGGGATGATACCCAGCTAGTTAATTAAATATGATTAGCATAGTCTCAATAACTGTGAGAGTTGTTTTCCCCTTCTCTCTAAATCTGTAAAAAATGTCACCTTTTAAGTGGAAGAAAATTCTAGCCAAACAGAGGCATGCTGATCTGTATCCTTTCAGTTTATTTTTTTTTTAATGAAGTAAAACCACAGTTAAATATAAATAAAGCTTGGCTTATTTCTTGAGCCTCATTTACCAGAAGTTGCCCCAAAATACTCAGATTTGAAAGGAATGATTTCTAGGAATGATTATAATCTACACTGCCATTGACATGGCATGCCTACCATTTATAAACTCTGCCACCTGGCTATCTTAAATAGTAATTAAAACACATGCAGAATGTGCTACTGGCCTCTGTAAAAATGGTTGGTCCTGGATATATCTAAAAGGGCTTTATCTCCACCACAATTGTGAATGATTTCAGCTAGTTTTTAATGAATTGGTTGTTGCAGGATGTTATATTTTTTAAAAATGAAGCTCCACAAATACCAAGTTGAGATACCAAGCACAGTTAACATTTTCTTAATATATGAGATGCACAGATGGATAAGTAAATTTGCGATTTCTTACTTAGAAAAACTGAACTACCTACAAGTAAAGCACTTACTTAATGAGTAGTCTTGTTGGGTCTTTTTGGGACTGCAGTATCTCTACTTAATCTTGACATTCTGGTTAAAAGTTGCATTTACTTACAAGAAAGTACTCCACACTTGCAACGTGAGTGTAGATTTATATATATTTAAAAAGACTTTGTGTGTTTGGCGTGTATGTTTTCAGTTATAACTTTATTGAAAAAAGGACATGGGGGGATTTTTTTTTTTTTGGGGCAATTTTATTCCTTAAAAGTCAGCAAATTCCTTTGGTGGTGGAAAGGGTTAATTAAAACAACCTCGAAGATGTTTTAAGGACTCAAGAATGTTAAGAAATGTTTGGAGGTTAGGGGTGGGGTTGTCTCAGACTGAAAAGATTGAAGTGGATAGAGTTGGGGTAGGGTGGGGGACCAGGACAAATGTGAATGGATAAGAATGAGAGGAGGGAAAATTAAGTGAATCCATCAAGCAAACATTCCAAATATGAAAGACTGGAAGTGACTAGCATAGAGAGAATGAAATTTAGTAACTAAGGAAACAGTGATTATACCTCTGTAGTCAAAATTCTAACTAATAGGGACATGTGATAGTTTTAAGGCAGTTTTTCTACAGGTACAGCTAAGCTTTATCATTCACAAAAGTAGCACACTTATTAATTATTAGGATTTTTGTTGTTGTTTGGGGTTAAATTCTGTAGAATTATGAGAAAACTTGCTTAAGGCATCTCGTCAATACATGTGCAGTTTCTTAAGTTAGGCTCTTTTTAACAGAATGTGTGAAAGCTTAGATCCTGTAGTAGATGTGTAGTTTTCTACAAATTTAGCTGAAGATCGTGTGTCTGTGAGCTTTTTATCCTTACAACAAACAAGGAACTAACAGGGCAATCCTATGCATGCCTACTCAGAAGGAAGTCACATTGAGTTTAATGGAGCTTATTCCCAGGGTGATTGTGTGTAGAGGTTTGTAGCCTTAAGTTTAATGGGAGAATCTACAAAAAAAATTTGCTTGTTAATGTTCAGTTCCCCAACAAAAGGGTTAACTTTACACTTGTTTTGCATCAAAAGGAAAGAAAGTTGGAATCACGCTAAAAGCTTTCACTTAAATGAGCTTAAACGTACTATTTCAAAATGGTTCTGTTTTGCTTTTTGCATACCTATTTTGGTAGATTTACCTGTTTGGTATTGCTTCATATATTTTTTTGGTTACAGGCAACAGTGTCTTTCCTAGTGAATTGTTGGGGGTATAAAAGTAAGCTCATAAAATGAAACGGGTATTAGGGACAGGAAAGGCAGAAATGACATGTAGACTTAAAATCTCCTTTGCAATACAGTGGTACCTCGAGTTACATACGCTTCAGGTTACAGACTCCGCTAACCCAGAAATAGTACCTCGGGTTAAGAACTTTGCTTCAGGATGAGAACAAAAATCGTGCTCCAGTGGCACAGTGGCAGCAGGAGGCCCCATTAGCTAAAGTGGTGCTTCAGGTTAAGAACAGTTTCATGTTAAGAACGGACCTCCAGAATGAATTAAGTACTTAACCTGAGGTACCACTGTATTGACTGATTTCCAATCCAGGAACTGTTCATAGAGTTAAAGATGTGCCCCCAAAGTAGCCCCACTTAGAGGCAATAAAAATGGGAAAAGGTTGGTGTGAACAGTTACCCCTAAGTGGCTAGAGAGACAACATGTGACAGGGAAAGTTTCACGTTTCGCTTCATTGCTGGATCGCTTCTATTGATCCCATGCTTCATACTTTTTCTGCATGACACACTGCTAATTCACATGAGGGAGATCCCATGGATCAAGAAAAGTATGTCTTGTCTTCAGCTTGGACCTGGTACCTTTTGAGTAATGTGAATTAATTGGATCTTCCTGGTTGAAATTTTTAAAGTTAGAGAGGCACAGGCAGTCCAAACCTATGCATTTTACTCAGAGGTAAGTCCCAATAGGGCTAAGTCTCAGGGAAAGTGCAGCCTTAGGAGAATTATAAGCACCTATTTAGTTCTTACCAGTTTCAGCTGAAGAGGGAACAAGGGGGCAGTTTTTCACTGTTCATATTTTACATAAAGGAAAAATAGAAGTTTTAGGAGAATTCACAAGTAATTCTTGTTTTGCATTTGCAGGGAAACATACCTCAAATGATAAATGCCATTCTTCCCAAGCCCCTTTTTATGCATTCATTTCCCCTCAAACTTCCCAAAATACCCAGAAAAATGGATGCTTTTCAGAATTGTGGCAGCAAACAGTTGAGAAAGTTTGGAAAGTGGAAGAGATTCTTGGAAAAAATAAGACAAATTTAGCATTTAAAAATCCCAAGCACCTAAGATAGAGAATCAACTCCCAAGACCCCTTATAGGAGGTTCTGTTTATTGGTAGCTAATAACTAGCCTGCTCAGCAGATACATGCTGACTTTATGAGTTGAATGCGTTTCCCTTGGTGACACCACGAAATATTTCTTAAGTCTCAATTCCTATGCACACTTACCTGGGAGTCAGCCCCACTGAGCATAGTGGGGCTTGCCTCCAAGGAAATGTGCAGGTTTACAAATACAGATTGCATGGCATGCCCTATTAAATTTAGTGAACTTTTGTGGGGGGTTTTTTTAAAGGCAGGGGGAAGCATTGGTGGGAAAGTTCAGAGTTTCCTGAGAGGGTAGTGACACTTGCAACAAAGCAGCAAATATTTGCTTTAGAAGATGCGTAGAAGGATAATTGGTTCTAGAAGTTGTGATACCTATGAGTTGTCGCCCTCTAAAAAGATGGCATGCTAAAGATTTGGGAGAAGAAAGTGCAGCTTCTTAGTTGTACAGTGGTACCTTGGGTTAAGTACTTAATTGGTTCCGGAGGTCCGTTCTTAACCTGAAACTGTTCTTAACCTGAAGCACCACTTTAGCTAATGGGGCCTCCTGCTGCCGCTGCGCGATTTCTGTTCTCATCCTGAAGCAAAGTTCTTAACCCGAGGTACTATTTCTGGGTTAGTGGAGTCTGTAACCTGAGGTGTATGTAACCTGAAGCATATGTAACCCAAGGTACCACTGTAATTTGTTTTCAACTTTACACCACGTACTGTATAGTTAAATGGCAGTGTCCATGATTCCTGGGGTCTAAGATGCTGCATTTATGAAGAGAGGAAGGTACTTGTGAATATTGGTGAGGCAGAACTTTGAAAACCAGGATCCATTACCAGGGGAATTGTGCCCTTTTCTTTTTGAGCAGTCTATTCCCCCACATTGCAGTTTGCTGCTTGAGAAACATTAGCCCCATGTCTTCCCTTTGGGTTCACGGCATTTCCCAAATGGTTCTTTGGGTCCTGTTGTCATGTGCAGTTCTCTGCATATTTGAGGACCTCTGACTTAGACTAGGCCAGGATGATGGTTTGGGTTTGGATGTGTGGGTATTCCTACCACAAGCCAGTGCGTATTTAGCTAGGAGTAAACCTTGTTTGTGGACGCGGGTGGCACTGTGATCTAAACCACAGAGCCTAGGGCTTGCCGATCAGAAGGTTGGCGGTTTGAATCCCTGCGACAGGGTGAGCTCCCGTTGCTCGGTCCCAGCTCCTGCCCACCTAGCAGTTCGAAAGCAGGTCAAAGTGCAAGTAGATAAATAGGTACCACTCCGGTGGGAAGGTAAACGGCGTTTCCGTGTGCTGCTCTGGTTCGCCAGAAGCTGCTTAGTCTTGCTGGCCACATGAACTGGAAACTGTCTGCGGACAAACGCTGGCTCCCTCGACCTATAGAGCGAGGTAAGCGTACAACCCCAGAGTCATCTCCGACTGGACCTAACGGTCAGGGGTACCTTTACCTTTAAACCTCATTTTACTTAGTCGGATGCAGTTCTGAGTAAACAATTTGGTATTGTGTTTTGGGGTAGGGTTCAGCTGTAGCAGCCCAGTTGTGTAACAAATAGGACATCCCTTTCATCCCCTCCCCAGTAGCAGGGAAGCAGAATACCATCATAATGGGATTATAAATAACAGAACCTGCTATTCCCAAGGAAGATAGTACAGTGGTACCTCGGGTTACAGACGCTTCAGGTTAGAGACGCTTCAGGTTACAGACTCTGCTAACCCAGAAATAACACCTTGCGTTAAGAATTTTACCTCAGGATGAGAACAGAAATCGTGCGCCAGCAGCGCAGCAGCACCAGGAGGCCCCATTAGCTAAAGTGGTACCTCAGGTTAAGAACAGTTTCAGGTTAAGAACACATCTCCAGAATGAATTAAGTTCTTAACCCGAGGTACCACTGTAGTGAATTAGTGAACTAGACGACCCACAGGGTCCCTTCCAACTCTAATTCTATGATGTATTGGTGGTGTTTTTGCCATTCTGTGGGATGAGCAGTGTCTATTTATCTGAACCTCAGTGTCCCCTTTTCTTATTGCTTGTCTTAATACTTGAGTTTTGTTTTGAAGGCTGTGGATCTGCTAGGAGAAGGTGGGCAACTTGTTTGGCCCCCAAGATCATTCATGTGTTCTCAGCTTCAATTCCAGAATCTCTTAGTGTTGCTGAGAGAAAGTCCCCCATCTGAGACCATGGAGAGATGTGGCCAGTCATTTTAGACCATCATGGACCAGTGCTGTGACTCATAGATATAAGGCCCTCTTCCTACATTAAAGTGGTGGTGGTCCTATTTTATGAAGTTCTGGTGGGAAATGTGAGGTTTCAGGAATTCAGGAAAGGGTATGGAAACCAAGCCTTTTGGGGAACGGTTGAGGGAATTGGGTATGTTTAGCCTGGTAAAGAGGAGACTGAGAGGAGATACGATAGCCATCTTCAAATATCAAAATGGCTGTGGAGGGTAGGATCTGAATCGGTGGACTCTCCTTCCTTGGAGGTTTTTAAGCAGAGGTTAGGCGGCCATCTGCCATGGATGCTTTCATTGAGATTCCTGCATTGCAGGAGGTTGGACTAGATGACCCTTGGGACCGCTTCAAACGCTACATTTCCGTGCTCTCTAATGCTGCATTCTTTGGTGTATTAGAGCAAGAGAAAAAGTTAGGATTCTATCCCAAGTGATGCAAAGGAGATCCACTTTCCTTTCAGCCGAGTGCTTAAGAACATCTTCATTAATATCACTTTTTTGAAGTCTGTAGTCAAAGGTGTTTAAAAACCTCTGCTGGACGCTTGATTAATGGAACAATCCAACTAAGAAGATTCAGATTTAAGAACGGGTTTATATCAGTTTATGCCTCAGCAGCTAGTAAGACATTCGATGTACACACAGGCTTCGTATATACAGCATGCCTTGGTTCTCAAACTTAATCCGTTCTGGAAGTCCGTTCGACTTCTGAAAATGTTCGAAAACCAAGGCACTGCTTCCGGTTGGCTGCAGGAGCTTCCTTCAGCCAATCGGAAGCCGCATCAGACGTTCGGCTTCCAAAAAACGTTCGCAAACCGGAACGCTCACTTCCAGGTTTGCAGTGTTTGGGAGCCAAAACATTCAAGTCGCAAGGCGTTCGACAACCAAGGTACGACTGTATGTGTAAAGCACCTTTAAAGCACATTGCTTTCCTTCAAAGAATCCCGGGAACCATAGTATACCCCTCGCAAAACTACAATTCGCAACACTTAATGAGCTATAGGATTCTTTGGAGCAAAACAAAGTTCTTTAAATGCATGGTGTGAATGCAGAACATGTCACCATTAAATCTCTGGGATTTAATTTCATTTATTTCACTGGGACTTAGGCATGTTTTTCATGAAAGATGAATTGAAGACAAATATTTTGTCTAGATCTAAATAGACATTTCTTTTTCTGCGGCTTTTGCTGATCCCACTTCCCAACTAATGCAGAATACGTATGTATGACAAAATTGCCTCCTGACAATCTTAGGAAAGAAGTTGAATCAAAAACATGTTTTGTCTTGATCCAGCCTTGCGTTGAACCTTCCAGAAGACTAACTCAGCTTGTGCAAATTCACTGACTTTGGGCTGGGGGAAAAAGTTTACATGAACCTGTACAAGATTGGTTGGAAGCCAATAAGATACAGAATCGCCTTGAGGAATCTTGAGAGTCAGATTCCTGCTATTTGCATAGTCTCGGGCGAGTCACTATTTCTCATTCTGAGATCCCCATCAGCAAAATAGAAATAATTCTGACTTACCTCTAAGGAGAATTACGAGAACACAAACAAGAGTAAGACTCTAGAGAGCTGGCCAGTTAGAGAGCTAGATAGCCCAATGGTTAAAAGATGGTTGTAGAAGAATGGTGGTTCTGAGGGTTGTGGCTTTAGTAAGTAAATTAACAAAAAGGCAGATCTTTCAAACATCTCTCCTTTCCACTGAGAGGTGGTGCATGAGGTTTACTGGTAAAAAAATTCCAGCATACAGTGGTACCTCGGGTTAAGTACTTAATTCATTCTGGAGGTCTGTTCTTAACCTGAAACTAATTTCAGCTAATTTAGCTAATGGGGCCTCCTGCTGCTGCCGTGCCGCCGGAGCACAATTTCTGTTCTCATCCTGAAGCAAAGTTCTTAACCTGAAGCACTATTTCTGGGTTAGCGGAGTATGTAACCTGAAGCGTATGTAACCCGAGGTACCACTGTGGTTGAGTTATACATAATTTTATGTCTGAGGAGTGTGTTGAATATCACAGGTTAAGCTTTTTGTTCACGTATATTCTTTTGATCCATTATACCATATATGTACATAGAATTGGTCTATTAACATTAAAAAGGAAAGGAGGAAAGAGAGACAAATATGTGAGAGTAGTATTAGAAACTCAGATATATGAGCTAGGTGCCAAATGGCTCCTTAAACCAAGGTTGGAGTCGTCAAAACGGAAAGCCTAGTTTCCATTTTGGGGCAAGACGGCGCTAAAGTCTTATTTTTCAAATGATGGACTGACTGTGATTGATTCTCAGTTACACATCTGGCTAGTTCTGATGACAACCTTGAGCTAGGTTAAGAGCTTTGAGAACTTAAAGAAGAAAAGTCGCTCGATCCAGGGACCGTCCACATACATATTGGCCTATTCCGACCTCTTTTTCTTAATGGTGACAACTCCTGCTCACGCTGCACAGAAAAAGCAATGTGGTCCCTGAAATTCATTCTGATTGTGCGAATAAAACATAACTGGTTGAATTCTACAGAAGGGGGTATTAGTATGTGAAAACACTCCAGATCCAATGATCCTGGTACCCAGACATCTTCACTTGGTCAGAAGTGGTCTAAAGCCAGGTGCAAAATGCACCTGGTGCGTGGTTAATTTTGAACACCTGAATACTAAAAAAGAGGAGGAGGCAAGGAAAAGAGAGGGTGGAAAAATTAGAGCTATTCCTGTTAGTACCAGGGCTAGTGACCCAAAGGTGTGCAGTGTACCAAGCAGAGTGGATAAAAATCAATGATTATTATTATTTTTTAAATCAGATTTTTCAGATTTAAATCAGATTATTTTTAATTTAAATCGGATTTTAAAAATGGAATGCTTTTGGAGGAAACATCTTTCTAAAGATAGTTTTCTATTTAAGTTACATTCTACTCCAAAGGTTATTCATCAGGAAATACGGATTTGTTTTAAGTTTTTCATGTGTGCGAAAACTCCGTCTAATTTTTTTTTTTTAAATCGTTTAACCACATAATCAGTTAACAAACATGGATACATATGCTATAATGTTATTGTTTTAGTTAAATAAATTGTTTAAATTTTTATTCACGAAATGATTATTTTTCTCCTTCCAATAAAGCACAGCTGAAAAGTTGTCCAAATATAAACAGTTAACTTATTAAACCTCACAATAATTTCATAATTATCTGTCTATGTATTTCTAATAGTATAACCAAATCAGTAATTTTTGATATAACTGTAAAAAAAAACCTACTCTAAAAATTTATTATTCCAAAAACGAAACCTTCATCTGGTTGTAAATATTAAGATTATACCAGCAAGAATGAGTCTTTCTGTAAAAAAATGATTTAAATCAAGTCTTTCTGACTAGTGATTTAAATCAATTTGATTTAAATCAGATCCACCCTGGACCAAGTGAGGATGGGCAGTCTTAACAATTGTGTCTGAGCCGCGTTGTTCAGACTGAAGAGCCAGCTCAAAGCCAGCAGCTTTATAACACCTGGTGGAATCCTATTGGCTCCTAGTGTCGCCTGATTTTGCTGATCTGGTAGGTACAGAGACTGTGGCCGAGATAGGTGCCCAGGTCCTGTTGCTAGAATTCTGTTTGGGACCCCTTGTCTCTCACACAAGCCAAATTCAGCTGTCTCTGGGTTTATTTTGTTAAAGGATCCTATCAGCGACCCTGCCCCCTTCCATCCAAGCACATAGGTCCAGGTTCCTGTAAGGAAGGGATGCGGGTGGCGCTGTGGTCTAAACTACTGAGCCTCTTGGGCTTGCCGATGGGAAGGTCGGCGGTTTGAATCCCGGCAATGGAGTGAGCTCCTGTTGCTCTGTCCCAGCTCCTGCCAACCTAGCAGTTCGAAAGCACGCCAGTGCAAGTGGATAAATAGGTACCGCTGTGGAGGGAAGGTAAACGGTGTTTCCATGCGCTCTGGCACTCGTCACGGTCCTCCGACGCCAGTAGCGGTTTAGTCATGCTGGCCACTTGACCTCCCGTAAAGCTGTCTGTGGACAAACGCTGGCTCCCTTGGCCTGAAAGCAAGATGAGCGCCGCAATCCCGTAGTCGCCTTTGACTGGACTTAACTGTTCAGGGGTCCTTTTACCTTTATGCAAGGCTAGCATTCAGTGAGTGTACACACACAGTTTGCTTCTTGCCTGACCACAATAAGTAGAAATTAATGACTTCAGTTAAGCATTCTAAACTCAAAATGATTTTGAAAAATTTTAAGGAGTTGCCAGTCACCAGGACAAATAGATGTGCAGGTGTTAAGTCTTGTCTGCAGTCATCCATATGACATCGAAACAGATTTGCAAAGCTTTTTCCATTACAGTTTCAGCTCACATTCACAGGGCTCAGAGCCTTAAGATCATTTTTCCATAGTGTCTGCTGTGACTGAGACAGACGGAGATTACTGCACTATTGTCAATAAATGATATGAATGGGGAGCATACATTATTGACTTAGGAAGCCTAGCCCTGGACAAAGTTTGAGATCGCCAATGTAGAGCTTGGGACACAGTCTCTGCAAGTTTGTGTACACAGAGCTGCAAAATCTGAGAACAGTAGAAGTGAAGTCCCCCCTGGGTTTACTCTTTCTGGGTAGTTTTCCACTATCCAACAAGTTGAGAATAGCTAGAAGCCAAAGGAACACAACTCCCAAACAGATTTTCAGATCAATTAAGATGTATTGCTTGGATTCAAAGCCACGTTCATTCAGCCCAGCTGAATAAGACTTCTGGGTTGCATTGCCTATCTATCAGCATATTTTTTAAAGTAAATTAAAAGTATTTAAAGTAATTAAAGTAATTAAATGTATAAACAGGTGACGGGGGAAAAGAAAAGAGCAATTTGTTTGCAAAGAGAGAGAAAAGAGTAAGTTATCACAATCGGTAAAGAAGACACTTATGTAATGTATTAAGTAATAATAAAACATATAAAGAGGGAAAGGATATGCGGTTTATAATTACAAAGCATAAGGTAAAGGTAAAGGTACCCCTGCCCGTACGGGCCAGTCTTGACAGACTCTAGGGTTGTGCGCCCATCTCACTTAAGAGGCTGAGGGCCAGCGCTGTCTGGAGACACTTCCGGGTCACGTGGCCAGCGTGACATCGCTGCTCTGGCGAGCCAGAGCCGCACACGGAAACGCCGTTTACCTTCCCGCCAGTAAGCGGTCCCTATTTATCTACTTGCACCCGGAGGTGCTTTCGAACTGCTAGGTTGGCAGGCACTGGGACCGAACAGTGGGAGCGCACCCCGCCGCGGGGATTCGAACCGCCGACCTTCCGATCGGCAAGCCCTAGGCACTGAGGCTTTAACCCACAGCGCCACCCGTGTCCCATTACAAAGCATACCATGGCCTAAATACAAACAACCGCAAGTTTTTATTTCAAAAAAATAAATACAAAGCATTATATAGCATTTATAAACAACTTAATGTTTTTTAAACCTCTAAGCAGTGTACAGTTAAAAAAAAATTGATATTGTTAAAACAGAAATGCAGCCCAAAACCAATAAAACTGCAGTATAAAAGAGCATATAAAATCAAATAAAACAGGAAGTCATGGGCCACAAACACATAAAATAGTGTCCAGTCTGATGGGTCAGGGAAAGTGAAGACATTAAAAGCAACTTGTGGTTGCTGGTTCACTTATGGCAGAGACGGAAGGGCATTTCAAAATACAGGGGCAATAGGAGAAAACACCCATTTTCAGCTCACTGCCCTGTGATACTCAGTAGGGTGTGATGTCAGGAGTAAAAAATCCCCCGATCTAAGTGATCTTACAAGTGCAGGTGGTCTTTCGGGCAGTCTAGTTCCCAAGTTTTTCAGGGCTTTTATATGTTAATATAAAAGACCTTGGACATGGCCTGGAAAGTGTTTGGGTATTGAATTTTATCCATACAGCCCAGATAGCAAACTTAGAACTTCATGAGAAGCTGTCTCAATTGGTGAGCAAGGCAACTGCTTACAGCATGAGAGCAAGTGGGGAAATACGTAAAGCGTCACAAATGGATAAGTCAATCGATGTTCAATGCGCCCACCCAAATGTACACACCAGAGTCTTAGTTGGCCAGTCACAACTAACTGCTTCCCAGAAGGGCAGGATTTCTTGAATCCTGACAAGACAGAAGTACTGTTTTTGGGGGACAGGAGGCGGGCAGGTGTGGAGGATTCCCTGGTCCTGAATGGGGTAACTGTGCCCCTGAAGGACCAGGTACGCCGCCTGGGAGTCATTTTGGACTCACAGCTGTCCATGGAGGCACAAGTCAAATCTGTGTCCAGGGCAGCTGTTTACCAGCTCCATCTGGTACGCAGGCTGAGACCCTATCTGCCTACGGACTGTCTCGCCAGAGTGGTGCATGCTCTAGTTATCTCTCGCTTGGACTACTGCAATGCGCTCTACGTGGGGCTACCTTTGAAGGTGACCCAGAAACTACAACTAATCCAGAACGCAGCAGCTAGACTGGTGACTGTGAGCGGCAGCCGAGACCACATAACACCGGTCTTGAAAGACCTACATTGGCTCCCAGTACGTTTCCAAGCACAATTCAAAGTGTTGGTGCTGACCTTTCAAGCCCTAAACGGCCTCGGTCCAGTATATTTGAAGGAGCGTCTCCACCCCCATTGTTCTACCCGGACACTGAGGTCCAGCACCGAGGGCCTTCTGGCAGTTCCCTCACTGCGAGAAACCAAGTTACAGGGAACCAGGCAGAGGGCTTTCTTGGTAGTGGCACCCTCCCTGTGGAATGCCCTCCCACCAGATGTCAAAGAGAACAACAACTACCAGACTTTTAGAAGACATCTGAAGGCAGGGAAGCTTTTAATGTTAGATGTATTACAGTATTTTAATATTTTGTTGGAAGCCGCCCAGAGTGGCTGGGGAGGCCCAGCCAGATGGGCGGGGTATAAATAAATTTATTATTATTATTATTATTATTATTATTATTATTATTATTATTAATTCCTCATCCGGAGTATGGTGATAAGTCAGATGTGGATTTTTCTTTTCCCCATTATTGCAATTAATAGGTTTAGATTTAGGTTGGCAGATAGTTTGACTGTTGCTGTCTTATAATGTAGCCCAGCAGATGCAGTTTTGGATGTGGGCCTGGAAGGTTCGGTTTTCAGCCCTCAAGCATCTCCAGATCGTCAGTCTAAAACGGGCTCCTATCACATGTTAGCCTTTGTGGGGTAATCCCAAAATCTCGATTCAAAGGTAACATAAATGAATACATTTATTTGTTTTGACGATAAGTAATAACAAAACCCCAGGTTTTGCCAAGGTAAGGAGTAGCAGCAATATATACAAGGGTCCATAAAACTGCTCACTACGTTTGTTTTAAAAAATAAGTCTGAAAGAAATATGTAGTTGTGAAAGCAATTAAAACCACTGTTCTGGTGCTTTTTTTCTTTCCTTACAGAAACTGCATTTGCTAATTTAAAAAATCAGCTTTTTGTTGATCTGAGCAGTAGTTCATATTCAGTTTCACTTTCTTGTAGAGCAGTCAACAGCACACAAGAGAGAGATCCTCTACTTCCCAAGAAAGCTGAAAATAGGAGCTCATATCTCAAACTTCCTAAATGGACCATTGTAGTGGGGTAGGAAGGCTGAGAATAATGCCAATATATTTCACATCTGTCAACCAGTGCATCCCTTTGGTTTCAGGTAGTACATGGGTAGATGAATCTAAAGAGCCCTGGACACAAATTGTCACGGCCCTCTAGCAGTTATGGTGGCTCTCATTTACCAGAAGTAATGTATTTAGCATTAACTCTGGATGTTAGAGGCGGGTGGCGCTGTGGTCTAAACCACTGAGCCTAGGGCTTGCCGATTGGAATGTCGGTGGTTCGGATCCCTGTGATGGGGTGAGCTCCCGTTGCTCAGTCCCTGCTCCTGCCAACCTAGCAGTTTGAAAGCACCTCAAAGTGTAAGTAGATAAATAGGTACCTCTCTGGCAGGAAGGTAAACGGCTTTTCCGTGTGCTGCTCTGGTTTCACCAGAAGTGGCTTAGTCACGCTGGCCACATGACCCAGAAAACTGTCTGTGGACAAATGTCGGCTCCCTCGGCCTGTAAACCAAGATGAGCGCCACAACCCCAGAGTCATTCGCGACTGGACTTAACTGTCAGGGGTCCTTTACCTTTACTTTTAAGCCTTGGTGCTCAGATGTTTTGGCTCCTGAACGCCGCAAACCCGGAAGTGACTGTTCTAGTTTGTGGACGTTCTTTGGAACCCAAACATCCGATGGAGCTTCCGCCGCTTCTGATTGGCTGCAGGAGCTTCCTGCAGCCAATCAGAAGTCGTGCTTTGGTTTCTGAACGTTTTGGAAGTCAAACGGACTTCTGGAATGGATACCGTTCGACTTCCAAGGTACGACTGTACTTGATTTTGACCAAACTAAGTCTTCTGAAGTATATTTTGCTCTAGGAACTTTAAAAAACAACCACCAGTGGCCTAGTGCCTAGGTGGGATACCTGTGGCCTGTAGATGTTGGACATATCCAATAATCTTTGTCTGTGCTGCCTGGGAATGATGGAAACTGGTGCCCAACAGTACTGGAATGGCTACAGGCTGCCCATCCCCGCCCTGTGGTGGTTAATGGAGCTAGAGCGAGGATGGGGCCCTGTTGGTTTTTTAAGTCTGGATGAAACCTTCCTTGGAGGGGTGACTCATGGGTGCTGAAACTGACTCATCTCGAAAGAAAGTGCTGAGAAACACCGTGGCAGTTTCTCAAATCTTCAGACATTACCTTGGGCGTTGGCCTCAGCTGACTGTCTGTGGCGAAGCTGGCAGGGGACCGCGTCTCAAGTTGCCTTGAGAAGAGTCTTTTTTGGCATTCTCTTGTAGGGATGAGCACTCCAGGAGACAGGGTGTGGGGTGTGAAGGTGGGCAGCTCATCATCACTGACGACCAAGGCGCTAGCCAGTAGATTCCTGCGATGGTTGCTCAACTCTATCCCAGGGAGCGCTTCCTGATCGCAACAGCCTCATTATACAGTCATACCTTGGAAGTTGAACGGAATCCGTTCCGGAAGTCCGTTCAACTTCTAAAATGTTCAGAAACCAAAGCGCGGCCTCAGATTGGCTGCAGGAAGGTCCTGCAGCCAATCGGAAGCCCCGTTGGACGTCCAGCTTCCAAAGAACGTTTGCAAACCGGAACACTCACTTCTGGGTGTGCGGCATTTGGGAACCAAAACGTCCAAGTACCAAGGCGTTTGACAACCAAGGTATGACTGTACAGTGGTACCTCGGGTTACATACGCTTCAGGTTACAGACTCCGCCAACCCAGAAAGATTACCTCGGGTTAAGAACTTTGCTTCAGGATGAGAACAGAAATCGTGCTCCGACGGAGCGGCAGCAGCAGGAGGCCCCATTAAAGTGGTGCTTCAGGTTAAGAACAGTTTCAGGTTAAGAACGGACCTCTGGAACGAATTAAGTACTTAACCTGAGGTACCACTGTATAGGGGAAAAAATCTCCATTTCCTCGGCCATTGTGCATTGCCATTTTGGTGCTCGAAAAAGGCAAGGAAGCTTTCTTGAGGAACGTCGCATGGACGCCGTGCTACAAACAAGCAACGACCATCCACAAACGTACAACGCCACAAATGTCTCCCTATGTGGAGCATGTTGTGAATGGCTAAAGCCAAACTCAGGCAGCCAGGAATGTTCATCACCCATTATTTTAGCCTTGCAGCTGACCACACGTGGTTTTCCGCATCTCACAGAAATGTGGTGGTGGTGAGAAAGCATCCCATCTGCTCTGGGTTGGCTTGAGTGGTAGATCTTGCCCAGAAGAAGAAACACCCTGGGTGACTGGCTAATGGCTACGCCCCATCATCTGATCCCGTCCGTGCAGTGAATTATTGTCACCTTGTAACATAGCCTTTTGGGATCAGCTGTCAGACCACCAGTATTCATTTCAACCCTGGGACCGCAGCTTGGACTGGCGATTTTCAATCAGCGTGCAAAATGTGCTTTTCCACCGGTCTGCATTGTTTCCTACTAGGAGACGCAGACCATCGGTCCACCCCTCTTCTGGTTTTGCTCCCCAACCACGCTGTAGCACCCACCTCTTCAGGCCTTTGTGATGTGTCTCCCCCCCCCCCCCAGATCTCCTTCATCTCCTTGCCCTGCTTCTGTCCTGTGGATTTCCATCGTGCGCTTGTGAAATTCCGACTTAATTCATAAAAGTCCAGTGACTTGGAAGAACGAAGGCAACCACAGCAGGCAAAGCTCAAGTTTGTTTTTTAAAATGGAGGTGAGGAGGAGGAGGAGGAGGGTACCCCAAGAGCCCTTTTGCTCTTTCAGGAAACGGGTCATTTGTTTTATTGCAGCTGAAACTTGAGAGCCATGACATGATCAGGAACGAAGTGAATTAGCTGCATTTACGGCACATCGAGGTGGGCACAGTGGATCTGAAATACAGTGGTACCTTGGGTTACATACGCTTCAGGTTACATACGCTTCAGGTTACAGACTCCGCTAACCCAGAAATAGTACCTCGGGTTAAGAACTTTGCTTCAGGATGAGAACAGAAATTGTGCTATGGAGGCGTGGCAGCAGCAGGAGGCCCCATTAGCCAAAGTGGTGCTTCAGGTTAAGAACAGTTTCAGGTTAAGAACGTACCTCCAGAACGAATTAAGTACTTAACCCGAGGTACCACTGTAATACACAGTGGTGGCAGAAACAAAAATGGGAGGGAAGGTCTTGTTGCAGATTCACTTTAAGTAAGTAGCAAAGCAATTGTGTGCATGTGTTCTCGTGTCAACCTGGCTGGCTGCAAAGTTATAAGTGAAACTCAGCCTTCCCAAAAAGGGACGCGGGTGGCGCTGTGGGTTAAAGCCTCAGCGCCTAGGGCTTGCCGATCGAAAGGTCGGCGGTTCGAATCCCTGCGGCGGGGTGCGCTCCCGCTGTTCGGTCCCAGCGCCTGCCAACCTAGCAGTTCGAAAGCACTCCCGGGTGCAAGTAGATAAATAGGGACCGCTTACTAGCGGGAAGGTAAACGGCGTTTCCGTGTGCAGCTCTGGCTCGCCAGAGCAGCGATGTCACGCTGGCCACGTGACCCGGAAGTGTCTTCGGACAGCACTGGCCCTCGGCCTCTTTGAGTGAGATGGGCGCACAACCCTAGAGTCTGTCAAGACTGGCCCGTACGGGCAGGGGTACCTTTACCTTTACCTTACAGCCTTCCCAAACCTGCAAACTAAAGTCCGTTTGCAGAAAATAGATTTGGTGTGTGCAGATTTGCTGTTCTAGATGTGCAAAAAGGATGGCAGTGTGTAGAGGGGCTGGGATTAACCCAACCAGGAAGCTGCCAACGCTTCATCCCATTTGTATTCTTGTGTGGAAGCCCTCCCTTACCTTTGTTGCCTGATTAAGGAAGTGTGTGTTGATGGTTAAAACCCTTTTGGCATGCCGGCTTTTTCATAGTGGTCTTCACGTTTTGGCAAGTCTTGGTGGCCTTCCAAAATTTATGTTAACAGCGGCCGGCCAGTTTTGCTCTGGGGATCAGTGGTGCTCAGAGACACCCCCCCCCCCAAAGACCAGAGCAACTGACGAGGAAACCTCTAAGCTTGGGGAAATGTGGGTGGGTGGGTTGCCACCAGTGTTCAAAATTAGCGGGGTGCCAGGTCCGTTTTGCGACTGGCAACGGGTCCAGTTGCGACCAGGGAAGATCTCTGTATGCTAGTCTGGCTACCGGGGAAAGCAAAAGGTCACTTAGAAGAAGGATCTGACATATTTTCCCTGAAGCTTGAATTCTTTTTTTATCGTAGATTGTTTTATTGGATGTTTTAACGTGTTGTAAACCGCTTTGAGATTTTTTTTTCTCTTTAAAACGTTCGGCTGCCGAACGTTGAAAACCCGGAAGTGAGTGTTCTGGTTTTTGAACGTTTTTTGGAAGCTGAATGTCCAGCACGGCTTCTGCGGCTTTCGATTGAGTCCAGGAAGCCCCTGCAGCCAATCAGAAGCTGCGCCTTGATGTTTGAATGGTTCCGGGAGTCGAACGGACTCCCGGAATGGATTAAGTTTGACAACCAAGGTACAACTGCAAAGCGGTAAAATCATCATCATCATCATCATCATCATCATCATCAACATCAACTGCAACAAAAGGCACCTAGACATTCTGTTGTGGCTACCGTAACCTAGGTTTAAGGTAAAGGTAAAGGGACCCCTGACTATTAGGTCCAGTCGTGACCGACTCTGGGGTTGCGGTGCTCATCTCGCTTTATTGGCCGAGGGAGCTGGAGTACAGCTTCCGGGTCATGTGGCCAGCATGACTAAGCTGCTTCTGGCGAACCAGAGCAGCACACGGAAACGCCGTTTACCTTCCCGCTGGAGCGGTACCTATTTATCTATTTGCACTTTGACGTGCTTTCGAACTGCTAGGTTGGCAGGAGCAGGGACCGAGCAACGGGAGCTCACCCCGTCGCGGGGATTCGAACTGCCGACGTTCTGATCGGCAAGTCCTAGGCTCTGTGGTTCAACCCACAGTGCCACCCGCGTCCCATAGGTTTAAGGTACCATTTGGCTATTAGCTTATATGTCTGAGTTTCTAACACTCGTTTATAGTCTGGGAGTTCTCTGGGAGCACATCTTGTAGCTGAAGCCACAGGTGTTGACAGAGGCTAGGAGCAACTTTTCCCAGAGATAGCCTTGCCATTGCGACACATGCACTGGATTGGATGACGCTACTGTGCTCTATGCAGGCCTGTACCTTAAGGCTGGCCTGGAAGCTACCACTAGTGTAGAATGCTACAGGAGGCAACACTATTTCAGCAGTTGCTAAAAAAACAAAACCCATTTATTTTTCCAAGCCTTTGCCGGCAGTTCATACCAATTTGTTCTAAATTTTGTTGCGGTCGACTGCTTTTATGAGTGTTATCATACATGCACTGGTTTTATGGCAACTTTTAAAAGTGCCATACAGCTATCTTTGGTTTTAATGAAAGTGCGGCATCAAAAACATTTTAATTAAATAAAGATAACATATAGAACAAGTGATTACATCAGGATTTTAAATTTGGTTGGGGTGGGGAGTTTGAAGTTGCTTCTCCCTCCTGAGGAATTACCTGAATGATGAGTTTGGGTGAGAAAAGAATAAAGTTTAGAAGAGTGGGGTAGAAGAATTTCAGGATTTCAGAAAAGTTGATATACTAACAGTGAACTCATCCTCCCAAGCGCTGATCTTTAGGTAGCTAAAACAGCACCATCCGCACATAAGAGAGAGATATAATTACCGTATTTTTCGCCCTATAGGACGCACTTTTTCCCCTCCAAAAATGAAGGGGAAATGTGTGTGCGTCCTATGGGGCAAATGCAGGCTTTTGCTGAAGCCTCGAGAGCGAGAGGGGTCGGTGCGCACTGACCCCTCTCCCTCTCCAGGCTTCAGGAAGCTATCTGCAAGCCTTGGGAGCCCACGGGAGTTCCCCCCGGCTTGCGCAGAGCTGCCTGCACCCGAAGCCTGGGCGCGCTGAGCAGTCGTGTCGGGGCTTCGGGTAGCTCTGCGCAAGCCGTGGGAGCCCTCCCCCGGCTTGCGCAGAGCTGCCTCTTATCCCGAAGCCCCGGCATGCTGAGCAGTCGCGCCAGGGCTTCGGGTAGTTTTCCGCAAGGCGTGGGAGCCTGGCGCTGGGCTCCCGCGCCTTGCGGAGAGTTGCCTGTTCTGGGGGCTGGGGTCGGGGGAAGCTCGGGTTTCCCCCGCCCCAGCCCCGCGCCCCGGGGGGGGGGAAAATAATTTTTTCCCCGTTTATTTCCCCCCCAAAAAAACTAGGTGGGCCTTATGGGACAGTGCGTCCTATAGGGCGAAAAATACGGTACACCAAGGGTTGTGGGTTCGAGTCCCATGTTGGTCAAAAGATTCCTGCATTGCAGGGGGTTGGACTAGATGACCCTTGCAGTTCCTTCCAGCTCTGTGATCACCAAGCTTGGGAGAATCTCTCCCCACCGCTCCAACTCCACCCAGCTGCCTATTTAGGACTCAACATGGTTAGTGTCCACGAAATACTGTTGGGCAAAACTGGAAACCTGGAATTAGGGGAATGGAGAATATTTGGGACATTGTCGTGACTGCCTGGCTCGAACTCTGGGCAGGAGTGCTCTGCGCTGCAACAATTTGTTGCAAGATGCGCATAAAAGCCACCTTCCTTTGAAAGACATGGGTGAGCACTTCACTTCCTGGACCAATCAAGACACGTATATACAGTTGTACCTAGCTTCTCAAACTTAATCTGTTCCAGAAGTTCGTTCCAAAACCAAAGTGTTCCAAAACCAAGGTGTTTTCCCATAGAAAGTAATGCAAAACGGATTAATCCGTTCCAGACTTTTAAAAACAACCCCGAAAACAGCGATTTAACATGAATTTTACTTTCTAACGAGGCCATTGATCCATAAAATGAAAGCAATAAACAATGTGCTGCAGTCACACAATCAGTAGCTGAACTAGGTTCCACACAGTCACAAAACAAAACAAAAAAGAGCCACAAAAACGCAAAATAAATCACACAAACAGAAAGACCTCAGCGTAACACTCAAAAAAGAAGCATGGCACTCAAAACAGAGCTTGTTCGACTTCTGAAAAAACCGGAACACTTACTTACTTACTTACCGAAACACTGGGTTAGCAGTGTTTGGGTTCCAAGTTGTTTGAGTACCAAGGCATTTGAGAACCAAGGTACCACTGTATATAAAAAAATACACCTTCCCCCCCTGCCCAGCCAAACAGGTCAAGAGAGAAAGGACCCGAAAGCTGTCTTTTTCCAAGCTGCCTGCCTGCCTCTGCTTCGGAAAGCCGGCCTCGCGCTTTGAGAAACTTGGCTTTATTCGCAGGGGAGCGAGAGAATAAAAGAGAGAGAGAGAGAGAGACCGCAGTGTTCTGTGCCATGGATGGGATTTGCAGCCTGGCACGTGCCCGCCTTTCAGCTGCAGCTGGCTTCCCCCAGAGCTCTGCCAAGTCCGGGCAGCTCCGTGGCTTCCTGTGGGATTGCACCATCCAATGGCTGCGGGCTGCCACCCTCCTTTCCTAAACACTGCCCCTGATGCCTGGGAGGAGCTCCCTCGGAAAAACCTGGCAAGGCTGCTCTTGCAGCACGCGCGCCGGTACCGCTCGTTCCTTCCAACATGCAATGGCCTCCAGTACAACTAACTTGGCAGCTGGCATGCTCCCGTCCTTTCCTATTAATGCCGATCACAGCTGACTCACTGCTTGTGTGTGTGTGTATCTCTGCCCGCCTCCTGTTCGTAGATGCCAGTCGCTTTCATTTTGCGCTGCAATTAGCATTGAACTTCTCTTAAACACCCACCGATCAGTTCAGGATCCTATACAGTGGTACCTCGGGTTACAGACACTTCAGGTTACATACGCTTCAGGTTACAGACTCCGCTAACCCAGAAATAGTACCTCGGGTTAAGAACTTTACCTCAGGATGAGAACAGAAATTGTGCACCGGCAGCGGGAGGCCCCATTAACTAAAGTGGTACCTCAGGTTAAGAACAGTTTCAGGCTAAGAACGGACCTCCGCAACCAATTAAGTTCTTAACCCGAGGTACCACTGTAGTTTGAATGTCCAAAACTAACATTTAAAAAATCCAGCCTAATCAGAGAACGATCCCAGCCGTTCTGACAACACCTGTTGTCAGAAGTTGTGTGAAGAAAGCCATTGTACACGCTGGGAGGGGAATGGGGCAGATTGGCGTGCGTTAAAAGTCTGCTCCCCAGATCCAGTTATCAACAGACTTGGATTTATTTTGGCAGGGGCTGGATGGAGGCAACGAAAGAGGCGGAAGAAAAGGGGAGGGTGGAGGAGCTCTGCAGTTCTACTTTGGCTTCCAAATGCCTTGGCAGTCAAACTTTCCGGTTTTCGAACGGTCTTTTGAAAACTGAACGTCCGATGGGGTTTCCAACTGCCTGCAGGAGCTTCCTGCAACCAATCAGAAGTTGTGCTTTGGTTTCTGAACATTTCAGAAGACAAACGGACTTCTGGAACAGATTCATTCGACTTCTGAGGTACGGCTGTATTTAAATAGGGAAATGGTTCTTTGGCATGTTGGGGGAAATTAAGTTTGCGTCTTAACTTCTTATTTATTGTGTCGTATCCGGCTCCTCTTGCTCCCCATTTTATCCTCACATCAACCCTGCAAGGCGGGTCAGGCTGAGAGTAAGTGGCTGGCCAAAGATCACCCAGTTTCATGGCCGAGTGGGGATTCGAACTGTGTTCTCCCAGGTCTTAGTCCAGCACTTGTACCGCTGCACCATACTGTTTATAACACTATACATAAAACTACCAGGGAAGGTTGACTGGAGATTTGCGCTATGGTGTCCTCATCAGGCTGATGATGCTCAGCTCTCTGCCTATTGTACTTCCATCTGATCCCATGGATGGTTCTAAAATGGTGTCTGAAGTGCGTAATGGATTTGATGTGGAGACCGTTTGTTGGTTGATTCTGCGGTGAAGGGCCTGTTCTGGATGGGGTTTTACTCTCTGTTTGATATACAGTGGTGCCCCGCAAGACGAATGCTTCGCAAGACGGAAAACCCGCTAGACGAAAGGGTTTTCCGTTTTGGAGGTGCTTCGCAGGACGAATTTCTCTATGGGCTTGCTTCGCAAGACGAAAATGTCTTGCGATTCCTGGGGGTTTTTTTCCGCTCCCCACCCCCTTTTTCTAAGGCACTAAGCTGCTAATAGCCTTTTAGCAGCTAATCCGCTAATCCCTTAAGCCTTTAATAGCCGCTAATAGTGCTAATCCGCTAATGGGCTTGCTTCGCAAGACGAAAAAACCGCTAGACGAAGAGACTCACGGAACGGATTCTTTTCGTCTTGCAAGGCACCACTATATTAACTGGATGTCTATATATAACAGTGTTGGATATATAAGCTAATTGCCAAACGGCACCTTAAACATATGTTCGCCACAATGGAATGTCTAGCTGCCATCCCCCCGCATTTTGTTGTTGTTGTTAATTTCTTTTCTACACCATTTTATATTTCAAAAGGGGGGCGGGATCTTGAAGCGGTTTACAGCACATTAAACCATCAAATAAAACAATCCGGAATAAAGCAAAATTCAAGTTTAGAGGAAAAAATATTTCAGACCCTTCTCTGAGGTGACATTTTGCTTTCGCCATATTTAGTTACCTGCTTAATTCATATAGCTGCCCCATAGCAGAAGTACTCTGGGAAGCCAGTGTGGTATAGTGGTCAGAGCGTCGGACTAGGACCTGGGAGATCAGGGTTCAAATCCCCACTCCGTCATGAGGCTCACTGGATGACCTTGGAGTCAGCGTCACGGCCTCTCAACCTACCTCACAGGGTTGTCGTAAAAACAATGTAGTATAAACACTGACAACTGGGAAACACTGGCCTGCGAGCGCTCCAGTTGGAGAACAGCCTTTACCAAAGGTGTCAGGGGCTTTGAAGAGACTCGAACTCAGGACGCAAGGGAGGAATGTGCCAAGAGGAAGGCACACTTGGCAAATCCACACCATGATCAACTCCACCCGGAAACCTACGTCCCCATTGTGGAAGGATGTGTGGATCCAGAATTGGCCTCCACAGTCACTTACGGACTCATTGCTAAAACCGTATTTATGGAAGACAATCTTACTCGGTTATGAGTGATCGCCAAAGAGGAAGAGGGATTAACTGAGGAGGGGGGTAAACCATGTACTCCTTGGGATATAAATGGAATAAAAGGTTCTTCCGCTTACCTGCTGAAGAAAGCTGGAGAGGTCAGCCAGGTGGAGATATCAGTCGTCAACCTGGCATTCAGAGATCAACACGTGGTCGCAAGTATTATTAGTATTTATTGAATTTATATAGAGCCCTATACCTGGGGGTCTCAGGGCGGTTCACAGAACAAAGTCTAGATATAAAACCACAAAATACATAAAAATAAAATAAAAACAACAACCCAATAGCCTCTCCTTCACAAAATAATACATTTTAAAAGGGCATAGGATGTAAAACAGATCAGCCTGGTTAAAAAGGAACGTTTTTGCCTGGTGCCTAAAGGTGTGTAACGAAGGTGCCAGGCGAACCTCCCTGGGGAGAGCATTCCACAGACGGGGAGCCACTGCAGAGAAGGCCCTGTTCTTTTGTTGCCACCCTCTCGAGGAGGAGGCACATGAAGAAGGGCCACAGAAGATGATCTCAGGGTCCAGGTAGGTTCATATAGAAAGAGGCGGTCCTTGAGGTATTTAAGGCTTTATAGGTGAAAACCAGCACTTTGAATTGGGCCCAGAAACTAATTGGTAGCCAGTGCAGTCGGACCAGGATCGGTGTAATATGCTCAAGCCGTCTTGCTCTGGTGAGCAACCAGGCCGCTGAATTCTGCACCAGCTGAAGTTTTCGAACCGTCTTCAGAGGCAGCCCTATGTATACTGCATTGCAGTAATCTAACCTTGAGGTTACCTGCAGTTAGACTCACACCAATCACAAAACACGCCTGGTGCCTGGTTGTACCCCCTCTGAAGCACTATATTCATGGCATTGAGGGGTAGGGGTCGTTCTTTTGTACCTATTCCTGGCCTTGCCCACCCTGGAAGCTGGACTGTATAGACACCTGGCATGATCCGGCAGGGCACTTCTTAGGTTATGCTCTTAATGTTCCTTGTTGGCCGCTTTGCACTGAATGGGAAGCATCCTTGTCTTGAATGGACAAACAAATGAATAAATGCATTGCAGCCACAGACCGATGAAATTTGATAAGACACAGAAGGAAATGCATAAATAGAATACTGTTGAATTTCCAGAGGGACCAGAAGGAAGTCCTTACTTTAGCATCTCCTCCTTAATTTGTATTGACAGTGGAAGGGATTTAGCTCACTTAACTACTAATACAAATAGAGTAATGTAATCAATTAAACAGGAGGGAAAAAAACAATTTCCAGTGGATCTTCCTGGTTGAGTTCTTAATAAAAAAAGAGTCGGGCTCTCTTTGGACTCCCTATACAAATTGTGTGGATTCTCTCTCCCATTCCACAAGGACAAAGTTGTTCGCTAAGCGGAATCTTATTAAATTGGCCAGAGGCTGGTTGCTCGCTCTGTGTGGAGAGTGATACAAGGCGAGGAGTGATATTTATGTATTTCTTGTTTAAATTTATACCCCACCCTTCCATCAAGATACATGAACCCTGGGCAAGGAATGACACGAAAGACTCATAAAACCGCAATCGATAAAATCAACTCAGGCAGTTAAATCTGTCAAATGCTAAAGGCAGCTTATAATAAAACAGGAGCATGCGTGCACACACACCAGTTTACAAGTGATGCATTTGGCAAGCTCTTCACAAAGGCCCAGGCAAAGTGATGTCGTCCCCCCCCGCCCCCGGCTGGCACCTATAGATGAACAATGATGGCGCTGGCTGTATCTCGAGGGGGAGGGAATTCCATAGCCAAGGTGCCATCATGAAAAAGGCCCTGTATCATGAGCTTTGCCTAGTGCAGGAGTAATGGGCTGAGTCTCTCCTGCAAATGTTAATCCACAGGCAGAACTGATACAAAATGGATAGCAGCTGCACCAATCCATACCTGGAGCTGGGAGCTCATTAAGGTTGACACGCTGAGAATGGGTATTTCAGATGAACTCCCTACTTTCCCATTGAGTGTATCCCCGCCTTGTCGACGAGCCCACAAAAGGCTCCATCCTACACAGATGTTTACTAGCCAGCAGAAGAGAGGTGGAGAAGTAACAGCCTACTTGGCTTCTGTGTTGGGTGCAGAAAAGTCCCGCTCTCCTGTTGCCGCCCTCCAGACTCCATTGGAGGTGGCGCATGGAGGAAAGCCTTTGGACAACGATTCTTTGCCTCCAGAACTGGCCCAACGAGTATCTTGTGTGCACCATATTTAGAAGGACACCCTACTGACCTTTGTAAATTCTCCATCTTGCTGACCTTACTTGAGCTGAAAGCCTCTCTTTATCAGTTCAGCTGATAAGTGGCAGAGGAAGGATGCATGCTCTCTTCCAGATCGCCATGTAGCGTTGCTTGTTTATTTTTTTGGCATGGCATGCAAGGGCAGAGATGCCATTTTCCTTTGTGTTGGGCATTGGTGTTGGTTTTGCATGCTCAGGAATTGGCTGGCCTCTTCTCCTTGTCCTGCAACCACCCAAAGGAGCTCACTTCCACTTGCCCAAAGTACCTAGCCTGCTTGGGAGGCAGCAACCATTGCTTTAACCCAGGCATAGGCAAACTCGGCCCCCCAGATGTTTTTTGGGACTACAATTCCCATCATTCCTGACCACCGGTCCTATTAGCTAGGGATCATGGGAGTTGTAGTCCCCAAAAAATCTGGAGGGGGGCCGAGTTTGCCTATGCCTGCTTTAACCGAGTGAGCTGATGTTCAGAGCAAATACACTCTTTGTTGCTCATTTCATCTGGTTGGGGTACACACACACACACACACACACACACACACACACAAATGCATTTTAAGTTGCAATCTTGGCACTGTGGAACTAAGCTGGTATTCCATGAGATGATTAGAGGCTTAGCCTGCCTGCTTGAATAACTTTTTGTGTGTATGTTTACAGAAAACGTGCGCTCTGAACTGCTTGGGAAACCCAACCAAAGGCGGTGCAAACGATACGTTAAGTTTCTAGACCAGGGAGTCGTATTTATTTCAGGTTCTGTTATAAGCCATATACTTCCATCCATGTGGATCACAGCCCTGAAACTTGTTTTCAGCATGTCTAGAGTAATAAGAAAGAAATGCCTCTTAAGGGTGTGCAGTATTGCTCCCCACCACCACTAATGCTAAGCACAGGCAAACCCCTTTTGCATGGAGCACTGGATCTTGCTGGATCCAATTGTGTGCTACCCTCTAGGCTGCAGCACTTCCCTTTCTGCCTCTGGGGCAAAGGGAGAGATGGCTGCCTTGCCAGGTTCTCAGGGAATCCTCCCAGCCGCTGCTGCTTGGTGTATCCTGATATATTTCCTGCATGTTACACATGCAGAAACGCCCCCTCACTACATCTGGCATCAAAAATAGCAGTGCTTATTTATTTTAACTTTCCATGGCAACGTATAGGCTCGGAGGATGGGGTTAGCTCGCGTTTCAGAGCTCACCGCTACATATGAATTTTGAGGAAGAATTTCCTCTGATCAGATTGTTGCTAACCTGGAGGCTTTTTCGAAGTCTGGTTTATGATAGATCACAATACGCTCAAGTCTTTGCTAATCTGTTCTCCACCCTCTCCCCTTCCATTCTTTGCCACATGTCTCCTTTTCTCTCCTGATCATGTTCTCTTGCTTAAAAGGCCTTGTTTGCACATCACGGTACGGCACAGTCTAATTTGAACCATCGTTAAATTGTGAACGGGGCGCGGGGTGGCGCTGTGGGTTAAACCACAGTGCCTAGGGCTTCCCGATTGAAAGGTAGGCGCTTTGAATCCCCGCGACGGGGTGAGCTCCCGTTGCTCGGTCCCTGCTCCTGCCAACCTAGCAGTTCGAAAGCACCTCAAAGTGCAAGTAGATAAATAGGTACCGCTCTGGTGGGAAGGTAAACGGCGTTTCCGTGTGCTGCTCTGGTTCGCCAGAAGCGGTTTAGTCATGCTGGCCACATGACCCGGAAGCTGTACACCGGCTCCCTCGGCCAGTAAAGCGAGATGAGTGCCGCAACCCCAGAGTTGTTTGCGACTGGACCTAATGGTCAGGGGTCCGTTTACCTTCACCTTTACCTAAATTGTGAACATGTGTCCCCCTTGCCCCATGTCGCGTGAGTCCCTGTGTGGCTTCTCCACAAACTTCCTATGGCACCCTCAGTGTGGGAGAACACTGGGCATCTTCAGTTGGTCAACAAGTGGATGATGGTGAATTTCTAACACTGCTTTAACATCAGAAAGTTCTTACTGAGCCGGCACCTCCTTTCTTAGACTGCTATCCCTGTTCCCACATTTTAGCTCCCTTCCCAGATTGTTCCAGTTGCCCTCCATGAGTTGGAGGGTGGTCTTCTGAACTAAGGAGCCCCCTGGGCGCCTGATATTTCAGGGTTCTGAAATGCACATGAGGCTTCATTGAGTCAGAAGATCACCCTCCCAACTTGTGGAAGGCAGTTGGGGCAGCAGTGGAGATGGAGCGAGACCATATGGTCCAAATCATGAAGTCCTGAAGAGGGGCTACTGATTCTCTGGTCTGCCGTGTCTCTGCAAAGAATTCTAAAAAGCTCGTGAGATGTGTTTGGTGTGTCCGCCAGCACAAGTGGCTGCACTCTTTTATTGCCCTTTCCGAATGCACGGTGGAGACTTGCTTGCATTTGGGGGTTTCTCAACAACAGGAGTTTCCCCCTTGTTGCAATTGTGCTCACCAGTTTCGCCGCCTTTCCTCCACCCCCCAGCAAGCGGTTGGTGCTTAGTATGCAATACCCACGTATTTTAAGGGAAGTGAGAATATGCTTTGTCTGTAGCTATGGGGGAGAAGGATCATAGCTCAGTGGTGGAGCATCCGCTTTGCCTGCAGAACGACATCTGGGGTAGTGGCAGCCCAGAAGAGGGCATTCCGTGTTACACCTCCTAAGTTGTGAAATTCCCTTCCCACAGAGGTACATCTTACATCTTTAGCATATAGTTTCTGTTGCATGCTGAAGGTGCGCCTCTTTGCTCTGCCCTTCAACGCCAGAGAAGTATACAGTGGAACCTCTGGTTGCGAACGGGATCCATTCCGGAGCCCCGTTTGCAACATGAGCAGAACGCAACCCGCGTCTGCGCGGGTCGCGATTCGGCGCTTCTGCGCATGCGCGTGGTGTCATTTTGAGTGTCTGTGCATGCGCGAGCTGCGAAACCTGGAAGTAACCCTTTCTGGTACTTCCGGGTCGCCGTGGGACACAACCTGAAAAGATTTAACCTGAAGCAAACGTAACAAGAGGTATGACTGTATTTGCAGGACCTGCCTTATTCCTGTGTCTGTAATTCGTTGTGTCTGGGCAGGCATCTCCCCAGTTATATGGGGGTTATGTTCCCGGGTACTATGCATATACGTGAAATCGTATATCGTGGGGAACACCCTTTAAACTGCCAGACTCGCCCTGAAATCCACCAAATTCCACCGCAATCCCACCCTCCAAACCTTCTTTCTCAAACTCCCAACTCTCCACAGGCCTCGAATGTTGGTGCAAAGGCTCATGTGATTACTAGCCATTTTACTGCTCTTTTCATGCCATTTTGGCAGTTTCCCCGCTATTTTCGGGCTGTTTTCGTGCCTTTTCACAGTTTAAACCGATTTCTTTCAGTGCCACGTGTATATGCCTGTCTCACACAAATCTCACGCACATGGTTTGTTTTGAATGGTTTTTAATATAGATTTTTAAATTGTAATTTTTGCTAATATTTTACGGTGAAGGGCTGGTCAGAGATGATGGTGGTGGTGATGCTAATAATAATAATAATAATAATAATAGTAAGAATAGTAATAACAATAATTTATTATTTATACCCTGCCCATCTGGCTGGGTTTCCCCATGATGGTAACTATTACAAGTGCATGGTTATTTGCCATCCTGTCCTCCAGAGTCCCTGCTCTAGAAGATTATGTTGGTATCTGGGGCTCTCCCTTAGGTGGGTTATTGCATTACAACAAACATTTCTGTGTGTGCACATTTGGGGGTGGGGGATGGAGGAGTAAGCTTTGAGGGAGCATAGGATATCAGCTAAACTGGCCAATCCTCAGTTCCTCCCTCACCATGTACCAACCCCTCCCATTCTGAACCCCCCCCCCCCCCAGCATTGGCATAACACACTGATTTAAAGTGATACCACCGTGAAGCTGTCACAGCCTGGAGTTGCGCCAGCATATGGGACTCAATTGCAATCCTATCCTTGCCCAGCTGCCGTAACTCCAAGGATAAGTTAGCACGTTTGGGTGGAGGGGGGAGAAGGAAGGAAGGAAGGAGGGAGAAACTAATTTTGTGGCACTCAGTAGGAATGCCGTGATAGAGCAGTCAGGAGCAAGGGCTTGGCATGAGATAAGGCGTTTTTTTGTGCATGGCAGAAGGCCAGAACATGGGCTCCGAGCTGCCAAATTCAGACTACCCAGATAAACTACTACTTCCTCTACCAGCCATGTTGCTTTATGTCTTAGTTCCTTTTTTTCTATGGCGAGTCAATCTTTCACACTCATCAAAAAAAGCCAAACCCCAAACTCTGTCGTCGTCCCGTCCCCCCCACTGTGTCTCCTCTCAGTTACAAAATGCTTTGCCCGCCCCAATGCCTGGCGCAATCCACACCCCTGGGGATGTGCTGGTTCTGTTCAAAATTTCCCAGTTAAACGAGGACAATTGCATCCCTCTTGGTGCAGCTGGAATGCAGCATACATGGGTTGGTTTTTTTAAATTTAAATTCCTGCCATATCATTTGACTAGATCTGACAGATGAGAATCTAGTATATTTGAGAGTAAAACAAAAGTGTGTGAGTGTGTGTGAGAGAGAGACTGAGACTCAGACAGACTGACTGACTGACTGAAAAAGAGATTTATGTGGCCACTTGTTCATGATCGTAGCTGTTGAAGACATTCAGAACCAGATAGGTAAATGTTTCTTATTTTAGACTTCTCAGTTTCCTTCACACACGCAAAAAGAGAGACTTGCAGAAACCATACTGAGCTCTTTATTTGCTTGCAATACCATCTCCCTTTTTCACAGCTCAGCTTTATCTTCACCAAAGCCATCCTTGAAACAGAACCATCCACGGTGGAGGTGTAGCTCCAATCCAATCTTTAAGATGCTTGTAGAAAAATGGCTGAAGAGATGAGGCTTTGGAGCATTGGAACAGCTGGATGTGAAGTCTGGTACCTGCAGGTGGCAAGCTGCCTTGAAGCTGACCTGTTATCTAATATCACAGCACCAGAGCTTCATGGGGCTGACTCCTAGTTCAGTGACAGAGCATCTGCTTTGCATGCCAAAGTTTTGATCACAGGTACCTCCAGGTTAGGGATGCGGGTGGCGCTGTGGGTTAAACCACAGAGCCTAGGACTTGCTGATCAGAAGGTTGCGGCTCGAATCTCCGCAACGGGGTGAGCGCCCGTTGCTCGGTCCCTGCTTCTGCCAACCTAGCAGTTCAAAAGCACGTCAAAGTGTAAGTAGATAAATAGGTACCACTCCGGTGGGAAGGTAAACAGCGTTTCCGTGCACTGCTCTGCTTTGCCAGAAGTGGCTTAGTCATGCTGGCCACATGACCCGGAAGCTGTACACCGGCTCCCTTGGCGAATAAAGCGAGATGAGCACCGTAACTCCAGTCGGCCACGACTGGACCTCATGGTCAGGGGTCCCTTTACCTTTACCTATCTCCAGGTTGGGCTCAGAGAGCTTTTCCTTCCTGAAACCCTGGAGAGTCGCTGCCAGTCAGTGTAGACAGAATGGAACTAGGTGGACCAGTTGTTCTGACTCTGTATAAAGCACCTTCCTATATCCCTGTGCCTTTTTGTCCCAGAGTGGACTAAAATTATCCCTGTTTGTTTCTGGTTCAGACCACTCACTGGATCGCTTCTGGTTTGGCACACCCTGCTCGAAACTCAGATATATAAGGTAGGCGCCAAATGGCTCCTTAAACCAAGTTTGCAGTCGTCAAAGTTGCCATTTTAGGGCAAGACGGCTCCATAAAGTTCCTTTTCAAATGGTGGATTGAGTGCGATTGATTCTCAGCTAAACATCTGTTCAGATGGCAACCTTGACCTAGGTTAAGAGCTTTGAGAATTTAAAGAAGAAAAGTCACTCAATCTAGGGACCGTCCACAGAAGATTCCACCTAAACATTAGGAAGAACTTCCTGACAGTAAGAGCTGTTCGACAGTGGAATTTGCTGCCAAGGAGTGTGGTGGAGTCTCCTTCTTTGGAGGTCTTTAAGCAGAGGCTTGACAACCATATGTCAGGAGTGCTCTGGTGGTGTTTCCTGCTTGGCAGGGGGTTGGACTCGATGGCCCTTGTGGTCTCTTCCAACTCTATGATTCTATATTGGCCTATTCCAACCTCTCTTTGCTTAACGGTGACTGCTCCTGCTGCGGCTGCACAGAAAAAGCAATCTGGTTCCTGAAATTCATTCTGATGGTGCAGATAAAATATAACCAATCGATTTCTACTGGATGGGGTATTAATGTATGAAAACAGCCCATACCCAAGGATCCTCAGGCATGCACCTCCAGATAGTGGAGATGTCAGGCGTTATCCTCATGCCCAGGCATCTTCACTTGGTCGCAAGTGGCCAATCGTCAGGTGCAAAATGTGCCTGGCTAATTTTGAACATTGTTGGCACAGTGCATGCTTAAGCTGACCATGTGGTAGTAGAATAATTTCCAGCATGGAAGAGTTTTCTTGTTACCATTGGCGGGGAGGTGGGGGAATCAGATGAGACTAGGCTACAGACTGGCCCTACTTAAACTACATTAAGAGCATGTACACAAAGGCTTGGCTTGGCTTACAGCACAATGGCATATATGCTTCCTTGGAAGTGCTCACTGCGACTTACCCATTGGTGTGATTAGGTCATTTTACACTCTAGTTTTAATAGTCTTATGCCATAGCAGAGCTCTTTCATAGGTCATCTGTACAGTGGTACCTCAGGTTACATACGCTTCAGGTTACGTACGCTTCAGGTTACGTACGCTTCAGGTTACGTACGCTTCAGGTTACAGACTCCGCTAACCCAGAAATAGTACCTCGGGTTAAGAACTTTGCTTCAGGATGAGAACAGAAATCGTGCTCTGGCGGTGCGGCAGCAGGAGGCCCCATTAGCTCAAGTGGTGCTTCAGGTTAAGAACAGTTTCAGGTTAAGAACGGACCTCCGGAACGAATTAAGTATTTAACCCGAGGTACCACTGTAAACACCTAACCTGGGGAGGAAATCTCTTTGAACTCAGGAGGACTTACTTTTGAGTAGATATGCATAAATAAAATAGCTCTCTTTCCTGCATAGGAAAGAGATCCGAAAGGATTACCATCTCTTTGGCGTATCACAAAGCACAACTGAGGCACATTGATCCGAACGGGAATTTCGAATCAAATGTGTGTGGTTTGCAAAGCTGACTCACTCATTTGAGCAAGCTAAAAAATTAAGCAGAACCCCAAGTTTCTTTTAATTTTGATTTTCTTTATTTGGAGACTAGGTTTCCTTATTCTATATGTTTCTGTATTTTATTGGACTTGCAATGTACATGCAATAAGTACTTAAGGTAAATTGCAAGATGAAGGCGCACAGAATATTAAGGCATTCCCAGTTCCAAGCCTTGCCCTTTTAAGAAGGGATTGGTTTTTCTGAACTGTTCCCCCCCCCCCTCATTTTGTTGCTTTCCCCACTCATGCAGATGTACCCCGTCTTTGGGCACCAAGGCGATTAATTGTATTTTTCTTTTTCTTTTTAAAACAACAACCCCAAACCATGGTGACTTTGGGTAGCTCTGCCAGGATCTCCAGTGGAAAATGAAAAATGAAAAGGAAACCAAAAATGTGTTTCTCATTGGAATGGAGGGGTCTTGTCCCATTTTTGATCCCCCTCCCCTTTTTGGTGGGGGGATGGAAATTGTAATGAAATCTCTTGCTTGAATGCTGTTCCATGTCCCCAAATGAATGGAGGAGCCATTGTTTAAGGAGTCTGGAATGCGAGGAATGCTGTACTATAGGAAGGGGTCAGAGGGATTTAAGTTGATAGAGGAAAACATGTGTCGAACCAATTCCTACCTCAGCCAGTTCGGCCAGACATCTTTTAGGCTGTGCAAAAACCTGAGCTGAGAAACTTAAATTCTGCACTCGGTTGTATAGGACTAAAATTTATTTATTTTGACTCTCTTTCCCCCCTGTTTCTGTTATTTTTAATCAATTTTAAGCAGTGCGATTAATCAAGTAAAAGATTTTGTTGAAATGTGCCCTTCTAGTTATCGTGGTAAGCAGCTCGTTTCTTTGTCTTGAGATTTTCTTGGACAAAAAAAAAAAAAAGACCCTTCGAAGGCTGGCCTTTGGTTCCCAGTCTGTTTCTGAAAGCCGCCTGAAAGCTTTGTGTACTTGAGGGTGAAACTGTGAGGCTTTTCATTCTCATCACAGGCAACGGAAGCTGGCAAATCCTCACTTGAGGAAAATGGCAGTACAGTGGTGCCTCGCAAGACGAAAAGAATCCGTTCCGCGGGTCTTTTCGTCTTGCGGTTTTTTCGTCTTGCGAAGCAAGCCCATTGACGGAGTAGCGCTATTAGCGCTATTGGCGATTTAAGGGCTAAAAACGGCTTTTTAAGGGGTGGGGGATTAGTGGTTTTGCTGCTAAAATGCTTTTAGCAGCTTAGCGATTCCAAATAAGCGGTTTTGGAGCAAAAAAAAAAAAAATGCATTTTTTTTCGTCATTTTTTGTCTTGTGAAGCAAGCCCATAGGGAAATTCGTCCTGCGAAGCGCCTCTGCAAACGGAAAACCCTTTCGTCTTGCGGGTTTTCCGTCTTGCGAGGCATTCGTCTTGCGGGGCACCACTGTATGTTTCTAAAAACTGGATCTTTGGTAATATAAGCAATCTTTAAACTCGACTAACCTTTCCTTTGCCATGGGGGAAGTCATTTTAAATGCCTGTCTCTACACACCAAGCACACACAGACAGGTGAGACCCTGTGGATTATCTAGTCCAACCTCCTGCAGTGCAGGAATACGCAGCTGTCCCTTATGGGGATTTGAACCCGCAACCTTAGTGCTGCGAGCACTGCAATTGATCCAGCTGAGCTATAATGAGGTGGGAATGCTCCTGTTCAGGGTTCCGGCCAGCCATTTCTCGTACCAGGATACAATTACAGTCATACCTCAGCTTCCAAACGCCTTGGGAGTCGAATGCTTCAGCTCCCGAACGATCGAAAACCGGAAGTGAGTGTTCCGGTTTTCTATTATTCTTTAGGAAGCCGAATGTCCGACAGGGCTTCCGATTGGCTGCAGGAGCTTCCTGCAGCCAATCAGAAGCCGCGCTTCAGAAGTCGAACGGACGACTATTCCATTCCAACTCCAGTTTTCCATCTGTCTGCTCCTTCTTTCCCCTGTCAAATCAGCCTTCTGTGGCCACCGAGCAGGCTCATTCCTCACTGAACTTTGAGGATTTTTCATACACACTCTTAAGAGGTGGGTTTTGTTTTGTTTTTTATTAAAGGTTTTTGAAATATTTCTGCAAACCTAGGGGTTCATCCAGGCATGCTAATGAACGGGTGGTGCTGATTTTTGGCTGCATAAGCAACAGCACTCGTGAGAATGGGTTCCATCATTGCTACATGGGATGTTAAAGGCAACATGGTTTTTCCATTGGCAAATGGCACCTGCTGTGCATTAAATTCCGAGGCTTCTCATACTTGTTTGCTTGCTTGTTTAGAAAATGTTTTTATACCATCCTTCAACATTTCCGATTTCAGAGGAGCATGCAATGTACAGTTGTACCTCAACTTACATATCGCTCTGTATATGGAATCTTCAGGTTACGGCCACAGCAAACCCAGAAGTGTATACTTCTGTGTTTCGCCGCACACACATGCGCAGAAGCGCGCCTCTATTTACGTTGTTTCCGGGTGCAAACAGACCCCGGGAACGAATTACGTTCATATCCGGAGGGTCCACTGTATAACCAACACAACAGCAGCACTCCCAGTCAACAAAAAGCAGCAGAGAAAATCTTAAAACAGGCTAAACTTCGCTTTGGGAAATTTGCTCTGATGAGAAAGCCCTTATGGTTGATCTTGGTACCTCTAATGATGCATGCCTTCTGCTGAGTCAGGGCACTGTCCCATCTAGCTTGAATACTGCCCACACCAGGTTATCTTCAGCCTTTTGAGACCCACTTTTAACCCCTGCATGTATTTAGGGACCTGTTTCTTAATCTTTTGCCATGACGACAAGGTGGCCCTCAACACAGCAGATGTTGAGGTTTTGCAAATATGCAGAGGCCTCCACGGGTCCCATGCCTGATATTTCCTGGTACTGTTAGGAGAGAAATATTATCTGAAATCTTGGAGAGCCACTGGTCTCAGTTCCCCATCTGTAAAATGGCAATATTTTACCTCTGTTGACCAGTCTACCCATTAGGGATTCAAGTTCCAGAGCTGCTTGAGCTCAGTGCCTCTCTTT
Source organism: Podarcis tiliguerta (assembly GCF_965153285.1). NCBI lineage: Eukaryota > Metazoa > Chordata > Lepidosauria > Squamata > Lacertidae > Podarcis > Podarcis tiliguerta. The sequence goes on along the minus strand of NC_139546.1, from coordinate 20,495,713 downwards.
TTCACAGGTTTAACCCCTATTGGTAAGGAACTGTAGGACATAAAGAATGCAATTAGAATGGGAATAAGTGCTGAGGTAGTTGAATCTTGCGTGTAAATGGTCCACGCAAAGGGGAGTTGCGTGTTTCCTGGGTGTAGATATTGGGAAGGGTGGGTGGGTTGGCTGAGGAGCTCAGAGGAATGATAGATCCAGATAGATACCGTATTTTTTGCTCTATAAGACTCACTTTTTCCCTCCTAAAAAGTAAGGGGATGCGTCTTATGGAGCAAATGCAGGCTGCGCAGCTATCCCAGAAGCCAGAACAGCAAGAGGGATTGCTGCTTTCACTGCATAGTGATCCCTCTTGCTGTTCTGGCTTTCGGGATTCAGAATATTTTTTTTCTTGTTTTCCTCCTCCAAAAACTAGGTGCGTCTTATGGTCTGGTGCGTCTTATAGAGCGAAAAATACGGTAAAATATGAACAACCAAAAACTTTGGCAGGATTAGAGTAACGCTTGTACAGTCGTACCTTGGGTAACGAATGCCTTGTGAGTCGAACATTTTGGCATCTGAACTCCACAAACCCAGAAGTGAGTGTTCTGGTTTGCAAACATTTTTTGGAACCCAAACATCCAATGCAGCTTTCTATTGGAGCTTCCTGCAGCCAATCAGAAGCCGCGCTTTAGTTTCTGAACATTTTGGAAGTTGGAACGAACTTCCGGAACAGATTCCGTCCGACTTCCGAGGTACCACTGTAATGTATTAAAAACTAAGGTAAAAATGGATTGTTTTAAGAAGAATAGAGAAAATATATGATGCAGTTGAAAATGTTTGATAATGGAAACCATGGAGGGTTGGAGGGAAGTCTAAGGATTCAGGGAATCCTAAATGTTGATGATTATGATCAATATTTGAATTTACAGTGGTACCTCAGGTTAAGTACTTAATTCGTTCTGGAGGTCCGTTCTTAACCTGAAACTGTTCTTAACCTGAAGCACCACTTGAGCTAATGGGACCTCCTGTTGCCGCCACGCCGCTGGAGCGCAATTTCTGTTCTCATCCTGAAGCAAAGTTCTTAACCTGAAGCACTTTCTGGGTTAGCAGAGTCTGTAACCTGAAGCATATGTAACCTGAAGCGTATGTAACCTGAGGTACCACTGTAGATGTATAATATAAAATTGAGTAGAAAAGATTAAAAAACAAGATAGATAAAATACGATTTGCACGTGGGGAATAGTCACAGAAGTTAGCGAGTGATTCGCATGGCCACAGATCTGTTACAGTATTTGCATGTCACCAGCCCTGGATCGCAGCTGCTTGGTGATTTGAGGAATGTCCAGAAAGTCAAATGTTCCACCTGTACTTGTATGTGGCAGCTGCTGCCGAAGGATGGGATAATTTTGGCTCTGAAAATTCCCAAAGATTCTATTTTGGGAAGCAGGAGTCGTGAGGAGGAGCAAAATCGGGAAAAGAGGTGTCTGCTTGTTGCTCTCGGGTTGGCACGCTTATTAAAATTCTCCGCTGCCGTTACTCTTCTTTAATTTCTTTCTTCTCGGCCTCCCATCTCTCCCAGCCATTAAAAATGAGAGCATGTTTTATAGACAGCCCTTAGGCTCTTTATGGAGATCCTCTCTCTCTTTATTGACCCCCTGAGATTCAAACTGACGCTCTCCGAGTGTAATTTTGCTCGCCCCATCTCCTTCCGATGGATGCGATTTTCAGAATGCTCTGGAGAGCCAGACAGGAGACGGAGGACTCGGATCCCGAAGACTTTGGAAGCATTAGGAGACAGAATATGATGTCTCGGGTTTTCCTACAGGATGTGGTAAAAGCTAGGAGACTTAGGGAGCAAGGGGGATGGGGTTGGTATGGTTGATGGATGCTCTTTCATCTCGTGCTATGATGACCCAACATTTTGGAACAGCTGTCAAATAATCCACCTTGCAGAATAATTTAATACCAGGTTGAGCCACTTGTTCACATTCAAAGCTGGGGGGACTGTTGCAACAAAGTGGGCATGGTTTGTGGTGGCGGCAGCTGCTACCCCAGATAGAATTTAAAACAATAAATTAGAATTTTTGTTTACAAAATAAGGGAGCCGACGTGAAATGCCCAAATTAGAACGGGAGTTGTGGCACCATCCCAAGCTCCCCAATGATGTAAGAATATATGAAATAAGAATGGCATTTTGGTGGTGATAGTAAGATGGTATCTTATCATTAGTTGTTGGAGAGGTCGTCATTGAAACCGTGTTTGCGGATTAAACCATACCGTGCAAGCGTCCCGATGGCATGAGCAGGTAAGCAGATGAGAAAAGGAAAGCACAACGTTCTCTCCAAAGAGGCAGCGTGGTGTAGTGGTTAGGAGCGGTGGACTCGTAATCTGGTGAACTGGGTTTGCTTCCCTGCTCCTCCACATGCAGCTGCTGGGTGACCTTGGGCCAGTCACACATCTTTGAAGTCTCTCAGCCCCACTCACCTCACAGAGTGTTTGTTGTGGGGGAGGAAGGGAAAGGAGATTGTTAGCCGCTTTGAGACTCCTTAGGGTAGTGATAAAGCGGGATATCAAATCCAAACTCTACTTCTTCTTCCAAAGTTTCTCCCTGACAAGCTAGGATTCACAAACCAACAGTAAACCTTGGTTATGGCTGGCAGGCAATCCCAGGAACAACTCGTAATCTGGGTTTTGAAGTACCGGTAACACTAAAGTTATCCCCCTCGACCTGGTTTGTTTATCTTACTTATGCAGAGGGAAGATTCCGAAATGGGAACGACTGGGATTTCTACACTTTGTGGTTTATTAAGCCAAGGTTCTTTGTCATATGCAAACATGGAAGGTCCCATCTGCACTGTATGTTTAAAGCACTTTCATACCACTTTAACTGTCATGGCTCCATACAGTGGTGCCTCGCAAGACGAAATTAATTTGTTCTGCGAGTTTTTTCGCCTTGTGAATTTTTCGTCTTGCGAAGCACAGTTTCCCATAGGAAATGCATTGACGGTTTCCCATAGGAATGCATTGACGGTTTTAAGAAAAAGGCGCAAGACGTTTTCGTCTTGCGAAGCAAGCCCATAGGGAAATTCGTCTTGCAAAGCCACTCAAAAAACAAAAAACTCTTTCGTCTTTCGGGTTTTTCGTCTTGCGAGGCATTCGTCTTGCGAGGTACCACTGTGTGTATATATATATGTATGTAATTTATGAAGGATGTTGAGCATTGTAAAGAGACCCCTTTTTGCTTCACAGAGCTACAATTCCCAACGGTTCTTGGGTAGAGGAATTGATGGTTAAACCACTCTGGGAATAGTAGGGGAATGAAGGGGTGGTCTTAACAAACTACAGTTCCCAGGGTTCTTTGGGGGAAGCCATGGCTGTTTAGATGCTGCTTTTCATGTATATGGCAGATGCAGAACGTGGCACATAGAGACATGAATTTTGGAGGTCAAACCTGTTACGGTTGGTCATTTGTCAACATTTTAAGACTGTTGCCAAACAACCTGGCCTCCTCGCCTTTCTTCCTGTTTTTCCTGTTGACTTTACTCCAAAATGTGTATTGCATTCAATTCAAAGTTGAAATAGTTGTTTGCTTGGAACTCAGAGCCTTCTTCAGGCACAGAAGGAAAATAGCTGGCAGGTAAAGGTAAAGGACCCCTGGATGGTTAAGTCCAGTCAAAGGCGACTATGAGGTTGCAGCTCTCATCTCACTTTCAGGCCCAGGGAGCCAGCATTTGTCCACAGACAGCTTTCCAGGTCATGTGGCCAGCATGGCTAAACTGCGTCTGGTGCAATGGCACATGCTGACGGAAGCCAGAGTGCACGGAAACTTGGTTTACCTCCACAGCGGTAGCTGTTTATCTACTTGCACTGGCGTGCTTTCCAACTGCTAGGTTGGCAGGAGCTGGGACAGAGCAACGGGAGCTTGCCCCGTCGTGGGGATTCGAACCGCTGACCTTCTGATCGGCAAGCCCAAGGGGCTCAGTGGTTTAGACCACAGCGCCTCCTGCTTCCTCAAAGAACTCAAAGCCGCCTTCAGGCGCAGGAGGGAAATAGTTAGCATGGAGCATTGGACCCCTGCAATTTCTGGCAGGAAGAAGCCTCAGCATTGGCCAGCTCTAGTATATAAATCCTCAGAGCCTGATCTTCTGCTTTTGTCGGATCAACAGACAGGTTACTTGCTGCTGTCGGCCTCAAGCTTGCAGCTCAAGGATCTTTAACTGGAAGGTCTAGATCAGGGGTCAGCAAGCTTTTTCAGCAGGGGGCCGGTCCACTGTCCCTCAGACCTTGTGGGGGGCTGGACTATATTTTGAAAAGAAGAAAAGGAACGGATTTCTATGCCCCACAAATAAACCAGAGATGCATTTGAAATAAAAGCACACATTCTACTAATGTAAAAACATGCTGATTCCCAAACCATCCGCAGGCCGGATTTAGAAGGCGATTGGGCCGGATACAGCCCCCAGGCCTTAGTTTCCCTACCCATGGTCTAGATCAGTGGTTCTCAACCTTTGGTTCCCCAGATGTTGTTGGACTACAACTCCCATCATCCCTGAGCTCTGGCCTTGCTAGCTAGGGGTGATGGGAGTTGTAGTTCAACAACATCTGGGGAACCACAGGTTGAGAAAGGCTGGTCTAGATGCTAGCCTTATCTTTGCTCGGTCGCCCACAACTTAACAGCCATCAAATGGAAGTTAGCCATGCCTTATCTTCTGAGCATGCCTGGAGAGGTTAACACCACTGTATATCAGTGCCTCTAATCCATGCTAAATCCCTGAGGCATCCCAGCAGCACTTCCTGAACAAGTGAATCGGGGCCTAGTAAGGCCAATGGGGTCGCACCCCCTCAGTCCAGGACTAAAAGTAAATTGTCTGTCTGAATGACAAAATCTGTCTCTGTCCACTTGCAAAGACTGGAACCAGATTGCTTATAGACAGGAATTAGCAAACAAAAAAGTTTAATACATGAGTGCCTGGGCCAGATATATGAGTGTATGCTTTCAGAACAAACAAACAACAATGATTTTATTATTTATACCCTGCCCAACTGGCTGGGTTCCCCCAGCCACTCTGGGCATCTTCCAGCACATATAAAAACGTAATAAAACGCCAAACATAAAAAAACTTCTCAATATAGGGCTGCCTTCAGACGACTTCTAAAAGTTATTTAGTTCTTTATGTTCTTGACAACCGACAGGAGGGCGTTCCACAGGGAGGGTGTCGCTGCAGAGAAGGCCCTCTGCCTGGTTCCTTGTAACCTCATTTCTCACAGTGAGGGAACTGCCGGAAGGCCCTTGGAGCTGGATCTCAGTGTCCGGGCCGAACCATGGGGGGTGGAGACGCTCCTTTAGGTATACAGGGCCAAGGCTGTTTAGGGCTTTAAAAGTCAGCAACAACACTGTGAATTGTGCTCTGAAACATAGGGAGGAGCCAGTGAAAATCCTTTAGGACTGGTGTTATATGGTCTCTTGGCAGCTGCTCCCAGTCACCAGTCTAGCTGTTGCGTTCCGGATTAGTTGTAATTTCCCAGTGGGTAGCCCCACGTAGAGTGCATTGCAATAGCCCAAGCGGGAGATAACCAGAGCATGTACCACTCTGGTGAGATATGCTCACCTAGCTGACCATGCTGAGTTCGAAACTGGCTGATGGTGTCCTGGTTCTCCTGGATTAGGTGATGACGGCTCGAATTCAGACTGCAGCCCGAGTCCTTTTAAAGTAGCTGGTAATTCTTCCCTGAGAAACAGGGAGATGGTGCGTGTCTTTCTAAGTATCTTGACTGCCTGCAACAGGCAACAGTAGCGCTCTCCTTATCTGACCAGATATGACCTGACGGTGGACTGGACATGTCTGGTGCAGGACCGGCCATGCATACAGCCCATTGGGTTGGACGCGAGCCATTTTTATCTGTAAAATGAGTTTCCAGAGTCTTTTAAAAGCCAATTAAGTCCATAAGCCTCTGGGGGCAGACTATCTTAATAGGTTTGTTGCAGAGGTCTGGAGCACACCGTACAAGTGCTAAGTTCATGGGCACTGATCATGGGTATGCAAACGTCGAACGCACCAGATCCATTCTAGCTTCTTGTGATTTTGTAATCTGTAGACAGCCTTCTTTTACAGTATACGAGGAGCAGCCTTGAGGTCCTCTCTAGAGAATCTTGTAGCATTGTTGTCAGACATGATTTTCAGATTGGTTTTCTAAGAATAGGATTATTGTTCCTGCGTGTGTAGAATTTGTATTTATTTGAGTTTTGCACGTGGAAATGTATTTTAATTTTGTAAATTGCTCAGAGAGGAAATTTCCTTCATAGGGCAGCCTCGAAATCTTCAAAACAAACGCTAAAAATGGTTTTGGGCACAATTGCAGATCAAGACCAAGGAAAGCTTCATCTGTTGAATTTCTGCATGTCATAAAGATGTTTATCAGATGTTAATCCTACAGTACAATAATTAAAATTATGTGAATCGCCGTGAGACCTTTGGGTATAGGATGGTATAGAAATTAAATAAATAATAATTATAAAATAATTATCCTTCGTTTTAGGAGCCGCAAAATTCAGATAAGAAACATCCCCCCTCAGTTACGATGGGAGGTAAGTGAGGTCTCTGACAAGTGCATAGTCTTAGCATCTGTGTCTGAAATGTCTTTTTAATAAACTGGAAGCTGCATGCTGGATGAGTGAGCTTTGGGATACTTTGAGATGTGTGAATGGGGCAGAGCAATGGAGATTATTAGATTTTCCGATTCCCTTCCATTGCAAAGAAAAGAACCCCTCTGGAGTGAAAGGAACGAGACCAAATTAAACGGAGTTTTCCTCTTGCAGCGCATGCATTTCCTAAACAATGGTGCATGCTATTTACCTAATCTAACCGCTGAAATGTGTTTATTTACAATAGCATGTTTGCATACCGTATGAGTACATTTTCAGGTTTTTTGAGCTCCGCTTTGAGACCTTGGCTCCATGTTCAGTATAGATTTAAGAAAGTAACCTTTCTCTTCAAACACTCAGGGCACCTTCCAAAGAATCTGGGGAACTGTGGTTTCTTAGGGGTGCTGAGAGTTGTCGGGATATTCCCATTTCCCATCACACAGAGCTACAATTATCCAATTGGTCGTCAATCCCTCTTCCCAGGGAACTCTGGGAATTGTAGTTCTGGAAGTGGAATAGGGGGGTCTCCTAGCAACTCATAGCACACTTTACAAGCTCCAGACTCCCCAGTGTTGTGTTTTTTTTGCGCAGGGGGGGGGGGCACGACTTTAAATGTACAATGCAAGTGAGTTCTTCGTCTCCTGTGGGCTGTTGTTGCTTTGTCCTTCATTTTTGGCGTTTCCTTTCCTGATTTTTACCTTTGGTGAAATTTTCAGTGTAACTCTTTCTTTATCTTCCACAAACCACTTCTTTTTGTTTCTTCCACATCTGACTAGGTTCTGGATGGTTTACTAGCTCAGTATGGTACTGTGGAAAACTGTGAACAAGGTAAGGACCCTTGATATGTTTCAGACAGTGTATATGGGTGGGCCTTGGAGCAAAAGACAGGAACCAGACTAGGGCAATGGATGAAATAGGCTGTAACCACTGAGCCTCTTGGGCTTGCCGATTAGAAGGTCAGCAGTTCGAATCCCCACAATGGGGTGGACTTCCATTGCTCTGTCCCAGCTCCTGCCAACCTAGCAGTTCGAAAGCACGTCAGTGCAAGTAGATAAATAGGTACTACTCCTGCAGGAAGGTAAATGGCGTTTCTGTGCGCTCTGGTTTCCGTCCTGGTGTTCCATTGTGCCAGAAGCAGTTTAGTCCTGCTGGCCACATGACCTGGAAAGCTGTCTGTGGACAAACGCCGGCTCCCTTGGCCTCAAAGCGAGATGAACGCCACAACCGCATAGTCGCCTTTGACTGGACCTAACCGTCCAGGGGCCCTTTACCGCCCCCCCTTTAAACATAGAATTGTAGGGTGGGGACCCTGAGGAGCATCTAGTCCAACCCCCTGCGATGCAGGAATCTCAACAGACTCAATACCTGACAGATGGCATTCTGACCCCTTTGCTATTCATTCATTCATTCACTCTCACTCACCAGATTTCTGGACTGCTGTTCCTTACACATAGTGATCTCAGGGTCTGAGGTTACACCATAACATATTGTATAGATTCTGCTCAGGACAGAATTTGTGGCATATGGTTAAGGGTGAAAGGCATATTCATAAACAGACACACATTATAACTCTAGCAGAAGATCCCAAACCTCTTTGTGGTATGCGTGTATGAATACACGTGAGTGCTGGACATGTGTGTGGGTTCAGACACATATATGTCACCGTATACAACAGGGGCAGCAATAATGCCACACACAATACCTAGTGGAAATGGCAAGGTTCGGTGTGGGTCCTTCTGAGCCCAGGGCTGTCAGTAGGTGCCTGGTCATCCTGACACCACCCCTGTGGTCCAATCTGCTGGGAATTGAGAAAAAAACAAACTTCTGTAAGCTCCAGCCCTTGCTTCCTCTCATGGGTGGTGAGGGTTCAGCTTGTTTAATACAGAGTTATTTTGATCGATGATATGGGTGCCTGCTTTAGCTAACCGAGATTTCTTCTTCCTCCTCTTGCAAGTGAATACGGACAGTGAGACGGCGGTTGTCAACGTCACCTACTCCAACCGGGAACAGACCAGACAGTGAGTTTTTAAAGTACCTTATTGGCTTGTAATTGTTATCTGACTTGGTCCTTGGGTGTGTTCACAATTCTGCGCAGGCTTCAAATTCTGTGGCTGGCAAAAAAACCACCCCAAAATACATTTGCTGCTGCCTGCCTCCTTAATTTATTTCTGTTGCAAAGTCTGTGACTTGTTTATTACAGTGGTACCTCGGTTTACGAACTTAATCCGTTCCGGAAGTCCGTTCTTAAACCAAGGCGCGCTTTTCCTAATGAGGCCTCCCGCCGCTAGTGCCCTTCCACTGTTTGGATTCTGTTCTTAGACCGAGGTAAAGTTCGCAAACCGGGACACTACTACTGGTTTTGCGGAGTTTGTAAACTGAATCGTTCATAAACAGGGCTGTTCTTAAACCGAGGTACCACTGTATTTATTTAAGTGCATTTCTATGTCTCATCCCCCCAAAAAAGTGATATCAAAGCAATGTTTGGACTGTAACACAGTTGACTAACATTTTCTTCCTCTTCTGAGGACCACATTCTCAGGGGTTGTGTGACAGTGGTGACTTAGTCTCCCAAATAGAGGCAAAAAACCCTCTCCTCAATTGATCTGTGTACCTCCATCATTCTGCCCGGACACTGAGGGCCTTCTGGCTGTTCCCTCACTGCGAGAAGCCAAGTTAGAGGGAACCAGGCAGAGGGCCTTCTTGGTAGTGGCACCTGCCTTGTGGAACACCCTCCCACCAGATGTCAAAGAGAAGAACAACTACCAGACTTTTAGAAGACATCTGGAGGCAGCCATGTTTAGGGAAGCTTTTAATGTTTAACAGACCACTGTATTTTAATATTTTGTTGGAAGCCGCCCAGTGTGGCTGGGGAAATAATAATTTATACCCAGTCAGATCGGGGTATAAATTATTATTATTATTATTATTATTATTATTATTATTATTATTATTTTATGACTGGAGAAGGGAGGGGGTGGTTCGCCTCCCCATGAGAGTACTGGGCTGGACAAGGAGGTTTAAAGCTCTCTTCCCACCTTAGCAATGGTTGGCTTTCTGCAGCATGAGAAACGGCAGAAGAACACCACAAGGAAGTTATTTGGGTGACCATGACTGGGCTTGTAAAAAGCAATTGAGCAAAAACATGGCAGTTCAGCACCAAACTCTGAGCACAGAAGCATCTCAAAAGCAACAAGAAGAGTTCCTGACTGGACACCCCCCTCTCTCTCTGCCATGATGCAGTGTGTAGAAATAGCAAGGGTTGCAGCAGCATTAAAAAAAGAAAGAAAAAAGAATTGCAGTATCGGATTTAAAGGTAGCAGCAGCAGCCGCCATGTGTTCGGATGCTGGGATGTGTTACCAGGTTGTCCCATAATGTGGCCTTGTTAATGGTAACACCCCCATCTATAGGCGGCTGTGTGGAACTGCAGCCCATTGCTAAAATTATACCCTGGCCTTGTTTTCTTAAGGCATGTTGTAATCCTACATCTCTGATGAGTTTACCTCAAATACAGTGATACCTCGGGTTACATATGCTTCAGGTTACATACGCTTCAGGTTACAGACTCCGCTAACCCAGAAATAGTGCTTCAGGTTAAGAACTTTGCTTCAGGGTGAGAACAGAAATCGTGCTCCGGCGGCGCGGCGGCAGCAGGAGGCCCCATTAGCTAAAGTGGTGCTTCAGGTTAAGAACAGTTTCAGGTTAAGTACGGACCTCCAGAACGAATTAAGTATTTAACCTGAGGTACCACTGTAAATAAAAAAAGAAGTTTGTTTGTTTGTTTGTTTGTGGTAAACTCCTTAGAGCTCTAGGATTACAACATGGCTTAAGAAAGCAAGGCCAGAGAATGAATGTGTGTGTGTGTGTGTGTGTGTGTGTACATATACAGTATACACACCGTATGTTTCCGTGTATAAGACTAGGGTTTTTTTTCTTTAAAAAATGTCAAAAATTAGGGGGCATCTTATCCATGGGGCCATCTCCCCCCATTTTCTTAAATCTGTGTCCCCCAAAATAGGGGGTGTCTTATACATGGGGGCATCTTATAGACGGAAAAAATACGTGTGTGTATGTGTGTGTGTATTCCTTCATTCATTCTCCACCTCCAAAACCGTTTCATCACATTTAGTTTAAGGTGAAATGTACACCTTGACAAAATCTTATGTGTAGCGATAAAAAACGTCAGGGTATAAAGCGATTTTTAAAAAATGCCATTACTGGTGGCCATTTCAAATTAATGGTGGTGGAGGGGAGAGAGCTGCCCATATATCAGCTTCCTTTCCCTTTGTCAGAAGTGAATAAGGAGAAGGGAAGAGCAAAAAAATAATATCACTGGAAATGAGAAGCAAGCAGCTGTGGCAATCAGAAGAGGGAAGAGGGCTTGTGGGTTTCAAAAGGGGGTGGAAGAAGATGCATGAGGAACCTTCTGGCTTTTCAAAATGGCCTTGTTGCTATATGTTCTTGGCTGCTTTATATATCGGCCTTGCCATGACTTATTATTTACTATAATAATACAGCATGTGTGAATGCTGTATTATTATAGTGAAGCCTCTGGTGTGTGAATTGGCAGAGCTGGTGCGGTGGTGGCATGGAACAGAGAGTAGTTTGAAGTCCAGCTTCTGTGAGGGAAGGAAAAGTTGTCAGCTGGTTGGGGATTAAAACCTCAGGATAAGCTGAGGAGTTGTCCTGGTCAAAATTGCACACAGTAGTAGTAGGCCTCGATTTCACATGCAGATTTTAACTAACCAGACAGTTCTTTTGACTGCAGATGTGCTGATTTTAGTTTTAAGTGGAGTTAATTGAGTGGCTTCTCTCTCTGTGTATCTGTCCGTCTTGTCTTCAGAGCCATTATGAAACTTAACGGCCACCAACTGGAAAACCACGCACTGAAGGTCTCCTACATCCCCGATGAACAAACTGTGCAGGGTGCAGAGAACGGGCGCCGAGGGGGCTTTGGATCGCGGGGCGCCCCCAGGCAAGGTTCACCCGTGGCTTCAGGAGCACCCGTGAAACAGCAGCCGGTAGACATTCCCCTCCGCCTTCTCGTTCCCACCCAGTATGTGGGAGCCATCATTGGCAAAGAAGGTGCCACCATCCGCAACATCACCAAGCAGACGCAGTCCAAGTAAGGCCCTGCTAGCTTAGCAAGTGTTTCCATAGCAACCCTGCTTGCTTACTGATTCACTTCCAAGAGTGTGCTAGGTGCTGCATGGGACACAAGGCCGGCCGTATCGTTGGGCAGTGAGACGTCTGCCTCAGACGCTGGGGGGTGAGGTGCTGGAAGGCACAGTGGTGTGTGTGCCAGGCAAGCTGCGCCGCATCCCTTCGGATGTCCTGCAGGGCTTAGGCAGAGTGGAAGGCCCTGTCCTGTTGACGCTGTTGAAGCCCAGTTGGTATATGGGAGGCGCCATCTTGTCCTTCTCCCTAGGCAAATAAAGCGACTTGGGGTATGCTCTGGTGGAAACGTAGCCCAGAAGGATTTAAGCTGTTAAGACTGGCGGGTCAGAGGCCTGGGGATTGGGATTCAGAGAACAAAAGTGTGCCTGCTCTTGGGCCTAGAAGGCACCTCAGGCTGCAGATGTGGGTGCTGTTAAGGGTGGCACATTGGGAAATTTATTTATTTACAAGAGTGTGTATGTGTCTTTATATAATATATATATGTGTGTGTGTATACACACACACACACACACACACACACACACACACACACACACGTGCACACATTCTTGACCCGCTACAGGGTATTTTCAGTGATGGTCCCCCATTTGTGGAGTGCCATACCCTGTGAGGTACAAATGTTTCCCTCATTGTTACCTGGCTCATGGAGACCCAGCCCACTGGGAAATGATATATTACTTTATCATTTGTGTTACCCTTTCTCTATGAAAACAACTTCCTCTTTCCTTTTCCCCTCACTGCAGCCCCATGACGTAGCTTAAGCTGAGAGACAGGGACTAGCCCAGGAACTAACCCAGTGAGCTTGATGGCTGAGTTTTAACGCAGGCCACCTCAGTCCCAGAGCTCCATTGTTCATTGTTCGAGATTCAAAATTACTTCTACTGCGGAAATGTTCCTTTACTGTATGTCTAAGAAGGCCTACAAATAGCCTTGTTCTGGCCCGGGGAGTTTTACAGATCTTCCTGAGGTTGACAAGATGGATATGGAAGGGGAAAGTCAAGAATTGTGAGATGTGTAGCAAAGTTGGGGAGCCTGGGCAGAGGCAGAGGAGCGGCCAAGGGGAGTTAAGTTTCTGAAGCATCTGTTGGGTGGATTTTGGATTTCTGGTTCTTCGGTCGCATGCTGTGGTCCTCCTTTTTCAAGTTTTGCTACTCAAGCAGCTGGTTCTTCTCTCCCTTCACTGCAGAATCGACGTGCACCGGAAGGAAAACGCCGGTGCAGCAGAGAAAGCGATCAGTATCCATTCGACCCCAGAGGGCTGTTCTGCCGCTTGCAAGATGATTTTGGAAATCATGCAGAAGGAGGCAAAAGACACCAAGACGTAAGGCTGTGGGCTATCGTTGGCGCAAAGTGTGGCGTTGGTTTATTGGATAGTTGTTTATTTCCTTGACATCTGATGGGAGGGCGTTCCACAGGGCGGGTGCCATTACCGAGAAGGCCCTCTGCCTGGTTCCCTGTAACCTCACTTCTCGCAGGGAGGGAACCACCAGAAGGCCCTCGGAGCTGGACCTCAGTGTCTGGACTGAGTGATGGGGGTGGAGATGCTCCTTCAGGTATTCAGGACCGAGGCCGTTTAGGGCTTTAAAGGTCAGCACCAACAATTTGAATTGTGCTTGGAAACGTACTGGGAGCCAATGTAGGTCTTTCAGGACCGGTATTATGTGGTTTTGGCAGCCACTCCCAGTCACCAGTCTAGCTGCCGCATTCTGGATTAGTTGTAGTTTCCTGGTCACCTTCAAAGGTAGCCCCACGTAGAGCGCATTGCAGTAGTCCAAGCGGGAGATAACTAGAGCATGCACTACTCTGGCGAGACAGTCCACCTACAGCTTCCAGAAGAGGCCTGTCTGTTCAGGGGTTGGTGTCCCAAGGCATAACAGGTTGCCTGGAATTGACCTCAGGAACTTGTCAGAAGGTGGGAGTCCAACCATCTGATTTCAGCCCTCCCCCCCCCAACTTCTCCCCCCTCACGCAGGGCTGATGAAGTGCCCCTGAAAATCCTAGCCCATAACAACTTTGTGGGACGGCTGATCGGCAAAGAAGGCCGCAACTTGAAGAAGGTGGAGCAGGACACAGAGACAAAGATCACCATCTCTTCGTAAGGATTTCTTTTGCCTTCTATCCCCTCACCCCCTTTTGTTTTGACCCCCTTTTTAAATAAAAAAAAGTATTGTATTCAAATTAGGCTGTGTTCACACTAGGGCGCTATGGAGTGTTGAATCTGTGTTTCCCTTCATCCACACTGGAGCAGTTTCTATTTTATGCCTTCATAATCTACCTCAAGAGTTTCCCGCCAATACTGTTGGGCAAGGGGTATATTTGTACCGTGTGTTGTTGTCCTCTCCCCTCAGTTAGTTACTTCCCTGCCCACCATAAGTCCTGGAAACTTGAGGTGCATTGTGGGCCAGTGTACACTCACTTTTTAAAAAAAGTTGTTTTTTTGAAAGACGTATTTTGCACGAAACAGCAGTCAAAAATGAAATGATATTATGCATGTTGCTCCAAGTTAGGCAAGGATTTGGGGACACTTGCATGAAAGGCTGATGCTTCCTTTCCTCCCCAGGCTGCAGGATTTGACCCTGTACAACCCTGAAAGGACCATCACAGTGAAAGGCTCCATTGAGAACTGCTGCAAAGCCGAGCAAGAGATCATGAAGAAAGTGAGAGAAGCCTATGAGAACGATGTGGCGGCTATGAGTGTGAGTCTGCTTATGTTGCACCTTCTCTGGGCATTTAGAAGCTCTAAAGACAGCCCATCTAGAGCTACTGCTATCTGTCTGGGAATCACCGGCTTTCCATCAAAAGGCTCCAAAATCCATCCAGCTGCTTTGTATGACTACGTTATCCTTTAAAAGCTGTTACCTAGTCGGTTGTGGACTTGGGAATCTTAATTCTTAGGCATTGGGTTCTTCATCGTTACTTTGAATAGCATTCCGAGTTCTCTGCTCCCACTTCATAGCTTGTGCTGCACCGTGCTTCATCAATGTGTCGGGTTCACTGCTTTGCGGTTGCGGAACAGTTTCTCTTTGTTTACCTTGAGCAGCTGATCAGTGCACCGAAACCTGGGTGCATAATGGAAAGTGGCAATGTGCTAAAGTGTGTTTCGGTCCCCTAATTACTGTATGGACGCCACCTGTGCCCAAACTTGTTTCCATGGGTGCAGAGGTTTATTATACAGAGCCTTTGGCTGTTTTCTTGGCTGTCTAAATCAGGACAGGTTGATTGAACCAGTCTGAAAAAAGCAAGGCAAAAGCGTT
The DNA here is from genome assembly GCF_965153285.1 of Podarcis tiliguerta. Classification (NCBI taxonomy): domain Eukaryota; kingdom Metazoa; phylum Chordata; class Lepidosauria; order Squamata; family Lacertidae; genus Podarcis; species Podarcis tiliguerta. The sequence goes on along the minus strand of NC_139546.1, from coordinate 20,480,667 downwards.
GCACTGCGAGAAGTGTTTCAGTGCTGACAGCGAATTCACAGTAAAAAGGTAGAAATGAATATTTTGCTTGCCATATTACATTTTCTCGCTCTCTTTTTCTTTTAGCTACAGTCGCACCTGATACCTGGGCTGAACCTAGCTGCCGTTGGCCTCTTTCCTGCCTCTTCCAATGCGGTGCCTCCTCCCCCAAGTAGTGTCTCTGGAGCAGCCCCATACAGCTCTTTTTTGGTAAGCTTGAGCTCAGCCTGCACACAACATGCACTAGCATAGAGCTTTCCTTTTCCTGTGGTGTGTGTGTGAGAGTTTCAGACAAAATCACATGCGAGCGCTGCCAAAACAAACAAGCCCATGCACTAAACATTCTGTGACATCATAGCAAGTCAGCCAATGGTGTTCGCATGGCAGACAACAGTTTCAAACCTAGTAGCTTGGGATATCCCGTTGGACTGTTACTGACTGGTGACCCCAGAAACTTTTATCTTGGCAGCCTCCTGAGCAAGAGACGGTGCACGTCTTCATTCCTGCCCAGGCTGTGGGTGCGATCATCGGCAAGAAGGGACAGCACATCAAACAGCTCTCCAGATTCGCAAGTGCCTCCATCAAGGTGCCCGTTCCATCCTGTTTAATCCCTATTGTTGGTTTTGTTGATTGATGCAAGCCATGACGGTGCTAGAAAACAAAGTAGGCATCCCAGGGTCCCATTTGAACTTCAGGGGAGCTGTGGAAGAGCAACCTGGAATCAGAGAGTTGTAGAGTCCAACCCCTTGCAATGCAGGAAAACACAGCTGTCCCATACGGGGATCAAACCTGCAACCTTGGGATTATCAGCACCATGCTCTAACCAACTGAGCTATCCAAGCTGATCTACATTATTTGGTTCATGGGGGAGCTTCCCAGTGGATTATGCCGTTATGCTTGTGTTGATGCAACTTATTGGCACTGTCCCTTCTGCTTGCTATTCTTGAGAGTTTGGGTTCTTAAAATCTGCGGCAAATCTTTTTTACAAAGGCACAGCCAGTTTGCCAAGAGTGATGCAAAATTCCTTTTATTTCTTCCCAGCCTCCTGTTAGCAAAGTCAGGTAAATAACACAGAGCGAGCCCAGAGAGAAAAGAAATCCTGAAGAAACTGAACAGAAGCAGTGGATAATTTAATAAGAAAGGAACAGTGAGGTTTTGTCCTTCTTGGTTCAGGCCTTGTGCATGGCAGGTATCTGCCCGCTGCCTGCCTGCTTAAAGGAGAATTGTGGGACTACCTCAAAGAGCCCTTTTGCAAAGTGCTTTAACACAGCCTGCCTACTTGTCAGGTTTGGCATGTGAGGCCAATACTGAGAAGGATCTGGCTCTGAGTCAAAAGTATTCCTCACCCCTGGTCCACATGGACTGTCAGCTGTTTTCCAGGTAGGAGAGGCTTTTTCTTGTCCTACCTGGAGATGCCAGGAATATGATCAGGGACCTTCTTTCTGCAACCAAAGCATGCACTCCACCAGTGAGCTGTGGCCCTTCCCTAATTGATTTCTGCAGCTGTCTTGCCCTGGGCTCCTTTAGAGGAAGGTGTAGGGTATGCCATCTAATAAATAACAGTCACAATAATTGCCATCAGGAATGGATGGATCATCCTTTGGCTCAGTTCAGTCTGAACTCAGTATCTTGGGAGTAGAGGGACGGGGAATAAATCCCAGGCTTTGCTGATAAAAGGCTCTCCCTTCTCTTCTTCCTCTTGTGTCCTTCAGATTGCTCCTCCAGAGACGCCAGATTCCAAAGTGCGAATGGTGATAATCACTGGACCACCGGAAGCCCAATTCAAGGTTTCTTTCCTTCCTTCTTACAGATCAGTGGCCACAGGGGGACTTAAACATGATTACATGCATCGTCTTCATTATTTACTGAAGGCCTTGTTGCAGGCTTCAAATAGGCACCCAGTTAGTCACTATGAGATCAGTTTGCAGAACCAGATGTTACCGTTACTGGTTTTTTATCATTATTTAATCACCACTATTGTGTCACAATCCATATGCACAATGCTTTACAGAGTAACACAAGGAGAGGGAGAGAGAGAGAGAGAGAGGTCTCTGCCCTGAGGAGATTACCATCCACATTTCAATAATAAGGGAGGCAACAGTCAGAAGAATGGACTGTATTTTTTGGCAAAGGGTGTTTAGGGAGATAACAGAAATCACTGGTTTAAAGCTGACTAAAAGTCCAGAGGTGAGTGGACGCGGGTGGCGCTGTGGGTAAAACCTCAGTGCCTAGGACTTGCCGATCGTATGGTTGGCGGTTCGAATCCCCGTGGCGGGGTGAGCTCCCGTCTTCCGGTCCCAGCTCCTGCCCACCTAGCAGTTCGAAAGCACCCCTAAGTGCAAGTAGATAAATAGGTACCGCTTTCTAACGGGAAGGTAAACGGCGTTTCCGTGTGCTGCGCTGGTGCTGGCTCGCCAGATGCCGCTTCGTCACGCTGGCCAGGTGACCCGGAAGTGTCTTCGGACAGCGCTGGCTCCCGGCCTCTTAAGTGAGATGAGCGCACAACTCTAGAGTCGGACACGACTGGCCCGTACGGGCAGGGGTACCTTTACCTTTACCTAAAAGTCCAGAGGTAGCATTATTATCAATTTATGACGGGGTGGAAGATTTGCAGGCTACAAAGGACTTGCTCACAAATTTATTGATAGCTGCACGAATTATGATAGCTAGGAAGTGGAAGGGGCAAGCAGAATATAAAATGGAAGAATGGTACAGTGAGCAACAAGACAGCAATTAACTGAACGCATTTGTTGCTGACACTAAGCTCTAGGTGTGCCCCTCCCCTCTAGCCTCTCACTCTGGATCTCTCCCAAGCAGATGAAGGCTGTGTTGAAGCTGTGGGCTCCTTCTTTGGACCTGTCTGGCCTGTTGCTCAGCAATCTGCAGGACCCTCCTCAAGCGGGAAGGAGAGTCAGCAGGAATGGGACTGCCTTAGTCACAATCCTGGAGGGCTCGCCTTCTCCTGACCCTTCCTTGATCACTCCAGTCTCCCGTTTCTATCAGCTCCCAGCTTGTCCCATCTGCTGACTGCTCCTCAGTGTCCCATCATCAGGCTTCACACTCTAAGGTGTCATCTTTGGTGCCCTCCCTGGGGGGCTGGCAGCTCCCCCCACTCCTCCCCATCCAGCCTGTCCCTGACAGTTTTAAAATACAGCCGTACCTTGGTTTTCGAACAGCTTAGTTCTCAAAACATTTTGGCTCCCAAACGCCGCAAACCCAGAAGTGAGTGTTCTGGTTTGCAAACTATTTTTGGAAGCCGAACATATTCCACAGGTTCCTATCGGCTGCAGGAGCTTCCTGCAGCCGATCTGAAGCTGTGTTTTGGTTTCCGAATGTTTCGAAAGCTGAACGGACTTCCGGAATGGATTCCGTTCGACTCCCAAGGTACGACTGTATAACCAGCGCTGAGTCTTTTAGGCTGGGACAAGGCCAGGGGTGTCCCCGGAACTGGTCGATTAATATCCTCCTGGTCTCTTCATTTCCTCCCCACCCTTCAGGCTCAAGGGCGGATTTACGGCAAGCTTAAAGAGGAAAACTTTTTTGGCCCCAAAGAAGAAGTGAAGCTAGAGACGCACATCCGAGTCCCCGCTTCGGCTGCAGGGAGAGTCATTGGCAAAGGAGGCAAAACGGTAAGGGAATGGTGGGGTCTGCCAAGGCCTGCTTTGGGGTCAGACCATTGGCACTGCCATGACCCAAGATGGAGTATGGAGTGTGTCTCACAATGATGGTGTTTGATTATTATTGGTTATTACTTATTGAGAGCCTGCAAGCGTGCTAGAAGTTAAAGCTGGGGCATGGTTCACACTTTGACACCTGCCAAGTGTTCAGAAGAGGCTGAATCCTAATAGAGCCAGACCATAGTTTCTCCCCCCCCCCCACATCATATTTTCTTCTCTATTAACGTATATAACATACATAATCTATTCACACTTCTATCCAATCTCATTCCACTAATACAATAGTTCACTTCCCCCTACCTCTTTACAGCTTCGTCATCTCTCTTTAATTCCTTATCTTTGTACTGTGTTCTAGCAAACTTTCATCCTTCTCTTTATATAATATCTTTCCTCTGCTGCGTTTGTGTGAAATTTACTCTAGGCACATCCAAGTATTACTTTGGGAATCATACTTACTTTTTAAAACAATCCCATTCTTTCTCGATTTTTATGTTTGAGTGATTTCTTGTTGCTTCTGTCAGAAACAGAATGACAAACCATAGTTTCTTATGATACCGGAATCAACACTGTCTTGACAAAAGGGGGCATGCAAGTAACTAGCAAGGAATGATTTGAAGTCATGCCTGGAAGTGTTTTGCCAGCAGTGGTCTGGGCATACCGTAACAGTTTGTGGTGTTACATTTGCGCTGAAAAAACCGTTGTTTGGGGTGATGCTGTGCCCTCATAGGGTACTGTTTAGAACAGCGTCCAGAAATATTAGGGGAGAAGGATGAAGAAACCTATAAAACCATAATTTGCATGTCTGAAACACAAACCATGAAGTTTTAACTATGGTTAGTGCAAAGCGTGGTTACCTTTGAACCCAGTCTTATTTTTAAGAATCTGTAGAAGTAAGTGGAAGGGAATGTTAGTGTTTCAGTTACAGTATACAGAATAAGATGGCTTAAGTTAATCCTGAGCGCAGGCAAGCTTGAAGTTCTCCTGCTAGCCTTATTAAAGTGGAGTGAAGCTGGACCGCAGGAGCAGCAGCAGTGCAGGAGAACTGAATCAGGGCTACTTCGTTTCATAAAATCAAAATGCAATTAAGCCTTACTGTCTTTACACTTGACAGGTCAACGAGCTGCAGAACCTGACAGCAGCAGAAGTCGTTGTCCCGCGGGACCAAACTCCCGATGAGAATGAGCAAGTCATTGTCAAAATCATCGGACACTTCTACGCCAGCCAGGTAGGGGCCACAATAGACCATTCTTGCCATATTGGCGTGGGTGGAAGAGGTTAATTAAGAACTGGACTAAAGACTTCCCACACCTGATAGTGTTGGAGTCTTAAGACACATCAACTCCAGCCTTCATAGCCAATGGTGAGGGATGATGGGAATTTTGAGTCCCAACAAAATCTCAAGGGCAGCAGTTTGGAAAAAGCAGGTTTAGCAGTCTCAGAAGCACCCACTCCCAGGTTAAAGACACAGGTTGGTACGCCCAGCAAGGACAAATTGTAGTTCATTTAATCTATAGTTTATTGACACAAGGGACGCGGGTGGCGCTGTGGGTAAAACCTCAGTGCCTAGGACTTGCCGATCGTTAGGTTGGCGGTTCGAATCCCCACGGCGGGGTGCGCTCCGTTGCTCGGTCCCAGCGCCTGCCAACCTAGCAGTTCGAAAGCACCCCCGGGTGCAACTAGATAAATAGGGACTGCTTACTAGCGGGAAAGTAAACAGCGTTCCGTGTGCTGTGCTGGCTTGCCAGATGCAGCTTGTCACGCTGGCCACGTGACCCGGAAGTGTCTGCGGACAGCGCTGGCCCCTTGCCTCTTAAGTGAGATGGGCGCACAACCCTAGAGTCGGACACGACTGGCCCGTACGGGCAGGGGTACCTTTACCTTTACCTTTTATTGACACAAGCAAAGATCAACCCTTGGTTTCTGAACCTGGTTTATTCCAATCACCATGGTTTAAACCAGGGGTCAGAAAACTTTTTCAGCAGGGGGCTGGTCCACTGTCCCTCAGACATTGTGGGGGGCCGGACTATTTTTTTTTGGGGGGGGGATGAACAAATTCCTATGCCCCACAAATAACCCAGAGATGCATTTGAAATAAAAGGACACATCACCTCAAGATCCCACTTCCAGCCTGGAAGATTCAGGAACTCTTGACTCCTTCAGATACAGACATACCTTGGATCCCAAACACCTTGGTACTTGGATGTTTTGGCTCCCAAACGCTGCAAACCCGGAAGTCCGTGCTATGGTTTGTGAACATTCTTTCATTTCCACGGCTTCCGATTGGCTGCAGAAGCTTCCTGCAGCCAGGCAGAAGCCGTGATTTGGTTTCTGAACGTTTTGGAAGTTGAACGGACTTCCGGAACGGATTTGACTTCCAAGGTACGACTGTACTTAGTGGAGTTTGTCAGCCCCAGCCTGCACAGGTAATGGGAGTTGTGGTCCAGAACATCTAGCGGACACCCAGGCGGCAAAGGTTGATCCACCATATCAAGCCAGTGCCATTGTTGTAAATCTGTTCGCCCTCTCTCTCAACCCCCTCCCCCAATCTTTTTCTTGCCAGATGGCACAACGCAAAATACGCGATATCCTCGCTCAGGTGAAACAACAGCATCAGAAGGGGCAGAACAGCCAGACGCAAACACGGAGGAAATAGGAAGTTTCTTTACCCCGGGTGTGTGAAAGAGAAAACAAAAGAGAGAGAGAGAGAGAGAGGAAGTGATGGACGAACGGACGACATTGACAACGGATGAAACAAAGCCAAGCCGAAAGAGTGATGAGCTGTTGATACAGAACCCTAAGAGTGGCTGGGAATCAGTTTACCGTAGGAGGGCATTAGTAACTTTCTTGTAGACGGGTGACTTAATGTCTCACGAGCCAAAGGCAGTGTGCGATTGGCTCCTCGGTCATGCTGTGTGTATATATATAATATATATATATGTGTGTGTATGTGTGTTTATTCCTCAGGCATGCAGCACGTATGTATGTAAGGATGTATGTATGTATGTGTATGTATATTTATATATACACACATAAATATGGAGCGGGGAGGGGAATTGGATCGGCCAATAGAAAAGAAAAATCCTAATCGGATCCCATAGTCTGTCGCAGTCCAGTAGCTTGAGGGGGCGGGAGCGTTCCCTCATGCAGTTTGCTGTGCTTTTTACCAAACGAAGGGCAGAGCAAAGGCATGTAAATCACACCCCCTCTCCCCCCAATCAAAAACACTTTTAGGGATTTATTTGGGAAACTTGATCTGCCCTCAACATCCCCACGTTGAAAAACAAAACAAAAGCCACATTAGTTTTCCCAGTCAGCGGGAGAAGGGAAATGGAGTGGGACCAGATTCTTTAGGGTTATCCAACAAACCTTTCTACCTGTTTTTTGGATGACCCAAGTTCTGTTTGAGTTGGTGGTTGTGGAACTCCGCTAAGGCCTGGTTGTCAGGGTTTCTTCTTGCTGCGGCCGTGTGCCCAAATAACTGGAGCTGCCGAGTGTTTTGACCCGGGAGAAGACGCTTCGGCTGACCATCAGGAAAGCAGCCCGACTCCAAAGTCGCCATGTTTTCCATCCCACAACTTCACCTTGCTTGGTCATGGCAGCTTTCATCTCTAGGTTTCTGGTGGCGCTCGGCTCCGTACCAGTTTCCAGAACTGAAAATTGCTCTGCCAGCCCCACTTGTCAGGTTTTCCCTCACTTTGCTGCGGCCCCGAGCAGGCTTCTGCAACATGGCGCCCCCTAGGTGTTGTTTTTTGGACTACACCTCCCACAACCACTGACCTTTGGCCATGCTGGCTAGGGCTGATGGGAAATAGAGGTGAAAACATCTGAAGGGGGGCACCATGTGGGGAAGGATGACTTGCAGGGTTGCACAAGTAGGCTGGGGGTTATCTGGACCCATGCGCCCTCAGCTTGTGTATACCTGCCCTAAAAGTAAAACCAGCTCCCAACTTTTCATCCCAATGGCACACACACGTCGCTGAGAGGTTTCCTCAAAATATATTTTGAACATAGAATTCTACCTACATATTAAGGTTTCCTCCGCCCCTTCTTTCTTAGAAATTGTCAACCGATGGGGAGGGTTTGGTTCTCCTTCAATTGGCCACCACATAATCCCAGTTGTCCTAAAAACAAAGAGACGTAGGGAGGGAAAACAAGGCAATAACCCTGTCTTTTCAGAGGTCTCCCCCCTAGAAACCACACAATGGCTTAATTCAAACATTGATACCAAACCATGGTTTATAGTAGCAATAAAGGAAAAGCCACACGATGGTTTGAGCTTGCCGACATAGAGAGAAATGATGGTTTAGAGTTCCTTGTCTGTTTCCTGCTTCCATTTCTTCTGTGCCAGGACCTCCAGAGCTGGAGAAAGGGTTGTAGCTATGATCCAGCAATTCAGATAAATTACAAAACATGATTTGTCAGGGCAGACCGTACAGTGGTACCTTGGTTTACAAGCATAATCCGTTCCGGAGGTCCATTTGTAAACCAAAACAGGTTGTAACCCAAGGCGCGCTTAGGCGAATGGGGCCTCCAAATTTTTTTTGTTCGTAATCGGGAAAAAATGGGTTGTAATCCAAAAAAAGGTTGCAAACACTTTTGATGCAAACACACACTTCCGGGTTTGACGTGTTTGTAATCCAAAACGAGACATATGCAAACCAAGGTACCACTGTATGTCAAACCAAAGTTGAGCTTCCTTAGACTACAACCCCTTAGTCGCTTGCCTGGGAGTAAGCCCTATTAAACTCAGTGGGATTTCCTTCTGAGTAAACACATAGAAGATTGTACTGTTAACCATGTATTTGGTGTGGTATCTGAATTGAGCCAGCTTCCTTGAAAAGTCTCCAATTTCCTTAATTAATTAAGGAAATAAGTGCATTCTTTCTCCCTCTCTCTCTCTCCCCCCTGACCCAACTGCCCTGGGTATTTTCATTTGTTAAGACAGGGAAAGTATTGAAATAATTAGAAAATCGAGCAATGGGGAAGCATGTCAAGATTTTAATCCACCAAAGTCAGCAAATACTTAATTAGGAGTCCTGGTGGAGTGAATTGCAAAACATCACTGATAAAAGACAGAAATCATGGGAATGTGTCCCAGAAAATTAGAATACTCATGAAATATCAAGTCACCAGATTTAAATATATCCAGTTCAATTTTTTTAAAGAAGCAGCTTTGGCTTGAACCCAGAGAAGCTTCCTGCAATTGCGGAAGCATCTCTTGATCTGACTCACTCAGCTTTTTGCTGCTTCTTTTTTTTGCGGGGGGGCAGATTTTTTATAAGAAACATCCAAACTTGGGGTTTTAGTGTTGTTGTGTTTTTTTTAATGCACCATATGATTCTTATAAAAATCCAAGGTTGCAAACCAAATTTTAGTCACGAAGAGCAGATATGGCTGAGCAAGTTTTTAATTTTTGCTGAAAACGTATGATTTTTTTTTTTAACTTACTGGTTAAGTAAGCTAAGGCGGCTTTGTCTTTTTATTTTTGTTTTTAAGAAAGGCTATTTTATACTCCGGTGCCACTCTCTTGAATTTGTGGGTGTAAATTTTGATGCTGCAGTCCAGACCCACATCAAACTAAAATGAAATAAAACCCCTTTTCTGTTTCAAAGGCACAAAATCCCCGTAATTCCAAGGGACACTTCAGGGTTTATGCTTCTGCCTGCAGTTGACGTGCCTCTCACACTAGCCAGACACTCTCCAGAGAAAAATTGAGCATGCTTAAATCCTAATGAAATCACTGCAGCTTAAACCTATGCAGTGTTCTCTGGAATGTCCCTGCCTAGAGACTTTAAATGGATGTCAAGGTCTTTGCTAGGGAGCAAAGCCGACTGCAATCCCCTGGGGAATAGCCATCTGCTCCCAGGTTCTGTTGAACAGAAGCTATAGTTGCCCCACCCCCGGTCACCTCTGGAAAATTACCTCCTGCTCTAGGGTAGACCTGTAGCCAGCTGGTGGCTTAAATGCACAGAAGCAGCCTTGGGTGGAGTGGCGAGAGGGTGTATTCATGGACCTGTCCCATGCTCCGGGGGGCATAGTGGAGACAAGCGGAGGTCACACAGAGACCACGTTGGGAATTCCTGCTTCTCCCCTTGATGGCCCAAACCCCAAAAAGGTCTTTGTACAACGTAGCAATGCTACATCAATGGAGGGTTGTTGTTGTTTTTAAATACACACAGGTCCTTAGATTGCATGACACATGAGTCATAGCCTGGCTTTAAAACCACACCCTTGGGGTTGGGGTGGAACAGAAGAAAAGAAATTGGTTGACATGTTGGCGAAAATTCCTCAGGCCAGAATCCCATGATTTCAGACACCCACCCAGTCTATGAGAATTCGATCCCCAAAACTTCTTTGGTTAATTCCAGAACAGGTCAGGGTTTCAGAAGTTCCTCCCTGTCGCAGTCTTGCGTTACTTGGAGAGGTCTCGGCCGGGGAGCTCCACCTGTTGAGCGTCCATCTCTTATCACTTTTGGTATTACGTTGCCCTACTTTCAAGGAACCTCAGCGCTTAGTTATACCAAAAAGAAGGGAAAGATGTCTGCCCTGACCCAGAGAACCTGAAAGCCGAGTGTGTCAGGGCAAATGGCTTCCTCCTTGATCTTAACCCATATGTTTGAAATGGGTGACCCTGGGGACTTATACGGTGAAAACCTGTGCATACTCAGTGGTAAGCCCCATTTAGTTCAATGGGACTTGCTCCTAGGTTTGCATGTGTAGGATAGCATTATCAAGGACCTTGAACCCCAGGTTTAAATTACCACCCGCCCCGGGTACTGCTGTAGGAAACAAACCAATGTGTCTGAATCCCGCTCCCAGGGAAATGGAGGAGTCCAGTATGAACAACAAAAAAAAACCTATTGTATTTGGATTTGGATCTGGGGGTTGGGAAGGGAGGGAAAACCGGGGGGGGGGGGGGGTAAAAACTGAAACCAAAAGTAATGTTTTCTTGAGAATTGGAATGACTTAATTTTGGGAGGGGGGGAGGGAAAGATCTTTTCTGCCACAGGAATGTCAAACGTCTTTATGAGGCGATACCAAATATAGACATCAGAAGAATGTAAAGTGGTTACTGATCCCAGTCACTCTTACGCGAACTTTAAAAAGAAAGAGAGAGAAAAAAATGTGTTATACAAATATGAATACAATGGATTTGTGAGTATCTGTGAAGGACAGGAAACTGCCGGCCCAGCAGCCAGATTACCGAACAAAGTTTTGTCTCTGCATTCAGTCAGGCACTTGATGGGTTAAATCTCGCTGTTCCCCTGAAGAAAACCCACCCAATCCCCACAGTGCTCCAGAGAGCTTAAAACTCAGGTGAATCCAGTGCTAATTTTCCTGCCATTTGGATTCAAAATGGATTTGCAGCATTATCATCCAAAGTATGCTTCTGGGTGTGTTTATGTTCCCCTGTTAAGCTAAAGGACCTGCAGGCCTGACTCCCCGCTGTGTAGAAGAAACCCTGCCCACTCACTAGCTTCTAAGAGGGCTTAACTCCAGGTCTGTGTGCATAGGATTGGGACCTACACAGGTTTATAGGCAAGCGAGTTCCACTCAAGTTCAGTTGCTCTTTCTTCCAAGTAAGTGTACATAGGATTTCCATTCTTGTGGCACACCCGATGTTGCTTAGTCTTAAAAGAGCAGGGCGAGCTGCCAAGTCACCTTTGCAGCGGCAACTGGGGAAGGCAATGTACCAGTCTGCGTACAAATTAGTCCTTTCTTGCACATCTGTCATCCCCAGGGCAGTTCTGAGTAGTGAGCACGGGCAACAAAAATAACCCAGGAAGAATCATCATGTGTCCAGGGCAGAGAGCAAACTATATGACTTTCTCACGTGGATGGAACACCATGCCCAAAGATCTCAATTCCATTCAGAGGCTGCTGCAATGGACCTTTCAATCCGAATGTGCAGATTCTGGGGAAATCAAGATTTCTGGGTTTTAAGCTCTCTCAATTTGGGAATCAAATTGCGTAGAAATAATTGAGATTTAGTCTAGAGGCATATGTGACCTGATTTTTGAAGCTAACACTGTGATCTTAAGCCAAGCACATTGACATCAGCATGGGTTTAGGGTCATGCTGGATCAATTTTTGCCGTCCCTGAAAGAAGGGCAGAGAAAAAGAGTTCTGTGGGGCAAAGCAATCTTTGCATTGCAATGGACATCTATATTAGCAGAGACAAGACTTCTGTTCTAATTTGACTCGCTGGATGGCCAGGTTTAACCAATACCTTTGGGACTGGGCCTGTTTGTCCCGCCACAAAAGCCTTGAGATCCAGGTATGGGTTGAGCAACAGCAGGCAAATCCAGTTCCAATGTGTTTCCCACGTTCCTAATGCTCGACTGACAACTTTGAATTTTAGATTGAAGCGGCTGCATGGATCTTGCTGTTTACACTGAAGCAATTTCTGTCCTTTTTAATGCCTTCCAACAAAGAGACGTGTGGAGGAAGGTCAGGCATTGCTGTGTGTTTTAAGGGAAAAGGACGGGGAAAATAGGAAAAAAAGAAAAATGAGAGGAAAATGTGGAGGGAAAAAAGCTACCTCAAGGTATGAAGTTACCTCAGCAATTGTTTTGTTTTTGGGCTTGCTGATATTTTATATAAAAGCTGATAGTCTTGAATATTTTATTTTTTTAATGAAAAGAGAAGTTAAGTTTCATAATTTCTTATGAGCCAGAAGTTGTTATGCAGGTCGGCAGTGTTATGAGCTCTCTATGGAGAACGACAGAGACTTCAGACGTAGCGGAAAAGATGGCAGATCTCTCTCCACCCCTAAAAACGACAGTTCGGTCTTTGCCTTACTCCGAGAATCAAATAGCCCCTCAAAAATATGGCTGGTTTAGGATCTGCACCTTTTGATTACAGTGTCCAAATCGTTACAATTTGTGTGATTAGACGCCACCCTCAAAAAGGCATATGTAAGAAAAACAAACACCAAACTGCAGTCTAGAGTCTGGTCCTGATTTAAATTCTCTTAATTTGAATGTTGGGGTGAGTTTACTTGATCAATGTAGGTGGTTGTAGCTCTGTGGTTGGTTGCTTGGATTAAAGTTCAGGCCTGTTTATTCTCTCCGGATTTGGATATCAATGGTTTTTGCTCTTTGGCCTGCAAAAGGTGGGATTTCTCAGCCATGTTTTCCATCAGTAGGTGTTGCTGCTTTCACAGATAATGGCGTTCTAGCAATAAAATGCAAAGAGAAGTCACTTGAAAACAGCTGGTCCATGGTTGATTGTCTAGGCTAGGGAGATGGTAGCTTCCCCAGCCTCATGGGACCAGCTTGTAATTTATACAAGTGACCAGGTGAGGAAACCACCAGAGACACCACACAATTTTGAGGCTCTTTGGTTGCATAAACTCAGCCTTCACTGCAGCAAAACCAGAGAAATCAAAATGGAGGTTTGAGTTAGTCGAGGATTCGGAGGCTGATGATGATCAAGGAGCTACGCAGATCAGGAACAAAACTTAAGAATCAGAACCCAACGGTTGACCTTGTAAACATGTGACCCTCTTTTCCGCTATGGTGCTGTGACATATTTTACAAAGATTACCTCAGTTTTACTGAGGAGAAGCAGGCCGTTATTTTTTTTAAGAAAAGAAAAAGAAATGGGAGCCAATTTTCGGTGTGGTTTTTTGTACCTTCTCAAGGATGAAAAGCGCAACCCCAACTGACGTTATTTGAAAAGGTTTGTGGAGGGTTGTTTTTTTTTTAAAGGAAGTTGCGTTTGCTACTCTCCATTGCACTTGGAGTAGAAAGCCCTCTGAATGTGTAATTTTCATCTGTTGTAAATGAATTCATGAGAGGCCAGCTTGACACAGATACTTCTACCCAGAGGCTCTTTTACTCACATATAAACTGGGAATTCTGGGTTTTTGAGGGTTGCTGTATTGGGCTGCTCAATGTATCTTTGCTCTTTAAAAAAAAAAAAGTAACTACCCTTTTCTGTAGAGATTATAGAGACTGAGAAGAACAGCTCCCAAATTTCCCAGCTTCTAGAATAATCAAGTAGTATCAGATTTTCCTTTCGACAACACGTACAGCTAACCATATGGCTCTCTAATCTGCTTTTTCGACTGAAAAACTTTGATGTTAGCCCATGATCAATGTTATGGGGTAGGGTGGTTTTCTTTTTCTTTTTTCTTTTGGCCCCTTTTATCAGCTTAGGAAAATTTCAAGATGCTCTCTTGTTAGGAAAGGAAACCAGGAATGGTTTATAAAATTAGAAAGGGGGGAGGGGAAGAGTATTGTTTCAAATGCATCTTATCTATTCAGGGGCATTGCTAGATCCTTAAAAAATACTTGGGCCATGCCACAAATTTGCATATGCTTAAATACGTAGCGATGCAAATTCAGGCCAACTTTTCAGAATGTAAGCAAAGAAGGGCGCTTTTAAAAGGAGGTGGGAGGGTCAGGGAATCTGGGGTGTTTTGCAAAAGACCTGGGGCAGAGGGGCCCCTCGGTCGCCCCCAATATCACCCCTGCATCTGTTCTTTTCCCTACAAAAAGTGGGTGGGTGGTAAATCACTTTCCTTCTTTTAAAAAATAAATCTCTCACTTCTCTGCTTTTAATACAGACTTGCATAGACCAGTTTTTAATGATTATTATTCAGACATCAGCCATGACAAATAAAGTGGGTGTTTTGTTTGTCAACAGCAAGCAATTTTGGGTATTTGGTTCAAATTGCAATCTTAGGAGAGGTGGGGGGGGGACACACACTCCCACCCCTTTTCCAACACTCTTAGAATCAAATTGTTGCTGTGTGCAGTTTTTTAAAAGTTCTAGACAAAATGGATAAATGTTTGTTCTGGGTGGGGTGGTTGCCATTTTCCAAATAGGCATAGAATTAACCATAAGAACCAGGCAACTTTTTGGTGTTCAAATCATTGGCAATGCAGGGATCCTGTAAACTTCCATGATAGTTTTAACAGGCCGTGATTGGAAGATGGGAGCTTCTGTACACGATGGGGCAGGGAGGGGCACTGGGTCTGTTTTTAACTATCAAATGTAGATGATGACTAGATATTGCAGTGACGAGAGTTCTGTACAAAGCTGGTAAAATGTTAAGGTTTTTGCTTTCAGTAATTTGTTGCTTTTTTGTGGTTGTTCATGCACAGCCATTGGAGTCCGGTCGCACTATGTCATGCCACTAAGGCCTGCTATTTTTTTCCGCCACCAAATTGTGAGTTTTGCACAGAGTTTTGCCTCTCTTTCTTTAATGTCCACATTTGCCGTTTGGATTGCCTCGAACGCTTTTGAAATTTTTGTTCAATGACTTACAGCTCCCAGTTTTACAGCTTCTGGGAAACAGAATCCACCACAAATTTCTAAGATACTAGGACTGTGTTCGTGGCTTCAGTTGAGATAATTTGACATTGGACCTGGCGCCTATTTGCTGTTTCGATCTGCCTGTTCCTGCCCTTCTTCCCCCAGGACCTCAAGTTGATTCCTTCCTCCTGCTACAATCATTTTTAATTTCAAAAATGGGGCTGAGATGGCCGTAACGGGGTACTGAGGGCTTTGAGTTCTCCCCCAAAGTACTAACTCCAGCTTTACCTCAAACTCTGATTGGTAAACAGCCAGGAAAGTGCTGAAAAATCCCACTGGCTTCTCTTAAAAATAAAATAAAAAAATGTTTGAACAAGCTCTCTGACAGAAAGAGTGCTGGGAATATAGGACCCCTCAGCCATTTCCCACCCATTGTCAAAAGTTAAATATGGGTTTAACATGATTGTGTAACGTGAGTAGCTTGGGAAACCACTTTTATTTTGGGTTATTTGTTTCTTTCTAACCATCGAGCAGTCTGAAAATGGCTCGGAGACAGCATGCAGAAAATCTGTAACATGTTTTCTCTGTGGCAAAAGCCTACTTGGCAAGCCAAGGAAAAGTGACTCCTTTCCAAAAGGGAGGGAATGAAAAATTATTTTTGCTGGTTACGTTAATACCTCAGCCTATCACTGTGAGCTTAACCTGGAAAGCTAGGTGCATTGGGACTCCACAAGAGCATGGTTTGACCCGTTCGCTGCCATTTTAATTATAGTTTAGTGTGCATCCTATTTTGCCCCAAGAGTGAGGGTGAAGGCATCCCCTGCTTGTTCAGTGCTGCTATGCATCTTGGCTTTTATCTTCACATCATCCCAGAGAACAAGAAGCAGGGTATTTAGTATGCTGAAGTCCTTCTGAACTTGATAGGAAGCAAGTATATTTTCAAAGTCCGATAGGCATAATCAACAAAGCCTTAAGATAACAGGAAATGTCATCCTTAGCGCAACACAACTGCAAATCCAAGCCAACGTAACTGTCATGGTTCCCTCTCCCAGCCCATTGCGCCCTGGGAAGTCTAGTTATTTGAGGAGCCTAGAGATCTCTTAATCAAAGAGCTTCTCAGCTCCACCAGAAAACGTTGGAGATGAGGACGATTCTTTTAAACAGGCACAGAACCCTTCAGTTTGTTAACAGATGCTGAGCATTGATAGGAGACCCTTCTAAGACCCCAGTTCCCAGAGTGGTTTAACACTCAACCTCATTTCCCTGGGAACTCTGGGAATTGTAGGTTTGTGAAGAGTGTCAGGGTCTCCTAACAATGTTCAGCACCCTTAACAAACTACAGTTCTTGAAACATAAAGAGTGTGGATGAAGCCTTTCATATCTTCATCCAGCCTTGTGCAAATTAAGCTGGTATAAATACCTCACTCAGGCTGTGTTATGGGGAACTTGGAGGGCTCAGAAGAGGCCGACAAGATTTCCCAAGGGACGGCTTGATTGCTAATACCCACCTTACCTTGCACTGAGGTGGGGGGACCTGTGTTCTAAGATGCGCTCTCCGTTTAATGTGGGGCATTAATGCGGTCGTGCCTAGCAAGTATCCCCCGCAAATCTAATGTGCACCCGCTAGAATGTGCCCCAGCATCCTCGGCAATGTGATGGGGTTCGGTGTCAGGCATGCCAGGATTGCTTGGCAAACTCAGACCTGTTCAGGCACCCTAGCCTTTGCACAATGCTGGGAGAATATCCTTACTGGCCCATCTCCCTCTGCCATATGCCCAACAGCTACAGGGAGGGACCGATTGAGAAAGAACGAGCCTCCTCTTTCTAGAATTTGACATAAATGGAATTCATTGGCAAGCTGGTTTGGTTGTTCCTTACCTTTAAAGGCCTGCTGGAGAGGAGGAACGGGACGGTGGAGAAACTTAAAGACTGCAGGGGCATAAATGACTTAGGGGCGATCAGGGCAGGGCAAGGAGCTGTGAAAAGCAAATAACCCTATGACCATTGGAACTTCCATCCAGGCCTATTCCGGTGGTTGTTTTTAAAGCATGCATTTAAGCAGTGCCAGGAGGCCTGGAAACCTTAACGCGAGTGTCCTTCCAGATTCTTAGCGAATATGTGGAATATTCACAGCCTACACTACAGTTAATATTAGGTTGGGGATTCTATGTGGAGTTCTAAAGGTAGCGGGGTGCAGTGGAACTCTTAACGGCTAATATGTTTTGGAAAATTGACTTTGTGCTCACACTTTGGTTCTCTTAGGACCAAATCTGGAATGTTTTTAAATGGAATCTGGTCCAAGGGCCAGATGACTTTCTTCTTCTTTTTTCATTTTTTTCCATATGCCTTCTGAAGATTTCTCAAGGTATCCCGAGTCTTAGGTCACCCAGAAGTACCGGCATATCCAAAAACGGTTGCTTAACTTGCTTTAGAATTAAAAAACAAGGCTTTGGAAGCCAGACCCGTAGCCGCGAAGAGGAATTAGACTCAGGTGGTCATAATGATCCCAGAGTCATTCATCTGACCTGGCTTTTTTCTTTTTGAAAGATGGGAACAAAACAAGGTCTTTCTTTTTTTAAAGATGTGTGCCAGATATGAATTTGGCTTTTCAAAAAGTTTTTGAAATTGAAGAGGCTCTGTCATAACTTTATTACTTGGAGGATACACAGGTGTTAATAGCTATGAAATTTACACATGCATATACTACCTCAAAGTTCACAGTAAGATACAAATTCTAGAAGAGTGTGTTTGTGTGTGTGTGTGTGTGTGAGAGAGAGAGAGAGAGAGAGAGAGAATTATCCACACTCTGAGGCTGTTTCCCTACATAAGCCTTGAAGAAGATGGAAAAAAGAATCCTAGGATTGTCTGGCTACCACCATTTCCCCTTAGACTGGGACAGCTACCTCAAGGAAGAGTAGTAAAGATAACTTATGCAGTGGAATGGTGGCTTCTCTTAATTTTTGCCATAGCTGCACCACAAGCTCTTACCCTTCGCTTTAGTTCTGGTGCAGTAAAACTGGCTTAATGGCAGTGTCTGGCCAAAGTACAGCAGGGGCCCAAAAGCTCATGAGCAGGTCACCTGTGAATTCTGCTCTCTCTCTCAAGAACTTTGTAAGTTCTGCAACAAGGAAATTCCTGTGGTGCAAGCCGAAACTCCAGTTTTCACGACCGAGATGTGTCATTCTGAAAATCTGCAATGTTAGCCATAGCTGCTCGGAGATTACCTTCCACTTAATCTCGTGGCAGCTGGCATTGCTTGGCATGGATTTGAGGGGCAGGGTATATAGAAACATAGGAAGCTGCCTTATACCAAGTAAGGCCAATGGTTCATCTAGGTCAGGGTTGTGGGCAGGAGTCTTACCTGGAGATGCCAGAGATTAAACCTGGTGCTTCCTGTATGCAAGACATCCTGGGACAGGGGCTTCGAGTTTTAAGGACCTGTGTCTTTGTTCTGTCCTTTCCTTGAGTCTCAAACTTGGGTCTCAAGCTGGTTTTGGACTGCAACTCCCATCATCCCCAGCTAGCAGATCTGGTGGTCAGGCATGATGGGAATTGTAGTCCAAAAACAGCTGGCGACCCAAGCTTGGAAAACACTGCTCTCTAGACCATAACAGACCTCTCTTACTTCACAGTTGAATTGATTCATATGCCAGAAGCACATGCAGGCATGATCTCTGTCGCTTTTCATTGAAAGGCTTTTAAGTCTGTTCAGTCTGTTACGTAGTTCAGTTACAACATCAGAGCGAATAAGCCAGTCGCTAGCAGATGACGTTTCCAAGCCATGTGCTAGGATAATGTTAACAAACAGACACACACACACACACACACACACACACACACACACACCAGCCTCCTGTTTGAATAGGAGACTTTTTCTAATATCTTCAAGAAGCAACAAGCTGGATCCTGCTGCACCAAACCTGGAGAAGAGAGGGAAGAAGCCATTACCCCTTTATCTGTAGCTCCCCCCAGAAGAACTCAGAAACATGAAGACATTACAGAACTAGACTTAAGTTCCTTGTGAAGACAGCTCGAAAATGCCTAGGGGGCAGTGTTGATGCATCCTGCTTTTCAGCCCAGGAACAACAACTGAAAATGCAAACAACGAATTTTAGTAAACAGGCTGGATAGCTTAGTCCCAAGGCGTTGTGCCAACTGGAATTTTCTGTAATCAGGCCACGTTGGATGAGAGGAATCATCTGCCAGCAGCTGCATGGAAGGTCCATTCAGATGAAAGAGTTTGACTTGCACACAGCCAGCTGAGAATTGACCCAGGAGTTCTTCTGTAGTTCTATACTGAACAGAACTGGTGGGAGGCAAGACGTTCGGCCATGTCTTGTGAAAGCAGGGAAGATTCAGATAAGGTGGATGTAGGCCATATTTTACTCATCAGTAGCTTAAATCACTGTGCGCATGTGGAGCCACAGAGGAAGCTGACCATTCAAGTGACGATTTAGCAAGCATCCGTAGTAAGAATGAATGCAAGTGGTGTCTCTTATGCGGGAAAGTACAAAAAAACAAACCCCGCAACATTCAGCTTACACATGTTGGAAGCTGATTGTAAGAATCTGAAAAGGGTGAGAATCACTTGCCTTCTAATAGGCAAAATACAATGGTACATCACCATTTGTTCCGTTCACACCCTGGCTGAAATTTTGGCTACACAACCCTCTTGAAAATAATAATACAGTGTTAGTCTTCTCACTCCTTTAAATCTGTATTTGAATCCTGCATCTTTGTCATCGGTTACAGAATCTTTTTACACATTTTTGAAAGCTCAATTATCTCCCTTGGTTTGCGGTTGGGCGTACAGGCAAAGGAGGGCAGCCGTGTCAGGCAAGGATTGATTTGATACAAGTGGCATTCAAAACACGAAGCGCGTCTAGCTGGAATGGCAGTGAGGGTAAACTAAGTAGTAGCTATGGGGAGAGTGTCAGAGAGAAGAAAGTAAGATTCCTGTCACTGGTCCCTGCCTACAATATATAGCATTTCCCCTGCCCCCCCCCCAAAAAAAGGCATATGCTTTTTGATGGAATGACTGGTTTACACAATTTTCAGGGACACTGGTGTCTTTTTGGCATTTTGTTGCCTACATACAAGATAACAACCATTTGGCGCAGGTGTCTGATTTAAATTGTAAGCAACTATCAGATATCCTGAAGCAGCGCGGGGGGGGGGGGGGACCCACTTATTCCTTCAAAATACCCTTATACTGAATATAATAAGCTGGCCTAGCCTTATCTGCCTCCTAAGGGTGGTGCAATGGCCAAACAGAGCAGGACATGTAGCAATACCTTCTACTTCTTTGATTCTCAAATCGCAAAGGGAATACAGAATTCATTTCCTGGCTGTCCTTATAGAAATGGAACCCTCTCGACCAGGATTTAGCTGTCTGGAAATCTAAACAGTTGCCCTGTTCTAGAGTGGCAGGATCAAAGCGTGCCTAATATGTAGGGTGGAGTATTTGATGTTGTGTGTGCATTTTTAGTTGGCGGTATGAGTACCGCACTCACCCACTGAACACCGGCGGCACCCTTTTAAGATACAAAATCCTACTTGCACCTGTGGATGCCGTTAGCCAGATGAGTTCTGCTGTCTGCTCCCAAAAAGCAGACACTTGGCTGGACCAGCTTGAGTCTAGCCCTAGCTCCCCTGTTTTAAAACAGTGATGCCTGAGTAATAAAAGAGTTCTGTAGGACTCGAAAGCTCACTACTAGCCTTTCAAATGCCTGTCCAGCATTTCTCCAGCAATAGGAATCCTAAGTCACGGCTTCCTTAAATCTGACACTCTCCCTTTTAATCAGGGTCATTCCGGGCACTGCATGTTCATGACGGAAGAGGGAAAAGACCCCCCCAGCACCAGCCTGTGCCTTGGCTTAGTTCAGGTTGGGTGCCGCCACCCCCCCACCTCCCCAAGCCTCTCAGCCAGCGTTATCAAGCAGCACCCCGAAGTGCCTGTTTGAGCTGCATGTCATTGCCAGCCTAAAGGGCATGACGATCATATATACATATAATATGAATGAATATAACCAATTCATGTTTGTTTATCTACCTCTTAGCACCAATAGATTAAAAAAAAATAAAAATAAAAGTAAATAGGGTAGTGGATAATACAACATGCTGTGTAGTGTAGGGAGAAAAATACTTCTGTTTTTTTTCCAAAGAAATAATTGTTCTGCTTAATAAATAAATAAATGAACTAGAAATGAC
The DNA here is from genome assembly GCF_965153285.1 of Podarcis tiliguerta. Taxonomy (NCBI): domain Eukaryota; kingdom Metazoa; phylum Chordata; class Lepidosauria; order Squamata; family Lacertidae; genus Podarcis; species Podarcis tiliguerta. The sequence goes on along the minus strand of NC_139546.1, from coordinate 20,459,497 downwards.
GGGCGCTCTCTGCATTTTAAAGCAGACTTGGGGGGATTTGTAGAGGGCTGTGGAATGATGGGCTAGAGGCAAGGTGTGTCTGCAGGTAAAAGATGCTTGGTACAGCCGACATGTTTCCGCAACGGGCGCATCGCAGAGCAAGCCGCAGTTTTGATTCCTACTATGGAATCACTGGGACAAGTCGCTGGCCCAGATCCAAAGAACAACGGGGGCAGGGTGTGGGGTGTGTTTAAGCTGTGTGTGTGTGCACGCCTAGGAACATCAGGAGTGAGCAGGGTAGGCGCATACAGGAAATCACCAAGTCTGTGGCTTCTGCAGGTTAGGTTGCGTTTATTGCTGGGACAGAGAACCGCGGCTGCTCGGGCATCCGTCTGTAAAATTGCGGCAAAATAATCCCTTGCCGCTTTGCTGTGAGGGAGGGTAAAGGCAACAGAGACTGGGAAGCAGTTTCTCTATTGAGAAACTAATTCACAGCCACAAGCCATTTTGACAACAATGCTCTCTGGGCAACTGCTGGTGTTCCACGAAGGCTGCATTGCCCAACTCCCCTCTACAAGTCGATTAACCCTGGTTTTTAAAGTGTGTGTTAGTTTGTAAGAGCCCCGCAACCTCAACTGTTTCGTCCCCCCTTTTATGACTTTGTTTTAAATGCACCACCTGATTACTCGTTTCTCCTCTTTCCTAACAAAACCCCATCGTAAGTCCCCACCCCCATTTTCTTTCCACGGTCTTGGCGTAAGCGCTGACAAGAGTTGAGACAGCTATCCAGCAGTGATTGATTGAATTGTGCCTTAGATCCACAAGTGCATAGTCTTTTGCAAATCTTTTCCTCATTTGAGGGTACTGAACACACACACACACACACACACACACACACACCACCAACAACAACCTCACTAGATCTGTGTCAACGGTTAATTGAAATAACTTGAACTGGGGGGTGGGGGGGTAGGAAGGACTCGTAAGAATTGTTTTGTTGGATGAGAGTCCATAAGTCCAGCTTTAGGCTAGCAGTCTTGATTCCAACAGTAACAACTTAGATGGCTCTGGGAGGATCAGAGCGAGAGTTGACAGTAATTTTCTAGCCACCTGTTTTGCCACCAGCATCAGAAATACTGCCTCTGAACATGGAAGGGTTAGTTTAGTTAACCTGGTGAATGTCTCTAATCTTTCTCTGAAGCCATCTCAGGTGTGGAAAAAAGCAACAGCAAGAAGTTTACATCTTTCAGTTACTTTGCTGGAGACCTTGTATTAAAGCTATTTTGCTACTTGGGTGTAGGTCCTTCAGAGCAATCGGTTGTTAAAACGATTTTATGACAAGTCACATGTATATGCAACAAGGTTATGTGAATTTGGGGGGGGGGGAATCTGTTTGCCGTACAATTATTATAAGGACATGTAAAAAAACAACAACAGCGTCCACTGTTTTCTCTTTTTTATTCTAAGCCATTGAAATCATCACAAATTCAGACTAAATCTGAAAGGCTGTGCTCTTAACAATTGTTTTCCTCCCTTTTGGTGAACTGTATTAAAAAAAAAGTTGTTTTGTTTTTTTAATCTTTTCTCTCTTTCAATTCCCCTTTCTGTTCTTAGACTCCTTGTCTATTGCATGAGGCAGGTTAGTTGGCTCACATCCAAAGTTGCGACTACAGATGGACTGCGAGCTCCATTTTTACTTCCAGCTTGGTTATTGCCACAAACTGCTTTACTCCACTGTTTCATTTTTTTTTAATAAAACGGAAAAAAATCATATTTTAATTTGTGCCCTGATTTAATATTCAAATCATCATTAGTGGTGCTTTTCATGTGCTTTCGTCCTTACAACATCCCTGTAAGGTAGGATGGGGAAACTTTTCCATACCAAGGGCATCTTTGAACATCCCTGAGTTTGATGGGGAACCACAACCGACAAACCATGGCTACATGCAAAACGCCTAGTCCAATTGAGCAGCTACAACCCTACGCGATTAGAGCCAGTAAATCGCTTTGGGAATAGGGAGTAAAGTTCTGACTTCAGTATTCCTCTTCCCCTGCAAAAAAAGTTGATCAGGGTATTTTATCACTGACCACCTCTGACTAGGGCTACAGTTCCATTGGCTCATCTTCTCAACTATGGTTCAGCTGAGTCTGTTCCAATCACCCCATAAAAGGTATGACTCTTCTTTTTTTGTAGGGTTAGAACATTTCAGACAAAGCATCCCAAAGACCATTCTTGGGACCAAGTCTGCAAATAGAAGATTGTTCGGGACCAGCATCCCTCGCTCCAGGCCTGCTGCAGCTGGCTAGCCACTGCCCTCCCAATCACCTTGCACAGGAAGGGAATAATACGAGACCGCTCAGTAATATTTCTAAAGGCTCTTTAGAGTCAGGAGGGTGTCTCTAAGTGGGGCCTTCTCACCATCCCTTTCAAGGCAGTGAGCAAAACTCCTGTAATGAGGCATTAACCACTCCCTGCACCCACTGAGTCAATCCCTTCCTACTAGATTTTATCACCCATGATGGGCTGAGCTCAAGAGGGAATGCACTCAGCCTCATGGCCACAGGTATCCTGTCCATGCCATCATCCCCTGGAATTGGTCCCCCAACAGTGCTGCTCATGGGATCTCCCAACAGACCTGGACTAACTGGCATGCGTGAGTTTTTTGCCCTCAAAAGTGCCTTGCAGATTTTTCACAGCAGGCTACGGAGTGGTCCATTGCAAATGAAGAGGTACCAACCAATTTAACAGTCTCTAGCCAGCTCTGTTGAGCAATTCACTCAGGAAGCAACAGGGGGCTGAGATACATATATTCTGTTTGCCACAGGCACATGAAAGGTGAGGCTGTGTACTTGCACCTCCATGTGGTCGGATTCAAGCCACAACTTGGTACCACCTGCACTCCGGTTGTTGTCTAGCTTGCTTCATTGCCCAGAGGGCCTCAGAAAACCACAAATTCCTGAACTACTTGTGGTCAGGCAGGGAGCTTTGGAGTGATGGTGCCAATGGCCTTCTCTCCATCTCAGTATTCCACTGTGAAACGAGGGCCTTGACAGGAGCACCAGTCATACTGCCTGGAAAATTCCCCCAAAGCATTCAGGAATACCTCAGACTCTTATCTGTCTCCAACTTAACTGGTCCTCCAGACCTGGGGGTGGGCCAATCCACAACAGAAAGCAATCTGCCCATGTGAAAATAGGGTGATGGCTGCCCATTCATTAGATCCTTGCCAGTCCCCTATGTGGCAAAAACAGGCCCAGGGTATATAACCTATGACATATGTCAGGTGCACGTTGTACTGAAACAGCTCCATGGTTGCCATGGAAAGCCATGAAGTCCAGAACCAACACCAAACCAGAGATTGACTTCAAGAGAGGGAGGTGGTCGGCCACAAGATAGTGCAGATAAGGTCCCCATTGTGCCAGACACCACAAATGTTCACATTGAGTTTCCTGAGGGACTGGCCTTGTGTTGGGAAGGACAGGACTTCTGGATGACAGCTGTGTGTCACCTTGTCCCTCTGACCTTGACTGATACTGCACAAAATATCCAGGTGGACAAAGCTGGGTAGGGTCAGCCGCCGCTACCTGCTTGCCCTCCTGGGTCTCCGTAACACGCACCAGGTAGACCATCTCAGCCATGATCAGATCATGGCCGAGTTGTTCTTTTCTGGACTCACCCGGTGTTAGCCAATAGTGTCACCAGGTCAGCATAGGTACTAAAGTCTACTGAGCAGCTGAACAGGGACAACTAACATCAAGAGTCTGGCTTCCCACTCTCCTATGACGATGTCGCCTACTGCCCTTTCCATAGCTCTCTTCCCCAAGACCACTGGATCTTCCCTATCTGTTCCCTCTGACCCAGACGTTTGTCTTTTGTTTGCTTTGTTTGGTTTTCTCCACTCCAACGCAACTGCTCAACTCCACCAAAGGAGAACCAAAGCTCTTCCCACCCTCCCCAGTTAGGAGTTACGGGAGGGACAAAATAATAGTATCCTACTCTGTGGGAGGATACTGTGCCCCCGAGTGCAAGTGAACAACTGCCCTGTGAAAAGTGCAAAAGGGTCTAACCACCTCAAAGTTCACTCCAAACTAGCTCCTTACCCCTCCTTAGCCAAGAACCTTCCCACTTGCACCAGGGGCTTGACTCTCACACAGAACCCATATGCAGCCCCAAACTCCTCTCTACCTATCATTAAGGCTGTCTATCTCAAAAATGTACCATGGATTCTTGTTCCTGCCCCTTGTCTCCCCAAAGGAGTGGTTCCCTTTGGTGTCTCCCGTTTGAGGTTGTCCCCACTGGAGTCGGCCCAAAACTGACTCCCTTTTTTAATCTCTTTCAACCCAGTTAGCTGATAATTATGCTCTGAGGATCAGGGGCTTGCACTCACTCCCTTCAACACAGCCTCCTCCTGTTGCATAAAAAAGATCAGAAAAAGCAACCTGAAATAAAAAACCAGAGTGGAAAGGAAAGATGGGTCAGCATTTACAGGTTTGCTTCATGGTTTGAGCTGGCTTTAAAAACAGCCAGGGTTAAAAGTCCATAGAGGAATTAAATTCCACTTTAGCACAGCATACAACTTCCATATACTGCCTTTAACACAGAGCAGATAACAAAAATGGCCGCCGTGTCACCACACAGGCGTCTGAGTGGAAGAAGAGTGTGTTTGTGGCAATCCATGGCACTTTAAATACGCATTTCACAGTAGGGTCCTGTTGCGAGAAACCCCCCAACAGGGAAGTCCCACAAAAGATGATATTAAGCAAGAGCTCTGATTTTCACTTAGTGGGTTTTGGCCGCTTTTGTGGCTCCAGTCAGTTGCTTGTTCCAAGATAATCGAGAGTCCCTTCAGGTGAGCCCATTGCCACTTGAAAGATGCCCTCTAGGGGATTCAGGAGCAGTAGAGTTGAAATACGCAGTCAAGCCTTTGTGTAGCATTTCATCCTGTTCTTAAAGTAATGTAAAGCCAGTTTGAACCGGACCTGTTCCTGAGTATTGGCCCGGAATCTGCCGTAAGTCTTCTCGACGTCAGCCTCTTGTGTGTTTTTCGCGCTGCCGTGTGGCTGGTGACCAACGACAACATGATTGCAGGAGCCGACTCGCAAAATCCCCAGTCCATCCATAAAATATTCTGAAGGGAAGATTGGGGCGAGAGAAGTCAGTTGGCTAGGGTTAGGGAACCTCTGGGCCTCCAGCTCTTGCTGGACTACAACTCCCATCATCCCTGACCCTTGGCCATGCTGGCTTCGGCTGACACGAGTCAAGAGTCCAGCAAAACCGGGGGGGGGGGGGGGCAGTCACAGGCTCCCCATCCCTGCAGTAAGTAAATCACTAAGACATACGTTTGAATAAGAGACCTCCGTTCATACTTGTTCTCTGCATGTAGGAAGCACATGGAGCAGGGCAGCAACTCCTGGCCAACCCACACAACGCAGATGTCTCAAACATGAACTCTACAGCTGAGCAGCTGCCCTCACCTCCATGCAATCGGCTCCCCTGATCACACAGAGGTCTTGGCCATGTGGCTACTACCCTTCCCACAGACATCTGGTTTGCTCCTGTGTGAACTTGATTCTGGATTATCATTAGATGGGCCTTTGGGCTAATCCAGTAGACTTTTCTTAAGTTCTTATGATGGCCATGCCAAGAGCAGAGGGCATTCTGCAAGCTACCCCCTTTCAGATGCCTGTGTATTAGGGAGTGTGGGTGACCACTGGGATAAGATAACTTAGCAAGCCAGCCTTCTCAAAGGCTTTCAAAGCAGAGGCTCAATAGTAATCTCTTGGGGATGTTTTCATTCTGGGCTTGATGGCCTACACCCCCCCCCCAACTATATGAGTCTATGAAAAGGAAGACAGGAAACTCAATTTGCAATGCTCATTCTGACCTCACCCGGAAAATTAGCTTCTGAAAAAGACAGGGTTTCAAACAGGTGTGGGGCTTCTAGCCTAGGCGCAAGTCTCATTTTTGACCCATGGGGCCTTTCCTCTCCAAACCACACCCACCTGCCCCTACGCCACGGGGGACCAGTGACATAGCATGGGTTGCCAGTGCCCGGGGGTGTGTGGGAGGTAGGGAAACGGACGGAGTACCCATGCACATCCAACTGCCTAATGGCGCTCACGTCACCCAGGAGATTGCAGCCACAGAGATGAGAAAAGAAGAGTCGATCCTTTATCTGGAGAGGTCACTTCCTGGTTCGTATGGAGAAGCCACTTTTAAACAGAGTCCAGCAATGGAAGCAAGCAGCTGTATTGAGGCAGCACCGGGTTGAAATTTTGTGCTCAGCGCAACTGCCCCTCTGCCCCCCCCCAAACTATGCCACTATAAGGTGACGTCAGGTAGAGACCTACTTACTTTCCCCTGGTAAATGGTAAAGAACCCCTGGACCTTTAAGTCCAGTCAAAAGGGACTATGGGGTTGTGGCGCTCATCTCACTTCAGGCTGAAGGAGCCGGCGTTTGTCCACAGACAGCTTTCTGGGTCATGTGGCCAGCATGACTAAACCACTTCTGGAGCAATGGGACACTGTGACGGAAACCAGAGCGCGTGGAAATGCCGTTTACCTTCCCACCGCAGTGGTACCTATTTATCTACTTGAACTGGTGTGCTTTCAAACTGCTAAGCTGGCAGGAACTGGGACAGAGCAATGGGAGCTCACCCCGTCGCAGGCAGGGATTTGAACCGGCGACCTTCTGATTGGCAAGCCCAGAGGCTTGGTGCTTTAGACCACAGCGCCACCAGGGACAATGTTAGCACTATATATAATCTGGAGGTTTGTGGAGTGGGTGGGGCATGTGACCTTACCTGAGTGAGCCACCCTTTGCAGCTTAGGGTCAAACCCAACACGCCTGCTCTCCTCAGTACGAGCGAGGAAGAAGTTGACTACGCCGCTGGCGACCACACAATTGGGAAAGCCTTTCAAGCGGTGGTAAGAGCCATATCGGATGTGCAGACAACTGCTGTCCTCTCCTTCCTCATAGATGACCTTAAACTTGTAGTCATTGCCACCAACGCTGCCTCCGACCTATAAACCACACAGGCACCTATCAGCACTTGACAGACTTCACCATGGTACTGCTGCCATTGAAACGCCAAGTCCTTTCCACAGCAGGGTTGGAGAAGCTGTAGATATTGTTGGGCTCCAACTCCCTTATCCCTGACCACTGGCCCTGCTGGCTGGAGGTGGAGTCTAGCAATATTTGGAGGCCCAACACTTCCCCATCCCTGGACTAAAGGATGCACCCAACTAATTGGACAGCTGGTTACATATTAAAACTGGCAATTATTTCTAGAAGAAGCAGAGGCGTAGCGTGGGGGGTGCAGGGGGGGCCGGCCGCACCAGGCGCAACATCTGGGGGTTAGGGTTGGGGGCGCAAATCCACGGGTTAGGGGGCACAAATCCACGGGTTAGGGGGTGCAAATTACTTGCCTTGCCCCGGGTGCTGACAACCCACGCTACGCCACTGAGAAGAAGAATCTGGACAGACTACAGATGGAAGGATATTCTCACATGGAGTCTTCAAAGATGATGCTTGCATGTGACACGTGGATGCAACCTCCGAAAACGAAAAATGCTTCCGAACAGCCATTTTCTTAACCACGTGCAAATCTATACAGATTTCGCTGAGCAGTTAAATGCATGCAGATAATTGGCCTGCAATCTTACACATTCTTACCAGACCTACTGAGCACAGTGGAACTTGCTTCTGAGTAAACATGCACAGGATTGTGGTGTAAGATTTCTTCAACTAGGTTACAGCTGCAGCCTAAAAGCACAGCCTCCTTACGTGCTATTGAATCTGTTAGAGCAGTGTTTCCCAAACGTGGGTCTCGAGCTGTTTTTCGCACTACAATTCCCATCATCCCCGACCACTGGTCTTGCTAGCTAGGGATGATGGGAGTTGTAGTCCAAAAACAGCTTGAGACCCAAGTTTGGGAAACACTGTGTTAAATGGATTCAGAAAGGGACCCAAAAGTTGTTAGGAGCAACCGTTCGTTAACCTCTCAGACCCATTCCAGTTGTGTGGCTTGTTCTAGGAGTGCAGGAAAAATATCTACACTGGCCAGAATTGGGTTGGGAGGCTAGTGGACAGCATGGCAAAAAAATACATACCACATCCAAGTTGCTGTTCTCCAACACTTCCACTAGTTTCTCGATCTTGGTGTTTGCGGTGAACACGAAATCATCATCCACCCAGAGGTAGTATTTGGTTGTGACCTGAGAGATGGCGAGGTTCCTTCCTGCAAACCAGCCCTGAGGAAGTTAACCAGGAAGGAGTATCAGGCTATGTCAGTGGTGTGTTTTTGTTGGGGAGCTCTTTCCACAGCAGAATATCTGCCTCCACCCCCTGCATAAAATTCAGCCTGTCAGTTGGATGCTACACCTGATGTTTCCATGTAAGGCTTTAGGAAATCCTTTCTTGGTGGCCTTCCCAAATATAACGGAGAAGTTAATAATAGACACAATAAATTGGAAGAAAAGGGATAAGTTGAATAAAAAGGGATGGACAACGGAAACCAGAAAAGGGCAGGGAGGAGTCAAGGGATTCTGAGAATCCTAAATGTAAAGGTAATTGATACATTTAAATTGAAATGTGTTATGTAAAATTTAATAAAAAATATTTTTATGTTTATTTTTAAAAGGGAATGAGACAGACTGGGGAATTGGGAATGCCAAAATCCAGGGAGAAAGGCAGGTGATAAATTTGAATGCATCCCTCCTTACACACACACAGCACACACAAACCCAGGTATCTGTCAGAGGAAAACAGTTCTGCTTGCTTGGAGTGAGGCACAGAAACAAAGACAATAAGCAGCGTGAGCCATTTTCATGGGGATCACAGGCAGGTCATCCAACCCCCCCAAGTATGTCTGAAACACTAAGCTTAGAACTAGACATATCCCCCCCCTAGATCCTAGAATGAACACGTTCACAATGTTGGAAGGCTTCAGAGCAGGGTTTCCGAAACTCCAGCTGTTCTGGACTACAGTTCCCACCATCCCTGACTACTGGGTCCTGCTAGCTAGAGACCAGGGGGACATCACCCAGCTGTGAGTCGTGAAGGCCGCTCCCTGCAAGGCCCTTTCCACCTGGCCTAGCAGGCGAGGCCCAGACTCACCAGCTCTACTAAAGAGGCATCTGGTGAGAATGGAGGGACTATGCCTGACAACAAACCCTAACTATTGGATTCTTTTGGCCCATCTTTTTGTGCCTGCCAAACAGCTGTGTCATGCTTACGATAACATTTTAAGGTAGAAGGACCCCTGACCATTAGGTCCAGTCGTGGCCGACTCTGGGGTTGCGGCGCTCATCTTGCTTTATTGTCAGGGAAGCCGGCGTACAGCTTCCAGGTCATGTGGCCAGCATGACTAAGCCGCTTCTGGCGAACCAGAGCAGCGCATGGAAACACCGTTTACCTTCCCGCCAGAGCGGTACCTATTTATCTACTTGCACTTCTTTTATCCTCTTGTTAATTATGCTGTTTTAAATGTGCTTTTTATATTTGACTTCACTTAGCAATGGTGTTTTTTTAAAAAAAAAATTAAGGTTTTATTTGGTTCTTTTGTTTATGTTAAATACGTTTTCTGTAGTTGACCTCTCCTTTGTAATGTTTTGTTTTGAAATCTTTAAGATAATATTTTAGTTTTCTGTTAATTATGTTGCTTTGATTGTATACTCTATATATTTGACTTTCTTCAGATGGATTTATTGATGTTTTAATATTCTGATATTTTTCTTAAAAATATAAAGCGGTATAGAAATGAAATAAATAGTAAATAATAAGGATGGGAATTGTAGTCCAAAAAACCCTTCCAAAGCAGCTTACAATTAACATCCAAATATTTCAATAAACGGTATTTTTTTAAAAGAGCAATATAAAAATGTAAGTTTTCACAATTCTACTCACAGGCCAATACTTGGTGGCAGATGGCCGTAGAGATAGGTGGGTGGGAAAAGTGTGGACAGTTCAGCTTGAATAAGCTCAGGGTCTCTCTCTTTTTTACTCCACATATACACTCTTCTCCTACTCCATCTCACAGGGCAGTTAGTGGCAAATGGCCCTGTCTGGGGAGGGAAGCAGAGAAAGAGTTCTTCCCCAACCCTGCAAGATCCTCTTTCCATATTGCCTCTCGTAAGTGCTCTCAGCTGTTTTAGTTGGGACACAGAGGACACCAAAACACTGCTCAGATAATGAGAAGCCCTGGACTCTGGGTGTTGGAAGATGACGGAACAAAAGGGAGCGCTGAGAAAAAGAGAAGGCAGGAGTCGAGGGCAAGGATGTGGAGAGTTTCACAAACCCTTAAAGACATCAACATTATACACTTGAAAGTGGTATAAGAGTGCTTTAAATGTCGTGGCGTCCCCAAAATATCCTGGAAGCTGTAGTTTGTTAAAGTTGCTGAGAGTTATTAGGAAACCCCCTAGTTCCCCTCACAGAGCTCCAACTCCCAGAATTCCCTGTGAAGGAGGATGGATTGACCAACCAGTATAGCTCTGTAAGGGTATTAGGAGTCTCCTGATGTCAGGCTTTGGAGAAACGACTCCCCTCCCCCGCCACCTTTGGCCCACCTTTGTCAGCATAACAAAGCAATTAGAGTCCCTTATCAGTTTAAGGGATGCGGGTGGCGCTGTGGGTAAAAGCCTCAGTGCCTAGGACTTGCCGATCGAAAGGTCGGCGGTTCGAATCCCCGTGGCGGGGTGCGCCCCGGTCCCAGCGCCTGCCAACCTAGCAGTTCGAAAGCACCCCCAGGTGCAAGTAGATAAATAGGGACCGCTTACTGGCAGGAAGGTAAACGGCGTTTCCGTGTGCTGCGCTGGCTCGCCAGATGCAGCTTTGTCACGCTGGCCATGTGACCCGGAAGTGTCTCTGGACAGCGCTGGCCCCCGGCCTCTTAAGTGAGATGGGCGCACAACCCTAGAGTCGGACACGACTGGCCCGTATGGGTAGGGGTACCTTAAACCTATCAGGGGTACCTTAAACCTATCAGTTTAAGAGCATTTAATGATCACAGCAAAAGGACACAGCAGCCATTCTCTGAGTGAAGGTGCTTCCAATTAAGTTGTCCTCCCCTCCCCCAAGTCATCGTCACTTCCCCTTCTGGCAACCTGATCTTGCAACCACTGAGCCTTCTGTGTAGCAACTTTATCATCTTGCCTTGCCTGTGGAGAGATAGGCTGGACACTCTCAAACAAAGAGGAGTCGGTTATCTCTCTCTCTCTTTCCCTGCTCTGCTGCTTCTAGCTGTTCCCCACTCAGCTCTACCCAGCTGTTGCTTTCCGAACTATGTCCCTCTGCAAACCGATTCTCTAGATCTATACTGCTCCACTGTTCCTGAGCAGCTTCAGGATCCTGGTCAGGAGCAGGAAGAGGGGGAGGTTCCCACCATTCCTCATCAGTGCTGTAATCCTCAGTCTGGTCTCTGGCACCTGACAACGCTCAGCACCCATCACAAACTTCACCTCCTAGATTCTTCGGGGAAAGCTGTAACTGTAAAAATGATACGATACTGCTTTAAATTTAGAGCGCAAACTCTCAAATTAAGAGGGAACCGTCTCTCTTAATAGCTAGGAACTAGGCACAAAGTCTGGAAGTTCAGCATACACCTGGGGTAAGAAACCCCAATGTTATAGTGCTTATTAGAATCACAGAATTGTAGAGCTATAAGAGAGCCCCAAGGCTCATTGAGCCCAACCCCCTGCGATGGAGGACTCTTTCGCCCAATGCGGACTCAAACCCACAACCCTGAAATTATGAGCCTCGTGCTCTAGTGCAGACATGGGCAAACTCGGCTCTCCAGATGTTTTGAGACTACAATTCCAATCATCCCTGACCACTGGTCCTGTTGGCTAGAGATGATGGGAGTTGTAGTCCCAAAACATCTGGAGGGCCGAGTTTGCCTATGCCTGCTCTAGTGCCTGAGCTATCTGGCTTGGTTGTTGGGACTGCAGCTCCCATCAGCACCAGCCAGCATGGCCAATGGTCAGGAATGATGGGAGTTGTAGTTGTAGCAACATCTAGAGGGCCACCAGGTTCCCCATCCCTAGCATACATCATGGCCCATCGAACTTCTCCATGTCACCCTGCCACACTGCTGTCAGAAGGGCCCAGGATTGGCTCACTTGACCAGGAGCTGGGAAATCCCTCTCAGCAGTGGAAGAAGCCACATCTGCACGTGTTGGTAGGTACCTTTCCAAAGGGCATAATGTACTGTTCAACGTTGGCTTGTTGAATCATCTCAGGGTGTTCGCTGTCGTCTGCCACAATGACCTTCATATTCGGATAATACTGCCGTATGCTCTCAAGGAGGACCCTCAGCTTGTGGTAGCGCAAGAAAGTCTTGGTTGTGATGGTCACCATATTGCTGATGTTGTAATCTGAGGGACAAAGAAAGGGAAGGAAGAGTGAGCCAACACACTCAACAACCCACGTGGGTTGGTTTCCCACGGCTGTACTCTAGGAGTCTTGTATTCAGCTTCTCATTCAAGTAGAAACATTTCCTACCACAACCCAGAGTAGGCCTCTTCCTTGAAGGCTCTGTTCCTGAGCCACTGTTTTCACTCTGGGTACCTGCTTAGGTCACCTTTTGCAGAGCTGAAGTAACTTCTCTTCCCTACCACAGATGTAGCCCATGTGGTGCCCTCCATCAGCCCAGACCCCCCACGTGTCCCTATTTTCCAGGGCCAGTCTTGATTTACAGGAAGCTGTCCTGGTTTCTGATTTGATCCGATCCCGGAATGCCCTGCTTTCCCTTTGGACGCCCCTGTTTTCACCACAGAAACGTTGGAGGGCATGGAGTTATGCAACCCCCAAGCGAAGGAGATGAGTAACAACACAATATTTAGAAGACATCTGAAGGCAGCCCTGTATAGAGAAGTTTTAAAATGTTTAATGTTTTATCAAGTTTTTATGTATGTTGGGAGCCACTCATAATAATAATTACTCTTATGGAATAAAAGGTAAAGGTACCCCTGCCCTTACGGGCCAGTCTTGACAGACTCTAGGGTTGTGCGCCCATCTCACTCAAGAGGCCGGGGGCCAGCGCTGTCCAGAGACACTTCCGGGTCACATGGCCAGCGTGACATTGCTGCTCTGGCGAGCCAGAGCCGCACACGGAACGCCGTTTACCTTCCCGCTAGTAAGCGGTCCCTATTTATCTACTTGCACCCGGGAGTGCTTTCGAACTGCTAGGTTGGCAGGCGCTGGGACCGAACGATGGGAGCGCACCCCGCCGCGGGGATTCGAACCGCCGACCTTTCGATCGGCAAGCCCTAGGCGCTGAGGCTTTTACCCACAGCGCCACCTGCGTCCCCTCTTATGGAATAGGACATCCCTATTGTCATCGGAGAAATGTTGGAAGGCATGTCAGCTCCAACTAGTGAAGTTAATGGTCAGGGATGATGAGAGCTATAGTCCCAACATTTGCAAGGCACCACATTGACTACTCCTGCCCCACCATAAAATGAGAGCCAGCGTGGTGTAGTGGTTAAGAGCAGCGGACTCGTAATCTGTTGGGAGGCAGAAGTTGAGAGTCAGAGCTGTGTTTTTTACTTAATAAAGTTTGAAAATAATAAAGCAAACAAGCTGACAGTCACCAAGGAGGAAGAGGAAGGCCTGCAGTGCTTGTGATGGGCTGAAAACTTGCTTTAAAGGAATAAGTTGTTAACTGTACTGTAGAAGTGTAACAGCTTATTCCTTTGAAGCAAGTCTGAAGCAAGTAGAAGTAGTAGTAGTAGTAGTAGTAGTAGTAGTAGTAGTAGTAATAATAATAATAATAATAATATATTATTTATATCCTGCCCATTTGGCTGGGTTTCCCCAGCCACTCTGGGGGGCTCCCAACAGAATATTAAAAACATGATAAAACTTCAAACGTTAAAAACTTCCCTAAACAGGGCTGCCTTCAGATGTCTTCTAAAAGTCAGATAGTTATTTATTTCCTTGACATCTGACGGGGGGGCATTCCACAGGGCAGGCACCACTACTGAGACGGCCCTCTGTCTGGTTTCCTGTAATCTCACTTCTCGCAGTGAGGGAACAGCCAGAAGGCCCTCAGAGCTGGACCTCAGTGTCTGGGCTGAACGATGGGGTGGAGACGCTCCTTCAGGTATAGTGGGCCAACACCATTTAGGGAAGGCATCCCCAACCTTCGCCCCTCCAGATGTTTTGGACTACAATTCCCATCATCCCTGACCACTGGTCCTGTTAGCAAGGGATCATGGGAGTTGTAGGCAAAAAATCTGGGGGGGGGCACAGGTTGGGGATGCCTGATTTAGGGCTTTAAAGGTCAGCACCAACACTTTGAATTATTTTGAATTTTATTATTTTATTATATTTTATTTATACCCCTCCCTGTCCAAGACCAGGCTCAGGGCGGCTAACATCAAGTATGAAAACAATTGATTAAAATACAACTTAAAAACAGAATTACAATACAACTTAAAATGCAGCCTCATTTCAGTGGAAGCCCACTGTGCTCAGAACTGTGCTCGGAAACGTACTGGGAGCCAATATAGGTCTTTCAGGACCGGTGTTATATGGTCTTGGTGGCCACTCCCAGTCACCATCTAGCTGCAGCATATCTTTATGCTGCACATCTATTTTGTTTTTCTGCTAGAACCCCAAGATCCACCTACAAAGGACATATATTTAGCATTAAGGAATTCTGAGCCCGGGAATTTGTTTTGAGTACCAGAACTGAGCTCACAGTCCTTCCACAGAGAAATCCATTACAGGTCACAACCACCCCTGCTTCCCATCATTTCAGCATTATGATTTGAGGCGGTAGGTGGAAGTATTATTTTGTTGTTGCTGTTCTTCAGGATTAGGTGTCGGAAACCTTTGCTGTTTGGTTTAAAGTCATCCAGAGATCTACCTTCTGTCCATCTCTGCTTAAGAGAGCCAATAAAGGTGTTACATCATCATGGTTTTGCTATTTGAATGGGCATCAGAAGCTCACCTGGTCCTGGGTCAAACAGCTTAGGAAGGCCCGGCTGTCGGATGGTCACAGGAAACCTCACCTGATGAGACCCCATGGTAAATGTCACTGGAAAGTAATGGATAGGTCGGTCAGCAGTTTCTTGGCTCCCATTGTTCAGATGGCACTTGGGACTATAAACCCCCCACTTATAGGAATATGCAAGCCATACTCCAAAAGTGGTGGAATCCACCCTTCTGCTTGAAGTGTCTCTTAGCAGACAATGCCCATGTCTTTTAAAAGGTAAGTCTGGATAGCTCAGTTGGCTAAAGCATGGTGCTGATAATGCCAAGGTTGCAGGTTCGAGCCTCGTATGGGAGAGCTGCATACTCCTGCATTGCAGGAGGTTGGGCTAGATGATCAGGGTCCCTTCCAACTTTACAGTTCTATAATTCTGTGATTCTAAGGTACAAAACCAGCATGTGAGTAGTGAATGCCGGACAAGGCTGCCTTCTGAAAAAGAAACACTGGCTGTTTATTTTGACCCTTGATGATGGGGTAAGTGAGCAGTTATATTGGGGAGTAGAAGTGTCTAATTGGGCCAAAAACAATGGAGTAATTCCTTTAGGGCAGGGGTGGGGAAACTGCAGCCCTCCGGGTGATTTGGGACTCCCAATTCCCATCAGGTTCAGCCAGCTTGGCCAATACTCTGGGGGAAATGCAACCCGCAAAACAACATCAAATCTTGCGTTACGTGAAATACATTCGACAAACACACAAGACATAACCGACTGTGCATTCACAGAAACAATACTCTTCTCTATAGTCTTATCACAATATCAAATGTTTATCTTGCACATAAAAGGTACAGGTAAAGGGACCTCTGACCATTAGGTCCAGTCGTGACCGACTCTGGGCTCATCTCGCTTTATTGGCCGAGGGAGCCGGCGTACAGTTTCCGGGTCATGTGGCCAGCAGGACTAAGCCGCTTCTGGCGAACCAGAGCAGCGCACGGAAACGCCGTTTACCTTCCCGCCAGAGCGGTACCTATTTATCTACTTGCACTTTGTGGTGCTTTCGAACTGCTAAGTTGGTAGGAGCAGGGACTGAGCAACAGGAGCTCACCCCGTCGTGGGGATTCAAACCGCTAACCTTTTGATTGGCAAGTCCTAGGCTCTGTGGTTTAACCCACAGCGCCACCCGCGTCCATCTTGCACATAAAGTGCAATAATATAGACGGAAGTCACAATAAATCAGTTCATTCATAAAGACCAAATATCTGCTAGTTTCTGTTTCACATATGTTCATAAAGTCCAAATTGGAGCCTACTACAGTTTCACAGTGTTGACAAGGATTTCCGGAATAATGCCTTGTTTTGCTCTCATGGGCTTCATCAGTGGGGTACATATTCTAAGTAATATAACTGAATATAATTCAACATATTTTAACAAATTAAAATTAAATAAGATTAAGATTATATAGATTATATAGACTATATGGACATTGTAACAGTTGTTGTTCACTGCAGAAACCACTATGTTATAAATTCTATTATCTTGATACTTCATATATGGTATGTACTTCTATAGCACAATTGTTTATATAATTTTAATTAGACTCCAATTTGGACTTTATGAGCATATGTGGAACAGAAACTAGCAGATGTTTGGTCTTTATGAATAAGCTGATTCATTGGGACTTCCATCTATATTATTGCACTTTATGTGTTGTTTATGTGCAAGATAAACATTTGATATTGTGATAAGAATATATAGAAGAGTATTGCTTATGTGAATGCACAGCAGCACCCAAGAAGGTCACAGGTTTCCTATTCATGCTTTCAAAGTCTTGTCATAATGTTGTCCTAATCAATTTGTACTTTATCCTTTGGCAACCATATGCCACCAAGGTTACAAGGCCATCATTAACCTCACAATATTATTGGAAGCTTCCTTATACTTATAAGGGACGTGGGTGGCGCTGTGGTTTAAACCACAGCCTCTTGGGCTTGCTGATTGGAAGGTCGGCGGTTCAAATCCTTGCGACAGGGTGAGTTCCCATTGCTCTGTCCCAGCTCCTGCCAACCTAGCAGTTCAAAAGCACACCAGTGCAAGTGGATAAATAGGTACTGCTGCGGCAGGAAGGTAAACGGCTTTTCTGTGTGCTCTGGCTTCCATCAGGGTGTTCTGTTGCACCAGAAGCGGTTTAGTCATGCTGGCCACACAACCTGGAAAGCTGTCTATGGACAAACACCAGTTCCCTCAGCCTGAAAGCGAGATGAGCACTGCAACCCCATAGTCGCCTTTGACTGGATTTAACCGCCCAGGGGTCCTTCAGCTTACCTTTTCCCTTATATTTGCAAATCTAAGCCTTTTAAAAAATGCCAGGACTTTGAACCTTGGACCATACACACCCAAAGCATGTTCCCCATCACTGAATTATGGTCCACACCCAGTCAATCAAAGATTTGTAGAGCTGGAAGGGACTGCAAGGTCATAAACCCCCTGCAATGCAGGAACCTGTCATTTTCTCTGCTTTCAGTGCTATTTAGAGGGTGCCTATTTTAATCAACCATCTCAAATGTCAGTTCTGACTGGGCAGCAATATTCTTCCATGAAGCTTTTCCAATCCTCCGCCCCCAGGTCTTCAAAACGAGGAGGACAAGCCATTTTCAACATCGCAAAGCATTTTATCAAGAAATAAAGCAAGATCTGAAAAGATAATAATTCGCTGCCTCTTTGTGGCATTCGTTCAAAAGGGAGAATGGCCGGAAAGCTGCTCAAAAGTGTCTTGCAATAATTATAACACGGATTTCAGGCTGGTGAAGTCAAAGGGCAATCCAACTCACCCAGATCCACAACATCGAGTAGATACTCTGTGCTTGTGTACGTAATATGTTCCAGGATGTAATTCAGTAGCTTCACATGGGGAGTAGAGATGGTCAGCTTCTTTTCCCCTCGCCCACCTACCACGTCTTGGGATACATCAGCCAGGGTGTTGAGAGCACCAAATGAAGCTTGTAGGATAACCTGGAGATTTGGGGTCCCCAAAAAAGTCTTAGGAGCAAATAAAATCCCTCCATTTTCATCTAAATCAGGTGATACACAAACGGACATCAGCAGGAAATGGGGGGTAAACAGAAGGTCAGAAATTAGGGGATGTCCAGTTCTGGGTGCCACAATTTAAGAAGGATGCTGACAAGCTGGAACGTACACAGAGGAGGGCGATTGGGAAGATCAAGGGTCCGGAAACCAAGCCTTATGAGGAACAGTTGAAGGAGCTGGGTAGGTTTAGCCTGGAAGAGGAGACTGGGAGGAGATAGCCATCTTCTAAGAACTTAAGGGCTGTCACATGGAGGATGGAGCAAGGCCTGCTCTGGAGGACAGGACTCCCATGGCTTCAAGTTACAAGGAAGGAAATTCAGACACAACTTCAGAAGACATTTCTGACAGCAAGCTGTTTGACAGTGGGACAGACTCCCTTGGGAAGTTGTGGACTCTTATTTCTTGGAGGTTTGTAAGCAGAGTTTGGATCATCATGGGAAGAGAAGACTCCCTGGAAAAGACCCTGATGTTGGGAAAGATGGAGGGCACAAGGAGAAGGGGACGACAGAGGATGAGATGGTTGGACAATGTTCTCGAAGCTACTAACATGAGTTTGACCAAACTGTGGGAGGCAGTGGAAGACAGGAATGCCTGGTGTGCTCTGATCCATGGTGTCCTGAAGAGTCAGACACAACTAAACAACTAAACAACAACAACATGTCATGGATGATCTAGTTGAGATTCCTGACTTGCAGAACATGGATTATTATTTTGATTGGGATGTAACTGGATTAAATTAGACTTTAGAAGCAGAATTAAAATAATTTACCAAACCTGTAATTCTAGCATGCGGGGGGGGGGGGGGAGGCACCAAAATTATACAATTGGAAAGTTGATTACTTGATATTTGATATTTGATTTGGTATTGTGATTTGGACTGCTAGTTTTGTATGTCCCATGCTTGTCACCAGATACAATCTCAACCATGCTATCCATTCCGTTGTTATGCATTGACTCTTTCAGCTGTGTTGTCTGATAATTCAGAAAGTGGGAGCATACAATGAAACATAATTAATGAGAACACAAAGTTACCTGGAGGTTTTCTGTACTTGCTCCATGGAAACCAAGCCCTTTAAGAACAAAAGCAACCACAGGTCTGCCATTAATACTCTTCCAATTTTCCGTTCCCCACACCCCACCAAGTCCAGCAAAGCTTTATTTACGGAGTTGGCTGCAATACTCTCCCGAGAAAGAAACAATTGAGCCCAAACCAGCATGCTAAGAAGACAAAAAGCTATAAGCACTCTTAAGGAAAGTGGCCACTGTGTCCAAAAGTTTGAAAGGAAATAAAATTGTTTCAGTTTGTGAACACCAGCATTTCTGTGACCTTTGAACTGCTTGTCTAATTTTTCACCCTCTTGCCTCAGTTTGCCAATCACAGGCTCCTTAGATGCCAAGACGACCTAAAACCGAACACCAAACAGAGGGCTTTGTGTGACATGTTTGCTTGTTCAGTATTAAGGAACTGTTTGTTCTGTATTAAGGAACACAGACACACATGGTATGGGTGCCCTGTCTGTGGTCTCCTTGATACCAAGTGAAATGTCAACTAGTCAACTTAGAATTTCTGCAGTACAGAACCAGCTAAAGCCTTAGGTCAGGGGTTGGCTAACTACGGTCCGCAGGCCAGATCCGGGCCAATTGCCCTCCGGATCCGGCCCACGGACGTTCCGTGGATTAGCGATTCTGTTTGTTAATTTTTTTATCATTATTTCCCCCCCCCGGAAGTGCCATTTTTCCCCTCAAAAAAAAAAGTTTGCTGACCCCTGCCTTAGGTCAATAACCTTTATTAACTGTTTAATGTTTCCAAATGTTATTCAGCTACATCTGTTAACATACCTGGAATTACCATGGTGTGCAAAGGCATCACCTCAGCTCCTTGAATCGGATAGCTTAAAGGAGTGTTTGGCTGAGCAATAAGGACATCTTTTGTCTCGAAGGGATACCTAAGTCAAAGCAAAGAGACAGGACTTGAGTCTTCAGAAGCCATGTTGCGAGTGTGGGAATCACAGGCAAGGAAACTGTTCTAAAAGTAAAATAAAAAATAGCCCACCTGCCCAAAATACACACTTTGAGCAGAGCAACTGGCTCCGTTTTCTCTGGGATAATTAACTTGCAGGCTTGAACAACATCACAATACAGCGACTAGGTCCAACTATAGATCATAACAAAGGCTGCGTAGAAACTGACAACTTAAAACACAGCCAGGCCATTCTTTTTCTCAAGTTGGATTGAAGGCGATTTGTGGGAAAATGCGACAGAACACAGTATTTCACAAGGCAAGGCAGGTTACATATTTATTGTGCTTAGCGACATGCAGGCACCACTTTCCAAATCAGAGGTGGGAGTGCGTGAGATACAGAATATATGCAAATGTGTAAACAGCCGCAAAGAGTTATTCCCCCCCCCCCCCCAGAATTCTCCTCAGGCATAGTGGTTTGACCAAAAAATCCCTCTGGGAATTGTAGCTCTGTGAGGGGAACAGGGGTCTCCTGACTACTCTCAGCAGCCTTAATGAACTACAGCTCTCAGAATTGGGGGGTGGGGGGAGGGAGAGCCATAACTGTTAATGTGGCATAATCGGCAAGAGACTTTGAGGTGCTTTCGAACTGCTAGGTTGGCAGGAGCAGGGACCGAGCAACGGGAGCTCACCCCGTCGTGGGGATTCGAACCGCCGACCTTCTGATTGGCAAGTCCTAGGCTCTGTGGTTTAACCCACAGCACCACCCATGTCCCTCTGTTTTTCCTATTTTCATCCAAAAAATGTTGGAAGGTATGGAGTTATGCAACCCTCGAGTCAATGAGATAAGTAACTAGACAACCTTTAGAAGACATCTGAACGGAGCCCTGCATAGGGTATCTTCAAATTTGTTTAATGTCTTATTGTGTTTTTATATATGTTGGAAGCTGCCCAGAGCGGCTGGAGCAACCCAGTCAGATGGGTGGGGAATAATAATAGTAAAATAGTAATAGTAAAAGGACGTCCCTGTTTTCATTGCAGGGTATGATTAGTGCTTGAAATATATATTGTGAATGTGGCCCATGTTCCAGCTAATACAACATGCTGTTCTCACAACATCTCTCTGGGAATCCTATAACCAGCACAACAGCACCCACAGTCCCTCATGACTAACACACCTTTGCCTCAGGAGTTGTCAGCCACATTTTCCACAAGAGAGACTCAATACTTCAGGCCTGGAAGGATAAACCTTCGCCACCTATTACACAATGGACTGAAGAACTAAATGCCCTTGCTACATGTGAACATATTATTATGGGTTTGCGTGTGCCTTGACTCACCCAACGGCTAAATTCATCACTCTAATAGTGCTAGATCTACTGGGTGTTAACCAGTGCTTGGAGTATTAAGACGGGTTGCCAGGTGCTGAATTTAACAGTGTCAAAACACAGGCCAGGTTTCCTGCCCCCTACCAGGAAATTGCTTGGGAGAAAATGGGCCATTAGAAGGGAACAAAGACAGGCAGCAGAGCCATGAGCTAAGATGGCAAAGGGGTGCGGCCCTTCCTCCCTGAACTCTGTGTTATTTAGCAGAGACAAAGGTGAGTAGCAGTCATAGTAGAGGTTTAAGATTACAGTTTCTCTGTAATGTGAAATGGTGCATTTTGGTAAACGCAGCAAGCTGAAGAGGGGGGGGGCAGCAGTTGGAATTCAAGGCTGCAGGAATGGGAGAAACGGAACCCTCCTGGGGTGTAACGCTATAAGCTCCTCCATTATAGGCTCAGGTTGTATATGTGTATAAATAAACCATATATACTAAAGACACCCCGGTCTCCGCTGTGCCTCATTTCCAAAGGAAACACGAACCCGGAGTGAGAGCCCAGAGCCTTGGAATCCCGCACTGCTGTGGGGATTGGTGTTTATAAAAAGCATTGTCACAAGCCACCTCAATTTCACTTGGCTACCTACAAAGACATTTGGATGGCGTATATCAGTTTGTATGTGTAACTTCCGTACATCTGGAATGTACGGAAGTGAGAGCTGGACCATAAAGAAGGCTGATCGCCGAAGAATTGATACTTTTGAATTATGGTGCTGGAGGAGACTCTTGAGAGTCCCATGGACTGCAAGAAGATCAAATGTATCCATTCTTAAGGAAATCAGCCCTGAGTGCTCACTGGAAGGACAGATCCTGAAGCTGAGGCTCCAAGACTTTGGCCACCTCATGAGAAGAGAAGACTCCCTGGAAAAGACCCTGATGCTGGGAAAGATGGAGGGCACAAGGAGAAGGGGACGACAGAGGACGAGATGGTTGGACAGTGTTCTCGAAGCTACCAGCATGAGTTTGACCAAACTGCGGGAGGCAGTGGAAGACAGGGGTGCCTGGTGTGCTCTGGTCCATGGGGTCACAAAGAGTCGGACATGACTAAACGACTAAACAACAACAACATGTGTAACCTAAGATGGACGAAGAGATGCTAATTGTATATATTATTGCAAACCAGTGGGTTTTTCCTCTCCCTGTTTCCCCCTTCTCCTGCTTTCTCTTTCTTTATAAATTTGCAAAAGAAAGTTAATTAATTAAAAAAATGAAACGGGGTGCGCAAATAAGATGCTGTTGCTGCTGGGGAAAGTGGCATTTATATGGGAGACCAAGTTAATTATAACTGCAAGGAACTGGAGCTTTTGGGAAAGTACTGCATGGTCCTCTAAAAATCTGATGTGGAGGCAACAACTTTTTTTTTGCCTAATCCAGATATGGGGAACCTGTGACACTCCAGATGTGATTGCCCCTATCCCAGAACATCAACCATGCTGGCTGGGGCTGATGGGAGCTAGAGTATAATTTCAGCAGGGAGGCGGGTGAACACAGGTTCCCCATCCCTGGTCAAATCCATGAAGATAACCCTTATGACCCACCACAACCCTTCCAGTTACGTTGTAAAGTTCTTGAAAATGCAGTTCTGTTTCACCTGGGTAAGTTAACATTACCTTCGCTGATAATCCACAAATTCCTTCTCGCGCCTTTCTGTGACAGCAGCAAGCTTATCCTTATCAATATAGTTTCCCAACTGATAGACTGTCAGCTTTTTGGCTCCGACACACTCGCAGCGGTTTTTTGGTCCTAGCCTGTTTTGGACAGGGAGGAGAGGGGCAAGCAGGAGAGAAAGGAGAGAAAAATAATTAAAGTTATGGGCCATTAATATAAAATAAAGTTACCTTTTGTGAGTAGCTGCACAACATCTTACATTGTAAGGAGACCCAACCATGCTTGAAATCGTATAAAATAAAAGGAATTGTCCACAAAGTATAAAACTTAAAGAGAATTTAAGAAAAATGTTCCTATATTAAATACATATTTGTATATTGCGTGGACAGGTGGAGTCCCCCCAACCCCAGGCGACCCCCGAGTGGAATAATGACTCAAGACAATGTGCTATGGGGTTAAAATTGGCCACAACTTTATTAAATTTCAGATGTAGGGAGACCTTGGCTCAGACACAGGGCGTTTATCCTTCCCAGTCCCCACCTGTGGATCTGGGAGACATCAGGGTTATCCAGAATGTGTGGGGATTGGGCTGGCTCTGGAGAACGTATATTCAAGCAGAGAGCCCCCCCCCCCCGTTTCGCCACCATTGGAGGGGAGAGCAATGACAACCTCTCGGCGTATGGCCAATGCCTCCCCTCAAGACCCTTTTAACGGGGAACCCTGGGATCACCGCCGCAAGGGGGGGGGGCGTGGGTCACCGCTTCACGCCCCCCTCCATTTCGGAAGATAGACTAAAGGATTCCATCCAAGGCCTGAAACCGCCAAAGTTGTGACATTTTGCTACGGGAAAGGCAAAACCTGCCAATGCAGGAAAATTCCTTTCCGGCCCTTCAACAGCGACCCTGACGTAGTAGCGCCTGCATACCTGTGGAGAAGAGGTTAACCTGCAAAAGAAGACTTAACTGAGGGAGGGCAGGGTGGGAGAAGCTCTGGAGCCAACTGATGCTTCGGAGTTAGGATTCACCTTCTGTTGTGTGGGCAGGGTGGTCCCTCCCCTTACCTGGCTGATTCCCTGGCAACGCCTCCCCAGGTGGGACTGGGCGATTGGCTGAGGTAGGTGGAGACCTCCAGGTATCCAGCCTGGGGAGGATGAAGCCAGCCTGAACTACCAGGAGCCGCACTGGGATCCGGGGGGCTGTGCGCGACCACGCAAAAGGCGCCCCCCATTTGATGTGGGGAGCAGTCATTCCAGAAATGCTACAAGAACACAGTTTGCAACAAAAAGAGAACACACATTTATGAAGTTTCATGGTTTTAGCAGAAGTGTTATTAAGAATTATACGAAAATTAATTGTTAATGCGCTAAAGTGGAAAATTTAAAGTTAAACTGTGTTAGGATAAATTATAGAACAAAAATTGAGAAAGAGGGAAAGGATTTGTTGAACCAGCTAATTTGAACTAGAATACAAAAAAGGGAGGCGCGAGGAAGTCGAGGAAACAAGCATATGAAAGATAAATGAAATTTGGATGTGTTTTTAAATGTTTTAGTTTTTTCTTGTTCTGTGGCATTGTTTTTTCTTTTTCTTTTTGATGTACTGTCTGTTAAATTTTTTATTGTTTCTTTTCTTTTTTATTCTTTTTCTTTTTGTAACTATTAAACATTTAATAAATATTATTTAAAAAAAAAAAAAAGAGAACACACATTTATTGGCAGGGAACACTGAAACTATTGGCCGTTAATAGTTTCTCCACTGGCAACTCTCTGTGTAAAAAGATAGATGGAGAATATTCTTTTATGATTATCTTGGGGAAGTCCACCAAAATTTGTTGCACATGGCTATCACATTTGTTCAGAAAATTAGGCCAAGTGGCAGGATCACTGTAGTTTAAATGACAAGTTCTTTTCTAAAAAAATATACACACAGTGGCATAAAAATATGTTGAAGCAGTTTGCGTGCCAGGGCGCAGTCCTACCCACCCTCTGGGAGCCAAACCACGGATCAAGGAAATCACATGACAATATATTTGGGATTAAAATGGCCACAACTTTATTAAAAATTTCAGATGTAGGAAACCTTGGCTTAGGCATTGGGTGTGTATTCCTCTCAGCCCCTCGCTGTGTTCTCTCTGTTTGGGGGTCTGAGGCAAGACAGGGTGAGTTGGGAACATGGGGACACTGCAAAATGTGCGTTTACACAGCTGGTCCCCCTTCCGCGTTGCTGAGGTAAATTCTATGGCCCAGTGCTGTGCATTTGTGGTCAGAGACTCCCCTCAAGACCCCTTTAACGGGGAACCCCGATATCGCCTCTGCAAAAGGAGAAAGTCACCACACCACCCCTTCGATTGTTGGACTAAAGGTTTCCGCCCAAGGCCTAAAACCGCCAAAGTTGTGACAACTGCTACGGGGAAGGCAAAACCTGCAGAGCGGGGGAAATTCCTTCCCCGTTCGGAAAAAACAGCAACCATCGACCGAATGTAGCAACACCCATGTACCCGGAAAGGAGAAAGGTTAGCCTGTAAGAAAGGGTACAATTAGAAAGGGTACAAATTAGAAAGCATACAATTAGAAAGGGTACAAATTAGAAAGGGTACAAATTCTTGACTTTAAGAAAGCCGACTTCATAAAACTTAGGGAAGTGCTGGGTGAGATCCCATGGACAGTAGTACTAAAAGGAAAGGGAGTTCATGATGGCTGGGAGTTTGTTAAGAGGGAGATAGTAAAAGCACAACTTCAGGCAATACCAATGAGACGGAAACATGGAAGGAAGCCAGGGTGGCTATCTAAAGAACTTTGAGTTAAGATTAAAAAAAGGATGTGTACAAAAAATGGAAAAGGGGGGAAACCACCAAAGAGGAATTCAAACAAATAGCCAGCATGTGTAGACACAAAGTCAGAAAAGCTAAAGCACAGAATGAACTCAGGCTTGCTAGAGAGGTTAAAAGCAACAAAAAAGGCTTTTATGGGTATGTTCTTAGCAAAAGGAAGAACAAAGAAACAGTGGGGTCACTCAGAAGAGAAGATGGTGAAATGCAAACAGGGGACACAGAAAGGGCTGAACTCCTCAATGCCTTCTTTGCCTCAGTCTTCTCCGATAAAGAAAACAATGCCCGACCTGAAGAATTTGGAGCAAATGATTCAGCAGAGGAAACACAACCCAGAATAACTAAGGAGATAGTACAAGAATACTTGGCTAGTTTAGATGTATTCAAGTCTCCAGGGCCAGATGAACTGCATCCAAGAGTATTAAAAGAACTGGCAGATGTGATCTCAGAACCACTGGCAGTCATCTTTGAGAATTCCTGGAGAATAGGCGAAGTCCCGGCAGACTGGAGGAGGGCAAATGTTGTCCCTATTTTCAAAAAGGGGAAAAGAGAGGACCCAAATAATTACCGCCCAGTCAGTCTGACATCAATACCAGGGAGGATTCTGGAGCAGATCATTAAGCAAACAGTCTGTGAGAAAGGAATGCTGTGATCACCAATAGTCAGCATGGATTTCTGAAAAATAAGTCATGTCAGACTAACCTGATCTCATTTTTTGACAGAATTACAAGCCTGGTAGATGAAGAGAACGCAGTGGATGTAGCCTACCTTGATTTCAGCAAGTCATTTGACAAGGTGCCCCATGATATTATTGTAAAGAAGCTGGTAAAATGCGGTCTTGACTATGCTACCACTCAGTGGATTTGTAACTGGCTGACTGACTGAACCCAAAGGGTGCTCATCAATGGTTCCTCTTCATCCTGGAGAAGAGTGACTAGTGGGTGCCACAGGGTTCTGTCTTGGGCCCGGTCTTATTCAACATCTTTATCAACGACTTGGATGAAGGACTCAAGGGCATCCTAATCAAATTTGCAGATGACACCAAACTGGGAGGAGTGGCTAACACCCCAGAGGACAGGATAACACTTCAAAACGACCTTGACAGATTAGAGAACTGGGCCAAAACAAACAAGATGAATTTTAACAGGGAGAAATGTAAAGTATTGCACTTGGGCAAAAAAAATGAGAGGCATAAATACAAGATGGGTGACACCTGGCTTGAGAGCAGTACATGTGAAAAGGATCTAGGAGTCTTGGTTGACCACAAACTTGACATGAGCCAACAGTGTGACGCGGCAGCTAAAAAAGCCAATGCAATTCTGGGTTGCATCAATAGGAGTATAACATCTAGATCAAGGGAAGTAATAGTGCCACTGTATTCTGCTCTGGTCAGACCTCACCTGGAGTACTGTGTCCAGTTCTGGGCACCACAGTTCAAGAAGGACACTGACAAACTGGAACGTGTCCAGAGGAGGGCAACCAAAATGGTCAAAGGCCTGGAAACAATGCCTTATGAGGAACGGCTAAGGGAGCTGGGCATGTTTAGCCTGGAGAAGAGGAGGTTAAGGGGTGATATGATAGCTATGTTCAAATATATAAAAGGATGTCACATAGAGGAGGGAGAAAGGTTGTTTTCTGCTGCTCCAGAGAAGCGGACACGGAGCAATGGATCCAAACTACAAGAAAGAAGATTCCACCTAAACATTAGGAAGAACTTCCTGACAGTAAGAGCTGTTCGACAGTGGAATTTGCTGCCAAGCAGTGTGGTGGAGTCTCCTTCTTTGGAGGTCTTTAAGCAGAGGCTTGACAACCATATGTCAGGAGTGCTCTGATGGTGTTTCCTGCTTGGCAGGGGGTTGGACTCGATGGCCATTGTGGTCTCTTCCAACTCTATGATTCTATGATTCTAGAGGGAGGGCCTAGTGGGTGATGATGCTCCAGGGTTGACTGCGCCACTGGAGTCGGTTCTGGCCCCCTTTTTAAATCTTTGGAGTGGACTATTGAGAAGCCTGCTCAATCACAGACTGCTCCTCTGCCCCTCCCCACCAGCCACTGCGGATTGGTCAATTTGAAATTGGGTTTTGGCGGAAACCCAGAAGGGACCGCGATGGCCAAGGGGGGTGGAGCAATGGCCAGCAGAGCGGCAGGGCTTCTGGAGGACAGTGGGGCCTTGCCCTGGGCCACAAACCACGTCCATCATCTGGTGAGCATTGCAGCAATAAATACACAAAACCGTGCAATAAAAACCATTAAAACCCTTTTGTTTCTGATACTAGGCACCAGACATCCCCATTCCCCATCTGGTATGATGTAATTGTAATAAACTGAATGAAGTACAAATAAATAAAGCAAACTCAGAATAGAACTGAAAACTCTGGTTTCCAAACCAGCTTTGAGTGTATACAAAAATACACGAACAATATTTACGAATTCCCAATCACAACAAGAACAGCACAGGAGTCGCTATTCCTTGAATGAATGTGTAATCAGATTTTGGCATAAATTCTGGATTTGTTCCAAATCTATTAAATATATAGGTATGTTAATACCAAGAGATATAACACAGTCACAGGTAATATAAATTAATAAAAGAGGTTTCTTCAGAGATTGATAGGTGCGAGTCATTGAACTTTACCCTTCGGGCAAGAGTGAATGCATGAGTATTATTCCCAGATTTATTTATATTCTGAAATGACTTCTAGTTTTTATATCCGGATCATATTTCCAAAAGATAAAGTGCCTGTTTAGGAAATGTCTTTGGGGCTCAACAACACCAAGAATATCCCTGCAGAGAATGCAGTAACAAATTCAAGAATTTGGAACTACACAACTATACCAAGTATTAAATATTGGAAACCCATGGCTGGTCTTAATTTTTTGACATGGACAACGCTAGAATATACCTTTAGTTGGTTGGACAATACTAGGATCAAAATATTTGAAATCCCAGGCGACTCTGGAAACGACGAACTCAGTTAGAAAGATATGGAATATACTGTCTATATGACAACACTCGGAACTTATGAACAGACTTATGCTTACAGACGCCGGCTTTGGATAAATACGACAACATTTGGAATGAGTTTATACAGAGTGTAGTAGACTATTATTATCTACATAAGTACTAGGATAATAACATCATATATAAGAATGTATGGGTGTACGTTACATTGCGTTTTTGCATATTGTTCCTTTCCATACATTTTTGTACTTTTTTCTTTCCTTATTTTTCTCCCTCTGCCCCCCACCCCTGGTATCACTTTATATCTTCATAATTGACATTATTTCAATAAAATATTAATACCAAAACAAGAGCATAGGAGTCACTTAGAAGATCCAAATGCTTCTATGATAGCCGATATAAAAATCCTAACGTGCCAGGGAGCAACCAGCAAAGTGAGCTTATCAGATGCCTATTCATCACCCAGAAACGATTGCCTCACAAGGAAGTCAATGACAAATTTATGACACTGCTGTGTTTGCATGATGCCAAAGTCCCTTCCAATTCCTGGGGTCCCGGATATTGCAATGGTTAAAATCGAATGGAAAATTCCATTGCTGAACTAGTCAAGCAAGTTTCTTTGGAAGCTTGTGAAGTGTCCTTCCTTCACCTGACTGGAAGTCAGAAGAGCAAAAGCCAGCGGCCACGTGAGCCGAGAGCAAGCTAGGAGTTGGGAGGCAGAAGCTGAGAGTCAGAGCTGTGTTTTGACTTAATAAAGTTTGAAAATAATAAAGCAAACAAGCTGACAGTCACCAAGGAGGAAAAGGAAGGCCTGCAGTGCTTGTGATTCGCTGAAAACTTGCTTTAAAGGAATAAGTTGTTAACTGCGCTGTAGAAGTGTAACAGCTTATTCCTTTGAAGCAAGTCTGAAGCAAGTAGTAGTAGTAGTAGTAATAATAATAATAATAATAATAAATTATTATTATTTATATCCCGCCCATTTGGCTGGGTTTCTCCAGCCACTCTGGGGGGCTCCCAACAGAATATTAAAACATGATAAAACTTCAAACATTAAAAACTTCCCTAAACAGGGCTGCCTTCAGATGTCTTCTAAAGTCAGATAGTTGCTTATTGCCTTAACATCTGATGGGAGGGCGTTCCACAGGGTGGGCGCTACTACCGAGAAGGCCCTCTGCCTGGTTTCCTGCAACCTCACTTCTCGCAGTGAGGGAACCGCCAGAAGGCCCTCGGCGCTGGACCTCAGTGTCCAGGCTGAACGATGGGGGTGGAGATGCTCCTTCGGGTATACTATACAGTGGACCCTCTGGTTACAAATTTAATTCGTTTGGGGGGTCCGTGTGTATTATGTATTGAAGTTCTCGCCCTGGCCACCAGGGGTATTGTGTATATAGTTTTCACTCAGGTCCACGTAAGTTAATTTAGGTGGGAAACCCTGGGGTGTTGTTGTTACAATGTTGACAGTCGGCTGCCTATAAAAGCAAGCCGGCTGAGCTGTTTGCTGTTCAGTTCAGTTCCAGCTTACTTATAAAGAACTACTTGGAGAAATCTCTGTGTCGTCTGCTATGTCAACCCACAACTTAAACCCACCCCGAAAAATCTGTCACCAGAAGTGCCGCTTCTGTGCATGTGCGAGAGAAAAACCCAGAAAAAAAAACACTTCTGGGTTTGCCACTTTCGCAACTCGAAAATTACATATACAGAGCAGTACGTAACATGAGGGTCCACTGTATTAAACAAACAGACTGTCACTGTACACCAAAAGGAAGGCCTGAATGAAGCACTTGTGATGGGCTGAAAACTTGCTTCAAAGGAATAAGCTGTTAACTGTACTGTAGAAGTGTAACAGCTTATTGCTTTGAAGCAAGTTTGAAGCAAGTGGTCCTCCTTTCCAGTAAATCAGTGTTTCTCAAGCTTTCTGATGTGGTGGACCAGCAAACCCCACCTCCCTCCAACTGCAGGGTCTGGTACCCTTAAGCATCCCATGTAATCTGGGTTGTGGTAAAATAACCAGGGACCAGCAGTTGATGTCCCTGCCCACAGACCACCATTCTGAGTAGCAACTGCAGCACTAGAAACAGTTTGGTCCTGCTGGCCACACAACCCAGAAAGTTGTCTGTGGACAAACGCCAGCTCCCTTGGCCTGAAAGCGAGATGAGCATCGCAACCCCATAGTCACCTTTGACTGGACTTAACCATCCAGGGGTCCTTTACCTTTTTAACCTAGTAAATATAACAGTTTGATCCATGGTTGGTGCCTATGATATAGAACTCAGAGGGTTGCAGTACTGACCTTTGAGGGGTACAGTTTTATACCGATTAGTTTTTGTTATATTTCATACGTTTCTGTTATTTTACTTCATATTTTGAAGAATATCATAATTTTAAAAGTAATCCACAATTAGAATTCTTTTTATGTATGTAGTTTTTGTCATATTTTATAAATTTCTGATGAAATTCTCCCAAATATAAAAAGTAAAATATAATTTTTGAAGTGATTAATAATTAGAATCGTCTTTTTCTGCATATATGAAATAGACTGTAGTTGATTATTTACGTATACATTGCATAACCAACAGTGAAAATGCACCTAATTTTAAATCTTAGTCACATCTTAATCTTATTTTTTAAAATATATTCATTTTTCTAGTGAGCTGTGGCCGATAAAGAGAGAAACCATCACAATTCATAAGATTATTCAAAATTATCTCTGTGCTGAAATATTTCCTTTTGCATTTGAGAAATATAATGAAAGATTGTTGCATTACTTATTCTTGCAATTCAAAATAAATTTAGCAGTTTTAAGTTTTGTGCTTTTCTCTTTTCTTTTCTTTTCTTTTCTTTTCTTTTCTTTTCTTAACAAGACACCTGATTTGAAAACTGATGTTAGCGGGGGGCAGGGGGGGGGACTGAGCAGGGGTCACAAGTAGTTAGCCTTGACTAGGGTGGAGAATAGCCTAGCATCAACATTGGCTTAATCACACAGCGAAAAGCAACATTTAAACTGAAAGATTTGGGATTCCGAAGTGAGGGAGAGTTGGATTTCCCTGGTCTCATGCCTTAAAAAAGAAAGAAAAAAACTTTAAAAATAAGAAATTTCGTTTGCAGAGCTTACCAAATTCCATCAAACAAGAACATGGACTTGTATTTTTCTTCTGGCAAAAGCTTCAAGGACAATGGAGTTTCATCCCACCCCAGTTTGATATCAGTTAGCTGCCCTTTCATCATGGAGACATAGAATACAACACATAAACTGAAGATTATCACACAGATGTACTTGAGTCTGTAAGAAAGCAGAAAACAGGATCAGTTTCCAAGCCAGCCCAGTGTTTACTGTTCAGCTAAATATTATTGTAAGGTAACAATATTGTTTGCCATTGCAGTGCATACAATGTAATAAATTTGGCTCCTGAGAATTCACTCCTTTAAATTCAGTAAATTACCTTTTTGCAGATTAAAAGGTAAGCAGTCACAGCTGGGAAGTTGTCACTGCAAATAAGAAAATGCAGCTTGCAACATACCGTATTTTTTCACTCCATTAGACGCACTTTTTTCTTCCTAAAAAGTAAGGGGAAATGTCTGTGCATCTTATGGAGCGAATGCATGGTCCCTGGAGTTGAATTGCCCAGGGGCAAAAAGCAGATCATGCTTTTTTTTTTTTTTTTTTTGAAAGAGGGAAATGGGTGTTGAAACAAAGCTGTGGATCGTCTGCCGATCGGGGAGAGAGATAAGGAACGCTAGAGATAAAGGAGGCTGCCTGGGCGGGGGCCACAATGGTGCAAAAACCTGGTTACAAAGCAAAGCACGGATCCACATGCATCCTCAGAATTTTTGCATTGGGTCACCCCAAACTCACCGTCAAATCACATGTCTGTGGCCACAGCATGAACCACAAAAATCATACATCCACTGTTTCATTCAGAATGTTTTTTTTTTCTTGTTTTCCTCCTCTAAAAACTAGGTGCGTCTTATGGAGGGAAAAATACGGTACTTATCCTTTGTATGTTCTTATAAGCCAGTATGCGAATAATCATACCAATTCCAAAACCTTTTTTGGGGGGAGGGCGAGTCTTACATTTCAGAATACTACTCTTGGCATTTCAGAATATTTCCAATCTCCACATTTGGAATTTTACTTATGGTTCATCCATACCATCCCGCTTATTATGGGTTGTGAGCCCTTGTGCCTGCATTAATTCTTCCTTGTTCATAGGGCTTTCTTAAAGTTCGGCTGTCCTACAATTTCCCCTTTCGAAAACTGAAAATTCCCTATGCTTTGAAAATACAAATAGGAGTATTACATTGATTCCATGTCCCTGGGTGCCTCTTAGTTATTGTGCACAACCCCATATTAAATTAGCAGGAGAAGTTGATATTTTATTTCCCACCTCTAGCTCCAAAATGTCTTGGGGTGACCTTCATAAAAGCAGGAAAAGGGATCATTTTAAATTTTACAAGCAGTTACAATAACATTTTCTTTTACACCCAGAAAATGGTTACTTGCATGTGGCAAAAATTGCAATTCGGATCTATTTACATGCGTAATTTCTGATCGTTATGTGTATGCATTATACAAGCGGCACATACCTCTCCCACCACATGCAACCAAAGTCAAAGATATTTGCCATTCGCCTTTGTTTAACATGCAGAGAAAAACAAAGATAACATTCAAAAGAAACTTCTATGCATATCAGAAAGTGATTTTGTATCGCCGAGTTTGATAAAACCTCCCACACGGGAAAACCAACAGTTTTAAAGTTAAACACATAAAACAAGCGCCTGAAATTCTCTGCAATTCCAAATCCCAGCTGAAGTCTCAAATGCCAAGAAAACGGGACTGTATGCAGAAAAGTCTCCAGGCAAATGGGCATCATTATTATCCGCAGGACTTTGTGTTTTCAACCAACCTTCAATTCGCGAGAGTTGCAGCTCTTAAGAAATAGCCCCACCACAGCAACCCCCTCCTCATTCGGCGATTCAACACAAATTACAACCCAACCCAAACGCAACACGGTAGGCTAATAATATGATTACAATACTTTTATATCACTACTGAATTGTATCTTAATTTACAATCAGATAGCGTACAATATATACATGGCGACACCAACTAATGTGAGTTAAGAAAATGTCTCAAAGTAAGGGTTTACAGTGGTACCTCAGGTTACAGACACTTCAGGTTACAGACGCTTCAGGTTACAGACTCTGCTAACCCAGAAATAGTACCTCGGGTTAAGAACTTTGCTTCAGGATGAGAACAGAAATCGTGCTCCGGTGGCGCGGCAGCAGCAGGAGGCCCCATTAGCTAAAGTGGTACCTCAGGTTAAGAACAGTTTCAGGTTAAGAACGGACCTCTGGAACGAATTAAGTTCTTAACCAGAGGTACCACTGCATTTTGGCTAGCATAACATCACAAAGAATCACTCGAGCTTGAGGCAACGCGCCTTCCAAAGTAAGTGCAAAAGTCGCATTTCCTCATAGGTAAAAATCCGCTTGTATTGGAAAGAATCTGGAGCCCTTCATCTTATTCCTTCTTCTTCTATTTTTGCATAAAGAACCCCAAGCACCACATAAGTATTTCAAAAGCCACTCACCTCCATAACTTCTGGAGGAACTGAAAACAACCCGCTTCCATTCTGAGAAAACTCCCCACTGGAGAAGAGCCAAGCATAGACCTCTCAACTCCACTAAGACAGGTCAGTCAGAACGATATCCTTGCATCTCCTACTGAAGAATAACATGCTCCACCTCCAGCCCCAGAGGTGTAGCCTCCAAGCACATGTGAGCCTCCAACCCCACCCAGCCACAGGTGTGGCAAATAACATTATTAAGATAATGCACATTGCAAGCTAATCTCACGGAAGTTTTACCTTTTGTTGTGACCCAATGCCTTGAACACCTCTGGGTCACTGTAAGAACATTGTAAGAGCCTGCCGGATCGGGCCAATCCCCCTTCTAGCCTTGCATCCTGTTCTCACACTGGCTGACCTGATGCCTGCAAGAAACCCCCTATATGACCTCCCTTTCTACTTGCACTAGCTAGAAACGTATTTTTAGGGTGTTTCCAGGTGGGATTGAGTCACATATTGGCAAATTCAGGTTGTGCAATGAAGATTCAGCAGTTTCTAAGTATAGTAGGAGATGAGATACCACAGGAAAAAAATATTCTTTTATGCAACTGCAGCAGCCAGGTTACTCCTTGCAAAGAACTGGAAAGGAAATTATATACCCACAAAAGAGGAATGGCTGTATAAATTAACAGAATTTATAGAATTGGCAAAATTAATGGCGGCAATAAGATATCAAGCACACCAGAAATTAAGGTCACAATGGTTATGGTTCGAAGAGTACATGAGTACACTGCTCTAAAGATAACATGCTGCTATGTTTAGACTAAGCTTGTGAAGTTGTCTTGATAATATAATATCAAGAAATAATGTAGTGATACATGATTTGCAATGTATGGTAAATAATAACTTGAATGAAAAAATGATGAGCACTGGTGGAGTGAAGTCAGAAAGGTGTATTATCATCCACCTATTTTATGTACTTCTTTCTTACCTTAACTTTTCTCTTTCATTTTTCTTCTTATCCTTTCGTTGGTGGTGTTGTTTCTTCTTGTTATTATGTTATTTAAAAAAGAAAAGTAGAAGATTCAGCAGGTGCCGTCCATTTTCACCTTTAAACACCTGCTGAAAACTTTTCTATGCTGCCAAGCTTATGTGGGCAATTAAGAAAATGCCTTAATAGTTAGTCGATGGTCTGGCCGAAGTATTGGGAGATTTTAGAACAGGATGGTGACAAACTGAAACTGCAGAGTTTTGATAAACTAAAAAGTAAAGTCCGAGATTGGCTTCATTATTATCAAATAATGGAGGTATTTAAAATGGACAGAAAAATTGGCTTCCAGGTGGAAAAATCAAAATTGGAAACAGAACTATTAGAACCTAAAACAAAAATATTGTCTAGAATGTATAATTTGCTGCTGAAATGGAACACACAGGATGAGGAAGTGAAATCGGCTATGATTAAATGGGCTCAAGACGTTGGCCATAACATAATGTTTGCTGACTGGGAAAGGTTGTGGACCACTGGAATAAAGTTTACGGCATGTAATGCCTTAAGAGAGAACATAATGAAAATGATATATAGGTGGTACATGACACCAGTCAAGCTTGCAAAAATGTATCATATGCCTGATAACAAATGCTGGAAATGTAAAGAAGCAGAAGGTACCTTTTTTCACCTTTGGTGGACGTGCCCAAGGATTAAGGTTTTCTGGGAAATGATTTATAATGAATTGAAAAAAATATTTAAATACACATTTAGAAAGACCCCAGAAGCCTTTCTCCTGGGTATGGTAAACCAACAGGTTCAAGTGAAGGATAGAACTTTTTTTATGTACGCTACAACAGCAGCAAGAATACTCATCGCGCAATATTGGAAGACGCAAGATCTACCCACGCTGGAAGAATGGCAAATGAAGCTCATCGACTATATGGAACTTGCAGAAATGACCGGCAGAATCAGAGACCAGGGAGAAGAGATGGTGAAGGAAGACTGGAGGAAATTTAAAGACTATTTACAGAAGCATTATAAAATTACGAACGTTTGAGGTTATCAGATTGAATGTAAAAGAATGTTATTATAAAAATGACAATGTTAAAGAAAGTATATTTAATATGACATAGGGAAATGTAAGGATAAATAAGATAATAATATTAATCTGAACCAAAGATACGCCAGAGGGAAAGAGTTTACTACCAGAATATAAGACCTAGAATACAGAGTGGGAAGGCATGGGGAAGTCGCAGACCTAAGTTAATGCTGAAGAATATAATGATACAATATTTGTTTTTAACTCTTTTATTCTTACCGTTTTTATTTTTCTTTATGTTTTTGTATAATGTATGTATTGTTTTTCCTTTGCTTTTTTCCTTTTGATGTGTTTGTCGATTTGTTCTTTTTTTTGTTTATTGAATGTGGAAAATAAAATATTATATAAAAAAAAAAAAAATAGTTAGTCGATGGTCATTGATTTTAAACTTTGATATGGCTTTTTTTCCTATATGAACATTGCTGTTGTAAGCCACTTTGATTTTTTAGTAATGTACCATTATGTAAATATTTTTTATACCTAAATGAAGTAGATGTCATGCAGCGAATGTGTTTCCCTCTTAGGAAAACAAAATGGTCTTTTTGCGATAAGGGCAATGCACTGGAAAGTGTGGGATAACACTTCTATGACGCAACATTGTACGATCACTGTGCAAACAAATGAGAATGAAGGTGCAATAAATAGCTGACCTCATCTAACATCCCTACAAATTTTGTTGCAAACAAGTAAGGACAAATGCTCAATAAATGGGTTATCTGGTTAAAGCAACCGTGGATTGGAAATAAGAGAACACTGAAGAAGTGGATAATGAAGTTAAATAAAGTGTTGGGTAAATTGCAGAAAGATCTGTGGGATGTGATACACAGATAGCAGGCAACTACAACATTCCTAGAGTGGACATGCAAGGGGATGTTTGGTCCAGCCAGTCGGAACTTCCTGTTTCCTCCTGGGCTGGGACAAACTTCCTTTAGCATGTGACTAGAGGTGGGCGTGACCTTACCTGCCCAGGTAACGAAAAGGCAAGACAGGCAGCACCCTCTCTCTTCTCCATCTTGCTTTCGTCACGTGAGCTGTAGTGACTGCTAGTCTGCAGTCACTGGGACTAACCCCCATATGGGGTAGTTCCACATGTATATGCTCTGTAACTAAGTCTGCCTTCAGAGATCCATCTGTGAACTGAATGTGTGAGTAAACTTCTTTTATATACTTTACACAAGATTGTGCCGTGTCTATTCTTTTTAAGGAGGATATGGGGGAACTACCAGGGATCTAATATGAAGTGGCTTAAGCAAGAATGCAACCAGCTGTCTGCTGTACATTTAAAAGGGGAATGTAAAACTCTGCTAAGAAAAGGAACTTGCAAACACAAGTTAGGAAGGGTATTATTAATCAATATATCCTCTCCTGCCTCCCTGAACATTCCCACAAGATCCTGGTCTAATCTGCAAAGCAACATCCACCTCCTTTAAATGGCATTTGAGTCCAAAGGTTGGGATTCACCATAATAATCAGTGGCCTCAATTCCAGTTAACTAAGAGAGCAACATTATGTACCTGCTACACCACTACTGAATAGCCAGAGTATCCAATGTACACCCAGCTCAGGAGGGCAGCAGAAAAGCACACAAGGAGGAAACTTTGAAAAGATGGGGATATGGCACCTGTCTCCATCAATCAGGAACAATACTATTAACTCTGCCCAGACACTAAGAGTAATGGTGACACACTTGTCAATCTGGGAATGCAGTCCATCTAGGGGAAGGGTTAGGGTCCTAAACCTCCTCTGCCTTGTGGGGCATCTTCAGGAGAAGAAAAGTGTTAAGTTGTGGGTGAACATATCAGACGACACAGCGATTCTCCAAACAACTCTTGTTTATTCACAGGTCAGAACAGAACTGAACTGAAGGGTTCAGCCAGCCTGCATATATAGAGCTCCAGTACAACGTAACTGTAACAACTTTCTGTAACTATCCAATCACTGAACGTCACTTTTGATCCCTTATTTGCATATGTGGACCTGAACGATCTACAGTATCCCCCTGCTGGCCCAGGGTGAGAACTTCAGTACATAACAAAAAGGCCGAGGAGTAAACCCTACACAAAACCAGAGTGGACTCCCTAAAATGGTTGGACGGCACCTTGTACGCCTCCTTGCGGCAACTCCTGCAGCCAAGCTGGTGCCAAATGCATTGCTCTGCTTTTCTTTGGACCAAATCAGCGAGGCCGAGAGGTGGGCCTTGTCATCTGGGCAGCCCAGCATCTCTATACACACTGCCCAGGCTTGCGCCCCAGGAAGCTCACTTCAGTGCTGCTAACACAGCAGAAACAACGTGGGAGGCAGCAGTTCCGAGTTACTGGTCTTTGCAGGCACTGTGATTCGCCAATAGTTTGACTTCACCCGCAGAGGTGCGCTCCATTTTCTCTTGAGACAGATGGATGCCAACCACCCCCAGCATATATTATTATTCTTTTCTTATTATTTATTGGATTTATAAACTGTCCTATACCCCGGGGTCTCAGGGCGGTTCACAGAATAAAATCAAGATAAAAAACCACAAAATACAGTGGTACCTCGAATTAAGAACTTAATTTGTTCCACAGGTCCGTTCTTAACCTGAAACTGTTCTTAACATGAAGCACCACTTTCGCCAATGGGGCCTCCCGCTGCCGCCGCTGCACGATTTCTGTTCTCATCCTGAAGAAAGTTCTTAACCCGAGGTACTATTTCTGGGTTAGCGGAGTCTGTAACCTGAAGAGTCTGTAACCTGAAGCGTATGTTACCACTGTACATAATAAGAAGAAAAACAACAACCCAATAGCCCCACCCGCAAAACCCCCACATTTTAAAAGGGCATAGGATGTAAATCAGGTCAGCCAAAGACCTGGTTAAAAAGGAACGTTTTTGCTTGGCACCTAAAGGTGTATAATGAAGGCACCAGGTGAACTTCCTTGGGGAGAGCATTCCACAGACGGGGAGCCACTGCAGAGAAGGCCCCGTTCTTTTGTTGCCATCCTCCGGACCTCTCGAGGAGGAGGCACACGAAGGAGGGCCTCAGAAGATGATCTCAGGGTCCGGGTAGGTTCATATGGAAAGAGGCGGTCCTTGAGGTATTACGATCTGATTCAGGGATATATCCATGCATCACTAAGACACAAATGCAAGATGGTGCCACAGCATCTCCACCAACACTCCTTGTGTAAATGTGTAGCTTCTTTTTGCAGGCAAGGTAGAGATGTATTGCCTGACTGCTTATGGTGGTGACTTAACAGATTTGCGGCTTGCCTAATTGGGGTGTTGCCCTTTAAGAAACCACAGCAATTCTTGCTGAATTAATTGGTCTAATTTGTTGGCGATGGAGGAGTGTGCCTGGGGGGGTGAAGTCAAATGGAGCAGATATATTGAAAGTCTGAAGAGTACAAACCACTTATTTGTACGCTTCACACACTAAATCCCAGCCTGCTGAGTGCCAGGGCAGGGAGATTCCGAGAACACCATACCATGAGAAGTATGTCTTGCGGTAAAGTAAAGCGGACACGGGTATCAGTCATTAGCCATGGGTGGTGCCAGAACAGGAAGCCTCTGAACATACCCAAGAGCACCTTGCTGAGGGAAAAGTGCTATGTAGTCACGAAGTTGAGTTGCCTGCATGGTACAATGAAAGGAAGCCTCTGGGCATGCACTGAGTGCAACAGAACTAACTGAGCCTTCGCAGCCTGTGCTTCCGGACTTGCAGAACAGTATATCTATAAACTTTTGGGGGGCGGGGAATGAAAAAGGAGTACAGCGGGCATTGAAACGACAGGTAGAACCTATGCCAGCTGCAGAGGACATGCCCTCTATGTGGACTGGGCCAATTAATTTAACAATTGTTTGTGCAGCTTGTGTAGCATGCAGTTATGGATATTCCGAAATATCCATAGATATAGAGAAGTTTTTAAATGTTTTAATACGCTTTTATATATGTTGGGAAATTGCTCATAATAATAATTACTCAGGTGGAATAAGACATTCCTATTTTCATTGGAGAAATGTTGGAGGGTATGTCATTCCCAACTAGTGAAGTCAATGGTCACGGATGAGGAGGGCTGTAGTCCAGCTCTCAGAGTTGTGTAACTACACAACCTTTAGAAGACATCTGAAGGCAGCCCTGTATAGGGAGGTTGTTTAATGGTTTTGTTGTTGTTGAATGTTG
This sequence comes from Podarcis tiliguerta, assembly GCF_965153285.1. Lineage (NCBI taxonomy): Eukaryota > Metazoa > Chordata > Lepidosauria > Squamata > Lacertidae > Podarcis > Podarcis tiliguerta. The sequence goes on along the minus strand of NC_139546.1, from coordinate 20,418,958 downwards.
AATGTTTTATTATGTTTTTATATATGTTGGGAGCTGCCCAGAGTGGCTTGGATAACCCAGCCAGATGGATGGGGTATAAATAACGGAATAGATTGTCTCTATTTTCATCAGAGAACAATCTAGCATCCCAGGAGAATTCATTTCTGCAGAACAAAGAGAGAGAGAAAGAAAGAAAGAAAGAAAGAAAGAAAGAAAGAAAGAAAGAAAGATCGAGAGACCACAATGGCTGAAGCAATCCAACCCCCTGCCAGGACCACCTTGAGACCATAATGCCTTAGAAACTGAGGACAGGTTCACGTGTCACATTAAACCAGAAAAGGCCTAGGTCCCTTTCTGCACTATGCATTTAAAGCGGCATCACACCACCTTAAACAGTCATGGCTCCTCCCATAGGATCCTGGGAACCTGTAGTTTAAATATAATGGGAGTTGTGAGGAGATCCCCCACTATTCCGCTCACAGAACTCCAGAACTTGTGAGTGGAATATTGAAGCATCTTCTCACAACTCTGAACAAACTACAGTTCCCAGGATTCTTTGGGAGAGGGAAGTCACATGACTCTTTAAAATGGCCGCTGGTCTGGCTTGTTCAACAATGGCAACTCTTCCATTAGGTTTTAACCATTGCTGCGTCCAGGACACCAGGAATTAGAAGGGTCTCAGGTGTCATACAAACTTGACCCTGCAAAACTTACATTATTACTAAGCCCAGGGAAAGAATATGTTGTAAAACCAACAGAAGACCTTCTTTCCATACCAGCAGAGTGTGCTCAATATACAGTACTTTTCCTTGCAGGAGGGCTCCAGAAGCCAACTGGCAGGAGGAGGACGTGGGGCTACTCCAAAGGAGTCGGAAGAGGCCTGGATCTTTTGCCTCAGGCCTGCTTTCAAGAGCTGCACGTTGGCCTAGTTTCCTGCTCTTCCATCAGATGTTGTTGGGGAATGCAGCAGAGGGAGTGGACTTACAACTTGTTTTTCTTCTTTTGTTCAGTGCAGCCTCAGGGCTACTGAAAATGCTGTGAAACCTTGTTTCGAATACATTCAACGAGCCATAGTTATATAGGGTTGGCATACAAAAAATAAAATTCCTGGCACCTGGAGCTTTTTGGGAGGGGAAACCTAACCTAAGCTTTTTGAGCTGTTTCTGCTGATTTTTCCATCGTGTTGACACACATTCGGGTTTCCCCTGACATTTTGCCGATTTGGCAAATTTTTCCCCTGACGCCGTTTTTACACCCCAAAACAAGGACATGTTAGGAATTCTCCTGATGTATGGCAAGCCTATAGTATTATAGATTTATAGCTAAGTGCAGGAGGAGGATATCCAGCATTTCATAACCTCCAACATCTCTCCAATGAAAATAGGGACCCCCCATGCCATAATGAATTTTACTATTTGAAATTTTACTATTTATACCCTACATATCTTACTGGGTTGCCCCAGTGTTACGGAAAAATCTAGGTGGGAGGCTGCTCAGTTACCCAGCTTGTCGGGCAGAGCCCGTGGGTCCCTGCGGAATAAAGGAATGATTCCAGCCAACCAGAGCAAATAGCTGTAGACCAAAGTTTATTGCGCAATAGGTTCAAAGAGGAAATTTGAACCCTGAGGATGAGGTGACAAAGACTTTTAAAACTTTCCCACCATATCCCAGATATGCAGTTCGTACAGCATCACTGCTACATCACTGACATGTCACAAAAGGGGAGGGGTTAACTTTGGCAAACATGTCCAGACAAGTCCTTGGTACAAGATTAGCATAAGCAGACATGGCAGGGCAAGACTCAGGTATAAGATTAGCATAGGCAAACACCTCTGAAGTCCCACCACCCAAAGTACAATAGAACGTCCTTTGCATGTCTGGCCCCTTAGTAAGTTTGGTGATGGGACTGGGCTTTCCTGGCCAACAATCAGCTCAGCAACTGTCACCTCTGGGAACTTCCCGGAGTCCCTTTTCAAGGGGAAAATAGCTTTGGAATGGAGGGAACTGGCAAAGGAGTTGATTTTATATTATTTTTAAAGCTAGGTAACTTCCCTGAGCTGTCAAGTTGAAAGGATACATTTTTGCAATTTCTGTAACACCCAGCCACTCTGGACCCTTTCCGACATCTATAGAAACATAATAATACATCAAGCATAAAAAAACCCTCCCTAAACAGGATTGCCTTCAGAAGGCTCAGGGGATGGCGGTGGGTCAGAGAACTCTATACGCTCCAACATTTCTCCCATGTTCTCTTACAATGGCATGGCATAGGTATGAAAGGTGCCGGAACTGAGTTCTGGCTGGGAAAAAACGATGTTTATAGTTATATTAAATTCTTTATATATTTGCATACACAGTGGTACTTTGGTTCTCAAATTTAATCCGTTCCAGAAGTATGTTCCAAAACCAAAGCGTTCCAAAACCAAGGCACGCTTTCTCATAGAAAGTAATGCAAAATGGATTAATCTGTTCCAGACTTTTAAAAACAACCCCGTAAACAACGGTTTAACATGAATTTTACTATCTAATGAGACCATTGACCCTTGTGTTTATATTCATTAAAGAGAAATGCTTCAGGAGTAAACCCCAAGGAAAAAATCTGCTGCCTTACTGGAGTCCCTAAGATGGTTGGATGGTGCCTTGTTTGCCTCCTTCCAGCAACTCCTGCAGCCAAGCTGGTGCCAAACATATTGCTCTGCTTTTCTTTGGACCACATCAGCGAGGCAGCCAAGGACCTCTTGTACCCTGGAAAGGTCACTTCAGTTTCACTTCACTCCCGGATATGAAATTCCATTGTCTTTCGAGACAGATGGGTGCCAACAATCCCCTATTAATCTAGGCTGTGTACACTTTTCTGGTTTAAAACTATTCATTGGCTGAGAGCTGATTCACCAATTCTGACAACAGCAAGTCAAGAGAGCCAACATATTACAATGTGGCACCACCCGAATCCCGTTCCACCCGCTGAAAGGGCAGGCGGAAGTACAGATGGCAGGATTTTCCCTGGCATTAATTCCGGGTATTGTATTCTTGGGAGAAAAGCAATGACAAACCTAGACAGCATCTTAAAAAGCAGAGACATCACCTTGCCAACAAAGGTCCGTATAGTTAAAGCTATGGTTTTCCCAGTAGTGATGTATGGAAGTGAAAGCTGGACCATAAAGAAGGCTGATCGCCGAAGAATTGATGCTTTTGAATTATGATGCTGGAGGAGACTCTTGAGAGTCCCATGGACTGCAAGAAGATCAAACCTCTCCATTCTGAAGGAAATCAGCCCTGAGTGCTCACTGGAAGGACAGATCCTGAAGCTGAGGCTCCAGTACTTTGGCCACCTCATGAGAAGAGAAGACTCCCTGGAAAAGACCCTGATGGTGGGAAAGATTGAGGGCACAAGGAGAAGGGGACAACAGAGGATGAGATGGTTAGATAGTGTTCTCGAAGCTACCAGCATGAGTTTGACCAAACTGTGGGAGGCAGTGGAAGACAGGAGTGCCTGGTGTGCTCTGGTCCATGGGGTCACGAAGAGTCGGACACGACTAAACGACTAGATAACAACAACATTGTGGAAAGTGGCTGAACTGGCCCAGGATCTGCTGAGCCCCTTTGCTGTCACTTGACAGTGCTTGACCTGACTCTTCCGGGCTAATATAGTGCAAGCCAAGGGCTTGCCCGCCCATCCCTCGCCTTCTGTCCCAGCCAGCATGAGCAGGGGGGCAGTCGATGCAGCAGTAGTTATGGTGTTCTGCCATGCTGCCTGGCCAGAGTTAAGATCGCTCTGACACTTATTTCACCACTATGACCTCTCCCCCATTCCTCACAGCATCCTGCATTGTTGGGCTATTTTGTCACCATTCCTGGTTCTTTGTTTGTGCGATAATCTGATGTTGAAGCCATTTATCTCAGCCTTCAAAATGTGTTCATGGGGAAAACAAATAGTGTTTCAAAAGAGAGTGGGCTGCCTTTGATCCTGTGAAGGCTTCTATTGTGTGTAAACCAACCCAACTTAAAATATAACTAGTCATGCGACAGAGCACTGTGACTTTCAGTGACATGGCTGCAGTTTCTCATACATTTTTTTTTAAAAAAGCAACCTCTCTCTTAATTCCTTGAAGCTGTCCCAGAAACTCCAGCGGGTGCAGCGAGGCTCCTCACGGGGTCTCTGCCATGGGAGCATATTCACCCAGTGCTATACCAGCTGCACTGGCTCCCGGTGGAGTACAGGCTCAGATTTAAGGTGCTGCTTTTGACCTTCGAAGCCCTTCACGGCCTAGGACCCTCATACCTACGAGACCGCCTCTCCCAGTATGCCCCACGGAGAGCCTCAAGGTCCATAAATAGCAACACCCTAGTGGTCCCAGGCCCTAAGGAAGTTAGATTGGCTTCAACCAGAGCCAGGGCCTTTTCAACACTGGCTCCGGCCTGGTGGAACGCTCTGCCTCATGAGACCAGGGCCCTGCAGGATCTGACTTCTTTCCGCAGGGCCTGTAAAGACAGAGTTGTTCCGCCTGGCTTTTGGCTTGGAGCCAATTTGATTCCCTCTCCCTCTTTCTTTTTTCTTTTCCTTTCTTCTGCTGCTCCAGAGAAGCGGACACGGAGCAATGGATACAAACTACAAGAAAGAAGATTCCACCTAAACATTAGGAAGAACTTCCTGACAGTAAGAGCTGTTCGACAGTGGAATTTGCTGCCAAGGAGTGTGGTGGAGTCTCCTTCTTTGGAGGTCTTTAAGCAGAGGCTTGACAACCATATGTCAGGAGTGCTCTGATGGTGTTTCCTGCTTGGCAGGGGGTTGGACTCGATGACCCTTGTGGTCTCTTCCAACTCTATGATTCTATGATTCTATGATTCTATGATTCTATGATTCTCCTGTGATGGGGCTACATTTTAATATTTTAATGTTTCAATATTTTAATGTTGTATTTTAATTTTGTTTTTAAGTTGTAATCATTCAACTTGTTTTTATTATTGCTTGTAAGCCGCTCTGAGCCCGGCCTTGGCTGGGGAAGGCGGGGTATAAATAAAAATTATTATTATTATTATTATTATTATTATTATTATTATTATTATTTAAAACATTATAGGGTTGATTTTGGACCTCTTATTACTATGGGCTAGAGAAGTACTCCCCTACCTTTATGGAATGGTGACCCAAATGCATTAGCTGAGATTCCGGTATTGCAGGGGGTTGGACTAGATAACCCTTAGGGTCCCTTCCAACTCTACAACTCTATGTGGCTATGATTCTATGAAATTCACTTGGTGCGGCGAGTGACTCGCTGTTCCATGGTCACATGAATTTTGATCCTTAGGTCTTCAGCAGACCTCTGCTCCGTGCCGTTCAACTGCAAGCTTGCCTGTTTCGTAACCCTAACCTGAGAAATCAAAGAAAAAGATTTACTTAAGACTCCTCTTAATGTGGAGATTGTTGAAATACATATAATTTGTAACTAATTCAACAAATTCCACATTAAGAGTTATAATACTTACAAAGCTATTCACAGTTTTTTTATATGGTAATGTAAGGATACCAGCTATCTGATTACAGGATTTTGCTTCCAAAGCTATATACAATATATATATATATATATATATATGCAGGTTTTGGTGTCCTCGGGTGTCTTCCCGTGTAAAAGTTGGGGTGTCTAGGCGACGTTTCGACGAGGTCTCACTCGTCATCTTCAGGCTGGTGCTTTCGGCTTCTTGTTACTGGAACAGAGCAGGATCTCAGTGTTTGAGTTCCTATAAATACTGTTGAGGAGGTGTGGTGTATAGCCTCCAATGTTCTGGGCAGAGAGGAGGTTCCCAGGCTAGTGTGCCTTTTCTTCTTTTGTTCCTTAATTACTTGAGGGATATCTTGAGTGATTTCTTGAGTGATTTCCTGAATCCCACTTAGGTGGGTCATTAGGTGTGGATTAGTTGCTAAAGCCTTCGTGTCTTGAACTCTTGAACTTTGTGAAGAGTTTTTCTGAGAAGATGGCTGTACTGCACTTGGTTGTGCTCTGGCTTGGCTTCGTGTATAGGGGCGAGCTGTGGTTTTGTGGCCTGTGCCAGCCAGATCTGTGTAGGGATTGCAGGGGGGTGCAGCATCCGGAGGTGCCACCCTGGTTTGGCTACTGGATGGTGTCTGTAATTTATCTGTGGAGAGGGTCTGGGTTTGGGTCTGGTGTGGTTGATTGGTGATGGCGTTCTGTGTGCCTCTGGATCTGGTGTCAGATTTTGTGGGGAGGGCTAATTTCCAGATGTCTGGCAAGCGGGATGTGTCGTCACGCTTGTTCATGTTGTGAGGGTGTTTCTCTATCTCGATGGCTTCCATGATTATTCTCTTGTGGTGATGTTCCATGTTAAAGAGCAATTTGGAATCTGCAAAATTAATTTCGTGTCCTGTTTCTTTCATGTGTTGGAAAAGAGAGGAAGTTTTTTCTTCTTTTTTGACGGCATTCTTGTGTTCTGCGATCCGTGCATTTATTCGTCTGTTTGTTTGTCCAATGTACGTGGCTGGGCAGACTTTGCAGGGTATTTCATAGACCCCTTGGTTTTCCAACTGAATTTTATCCTTGGGGTTTCTGAGGATATTGGCTATTTTTTGGTTGGTGCAAAAGGCTGTTTTGATATTGTGTTTATGGAGGATTTTGCTAATTTTATCTGTAGTGCCCTTGATATAAGGAAGGAGGGCTATGCCATTGTTTTCTTCTGTGTCTTGGTTTTTGGGGGGTGTTTCTTTTTGGATTAGCTTCGTAACCCTGTTTTGCTGGTATCCATTGGCAATTAACACATTTGAGAGATTCTGTAACTCAGTTGTCAAGTGGTCTTCGTCAGCCAGGCGTTTGGTTCTGGAGATGAGAGTCTTGGCTACGGGCCACAAGGCCACAAAACCACAGCTCGCCCCTATACACGAAGCCAAGCCAGAGCACAACCAAGTGCAGTACAGCCATCTTCTCAGAAAAACTCTTCACAAAGTTCAAGAGTTCAAGACACGAAGGCTTTAGCAACTAATCCACACCTAATGACCCACCTAAGTGGGATTCAGGAAATCACTCAAGAAATCACTCAAGATATCCCTCAAGTAATTAAGGAACAAAAGAAGAAAAGGCACACTAGCCTGGGAACCTCCTCTCTGCCCAGAACATTGGAGGCTATACACCACACCTCCTCAACAGTATTTATAGGAACTCAAACACTGAGATCCTGCTCTGTTCCAGTAACAAGAAGCCGAAAGCACCAGCCTGAAGATGACGAGTGAGACCTCGTCGAAACGTCGCCTAGACACCCCAACTTTTACACGGGAAGACACCCGAGGACACCAAAACCTGCATTCCTGTACCCGTGAAAATCTACGAAAGCAAATATATATATATATATATATATATATATTCGGAAAAGATGTGGTGACAGAAGCAGTGCTAGATATAACGGATGATGAACATTTTCAATAGCTTTATTTGTATTAAAGTATATTTTGGCAAGTTAACAGCAGGATGGCTGATCTTGCATTTTGTTAATAGAGGGTTTGATGAATGGCAGAAACAGGCTCAGGTCATTACTAATACATAGGTGTTCAAAATAAGATATTATTTATTATTTTGAGAAGCAAACTTCACATCACCCTCAGCTGAAATCTTCCCTAACACTGGTGGAAGATCTGGTGAAGTGATTTTCTTGCAATTCTCCAGTGTTAAAATGTAAGATTTGTGGCTTTCTGTGGTGGTGTTAAAAGTTTCAACACAGCATTATAATAGGCCAAGAAAACGAACTGTCGTAAGAGGTATTCATCATACCACTTAAGGACTAAAAGCAGCACTTATCTTGGGTTTACTTATAAAATCAACACTCTACTTGCGGAGGCCTCTTGACCCTGTTGCGGGCCACAACACTCTTTCTCTCACACATTTATTTCTATTGATTGAATGAATCTTTATTTGCATTGGCCATGGCAACAAAACAAAAATGCGATAAACAAAGAACAGAAATAAAAAGTCGATTATATAAAACACACTTTACGGTCCTGAATCATTTCTTTCTGATTCTTTTGAGCGTGTTCCAGCAATATATAGCCATACTTTTTTAGCCTGCAGTAGGGCAGGCACAAATTTTAATTTTTGTATATTGAATTGTGTTCCTATGAAAAACAGCGTACGGAGTGAATCAGTGTTGCTCAAATCTGCCTGGATTTTGTTACAGTGGAACCTCGGTTGTCAAATGTAATCTGTTCCGGAAGACCGTTCGACTTCCGAAACGTTCGACAACCGAGGCGCAATGGGTGGCCGGCAAACTCCATTGAGAAAATGGAGAAAAGCGCCTCAGAAGCCCTTTAACCTCTGAGGCGCGTTCGAAAATGGAAGCATTGACTTCCAGGTTTTGGGGGTTCGGGTTCCAAATCATTCAGCTTCCAAGACGCTCAAAAACCAAGGTTCCACTGTACCAAGAAGCTCAGTGCAGCTTCTCTAAACTATGTGTGTGATTTGGCTGTGCTCTGAGCCATGGTACATTGGTTTAAGCAGATATGCAGTCTCTCATTTAATGTGTCTTTTAAAATATGAAGAAAGGGGGCATTTGGCTTTCCTTAGCATCCCCCTGTTAGACACAGACATTCCTTGTGTGGCTTAAGGTGCAAACGGTTTAATTCCCCCCATCACTTTCTGTTTGGAGCAGTAAGGATGCAATTTTGTTTACTGCCCTCTCCCGTCTTCCTGAGAGGTTCCAATTATAACCAGTAGAGGGCAGCAGCACAAGGATCCAGCAGCACTAGTTGTTGTTGTTTTTATTTATTTTCAAACAAAGTAATAATAATACATATAAAATTGTGTATCCTGCCCCCGAGACCATTATTTATAATAATCATCAAACTTTCCAAAAATTTGACACTTAAAAAAAAATATATATTAAAGATTTTCTTGTTTTAAAGAAGTAAGTGTAATGTCTCTCATATTTTTTCCAAATAACATTTTTACAAATCCGTTTCATTTGTTTAGACATTAGGGGGAGAAGAAAAAAAAAGAAGGGGTGGAGGGAAGGAAGATGAGTGGGGGTGGGGTCCGGTGGCGATGTTTCTGTTATGCTTAATGTATGTAGAGAGATGGTTTGACCCCTTTCTGTTTTTACAATACAAAATTCACAAATATCTTCCATATTTTCTCAGTAATTTCCCTTCCATATTCCCTGTCTTGCTTTGTCATTAATCGCTATATCCCACACTTCTTTATACCACTTTTCTATTTGAAATCCACCTTGCTTTTCCCATTTCCTAGCTAGTTTGTGATTAAGTCCTTCACAGCTTGCGTACATTTAACCTTATCATACAATCAATGCTATTTCTGGGCTTTCATTTAGCATTAACCCTATTATTTCTCTTAGCTCATTAGACACTCTTTGCCAAAAGTTTTACAACCCCACCACATATGAGCGTAAGTCCCGGTTTCCTGACGTCGCCTCCAACATAACACTGAATGTTTTTTGTCTATTTGATTTAGTCTTAGTCATTTTCTTTTATCCTTATAGACATAATTTTCACAGTGTGTTTCTCCCATATTTTCCCCCAGCTTTGACTATTTATTGGAACTGTTAACTCCTTTCCCCACAATTCTTTTAGTTGATCTTGTTGATCCTGAGATTCTACTAATATTTTGTAAATTTCCCTGGTATTCCCTTTCATAACTATATTTTCTTATTTATCTTCCCAGCACTATTTGTTTTAAGAAGGGTTGCCTTATTATTGCCTTAGCAATGGTTTTTGGAGATGGTGTTAACCTGTACCCAGTGGCTGAGGTGTGAAAGAAAAGGCATGCTGCGGATTAAAGACTCAAGATCAGCACTGAGTGTTGCTGAGCTAAGCTCCAATTGTCTGTTAACATTGTAAGTTTAATGTACATCGCAGAATCATAGCTTTGGAAAGGACCAATGGATGATCTAGTCAGCATATATAGCTGGGATCAAACCTGCAACCTTGGCATTATCAGCACCCCACTCTAACCAGCTGAGCTATCCAGGCTGTGTTTTAATGCAACGTGTTGCTGGGAGTTTGGTGATGTCCGAGTCTCTTCTAATTCCTGGAACCTGCACGGGTTAATATCTAATGGAGGATCCCACGCTGAATTATCCATACATCGATCATAACGGTCCCTAAATCTGGGTCCTTAGTATAAATTTTAAATACTGTTGCACACCACCCCCACTCTCTAAGCAGCGTGCGATTCCAAGGGTTCCGGGCGTTTACCCAGAGTTTGATCTCCTTGGAATGATGGTGATTTTAAACATCCATACAACTTGATCCTACGATGGAAGGGCTCACAGCATCAACACCCCAGGGAGGTCTTGCTTCTCTCATACCCGATGCCTTGGATTCTAGCAGTAATCAAGTATGATACTGGCTATTGCTCTTCTCACTACCAGCCAGGTGAGAGAGAGAGAGACAGACACAGAGAGAAAGTCAGTCTTCCAAAGCGCACCGGCGCTGCTTCCTCCTTGCAAAACACAGCCTGATCCGGTGCGTTTTTACGCAGCAGCCGCAGCTGATCCCTGCGCCTAAAAGCGATGCTCGCTCCTAAAGAGTTACGCACGGAGATTTTCGCTCTGGGTGGCCGTTTCCCGTTCCTTTCAGGGTACGATCCGCATCCCACTCACCCTTAGTACAGGACAGTGGTACCTCGGGTTACATACGCTTCAGGTTACAGACTCCGCTAACCCAGAAACGGTACCTCGGGTTAAGAACTTTGCTTCAGGATGAGAACAGAAATCGTGCTCTGGCGGCGCGGCAGCAGCAGGAGGCCCCATTAGCTAAAGTGGTGCTCCAGGTTAACGAATTAAGTACTTAACCCGAGGTACCACTGTATACGGAATGAAGCAGCAGCAGGCGGGTGACACCCCGTCACTCCACCAAGCACTCAAATATCTTAGGCAAGATGCTTCTCCGGCGTCACCTTCAGGCCTGGCTGGCTGGTGCTGCAAGCAAAGGCTCCAGACGTCCTCTTTGCACCCTCCCCGGGCGTGCAACGCTGCAGCCGGGAGTAGCGCCACGGTGCAAAGCGCCATGCCGTGCAAACGAAGCTCTACAGTCTAATGTTGCATAAGGGAAAAATAAATAAATATGCCATTTCCTGCTGAGCTCATGCTCATGCTTGCTTTCCCACCCACCTCGCCGGACATATTTTTATGCTTTTGTTTTCCTCCTCTCCCCCCTCCAGCCAGCCTAATCCGCTCGTACCATTTGCAAGGCAGCAGTGGGGGGAGCAACAGCGGCGGCGGCGGCAGCTGTAACTGAGGAAGCCTCCTGCTCCACTAAGGAGCCAGCAGGTCCCATGGTGTAATGGTTAGCACTCTGGACTTTGAATCCAGCGATCCGAGTTCAAATCTCGGTGGGACCTCGTGGGGGACATTTTTGCCCTAAGTGAAATTTGGGGACCTCTTACTTAGGGCGACCAGGAGTTGCTCCGTCAAACCAGGAGGGGGGGGGGAGAGAAAGGGGGCTGTATTTTGTGCTTGCAACAGGCATTGGTTAGCAGTACGCATGCGCGCGGCTCGCGGGAGAAAGTGGAGGCTGGAAGGAGAGGAGGCGAAGCGGATCTGGCGCTGGCCTTCATTGGAAGCGCTTTAATGGAGCGCCCGGCTCCCAGGGTCCCTTAGCAGCCAAGAAAGGCAAACGAGGTTGGCTGGAAATGGGCAATGCTATGCACGTCGAGCAAGCGCTCTCTTAATTCGTGCACGCGCCTGCTAATGTTTTTGTGCTGCCTTTTTGCAGGCGGGCAATGCTTTTGCAATTCGATCACTGGATAGAGACCTGCACCCCCGCCCGCCCTCTTTATTATGCAACTTCCCGGGAGCATCATTCCATAATTTAGGGTGCGTTCATGGTGTTGCAAAAGGGAGATTTCAATAGCTTGGGGGCAAGGCAGAATCCGTGCATATAAGGCTCTGCCAATGGCTACTGGCCACGAGGGAGGTCCGAATGCCAGTAGCGTTGCCGGCGGGGAGAGGGTACGAATTGTTGGGAGTTCGGTCTTTGTAGCATCGGAATTGCAGAACTAGTCTGATTAGACTTGCTGGTGGAAAGAATGGAGAAACATAAGGGTTATTCATTTCGTCCATGGTATGATTATCTTCCATCTAGTCATTTTGACACTTTGGCACCCTGTTTGCAAAATTTAACACTTCCAAAATACAGACGTGCTTTCACTTTCGCAAGACAATATACTGTACTCGAGGGTCGATTTCAAAAAATTCCACTGGAAAAACGGCTAGGTCCCTGTGGAGATGGCAGTATTGAGTCAGTGGCTCATGTGCTTCTGGCTTGCACTCTTTATAAAGATTTGAGGAGTGAGGTTATTACCCCTCTATTATTGTCCATGCCAGGTCGCTCAACCATTGCTACTGTGTTGTTTCTTTTAGCACAGGGGTGTCAAACTCAAATTCATCGGGGGCCACATCAGCAGTTTGGTCACCCTCAAAGGGCCGGTTATATCTGTAAAAACAAGTGGAGGTTTCCTGAATGCATGTAAAGTGGAGGTGCTGCAAGGTGTTTAGCGGGGGCAATTGGAATAAGATCTGTTATTGGACTACAGTGGTACCTCAGGTTACAGACGCTTCAGGTTACAGACTCTACTAACCCAGAAATAGTGCTTCAGGTTAAGAACTTTGCTTTCAGGATGAGAACAGAAATCATGCGGCGGCGAGAGGCCCCATTAGCTAAAGTGGTACCTCAGGTTAAGAACAGTTTCAGGTTAAGAACAGACCTCCGGAACGAATTAAGTTCTTAACCCGAGGTACCACCGTATTGATGTCAACCCCCCAAATGTATTTCCTATTGTTAAGTTTTTACCTTGATCTTCAGTACATTTTATTTTATTGCTATGGCTGGTGGCTGACACAACTAAGGATTCTCTCTCTAAGCTAAGGTTTATTACTCCTGAGTAAGCAAAGCCATCCCGAGGAGGAGCTTACATGTGTCCATCACGGTGCCATGAAGTTAACAGAAGGGAAGGGAAAATCCACACCAGACACTTAAAAACACATTCAGCACACATTTGAAGCGAATCTTGGGATCTGTAGTTTGTTAAAGGGTGCTGGGAATTGTAGCTGTGTGGAGAGTTTGCCACAGCTTGCATGCTTCTGAATATCATGAAACCACAGGTTCGGATCCTGCTTGATGTTTTCCCACAGGCATCCTGTTCGCCACTGTAAGAACAGGATGCTTGACCACACGAGCCACTGGCCTGATCCAGCACTGTTCTTCTGTTGTCTTGTTTTATATTAAACTATGTAATTCATTAGGGACGTGGGTGGCGCTGTGGGTTAAACCACAGAGCCTAGGACTTGCTGACCAGAAGGTCGGAGGTTCGAATCCCCGTGACGGGGTGAGCTCTCGTTGCTCGGTCCCTGCTCCTGCCAGCCTAGCAGTTCGAAAGCACCTCAAAGTGCAAGTAGATAAATAGGTACCACTCCGGCAGGAAGGTAAACGGCGTTTCCGTGAGCTGCTCTGGTTCGCCAGAAGCAGCTTAGTCATGCTGGCCACATGACCCGGAAGCTGTACGCCGGCTCCCTCGGCCGATAAAGCAAGATGAGTGCCGCAACCCCAGAGTCGGTCACGACTGGACCTAATGGTCAGGGGTCCCTTTACCTTTACCTTTTATGTAATTCATTAAGGAAGGTGACATGTGGCAAAATAGTGTTGAAAATGGGTTGTTTTTCTACGTTGCTGGATGATACGTTTTACTCCTTAAATAAAGAGCAAGTTGCTCAAAAACAGCTGTTTGTGAGTGTGCCAACACTTCGTGGAGGGTTGCAAATGAAGGGCCTTTAATTATGGACTCTGGCCACATGGGGGCACACCTCTCTGTGCTAAAAGGTTCACCGAAGGAGAATAAGATAGACTCGCAGAGGTCGCCAAACTTGGCCCTCCAGCTGTTTTTGGACTACAACTTCCATCATCCCTAGCTAGCAGGACTAGTGATCAGGGATGATAGGAATTGTAGTCCCCAAACAGCTGAAGGGCCAAGTTTGGCCACCACTGTAGAGTGACATAATGGTAAAAAAGAAAAAAATTGGAAATAAACTGGGCTACAAAAAAAAATAAATGCAAAAAGGCAAAATACAGTGAGCTGATATTAAAAGACTACAAGGAAATAAGGCATCACTTAACAGGGTGGATTCAGCCTCACCAACTAAATGAAATGTTCAAGGCAGATAAGAAAAGAGGCTTTACAAATGAAATCTCATTACTAGACAAAGAGTTACTACAAAATAAGACCTGAGCAGAAGATGGAGGTGCTCACATATTAAGCCCCCCCCCCAAATCTTGTTTGTCTCTTCCCCCAGCCCTTGCAGCATAGATGCCAACTCACTGGGTGCCTGAGCACCCACAACATTCCACATGAAGGGGCTAGGTAAAGGGACCCCTGACCATTTGGTCCGGTCGTGACCAACTCTGGGGTTGCGGTGCTCATCTTGCTTTATTGGCTGAGGGAGCTGGCGTACAGCTTCCGGATCATGTGGCCAGCATGACTAAGCCACTTCTGGTGAAACAGCAGCGCACGGAAACGCCGTTTACCTTCCCGCCGGAGCGGTACCTATTTATCTACTTGCACTGGCGTGCTTTCAAACTGCTAGGTTGGCAGGAGCAGGGACAGAGCAACGGGAGCTCACCCCATCGTGGGGATTCGAACCGCCGACCTTCTGATTGGTAAGTCCTAGGCTCTGTGGTTTAACCCACAGCGCCACCCGTGTCCCATGAAGGGGCTAGGCACCCACAAATTTCAGTGCCAAGGCTGTACACGCTGCATGGCACCCATGGCCCCAGGCACCCACGGTTGTAGGGCAAAGTTGACACTCCTTTTTTTGCAGGACCTTCTTTCCAGTTTCCAGATTGCTCACACAGCGAATCTCCAGCTCAGCTGGCTGTTTTTGTTGTTTCTCACGTAGATGCAGTTGTTACAACCCATCTCACTCCTTGGAAATGCTCCTCAGGGCACTCAAAGTAGCCAGCTGGCCTTTGTCCTGAAAGAAACTTGCCTGGCCAGTCCTCCACCCTCCCCCAAACTCATAACAGTATCAGGTATTAGATGTCCCATCACCTCCTGGCAAATAGAAGGGAAAGAATTGGAGGCAGTGAGAGATTTTACTTTCTTGCGTTCCATGATCACTGCAGATGGTGACAGCAGTCACGAAATTAAAAGACGCCTGCTTCTTGGGAGAAAAGCAATGACAAACCTAGGCAGCATCTTAAAAAGCAGAGACATCACCTTGCTGACAAAGGTCCGTATAGTTAAAACTATGGTTTTCCCAGTAGTGATGTATGGAAGTGAGAGCTGGACCATAAAGAAGGCTGATCGCCGAAGAATTGATGCTTTTGAATTATGGTGCTGGAGGAGACTCTTGAGAGTCCTATGGACTGCAAGAAGATCAAACCTATCCATTCTGAAGGAAATCAGCCCTGAGTGCTCACTGGAAGGACAGGTCCTGAAGCTGAGGCTCCAATACTTTGGCCCCCTCATGAGAAGAGAAGACTCCCTGGAAAAGACCCTGATGTTGGAAGGATGGAGGGCACAAGGAGAAGGGGACGACAGAGGACGATATGGTTGGACAGTGTTCTCAAAGCTACCAACATGAGTTTGACCAAACTGTGGGAGGCAGTGGAAGACAGGAGTGCCTGGCATGGCAGTCCATGGGGTCATGAAGAGTTGGACATGACTAAACGACTAAACAACAACAACAACAAGGCAATTCAGCAAAAATATTTGAGGATTCAGGAAATTATCTCAAAAACGTGGGACATCAACATTTGCAAGAGAGCATTTTTGAGAGCAAATTAGTTCTCGCTGCATCATGGATTCTTTTGACCCTTGGGTTGACCTGAAGGTCTGTGGTTAGGCAGCCAAAGAAGGGGGTGTCTGTTGGCCTCCCTGCTAGTTTGGTCGCATCAGGTAGTTTGGTCGCACCAGCCGGGAGCCCCCTCAAAGTTCTGGAGAAGGAATCAAATCATGAAGGCCCCAGACTTCTGACTGTGACCTCGGTGCTTCCTGCATTACAGGAAATCTTCGGGGAAGAATCCAAAGGCAAACAGGAAAGGCCTAGAAGCCCAAATCCCTTTAAAAGAGATTATGTCATTCTGAAATAGGCTATAAAGTACATAGCTTGGTTTAAGTAGGTCACCTGTTTTACAGAAGGAGAAGAGCCCTCGACCTCGCAACGTGTATCTGACCCTTCAGATTTTTTTTTATTAACGTTCCTCAATGGATGGACACACTCAGATTTTATGGAAAACCATATCACTGATCTAGAGACTCAGGCAAAAGAGATTGCCGACATATTGCACTGCCAGTGGAGACAGAGTGGCCTGTTCATCCTGATTTAGTTTTCAGGGAGATTAGACAGTGTAGGCTATTTAATGGGCATTCATACTGATTTGTTTGTGAGGAGGTTAGATGACCATTAAGTCAAAAACAAGGGTTGCCCTGCACTTTCTGCTGCATTTCCCTGTCACTTTCCTTATTGGAAGAAGTCTATCTTTGGGAGAAGCGGGTTTGTTGTACGACACCTCCCAATCAAGTGTAATTGTGCAACCTTTGGGATAACCAGCCTCATAGCTAACATGTGTAAGCCTTTCTTAATGCATGAAGGGGTTAAGATCATAGAGCAGGCTTTCTCAACCTCGGCCCTCAAGATGTTTTGAGACTACAACTCCCATCATCCCTGACCACTGGTCCTGCTAGCTAGGGTCATGGGAGTTGTAGGCCAAAAACATCTGGAGGGCCGAGGTTGAGGAAGCCTGTCATAGAGTAAGCTGTCCTGCCAGGCTTTTATCATGGGAGGAACTAGGTCAAGCATCCTCAAACTTCGCCTTCCAGATGTTTTTTGGCCTACAACTCCCATGATCCCTAGCTAGCAGGACCAATGGTCAGGGATTATGGGAATTGTAGTCTCAAAACATCTGGAGGGCCAAGGTTGAGGAAGCCTGAACTAGGTAATCAGGCCTATTCTCTCCCAGCCTACCAGAGAAGCTCAATGTGTAAACAGGTGTGAGCTTGTTGCTCCAAGTTCAGACCGCATGGCTTTAACAAGCCTTTATTGCGTTCCGGTACCAATAAATTAGGAATTTTCACTATTGTAACCAAGCCAAGTTTTACATCCTGTGCGCCTTTTTCTGAATGCTGTATGGAAAAGCACATGAATCTGATCTTTGGAGGATTTGTAAGTAAACCATGTTTAACTTGCCAAACATGCATTGCAGTCATTTTCTGTGCTAGGAGAAGAGGAGAACTTTGGGAGGAACTTCGAAGGGCATATTTTAAAGGCATAACAGCCTATCTTTCCATGCTTTGCTTTACCAGAGTGCATATTTTGTGACTTTAAATCTCTGCGGGGGTTCTCTCATCAAATAGTACTTGCCCCAAACATGGGAGCCAGGAATTCTTCCTTTCTGTATCGGGTTTTCCTTGAACCAACACAACCTGAATTTGTTGGGATGTGCTTGAATTCCACCCAAAAATAGAACAACCTGGAAGCATTGTCTGAGGTACTCCTGAGGTATTTATGTTGGGACACCAGCAGCAATGGGAACAGGCCTGAATTGCATTCAGTGGATCAGGGAGTAGATGATTAAATGGTGAGAGCCTTTTTCTTACATCCCCCCACACCCCATACATTTAAAAGAACATTTAAGCCACATCCCCCTGCAAAGAATTCTGGGAATTGTAGTTTGCCCTTTACAGAATTGTGTGTACAATTCCCAGCACCCTTAACAGTTCCCAAGTTTATTTGAGGGGGAAATATGCTTTAAATGTACAATGTGTATGCACATTTCTGAGGTGAAATAAGTGTATTTGACAGCGACAGTTTCCCCCCACGGAACCCACATTTGTCCCCTTGGAATTTCTCCTCACCGCCCTCCACCTCTCATGCCTTAGATATATTTCTCCAATAAATACTTGATTTGAGCTTCAAAATAAATAAACGAATCAAAAAATTCAAAGCAAGCCACATCCAATGCTGCACACAAAGATCTGCGTTTTTAATTACAAACAATTAGGTTATTGTATTTTGCACTCCACAATACAACTGACAATTCAAAATCTGACTTGAACGCTATCGTTATTTTACAAGACAATTATATGTGGTGATGCTGTGTGAAGAATAAGCCTCATTACTTTTAGAAAAAGCGATGGCAATTATTAATCTTTGACGATAATTATGGACAATAGGAGGGGGCTGTGTTGTTTCATCTCTTTGTTAATGTGCTCAGTGTTAATATTCACTTGTCTCCATGTGTGTGTATGTATATATATATATATATATATATATATATATATATATATATAAAAAAGCTGGCAAACTGTTCAGCGTTAGACTCCTACAGCTGTCATAAAAGCGCTATAGCTGGGAGGCTCTGAAAACTCATGAACGGGAAAAGCTTCTATGGGGTGGTTTGGAAGAAAGAAATGGCCGGAGGGGAAAGGATTAGGCAAACACACCTTGGAGCATTTTTCTTTTCCAAATTGCCCCCTCCTCGTACTGTGCAGATGTCATAAAGACTGTGAAACTCAAGAAACTCATGAAGAGAAAAAAGGAGTTGTGTGTATGACTTGACACAGAAAAATGTTCGGAGGGGGAAGGATTAAGCACACAACTGCTGAAACTCTTCTTTGGGCTTTAAAAGTGCCTTAAATGTACGGTGGGCACAGAGCCCCTTACGTCACAAATGTGGGTTATAAAATCTGTAAATGTGTGGAGAACCCTTCCTCCCCCCCCCCCCCCCGCCAAGAAAGGGCAATTGACCCACAGAAAAAAGTCAGTGGGGGAGTGCAGCCAACGGTGGGTGGAGTCATGGCCAGAAGTGGGCGGAGTTTGAAGCTCTACAGGATTTCATTGCGCTCTCTGTCTCTCTCTGCTATCCCATCTCTGCAAGTTACATGAAATTAGGCCAAGGGCTTCAGATTCTCCCATCCCAGCTGTAAAAGACACTCGCTTCTTGAGAAGAAGAATCCTACACAAAGAATACTTAACTTTGCCTACCATTTTTCTCTTGGGAAGCTAGTAAAAAACAACAACCAAACACATACAAAATAATATGCCAATCGAACTCAAAAAACTAAACCAGCAATTAAAACCAGGCTTTCTTTGGGAAACTGGTGACGTATTTACAAAATGGGAATTTATTTTATTTATTCAATTTATATCCCATCCTTCCTCTCGAAGCAACCCAAGGAATTGAACGTGAGGTCCTAAAAGAGAGATTGTCACCTTCCTTTTTTCTTTTGGAGGAGACCACTTTCCAATTCTTTTGTTCTATGTGAAACTCCAGCAAAGGAGTCCTACCCCCACCCCGCCCCCCCGGCAGAAGATCATTTACACTCAGTTACGCTAGACAGATTCTTACAGTCCTGGTATTTCTCGTACAAGGACACAACAATGATCTTCTTTCGGCGGGGCCGGTGTCAGCTTATTATACAGCCCCCCTTCTCCTTGAATGGGTTTTTGTCTTCTGGAACACCTTTTAAGAGAGGGTCTTCTCCAGCCATGGATTCTATATAATCCTTGAGTTCTTTTGCTGTCTTCGAGACCTGTGTGAGGAGGGGGGAAAATTAGCATCATCATTGTGGTTCTGTGGACCGGCCTAAAACTTTTTGGTACCTGATCTCTCCTGGAGCGGTTCCTAGACATGTGTGGGAAAACCTGGACAAATGCAGCTCTACCCATAACAGATTTAGGGGAACGTGGGGTGGGGGGAGGGTGCTACTGTGCAGCCAAAAGTCTTTGCACCAGTGGATCTACTTTGTTGACTACCACCCCTCAATGGGACCAATTTCTGAATAAAGCTGTCATGTGAAAGCATGCAAATTGGTGGGAGCCGGCTCTACCATTGGACAGAGTGAGGTGGTGAATGGTTAGTTATTTACTATTTTGCTTTTGCTTTTTTTAACTGCTGCAGAGGGAAGAGGGGCACTTGTGGGATTTTCTGCCCGAGATGCCCAAAATAATGTGACCACGGTTTGGTGCTCTGTTCCTTGACTCTAGGAAGGGAGTGACGCCTCTTTTTGCTCCTCCTAATTTTGGCAGCAAAATGTCCTGGGCCAACACAATAAAGTAATAACTAACAGACTCACCCCACTGGAGAAAGTCGGAAATCTCAATTTCAAACTCTTTCAGGGATTTTTGTATAGCCAAGTACTAAACTCTGGTGTGTGTGTGTGTGTGTGTGTGTGTGTACAAATATTCAGCAAATCCCCCTGGCTGGAAGCAAAATCCTCACTGATGTTGTCTTCATGGGTGGTATTCAATGCAAGGCCTACTCAGAGGAGACCCATTCAAGTTAATGGACACAACCAACTTAGGTTTGTGAGTTTCAATAGGCCTATTCTGAGTAAGAGTTAATTAATTGAATACCACCCCATGTGTCTTGCTACTTGAATGCTTGAAATACTCAAGTAGCTGTCTGGTTGAAACAACCCATAGTCTTTGCACTATTACATAATACAGGGCTCTGTTCAACAGGAACTTCTGCTGCACAAGACACATTCAATGTTTGGGAGCTGTGCAATACTGTTGTATCCTCGCTTAAAGTAAAGGTAAAGGGACCCCTGACCATTAGGTCCAGTTGTGACTGACTCTGGGGTTGCGGCGCTCATCTTGCTTTATTGGCTGAGGGAGCCGGCGTACGGCTTCCGGGTCGTGTGGCCAGCATGACTAAGCCGCTTCTGGCGAACCAGAGCAGCGCACAGAAATGGCGTTTACCTTGCCGCCGGAGTGGTACCTATTTATCTACTTGCACTTTGACATGCTTTCCAACTGCTAGGTTGGCAGGAGCAGGGACCGAGCAACGGGAGCTCACCCCGTCATGGGGATTCGAACCGCCGACCTTCTGATCAGCAAGTCCTAGGCTCTGTGGTTTAACCCACAGCGCCACCAGCTATCCTTGCATAGCTCCCATTTATTTCAGTAGGCCTTGTGCAGGAGAACTTCTCAGTGGCTTATGCTTGCTTTATTTGATCATAGCCAGAACTGAGCAACCTCCTCTTTCCACCTGACAATTTGTGCTGTGTAACTTAAAAGAACTTGCGCACGATAGGGCTGTATATATACCATACCTTTAAAACACACGACATCCTCCAAAGAACCCTGGGAATGGTAGTTCCGCCCCCTCCCAAGGAGTTACAATTCCCAGCCCCTTTAAACTGCATTTCCCACAATTCTTTGTATTTAAATGCATGTTGTCTGTGCAGCCTGGCACCAATTGGCCGGCCAGCATAAATATTTTGTCTCAGAGCTTTTGGGAATCATTACCATTTGTCTTTCAAGCTTCACTTCCTTTTTCAGCTGGTCTATTTCCATCTTTAGGAGCTCTTTCTCAGTCATATCCTGGGCCATCTTGCCCTGAAATCCAAAGACAAATCCATATTAGCCAATCTCACGCAGCCCCTCTGGCGGAGACAAATAAGCACTCATTTTCAGGTAGTGACAACAGCGAAAGCTCCATTCTGGGGCAACTGACAACTTGTGGCGGGGGGTGATTTTCGCTGGGTTCTTAGCAGCGGGGAGGGTTAAACTCCTCCTCCTGCAGCTCAGTTTCCCTCCTCCTGTGGTATCTATTTAAAACTTTAAAAACTGTGCCCATCAATAGATTGTAGGATTTACCACTATGTTTGGTGTGTCTACTTATGCCTTAGATATTGCTTGCTCCCTACATGAAGTCATGGCAATGAAGATTCACAAAGAACCTTAATCAATTAGTTAAGCAGCTTATTCAACCAGCCACCATATGCCCTTCACTTTGTTCGTTGCAAAAGTTGGGTGACTTAAACAAGGCACTAAGAAGGTATGCTGCCAACAAAGGTGTGTATGTAAAAGCTATGGTTTTCCCAGTAGTGATGTATAGAAGTGAAAGCTGGACCATAAAGAAGGCTGATCGCCAAAGAATTGATGCTTTTGAATTATGGTGCTGGAGGAGACTCTCAAGAGTCCCATGGACTGCAAGAAGATCAAACCTCTCCATTCTGAAGGAAATCGGCCCTGAGTGCTCACTGGAAGGACAGATCCTGAAGCTGAGGCTCCAATACTTTGGCCACCTCATGAGAAGAGAAGAGACTCCCTGGAAAAGACCCTGATGTTGGGAAAGATGGAGGGCACAAGGAGAAGGGGATGACAGAGGACGAGATGGTTGGACAGTGTTCTCGAAGCTACCAGCATGAGTTTGACCAAACTGCAGGAGGCAGTGGAAGACAGAAGTGCCTGGCGTGCTCTGGTCCATGGGGTCACGAAGAGTCGGACACAACTAAACGACTAAACAACAACAACAACAAGAAGGTATGCATCTGGGAAGCAGAAAAAAATAAGGTGAAATTATGGACAACCTCACTGAAATCTGGACAATGTCTCCACGCGTCGTCTTGGCTGTGCCAAGATGCTCAGAACATCCCTTTGTTGGGATGTTCTCAAGAGGAGAATCTTCTGCTTTGAAGAATCTGCTTGGTCCAAGTCTGGAACGAGAAGTGAACTCCACAAAAGAGATAGCAAAAAACCATGAAGATGCCTGTCAATATTTAGCGCCTCTGCGACAGTAGACTGATGTTGGAAGTTGGCAGTCTAACACAAACAGGAGGGCTGCTAGTTCCCCATCTCTGAAATGTGTGACTCTCCCTCTGTAGTCTGGATGGTACAGGCCAGGGTGGTACAAGCCAGAAACAGTTTGGCTGATCCATTGCTTGTACAGGTAGAGCTGAGTGAGCAGTTGAGCTCTGTGATCTCCCTAGTCTCTGCAACTGCTACACTGCATTGGCAAAATCCCATTTTTAATAGGATCATAGAATTGTAGAGTTGGAAGGAAACCTGAGGGTCATCTTGTCCAACTCCCTGCCATTCAGGAATCGCAGCTAAATTATGCATCCATGACAGATGGTCATACAGCCTCTGCTTAGAAACCTCCAAGGGATTGTTTTATTGTGTTTTAATTAGAGTGTATTTTTAATTATTGTATAATTATACTACTGTTGTGCAAATGGTTTTTAAAAATATTTTGTAGACAGCTCAGAAGCTTGTTTTGGCATTAAGCAGTATAATGACGACGAAAATAATTTATATTGGTGAAAATTCCCCACGCCGTTGTTAACATAGTAAGGGAGCAGTAAGTAGCAAAAACTATTGTAGATGCCTGTTTGAAATTCCAAATTAAGGTAGACCAATAAAGGCTTCAGTATCAGGCAGAGGCAAGTATTTGTCTTTAAGGCAGAATCAGTGCCGTGTCCAACCAGCTCCAAGCTTCTGAGCACAAGAGGTCAATTCCTTTCTCAACTCTCCAGAAAAATTTCAGCCAGAACCAAACAAACTATCTTGCTGTGGCTTCCGTTAGGACAGACAGAGCCAAGCAGGCTAAGAATCCCATTTCTCTGCTAAGGGCTGTTTAAACGGTTTGAATCACCCTGTCCTGAATTAAAGAAGCACTGCAAAGTTGTTGTTGTTGTTGTTGCCAGTTTAAGGAGTTGGTAATGTTAGGGGTTGGGGTTAGGTAGTAAAATAATTGCCGGTCCGGTATCCTAACTTTCAGAGTTGAAATGACTGGCCCGCTTCTTCTAAATGGAGCAAAACAACATTTTGCTGACCTTGCTGCTATTTCCATGCAAAAGTTAAGAAGTTGCCCTTTGCTAGAGTTTTCTTTTTTCCACCCATAAGCCCCAAAGCGCTTTATTATCGCTAATGAAATAAGCCTCTCCAACCCACAGCGAGGAAGACAAGCCTGATCTGTATTTTAGAGACCCACAGCCTGGCTGTTATTGTGGCTTCTCCAAGGTCATGAAACAAAAACAAGTCAAAGTTTTGGGACCTGTTTGCCCCCAAATTTCTCCCATCGTAACAGCTGCAGAAAAACACCAGCCTCTGATGATAGTTCTGGTCCACTTTGGCCCCTTCTGGGCTGCAAATGCGAATAAGTGATGGATAAAGAAGAATACATAATGCTGGATTCAGATTTTGTGGAACGGCTAAAGTTGGAACTAGGCTGAAATCAGTGGCATGAATATATTGTTATAGGATTTTTGTTGGGTGTGTGTGTGTGTGTGTGTGTGTGTGTGTCAGTTTGGATGATATATTTACATAACCTCCAAACCTGTGGTTTTGTATTTGCAAGATGAGAACCTATTGCAGAGGTCTAAACAGTCTCTTTGTTCTGTTAATGGTCCTGGCCGAGCCTATTTAGGATCCTTTTTACTTGTCTAAAGAGTTGATCAAATAGAGATGTGTTGCCAGTGGAAGAGTTAGGCCTTCCCCCACTCACCTGGCTGGACACTCCTTCATGCTAGGTGTGGGAGAATAGATCACGGGGAATTTGGGCTAGTCTCATATGGAGCTGTGAAGACGCAGAGACTTGGCTGGCTCTCTGTGCTGCAACCAAAACTATGGTTTGGGGAGGGCTCCCTAGAAACGGAATGGCCAAGGCCAGGTTCAGAAGTACTCCCAAAATACATGTCTGTGATTTCCAGAAGAATATACTACTCCATCCAGAACAACTTGAATCTCAGTTCCCAGATGGGCTGTTCTGTTCCCAGATTGGCACCTCTGTCTTGCCAGAATCCAGTCCACTGCCACCTCCATTCTGGACTCAGAAGCAGGTTTCTGGAGAAGGGTCTCCTGTACTAAGTGTTCTGCAGCAGAAGGAGGGGAGCTGCAGAACAATTGGTTATGAGGTACACATGTACAGGTTGATAGGAGAGCCCCATGTGTCTTATGTTTATGCACATGGTGCTTCGCTCATGGTGTACCCTCTGATGCTCCTGTGATTCACTGACTTTGGACCACACTTTTGAAGCTCGGGCCTCTTCTGCTCACCAGACTGGCACAAGTGTACTTGGTTAACACAAAGAGGATAATTTAGGCGGTAGAGATAGAGGAGCTCCTAGCTCATGACACTATGCGGCGATACTCTTAAGATCACCACCTGATCCACATGATACAGCCTTCTCCAATTTGGTGCTCTCCAGATGTTGTTGGATGTCATCTTAAGTTGTCCTAGATGTTGGGGGCATGTTTTGCTACTGCCAGACAGCACTGGCTCTCTGTTTTCTTTCTGGGTCCAATTCATGGTCTGGTTATGAAGTTTAAAGCCCTGTACAGTTTGGAACCAGGATACGTGATGGTCCATCTGCTCCCATATGAACTTGCCCTAGTGCTAAGATCATCGACAATTCCCTGCCCAAATGGGTTGTCTTCTGCTGCAGTGTGAAGATCTTACTACTTCTTTTAGGAAGGCCTTCATTTTTCTGTTCTCTTTGATTGGTTTTACTGCTGCTGCTTTGTTTCATCTTAACTAATGATGATTTTACTGTTTCTATTGCATTTCACATTTAAAATATTTCTAATTGTGTTCATCCCCTTCATGGATCACTGCCTTGCTGTGGCGAAGGGGCTTGAATAACTCAGTGGAAGAACAGATCCTGAAGCTGAGGCTCCAATACTTTGGCCACCTCATGAGAAGAGAAGACTCCCTGCAAAAGACCCTGATGTTGGGAAAGATGGAAGGCACAAGGAGAAGGGGACGACAGAGGACGAGATGGTTGGACAGTGTTCTCGAAGCTACCAGGATGAATTTGACCAAACTGCAGGAGGCAGTGGAAGACAGAAGTGCCTGGCGTGCTCTGGTCCATGGGGTCACGAAGAGTCGGACACGACTAAACGACTAAACAACAACAACAGTGTTCATGTTTCCTTTTCTGACAGTCCCCTCGAACTTCCAGGCTCTTTGGTTGGGGTATTGCTTAGAGAATTTTGTTGCTGCTGTTGATATTATTTTGTGTATCTTTGGATGTGTACTTTTTGATGTGTTTTATTTATTATTTAGGACTACTTTTGTTATGTTTGTAATTGTGTAACTCTTTTTATGTTGTAAGTCGCTTTGAGCATGGTGATGGAAAGAAGGCATACCAATAAAATGATGATGATGATATAAATGTTTTAAATGAATTTCAGCACTGTCCTTTGCCCGTTTACTCAGACATCAGTCCCACAGCTTTCAGTGGGGCCTGCTTCTAGTAAACGTGTGTTCCCGCCTGAATGATTGAATGAATCCTGAATCACTGCATAGGCTGGTTGTAGATTTCATGACTGAATTAGGGATTCAGTAAATTTTACTGGACGCAGGTGGCGCTGTGGGTTATACCACAGAGCCTAGGACTTGACGATCAGAAGGTCGGCGGTTCGAATCCCCGTGATGGGGTGAGCTCCCGTTGCTCGGTCCCCGCTCCTGCCAACCTAGCAGTTCGAAAGCACGTCACAGTGCAAGTAGATAAATAGGTACCACTCTGGCGGGAAGGTAAACGGCGTTTCTGTGTGCTGCTCTGGTTCGCCAGAAGTGGCTTAGTCATGCTGGCCACATGACCCGGAAGCTGTACGCCGGCTCCCTCGGCCAATAAAGCAAGATGAGCGCTGCAACCCCAGAGTCGGCCACGACTGGACCTAATGGTCAGGAGTCCCTTTACCTTTAATTTTTTTTGCCCTTCAATAGCATTAGATGGTTTTGCCAAAAAAACCATCAGATTTCATATGAGGGTGTGTTCAGCGAGGATGTGAAGGAAGATTGTTGAAATGCGCTTGTCTCCTCTTTAAGGCAAACCATTGTATTGGTGAATGAACCAAATGCTTGCGATACAATCTCAGAAGAAAGAATAAGGCGTTGCCTTATTCTCAAAGTGGTTTAACAACCAATCCCTCTTCCCAGAGGACTCGGGAAATTGTAGCTCTGTGAGAAGAATAGGAGACTCCTAGCAACTCTCAGGATCCTTAACAAACTACAATTCCCAGGATTCTAGGGGGAAAGCTCTTTAAAGTGGCATTATACTGCTTTAATTGTGCAATGCAGATGGGATCTTAGTTAAGTTAAATTTACACTAGAGCATTTACATTAGAACACAAGCTCAGAACACTGACTTTCAAGCTGTGTTACAGTAAACTCTTGAGTTTCTCAGAAGTTTAACAGGGCTCCCCACTGATCTTTGAACTTGCCTTCTAACCACTGCCTCATATGGCTTTCTGATTTGAAGATCAGTAATGGCTGACAAAGTCTACTTCCTCAGCATTTGAATTATACTCTTTTTTAAAAAAAATATTTATGATTTTTAGTTATATACATTTCAATAGTTTTAGAATCATTCTAACATTTCAGAACTCGACTTCCTCCTCTTTCTGTGGTTCCTTACATTATTTCCTGTGTATTCTAAATTAACTTATTCTTTTATTCATCTACTTTAAATATATGCTCTTATTAAACTGCAGGTTATTACAATAATCCTGTCAATGACCTTATCTGATTACAGTTTGTTTGTAAATATTTAATAAACCATTTCCATTCTTTTATTAAAAGTTTATTATCTTGATTTCTTAGTTTTCTGGTAAGATTCGCCATTTCTGCATATTCCACAAGTTTTTATGTCCGTTCTTTTGGATACAGTTGGGACCTTCTTCTTCCTTCCATTTTTAGGCAAATAACATTTTTGCAGCTGTAGTCACAAACGTGTAAATTTCTATACTGCTTAGGTAGTTCTATCCCTTAATTCCCCAAAGGAAAGCTTCTAGGTTTTTTGGGTTTTTTTAAAACAAATGTTATTTTAAACATCTTTTTCCATTCATTATATATCATTTCCCAGTAAGCTGCAAACTTTCTACAAGACCACCACATATGATAAAAAATACTTTTTCTCTTTGCATTTCCAACACATTTGATTTTGATTTATACATTTTTGCCAATTTACTCGGTATTAGATACCATCTATATAACATTTCCATGTAGTTTTCTTTTAAACCATATCATGCTGTAAATTTTATATCCAGTCGTTCCCATGCTTCCATAGCTATATTATAACCAATATCTATTGTCCAATGTATTATTGAAGATTTTACTTGCTCATCCTTTGTCTCCCATTCCAATAATATCTTATACATTTTAGACAGCACTTTACATTCCAACAGATCTCCCTCCAATTGTGATATTTGTTCTCCAAACCCTCGTATCCTATCTTTCTTAAATACTTCATTCAAGTGATGATATTGTATCCCTATTGTTAGCTTTCTTGATAAATCTTTAAATTCTTTTAATTTATACTCTCCTCCCTCTTGTTTTAATAAAGTTCTATAAGGTGTTCAACCTTCTATCATGTTCTTTTTCTTTACTGCTATTGCTTTCAACGGTGAGAGCCAAAGTGATGTTTTCGTCTCCAATAATTTTTTGCATTTATCCCATACTCTATACAAATTTTTCCTAATTATATGATTTGTAAATCCTTTATGTACTTTTACCTTTTCATACTACAAATAACCGTGCCAAACAAAAATATTATCATGACCTTCTAGATCTAAGATATGTGGATTCTCCAATGTCATCCATTCCTTCAACCAACAAAGAGAAGATGCTTCATAATATAATCTCATATCCGGCAGGGAGAAACCTCCTCTCTCTTTTGCATCTATCAGTATTTTATATTTTATTCTTGGTGTTTTTTTCCTTGCCGGATATATTTAGAAATATCTTTTTGTCATACATTGAAACAACCTGTCTTGCTGATCACCGGAATTGTTTGAAACAAAAATAACATTTTTGGTAATACATTCATTTTCATAGTTGACACGGTATTATATTTTAAGACCACCAACAGGGATGAATGGGTGGAGGAACATCCATCCATTGGTTAAAAGGTGCAGAAAGGAATCTTTTTAGTTATCTTCTTCTGTAGACATTGTAAGAACCAATCCCAACTCTCTCCTGCCCCATAGGCTTTCCCCTTTCCCTGCAATTTGTCATGGGCACCATGCCTCTTTTCCTCTACTCTTGTACTGTTTTGCCAATGGGCCAAAATACTTAATCCAATCTGCACAGCTCTGTTGAGATAAACCAGCACTGCTTGTGCCAATGCCAATACAGTTCCCATCTAATGCATTAGATGGAACTGATTTGGAAAGATCATATTAATTGTACTTGACATGTCGGCCCAATGTGTGTCTTTCCAAAGCTGTTCAAAAACCAGTTTGCAGAACATGATTTCCTAAGTTGTATGGCGTTTTTTGACCGTAAGTGAAACAGCACCCCACCCTAAAAGCATTTCGAGGTCAAAACAATTCCTCATTTTCTCTTTCCCCTTCGCTCAACTAGAGTTTGGTCGTGAACCCAGCCACTGACAGCATCAGGGCAGAACTACAGAGCTATAATACAAGGCCCCAGTCAGCAGAATGTTCAGGAAGGACCAAAATTTTGCTGTAAATGAAGCAAGACACTTGCTATCTAAAGAGAGGCCCCGGCAAGACCACCAAGTCCAGAGTCTAAAATTGCACAGCCAGACCCTCCAAGTGCCACTATTTTCCAGGGACAGTTGCAGATTTACAGACACTCTCCTGGTTTCTGATTTGATCCCGGAATGTCCTGCTTTCCCCATTTTCATCAGAGAAATGTTGGAGGGTAGGAGTTATGCAACCCCCCTGAGCCAAGCAGATAAGTAACTAGACAACCTTTAGAAGACGTCTAAAGGCAGCCCTGTATAGGGAGGTTTTTAGAATGTTTTATGATGTTTTTACATATGTTGGAAGCTGCCCAGAGTGGCTGGGGCAACCCAATCAATTGGGTGAGGTATAAATAATAAAATTGTTGTCGCTGCTGAATAGGACACCCCTATTTTCATTGGAGAAATGTTGGAGGGTATGCAGTTGGAGCTATTGACAGGAGAACTTCTTATGCTGCCTAGTGCAGAACATTTTTAGCCTTACCCTGGAAGTGACATCCACACAATAAATTTAAAGCGCTTGCGTACTGCATTAGCAGTCATGGCTTTGCCCAGAGAATCCTGGAAACTGTAGTTGGCTGAGGACATTGGGAATTGTCACCCTGTGAGCAGCGTCTCCTAAGAACTTTCAGTACCCTTAATAAGCGACAGTTCCCAGAATCCTTTGCAGGAAGCCATGACTGCTGAAGTACTGCTTTAAATGTATGGTATAGATTTGCCCAAAAAGAAGTGCCTGAAGGAAAGCGTTCCATAATATATATATATGAGTTTGGATCTGATATCCTGCTTTATCACTACCCTAAGGAGTCTCAAAGCGGCTAACAATCTCCTTTCCCTTCCTCCCCCACAACAAACACTCTGTGAGGTGAGTGGGGCTGAGAGACTTCAAGAAGTTTGACTAGCCCAAGGTCACCCTGCAGCTGCATGTGGAGTAGCGGGGAAGCGAACCCGGTTCACCAGATTACGAGTCTACTGCTCTTAACCACTACACCACGCTGGCTCTCGTATATATATTGTTGTTAAGTCGTTTAGTCGTGTCCGACTCTTCATCAGGACTTTGTTAGGTACTTAAAGGTCTCAGGACACAATCCCAACACAGGAATGTGCATAAACATATGAAATGCCTCTGAGAATATTAAGATGGGAGGACAGCTGGAATCACATCAGCCTTGCATTTTGCAGCGTGGTGGGGATGAGAGCAAGTCCTGAACTTCCAATCCCAGACACGTTTTATACTTCCATGAATTTACAGGGGCTTCTGGAAACATTTCTGTCAGTCGGCTCTCTGCCTCACTCAGCCACCCCTAATCCCAAAGCATAGCTATGGCTAGAGAAACGAAGGCCTGGGAAAACTTCAGAAATTTAGGGAGGAGAAACGCAGGTCCCTGGCCAATTTTTTTGGTAACAAATAAGATGGGACGGACAGGAAAAAACCTCCAATTTTCCCACCACCACCTCACAAGGCCTTCATCTGCCTAGCTATGGCAAGGATGTGGAACACGAGATTTCATAGGCTTGCCTGGGGCAACATTAATGTGTTTTCTATATGACAAAGATTTGTGCGGTTTTTTTTTGCTTAGTTTTAAAATAACTTTTAAAAAGCTACCCTTTCTAGGTATCATCTGCCATCATTTTTTAGTCTTGCCCCTGCCATTTTGGCGGCTGCTTGTTTTCTAACTTTTCAAACAGTTTACGAAGCTTCTCTGATGTATGAATTGAGTGGTCGATTATTTTGTGTTGCCTTGGTTTCTGGTGTGCCTTGGTATCACTGTTAAATATTTTACAGGGGTTTTGGTTTTTTTCTTTTTCTTTTTAAGAAATCAAGCTGTTATTTGTTGCCTGGGGAATCTATATTACAGTGCAATAAGTACATAAATTTTAAAAATGCAAATAACTCAGTTTTAACCCCATCTACAGTACTGACGTACATTACTGAATGCAATGCATATTGTTATATGTACTGTGACATGTCGGGAAGGCTTTTTACAAAAAAAAAAGTCAGATGGGCAGCATATAAATAATAAAATCATCATCA
Source organism: Podarcis tiliguerta (assembly GCF_965153285.1). Lineage (NCBI taxonomy): Eukaryota > Metazoa > Chordata > Lepidosauria > Squamata > Lacertidae > Podarcis > Podarcis tiliguerta. The sequence continues at coordinate 20,387,713 of NC_139546.1, read as the reverse complement.
TCATCATCATCATCATCATCGGGGCATTGTGGCTTTTAATAGGCACTCCTCCCATCAATGTGTGTGTTGCATGTGCGTCTGTGAGCATGTATACCAGTGGCACTAATCTTTCTGTCACACTGCTTCCATTTCTCTTTAAAACAATCAAGCTATTGTCTTTCTCCACATCCAAAATCAGACTGTATGAACCTGTATCTGTATGCGGGCTGCAGCAGGTGGATTTGACGTATAAAACTGCTACCCCAAATACCCTTAATGTAAACTTCTTCAAACTCCATAGGTAAGGTCAGTGCTTTTTTTCTTTAAAAAATGTTTAGGGGTACTCTCGTTTTGACTCAAGAAAATCACCATTTTATAGTTCAAATCAGGAAAAATAAATACAGTAAATGGACAAAAAATCACAAAATGTTTAGGGGTATGTGCCCCCCTCTGCGTTCCCCCAGGAAAAAAAAGCACTGGGTAAGGTGACCTACAGCAGTTTTGTTTTCCCATCACAAAACAATCCTGGTCTGTTCAAGGAGAGAACACCTACCTCTTTTGATGTGTTCTCCCCTCCAAAGCTCCACTGTGTTTTAGAGATACATTTGCCTGCGCTGGTGAGATGATGTCCTCTGCCGTGTCCACTTGTCGGCTCGAAGACGTCTTCGGTATTAGGTGGTGACTTGCTTTGGAACTGATTGTCTCCTGTCCTTAATCTGATAATAGACTCAGCAAGTTAAAACTGGTCAGGTGTTTTGACTTAACCTCAAACTCGGGGTAAGGGGGAAGGGGGGGGGAGGAGACAACAGATGGCACATTTGGGGGGGAAAGCAGATCAATAGATCTATCTGCAGACAAACATTAAAATATTGAAAAATCAGACCTTGGAAATCCCTAACTCTGAATCCCCAAGGTCTCTATAGTCATTCATGGACTAACAACAACAACAACAAGAACAACTTATTATTTATACCCTGCCCATCTGGCTGGGTCCCCCCAGCCACTCTGGGCGGCTTCCAACAAAGCACTGAAATACAATAACCTATTAAACATTAAAAGCTTCCATAAACAGGGCTGCCTTTAGATGTCTTCTAAAAGTTTGGTAGTTATTTTTCTCTGACATCTGGTGGGAGGGCGTTCCACAGGGTGGGTGCCACTACCGAGAAGGCCCTCTGCCTTGTTCCCTGTTACTTGGCTTCTCGCAGTGAGGGAACCGCCAGAAGGCCCTCGGCGCTGGATTTCAGTGTCCGAGCAGAACGATAGGGGTGGAGACGCCTGCATTACATAATGATGTAGGACAGGTGGCCTTGGAGCAAAACGAGACTGCATGCCCATCACCAGGCATAGGTAAACTTGGTCCTCCAGATGTTTTGGGATTACAATTCCCATCATCCCTGACCACTGGGCCTGTTAGCTAGGGTTGATGGGAGTTGTAGTCCCAAAACATCTGGAGAGCCGAGTTTGCCCATGCAAACTCTGTTTTGCCTGCCACCCATTTACTGTAGAGCAGAGTTTCCCAAACCTGGATTACATCTGGTTTTTTTTTTTACTACAATTCCCATCATCCCTGACCACTGGTCCTGCTAGCTAGAGATGATGGGAGCTGTAGTCAAAAAGCAGCTGGAGACCCAAGATTGGGAAACTCTGCTCTAGAGAGTCAGAGGTGCAACAGCATTGTTGACTCAATCCCCAAACCTGTTTCCATTCCCAGGACTGACTCCACCTGGGAGAGACTAAGCCAGCCTTCACCAACCTGGTGTCTTCCAGATGTTTTGAACACAAACACTCATCAGCCCCGGCCAGCACAACTGTGCTGGCTAGATGAGAGGAGAGTTGTCCAAAACTTCTGAAGGGCCAAGCCTGCATTACATAATGATGTAGGACAGGTGGCCTTGGAGCGAAACGAGACTGCATGCCCATCACCAGGCATAGGCAAACTTGGTCCTCCAGATGTTTTGGGACTACAATTCCCATCATCCCTGACCACTGGGCCTGTTAGCTAGGGATGGGATCCTTCACCCAAGCTCTCTGACTCCCTTTACTAGCACTGGGCTTGATATATGTTCATAAGGACTAGAAACATGTGCTCTTAAGTGACTTGGGAAGAGGCAATATCTCAGGTGCCATCTTGTTATGTACTGAAGTTCTCACCCTGGGCCAGCAGGGGGATACTGTAGATAGTTTTCACTCAGGTCCACATATGCAAATAAGGGTTTGAAAGTGACGTTCAGTGATTGGATAGTTACAGAAAGTGGTTACAGTTGCGTTGTAGTGGAGCTCTATATAAGCAGGCTGGCTGAACCCTTCAGTTCAGTTCTGTTCTGGCCTGTGAATAAACAAGAGTTGTCTGAAGAATCGCTGTGTCGTCTGATATGTTCACCCACAACTTAACAAAAACAGAAGCTCAATCCCTGCCAAAGCTAATCTAGACATTATTATTATTATTAGTGCTATTTTTCTAGAAAAAGAGGTGCCTGAACCCATCATGAGCACCTCCTTCGTTCTCTTAGAATGGTAATGGCACCCACCTGAGAGGTGCCAAAACAGTTCCAGCGAGTTCTAGCTGGAAAAAAGCCTTACTACTACTACTACTACTACTACTACTACTACTATTACTACTACTACTACAGTGGTACCTTGGTTCTCAAATGCCTTGGTTCTCAAACGCCGAAAACCCGGAAGTAAGTATTCCGGTTTTTGAACAGTTTTCAGAAGCTGAACACCCGATGCGGCTGTCGGCAATTGTTTCCGGGACGCCTGCACCAATCAAAAGTTGTGCCTTGGTTTTCGAACATTTCTGAAGTCAAACGGACTTCCGGAACTGATTAACTTGGGCGCTTTTGTTTTTGCTATTTATTTTGTGTTTTTGTTTTTGAGGCTTTTTCAGTTAATTTGTTTTTGTGACTGTGTGGAACCCAGTTCAGCTACTGATTGATTGATTGATTATGTGACTGTGGAAATGGATAAAAGCCCCCCATCCAAACAATGACTATCATCAGTGCAGGTAAGAATTAAAAAATAAAATAAAAATTATCATCTACAATACTGTCTTATTTATTTTATAGTATTGCTTTCATTTTATGGATTAATGGTCTCGTTAGATAGTAAAGTTCATGCTAAATTGCTGTTTTTAAAAGTGTGAAACCGATTAATCCGTTTTGCATTACTTTCTATGGGAAAGCGCCTTGGTTTTGAAACGCTTTGGTTTTGGAACGGACTTCTGGAACGGATTAATTTTGAGAACCAAGATACCAAGGTTGTTGTTGTTGTTGTTAAATTCCACCCTCATTAGATTCCAGGGCATTTCACCACAGCTTGATTAGTAATAAAAGCCAACACTCTGCAATCAGCCAGGCAAAATGGTTCTAAAAATAATGGTTTCCTCTCTTCACAGGTCCTCCGCCTCTGCTACTCCCCAGATTTCCTCTGTTAATTCTCATGACCCTTGTTCTGGGCATGCGAGCGGTTTTTCAAGACTCCTGCTCGGAATGGAGGTGTCTGCGCTTACAGAGGCGGAGGCCAGAGAGGGTGTCGTACAGGAATCCGCACGCATGCTTTCTGGGCGAGGGCAGCAATAAATTTCAGGGTGTCAGCAAGACGACATCTGGGCCAGAAGGCTGAGGGGGAGGGATCAGCTCTGCCCACAGGAGGCAACTCAAGTACAAAAAGAGTCCACCAGCCCAGCTGCGAGGTTCAAAACCTGTCTGCAGCTGAGACCGTGCGCTCAGAGAAGGAAGTGGGGAGCCGCGATATGTCTGAGTTGCAGCAGCTGATGCACAATGCCATCCCCAGCGCCAGGGGAACCCTGAAGGACAACTACAGCAACCTTCTCAAAGTGGCAGATTACTGCGAGAGCAACTATGAGGAGGTGAGTGGCAAGAGGGCATTGCTTCAGGGGCCGGCCCTGCCAGGCAGGAAAGACTTGGCACTAGCTCCCGGTGGAGTATAGGGTCAGGTTCAAGGTGCTGGTTTTGACCTTTAAAGCCCTTTGTGGCTTAGGGACCTCGTATCTACGGGACCACCTCTCCTGGTATGCCCCACAGAGGACCTTAAGGTCCATGAATAATCTTAGTTTAGAGGTCCCGGGCCCTAAGGAAGTCAGACTATCCTCCACCAGGGCCTTTTCAGTGATGGCTCCGACCTGGTGGAATGCTCCGTCCCATGAGACTAGGGCCCTTCAGGATTTAACCTCCTTCCGTCAAGCCTGTAAGACAGAGCTATTCCTCCTGGCCTTTCATTAGAATTCAGCCTGATCTTTTATTTCCCTTCCCTTCCCTTCCCTCCCCCTCCCCTTTTATGAAGATCACCCACTCTGGGACCCCACAGCTAATTCTCCCCTGGCCTCCTCGCTGGCCCAAGTAGGACCAATTCAGCCAGCTAGCCCTGGGGATTATCTAATGCTTATTTCCCCTAAATTGATTTTTGAATTTTACTGTTATTCATGTTTTTATACTGTATTTTATGCTGCTTTTATAATTAAGTGTTTTAAATTTGTTGTTAGCCGCCCAGAGCCCGGTTTTTGAACCGGGAAGGGCGGGGTATAAATTTATTTTTATTTTTATTTTTATTACTATTATTGGCAAGCTGCCCAGGGCAGCAAAGTTTCAGGAGTTGCCCGGCACGCTGGCACTGCAGTGTTAAGAGCCACGCACAGTGTGGTCACTGGAGCTCCTGGCAATGTTGCAGAGGATGGACGTTGAGGAGCATTCTTTGGGTGGGGGGCTGGCTGCTGGAAGAATTGGGGTTCTCTCACACTGCCCTGCCCTCTCAGAAGTCTCTGTGAAGATCCTGCGAGGTTGTTGTTGTTGTTTAGTCGTGTCTGACTCTTCGTGACCCCGTGGACCAGAGCACGCCAGGCACTCCTGCCTTCCACTGCCTCCCGCAGTTTGGTCAAACTCATGCTGGTAGCTTTGAGAACACTATCCAACCATCTCGTCCTCTGTCCTCCCCTTCTCCTTGTGCCCTCCATCTTTCCCAACATCAGGGTCTTGTCCAGGGAGTCTTCTCTTCTCATGAGGTGGCCAAAGTATTGGAGCCTCAGATTCAGGATCTGTCCTTCCAGTGAGCACTCAGGGCTGATTTCCTTCAGAATGGAGAGGTTTGATCTTCTTGCAGTCCATGGGACTCTCAAGAGTCTCCTCCAGCACCAGAATTCAAAAGCATCAATTCTTTGGCGATCAGCCTTCTTGATGGTCCAGCTCTCACTTCCATACATCACTACCAGGAAAACCATAGCTTTTACTATACAGACTTTTGTTGGCAAGGTGATGTCTCTGCTTTTTAAGAGACATCTTAAATGCTGTCTACCTTCTGTGAGGTAGGAGCGCCTTATCCCTGAGAGAGACCATTCAGCTCAGAGAACTCTTGAGTTTACGCAGAGATGCCAGCATCCTGCTCTGTCTTTGGAGGCAATGAATGTTGACCTAGCCTCGCTGGAGTTAGCCGGAAGCAGTGCCGGATTTACGTATAAGCTACACAAGCTATAGCTTAGGGCCCTATTCTCTTGGGCCCCCCAAAAAAATTTAAAGGAAAAAACAAACCTGAATGTACATTTCCAAAATTTAAGATAAAAAACAAATAAAACCTACATACAGCCACAATTTTTTTGTGTTGTGTAGGCTCCTGTGATGTAAGTAATGGGCCCCGCCTGCTAGCCTGCTCCCTAAAATATCACTGGTTTGTTCATTTCTATATACAGTGGTACCTTGGTTCTCAAGCTTAATCCGTTCCAGAAGTCCGTTCCAAAACCAAAGCGTTCCAAAACCAAGGCACGCCTTCCCATTGAAACTAATGCAAAATGGATTAATCCGTTCCAGACTTTTAAAAACAACCCCTAAAACATTGTATTTCATTATTAATATACGTCTTCTTAATTGTATTTCAGTTCAACAATTACTTTGATAAAATACATATTTTGTTATGTGCAAATGGCTTCAGATACCTATAAGGTCCATAAATTACCACATAGCATATGTTCAACACAAAAAACAGCGACAATTTGTTGTTGACAAAGGACTGCTGGACATATAAAGGGCCCCATTACCTTCAGTAGCTTAGGGCCTCATCAAACCTAAATCCGGCTCTGACCAGAAGATTATTATATCCAGACAGCTTCTTAAACAGCAAGGCCTACTCACTTGGACTCGTTCCCCCATGACATTCAGACCACTGTCCGTACAGAAAGCAGTAATGTGATGGCATTGAAAATAGGTCCATATTATTCTTATTACTGGGGTGGGGGTTCCTTGCAGCTCATTTTCACTTTCAGTTCACTTTCGATTTGCATATCGCCTTTCTATATTGCTAAACACAAGGGGTTGCCATGTGTCCTCTTTTTCCAGGACACATCCTCCTTTTCAGGGGTGAAATTGGGGACAAATTGTATTTACCGTATTGGCCTGAATACAAAGCCTCACTCCCCCCTCCCCCAAATTTTTACTGTGAAAAGTTAAAGTGTGGCTTAAATTCGGCTTTTGTGATATCGCTGCTGAAACAGACATACGATAAAACGGAACGGGTGTGAGTGCCTGCGGAATTTTAAGGGAGCACCTTATATTCAGGTATTGTCTCTCCCCCCCCCCCCCATGAATTTTTAAAGTGCGGCTTATATACAGGTGCGGCTTATATTCGGGCCAATACGGTATTTGCTTTGAAAAGCGTCTTCTTTTTTGCTTTTCAGAATACGGCAACCTTGCACAAGGCAGTTTGCAAGCTGAAGAAACAACAAAACAGACAGCAAAGATGACATGCGTAGTAATATGATCCGATACAAAAAAGTCACAATAACTTTAAAATAAACAACGTATCAAATAAAGCAATAGTCAATAATCCTTTAGAATATAAATAGTAACAGTAAAATTAAATATCAGCAAATAATAATTTAAACAGTTTACACTTATCAATTGCAATAAAGAATTACTAAACCAGGGGTCAGCAAACCTTTTCAGCTGGGGGCCGGTCCACTGTCCCTCAGACCTTGTGGAGGGCTGGACTATATTTTTTTTGGGGGGGGGAGGAGGAAATGAACGAATTCCTATGCCCCACAAGTAACCCAGAGATGCATTTTAAATAAAAGGACACATTCTAATGTAAAAACACGCTGATTCCTGAACCATTCGTGGGCAGGATTTAGGAGTTGATTGGGCCGGATCCAGCCCCCGGGCCTTAGTTTGCCTACTCATGTACTAAACTATAATAATAATAATAAATAACAGCAAGTTGCAATGCATAAAATGTCACAAAACGTACAAAGCCACGTAAAAGGATCAAACTGAGAAGCAAGGACTTATAAACATCCCTGAACTCTTCTTCTTTCTTCCCAGCTTCAGTTCCTGGCATCTGGCAGGGGTGGGAAATAACCTTGGCTGAAACCCTGGAGAAGCTGCTGTCAGTTCAGTATATGAAGTCCATATTATAGTAATAGAATCATAGACTTAGAAGAGACCCTGAGGGTCATCTAGTCCAACCCCCTGCAATGCAGGAATATGCCGCTGTCCCATACGGGGATCGAACCTGCAACCTTGGCGTCATCAGCACCACGCTCTAACCAACTGAGCTATGAGCTCGATGGACCAGGAGACTCTGTCTTGGCAGCTTCCTGTGTTCGTAGATATACAACAGCACTTCCACGCTGCTGGGAACTGCAGTTTACGTCTCCCAGAGCTACAGTTCCCAGCGCCCTTAACAAACGACCGTTCTCAGGATTCTTTGGAAGAGCTTTAAATGCACTTTATGTACATGGGTAGTGTGGCTGTGACTGTGCAGGATGCGATACTGGGTGTAGCAGGTAGAGCTATCGTAGCCACTTATACCATGATTCAGTTGAATGTTGAATGAATGAAACTTTATTTGCGTCAGCCAACGGCCATAGCAACAAAAGAACATTGCAGTATACACAGAACAAAAAATATAAAAAAACACGATTGAGTTGTTCTGATTTATGGCAGAGTTCTCACTTCTTGTCCCTCCGTTTTCATAAACCTCTTAGGCAAAGGACAAGCGGAAAGCCCTCGAGGAAACCATGGCTTTTGCAACCCAGTCATTAGCCAGCGTGGCTTACCAAATCAGCAACCTGGCGGGCGACATCCTCAAAACGATGGACTTGCAGCTGGCTGAAGTCCGGCAGGTAGAAGCCAAAGTCTGCTCCATTGCGCAGGTGAGAAGACAACATGAAGAGGTGCGGCGGGAGGGCTTTATTTGCCCCAGAACCTGCTTTTCTAGTTGGTAGCCCTCTGTGTTTGGGATTGGGACCCTGGCTGCTTTGTTTTGGCTGCTTAAACTGCTTCCTAGGGGATGAGATGCATTTTTTGTTTAAATCAGTTTTATTTGGGGGACCATACACACGCTCAGTGGCGTAGCGTGGGTTGTCAGCACCCGGGGCAAGGCAAGTAATTTGCGCCCCCTAACCCGGGGCAAGGCAAGTAATTTGCACCCCCCCACTGCACTGTCCCTCCCCCAGATAGTCCCTCGCTCTCTCTCCGCACCGCACCGCACGCCTGGCACCCTCCCCTCCACAGTGGGCGGCGACCCGGCGGCTCGGATCGGATTCGCACAGCCAGAACTGCAGTGAGAGAGAGTGAGTGAGCCGGGTAGGGGCAGAGAGCTGCGAGTGCGAGCGCGCCCCCCCCAGATGTTGCAGCCGGTGCGGCCGGCCCCCCCTGCACCCCCCACGCTACGCCACTGCACACGCTGCTCCACTAAAGCACATTCGAAACAAATTCTTTCCACCATAGAACTGAAGAACTGGAAGCGACCACGAGGGTCATCCAGTCCAACCCTCTGCAATGTGGGAATCTTTTGTAACCTGTCTCCACAGGGGAGTTGCTGCAGCCCCTTGACCATGCAGAGTTGCTCTGTGCTTCCCAGCCTTTTGGGTGTGTTTCTTTGCGGTGTCACTGTTTAAAAGCTCCAAAGCAGACAGACCCGCCTTGTCCCCTGAGCCCTGACTACAAACCAGCCGAAAGAGATCCCCCCCCCCCGTGCTTTCCCTTCATACTGGAATATACACAGTGTTCCTGGACATCGGATTCCTCTTCCTGTTGCTTGACGGCTTTCCTGTTTCCCAGGGAATAAAAATGGATCAGGAAACATCCGTGGAATGGATTAATCACCTCTGTTGTGTCACTGGTTTGGTATCTCCAAACACTTTGATGAAGTCCACTTTTAGCTCAGCACAAGAGGGAGGTGTGGAGGGGAATGGTAAGGAATAATGGTTTGCCTTCTGCTTAATAATCAGCACTTCCTGCTGCTAGATCCTAGAACACACTTTGCCAAAATTGTGCATTTACCACCTCTGTGCCTGCAGGTCTCTCTTGTCCAGAGGGGGAGCTTCTTCTGAGCATATGCACCATTATGTGCTGATGAACAAGAGGGGCATAGGCTCCCCAAATACCGTGTAACAATGCAAGGAAAGGGAGGGTGAGCTTTTTGAGAGGCAGAGTGCGCTGGCATAGCACAGAGAATAAGAGAGTGAGCTGTGAGCTGGTTAACCTTGGTTCAAATCTCATCGTTGACAGAGGAACATCAGGAGATGACTTAGACCAGTGGTGGACCTACATTTTGGGTTCCTGAAGCTTGAACCATTATAGGGTGGGGGGTCCTTTGCTACCAGCAACTAGGTCTGGGTAACCATGATTACCGGTATCTTCTTCAGTGGAATTGTTCCCTGTGGATCCTGTCACCTGAGGCACTTGCTTCACCTTGCCTCATGAGTGGGCCGGCGCTGAAAGCAGATATAATGAGGGAAGGGCTGTAGCTCAGTGGTAGATCATCTGCTTGTTATGAGGAAGGTCTGGGGTTCAATTCTTGGCACGGATGGGAGAAAACCCTGTCCGGGACTGATGAGTCAGTGAGTCAATTTTTGGCAGCTTCCAGTGTCCAAGATGTCTTGGAACTGTGTGAGGCTAGGAGACCCGAACTCAACTGGGCCCACAAGCCTTTCATACAAAAGTCTACTGCTAGATAGCTTTCTTCATTTCAGTTGCCTAATTAAGGTGGGGAAAGTAACCTTCTTGTTGAATAACTGGGAGTCAGAAACCCTTGCCGATCTACCAAAGATAATCCAGAGATCTACCAGTAGATTCCAATCTGCATCCTGCCCCTCACCTGCCTTAAAGGCCTCTGGGTGCTTCCAGCTTGTTGCTGTTTTCAGATGGGATTCAATCACATTCCAACAAATTGCATGTTGTGCAATTGACCGCAACAAACCTGCTTTCCCCAAATATCTGATTTCTGGTAATAAGGAAAGGTAAAGGGACCCCTGATCATTAGGTCCAGTCTTGACCGACTCTGGGGTTGCAGCGCTCATCTTGCTTTATTGGCCGAGGGAGTCGGCGTACAGTTTCCGGGTCATGTGGCCAGCATGACTAAGCTGCTTCTGGCAGAGACTAACCAGAGCAGCGCACGGAAATGCCGTTTACCTTCCCGTCGGAGCGGTACCTGTTTATCTACTTGCACTTTGATGTGCTTTCAAACTGCTAGGTTGGCAGGAGCAGGGACAGAACAACAGGAGCTCACCCCATTATGGGGATTTGAACCACCGACCTTCTGATCGGCAAGTCCTAGGCTCTGTGGTTTAACCCACAGCGCCACCCGCATCCCGGCAATAAGGATAGGGATGGTGAAATGCAGTGGAAAGTTTGGTACAGCCCTCACTTTGACTTCATGATCATCCAAACTTCCCGCAAACAAATCGGAATGAAGGCTCATCAAATAGCCAATGTCGTCAGATTTCCCTGCAAATAAGGACAGGTGCTCGATAAACAGGTTTTTTGCAAGAGCCCTGTCTGTCTGCTGTTGTCTTCTTCAACAGACTCATGGCTAGCTCTCTGGATGTTGTTGTAAGAGGTTACCGAGTCTTTCCTCATCGCTTTATGCCAAGAAGAGATTAACGGGCAACAGCCACCCTTGCTTTAGATCGGATGTCCTGCTTCACTAGGGCAAAAGGTTAATCTGAACCAAGGCTCAGCCCCTGAACTAGTTTGAAGCCTCACCTTAAGTCCCCTGAAATGTCGCTGGAAATCAAGCACAGAGACACAGCCATTCTGCAAAAGGGGCTTTTAGGAAGGAATGCAATGCTGTGCCCACTTATAACTGCTGTGTGGTTTTATTGCGGCTTCCCCTCGCACAGTATATTTTGATGCAAACACCTTGGGAATTGCCTGTTAAACAACAACTCCATCTGCTTGCCTTGCCTGGTGCATTTCTTCACAGCAAGGCCACGCTGTCCATCTTCACTTTGCCAAGTGCCATACACTGTTTGGGGAAGAGCGGAGGCCAAGGCAGCAAGAGAGTTTATGAGTTTACGTCCGAGGTCCAGTTTGAAGTGGAAGCGCCCTCGTTTACAGCTCGCACCCGTAGTCGCAAGCTAACAACTCTAATCAAACTCAATGGGAATGAACTTCCAACTGAACCTGACCAAGGGCTGGGAGATGCAAACTGAATTTATTTGCCACTCTTTAGGAATGAATAAATGTGCCATTGAGGTGGGGGTACCTCCCTACCACCAGCAGCCCTGGTGGTATGCTGCAGACATACACCCCATACATTTAAAGTGCACGACTACCCCTAAGAATCTTGGGAACTGTAGTTTGGGGTAAACTACAGTTCCCAGCATTCTTGGGGGGGGGAGTAAGGTAAAGGTAAAGGGACCCCTGACCATTAGGTCCAGTCATGGACGACTCTGGGGTTGTGGCGCTCATCTCGCTTTATTGGCCGAGGGAGCTGGTGTACAGCTTCCGGGTCATGTGGCCAGCATGACTAAGCCGCTTCTGGCGAACCAGAGCAGCGCACGGAAACGCCATTTACCTTCCTGCCAGAGTGGTACCTATTTATCTACTTGCACTTTGACGTGCTTTCGAACTGCTAGGTTGGGAGGAACAGGGACTGAGCAACGGGAGCTCACCCTGTCGCGGGGATTCGAACTGCTGACCTTCTGATTGGCAAGCCCTAGGCTCTGTAGTTTAATCCACAGTGCCGCAACTACCCCCTAAGAATCTTGGGAATTGTGTAAGGCTGATGTTTAGTCAGAATCTGTTAACCGCCCTGAGACCTTCGGGTATATGGCAGTATGCAAACTAAATAACAAATAATAATAACTGAATAATAATTTATTGCAAACTTGAATCCTACCCTCCGGAGCAGGAGAAAACAAGCTTGCTCCATCTTCTGTGTGAGAGCCCTTGAGATATTTGAAGATGGCTGTCACATCCCCCTCTCAGTCTCCTCCCTTGCTTTAAGTATATGGCCATGTACACAGCTGTGCAGTCATGCAACCACAGTATTTACAAAGCTCTGGCCAGGACAAGTCCTTCGTTCAGTGTTCCCCTCATTATGGCTTTGGCTTCCTCTTCTGAATCTTTCCCCATATCTTCTTGGGACCATCATGCACGGAATTCAGTGCTGTACTTCCAGTGCGGCATTACCAGCAAACAGTCTCCAAATGTCCTTTTTCTTATGCATTCGTGAAGATTTGTGCTTCTGAAGCCATTGGGGTGGTCATATGCGATCCTGCTTTCAATATGGCCTAAACCTGCAAAGGTTTTGGGTGGTGGATATACTGCTTTGTATCCATTTGGTTCATGCCCTCTGGCTTCCTGCGGTAATCCTGCAATTTATTATATCACAAATATTCAGGGTTTTTGTTGTTGTTGTTGTTGCATTGTAGCCCGAGAGTGTCCCTCCAGACGGCCATAATGCAATAACGTTTGCAAACCTTCATAGAACAGCTAATAAAGCAGAATGAAGTGTGGATGGTCACTATAAATGGCTTGGAATCAGTTCGATCCCCTCTTTCTTTTTCCTTTCTCCTCCTGTGAAGAGGCTGCATCTTAATGTTTTAATGTTGTATTTTAATCTTGTTTTTAAATTGTATTTTAATCAACTTGTTTTTATTATTGGTTGTTAGCCGCCCTGAGCCCGGTCTTGGCTGGGGAGGGCGGGGTAAAAATAAAATTATTTATTATTTATTATTTATTATTATTATTATAAATCCACCACAATGCATTACTTCTGCCTCAGTGACATGTTGGGGAATATACCTGCAAACTCCACACTCCAAGCCCATATTTTGGTGCTTGAGGGTAGAAAACCCAGATGACTGAAGCCGGCTGTACTATTAGACAGAGTGAGGCGGCTGCCTCAGGCGACAGATATTGAAGGGCAGGGATCAGACAGAACTGTGTACACCACAAATATACAGGATACCGTGACCAGCAGGGAGGGCCAATGAGGAGTCAGTTGTGGGAGAGGAGGAACCAAAAACGGCTTCCCTGGGGAGTGAGCTTTGCCACCTGTCCCCCGCAAAAAGGAAGGGTGCTGCCAGTTTGTGTGTTGACTAGAAATACAATTAAAACAGCTCCTGCAAATGGTTCCTGACCCAGCTATGGCCGCCTTCCCTCACCGTGTCTTTCTGCCTCAGGTGGTGGAGATGCACATGGAGAAAGTGTCCCGCCGAGAGATCGGGGCCCTTTCTGTTTGCAAGAGATTTCCGCACCAACAGAAAATCATCCCCCCAAGCCACGTGGAGCCCCTGGAGGCGTATTACAGGAAACCGCTGAACTTCAACAGTTTGGACGATATTGGGCACGGGATAAAGGTGAGATCTGGGCATGGCCTCCTTTGCTCCCCTAGCTGTAGTCATCTTCCATGCTGACAAGCCATAAGGTAAAGGGACCCCTAACCATTAGTTCCAGTCATGGATGACTCTGGGGTTGTGGCGCTCATCTCGCTTTATTGGCCGAGGGAGCCGGCGTACAGCTTCCGGGTCATGTGGCCAGCATGACTAAGCCGCTTCTGGCGAACCAGAGCAGTGCATGGAAACACAGTTTACCTTCTGGAGCGGTACCTATTTATCTACTTGTACTTTGACGTGCTTTCAAACTACTGGGTTGGCAGGAGCAGGGACCGAGCAACGAGAGCTCACCCCATCGCAGAGATTCGAACCACCGACCTTCTGATCGGCAAGTCCTAGGCTCTGTGGTTTAACCCACAGCGCCACCCAAAGGGTCCTTATCCAGAGACGAAAAGGAGCACATGCTATTGAATCTTCTGGGGAAATGGTGCTGCTATGGATTTTGTACTGCTATGGAATGTGGGGGGGGGGGGGGGAGAGCCACACCTACTGAATTTCTGCCTGTCATCATAGGAGCACTGGCAGGCTAGATCCTATCTTGACAGAGAGAATATAAATGGCTCCTTTGAGAGGAAGGGCAGGATATAAATTCAACAAACAACCAAATCCTTTTGCATACTTCAGATCATACATCTGATAAAGACAGTTGTTGATGTATTGTTATTACACTTCTATCCTGCCTTTATTCCAGGGAGCTCAAGGTGGTGTATGTGGTTCCACCCGCTCATCATTTTATTCTCACAACAACCCTGTGAGGTGGGCTAGCCTGAGAGGCAGTGACTGGCTCTCCCAGTCAGTGGGAATTGGACCCTGGGTTTCCCAGGTCCCAGACCAACACACAAGCTACCACACCACACTGGCTTTAACACCGTGTGTGTGTGTATTTAGAATAACTAAACACCAGAGTATCTAAACACCTTGAGAATTAAAATAATGAACTACCGAAATCTAGCGCTGGTTCTAAATTGTGGATAGAAACTATCCTAAGCCATTGTCTTGCTTCACATCTTGCTGCCTGCCATAAAGGTAAAAGGAAAGGATCCCTGAACGGTTAAGTCCAGTCAAAGGCGACTATGGGGTTGTTGCGCTCGTCTCGCTTTCAGGCCGAGGGAGCCGGCGCTTGTCCACAGACAGCTTTCTGGGCCATGTGGCCAGCAGGACTAAGCCGCTTCTGGCACAACAGAACACTGTGATGGAAACCAGAGCGCACGGAAATGCCGTTTACCTTCCCGCCGTAGCGGTGCCTATTTATTTAGTTGTACTGGTGTGCTTTCAAACTGCTAGGTTGGCAGGAGCTGGGACAGAGAAATAGGAGCTCACCCTGTCGCGGGGATTCGAACTGCTGACCTTCCGATCGGCAAGCCCAAGAGGCTCAGTGGTTTAGACCACAGTGCTACTCGTGTCCGCATACCAGCCATATAAGTCAGCTGGTATATCCTGAGGCAAAATGTGGAAAAAATATATGCGCCATCACTCCTGTTGATGCAAAAAAAACCTAAAACTAAAAGGGGGGGGGAATGCTGTCGTTCTCTGGACTTCTCATAGAGCCAGGACAACTGCTGATACTTGGAGATGGGCATTCTGGGAGATCACATCGCCACTAGAATTACTGAGCAGCATCAATGGCAGAAGGAAGCAAACAAACAAATTAATGTATCATTAGTTTTATTCATAAGTCTGGCTGTGGTAATAGTTGCTGCACAGTGCGTGGTTTGCTTCGGACTCAAAATGAGAAGGTGATGTGGCCTAACCCAGAAGATTTGATGACTTATCTAGAGACCGAAACTCAGCAACAGACAGCGAGTCTCCAAGCACTTCCTCTGTGGAAAATGTACGTCTTTTGATGAACCACCGAGCGATTGCTTTCTTCCTTTAAAAAAAAAAAAAAAAGATTAGCACTCAGACAGCAATATCTTTAGTAGTCAAAAAACAAAACAAAAAAAGCAACATCCCAAATCTAAAGAAATTTAATCCCAAAAGGTTATAACGAAATTAATGGCAGATAGAATAGTCGCAAGTAACTAGTATCACTTTCAGTGTGACTTAATTAATGTAACTGTACTCACGGCTCATGTGAGTTCTGCATGACGTCGACTTCCTGAACACAAGTTTCTAACCCTCACGATGGCTGAGAAAATATTGAAAAATGTGGTAGAATTGGATATAACTGCTGAGTGACAAAATGTGACTTTTAAGCTCAAAATAAAATATTAATTTTTTTTAAAAGAAAAAATATATATGCAGATGGCAGCTTCTGAAGGAGGAGAAACCGAGTCTTAGAATGGAGTTTCCATTTGCTATTTATTTTAAGGAAGGGGTCCCTTTTTTTATAGAGGAATACAGGTCACATCCACAGCACATATTCAAAGTACTCTTATCCTGCTTGAAGAGCTATGGCTTCATAATAATAATAATAATAATAATAATAATAATAATAATAATACCCTGTCTATCTGGCTGGGTTTTCCCAGCCACTCTGGGTGGCTTCCAACAAAATATTAAAATACAATAGTGCGTCAAACGTTAAAAGTTTCCCTAAACAGAATGCTGGGAACTGTGGAGGGTCTCCTAAAACCCCCCAGCACCCTTAATGAACCGTCTTTCCCAGAATCCTTTGGGGGAAGCCATGACGGTTTCAAGTGGTACGCTACTGCTTTAACCGTATGGTTTGGGGATATGACCCAAATGCCGTATTGCCAAATAAAGGACCTTTCTTTAATTTAAGAAAGGGGATGAGAAAGCACCCACACACTTTCACGTGCCTCAAACACTTCTCTCCACACCACCCCGGAGCAATAATACCATTCTGAATTCAGCCTGCAGCAAACGGAGAAGTCGCAGCTACATAAGGACGCCTGCGAGTTAAATTTAAGCGCTTCTCTCTTCCTTCCCCGCTGGGCGCTCTCTCGTGAAGAGAAAAAGGAGAATTGGGCTGTCAGCTGCGGCCAGCCATCGAGACCCATCTCAACCACAAGGGCCTGAAACTGATGAGGCAAAGATTTCCCGGGCTCTCGGTTCCCACACTGGCGTCTGCTTCCCCAGCGGCGTTCTCTCTGCAGCTGGGGCTGCTGCCACAGCAGGGGCCTTGCGCCACTTTGACTGCTGCCCTTTGTTGGCACGCAGATTTGGCTCAGGGACTGAGGGGCCCCCAAGACGCATGACCCAGTTTCACGAAAAGGTGCGCTCCTGTGGAAGGGAGGCTTTCAAGCTTGGCCTTTTGATGCTAAGTCCGGAAGACTGGAAAGGAAAAGTCCCCCCCCCCCTCTAAAAACAGGTGCAGAAACCCGGCAGAAACATGCGTAATAAACAAAACCTGCCCTTATTCCCTTATGGGGGACACAAGAGCCCTTATAGAGTCCATTGTAGGTTCTCCATCGGTAGGAGAAAATAGCAGAGGCCAACCAGAGAATATTGAGAAGCAAAGCAGCTAGTAAGCCTGATCTTTATTGAACTGTTGCAACAGGGTACTCCCCTCACACGCAGAAAAGGAGGAGGACCCAGAACCCAGGTGTGCCTGCCCTTATATAGACACTTTAAATTCCCTGCACTGGAGCTCAAGACCACCCTTCCATACATCATACATACATCACAGAAAAGGTGGTCTACAACAGAAATTTGAATGTTGTTGTTTTTCCTGTCTGCCAGGTTATCTGATAATGCCTTATCTGATTGCCTTTCCTGGTAGTCTGGCCATTTCTTTGAGATGGTGATTACCCAATTCCTGAGACAATGGGAAGGTTCCCTCACCCCCTCCCTCCTTGCAGGGAAAACATTTGGTCAGCTTGGGAGTCAAAATGGTTCCAGGGCGGTCTTCCTGTGCTGCTCCAGACATGTGGTCCACATATCTATGTATGTGCTTGGTTGGTACATTTTAGGAACATTTATTAAAATATAAGACCTTAACATTTTTATTTCACATGTCAGATGACAGCGGGAGGCGTAAGTAGGCCTGGAGCGTGAGCTTCGGTTAGAGGATGGGGCAAGCAAGGGCTGTAGCTCAGGGGGAGAGCCTCTGCTTCCAAGGTAGAAGGTATCGGGTTCAATCCCCAGCTTCCCCAGTTATGGGTGGGAGCATCCCTGTCCGACAACCTGGAAAGCGACTGCTGGCAGTTGGTGCACAATACTGAGGAGCAGGTGGCACTGTGTTCTAAGCCTCTTGGGCTGCCGATCAGAAGGTCAGCGGTTCTAATCCCTGCGAAGGAGTGAGCTCCCGTTGCTCAGTCCCAGCTTCTGCCAACCTAGCAGTTCGAAAGCATGCCAGTGCAAGTAGATAAATAGGTACCACTGCGGCGGGACGGTAAATGGTGTTTCCATGCACTCTGGTTTCTGTCACAGTGTCCCGTTGCGCCAGAAGCGGTTTAGCCATGCTGGCCACATGACCCGGAAAGCTGTCTGTGGACAAATGCTGGCTCCCTCGGCCTGAAAGCGAGATGAGAGCTACACCCCATAGTCGTCTTTGAGTGGACTTAACTGTCCACGTGTCATTTTCCTTTACCTTTATTGCGGGCAGCAAGATGTGAAGCGAGACAATGGCTTGGGATAGTTTCTTTTTTTAAACAAAAATAAGTTTTTATTAATTTTCCAATATATTTATACATTTTTAACCAAATTATAACAAAACATCTCTTTTGGACTTCCTTCAGCTTCTCTGGCAATCATCCATGTTTATCTCTTAATTACACATTCCCTTTACACATATTGCCATTTGTCTTCCCTCTCCCTTCTATTTCTTTTTGACAATATCTCTCAGTTTTTACAGCGCCTCTCGAAACCCCACTAGCGTTGTGGCTTGGGATAGTTTCTAGCCATGATTTATAACTAGCGTTAGATTTATAACCAGCACAAGTAGATAAATAGGTCCGGCTGTGGCGGGAAGGTAAACAGCGTTTCCGTGCACTCTGGTTTCCATCATGGTGTTTCGTTGCGCCAGAAGCAGCTTAGTCCTGCTGGCCACATGACCCGGAAAGCTGTCTGTGGACAAACACCGGCTCCCTCAGCCTGAAAGCGAGATGAGCGCCGCAACCCTATAGTTGCCTTTGACTGGACTCAACTGTCCAGGGGTCCTTTACTGAGCTAGATGGATCAACGGTTTGACTAAGTATAATTCAACTTCCTATTCAACATCAACAGAGCAAATTCATACACAGGCAGTGAACTGAGGCTGCTTCCACACCTGAGGAACTTTTGCTACAGCGAGAGCACTTTTCGAAATCAGTGGAGAGACGCTTTTAGAACGGACGTAAATCTTTAGCTCTGTTGATTAGAACGTTGCAGCAGCGCTTAAGCATCAGCTGCCAAATTGTTATGCCTTTGCATGCATTGGTAACCTAAAGCGGCCTTGACTACAGTACTGTTATGTGGGACTGTCCTTGTAAGTGCTTCAGAAGCTGCAGCTACCGGCGAAGTCAGTGGCCAGAGGAGAAGGTGACTGACAAAATGAAAAAGCAGCACTGCCTTGAAGAATACTAGTATGGGATTTCTCTCTTTCACACACCTCTTTCCCTTCTGATCTCTCTCTCTTAGGATCATGGCACACAGTTGGCCAAAACAGGGACTCTCTGCCGGCGAGGAAATGCATCATCATCAGGGCAGTCATCTGGGAGCCTTAGGTGAGATTGCAGCAAGTAGAGGCATGAAGTTCTAGTTAGCCTTCTAGCGCAGCCAAGATTTCTTCTCAAATATTGCCCTTCTGAAATATGCTCAGAGTCCTGTAGTGATTTCATGCTCTTTGTTGCAGCTTGTAAAACAGTGATTGAATTGCCCCCCCAGGCATTATTTACACACAATGAGTCCCGTCTGATTGGCTGATTCTGTTTCCCTCCTGGAGCCTGATTGGTCTTTTCCTGCAGGCCAATCAGTTGTTGCATTCTACGATCCTACCAGCCTAATAGGCTGATTAACTTCCTCCTGGAGCCTGATTGGTCTTTTCCTGCAAGCCAATAAGTTGTTGCATTCTAGGATCCTACTTGCCTATTGTTCTAGGATCCAAGCTTAGTACATAACATCTTCGCTATTGCCTTCCTCCCCTTCCCAACACAACTGGGACCGAAACTCTTTCCATTAGGTGTTTTGCAGTCCAGCTGTTTTGGACTACAACTCCCATCAGCCCCAATCAGTCGGCTGGGGCTGATGGGACTTGTAGTCCAAAACATCTGAAGCAGGTTTCCTCGACCTCAGCCCTCTAGATCTTTTTGGCCTACAACTCCCATGATCCCTAACTAGCAGGACCAGTGGTCAGGGATAATGGGAACTGTAGTCTCAAAACATCTGGAGGGCGGAGGGTGAGGAAGCCTGTGCCAGGTTTTGTCTGCAATCCTAACCTGTCTGCTGGCAGAGAAGGAGGTCCACTGATTGGACAACATGCTTCATAAGCAAAAGCAAAGTAGATAAGAGAGGAAGATCAAGATAAACATTCAACTCAAACTTTTTTGGGTTTTTTTAGGAGAAGTCAACGGATTCCAGAGCCAATACGGCCACCAGTTGTCCCAGAGGGCAAACCCTCCTCATCTGCTTCATCTTTGTCATCACTGAGGTACCGTTTGTGGGATTCCCAGCATGGAGACACGGGGTGGGTGGCAAAGCCAAACTCAGGGAGAAAACTGGGGGCTACTTTTCTATGGATAATGAAGATAAGTTCCAGTTCCAAGGGGTCTTTGGCGAGATCTGTTGCCTTTCTACAGTGGTACCTCGGGTTACATACGCTTCAGTTTACAGACGCTTCAGGTTACACACTCCGCTAACCCAGAAATAAACCCAGAAATAGGTTAAGAACTTTGCTTCAGGATAAGAACAGAAATCGGACTCCAGGGGTGCGGCAGCAGCGGGAGACCCCATTAGCTAAAGTGGTGCTTCAGGTTAAGAACAGTTTCAGGTTAAGAACGGACCTCCAGAAGGAATTAAGTACTTAACCCGAGGTACCACTGTATTTTAAACAAACTGTTTCTCTAAAAGCATATAAATTAGCAAATGTTATGCTCTCTCTTTTTTTGGGTGATGCCCAAGTCAGCATTCTAACCCTGGTCAGTGTGTGGCTGTGAACTAGAAGGTTGGTGGTTTGAGCCCACACAGGGATGGATGTGGGCAGGATTCCTGCATTTCAGGGGGTTGGACTAGATGACCCTGGGTGCCCCTTCCATCTCTACAGGTTCTATGAAGTTCAGAGCTGGGAACTTGGAACCTAGCTCCTATTCCAACCTGCTCCTCTCTGCTCAGGGGACGGCAGCTGCAGATTTGGGCTTCTCGCCAGCTCGTTTCCTTCCAAGGCAAGCAAGCTGTCTTATACCTAGCTGCATCACTGCTCCACCGAGCTTAGTATTTATCTACACTGGCTGGTTGCAGCTTTCTAGGTTTTTAAACCGGGAGTCCTGCCTGGGGATTGAACCAGGGACCTTTGGTGTGCAAAGCACGATGCTCTACCGCTCAGCCACGGCTCCAGACAACAGATGGTGAAATGACTTGCATCTTAGCTTTGTTTGGGCTCCACTAAATGATGCTTTTAATCCTGCTCCACAACATAAGGCAACGGAAGCCTGCAGCTGAACCATCTGAGACTGCTGGGATGGGGGTGCCATTTTGAAACACCCCCCATTGCAACATCTACAGTGCAGCAACAAAAGTAAAAATCCACCTGAGCCCAGCAGGGTTAAAGCATCTAGCTCAGCCTCCCCTCTCTAGCGTCAAGAAATGGTCTTTCCTTCTTGTGTCATCAGCTCAGGCTTCTTCTGTGCCGACCCTCCACTAGGAAAGGACCTGGGGCTTCCAGATGTTGTTGGACTACAACTCCCATCAGCTCCAGCCAGCATGGGCAATGATCAGTGATGATGGGAGCTGTAGTCCGACAACATCCACAACGCCAACAGGTTCCCCATCCCTGCCCAGGGGCAGTGTACCTTGCATTTACCTAAATCTTCCTCCTTTGAATGTCACTGCAGCCCCACAGAAGCTATGGAGAAGACTGGTATGATCGCATCTACTGAACCACCTCCACCGCCTGCGCTCTCGCCTTTTCCTCCACCGGTAGATGCAAGTGATGTTCTTCCTCCTCCTCTTCCAGAAGATCTATTGCCACCGCCACCACCTTTTGCAGTCAGCGATGTCACTCCAGGTAAGGCTACCTCCTCCTTTTTCAAAGCCAGAACAAAACTGAACTCATAATTAGCTGAGGTAATTGCATGCCTGGCTTTATGTACCCCACAAGTGCAGGACTGTGGAATTGGCTTCAGAGCCCACTTACCTGAGTACACTTTCAAGGACACCCTGAGTTCAGGCAGAGGCAGTAGATGCCGGGGGAAATGAATAGGGGAGTCCGATTGCATCCCTGTTCTGCTTCCCAGAGTCCTTTAGTTGGTCACGGTGTGACCTGAGATGCTAAGTGTTATGTGTTCAGTGGTCTGTGTTTGCCTGAGCTTGAGCCTGGACTAAGGATTCTGAGCTCCCGATACGATACATGATGTCCAATCAAAGAACATTTCAGGATTTGGGGCTCTGCCATTGGCCCTTGAACTCTTGAGTCGTGATTCGCAGCTTGGAAGTTTAGACAGCCAATCGCGTTGGGAGTGGGAGTGGCCCAGGCTTTCAGGAATGTATATAAGCAGTTGCTTTGCCCCTGTTTCCCAGTTATGTAGTTCAATAAAAGGTTCTTGCCGTTATCGCTATGTCTTACCCCATGGGAACTCACCTGCACTTCACTTCACTAAGCATATTTCTCTGAGTGAGCGTGATGCTGTTTCAATGCACTTCTCTCCTCATTATGGCAAGCAGGCATGGAAGGCCAAGTGCACAGGAACGCATTTTCTTTGTGAAAGAGTCAGTAGTGTGTGTGTGTGTTTCCTTGCAGACCTTGATTTTCCAATGACCCCTCCACCGCTGGACGCCTCTAATTTGGAGCAGCTGGTGCCTCCGCTCCTTCCCCCTCCGCCACCCCCAGAGAAATTGCCATGGGCCCCCGACACCTATCTGGAAAAAGGTACCTTGCTAAAGACAAGAAAACTCCTGGAGTCAGCTACCAGAGCATTTGGTTTGCATTCTGACAATGAGTACTAATCTGCTTGGGGGTCCAAACCACCTGAAACCATCTGCTGTGCACACAGGTGTTTGACTGGCTTTTGATCTAGTCAGCAGTAGGGCTGGGCAATATCTGGTTTTCCACATTATCACCAGCTAAACATTGTGATATACCGATATATCACAATGTCTGAAAAAAGGATGGAACTGTGTAGAGGCATTGGCTGGCATCATGGTTTTTCCTGCAGTGATTCTTTTTGCATAGCACAGACATCATGATTCGCAATATATTGCCAGGTCAAAAACTATGAAACTGATATCCTTATATGGACCGGTTTTTGTTTCGATATATCGCCCAGCCCTGTTCTGCAATGAGGACTATGCAATTCTGCAGGATTCTTTATTTACCTGCATTTTCTCTGCTCTGCACAAATGCTGTGCTTCTTTGCTTACCACTGCAGTGGATTTCTCCTCTTTGCCTATTCAACCTGCATTTCCATTTAGAAAGCCCTGTATTGGGGCCTTCTAAATAGGGGACACGGGTGGCGCTGTGGTCTAAGCCACTGAGCCTAGGGCTTGCCGATCGGAAGGTGGGTGGTTCGAATCCCTGTGACAGGGTGAGCTCCCGTTGCTCTGTGCCAGCTCCTGCCAACCTAGCAGTTCGAAAGCATGGCCAGTGCAAGTAGATAAATAGGTACCGCTTCAGCAGGAAGGTAAACGGACAAACGTTGGCTCCCTTGGCCAGTAAAGCTAGACTTCCGGAATGGATTCCATTTGACTTCCAAGGTACGATTGTACTAACTGGTCCGCTGGGAAGCTCTTGTGCATGAGCCCCATTGAGAAATACCTATCCATCTATCTGATTAGTTTTCTTGTGGAGCTCCTGTTAATTTGCACAGGGCCATGGCAGAACTTCCCAGTGGACTGGCCTTCTACTTTCCTCCCACCATGCTCAACAGCACTAAGCTTCTCCTGTTTATGCCATTCAGTGCATGCCATGGGTGACATGTATCCTATTGACCGGATGATCCCCAAATTGCCACTCCCAGGTTCCCTTCCTTCCGTAAATGCATTTCAGGACTTCTCTCTTTTTTTGCTTTTCATTGCTGACCTCCTTTCCCCCTTCTCTTCCCCTTTGCCTTCAGTGGTGACCCTCTACCCTTATACTCAGCAGCAGGAACAAGAACTCTCGTTCGCAGAGGGGACTCTTATTTACGTGACACGAAGATACTCAGATGGCTGGTGTGAGGGGGTGACAAGTGAAGCAAAGGGATTGTTCCCAGGGAACTATGTGGAGCCTTTGCCATGAAGGAAGCAGAACGGATGCTGGAGATTTTTTTTTTTTTTTTAATGCAGATACTTACAATGTGAGATCTGGTGAACTGTGTACAGAAGATGGACTACTCTGTTCTTGGCCTCGTAGAAGGAAACTTGGGTGGAAGTTGGTGTGTTGGCATATTAACAGCCATATTTCCCTCCCACCCCACTTTGTGCTAGCCAGGCTGAAGTAATATCTAGGAGGGGGGCATTTAAGAATATCAGAGCATCCCCATCACCTCAATTGATTGGAATGCAGAGATGTAGGGTTAAATATCTGCTGTGGTTCCTCTCTCTTCTCCTCCTCTACAAAGTCTGTGCAACAGCTGTGCATGTCTAAGTGTGTGCAATCCTATACACACTTAGGCGGGAGATTGTCCCGTTGAACGCCAAGGGGCCGAGTTCCGATTTGGCACGTACAGGATTGCAACCCGCAGCAGCTGTTTCCGAAGCAACGATTGCCTCATCGTCATCAACACCATCACTTTACACCGTCTCAGTTTTAGTGCAACACAGTGATGCATCCACTCTGCCTGCCCTGAGTATCCCGTGTGTGGATACTCTTACATTTCCATAGCGTCATTGTTATACTGCTGTTATTTTAATTGATTTTAAAGCCAGTTCTGTAATATACGTGCAACGGAAAGGTTGGGCATGGCGGGGGGGATACAGCATAAATGAATGAAAGCTTAGCTCCCTACATTGAGAAAAGCATCTGCAAAGTGCTTTGGAGGAGGCTAGGTATGTTGCGCTGCCCTGCTCCTGCCAGCTGGTGGCGCTCTTTGGATTTCATGGTCTAGACTGGGGTCGGCAAGGTTTACCTTGCCTGGGCTGGTTCACTCCAGTGGAGATCGCTCGGTGGGCTGGATTGCGCGATTTCCAGTGTATGTGTCTACGCAAATGCGATTTCTGGAGCCACGAAAGCAAGTCCCTGCACCGTGCTGTGCTGGTTTAGCGCAGTGCGTGGGGACTCACTGAGTGGGCGGCTTGTGGGCCGGTTAGACGACCCCCGTGGGCCGCTTGTGCTGACCCCTGGTCTAGACTCTAGAGCAGCCTTTCTCAACCTGTGGGTCCCCAGATGTTGAACTACAACTCCCATCACCCCTAGCTAGCAAGGCCAGAGCTCATGGATGATGGGAGTTGTAGTCCATCAACATCTGGGGACCCACAGGTTGAGAACCACTGCTCTAGAGGGCAAGTGGAAGCTACTTGACTAAGCACTCGCAAAAGAAACATTCTCTTCCATTAGTAAACATGGGATTTCTGTCATTCCCATTTGAGGTGTTGGGTGGCTTTTGTGCACCCAAATGTCTGTCAGGGACTGGCTGGATGAGGAAGAATGGCGGAATCTGGATTTTGAACCTGGGCCTGGTGGTGGGACACGGGACACACCTCTGAGGAGGGGACGAGCTGGGAAGTGCTAGAAACAGGGTGCTTGAGGGACAGCGAAGAGGAGTTTTCCAGTTTGGATGTAGGCACCAACAGCGATGACAGAGGGGAGGCGGGCCTTGCAGTTCTCTCTTGGGGCCACTCTGACAGCTTATTTGCTGAAAGCTTTCAACCCCGACCCCACCCTAGAATGAGATGCTTATGGCAGGCATAGGCAAACTCGGCCCTCCAGATGTTTTGGGACTACAATTCCCATCATCCCTGACCACTGGTCCTGTTAGCTATGATGGGAGTTGTAGTCCCAAAACATCTGGAGGGCCAAGTTTGCCTATGCCTGGTTTATTGCATGTTGCCAAGCGAGCGGCGAGCCAGGCAGACACAGAGGGAGTCCATTGGAGCTCGCCGTAGCCAAAGATCACAGCGAGAGGGGCCTGACACAGTGGGCTAGGGAGTGAAGAAGAGCCAGTGTGGTGTAGTGGTTAAGAGCGGTAGTCTCGTAATCTGGGGAACCGGGTTCGTGTCTCCGCTCCTCCACATGCAGCTGCTGGGTGACCTTGGGCCAGTCACACTTCTCTGAAGTCTCTCAGCCCCACTCACCTCACAGAGTGTTTGTTGTGGGGGAGGAAGGGAAAGGAGAATGTTAGCCGCTTTGAGACTCCTTCAGGTAGTGATAAAGCGGGATATCAAATCCAAACTCTTCTTCTTCTTCTACAAGCCCATCCGAACAACTGCTTCATTAATCTCTGTGCTTTCTTTGCTTTCCTTTCCTTAATGAAGAAACTAACTGCACGTTCACCAAGCATATCTCTCTCTCTCTCTCTCTCTCTCTCTGAGACCTGCAAATGACCTGCTCTGCCTGTCAGCTCCCTGACAGAGTCCATGTTGACTGCAGCTCATGGATCATCAGAGCGGTTTGCCCATCACTCTTGACACCCATTAATGCAGAGACAGAAAACCAAGGGCACTGCAGATGTTGGAACTCCAACTCCCATCAGCCCCAGAGTCAGGGGGAGCCAGGCAGAAGCAGTTTGCCCCCTTTCGTCAAAATGACAGTGCGGTCCTGCCCCACCTCAGCCTCCCTTACCTGGGTTGTGTGGTGGAGGCAGTGCGGGTACTTCAGCTTGCCTCGTGGGTAGGCCAGGTTCTGGGGCAAGGATGCTGGGAGATGCAGTTGAGCAACATCGGAAGGCTACCATGTTGTGTAGTCCTAGGCCTTCACAGGAGGAGGGGGAGCTGGTTCTAAGGGTCTGGGCTGTGAAGGGCCTAGCAAATGTGCTTTTCGCATGCGCTGTGGTTAAAAAGGCGTTGTGGACAGGGATGAATATCTGTCGACGTGACGAGACAAAAATATGTATGACTTAACCACCAATGCCATTAAAAGGAAGCTGTGGGCCTGAGAAGGAAGAGAGGAACTGAAGGGCTGGAAATATAGAAGTGGCTTAAGATGCTGGTTAAGGTTATGTGCGCATCAGTGGCTTCAAACACAGTGAGGTTGTTTCTTCCTCCTCCTCCCCATCTCAAGCTATATTTGCACATTGTGTGTACACAGCCGGGGGGGGGGGGTGTCGATGGTCTTCACTAGCTGCACGTTACCTGTTTGTTTTCCCCATGCAACCCCCGCCCCCAAACAACTCTTTATTCATGAATCTTGACGTCTGAGCATGTGCGACGGCAGTCCCAAATGTACACACCTCAGCTTCATGGTGAAGTGGATGCGGCTTATGTTTTCAAATGGAATGTGAACCGGTTTGAGGGGAAATGCCACCACACAGCAGTACAGTGGTGCCTCGCAAGACAAAATTAATTCGTTCTGCAAGTTTTTTCGTCTTGTGAATTTTTTCGCCTTCGAAGCACCACTGTGTATTGACGGTTTCCCATAGGAATGCATTGGCAGTTTTTTAAAAAAGGCGCAAGACGTTTTCGTCTTGCGAAGCAAGCCCATAGGGAAATCCGTCTTGCGAAGCAACTCAGAAAACGAAAAACTCTTTCGTCTTGCGAGTTTTTCGTCTTCCGAGGCATTCGTCTTGCGAGGTACCACTGTATTTCTCAAGAAACTACAGGATACAGGTGACTTGTGTGGCTAACAGCATGTGTACACTAGCAGTGGGAGCACACTGGAGCCAGAGTAAACAGTAATGTGTGCTGGGTTAAGACAGGTGATGTTGGGCTCCAGGTCCCATCAGCTTCAGGCAACGCAGCCAAGGTGGTGAGGACTGCTGGGAGTTGCAGTCCTGGCAAGGATGGTTGGTGGCTGCCTGAGAATGGTTCCATTTTCTCTGGTCTTCAGTTCTTTTGTTCTTGAGGAAGGGAGGGAAGCACATTAAGAGGGAGGTGCACAGTCGAAAAGATGGCTTATAAAACCATGCATCACAAACTAGAAGTGGCTTCACCCCACAGGCCAACAGATACAGTGGTACCTTGGGTCTCAAACTTAATCCATTTTGGAAATCTGTTCAATACCCAAAACCTTTGAAAACCAAGGCATGGCTTCCAATTGGCTGCAGGAGCTTCCTGCCCTCAAGCGGAAGCTGCGTCGGACTTTCGGCTTCTGAAAAACGTTAAAAAACCGGAACGCTTACTTCCAGGGTTTCGACGTTCAGGAGCCAATTTGTTCATCAACTAAGCCGTTTGAGAACCAAGGTTCCACTGTATAGGGAGATTGGTTTAGGACAGAAAGGGCAACTCCCCAGGAGGGAAGGATATCCCCCTCTCCTCAATATGCTTGCCAGGGTCTCAAGTAGAGAGATTCATACATTCAACATTGCAGGACAAAACAAAAAACTAAATTAACAGGCTACAGGGAATTTTGGACACTTGGAAATGTAAGTCACAGAGCATGCAGCTATTGCTGAAGTCTACGCAAGACAAAATAAATCAATATTTGTTTGCTAATTGTTTCTTTCTTTTTTTGCACGCTTACAAAAAGAGTTTCCATGGCTTTTAAGTTCCAACAAGCATTGACAGACCAGTGGAGAAAGGGAGGGAGTTGTTGACAACAAAGCAGGTTTGCAGAGGAAACAGAATTAAGGAGCAGGCGAAGGCGAAGCGAGACAGACTGACAAATGGGTTGGTTGTGCAATCTGCGGTGGATGAGCAGGCGGCAAGCGTAGGGACAGGAACATCTTGCTGTTTTCAGAGAAAGCAGCATGGGAGATGGAAATTTAAGGCTGCAATAGAAATATCATAAATAGAGAAGACTCTGGCAGGTCTTGGGTTGCACTCACAGAAGCGTCTCTCGAAGCAATCTGTTGATGATCATTGCACACAAGGGCAGGACACACAATCCACATAGGACCATATGACCCACGTATGATCTCACGGACCATCACTTATTGTTTACGTTAAGCACACCCTTGGGATTTCTGCGGCAGCGGCATGTATCTCACTTAGAAAGATACAGGCTTTGTTTGGATTAAATGTTTTGCACGGTCCCTTTTTCCAAACTTTGTCCGGTACCTGTTTTCCCCATTGCTAAAGTCTTCGTAGCTATTGATTGAATAGATGTGATTTCTTCCCAGGCATGGGGTTCTCAAGCAATTTTTCCAGGGGTGGAAGAAGCAAGTTCGGTTCTCACCAAAAAAGTAAGACTAGTGGATGTGCATTTTTGCCCCGTATCTCAGGTTCTACAAATGCTAAATACTTGCTCTTTTTAAAAAAATGAAGGCTAGAGAATGGGAGATTATGGTCCATCTGTGGGAGGACCATCCCACACTCTCCATAAATGCTCATGTTCCTAGGGGAGTGCAGTTCTGCAAAGGCATCTGTGGATATTGGAGAGAGAATGCTCAACACCTTTATCAAATTACCATGCCCAGGGTTCCTTGTGGGAAGTCATTAGTGGGTAAAAAAGTAAAGGGACCCCTGACCATTAGGTCCAGTCGTGGCCGACTCTGGGGTTGCGGCGCTCATCTCGCTTATTGGCCGAGGGAGCCGGCACATTAGTGGGTAAGTGGGTACAAAAAACATCATATGGATGTAGCAGAAAGGGCCAGCTTTTTCTTTACAACGATGCATTTGTAGCACGAGACCCAACTCCACATGGATTTTCCACCTTGCCAAACAATCTGTTTCTACTCCGCAACCCCTGCCCCCAATCCACCATTCGTTTGGGAGGACGTGGCTGCTGCAAAGTGACAAATTCAGCATATGGGGAATAGAAAAATCCAGCCTGAATCTGCAAGGGAAAGAGCTGTGCAGGACTGGGGAAATGCCCAAAGGTGAAACCCAGGCCAGCAAGAGACAAAACGTGCAACGGGAGCACAACTTGGGTGCTTACCACGATGATGCACCCTTAGAGAAAAATGGTGCCTCAAATATATCTTTGCTTGTTCTCATTCACCCACTCTGTAACTTAAGTGCACACCGTCCCTGACTGGCTTCTTCTTCCGACCCATTCAGTTCTCAACACGCTGGACTCTTTGCTTGTTTCGCTATTCCCTGCAACCTACAGGCCTCCCGATCCTGTTCGTTCCCCCTTCATTTTAGACACCAGCCTTTTCTGAGCAGCAGGAATACTATACACCTTGAAGAGGCTGTCTTGCCAGGCAAGGAAGGGGAGAGTAGAAAACACCATTCATAGGCTGCTGCTGCAGCAAAAGTGCTTTCCCTTTTTGTTCCCGACGTGCTCGGCCAAAGTCAGGGAGTGGGGATGGAGCTATAGTCCTTCGGTTGTCGTTGGACCACAGCTCCTATCAGCCCCAGCCAGCATTGCAAATGGTCGGGGATTATGGGAGTTGTAGTTCAGCAAATATCTGGAGGCTGTAGGTTCTCCGTCCCTGACCAGGGTGGGTCATCTCAGCCATAAGATGAGCAATGATGCTAGGAATCATCAAGTCCAATCAGAAGATGCAGCTGGGGTAATCTTTCTGGCTCTCCTATTCCTTTCCAGAGACACTAGGTGCCCCCCCAATTTAGATAAACAATTAAAGACAATTCTGACATCCTGTTAGATGGAATATGATCTGGAAATGTAATTTTTTTTTAAGGGTGTTTGTTAAGGGAAGGGGAGAAGAGCTATATTAACACCCGTGAGCAGTCGAAATGCTTTGGTAGCGACAGAATTCCCCCATGCGCTAAGAGCACTACTGAGAACCAGCCCGAGCGAAACGAGATGCGTGGGTTTAGCAAATGCAAAAGTATTTTGCTTTTGCTTTCCAAAAAGGCAATCAAAAATATTTAAAGTGGCCTGTCACCCACCCACCCTTCCTTCAATGGATTTCCTAACTGCATAGTGAGCCCTTATCTCTAGGCTGAAGGAAGGGGAGACCCAGAGACAAGAGATTTTGAGGTGGAGAAAGCCCAGAGAGAGCGAGAGAGAGAGCCTTAAGCCAAGCGTGAGAGAGCCGTGATGCTATAATCGTTCAGATCTTTCCAAACGAGAGCAGCTGTTTCCTCCCACCAAAGGTCTCCCCCGCCCTCAACATTTCTTCTTGAGAACTTCTTGAAGGTAACAAGAAATCTCTACGGCAGAGTCCCAGGGGACGACTGTGGCCTGGTAAGTCCCAGGCTGGCTTTTCCCAGTCTCCTGGATGAGCTGGTGCATGGGGTAGCCTTTCCTAGGGAAGGCGACATCGCTCGACTTCAGCGCGGTGGAAGGGCAGAAGTCATTGGCTCCGTCCCCTACATAGAAGACACGGTCGAATCTGGCCCCTTCCTGTGCCCTCTCTGCCAGGTACTCTGTCAGGATCTTGTGCTTACACATGTTGGCTGGGCAACGCTTGCAGTTGTGCGAATGGTAAGGGCCCAAGGTGAAGTAGCCTCTCTTGTCAAAGCTTGAGGGGTTGCTGAAGATCTTACGGAAGAGGGGATAGGCCCCGGCCGCCTTCAAGGCACACTCGATGCCAAACATGTTGGCGTCGGAGATGAGGATGATCTCAAAGTGGTCCTGCTGCTTGGAGAGGAGCTGGAAGAGGTCGGCCATGCCGGGGGAGAGCGGGATCCTTTCGTAGGCCGCTTTGAAGTCGGCCATCTTGACCCCTTGGTCGCACATGTACTGCAGGACCCGCTGCATGTACTCGTTGTAAAAACCCTCGCGGTATGTGCTGCGGATCGACTCTGGGAGCTGCTTCCCCGGAGCGGCCTGGAGGATGGACTCGTCGCTGTTTTCGTTCACGATGGTCTCGTCGAAGTCGAAGATGAGGAGGTATTTCTGGCCCTGCGTTACGGCCATAGCCCTATCCTGCAGCAAGAACAGAGGCGAGATCCATTACGCGGAGTCCTGTTTGGGTGTGGCTTTCATTCGTTATAGCAAACGGACACAGTAGTACGTTCAAAGCACCTCCATGAAAGGAGAATCCACCACCTGAGGGGGTGTGTTCTACTCAATGTTAGAAACTCAGATATGTAATCTAGGTGCCAAATGGCTCCTTACACCAAGGTTGCAGTCGCCAAAACAGAAAGTCTGGTTGCCATTTTGGGGCAATATGGCTCTAAAATCTTTATTTTTCAAAGGATGGGCTGACTGTGACTAATTATCAGTTAAACCTCTGGCTAGTTCAGATGACAACCTTGAGCTAGGTTAAGAACTTGGAGAATTTACAAGAAGAAAAGTCACCGGATTACAGGGACAGTCTAAAACATAGATTGGCCTATTCTCACCTCTTTTCCTTAATGGTGACTGCTCTTGCTCAGGCTGCACAGAAAAAGCATTTTGGTTCCTGAAATTCATGTTGATTGTGCGATATAACTGATTGCATTCTATGGGATGGGGTATTAAGTGTGTGAAAACAGTCTAGAACCAATGATCCCCAGAGGGTGGAGATGTCAGGTGCTATCCTGGTGCCCGGGCGTCTACACTTGGTCGCAAGTGCTCAAAATCCAGGTGCAAAATGCGCCTGGCTCCTAGCTAATTTCGAACACTGGTTCCACTGAGTCTTAATTACCCAGCGGCAACCCCTAGCCATGGGCAGGGTTTTTAAAATCTCCCCTGCCTTGTACATTCAATGTCTCCGACTACCAGTAAGTTGCCTTTCATTTCCCAATGGAAACTCCGGTATGGAAAAAGCCTAAAAATTTGAGCGGGGAAGAAAACAGGTCTGCCGAGTCAGCTACTTAGACAAAATCGCTACAGCCCGGTTGCCTCTTTGAGCATATCTTTTCAGCCATAATCTTTTCCCTCATGTTATCTTCAACTCTGACCGTTAAGAGGCTTAGCCTGCAAGTAAAGGGGATCAGAGGTTTGCGTCCATCTTAATCCAGGCCGCGCTCCTTAGCCAGCAAGATGATTACTTGCCCTTGAAACCTGCATGCCAGTGCCCCAAAAGGACAACCGATGTGAGGCTGGGAAACTGGAGAATGAATACACTTGAGGTGGGTGGAAAGATGGCTTTAATCTGTGTGGGGATCTTTGTGTTGCGTGAGGATCTGTGTAAGGCAGCTCGATACTGGATTTTCTGGAATTCAGGAGGAGTTATCACCATCTGGATTTTCACTGAGTTTTTAGAACTGAGTGAAAATCAAAGAAATGACGATGGTAGGGTTTTAGTCCCCACAGAGCTTTGAAACCCCACAGAGCAAATCCTTTCTGATGTCAAGGTGGTGAAGCCTCTGAGCCCCACCTGACTGGCTGCCCCCCTCCCACACCATCTCTCCAGCCTCGCTTCTCCTACCTCATGGACTTACCTGCACGCTTTGCTCTGCCATCACACTACTTTATATAGATCCTGCCCGCCAATCAGAAATGAGGAATGCCAGCCAATGAAGAGACGGAGGCGTGGCCTAGAGGTTGCGGGCGGTAGAGGCAAAGTGGTTAAGCTAACAGACAGAGGCATCTTCAGCCAGAGTCGGACCAAGGCGTTTTCGCCGCTGAAGTCCAAGCTACCCCCCCTCCACACACACACAAACACACACACATCTCCACAGGCCCTGCTGCTACCAGGGCCAACCCTGGAGAAAGGAGCTCGCTTCGCCCTGCCTTCCAGCGACGGAGGCACAGTTTGGGTTGCGGCCCTCCGAGCAATCCAGGCTGTTGAGATCCTGGTTCCCTGCAGCAGATGCAGCCCATTTCCGGAGATTCGTGCTCACCTTAAGAAAGCATTGCAGCCCGACACTTTCGAAGCACCTTCTCATCTTCAGTTCCTTAGTAGCCAACACGCTGCATCAACCGGGGTTATCTCTCTCTCTGCCTCTCTCTCTTTCTCTCCACAGAAAGGTCTCTTGGCTGCCAGAGAAACCACACACTGCCATTTTTGCGAGGGCCCACACTGAAACACGCCTGTCCCCTTATTTCTCGCGAATAAGCTCCAGTTATTTCTTTAAAAGACAGCCTTGCTTTCGACATCTCTGTTTCAGTCCAATCAATCAATAAGGCTCCATGCACATCACACATGGAAAGCACATGGCTTCCTCGGAATAATTCTGGGAACTGTAGTCCCCCCCCCCCGATATAGCACCTTTAACAAACCGCAGTTCCCAGGATTCTTGGTGGGGGAGTCATGTGACTGCATGTACGTGCCATAAATCTGGTGCAAATTGAAGCGCATGGGAGCTCAGGATGCAGAGAAGGTCTGGCTTCTCCATCACTGAGAGATCCTGGAGAAAGTCTGCCGTTTGTGGATCTCTTTAGAAAAGTGGCGCCCTTAGAATTGTAGAATCATAGAGTTGGAAGAGACCACAAGGGCCATCGAGTCCAACCCCCTGCCAAGCAGAAAACACCATCAGAGCACTCCTGACATATGGTTGTCAAGCCTCTGCTTAAAGGCCTCCAAAGAAGGAGACTCCACCACACTCCTTGGCAGCAAATTCCACTGCCGAACAGCTCTTACTGTCAGGAAGTTCTTCCTAATGTTTAGGTGGAATCTTCTTTCTTGTAGTTTGGATCCATTGCTCCGGGTCCGCTTCTCTGGAGCAGCAGAAAACAACCTTTCTCCCTCCTCTATGTGACATCCTTTTATATATTTGAACATGGCTATCATATCACCCCTTAACCTCCTCTTCTCCAGGCTAAACATGCCCAGCTCCCTTAGCCGTTCCTCATAAGGCATCGTTTCCAGGCCTTTGACCATTTTGGTTGCCCTCCTCTGGACACGTTCCAGTTTGTCAGTGTCCTTCTTGCGCCTGGCAAAGCCATTTTGGAAGAGAGGAAGTGACTTCTTTCAAGGTAAGGAAGTAGTGGTCCACCCTCAACTCTTTCTCCCACAATGCAAAACACTTCCCACTCCATACTGGTTCCTGGTAGCCAGCAGAGACGACAGCAAGGGCATTTTTTATTTTTATTTTGCAGTCCCAGGACCGCACTCCCGTCGGGGGTGGGCCACCTTTGGGATACAGGGTGCAGCGATTGATGAAGTTGCTAGCTCTCTGTACTAGGATACATTAAAAACATGAAGAAGCCAGAGGGGTCTCTACACCCACCCAACCCTCTTACAGTGGTACCTCAGGTTAAGAACTTAATTCGTTCTGGATGTCCATTCTTAACCTGAAACTGTTCTTAACTTGAGGTACCAATTTAGCTAATGGGGCCTCCCGCTGCTGCTGTGCGATTTCTGTTCTCATCCGAGGTACTATTTCTGGGTTAGTGGAGTCTGTAACCTGAAGCGTCTATAACCCGAGGTACCACTGTACTGGCTTTGGCTACACAAATCAATAATATTCATTTTCAAAACAATAGTCATTCACAGCTCTCTACACCCGTCAATCAAGGTATCATCATAGGATACATCCCGGCTAGGCAATGGCACTCAGGGAGGACATGGAATAAGGCCTAGAATCATAGAATTGTAGAGTTGGAAGGGATCACCAGTGGTCATCTAGTCCAACCCCTGCAATTCAGGAATCCCAGCTAAATCATCCATGACAGATGGCCATCCAACCTCTGCTTAAGAAACCTCCGCTGCCGAGCGGCTCTTACCGTCAGGAAGTTCTTCCCGAGGTTCAGTCGGAAATCGGAATCTCCTTTTTTGCACATTGAAGGCATTGGGTTCGAGTCCTACCCTCCAGAGCAGCCTCACATCACATTGTAGCCTCACATAATATATTGCCTCACCATCACATGGGGCAGCTAAGATTCTATATAAACCTGCATGGGCTGCTGGTTTGTTTCAGCCATGAACTCTTGCTTAAGAGATGGGCGCAATTGGCAGAAGAGAAAAGCGTCATCTTCTTTCGCTCCGCTGCCACCGTGTGGCCAGAAAAGGTAAAAGAGCGAAATTCTAAGAAAATGCTTGATAACTCATGGAACGTAACCTGCAGTTTGATCCACTGAGAGCACTCAAGCATACGGTACTTATAAAAATAGCAGAGAGGCAGATGTACAGAACAACAGTTTTAATGCTGGTTATTGTCAGTCTGTCCCCTGCAAAGCTGCCTGCCTGTTTTCATTGTGTTCTTTTTTTAAAAAAGCCCTACATGACCATTTATTCATTTAAATATTCTTTTTTAAAAAGAAAACAAACAAGGAAAGTAAATTTTAAGTGTCATAAAATTGCCCTGGGGTGGTGAGCGGGTTTGTGATGTCTCATGGACCAGCCAATCAGTGCTGCCCACAGCCAAATTCTGCTGCAAAGTGGAGGGACTGGTTTCCCTGGTACACAGATGGCAGCCCTTGTGCTTCGGAACTCCCTGCCACTTGATACCAGGCTCTATTAGACGCCTGCTGAAAAATTGCCTTTGCCGGTGGGCCTATCCAGAAATGGGATTCGGTTACATCTGTTTTTAAACCGCTTTAAATGTTTGAAAGTTTTTAGGTGTTTCCCTTTTTTACAATAGGTCGTGTTTTCTCTTCATTGTATTTTTTTAAAATCACAGGTGCTTTGGGGGCTCCTAGGAAAGGGCAGAATGCTAATTTAATAAACAATACTGAGGACGCCAGATTTGTGCAAGAAAAACTGAAGTGGATGATTAATTTTTTAATCCTCAAATTCATATGCTATTAACTCATCAAGCAGATTAACAGATATGTTGTGCCCAATCTGTAGTCTGGAGCAGACCTGAAACTGACTCTGCTCTCATCTGAAATAAATAAATAGTAATAATATTTTGGGTGGCTCACAAAAGAATATTAAAAACATGATGAAACATCAAACGTTAAAAACTTCTCTAAACAGGGCTGCGCTGCCTACAGATGTCTTCTAAAAGTCAGATAGTTGTTTATTTCCTTGACATCTGATGGGAGGCTGTTCCACAGGGTGGGTGCCACTACTGAGAAGGCCCTCTGCCTGTTACCCTGTAACCTCAATTCTCGGTGTCTGAGGGACACTGAGGCCCTTGGAGCTGGACCTCAGCGTCCTGGCTGAACGATGGGGAAGGAGACGCTCCTTCAGGTAAAGACTTGCAACAGGTAGTCCGGAGAGGTTAAAGGCTTTGCTGGTTACTGCAATGTAAACTTATTCTCCGGCAGAGTCTATGAAGCAATGCCTGTTTGGAGTGAGGAGGGCTGAATTCTATGAATGAATGAATGAATGAATGAATGAATGTATGAAGGGGATCCATCTGTCCCCAGTTCCCTGCTTTTCTGCCACATCCCTCAAAGCTACGGTTCAAAACCCCAAACACACAGAAGCCTCTGAAAAATCGCTAGCTTAAATCCCACTGCTGGGACACACAGACGGCGAATCTCTGCTCCAGCAGATGGCAAAGTCCTAGCGCTGCTCTGGGCCGGAGAGCACTTTCCTTTTCACAGGATGTTCCCTGTCCTAGGCTGCCCCCGGCTTGGCAAGCGCGGTGCGGAACATGTGGGATGTGCCGAGTCAGCAGTGCCACATGCTACCAATTAAGCACAGCGAGACGTGGCACCTCTCAAGCAATGGTTCATGACTTGTGTTTTGTTTTTAAAATTTATTTTTGTGGGCAACCTAAGCTGGTCAGATTCTTGGGACTGGGCTATGCCACAGGCAGGCAGCCGTCTGTGTGTAGATCCATTTATACCTTGCTGCAAAGAGAAGGCAGAATTCAGAGAACTAGCAAATGGCCTGATGCGGGACATCTTTGGGTGTGGTGCCCATATTGCACAGCCCCATAGGATGCCAGTAAGGCAGGCATGTCCAAAAGTACGTTTCGGGGCCCAATCCGTGGCAGTTTATGTCCTTGGGTAAAATTGTTAAAAAGCTCAACCACTTCAATCCTAAAAAATGCTCAAGAACTTTGGGGTAAACTTCAATCCTAAAAGGGACATGGATGGCGCTGTGGTCTAAACCACTGAGCCTCTTGGCCTTGCCGATCAGAAGGTCGGCGGTTCGAATCCCTGTGACGGGGCGAGCTCCCGTTACTTGGTCCCAACTCCTGCCAACCTAGCAGTTTGAAAGCATGCCAGTGCAAGTAGATAAATAGGTACCGCTCTAGCGGGAAGGTAAACAGCGTTTCCGTGTGCCTCTCTGATTTGCCAGAAGCGGCTTTGTTATGCTGGTCACATGACCTGCAAGCTGTCTGCGGACAAATGCCTGCTCCCTCAGCCTATAGAGCAAGATGAGCGTGCAACCCCAGAGTCGTCGGCGACTGGACCTAACGGTCAGGGATACCTTTACTGAGCTAGATGACAGTATATGTCCTGGGGTAAAATTGAAAAAAAGTCAACAACTTCAATCCTAAAAAAAGCCCCACAACTTTAGTCGGCCCTCACTTCATCAAATCTGGCCCTTTTTGAATAAGTTTGGGCACCCCTGCAGTAAGGGAAGGTGGACCACTGTTAATGCTGTTCTCGCCCACCTCCAAGTGCCGTGCTTCTGAATAGCAGTCATTTGCTTATACAGTGGTACCTTGGGTTACATATGCTTCAGGTTACAGACTCTGCTAACCCAGAAATAGTTCTTCAGGTTAAGAACTTTGCTTCAGGATAAGAACAGAAATCGTGCTCCGGCGGCGCAGCAGCAGCAGGAGGGAGGCCCCATTAGCTAAAGTGGTGCTTCAGGTTAAGAACAGTTTCAGGTTAAGAACGGACTTCCGGAACGAATTAAGTACTTAACCCGAGGTACCACTGTATGAAATAAAAATTTAAAGGGGTGCATTTGAGGATAACATTGCACGATTATCCAACCCGACCCAAAGCCCTGTTGGTTAAAGCATGGTGCTGGTAACACCAAGGCTGCAGGTCCGATTCTCATATGGGACAGCTGCATATTCCTGCATTGCACAGACTTGGACTCGATGATCCTCAGGTCTCAACAATTCTATGATTCTATAATAGGCTTCCTCAACCTCGGCCCTGTAGTTTTGGGACTACAATTCCCATCATCCCTGACCACTGGCCCGGCTAGCTAGGGATCATGGGAGTTGTAGGCCAAAACCATCTGGAAGGCTGAGATTGAGGAAGCCTGTTCTGTAACACCCTCATGAACTGCACTGGGGCACTTTTGTGGAGGAATGAGCAGGACAATCAGGATCTACTAGCAGATTTCTGCGCAGTTTGCAGTTGATTGATGGGGATATCTGACTCCTTGTTGTTCAGCCATAGCTATGACAACATTACTCTTCCCCCCTCCATCAAACGAATCGCAATGGGGGCGTGGGAGTGGAGGCAGCTGACAGTTTCTAGGAACAGATTTGGGTAAACTCAGGTCACAGTTGCCACACTCAAATCGCTGTGTTCAGCAGATTCTCAGTAGCACTATTCTTTCATTCTAAAAGTGTACACCTTTTGCAAGTGGGTAGATCTCTGGGTTCTAGTCACAACCAAAGTACAGTGGTACCTCGGGTTAAGAACTTAATTTGTTCCAGAGGTCCGTTCTTAACCTGAAACTGTTCTTAACCTGAGGTACTTTAGCTAATGGGGCCTCCCGCTGCTGCCGCGCGATTTCTGTTCTCATCCTGACGCAAAGTTCTTAACCCGAGGTACTATTTCTGGGTTAGCGGAGTCTGTAACCTGAAGCATCTGTAACCTGAAGCATTTGTAACCCGAGGTACCACTATAGATCCTGCAAGCTTGTATGCCTGGGAAATTAACGCCGCTAAATTTAAGTCACAGTACGATCCACCTTGTTTTAAAGAAGCACCTACCGTATCCCTCTCCAAAAGGCTGAAAGGGCACACAACCACAAGCCTCCGATGAATGAGGCAAGCGCAGGGGAAATCTCAGAAACCACCCCAGTCCAGAAAACACAATCCTCTCCCTGACTAATAGAATAAAGGGGAGGCATGGGGGAAGAGAAGCAGGTGACTGAGAAGTAAAACAAAAACGGGGCTTCCCCTCAGGTACCTGAACATTTTAGTTCCACGGAAGGCGAGGGTTGGACACAGCTTCTCACAGGCAAACCCAACACCATCAACGCTGTACCACCACTCTGACGCTCTGCCTGCAGAGACCTTTTCCCATCCCTGCACCTGCAAGGCTTGTCATACGACAAAACAGGACCAGTCACGTTCTTGGAGCATCAAAAGCACAGTTAAAAAGCAGGCAAACATGCCGCATCCTTGCTAAGGCAGGTCAGCTTGCTCCAGTGTGGTGTGGTGGTTAAGAGCGGTAGACTCGTAATCTGGTGAACCGGGTTTGCGTCTCCACTCCTCCATCTGCAGCTGCTGGGTGACCATGGGCTAGTCACACTTCTCTGAAGTCTCTCAGCCCCACTCACCTCACAGAGTGTTTGTTGTGGGGGAGGAAGGGAAAGGAGAATGTGAGCCGCTTTGAGACTCCTTCGGGTAGTGATAAAGCGGGATATCAAATCCAAACTCTTCTTCTTCTTCTTCTTCTTCTTCTTCTTCTTCTT
This sequence comes from Podarcis tiliguerta, assembly GCF_965153285.1. Classification (NCBI taxonomy): domain Eukaryota; kingdom Metazoa; phylum Chordata; class Lepidosauria; order Squamata; family Lacertidae; genus Podarcis; species Podarcis tiliguerta. Next base: position 20,347,762 of record NC_139546.1, on the reverse strand, counting down.
CTTCTTCTTCTTCTTCTTCTTCTTCTTCTTCTTCCCTTTGCCTATTCCAGCAAGTCTGAATCTGGTTGGTCCAAGTAAAGAGATAAAGGAGCCTAGCAACTACAGGAATCCTTGTCCTGCAAATGATTACAGAGAATCTGGTTTGCAGATTTCTGGGGATGCAGATTCGAGACAGCTTCTGATTTCATGCCACCGCCCAATATTTCATTTCTAACTTGCACGCATTTCGTTTTATGGATGTGCCTCGGGCATTTGTGAAAGGCCTCATTTCACGATGCAACCAGCGTTGGAAACTCATATTTGTCTAATTGCGAAGTGGCATCTTAAGCCTAAATTACGGTCACTGCAACGGAATGTCTAGGTGCCTTTTTGGGGATCAGATTATTATTATTTATTTTATTTATATCTTTATTTTCATTTCTGTACCGCTTTGTACTTTGAAGAAAAACATCTCAAAGCGGTTTACAACACATTAAAAACTAAATGCAGGAAACTCCCCGTTTGCACAGAGGTTGCATTCTTGGGTCATTGCGCTGTGTGGCCCCAGGATTCTGCGCCAAAAGCATTCTTGCGGCTCACTTGGTCTAAGAGGTTGTACCGCCCTGATCTACCAGCCGGTGTAGTGAGGATTGCAACAAAAGTAGGCCAAGTGTATGGCACACTATGTTCCCTGCCAACACACCCAAAAGGCAAGTAAAACCAATCACACTCCCAACTCTGTAGATGCAGGAAGTTTGGGCAGAGGGTGTGCGATGCTCCCATGGTCTTAGAGCAAAGGCTACGGCAGAGGCAGCACTTGGACACAGGTCTCCCATGACCCAGACCGAAAGCTGCAATTGCTCCGTCTTCCTTTGGACTTGCAAGGGTGAAATCTGAACTTTCCAGCCAGGGCAAAGGCAGCTCAGGGACAGCCTCTTCCCTAAAGCAGCCTTCCTTCCTTGGGATTCCTCCACACGCCTCTGCACCGAGGTCTTATTGATTTGCAGAAGGGCCATTCGGTGTGCAAATAACACAAGAGTGCCTCTCCTTGGGCAATGCCGCCAAAAGCACTCAGAACATTTCAAAATACCTTCCTCTCCAAAGAGGCATTTGCGGCCGCTCTACCTCTGTAGCTGGCGAAAGGCTGGAGAGGAATACAATGTCTGCGTCCCTGCTTAACCTCCCTGCTGAGAAACTCCAAGCGCAGCCTAAACATCGGAGAACTGTTCTCTGGAGCACAGCTGAGTCATGCTAATATTTGGCACATCCAGCAGCAGCAGCACTGGGGCTGGGGGAAGGGAGATAAGAGATCACAACAGAGTTTTCCAGAGAATGAATCAACGATTCCCTGGGCATGGGAAGGGAAGGGGGGATATCTAAACACAAGCCAGGACAAATACTCTGTTCCAATTCTCAGCTAGCCTGGGGCAGCGATGGGGAACCTCTGCCCCCGCCCCCAACTCATACCCTTCAACATTAATCTGATGAAAATAGGGGTGCCCTATTCCTTATTTAGGGACGCGGGTGGCGCTGTGGTCTAAACCACAGAGCCTAGGGCTTGCTGATCAGAAGGTTGGCGGTTCAAATCCCTGCGACGGGGTGAGCTTCCGTTGCTCGGTCCCTGCTCCTGCCAACCTAGCAGTTCGAAAGCACACCAAAGTGCAAGTAGATAAATAGGTACCACTCTGGCGGGAAGGTAAACGGCGTTTCCGTGTGCTGCTCTGGTTTCGCCAGAAGCGGCTTAGTCATGCTGGCCACATGACCCGGAAAAACTGTCTGCGGACAAACGTCGGCTCCCTTGGCCTGTAAAGCGAGATGAGCGCCGCAACCCCAGAAACGATTGTGACTGGACTTAACTGTCAGGGGTCCTTTACCTTTTTATTCCTTATTTATTAGCCCACCCATCTGACTGGGTTTCCCCAGTCACTCTGGTCAGCTTCCAACATATATACAAACACAAGAAAACATTTAAAAACACCCCCGCGCAGGGCTGCCTTCAGATGTCTTCTAAAGGTTCTATAGTCACTTATCACCTTGGCTCGGGTGTGTGTGTGTGTGTGTGTGTGTGTGTGTGTGTCGCTTAACTCCATACCCTCCAGTGAAAATAGGGACTTAACGTTCTACCATACCCTCCAGCAATTCCCCAATGAAAACAGGGACGTCCTAAGGAAAAGCGGGACATTCCGGGGTCAAGTCGACAACAACAACAATACAATTTTATTATTTATACCCCGCCCATCTGGCTAGGTTTCCCCAGCTACTCCGGGTGGCTTACAGAATATATATTCAGAATATTAACGGGACGGCTCCTGTAAATCCAGGACTGTCCCTGGAAAACAGGGACGCTTGGAGGGTGTGCTGACTCCAGTTCCCATCAGCCCCAGCCAGTATGGCCAAGGGTTGGCAGCTCAACAACATCTCCATCCCTGTCCTTGGGGACCGCAGAGCCGGTAGAGGGAAGCAGGTGCTGGCCTTTGCCAATCAGAGCAGAGGTGGGGAACCCCAGGCCAAATGTGGGGCTCCCCCAAGGCCTCCGTGTGGCCCTCAGAACTCTCCCAAGGTCTCACCCCTCACCAGCCCTGCTCCTGAAGCCAAGCCCTTTTTTGTTTGCCTTGTGCGCGTCCTCGACGGAGGATAATGATGCCTCTGTCGTGGGTGGAGGATAAAGAGGGCACGGCGAGGGTGTGGAAACCAGCCGCGACATACATGTACTTTTATTGGTCTGCCCATTTTTTCCAGCGGCCCAGCAGGGAATGCAGCCTGTGGTCAGAAAACAATGCTTCCCCACCCCTGGGTTAGAAAGAGCCAAGGCTGCTGGGTCGCTCCCACCCAAGCAAAGCGTCCAGGGAGTTTAAGAGCAGCCTGGCTCCAACCAGGTGCCAACCGTCTGTTTTACAGCTCGCACCTTTGCTCTTGACATTGTCAGACTGATCTCCCTCCACCTTTGGCCTCCACTTCTCCTCTTCCCTTTATTGCTCATCTATTTAAGTTTGTAGATCTCAGGGCAGAGGCCTGCTTCTCACTTTATTATTATTATTGTGACTGATGTGAGCAGTGTGGTCTAGTGGTTATAGAGAGTTGGATCAGGGTCTGGGGAAGAGAAGGGCTCAAATCCCCACTCAGCGATTAAGCTCAACTAGGTTGATATTGGGGCCAGTCACTCACTTTCTGCCTAAATCTACCTTGCAGGATTGTTGTTGTTGTGAGGACAAAATGGGGAGGAGGAGAAATGCGCATGCCACCTCAAGCTCCTTGGAGGAGAGGTGAGATATAAATGCAATATATTAAGTAAACTTGGGGAAACAGTCAAAATAAATAAAAAATGTCCAGTAGCACCTTAGAGACCAACTAAATTTGTTTTGGGTATAAGCTTTTGAAAGCTTATACAGTGGTACCTCGGGTTACATACGCTTCAAGTTACATATGCTACAGGTTACATACGCTTCAGGTTACAGACTCCGCTCACCCAGAAATAGTGCTTCAGGTTAAGAACTTTGCTTCAGGATGAGAACAGAAATCGTGCTTTGGTGGTGTGGCGGCAGCAAGAGGCCCCATTAGCTAAAGTGGTGCTTCAAGTTAAGAACAGTTTCCGGTTAAGAACGGACCTCCGGAACGAATTAAGTACTTAACCCGAGGTACCATTGTACCCAGAACAAACTTAGTTGGTCTCTAAGGTGCTACTGGACAATTTTTTATTTATTTCGACTGCGTCAGACCAACACGGCTACCTACCTGAATTTGGGAAACAGTATTTGTCTGAAACGTGGAATGTACGTATTTTTATATATGAAATAAAGTAATCAGTCATGGCTATATAAGGAACCTCTGTGCTCAGCTGCGGAATAAAACAAAAAGCAAATCTGGCAATCTTAGTGATTGTCATCTCTCTTCCAAAAACTGGTCAGAGCTTAATAAGTCTTCCTTGTTTTCTTTCAAGCCATTCATGATGTGCGCAACCCCCCCCCCCCGCATGACGATAGCTCTGCTACCAAAATATGTGAGCAGGAGATTAGCTCTATGTGGGGCTACCTTTGAAGGTGACTCGGAAACTGCAATTAATCCAGAATGCGGCAGCTAGACTGGTGATTGGGAGTGGCCGCCGAGACCATATAACACCGGTCTTGAAAGACCTACATTGGCTCCCAGTACGTTTCCGAGCACAATTCAAAGTGTTGGTGCTGATCTTTAAAGCCCTAAATGGCCTCAGCCCAGTATACCTGAAGGAGCATCTCCACCCCTCCCCATCGTTCTGCCTTCTGGCGGTTTCCTCGCTGCGAGAAGTGAGGTTACAGGGAACCAGGCAGAGGGCCTTCTTGGTAGTGGCACCTGCCCTGTGGAACGCCGTCCCAGCAGAAGTCAAGGCAATAAACAACTATTTTACTTTTAAAAGACAACTTTAGGGAAGTTTTTAATGTCTGATGCTCTATTGTTTTTATTATTTGGTTGGGAGCTGCCCAGAGTGGGAGGGGTATAAAATAATAATAATAATAATAATAATAATAATAATAATAATAATAATAATGTACAACAGCGATGGCTAAGTTAGGTCAGATAGGACCAGATAATCCACAGGGTCCCTTCCAACTCTTTGACCTGCACGGAGACGAGACACAATGTTTATCCTCAGCAACTGTTACTCGGTGACATACCATCCCTGAACAAGGGGGTTTGTATGAATGGCTGTCCCCCAATATAAAAACATTCCCTCCGTGCAGAAAACGAGCATTTCAGGACTCCCAGACTTCCTCTCTGCCATGCTAGCTTCCTATCCGGAGGGAATACTTGCGTACGGCGGAGTATCCATCCAATTCGTGCCAGAAATGGTCAGAAAACTGCCCTTGGTCGTACCAGAGTAATGACACACCGAAAACTGGCCCGATAGCTAAATGTCTTTTCTTTCTGCACAGCCCCTCTCTGCGTATAAAGCAACTTACAATCGTTGCCCAATTTATCGTTCTCAACAACCCTGTGAGGTAGGACAAAAAAGGCAATCACTTCTGCACCGTGTCACCTGCAATCCTCAACCGGGGTTTGCCACGTCCATCCAGTTACAACAAAAAAATTCAGGCATTCCTCCATGTTAAGGAGAACTGCCCTGAGCTTTGGAGAGGCTTTATTTTAAATGGAATGCCTTTAATTTAGAGGAGAGGCATTTAGGTAGATTCTAAATTTAGCCTTCTCTGTTTTTCTTTGAAGAAGCTGGTCTGTTCTAAAATCCCTTCTTTTCCACACTGACAGGATAAACATATCGCTTGCCTAATGGCAGCTGGTCTGTAGGAGTCCCCCCCAGAAAGGAAAAACACCTGACCAGGAGGTTGGGGGGGGGGGAATGGAAGAGAGGAGGCCAAGAAGGACAAACAAAAAAGAAAATTAATAGGGAATGAAATAAAACTCTGTATGGAGAAACCTCTTATTTGTATTGGAAGGCTCTACATCCAGCAAATAAAACAGCACGCTTGTTTGGAGAGGATCTCCGGGATGCTATATTTGAAGGCGTCTAAACCACGATTTCCAAACATGCCCTACATTCGGAGTTACTCTCTCCTTGCAACAGAAGGCTCAGAGAATGTGGGTGTTGAGAACTTTGCATGGGGAGGAAGAAGGGAAGGGCAGGAAAATGGGGAAGGTAATTGGGCGAGAAGCTTAAGAGCAACTGGCGAATGGGGAAGTCAAAGCCGGGATACCAGAAAGATGAGTGCAATCTTTTATCGGTATGCAGGGGCAAGAGGTATGAGGAATACACAGCATTTTAGGGTGGCGTGGGTGCGTACATGTGGATAAACGTTTCGGCGAAGGGTTTGAGCAAAGCAGCTGTGTCCACGTGCATTCGGGAATGAGGAAGAGCGCTCAAGATAAGACAGGGACTTTTGCCAAGAGGTACAACTCTTTTGATGCAACAGCCTATAATCTCGCCTCCTTAACTCTGCTTGCAGTTACTTTGATTTTTGAGAACCCAAGTTTCTAAGCTTTCAAAATGGGAACGATCTGAAGATGCAGAGGCAATGATTGGTGAATTTTTTAAGGAGGGCAGGGGGGTGCTGAGCAGGGTTTCCAATATCCTAGGTTTCAGTGCCTTGTATAACTTTAGGGCTGGGGAACATCTGGCCCTCCAGATGTTCCCGCACTGCAGCTTTAATCATCCCTGGCCATTACCTGGAGGGCCACAGGTTCCCCATATCGGCTTTAGATCCTGCCTCAATAAAGAATAATATCAACTAGAGTAAAAGGTAAAGGTAAAGGGACCCCTGACCATTAGGTCCAGTCATGGCCGACTCTGGGGTTACGGCGCTCATCTCGCTTTATTGGCGGAGGGAGCCGGCGTACAGCTTCAGGGTCATGTGGCCAGCATGAGTAAGTTGCTTCTGGCAAACCAGAGCAGCGCACGGAAACGCCGTTTACCTTCCCTCCGGAGTGGTACCTATTTATCTACTTGCACTTGCTTTCGAACTGCTAGGTTGGCAGGAGCAGGGACCAAGCAACGGGAGCTCACCCCGTCACGGGGATTCGAACCGCCTACCTTCTGATCGGCAAGCCCTTGGCTCTGTGGTTTAACCCACAGCACCACCATGTCCAAGAAACTAGAGTACACAATTGCATAATTTGCATGAGTCACTCCTACCTGGAGACTGAAGCTGAAACTTTGGCCTACAGATGTTCAACCACTGAACTCAGTACAATCCATGCAAAGTACCCTCAGCTGCCTGTCACATCAAAAGGCATTGCCTTGCTTCCTTAAAAGCATTCCGAGAGCCAGAACTCCTGCTCAGTATCTCAAAGACTCCTTCAAATCCCAGATCCATCCAAGTCCCTTGGATTAAGTATGAAGCTTCCTGGATCTGCTTGCCCTAGTACAGCCCGCGGACTGGCACTTCAAACTGGCACTGGCAGCAACGTTGTCTCCTTGGCCCCCCTCAAACAACTTTCTACCCTGGCTCTCTTGGAGTAAAACCCCAAAGCCTCTTTGCATCTTTGGAGCCCGCAAAGATCTCAGTGCCTAGATCAGAAGGTGCTATGACCACCACTCTATCTGCTGTGTATTTGTTGCAGTTACATCCTGTCTTTATTCCTATAGGGGAAAAAATCAGCCTATGCCCAGGTTGGGTTCCCAGGCAGCCTTCCAACCAAACACAGACAAGCCAGATCTTTGGCAAGGCTGCTGTGTCATGAGCCTCCAGACGATGTCCTGGGGTGATAAGCAACTTCTGGCCTCCCATTCTAATGCTGGCAATCGCAGGGACCCTTCCTGCCCTGGAATAAAATCTTGGGGGTGGGGGGGGGGGTAAGCCCTGCCATCGATCACATGACATGGTGCACAGACACAAGTTGAATGGCAATGCCCGTCAACTTGGGGCAGTGGTGGCGGCGGTGGCAGCCCGCTCAGATATTTTAGGAGTTTGCTCCTATGCTGACCCTATTAGGTAAGACAACTTGCCTAGTCCTTCCCCATCTCTGAGATCCTGCATAATGCGCTCGCCCCACCCCAAATGGGACAGTGGAATCAAAGAGGCGGCAGCTTTCGTGTACTCACAGAATGCAAAACAAGAACAGCATTAAAAAATAAATACAGTAGTACCTTGGATTACATATGCTTCAGGTTACATACGCTTCAGGTTACAGACTCCGCTAACCCAGAAATAGTACCTCAGGTTAAGAACTTTGCTTCAGGATGAGAACAGAAATCGTGCTCTGGCGGTGTGGCAGCAGCAGGAGGCCCCATTAGCTAAAGTGGTGCTTCAGGTTAAGAACAGCTTCAGGTTAAGAACGGACCTCCGGAACGAATTAAGTACTTAACCTGAGGTAGCACTGTAAATCAAAAACCTACTACAAGGACAAGTCACTTCCTCCCCACCAAAACAAGTGGTGGGTGCATGGGTGGCAGGTGGTTTTTGGAATAGGGCGGTGTAAAGCGAAGGCAACTTTTCTAGGCATATCTGTGCCCTTGCCTTGGGCACAATGCACACCTTTACATCCTTAAATGACCTCCCTGGATCATCACCACCTCTCTTCCCACAACCCTCCTTTCGTCTAACACTCCAGTAATCAGCATCTGGAGGGGGAAATTCTTCCTAAGTGCAATGGGCTGCTGTTTTATAAGGCAGAACAACATAAATGGACCACAGATCTTTAATGGCTAAGGTTATATATAACCTCTCCTTCCTCTGATCCCGTCAAAGAGCTGGGATCAACGCCCCCCCCCCCAAATTAACTCTTCATCACTTACTTATCCACATGACATCTCACAGCTACACTTATCATCTATAAGCCTACCCATCCCCAAACTTCTGCAAAACTGCTGCCCCCCTCGCCCCAAGTCTACTGCTTCCAAGATCTCCTCTGCCACTCAACGCTACTCGGATTCTGCCCCCCCCCCATCAGCACCCTCCTGCCCCCCACCCCCAGGGTCCCGGGCCCCATCCACTTTCTCTTGTGTCCCTTTTGCCCTTGGCCAGATCTCAGCTCAACTCTGCTCTCTCTTCCTCTCCCCTCACCCCAAGTGCGGCAGACTCACGTGCGCTCTTGGACCGGATCCCAGCCGTCAAGCGGCAGCGGGGGAGCGGGAGATCCCTAGTTTCGCTTCACACTTCCAACTTTGCTCCCTGCATCGCTCTCCATGGGGGGAAAAAAACAGCTTTCCCCTTCTCTCTCCCTGGCCAGCTTCCTTTTGAACGCCGAGGGCCGGCGGAGAGCTGATCCTTCCACCCCTCCCCTCCTATTTTTTTTTTTAAGGAGGGTTGGGGTGGAGGGGTTGGGGGGAGAAAGCGGCCCCCGGGTTCCTCCTTTTGCTTCTCCCTCCCCCCTCCCCACCCGCACCAACCCAGCAGAGAATCCCGGGTCTCTGGAAAGAGACGGAAACTAAGCCCGGCGCTTGCTACATAGGACAACCGCAGTCCCCGTACGTCACAAGAGAGGCAGCCAATAGCAGCGGCTCCTGGGCAGAGATCAAAAGAGGAGACGCCGCAACGGAGAAAGTGCATCCCGGAGCGCGCGCGCCCTCCTCCACGCCGAGGGGAGACACTTCGGGGCAAGCACAGAGAGGGGGGGGGTATCCCTGTAAAGTTTGCCCCTGGTCCCCGTTTCATGGGCGTAGCCAGGATTTATGTTGGCAAGGGGAGGAGATGGGTGCTGGCAGGACACCCACCTGTCACCATCCTCTATCCAGTGGTCCCCAAACTTTTCTCAGCCCACTGCCCCCTTGGTTCCATAAACTCACCCCCTGGGGCCCATTAGAAAGCATTCGGAACGGCAGTTTGCATGATCCACCGAGGAAGCCAATGATAGCGCAATAAAACTCGAAACGGCAACCATTCATAGCGCATTCATGCAAAATCCATTAAAAACTGCTTTGTTTAATTGATTCAACAAAAGTTGATCCACTGATGCCAGCTTTTCAAAGCCCGATAGTCATTTACACGACCACCAGCGCCCCCCTGGTGCCTCCTAGGTAATCCACAAACACCCCGGAGGCAGTAACAGCCACTTTGGGAACTACTGGTCTAGCAGATTCAGAATGAAATGTCTCAACAACAGTTGTTTAAAATTCATTTCTTCTGACCCCAAGTGCTCATAAAAATCCGTCAAAACCGTTCTACAATCTCTACTTTTAGGTAAGTATTTTTATGTATTTGCTTGATTTAAGTGTGGGGCAGCTGCAATCACGCTTTTTAACTTAAGCGCCACAACCGGTTCAAGAGGCCGAGATGGCGCTTGGAGCCTAACCCCTGTCAAAGGAAAATGCCAGCAAACATGTTTTAAAGGGGGAAGAGGGAAGTAGAAGACAACCTACCTGTACCTGTGCCATCCTGAGGGTGAAAGCCACATGCAATGGGTAGGACCAGAGTGCAAAAAGTGCTCTAATTGAGTCATCATCACCTGCCCTGAGCCAGCCCTGTATTCTCAGCACAAGGCGACGCCACGCATTCCCAGCAGAAATCACCCCCAGGGCGAAGGAAGATGTTTCTGATAATTATCACCTTCCCCATTATTAGGGCGCCGCCTCGCTATCTGGTCAGGTGAAATGCAAAACAACCCTTCCCCGCAGAACAACTGCTGGGATTCTGCCTCGGAACAAGGAAAAAGCCACAGCTTTCCAAACAAGTTTCTAGAACTCATGCTTACAACAGCACACTTGAAAGCGTGTGAAGACATAAGCCCTGCGGAATCGGAAGCTGAAGCGCCACACTGGTGCAGAAGAAGGCTCTGGTGTCATGCACAGCCCCTGTCCCATTAAACAAAGCTAGAAAGTGTTCAAATATGAAAAAAAATGTCCCAGTAGGCAAAGCTAGAAAGTATTCAAAAATGAAAACTCTCTCCCAGTGTGGTACATGCAGTAGAATTACGTAATTGTGCACCCCTAGATGCCGCTGAAAAGGCAGAGAAAGAACATCAAGTCAAGCCTTATGCTGCAATGTGACCGACTCACCCACCACAGCCCAACTCCTGCTACTCAGACCACAGTACAAAAACCACACGGTAAAAAACTTCCCTAGGTTTCTTCAGGTCACTGGCCTAAATCCGGTATGGATTTGCTGTGCTCCTTTTGTGATCAGAGGGCATATCAAAACTACAAGACAGACATTGGTTTAAGAAACCACCTTCTCCTTCCAGAGAACCCTGAGAACTGCATTCCTAAGTTCACTCCTGCGTTGGCATCCTCCCCCTCCCCAAATCATCCCCGCCCCCGTTCTCAGTCCATAAAATTTGCAGCGTCACCTGTTTCATAAAAGCCAGAGGCGACCTGCAAAAGTGGCAAACGCAGCGTTTGCTAGAGACAGAGGGTTGTGTCCGATGCTCGTCATACTCAAGAGAAGACCCACTGAAATGAATGGGCACAGCTGACTTCACTACATCAACCTCAATGGGCCTGATCCAACATATCTCTGCCCACTTCTACCACTCTAGGTGGGGGGGGGGGCGCGGGGCCCTATGATTTCCCTTATGTTAAAGAGAAGACAACTATATTCCAGGACCCTAGTAACTCCTACCCTTATGAATGTTTAAACATTAAAACTAAAATTATTGAAATTATAAAAAATAAAATCATTATTAACCAAGCAGTCAAGGGCACGTGTATCTCCAACAAGTGTTAAGGTTTTTCACCCTTTCACTCTGGAAGAGTTTAGTTCATAACGTATGTGTCCTATTATTCAATTTCCCATTAAGAGGCTGGCAAAAGAGGAACCAGAGAGTTCCCCAATGTCCTCACACACCCCCTTCAAACAAATGTGATTTTAAAAAGCCAGATTCAGCACCTGTACCATATTGCCAGCTCCCGGTTCACTACTCAGCAAAAGACTTGGAAATGAAAGAAACAAAAATAGACATGTTTAAAAATAAAGTTGCCACGGCTGGAAAACCTCACCCTGCTCCTGGCTAACTATAGATTTCAAACTGTGCCACAGAGAACATTAGATTACAGGGTTCTAAGCAATGGGTGGCATGTTAAACAACCCTACCACCACCCTAAAATACTGTGGACAGCGCACCTAAAGCATCTTTGGCTTTGCAGAACCTTCTAATTCAATACCACATGTTTGAGAGAGATAAGGGAAACGAGTCATTAAAGCACAGGGTGCGGTCCTTGCAAGGACTATTTTAGCCTACCAGAAAGCTGCAGATGTTGTCTCTACCAACTACCAAAGAATGCCTGAGGTCTCCCTGTATTTAAGAAGTCTCCACACTGGCATAATGGCACCAATTACCCATACCAGGGCAGGCCTGTAGGAAATGCAGCTCACTATTATTAAACTGATCATTCATGCAACTGTGACAAACCTGACCCCCTACCATTTTTCAAACTCAATGAGTTTTCATCCCCGTGTTCTCACAAGTTCTGTTTAATTGTTTTTCTTTTTCACTTGAATTACCTAGGGTGATTTTTTGGGGAGAGGGGAAAATAGGAAACAACACCTTTTGGCCATGTTTGCAAACTGTTAACTGCAATTGCCTTGACCAAGGGAGTCACAAAAGCAACACAAAATTAAGGGGCCAGTGCGAAACACACAAGTGTTTACAGATATAATTCTTCTTCTTTGGCGATCACTTGTAGCCGAGTAAGATTGTCTTCCATAAACACAGTCTTAACAGTTGGGTCCGTAAGTGACTGTGGAGGCCAATTCTGGATCCACACGTCTTTCCAGTGGGGGAATTAGTTCACCTGTCTTCCCAAGTAAATGTGTAAAAATGTGTTAAAATTGTGTAAAAGATGTGTAAAAAATTTTGGAGACACAGATGAGAATGCATAACTGGGCCTTCTTGGTTGTGGCTCCACAACTCCATATTAAAAGTTAGACATTAAGCAGGTCCCACCTCCTGCATTTAAAGGTGGCTTTAAAATGCTTCCATAAGTTTTTGATGGGGTGCATGGATGAAGGCAGTTAACTGGGGTGTGGGCTAGGTTACTGTTTTATGTTGGTAGTTTTAGTGTTATTATTGCCCACTATGTGCTTTAAAAAGGTTTTATTAAATGAACCTGTAATTTAAAATACTGTAAGCGCTTTGTGAAGGATTTCCTCACAATGTGGATTATAATATATCATCATCATTATTAAAACATAAATTTTTGTTTCACAACTTGGGACCAAGCATTCCGTTCAGGCAAGCAGGCTGGTGTGAGAGGGGTTGTTCCTCTGTCCCTCCTTCTGCAACCAGCACGAAAGCCAAGCTCTGGTGGAGAGACGGGACATTCTGTCCCTTCTCTGCCAGAAGTTTGGTCCCTATTTTTTAATAGTCTGTCCATCATCTAGCAACCAGCATTTCAGTCTTGCTCAGTAAGTAGGGGGTGGGCCTTAGCTTCTTCTGCAGGTAGCACAGAAATGCATAGTGTTAGCCACTTATAACACTTCATAACTTTTTGAGGGCTTATGTACAGTGATGGGTTTGTATCCATTCATGACGGTACGGGTGCACTGATAAGTGCAGCTTCCCTCACCAGTCACTCTGGTGAATACTATACACTGAAGTTTCAGACACAGTTGATTTATCCCTTTTCTCAAGCTGCCCTGCAAGCTGCATTTGATCAGCGCAAGACACTGCAGGTTAAATGCCTAAAGATAAGAGCAGGGGGCAGCAACCTTTTTCAGCAGCGGGCCAGTCTACCGTCCCTCAGACCGTGTGGTGGGCTGGACTATATTTTGGAAAAAAATAATGAACAAATTCCTATGCCCCCCAAATAACCCAGAGATGCATTTTAAATAAAAGGACACATTCTACTCATGTACAAACACGCTGATTCCCGGACTGTCAGTGGGCTGGATTTAGAAGGCGATTGGGCCGGATCTGGCCCCTGGGCCTTAGGTTGCCTGGATAAGAGTGTCCAGCTGTGGCTTGGGATATATTTCCGAGACATCCCCCCGCAAACAACAAAGCATACTCCAGCGTGCTACTGAGAGAGCAAAGGCAGAAAGAAGCTAGAGTGCCCCATCCCTCAGCTACTCCAGTGGCGTAGCGTGGGTTGTCAGCACCCGGGGCAAGGCAAGTAATTTGCGCCCCCTAACCCGTGGATTTGCGCCCCCTAACCCTAACCCCCAGATGTTGTGCCCGGTGCGGCGGCCCCCCCCTGCACCCCCCACGCTACGCCACTGAACTACTCATCCTATTTCATTCCACAGAGATAAACTAACAAGGTTATTTGTGTCCACAATTACACAAAGCCAATCATAAAACAATTCCTACTGATGCACTCCTCCGTGATAAACATTTACGGTACCAAGGAACTATACCAAGAAGTGCCATGCAATGCTATCTTAAAACTAAATAAATACAGGAATTTAAGAGCTGCAATTACATATTTTTATCTATCAAAACTGACCGCACTTTGGACAACAAGGGAAGAGGGCAGACTGTAATGCAATTTAGCGTTTTGATTTGCATAAAACTAGCAAAAGGACAGTGGTTGAAAGGAACAATACAATAAATAGCGAGCTTATCTCTTTCTCAAGTGCTTGCTATAGCTCCAACCTTGCATTTCCTTGCAGTCGGATATGCAGATAGCAGACTGGCTTGCTTCAGCCCAGCTTGCTCCTGTAAAGTTTCACAAGAAAACAAAAAAGAGCCTTTGTACAGAAAGTCAGCTGCTCCAAGCATAGCACAGGAAACGTTACATCAACTTGCAACAGTTGTGTCAGCAGCAATTCAATAACCATCAAGAAATGTTGGACTGTTTTAAATGGAAAGGAACTTTGCTTCAGTTACGACACAGACACAACAATGATAGGTCCTGACATCACCACTGCCATCCCTTCAAGTCTGCTGGAGAAAACAGGCTTGCAGCTGTTTTCAAACTGACCGACAGATTAAAAACTGCACATATCTGCAACCTCTTTATGCAGCAAGATTCTCAGCAATTATCTGGACAGGTTCTGTAAGAAGTGTCCTAGCTGTTGCTTAAAGAACACCCACATCCCAATTGTGAATTGTGCTAGCGGTTCCTCACATGATAGCAAATGGGTATGATTCATGTAATTTAGCATAAATACTTCCAGCCCCACGCATGGGCTTCTGTAGCATTTGCAATACTGTATTTTTGCAAGAACACTGGCGTTAGAAGGGCAGGGAAGGAGGCAGACTGGGAGAAAACGTTAAGAGGAACCTTGGAATAAGTGGGCGGTCAGTAGGAATTATGCAACACAGAAGCGACACACCCTTTGTCCTAGGACAGCATTATCCAAAATTCCATGTTCGTTTCAAGCTCACATACGCACAGGGGATACCCGGAGTTTCCTCATTTTCCTTCTACTGTTGCGTTATAAAGAAGCACCCTCAGTTACTACTGATAAACAATGCAATTTAGCATTTTAATTTGCATAGAAATTAGTGGAAACAGATGCTGTGCAGAAGCGATGCAGTCTTGACTTAAGAGGGACAGAATGTTGCTCATTTTGCTTAAGGATTTAGCAGCACCTGCCATGTTGCAGAGGACCACTCCACATGGACACAGTACATTGGGTTGCCTGAAGGGCATGCACTGCCTCCACAAGCGCTCTGGGAATTGGTGGGCACCCAACACACATGTCCCACACGCCCAATGGTAGGACCAGAGCAAAGCTTAACACAAATTAACCGTGATGTTAGGTTAAGGAGAATAAACTCAAGCCCAAGAACAAAAATGGGCAACCGTGTTCAAGCACTGCAGCCCTGAGCCCAAAAGCAGGTCGCTCCACACCTGAAGGCAGTTGTCTTTTTAATGCAGTTGGTTGGCAGACTGGTAGCCTGGTACTTAGCAGCACTGAGCACCAGTATAGCAAAGCAAAATTATGCCCCAATCATCAGAAAACCAATTAAAATGAAAAGCAAAACCTTAAGCAAAGAAATGCCAACAGCCTGCTGCTCTGACAGTTTAATACAAATGCCATTAACATTGAATTATATTTAAAAGTATGTTTTAGGGAGATGACTTGTAGAAGTATTTAATCATGGAGATTTTAAGATGTTGCCCTAGCTGCCAATACCCAACTACTCATTACCTCGAGGGTGTCCCTTTTCCTCAAGAACAGTTTCTGTATATAAAATTTCTTTCCCTGTTGAAAGGTGAGTACAGATGGGAGATAAGGTTGTTAATAAGACATGCTACAGAGCACAACAGAAAAGTCATTTTGCAACAATGCCACAAGGAAGGTTTTCTGTTCTCAGTGTCTAAGATTTAATTTTTTTAAAAAATATGTAAGTATATAAATATGGGCGACAGGAATGGACAAACAGTGTTTTTATTCACAGTCCACAGCGGACCTGCCAAAGAGGTTGCTTGTTAGAAATGGGAACATGGGAGTCTCTTCTATAAGCAGCAACTTCCACAAGCTGCTAATTTTGCAAGTTTGCTTTGAGTGCCAGCTAATGCACGATAGCTCCAGCATTTATTCCAAACTGCATCCATGTCTGCACATAATGCAATAAATAAATTGAGGGTGGCGTATTTCTGGTTTGCAACACGCATCTTATTTTTACTGCAACATGCTGGCAGAAGTATAATATGCTATTGTCAACTTGCGCGTTCCATCTATTATCCAATCTTACTACGGTGCCACCTGCTGTAATCCTGAAAGCAAACTGCAGGAATAGACTTAAAACTCAGAAGCTTATTCAAAAAGCCTTTGCAATTGAAACAAGAGATACAGATGCCAAATCAATATTACAGACTCTCTTTTTCTGTGTGTGATGGCATTAGTAATATCCAACTAGTCTTTCAAAACACCCACTTTCTGTAGGCTTTTTAAAACTTGTTTGCTCCACTCCAGTACTCTCGAGAATTGGAGCCCAGTGATTTTTAAATGAGGAAAGTAACTCAACTTTCAATTCAGTAAAACCAAGATAAGCTAGTTCTTAAGTCTACATGGAGTAATTTTGGTGGCAAGGAACTGCACCCTGCTGTTCAGCAACCTTGGCAAAACAAATCCCAAGTAGTTTGCCATACCTACTGCTCAAGCACTTGTGCTGGGGGGAAAATGTACCTCGGGTTAAGTACTTAATTCGTTCTGGAGGTCCATTCTTAACCTGAAACTGTTCTTAACCTGAAGCACCACTTTAGCTAATGGGGCCTCCCGCTGCTGCTGCCCTCTCACCAGAGCACAATTTCTGTTCTCATCCTGAAACAAAGTTCTTAACCCAAGGTAATATTTCTGGGTTAGCGGAGTCTGTAACCTGAAGCTTATGTAACCCGAGGTACCGCTGTATTGAGTTTTAATCAGTTCTGGGAATTTCAGAAGGAACAGTGATCCTAAAACCCAGATGAGAAGACGTTATGATGGGGCACAGGTGATTTGCTGCCAGGAGTCTGCTACAGAGGCCCCTCCCACATCTGCAAAAATCTCTATGGTCATAGATCTAGGCTGCTGGTGGTTTCATCAGTGAGAGTCTCTGAAATGGGGCATTCGAGGGGCGAGTTGGAAGTGGTTTTGGATCTGCTGGATCCAAAGTCTTTGATTCCTCCGAGAAGCTCCAGGATGAATTTGAAGCTGGCAGAGCTAATTCCTCCCTTCCCTCTTGGTTTCAATGGGTGGGTTAAAAAAAAATAGAACAGAGAATTGCCTGGGCAAAAATAAATAAAGAGGACAAAGGTAAAATCCCTCCTCGCTCTCATACCAGCCAGCAAAACTGGCAGACCTTTGAAAATGGCAATCTGCCATTTCAGTCCCCTCACCTTACCCATGGATGCTTCCTAACTTTCAATATGTCAGAATCACGGATTCTGTAAGAAGTTCAGCTTGGATGAATACATAGATGCAAAGATCAGTCTTAATTATGCAGACATACTGTGGTGGCAAATCGTTAGTGCCTCTTTTAAAGTTTGAAGCTCCTCGTAACTCAAAGGGATAGACTGTCCTTTCTGACATCAGAGCCAGTACTGCACTAGTTAGGAGCACGAAGAAGAAATTAAATATTCCGTTTAAGCAAAGTTGGGTTGCATTGCCACCTGAAAATATTTGGAATGAGATGCAACAAACTGGATTCTTACAACATTCTGATTGGCAAGGGTCAGGGCAATCATGCTTTCTGCAGCATCTCAGGTGTCTTTGAAGGAAATGGACTCCAAGGTTTCCCAAGCTAAAGTACTAAAATCCAAGTGTAAAGGCCACTACTAGGAAACGAGAAGGTGCAATATGCAAAGTCTTATGGCCTGAGGGACACACACAAAATCCATGTAACCAGTGCCTGTCCCACTTTTCCCAGGTTCAGGAAGAGATCAGTACGGACACATCAATATCCCCAATACTGAGAACAAGTTAGACCCCATCCCACAGAGCTGCATGTTCTGAAACCATTTGCTTTTAGGACAAAAATGTTGAAATTAGTAGTATATCCACGAGTACGCAGGTGGCGCTGTGGGTTAAACCACAGAGCCTAGGGCTTGCCGATCAGAAGGTCGGCGGTTCGAATCCCCGCGACGGGGTGAGCTCCCGTTGCTTAGTCCCTGCTCCTGCCAACCTAGCAGTTCGAAAGCACGTCAAAGTGCAAGTAGATAAATAGGTACCACTCTGGCAGGAAGGTAAATGGTGTTTCCGTGTGCTGCTCTGGTTCGCCAGAAGCGGCTTAGTCATGCTGGCCACATGACCCGGAAGCTGTACGTCGGCTTCCCTGACAATAAAGCGAGATGAGCGCCGCAACCCCAGAGTCAGTCACGACTCTTTACCTTTACCTTAGTATATCCATGAACAGGTTTAGTTCTAATTCAGGCTTCCAAAGGACACATGGAGAAATAAATGGGCAAGGGGCTGCATTTGTCAGTTGTCCGCAATATCCTCATGCCTTTCAATTCCACCCCCTGACCTTTTTGTGTTGATGGAGGCTCTTCATGTGTTCTTCCGAACACACTTAGAACCTCTCCACAATCAGGAACTTGGCTTGGCTACTGCAACACAGCGGCTGCAAATCCATCCATAGGTAGGAAGGCAGATAGATAATGTGAGTAGAACTGCAGCTGCCCCCATCTTGCCACCTGCCAGGTTTACCCACATATATATATATAAATACAACTCTGAAGTGTGTAGAATCAGCCGCACATTCAAAGAGCCAGCTCAGCTGCTGTTTGGGGGAAAATAACACACCCGTCTCAAGTAGTAGGATTCATAAATAGCAGCCAAATACTGTAAATTTATTGAGAAAACCATTTTTTTGCAAAAGTGGATTACAACTGATTTAACCACAATGGTTTTTTTCTTTCTTTCTTCCTATAAAAGTAGATTTAACAAGCCAGTTTGTTGACCTGTGGCATATCTACACAGAACTGTAGGTTTGCAAACATGACATGGAATGTATAAAACCATTCAGGGTAGTTGAAGATGACAAATTGTTATGTATCAATTATTCACTTTTATAGCTAGCTTTACTACCTACAAAAGAGAAGGAACAGATGTTATCACATTCTTTTTTAAAAATACTTATTTTTCCAGAAAAAAGGAGATTTAGAGGTTTTTATTCAAATATGAATAGGTATGCAAAAGGCCTAACACTATTTTTTATGCAAAAAATCAAAGTTAATAGAGATGGTAAAAACACAATTAGCAACCTTGAGGTGCAATAGACAGGGCTTTCTGTTTGATCAGATGTAATCCCTCACCTAAGATTTAAAAGCCATTTTTAAAAAGAGAATGGCATGCTAGGGATCAGCATGATGGTCTTGGGGGGGGGCATGAAATGAAGCTTAAGGAAATTTCACCTCTTTTAGTCATGAGTGTATCACTGTGCCTTCTCCTCAAGGAGCCAACAGCTATTTCAGCTGCTTAAAACGGTGCTGTATTTCAAATTCTGTAAACTACGTCTGAATTAAGAACCCTGACTCTCTGCATTCAAACTAGTTTGCCACAATTTAGTGCCACTGGAGACTTTGAGAAAACACAACTAGCAACTTGCTTAACATTCAAACATTTCTTTTGCCACATACCTGTGAAACCTGAAGTCAAATCTGAAAGAAGCTATCCTATATAATATGCACCTCTTTTCTATACCAGACACCGCTTCACTGCGTGCACATACTCTGTGGGTAAACATTTCAGGCAACATAACAACTGCGTTCCTGCTAATTCAAGGTTGTTGTTTTTACAAACGAAACCAAACAGCACCTTATTTGTGGTTTTCCCACTTGTATCCTAATGAACTCTTTAATCTTTCGAGGAGGGGGGAAGCAAAAGCAGCATCAAGTATGATTCCCAGATTAAGTCATAGCTTAAACACATATCTATAAAATGAACTAGGTCCTAATGTATGCTAAAGGAACAACAGCATACAAATTCCAAATGTGTCACTTCTGGTTGAGTTCTTCCTTGCATCTTCATACCCCCAATTCCCCCCCCCCCCCCAATGAGAGAGTCTATCCTTTCTGAAACATTCCACACTTCAGTCCAGCAGAGGCAAGTGAAAAATGTTTGTGGGAATACAGTAGTTTAATGTTCTTGTCTAGCAACCCTTGAGTGACATTGAAAGAAGGTAACCGTCACGTTTAGAAAAACAACAACACCCTACAAATAAGTTATATAAAGTTCTGAAATCATCTCCACTTCTGAGGCAGCCTTACCAGAGACTTATTGGGTTCCTTCCTCTCCCTTTCAAAGCACCTTTTTAAGAGTAGTACAGATGTAAGAATATTTTTTCCCCTATTATAAGCTATTTGCATCTTTTTTTTTTCTTAAAGAATCACATTTGAATGATTATAAAAAATTATCTATTGTAACAACATAGGTCCAGCTACACTGAAAAAAATTACACCGCTTATTTGAAATACATTTCATTTTAGAAACAGGCTACTAAATAGGTCTATACAAAAACTCTAAAATAATTTTTCCGTATTAAAATAAAGAGTGTGTTAGGAGAACTACTCAAATGGGATTAAGTTTTGTTTACCGTCTTTTTCCTATAATGCTTGATATTCTGCGATCATGTGGCTGGCTCACTCCATAACCAGCACACACACACACGCACAACCACACACACACACACGCGCACACACACACGCACACACACCAAAAAAAAAAAAAGCTGAAAAGAAATTAACAAATACACAGTGATAATTAATGCTCTGGGATTTAGTCTCACAGTCTCTGATTAGTACAAAGGAAACCAGGCTCATCCCCTCTTTGAGGAGAAAGTCCGGGATATAAAAGCAAGCATACCTCATCAGCTGATATGAAATTATAAAAAATTTCACAAGTCTCAGTCATTTTGAAATCTAAAAAAGTCAACAGTAAAACGTGCAAGCCGAGTTGGGCTTCTGTCCTATCGGTTCCCCTGGGCTTGATGACCACTTTGCAGAACAGTCAAGATGCATGTGAAGTTCTTTCCCTTGGGGCTGCAGAAGCCACCGCGAGATTTCTTGAGAAGGGAGCACACTTCCAGGTTCTCAAGACCAACTGAACGGCAGGCAGAAGACAAAAGCAGTTAGTGGTGCTGTACTGAACTGTTTTTCTCCGCTAGGTGTCGTAGAAAACTGTCTTCGCCTTGGCCCCTATGATTTAAAGGCTCACTCTTAAACAGAGCGGGAGGTGGGGGTAAATGAGGGACGGGGGGCACAGGGACAGGGAGGTGATGTGGATGGTGGGGGTGGAGGTGCAGGTGAGAATATGGGTGGGCAATGGGGCGGGGTGGAAGCGTGCTCACTGGGTTCATATTGATTGGTGGAGTAGGAGCAGGGACGTTCTGTGTGTTCGCAATGGAAGGTACAGTGGTGGCAGGAGAGCTTGTGGCTAGTGTGATCTGGGCAGCTGGTGGCACGTTAACAGGACTGGTAACACGGAAGCACTTCTCCTTGTGTGCCTTGAGCATGTTGGAAAAGCGGAACCGCTGGCCGCACACGTCACATGGATATGGCTTCTCCCCTGTGTGAGTTCTGCGGTGTCTCTTCATGTTGGGGCGGCTGGTGAAGCTTTTGCCACAGATTTCACAGATAAAAGGCTTCTCTCCTGTTGGAAAATTGAAGGTGGAAATTCATTCTCCACCTACCTCAATCAGATATTCATTAACCGTAGGAAAAAACAGATCTACAATCAAAAACTTCTCAAAGGCTGAGGAATATATTAGGTGCTATGTTAAAGGACTCAAGACTTACAATCACACAAAAATGATCTTAGCCAATCAATGCTTATGATGCCAACTTGGTTTAAATCCTTGATGCTTCTCTACTTTTCATGCCCAAAGGCTGCACTTCTCCAGTTCCTTGACTCTCAATATAAAATGGGAGCTATCCAAACTCTCTTTCCACCCCTTATCCTTCAACACAGCCCTAAACCTTCTCCACCGCAGTCTTGCTTGCAGAGACGACCATGTGCCCCAGGATCCTATCCCTTCCAATTTCAGTTTGCCATCTCCCCAATTATTCTTCCTTTTCAGCAGAATATAATCAGCCTATTCTCCAGCTCCTTCTGTATTGTGTTCAAATGAATCAGCAAGACAAAAAGTCCTCTCTTGACCTATTCCACCCTTCTATCTATGGTCACATTTTTTCTTTTAGATCTTTCCTCCAAATTCCCGGAATACGGACTCTATTCTTGCTGTCTTATCCACCTCTTCTCTCAACCTACCACAACTGGCTCCTGCTTTCTGCACTCAATGTAACCTGCTTTATAAGTAGGCAGACCATCTGGTTGTCAGTACACTCTGGATAGCAGCAGCCCTCCAAGGTTCCAGAACCCGTCTTTCCCCCTGAAAGCGGACAGGGTCCATGTGTCACTGCAACTTTCACTTCGGCCTCCCATTTACTAACCTCAGTTCTTTCCTGTTTAGCTAACAACTCATTCACCTCTATCATTCAGACGCATCGTCCCAAATCCCTATGTTCTTTTCCCATCCCCTTCTGTTTCCAGCACAAACACATGCTTAAAGCTCTCCAGCTCCCATAACTTTCCATACTGGATGCTGCTCTTTAAGGCCAAAACTTCTCTCAGAGCACAAAAACTCTCCTCTAAACCTGTATTTTCTGGGAAACCTGGATCTTAACCATTTGCATTTCCCCACGTGCAATTCTGTTTCCTTATGTTTGGTTGTTGTTTACCCTTGACTTTCCTCCACTGTACTTCAAAATTTTTAGACTGGGCAAGAACCTGTCTTTTTCTTTTCATGTTCTGTATTATTGTTATAAATAAAACCGAGGGGTACGTGCTGATGAATCTCTTTATTGTGGACTGCGTATGACCTTTTCTGGTCTCGTGCAGAGTTTCCCAAACTTGGGTCTCCAGCTGTTTTTGGACTACAACTCCCAGCATCCCTAGCTAGAAGGACCAATCGTCACAAGATGATGGGAACTGTAGTCCTAAAACAGCTGGAAACCCAAGTTTGGGAAACCCTGTCCAGTGTACTTTCGCATTATAGAATAAAAAAAAGTACATCTTTACCAGTGTGGGTTTTCATGTGCTCATCGAAGTACTGCTTCATGTTGAAGTCTTTACCACACCACTGACACATAAACTGCTTGTGTCCAATGTGGATGCTCATGTGGGAACGGAGCTGGTACTTGTACTGAAACCTTTCATCACAGTTCTAAAAGAAACAAGAGGGTACAAGTCTTTCATTTGCAAGAATCAGGGTAAAATAAGCTATAATACAGCAGCAATGTATCCCATTGTGAAGAGACCAAAAAGGCTCTCATTCTGATTTAGCTTTCATTCTGCCTTACCACACACAGTTTCAAGGCTGCTAAGGCTATCATAAAAATAATTGCAATAAAATCCTGTTGTGCTAATAAGTTCCCAGGATAGTTTGCATACTATTTCAAAAAATTACACTGTAAAGACTTGATCAGTTTATTGTGTTGGGAGAAAGGAAACAAAAATATTCTTTCATATTTATGGACTTAAGGGCAAGGTGGAAAATTTGTAGTTGTATATGTAGAGAGCAGGAAATGAAAAGGGAGAACTTTGTTCTATTTCATTCTCAAGTCGAAACACCTAAGAATCAAGCTTTCGAAAGGTAAGAATCAAAGTAAGTCGCAATACTGATGCACATACTGGATTGTGTCCAACAAAGTCATTCCATTCACGCAAGAACATCTGCCTGCACAATGGAACTTTTTCTTCCCCTACCCAATTTTTGCAGATAACATTTTGGGGGGAAGGCAAAAGCTTCAATTTGCTTTTCTATAAGACTATTTCTTTCTCGCTTTCACCTTTGATAATCCCATTTTCCGCATCTCTAACTCTACACTCATACTCAGTTTTATTCTTCTGCTGCCTACACTAAGATAAAATAGTCAGAATTTGCTGGATGATGGCAAGAGCATGGTCAGCCAGTCAGCTGTAGTGCCTTACCATATAGTGAAGTGTATTTTACAGTGTCTCTGCTACTTCACACTGTGATGATATGGCACAATTAATCTCACAGTTGGGCAGCAGACAAGCAACAAACAGTCGCCAATATCCAGTCTAGATGTTTGTTCTCCATTGTGCACGTTTTTTCAAATTCAAAGTAATTCCCAACTCTAACTGCACCCTGAATTAGCAAGAGTGCATACCTCACACCGGAAAGGCTTCTCTCCCGAATGCTGCAGGGAATGAACTTTGAGTGACATACTGCGTTTGAAGGATTTTCCACAGGTTTCACATGTAAATGGCATGTCCTTAGTGTGTGCTGAAAAGACAAATTAGGGAACAAGTATTTAGAGAGGAGAATCATTAAGTGGTGAAAACAATGCTTAGTTCTATCCAGAATTCCACTCTGCTGTGATGGGCAAAAAAAAAGAGGTTGGAAAGGGTCAAAAAGCCACTGAGTCGAATCTCACTCTTCAAACCAACGTACTAATATCCATAACTGATGTTTATTTTATTTCTATAATGCCCTTCAGCCAGAATGCTTCCAGGATGGTTTATAAGAAAATAATTACAATATAAATGAAATAAAACAACATCATAATTAGATTTTCCAAATCCATTTCTCCCCCAGAAAAAAAAAAATCAGTCCCCCCCATTTTTCTGGGTTTTTTTCCAGGCCTTCCCATCTCTAGTCACAATAAGAACCAGCAATTTAAAATGGCATGTGAAATTTGAACCATAAAAAGCCCATTGCTGCGCACAACAGCCCCAGAGGAGGAGGGACCCAAAGAACACATCAGATATGTCCATAGAGCCATTACTAATTGAGAAAAAGGCTAAAAATCAGACTATGAGAAAAACTTTCTTCTGCTGAAAATCTTTATAAGACCCCGGGGATAAAAGTAAAAAAACTACATACATAAGACTTAATATCAAGAAAGAAAGCAGCCTTTTACTATCATGCCTACCCTGCTCAACATCACACTAGTAATCTTAAACTTCCCAGGTATATTATTGGGTAAAATAACACACATCAAAGTCAGCACTTGGTGCTCCTGCACTGAGCAGATTTAACAAAACAACTGAATAATAAGGTAGCCTGGCTTTAGAAATGTCAAGTTGGAATATAAGATCTGGTATGATCTTCTAGGTTGTTGGTTAAACACGTTATTCATTACTGAGCCAGAGTTCTTAGCAGGATGCTGTTGTAACCTTTGTGTCTTGGGCAGATTCTTCTGTAACTCAGCTTTGTCGAAGAAAATGTTTACTAAGTAAGAACCTGGTAGGAAGGAAATAGTGTCAGACTTCAGACCTGATAAGACTTGAGTTCAGATTCCCCCCCGAGGCTATGAAACTCACTGAGAGAGCCAGTCTCTCTCCCTCTCTCCTACCTTATAGGGTTGTTGCGAGGCCCACGTGCAGATGTGTTTGCATTCTTGTGCATGAATCTGATTTGCAACTGGGACAGCCGTGCCTGGACTGGGAGAGCCTGGCCACAGTTCAGGCACTGGTGACTTCAAGGCTGGATTACCGCAATGCACTCTCGTTGGGACTTCTCTTGTGTTTCATGCAGAAGCTGCAGTTAGTGCAGAATGCTGCAGCTTAGTTGCTGACAGGCCCTGTCTGCATGGAATACCTCTGCTCAGAGATCTACCGGGGCACGTTCAAGGCGTTAACTTTAACCACAGGACCCACACTTCAGAACTCCCTTCTTAAAACATTTTTGTTTAGGCAAAACCGATGCAGACCATGTAGAAGTTGAGTTGTATCTCTTTGTTATTATTTTAGTAATTATGTTTGAAATTGTTTTTATTTCTTTTAATTGAGAATCTGAATGTTTGATTTTTGTTCTGTTGACAGCTCTGTTGTTTTCACCATCGAATGGTATATAAATTTTGCAAATCAGAAGAACAGAATTTGAATTTCAGAGCAAAGGTAGTTTTGCTGGTGCAGGTAACAGCACTGATCTCACCAATAGCTCAGCTGGTTACAGCATGGTGCTAGGAATGCCAAGCTTGCTAGTTCAATCCCCGTAAGGGACAGCTGCATATTCCTGCATTGCAGGGGGTTGGACTAGATGACCCTCAGGGTTCCTTCAAACTCTGCAATGTTTTTTCCCATGTGAACATTTTGTTGACAAGGGTATTTCCCTCCACATTTTGGCCTCAGCTGCAAATAGAGATGGCAATGGCTGATGAGAATGAATAAGGTTACAGTACTGGAGAGGAGACATAGGCAGATCATTTGTCTATTTATAACCCAGGAGGCACTGGCAACAGTATAAGGAAAGTACTTTGAACTTTCTCGGAAACAAGCAGCAGAGAGATAAGGAACCACAATATGGGCAGCAAAAACTCACCAACCATGTGCTTTCGCACGTGAGCCATTGTGTAGAACTTCTTCTCGCATATCTCACAGGAGAACTTTTTCTCTGCATACCCATGGACAATCTTGATATGCTCATGGAGGGACCATAGCTTCTTGAACGATTTATTACAGGAAACACACTGAGGATGGACGGGACAAAGAAGTGCAATTCACACAGAGCTCATTTCAGATGGGACAAGCCAGCTGTAACCGAAACGCAGTGAAATACGGAAGGAAACCACAACCCTAGATACATTATTTTGTGGCAACTGCTGAAATGCCACCCACTTCACTGTAATTCTGCTGCGCCGGCAGAGCTCAAAAGCTGAAAGTCCGATTAAAGAATGAGTGGGTTGTTCTTGGACTTACATCGCCACCTGCTGCTTCCAAACAGCAGCTACATCTAGATTAAAAACCTGGTGGCTGTGATGGGAGTGAAACCAATCCAAGATTGGTGTGGATGGGAAAGAAAGATTAGGACCACACTATTACAAACCCTATTCAGAGGCTAAAATATAACTTGTACTAGCTGGTCTAGAAGTATGCATGCACACGGAAGCTTATAACCAGAACAAACTTAGTTGGTCTCTAAGGTGCTCCTGGACAATTTTTTCATTTATTTTAGCTGGTTTAGAGACAGTGATATTCTAACTCAGATAGATGCCAGCACGTTTTCATTTGTACACAGTGATTGGAACTTGTGAAGTCTAGAAAGCCCCATATTATGCAAACCGAGTAAATCTAAAGTGAAGCCTTTCTTATCCAGATTCTAGGAATTGCGAGAGTTTGGACAGTAACTGGGACTGGAAGGAGGGAGTAGAAAATAACATCCAAATGTTTTCCTTCTACCAGGGATTTAAGACAGATTCATTACATCTAAACAAGTTAATGTAAGTTGGAAGTAATGACCCTTGGTTGCAAAGGGAGACAAATTTGAACTTCTCCATTAGTAGTCAAAATATTTTTTTTGTTTTAGTAACTAATGCCTCCATTTTCTCCAAACACAACTCCAAAATGGCTTAGAAAAGTAAAAATTGGATCAACACAGCAAATAAAACACCCTGTAACACAATTTACATCAAGTACTAGACAACATGATTATGAGTTAGAAATGCATATAGGCACAAACCTTAACACAACCCCCAATGGCCCAGTTATGCACATGGCTGTGTGTACTGTGAGCTTAAAAACTGAAATTCTATACCAAGAAAAGCTGGGTTTTGCCCCCCTGTATAAATTATGCTAAATGTATCAACAACAGCAGTTTATAAAAGTTAAACAGCATTTTAAACAGACATACTTAATACTTTCTCCTAACACTTTAAAGAACTTTGAAGGTTTCTAACTCAACCCCTGGCATCCTTCGAACTAGTTAGCCCACTCCACAGTCCACCTTAGTGGACTTCAGGTTGTGACTCTTCTTTAATTTACTTGTAGGATTCAGGGAGATATGGAGACAGAAGTTAACTGGATTCGAGTTCCAAATGAACATGGCAGGAGGATTGTCCTAGCTGAGACAGATGTAGCAGAATGAGGAGTTGGAACTAGTGAAGTGAAGCAGCAGCTTCTGTGCTTCCGTGTACCAAAATCATACCCAGGTACAAAAACTGGAACCTGGAATAGCAGAGGACATTTTGGAGGGATGAATGAAAACAACCGGATCCCAGGAATAATATCAAGCACTTGGAATACAGCAAATCTATTGAACACATGAGGTTTCCCTGATCCAAAACAAGATCCAGTTCTTTAGCCATGGTACATAGCTCCAGTGTCTGAGGAATGACAGCTCTGCAAGTCTTCCACTTCTTAGCCACCAGATGCAGGTATGTCACCACCCAAACAGGCAATAGCTTAAAAGGCAGCCAATAGTAGGAGCTTCGGAAGGTTTGCCTATTAGTTCCCTTAGTCCTTTGCTACAGGTGATAAATGTTAACACAATCAGAATAGCTGGCTTCTGAGTACAGGAACCCTTAAAGGAAGAGAGCTAGCAGTTGCTAGCGCAAAGTCCTGCCAACTCATTAATCAAACATTTGTTCCCACAAGGACCCCATTTTCATATTCATTCCTGGACTGCTTAGGGTAATAGTCTCTGACATCAACCCCATCATTTACAGGCCCTGCAACCCCAGAAGTTTCTTGTCGGAGTTCAATCTGCTCTGCTGCAGATAAGACTGCCCAAAAACTCTGCCCGGTTCTTGGAAACAGCCTATGCTTTGACTCATCACATCTGATATAGTATTCCTGCAATGCAACACCTGATGCAATGACTATTTACACAGGCACCAGATTAAGAGACACTGATACCCTTTGTACATTTATCCCATTAAAATAAAATTAAACAGCTTAAGCAAATTCAAAATACACATCAATATACTGAATGCTTTTATCCAGAAGGTTTTAGATTTATACAATCACTTCAAGATCCAGCACAGGGTTCACCCTGGGCTAGTACACCAGGGCAGCACATAACACCGGTCTTGAAAGACCTACATTGGCTCCCAGTACGTTTCCGGGCACAATTCAAAGTGTTGGTGCTGACATTTAAAGCCCTAACGGCCTCGGCCCAGTATACCTGAAGGAGCATCTCCACCCCCATCGTTCTGCCCGGACACTGAGGTCCAGTGCCGAGGGCCTTCTGGCAGTTCCCTTGCTGCGAGAAGCCAAGTTACAGGGAATCAGGCAGTGGGCCTTCTCGGTAGTGGCACCTGCCCTGTGGAACGCCCTCCCACCAGATGTAAAAGAGAAAAACTACCAAACTTTTAGAAGACATCTAAAAGCAGCCCTGTTTAGGGAAGCTTTTAATGTTTGACAGACTACAGTGGTACCTCGGGTTACATACGCTTCAGGCTACATACGCTTCAGGTTACAGACTCCGCTAACCCAGAAATAGTACCTCGGGTTAAGAACTTTGCTTCAGGATGAGAACAGAAATTGTGCTCTGGCGGTGCGGCGGCAGCAGGAGGCCCCATTAGCTAAAGTGGTGCTTCAGGTTAAGAACAGACCTCCGGAACAAATTAAGTACTTAACCCTAGGTACCACTGTATTGTATTTTAATATTTTGTTGGAAGCCACCCAGAGTGGCTGGCGAAACCCAGCCAGATGGGCAGGGTATTAATAATAATAATAATAATAATGTACCACAAAGGGCTTGCAAAGAGCATCACTGACCAACAGGCCTGATGCATTGTCAGGCATTGTCTGCCTTGGGAGACAATGGAGTGTGCCTTTGGGGGTGAAGTCAAATGGCTGGTGCAGTTCCAGACAACCATACACATGACATAACGCTAAGCCAAAAGCAGGAGATGAACACTGCAACCACAATTTCAGCAACGTGTCCTGTAAAATTTAAATAATAGTTTAACAATGCAAATCAGGCCAATAGGAACAAATTTACTACCGTGTTTTTGGCATGTTTATGGGGGGCTGTGGGGCACCTTAGGAGAATGAGCGAGTTTGGAGGGCAAACATTTTGGGTGACATATATATTTTGTTGGTGGTGGTGGGAGAAGGAATTTATTACTTATAGCTATGAGATGCCTGGAGTAGTTTTTCCTTTTATATACTTAAAAAGTTATGTAGCTGTTGTGTCTGGGCTGAGAGATCAGCAGTATGGTTCCCTTCTCACTACTTTGCCACACGGTTCATTTTTCAAAGCTATAAGGCTGATTATTTCTCAACAAAGCTTTGAGCTGCAACTTGGTTTTTTTAAAGTACTCAAGGAAACACTAAAATTGTCCCCAGCCCCTCATAATTGTAAGCAGGAAAGTCTTTACCTGAAAGCAAAGCACTTTCCCTCTTCACTTGGAAGTCCCTGATATTCTCTTCCCACCTTCACCAACGGACACAAATTATGTAAGGTGAGAAAGGAGGCTTTGTCCCGCCGTAGCTACATGTGAGACTTATTTATTAAGTAAAAAAGGTGAATAAGGGGCAGTTTCAGAAAAGTTTATAAAATTATGCAGAGTGTAGAGAAAAACAGGCAGAAAAGTCAGTCTCTCTCATATAGTACTAAAATTCAAGGTCATCCAATGAAACTTACTAGAAGGAGATTCAATACAAACAGGATCATTTGGTCTAATCTAGCAGGGTTGCTTTTGTATTTTTAATACCCCTTTCAACACGCTCTTTAACATTATCTAATGTAACCAAGTCATCCCACTAGTATGATCCAACGATTCACATGTTTGTCCCTGCTTTTGTTCTCATAGCAAAGCAACCAATTTATTTGTATACGCCCTTTAAGAATTTGATGGCCCTGGTTTTCAGAGATGGAGAAAATTCAAGGCTGAGAATGTCAGCAAGCTTCCTAAGACGGTGTGCTTTGAGGGTTTCTTCATAAGTACTTGGGCTACACGGAATCTGGATGTCAATGCAGTTTTACTTCCATTGAAGTAAATATAGCAGACACCAATGCTGTATTACTTTAGATGCCTGGGAACTATTTTTAATTTAGTAGGTCTACCCAGACATATAATTTGATTAGGTAATGTTTTATAAAAGTTTTGTTGCTTTTATTTGTGTTTTGTTGACAATTGTTTTATTATGTACACCGTGTAGGATTTTTTTAAATATTAAGCAGTCTATGGGATTTTTTAAATAAAATAAAATGCAAGGACTCTGAATAAATAAAGTTTGTGATGAGGAGAGAACCCTGAGCAGGATTTGTGATGATTGTATGCAGTTTCTATAGGACTCTTCATAAAACCTACAGCTTCACAATCCCTACTTCATCTCTTTGTGGTAGCAGCAGTCTCTCTCCCCCTTGTGGCACCTAGAACAGTTTCACACAATATCATTCCATACATAGTTCTTTAATGTGTGTACAAATGTCTATTTCACAAGCAGACATGAGCAATAAGTTGCAATAAGCCATCTAGTATACTCAGACTCGTCCATTTTGTTACACATTAGTGTTTACAGCTTTCCTACATGGACGTGGGTGGCGCTGTGGGAAGCGGGTGGTGCTGTAGGTTAAACCACTGAGCCTAGGACTTGCCAATCAGAAGGTCGGCGGTTTGAATCCCCACGACGGGGTGAGCTCCCGTTGCTCGGTCCCAGCTCCTGCCAACCTAGCAGTTCGAAAGCACGTCAAGTGCAAGATAAATAGGTAATGCTCCGGCGGGAAGGTAAACGGCGTTTCCGTGCACTGCTCTGGTTCGCCAGAAGTGGCTTAGTCCTGCTGGCCACATGACCTGAAGCTGTACGCCGGCTCCCTCGGCCAATAAAGCGAGATGAGCCCCAGAGTCGGCCATGACTAGACCTAATGGTCAGGGGTCCCTTTACCTTTTACATGGAAATACTACTGAGGTAGGAAAATAGTCTTGCATGAAACAGCATCTGGATCCATCCTTGTATTTGCCTGCCCATCAATTCAAATTTTCCCTCCTTCCTTATCAAAGCATGTGACAGCACACATTCTACAAGCAGAATTACTAAAATAAATAAATACAAGTTAAATTCAGCCTGTCTTTAGAACCTGAATTGCTTAGAGCACAGCAAACTCAGCTTCATGTTCATGATTTTTGGAAATAAACCTTTGCTCATAGTAACCAGCACAGAGTGCATTAAGCTCTATTTTGAAGCACCTTATACTTCACCTCACCTGTAATGTTGTGTAGAAAAACCCTAAGAGCCACTTCTTACTCCCTCCCTTTCCCACCCCACATTCATACAGGTTAGTTTCCTTAGGTGCGCAACAGGAAATGCCGACAGAAGCAGAAAGGCTTGGGACCTTGTTCTCCTCAAAGGATTTCCCCCCTTTCGAAGTGTCCAGGGGACAGCAGAAGGCAGGGAAATCTTGCAAGCAGGCAAGAGAACCTACCTGAATGTTTTTTTCACAGTCTGTTTGCTGGTGGAGGGAGAGCTCACTTTCTAGAACAAATTTCTTCCCACACTTGTCGCAGATCTGCATGCGCCTGTGAGTGACGTTCATGTGCTTCTCCAGATACCAGCGTGTGTTAAACACCCTGGGGCACTTCTCACAGGTCAAAGTCTCCTTTTCTTCACACTTTGATTTCTGCACAGGTGCCTTGGGCTCCTTTGCAGCTTTCTTCTTACGCTTGGGGGGCTCAACGCTCTTTCTACGGCCCCTTGTAGTTCTGGAAGTAGGGGAAGTTGTGGCGGCTGCAGCAGATGCAGCTCTCCTTGTCCTCCTTTGTGCAACACTATCTTTCTCCTCTCTTTGCTCTTTTTTCTTCTGCCTCTCATTCTCCTCCTCATCATTACTGTCTTCAGTGGCCTCTTCCTCCCCACTGTCACCCTCCTCTTCCTCACTGCTGGTCTTAAGAACAGCAGTTTCTTTGGATTGGGAGGGGACCCCCTTCTCCCCTTTTGAAACATTTAATGTTTGGTTGTTAAGGTTTACCTCTACTATTATCTGCTCCCTTTTGTAAGTCACTTCATCTTCCTCCTCGTCCTCCTGCAAGTCGTCAGAGTTCTCCCTGTCTTCTTTCACGGCTCGGACCTCTCCTACTGTTCTGTCCTCCTTGAAATATGGCTGTTCCTCTCTTTCATGGAGATGTGGTTTACTTGCTTTTGGGTCCACCAATACGGAGTAAGGACTCCCAGACTCCCTTTTGTAGACTTTGGTGGACAAATCAAGTTCCTGGCTGGCACCATGGTAGAAATTGGGTGGCACTTGAGCTCTGTCCTCTTGCGCCATCCCTGCTACATGTGTGCTGCAGTTTTTAGCCATCTGCTGGCAAGAGCTGGCTGTTTCATTCATGGGGGCTCCCGATTCATTGAGCACCTTGTATTCCAGAATACCAAGGAAGTAACTCCTCTGGAGCAAGATGAATTGTCGGAGAGAACTAACACATGACTGCCTTGGGGAAGCAGAGCACCAAAGCACCCCGTGCAGGTCATGGAACTCTGGCTTTACAGCACGAGGAAATCGGCAGCAGTTCACAGGAAGAAAGCTGCCGCTCAACAGCTGAACATCTTGTCTAGAAAAGAAGGAGAAAATGAAGTCAGTGGCTTAAACATAACTAAAAGAACTTATCCCCGTGAAATCATTGGCTGCCTAACCTAAACAGAGTACAGGATTTGCTGCATAAGTTGTTAAACATTCTTATTAATAATGGCTTATTCAACTTATTGCTGGGGGTTGGGGCGGGGAATTAATTCTACTGCTGGAAAATATGCGGCTTTCATCTGATCCTCAGAGCAGAGGAAGGTCCTGAAATACAGTTCCAAATAAATGGCCTCATCTAATTGAAAGATGGCACATAACAAAAAATAGTTTATCCAAGGTCAGTCTCCAGCACTGGCATCCGTCCATTTAACATCATTATTAACATACTTCCCTATTCTTATGTTCAACACTACAAGAGAATTAATGCGCTGCACAATTAAACTTCACTGAATTGGTACAGCAAAATATTTCTCAGATTTAATTAAAAATAATAATAATCACACAATTATTCACACATAATTGAAAACTCTTGCACACACTAGTCCGCCCACCCATTAGTTTTGCCAGAAACAAATTATGAGCCCCCAGGTATCCAACTAAGTTGTATGGTTCCTATGTGTCTGCAGGTACACATTCAAAAGACATAGATTGTAATGTAGCATGGAACTTGGCAACCTAAGGTCCATGGGCCACAAGCCCATGGGGGTCGCTTAACCGGTCCATGGACCCCCACCGCCCACTCGGTCAGCTCCCATGTGCCGTGCTAAACAGGCATGGAGGGGAGTGGGGACCACCTTCTGCAAAGCTGGGCAGCTTCCTATTGGCTGCTGGAAGCTCCTGCAGCCAATGGGAAGCTGCACACGCCTCCTCCGCGCCGGAAATAGCGTTTGCGCATGCATGCGTGCACACTCCAGCCCACTGCGGCATTTGCGGGACTGTGAACCGGCCCAAGGCACAAAAACTTTGCCAACCCCTGTTCTAGACCCTACAGCTGTGACATCCATATTAAAAACTCATGGGTAGTGCCTAGTGAAAAAGCTTCTCATGTTCCTAGTTCACATCAGGACTGGTTACCTGTCTATAGCACAATACTGTCTACTCTGACTAGCAGCAGCTCAGAGCAGTCTTGGACACAGGTCTTCTCCACTCAGTCCTCTTTACTAGAGATGCCAGGAAATGAACCTGGGGCCTTTTGCACGCAGAACACTGAGGTACAGTCTAACTCAGAAGCCAGAGAGGATAGGAATTTCAGGGGTGGGGTATTTCATCATCATCACTTATACCCCGCCCATCTAGCTGGGTTTCCCCAGCCACTCTGTGCGACTCCCAACAGAATATTAATAATAAAAAAGTGATAAAACATTGAACATTAAAAACTTCCCTAAAACAGGGCTGACTTCAGATATCTTCTAAAAGTCAGATAGTTGCTTATTTCCTTGACATCTGATGGGAGGGTGTTTCACAGGGCGGGCGCCACTACCAAGAAGGCCCTTGCCTGGTTGCCTGTAGCTTCACTTCTCACAGTGAGGGAACCGCCAGAAGGCCCTCAGAGCTGGACCTCAGTGTCTGGGCTGGCATGTGCTCTATATAGCTCCTTTCCTATTCTGCTAGGAGGACAGATAAATGTACACACACTTCCTTGATTTACACAATTTATTCAGGCTTCAATATTTGGGTTTTCTTATTTAAAAGGTTTTATGCTACCTTTCCAAAGTTCCCCCAAAACAACTAAGACTGCCACTTATAAAAATCAACAATGTTGCTTATAGGGTTTTCCCCCCCCGTTTTGTTTTTAAAACAACAACCAAACACTATAAAATCAAACAATCAAAAACTCAGAAACAACCAAGGGCAGGAAAACAGTGTCCGGGGGGGGGGGGGGGAGCAGTCAGTTTTCAAAGGCCAACAGTTTTGCCTGCCTTTGAAAAGCCAACAGGGAGGTAATTGTACAAACATCTCTTGGGAGTGAGCTGCACAGCATCAAGGCTGATATGGAAGAAACCCTGCTGTGGAGTCAGCTCATGCTGGAACACATTTCATAAGATAGTTGGGACCAATCTGTTTAGGGCTTTAACAGCAAGAATAAGCTCTTCTGAACTGAACCTGGAATGAATGGAGACTTCAAAACGGGTCAATATCAGACCACACATAGAGGCTTCTGCATTCTGCACTAGAAGTTTTCAAGTCATTGTCAAAGGCAGCTCCATGTAGAACACAATACTCTATTCCTGGAGGCAACCAATGTTATGGATAACCATGGTCAGGTTTCTATTTTTCAGCAACAGGCATAGTCAGTATATCAGCCAAAGCCGATAAAAGGCACTCCAGGTCGTAGCCATCAGCTAGGAATTAAGGAGCAACACTGAGTCCAGCAACAAACGTAAGTTACAAACTTGCTCTTTACAGCAAAGCTGACCCTATTCAAAAAAGGCATTTCTTCAACCAGTCTACTGAGTTATCATCAGCTATCTTATCTGAATTTAGTTTAAATTCTTACATCTGTATGCTACTGATCACACACATGTATTCTAGAACTAGGGTGTCTTGCCTGGGTTTGATGAAAAGTAGTAGTTTTTTGTGTGTAGCAAGGTGTCTATCACAGTGGATTTATAACTGTGGAATAAGGCATATATACCAGGCACACGTTGGACTGATCTGCTTTCAGCAGTTACATAACTATTCCAAAGTCGAAGATGCACACTTGCTACATAGTTTTCAGAATACATATAGTCCCTAAGGACATGCCTCCTACAGTGTCTTTTAGGTGCAGTCACTTTTTCCATGCTGCAGGGAAGCACAGCAAAGCAAGAACTCAAATGGAAGAACCAATAAAAAAGAATTGTCCACCTGACAGAGGGTGTGTGTGTGTTCTGGCAAGTGTGCACTAAAAAAACCAGCTCCAGTTTGCCACTGCCATATCTTCCCTTCAAAAGCTGAAACATTAAAAAGGCTCTTACATACCAAGTACCTTTCTTGACAGCATGTAAATACTGTAAATACAAACCGTACTACAATATACTGTGATCAATTGCTCCCTTCCAGGTCAGTTTCCATATAGCTTCATAGTTGCATGTACTTTGTGTGTCCAAATAAAAACCCATAGATTGAATGAACGAATGAACTTTATTACGGTCTCAGACCAGGGTTAAAAAGCATATAGATAAAACAGCAGTCAGGATTTTTTTAACCGATATATGTGCTCGCTTCGGCAGCACATATACTAAAATTGAAACCAATAGATTAACTATGCAAATAGCATAGGCATACATTATTTCAGGGGTCAGCAGGGGGCCGGTCCACTGTCCCTCAGACTTTGTGGGGAGCCAGATTATATTTTTTGGGGGAAACTGGACGGATTCCTATGCCCCACAAATAACCCAGAGATGCATTTTAAATAAAAGAACACATTCTACTCATGTAAAATCACACTGATTCCCGGACAGTCCACAGGCTGGATTTAGAAGGCGATTGGGCCGGATCCGGCCCCCGGGCCTTAGTTTGCCTATCCATGGTCTAGAAACTACCGTATTTTTCGCCCTATAGGACGCACTTTTTCCCCTCCAAAAATGAAGGGGAAATCTGGGTGCATCCTATGGGGCGAATGCAGGCTTTCGCTGAAGCGTGGAGAGCGAGAGGGGTCGGTGGGCACCGACCCCTCTCACTCTCCAGGCTTCAGGAAGACATCCGCAGCCTAGGCAGCCCTGCGGGAGGTCCCGCAGGGATGTCTAGGCTGCGGATAGCAGCCTGCTTCCCGGAGCGTCGGGCGCCCTGAAAGCAGAGCGCCCGGCGCTTCGGGAACACATCGGCAGCCTAGGCAGCCCTGGCGGAGCTCCCGCATGGATGTCTAGGCTGCGGGTAGCAGCCTGCTTCCCGGAGCGTCGGGCACCCTGAAAGCAGAGCGCCCGACGCTTCGGGAACACATCCGCAGCGTGGGGAGCCCTCCAGGAGTTCCCCGCAGGGCTCCCCACGCTGCGGATAGCAGCCTGCCGCCCGGCGGGCGGGGCGCCCTAAAGCAGAGCGCCCCTCGCGCCGGGCAAACATCGGCCAGCCCCACAAGCTCGGGGGACAGCAGGGAGGCGCAGCGCCGCCACCCCGCTGTTCCTCAACCTGGTTCGGTTTCCCCGACCTGCTTTGGGGGGGGGGGGGAGGAAATAAAGGAAAATTTTTTTCCCTTTATTTCCCCCCCAAAAAAACTAGGTGCGTCCTATGGGATGAAAAATACGGTATGTTCTACCAGCAGTTTCCATTTGTGATTTGTTTTCTAAAGAAACTGGTTTAGCAAGACAACCAAGCAACTGCCTGTTGTCCTAAAACTGCAGCGATAGACTGGGGTAGGGGGAGAGAGGAGGACTGCTGAATGGATCTAACAGCAAACAAATTCCTGAAGTCAACTGTTATTGTTTTCTACATTCTCTTTACCCTGTTCCAACTATATAAAAATAAAACATTTTTATACCACCTTTCAATTATATTCCAGGATGGCTTACAGAAAAGAACAAAACAATGAAAAGGGAAATACAAACATAAAGTAACAGCGTTCGAAACTCCCATTGTTCTAGGTGCATTTTGCGACTGGGAATTTCATTAGTGTGAGCAATTTCTGAGCTCTGGGCACCGTACTGCAACTAAGATTTCAGATTAAAACTGCCACTGCTGGCGCTGACGGCATGGGAGGAAAAATTCCTGCTTGCTTGACTTCCAAGAAATCACTGCAGCGTCAGGCAAACTGATAGGTTCTGCCTCTAAGCTGGCCTGAAGGAAAGGCAGTGTTTTGTGGGGCGGGCAGGGGAAGCATAGCTTTATTTTTTTGCAGTCTTCAGATGAGGACTAGACCATGTGAAAAATGAACATAAGATTTTAGGAGCAGTTCATTCATTTTCAACTTTGTATTCTTATTATTAAAAAAAGTGCGCCTCAACATTCCGTTGTGGCACCCATAACCTAGGTTTAATGTGCCATTTAGCGCCTAACTTTCATATCTCAGTTTCTAACACTGTACAATAAGAAAAAGTCACAAAATCATAAAAGTAGCATAAAACAGTAAACGAGGATTAAAATGATTAAAAATGAATCTAAAAAGCTTGGGAAAATAAACAAAAGTCTTATCCTGGTGCCCAGTGGACAATAATATAAGTGCCAGACAAATCTCTCTGGGGAAAGTACTCCACAACTAGCATATGACCACCAAGAACATCCTCTGATCACATTTAACATATCTGGGTTGCTTTAGGGTTCAATAACAGCCACACAAGGAGCTGTAGGGAGAGGACTAAGGAGGGAGAGATCAGGACTGCAGGATACAACCTTCCCTTCACATTAAGTTCCCAATGAAAATTGCCTCTCCCAGGTTTCTGATGTGCAATAGCAGCTGACCCTGAATATACACACATCACTACTATTTAACAAAAAATACAGATACATTAACTGTGAACATGAAGTTAACACTGTGCATACTTTGGTCCACAATCTCTCACAAGAAAAACTCGAACAACGGTTTATTTCACATGACTGTTGTGAAGATAAGCATAATGCAGATGACACATTAAATAGTGCAGCAACTTCTGGAATTATTTTTCTGTTGTCTGCACTACAGCATTTGGAGAACCTGTTTGTGCTTGGGTGAATGTCTGCTGAACTCCAAATACTTCCTGCAGAATACAAGTAAGAAACAATCTTTTAAGGCAAAAAGAAGGGAGGCTGTGATGCCACTAGTCAACAGAACATGCTTTGTTTGCTTATCCAAAACCCTGAAGCGTCAACAACTA
This sequence comes from Podarcis tiliguerta, assembly GCF_965153285.1. NCBI lineage: Eukaryota > Metazoa > Chordata > Lepidosauria > Squamata > Lacertidae > Podarcis > Podarcis tiliguerta. The sequence goes on along the minus strand of NC_139546.1, from coordinate 20,309,015 downwards.
AAAGTTGCATTGGGGGGGGGGGGTAATGCTTGAAATGCCTAGGACTGGGTGCATTTTATTTTCAGTGCCAATATCACATTGTGAGCAATCTTATGGGGCTACATGCTGGTGGTGGAAAGGACCAGAAGCACTCATGGATGGTGCAGAGTATGGCTAGGCCTAAGTGGAGTCCCAAGGGCTAGACAGAGAGACCTGAAAGGCAACTTTTGATCTGCAGGCTGGAGGTTCCCCACTTCTGACCTAGGATGCATTTCAGAAAAAAGTGATAAACCTGTAGGAAGCAGAGACTTATAAGAAGTTGACGCAAAGGGAAAGGAAGCTGAGACCAACATTCACTCACGCAGATGCAGTCTCTCTCAGCTATACAGTGGTACCTTGGTTCTTGAACAGCCTAGTTCATGAACAAGCTAGAACCCAAACGTCGCAAACCTGGAAGTGAGTGCTCCGGTTCTCAAAATATTTTTGGAAGTCGAACGTGTCCTGAGCTTCTGTTTATAGTGTTGCACTTCTGTTTCTAGAGAGATTGCACTGATTGGGGGGGGGGGTGAGGAGAAGCATCCTGGCATCCCAGTCGCTTTGACAAGAGAGAGATTGAAAGATCGCGCTGACTGGGGCAGTGGGAAGAAGTGTCCCAGCAGCGCTCCACAGCCCAGCTGCTTTGACGAGAGAGAAATCGAGAGAGAGAGATTGAAAGATCGCGCTGATTTAGGCGGTGTTTTAGGGGTAGTTTTTCAACAGCCTGGAATGGATTAATCCGTTTTGCATTGCTTTCTATGGGAAAGCGCGCCTTGGCTTTGGAATGTTTTGGTTTTGAAACGGACTCCTGGAACAGATTAAATTCGAGAATGAAGGTACCACTGTATTTCAATGCACATTTCAAGGATGCATCGCTAATGTAGCTACAAAGAACAGTTACACCTGAATAGGGTAAAAACAGAAAGGAGGCAAGGGCCTGATGTAAAGGTATAGAGGAGGTGCCTAAGAGATGAGAGGGGAAAAGGCAGGGGATAGAAGCCAGAAAAAAGTCTCTAGGAAAGTCAGATGTGAAAGTTAACGGAGGCTCTCACTTACCCCCAAATAGCTGCTTCTTCCACATATTTGGCCACATTTCCATACACATTCCCTGCCATTTGATGGGCAGGAGCAAATCCAAGTTGACGTTAAGTGGCAGGGAAGGTAATAAAAGGTGTTTGGGGAACCACCATCCTTTCATTTGGAAGCTCCCCAAGTACCCTTCACCCTGAGAACTGCAGAAATGAATAAAACAGTACAGTACTCTGCTTTCGAAGAAAAAGGAAAATGATTGTAACAATTGTCAGCCATTGCACCAGTTCCCAACTATCAACTCCTTGCATGCCTAGAAAAACAATGTATGCAAATAAAGGGGCACTGAGGTCTCAGACAATGGTAAGAATTGGTACAATAGCAGCCACTGTCACAAGAATACCACTCCCCCTGTTCCTTGAAGAAAGTAATAGCAGAAGTCGACTGAAGAGAAAAGCAGAAAGAGTCAGACTCCTAAGATAAGAGAATAGAGAACAAGGAACAGTGAAAGGCAGGATGAAGGCAACAAAGAAAACAGAAGATGAGGCAAAACTGGATGAGATGGGCAGATGGGACCAAGTCATCACCCATGTACTGCTCATCAGTATGGTCTCCTTTCCATTCTTTTTGCAGTCAAGTTGTGTATACCTCATGAAAAATATAAGATGAAGAATCTATGTAAGCTAAGCTCATGTCACACCAAACCAAACCCAGTTCCACCATTTTACAAATTCATTTCCAGTCATGCATCAAAATATTTTTAAAGAATGAATTACAGATCTAACACATGAAATAGCTCAAAGTGATACAATCGTTTAAAAAATTGGTTTTAATATATTCCCCCTAATGCATTTGAATGTTCTACAGCTGTGCCAAGCAGAGCAGGCCTGTGATTTTCCTGCTAAAATAGAGGGTGCAATGACAGTCATATTAAAGCAACTGTATAGAAAAGAAATATTTAAAACAAGTCTAATATACTGTTCCATGAAGGACCCACAATATCCTAATAAAAATCTATCAGGCGGGTGATAAAACATTTAAACCAGACCTCAGCAAATGCTTTATACAAATGATTTCAACCCAACAGATTAGAGTAGAACAGGGACAGAAAACAGGTTGCGAAGAAACAATGCTTATTGACTATAGTTACGTTTTTTATTATAAACTTTTTTTTTAATTAACAAAACATCTTAAGACAAAGACTGACATTCTTGACCAAGGCTGCATATACACCATGCCTTTAGAGCACACTCACTCAAAGAACCATGGGAACTGTAGTTTTGCAGGTGCTGAGGAACTGTAGCTCCGTGAAGATCAAACTTCCAGGATATTTTTTTAGCATGGGGGGGGGGGGAATGTGCTCTGAGTGTGCTTCAAATGTTTGGTGTGTACACAGCCCAAGTATACATTAAAGGAAATTAAAGGAAACAAATCTCAGTCACTGTTCATTAATTAATCGTAAAGTGTTATAAAAATGAGCTGTGTTGATCTGCCACATGTGCTCTCTCTCTCCCTTTTCCACACATGAAGGAAGAAAAATGAAAGCTTGTGTATCAGGAAACTGATTTATTCAAAACCAAAAGTGAAAGCTTTCAATCTTCTACCCTAATAGCACTGTGTTCCTCACTATAAAAGCATGGAATGCCACACTGGAATAATAGATGAAAAAGGTAGTATGTGAATCTGAATGTATTGAAGACATGACGAATTTCAGTAAGTCAGTTTTGAACTAAAGTTCAAAAAGATGAAAATCCATCTACAGTGATGAATAAATAGACCAAAGTAACACAGAAACCTGAAATCCTATCCGTGCATTGAAATGAACATGTACAGGGATGACTTGTGTAAGGGGGAGTGGCAATTTCCCCTCCAATCCATTCTTGCCTGCTCCACGCCTAACCTTCCCATACTGAGCAGGAAAGCCTGAGAGAGGCTTCAGTCTGAACCTTAAAAGAATTGTTAGCACACAGAACATTTTACTAAGCTGCTATCATGTTTCCATGAACCATCTCTCCAAGCATAAGAGTTCAGTTTCTTGAGACTCTCATCTTTCAGGGAAAAAACAAGTTCTGAGCCCTTGGGGTTGCATAAATATGCTTGAAATATGGCTGACATTGTAGAAGCCAGAAGGATGGCTGAATGAGGTTTCTAGTGGCTGGATGTGGGGTTTCACCTTTTTACCTCTCCAAGGCTAACAGAAAGAAAATTATGGAAAATAATAATTGCTGTGTATGTATAATTTGAACAGGCTGCAGAGTCCAGCTTTTTCCTAATGTCATATAATATTCTATTGATTTTTCTCCCATTTCTAAAAATGCATTGCTTGATAAAAATTTGTAACACAATACCAGACAAATCAAGCAATTTCAAAGTTATTATTTTTTCAGGTGATTTTCCCAAGGAACCATAAATTTCTACTTACAGTCTATTTGTAAATTGGGAAGAGGGGAAGTTATTTTTTGTGTTGAAAATAAGTTGTGTGCGTTTCAAAAATAAGTGTCAGCACTTCAACAATTAATTCAACACTTAACTGACAGCTGCTAGAATGACTATTTGTTTTCACCCCAACTGAGAAATGAATTGATTCTTCTGCCTCATCTAAGTATAACATGAATGGCTGCATGCACACAAATGCAGTGAGAGAATGCATACCTGGAAAATAATAGGGTCATAACCATACATGTAAAGGGACGCGGGTGGCTCTGTGGTTTAACCCTAGGACTTGCCAATCAGAAGGTTGGCTGTTCGAATCCCCGCGACGGGGTGAGCTCCCATTGCTCGGTCTCTGCTCCTGCCAACCTAGCAGTTCGAAAGCACGTCAAAGTGCAAGTAGATAAATAGGTACCACTCCGGCAGGAAGGTAAACGGCGTTTCCATGTGCTGCTCTGGTTCGCCAGAAGCGGCTTAGTCATGCTGGCCACATGACCCGGAAGCTGTACGCCAGCTCCCTCGGCCAATAAAGCGAGATGAGCGCCACAACCCCAGAGTCGGCCACGACTGGACCTAATGGTCAGGGGTCCCTTTACCTTTACCTAAAGTGGGCAGTAGCAGAACAGGGTGGACATGCCAGGCAAAACTGGAAGTCTGATAGGAGTTGAAATGAAAGGTGAATGTGCTTGAGTGCACAACAAATGATGGGTTGTTTAAATCATCAAGAGCATGTTTCTCATTTTCAAATGCACAGATTTTCCAAACAAGCATGGATATACTATAGCAGCTAAAAGACAGCCTAAAATTCAACAGAACCTTACACAATGAGGAGCTCTGATCGTATGTAAGAGCCTTTACATGATCATAGGAACAAACCATCTAGTAAAGCAGAGCTTTCCAAACTGTGTGTCATGACACGTTAGTGTGTCGGCTGCAGTGTTTAGGTGTGTTGTGTGAATGCTCCCTGCGCTCCTCCCAGGACTGGAAAGTGGTTAGTTTAACCTCTGGTTTGCTAGTAAAACTGAATTACTGTGTCGCGAAATGATGCATGTCTAAAAAGTGTGTCACCAACATGAAAAGTTTGTAAAGATCTGTAGTAAAGTATCTTAAACTTAAAGCCGTCATGACTATTAGTCGTATCCTCCATCATCTCCTCTAAAAGTTACTTAAGCTAGTGGCTGTTAACACATCTAGTAGGAGCAAACTTTATCAATTAATTTCCTTGAATATCATGACATGGTAATGAGACAGTTACAAACTTTTCTTCAGATCACACAAAATTTTATAAACCTCTTTTCATGTCCTGCAGATGTATCCTTCCTTCATCGAGAAGATGTTTCAGCCCATTGATAATTTCGATTTCCCTTTCTTGAAACCTTTCCAGCTCTACAATATCCTAATGAAGATTGGGCACCCAAACTATTCACAGTATTTTAAGTGTGGTCATACAAGGATTACAAACATTGAAATACTACAGGAGTACCAGGCTGCCCATATGGGCTTTGAAGGCAAACCAGGTAGCTTATACCATGGGCACCTCATGGAGCCTAATGCTTAGCAATAACTTGGACCCAACACAAATACAACAATAACAGGTAACGTATTATTTAGGGTGCTATATATAATGATCAACCTCAGAAATGAGATCTCTTTCCTCAGAGTTCTTTTTATGCACAGAAAACTGGTTTCATTTAATCTGTTAGCAGTGATGATTAAACAAATAAAATATAAACTACTGTATAGACTTAAGCATTTGCTTGTAAACAGTTCAGATTTCACTTTAATTTGCCACTATTTGATTGTTACAAAACTAACATTGATATTATTATTATTACTATTAACAAAAATCTATTTTAATCCATCCTGATATAAGCTTATGAATGTGTGGATCGCATAGGACAGGAGTGCCCAGATTTTTTTCAACGAGGGCCAGATTTGATGAAGAGAACGTGCGTGAGGGCCGATCAAAGTTGTTGAGCTTTTTTAAGGATTGCGGTTGTTGAGCACACTAGAATCTGCACACTAGAAAGAGGGGAAGTGGGAGATGATGCAAAGGAAGGAAAAGTTCTTGACAGTCCCTAGTTGTTTAATCTCCAAACTAAAAAAATACACACTATCAATAATTTATAGTATTTATGTCAGCTGCAAATAAACTACATTTTGGTTCTGTTTATGAATCACTTTCCATAAAACATCTAGAAGTGATTGCACAGTAAAATAATTGATAAGCTTCAGCCCTATGACAACTGGAGTTTTAAAAAGTTTGTGAAGTATCATTATCACCCTACCTGTAAGTTATAAAGGACCGTCTTAACTGGCACCAGTAAATAATGAAAGGAAGGACTAATGGAATAGAGAATGAGATTCCTCAAGGTGCTAGCATGATTTTGAGCCACTTCACAAGATCCTTGTCTCTTTTACTAATCATGTAAACCTTGGGTCTGCTGCAGAAAAGACAAGGGACGCATTAACTCAACAGCAACACAGAATCACAGAATTGTAGCTATCATCATTTTTATTTTGAATGTTAGGCACCTTGAGCAATATTCAGTTGGAAAGGTGGGATATAGATATTCTTAATAAATAAATAAGAATAGTAACTATTCTGTGCCTTCTGCTGATCCAATGTTTCTCTAGGTTAGAGACATGAGATGCAAAACAATGCACAGTTAAAGTCAATAAAATCTGCATGCGTATAACTGCATGCGGCAGCATATCCATTGCTTTTATAAGCTACTTTGACTTCTACAATTCCGTCGCATGCTATCAAGATGAACTCATCATAATGTAGCGCACATTAATTTTGCACAGGAGTCAACAAACGCTAGCATAATGTTGGCTGTAAATAGTATTGCCAGAGTGAATGCAGAGGACACGTCAACTGACAGGCCAGTCACAAATCAACACAAGCTGCTATTCAATTCTTGCAATAATCACATATACACCACAGCCAGTCCTGGAACAATTAAGGACACCCTAGGGAGGAGAGAAGAGAAGAGAAGAGAAGAGAAGAGAAGAGAAGAGAAGAGAAGACAAGAGGAATGACACTCAGCATATCATGGAAATTTAATACACAGGACCATCCCCTGTATCTCATTTTAAACCACTGTTTTATGCAATCCATGTACCTCAACAGAAACTAAAATGAAGCGCAAATACAACACTACAACAGAATTAATAGAAAACATTATCTCAAATCACTACAGTCTGAATATGGACACTGCCAAAACTTCCCCAGGACCAAAAGTTGAACACAGTCCTGTTGAAAACAACCCCGGGCATACACACTGTACTATCTGTTACCCTAGGAGTGTCTGAGTTATCAGCATGCCTAATAACACAAGCACATACACAGCCTCCCAGCACTTGCACCATCAAGAAATCCCACCGTATTCCAGATCTAGAAGAAACACTAGAAAAAACAGTTTTTCATCCCATCCCTACCTGTCCTGATTGAAGTAGCCACATCTACCAAGTACAATCCTATTTCACCCCAGCTCATGAATGCTTCTGCTACGGCAGCAGTTATATGGAGAGGAAATCTTTCTAGCACTTTATTTTTTGGTGGAAAAGTTTCCATTTCATAAGTTGATTAGTATCAGTGAATGGATACCAACTGCAAATACAATATTAGGCAAGCGTGGCTGTTTCAAAGATTTAGCTTTGTTTCCTCAAAGTGTTGTTGGTTTTTTAATAAAAAAAGGCTAAAATAGAAAATTCTATTTGCGACGCAAATTTGCAAAAATTTCCTAGGCAAATTAGGCTATTATTATTTTTAAACCCCACACGCCTTTACAGAAGGCATTTCAGTAAATACAAGTCACCCTCAAAGAACCAATGTACACTCAAACTTTCGGAAGGATTATTTTAGATCACAAGGTATTACAGCAAGTGCAGCCTTTCTTCCCCTCTCATTGCTCAAACTGAAGCAGCTACAATGCAGTCAGTACAATTATTCCCTGGGCCAGTATGCTAGGAAATAAGCACTTACCACAGGTGCAGCAGCTGAAATATCTAGTGCCAACATCCAGATGCTGGCATAATTTTCTGCTAATTCTGGATTATCCCCTTATCATTGCTCCCCCCCCCCCAAATACATCCATGACACAGAAAACAGCTGCTACCCCAAAGACTTTTATTTTACAGTGGCACCTCTGGTTAAGAACTTAATTCGTTCTGGAGGTCCGTTCTTAACCTGAAACTGTTCTTAACCGGAGGTACCACTTTAGCTAATGGGGCCTCTCGCTGCCGCCTCAGCGCGATTTCTGTTCTCATCCTGAGGTAAAGTTCTTAACCCAAGGTACTACTTTCGGGTTAGCGGAGTCTGTAACCTGAAGTGTTTGTAACCAGAGGTACCACTGTACTTCCATTTCTCCCAAGGCAGCACACTACCTACCAGTGTTAGAAACTCTCATATATAAGCTTGGTTTCAAATGACTCCTTAAACCAAAGTTTAAGGAGTCATTTGGAACCTAGCTTATATATGAGAGTTTAAGGAATGGCTCCTTAAACCAAGGTTTAAGGAGACATTCCTTAAACTGAATATCTACTTGCCGTTTCGGGGCAAGATAGCTCTAAAGTCTTAATTTTCAAAGGATGGACTGACTGTGATTGATTCTCAGTTAAGCATCTGGCTAGTTCAGATGACAACCTTGAGCAAGGTTAAAAGCTTTGAGAACTTAAGAAAAGTCCCTTGATCCAGGGACAGTCTACATATATGCTGGACTCTTCCTACCTTTTTTCCTTAATGGTGACACAGACCATTCCTAACAGAAGAATATTAATCACAATTGTGAGCACGGGAGTGGGCAGGGGTAAGTGAATACAAGCGGCAACTATTAACTATAGCACTGCTTCTGCTCAAGCTGCACAGAAAAAGCATTTTGTTCCTGAAATTCATTCTGATTGTGCAGATAAAATATAACTGATAGAATTCTACAGGATGCAGTATTCGTGTGTGAAAACAGTCAAGATCCAGTGATCCCTGTACCTTTCTGTTAAGTTGTACTGATTTTTTCCATACATTTAAAGTGCTGTAAAATGGATATTTAGCTGAAGGATCTGAACTGGGATAGCATAATAGATTCTATCTGCTAGGTGATCCATATACTGCATTAAGAGTAGGGGGTAAAGGGCAGTAAGAGCATGCCCACATGAGTCGGGTTGTCATGCAATCCTGTATGCACATACACAACTCCCCACCCTCCTCTTTCCCTCATTAACCTTTGTTGCCAGCTGCTACCATTAGCCAGTTACACCTAGCAAAACAATCTTGATGCTAAGGCTTCCCAATATATATCTAGCCTGAATAGTGTGGTGCTGAAAATGACAAGGTTGCAGGTTCGATCCCCACATGAGGCAGCTGCATATTCCTGCATTGCAGGGAGTTGTACTAGGCCCCTTCCAACACTACAATTCTATGATTCAGTTCTATGATATGGCCCACAACTTGCTTGGGAGCAACATCACCATCATTAATAATTATTATTATTATTATTATTATTATTTGTATACTTCACTTCATCTGAAGATCACAGGGTGGTTCACAACATACAAATACAAAATGATAACATAAAATACAGAACAAAAACGAACACAAACCAATTTAAAGGGCTACATAGAATGTTCAATCAGCCAAAAACCTGATTATAAAGAAATACTTTTGCCTGGCGCCTAAAGATATGTAATAAAAACGCCAGGCAAGCCTCCCCGGTGACAGCATTCCATGAACAGGAAGCCATGTCGAGGGGGCACAAGAAGAAGGGGTTCAGATTTTGATCACATCTCTTCCTAGTTTCAGTTGGTGCAACAATCTCTGCAGGGCATACATTTAACTGCATCACTCGAGAAGGTTTTGAGTAGATCCTTTCTCCAACTTCATCATCCCAAAAGCTGTAAACCCCAACCATCATGCAAATAGCTCCAATTGTTTTTCTAGTTGCACAAACTTCTATCTGGAGTACAGAATAACTCCACCACCCAAGTTCAGCAACCACTACTGACACCCAGAGACTAGCTTACATGAACATACCTAATTCTCACATCACACACAATTTGAAGGACAGTAGATTTGCATCTATTTTCTTATGAATCCTATTTCACCTGAACAAAACTATCTCATTTGTCTCTCCTGCTTTACTCCAGGAACCATCATGGTGCTCTCCACCACAAGTCACCTGAGTTCTCCCACTGGTATCCTTGTCAGAAAGAGCAATAGTAACACTCTCCAAAAGTCTGCTGTATAGCAGCCTAACAATTCTCCAATCTATCACCAGAGGAGCATTTTAAGAGTAGGGAGTATTTAAACAATGATGTTTGAAACAAATGTGCAACTTTCTTTTTCTACAAAATGAGATTTTAAATAGGACTGAACCAATTTATTTTCAGACTTTCTAGGAGTTAGATTCAGGTTGCATGGAGATACATCATCCAAAGATATACTCCCAGGTAAGTTTTTATGAAAATAGTGTGACATAACACATTGATCTGCCTGCTCCAACCATGCACAGGTTGAAGTTAAGTCAATTTACAAACATTAGACACCTGTAGCTTATTTGCAAATGAGGAGTTTGGTCATCGGAAATCTGGGATTTTTACAGCCCTGATTTTAATCATATCAAATATCAAACTTCAAATAGCAGTGGTTTGGAAGAGAAGGAACACTGTGTGTTGGGAAATGATAACATTTCTACTTCAGTACTGGAACTTTTTCTTTTTTTAACTTTTCGACTATTTCGCGGACCTAATGTAACAGAACACCCGAGGGTGCAAGGAGTCTCTTAACACTGCTTCCCTTCCCCCAATTCCCAAGATCCGCATTAAACGGAGATATTCCCAGCATCAGAGTTGTCTCAGGAGGCGGCACAACTTCCTCCTCCAACCACGCCAAACCTTTAAAGTGATGCCAAACTAAATGTTTCCCCTCTATGCCAACTTCTCTGCTGAAGAAGCACCTTCCACCTCAACTTTCCAAAACCCACACACACCCTTCAACTTTCGACTCTTCGACCAACTGAGCTCCCCACCCCCCAAAAAAAACTCGGCCCACGAAATCTCTCCCCCTTTCTCCTCCGTGGTCCAAAAAGGTTGCCAGTTTCAAGGAAGAAACGCTCCCGCAGCCAAACCCTCCGACCCCAACCCCGCCCCCATGACACTATCTCAACTGTCCAGATCCCAAGCAAGCAAGAGCACTCTGCACATGTTCAGGTGCACGCTCGCCCCTCCCTGACGCTCCACAGCCGGGCCTCGTTGGCACTTCGAAGCGGGAGGCACGTTACCAACAACTAAGCCAAAAAAGAAAGAGGCTGTGGAGCTGAGCAGGAGGAGCTCGGCCTGCCCTTTCCCCAGCCGGAGGGCCTCTTTTCCTGCACGGACTCACCCAGGCCGGGACTCTCCGGGGCTGCCACCGGCGCTGCTCCTCCGTCGCCGCTCCGCCTCCTCCTCCTCCGCCGCCGCGGTCCATGCCTAGGCAGGGGAGGGGGGAAGGTAGGGGCGGCCAGGGCCCTCTTTCCTTCCTGCCCTCCCCCTCGGCTCGAGCCCCCTCCTCGTCCGCCGCCTCAGGACCAGGCCTAGGCCCCGCCGCTCCAGCGGCTGCTCCCACTGACGCTCTCCCTGTCGCTCGCCCTCCCCTCGGCGGCGGCCGCCGCCGCAGCGCTACGTGGCCGCCGCCGTAGCCAACCAAAGTCAGTCAGACACTCAGCCTCGCGACTGCACCGCCCGCTCCACTCGCAACACCCTCCCCCCCCTCCTCCTCCTCCGCCCCGCGCGCTCTCTCTCTCTCTTCGCTTTTCCTTCAGCGTCGCTGGCTGGCTTGACTGGCTGGCTGGCTCGTCGTAAAGGAAGACAGCGAATGCGCTTGCGTCGTCGCTGTCGTCGCCTGAGGAGGACTTCGCGCGAGAACGCGCGGCGGCTTCCCTCTTTCCCCCCCCTCCCCCTTTACTCCTTTCGCCGCCCCGCCCCTCGCCCAGCTCGTAACCTGCGCGCGCAATAGGCGCGAGCGCCGCTTTCTGAAGCGCGGCCGTTCCGTTCCTTTCCCTACACCCTCGAACGCTGGCTGGCTGGCTGGCTGGCTTGGACGGCGGCGCGTGCGTGGTAGGAATCAACGTCTCCGCGCTCGCGCGCTCTGCTGCTCTCACCGCCTCAGGTGAGACGGGAGGAAGGGGCGGGGCCGAGGGCCAACAAAACAAAACGGTGCGGGAGGGAAGGAGGGAGCCATCCGCGCATGCGTGCTCAGGGGCAGCTACGAAATTCTGCTAGTTTCACTGAAATATATATGTTAATAGCAAACATAATATCCCGCCATTTCCATGTTTATCCTTCGTCTCTCTCTCTGTCTGTCTGTCTGTCTGTCTGTTTGCTTGTTTCTCTGCATTAAGACCGTTCCGGGGTTTTTATTTTTATTTTAAAAAAATTAAAAAAGTAAAAAACCACTATTTCTGTGGAAGGTTTTAATAAATGCTACAGCTGCTGATGGTGGTTGGAAAGTGTGGGAAGGCACGGAGGTACTTCAGAGTCCGTGCACTGAGAATGCGCGCTCTTCAGTTAATTTTTGCGAAGGTGGTTCAATGTTTTAGGAATTTTGTTAATAAAAATTATTTATTTATTTATACCCCGCTGTTTTCCCTGACAGGAACTCAAGACGGCTTACAGATAGACATAAAAGCAACTAAAAGCATGGGGGGGATAATTAAAACAACAACAATAATTAAACATTGATATGAGTTAAAGTGCTCTCTCTCTCTTGTCCATTAAAGTCCTTTACATTTCAGAATTAGAGATAAGGTCCAGCTATTTGGAATATACACTGCCGGGTAACTAGGGAAATAATCCTGTCGGCAATTCTGAATAATCACTGCGGGTGAGCATAGATGATTGTCAGCTAGATAGACCACTATCTTCTACTCAGTGCAAGGCAGCATCCTAAGCTCCCATAAGAAAGAGCTGCCGTTGTTTCCAGTGGGCATTCTTGTCATTCATTTTAGTCTAGGCATAGGCAAACTCGGCCCTCCCATCTTGTTTTCGGACAAAACTCCCATCATCCCTATTAACAGGACTAGTTGATGGGAATTGTAGTCCCGAAACATCTGGAGGGCCGAGTTTGCCTATGCCTGTTTTACTCTATCCCAACATAAATACCAGGATTGTTAGGCTTAGCGGACCTAGAAACCAAGGGAAAATCAGCTTTGAAAAATAGAAGGTAGAAATGTATGCAGCATACAAACGATGCTTTATTGAAGGTAGTGGGGTGGTGGTTGACACTTTTCTAGTCTGTCTTTTATTCTCCCCCTTTTTATTATTCTTTCCGTGAACAGTGACTGGGTGTGTCTCAAGAACCGTCATGCCAAGGTGTTACCCAAATCAGTGCATTTTTTAAAAAAGGCTAAGTCCTCAAATGTAGACCAAAACATCCTCGGGAACAAACAGGTACAGGGGCATCTAACAACAGACAAAAACTGCTCCATGACATCAGGAACCATCATCACAACTTTGATTTAAGGTATCTTCAGTGGCAGATTATGCATGTGCAGATTATGCAAGGGTTGTCCCTTGCTGGCGGAATTCCATATGTGGAAACCTTTTGACTGAGTAGACTTGGTGCTGACCTACATATGGCATAACAAAGATATTTGTATATATTTGTTTGATATTCAAGCAGGATTTTATATAATCATTATCATCGCCAGCTTCATCTTTTTAATGAACAAACTTCAGTGACTAATAACACAAATATTAAAAAGACAAATGGGTCAGGGCAGGCCGTGGGGAAGGGGGTTGTGCTGTCCCTTCCCGAGCATTGATGGATGTATTCATAGTCAGTATGGTGTCGTGGTTAGTGTGTAAGATTAGGATTTAAGAGATTGGTGTACAAATCTCCTTTTATTCATGAAGCTCTTTGGGTAATTTTGAGCCAATCACCGTCGACTGAATTATCTCACAGGGCTGTTTTTCAGCCAGGACTTGTCAGAACTCAGTTCCGGCACCTTCCAGGTGGACGCCATTGCCATTATAAGAGAACAAGGGAGGCATTAATGGCGAGTTCTGGCAGCTTTCTTTCTAGAAAAATAGCACTGGTTGTTATGAAGATAAAGTGGAGAGGGGAGAACCACATGTACTACATTGAGTTCCTTGGAGGAAAAATGGAATGTAAACAATACAGCAAAAATACTTTGGAAATGCTTACCTCTCATATAATCCCTTTTGCTCTCTCCTGGCCCCCATATTGGTATTGAATACTGTCAACAATAATTAAGTACTATCTTTTTTTATTCTTACTTGGGATACCTGCCACAAACCCTGGAGAGCCAGTGCCATACAGAGTAGAACAGGGGTAGCCCTGGGAATTTTGTTGAAATGTGACTCCCATCTTGGCCAGTGGTGTCCAAACTTTTTTCAAAGAGGGCCAGATTTGATGAAGTGAAGGACCGTGGGGGCTGACCAAAGGGCCAACCAAAGTTGTTGACCTTTTTTTTAGGATTGAAAAGTTGTTGAGCGTTTTCTATGATTTTACCCCAAAGTTGTTGGGCTTTGAAGTTGCTGAAGTTGCTGAAATTTTTAAAGGATTTTTAGGGGGTGGAGTTGTTGAGCTCCTTTGAGCTTCTTTTAGGATTGAAGCTGTTGAGGTTTTTTTAGGATTTTGCCCCAGGAAATAAACTGCCACAGGGGCTGGATTAAACCGACCAACGGGCCGGATTAGGCGCCCAAAGCGGGCTTTGGACATGCCTGCCATAGGCCATTCTGGATGGGACTGGCGGGAGTTGTAAACCAATACCCCTGGAGAGCACCAAGTTGGCTATGCCTGGACAACACTGGACTAGATGGTAAAAGAATATCTGACCTGGTAAACGACAGCTTTCTGTGTTCCCCAGAGAGCAGATCATGGTGAGGTTGGTACGCAGACGTTCTCCACCCGCTGCATCCAAAAGCACATTCCAAACTGCCTCGCAGCTTCTACATTTGCAGGTGAAGAAACACTCTCACACCACCTGCGCATTGGCATGAGAGTGGGATCGTTGCTTCTTGGAAGTCAAGTATATGCGGCAACGTACGGCAAGAACTGAAGCTTGGAGCGGCTGCCAAGTGAAACCGCAGGGAGGATATGGGAGGTAGATTATCTGTTGGGATTGCAGCCAGGATGCCTGGGGAGAAAAATGCCATGAGAAATATTCCGAGGGCTAGGGAGCATCTATGTGGAAAGCAGATTAGGCATCTTCAGCCTCCAGTGCCAACAGGGAAATCACGGTCCCGATTAAGATCTGCAGCTGAGGGGCAGGCGTGTCGCTCTGTGTGTTGGCAAATGGCTGCAGTATGCGAACAGGTGTGGGTTTGTTATGCAGTTTCCCTTTCTTTCTCTGCCCAGGTGACATGTCCTTTCATGTGAAAATTGAGATCAAAGGTGGGGGCACTGTAGGCAGCCAAAAACAGCCTTGTGAAAACAAGCACTGCAAAATTGACCATGCAACACTTTGAACGTACGTTTCAACTTACAAGGCAGATTTGAGGGGGGCCTTGGGCAAAAATGTATTTTGGTGAGTCATCTCTTCCGTCAGTGAGCCCTGGCTGCGGTGGCAAAGCAGGGCTGGACTCTAGCCATCACATTAATTTCCCATAATGCCCCAGAACAATGCTAGGCCCAGGGCATTGTGGGGAATTTAAAGAGTGGCTAGATCCAGCTGCTACGTGCTGCTCTGAGTGCCAGCCCAGAATGTAACATTGGCCTGTGGCAGGAATCATCCGTTGACTCTGCCAGTGAACAGCACCTAGCTTCAATTACTTTACTACCCTTGTTCTTAATACCATACAAGCTTCTCAATTTATTGCCTAGCCATGTCTCAAAAAACATTCGGCAGGACATCTTTTTCTTCCAGTGGTCTTAACATATGCATCCAATGTTAGTTCTCCTCAGAGTAGGCTCACTGAAATGAAGAGGACTAACCTAGGCCCAAATATTTCAAGGGGTTTACTCTGAGAACGTAGTTGGATATAATTTAAAGAAACCTGCTTCTGTGGAAATATAAGGAGGCCCATGAACGAAACACATTTAGAAACTAAGCATTAATTTGATGTGCATCTTTCCCGGAATCTGATTCGCTATGTCCCAGACATGTGTCAATCACACAATTCAAATGCAGGTCCTGCCCTTTAACATTCAAATGAACACTAAATTCAGTAACCGGGCAGCAGCGGAGTGGGGTGGGGAATCCTGTTTTTTTGCTCACCTTTGCAGAACCAGCTGTAAGATTTTAGAGGCTTTCCTGGGACTAATTGAGTGCAAGATAGTCAACACGGCACCTTCCAAATGTTGTTGGACTACAACTGCCACCATCCCCAATCACTGACAATCCTGGCTGAGGGTTCATGGGAGTTGTAGTCCCAATCTGCCATCCACACACAACATTTTTTCGCTAGATTTTCCTCCCCACCTCTGATGGAAAATGCAAATTGTGAAAAGCAAACACAACCATAAATTTTAGTAACACTGTCCACATGCTAAATACAAACCACGCAGTTAAGAAGGGGCATTTTATTTGTTCATTTATTGAAGGTTGGTTAGTACAATTTCATATTTTGCAGTTTCACTGTTAAAGTGAACATCTTTCAATTAAAAGAGCCCCAATAACACACTCATGAATGCAGCCTATCAGTGGAATAAGTACCCCTCTTAAAGTTGGGCCTTGAGACATGTGGAATAGATGCTTTCTGCCTAAAAGGTCAGCCTTTTTCTGCACAAGGTCAGATACAAGCTACAGAGAAGAGAGAGAGCTGTCCCCAGGAACTGTAATTCCACATATGGGAACATTATAATCTCAGATCTATACAGAACTGAAACTAAATCAGGTGTTTTAGATCTGCGCTGTTGCAGTCTGAAGCATTACTGCAGAACCAGACATTAGGGAGAAATAAACCAGGAAGAGGAGCTGATATGCTACCTCTATGACACTAGATCTGGCAGGAAAGAAGGTGGGGCAAGGAAAAAAAAAACCCTTCTCTTTTCCGTAAACAGCAGCAAACCAAAGTTGGCCTAGTTCCGATTACACAGACCGCAGGCTGCTATGGCAAGGTCTTACCAAAACAAAAGGCTTTCCCAGTGGACAAAAACAGACACCCCGCACTCCTTTATAGCTTTTATTCCAAGCACTGATCTGCTAAAAATTATATTCTAGAGTGGGAAAGGGAGATTGCCTTAATTAGATCGAGGGATTTTTAATCCATTTGATTTCCTGCTATCTGTCAACCCCCAGATGGGGAAATCTCAGTGATTATATACTTTTGACTCATCTGTTAAGTTTCAAGGGAATAGTAGAAAAATAACACGGGGATGGGGAGAGTCAGGACACTCATTGTGGTAGCTGGAGCAACACTGACTGTCCTGAGGGCAGGTAGGTGATGTTGCGGGAGCGCGAGAGCTGGTAAGCGATGTCTTCGGCTGCCTCAAGTTTGCGCAGCTCAATGAGGCCGTCGCCCACTGAAGACAGCGACGTGGCGATGAGCTCAGCTGCCTTCGAATCCCCCTCAGCTGAGATTATAGCGGCTTTCTTCTGCTGCTCTGCCTGTGAAGGGGACCGGGTTGGGGGGTGGGGGAGGGATAGAGAGAAGATACAGACAGTGAACTTTGGTCAAAGGCAGTGCTGATAAACAGGTCATGTGCCCCCAATAATAATGAACTCAGGTGGCGCATGCCGACAGAACTGCAACCAAAAACAGGCACCCAAGGAAACCAGAGTAGCAGCAGTTATCTGCAGACTTGCATGCACAGATACACTCAGTGATGGCTCAGCATGCTCAGTAGCCATAGGAGTGTCAGAAAAAGAGACCAGGCTCCAATTGCTGATTTAGGCAGCGCCAAGCAAGTCACCATCTTTCACAGCCCAGCCTATTTTACAGGACAGTCAATGAGATAAATGAAAAGGGCCAGTTTAAAGGTAAAGGGGACCCCTGACTATTAGGTCCAGTCGTGGCTGACTCTGGGGTTGCGGCGCTCATCTCGCTTTATTGGCCGAGGGAGCCGGCGTACAGCTTCCGGGTCATGTGGCCAGCATGACTAAGCCGCTTCTGGCAAGGCAGAGCAGCGCACGGAAACGCCGTTTACCTTCCCACTGGAGTGGTACCTATTTATCTACTTGTACTTTGACGTGCTTTCGAACTGCTAGGTTGGCAGGAGCAGGGACCGAGCAACGGGAGCTCACCCTATCACGGGGATTCGAACTGCCAACCTTCTGATCGGCAAGTCCTAGGCTCTGTGGTTTAACCCACAGCGCCACCCGCGTCCCTGTCAATGAGATAAATGAAAAGGGCCAGTTTAGGTGGCTTCAAAAAACGAGTTAAGACAAATTCATGGAGTCTTCCAAGCCCAATTGAGTTCAGTAGGACTTAGTTTTGAGTAAACATGCTTAGGATCATGCTGTAAGTCTGTCACAGTGGCTATGGGTCATGGCAGGTACAAGCAACCTCCAGATTTCAAAAAGCAGTTCCACTCGCTGAGGAGCAAAAACAGGATATGGCGGTTGCTTTCTTCTCCTGCTTGTATGTTTCCCAGAGAACATCTGGCTGGTACTGCAGAAAATAGGATGGCTCTGGTCTGATCCCAGAGGATTCTGATGTCTCTTATGCAGGGGTGGGCAACCTGTGGCCCTCCAAATCCTTTTTCACTCCCAACTCTCATCAGCTCCAGACAATGGCCAGGCTTGATGGCATTTGTAGTCCAACAACATCTGGAGGGCCACGGATTCCCCAAAGCTGCTCTAAAGCATTTGCAACACAGGAAACAGTGCATTGGAAGGGATGGGTTCTGCAGAACATGAAGTAAGTGGAACACTGAATGAGGTGAAAAAACCCCACCTCGCATTGGCAAGAAACAACGACAGATGTTGAGGCCAGCTGGCAAGCTCAACGTCCTCACCTTTTCCACGATGAATCTGGCTCGCTCTGCTTCTTGCTGTGCGACTTGCTTCATTTCTACTGCCTCCGTGAACTCCTTTCCGAATGTCAGATGTGTCTAAGAGGGAAGAATAAATGCACGTGCTCAAAAAACATTATTGTCTTACCTCCAAACAGATTCCCAGGGCAGGCGATGTACAAGAGGACAGAGGCTTAATTGAAACATAATATAACACAAAGTAATTACAAAGACGGCCAAGGGATTATAGAAATTAAAAATGCCTGGGTAAATAAAAATATGCCTTAACCCGGTGCTGAAAAGACGGTAAAGTAGGCACCAAATCTGGAGAAACATGATCAGTCCCAAAAGGAGGTAAGGTCCACAGCTTATATGCAGGTTTCATTTAAGCACCACTGGCTTAACAGATGTACTGCATTGGCTGCTGGTTTTTTTAATTGATTAGGTTAGCAACATCTACAGACTTGGTACTTTACAAACAGGTTTGACAGGTCTCTGCTGCCCCAAAAGACTTACAGTCTAGAAAAGAAGAAAAAAAACACAGAGGCAAACAACACAGGAAGGTGGGGTGATGAAGGGGGTAGGGAAGTAAATTAGGGGAAGAATATGTGATTATTTCAGTCCTATGCACCTTCAGTTAGCTATATCAGGGTACTGGGATTAGGAGGCTGTTCCAAAGCAGGAATGGGCAATCTAGGTGTTGCTGGACCCATCAACTTCATCAGCCTTATCAATGACTGCGATGCAAAGCCAAATCTCAAAATTCAGTTCAATTGAGCATTTTTTCCTATTGGATGCTGTGTGTGTTTCTCCCTGTTCTACTTGCTATTGGTTGTTGCATGTTGTTTAAGCAATCTTATTAAATTTATAGTATTGAAATACGGGGGTGGGGGTTTGTATGTTGTTATATTTTTGTTTTGCTGTGCTATTATGAAATTTGTTACTTTTTTTTTTTTTTTGCTTTGCAAAAAACTGATTTTTTTTTGCATTTGTTAGAAATGCATGCCTGTTTCTTTGTTGTAAGTTGTTTTGAGCATTATATTTTAGTGGGAAAGTGGCATACAAATAAAATAAAAATTGATTGAAAGCTCTTCAGTACATTATTCACAACTTTTCCCTCTTCTCCTTTTCTTGGAATCATAGGACTACCGCATCCTGGTTGGTGGTGGCTGGCTGAGTTCTTGCATTCTTACAGGCAAACAGCACTGCAAAGCCAGAGAAATAGAGTATACCATCTTCTAGAACAGAGCTTTCCAAACTTTTCATGTTGGTGGCACACTTTTTAGACATGCATCATTTCGTGACACAGTAATTCAGTTTTACTAGCAAACAGGAGGTTAAACTAACCCCTTTCCAGCCCCGGGAGGAGCACGGGGTGCGTTCGCGTGACACACCTACACACCGCAGCTGACACACTAACATGTTGCAACACAGTTTTGAAAGCTCTGTTCTAGAATCTAGACTTCTAAGAACTAATGGTGAAATGTTGGCCTTCCTCCACATTGCTGGAAGCAGAGATGGAAAATCAATCAATCTATCTATATCCATCTATCTATCTATCTATCTATCTATCTATCATCTATCTCCTGGCTCTCAATTGTCAAGGTTCCTAAGCATTTGGTGATAACAGCTTTGGAGTTTTGACAGAGACGCCACCGAGAATTTTGTGTTGCTTTTGTTGGCACCTTGATAGCCTCCCAAACCTCTCACTGCACCCAGCAGAGGGAGCCCCCAAGCTTGCTCACTTCTCTCAATTGTACTTTGAGCATCCCTTTGATGGGGACCTGTCAGATAGTTAAGACTCCTACTCCCATCAGCCCCTAGCAGCACTACAAATGGTTGGGTATGATGGGAATTGCCATCCAACAACATCTGAAGGCCGATAGGCCCACTTTAGGGATCAAAACACAACCTCAGCCTGGATTATGCAAACCGTCTGCAGTAGCTGACCAAATTCGCAATCGAGACCTTACTATTGGTTTGCGGTATTGGAAGGGCTAACCATGGGACGCGGTTAGGGACGCGGGTGGCGCTGTAGGTTAAAGCCTCAGTGTCTAGGGCTTGCCGATCGAAAGGTCGGCGGTTCGAATCCCCGCGGCGGGGTGCGCTCCCGCTGTTCGGTCCCAGCGCCTGCCAACCTAGCAGTTCGAAAGCACCCCCGGGGGCAAGTAGATAAACAGGGACCGCTTACTAGCGGGAAGGTAAACAGCGTTTCCGTGTGCGGCTCTGGCTTGCCAGAGCAGCGATGTCACGCTGGCCACGTGACCCGGAAGTGTCTTCGGACAGCGCTGGCCCTTGGCTTCTAGAGTGAGATGGGCGCACAACCCTAGAGTCTGTCAAGACTGGCCCGTACGGGCAGGGGTACCTTTACCTTTACCTTAACCATGGCCTTAAGGTTTGCATGTCCGGCAGGTGAAAAACAAAATCACTAACCTATTTAACTCTGGAGAAAATAAGACACAAACCTAACAGCTTCTGAATAAACACATATTTTTTTCAGCAGTAAATATTCCCCCGATCCAAATCTTCTGATTGCTCTACCCTGAACATTTTATCACTGCAGATTTTGTGGTGCAGAGAATGGAATTTGAAGGGTCCAGTCCCTAAAGTCAGAGTAGGAAACCTGTGATCCTTCAGAACAGGCATAGGCAAACTCGGCCCTCCAGATGTTTTGGGACTACAACTCCCATCATCCCTGGCCACTGGTCCTGTTCGCTAGGGATGATGGGAGTTGTAGTCCCAAATCATCTGGAGGGCCGAGTGTGCCTATGCCTGCTCCAGAATTTGCTGGATTACAACCAGTGACTACTGGCCATGCTGGCTGGGGATGATAGGAGCTGGAGTTCAGCGAGGTCTAGAGGGCCACAAGCTTCCTTCCCCTGCTGTAAACCAAACTAGAAGGTAGCTCTTACCAAGGAAACATCATCTAGGATGAGGCCGAAAGTTGCTGCTCTTTCCGTGAGGTCTTCGCTCACTTGCCTGGAAACGAGTTCTCTCTGCGTGATCAACTCGCCAGCATCAAAGCGAGCCTAAAAAGGAGACAAGCAATGATAAATGCGAAAGTAAACCAAAGAGCTTTCATTAAAGCTGTGCGCCCTTGTTACAACATAACCCTAAGGAGCCTGCAAGGGACGCTGCTGGATGTGGATTGCCAAGTCAGCATCCTCTGATCCAGGCAAATGCATGAACACACCTTCCCGGCTCTTGCCCTCCGTTACTCTGAGACATTATCCAATACCACTTTAGTTAAGGTAAAAAAAAAAATGGTAAAGGACCCCATGATGGTTAAGTCCAGCACTCACCTCGCTTTCAGGCCGAGGGAGCCGGTGTTTGTCCACAGACAGCTTTCCGGCTCATGTGGCCAGCATGACTAAACCGCTTCTGGCGCAATGGGACACTAACGGAAACCAGAGCGCACGGAAACTTCGTTTACTTTCCCACTGCAGTGGTACCTATTGATCTACTTGCACTGGCATGCTTTCGAACTGCTAGGTTGGTAGGAGCTGGGACAGTGCAATGGGCTCTCACTCACAGGGATTTGAACCATTGACCTTCCAATCGGCAAGCCCAAGAGACTCAGCGGTTTAGACCGCAGCGCCACCCGCATCCCTTTACCACTTTAGTTAGCACTGAGCTAGACATGAGACTGTTTATGCTATTGAAAATTATTAAAAAGAAAAGCAGTGGGAAGAGGTGATCTAGATCAGAACTGCATAAGTGGCACAGGGTAAAAGCCCCTCTGCCTACATCAGGGTCTGGATCAGGCCAGCCACACCTACCATTTAGTATTTTAATTATTATTATTATAATTTATATACCACCCTATACCTGGGCAGTTTAACCCTCTCACATCTAGCTTGGCCCTTGGTTAGTATTCAAAAGGATCAATCCTAATGGAAAACTCTGTGACACGAGGTGTGCTGCTGGTCTCCATGTACCCCTTAAGATCTCTCCTTTGGCTTTGTAATACAACCGCTCCCCTTTTCCTTCCTTCAGAGGATGAGAAAAGAGGAATGCAAGGCCCAAAGAGGGGAAGCTGAAGCCCTCCAGCTGTTGTGGGACTCCAACTCCCATAAGCCCCTGCCAGCATAATCAACAGTCAAGGATGATGGGAGCTGCAGTCCAAGGTTCCCCAGCCCTGCCATTTAGGGCTCCAGTATTAATGAAGCCGGCGGGACGCGGGTGGCGCTGTGGGTAAAAGCCTCAGTGCCTAGGGCTTGCCGATCGAAAGGTCGGCGGTTCGAATCCCCGCGGCGGGGTGCGCTCCCGTTGTTCGGTCCCAGCGCCTGCCAACCTAGCAGTTCGAAAGCATTCCCGGGTGCAAGTAGATAAATAGGGACCGCTTACTAGCGGGAAGGTAAACGGCGTGACCCGGAAGTATCTGCGGACAGCGCTGGCCCCCGGCCTATAGAGTGAGATGGGCGCACAACCAGAGAGTCTGGCAAGACTGGCCCGTACGGGCAGGGGTACCTTTACCTTTACTTATTAATGAAGCCAGAGGCTTCCAATGAAAAGAGGAATATCACCAGCTGTTGCTTGGCCCTTACCACCACAGATTTGAGGATCTCAGTTGTGATGGAAGGGAGCACTCGCTCATCGTAATCCTCGCCGATCGTGGTGAAAATCCGGGGAAGCTGCATGGTCACCGGCCTGAACAAGATCCTTAGTGTGATGTTCACGTTCTGTAGATCTACCAGGGGAGGGAAGCAGGGAGAGGGTCAGAGCAGGAACAAGTCTCAGCAAGTGCTAAAGATCAAAATGTTAAGTTGGATTGGCGGCGGCACAAATTCCACCACTACTGCTTTAGGGGTTTGCAGGTGGGACCCGCAACAAAATGTTGCTGGCATCGAGGATTCCAAACTCCGCCCCCCACTCCCAGTTCTCAGTTCCTGCCCCCTCCCCAAAAGCAACAGCCGGTCAGAGTCCAATATCCTGCTCAGAACACTCACTGCTCAGTGAGCTCTTGGGAAGAGAGGATTCTAAAGGTTTTATGTACCGTATTTTTTGCTCCATAAGGCGCACCGGACCATAAGGCACACCTAGTTTTTAGAGGGGGAAATCAAGGAAAAAAATCTTATCCCCCCCCCCCCCCCCAAAGAGCAAAGAAGCCAAAACAGTGAGTGGGATCCATCCCGCTGGCTGTCTTGGCTTCCTCTTTAGCCGCGTGCAACCTCACCCTGCCGGAGGGGCTGTGCGCGGCTATCCCTGAAGCCTTCGGAGCGCAGCGCGAGTTCCCGCTGCGCTCCACAGGCTTCAGGTTCCTTTAGCTGAAGCCAGGAGAGCAAGACTCTCCTGGCTTCAGCGAAAGGAACCTGAAGCCTCCAGAACGCAGTAGGAACTCACGCTGCACTCCGAAGGCTTCAGGCGGCTATCCAAGGAGCCTGCAATCGCTCCATAGGATGCACACACATTTCCCCTTAATTTTGGGAGGGGAAAAAGTGCGTCCTATAGAGCAAAAAATACAGTACTTCTGCAAACCTTGGGGCTCCCCACAAACTTGCTAATGCCACCCCCACTTTGGATACATAAGCAGCAGCACTGAGATGGCTATGACTGTTGTTGTCGGCATCCGTTCGTCTTGAGAGACAATGGAGCGCACCTCCAGGGGTGGTCAAACTGCTGTGTCAGCAGCAACAAAGTGAGCTCCCTGGTGTACAAGCCACGGCATTGCGTACAGAGTTCCTGGGCTGCCCAGACGCCTCGCTGATGTGGTCCAAAGGAAAGCAGAACAATATGTTTGGCACCAGCTTGGCTGCAGTTGCTGCCAGAAGGAGCAGTACAAGGTGCCATTGAACCATCTTAGCGACTCCAAATTTGTATAGGGTTTACTCCTTAGCCTTTTCTTCTCCTGAAGATGTTCCTCAAAGGCAGCGGTGGTTTAAGATCAAAGTTTTCCTTTTCCTAGATGGGCTGCCCACCCAGGTTGACAAGCCCCATCTGCCCCTCACTTCCGTCTACCGCTTGTGCAGAAACTGCCTTCTTGATTGTTGGATCCACTACAGTGGTACCTCAGGTTACATACGCTTCAGGTTACAGACTCCGCTAACCCAGAAATAGTGCTTCAGGTTAAGAACTTTGCTGCAGGATGAGAACAGAAATTGTGCTTCGCCGGCGCGGCAGCAGCAGGAGGCCCCATAAGCTAAAGTGGTGCTTCAGGTTAAGAACAGTTTCAGGTTAAGAACAGACCTCCGGAATGAATTAAGTACTTAACCCGAGGTACCACTGTATTGGTTTTGTTTGATCAATCTGCCGGAGCTTGTCTTCGCATGCAGGGGAAGTGCCTAGCTAGCCAAGGGTTTGAGACCCACCGACCACCCTCACCTGGTTCAGCTAGCCAGTCAAAGCCATTCTCGGGGTGTGGCTGCTATTGCATGTTGGGATCTTCTAGGAGTCCTGGGTGAGAGCTGGGTGCAAGGTGGGGACCAAAGGTGGACAAACCACCCCAGGAGGAATATGACATGTCCCCTACAAGAGGTATTAGGTAAAGGTAAAGGGACTCCTGACCATAAGGTCTAGTCGTGGGCGACTCGGGGGTTGTGGCGCTCATCTCGCTTTACTGGCCGAGGGAGCTGGCGTACAGCTTCCGGGTCATGTGGCCAGCATGACTAAGCCGTTTCTGGGCGAACCAGAGCAGCGCATGGAAACACTGTTTACCTTCCCGCCGGAGCGGTACCTATTTATTTACTTGCACTTTGACGTGCTTTTGAACTGCTAGGTTGGCAGAAGCTGGGACCGAGCAACGGGAACTCACCCTGTTGCGGAGATTCAAACTGCCAATCTTCCGATCAGCAAGCCCTAGGCTCTGTGGTTTAGACCACAGCACCACCCGCGTCCCACCAGAGGTATTACCCCTCCTCTAACACCCCACACACCCCTTGCTATGACTACGTGCAACATTATGGAAAAGGACACATTCAAATGGATGTGCTTCTTTCTCAATTTTAAAGCGGCCTTTATAGCTGCTGCTAAAAAAATGATGCATTTGGGGTCAGAAGCTGGTATGTAGTTAGGGCGGCTCGCCTTTGTGTTTAGTTTCCCGTTACCCAGACCCAACTTCCGACTCCCGAGTCCAGAGGATAAAAAACTGCACCCACCCACTGCTCACCTTTGCTGCCAGTGATTACAGGAACGTTACGTGGGCGAGAGCGGCAGTCGAAGATGATCGGCTTCTGCACCCAGGGAATGAGAAAATGGGTCCCTTCTCCCACCACTATGTCCTGGACACCTCGGAATCGGTCAAAGATGACAGCCCTGTGGCCTGCGTCAACTAGAGAAGAGAGAAACAGCTCAGCAACATTGCACTCAAAACACAAAGAAGAAATATTGAATAATTATGTGACGATTCCTACGCCCAGATTCTAGGTAAACCTGGATCATTTACATGTTCTTCCGGACAACTTTTTTTTGGGGGGGGGGGCACATGCCAAAGGTGAGTGGGGCCAGAGGCAAAAGATCAAGAAATGTAAATTTTACATTTGCGCCATCCACACTCCTGAAAAACCATTTTTTAAAAGCATTAAGAAAAATCAGTTGAACAGCACATGTTCAAATCCTCGAACACTTACCAATACACCCCCCCCTACCCCCCATTTGTCCTACTCCCTTCGTGGACTGGCCTTTCTTTTTCTTCCACATCACCACTGAATTCTTAAAGGGACACTGTATTAAAGAATAGAAATGGGCCTGAAGAATGGAAGCCCTTTACGGATTATTTGAAGAAATTTTACAACATGAAGAATCCACGAACAGGTTTTGAGTTATGAGCAAAAGAAAAGATTAGAAACTATTGTGCTAGGAGGAATATGATAAAAAGAGTGTGGATAGGGTGCAGCAAAGGGGGTGAAACGAAAAACATCATGGAAAAAGGGTTGGGAAGTCAAAAATAGAAAAGAAATTTCTTTTTTAAAGGTATTGGAATTTTATGTGTAAAATTTCAGAAATTTAATAAAACTACACATACAAACATTACAAATGGGCCAAACAGGTCCTGCAAAAAGTTGTTTTGTGGAGTGCTTGATTTAGAGCAGGGATTTGATTTAAATAAAATAGATGTAAATCACGATTTAAATCACTAGTCAGTAAGACTTGATTTAAATCATTATTTTTTTTAACAGAAAGACTCATTCTTGCTGGTATAATCTTAATATTTACAACCAGAGGAAGGTTCCATTTTTGGAATAATAACTTTTCAGAGTAGTTTTTACAGTTATATCAAAAATTACCGACTTGGTTATACTATTAGAAATACATAGACAGATAATTATGACATTATTGTGAGGATTGATAAGTTAACTGTTTACATATAGACAAATTTTCTGCTGTACTTTATTGGAAGGAGAAAAATAATCATTAGTAACAATTTATTTAACTAAAACAATAACATTGTAGCATATGTATCCATGTTTGTTAACTGATGTGGTTTTTTAAAAAACAACAACAACCACCTTAGACTGAGTTTTAACACACATGAAAAACTTAAAACAAATCCTTATTTCCTCATGAATAGCCTTTGGACTATAATATAACTTAAATAGAAAACTATCTTTAGAAAGATTTTTCCTCCAAAAGCATTTTATTTTAAAAATCCGATTTAAATAATAAAAAATCTGATTTAATTTTTTTAAAATCAATTTTTTAATTTTTAAAAAAACCATTGATTTTTATCCACCCTGATTTAGAGTTCCACCAGCCATGCCCCCTTCCAATGTACGTCATTCCATTCACCAAGCCTTCTATGCACACTGAGCACGCTCAGTCCCCAAATATATTTTTGTACTTCTGCAGGCCTTGGCGTTTGTCCAAGCCACCCTTCTTGTGTGCAGAACATGCCACTTTGGCAAGATAAGGGCTGGTGCTCAGAGAATGAGTTTGCCATTAGTAAATAGGACTAAATAAGCACATTCCTCCTTCTCCCCACTACAAAATGACAGAACCAGGTGAAGCCAACAGCACTGCCCTAAGTTGGATGAACTCAACGGCTACCAAAGCGCAAGTGATCTATAAGATAGGGAATTAGGCTTGTTGCAGCCAAAGCATTTGAGACTGTCTCCTATAGCACCAGTAGACCAGGGGTAGCCAACGTGGTGGTTCCTTTCTAGATCTTTCTGGACTACAACTCCATCAGCCCTGGCCATTCCCTCTGTTGGCTGGGGCTGACGGGAGACAGAATCCAACAATAACTGGAGGGCGCCATTTTAGCTACCGCTGCTGTAGACCATATTCAGGAGAAATACCGTATCTGTATATCCACTGCTGTGCCTTGTTTTTATTTTCCGACTGCAGGTGAGGATCCAGACCCTCATATTTTCTATAAAAATCACTGCTACATAGCCTGTGGGAAAGGATAGGATCCTGTAGACTCCCATCTTATTCCATAGGAAAATCATGAGAGGTTGTGGTTTGTTTTGGGCTCTCCTGAATAATTCCAGATAAACAAAAATAGTCAGTCATGCAACAGCTTAGTGTTATGGAAGGAAAGGCCTCCTCACCGTTATAAAGAGCAGAGTTGACGACTCCGCCAGCAACTGCCAGCCCCAGGCCAAGTTTGCCGATTGTCTCAAAGATCTTGGTAGCCATTGGTGTCAGCTCAAATCCGCCTCCTGTGCTGCCGAAAAATCACACCTACTTAAACATAAAGGAAAGATACAGCAGCATTAGACAACTCAGTGAAACAGCTTCCCAGAAGATACCATTGCAGGGGGATGGATTTGACCACCAGGGTACTTTCCATCTCTCCAATCCTATGATTCTAAGCCCCCTAGCCCCCCCCTCCCCAGCTTGCAATGCACTCCAAGGCATCTGGAACACAGTTTGAACAGAAGCTTCCTATGCTTTTTCTACACTCGTCTCTCACCTTAACCCCATATTTCCCCCTTCTCAGGGACCACTGCCTTTCCCAGCCTTGCATTACCCGCCTCCTTCTCCCCCCAACCCCCCACCCTCTCTCACCATCACTATATTCTACCGCTGCTTACTGCTTACTTTTTAATTTTACCAATCATGAGAGCTCTGCTGCTGCAGCACAAGACTCCTTAATCTCAGGGTTGTGGGTTCGAGACCAGCGTTGGGCAAAAGGTTCCTGCACAGCAGGGGTTGGACTGAATGAAGCTCTACAATTCTATGACAGATACTGCACATCCTTTTCCTGCTCAAAACCACAAAAAGATGGAGGGCAGGGGAATCGCCGCCTTCCACTTAACTTTAGGCAAAAGCATTCCTCTTCTCCCAAGGGCCTTTTTAACTGTGTTTGTTTGGGGAGGGTGTGTGTGAATTATTATTATTAGTATTATTAAAATTATGCTATATATTTTCGTGTTTTCTATTGTAAACCGCCCTGTGATCTTCGGGTGAAGGGCGGTATAGATATAAAATAAATAATAATAATAATAATATTCTCAGAACCTTTCTCCCTTTCCTACTTTACCTCGTTACTTTATGTCACTAATTAACCTCCGCGCTCTCCCAGCTCCGTTTCCCTATCTTCCCCTCCCCTTTCTCTTCCTTTTCTGCAGCCGCTGGCGTGCCAAGCACCGTTTGCCAACCCTCCCGGGGCTCCGGGGCGCGAAGGGCGCAGCAGCCAAGGCCCTTCGCCTCCCGCGCTCGACTCTCACCTCGCAGCGCAGCGCTGACCTCCGCGTGAATGCCCAGCCGAGCCACCTGGTCCTTGTCGCTCGAGGCATGACGCGAAACCCGCGCGACCGCGGAGCGTCCCGCGATTGGCTCCCGCCTAAAAGGGCCGCGACGCCTGACGGGATCGGTAGTTCCCCAGCCCACCCGCTGCTCCGTTCGCAGGGCGCTTAACGGCAGGGCCTTCCCTTGGAAGGCGTGAGAACTACAGATCCCGAAGGGCACCGCGGCACCACCGCCACCTTCTTTCGCCTTTGGGGCAGCGCAAGGGGATCCTGGGAGTTGTTGTCCGCCGTATTTGGTGCTCGTTCCCACCTGTAAGCACCAAGCACCAAGGCAGCGGTGCCAGTGCGGGAAGGGAGGGGAAAACAAGCGCCCCCTCCCAAATATGGAGCTTCTTCACCCCCACCCCACCCATTGCTGGACACCTGTCATACTCTTATACTCATATTATTATCATCATTACGTTATCGATATCGTTATCGGCGATATCGATATCGTTATCGGCAATATCGATGGCGTTACCGGCAATATGGATATCAGTGTTATTGATATCGTCAATAACGATATCGATATAGTTATCGTTATCAGCGGTACATCGATATCGATAGCGACATTATCGTTATCGCTACTGACGATATCAATATATTAGAGGTTCCACCGATATAGTTGCCGTCGATATCGTTATCGTTACCGACGATATCGTTATCGTTTTTCATTTCACTTATCACATAAGTTCTTTTCATTTATCACACACTTATGTACTTGCTCAACTTCCCGCCCCATTTTCCACTGTTTTTGATGTTTCTTCCCCTCTGCTGCTCATTGTATTCCATTTCTTATACCAACACATCCATACTCGAATTCCTTCATATTTCAAATCCTGCTCGCAAGTACCGTATTTTTCGCACCATAGGGCGCACCTAGTTTTTAGACGGGGAAATCAATAAAAAAAATCTCTCTCCTGCCGGGAGAGGCTGCGCAGGGCTAAAGAAGCCATATGGAACAAGCCTGCATTCGCTTCATAGGACGCACACACATTTCCCCTCAATTTTTGGAGGGGAAAAATTGCATCCAATAGAGCGAAAAATACGGTGCATCAAACTATATAATATTTTCTTAAATAGTCCGAACAGGACTTCCATTCTTCAAAAAAAAACACCCCACACCCCACTATTATCATTATGCTGTTGTTTAGTCGTTTAGGCGTGTCCGACTCTTCGTGACCCCCTTCACCTGAAGATCACAGGGCGGTTCGCAGCATAACAATACAAAAGAAGAACACAAAATACATACTAAAAACAAGAACAGAACAGATCCGATAACTACGAAAGATCTGTTGCCTCTGCCCAATGCTGCCTCTACAGCAGCCTTTTGGTGAATAGGAAGACTGCTGGTGTCTCCCCTCTCCTAGCAAGGAAATGGTGGGGGCTGCCCTGTGGGGGCATAGCTGTCAACTTTTCCCTTTTCTCGCAAGGAATCCTATTCGGAATAAGGGAATTTCCCTTAAAAAAGGGAAAACATTGACAGCCATGTGTGGGGGTCTCCAGGGGTCTGCAGCCAGCCGGCGTGGACTTGAAGTGGGGTTAACAGATGGGCAACCTACAAACCCAGGCCGATGCAGTCAATGACGTGGAGCCATTGTAGTACTTTTCTGCTATTAGAGGGGAGCACCAAACACACCCATGTCATTGTCAATCATTAAAGTTACTGGCAGCCTCCCACCATCTCTGAAGTTGCCACCAGTACTGATGTGGGAAAGGGACCTCCCTTCCTTTTGCTTCGCAGAGGCCCCCTATTACAGTGGTACCTTGGGTTAAGAACTTAATTCGTTCTGGAGGTCCGTTCTTAACCTGAAACTGTCCTTAACCTGAAGCACCACTTTAGCTAATGGGGGCTCCTGCTGCCGCCGCGCCGCCAGAGCACGATTTCTGTTGTCATCCTGAAGCAAAGTTCTTAACCCGAGATAATACTTCTGAGTTAGTGGAGTCTGTAACCTGAAGCATATGTAACTCGAGGTACCACTGTACAGTGGTACCCCGGGTTACATACGCTTCAGGTTACATACGCTTCAGGTTACAGAACGGACACTTTCAGGTTAAGAACAAACCTCCAGACCAAATTAAGTACTTAACCCGAGGTACCACTGTACTGCCAAGGAGGTGATGCAATGCAGAATCTTAACTGTAATGCTGTTGTTCCAACAGTAGGTGGCGCTGTTTCCCATAACTTAGTAACAGGGTCTCTTGTATCCATCAGGTTAGAATAATACAACTTGAATTCTTAGCAATATGCTTAGGGTAGCTTTCCAGAACCTGGTGCCCTACAGATGTTGGGGAGCCCAATTCCCAACAGCTCTAGCCAGCCAGCACGGCCAATAGTCAGGAATGATGGGAGTTGTCATCCGAAACATCTGGAGGGCAGAGGTTTGGGTACTGTCCAAGAACACAGAGGTGTTCATGGCAAAAGAAAACGCTCTGACACAGGTGATGTGCTGCAGGTGAAAGGGGCTTCCTTTAAGACAGGCCTGAATCCCAAATTTGGTTTTCAGGGCTCAGCAGCAGTGGAAAATTTCTTGCAGTGATCAAGCACAAAAGGAGCTCTGAGCATGGACAGAATGCCACAGACCGGCCTGTCCAAACAGCCCACAAAGGAAGACATTGCGCCTCTGACCACATTTTCTTCCCCTTTTGCTCAGCCTGGCTCTCCCCTTGGCTGTTTTCCCCGCTGACTGTGGCATCGAACCCCATTAAAGTACTAACTAAGCAGAATCAGAGCAATAGGTCATTACTTCTTCTTTTTAATCTTCCATTAAAAATGTGAGGAAAAGGCACAAAATTGCCTTTCTTTCCTCCAATACACTGCTGAGCAAGCAACATTTCTAGGAGCAGAGGTATATTATTGAGTAGAGAGAGATAGACCGAGGAAATCTGCTGACAATGCATCTTGGGAGGGCAATAATACACTCACCTATCCAGAATAAGAATGATTGATTGGGGGCTATCAATGGCAACTGCCTTTCTTTTCACTGGAGTGCTTAGTTTTTCAAAGGAGAGGTGTCTGGGCTCCACATTATTGTTGAACTACTGTGGTACCTTGGTTCCCAAACACCTTGGTTCCCAAATGCCAAAACCAGGAAGTAAGTGTTCCGGTTTTCGAACGCTTTTCGGGAGTCGAATGTCCGATGCGGTTGTCGGCTATTGTTTCCGGGGTGCCTCCACCAATCAGAAGCTGCACCTTGGTTTTCGAACATTTCGGAAGTTACCGGACTTCTGGAACGGATTAAGTTTGGCGCTTTTATTTTTGCTATTAATTTTGCGTTTTTGTTTTTGAGGCTTTTTCGGTTCATTTGTTTTTGTGACTGTGGGGAACCCAGTTCAGCTACTGATTGATTGCTTGTGTGACTGCGGAAATGGATAAAAGCCCCCCATCCAAACAATGACTGTCATCAGTGCAGGTAAGAAAAATCAATTAATTTTAATTTTTATCATCTACAGTACTGTCTTATTGCTTTCATTTTATGGATCAATGGTCTCGTTAGATAGTAAAATGCATGTTAAATTGCTGTTTTAGGGGTCGTTTTTAAAAGTCTGGAATGGATGAATCCATTTTTCATTACTTTCTATGGGAAAGCGCGCCTTGGTATTGGAACGCTTTGGTTTTGGAACGGATTAAGTTTGAGAACCAAGGTTACCACTGTAAAGTTCCTATTGGCCATCCTGGCAGGATTGACAGGTGCTGGAGACCAGCCTCATTCATTTATTTACTACTGAAAGAAATAAAAAATACTACCTCTTCCCTCACCCACTGCAGTCTCTTGCTTTTCTAAGCCCAGCTAAACATCTTTCGGATCTGACTTTACATTAGCAGGGGTGGGTGGGGATAATCAGAGGAACACAGAATAAAAGAGTCATGTGCTTCCCATCCCTGGTGGCTTGGGCAAGCCTCATGTTTGTGGGGAAGGATGTTCATCACTACATGCAAGAAATATGCAGATTAGCTGGAGCTGGAGCCCCTCTGCTTGGCATATGTTGCCCACCCAAGACATAAGTGAGAGACCTCCTCCATCCCATCTCGGTTCCGTCTTCTTGCAAGCGTTTCTCTCCAGTAGCCACTGGGAGGCGCTGTTGTATTCACCCATCCGTCTTGGTGGGTGAAAAAAATGACCCAAGTTTTGCTGAAGGTCTGGTTTTAGCCTGTTGTCCGAGAAGGAAGAAAAGATAACCTAAGTATCTTTTTTGTTTAATTGTGTCCGACTCTTTGTGACCAGAGCACACCAGGCACTCCTGTCTTCCACTGCCTCCCACAGTTTGGTCAAACTCATGCTGGTAGCTTCGAGAACACTATCCAACCATCTCGTCCTCTGTCGTCCCCCTCTCCTTGTGCCCTCCATCTTTCCCAACATCAGGGTCTTTTCCAGGGAGTCTTCTCTTCTCATGAGGTGGCCAAAGTATTGGAGCCTCAGCTTCAGGACCTGTCCTTCCAGTGAGCACTCAGGGCTGATTTCCTTCAGAATGGAGAGGTTTGATCTTCTTGCAGTCCATGGGACTCTCAAGAGTCTCCTCCAGCACTATAATTCAAAAGCATCAATTCTTCGGATCACTGCCTTGTCGTGGCGAAGGGGATTGAATAACTCAGAGAAGCTATGAGCTATGCCGTGCAGGGCCACCCAAGATGGACAGGTCATAGTGGAGAGTTTTGACCAAACATGATCCACCTGGAGCAGGAAGCATCAAGCTACTCCAGTATCCCTGTCAAGAAAACTCCATGTACAAAGACCTAAGTATCTAGTACAGCGTATATCAAGTCCCTTCCACAGCTCCCCACTCTAGCAAACTCAAGCACTGCTCTGTTGGTTTTGCCTTCAGTTTCATACCCCCAAGCATAGGGTCTTCATTAAGACAAAGGGTTGGTGATTTGCAAGGCAACAGCTTAGATCTTGACATCTATCAGGTATCAGATAAACTTAAGAGGGCCAGAGGGGAGGGAGGACGAGGCAAAGGGAGTGGGGGAGTGGTTCCGGAAAACCAGCTGCTAATGGTGGGTTCTCCTTGCTCAATGGCACACTGGCTGATTTATGAGCTCCGAAATGAATCACTTTTATTGCTGTCCCTTTGTCTTGCTGTCATGCGTTTAACCCAAAACATCAGTCAGGGGCTGTGGAGGGTCTCTGCTTGCGTCAGGCACAAGCTATCTATTCCCGCAATGATGTTCGACCCTCCCATAAGCCCCCTCCCTGTCTCTGCAGGCAATAGAACAGGGGTCAGCAAACTTTTTCAGCAGGGGGCCGGTCCACTGTCCCTCAGACCTTGGGGGCGGGGGGGCGGACTATATTTTGAAGGGGGGAAAATGAACGAATTCCTATGCCCCACAAATAACCCAGAGGTGCATTTTAAATAAAAGGACACATTCTACTCATGTAAAAAGACGCTGATTCCCGGACCATCCGCGGGCCGGATTGAGAAGGCGATTGGGCTGGATTTGGCACACGGGCCTTAGTTTGCCTACCCATGCAATAGAATCACAAGGGGCAGATTTAGTTTGCAGCAAATAAATCAAATTTCTCCCTGACATCTTATACACTATATTAAAAAGCACAACATATTATTATTATTATTATTATTATTATTATTATTATTATTATTGGTTGGATGACCATCTGTCATGGATACATTCATTTAGATTCCTGCATTGCAAGGGGTTGGACTAGATGACCCTTAGGGTCTCTTCCAGCTTTATGATATTATTATTATTATTATTATTATTATTACCATCAAAATTTCCATGCATGTCCATGGAATGGACATGCATGATGACATCCAGTGGGCAGGATTTAATTATGCTGGGTGCTACTTTAAAGCCCTAAACGGCCTCAGCCCAGTATACTTGAAGGAGTGTCTCCACCCCCATCGTTCAGCCCGGACACTGAGGTCCAGCTCCGAAGGCCTTCTGGCAGTTCCCTCACTGTGAGAAGTGAGGTTACAGGGAACCAGGCAGAAGGCCTTCTTGGTGGTGGTGCCCCCTGTGGAACGCTCTCCCATCAGATGTCAAGGAAATAAACAACTCTATGTCTTTTAGAAGACATCTCAAGGCAGCCCTGTTTAGTGAAGTTTTTAATGTCTGATGTTTTATTGTATTTTTAATATTTTGTTCAAAGCTGCCCAGAGTGGATGGGGAAACCCAGCTAGATGGGTGGGATATTAATATTATATCATTATTATTACTTTGCCAGCATCTTCCCTGTGAGAAACATGCTGGTGAAGCAAACCCATGCCAGGTAAAGACAAAGGACCCCTGGATGGTTAAGTCCAGTCAAAGACGACTGTGGGGTTGCGGCGCTCATCTCGCTTTTGGGCCGAGGGAGCCGGCGTTTGTCCGCAGACAGCTTTCCCAGTCATGTGGCCAGCGTGACTAAACCACTTCTGGCACAACGAAACACCATGACAGAAACCAGAGTGCACGGAAACGCCGTTTACCTTCCCGCCGGAGTGGTACCTATCTATCTACTTGCACTGGCGTGCTTTTGAACTGCTAGGTTGGCAGGAGCTGGCACAGAGCAACGGGAGCTCACTCCATTGCAGGGATTCGAACTGCTGACCTTCTGATTGGCAAGCCCAAGAGGCTCAGTGGTTTAGACCACAGCGCCACCTGCGCAGGATTGAACCCTCCACTCATCAGCTGGCGGGCAAAGCAGATCCCACTCAGGCAAGTTTGACAGATGAGTGGCAAGTGGTTCAGTCTGCAGAATTGATCCACTGGGCCAAAAAATGTTTCCTGCCCCTGTTGTAAATACATAACTTCGTGAATCCCACAATCTGGCAGAAGGTTCCCCTGCGTAAGCTGCATTGACAGGAGTAGGAGTAGGAGTAGGAGTAGGACAAGGGGTAGGAGTGGCTCCCTTCTGAGAAAAAGTTACAGCATCTTGGACTGTTTAATTGGGGGGGGGGAGGAGGAAACAAGGACATGAAAGAAGTGCATTAGGGTAGAACTACCCAGTGCTTTTTTTCTTAAAAAATGTTTAGGGGTTCTCAGGGAACTGCCATCAGCTCAGAGGCGAGAGGTGGAAGGGCAGTTGTGTTACAGGGAGCCTCCGAAGATCGTGCGAAGAAGAAGAAGAGTTTGGATTTGATATCCCGCTTTATCACTCCCCTTCAGGAGTCTCAAAGCGGCTAACATTCTCCTTCCCCTTCCTCCCCCACAACAAACACTCTGTGAGGTGAGTGGGGCTGAGAGACTTCAGAGAAGTGTGACTGGCCCAAGGTCACCCAGCAGCTGCATGTGGGGGAGCAGAGACGCGAACCTGGTTCCCCAGATTACGAGACTACCGCTCTTAACCACTACACCACACTGGCGAAGCAGCTCTTCCTCCGGCGAAGAGGGAAGTCCCGCCTTCAGTGGGGAAGGGATGCAGGCATCAGAAGATGCTAGAGAGAGCCGCAACACCGAGCCTGAGCAAAGGGGAGGGGAGGCAAGTCCCCCTTTGCCAATGCCCTCTCTGCGCAGTCGGTTTGCACACAGAGAGGGGAGGAGAAGGATGGGGGTCAAAAGACTGTTGTTCTGGGGAAGGTTTAAGGACCGCCCACTCCCAGATTCTGCTAGCAACTGAGCAGACATGGACTTGAGACACTCTGCACTGTAAATGTTTTTGTACAGATAATAAAGCCTGGAAAAGACCAGTGGGAGTCTTGCCTGTTTGCTCTCGAGCAACCACGCCGGCACATAACAGGGGTACTCTCATTTTCCTACTCATATTGAAATACTGCCCCTCAATGAGGCCAAACTTAGATTCACAAAACGTTTAGGGGTATGCGCACCCTTGCATCCCCCCAGAAAAAAGCACTGGAACTACCCAAACTGTATAGAAATTTATGTATGTATGTGGCTACAGCAGCAAGAATGTTACTTGCCCAAAAATGGAAGAAGTCCCAACAAAAGAAGAATGGATACAAAAACTTATGGACTATGCAGATATGGTGAAACTTACCGAAAGAAAAGAAAGACATTAAGATAACAAACTTTTTATAAAAGAACGGAAATGCTTTATTGAATATTTACAGATAAATTGCAAACAGTTAAAGACCCTTTTGGTTGGCGCTATGAGTCCCTGTGTCCCACAACCGTTCTAAAGGTAAACAACTATTTCCTAAAAAAAGCCAACAACTTTGGGGTCCCCCCCTAAAAATGGTTGACAACTCTGGGCAACCTAGGGGTGCTGGGTGGATTTTTGCACCCTGGCGCCGCATATGCTTAAGACGGCCCTGTTATGTACTGAAGTTCTCACCCTGGGCCAGCAGGGGGATACTGTAGATAGTTATGCAAATAAGGGATCGAAAGTGACGTTCAGTGATTGGATAGTTTTAGAAAATTGTTACAGTTACGTTGTACTGGAGCTCTATATAAGCAGGCTGGCTGAACCCTTCAGTTCAGTTCTGTTCTGTTCTGGCCTGTGAATAAACCAGAGCTGTTTGAAGAATTGCTGCGTCGTCTGATATGTTCACCCATAACTTAACAGGCCCTGTGAATGAACTCAGTAGAAGGCAGTTCTCCCCTCCGGTTCTGCTTAGAGTGTCCCCTTCTTTCCTCTTTACAGACTGTAGTTTCAAGGATGGGACTGGGGCAATGACAAAAAGAACATCCCCTCCGCTTGGGTTGACTGTGTGCTATAAGACTGGTCTCCTCATACTGCAGCATCTTCCATTTTACAGAGTGTACATTCAAGAAGAGGAGGGGAGGGAAAGTGCCCTGCTGCAGGAATTCCTTTCCTTTTCTTAGATGGCATCTTTGAGGGACGGGCAAGGACAGTGCCATCCTGTTTTCATCACCCGATATGAAATGGGAAGGTGCTACCCCAACTCACCACTGCCCAAGCCTCCCTTTTTACATATATAATAATTTTTATTTGATTTTACAAATATAGAATTATAACAATCCAAATTAAAGGTACCCCTGCCCGTACGGGCCAGTCTTGACAGACTCTAGGGTTGTGCGCCCATCTCACTCAAGAGGCCAGGGGCCAGCGCTGTCCGGAGACACTTCCAGGTCACGTGGCCAGCATGGCGAAGCTGCTCTGGCGAACCGGCACCAGAGCAGCACACGGAACGCCGTTACCTTCCCGCTGGTAAGCAGTCCCTATTTATCTACTTGCCCCCGGGGGTGCTTTCGAGCTGCTAGGTTGGCAGGCGCTGGGACCGAGCAACGGGAGCACACCCCGCCGCGGGGATTCGAACCGCCGACCTTTCGATCGGCAAGCCCTAGTCGCTGAGGCTTTTACCCACAGCACCACCCGCGTCCCACAACAATCCAAATTACATATCCCTCTTTAGAGATTTCTCCAAATCTCTGGACTTCCCCCCTTCCCCCCCATGGATCCTATTGTCCACCTTCTCAACTGCATATTATTTCATAGTCCATATTTTATCTTTCCATATTTTCCATAATATTCACTACATTACAAGTGTTATTAAAATCTTGCTAAGGTTTTCATCTGCTTACAGTGGTCTTCTAGATAAATTATAATTTTTTCCCATTCTTTGTTTTGGTCTTCTTGGTTCCAGAGCCTTCTGGTCAGTTTTGTCATTTCGGAATAGTCCAACAGCTTGGTTTGCCATTCCTCTCAGGTAGGGACTTTTGTCTTCTTTCCATCTCTGGGCTAGTAGCATCTGCATTGTTGTTGTCACATACGTGAAAAGTCTTTTCTGTTCCTTTGGAATGTCACTACCTACAATTCCTAATGAAAGGCTTCTGGGTTTGTTTGTTTTTACAAAAGTTATTTTAAACATTTTCCCCCCAATTCATTATACTGGTACTTGGAAATTTCCCAAAGAAGAGTTTCTTGAAGGGAAATCATCAAAACAGCCATGTTTTCTGGGAGTAATTCCCTTTTTCAAAATTTCCCAAAGAAGGATAATGCAAACTTTACCTTTCAATAAAAAGTTGCTGGTGCCACTGAAAGCTCTGTTATTGTTTTTTTCTTTTAAGAGCAAAGATGCTAATGTATGAGTCTTTTTTTTCTAAACTGAAACCTCAGTAAGGTAAAGGGTAAAGGGACCCCTGACCATTAGGTCCAGTCGTGGCCGACTCTGGGGTTGCGGCGCTCATCTCGCTTTATTGGCCGAGGGAGCCGGCGTACAGCTTACAGGTCATGTGGCCAGCATGACTAAGCCACTTCTGGCAAACCAGAGCAGCGCATGGAAACGCCGTTTACCTTCCCGCTGGGGCGGTACCTATTTATCTACTTGCACTTTGACGTGCTTTCGAACTGCTAGGTGGGCAGGAGCAGGGACCGAGCAACGGGAGCTCACCAAGTTGCGGGGATTCGAACTGCCGACCTTCTGATCGGCAAGTCCTAGGTTCTGTGGTTTAACCCACAGCGCCACCCGCGTCCCGAAACCTCAGTATTAAGGTTAAATTACCATGCCACTTTGCCATAAATAAGTGGGTTGCAGTTTGGGCACTCGGTCTCTAAAAGGTTCACCATCCCTGGGCTAGATGATCCTCACAGTCGCTTCCAACACTACGATTCTATGATTCTCCTTTTCTAACCTTTCTACACCTTTCCCCTTCTTTTCTTCTGTCTTTCTCCGATTATTTAAAATGCATGCTGTATCTTGCTTTTATGGGCTTTATATGACTATTACTCTCTGATGGCACATTGCCATCTTTGCCTTTTTACAATGTATTAATCTTCCGGCACACACATCGGGAAGAAGGCTGAATAGATGGGTTCCCTGGACGCGCCCCAAGATTTGCCTCTCTGTAAAGAAAGGAATGTGGCTGGCGGTGGCACAAAATTAGGTGGACATCTTATTTCAAAAGGAGAATCAGAATGGCATAATGGTTAGAGCAGGGACGCGGGTGGCACTGTGGGTTAAACCACAGAGCCTAGGACTTGCCGATCAGAAGGTCGCGGTTCGAATCCCCATGACGGGGTGAGCTCCCATTGCTCGGTCCCTGCTCCTGCCATGACCCATAGCCACTGTAACAGACTTACAGCATGATCCTAAGCATGTTTACTCAAAACTAAGTCCTACTGAACTCAATTGGGCTTGGATTGAAGCCTTGGAAGACTCCATGAATTTGTCTTAACTCATTTTTTGAAGCCACCTAAACTGGCCCTTTTCATTTATCTCATTGACAGGGACATGGGTGGCACTGTGGGTTAAACCACAGAGCGTAGGACTTGCCGATCAGAAGGTTGGCAGTTTGAATCCCCGTGACAGGGTGAGCTCCCGTTGCTCGGTCCCTGCTCCTGCCAACCTAGCACTTCAAAAGCATATCAAAGTGTAAGTAGATAAATAGGTACCGCTCTGGTGGGAAGGTAAACGGCATTTCCGTGCGCTGCTCTGGTTCGCCAGAAGCAGCTTAGTCATGCTGGCCACATGACCCGGAAGCTGTACATCGGCTCCCTCAGCCAATAAAACGAGATGAGCGCCGCAACCCCAGAGTCAGTCACGACTGGACCTAATGGTCAGGGGTCCCTTTACCTTTACTAGTCAACCTTTTTATACCTTTGTTGTTGTTGTTGTTTAGTCATTTAGTCGTGTCCGACTCTTCATGACCCCATGGACCAGAGCACGCCAGGCACTCCAGTCTTCCACTGCCTCCCACAGTTTGGTCAAACTCATGCTGGTAGCTTCGAGAACACTATCCAACCATCTTGTCCTCTGTCGTCCCCTTCTCCTTGTGTCCTCCATCTTTCCCAACATCAGGGTCTTTTCCAGGGAGTCTTCTCTTCTCATGAGGTGGCCAAAGTATTGGAGCCTCAGCTTCAGGATCTGTCCTTCCAGTGAGCACTCAGGGCTGATTTCCTTCAGAATGGATATGTTTGATCTTCTTGCAGTCCATGGGACTCTCACAGAGTCTCCTCCAGCACCATAATTCAAAAGCATACCTACCACCCACTAATGCATCTTTCTTGATGGTAAAATTTCCTTACCGGCCACCAGTGCTCGATGGAAGGAGGATTCAGCTTTGCTGTAGAACCCCCTACTGCCCACCTATAATCCTGAAACACCCACTAGTGGGTGGTAGGGGCCAGGTTGGCAACCCCTGGGTTAGAGTGATGGACTGGGAGGAAGACATGTGTTCAAATCCCCTCTTGGTCATAAAGCCTCGGGCCAATCACTTTCTCTGAGCCTGACCTATGTTGAGGATAAAATGGGGTTTGTGAGAGAGAATCATACATGCCACTTGGCGCTCCTTAGAGGAAAGCTGAAATATACATGTAAATATGAAAATGTAATGATAGCTATTACTGCTGTTTGGTTCAGAGGAAAGTGAAATATCAACAGCAATAATATTGAGGTGAATGTTGCCGTGAATAAGCCACGCCTTACCATTTTGTAACTTCCATCAAGATCTCCGGAAATAATTAACTAACCCATCAATCACTTTGTATCCTGGAAGATCACCTGAATATTATATCTCTCCTTCTCTGATACAGATAAGAGCAGAGTCACAGAAACCATAGCTAAACTCCTGTTTTGAGCAATTAAGATACAAGTAAAAACGGCACCCAAACAAATGCAATTAAGTGATCTTATCTGTTACTAGAGATCATTGATCATTCTGCACCCTAGTTTTGCATGTTAACTTGAGCTGTAAGTTTTATTGTGAGGTCTCCTGACAGGATCAGTAGATTGACTGACTGATGGCACAAAGGGAACAAGTGGTTGCCAAGGTCCTTAAAATGTTAATTTTGCTGCAAAGTTTGGCATGAACGTTAGATTTTATCAGCGCTAGCCCATCTTCTGAGAATAAATTCTTCTTAACACCCACACCCACAGCTGCAGAGCTGCAACTC
The DNA here is from genome assembly GCF_965153285.1 of Podarcis tiliguerta. Lineage (NCBI taxonomy): Eukaryota > Metazoa > Chordata > Lepidosauria > Squamata > Lacertidae > Podarcis > Podarcis tiliguerta. The sequence goes on along the minus strand of NC_139546.1, from coordinate 20,267,220 downwards.
TTTGCAAACTGAGAGTAAGATCTCCTGAACACAAATGGGACTTAATTCCAAGTAAATATTAGACTGGGCTGTTTATATTAGTTTCCTGCATGATACCTTACTGAGTTCTACAAACCAAACCCCAAATGTTGTGGAATTCAATTGTATATATAATTCAGTCAATTATATATATAGGAAACCCATGCAATGCCTACCATTTTCTTCCATTCCAAAAGCAGGAAATGCAAAACGACCTAGCCAAGCTAGATGGGTGGAGTATAAATAATAAAATTATTATTATTATTATTATTAGCCATTGGCAATGGAAGATAACTGTCATCCCTCCTTGCCCTGAAGTGTGAACAGAGATGGGGGGTTTGGAAGGTGGCCAGGGCAACTGGGTGTGAGGTGACAGTAAAAGAGAGGTTTTTTTTTTTTAGCAAGGTGTTCGAAGAAGAAGAAGAAGAAGAAGAAGAGAGAACGGGATCCATCTTGGGCAGGCTGGCTGAAGGCTGGCTGCACTGCTGTGGGTGACAAGTCCCTCTTGAAATGACCATGCTGTAAGATCTGGACTCCCTCCACTCAGACTGAAGGTGTAAATAGGTGGATGAACCATATTACTTAAAGCTACGGCAGTCTCTGCTGTGTCTCAATTTTCCAAAGGAGCACAGACCCTGGGTGAGTGCCTGGAATTCTCTGGGATCTTGCAGACAGTGGCGGATGGCGCATGATTGTGGCAACAATATGCTTCGTTTTTAACCCTGTTTACACCACTAATGTTCCAGGATTTGCTTGTTTGGTCCTACTTTTGCTGTGCTAGAGTGGAAGAGTAACATGGGGGGGACGGGACTAATAAGCCAGAACGAGGAGTGGACAGCCCACTATAAACCCACCACTAATGCATCAATGACCTCTTGCAGAACACACCGTGCGAAAATCCGCAGGGGCTTCAGAGATGTGCCAAAGTTATCAGTGTCCCAAGACCCCTTGTTTGAATCTGGTTCTGATAAGCACCTCCCTGACCAGCCATATGACCGATGAGATGTATGACCTGTTGTTGTTTTTTGACATTGCAGGGAAGTGTTTTCGGTGGGGAGGAGGCATAAATAGCAGCCTCTTATTTACAAACAGCGAGAGAGGCGGTGGGTGGCCTGGAAAGCAGCTGGAACAAATGTGTGTGTGTGTACCGTATCTAGACAAAGCTGCTCAGATGTAGAGGATCTCCAAATGCTGAACTGAAAAATCAAGAATTGACCTCCTGGTTCCACTCGGTGTGAAACTCCCTGTGCACCAAGGACAAGTTCACAGCTGATCTTCACTTCTGGCACCAAGCATGTTCCTGTTTTGTTAAAAGGGGGGGGGAGGATTAAATGAAAAGGGGAGGGGGGGGGGGAAACAGCCTGCACACCCAAGTCCCTCACTGCTCTGGAGACCAGCTGTACGGAACAGATGTACGGCAGCGTGGTTGGAACGGAGTTTTGCATTTCTGGCAAATCCTTTCCCCGCATTCACAAAAGATCTTTTATGTCTTGACAGCTCTGGGAAGCAGAAACTTTAGAGGAGAAAGGAAGAGAGGGGGAAGGTGTTTACAGGTGTGCGGGATTGTTCTAGTGTCTCATCCCCCGGGACAGGGGAAGGGAAGGAGATCCTGACGTCACAGACGGAGGTTCCGCAAAAGTTTCTAATAAGCCATTCGCCGGAAGAGGGGGGCGGGGGGAGAAGGGAAGCAGTGAGGGGGTCGAGGATCCTCTGGGGGCTCAAACCTGGATGGAAGAAAAGGAAAGGAAGGCGAGAGGTGTGTGTATGTGCCAGAGCTCGTTCTCATAAAAGAGAAGCTACGAATCGCGGGGGACTCCAGATTGGCTTCTTTTGGAGGTTGAAGGTTGGAACGGACCGGCCCTTGGGACCGGCTAAAGCCATGTGGAGCTGAGCTCATCCATATAAAGGACACTTGGAGGGGGAGGACGGCGGAAGAGAAGCCTGCAGGGTGGAAATGGGGTGGGTGATGGTAACAGAGCATCACGAGAGATTTGAGCACAAAGGGGCCAAACACCAACTCATAAGGATAAAGGTAAAGGGACCCCTGACCCTTAGGTCCAGTCGTCGCCGACTCTGGGGTTGTGGCGCTCATCTCGTTTTATTGGCCGAGGGAGCCGGTGTACAGCTTCCGGGTCATGTGGCCAGCATGACTAAGCCGTTTCTTCTGGCGAACCAGAGCAGCGCACGGAAACACTGTTTACCTTTCTGCCGAAGTGGTACCTATTTATCTACTTGCACTTCGTGCTTTCAAACTGCTAGGTTGGCAGGAGCAGGGACCGAGCAATGGGAGCTCACCCCGTTGTTGGGATTCGAACCGCCAACCTTCTGATCAGCAAGTCCTAGGCTCTGTGGTTTAACCCACAGCACCATCCTCATCCAGTAAAAGATTGCACCGTAACCCCTTATGTACCTGACTGATCACTGTGCTCCAACATCTCACCAGGGCGTCTGTTCCATATGATGTAGGAATGGGACCTTTTGTGTGTGGCATCTATACTTTGGACCACCGCCTCCCTTTGAATATTAGCCAGGCTCCGCCTCCGTTTTCTTTTCAGCAACTTTTTGGTGTAGTGGTTAGAGTGTTGGACTAAGTCCTGGGAGATGTGGGTTCTAGTCCCCACTTGGCCACAAACTCACTGTCTGTTTTTGGGCCAGTCATGACCTCTCAGCCGAAGCTACCTCTCAGGGTTGTTCTGAGGATAAAATGAGGAGAGGGGGAACCTTGCGCTCCTTGAAGGAAAGCTGGGATATAGTAATGATAAGAAAACACGTGGCCATGAATCAGGCTACTGCACCAATTGATGAGGATGAACCTGATTTAGAATATGGAACACCAATAGGTGCGTCCCGAAGATTTGTCAATGGGGCAGCCAACTCGTTGAGAACCCAGCAAGTTGTTGACATCTCCAGCTCTCAGCTGAAACATCCCTCTGCATATTGGCACATTGACCACAGCGGGAGTCGTCATGTGCTCTCCCAGTCACTGCCCGGTCACCATCTGTTGACACGTTCCAGAGAGTGAGAGAGTTATGATTTCTAGGCTGGCTGGGGAGGAGGCCCAGGGAAATCAAAAAATGGCCTCATTGTCCGAGGAATATCTCAAGAGTGAGTTCAGCTAAGACTGACGCCTGACTCCTTCTCCTTCTTCACGATTGTGAGGCTGGGGGACACTGTGTTTGTGTGTGTTGGACGGGAGACCCACGAGGCATACATTTCTACAAAATTAGGTAGCACTGAGGGCATAGTTGAAGGCAGAACGTTTTGGTTGAATTCTGGGTCAGCCTTTCTCCTTCAGTGCCCTGCAAAGAGTCCAACATGCTTCCATGGAAATATGGCGTTTTTGAGTTGGTGGGGACCCTGGAGCTGATGAGGGCAGGGTGGGTAATATGGCACCCTGAAAAAGGACAGCATTTGACACTTCCCCGTGTTTTTTATTGTTTACAATAATTTCTTTTGGTACAGTTGCTTTTTAAGTTGATCTTCCCTGAAGGCACCTGTATAAATAATAAAGTAAAGGTAAAGGGACCCCTGACCATTAGGTCCAGTCGTGGCCGACTCTGGGGTTGCAGCGCTCATCTCGCTTTATTGGCTGAGGGAGCCGGCGTACAGCTTCCAGGTCATGTGGCTAGCATGACTAAGCCGCTTCTGGCGAACCAGAGCAGCGCACGGAAACGCCGTTTACCTTCCTGCCAGAGCGGTACCTATTTATCTACTTGCGCTTTGACGTGCTTTTGAACTGCTAGGATGGCAGGAGCAGGGACCGGGCAATGAGAGCTCACCCCGTCGTGGGGATTCAAACCGCCGACCTTCTGATCGGCAAGTCCTAGGCTCTGTGATTTAACCCACAGCGCCACCCTGTATAAATAATAATAATAATAACAGCTCAGCGCCCTGGGGGGGGGGGGACGACTGGACGCACCACCCTAAATCCTGGCTACAGAGTATTAGAAGCCAGGAAGCAGAGTTTCTATACCAGATTAAAGCTGAACAGGAATGACTGAGTGCTGCTAAACCACCCTCTTCTGCATCATCCTGTGGCTCCTGTCTAGAATGACCAGCTTGTCAGTTTGCATTTCTTAGTGCAGAAAGTATTGCTCTGATGTGTAGAGATCTTTCCTATTCTGATTAATTCAAGAGTGTTCTGGAAGCTTCTCTGTGTGAAAGAAACAGGCAGAAGGCTCATGATGTTTGGGTTATTCCTTCAGAGAAGCTGAGCACAGCAGGCTTAAACTGGTTCTGTTATCTTTTCTGTCAAGGTCATGCTGACTTTAAAAGTAAGGCCAGAAGGAGCCCGGGTTTCACTTTTCTCTTTCTCTCTCTTTTTTTCCTGGGGTGGTGTTCTGTACATAGTATGCTCAGTGTTAAGGTTTAGATTTATTATAAGTTATTGTAATTTTTAAAGATTTATTATAAGTTATTGTGAAGCTGAGGCTCCAATACTTTGGCCACCTCATGAGAAGAGAAGACTCCCTGGAAAAGACCCTGATGTTGGGAAAGATGGAGGGCACAAGGAGAAGGGGGATGACAGAGGACGAGATGCTTGGACAGTGTTCTTGAAGCTACAGTACCAGCATGAGTCTGACCAAACTGCGGGAGGCAGTGGAAGACAGGAGTGCCTGGTGTGCTCTGGTCCATGGGGTCGTGAAGAGTCGGACACGACTAAATGACTAAACAACAACAACAACATTGTAAGTTTAAGTTACGGTAAGTCTTCCGCAACTGGATTTCTTATGGACAATGCCAATCCTGAATGTATTGGACTTGTGACCATTATGCTCATTTGCTATCAGTAGCAGTAAAGCTCTGCTGGATGAAATACAATTGCCTCTGGTCTATTTTTTGTGAATCCTGCAATATGTTTAAGGTTTTACTCTGCTAACTATACACTGGAATCTACTCTGGATCAAAACTGAATAGAATTCCATGACACAGCTGTCTCCAGATCTCAGTTCTATGCAGACCATTTGGACCCTCCAAATGTTGTTGAACCACAACTCCCAGCCAGCATGACCAATGGCCGGGGATGATGGGAGCTGTAGTTCAGCCACATCTGGGAGACCAAAGAAACATGTGGCTAATGATAGCCAAATTTCAAAGCTGCATCATTTCTGGGACTAAGTACCAACCACGCAACGATGGTGATGCCTTTCAAAAAGCAAGTTACTGTAGTTGCATGTTGTTCTTGTATTTACATGAAAACCAATAGAAAATATTTGGATTTTTTTAAAAAATGACACACCATTGACTGAGTGTTGGGACACTTTTCTGGCTGGAAGCGTTTTATGATCTTTGTCCGTCTCCACAAGAAGCTGTGCTGATGACAACTGCAATTTGTGGCACTTCCCTGCTTGGCTGGCGTTTTCTCCAGGGGAGACCCCAGGCCACTTGGATCCTGGCTGAGAGTCTCAATTACAGACAGCAGCACCCCCGGCATGCTCAAATCTGGGCTGGCTTGATGTTGAGAGAGAGCGCAGATCTCCTGGGTACTTGCTAATTAGCTGCTCTTGAAGAATTGATGAGCTGCTAATTTCTGCTCATCTGGGGTGAAACCTGGAGATTTGTTTTCAGCGCTTTCTGCAAAGACCTGGCAAGTGTGCCGTGCCACCCGGTGAGTGTCGCTGCTTGCTGTGCTTGCAGATTTCACGTTTCCCAGGACCCATTGCAAACAAAGTGAAAGCAAAAACTCCCAAGGCCTCCAACAGAATTGTGCGGGCTGTCAGTGCCGGATTTATGTATAAGCTAAACAAGCTATAGCTTAGGGCCCCAGTCTCTTGGGCCCCCCAAAAAAATTTAAAGGAAAAAACACACCTGGATGTACATTTCCAAAATATAAGATAAAAAACAAATAAAATAAAGCCTACATACAGCAACAGTGTTTTGTGTTGTGTAGGCTCCTATGATGTAAGCAATAGCCCCGCCTGCTAGCCTGCTCCCTAAAATATCACTGGTTTGCTCATTTCTATATATAGGGTGCCTACATTCTGCATGGACTAGTTGCATGGCAACATGTGCAAATGGCTTGAGATACCTATGAGGTCCATAAATTACCATATAGCATATATTCAACACAAAAAACAGTGACAATTTGTTGTGGACAAGGGACAGCTGGACATATAAAGGGCACCATTACCTTCAGTAGCTTAGGGCCTCATCAAACTTAATCCGGCCCTTGGGCTGATGCGTCAAAAAATATACTTTCGTCCCAAAACAATCAGAGAGAAAAAACCTCACAGGACAACTTTATGAAGGTTTCTTCTCAAAGGAAGCAAGAACTCATCATAGCATGGTGCTAAGATCACATTTCTGTGCCCCTTCAGCAGTTGAAAAGACTGCTTCTGAGCTTATGCAAAGTGGCCTATTGTTGCATCATCATCACAGACCACTCTTCCCAGGTGGAGCTTAGGGTGTCCTAAATCAGAAAGGAGGGTAGAATGCAACTTCTAGGTGGATTTGAACCTCTACGTAGAGTCTATGGGATACTTTTCCTTTAAGACATTAACTACTCCATGCAAATTGCTGCTACTGCAGCAACACCTCAAGGATTCTTTATTTAAACATTAGATATACATTTGATCTATGTAGCGGTGCACAGGAAGGTCGCAAAAAATCCATTAAAGATCAAATCAGTTAAAATTAACTGGAAAACTAACTTCAAATGCCATAGAAATTAGTAGGCCTTCATCATGGGCCGGAAGTTCAACAGGGACTGGGAGCATGCATCCCCTGTTCTTCAGCCAAAAAGACTCCCAGAGTAGCTTACATACAATTAATTAAAACAAGAACGTCCCTGCGCACAGGCTTAAAATCTTAAACATATGATACAATAGAAAACAAGGAAGGAAGGAAGAGTGAAACGTTAACATCATTCGGAAAGCCATCCTTTATCCCAAAAGACACTCTTGTTCCAAACCATGCCAATTAAAATCCAACTCCATCTTTTGCATTAGGTAAAGATACCCCTGAGGGACGCGGGTGGCACTGTGGGTAAAAGCCTCAGTGCCTAGGCTTGCCGATCGAAAGGTCGGCAGTTCGAATCCCCGCGGCGGGGTGCGCTCCCATTGTTCGGTCCCAGCACCTGCCAACCTAGCAGTTCGAAAGCACTCCTGGGTGCAAGTAGATAAATAGGGACCGCTTACTAGTGGGAAGGTAAACGGCGTTTCCGTGTGCAGCTCTGGCTCGCCAGAGCAGCGATGTCACGCTGGCCACATGACCCGGAAGTGTCTCCGGACAGTGCTGGCCCCCGGCCTCTTTGAGTGAGATGGACGCACAACCCTAGAGTCTGTCAAGACTGGCCCGTATGGGCAGGGGTACCTTTAAAGGTACCCCTGACCATTAGGTCCAGTCGTGGCCGACTCTGGGGTTGCGGCGCTCATCTCCCTTTACTGGCCAAGGGAGCTTCTGGGTCATGTGGCCAGCATGACTAAGCCGCTTCTGGCGAACCAGAGCAGCGCATGGAAACGCCGTTTACCTTCCCGCCGGAGCGGTACCTATTTATCTACTTGCACTTTGACGTGCTTTTGAACTGCTAGGTTGGCAGGAGAAGGGACCGAGCAACGGGAGCTCACCCCGTCTCGGGGATTTGAACCGTTGACCTTCTGATCAGCAAGTCCTAAGCTCTGTGGTTTAACCCACAGCGCCACCCACGTCCCTATCTTTTGCATTAACCAAAATAAATACCATTGCCTGATGAATAACTATTGGAATCATCATGTCAGCTATAAACAACATGGCACCCTCTTTCGCCGTAACCAGGGCCCAGGGAGGAGGGTACCCTCAGCAGAGTGCTATCTGGTGGGCCCCCAACGTAGGACAATCACAGTTTTGCTTGCTGCTGGGAGCAGATGGTTGGGAAGCTGCCAATTAGATTTTCCCATAATGCACCTGTGTGTTCAGTGGACAGTTGCTCCAGAGCACTATGGAAAATGTTCAATGGAAACCTCCCAGACCCCGCCATTTGGCATGGAGTGGACAGGGCATCCATCAAGACAGGAGGGTCCAGGGCCGGACAGCTGCTGCCGGGCAACCATATGGACTCTGGTTACGTACTTAATTCGTTCCGGAGTTCCGTTCTTACCTGAAACTGTTCTTAACCTGAAGCACCACTTTAGCTAATGGGGCCTCCCGCTGCTGCTGCGCAACCGCTGCACGATTTCTGTTTTCATCCTGAAGCAAAGTTCTTAACCCAAGGTTCTATTTCTGTGTTAGCGGAGTCTGTAACCTGAAGCGCATGTGACCCGAGGTACCACTGTATATGTGACAAATTGTCTCTTAAGACTCTCACTGTTGCCCTCTTCCAAATCACCGTTTCAATCAACTCCCTTTTCTGCAGCGTTTCTTTCTTCTTTCTTTCTTTCTTTCTTTCTTTCTTTCTTTCATTTTTAACGTTCTTATGTCACATGTGTATACATTATCATATTACTTTACAGGGCATATTATAATATAATTCCCAACATGTATACAAAGTTTATATACCAAATTTATGTACCTAAAGAAAGAAAAAACAAAAAACAAAAATATAAAGCCATTTCAAAATAATATTTGTACCAAGACTACAGACTTCCTGTCAATCTTGTTGTATATTCTTTTTTTTTACAAATGAATGTACACTTATTATTGTATATTTCTTTACGTTTTATCTAATACATTCCTATATCAACATGTACCCTTAATCTTGTTTCTCAACTCAATTTCTCTCCAACGTCAATTGAATGCTCGCATAGATAGCGAACCTTTACTATATTTTTGAACATATATCTTATAGCTATCCCATTTTCCCATAATTTTTTGTTTTGAATTGCCTCTCAGGCTATTTGTCAACTGCGCCATTTCAGCAAATTCTTGTAGTTTATTATGCCAGTCCGCTGTTGTCGGGGCTTCTTCTTCCTTCCACCCCTTCCACCTTCTGCAAGGTTTCAAATACACATCTGGCAGTGGTGGTACTGCCCTTGAGCTGAGGCCAGGTAGGCAGTTCTCTCCCCTTGCAAGCTGCCATGATGTGGGATATTCAAACCAGCAATTCATGCATTGCTAGATAGGCACATGATAGGAGCTGAAGCTCACAGAGTTTTCCTGTTAAGTCTGCTAGAGAGAACTCTGTGATAGATACTCCCATGGTGCCCTCACAGGGAGGGAGGGCATAGCTAGATATTCACCTACCTGCCTGGGCACACTCTTTTATTCCCTTTCCATCTATGTCCACCTCCCTCCACTCTGCAAGCAATGTGAGAACATCTGCATGCCTGAGCTCCATGCTCAGACACCATTTCAAGCTAGACTTAAGTACCGTATTTTTTGCTCTATAGGACACACTTTTTCCCCTCCAAAAATTAAGGGGAAATGTGTGTGTGTCCTATGGAGAGAATGCAGGCTCCTTGGCTTCAGCGATAGCAACACAAAGCCTCCAAAGTGCAGAGGGAGTGCTCCCTCCGCGCTCCGGAGGCTTCACGTTGCTTTCACTGAACCGAAGCCTCTGGAGCGCAGCGGGAACATGGAGTAATATACATTGGAGCCCTGCTTTCACATCCTGCAGTATGAGAGACCACCACATTGATGTGCGAGATAAGTGACCGGCTGCAGTTCTCTCCACTCTCACCTCCCACCTATTTGCATGCCAAGCAACCAACACATGTCAAACTAAGGGGCGAAGGGAGGCAAGCTGCCATGTTTCACAGGCATGCAAGCCAAGGTTCAAGAAACGAGGATGGGCACGTAGAGTCCCAACAAGCGTAGCTACACTGTGCTTTGCAAATTCTCGTTTTGCCCTCGGTAGTTCCTCCCCTGAATTTTGCCTGCTTGTCAGTTCCATTGCAGCTGTGTTGTTTTGAAACACTTCGCAGCCTTTGACACATCTGTCCGCAAGACAAAACTCTGCGTGGCAAAGTGTAAGGATGCTAGTTTTACAGAGGGAGGGAGCTGAAGATAAGCGGCTGGGCAAGGGAAAGTCTGTGGGGCTAGCCAAGGTTTGAACCCAAAGCTGCGTGGCCGCAGGTCCAGGACTCCTTCCGGAAATGCTTTCCGTTGCACCGAGCTGTTCAGTAGACGGCACAGTGGCTGCCTAGGGAAGAAAGTGCTGAATCTTTTGCTGAATTAGGACTTTGGAGCGGCCGTGACGCCAACTCGACTCGCTATCAGCTTCCACAGACACACGCCTGGCCAAAGCATCCTCGGAGGGCAGATTGGCCTCTGCCTCCTCCATCCAGATTTGTCACGGGGAGTTTGGATTCTGTTTAATGAGGCTGAAGGATTGCTGAGGAAAGAAACACGTCAGTTGGATTTCATTTATAAATCAAGCGGCTGGACCTTGGGCTTCGTTAGCAAAACCAGACGCATAACACGCACGCACGCACACCAAACAAACAAACAACCATTTCCACTTTTTTTTAAAAAAAAATTAGTTTCTCTTAAATATATTCTTGCGCTTCAAAACAAACGAATAGGGAAAAGTGCATCTTTTGACTCCACTTTCAATTCATAGATTCTTTTTCACAGCTCGTTTACATGTCGCGAGAGACACTTTTGACATAGACATTATAATAATAATAATAAATACAGTGGTACCTCAGGTTACATACACTTCAGGTTACATACGCTTCTGGTTACCGACTCCACTAACCCAGAAATAGTGCTTCAGGTTAAGAACTTTGCTTCAGGATGAGAACAGAAATTGTGCTCCGGCGGCGCAGCAGCAGCAGGAGGCCCCATTAGCTAAAGTGGTGCTTCAGGTTAAGAACAGTTTCAGGTTAAGTATGGACCTCCGGAACAAATTAAGTACTTAACCTGAGGTACCACTGTACTGTGATTGGGAGGAAAGGGAGAGAGAGGGAGGGAGGGAGAAAGACGGTGTGTGTGTGTGTGTGTGTGTGTGTGTGTTTCCAGATTATGGGGGGGGGGGTGTTCTTTTATTCTGTTGTGTAGTGTTAGGGCAGGGTTTTTGTTTCAGAGTCACAATTATTTAGCAAACCATCAAACCGACAAGTCCCACCAACCTCTTGGGTTATTTATATATTTATCTGCTTTCCTTTGTAAAAGATCATCAGTTCCCACACAACATATCCACTTACCTAAACTGGCTATAAATGGATGCAAAATGAGAAGTTTGTTTCTTGAGGGAGCACATTAAGGATACAGGGAGGATTTGCGTGTGTGTGAGAGAGAGAGAGGGAGAGAGAGAAGCCACACAGTACAAAAACTGCAGGCTTTCAAAGGAAAAGGGTTCCTCTGGATCAGTGATTATGCAGAGGGCCCTTTTGACATTTATTGGTCTTCTGTGAAACTCTGGTAAATTGTACATGATCTCAAACGTCTATTGCGGGTGTGTGTGTTTGTGAGTGTGTGAATAATAGACCTAGAATTTTTGAGTTGAAATGGTACGCTGGGGGTTTATCCATTCTAGCTGCCTGCACAAGGGAGTTTATGAAGGAACTGGCTATACTTATTGGGACTAGGGATGGGTAAACCTGTTCGTTTCAGTTTTCTCATTTTCTTTAAATCTTATGTTTAAAGAAACAAAACGCAGGCGAGTTTGCATTTTTCTTTTTCTTTCTTTTCTATATATATAAAAAAAGCCGTCATGAATATTTGTAATCATTTTACCGTGAATTCTTCAAAGAGACACATTTTGGCAGGGACCTTTGTCTAATATAGTTTGTTTATCTGCTTATCCGTTGAAGTTTCATAGCAGTATATCATGGGTAGGCAAGATACGGCCCGGGGGCCGGATCCAGCCCAATCGCCTTCTAAATCTGACCCATGGACGGTCTGGGAATCAGCGTGTTTTTACATGAGTAGAATGTGTGATTTTATTTAAAATGCATCTCTGGGTTATTCATGCAGCATAGGAACTCATTCATATATTTTTTTCAAAATATAGTCCGGTCCACCACATGGTCTGAGGGACAGTGGACTGGCCCCCTGCTGAAAAAGTTTGCTGACCTCTGCAGTATATCAGGGGTCCGTTCCAAAGCCAAAGCGTTTCAAAACCAAGGCACGCTTTCCCATAGAAAGTCATGCAAAATGGATTAATCCATTCCAGACTTTTAAAAACAACCCCTAAAACAGCAATTTAACATGAATTTTCCTATCTGACGAGACCATTGATCCATAAAATGAAAGCAATAAACAATGTACTGCAGTCACACAATCTATCAATCTGTAGCCGAACTGGGTTCCACACAGTCACAAAAATGAAACAAAAAGAGTCGCAAAAACAAAAATGCAAAATCAATAGCAAATCAAAATCAATAGCAAAAACAGACAGATCTCAGTGTAACACTCAAAGAGGAGGTGTGGTACTCAAATCAGAAGCGTTAGACTCAAAATGGAAGCGTGGCACTCAAAACGGAGCACATTCGGCTTCTGAAAAAAATTCTCAAACCGGAACCCTTACTTCTGGGTTTGTAGTGTTTGGGTTCCAAGTTGTTTGAGTACCAAGGCGTCTGAGAACCAGGGTACCACTATATTGGATGCTAGCCCAAGGAGTTGCCATTTTTTCTCCTGGTCCACACCATGCAAAAATTGTATGTGCAATTTTTTATGGTGAGGCAATCAGAGGTAGGAAAAGCAGGTTCCAACACAAACTCCTGCATGTACGCTTAGAAGGGGACTTCTTCCTGTGGGCACAGGAGTGCAGTTGGTTTAACGCTTGTGTATCATGGGACGCGGGTGGCGCTGTGGGTTAAACCACTGAGCCTAGGACTTGCTGATCAGAAGGTCGGCAGTTCGAATCCCCGCGACGGGGTGAGCTCCCGTTGCTTGATCCCTGCTCCTGCCAACCTAGCAGTTCGAAAGCACGTCAAAGTGCAAGTAGATAAATAGGTACCACTCCAGTGGGAAGGTAAACGGCATTTCCGTGCGCTGCTCTGCCTTGCCAGAAGCGGCTTAGTCATGCTGGCCACATGACCTGGAAGCTGTACACCGGCTCCCTCGGCCAATAAAGCGAGATGAGCTCCGCAACCCCAGAGTCGGTCACGACTGGACCTAATGGTCAGAGGCCCCTTTACCTTTATCATGCGACTGCTAAGCTGAGCAGAACACAGCCAGTAAAGAAAAAATTTAATGCAGTCCTGCAGCAAGATGCCACATCTCTTGCTATCATTGCCCGCTTGTTCTTGCCTAGGGCAGATGTTGTGTCTGCACAACATCCCACGCCTGCTTGCCTTGCCAGCATTGGCGCCGTTTCTCGTGGGCTGGTGCCGTTGTCCTCCTCTTGCCCCCTCTTAAGCTTCTAGCACCGCAGCTCATAAGGCCAGGGTGTCGGGCTCTTCAGGAATCCAGAGGGGCATCTCTTGGTCCTTCCCCGACGGCTAACAATGGGATTTCCGATAGATGACGACTTGCAGAAACAAAGACGGGAGTCTGAATCGGGGCTCTGTGTGGGAATTGGGTGTATTTGAGAAGATCCATTCCGAGATTGGGGGCAGAGCCTCCACCGGGAGAAGCCACGGCCTCCGAGCCAAGAAGCGCTCCATTGTATTTCTCCGCTGGGAGTCTAGGCCAGCACCAACTCCATGCTTGGAAGGGAGCAGGCGGGCCGGGGGAACAAGAGGGACCCTTCTTCCTCATCCCTCTCCAGCCCGCCAGCCCAAAGACAATGGTGTCCAAAGTCTACCCCAGAGGGGGAAAGTTGCGGCATGAAATTTGCAAACTCTGGAGAATTTGAAGTGCTTGTCACCGAGTGACCCCAGAGATCTTGTCAGCTATAAAGGCAGCCATTGATCTCTTCCCATCTCGCTTTGGGAATCCTTGTTATTGCTAGAAGCTCGGCATTTCGTTTGGGCAGAGGCAGTCATGGTGACGGTTATCAGGATGTCTCAAACTGGCTGCATTTTCAAGAAAGGGGGAGTCACAGGTGTTGCGTGATAGCTGCTTGGCTTTGTCCTGCCTAGAGATGGGAAGGCCTGGGAAAAACCCTGGAAAAATGGAGGTGGGGACCCTGCCCCCCCAATTTTTCCAGTCCCCCCCCCCAGGCCTTCCCCTCTCTAGTCCTGCCCCTTTGGTGATGTCATAGGAGTGTGCTGGTCAGTAATCATACACTTCAAAGATGGAGCTAGCTATTAGCAAATACATGACCTCCACAGACTTGGCTGAGTGTCAGGCCTAATGAGCAGAGCACCATTCCCAGCGGTCTTCCTCCATGAAAATCAGCTCTAGAGATTGAAAGTCTCCACCTCCTCCTTGTTTCCCAAGCAATCAGAGACTGTGTCTGTGTGATACCAACCTCTCCTCTGCCCTTTTCAGACCTCTCCTGGCCCTGGGAGATCAGAGGGAAGGAGATCTGGTTGCAGCAGGAGGGGGAGACACCTGTGACTCTGCACCAGCCTGACTCATCTCTGCCTCTTGGCCTCCCTCATCTCACTTTCCTGCTTCAGCTTCTGCCTCCGATTCTGGACTTCTCTCTGCCACAGACTCTCCCGGGTCATTAAGCCCTGTTAGCTCTTCAGCTTCCGACACCTCCACCTCCCAGTCCTGTCCCTCTTCTCCCTCTGGCCACTCATCGTCGTCCCACCACCATCACGCTGAGCCTTCATTTCTTGGGGTTTTCCTTGGGGGTTCCCCAGTTGATGCCTTATACCATTACTCTGCATCCAGCGTGCCCATGATACCAAACTACTCCCCTGCTCCCCGAGAGGTTTGGAAGGTGACATGAGAATGGGCCTTTTTTGTGGTGGCTCCCCATCTGTGGAATGCTCTCCCCAGAGAGGCACACCTGGCGCCATCATTGCATGTCTTTAGGCCCCAGGCAAAAACATTCCTCTTTACCTGGGCCTTTGGCCATTAAATAAACTATGACCTGTTAAAGCTGTGGAGGGGAGGGGCTGTTATTATGATTATTATTTTATTATTATGCTGTCTGCTATTATGCTTTTATAATTGATGCTCCACAAATTGTGCTATTAATGTTGTAAGCCACCCTGGGATCTTTTCATAAAGGGTAGTATACAAATGAAATAAATTATTATTATTATTATTCAGCCTTCATTCGGTTTTTTTTTTTTTTTGCAGGAAGGTTGGCTATTTATTGAGCATTCATTCCATACCCTCCAACAGTCCTCTGATGAAAATAGGAACGGCCAGTGCTGTTTTTCTAGAAAAAGAGGTGCCGGAACTCACCATGAATGCTTCCCTTTGTGATGGCCTGGGATTTGGACTCGGATGATGAACCTGAGGGATCCCAGCCTGCACAGGATTCCCCGCCTCCAGAACCAGCTGAGCCAGGGCTGGGGCATGAGCCCGAAGGGTCCTCACCTGTGCTAGATCCTCAGCTGCAGGCACCAGCTGAGCCTGCTCCTGAGGTGATGGAGGACCCATTGCCTGCAGGTGCTCCACTCTCAGCCCCGTCAGAGGAAGCTGAGGTTGCCTCTGGGTCCAGTAACCCTCCAGCCTCTCCTGAGCTGCAGAGGCTCAGGGCAGAGAGGCGGAGGGAACTAAGTTCCCGCAGGAGGAGTGCTCACCTCCAGGCCAGGAGAGGCGAGTCACCAGAGGATTGGGGCCGCCCTATGCCTCGGGGCAGATAAAAGCTGGCCAGCCCCAGTCCCAAGTTGTGGGACCAACATTGTTGGTTGCTAGTTCTTGCCTGAACCCTGTCCTGTTTGTCTGTCAGAGCACCTTACCTGCCCTGCCCTGCCCTGCCCTCCTGCTTGCTTGCCTGTTCCTGACTTCACCCGACTCCCTGCCCTGCACCCAGTTTCAGCTACTATGGACTGCCTCCACGTTGCACCTTGACCATGGACCGGACTTGGACCTCGCCTCTCGGGTAACCCATGGGACCAGCACACCTTTGTTCTCTTATTATGGTAATAGCGCTTGTCTGAGAGGTGCCGGAACTGAGTTCCAGCGAGTTCCTGCTGTAAAAAGCCCTGGGGACGTCCTATTCCATACCCTTCAGCATTTCTCTGATGAAAATAGGGATGCCCTAAGGAAAAGTGGGACATTTTAGGATCAAATCAGAAGCCGGGGCAGCTGTAAGTTCGAGACTGTCCCTGGAAAATAGGGACACTTGAAAGGGCCTGTCATTCTGATTTGTTTTCAGGGAGAGCATGTTCCTGTCACTTTCATCATCACATAAAGTCTGATTTTCAGGGGAAGCAGGGGTTGTTTTTTTTTGCTCTAAGCCTGCCCATCACCTATAACCAGGGCCAGATTTAGGTTTGATGAGGCCCTAAGCTACTGAAGGTAATGGGGCCCTTTATATGTCCAGCTGTCCTTTGTCAACAACAAATTGTCGCTGGTTTTTTTTCTTGAATATATGGTAATTTACGGACCTAATAGTTATCTAATACCATTTGTACATAACAAAATATGTATTTTATCAAAGTAATTGTTGAACTGAAATACAATTAAGAACCAGTGATATTTTAGGGAGCAGGCGGGGTCCATTACTTACATCGTAGGAGCCTACACAACACAAAACACTGTTGCTGTGTGTAGGTTTTATTTTATTTGTTTCTTATCTTATATTTTGGAAATCTACAGTGGTATCTTGGGTTACATTCGCTTCAGGTTACAGACTCCGCTAACCCAGAAATATTACCTCGGGTTAAGAACTTTGCTTCAGGATGAGAACAAAAATTGTGCAGCGGCGGTGCAGCGGCAGCAGGAGGCCCCATTAGCTAAAGTGGTGCTTCAGGTTAAGAACAGTTTCAGGTTAAGAATAGACCTCCAGAACAAATTAAGTTCTTAACCCTAGGTACCACTGTACATCCAGTTTTTTTCTTTTAATTTTTTGGGGCCCCCCAAGAGAGTGGGGCCCTAAGCTATAGCTTGTTTAGCTTATACATAAATCCGGCCCTGCCTATAACTGCATGACTTGGATTTGCCAGAGTGAGACTGAATTCCACCTGAAAATAGCAGCAGCCTGGAAGGGCCCTGAGCTGGCCTGGGAGCCATTCCAATCCGAAAAAGGGATGCATCTTCGATGAGGCCCTGAAGGGCGAAAGTCTTCCCAAGAGCGCACAGAGGCAGCATTCAGGCCCAGCTTCCCTGCTTGCCCAGCTACCTCCCTGCTCTCCAGAATGGCTTCAGCAGCATCTTTTGTTCGACATTGCTTAAAATAGCTCCCTGGCGGTGGTGGCAGCGAGGAGATAGGAGGGAGTCTGAATCACCCGCATTCACAGGGCCTGCTGTGATTCAAGCTGTCGCTCGCAAAGCAATTACGCCAAGCTGTTAACTTAAGAATGGGAGCGACACAGTTGCGGCAGGGAAGCTGATAGCGGCCAGTCATGCCAGCCTGGCGGGAGAGGAGCTGGCATCTGAACTGATGTTTGTTGTTTAAAGTATTTGTCAGCCACCCTGAGCCATCAGGCGTGGGTGGGGAGGGTGGTGGTGGAGATGGAGCGGCAAGGGATGAGAATCCAGACACAATTTAGGGCCACTTTGTATGCCTCTGACATACAAAGCACTCTGACAGCAATCATGGCAACCTACCCCTCTCCCCGGCCCCAAAATCCCCCTGGGAACTGTAGTTTGTTGCTGGCAATTTTCGCTCTGTGAGGAGGGGTGTGTGTCTCCTGACCAAGGCCAGCCCAAGACATTTTGCTGCCTGAGGCAACGGGCAAGATGGTGCCCCCTGTTTCATATATGGAAGTCAACCAGAGCAGCAGTTCACTGGTGCTAAGATGGCGTCCTCCATTCCACCCAAGGGAAGCAGGCTAATTCAGGGGGTGCAGAATGATCTGGGTGGCATACCTAGCGCTGTCCTCCAATAGGAGGGAATTGTTCACCTCTGAATCAGCCACCTGAGGCAGTTGCCTAATGGTAAAGTGGGTCCGACTCTGATAAATATTAGCACCTTTAACAAATTGCAGTTCCTAGGGCTGTTTGGGGGAAGCCTTGGCCCTGTATACCTGAAGGAGCGTCTGCACCCCATCGTTCAGCCCTGACACTGAGGTCCAGCTCCGAGAGCCTTCTGGTGGTTCCCTCACTGCGAGAAGTGAGGTTAAAGGGAACCAGGCAGAGGGCCTTCTCAGTAGTGGCACCCGCCCTGTGGAACACCCTCCCACCAGATGTCAAGGAAATAAACAACTCTCTGACTTTTAGAAGACATATGAAGGCAGCCCTGTTTAGGAAAGTTTTTAATGTTTGGTGTTTTATCACATTTGTAATATTCTTTTGGAAGCCGCCCAGAGTGGCTGGTGAAGCCCAGCCAGATGGGCGGGGTATAAATAATAAATTATAATAATATTATTATTAACAGTGGCATAAGAGTGCTTTAAATGTATGGCATGGATGTGACTACGTTGTCCCTGTAAATTGTTTTGAGACTTCTGGTACTGCTGCTGTTGCTGTTTGGGTCTATGTGTACTCTATCTAATCCTGGTACCCGGTGAGGGGAGAGTTATAATTATTTTACATTAGAAAATAAAATAAATGTCGCCCTCTTGAGTCTCCCTGACTTCTCCCACCAAATTGCTTTTAAACGCCATACAAAAACGATTGCCTTGAACTTCAAATCCACCACTTGAGGCGACTGCTTTGCCTTGAGGTAAAATAGCTTCCGAACTGTAGCAGCAGCAGCAGCAACAGCAGGAGCAGCAGCAGCAGCAGATAAAGCGAAGTGTCTTGCCAATGTATACATTTGCACTCACTTGAGATAGCTAGCGGCCTCACCCAACCTTTGGCATTGACATTAACCTGCAGGGAGTTTATAGTCTGTAATTCCTGTCATAATCCCCCTCCTGATCACCTTGCTTTCTGTTTGGATTGTGCACGAGTGCGTTTGTGTGTGTGTGTTTTTTAGCGGTTGTTTTTAACCTGGAGTTAACAACCGTTTTTGCTATTTAACAGCTGGGGGCAGAGCAATTAATGAGCAAAGCCCCACTGGTTGTTAACCGCAGTAATGACTAATTTCCAGACCCTGCAGACATGGGGAAAGCCCCAGTTTACAACTGCAATAACAGACTGTGTGTTTTTAGAAAATTGATAGCCGCCATCGCTTTGGTTGGAGATAACTTTTTTGATGCTGAGCAGAAACGCTTCCAGGCTGAATAGACTTGGGACGCATTCACACCATTTAAAAGCACTGTGGCGCCCCTTCTGGGAGCTGTAGTTCCTTAAGGGAAAACTCTATTCCCCTCCCAGAGTTCCCAGAAAAGAGGGATTGATTGTTAAACTATTTTTGGAATTGTAGCTCCGGGAGAGAAACGGGGGTCTCCTAACAACTCTTAGCACTCTTAACAAACTAAACTTCCCAGAATTCTTTCAGGGGCGTTGTTTAAAATGGAACCACAGTGCTTTAAATGTGTGGCCTTCTTTCAAAAGCCAAGCCAAGCCATACTTTTGAAAAAACTTGGCATCACTATGGTACTTGTTTCATGTCAATGGTGTCACAGACCCCCTGGGTGGGTTACGCAGACCCCCATTTGGGAACCACTGGGCTAGAGGAAGTCCCAGTAACCCACTGACACTTCTGAATGAACATTGGATTACTTTGAAATGACGGGCCAGACAGGTATGAAACAGTATTTTTTTTAATTAAAAAAAATTACACACAGAGAGAGAGACAATTAAAACAAGAGCACTTTCCAGATTCATCATAACCAATTCAGACAGCAGAATGGATGACTCCATTTTAGCATTTAAAATATAGCTTCCTTTCCCATCAGATCTAAAAGAAAAATTCATTTCGCTTAAATTGCCTGAGAGAATAAAATGTCTTTAATTGTTCCATCTGGGAACCATCTAGTTATGATGATTTGCAGAGGGTGTTCTTGGTAACTGCTTCACACAAGTTAACTTTGGGACTCTGAGGGGAGACGTGATGTCAGGACTTCCTGCCTGAGAGGGACATTTGGTGGCCTGGAGTAAAACTGCATGGCAGAAAGCTTTAATTGTACTGCGCTGAATATTCAGTGGAACTGCGGTTGGTTTCCTTCTTCTTATTTAAAAAATCTTGTGCTATTACTCAACGTATTCCCTTTGGATGGAGCATGCTAGATACATATTACAACTCATAACTAAAGGTTGCAGCAGCAGAAGCTTTTTTTGCCAATTTCGGACAGATCTTTTCCCTCTGATCCACAATCTCCGAGCTCCATTGAGGTGCTCTTTAAATAATAATAATAATAAAACCTACCTCCTGTCTTCCTATCCCCTGAGCAAGAGAGAAATTGCTTTTTGGCAGCAAGTGCCAGCAATTAAAACTTTCGTTGTCTGCTTGGCTCTACTTCCATTCAACAAGGAACAGATAAATATTAATGGGAAGAGCGCCTATGGCTGGCTCCTTCGGAACAAAGAACTCCAGGCACTAAAATAGGGATGGGGAACCTGTGGCTCTGCAGAGGTTGTGGGACTCCAACTCCCATCAGCCCCATCAAGCATGGACAATGGCCAGGAATGATGGGAGCTATAGGTAAAGGTAAAGGTACCCCTGGCCATTAGGTCTAGTCGTGACTGACTCTGGGGTTGGGGTGCTCATCTCGCTTTACTGGCTGAGGGAGCCGGCGTACAGCTTCCGGGTCATGTGGCCAGCATGACTAAGCCGCTTCTGGCGAACCAGAGCAGCGCACGGAAACGCTGTTTACCTTCCCGCAGGAACGGTGCCTATTTATCTACTTGCACTTTGATGTGCTTTCGAACTGCTACGTGGGCAGGAGCTGGGACCGAACAATGGGACCTCACCCCGTCACGGGGATTCGAACTGATGACCTTCTGATCGGCAAGCCCTAGGCTCTGTGGCTTAGACCACAGCGCCACCCACGTCCCGATGGGAGCTATAGTCCTGCACTAAAACATGGACCAGGAAACCAGATCTTTGAAACTCTCACCATGGACTTTTCCTGGGCCCAGATGTTGATTGAATCATGATCTATGCCAACCTCGATGAAGTTCTGAATAATTCTATACTTTATGCAGAACGAGGTGATCAAACTAACGCTATGTACACACTAGTATACAGTGGTACCTTGTGTTACAGATGCTTCAGGTTACAGATGCTTCAGGTTACAGACTCCGCTAACCCAGAAATAAAACCTCGGGTTAAGAACTTTGCTTCAGGATGAGAACAGAAATCGCACAGCGGTGCTGTGGTGGCAGTGGGAGGCCCCATTAGCTAAAGTGGTATCTCAGGTTAAGAACAGTTTCAGGTTAAGAACGGACCTCCAGAATGAATTAAGTTCTTAACCCGAGGTACCATTAAAGCACACCTGAAGCATGTTTTCCCCTCATCGGCAGAATATTGCACAAAACTGGGATGATGACACTAATGGTTCAGATTCTTGTCAAATGAACCTCTCCAACTCAAGGAATTACTTGTGATGCTCCTGCAGATGATCTCAGAAACTGAAATATAAGGGGTCAGGTGGTCTCTAAAGTACCCTTGGACCTAACTTGTTTGGGGTTTTTTAAAAAAGCAATATAAGGTATTGATGGTTGGCTGTTGATGAGGTTAGATATTAGAAGTCTGTCAAAATCAAACCATCCGGAGATGTCTATGTACATTAGGTAATTGTATTTATATGCAGATTTCACATTGTGTATAAAAAATTGAAATTTTCTCTACCATTTCTCACTGAAATGGTTTGAATGGGAAGCAAGAATGGAAATTCGCCAATATCTACTGTATAGATATTAGTTTCTGCATCCCTGAATTATAAAACTGAATTATAATTGCCTGCCACCGTCTCTGTACAGAAGAGGATCAGAAAGAGTGGACTGTTCCTTTTTCTTCTTGTGTTTAATTATAACTTTTCAAAACTTTTTCTTAAAAGTGCATTATGGATTTATAAGAGAATTAAGTTTCAACAAGGCTAACTGTTGAGGGTTTCTGGGAATTGTAACTCTGTGAGAGAGAAACTACAGTGCCCAGAATTCTTTGAGGGAAATAATACGTTTCAGATGTGCTTTAAAGGTATAGTGTATATGCAGCCAGAGGTACAGAACTAGGAATCTGGAGCAGTTGCTCTTTGTACTGCAGCTATGCGTGTGGGTTAATATTTTAAAATAGTTCCTCAAGTAAAAGCTGCTTGCATGTGGTTAATAGAAGAACTTTGTTCTTGGTCTGCATGTTCACTAAGTGCAAGATGTTAGTGGTTTTAATTTTTTTTTTTTAAAGTGGGAATTTGAAGCGGAGGAGAGAGGCTAAAAGGCAAAGCATTTGTTGGGCTGCCCTTCCAGAAGCCTGAAAGTGTTTTGAGATGTGAGTTATTTCCCTCAACCCAACCCACCAAAGTGGGGTGGGAAAGGAATGGGCCACGGGTGGATGTTAGGGTCGTCCTACTCGCATGTAGGACCCTGGCAGAGACACATGCCCGACTGGCAAGTTCTCTCCCTCCTGGTCTGTTGTTTGGGAGCTTCAAAAGCTTTCTCTTGCCTGAATATCAAAGCGACTGATACCAAGAAGTATCTGCACACTTACGATCCTGCAAAGTATTGGCAGTTTGCGTAACAGAACTCATTAGCACAGCATTTTGGCTAATCTACTTTACTTACATATAATACACTCGGAGCATTCTGACTTACCTCCTTCCTTTTTCTTATCAGACAGCAAAGAGAGAAAGAACAAAGGACAATAGTCCTACATTGCAGAAAACAGTAACACAAAACATCCTGCCTCTGTCACTTCCCACACTATGGAATGAAAACATACACCGGCATGTGATAGAAAACAATCCCATGACTGCAAACACGGAGCAAGAATCCTAACAGGAAGATGCATGTGCAATCTGTGGTCCCTGCTGAGCATGTTATGCCTGGATGATGGGGCAAGAGGGAAGGGCAAGGAGGAGGAAAACAGAGAGTAGGCTCTGGCTGTGGTGGGGCTGTGCCCCTCTTGCATGTGCTTGGGAGTTTCCCATGGCAATATGAGGAGGAGGGGAAGGATTCCTCACCTGCAGTGTGAAGTGGTACAGCCCAAAATTCTACCAGATCACTTCACCACCTTGTGATTCCTCCCCTACAGCGTAAATTGGTGCAGTCCAGAATTCCACCAGCCCAATTCACTACTTGTGTGATCGTGCAATATGTGCAAGGTGGCTGGTTTGCTTCTTTAAGGTGCGAGCAGAGAACTGTACACCACTGCACATCACACCCATAGCTCTGGGGTTGATTGTTTACGCATGCCCTCCCCCCCTCTCTCTGAAAAGACAACACAGATCTACATGTTTCCATATGCTGGCTTTAAATGTTCATATGCAATTTCAGAAATAAGGGCTGAATCTACACACATAAAAAAACAACGCTATGAAAATGCTTTTAAAAAACATGTTTTAAAACATATATGGAATTTGCCATTAGCTCACCAGCGCCATCTTGTTTCGCATTTGTATAATGCACGTAAAACGTTATATTTGCAGGTGTATAGCTGAGTCCAAGGACTGCGATATAAAAAGAAATATAAACAATCCATCTGGCCGTCGGGGGGAAAACTTGGCTCAGATGACCATGTGCTTGCTGAGTCTGCTGTCCAGGTTTAACAATTGATGGGTGAGCCCCGGCCTGCTCTCCCTTCATAGGGTTATATTGATTAAATATTATCTTACCTCACACTAGTGAGCTTGTAGCAGAGCACATTCCCTTATACACTGCAGAAAGCTAGTTGATGGATTCATAAGAATCATTTGAATTAAGCAACCCAGTCTGGCTTGTCATGGTAAATCCCCTTTAGTTCCCTCTTAAAAACAATAATGACACAACAGTCTTAATAGTAATGAATGTTACTTACATTGAGTTCACATTACGGTCCTGAAGGCAGGCTTTGGCTCAGGCATAGGCAAACTGGGCCCTCCAGATGTTTTGGGACTACAACTCCCATCATCCCTAGCTAACGACCAGTGGTCAGGGATGATGGGGATTGTAGTCCCAAAACATCTGGAGGGCCCAGTTTGCCTATGCCTGCGTTAGCTTGTAGTTACAGTGAAAAGTGTGGGTTCATCCTCTGTGAAGGATGAGCCCATGTGCTGCTGGCTGAGAGCCAGCAGACAGCAAAAGGCAAAACGGAGAGAAGGGATCAAGAGAGAGAGATGGCTGCATGACTGGCCCTTTTGTAGGGTCTGCCAGGGACACGCCCATCTCCCTGGTCACACGCAGGGGAAGGATGCTCCAGACCAGGTGTGACAGGAAGTCCTCTTGGCTGAAGCAACATTACCCTGCATGTCCACTCTGGGCAAACAGGAATTGCTTCTTCAGTGATGTTACCTCCCACATCTTCAACATTAAACCAGGCCTGGATTGTCCAGTTCTTGGAAGAGAAAACCCCTTCAAGCAGACAACTGCTCTCTTTCAATTGTCATCAATAAAACAGGCCACCCTGCCTAACTCACCTGGCATGGTAGCTCCGCTTCTGCCTTGTCTGTGTGCCACCCGACAGAAACCGTTCCAGCTCCCATTAACGCTCCCCTTTTACAGGCAGGTCCAGCATGGCCGGTGGTCCCCGCAGGTAGATGCACTTTAGCTTCCGAAGGAGGGAGGCCTGAGCCATGTGGTGGAAAAGGAAGAGAGCGCCAAGAGCAGGGCCTCCGCATCTGGACAGTGTCCTGCTTCCCTCTCCCTTCCTTTAAAGCCACTTCCAGATCTCTTATCGTCTCTTAACAAAGTTGCCTCCTCTGCAGACCTGGCTTGCGCCCTGAAATTTGCTGCGCCTGAGCCCGGTTCTGCTCCAAGGAAAGCCGTAATGGCCGGTAATTGCCTGCCGACAGTCGTAGCGGAGGCCAAGAATTGGAAAGCCAAACTGCAGGTGTCTTCCCTCCTCGTCACATCACACCCTTTCTAGGCTTATCCCCTCCCACCCCCACCGCCTCCCGGCTCTTCTCCATTTTCAGGGTTCTCCCACTCCATTATCTCCTCTCTCCATTCAGCCGCTAATCGCTCTCCCATTCAAAGAGCTGTTTCTCATTTAGGAGCAATTATTGTGCGCATCTGGGCCCCCCTCCCCGTATGTCCTTCCCTGGGCCTCCGTAAGCTAAGTTAGGAATGGAGCATGCTACGTGCGCTTCTGCAACAGAGCACCGTTTGTGCGCAGGATAGATGCCTCTAACACAGTGGAAGGCCTGAGACGAAGAATGTCCAAATATCTTGGTCAGTAAACTTTTTCAGCAGGGGGCTGGTCCACTGTCCCTCAGACCTTGTGGGGGGCCGGACTATATTTTGAAGGGAAGAAAAATGAACCAATTCCTTTGCCCCACAAATAACCCAGAGATGCATTTTAAATAAAAGGACACATTCTACTCATGTAAAAACACGCTGATCCCTGGACTGTCCGCGGGCCGGATTTAGAAGGCAATTGGGCTGGATCCAGCCCCCGGGCCTTAGTTTGCCTACCCATGATCTTGGTGGTTGTTTTCTTACTGCCTATTAACTTTCAGAAACAAGGCAGGCTTTGCAAGAGGTCAGCTGCAAATCAGTAACAGGTCTGTTGTGTGGTTTTGTCGAAACGATCTGAAACTGAAACTGTGCCAGTGGCAAAATAGGACAGATTGTCATATATTATGACCCTACTCCAGTACGGGAACTGAGCAACTGGTGCTGGCCAAAACCGTTTTGATGCCTGAAGGGAACTCCAAATGACAGCCTGCCCCCTCCAGCTGTTTTGAAGACACTCAAACTCTGGATGAAAGGGAGAAACGTGCTAAGAGGAAGGCATGCTTGGCAAACCCTCACAATGATCAACTCCCACCCAGAAACCTATGTCCCCACTGTGTTAGGGCATGTGGATCCAGAATCAGCCTCCACATTCACTTACGGACTCACTGTTAAGAATGTGATCATGGAAGACAATCTTACTCTTCCACCAGTGTGGTGTAGTGGTTAAGAGCAGTGGACTCGTAGTCTGGTGAACCAGGTTCGATTCCCCGCTCCTCCACATGCAGCTGCTGGGTGACCTTGGGCCAGTCACACTTCTCTGAAGTCTCTCAGCCCCACTCACCTCACAGAGTGTTTGTTGTGGGGGAGGAAGGGAAAGGAGATTGTTAGCCGCTTTGAGACTCCTGAAGGGGAGTGAAAGGCGGGATATCAAGTCCAAACTCTTCTTCTTCTTCTTCTTACTCGGCTACAAGTGGTCACCAAAGAAGAAGACGCAAATGTCTAGAAAGTTAACGCAAGTTTTAATTTCTTCTTAGTCTACTGTTATTTCAACTTTTCGTATGTCTTTAATGATTGTTGTTCATTTTTCTTAGTGGCTATTTTATTGTTTTATCTTCTTTTGCCAACCACTTGGAGCTTCTTTGGCCATCAAGCGGCCCATAAATTTTATGAAATAACTAAATATATAAATCGGACTTGTACACTTATCACTATAGGGGCAGACTATGCAGAGGCGGAAACTGAAAAGCTCTCTCGCCGCCTTCCCTCCCCAGCACTGTAGCCTGAAATTGTTGGGTGAGGACTGCTTTTTGCATAAAAATGAAATAAAATAAATAGCAGGAGATCTTTATCACAGACCTCCCTCCTGCATCTCATCTAGTTGGAGTGTTTGTGTGAAGGAGAAAGAGAAAAGAATGGAGACCACAAGAATGAAAACCATAAGGAGACAAATGCTGAAATGAATGAATGAGGGAAGGTATTTTGGTGTTTTTTTAAAAAAGCAAGAAGCAGCACTTCACTGCAAAAATAATCTGCTTGGTTTCCCTCTTTGTCGCACATGGTTGGAAGAGAGCTGGTTATCACATCGAGGGCTTTTCTGGGATTTATTAGCGTTAACCTCACCATCGCCCGCGGGCAAGCCTCGTGCACAGCCCTTCAGTCATTAGCTGCCTTGGCAATTAAAATAAGCCGCTTCTGGAAGCAGCTGCAATCTGGGACTTCTTCAAAGATCCCGCAGGAAGTACCTTGACTGTCTCTCCAGGAAACAGCAGACAGCAGAGGCACGGCAGGGATGGCGTGGGCTACGGTTTTAACACAGGATAGCTCTCCGTTTAGGAACTCGACCCAATCGCAAGGTGACCTTTGACCTTCAACGCCAGGATGAGCATTGACAAATAGGGATCACAACTACTCAAGGACACCATTTAAGGAAGGGGGGTTCAATCCATCACCTCCCCAGTTGGTATACGATTCATTCATCAAGAGCATCTATAAATTTCCGACCAAGTCACTGGTTGTTTTACACACCGAGTGACTGTTTGTGTTTGTATTTTTTAAAAAATAATAATGAAAGAAGTTTGTGTATGAAGTATGGTGGTACCTCAGGTTACAGATGCTTCAGGTTACAGCCTCTGCTAACCCAGAAATAGTACCTCGGGTTAAGAACTTTACCTCAGGGTGAGAACAGAAATTGTGCGACGGCAGTGGGAGGCCCCATTAACTAAAGTGGTACCTCAGGTTAAGAACAGTTTCAGGTTAAGAACAGACCTTCAGAACGAATCAAGTTCTTAACCCAAGGTACCACTGTATGCATGAAAAAAGGTATAAGCACTGTATTGGCCCATATATAAGCCGCACCCGAATATAAGCCGCACTTTTAAAAGTCAGTGGCGGGGGGGGGGGGGGGAGAGAGAAAAAAAGACAATACCCAACTATAAGCCACTCCCTTAAACTTCCGCAGGTACTCACACCCGTTCCATTTTACTGTATGTCTGTTTCAGCAGCAATATCGTAAAAAAGGCCAATTTTGGTAAGGTCGCGAATTTAAGCTGCACTTTAACTTTGCATGGTCAGAATTTGGGGGGGGAAAGTGTGGCTTATATTCGGGCCAATACGGTAACCCTCGTTTGCTTTTTCAAAAGATGACTGTTTGACCCAAACCGATAACATCGCCACAGTTATTATGAACTACAGCTTATTATAAACTGCAGTTGTGCTGAACTACATACACATTGTGCCAAAAAAACTGCTACAAAAAAGCAGCCCCGCTTTCACAAATCTCAAAATTGACTTTTAAACTTTGATTAAAATCTTGCCCTTTTATTAATATATCTCTTCACCCTGCCCCCAAATCTGAAATACCTCTGCTCTTACTACCACCAGAGGAAAGTGTCGCCCGACATCCCCTAGATGCACATACGTGCAAGTGAACCCGTGGCTGCACATACTCCATGGAAATACACTCTGCACGTGTTCTGGAGAACTTTTTAAAATGATCTTTACCTACTCTAGCAGGGGTGAGTCCTGGTATTCAAAAACAAGCTCGAAAGCTGAGCCTGCTTTAAATTGTCCCATTGCAGCTACATGGAAGGTTTGGTCCAATCCTGGATCCTATTTCTTAACATGTCTCTAGCATCAAAGGAGAAGCTTTTAAGTTCAGTGAAGAAAATTAAGTCATAAGCCACAATGTAAAAAGGTAAAGGACCCCTGGACAGTTAAGTCCAGTCAAAGGCGACTATGGGGCTGCAGAACTCATCTCGCTTTCAGGTTGAGGGAGCTGGCCTTTGTCCACAGACAGCTTTCCGGGTCATGTGGCCAGCAGGACTAAACCGCTTCTGGTGCAATGAAACACCGTGATGGAAACCAGAGTGCACGGAAACGCCGTTTACCTTCCCGCCACAGTAGTACATGTTTATCTACTTGCACTGGTGTGCTTTCGAACTGCTAGGTTGGCAGGAGCTGGGACAGAGCAACGGGAGCTCAACCTGTCACGGGGATTCGAACCGTCGACCTTCCGATCGGCAAACCAAGATGCTCAGTGGTTTAGATCACAGCGCCACCCGCATCCCACAGTGTAAGAACATAAGAAGAGCCTGCTGGATCAGGCCAATGGCCTATCTAGTCCAACATCTGTTCCCACAGTACAGTGGTACCTCGGGTTACAGACACTTCAGGTTACAGACTCCGCTAACCCAGAAATAGTACCTCGGGTTAAGAACTTTACCTCAGGATTAGAACAGAAATTGCACGACAGCAGCAGGAGGCCCCATTAGCTAAAGTGGTACCTCAGGTTAAGAACAGTTTCAGGTTAAGAACGGACCTCCGGAACGAATTAAGTTCTTAAGCAGAGGTACCACTGTAGTCGACCAGATGCCTGTGGGAAGACCAGCAAGCAGGATTCGAACCCAAGAGCACTCTCCCCTCCTGTGGTTTCCAGCAACTGGTGTTCTGAAGCAGTGCTGCCTCCAACTGCGGTAGCTGAGCCAAGCCACTGAGGCTGGTAGCCATCGATAGCCCTCTCCTCCAAGAATTTGTCTCATCCTCTTTTAAAGCCATCTATGCCTCCTGTAGGGACCTGGGTGGCGATGTGGGTAAAAGCCTCAGCGTCTAGGGCTTGCCGATCGAAAGGTCGGTGGTTCGAATCCCCGCGGCGGGGTGAGCTCCCGTCGTTCGGTCCCAGCGCCTGCCAACCTAGCAGTTCGAAAACACCCCCGGGTGCAAGTAGATAAATAGGGACCGCTTACTAGCGGGAAGGTAAACGGCGTTTCCGTGTGCTGCGCTGGCTCGCCAGATGCAGCTTGTCACGCTGGCCACGTGACCCAGAAGTGTCTCCGGACAGCGCTGGCTCCCGGCCTTTAGAGTGAGATGGGCGCACAACCCTAGAGTCTGTCAAGACTGGCCCGTACGGGCAGGGGTACCTTTACCTTTACCTTTAATGCCTCCTGTGGAAGCGAGATCCATAGCTAGGGTTGCCAGGACACCCTGAAAGTTGATGAGCTTATTTAGGAAGACTCCAAAATTGTCGAGCTTTTTTAAAAACAAACCTCAAAGTTTTATAGAAACTTGCCTAAGATCCAGGACAAAGTGCCCTAGCTTCGGCAGCCCACGTTTAACTATGCGCTGAAGAAATACTGTATTTTATCTGTCCCAAATCTTCCAACATTCAGCTTCTTTGAATGTCCAGGAGTTCTAGTGTTACACAGTAAGAAGCTTTTTAAAATATAAATTATAATGCGGAAGTATTTGATCCACCACAGATCATCTGGTACGATAGATAGGGACAGATTCTCTTATCCCTGCCCAGTTTGGCGGCTGGATATCTCTGATTACCAGATGCTGGAGGGAAAATTAGAGAAAGAGATGCTATCTGTATAATTCTTATTTCATGTAACCCTCGGCTGCATGGTGCTATTTGGAATTCCTGAAATGTGCTGGCATCTCCAATGTCCAGCCAGCTGTAGACTGCACTGTGAGATGGAGGGAAAGGG
This sequence comes from Podarcis tiliguerta, assembly GCF_965153285.1. NCBI lineage: Eukaryota > Metazoa > Chordata > Lepidosauria > Squamata > Lacertidae > Podarcis > Podarcis tiliguerta. Next base: position 20,237,206 of record NC_139546.1, on the reverse strand, counting down.
AGCAACCAAGCTCACTTAGCACCTTCTGTGGTCCTCACCAGCCCCTTCAGGCCTGGCCTGTGCATGAGGCGCAGACTGAGGTGGCCACCTCATGCAGTGGAATCCAACGGGATCTTCTGTGGGCACCTCCATGGGCACACTCCCCTCTGCCACCGCTGGAGAAGTGATTGCAGTGGTTTTCAGGTATGGAGAACCTCATGAGAGCCCTGCGAGATGTCACCAGAACATGGAAGCCACAGGTGTGCGATATTGGTATCAGGGACTTCCTAGATGAGGAAGTGTGGTGGGAGTCCCACAGGGAGGACACAGAAGAAGACAACTTTGATCCCAGATCCTGGTGGTGGGACACTGGACAGGGTTAGAGGCTGAGAGTCACAGTGTGAGCACAGACTCAGACAGAGAGGAGTCAGAGGTTGCCCTTGCTATCCAGCAGCAGGACAGTCTCAGTCCCATCCCCCTCTGACACCCTACTTGAGAAGAGTCCTGCTTGAGGTAGGTAAAGGTAAAGGACCCCTGGACGGTTAAGTCCAGTCAAAGGCGACTATGGGGTTGTGGCGCTCATCTTGCTTCAGGCCGAGGGAGCCAGTGCTTGTCCACAGACAGCTTTCCAGGTCATGAGGCCAGCATGGCTAAACCGCTTCTGGCACAACGGAACACCTTGACAGAAGCCAGAGCGCACGAAAACGCTGTTTACCTTCCTGCTGCAGTGCTACCTATTTATCTACTTGTGCTTGTATGCTTTCAAACTGCTAGGTTGGCAGGAGCTGGGACCGAGCAATGGGAGCTCACCCGTCATGGGGATTCGAACTGCCGACTTCCTGATCGGCAAGCCCAAGAGGCTCAGTGGTTTAAACCACAGCGCCAGGAGAGTCCTGCTGAGCAACGGTTCAGACAGGCCCAGAGGAGGAACCCACCTCCTCGATGCAGCTTTTGTCAGCTTGGGACAGATTCAGAATGAGTGGCTTGGGGTGGAGAAAGGGGGCAGTGCTTTATTTCAGCAATGTCTCAGCTGAATTAAGACAAATCAGAGGACTCTACCGTGTTGTTATTTGTGGCTGGGGGTGGGCAGCGGTTAGTTTCAGCAATGTCTCAGCTGAATTAAGACAAATCAGAGGACTTTACTGTCTTGTTATTTTCTGTTAATAAAAAGCCAATGGCATTCTGTGCCTCCCGTCTTTCCCTGCCCTGTGGTTGATCTGGACAAGCTTGGCAGCTCCTTGACAACTGGCAAACTAGGCATTGGTAGGGGCACACTATACAGGATGACACCTTCCCATTTCACCTACAGCAAAATGGGATGGGCTGCCCCTGCCAACCTCTGCCATCTAATGAAAGTTTTTGTTTATCCTAGTTGCCTCCGCTAAAACAGCCCTTTCTCTTATGGGATGTTAGCACTATCCCAGCCAACTCGTTCCTCATACTGGGTAAGACAGAAAGGCCATTCGGCACGGGCTGAAATTTAGTGCATGAAACCAAGGTTTCACCAACGACATAATCAGATTCTAACTAAAGGTTTTGAAAGGCTGCAATTTATGATGGTATCTCAGGGGGCAGGGGGGAAGGAGGAACAGAATTCAAAACAGTTAACTCTGAGAGCAATTAGGATATGAAAATAACATGGAAAAACACATTAATCCGAACCTTGTCTAGACTGTTTCCCGACTTAAGCGAATGAAGTGATTTCAGCTCATCCTAGTCCACCAGCAGTGCTGTTTCCAGTCTTCCTCCTTTCATCTCAACTTATTTAGTCCCCGGAGTCTGGGTCCCCTGCTGCACTCTCCGTCCTGTCACCTTCCAATTTCTAGCACTTTCATCTTTCTCCAGCAACCCTCTTCAGTTCACCAACAACTCTTTTAACACCGCTTGCTAGCTTCTCTTACAGCTGGGGAACCTTTCTGGCCTGCAGGTTTACTCTTAATCTCCCTGACCATTGGTCCTTCACCTGTCAATCACCCAATGCCACAATGACGCCAGGCGTCGTTGAAGCTCAGGTTGAAGCTCAGATTGTATGGTGTCAGGTGTAGGTGGGTGTTTTTCCAAGAATGGCGTCCTGAACCAAATGGGGAGGGCTGGCAGGCCAGGTGTGGCCCACAGGCTCCCCACCCCAACTTATATGCAGTACAGTGGTACCTCGGGTTACATACGCTTCAGGTTACAGACTCCACTAACCCAGAAATAGTATCTCGGGTTAAGAACTTTGCTTCAGGATGAGAACAGAAATTGTGCAGCGGCAGCAGGAGGCCCCAGTAGCTATAGTGGTGCTTCAGGTTACGAACAGTTTCAGGTTAAGAACGGACCTCCGGAACGAATTAAGTACGTAACCAGAGGTACCACTTTATTTTAATTCTCTTGCTTGTCCAACCTTTCAGTCAATTAGAAGACCATTAGAAAGAAAGGAGGAGGCTAGAGTCTCTGAGGTAGCTGTCATGGTACCTTCACAATGGTTGGACTACAACTCCCATAAGCCCTAGCCAGGGTAGCCAATGGTCAAGGATGATGGCTGGTGTGGTCTAAGACCTGGTGGGCAGCATGTTGGCTACGCTTTCTCTCAGGGCATGTTTGTGTAGAGTGGTGCATGCTCATTGCACAGGCCACGTTCCAAAAGGCCTCAGCGTCAGCCCTGAGTGGCTCAAGTCTGCAGGGAAGTTTAATGGCTTGTTTATATTGCTGCTTCCTTTGCCTTAGATTTAATATTCTCTCTGAAATGTGGTAGGGAAAAAAGAATAACCCGCAAGCAAATGTAATTAAATGAGAAAGGGGGGAAAAACAACAACAAATGAATAAAATAACTTTTGAAGAAGCTGGTTTTTTCTTGTTCCCCCCTCCCTCCTAATGGCGTCATGCTTTTTTTTTGGTTTAGTGCTGTTATTTTTGGGCCCTTAAAACAGAATAAATTGGGCTTTCATTATTTTTCTGGGTCTAAGTGAAGGATTGCTTTGTACTCTCAGGCATAATCTGATACGACGTGGCAGCTACTCAAGTAAAACCATGGAACCCAAATCGCGGAGACTTGAGGGCTGCAAAGGCACCAAGTGATTATTGCCCAATAACTGTGCGGTCCTTCAAACAGCTGCTCAGAGATCCGCTGACATCATCTCTTCGTTGATACACATATTGAAGGCCAGATCTCTGCTGTGCATCTGGGATGGAAACACCCTTCTTCATGTGCTCTGCATGCTTAAAAGAACATAAGCTGAGGAAGAAACCATTCATGGAGTGTGGGGGTACAGGGCACCCTGTTCACCCTCTGCCAAACAGAACAGATGGCTGGTACTATTAGCAAGCTTGAAGGGACATTAAGGTTGGCAGAAGTACAAAAGAAGTTAGGGTGTTTTTTTTCTAAGTGGGGGTGCCCCCCAAGAAACAGTCCAATGAGGATTGATCATGCTTAGTAGCCATGGGATGCTAGCAGGGCTGGATTTAGGTTTGATGAGACCGTAAGCTGCTGAAGGTAATGGGGCCCTTTATATGTCCAGCTGTCCTTTGTCAACAACAAATTGCCGCTGTTTTTTGTATTGCATATATGCTATATGGTAATTTATGGACCTAATAGGTATCTAAAGCCATTTGCACATAACAAAATATGTATTTTATCAGAGTAAATGTTGAACTGAAATATAATTAAGAAGAAGTATATTAATAGGTAAAGGTAAAGGGACCCCCTGACCGTTAGGTCCAGTTGCAGTCGACTCTGGGGGTTGTGGTGCTCATCTCGCTTTATTGGCCGAGGGAGCTGGCTTACAGCTTCTGGGTCATGTGTCCAGCATGACTAAACCACTTCTGGCGAACCAGAGCAGCGCACAGAAATGCCATTTACCTTTCCGCCAGAGCGGTACCTATTTATCTACTTGCACTTTGACGTGCTTTCGAACTGCTAGGTTGGCAGGAGCAGGGACTGAGCAACAGGAGCTCACCCCATAGCTGGGATTCAAACCGCCAACCTTCTGATCAGCAAGCCGTAGGCTCTGTGGTTTAGACCACAGCGCCATATTAATAAAAAGGTACCCCTGCCCGTACGGGCCAGTCGTGTCTGACTCTAGGGTTGTGCGCTCTGGCAAGCTGGCACCAGCGCAGCACACGGAAACGCTGTTTACCTTCCTGCTATAAAGCGGTACCTATTTATCTACTTGCACTTAAGGGTGCTTTTGAACTTCTAGGTGGGCAGGAGCTGGGACCGAAGACGGGAGCTCACCCCGCTGCGGGGATTCGAACCGCCAACCATGCGATCGGCAAGCCCTAGGCACTGAGGTTTTACCCACAGCGCCACCCGTGTCCCTATTGCCACATTAATAGTGAAATACTTAAGAAGAAGTATATTTTTGGGAGGCCCCCAAGAGAATGGGGCCCTAAGCTATAGCTTGTTTAGCTTATACCTAAAATCCAGCACTGATGCTAGGTGACAGTGTGTGTGTGTGTGTGAACAATAGCGCTGGGAATGAAATTTTCTGCAAAAGGGCATGGCTGGCTAGAATCCTGGACATAGCAACGTCCCCCCCCCCTGCCTTTCTCCTAATGATAAAAGTTTCCAGAAAACCCATTGCTTCCTTAGGCACTGTTTACCAGCTGGCAAACCACAACATATATTATTTTTTTTAAAAGAGGCCCAAACACACACATAAAAGAGGGTGATATATTTTTATTTTTTGGCAAGGGGGTGGTTGTTATTTTCTTTGCTTCCTGTCTCCGCACTGGTGGGCCTCCAAATGAGAGGCGCTGCTCTTGGCCAACTCTTAACTTACTGTAATGCTTGTGGCACAAATGGAATTGCCATTAGAGGAGAGAGTCTCTCCAGGCAGAGGACCCAGCCAGCGCTCTGAGTGAAGCAAGTAATAAATATAACATGAACGGCAGTGCAGAAACACCATTGATCTGAAATCATCCCTGCCCACCAAGTTCATTTGTGATTTTTAATGGATCACTCCCCCCCCTCCGTACAGCTGTCTGAGGGCTGTGTGTGTGAGGGGAGAGTGGGGGCTTTTAATAATTGGTTTTCAGAATGTGCCGCTATTTGGGGTGGGGTAGCGGGGGGAGAGCTTGCAGGTGGAACAACAAAAGCCGTTGTTCATTTGGCAAATGAATGAGATGGCCGGATAGCTTCTGTACTCAGTCTGTCACTTGGGACTGAGAGAGAGAAAGAGAGACTCTGAATATGACTAGAAATTGGTGTATCGAGGGACAGAGCTGAGTGGCATTTAGACCGGGAGAGCTAGTGGCTTTTGAAAGAGTGTCTGCCAGGAAGACTCTTTAAAAAACCACTAACTCAGGGTCTAAATGCCATTCAGCACTGTTTATACTGAGTCAAGGCTTATGAAGAGACTCTTTGGTTTATGTGATCTCCCTTGGTGATTTCTTTCTTTTTCTTTCTTGCTTAGCACAGCTACTATACATTTAAAGCATATTCAACACACATTTAGAGCACACTGCTTCTCCAAATATTTCCTGGGAACTGTAGTTTTCCCTCCACAGTGCTACAGATTCCCAGCAACCTTAACGAACAAGCATTCCCACTTATTTTCAGCTTTTCCCCCTGCTGCCTTTTCCTTTACAGAAGTTAGAATATTCATGAACATTCTGCAACCTCACGGCAACTAAGCCTATGACTGGGGATTTTTACACCCAGAAGACAGAAAAGGGTCAATTTTAAAACCTACGAATGATGTACAATGTTAGTCATAAGTGGAGTAGACCCATTGAACTTTCAATTTATTTCAAAAAGTCTACTCTGTGTATAACTTAGGTGGACACCAGCCCATGCACTAATGAACCAAATCAAGACAAACAACCATGAGCAATCAGGTTTGAAACCAGGATGAATTGTGAACATTTCAAACAACAATAACGGTGGTGGTATTTGTTGTTATGGTCAATCAATTGACTCCTGGATTCTCATTGCATCTGTGTCAGTAGGCAATTATCTTGTGGAGCGGTATGTTCAGGTTCCATAAAAGAGGGACAGTCTTGTTGTTTAGTCATTTAGTCGTGTCCGGCTCTTCGTGTTCCCATGGACCAGAGCACACCAGGTCTTCCACTGTCTTCCACTGCCTCCCGCAGTTTGGTCAAACTCATGCTGGTGGCTTCAAAAACACTGTCCAACCATCTCATCCTCTGTTGTCCCCTTCTCCTTGTGCCCTCCATCTTTTCCAACATCAGGGTCTTTTCCAGGGAGTCTTCTCTTCTCATGAGGTGGCCAAAGTATTGGAGCCTCAGCTTCACGATCTGTCCTTCCAGTGAGCACTCAGGGCTGATTTCCATAAGAATGGATAGGTTTGATCTTGAAAATAAGAGTTAAGGAAGGGTTTAAGGTAATAATGGCTGTATAACCTACCTCCATTAGAGTGACAGGGTGAGAGAGGAGAAATAAGCTCTATATATGCACATTGTTCCTTTGTGGGAGCTTACAATGTGAATCAAATGTACTTTTTATGATTAGGAGTAGGATTGTTAACATAATTATCTTCCTCTGAATGAGTCTGAAGATCTCTGGATAGCATATATAGCCCTTCCCTGACTCTCTTCCTCCTCCTCCTCCTCCTCCTCCTCCTCCTCCTCCTCCTCCTCCATTTAAATTTATATACCACCCTTCATCAAAAGATCACAGGACAATGTACAACATTAAAAACACATTACAGAAGGGGAAGAAATGGAGGCAGTGAGAGATTTTACTTTGTTGGCCTCCATGATCAGTGCAGATGGTGACAGCAGTCACAAAATTAAAAGATGCTTGCTTCTTGGGAGAAAAGCAATGACAAACCTAGACAGCATCTTAAAAAGCAGAGACATCACCTTGCCCACAAAGGTCCATATAGTTAAACCTATGGCTTTTCCAGTAGTGATGTATGGAAGTGAGAGCTGGACCATAAAGAATGCTGATCGCCGAAGAATTGGTGCTTTTGAATTATGGTGCTGGAGGAGACTCTTGAGAGTCCCATGGACTGCAAGAAGATCAAACCTATCCATTCTGAAGGAAATCAGCCCTGAGTGCTCACTGGAAGGACAGATCCTGAAGCTGAGGCTCCAGTACTTTGGCCACCTCATGAGAAGAGAAGACTCCCTGGAAAAGACCCTGATTTTAGGAAAGATGGAGGGCTCAAGGAGAAGGGGACGACAGAGGACGAGATGGTTGGACAGTGTTTTTGAAGCTACCAGCATGAGTTTGACCAAACTGCGGGAGGCAGTGGAAGACAGGAGTGCCTGACGTGCTCTGGTCCATGGGGTCATGAAGAGTCGGATACGACTAAACGACTAAAGAACAACAACAATGCTAAAAACATAATAAAAAGCATACAGACAACAACTTATCTTTGTAACAATTCCGTCAGATAAGTTAGGCTGTGTGATTTTGACTGGCGCAGGGTTACCTGGCAAGCTTTGTGGCTAAGTGAGAACTTGAACCCAAGTCCTCACTCCCCCTCCCATCTATCACACCATGTTAGCTGCCTTTCATATGTCTCCTTATAATATTTTACTCCGCTTTCAGATGGGACGCAGAAGTTATCTCGGGGAATACACAATGCACGCTCCACAAATGTGAGGTTGGCTCAAAGGGAAGCTGAACCCTTCTCGTCTCTTCATAAATCAGAGCCTCCTCTTCGTCATGATGGCTTTGATTGGCAGGAGGGAAGACATCCGGGATGGGCAGCTGGTTGCCATGGAAATAAGCAAAGAGGGTCAGCCAGAGGTCTGGGAGGTTTCAGTCTTCCTGTAATATCCTTAATTGCTCATTTATTTAGTGCAATTAGTCCCAGGTGCTTGCTCTCGTTCCTATGACCCCGGGCAAGGCACCGTTTGCAACCTTGCCGTGCTATTCCGAGACGTTCCATCGATTTCTCCCCATCCCCAACCCCCACCTGAAGACGTCTGCTGAGTGAGCAATATAGGCCTCGCAGTTTTACCAGCTGGGTGCGTGTTCTTCTGCTAAGTATAGAACGAAGATTCAAAAATATTTTATGTTAAGATCTTATCTGGAGGAGCAGTACCAGACATAGCTGTCAACTTTCCCCCCCTTTTAAGGGAAATTCCCTTATTCCGAATAGGATACCTCTCAAGAAAAGGGAAAAGTTGACTGCTATGGTACCAAATATATCGGAAGTGACAGGTGAAGAGGACCCTTTCTGAGGTAATAAAGTGGGACTTTAGGGTGGGACTTTAGGGTGACAATCCAGCACACCACTTAGCGGAATGAGCAGGGCTAGGCAATCACATTTTGAATTAAGTGACACAATACACATAATCATCTAACGCTTCCCTGCACCCATCAGATTCAGAATCTGTGTCCATTAGACCAACCCTCCTGCCTCCAGGCCTCAGCTGTCAGGGCTCCATGCCTACCGTGGGGTTGCCTGATTTTGCCCCCTCAAAAATATGTGCCTGGGGCCACAGCCCCCCCCCATTCCCCCATGCTATGCCTCTGCTCCCCAGTTTCATTATTTAGTCATCTGCATGACTATTGTTTTAGGGTCTTAAAAAAAATAAAAATGGTTGGCACTCAACTGTTTTACTCCGAGTAACTCCATTGAAACTAACAGACCTAACTTACTCGTGTTTATTACTTCCAGTGGGTCTAAAACAGGCACAGGCAAATTCAGCCCTCCAGATGTTTTGGGACTACAATTCCCATCATCCCTGACCACTGGTCCTGTTAGCTAGGGATGATGGGAGTTGTAGTCACAAAACATCTGGAGGGCCAAGTTTGCCTATGCCTGGTCTAAAAGTTTGTTGTTGTTGTTTATTGAATTTATATATCGCCCTATACCCAGAGGTCTCAGGGTGGTTCACATGAAGCGATCACAATATATAAAATCAAAATCAAAACAATAACCCAGTAATACCCCCCAAAAGCCACATTTTAAAAGGGTATGGGATGTTGATCAGTTCAAGCAAAGGGCTCCAGCCCAATTGCTTCTGATTTCACCCACTGATGTCTCTGGTAGGGTTGTGTGATACCTGTTTTTCAACATTGTGATAGTACACCAGCGAAACATCACGATGTCTGAAATAAGGATGGCATTGGCTGGCTTCACGGTTTTCCCAACATCATGATTTTCGCCGGCGCCTGCTCTTGTGACTCGCTGCCCCCCTATATGAGGCAGGGGAGAGCTGAGCCCGCAGAGTTAACAGGGACTGCAGAAATCGAGAGAAGCATTGGCCGGCTTCACAGTTTCCCCCACATTGTGATTTTTGCAGAGAGAGAGAGAGAGAGCGCACACACACATCATGATTCGCGATATATTGCCACATCAGAAATCACGAAATCAATATCATGATATGGACTTCAAACCGGTTTTGGATGATATATCAATATATCACCTAGCCCTTGTCTCTGGCCTTCCACAATACTGGCATGTGGCCCCTGGAAGATTTCCCATAAGGAAATGTGGCCCTCAGGTTGAAAGGCCAGTTGGGCTCTTGGCCCTGCACACCAGTTGTGTGGAATCACAGCTCACGTTCCCAATCTGTAAATGAATAATTATAATTATAATTTATTTATACCCCGCCCATCTGGCTGGGTTTCCCCAGCCACTCTGGGCGGCTCCCAACAGAATATTAAAAACACGATAAAACATGTAACATTAAAAACTTCCCGAAACAGGGCTGCCTTCAGATGTCTTCTAAAAGTCTGGTAGTTGTTGTTCTCTTTGACATCTGGTGGGAGGGCATTCCACAGGGCGGGCGCTACTACCGAGAAGGCCTGTAGGCTTATGCCCTTTACTTTGCCAGAGAATTGCTTACCCGCGTCCCCAGGACCGAGAAGAGAATAAAAAAATTCCAGGAAAGTTTCTTCTTTGGAGAAAAGAGTTTTATTGCAAATCTGTGCACAGAGACAGCCAGCAGAATATAGTTTCTGAAATCTGACTGTGCAGCAATACGCATCTGCAAGCCTTCTTATACTTTAGAGTATTTACCCACCTCCCAGACCTCCCCCCAAAACTTCCCCAATCAGCTGGCAAGTTTCCAACTTATTCCTTATATGGCACATCTATATTTGCTAAGCACTTCTTCTGCTGGTTAAGCATTTTCTCTGCTCAGTAAGCACCCCCTCCCACCTCCTTGTACACGTGTCCTTCGTATCTCTTCTTATCTTGCATTACTTAAAGCAGAAGCAAAGCAGGAAACATCTTGCTAGTGGTTTTTAGTTGACAGCAGTTTTTGGCTAGGCAGGAAACGACCTTCTGACCTGTAACTAACATCAGCAGTTTCAGATAGCTGGTTAGACAGGAAACGGCCTCCTGACCTGTCTGATTTAGACTTTGCAAATAACTGCATTTTTGGGTTTGAGCTTGTGTAACCATCCTAGCAGAGTGCCGGAATTTACTATGTGTAGATAATATTAATGATTAACCGTTCCCCTCTCCCTTCACTCCCTCCTCTTCTTCTGAACAACCTAATACTTAGGTTCGTTCTGGGGTATGGGCCTATACTCCCTCATCACAGCGATGACTGTGGGTCCTAGCTTCCGTGACAGGAGTCTTTGCATCATTTGCTGCAAGCATTGCAATAAGCAGGGGATACAGAGGCAAAGAAGCAAAAGGATTAATAGCGGTCCTGCTAATAATACTATAACATTCCTGAGCCAACTGCCATCAGGGAGCCAGGAATACATCCAACCCCATGCATCACTCCCTGTGGCTTTCAGCGGGTTTTCAGCTATCATTGTTTCCATGTGGTTGATGGTGGCTGAAATATTTGCTGACTGGTCTGAAATGTACATGCAGCAATGGGAATGAATTAAGGCACAAACTCCGCCCTTAGAGGCAAGGACTACATCCAAAGCGTAACGATTTTGAAGGACTACCTCCCTTATCTCTGACATTTCCTTATTAATTGCTTTTAAGGCCGAGATGGTGGAGTTAAACAAAGCCTCGGTCCAGTTTGCCAATCTATGCAGATCCCGGTAATTCATGGCTACACCCAAAGGGGGTAGAAGGGACCTAGAGATGGCTGTGCCGGTATACTGGTTAATAGGTGATTTCGCGTCCCTTTTGTTACGCAGACGGACTGTTGGGAGCTTATCCATCTTATACACCAGGGGTACGACTACTCCTAAAGTACAGGTTCCAGAAAAGGCAGAGGGGATTTCTTTGTAGGCTCTTGTGCCGCAGAGCAACCACAAATCAGACTGGAGCAGGCAGTTAGATCTGCTGCGCGCCGTCATCCAGGTAAACCAAGTATAAAAATCGACACACATAGCATCATAAATGGAAGTACCTTTTTGGAAGCAGGAGGATCCGTTAATATACTCATAAGTCCAATTGCAATATGGATAGTGACCTAAAAAATTGCTGCTGTTATGATTGAAACGGAGACAACGAGGTGCCTGTTCCATGAGTGACAGAAACACTGGGGGTGAATAGGTGCGACCATCTGACATAAGATTACTAATTCTAAATGACTCATTTATTGGAATACTATGCAGTAGTATGCCAGGCTTCTTAAATTGTGGAGGGATATGCATACAAACCCAGCATTCAGAAAGATTAAGCATAGAAGAGAAACGATCTATATCTCTAACATAGGTATTATTACTCCAAATCTGATGATAGGGCTCTGACCGGCCGGTTTTCCGTATATGTGAGTCATCTCCCAGACCCAACCCAAGTAGGGCTAGTACCAGAAGGGTCAAGGGGATGAGGGCTGGTTGTTCCCTCCCACAAAATCGGTGACGCTCATGCCAGCAAAAGAAAACACACATCCATATGACAAGAGCGGTTGAGATAACCCCTATCCACCAACCCCAATCCTTCCATGGTTCCTCCCACCAATATTCAGGGGGTGTGCTCATTGTTGAAGAGCTCACTGATATTTGTGCCCGACTATCTGTTGAGCCTCAAGGATGAGAGTCCACTGGTGAGCTGATGCTCCCACTACGTGGGTCAACTTTTCTGCTAACCCTGATGGGTGGATTGAACCACTTGTTTAGCAATTTCAATGCACACCTGGTTAAGGCTCCCACCCCTGCAATACTTGCATTAAGATAGGTTCCGTCCCATCTATCGCCTGCATTAAGAGTAGGACCTGGTCTATCAAATGAGGTTGGTACAGTGCTCTACCTCCCATATAACAGTTGACTACCCTCCCACAACAGCAAAAGCGGTCCAGAACTCGATAGAGTTCGAGCGTCTCTGCAACTTCCCGTATGAGCACTATCCACGCATGCCGGACAGTGGTGTGGGAGAGGAGCCACAACGGGGCAGTGGGGTGTTTTAAGACGGCAATCTCATCAAATCCCAGTTTCCAATAGCCATAGAGCACACCATCTCTTACCACCGGTAAGACGAACCAGTCGTAGCAGAGTCCATCAGGCCAATAAATGCGGTATGGCTCAGTGGGGTCAGGGCTGTGGGACATAAAGCAGATAACAAAAAGAAAAGAGAAAGTCCCTATGGAAATATTAAATGTCCTGGTGAGCTTCCTGGGTTAGTCCTGGCACGGAGTTGGGGACGCTGCCCGCGGGCGCCCCTCCCATCCAATTCTTCAGCTGTGCGTTGAGATATCAGCTTCCGGTGTGATATCAGCAGAGCGGTCGTCTGCCAGGCGTCTGGAGATGGTCAGCCGAAGGGAGTTCTCTGGATCTGGTGTTACTGTCCAATCCGAGATGGCTTTCTTCACTCGAGTATGGTGGACCCACGGGGTGATGCCGGCAACCTTCACAGCAGTAGGAGTAGAGAGTAGCACGGTGTATGGTCCCCTCCAGCAGGGCTGTAGGGGGGCTCGCTGCCAGTCTTTCACCCACACTTCATCACCTGGCTCGAACTGATGGAACGGTTCAGTCAACACACATGGGGTGCGAGCCTGGGTCCACCTGTTGAGATAAGAAAGAACTCGGGAGAGTGACTGTACATAATTATTCAGTTGCACATCTTGGCTAACATACGGATTTAACATTCTAACATATGGGACTGGTCTCCCAAACAGAACTTCAAAAGATGACAAGTGGGTCCGTTTTGACGGAAGACTGCGGACCCTGAGTAATGCCAAGGGCAACATGGCCACCCAATTAGACCCGGTTTCCTGTGTCAGCTTGGACAGCTGATTCTTTAGAGTTCTGTTCATTCTCTCTACTTTTCCAGAACTCTGGGGTCTATAAGCAGTATGCAGCTTCCAGTTGATCTGGAGCGCTTTTGCCAGCCCCTGTAGGATTGCATGAACAAATGCTGGTCCATTATCAGATCCTATGGACCTTGGCAATCCATAGCGAGGGATGATTTCCCTAAGCAGGCACCTGGTTACTTCAAATGCCTTTTCAGTCTTTGTGGGCCATGCTTCGACCCATCCGGTGTAGGTGCACACTGCTACCAGCAGGTAGCGGTGCAGTCCACAACGGGGTAATTCAGTAAAGTCCACGACAAGATCTTCCATAGGTGCCGTTCCACTGTGCTGAATCCCTGGGGGAGCCAGTGGTCCGGCTCTGGGATTATTCTTCTGACACAGCAGGCATTTCCTGGAAATCTGGGCTGCCAGTTGGTAGAGGTGGGCTATATAGAAGCATTTTTCCAGCTGCTTGGTTGTAGCATCGGGTCCTATGTGGGTTGAATCATGGTACCTCTGAATTATTTGCCGCGAAAGAGACTCTGGAATCCATATCCTGTCATCAGGGGTAAGGTACCATCCTTCTTTGGTCAATGTCAGTTCCTGGGCGTCTGCAGTGTCCTTTTCCTGCTTGGTATAAGCTGGCTTGTCAGCGGTGCTTAAAATCTCTTCTGGGACTAGTGCTCCGATAACCGGGATGGGGGCTAGTTCCCGAGCTGCTTCCTTGGCCACTTTGTCTGCCAATCGATTTCCTCTGGCCACTTCCCCTGGTCCAGTTGTGTGTCCATAACAATGGATAACCGCTACCGCTTCAGGCTCCCATACAGCATCCAGAAGGTTCAACAAAGCTTGTGGGTGGGCCACCTGGTTTCCTCTGGAGGTAAGCAAACCTCTCTCTTTCCATAAGGCTCCGTGGGCGTGTAAGGTCAGGAATGCATACTTAGAATCAGTATAGATGTTTATCTTCTGTCCCTTTGCCAGGCTCAGGGCTCTGGTAAGCGCAGTTAGTTCTGCCAGCTGGGCCGATGTTCCAGGCGGGAGTGACTTTGCTTCGACCACCTGGTCGTCCAGGGCTACCACTGCATAGCCTGCTTTTCGCTGCCCAGCCTCGACAAAGCTGCTTCCATCCACAAACCATGAAAGCCAGTGGGGGTCTGCTTTGTCTTTGAGATCAGGCCTGCTGGAATATACTTCGTCCATTACTTCAATGCAGTCGTGCGTCTGCTCCTCACCTTCTCCTACCGGCAACAGGGTAGCTGGGTTGAGGGCGGTGGTGACCTGGAACTTCAAACGTGGGTGCAACAATAACATCTGACACTTCCTCATCTTCGCTTGGGAGAGGAAATAGGTACCCTTCATGTCAAGCAGTGCTGGGACTGCATGCGGAGTCACACAAACAGTGTCTTGGCCAAAAGTAAATTTGTCTGCTTTGTTCAGTAGGGTGGCTACTGCCACAACTGCTCTCATGCACGGCGGTAAGCCTTGTTCTGTAGGCGACAGGCGCTCAGATAGGTATGCCACGGGCTGCTGCCAGCTTCCCAATTTTTGGCATAGCACTCCCTTTGCTGTTCCCTGGTCTTCATCCACAAACAGGGAGAAAGGCTTCTCAGGATTTGGGATACCCAGCGCTGGTGCTTGCTGCAATGCCCTTTTCAGATCCTTGAAGGCCTGCCGTTGCTCCTCTCCCCACACAAAGGGGTCCTTTTCAGTTCCTCTGGTTGACTCGTGCAGAGGCTTGGCAATTGTGCTGAAGTCAGGGATCCATATTCTACAGAATCCTGCCGAGCCCAAGAAACCACGAAGTTCTTTGCGATTCTTTGGCTCTGGAATCTGGATAATGGCTTGCTTCCTTTCTTCTCTAAGGGTCCGTTGCTGATGGGATATATCAAATCCAAGGTATTTTACAGTGGGTAGGCATATTTGGGCCTTCTTCTTAGATACCCGGTATCCTGCTTCAGCCAAGTGATTCAACAAATCCTTGGTGGCTTTCATACACGTGTCCTCGTCTGAGCAGGCCAAAAGAAGGTCATCCACGTACTGTAACAAGACCCTGTGTGGGCTGGTGGGGAAGCTAGACAGGTCCGAGGCCAATGCTACCCCAAAAAGGGTTGGAGAATTCTTGAAACCTTGTGGAAGCCTCGTCCACGTATATTGCACCTTGGTGCCTGTTCCTGGATCCATCCATTGAAATGCAAACAGGGGCTGACTTTCCTCTGCCAGACGGCAGCAGAAGAATGCATCCTTCAAGTCCAGTACCGTGAAATAGCAGGCAGTAGGAGGTATTAAACTCAACAGTGTGTAAGGATTGGGCACATTGGGGTGGAGGGTTTCCACGGCTTGGTTGACCAATCGGAGGTCTTGGACCGGACGATACGAGTTATCTTCCTTCTTCACCGGCAAGAGTGGGGTGTTCCACTGAGATTGACACTGCCTCAGGATGCCATGGCGAAGTAACCGTTCCAAATGTACCCATACTCCTTCTGCAGCTCGCCGGGGGATAGGGTACTGGTTCACAGCCACAGGGTTGGCGAATGGTTTGGGCTTGACTATTATAGGTGGGATGTTCTTTGCCATTCCGGGCGGGTTGCCTTCTGCCCATACACCAGGGTTTACTTTTTGCAGGAGGTCTTCTGGAATAATCCCCTCCTCTTCTTTTACCATCATTAAGCGCCAGTGTTCCCTTAAGGGTACTTCTAAGGAAAGCTCTCCTGTTTGCCCTGTAGTCATTGTCACTTCTCCTGTCGGTTGAAAGGAAATCTGGGCTTGCAATTTTGATAGCAGGTCTCGGCCCAATAATGGGATGGGACACTCTGGTATATATAAAAACTTGTGTTGGACTACTTGGCCACCCAGGCGACAGACAACAGATTGCAGGAATGGGGCTCTTTGTGATTTGCCTGTAGCTCCTATTATGTTAATTGTTTGCTTGGTGGGCTTGGACACTGGTACTGGCAAAACAGAGTGGGCGGCTCCTGTGTCAACCATAAAGGGGATAGTTTGGTTCCCTGTTTGTATTTTGACCATGGGCTCACGGGAACCTAAAGCAGCTGGGCCCGGTCTGTCCTAGTATTCTTCCTCCTCTCTCAGGCTCATCATGCCGGGCTGCCTTTGGGCTGAGGGGTACCAGGGAGGTCCCTGTCCACGTCCTCTACCCCTGCTGGCATTTGTCGATGACCAAGGTCTCAGTTCCTGTCCAGGTCCCCTGGGAGTTGGGCCTGGGGCTCGTTCTCCTCGTCCTCTCCCTCCTAAGTGGGCCTGTGGGCATTCTCCTTTCCAGTGCCCTTCCTGCCGGCAGATGGCGCACTGATTCCTCCCCAGGCGGCCTTGCCCTCCTCCCCGGGCACTTCCTCTTTTCTGAGGGATGGGTGCGGTGGCCTGTAATGCCATCAACTTCTTTGCTTGATACTTCTCCTTTTTCTTTTGTTCCTCTTCTTCCCTCTGATTGTAAGTGGTTTGAGCCAGTTCTAACATCCACTCAAGGGTGTGGCCCATGAACCCCTCGTGTTTTTGAATTTTTCGGCGGACATCGGGCGCTGCCTGAGCTACAAAAGCAGCCTTTACAATAAGGGCGTTGGCAGCCTCATCTGGGTCTACAGGAGTATACTGACGGTAGGCTTCCTTCAGGCGTTCCAGGTAAGCCCCTGGGGCCTCTTCATTCCCCTGCACTACCTCTCTGACCTTCACAAAGTTGGTGGGTTTCCTGGCTGCCCTTCTCATACCATTTAATACGTTCTGGCGGTAGGTAGTGAGGGTTTTCTGGCCATCAGCAGTCTGATAATTCCAATTCGGGGTACTATCAGGGTATCCTGTTATAATGTCTGGATCCGGTGTTCCCTGTGCTCTCATGTGTACTCGAGCTTCAACATGGATTCGCCTAGTTTCTTCTGTGGTTAGCAGCGCATCCATCAAATACTGCACATCATCAAAAGTGGGATTATAGGTTTTAAAAATCCCTTCAAACAATTTTATAATTTTAGCTGGATTCTCCTCAAAGGAAGGATTTTGATTTCTCCAATTACAAACATCTGCACTTGAAAAGGGTATATGCTGGACCGTGTAGGTCCGTGGTGCCTCCGCCCCACCAGGCCCTGGAGGTCCCGGTGGGTCATAAACCCTTCGGAGGGGCATTACTCCGACCCCACCCTTTTTCTGTGCCTCATGGGACTTATGGAAGGCTGCCCTGGTTGCTGCTTCTATCCATTCCTTCTGCCATTTCTTCCCTTGTGTTGAGGAGCATCCTGCTGCAGCCAACACGTGGGGGCTAACATCCACTTTTTCCGCATAGGGTTGTACATACTGTTGCAATCTCAAAGACTGATACTGAGTCCACTCTCTTCCCTTCTTTGCTAACTCAACCAATCCCTTTACAAATTCCTCATCATCCTCTTCTTCCTCTTCTGATTCATCAGTTTTGGGGGGTTCAGGCTGGGGGCTAGCTCCTCTCGGTGCTTGGGGACCTGGGCCTGGGGGAATTGCTAGAGGGGCAGTTGGTGGAGCATAGGGTGGTGGCGGTTTGATGATTCCCCCCTCCTCATCTTCTGGGTCTGGTATCACCGGGGGCTTTTCTGCCTTCCCTGCCGGTCGAACTGTACAAATTGTATTTCGTGGGGCGTCGCCTTGGCAGGCTTTCAACCACGGTGGATTCTTTTCTACATTGGTTTTCCAAGTAGAAATGTAAGGGATTTGGTCGGGGTGGACATTCAATATGTTCTGGTATAATGGGCTGATTAGTTGCAAATCAAAGCTTCCTCCTGACGGCCAATTAGTTTGTGCGGGCCAGTCAACTTCACATAATGTCCTCATTCTCTGTTTTCGCAATCTGATTCCCCAATCATCATGCTTTGTGGCCGCTTTCCAGTTCTTTAAAAAACATTCCAGAGGACTACATTGGCTTGCCCCAGACCCCATTTTTTTTTTTTCTTTCAGATACTCCGCACCTGACTGGGCTGCAAATTCTTTCACAGTTCACACGATACAGATTGTGGTCTGCACGAGGTCGCCCTGGCAGAAAACGCACAACCCTGCAATCGCTCGGCCAAGGGGAACGCTAGGCCCCGACCCACACTTGACAACAATTCAGTCACTGGAGTATCTGACATGCAACATATAACATACAAATCACACCATTATAATTTCAACATGCAACACACAAAACACACCAATACAACTTCCCCTCTGTTTCCCTTTTACCCAACCTTACTGGCGGCAAACTACTGCAATCGGCCAGTTCTCCCCTCTGTTTCCCTTGTACCCAACCTTACTGGCGGCAAACTACTGCAATCGGCCAGTTCTCCCCTCTGTTTCCCTTGTACCCAACCTTACTGGCGGCAAACTACTGCAATCGGCCAGTTCTCCCCTCTGTTTCCCTTGTACCCAACCTTACTGGCGGCCCTCTGCACAACCAGGTGAGGCTTGATCAGACCTCGCCCCCCTTTTCCTTGGGGCCCACGCCCTGTCCCTTGGGCTTACCGTTTTCCGCTGCGGATTCCCTCCTGGCCAGTCCTCTTTCCTCCCTCGACCGAGGTCCCTACTCAGGAGCGGTGTGGCCGGCTTCTCCCACGAATCAGTAGGGTGCGCGCTGAAGCCTGCAAACTCCGGTCCGAGCTGTTCACCTGGTCGAGCCTGGCTCTTCCCGGCCCCCTTGGGGTGGGGCAATTCCCGGCCAACGCACCAAGCTGTAGGCTTATGCCCTTTACTTTGCCAGAGAATTGCTTACCCGCGTCCCCAGGACCGAGAAGAGAATAAAAAAATTCCAGGAAAGTTTCTTCTTTGGAGAAAAGAGTTTTATTGCAAATCTGTGCACAGAGACAGCCAGCAGAATATAGTTTCTGAAATCTGACTGTGCAGCAATACGCATCTGCAAGCCTTCTTATACTTTAGAGTATTTACCCACCTCCCAGACCTCCCCCCAAAACTTCCCCAATCAGCTGGCAAGTTTCCAACTTATTCCTTATATGGCACATCTATATTTGCTAAGCACTTCTTCTGCTGGTTAAGCATTTTCTCTGCTCAGTAAGCACCCCCTCCCACCTCCTTGTACACGTGTCCTTCGTATCTCTTCTTATCTTGCATTACTTAAAGCAGAAGCAAAGCAGGAAACATCTTGCTAGTGGTTTTTAGTTGACAGCAGTTTTTGGCTAGGCAGGAAACGACCTTCTGACCTGTAACTAACATCAGCAGTTTCAGATAGCTGGTTAGACAGGAAACGGCCTCCTGACCTGTCTGATTTAGACTTTGCAAATAACTGCATTTTTGGGTTTGAGCTTGTGTAACCATCCTAGCAGAGTGCCGGAATTTACTATGTGTAGATAATATTAATGATTAACCGTTCCCCTCTCCCTTCAGGCCCTCTGCCTGGTTCCCTGTAACTTCGCTTCTTGCAGTGAGGGAACCGCCAGAAGGCCCTCGGAGCTGGACTTCAGTGTCCGGGCTGAATGATGGGGGTGGAGACGCTCCTTCAGGTACACAGGACTGAGGCTGTTTAGGACTTTAAAGGTCAGCACCAACACTTTGAATTGTTCTCAGAAACATACTGGGAGCCAAAGTAGGTCTTTCAGGACCGGTGTTATGTGGTCTCAGCAGCCACTTCCAGCCACCAGTCTAGCTGCCGCATCTGGATTCGTTGTAGTTTCTGGGTCACCTTCAAAGGTAGCCCCATGTAGAGCGCATTGCGGTAGCCCAAGCGGGAGATAACCAGAGTATGCAGCACTCTTGGCGAGACAGAGATTTCCATAAGGGCACCAGAAGCCTCTAGCGCTCTGTTCTCCAAAGGAAATGGGGCTGCCCTGAACTTCGCCCTGCTCAAGTAAATGGGAGCAAAACATCATATTTGTTATGGTTTATTCCCCTCTGATGGGCAAATTGGCAGGCAGGCTGCAAAAAAAGAGAAAAGGACAGAGATGCCCTTTGTGGAGACGAGGAAAACATGCAAAGATAAATAAGAAAGCCTCTTTCACTGGACCAGTAATGCAACTCATTTGGCTCTTTTATTTCATTTATTTATTTGGTCTGGAGGGCACGGTGGGATCCTTATTCCTTTCCCCCTCCCATCGCCTCTTTTTTTGGCAAAAGGCTCTTCTCATCCGCACAATGGCCCTTCAGTGAAAGGAGGAGGGAGAGAAAAAGCCTCCGATATGATGATGCTCATTTCGGCAGCCGAGTTTTGTTTTTTTATGGCGCAAGAAACCATAAGATAAAGGGCAAAGGAACTGAGGGCTGAGGGAGTGACCTAGTGACAAGCTGGTTGTCCCAGAATGGTGTTTGGCCAGACCTGGAATTGAGCTGAAGGAGGCGAGACTTTAGGCACAGTTAATGAGCGCTGTGAGACACGCTTGGCTTTTGGGTGACTTCCCTCGGCTACAGCCAAATGGAGCCTGATGCCTTCTGTATACCAATTCTTGTGGATTATGAATGGGAGAGGGCTAGGGCACTCAGATCATCCTTGAGGGTTTCTTATAGGCATCTGGTTTCTCCGATGAAATGATGATACAGTGGTACCTCGGGTTACAGATGCTTCGGGTTACAGATGCTTCAGGTTACAGCCTCTGCTAACCCAGAAATAGTACCTCGGGTTAAGAACTTTACCTCAGGATGAGAACAGAAATCGTGCACAGGCAGCAGGAGGCCAAATTAGCTAAAGTGGTACCTCAGGTTAAGAACAGTTTCAGGTTAAGAACAGACCTTCGGAACGAATTAAGTTCTTAACCCGAGGTACCACTGTATTTATACCCTGTCCATTTGACTGTGTTGCCCCAGCCACTCTGGGCAGCTTCCAATGTATATAAAAACATAATAAAACATTAAAAACTTCCCTTCCTTCAGATGTCTTCCAAAGGTTGTGTAGTTACTTATCTTCTTGGCTGGGGGGGGGGGGGAGAGTTGCATAACTCCACACCCTCCAACATTTCTCCAATGAAAATAGGAACATCCTAAGGCAGGCATCCCCAAACTCTGCCCTCCAGATGTTTTGGGACTACAACTCCCATCATCCCTAGCTAACCAGACCAGTGGTCAGGGATGATGGGAACTGTAGAAGAAGGAGAAGAGAAGAGTTTGGATTTGATATCCTGCCTTTCACTCCCTTTAAGGAGTCTCAAAGTGGCTAACAATCTCCTTTCACCTCCTCCCCCACAACAAACACTCTGTGAGGTGAGTGGGGCTGAGAGACTTCAGAGAAGGGTGACTGGCCCAAGGTCACCCAGCAGCTGCATGTGGAGGAGCGGAGACACGAACCCGGTTCCCCAGATTACGAGACTACCACTCTTAACCACTACACCACACTGGCTCTGTAGTCCCAAAACATCTGGAGGGCCAAGTTTGGGGATGCCTGTCCTAAGGAAAAGCGGGATCAACTCAGAAACTGGGTGAAGCATTTTCTTGCAGCTCCTAAATGATTTTTTTTCTGATACCCCTGTGTGCTCATTCCTGCCCCCCTTTTGCTGTACAGTGGTACCTCGGGTTACATACACTTCAGGTTACATACGCTTCAGGTTACAGACTCCGCTAACCCAGAAATATTACCTCAGGTTAAGAACTTTGCTTCAGGATGAGAACACAAATTGTGCTCCAGCGGCACAGCAGCAGCGGGAGGCCCCATTAGCTAAAGTGGTGCTTCAGGTTAAGAACAGTTTCAGGTTAAGAACAGACCTCCAGAACGAATTAAGTACTTAACCTGAGGCACCACTGAGGTTTGGTAGGAGGGAAGGTGTTTCTCAGGGCTTGCCGTCTGTTACCTGTCTCAGCAACAAAGGAGACTCGGAGGGGAGGGCTCTGTGTCCCCCCCCCTAAAAAAAAGAGGTGGAGGGCTCCTGGCATTGATCAACCCAGTCCAGAGGCTTTGCATTCTGGATTTTATTTGCCGTCCATTTTTTCAGGCTGCTAAAGCAATCCCAAGCCCTTTGTTTTCAGTGACTGGAGAGATTCTCTTCTCAGCTCCTTCACAGGTCTCCAGGGCCCACTTTGGGCCATGCTAACAGCTTGTATGTTGTTTGCTTTAAGTGAGATGGTGAAAATCTAATGCTAGACAAATATATGACAGGGCTCCTGATATTTTCTCCTTGCTTTCTGCTTTCAAAGCTTTGGTGTTGAGGAAAGGGGAAAAGAAAGCCCAGCAACATAAAAAACAACAACAAGAAGACTTGTCAAGTGGAAAGGAACCAGAAAGATGGATGGGTGCTCAGCCATGCAGAGAAATTATGTAAATAAACGGAAGTAAATATCTGAAAAGGGACTAAGGATAAATTGAGCGCTGAGAATTCTGCAAGGGGAAGAAAAGAGGCCTTTAAACATCTGGTTTTCAGACCCTGAAGTTCCAAATGCTACCCAATGCCCACACAAACAGCCAGATTACATAGTGTGCAAAGCAGGTCCCCAGGATTTGTGTGTACAGAGTTGGTGACATAGTGTGATTTAACTTAGCCTTTGCCATCCTGGTACCTTCCAAACAATTTGGGACTACAATTCCTATTTATCCTCAGCCAATCCAAAACATCTGGAGGGCACCGAATTGGTGAAGGCTGCTTCAATGTGTGCTGTAAAATAGTCCTTTGCGAGCAGAAGGCATATTCTGCACATGCGAGAGAGCATCTTTTGCATCATGTTCTGGTGCTGTGGTTCAAGAAAGATGTTGCTGCTAAGTTGGAAAAACTTCACATGAGAGCAGAAAGAGCTACAGAGATGGTGAAGACTCTAGAAGGCAAATCCCAACGACCAGTTTAAAAAGTGTGTTGTGGGGGTTTTGCCTAGAAAAAGCATTTATGGAGAAGTCCGCTGAGAATATTCTAATAAAAGAATCTCCAAAAAAAGAGAGAGGAACTTGAGTTGCTGAGCTCAGGAGAAAAGGGAACAGGTTTTAACCAGAACGGAGCCCAAATTTCTCAGAAGACATTCCTCAGAAATTGTCCTTGGTCTCAGCCCCCTAGAAAAAGAAGACAACTTTGCCAAACTGGAGGTTTAAGGGAAGAGGAAAGGAACTGCTTCTCCCTCCTTGAGCAAAGTGTGTTCTTGCCCTCTTTTCTCCAGCCAAGGAACAAACCAGAAACCCACTTTAAGTTCCCAATTGTTTGTTTGAAGCACCACCTTTACCTGCCACACACCTGGTGTCATGTATGACCTCAGGTGTAGGGTGGATGGGTGTGGCTTCTCCAGAATGGCCTCATGGGCCAAACAGAGAGGTCCAGGATGGAGGTTCCCCATTCCTGTAGTATTGTGAGGAGTATAGTGATGGGTACTACCATGAGCAGGTAACTGAGGAAACCACTTGATTCTGCCTTATGGGTTGCAAAATTTGTTGCATAGGAGGTGAACTTAGGCTGTTCTCCTTTCGTCTGACCAGGCTTCCAACAGGCACAGCCTTCTCCCTCTCGCTGAACTGTCCACCACCACTAGCTATTATTTTGTAATTCTGGTGGGTCATCATAAACTTTATTGCACTAGCCAAAGGCCATGGCATCGTTCGCAAAGGGAACAAAAAGAAAAACAATAACCATAAAAACCATAAAAACATCAGGCACTGCAGATACAATAAACCACGATCACGTCTCCTAAAAATTATTTGTTGCACACGATAGAATAGCAAGGGGTTCTCAGGTAGAATGTGCCAGTTTAAATGTCCGAATCACCTTTGCAATTGACCACTGTTGTATCTAGTTCTCTTCTCCCAATCTCCTTAGCTGTAATTCTGGCAGGTGTTTGTGAATTGCTCCTACTTTTACCGATGCCAGTCTTGCAGCTGACCCAAAGGAGAACAGGATTGGACCTCAGAGGCAAAACAGTTAAGTGAAAATGCATTGGGGCTTGAGTAGATTTTATAGCCCTCATTGTTCACCCTGAAAGCTTCTAACAGCAAACAGGGACTGCCTGCCAAAGAGATCGTCATCATTCCCCAGACACTTCCTTTCCCCATTTCTTCTTCCTTGCTTCTCATTCATCTATATCTTTCCCAACTCTTGACGCTACCAAAGAGCAATAGATCTCGGCAGATTAAACCTTTCTGCATGCATCTCTCACCAGCAAGCTTTAATTGGCTACCCAGTGCTGCATATCAAATCCCCTTGGAGCCATCCTTAACACTTAAATCAAAGATATGGGGAATAAGAGTGACTTGTTAGGGTGCATGAGCAACACTTAGCAAGAAGCAGGCTCTCTGTGCAGCAGCCTTCCAGATGTTTTGGACTACAATTCCCATCAGCCCCAGCCAGCATGGCCAATGGTCAGGGACGACCATTGTAGTCTAACAACATCTGGAAGACGTGAAGATACAGGAAGGGTGAGAAGTAGGGCTATTCCTGCTACAGCAGGTTTGGGGAACCTTCTTCAACCTGAGAGCCACATGCTGCTGGTGTGTGGAGCTTGAGGTGAAAGGGGATGGAGCAATGCATATGAATTTTACCTTTGTACGGGCATCTAGTTTGGACACCTTCTGGCCAGGTGAAAACACTTAGAGGGAATATGAAACAAGGTGGCGAAGAGTATAGCTGGAAGGGAGAGGATATGGTTCAAGAACAGGGGTGGTTTCGGGAGAGTCCCAAGGGTCTGAACCTCCCCACTCCTGTGCTACAGGGACATTTATTCTTCTGGAGTCTGATTAGCGCTGGATTCTGTTAAATGATGGAGAGCCAGTTTTGCTGGGTACCACTCCACTGCATGAATGGCTTTCTGAGCAAAGCAAGCCACGGAGGATTGCGTCCCAAGGCACCCGAGCCACAAAGTTCCCAGGGCAACAATAAATCACACTGACACAGAATATTTTATGGGTTCAAATAGGCCACAACTTTATTGGTTACAGATGTGAGTGGTTTGGCTTAGGCATTGGGGTGAAGCCAGGCTATATCTTGACTCTGCAGGGAGTCCATGGAAGGGTAAACCACTGGTAGGGGGTGCCCTATAACTTACGTCAGATAGTGGCACCACCCCAAGGGGTCCCCATAGAGGCTGTGACATGGCCCAAGCTCAGGGGTCAGCAAACTTTTTCAGCAGGGGGCCGGACCACTGTCCCTCAGACTTTGTGGGGGGCCGGACTATATTTAGGAGGAAAAAATATGAACAAATTCCTATGCCCCACAAATAACCCAGGGATGCATGTTAAATAAAAGCAAACATTCTACTCATGTAAAAACAGGCTGATTCCTGGACCGTCCGTGGGCCGGATTTAGAAGGCGATTGGGCCGGATCCAGCCCCCAGGCCTTAGTTTGCCTACCCATGCCCTAGCCAATGCCCAGGCTTCGGACAGTATTCGCACCCCGGAACCCTTTAACAGGATACCCTTAAGGAGGAGGGGCAGGTGAGGCAACAACCTCCCGTCCAACCAAACAAAGGCTTACCCAGTGCCTAGCCTCACAAAAGTTGTGACGATTGCTACTAGGTAGGCGAAAACCAATTGGCCAGTGCCAATTTGTCAAGTAGAAAAAATTCCTACCCGGCCCCAACAACATGGTGACCGATAACTGCCATAGCAAGGTCATATCAGAGCAAAGCCCAGCTCCTAAAGTCTTTACCTAAATGATTCCTGGAGATTTTGCTGAAAGAGCAACGACCTCAAACTCTACGTTGCAAAAGGAACAGAAGAAGCAGCAATCACAGATCCAGCAGCCAAACCTCCCTATTGATCCGACAAAGAAGCAAGGAAAAGGGATTCTGTTAAATGATGGAGAACCAGTTCTGCTGGGTACCACTCCACTGCATCAATGGCTTTCTGAGCAGAGCAAGCCTAGGAAGATTATGAGAGTGGAGTAAGACTGTGGCCATGTCAGGGCCCACGCTGACCCAGACAACAATCTTGTCCAGTTGGAAGATAAAGTTGGATGCATCTTTGATAATACGTAATAGTGGTTTTGGTCTTTTCCATACAGCATCACCATAATAATCACAACTGCAATGTATGGCAGTATTCTTATCTCCACACTAGAGAGAGGGAGTTGAGACAGTTGTTTGCCCTGAAGGATGCCCAATGATTTCCAGGTTGAGCTGAGATCAGAACTTAGGACCTCGTGTTTTTAACCACTGCGAACACAGGAACATAGGAAGCTGATTTTTACAGAGCCTAAACCTACTGGCAGCAGCTGTACAGGGCTTTAGGCAGGAAGCTTTCCCCAGACCTATCTGCAGATGCCCAGAATTGAACCTGGGGCCTTTAGAATGCAGACCATGTGCTTTACCACTCAGCCACAGTCCTTGCCACTGAGGAAAATATATCGTTTAATTTTGTAACTCGATGAGGCCAGAAAGGCTCAGTTCCTTTCCATGTGGCACGAGGAAGTGCTGCAAATAACGTTACGTTGTCTGCCATGTTGTGTTGGGAAGTCTTAACAGTGACCGTGTTTGGCCTTAGGAAAGAATTTAGCTCATATTTAAGTTGGCTAATGATTTTATTTTGGAATTTGTCTGGACTGTGTGGCTTGGAACTCTTGCTTGGCTTTTCATATTTGCTCTGCAATCATCTTTTTGCAGCACACCCTATTCTTTCTTTGGGTCATGCTGCAGTCTGGATTTTTCAGGTTGGTCTAGGGCCAACCCTATCATTAGGCAGAGGGAAGCAATCACCTCAGTGGCTGGTGTTAGGAGGCAGGGAGCAGCAGGGAGCTGTTGAAGGATAGCACTGTGTGCGCCACACAACCTGGCCTGGGTGGCCTAAGCTAGCCTGCTGCCTTTACCGTTGAGGGCGGGTGTTGTGATGTGAGGCAGAAAAGTTCCCCAAACATAAAATTTCCCATTAATTTCATGACATTAGTAAGAACGAATGGGTTCTAATTGCAAGCACAATATTAGGCAAACATGGCTATTTCCTAGTTTTTAACTTGTGAGGACATCAAGGAATCTCTGTGGCCAAGTGAAGATTTTCAAATGCAAATGACAATATGCAAAGTACTGTAATTTGCATAGGAAAATTTTCCCATTCAACATTTTCTGGAAAGCCCACATCATTGTGCATTATTATTATTATCCCACCCCTCTCACAGCATGTATAAAACATAGTAAAATATCAAACATTAAAAACTTCCCGATACAGGGCTGCCTACAGATGTCTTCTAAAAGTTATGTAGTTCTTTATCATCACTAGTATTGAAGTAAGATCTAAATGCCACACTGTACATTTAAAGCACCTTTTTACCACTCGAACGATTATTGCTTTCCTGCAAAGAATCCTGGGAGCCGTCGTTGGTTAAGGATGCTAGGAACTGTAGCTCTGTGAAGGATAAATGACAGTTCCAATGAGTCTTTTGGGGAAGCAAGGACTGTTAAAGTGATATGAATTCACTCTAAATGCATACCACCTTTGACAGAGGCTGTGCCCCCTCTCACAAACACCCCCCCTGGCTCCCTTGTACCTTCACCTGCCACTTTCGCCCTCTGACTCCACTGCAGCCACCTCTGGTGTGACCCCCACCTCTGCCACAACTGCACTTCCAGAAGTGTGATGCAGCTTTCTGGAAGTACGTTGGCTGGAAAGCCATGCTGGAAGGAGGAACGACGGTGGTGATGTGCAGAGCAAGGTAAGTTTTGCTTCTTCCTTTTTGGTCCCTCACTCAGTGTCACAGTCTGGTTCACGAGCGATCAACGTCCTGGCTGGGGACGTCAGGACCGGGGGCAAGATGGTGGGGTGGGAGCAGGAATGGGAGTCCAGGAGCCAGGCAGCCAAGAGCCCGAGGGTCAGAGAGCTGGGAGTCAAGAAGCCAAGGGTCTGAGGGTCAGGAAGAAAGGAGTCAAGGAGCCAAATGCAGCAAGGCAGGGAACGTGTAGCGGTGGCAAAGAGCCAAAGGGAAATGCTGACCTTATATCCCTTCCCGGCTCTTGCCACCAGGTGCTGTGAGTTACCATTTGGCCTTACCTGTGAGGTCATGTCTTGCCTCTTCAGAACAAACTTAGGAAGGCCCCAGTCCTGCAAAGTCCTATTGGTCACAGGGCCTGGCTCCTGCACGCACTCCTGACACTCTGGCGTGAACCAACTGACTCACTCCACAGTGCAGGGCGGGAAAATGGGACGCCCAGTATTGGGACTGGAAACCGGGGTGGCTTCTGTAAACCTGGGGTGTCCCGCTTAAAACGGGACAGTTGTGTGGTATGTAAATGCATCGTGTGGGTGTGACCTTGGTGAGGATTTGAATCCTCCAATCCTCTGAAACGTCCAAAAATGTCGCAATGAGGCCTGAGTGCGTTTAGAGGCCCCGTAATGTTTGCTAGCGGTGGTGATGGGAAAAAGAAAACCGAGAGGGAAGGGCAAATGGAATGTTCTTAATAGGAGCACCACACAGTGCAACACTTTGTTGCAGGTCCCACTTGTGCACTTGGCTTCAGACTCGTTTCTAGATCTTCAAGGGGCTGATTAATGTCTGACTTCTACGAACTGCTGACCACTGTAGCTTCTGACTGGCCTCTTGGGTCTCGTTGTGCCAGAGCTGGCATCTTCCCAGGAAGCTGCAATAAAAAAAGAAAAGAAAGAGTGAGTAAGCACGTAAAAGCACATTTAAGATAGCTGCTCTGAAGAAGCAAATATGGCCGATCAGTTTAGTGGTGACTCATTAAAGCCCGAGGGTTTATGCTTCCTGAAGCTTAAGTGAACAACTGGAAATTGGAGTGGAACTGGGACGTTGCTTGCAAAATATTTTGGTCCATCGGAAGGGTTAGTGAATTTTTTAAAAAAGTAATACTGTACTTTGCCATCTATAAGACGCCCCCATGGATAAGACGCCCCCTAATTTCAGGGACTCAATATTAATAAAATGGGGGGAGATTGTCCAGAATGGGAGGAATGCCCCCCCAAAAGCTCACACAAATTCCAAATGCTTGTGATCGAATGCAACGCAGAAGCCCCCTATTATATTTCCGATCGACACCAGCCGCCGCCAATCACACGCCCCATTGCTGCAGCAGAGCCCAATCACCAGCAGCCATTGCTGCAGCAGCGACCAATTGCAAACGGACATTGCTGCAGCAACGCCCAATCACAAGCGGACATTGTCGCAGCAGCCTATCACTCGCAATAACGCCAGTGACAATCTACTACTCAAGACAGAAATAATTTCCACCGCCCCCCCCCTCTGCACTATCCAATGTATAAGACGACTCCAATTTTTAAGCGTTGTTTTAAGGTAAAAAACAACGTCTTATACGCAGAAAAGTATGGTACATATTTCAAAAGAATAGTGTTGCTGGACAGGACAATCCAAGTTTCCAATCCGCTGTGCTGGAGGGGTTCAAACTAGGGATGGAAGAGTCTCCCTGTCCACTTTGGTTCCTCTTAGTTTCTCATTTTCATAATCTTAAATTTAGTTTGCCACATTTCCACATCAGTTCATGATGCTTTTTTTTTTTTTTAAGTGCTCATGTACATTTGTCAGCATTTTAGTATACTGTTTTCCAGTGCTTTCCCCCCAGCACCTCTCAGGTGGGCGGCATTGCAGGCTGGTGCTCCCCCCCCCCCACTTCTTGCCTTTATTTACTTCTGAGAAGCCCCAAACAAACATTTCAAGTCAAAATGGAAGCTGGCCAGAATGTGTGAGTGTACACTATTTTTTTTTTTTAGCTCAATGACGCTGCCTATCTCCCAGCCACTCCTAGCTGCGATTGGGTGGGGCCCATTCATATTTCCTCCTCTTCAATCTGTCCCCCATGTAGGCTTTTAGTTTTTCAGCCAAGCCCCTATCGCTGCACGTGTGCATGTTTGCATGAGGGCCCTTCTGAGCTGCCCATGCCATCTACCTGAATCTAAGAGCACAAGGGATGTGGGGCACCTTTATTTGACCTGCACCAAAACCAGGGTGACCCACAAATCAGCTAGGGAGACAGCTTGCCGATTACCTGTTGCAGGGCAATTCGATTGTACTAGCATACAGTGGTACCTCTGGTTAAAAACTTACGGAGGTCTGTTCTTAACCTGAAACTGTTCTTAACCTGAGGTACCACTTTAGCTAATGGGGCCTCCCACTGCCGGCACGCGATTTCTGTTCTCATCCTGAGGTAAAGTTCTTAACCCAAGGTACTACTTCCGGGTCAGCGGAGTTTGTAACCTGAAGCGTTTGTAACCTGAGGTACCACTGTATTTTTAATCCAAAGAACT
The DNA here is from genome assembly GCF_965153285.1 of Podarcis tiliguerta. Lineage (NCBI taxonomy): Eukaryota > Metazoa > Chordata > Lepidosauria > Squamata > Lacertidae > Podarcis > Podarcis tiliguerta. The sequence goes on along the minus strand of NC_139546.1, from coordinate 20,207,126 downwards.
AACAGCCTATTGGCCCTTAAATTGATGGAGGACAGGCTATTGCCGAATAAATGAATGCATCACAAGGAAGGTAGCAATGTGAAATAATTCAGTAAATTTTTAGCTGAATCAGGCATAATTGGATGCAATCTTAAACGCCTCAGGCAAGGAAAGCATTCTGTTGATTGGGAAGAAGGGCTTAGCCAGACTCTGCATTCCAGCCTAAACACAAGTTTTCTGACAGCACTGCATGAGAGGAGACTGCAGCCTCTAAAGTAGAAACAGTTGCAAGCCGATTTCTGTGAATTGAATTGCTGTTAAAGTGGGGCAGGCTGTTTTCCACCCACCCATACCTTTCCTCAGCTTGTTAGAAATTCTAGGTCGGCTCTGTACTAGGAATGCCTGAGTCCTTTGATCTGTGCAAATTCTGATAGGAACTGCATCTCTCCCTGACTTAGGGAAGGATCAGAGTATACCTGTCAATCAGATGTTGGAGTTCTCCAAATGCTTTCAACATGGTTTTCAGCTCAAAAGTGTATCAAAATGCAACATGCATATTTTGAGATAAAATACATTTTGAGAGGCGACGCGGGTGGCGCTGTGGGTTAAACCACAGAGCCTAGGACTTGCCAATCAGAAGGTCGGCGGTTCGAATCCCCACGACGGGGTGAGTTCCCGTTGCTCAGTCCCTGCTCCTGCCAACCTAGCAGTTCGAAAGCACATCAAAGTGCAAGTAGATAAATAGGTACCGCTCCAGCGGGAAGGTAAACAGCGTTTCCGTGCGCTGCTCTGGTTCGCCAGAAGCGGCTTAGTCATGCTGGCCACATGACTCGGAAGTTGTACGCCGGCTCCCTCGGCCAATAAAGCAAGATGAGCACCGCAACCCCAGAGTCAGTCACGACTGGACCTAATGGTCAGGGGTCCCTTTACCTTTTACATTTTGAGACGTGACTATTAAAAGATGGTATGTTCAAAAACGAATACTTCAATGTGAATTTTCGTACAGATCTCTTAACCCCCTCCCCCCATTAATGTAAAGAAAAGAAAAGAAAAGAAAAAATGATAGAACAGATATGCAAAAATGATATTGTGATTTGACCGTTCCTGAGATTCTAGACTTAGGCTGTCACCCTATATTCACTTATGAGGAAGGAAGACCCCTTGGACTTAAAAGGATTTCTGTGTGGGATTGTCTGTTACATTAGCTGAACTTCAAGATGATTTCAGTAACGGAAATCAATAGGATATGTTTGCCCTATTGTCAGGTTTTCTCGATTCTTGTTGGACTTAAGGACAATTAACTTTGACTACAGTTCTGTACACACATTCTGAATTAAGGCTGCACTCCTAACCTCACTTATCTGAGAACAAGCCCTATTAGGCGCAGAAGGCCTTACTTCTAAGTGACTTGCATAGGATTAGGTTACTAGCCTGGATCCAGACCTTTGACTATCCGTAATCAGCTGTTTGGTAGAAAAGCAACCTTCCTTGCTTCCTATTCTGAAAAGCTGATTATGTGATTCAGAGGAACTTATCCAGGCTGTATCTGTGAACAGCTTCTTTAATTCCCTGTCCAACTGGAGCTAAAGGCTTCTGCACATCCTACCTAGATATTAGGTAAAGGTAAAGGACCCCTGACAGTTAAGTCCAGTCATGAACAATTCTGGGGTCGCGGCGCTCATCTCGCTTTAATGGCCGAGGGAGCCGATGTTTGTCCGCAGACAGTTTTTCTGGGTCATGTGGCCAGCATGACTAAGCCGTTTCTGGCGAAACCAGAGCAGTGCATGGAAATGCCGTTTACCCTCCTGCTGGAGCGGTACCTATTTATCTACTTGCACTTTGATGTGCTTTTGAACTGCTAGGTTGGCAGGAGTTGGGACCGAGCAATGGGAGCTCACCCCGTTGCGGGGATTCAAACCGCCGACCTTCTGATCGGCAAGCCCTAGGCTCAGTGGTTTAGGCCACCCTCGCCCCTACCTTGATATTAGAGGTTGCTAAATACAGAACACCATAATACTATGACTGTTGCCCTCCCCACCCTCATCACACTATAGTAATGTTAATTTTCTAGCTTTTTTGGTAGAAGCATGATTACTTAATGTTTTTCTCTTTAACATTGTGGTCTGCATACTATTTTAAAGCCCAAACAAATGAAAACTTCCCTTTCCATTTGCACGGCAGTTGCTTTCTATTTTCATTCTGTTTTTGTTTTTATTCTTTGGCATTTGCCAACTGGCAAGAAGCAGCAATTAGGTCCCCCGGGCTACAATGATCTTGCAACTCCATTCCCAGCACTGGACATGTTTGCAATTACTGTTTCAGTCTTGAAATTAGTAATTTATGCACCTCAGTCCTGCTCCCAATCCTACACCCCCACCAAGAACTGGCAGCAAAGTGACTTAAGAATTCCAATATTTTACTGCACATGGAGAAAGCCCTGAGCCTGGAAGCTGTTGCATAAGAAATCTGCTGGCTGCTTCTGCCTAACCAGTATCCTGTGGGCTATATCCATTGTTAGTTGTGCTGAGAGCAGACCCATTAAAAATCATGGACATGACTAATGTAGGTCCATTGCTTCCTATAGGTCTACTCTAAGTATAATTTAGTTGGCTATAACACCAACCAGCAGTATTCACCGTGGTATATTAGGGTATAGGCAAAAGGGAAATGATAAGCTAAATGGGCATCACTCAGCCTCGCTTGCTGCCCTTACTTGGCTTCTCAGCAAGCTGATGTCTAGCTTTTAATCTTCAGAATTTGCTTACTTAGTAGCAGCTGGTGTTGCTGCATTACTCACCAGGCTTCCCCCATGGTGTGCATCAATGCTGCTTACTGATAGGGAGAGGAGCAAGACAGAGGGAGCATTGGGATTGCTCTGCTGCTGCACCTGCATTGTGCCAAGCTTCCTGATGCCTTGCCCCTCCTGCTCTTGGTAACCAGCAGTGAGATGAGCCATTGGGAAACCAGGTGAGCAATGGTGCCTTGTCCCTGCTGCCACGCCAGCCTCCACTCTTCTTACCTATTCCAAATTTAAAAGAAAACAATACATACACGAGCATTATTAGAATTATTCTATTATATCAGGGACAAGGAACCTATGGCCTTCTGCAAGATGTCGGACTCCAACTCCTATCATCCTTGGCCACTGGCCATACTGGTTGGGGCTGATGGGAATTGGAATCCAATATCTGAAGGGCCATATCCATCCTATATTAGATGATATTTAATGTCCCTTTTGTTTCTCTCTCTAAGTTAAGCCCAGGGCAGGTGCCTCTACTGTCCTACCCAAGTTGCGCTGCCATAATTAGGGCTGCAATTTTAATTGATTAATCAAAATAATAAATTAGAAAACTTTCTTATCAAATTAAAGTCTATTCATAATACATTTTTCAACACATAAAATAATTGTTGCAAGTTAAGTGTCATCTTAGAAGAACAGCACTTCACTCTCATGCAGGAGAAAGTCATTCTTCTAAGATGGTGTCTTCTGCAACAGATCCAGGCTCCATTTATAAATGAAGAGTGTTCTTCTTTCCTTCAAAACTAGTGCTTTAGTAATACAGTGGTGCCCCGCAAGACGAATGCCTCGCAAGACGGAAAACCCGCTAGACGAAAGGGTTTTCCGGTTTTCGATGCGCTTCGCAGGACGAATTTCCCTATGGGCTTGCTTCGCAAGACGAAAATGTCTTGCGAGTCTTGAGATTTTTTTTCACTCCCCACCCCCTTTTTCTAAGCCGCTAAACCACTAATAGCCTTTTAGCAGCTAATCCGCTAAGCCGCTAGGCCTTTAATAGCCGCTAATAGCCGCTAAACCGCTAATAGCGCTAATCCGCTAAGCCGCTAATAGGGTTGCTTCGCAAGAAGAAAAAACCGCTAGACGAAGAGACTCGCAGAACGGATTAATTTCGTCTTGCGAGGCACCACTGTATGTGAATTCATGCAGATTTAGGGGGTGGTCCTATGGTGCTTGGGAGGATGCCTCAAGAGACCCCAACAACCTTTGGAGGGCCACAGATTTCCCATTCCTGTATTATAGGATCTTTAATGTCAATTTTGTGTCTACATCTCTGGTCTAGAAGCTGGCGATGGAATGTGAAGACCGCTGATCATTAGAGAACCCCCTAATTTGGGTCGCTCCCAGTGGGCCAAAGACTTTGGTTATAATATTCAATTTGATGATTGGATAAGATTGTGGAAAGAAGGAATGAAATTTACTGCATGTACTACAACAAAAGAAAATGTTATGAAAATGTTATAAAGATGGTATGTTACACCAGTAAAACTTGGGAAGATGTATAAAGTGAGTAATAAATGTTGGAAATGTCAGGAGAAAGAAGGAACATTCTACCATATGTGGTGGGAATGTAAAAAAAATGAAAGGTTTCTGGGAAATGATTTATAATGAATTGAAAAAAATGTTGAAATATACCTTTGTTAAAAAACCAGAAACTTTTCTGTTAGGAATACTAAGAAATGACATAAAAAAGAAGGATGAGAAGTTGTTCTTATATGCAGTAACAGCGGCAAGAATTTTGGTGGCACAAAAATGGAAACAGGAAGAAATCCCGACGAAAGAAGAATGGAGAATGAAGTTGATGGAATACGCAGAATTAGACAAGCTAACGGGGAGAATTCGGAACCGGCGAGACCAGAGATTTACCGAGGACTGGAATAAATTTACAGAGTATGTTAAGAATATATGTGAAGGTCAATTAACGTTTGTAGGTTTTCAAGAAGCTCTGTGATAATAATGGAAAGAAATATTGTTTTATAAAAATTGTTAAGATTAATTTGGTTAAAAAAAAAACAATATAGATGCAAGAAATGTGAATAACTGTGAAAACATGAAAATTTCCATATAGACTGAAGGAAGTCTGAAAGTGGAAAGATTAGAATTGGATGTATAATTCAAATGGAATGTTGTTTTTTTAATTATTGTTAAATTTGAAAATTTTATTAATTTTTTTTTTTTTTAAATGGGTCGCTCCCTGGAGCAAGCTAATATCAAAAGGTGGCCTTCAAGCCCTGTTCTTCCCTTCAAAGTTGGCACTTCGTCTCAGCCAACGTGTCTGCGTAGATTTGACAGGGTCAAAAGCGCCATGTCTGATTCCCTCTGCCATCTCTTTTAAGTGGATTATGTACTGGGCCCAGGGGTATGTTTCCAATTCCTCTCCAGGAAATGCAGAGTTCATGCCCTCAGCCCTTTCGTGAAGGCAAGACCAGCAGCCAAAGGCGAGGGCATCTCCTCTTCCCTCTCGGAAGACCTTTCCTTCAGCAGCCGATTAGAGAAAATGTCAACAGCGAGAGTCAAGAATAATGAGGCAACGATGAAACAAAGATGAAAAAACAGCCCAACTAATGACTGGGCACCAAGGGGGGCTTTGAAGTTTTATTATACCCAGACCTGAGGAGCTCCGACTTAGCAGATCCATTAAGCTGGGGATGCGTTCAGTGTAATCCCTCCAACATGAGTTTTTTGAGAGTGATCAAAGACTAGATTATCCAGACAGATCTTGTACATCCATATGGGAGCAGTGCATGACCACATTTCTTTGTTTATGAATGGCTCCCTCTGAATCAAAACCCTTACATGTCACAATGTACAGAATTATAACATATAGGATAGAATGGAATACACCAAGCAAGGCCAGGGGTAGTCAATATGTTGCTGGACTCCAGCTCCCATCAGCTCCAACTATCATGGCCAAGAAGCAGTAATGATGACAGCTGTACTCCACAGTGTCTGGAGAGCACCATATTGGCTAACTAAAAGCTATACAAAGAGAGTGTTGGAGACTACTGTGTCATGACAACTATCTTTTTTCTTTTTCTTTTACAAATACATATGCTCCAAAAGTTCATATTTGCTTGGCGCAATTTGTTGAGGACCCTGTTTTCTATTTATCAGTCCCCAGTAAACCACTGTCTTTGGTTTTATCCTCAAGGTGTGATCTGGCTCCAGGTCTGAGGTGTTAACTATAGTAATTCAGTTCGCTGAAACGGTAAATGCTTGTATGACTCACTATGTGTTTAAATTTGATTGGTTGGTAATGGAATTCTAGAGAGTTTTCTAGTAGTTCCCGTGTGATTGGCTAATGCCGGTCACATGAGAAGTATCAAGTGAAGGGGAGATTCCATTTTATGAGAAGCAAGATGGCTGTGTTTTAGAATCCACTGTGAACACTGCTAAGTTGAAGGAAGCGTTGGAGTGCTTCTCTGCTTGAAAGAAAGAGAGCAAAGCTGCAGGAGAAGGTAAAAGTGGAAATCTCTAAAGGAGCTGCAAGGCATGGCCTAATTGAGATGCAGAGGACTGAGGGCTGAGCTCTGGAAAGAGAGGAAAATACAGAGAGGAAAAGTTAGAAGTAGAGACTGTAAGCCCATGCTTGAATAAGCTGTGACTAGTAGGTGACCTGTGAGGAACAGCTGCTCCACTGTTGTCTCCTGTGCGACGCAGGTTAGAGGGCACAATTCTTGCCTTGCCCCGGGTTCTGCCAACTCACGCTATGCCACTGGCAGGGAGGGCCTTACCTTTAGGCTGCGTGAGGCATGCAGCAGATTGCTGGACTGGGCTGGGAAGTGATGGAGGGATACTGAAGAACAGACCTGTGTGTCAAATGGGCTGCCCTACACCCCCAAAGAGAGACATCACCTTGCCAACAAAGGTCCGTATAGTTAAAGCTATGGTTTTCCCAGTAGTGATGTATGGAAGTAAGAGCTGGACCATAAAGAAGGCTGATCGCCGAAAAATTGATGCTTTTGAATTATGGTGCTGGAGGAGACTCTTGAGAGTCCCATGGACTGCAAGAAGATCAAACCTATCCATTCTGAAGGAAATCAGCCCTGAGTGCTCACTGGAAGGACAGATCCTGAAGCTGAGGCTCCAATACTTTGGCCACCTCATGAGAAGAGAAGACTCTCTGGAAAAGACCCTGATGTTGGGAAAGATTGAGGGCACAAGGGGACGGCAGAGGACGAGATGGTTGGACAGTGTTCTTGAAGCTACCAGCATGAGTTTGACCAAACTGCAGGAGGCAGTGGAAGACAGGAGTGCCTGGTGTGCTCTGGTCCATGGGGTCATGAAGAGTCAGACACGACTAAACGACTAAACAACAACAACACACCCCTAAAGTAACTTGCTGACCTGGAGTACAATGGAGAAAGCTGCCCCATCTCCACAAAGGTAAGACCCTGCTCCTAATCCATTGGCTTCTGTAAGTGCATTTGGCGGGTCATGGTGGTGGGGCACCATCTTGCCACTCTCCTCAGGGAGCAAAATGTCTTGAGCCAGCCCTGGCTCAAAGTACAGCGAACTCCCATTGATTTCCACCAACTGTTGTCCCTATGAAGCATCACTTCTCCAGTTAGGCCAGGTCAGGCCAGGCTAGGTCAGGCCAAGCTTTCCGAACCCCCCCCCCCCCGATGTGTGTGACTTGTCGGTTGCTTGGGAATAAAAGCTTTCCTGCTGAAGTTAATTGCTCATTAATCAAACTTCCACCGGCTCCATCAGCCAGCGGTCGCACACCACGCTTCTGAGACAAGGGATCATCTCTGCGTGGCACGGCAAAAGCATGCGGTCGCAACAATAAGCCTGTGATTTTAAAGCCTGGGTCAATATGTATCTTTCTGGCTATTGATCGAGTTTTCACCCTTTCTGGATTTCTGAGGGCAGATGACAATTTAAAAGCTGAAAATAAAGAGTCTGAGGGCACAACATCACACACAGCCTCTCAGAAATGCTCTCTCTAGGTGAATATCTACAACTATCTCTATCTTTTTTCCTCTATCTATATTCTCCCTGTTTGTTTGGCTTTTGACAGCAAACCTTCCAATTGCCACCTAAGTTCCAGGTCAAGTCCTTCATAAATCACAGTTCCTGTTTTTTCTTATGGGAACCACTGCAAACATTTTCTCTCCCCCCCCCCTTCTTCTTCTTTTTTGGTCAAATCTTTTTTATTGAGTTTTACATTGCAGATTTAAATTCAAACATTAAACACCAACATCATCATTTAGAATTCCCTGAATCCTTCGACTCCCCTCCACACTTCCATGGTTACCATTATCAACCTTTTTTCAGCTGCTTCAATTAATTCCTCTATTTTTAAAAATAACAATCCATTTTTACCATAGTTTTTAGTACATTACAAGCATTACTCAAATCCTGCCAAAGTTTTTAAGTTGTTTACAGTGTTCTCTTAAATACATTGCAAATTTCCCCTATTCCTTCTTAAAGTTCTTCTCTTCCTGGTTTCTGATTTTCCCGGTCAGTTTCACCATTTCAGCATAGTCCATCATCTTCGTCAACCATTCGTCTCTGGTCGGGACTTTATCTTCTTTCCATCTCTGGGCCAGTAGTATCCATGCTGCTGTTGGCGCATACATAAATCTTCGTTTCTGCTCCTGCAAACATTTTCTCTTAATGCACTGGTGTTCCTGACGTTCTGTGACTAATCTAACTGTTAAAAGAAAACTCTTATTATCGGTTTACTAGCATATTCTGATTGGGAAGCCAGTTTTCATGCCTGGCTACTGAAGAGCAAATGAATATCCACAGTTAAGTTTCCCAGCTTCTCAACTCCTCCACAAGCTTTGCCTCCAGCAGAGGCCTCTGATGGACGAAGGGGGTAGGGTGATGCATCAAACTAAAATAGAATCCCAATCTCCCTTCTCTCCTTTACTCGGAAGTCTTTGTTAGAGGCCCAGGCATCAGGGCTGGTTGAAATGTTGGCAACCCTAGCTGTAAATGTTCATTTATTCTGCAATAGCCTGCGATAAAATCTGGCTTTTCAATCAGGGCGTGTTAAGTAAACCCTATATATATATATATATATGTACACAAAACAGAGCTTGGTCTGTCGCACTCAGCAGCTGGTAACATTTACTTCTGTGCAATGGAAAGCGTCAACTGCTAATTGCTGCAGATCAAGCACAGCAGCAAGGGCTGATTTAAAAAGTTGGCTACTGTACATACAGCAATCAGAATTTTTCAGGAATCTGTGAGAACAGAACTTGGGAGTGGGGGCAAGGGGGGGGGGGAAACCATGACCAAGTGAGCCTTTGTGTAAGAACAAAGTTTTAACAATGCACAAGAGAGTCCATATTTTCATCTGTGAAATGCTGGATGGTAATGGAACAGCCAGAGCTAAGCAGGCACATTTTGGTTCAATTCGATTCTATTTCTTTATTCTATGCAATAATTTTCACCCTGCCTTTCAGCTTCGGTTGGCCCTCAAGCCAGCTTGCAATAACTAAGGGTCCTTCCAGACTGGGATTTTTTCACTTTCCGTTTTGCATGCTTATTCTGCAACTTGCCATTGTTCTAAAAATAGTGCATTAGGGGTAGACCTATACCGAATATTTCACATATCGTTCTGCTGCCTTGGTTCTTCTGCGATGTCTCCCCAATGCTAATTGCATTATTGAGGGGTGGGGTGCCAATCCAGCACTATAGCACCACAGAAGCAGGGCAAAATAAAATAAAATAAACCCAGAACATTTGGTGCATGAAAAGTCACAGGATTTCTGCAGAAAGTTCTAAGATAGACATGAACTAGAAGTGAAGCCAAATGACTGCCCTGAACCTTTTGCAGTTTCGAGGCAGCAGGGTAGCATATACCCCATCACAGAATCATAGGGTTGGAAGGGACTCAATGGATTACAGTGGAACCTCAGTTCTCGAACATCTCTGTTGACGAATGTTTCGGAACCCGAACGTCGAAAACCCGGAAGTAAACGCTTCTGTTTTCGAATGCGCCTTGGAAGTTGAATGGCTTCTGCTGTGTGTTTTTTCAAACCCAGAAGTAAATGTTCCAGTTTTCTAATGTTTTTTGGAAGCCGAATGTCTGAACCGGCTTCCGCTTGAGTGCAAGAACCTCTTGCAACCAGTCAGAAGCTGTGCCTCGGTTTTCAAACGTTTTGGAAGTCAAACAGTCTTCTGGAACGGGTTAAGTTCGAAAACCAAGGTTCCATTGCATCTAGTCCAACCCCCTGCGATGCAGGAATATGCCCCCATATGGGGATCAAACCCATGACCTTGGCATCATGAGCACAAATAATCATGAATGCACAAGAAAAAGGTTGCCTGGTTTAACACATAAGAATAAAACATCAGTACTAACCACATAAATAAAAGAAAGAAAGAAGTTTTGTTCTACTTCATTGTGAAGTTTCCCCGTTCCGCTGTTTATTCCCTTTGAGCCTCTAAATGAAGTGTTTTTTAAAAGGCCCATGAAATAAATAAAACGCTAGCGAGCTGCCCAATTCGATGCTTTGAAGAAGCATGCAAAGATCAAGAGGCATCGTTTTTATATGTATAAAAAGGAGGTACCTCACTGTTTAACTGCTTGATGCTTTCCTCTGTGTGCTACTTCTGCCCATCTCTACTCCTGAAGTTTCTATAGCCTGTTGTGGGATTGTATCGGAGATGCAGGAAGATTGGCAAAACTGTCAGTTTGGGTTTCTCTCCATTTCTCATCTTTCCACTCTTCAGTTTTCTACATTACCGCATCCGTTTGTGATTCTTTTTTTAAAAAAATTCTCATGGAAATCCACCAGCACGGCAGTGTGAATTTCACAACAGCAACAACAACAACTTTATTATTTATACCCTGCCCATCTGGCTGGGTCTTCCCAGCTAGAATATACTTTTTCAAGCTCTTAATATGCAATTTCTTTTTGCAAGCAAATTACCTTAATTGAATTCATTCCTGTATGTTATTTTCAGTGACATACGCATTTATATGCACACTTTATGCTAATATATGAATTTTTGGACACATTGCATGACTGAAGAAATGCCCAGCAAAGTTCGAGTTCTGAAGCATGGCTGTACAATATTTCAGTTTATGTATTCTTTTGGAAAGTGAGAATTAAGTAAGATCTCATTTAAATGCAAATGAAATTGAATTTGTCCCCCATCCCCAGGAATGGGGTTAAATCCATCCAGTTCAGATTTTAATACAAGCCTACCTAACTGACACTAGCTCAACCAGTAGGCAAACTGAAACACAAGTATTTTTTTAAAAAATATATGTACTCCTTTGAATTTTGTGACATAGTTTTCCAACAACAACAAAAATGTCCACTTAAAAGATATATTAGGGGAATATGTAAACACACAAAAACCCAGTGAATATTAGTGAAAATAATGTTAAGAATGCATTTTATTAGGGAAATCTGCTAGCCAAAAATGTGTACACCAAATTGAGTACAATTTTTTTATGCAGACTGTTTTTTTATTTTTAGAAAAAGCAAGTTTGCAAACGGATGCATTACAAAAGAAGAAGAAAAACGTTATAGTAGTTAACCAGACCTTAACCTACTACAGTACAGTTGTACCTCAGAAGTCGAACGGAATCTTTTCCAGAAGCCTATTCGACTTCCAAAACATTTGGAAACCAAAGCTCGGCTTCCGATTGACTGCAGGAAGCCGCGGAAACCGCGTCGGATGTTTGAGTTCCAAAGAATGTTGACAAACTGAAACACTCACTTCTGGTTTTGCGACATTCGGGAGCCAAAAGGTTCGAGTCGTAAGGCGTCCGACTTCCGAGGTACGACTGTATTTATAAAAATGAATTCCAAATATTGTTAAATTTGTCCATGGTAAGCCTACATTTGTAACCAACGTGCTCTTGTGTCGCAAGTTTGTACATATTTTCAATCTTTCTTTTTTGTGTGATATGTACAATTTCTTTTCTTTTCTTTTGCTGTTTTGTTTTCTACATGGGTACTATTTCCTTCTTTTTTGAGTCTTATCTTTCTTTGTGCACATATGATTATGTCTTTTTAATTTTCAATATAGAATATATGTTTGTTTGTGTGTGTGTATCTGTTTGCAAACTGATACGGAAATGGGACAAGCTGAACTTAAGCCTAGAAAATAACAACCTAGAGAAACTGGAAAGCAAAGATTCATGTATCTCTAGCCCCACAGCGCAAAGCCCACAACAGCTACCCGGCAGTAGAAGGAAATGTCAAATAAATCCCTCAGACCTACGCAGACACCTAATCTGCATTAGCAATTTGAATCATGCCAATAAATCCAACCCCGGCCTGAACTTGTTAGCTGTCTACCGAAAAGCCGGTCTCTGCGGAGGAAGTTGGATAGATTTTTGCTCCCACTGGTGGCAGTTCTGTGTTAGAAAAACAACAGAGGAAGGGGCTGGGGAGGTGGAGGGAGAGAGCGAGGGATGCCTCATATGCCTGCATTCTGTATCGCTCCCTCTCTGCACTTGGTACCCACTGCTTCAGTTTTGTATATAGGTAAGAAAGGTGAAAAGGTAAAGGACCCCTGGGCAGTTAAGTCCAGCCAAAGGCGACTATGGGGTTGCGGCGCTCATCTCGCTTTCAGGCTGAGGGAGCCGGTGTTTGTCCACAGACAGCTTTCCATGTCATGTGGCCAGCATGGCTAAACCGCTTCTGGCGCAATGGGACTGTGACAGAAACCAGAGCACACGGAAACGCCGTTTACCTTTCCACCAGAGCGGTACCTATTTATCTACTTGTGCTGGCGTGCTTTCAAACTGCTAGGTTGGCAGGAGCTGGGACAGAGCAATGGGAGCTCACTCCGTCGTGGGGATTCAAACCGCCAACCTTCCGATCGGCAAGCGCAAGAGGCTCAGTGGTTTAGACCACAGCTATTTAGTATCTATTTAAAGCACATTTTGAAGCACCCCTTCCCACCCACCCAAAGGGCATGGCAGTTCATCCCTCACAGAGCTAGGATTCCCGGCACCCATGAAACTGCAGTTCCCAGGATTATCTGGCTGGGTGTGCTCTTTAAATGTGCTCCATGGTGTACATGCAGCCCTTGTTGACATGGAGGAGGAGGCAGAAGAAGGAAGCCTCAGAAGCAATCCGTATTTGAGGGTTGGATGAGACCAGCTGCGAGCGTGGGATTTATTATAGCCCGATTAGAATACAGCATGACTGCTGGGTCCTTCGCCAGGGGGCTGTGCATTAGCGAGGGAGACTCAGTTTTCAAGCGGCTGCTAATTGAGCAATCTGCCACACTAATGGGAGAACTAATGAGGGGGACCGTTCTGGGGAGGGGGGGTCTCCTTCCTGTGTAGGCCAAGGGGAGGCCACAGCAACACTTTGTACGGGCCTTTCAGGAGTCAGAAGAAGCTCCATTAATTTTCATCCCGTAACCTTTATACACCACAGCCCTGGGGATGTGGGCCGCCTTTAGAGAGCGTGTGGGATCAATTTGTGAGCTGGGGGGGGGAGAAGGAGAGGGGCTGGAGACGGGGTTTCCGCTGGTCAGGAGGAGCAACAGCCAATTCTCACAACTGTTTTGTGTTAAGGGACCACCAGTCCCAAGTTTACGGCTTTGGAGGACTTGGGCGAATCGCACCAACCAAAGGAACGAGGAGCTGGGATGTGAGCAGATCATGACTCACAATGGGTGGCGTAATTCCCTGTAGGGCGACTGTGCAATTCAGCTGAGCAATAGTGGGTATGAACTGACCAAGACTGAGGGTGAATTTGTGAATATAGGGGGGAGAGAGAGAACACACTGGTAGGGCTTAATCTGATCTGGAAGATTTTCAACCTAGTCCCAGGTAAGTGTATCTGCAGAGGTGCCTAGTTGAATAAAATATTATTGCCCTGCGTTACAAGACGTGGTCCATGCACGCAATTTAAATGGCAATGCCCATCAACTTTGGGGTATGTGTGACTCCCTCAAATATTTTATTGGGGGTGCTGACGGGACTGAGGCCCCTAGGAGTCGGCTCTCCCTCTCTCCCCCCTCTCTCTCTGTGTGTGTGTGTCTCTCTCTCTGTGTGTGTGTTTGTGTGTTAGGGAGATGGCTGTGGTTACTTGGTGGTGAGGGACAGGCACGCCATGTGATCTGAGGGACTTTCTCCCCAGTGATTACATCGCTTAATACGTTCCAGGGGAGTGAGGCCTGGCACAAATTAAACCTTTGGAGAAAGAAGGCTCTCATAGGGAAGAGAGAGGTTGCACTTCTGGGTTTAAACTTCTGCGCTCTAGTAGAGACACAGACAGACAGGCAGACAGAGAAGGGCTTGGTTCAGGAAAGCTGACCCATTAGGCAAAGTAAGGTGGCAGATTTAGAGTGCCACCAGTGGTGTTATGTAACAAAGCCACTGCAGTGGGTGGAGTGATCCTGTTTAGGATCACTCAGCATTCCATTGCCCCTAAGCATGCTCAATTCCCGCTGGGCAATTTCCCCTTGGGGGCTTTTCCCTTAACAAAATTTTGTTACCTCCGCAAACCTGGGGTTCTCCTCTGCTGACCCGTCCCTCGGGTGTATAGGCTACATAAGCAACGGCACTCACAACTTGAACATCGGTAATAGAACAAAGGGTTATGACGACAAGGTTTTGGTGTGGGAAACAGATGGATCTGATCTACGGAGCACAATCCACTGGGGTGTTTCTTTGTACTAGCCTCGTCGAAATGAGCAGGCACAAAAAATGCTAATTAGCAGATCTGTATTTTCGTGTTGTTGCCGTGTAGATTTCCCACCTCAGGACCTCAAATGTTTTGGCTCTATAATATCTGGATCCACCTCCTCAGTCGGCTGCGAATTCATTTCCGCAGGCTTGCAACAGTCCACATTTCCCCATCTGTAAAATGGGCATAAACAATGGCTCGGCTCAGAGCGCAGTTGTGAAGAAGCGTACACGAAATAAAGATCGGAGGGCACACGGCTGGAAGCGGCGAAGAAAAGATTATACAGGGGGCAACGGTAAAGTCTCAAAATGGTCGCTTCGGAAGCTAGAGGGGGAGGAGAAATTCCTTCTCTGGATGAATGCTTCTGATCTAATTGGCCTCAAAACAGCTGGAACCTGGCCTGGGTTTGGCTTTCCTCCCTATGGGAGAGTAAATGGGATGTTCCGCTCTTCCTACATCAACCAAATTGTGACTGATCCTTTTCGGAGATCTCACTCATGGCTTCTCCTTGCAATTGGGGGCTCTGTTCTCTCTTCCTCCCTTGGGCTATGGAACAAGCCCTTACATAATTTAATTCAATTGGGCACTGTGGTCCCTGCCAACGAAACTGACAGATGGCGAGACCTTTGATCTCCCACTCCTCTAAGGCCGATCTTTGATTTTTTTTCCTTCTCCCCTTTTGGAGAAGTGTTTTTCCAGGGCTCTTCGAAAGGCTGAAGAGGACATACAAGTGTTTCCCAAACTTCGAGTAGCCAAGGCACATTATTGTTACGGAATTAAAATTGGAGGCATGCTTTGCTCTTGCAGAAAGGTTTACATCCAAAGAATGTAAGGATTCTTAAGATGAAGGACCCATAGCTGGGTGGTAGAACATCTGCCTTGGATACAGAAGGTCCCAGGTTCAAACCCTAGCACCTCCAAGTTGGGCTAGGAAGGACTCCCTTCCTGAAACCATGGAGAGCTGCTGCCAATCTGTGTAGACACTACTGAGGTAGATGGACCAATGGTCTGACTTGGTCTAAGGCAGGCATGGCCAGACTTGGCCCTCTAGATGTTTTGGGACTACAACTCCCATCATCCCTGACCACTGGTCCTGTTAGCTAGGGATGATGGGAGTTGTAGTCCCAAAACATCTGGCGGGCCAAGTTTGGCCATGCCTGGGAAGGCAACTTCCCATGTTTCTTATGACTCACTTTCAGAGTAGCCCACGCACCCTCTGGTGTGAATCATTGCCTCAGGTGCACTTCCTGAGAGGGTGGTGATTCCACGGTCTCTTGTATCACTTCCACGGGCCCTGCAGAATTACCTCATGATCCCCCCCCCCCGGCATTTTAGTGTACATTTCACCTAAGAAGCACACTTCACAATAAGCCACACATTTCTCCAAGCAGTTTCTCCCAATGGAATGCACTTTGGTAAACAACGCTTGGTTGGAGGACTGCATTGTGGAATTCAGATCAGTGCACAACTTAATTCTTCACATTGTTTTGAAAAGCGCGGATTTGACTGAGTTGCCTTTAAAGGAGAGCTGGATCGGATCTCTCTCGCATCCCTAAAGCCAGCCTTGGCTTTCACGGAAAAGCTGTCCAAGTCCTCTGTTGGGGCATATTTCAGTACGGGACATACAGACTTAGTAGGCTTGGATCCTTTGTCTCTGTCTTCCTTCAGATAATCTGTGCCATCTTCTGCGGCAGCCTGTGAGCTGAGCCACAAAAGGCCGCTGCTCTCTTGGAAGACCAGAGAATGGTTTGAACTGTGAACTGATGCTGGCCTTTCTTCACCTGCGGCAATTCGTGGAGGGCCTCATGGAAGCATTTACTGCCTGCGCAGCATGGAGGAGGTTTTGCACGGGCTAGAATGTCTCCTTTTCCACGCTATAAACGTTGCCTCTTCCCCGCCGGGTGTTCCCCCCACATTTTTCCTATTTTCACGCTCATTTCTCTTTACGCGCCTCCAGTGACCCAGCGCGAGCCGTAAACTTTAATCTCCGCTGGCACGAGGCTGGGGGGATCGGCTGCAGAGCGGGGGCAGATGTTCATTAGTGCATGTTTTCCTGCTGTTTGCGATGGGTTGCAAGGCTGGAGATCACACAGACCCACCCCTTCATACTTCCCTTGCTTGGGCTGAGTGGGGAAGAAAAAACTGCTGCCCGTGTATTTTTTATTTTTTTATTTTTGATGTCGTTTGGGCTCTTAATGAAAATTAGATGCAGAAAGCTTTTTGAATCTGGAATACGAACCGTGGAGAGCTCTCTCTGCACTGCTGCTCCTGGTGAAGGAGCCAGAGGAGCGAAAGGCCCACTCTCCTGGACCCACATGAGATTAAAGAGCACTTGAAGGAAGTGACTAGCAGCTGCATGTGGAGGAGCGGGGAATCGAACCCAGTTCACCAGATTATGAGTCCACCACTCTTAACCATTACACCATGCTGGCTCCAAAAAGCACTGAAGGAAGTCACCTGATGGACATGATGACGGTCTTGGTCTGGTCAGTGGCAGAGGAAGAGCTGTAGCTCGGCAGTAGAACATCTCCTTTGCGTGCAGAAGGTCCTACCTTCAATCCTTGGCATCTCCAGGTAGGGCTTGGGAGACTCCTTTATCTGAAACCCTGGAGAGCCGCTGTGAGTCATAGAATCGTGGAGTTGGAAGGGACCCCAAGTGTCATCAAGTCCAGCCCCCTGCAATGCAGGAATATCAGCTAAGGCATCCAGAAGAGATGGCCATCCAACCTCTGCTTAGAAAGCTCCAAGGAAGGAGAGCCCGCAACCTTGCGAGGGAGACCGTTCCACTGTCGAACAACCCTTACGGTCAGAAAGTTCTTCCTGGTGTTTAGTCAGAAGATCCTTTCTTGTAACCTTATGCCCTTGGTTTGGGTCCCACCCTCCAGAGGAGCAGAAAACAAGCTTGCTCCACCTTCCATGTGACAGCTCTTGAGATACTTGAAGATAACTATCATATCTCCTCTTTGCTCTTTTCCAGGCTTAAACATACCCAGCTTCTTGTAAGACTTGGTTTCCAGACCCTTGATCATCTTGATTGCCCACGTTCCAACTTGTCAACATCCTTCTGGTGCCCGGAATTGGACACAGTAGAGTGGTACCTCAGGTTACAGATGCTTCAGGTTACAGACTCTGCTAATCCATAAATAGTACCTCGGGTTAAGAACTTTGCTTCAGGAAGAGAACAGAAATCACCCAGCGGCAGTGGGAGGCCCCATTAGCTAAAGTGGTACCTCGGGTTAAGAACAGTTTCATGTTAAGAACAGACCTCCAGAACGAATTAAGTTCTTAACCCAAGGTACCACTGTATTCTAGGTGAGGTCTGACCAAGGCAGAATAGAGTGGTACCTTTATTTCCCTTGATCTGGACACTAGACTTCCGTTGACAATACTGTGTTGACAATACAGAGCTAGATAGACCAATGGGCTAGCAGTTTATAGTCTTCATCCCCTAACAGGTGGAATGAGATGCAGCCCTGACACAAGGAAAGTCAGGCAGCATGATTTGGGAGTCGCAGTGTCATTTAGTGCAGAAGGTTTGAAGACAGACAGTCCTATCAACAGGTTTTTGCAAGCGTCCACCGTCAGATGACCAGTGCTGGTGCTTCTGGGTCACCTGACACCATTGTAATGTCACATGATTGATAGGTGAGCTGCTCCACCCACCTGCCAACCCTGGGAAGTGGGGTAGGGAAGATAAGGATTCGCCATGCTGGCCGGACCCAGTTTCTCACCCCTGATGCAAATCATGGAGCACAGGAAGTTTCCTTACACCAAATCAGGCCATTGTCCCAGCTTTCTCAGTACTGGCTACACTGCCGGCAGCAGCTTTCTAGGCTTTCAGACAAGACCATCCCAGTCCTACCTGGAGTTGCCAGGGATTGAACCTGGAGCCATCTGCCTTAAAGCACACAGTCTCCCATGTGACAGTGATATTCTCCCACAAAGACTCATTTAATGCCCTTGTATTGTAGGGCAATTGCACAGGTCTCCTTCATTTCAGAGAAACTTTTGCAGGACAGACAATGAGTGGCTTGTGTCCATTAGTGGATGGTGTAATGGGGCAGTGGTGCTCACCTGACCTCTGGTCAGCTGAGTCATCGCTGCCTATCAGGAGGTAGAAGGGGAGGGAATGAGGCAGAAGCGAGGCTGTTGAGGTGCAAACACGCCAGCTAAGTTAATCTGGTGTTCCCGCCAGTGTGTTTGCACCCCATCAACTTCACTGCCATTGTGCCTCTCCCTTGCTACAAGGGGACGCCTCAGGCATCGAAATGACTTGGGCCAGCCCTGGTCCAACATCCCTAGCAGAATCCTGAACTCTCTGGCTCCGCATGAACTCTCCATGACTGACTTTCACAGACGAAAGTCGGAACCTTACACTTCATGCGCCAAGACGCTGATGTGAATCGCAGGGCAACGGGGTATGCTACGGGATGCCGGAAATCAGCGCTGTGAAGGAAGGAGAAAGTCAGTTTGGCTGGGAGTGGGGGGAAACCTGGCTGCATGGCCAAGGAACGGGCAGGAGTATGCTCTGCTAATGAGTTAGGGAGATGGGTGGGCTGGTTGAGAGACAGGGCAGCTAAGGAAAGAGATGGCTAAAAGCTCCACATAGGCTCTAGGGGCAGGAGAAGCTAGGTGTGTGAGGTTTGTTCAGGGAGGGGTGCAAAGAGGTGAGGAGGACTGGATTTCACATTGATTCAAACTAACCTGCCAGATCTTTGGCTGCGTGTTTCGAACATATTATGCACTAAACTCCTACTTTTCCTCAAATCGCTTTTCAGTATTGTTGTTAACCTTCCTGAGTCGAGCAGTATTTCTATTATTATTATTATTACTACTACTACTACCTAAAATGAACAAATATATCCAGATGGAGGGGCAAGCCAGCAGGCAAAGTTTGGTTTCTTCTGCTGCGTAAACCGCATGGGTTTCGGCGTCGCAACCCCTTTCCCCACCTCCAGCCCGGCTGCTCTGACCTAGACAGAACCCCCGTGGCGTTGACCTTTTCACATCTAGAAAGGGATGTGGGTGGAGGGGAGGAAGGGGGGAGACAAATGGAAGTGCCCCCCTGCTGGTCTCTCTTATATGGGGGACATTTCCTGCTTGGATGGGCTTTTAAGCAGGAAAAGAGGGGCGAAGATTGTCTTGGTGCCTCTGATGGCAGCTGGTCTGTGGTCTTAAAGAAAGAGAGAGAGGCGGGGAGGGGAGGTCGTATATATACGCCGAGGCGCTTTTGCAACAATAGAGTAGTTGTCCTGCATCATGAAAGAGGCCGGAATGGAATGGCAAAGGGACGTTCAGATCCATCTTGCTGTCTCCAATGCAGGCTGTTAAACGGTTTGACACTCAGGCAGCTTACCTGGCTATATTTTATATCTAGCTCATAAACTCAAGAACGGCAAAGAGGGAGAAAGTCTGGTTGGGTTAGGTTTTCCCCCCCTTCAGAATCCTGAACCAGTCTGCATTGCAAAACGTTCATAATATGCTCTTCCTACCCCCTTCTCTCTCTTTGCCCCCCCCCCCCCGCCTCATGCGGTCACCATATGAGTACGGAAGTTCTGCTTTCGGTATATTTGTTCCCCGGGGTTTTGGAATGGAGATTTTATTGCTACTAATAAATATTATGATTACAACACAGCAAAACTCGCCCCCCCTCCTTTTGTCCTCCAACCCTCCCCCCCCCCCCCGCCACGGTCAGCTAGCAGCCAATGCACACTTATTTATAGAACTGTGAAGCGGGAGTTTAGTAAATGAAATAAATAAATGCAAAACGCATTCAATACAGCCCTCTCTTTCGAGAGAAACCATGGGTGGAATGGGTGGAATTCTGTTACGTGTAGCCCGCTTGAGATCACGGGTGGCAAAAGTCCTCTTTGCTTTCCCTAAACATGCAGACGAAACACACTTCCACTTCTTCAATTAGTGGAATGAGAGGGCAGTTGCCTGATCAGATGAATGGCTCTTTCCAGTCCTGTAGCCTCTCCGATGCCTCTGCGTTTCAGGCAGAGGGTCCCCCCCCCCCACAACGTTGTGGTATCTTAAGTTCCTTTGAGATTACCTTTGACCTTTTAAGGCTGAACAACTATGCTAATTTTAACTGGGAGCAGGGATGCTTACCCACAAATAGAACTGGCCATGCAGAAGCCCACTTCCTGCTTGAAATGGCACGTTGGGTGCTTGTTTACTCAGGAGAAGACCTTCCAACTGGCCATTTCACATATATCTTCTCACAAGTAAGCTCTTCAGCCTGCTGTTTCAAGCAGGAACCATGGGAGTGGATGAAGGAAGGAAGAATCGCTAATCCAAGAGGCTTATTTACATAATACCAAACCATAGTTTTTGATTATGGGAATAGGGACATCCTATTCCATTATTATTGGTGGGACGCGGGTGGCGCAGTTGATTAAACCACTGAGCCTAGGATTTGCCGATCAGAAGGTTGGCGGTTTTACTCCCTGCGACGGGGTGAGCTCCTGTTGCTCGGTCCCTGCTCCTGCCCACCTAGCAGTTCGAAAGCACGTCAAAGTGCAAGTAGATAAAAAGGTACCACTCCAGTGGGAAGGTAAACGGCATTTCTGTGTGCTGCTCTGGTTCGCCAGAAGCGGCTTAGTCATGCTGGCCACATGACCCAGAAGCTGTATGCTGGCTCCCTTGGCCAATAAAGCGAGATGAGTACCTAATGGTCACAGGTCCCTTTACCGTTACCTTATTCCATTATTATTATTATTATTATTATTATTATTATTATTATTATTATTATCCCGCCCATCTGACTGGGTTGCCCCAACCACTCTGGGCAGCTTCCAACTTATATACATCCAAATGAAATGTCGGACATTCCGGGATCAAATCAGAAACTGGGATGGCTTCTGTAAATCCGGGACTGTCCCTGGAAAACAGGGACACTTGGAAGGTCTGCAGAATGTGTTCTCAACTCTAATCCCTGCACATTCGTCGAGCAAGAAACAAAGGACCAAACTGTACATGGGGATGGAAGGGGAAACTTCGATCAGGATCTCCTGCGCTGTTTTCCCTTTAAAAATCACTAGCAGCTGTGCAGGCCCCAGAATTGCCCTGGGACTACACTGCTGCCTTCCCTCTTTGCACATTTCTCTCGATTTAAGTTTCCCTCTGCAGCTATTTGCCCCAGAAGGGAAGGCATCCAGAGACTCGTATTATATGCTTTCCCCACAAGGCAAGTAACATTTCATGGGGGTGATTTAAGCTGCTGCTGGTGGTGAGTTTTTAAAAAGCCTTCCTGCAACACCACAGTCACAATTCAATTCTCACCTGCCCTGCTCTGCTCTTGATACATATATTTTAAATGCAGGGCTATCCTAATTCCACATCTTCTGGCATTGCATCTAGTTTGGCCCTAAATATTGCTGAAATATGTTTGGGCTGTGCAGCTGTTCTCCAGCAAGAACAATCCTATCCATTGTGAGGTCAAGCTTGGTATTAAACGTTCTTATGGATTTCTAAACAACAACTGTTTATGTGTGCTTTACTAGATTTTGGAAACAGTACAGGGCTGGTTATGGCTAAGTCAGGCCCACATTCACACCGCACATTAAAGCATTCTGATACCACTTTAAACAGCCAGGGCTTCCCCAAAGAATTCTGGGAGCTGTAGTTTGTTAAGTTGTGCTGAGAGTCATTAGGAAACCCCTACTGCATTCACAGAGTTACAATTCTCAATGTGGTTTCATGGTCAATCCTTTTCATAGGGAACTTCAGGCAGGGGTTTCCGAGTGTCGGATTTACATATAACCTAAACAAGCTATAGCTTAGGGCCCCACTCTCTTGGGGCCACCAAAAAAATTTTTAAGGAAAAAAACCTGCATATACATTTCCAAAATATAACATAAAAAACAAAATAAAACCTACATATAGCAACAGTGTTTTGTGTTGTGTAGGCTCCTATGATGTACATATTTTGTTATGTGCAAATGGCTTTAGATACCTATTAGGTCCATAAATTACCATATATAGCATATATTCAACACAAAAAACAGTGTCCATTTGTTGTTGACAAAGGACAGCTGGACATATAAAGGGCCCCGTTACCTTCAGTAGCTTAGGGCCTCATCAAACCTAAATCCGGCCCTGGCAGAGGCACAGACTTGGGCTCAAATTGGGGGGGTGGGGGAGCACCACTTGCCTGTGACATCACGTGGGTGGTGCACATCGAACATGCATCCTCAAGAGCAGGCTGAGCACGGAGCACAGCACAATGCAGTTTTAATGGCTGTGGCTCTCCTCTTTTGCCCGCCACCAATACTGCACTGTGCTCAACTCCACACTCGGTCTCCTCCACCCCCACAATACTGACCCTAAAAATATTGAGGAGGCTGAAGACACCTCTGCCCCTAGGAGTTGTTGCCTCTGCTCCTAGCCTGCTGGAGGTGTTGAGCACTGAATGTGTGCCTTTCAGCATGCGAAACCAGTGCTCTACCACTGACCTATGACCCTTCCCTGCAAGTAGCATGGAGTGCTTGTTATTCTTCACATTCTCCCCCGCCTCACCCTAAAGGTGAAAAATGCCTTTGCTTGCCTTTCTTGTCCCTTCAACCCATCTATGTCATAATCTGCTGCAGTACCAAGGTCCAGGCAAGGGGAGATCAGTAGTTCCTGGTTTCTAGGGCAGGGCAAGAGTTGGCACTTTGGATGGAGGTCAAGGTGTGGCTTCAGGACCATGGATAGCTCTTGTAGCTAAGGCCAAACACCCATGGTGTCACAGCAAGGTCCTGCAGGAAGCACAGGCAAACTTGGCCCTCCAGATGTTTTGGGACTACAACTCCCATCATCCCTGACCACTGGTCCTGTTGGCTAGGGATGATGGGTGTTGTAGTCCCAAAACATATGGGGGGGGGGGAGTTTGCCTATGCCTGTCCTGGAAAAACTGGCTGCAATTTATAGTAGGGCTAGGTAGGCTTGTAGGCTTTCCATAGGCATCTAGCCAGCCACTGTAAGAACAGGATGCAGAGCTAGAAGGATCACTGGCACTTCTTATGTTCTGATTTCCTGGCCCCAAGCAGGGATGGAAGACAATTTAATGCTGTCCACGGGTGGCACTGTGGGTTAAACCACAGAGCCTAGGACTTGCCGATCAGAAGGTTGGCGGTTTGAATCCCCGCAATGGGGTGAGCTCCCGTTGCTTGGTCCCTGCTCCTGCCAACCTAGCAGTTCGAAAGCACGTCAAAGTGCAAGTAGATAAATAGGTACCTCTCCAGCGGGAAGGTAAACGGCGTTTCCGTGTGCTGCTCTGGTTCGCCAGAAGCGGCTTAGTCATGCTGGCCACATGACCCAGAAGCTGTACGCCAGCTCCCTCAGCCAATAAAGCGAGATGAGCGCCACAACCCCAGAGTCGGCCATGACTGGACCTAATGGTCAGGAGTCCCTTTACCTTTTTTACATTTTAATTCCCAATTCCCAGTTCCTGGACCTAATACAGAATCAGATCACACATGCACAATTCAGAAGCAGCATATCTAGTGTGCAACATCGTCACAAGCTTTGCTTTAAAATATCTGCAGGAAATCGGATGGAATGGGCTTTTGTTCATAGTGCTCCCATTTAAAAACTCCAGTCTGTTTACTCCCCTGGGAATTTATCCCTGACCTATATAAATGTGGAAGACAGAAGTGCCTGGCGTGCTCTGGTCCATGGGGTCACGAAGAGTCGGACACGACTGAACGACTAAACAACAACAATATAAATGAAGGCACTGCGTGGTCGTTTCCAGTGCTATTTTTCTAGAAAAAGCGGTGCTGGAACTCACCATGAACACTTCCCTTATTCTCTTATACAGTGGTACCTCGGGTTAAGTACTTGATTCGTTCTGGAGGTCCGTTCTTAACCTGAAAGTGTTCTTAACCTGAAGCACCACTTTAGCTAATGGGGCCTCCTGCTGCCGCCATGCTGCCGCTGCGCAATTTCTGTTCTCATCCTGAAGCAAAGTTCTTAACCCGAGGTACTATTTCTGAGTTAGCGGAGTCTGTAACCTGAAGGGTATGTAACCTGAAGCGTATGTAACCCGAGGTACCACTGTAATGGCAATGGCGCCCACTTGAGAGGTGTCGGAACTGAGTTCTGGTGAGGTCCAGTTGAAAAAAGGCCTGGGCATTTCCTCTTTCTGTCTTGTAACCTGCGTGGCTCAAGTATGCATTAATTTTTATTTTTTTTCTAATTGCCTGATTTCAAATTAAGTGCATGTGAAAGGGTCTCCCTTCAAGCAGCTGTTCACCATGCTTTTCAAAAGGTGAAAGAAGGGGGAGAAGGAGGAGGCCGTTATAGATATTGCATGCTTCTGAGAACAGCAGAAAGAAAGAAAGAAAGAGCGAAAGAAAGAGCGAAAGGAAGGAAAACAGTTGCACACGCGTCACTGTGATGCTCGCACTAGAAGCCCCATTGCCTGGTGCCAAGAAGAATCAGCCTCTGCCATGGGAGAGCTAAAGCAGAGCCTCGTTGGCCTATTCCGCACAAGCAGATCTGTAATCTGTTCCATGCGCCAGCCATTAGCGGGGACTGTGAATCTTTTGTCGCTTGTGCTATGAAAAGGGTGCCGCTGCTTAGTCACCCACCGAGAAAAGGCGGCCCTCCACAAATAGCCGCATTGTGTCAAAATGCCAGCTTGCCTCGTCTGCGAAATGGAGATAATCTTTGGCCTCTAAGCAGGGCAGCCAAAAACACTTGGTGAAGGGTTGACGGACTGGTAACGAGAGGGGTGTGTGCGTGTGCGTATTTGCTGCCGTCTCCATGCACTGGGGCCTGGTTCAGTGCCAGCACCCAGCACCCAGTGTCCTTGGGAAGCGGTGGGGGCAGCAGCAGCAGCAGGCTGGGAGGGCCCACTGGCAGAATCTGTCATGAAAACAAAAGACCTGGAAATCTGAGCACGAAGTCCTGGGTAGAATACTATAGCGGCCATTTTGATTTCCCGAAATGTCATCACCCCGGTGCACTCTGGGAAATAAAAATGGCGGCTAGAGGCAGTCACCTACTGCATACCTTCCAATATTTCTCCAATGGAAATAGGGATGTCCTATTAATAATAATAAATTTTATTTATACCCTGCCCTCCCCAGCCAAGACCGGGCTCAGGGTGGCCAACAACCAATAATAAAAACAAGTTGATTAAAACAAAATTTAATCAACAATTTATTCAATGATAGCAACAACAACAACAACAACAACAATAGCCCACGCATCTGACTGGGCTGCCCCAGCCAAAAAGCATTTTTTAAAAAAACTTCCCTATATGTCTTCAGATGTTTTCTAAAGGTTGTATAAGTTACTTATCTCTTTGGCTCAGAGGTCACATAACTCATGCCCTTAAACTTCTACAATGAAAATAAGGATGTCCTAAGGAAAAGTGGGACATTCCAGCATCAAATCAGAAACAGGGACAGCTTCTGTAAATCTGGGACTCTCCCTGGAAAACGGGAAGACTTGAAGGATGTGCTGCTGTGGCCCAGAACGTTCTTTGGAGCGCTGCCACTGCTGCCAGGTGGACCTGCCAGATTCCTCCGACTGGGGAGAGCGCCCACCTGAGGCAGCTTTGCCTGTGCCCCTATCAAACCTGGAGCTGTTTTGTTCTGGGAGCACCATCAGAGTCGGCATTGCTGGGCAGCTGCCAAGGTCGACGCCAAGGAAAGGGGTCCATCGCCACCCCTGAAGGCCCTTTAGCCTCATGCTGTCACTGCCTGCTCTAAACTCCATGAACAAGGATACGAAGGATGTTGTTGAGGAACTCGCTCCATGAATCACCACCAGTTGTGCCCAGGCTAGGAAGAAAACTTACATAGTGTGATGGCAGACCCTCCAAGTGTCCCTATTTTCCAAGGACAGTCCCAGATTTACAGAAACCATCCCAGTTTCTGATTTGATCCTGGGATGTCCTGCTTTTCCTTAGGATGTCCCTATTTGCACCAGAGAAGTGTTGGAGGGTATGGAGTTATGTGACTCCCTCAGCCAAGTAGATAAGTAACTATACAGCCTTTAGAAGACATCTGAAAGCAGCATTGTGTAGGGAAGTTTTTAAAAAAATGTTTAATTTTTAAAATGTTTTTATATATGTTGGAAGCTGCCCAGAGTGGCTGGCACAACCCAGTCAGATGGATGGGGGATATTATTATTATTATTATTATTGAATAGGACATCCCTATTTTCATCGGAGAAATGTTGGCGGGTATGCAATGACTAAATGCAAGAAACTTGTCAGATTGTATTGAAGCAAATCCCATCTCCTGGGGAAGAAAAGCTCAATTCAGCTCCCTCCGGCAGAGCAAATGGATCCAGTCTTATCGCACAGCAACAGGAATGGCCAGTTGGATGAGGAAATCACAGAGTGGGGACCGAGGGAGGACAGCCAGGTGTTGATAGCAGCGAGAGTGTCTGGAAACACATTCCACACAGTGGCTGCTAACAGAGGTCATTGCCCAGGCCTTAAATCACAGTGGCATCTCCTAGGTTGCAGCTGTTGATGGCCAGGTGAAAGCCAGGATGTCGGGGCCACGCTGGGGATGGAGCAGACGACCAGGAGGAGGATCGGGCCTCTCTCACCAGGGCTACTCAAATATTAGCACAGCCTGCTTTCCTGATTTGCCACTGGGCCTCCTTTCCCAAGAGAAGCAACAGGGAGAACAACATGGGTGGGTGGGGGTGGGAACGAGCCAAGTGTATTCCTCTAAGGCAATGCCTTTAAAAACAAAAACAAAACCTCCATTCTTGGGAAAGTATGTCACATCACGCCTCTTGTTTGCAAGGCACGATGTCACCTTGCTAAAAAGGGCAGAGGCCTTGGATCTCGCAGAATGAGGGAGAAGCAGAAGGCTGTGCATGCGCTGGTGCACCTACAGACAGGCAGCATGTTGGGCGCATGGGCTCTTTCCATTTTTGTCAATATGCCAGCCTCCAGGTTTATTTGTTTTTTAACTATAGCTCCCATCAAGCCCAGACAGCATGCTCATGAGTTCTAGCACAAAGCATTTGGAAGGCACCAGGCTGGTGAAGGTTATGTTAGAATTCCTGCTCCATGATTGCAGTCATGGGATTTTTGTCTATCACATGACGGTGTATGTTTTGACTCCACAGAGTTGGAAGTGACCGAGACAGGATGTTTGTGTTACTGTGTTCCGTGAAGTGGGACTACTGTCCTTTGTTCTTTTTCTCTTTGCTGTCTGATGCCAGAGAGAGAGGGAGCCATGTTGCAGTGCTCCGTGTGTGTTTATATGTAAATAAAGTAGATTAGCCAAAATGCTGAGTGGCTGAGGTATGTTATGCATGATGCGTAAACTCTGCAGATCCCTAAGTGTGCTGGTGTCGCTTGGCATCAGTCGCTGTGATGTTCGGGCTGAAGAAAGCTTTTGAAGCTCCTGAATGATTGACCAGGAGGGAGAGAACATGCCAGTCGGGCATGTGTCTCTACCATGGTCCTACTTGAGTCTAAGTTGAGCTCCTGACAGATTATTCTATATCAGGGTTTCCCAAACCGGGGTCTCCAGCTGTTGTCGGACTACAACTCCCTGTTGGAAAACAAGCCTTCTCGGGAGAGACTGGCAACTCTCCCAGACTCCCGGCTTGTTTACCGGTGACCTCCCTGACTGCAATCCCCGCAATTCCAGGATAGGTCTCGATAGGCGACATTTCCCGGCATGAGAAATGCACACCCCCTCCCTCCTTGCTTCCCTAGCAGAGAAGGGAGATAGCCAGAAATCTATTTACATCTCTTTATTTCTGACTTTGCAGCACTACAGAAAACATGTCCGATCACTTCAGACTTCAGCAAGCAAGTGACAAAGACTTCCTTTACAAACACAACAGGAAGGTCTCATATTACACTCTGAGCAAATTCCGGTGAATCGCCCTGTGAACTGACTGTAACCTTCTTTCCCACAGTCAGCCCCATCATGTGATGTTTTCAAGCTACCAGTCTGCAGCTGCGTTGCTTTCATATCGTAACACTCCCACCATCCCTAGCTAGCGGGACCAGTGGTCAGGGACGATGGAAACTGTAGTCTCAAAACATCTGGAGACCCAAGTTTGGGAAACTGCTCCATGTCATCTGCTATGTAGCTATGCTCTACATGACAAGATGAGAAAATTATAGGATATGCTTTGATAACCTACATGTGAAGAGATGTGCATGCTGTAAAAGAGAGTGTGAACGGATATTGCTAGGAGAATGTGCTTATTCATAATGTGTCAGGAATGTCTGCTCAGGAAAAGCTCAGCCTTGAGCTAGTCTCACAGATGGTCGGCACTCAGTTCTTCTTGCTGAATCAGGCATCCAGCTCTGATAATGCAGGAATGCTTTCCCTCTGAGAACGTGACTTAATTTCTACATTTGTGAAAAGCTAAGGCAAGGGAACACCTCTATATGTTGTTGTTGCTGTTTAGTCGTTTAGTCGTGTCCGACTCTTCGTGACCCCATGGACCAGAGCACGCCTGTCTTCCACTGCCTCCCACAGTTTGGTCAAACTCATGCTGGTAGCTTCAAGAACACTGTCCAACCATCTCGTCCTCTGTCGTCCCCTTCTCCTTGTGCCCTCCATCTTTCCCAACATCAGGGTCTTTTCCAGGGAGTCTTCTCTTCTCATGGGGTGGCCAAAGTATTGGAGCCTCAGCTTCACGATCTGTCCTTCCAGGGAGCACTCAGGGCTGATTTCCTTAAGAATGGATAGGCTTGTTCTTCTTGCAGTCCATGGGACTCTCAAGAGTCTCCTCCAGCACCAAACACCTCTATATAAGCCTGTGTAATTTATAGGCCTGTGGATTCTACCTTTGACCAAGTAAAGTCATTTCAAACATCACAAGGGTGGGATCATTGAAGAAATCCACCACAGCTGCCAACGCCTATCAGCTTCAACCATCATGGCCAATGGTCAGGGATGATGGGGGTTATTGTGCAGTGACATCTTCATCTTTGCTCTATGCCCAAGTAAGCCTCTACATCTCCGGAGCTTCATTTCAGCTAGGGCCCAGCTGTAGAATCTATTTCATGAGAAGGACGCCATTTTGGAATAAAGGTGAGAATGTCTCTGAGCAGGTTTAGATGCCCCATAAGGAACCCCAGCCTGCCCTCACGATTTTGGGGACTAGCAGAAACGTTCCCGAGTCAGCCTGGAGGACCTCAACCCCTGAGCATCTCTAGAAGTTAACCTACCAGCTTTTCTGCTCGCCAAGCCACTTCTTTCATCTAGACCCACTACCACCTGTTCCTTATTTCATGGAACAGTTCCTTAATGTTAAAATTTAGGGCAACCAAAATGATCAAGGGAGCTGGAAGAAAGGTTAGAACATCTGGGCCTTTTTAGTTTGTGGAGGGAAGGCAAGTAAGGGGGAGGGACATGATAGAGGACATAAGTATGTATGGTGTTGAGAAAGTAAATAAGGAGAGGTTTTCCTTCTTCTCTCATAATGCTAGGGCCCAGAGTCATTCAGTGAAGCTGAATGGTGGGAAATTCAGGACATAGACAAGCAAGGAAGTATGCTTCTGAATACCAGTTGCTGGAGACCACAGGAGAGAGGAGTATTTTGTCCTCGGGTCCTACTTGTTGGTGTCCCAGAAGTATCTGGGTGACCACTGTGAGAATACTATGAGATGGACCATTGGCCTGAAGTGGTTTTGAGAACCTATCCTTTCACTTCCCTCCTGGGATCCTTTCCCAGTATTCAGCTTGCCCCACAAAATCACAGTGTTATATTTTAATCCCAGCCATACTTGCAATGTTCTCTTTCCCCAGAGAAGTTGGATTTCATGCACTCTGATTTCAAACTTTGCCTGGGCAGTCAGGAGTGTTTGTGAACCTTCCGTGCCACCTCAGCAGCTCAGCCCGTCAGAGGATTCCCTCTCGCAAGCATAAATA
Organism: Podarcis tiliguerta; assembly: GCF_965153285.1. Taxonomy (NCBI): domain Eukaryota; kingdom Metazoa; phylum Chordata; class Lepidosauria; order Squamata; family Lacertidae; genus Podarcis; species Podarcis tiliguerta. Next base: position 20,176,866 of record NC_139546.1, on the reverse strand, counting down.
ACGGTCTAGGCCCTTGCCAAGTTGGGTTTCCATTATCCCATCACAGCTGTGCAGAACATGGGCCACCTTCCTATTCCTTCCTCTGTTCTCCAAGCGTCTCATTAAAATCGCTTCCCAGGGATGGCTGGACTTCATCATCCCTCCTTTCTTCCCCTTGGCTTTCAAAAGCAACATAACGTCACCTGACACAAAGAAATCTCACGAGGTTTATTAAAATTGGACAGAGCAACAACCATTTAGCAAAGGCTGCATTGACTTCCTGCTGGGAAGCATTATCCTGGGTGTTTGTGATGGGTGACAGGAGCTCTGCATGGGGAAAATGGGGTGGCATGTGAATGCATGTACCAATGTCCATTTTGTCTGCTTGGACGAGTCTCTATGTAGTCCAAACCGAGTCCCTGTGTAGGCTGTGACTGTCCAGCCCCTTGTATCTGGAAGTGTCCTTAACCACAGCATCCTGTTAGCTTGTTTCCTTCAACCCAAATAAAAACTCAGCCCTTGGACTGAATTTCTGCTCCACGATCTAGAGTTCTATTGCACATTTTAATTGTGTGTGTGCGCTAATGCTAACGTTCTGAAGGAAATGTTTTATTGTGTATTTTAATTGTGCGGGATAATTGCACTTCATCAATTATATATATGAATTCTGTGTTTTGCAAGTTGTTGGTTAATTGCTTAATTGCAATAAGAGGCTCCATTCTACTCCCAAACCATTTCTGCTGCTTTTACCAAGCAACTCAGGGCAACAGCAGTAAACCAAAATGTTGTGGCCAGACTGCTGACCGAGTCTGGCTACTGGGAACATGTTAGTCCCCTCTTGAAACAGCTTCACTAGCTACCAGCCCATTTCCAGGTACAGTTCAAAGTGCTGGTCTTGACCTATGAAGCCCAATATGGTTTGGGCCCAAGCTACCAACAGGGACACAGACACCATTTTGGGCCAGCTGAGCTCGAATAAGGGGGGGGGGGAAATCATCCCGTTTGAAGTGCAAATGGGACAGGGGACACTTTCCCCCCCAAATGGGGTGACCCCGTTTTCCTAGGGATGGGGAGCAAAGCTATTCTGTACAAGGCGGCTTCCTCTGTTCCTGTATTTTATGATGGTTTAAAAAATAAAATAAAATAAATTGTAAGCAGCCTAGAATCCCAATTTCGGAGGTAGGCAGGCTATAAATACATCAAATCAACGAACAATTCAACAATGAACTCTTGGCAACATGTCTTCTTCTTCTTTGGCGACCACTTGTGGCCAAGTAAGATTGTCTTCCATAATCATGGTTTTAACAGTGAGTCTGTAAGTGACTGTAGAGACCAATTCTGGATCCACATGTCCTTCCACAGTGGGGACATAGGCTTCCGGGCAGGAGTTGATCACGGTGAGGGTTTGCCAAGCGCGCCTTCCTCTTAGCATGCTTCTTCCTTTTGTCCTGAGCTCAAGCATCTTCAGAACCCACGATACCAAAGGTGTCTTCAAAGCCCATGACACCTTTGGTAAAGGCTGTTCTCCAATTGGAGTGATCGCAGGCCAGTGTTTCCCAGTTGTCGGTGTTTATACTACATTTTTTTTAGATTTGCCTTGAGAGAGTCTTTGAACCTCTTTTGTTGACCACCAGCATTACGCTTTCCATTTTTAAGTTCGGAATACAATAGTTGCTTTGGAAGACAATAACCAGGCATCTGCACAACATGACCAATCCAACAGAGTTGGTGTTGAAGAGTCATTGCTTCGACACTGGTGATCTTTGTTTCTTCCAGTACACTGGCATTAGTTCGCCTGTCTTCCCAAGTGATGTGTAAAAATTTTCAGAGACACCGTTGATGAAATAAGAATAGCCTGCTGAGTCAGGCCAGTGGCCTACCTGGTCCAGCATCCTGATCTCACTGTGGCCTGGGGGAAACCACTGAACAGGTCATGAGGACGAGAACCCTCTCCCCTCCTCTGGTTCCCAGCAGCTGGTATTTGCAAGCGCTGAAAGACCTACACTGGCTCCCAGTACGTTTCCAAGCACAATTCAAAGTGTTGGTGCTGACCTTTAAAGCCCTAAACGGCCTCGGTCCAGTATATCTGAAGGAGCATCTCCACCCTCATCCTTCTACCCGGACGCTGAGGTCCAGCGCCAAGGGCCTTCTGGCAGTTCCCCCACTGCGAGAAGCCAAGTTACAGGGAACCAGGCAGAGGGCCTTCTCGGTAGTGGCACCTGCCCTGTGGAACGCCCTCCCACCAGATGTCAAAATGAAAAACAACTACCAGACTTTTAGCAGACATCTTAAGGCAGCCCTGTTTAGGGAAGCTTTTAATGTTTAATAGACTATTGTATTTTAATATTCTGTTGGAAGCCGCCCAGAGTGGCTGGGGAAACCCAGCCAGATGGGCAGGGTATAAATAATAAATTATTATAATACTATTATTATTACTGCTGCCTCCAGCTGTGGAGGTAAGGGCACAGCTGTCATGGCTAGTACTGTAGCTGTTGGTAGCCCTCTCCACCATGAATTTGTCCAATCCCCTTTTGTTGTTGTTGTTTAGTCGTTTAGTCATGTCCGACTCTTCGTGACCCCATGGACCAGAGCACGCCAGGCACTCCTGTCTTCCACTGCCTCCCACAGTTTGGTCAAACTCATGCTGGTAGCTTTGAGAACACTATCCAAACATCTCGTCCTCTGTCGTCCCCATCTCCTTGTGCCCTCCATCTTCCCCAACATCAGGGTCTTCGAAATTCCTGGCCATCACTGCCTCCTGGCTGGGAGCAGAGAGGAGAGCATTCAGCAGTGGTCCCACCAGGAACGTCACTGTAAACACACCCACGCTTAATGGTGAGTCGACCCGCCACCATGGCCAACATCTTTGCTGAAAATAGCCGAGATAAAATAGAAACGGAGCTATCTCTGAGAAGCAAAATGTGTAGGGGATGCAAGCAGCCAGCCAAGCCTGCCTTGAAAGCCATAAATTAACCTCTTGAGCTTCTCTAATGGGACCGTGATTTATCTCCAGCCTCTTGTCTGAACTAATTGAGTTCATACTATCCGGTGATTCATGCCACAGAAAAAGGGTTCCAGAGAAAATGGGCCCTCCGACAGCAGCTCCCCCCCCCCCGCACTACCACCCCCCTTTTCATGAATGGCCCCAATTTTTATTCCCCCCGCCATCTTCCCTTTATTAGCCGGGGAGCCCTAATGCTTTTAAAGCCAAGAAGTCTTTGAAAAAGAACATTTAACCCGGAATCAAATCAATCACTGACAGGGGTCGAATTTCAACCCTCATCAAAGGAGGACAGCCTAGGTTCTGCTGAGGGAAATGGCTTCCCTTTTCCCAGACATTTCTCCCTCCTGGCACCTGGTGTGGTCGTGATGGCGGCCATCACATTATCAACAGTCCCAGATTTGTGTTAATTTTATAAGCTTGTGTACATGTACACTATTCTAAGCCAGCACAGCCAAATATATTGTTTAACCTCCTTTTTTTCTTTGAAAAATAATCTTCAAACGTTCCTCTTCAACCGGGCCTTTGGCTGATTACAGTGGTACCTCAGGTTACAGACGCTTCAGGTTACAGACGCTTCAGGTTACAGACGCTTCAGGTTACAGACTCTGCTAACCCAGAAATAGTACCTCGGGTTAAGAACTTTGCTTCAGGATGAGAACAGAAATCGTGCGGCGGCAGCGGGAGGCCCCATTAGCTAAAGTGGTACCTCAGCTTAAGAACAGTTTCAGGTTAAGAACAGACCTCCAGAACGGATTAAGTTCTTAACCGGAGGTACCACTGTATTATCCTACAGGCTTTTAAATGTATCTGTGGGGAGGGAGGATTATAAGAATTCTAAGGTTCCAAATATAAAAGAAACGTTCGTAAATGTACAAGGCAAGCACTCACATAAGTATATAAACCACGTGTCTGAAATAGGAAGGAGGGCAATCCTGAAGCCATTTTGACTCTCCCAAACCATTTTGAGTCTCCCAAACTGACCTCAAATATTTCTCTGCAAGGAGGAAGGAAATGGGAAGGCCTTTCCGTTGTCTTTTGCTTACCTGTCTTAAGGGCGTATTTGTGTATGAATAGGGTGAGCCTGTGACCTGGATTCAGGAATTAAAGTATTTACCAACACAAGAGAATGGCCAGGCTGCCCAGGTAAAGCAATTGGATTTCTGCTGTAGTCCGCCTCCTCCTGTGATGTAGTCCGCCTCCTCCTGTTTTGGGGGGATGGTCTTGGGCTACAGGACAGGCAATTTCAAAAGTCTATATAAAGACTTGCACAACATTGTTCAGGGGTTCCTCCTCCCTCCTGCGTGTCGTGAGTGAGGACCTTGTTGCAACAGTTTAATAAAGATCAGGCTTACTAGCTGCTTTGCTTCTCAGTATACTCTGGTTGGCCTCTGTTATTTTCTCCTACCAAGAGGGAACCCACTTAAGGACTCTGTACCGGCTATTGGATACCCCATAAGGGAAAGGAGCAGTTTTTTTTTCTGATATCAGTTGGTTATTGTTTTGTTGTTTTGGTTTAATTATTTATTTGTGTTTTATCTTGTATTTTATTCTGTGAACCGCCCTGGGATTTCTTGATGAAGGGTGGAATATAATAATAATAATAATAATAATAATAATAATAATAGGATGACATTTTGGGTGGCAGGAGAAGAGGCATTGCATTTCAAATGCAAGCACCAGAGAGGATTTTGTGCAAACGAGGTTAACAATACCTTGCCCTGCTCCCGTCTTCAGTGCAGAACTTGTGGGTGGCAGCCAGTGGGGTATAGTGGTTAAGAGTATAGTGGTCAAGAGTATCGGACCAGGAGACCAGGGTTCAAATCCCCACTTGGCTGTGAAACTCGTTGGATGACCTTGGGCCAGTCACTGCTTCTCAGTCACGCCGACCTTGCAAGGTTGTTGTGGGGATTAATTGAGGAGAGGGAAGACTGTATACTTGAGCTCCCAGGAGAAAAAGGTAGGATTGAACCACGCCGAGTAAAACAAACCAGCAGGGTTGCTGTTAATAGCACCAGTTTCCCTATAACTTGATATTGCTGGATAGTTTTGATGAACTGCAAAAGCATTTTTAGTTTTTTTTTCTGTTGCTACCCTGGAACTTTTCTTTATTAGTGCCACTTTGCTTTGTATGATTCCTTGCAAATGAAGGAAAACAATTTTTCTGCTTGTATATGTTGATAATATAATTTTGGTTACTGAGAACAAACAGGTTTATACAAAAATGAGATTGGATGTAGGTCTGGCCAGGACACAGGCCTCCTGACTGTGACAAAGGTGACCTGTGTGCTTGCTTGCTTGCTTGCTTAACAGCTCTTGGGAACTTCAAGGCCTCTGCTCTCCCTTCTTATAGTCTTTATATTGGAACTGGAGACTGCAATAGAGAGCATTCCATGTCAAGAAGGAGGGCAAGTGGGCACCCTATCAAATGACAGGGCAGGAGCTACATGGAGCAGGGCCTTTTCACTGGTGGTGCCCATTGTATGGCTCACTCTTTCCAGATCTGCTCTTTTTTGGACTGTATTTTGGAGCTTTATCATTTAGGAAGACTTTGGAAGAACTGGTTGACAAGTCTTATCAGTTGCTGATGTATGAGCGGTTTTTATTTGCTGCTATTCTGGGCTCCCAGTGCACCAGGGTTTACACCAGTGTAACAGAGTTGGCCAGGATGCCAGAAGGTATACAATTTATGAGCTTTCTCCATTATCTGCACAGCAGGGGGTGTTCAGCCAACAGTGCAAAGGCTGAGCTGAAGCGTTTCCTGCTGGTTACCTGCTTTCAGCAATAGGGGTCGCTGTTTGGTAGTACCCAGTTGGTTAGCTGTCAGATTCCAGTGCTCCCTATTGGTGGCTCTTAGGTAATTCCAAAAATAGAGAGTCCATTAATAAAACACAGTGTTCATTCATAAAGCAGTAACATAAATCTCCACTGCTACATATTGGGTGTGTATTTCAGCAGTTGAACGTACAGGTTTATGCCCATGCTGTAGTGTAGTGCTTATGCAACTGTGAATAAACAGTGACTGGGCTCATCATCCCGGGGTTTGGGGGGGAGGAGGTGTCAAAACTGATTTCCAATATGTGCCCCCCTTTATTTCCATAACAAGTTCTGGAGCCTGTACTCTGAATAGTGACACCAGGGACCTAGAAGTTGCAGGGCTTGTCAGTCCAACCCCTGCACAGTGTTATCAGGGCTGACCTTAAGGCAATTGGAGCAATTTGGCCAAATTGGGCCCTGCGGGCTGCTCCTAAGAGGAGCCCTGCACCAGGGCAATCTAGACGGATTTTATTTATAACTCTAAGATCTTGCAGACTTTGGTTGTGAACTGGGGCCCTACAAAAAAACAACCTAAAGTTGGGCCCCACTTCTTCAAATTGGGCTCCACTGGCTAGCCCTGAGTCTCATAGTTGCTGGCCCTGAGTTGCCCTGCCCTTGCATGAAGTCTTGGGTTTGCAATTTGGGAGAGGGGAGGTTGCCTGCTGGCGAGTGGCGAGGCCCCCTAGATTTAGAGGCCCTAGGCTTTAGCCTACTTAGCCTACACATAAATCCGGCACTGCAGATGCCTCATCTTGTCTTCCGGCACAGAGAGCCATCTTCTGTGGCTTTGTAGCCAAGGTCTTGGGAAGGGAGAGAGGAAGGGGGAGATGCGTGCTGAGTTTCCAAAGGACCAATTGTTACTGCAAAATCCACACTTCATAAAGGCCTCTCTCAAGCCTTCAGCACCTGCTCAAAGGGAGGAGGGAGCCCTTCATAAAATCATCTCCCCGTCGTCTTCTGAGGGACTGCAAGTGGTCCCCTGAGGTAAGCACATGGCTAATGAAGAATTTTTATTAGGATCTCCAGCTCTCCAAGCACACTCCTCAATTGCTAAAGCAAATAAACCGAGTCTCTGGCTCTGATCTGGCCACGACAGGTTATTGTTTGGGTAGTGGAGGAGGAGAAGAAGAATCTCTCTTGCTACTTTCACTGCCTTTAAGAAGTTGCTTTAGGTTGTTGGCAGCCAGTTTAAAAACGACAATATTTCTGGAGAGGGGGAAGAATGGAAAGGCATATTTCTAAAAAGGGGCAAACATGATTCATGATACATGTGGGTGCCCTTTGATGAGAAGAGTATTGGACTTTCTCCTGGAGGAATAAAGGACTCGCCAGAACCCCTTGGTTTGAATGACAGAAAGTTTGTAGATTCTAAAGGTTTGTTGAGCCTAAACAAAACCCTTATAATCACAACCCATTATACGGACTTCCCTCCTCGTGAATATTAAGCAAGTTTCCTCCATGTTATCCCAGTATGTTTCTGGGAACAATTCAAAGTGTTGGTGCTGACCTTTAAAGCCCTAAATGGCCTTGGCCCAGTATACCTGAAGGAGCGTCTCCACCCCCATCATTTAGCCGGGACACTGAGGTCCAGCTCTGAGGGCCTTCTGGTGGTTCCCTCACTGTGAGAAGCGAAGTTACAGGGAACCAAGCAGAGGGCCTTCTCGGTAATGGCGCCCGACCTGTGGAACGCCCTCCCATCAGATGTCAAAGAAATAAACAACTATCTGACTTTTAGAAGACATCTGAAGGCAGCCCTGTTTAGGGAAGGTTTTAATATTTGATGAATTATTGTATTTTAATATTTTGCTGGAAGCCACCTAGAGTGGGCAGAGTGTAAATAAATTATTATTATTATTATTATTATTAGTATTAGTATTCTTTAAAGGCCAGCTAAAAATGTTCTTATTTCACCAAGCTTTCCCCTGGAGCGTGTCCAGCTTCTGCATTATTGCTTTACTTGATTGTTGAATCACTTTTAAATGTTTTTTTTTTATGTTGCCTTCTGTGACTTGACCACTGACTGCTTAGCGAAGAATGTTCTTAGTAAGTGAGCGGTATAAAAATAATAGTAAGTAAAATAAACAAATAAATGTACGGGCAGGGATGGCGAGGCCTCAGCCTGCCATTTCTCTCTCATACGCAGACAGAAGCCGCCAAGCTGTGTTTCGAACTCTTGATAACATATTGTAGGACAATTAGGTTTTTCTAGTATACTTTTTTAAAGTGAAAGAACAATTGCCCTTTTCTGGCTTTTAAACCAGCTGCGGAGTATTGCAGACTAAATGAATGCAACATACAGCAGGATATGAAAAGCCTTCCACAAAGTGTCTTGGGCGAGCTTCAGAAACTTGGTCCTCGGTATGCGAATGGGAGTGTTATAAGCATGTCCCCATTTTCATCTGTGAAGCTTTGGAAGGTATACTGTTATGAAAGGGTTTGGCGCCATGCACGCTCCATTAGGGATGCTGGAGAATTCAAACAGAATTCGAAAACGGGAGCAGAAATGCCATGTGTTCGCTCATTTGAGTCATATCTGGAACAGAAATCAATCCAGGGAATATGATCGGGATTAGGTGCGGTTTCTTTTCAGCCTGCAAACGATGACAGTATCCCGCACCAACCCATCTGCATTTCCTTGAAATGAACTGTGTGGGATAACTTAAAGGTAAAGGGACCCCTGACCATTAGGTCCAGTCGTGACCGACTCTGGGGTTGCGGCGCTCATCTCGCTTTATTGGCCGAGGGAGCCGGCGTACAGCTTCCGGGTCATGTGGCCAGCATGACTAAGCAGCTTCTGGCAAACCAGAGCAGCACAAGGAAACACCATTTACCTTCCCACCAGAACGGTACCTATTTATCTACTTGCACTTTGACGTGCTTTCGAACTGCTAGGTTGGGAGGAGCAGGGTCCGAGCAACGGGAGCTCACCCCCATTGCGGGGATTCGAACCGCCAACCTTCTGATCAGCAAGTCCTAGGCTCTGTGGTTTAACCCACAGCACCACCCGCGTACCCATGGAATAACTTACTAATAACCTAATTAATTCTGACCATTTCTGCCATAGCAAACTGCCAGGCTCATAACGTCGTTTTTGTTGGAAGCTGAGCTGCAGTGGAATGGAAGCAGCGTTGCGTGGGACAAACACAGGTTGGAATGGATATTGATGTGCCTCCACTTCATATGCCAGGGATGGGGAAATTTGGCCCTCAAGGTGTTGCTAGACTGCAGCTTCTATCAGTGCAGAGTGCTCCTGTTCAGTATTTCAGCCAGCCAGCCAGCCAGCCAGCCAGCCAGCCAGGACTTCCCTCCTTTCCAATACTCCATTTCACCCCATCCCCATTTCCCATCCACCTCCCCCAGCCCTTCAGCATCCATTGGCCACCTTGCATGCTCAGTCCCCATTGGGCTGTTTTGGGGACCCTTCCCCTTATTTATTTTTCTATATATTTTTTGTACTTCTGCAAACATTGAGGTCTCCCCATGCTAGCTGATATCTTCCTGTTGTGCATGAATGCTGCTGCTACATTAACCCTGGCACTCAGAACATCTGAAATATAGGAAATGATTTCTTAGAGGTCTTGGGAAAACCAGTACAGTAGTACCTTGGAAGCCAAACGTCTTGGTGCTTGGACATTTTGGCTCCTGAACGCCGCAAACCCAGAAGCGAGTGTTCTGGTTTGTGACCGTTCTTTGGAAGCTGAACATCTGACAGGGCTTCCACGGCTTCCGATTGGCTGCAGGAGCTTCCTGCAGCCAATCGGAAGCTACGCCTAGGTTTACGAACATTTTGGAAGTCGAACGGTCTTCCAGAACGGATTCCGTTCGGCTTCCAAGGTACAACTGTATCTCCAGGCTTTATGGATGCCTTTTTGGCTTCAGTGGAACATTGGGCTGATTGACATCTAATGCCCTTTAAAAATGTGTTGTGGAAGGAGAGAGATTATTGGGTATTTCTTGTTTTTATTTGTATTATGTATTTTGTGTTTTTATATTGTGATGTTATGTTGTGAACTACCCTTAGACCTGCAGGTATAGGGTGATATACACATTTAATACATAACAGCAGCAGGAACAACAACCTGCTTCTTATGGCGAACTCCCTTTTCCTTCACCACCATCACCTGCTTGACCGAAACTATACACTGTTAATAGTAATGATAAACCTTTAGGCCAACAGAGGAAGCAGAAACCCAGATTGTACATTTGCTTTTAAACGCTTAACTCTGCAGCGCCAGATTCCTTGTTTTATTTCACCAAACTTTATACGCCGCTTGGCGTAAGCGGTTTACAAGAAAGATTGATTGGTGTTGAAATGCAGAGCGACGGGCAAAAATCGACAGACCCCAGGAGCTTCCAAGGAGATCTGCAAAGCTTTTGCTGTTTTCAGCACCTTTCCCTAGAAAAGAGCTGATGCGCTCTGAAAATTTATGCCCTTGTCCGGGAACCTTAATGAACACACACGACAGCCGAAAGAGGCCCCCCTCCCTCCCTCCCTCCCTATGATCGCATTCATTCTTTTGACCTTGAAGCACACTTCACTTTTGAGCGTTAATCAGAGTGTCTTCTCAGCTGCGAGGAGATGGATTGAAAATGCATTTACCAGAACCACATCGCTCCATGATAATGCATCCAACTCTACTCAGGCTGGTCTTGCCATTTCTCTGAGGCTCTGACCACCATCTGGGTGAAAGGATAGGTGGAGGATCTTGCGGGTTTTCTGGAAATCCAGCATGATGAAAGAGGGGGTGGGGTGGGGGAAGAAAGCAATGCAGAGCTGGGGGGGGGAAGGGCTGCAATCTTATGCACACTTACCTGGGAATAAGACTCTCGACACACAAGGGGGCTTATCTCCAAGTCATCGTGCTCAGTCATGTACTGTGCTGGTTTATTTGTAGTCTTTCAGAACACCCTGAGTAATTCCTAGGTGTTTTAAATGTCAAATATTACAATTCAGAGCACTTATCTTGAAGACAGGGGCGAGGAACCTGGTGTCCTCCATGTGTGTGGTGGGATCCTGACTCCCATCAGCCCCAGCCAGCATGACCAATCAGGGATGATGACCAGTCAGGGATGATGGGAGTTGTAGTCCAGAAACATCTGGAGGGCCACAGATTCTCCATCCCTGCTCTAGAGACAGATGAATGAGTCTATTTCCAATCTGTGTCGCCTTCGCTCTTGAAACTGTTTTGTCCCATTTCCACACTGATTTGCAGTATTTCAAATCTGCACCAAAATGTGCATCTAAATAAAAGGTAAAGGTACCCCTGCCCGTACGGGCCAGTCGTGTTCGACTCTAGGGTTGCATGCTCATCTCGCTCTAGAGGCCGGGAGCCGGCGCCGTCCGAAGACACTTCCGGATCACATGGCCAGCCTGACGAAGCTGCAGCTGTATAGGGACCTATAAAGTGGTCCCTATTTATCTACTTGCACTTAAGAGTGCTTTCGAACTGCTAGGTGGGCAGGAGCTGGGACTGAACGACGGGAGCTCACCCCGCCACAGGGATTCGAACCGCCGACCATGCGATCGGCAAGTCCTAGGCACTGAGGTTTCATGCAGAAGGTCCCAGACTCAGCCCCTGGCATCTCTAGCAAGAAGGATCAGGTAGCAGGTGCTGGGGGAAACCTCCCTGTCTGTACAATACCACCCGCGTCCCTCTGCATCTAAATAGTATTTGAATTTAATGCATACATATTTACTGTATTTCTTCACAAAATGCACACACTGTCTTTTCAAAATATGCATTCCTAAATGCCTTTCTCCTCCTCCATGTTCGATGGCCATGTACCTCTGATTATCCCTTATTGAGAGGCCCTGATTGTGGCTTTCCAAAATGCATCTGATTGGTCCCTTGGTTTGACCCAGCAGACCTCTCTTTGCTTTCATTCTTCCCAACATCTCTTGCTAAAATCTCCACACAAACACTCGTCTTGATCCCGGGCTGAGGCTGTGAACTTGTACGAAGGGTGGGAGAGGTCAGTGCCCCAAGTGCTGACCCTGTCTCACCATTCCCTTCCTGACTTGAGGAGGTCACGCTGCTGTCCTTTAAGTCAGAGGTCTGAAGCCCAGAGGGAACGATGGTCTCTCTCATGCTGTCAGAGCCAATGGTTGCTGAAGCAGGCAGGGCCCCTTTAGCTGGAAGAGTCTGCTCCAACAGAGACAGAGCAACCTATCCTGGCTATGTCCCCTTTAGGCCTTAGCTGGGATTAAAAAAATGCTTTTATTAAAGATTTTCGTGGGTTACACACACCTTATAGACTTCTACAAAAAATAACAAATCCATAGCAATACAAGAAATACATGACAAATCAGGGGACACCCAAATAGCCTGGCTAACATGCAATCAACTGCACGCCTTCTTAAACAACCCAGTAGTACAGTGGTACCTCATGCTACATACGCTTCAGGTTACAGACGCTTCAGGTTACAGACTCCGCTAACCCAGAAATAGTACCTCAGGTTAAGAACTTTGCTTCAGGATGAGGACAGAAATCGTGCTCCAGCGGTGCAGCGGCAGTGGGAGGCCCCATTAGTTAAGTGGTGCTTCAGGTTAAGAACAGTTTCAGGTTAAGAACAGACCTCCAGAATGAATTAAGTACTTAACACGAGGGATACGGGTGGCGCTGTGGGTAAAAGCCTCAGTGCCTAGGGCTTGCCGATCGAAAGGTTGGCGGTTCGAATCCCCGCGGCGGGGTGCGCTCCCGTTGTTCGGTCCCAGCGCCTGCCAACCTAGCAGTTTGAAAGCACTCTCGGGTGCAAGTAGATAAATAGGGACCGCTTACTAGCGGGAAGGTAAACGGCGTTTCCGTGTGCGGCTCTGGCTCGCCAGAGCAGCGATGTCACGCTGGCCACGTGACCCGGAAGTGTCTTCGGACAGCGCTGGCCCCCGGCCTCTTGAGTGAGATGGGCGCACAACCCTAGAGTCTGTCAAGACTGGCCCGTACGGGCAGGGGTACCTTTACCTTTACCTTTACCACTGTAAAAGCAACAGCCACCTGGCCTTTGACCACCTTCGAAAACCATCTTCTGACAGCAGAGCAACATGGCAAGGGGATGGTATCCACGATATACAAAAGACTACACCAGAATCCGCCAAACCCCTCACCTCAATCAAAGAACAATGGGAGCATGACATAGGTTACAAAATAAACGCTACCCAATGGCCTAAAACAGGCTTCCTCAACCTCAGCCCTTCAGATGTTTTTGGCCTACAACTCCCATGATCCCTAGCTAGCAGGACCAGTGGTCAGGGATGATGGGAAGTGTAGTCTCAAAACATCTGGAGGGCTGAGGTTGAGGAAGCCTGGTCTAAACTGTGGTCTAAACATTTTCACTTGTAGTGTAACAATTCCCATGCAAAATACAGATTGATATAATTGTTAGAGTTAGGAAGAAGATGCGATTTTTAATGTTTGAAATGGAGCTCCAGGGAGGGGGTGGGAGGAAGTCCTGAGATTCAGAGGAATCTCTGTATATTTGAATTTTTATAACATTGTATTGTAAAAATAAAATAAAAATGATTTCACAAAAATGATACATTACATAAACTGTGGTCTAAACCACCCTATAAAGGGACGTGGGTGGCGTTGTGGGTTAAACCACAGAGCCTAGGGCTTGCCGATCAGAAGGTCAGCGGTTTGAATCTCTGCGACGGGGTGAGCTCCCGTTGCTTTGTCTCTGCTCCTGCCAACCTAGCAGTTCGAAAGCATGAAGTGCAAGTAGATAAATAGGTACCACTCTGGTGGGAAGGTAAATGGCGTTTCCGTTCGCTCCTCTGGTTCGCCAGAAGTGGCTTTGTCATGCTGGCCACATGACCCGGAAGCTGTACCCCGGCTCCCTCCGCCAGTAAAGTGAAATGAGCGCCGCTATCCCAGAGTCGTCCGCGACTGGACCTAACGGTCAGGGGTCCTTTTACCTAAACCACCCTATAAATCCATCACAGCCAGAAGAAGGGAACTCACCTTCAAAACTTATCTGTAGATGGTTCCTGATACCATGGAAGCTGGTGCTCATACACCCAGAAAGTTCACCTTAGTGGTAGAGAGGTTGCCTCTCTACAGGGACATACCTCCACATGTGGAGGCAGCTTTTGAGCATTTTTGAGTAAATCTCTGGGCTGAGCTTCAAATGGAGCTATCCAGGGTGCTACCTAGAAATTGAACTTTCCTGCAGGAAACTGAACTTTGCCCTGCTTTGTTTTGCCTTGCTGGGTACCAACCTTGCCTTCCTCTGCTTACCTGGCTGGAACCTTTACACTTGCCTAGACTTTCCTTGTGGATACCCATCCCAGGAGAAGCCTACTCCTTCTCCAACTCCTCGAAAGATTCCATCACAGGTATCTCCAATTTTTTTTACACATCACTTGGGAAGACAAGTGAACTAATGCCAGTGTACTGGAAGAAGCAAAGATTATCAGTGTCAAAGCGACAATTCTTCAACATTAACTTTGTTGGACTGGTCATGATGTGCAGATGCCTGATTATTGTCTTCCAAAGCAACTATCGTATTCCGAACTTGAAAATGGAAAGCGTAATGCAGGTGGTCAACAAAAGAGGATTAAAGACTCTCTCAAGGTAGATCTTTAAAAATGTAGTATAAACACCGACAACTGGGAAGCACTGGCCTGCGAGAGCTCCAATTGGAGAACAGCCTTTACCAAAGGTGTCATGGGCTTTGAAGACGCTTGAACTCAAGGAGAAAGGGAGAAACGTGCTAAGAGGAAGGCACATTTGGCAAACCTTCACTGTGATCAACTCCCACCCGGAAACCTGCGTCCCCACTGTGGAAGGACGTGTGGATCCAGAATTGGCCTCCACAGCCATTTACGGACTCACTGTTAAAACCGTGTTTATGTAAGACAATCTTACTCGGCTACGAGTGATCGCCAAAGAAGAAAGACTCCTTCAGCCTGAGAGAGCTGAGATTGACGGTGACCCCATCCTTTTGAGGCAGCTCAACACACTGCCCAAGAAGACGAAGGGGAGTGGAGACTGGAAACAGAGGATGCTGCTAAGTTGAATGGGGCGGTTGACATGGGGACAGCGTTTCTGAGTGGCATCTTGGGCTGTTTTCCTGTCTTGCTCCGTTTCCTCCCACCCCTCCTTCACGGTGTCTTTAGGGGAGCAAATGCTTCATCAGTGCCAAGAAACACAGCCTGGAGGGGGGCAGCTTTGGTAACTGAATCTGCCACATGTAGCATGTCAGAGGCAGCGCTCTTTCAAAGGCCACAGCCAGGGCTGATGGGAAAAGAACAAGGTGTTTCGCTCAGGGGCATCTGTGTTCCAATGGGGAATCAATCTATTCCTATTGATTGGCGCTTTAGTGCTGCCAAGCTGATGAAGGGGGACGCGTGAAGGGGAGGAAGGCAAATGCGCCTGGACAGATGGACAGGAGGAAGGGCGAGGAGAGCGCCGTCCTGATGGAGGGAAAGGAAGAAGGGGCTAGGGTTACAAATCATCAGATTTCCATGAAAACGGCAACAGTGTCGAGTGTGCACAAAATAAAATCAATTCCATCATGCATGGAAGCAATTCGGCTTCAAGGTAATTTCTCCAGAAAGCAGCAGGGAAGGCAGTGTGTGTGTGTGTGTGTGTGTGTGTGTGTGTGTGTAATAATAATCTTCACCATAATCTCCTTTCCTTCCTTTGGAGAGGCTGTTTTTAATGTTTGGGTTTGGCTTTTTGGAGCAAAGGATGTACACCCAAATTTTAAGAGCCGGTAATTTGGTTTCAAGGTAATTTCTCCTGGAAGGAGGAGGGAGGGCTGGGGTGGTGATAGCACGGGCAAAATAACAATCGTCATAATAATCTCATTTCTTTCCTTTGCAAAGGCTTGTTTTACTGTCTGGGGCTGGGCTCTTTCTTTCTTTCTTTCTTTCTTTCTTTCTTTCTTTCTTTGCAAAGGCTCTACCCCCGATTTTGAGAGCAGGGTTTTGCAATAAATCTGTGTTCAGGTAACCAATCAAAGGTTGATGCAATCATACTCTAAAGTAACCTTGCTAAAAAGCAAGCCCAGGGGAGTACTGTGTGGAGAAAGGCCCGAGATTAAAACACCTGTCTCTTTAAAGATCCAACATCCCAGGTCTAGAACCTCACATGGTATTATCTACCCATCCTGCTTCAAGCAGATGGTTCTGTCTCCCAGACATAAGACTGGATATTTCTCCCATTTCTCTCTTTTGATGTCCACCTTCTTGGGTTGCTCAAAAGTGCCAATGGCCCATCTCTGTGTGTGAAGATATAGGACACACCATGGCTCATGTAAGGAAAAATATGCTGCTAGAGGTGTCTCCAAGTCCACACAGCCACACCCGAGTAGCAGATGCATCTCCTCTTTCCACAGGATTAAGAAGTGGAAATTATCCTCTACACAGACTTGTCACCTACCAAACATCATGGATCATCTTTAATCCTCCTAGGCAAATTTGATAATCCTCTTTAAGATTGTCCAGTTCAGGTTACTTCAGCAATAACATGGTGTGTGTGTGTGTGTGTGTGTTCAGCAGATTACAAGTCCAGCACTCTTAACCACTATACCACACTGGCTCTCGCCTATTATTAAAGCCTATTATTGTAGCTCAGTCTTTCTGAGAAACTCAGCATGTAAAGAGCTCTGAGCTGGTTGCCCCAAGCTCAGACCGCACGGCTCTAACAAGCCTTTCTTGTGTTCCTGTACCAATAATTTAGGAACTTTCACCACTGTAATGAAGCCAAGTTGTACTGCCTGTGTTTTCTGACTGCTGTATGGAAAAGCACACAAACCTGACCTTTGAAATATTTGTGAGTAAATCACATTTTAACTTACCAAATGTGTGGTCTTTTCCTATGCTGGGGGAAGAGAGGATTTTTGAAATTCACAAGGGTATATTTTCAAGGTTTAGCA
The DNA here is from genome assembly GCF_965153285.1 of Podarcis tiliguerta. Taxonomy (NCBI): domain Eukaryota; kingdom Metazoa; phylum Chordata; class Lepidosauria; order Squamata; family Lacertidae; genus Podarcis; species Podarcis tiliguerta. Next base: position 20,160,190 of record NC_139546.1, on the reverse strand, counting down.
GCCAATTTTTCCATGCTTTGCTGCATATTTTGTAATTCGGAATCTCTGCTGATGTTCTCTCACTAAAGAGAACTTGCCCCAAACCTTGATTTTGGCATCTAGGGAATTCTCCTTTTTTATACGTATTTTTTCCTTGTCTAGCAATAGAAAGGTGTGATAAAGCCATAAATAAACAATAGGCTCCACTAGCAGCCTCCGCCCGTTGTCAGCAGGCAGCCTCACAGTGATGCCTGAAAACTCAGTGGCACCTCAACTCATTTGAGGTTGTTGGGTTTCTGGTTTTTTTCCTGGTTGGAAGTCAGCAAGATAATTAAATATTTAGAGTTTGAATTAATTTGAAAATGGCTGGGAAAGCACTCAGCCATCGGTTGAGGGATATTAAGGCTCTCGTCAGAAATGTCATAGGATTGTAATGAGGAGGTAATATGATAAACTTTATTACAAGCACTTAATTGCTTGGGAGAAAATTGCGAGGGCTCATATGCCATGGCGGAGGATGCTTTCCAAACCCCCTGACGCGAGACTCTGGAGGGGAAGGCGAAAATACAAACCAACTGGCCTGTTCCTCCCCCCACCCCCCGCACTTTTCCTTAATAGCTGGGAGCTCGTTCCTTGATCCATCAAGCCTGAAATTTCTTTCCTACCAAGCTGGGCCTGGCAAGAATCATTCACACCTTTGCGACTCCTCGACTTGTCCAAAGCACTTTTCAAGGGCTGCCTCTGAAGGACGTCCAGGGGAGGCAACTGGTACAGGAGAGAGCTGCTTGTTTCTCAGTGTGGGGTACATTATGTTGAGACTGTGAGGTCCTTAAGGTGCTCTCAAATTGGTTCCCAAACAGCAGGCTCCAGGGGTGGGTTTTTTGGAGGACTGGAAACTCAGCAAAGTGCCCTCCAGGGGGCTCCCTGCTTCTTTGATGGGCCCTGGCAGTGGGCACTGCTCTGAATGACCACTGGGTGGCTGGGAGCCATTTTAATCTCCCATAATGCATTGAGGCACTGTGGGAAATTATAATACCAGTTTCCAGCTCCTGAGGACTTCCATAGGATGGAAGGCGCTTGAAGATCAGACGTTGACCTGCAACTTCTCTTTCCCACCTGACTTTCCTCTCCTTCTTGACAGTCTCTGCCCACCTGACAGTCCAGTATTGCTCCAGGCAGCCAGATCAGATCTGGGGCAATCATAGGCTGTTTCCACCTGACTCTAGTTCCCTCTGAATTGGCCTGATTCAGTTTGGGATTCAGCTGTTTCTATTGCACAGTCATCGTCGTCCCCCCAATAGAACTCATCAAATGTTTCATAATTTTACATGCATTTTAAAATTCATTTATTGTATGGATTGTATAGCCCTTGATTGGGTAATTGCAAGAAATCCATAACCAAACCAAGCAGTTTATTGATCCAGGACCAGGACCAGTGGTGCTATCAGGGCAGGACTTTAGGGCAGAGGTCAGGTTCCCACATAACAGAATGACTAGGAGGGCCACTAAGTGCATCAGAGTTGGCTTACCACATTTTGAAGTAATAGACAGTACCCTCTGAAAAGGAGAGAGAGAGGCCCTCAGACTACCAACTGGGCTGCCATGGCATCATAATGTCTTAAGTCTAAAATTGCCTAACCATACCACCAACCATCCCTCGCTCAAATGAAGACCTGGAGGAGTTCAGGGGGATTGCAATGATGCACATAACTTAAGCAGACACAAAAGGATGAAAGGTGCAGCTGTGGTGGCTCGGCAGATCTCCTTCTGTGTCCACCTAAGCACGCTCCCTTGTCAAAAGCAAAGGAAGTGGCTGCTTTATGGGATAGTCCTGAGCAGCCATCGCTGAACTTCAGGCCTAGGGAACACCTGGGATCTGGACAGTCCCTTGACATTGTAGGGCTGTGCCCCACATGTTGACCTGACCTGTTCCCGTCCACAGTCCCTCCTTTCTTCCTCCAGATCCCCACATTTCCACCCATGTCACAGAGGCCTTTTTTTAAGGGAAGGAAGGGAAATAAACCTGATTTAAGGACAAGGAACCTCAAAAGGCCGTTGACCCAAAATGCAGAATGACAAGCAAACAGCCAAGTGGCTGTGTCAATGAATCTTGCTTATCCAGACACCAGCAGTTTCTGCGGGTGCCCCAGCAGCGGGAGGTGAGCCCGTCAATCGACCCAGCTGTCCAAAGAAAGGACGGTGGCCTGTGATTTAACGACGCTTGGAGTTAACGAGTCCAGGGATGGGATTCCCATTCGCAAACAGGAATCCGAGCCATTTCCTGGCAGCCATCCCGAGGAGCACTTGGGAGCAGGGCTCTCTGATTGATCCTAGAGATTTTGCAACCACCTTCAGGAACAGATGGGAAATCAGTTCGGGGCCCAGCAAAACCTCTGCCTACACAGATTGCTGGACAAGTAAAAGGCATAGATTTAGGCTCAAGACAATGGATTTGGGCTAAGTTTCATACCTTGCTTTGGACTGTACCCCATATTGGGGGTAGTCAGGAAGGAATTTTCGAAAGCAGAACCGATTGGCCAGTAACTGTGACGCTGCTTTTGCTTCTCTTCTTCCTGCATGGCTGCATACATACTACATGTTGAAAACTCATTCCTCCCCCCAAGAAAGAATCACGGGAACTGTAGTTTAACCCTAACAGAGCTACAATTCCAAGATCCTTTCACTAGTATATTCACTGTGATGTGTGCTATCCCCTAAAATATTCATTTCCGCAAACGTTATTTGGTTGGAGAACAGCATCACAAAATTCGGATATGTGCAAATTACGAAGGGCTGCTGTGCTTCAGCTCATATATTGTTCCAGAAAGTACACATTTGGTAGATTCTCCTTAACTGTAACTCCCCCATGGCCCTGAGGTTTGGTTGTTGTTCCCTAGGGACTTCAGTGTGGCCAGCTCTGCCCTGTGGAACCCTCTTCCACTAGAACCATCCCTGTATTCTTTTAGACATGTTCCAAAAACCGCACTGATTGGACAGGCCTCCTCAATAGGCATGTCTCTTTCTAACGAATCGGTATTTATTTTCTGATGTTTTGTTGATGTTTTTAATTACATTTTTATGGATGCTTCTGCCGATTTTCTGATACAGTGGTACCTTGGATCTTGAACTCCTTGGCTCCTGAACAAATCGGCTCCCGAATGATTGAAACCCAGAAGTGAGTGTTCTGGTTTTCGAATGATTTTCAGAAGCTGAACGTCCGGCATGGCTTCTGCAGCTTCCGTTTAGCTGCAGGAGCTTCCTGCAGCCTATCAGAAGCCGCGCTTTGGTTGCCGAAAATTTTGGAAGTCGAATGGACTTCCGGAACGGATTCCGTTAGACTTCCAAACTACGACTGTATTTTGTATGCTGCATACCACCTTGATATAGTTTTGTGGATTTATGCATATTTAAATTAATAAATACATTCCAAGCATCCCTCTGTAGCCATGAAGGCTGATGACTTTCCTTTCCTTTTGCAATGCCCGAAGCCAGCCATCCCAGCTCTACAATTCTACGATCCCTGGCACCACTCCCCCCCTTTTTTTTTACTATTTAGGAAATCCAGCACCGAGAGCAAGACGCCCCTCCCCTCCCGAATACTGCCCTGTAAACGCTAACACGAGGCTGCTTGCGCCAACCTCTCGCCTTCTCTTTCCTCGATATCCACAGCAACCCGGTGTTTGAAGTTCATTTCCTTTGAACAACTGAAATCCTGTTCCATCAACAACATAAGCGGATCAATCGGCTCCTAAAACCCCGGCCGGTGAGAAGAAAGCCTGCCGGGCCCTTTTGCATGTGGAATCAATCAATATTTTAAGCAGAAAAATATTGATAATGCAATCCACAAGCCGTTGCAGACATATTTATGTGCCTTATTATAGTCACCGCAAGGAGCTTGATCTTTCTCTAATACCCTCCCTGAACGTGCGGTTGTTTATCCTTCACTGCGTAATCTGAATTTCTTTCGATGACACTCCCTTCCCTGCCACTAGCACAAAGAGCATTCTGCAAGCGCATCCATTTTTTTTTTTTACATCTTTCTCTAATTCAGGGCTTTCTGCTCTCTCTCTCCCGCCCCCCCCCCCGTTAACGGATCACATTTCGCGGACATTGTTGTGTTTGGTTGCGCCGGTTCCTTGTAAGAAATCAAAGCCGCATTACGTCGCTTTGCCCCCTTTGGCCTGTCATTCTTCAGAGCGAGACGTCCCGTTGAAAGGACACTTTGTACGGAGAGAAAGGGAGATGGGAAACCTTTAACCAAAAGAAGATTAACAAGTGAAATGGGAGGTGGCGGGACGACATTAGGAGAAATTATAGGGTTGAGAATCAAGGAGTGTAATGGAAACCAGAGCAGGGTTCTTTGACAGTAATGGAAATCAGACATAGCGTAGGGCTTGGGCTGCGGGGGGAGGATGAGAAAGCGTTCTACCCCATTTACCCTGGACAAAGTGAAGGGGATCGGGATGCCAACTGCTGGCACATATTAATAATAATAATAATAATAATAATAATAATAATAATAATAACAACAACAACAACAACAATCTTGCAGTCCACACCACATTGAAAGGTTCTAACGTTGCTAGACGTGGGTGCAAGACAGCATCGCTCGCTCCCTGAAATACTGAATCTAAAAGAATGAATGTTGTTTTTAAAAGTCATCCCACATGGGTGGCCAGGGCCGTTTTTACCTGGGGGTGCAAGGGGTGCAGGGCACACGGGCACCGAATTCTAATGGGTGCTGGGCGCCCATTGCTGAAGCCACCTAAGCTCTTAACTATCTACCTGAAGCGTCTGTAACCCAAGGTACCACTGTAATGTTAAAGGGTAGTAATAGACTGCCCCGATGGTGATGATGATTAGCAGCCTGGATAGCTCAGTTGGTTAGAGCATGGTGCTGATAATGCCAAGGTTGCAGGTTTGATCCCCATGTTGTTGTTGTTGGTTATTGTTGTTGTTGTTGTTGTTATTGTTATTATTATTATTATTATTAACATTTATATACCACCTTCATCTTCCAAGGATCTCCAGGTGGTGTACATGGTGTCCCCCCCCCCATTTAATCTTCACAACAACCCTGTGAGGTAGGTTAAGCCAAGAAATGGTGACTGGCCCAAGGTCACCCAGTGAGCTGCATGGCTGAGTGGGGACCAAGGGGATATGGAAGACGAGAGAGTGCTGTGTTAATTTTCTGCATTTGAGGCCTTATGCTGTTCCTTGATAAATATAAATGAAATGAAAGAGGATCAGAGATAAGAAAGCACATTTGATTTGAACATCTTTGTTTATGCCACAATACAGATAAGGAGAAAGAATTCACACTGGAACATTATTTTATATTGCAATGCAGATCAGATCATCAGAAGACCTTAGTATGGGGGGGGGGACTTTTTATTTTTAAAGAGGTTTTCTGGCCTTTTAGGCAGTGGCGTAGCGTGGGTTGTCAGCACCAGGGGCAAGGCAAGTAATTTGCACCCCCTAACCCGTGGATTTGCGCCCCCTAACCCGTGGATTTGCGCCCCCTAACCCTAACCCCCGGATGTTGCGCCCGGTGCGGCCGGCCCCCCCTGCACCCCCCACGCTACGCCACTGCTTTTAGGTCTAAAATTTTGAATCACAGCATGGGAATTAATTGTTCTGGCAATGTTGGATTCAATACCTAGCCTGACCAAATCCACAAAACGTTTCTGAGACATTGTAGACTTTAAATAATTCTTAATTAGCTAACTTTTGCTAAATGATATCTCTCCAGAAACTATTGTTTCTGGAATTGTTAATAGCATTCTTAAACTAACACAAACATTTGGAAACAAGTCACCAAATCTCTATTAACAAGTTGAATAGATTAATTGCTTTAACTATGCAATTACAAAATTTGTTTTAGGTACTGAGGGTCAGAACCAGCAGATACTAGCGCCTTCAGCAGATATCAGTGCAGACTGATTAATAATAATAATAATAATAATAATAATAATAATAATAATAATAATATACCACCCATCTCACTGGGTTGCCCTAGCCACTCTGGGCGGCTCCTAACACAATATTAAAAACACAAAAACATCAGATATTAAAAACTTGAATGGTTGTTTAATTCCTCGACATCTGGTGGGAGGACATTCCACAGGGTGGGTGCCACTACCGAGAAGGCCTCGGTAGAAGTGCTAGTCTTGACTGTCTTGTGCCTAAAGAATGGGCATGGGAAGCAAGAGAAAACTCTCACACATAGTTCTCCATTAGTGCTTTGGAATTTCAATATGTTTTTGGGAAAAACTTGATGGCATGTTCCTTTGGGGAATGTTTTAGGCAGAGGGATGTGACCTTTTCTATCATCTTTCGAGATGGAAGCTCGGCTGTGATACATCAAGGACTACGTTCTGATGACTCCTCTCATCTTCCAAGTTCACTTCTACACGCATCTGTATCCCTGTTTCTTTCTGTTTTCCAAGCAAGCCTGTCATCTCGCCTTGTGCTATCTTTTGCCAGAACTTCAGCACCGCCTCTCTGGATTGCCTGGGAGAATGTGGGCGGCAGAGGAGGGAAAGAAGGGTTTTATGTAGGCTTACAAGAAATGTAAAATGCTAGTCTTCACACAATACAAGCTCCCCTGCTTTGCCTCCCAGGTGCCATCTTTTTGACCCAGGGCAGGAGTATGATGGACCCCCTGCACTCCTTCTGCTGGGCCCTGTCCAGAGTCTAAGCTTAGCTAATTGCTCTTCTGCATTAACCTCCAATCAATGGGATGGTTTGTGGTTCTCGAATGTTACTCCGGCAACAGTCCTTGGAGAATGGGTAGGGGTAGGGGGTGACAATCAGGAATGAGGTTTGCAAAAGGTGTTTTGTGGGAAATCCAAATGTCAGTTCAAGGCCCATAGAAATGAATGGCTGTTGCACAAGAATGAGGGTAGTGGTTAAGAGCGATAGACTTGTAATCTGGGGAACCGGGTTCGTGTCTCTGCTCCTCCACATGCAGCCGCTGGGTGACCTTGGGCTAGTCACACTTCTCTGAAGTCTCTCAGCCTCACTCACCTCACAGAGTGTTTTTTGTGGGGGAGGAAGAGAAAGGAGAATGTTAGCCGCTTTGAGACTCCTTCGGGTAGTGATAAAGTGGGATATCAAATCCAAACTCTTCTTCTTCTTCTCCTTCTTCTTCTTCTACTACTACTACTACTAATCCTATTGCAATGAAGTGTTGGTGCTGAACTTTAAAGCCCTAAACGGCCTCGGTCCAGTGTACCTGAAGGAGCGTCTCCACCCCCATCGTTCGGCCCAGACACTGAGGTCCAGCTCTGAGGGCCTTCTGGCGGTTCCCTCACTGCGAGAAGCGAAGTTAAAGGGAACCAGGCAGAGGGCCTTCTTGGTGGTGGTGCCCGCCCTGTGGAATGCCCTTCCACCAGATGTCAAGGAAATAAACAACTATCTGACTTTTAGAAGACTCCTGAAGGCATCCCTGTTTAGGGAAGTTTTTAATGTTTGAAGTTTTATTCTGTTTAATATAGTGGTACCTCGGGTTAAGTACTTAATTCGTTCTGGAGGTCCGTTCTTAACCTGAAACTGTTCTTAACCTGAAGCACCCAATTTAGCTAATGGGGCCTACTGCCACCGTGCCACAGGAGCACAATTTCTGTTCTCATCCTGAAGCAAAGTTCTTAACCTGAGGTACTATTTCTGGGTTAGCAGAGTCTGTAACCTGAAGCGTCTGTAACCTGAAGCGTATGTAACCCGAGGTACCACTGTATTGTGTTGGGAGCCACCCAGGGTGGCTGGGAAAACCCAGCCAGATGGGCGGGGTATAAATAATAAATTATTATTACATTATTATTATCATTGAGGAGAACTTCCTTGGAGGTCGTATTAAATAGGCAAGTTGGTGGTGGTCTTGGTGCAGCAAAAAGTTTCAGCAATCTGTCACCCCTATTGAAATAAGGAATGGAAGAGCAAGTCATTGATTTGATAGCTTGGGGCTCATCCAATTTGGTGAATTCACTTCCCAGTACCCACACACAGGAGTAGGCTCTATGAGTACTAAAACAGAGAAGTAGCAGGCCCATAAAGATAATTTAATGTGGCTTTTCGGAAATGAACAGGAACTTTATCCAAATGCATTAAAGTTCAAATATGTATTGCAAAGGGTGTAAATCATATTGGAACTGGGACTGCTGAACAATTACATTTTTAGTGGATTAAGTGGGCTGCTTTTAACTCATTAACCAGGAAATTAATCAACCAAGTACTAAATTGCTGCAGATAGTCAATGCATCTCTCTCTTTCTCTTTCACTCCCTCTTTCATATATATAATAAAATCCACCGGCATGTCCTTTCCTGCTTGTGACTAATCTCCACCTCCAATCCATTTGCTTTATAATGTTAAACTTTGTTCTACTGGCAAATGAAGCCCAGGGCTCCAATCCTGGGCACAGTTAGGAGGCAGAAAGCTGCACTGAACTGAGTGGGCCTTATGTCCGAGAGAACATAATTGCAGTGTGATCCTAGGTGGGATTAGTTCCCCCTGTGTTCAAAAGGGCTTACTCTATATGACTGTCTAGTGGGAGAGAGGAGGGAGGAGGCTGACGGGAAGCTGAGGCAAGGATGATGGCTGGAGACTCAGAAGGGAAACCAGGGCAGGCTCCTCTCTACCTAACTGAGCTGTCAACTTTTTGCTCTCGACAGGGTGAGCTCCCGTTGCTCGGTCCCTGCTCCTGCCAACCTAGCAGTTTGAAAGCACGTCAAAGTACAAGTAGATAAATAGGTATCACTCCAGCGGGAAGGTAAATGGTGTTTCCATGCATCGCTCTGGTTCGCCAGAAGCGGCTTGGTCATGCTGGCCACATGACCCGGAAGCTGTATGCCGGCTCCCTCGGCCAATAAAGCGAGATGAGCACCGCAACCCCAGAGTCGGTCACGACTGGACCTAATGGTCAGGGGTCCCTTTACACTTTACTATGCCTGCTACACCTCCATAGCTGTAAATATATATATTTATATTTATATATATATATACGAAAGCAAATATATATATATATATATATAATCCTCATTTCATACCCTCCAACATGTTGAGTCCCAAAACTGGGATGTGCGAGTCGCGACTTCCTGTCCGTCCTTGTCATGTGACCTACGAAAGCTCATGGAGCCGAAAGGACACACTTTGGGGGAGCTGTGCTCTCACGGCACCCAAAAATGCATGTTTTGGGGCACTGTGTGAGATCGCAGTCCCCGCAAAATACTTCCCTCCCCCCCAGGGTGACATTGCACAATATCTCGGTGCCCAAAATCGGCTGGGAGGAAACCGGCAGCATCTCCAATGCACCATGAGGCCAACGTAGAGGTGGCGTTGGGGGGAGACTGCCAAGGTGGTAGAAGTTGCAGGCTCCAAGGAGCGTGCTGCAGTTACTGCTGTCACAGCGATGCTTTATTGGAGACTGGCGATGTTTGATTTGGAGACTGGTTCTGCTGCCCCTTTGGATCCTGCAGCCTGAGGCGGTTGCCTTGCTTTGCCTCATGTATGGGCCGGCCCTGCTTAGTGGTGCCATTAATGCAAGAATTGAGGGAGAAGGAGTCCGGGGTGAGCAAGAGGGATCCCCACCCCAGGCAATAGCATTGGCTTTCAACATTTTGAAGCAAGTGAAATAATACATAGTACCACATAATACACTGTTACCTCGAGTTAAGAACTTAATTCATTCTGGAGGTCTGTTCTTAACCTGAGGTACCACTTTAGCTAATGGGGCCTCCCGCTGCCGCCGCACCGCCACCGTGTGAGTTTTGTTCTCATCCTGAAGCAAATGTTCTTAACCCGAGGTACTATTTCTGGGTTAGTGGAGTCTGTAACCTGAAGCGTCTGTAACCCGAGGTACCACCGTAAACGTACTAGTATCATGTAATACTGTGGTACCTTGGTTCTCATCAGTTCCAGAAGTCCTTTCCAAAACCAAGGTCCACTTTCCCATCAAAAGTAATACAAAACGGATTAATCCGTTCCACACTTTAAAAAAGAACCCCTAAAACAGCAATTTAACATGAATTTTACTAACTAACAAGACCATTGATCCATAAAATGAAAGCAATAATCAATGTACTGTACTATAAAATAAATAAGACAGTACTGTAGATGATAAAAATTAAAATTAATTATTTTTCTTACCTGCACTGATGATAGTCGTTGTTTGGATGGGGGGCTTTTATCCATTTCCGCAGTCACACAATCAGTCAGTAGCTGAACAGGGTTCCGCACAGACACAAAAACAAATTAACCAGAAAAGCCTCAAAAACAAAAACACAAAATAAATAGCAAAAACGAAAGCACCAAACTTAATCCGTTCCAGAAGTCCGGTTGACTTCCGAAATGTTTGAAAACCAAGGCGCAGCTTCTGACTGGTGCAGGCGCCCCGGAAACAATAGCTGACAGTTGCATCAGACGTTTGGCTTCTGAAAAATGTTCAAAAACTGGAACACTTACTTCCAGGTTTTTGGTGTTTGAGTACCAAGGCGTTTGAGAACCAAGGTACCACTGTATAAGTAAATCACTGCACCTCCCCCTTCTCCAGAGTCTAACATGACCTAACTGCATCACCGGCTGGGCCTCTCAATGTGGGACCAGAATCCAAGCACAAATTCTCCCCTTGCCTAGTATAAGGTAAAAGTCACTGCCTATTAGCACAGTTTGCTTTTGCAAGTTCTAAAACTTCCTCCCCAGGGAACTTTGAGCTGGCCTGCTCTCCTTCTTCTTCTTCTTCTTCTTCTTCTTCTTCTTCTTCTTCTTCTTCTTCTTCTTCTTCTTCTTTACAAAAAAACAACAACCTTTAGCTAGAAGATTAGCCAAGCAAACCCCTCCTCTTGAAGAAGACCTTTGGTTTGCTAGAATGAAGTTAGGTCATTTGTATTCTTTAAAAGGTTTTATGGACTGGCTGGTCTTAATTGCTAGCTGTGTCTTGTTTAAATGGATTTTATTGTTTTACTAGTTTTAAATGGTTTCTTTAACTGCTTCCCTTTTTATAGGATGTAAACTATGGCAAGAGCTTTGGCAGAGGAGAAGTGTCAGCCAGCGCCCGAATGGGAACAGTAAAGCAGAAGTTGGAATGAGGCAGAAATTTGATTTCTGTTTGCCTTTTAATGAGAACGTAGCTAGTTTGCACTTTTCAAACCAATATGCAAACTGAAACACAATTATCCACTGAAATTCGCACTTCTTGTGGGATAACCAGCCTCATATAACCAACACGCTTATGTCTAATTAATACATGAAGGGGTTAAAACCATAGAGTAACTGTCCTGCCAGGCTTCTCTGTGTCACTTCCCCTTACCTTGGGAGGAAAAAGGCAATCAAGCCTTTGTTTCCTCCCCAGTCTGCCTGAGAGATTCAGCATGTGAAAAGGTCTGAGCTGGCATTTCTTGAGGCGCTAATTAACCTCCCCCATTCCTCTCAGATCTTCCTCTGGGTCATCTAACTCCAGCTCCCTGATCTATTCACCCTCCTGCTTGGGATCTGCCTGCCCATCCCTTCTATGACATCCTCATGGGGCTCATGACACCCTCAAACCTGGAGCCAGCCCTGGAAATGACTTCTAGCCACAAGTTCTCTTCTCCCCATCTACTAGAGTAGAGCACTCATCCACTGTTTTTTCCTGCTCTTGTTGTGGTCTAGGATTGAGCTGGAACCTGTTTGAAAGAAAATCAAGTGGATAGGCCTTTAAGCCATGAATTGCAGAAATGTTGTCAGAAAGTTGACCCCTTCCTGTAAAGCTCATCCTTACTTAACTTGAGGCTGCGGTGGGGCAATTTGTATTGTTTTCCCCCTCTTCGACAACGGAGGACATATTTTTAATCTGATCCTTATCCCAAGGAGGAATGGTTTTTTGTGCATTCCTGTCAAAGTGTGATTCTGCGCTTCTTAATAGACGTTTGGTTGGCAAGGGATCACAACCTGGAACCGTGCTTCTGAAAACTCAGCCAGCCCTACTCTTCCGTTTGGGCTTGCCATTGCATCGACTAGAAATAAATGAGTGGTTTTCAAAGGTTCAGTGGGCTGGGAAGCAGTTCCAGATGTCAGGCTGCCAACATGGCAGAAGTTCACAAATATTTGTGCATATGCTTGGCTTTCCAATTTCATGCTCATGAATGTCGACAACAGATTTGTGGTTTCTGCTTCCATTTGAATTGGTTCATCTAAAACATCTCTTCTTCCACCACTCGCCCCGTGGGGGTGGACCTGGGAGACCTGGGGTCAAGCTGTATCTCTGACACAGATTAATTGCATGGTCCTGGCCAAATCGTTTGTCTCTATTGCCTCAACATGACATCTGTAGAATGGGGATAAAAGCAACCACATCACAGGTGTCAACCTGTCACCTTCTACACCGACTTCATTCCCATTTCAAAACCCTGCCCAGTAGCTAGACAGTGAGAAAGATGTGGGAGATCTAGACTGATGCCCCACATCTGCTATGAACACTCTCACTCTGAACCATCAAACAGAATTCACATGCTCAACCGAGTGTGCACAGCCTTCTTGTTGGCCCTGCTATTCTCTTTCATGTTGCCTCAGCTCCACGTCTGTGAAATGGGAATAACAGTGCGGCAAACCAAGATCTATCAGCCTTATACCAATGGGTGGAATACAGGCATGGAGAGAACATGAAAGCTCCTGCTAGATGTGAGCTTTGTGGGGACTGGGTGAGCTCAAGCTGTGGTTTTGAAGAGCAGAGAGATCATCCAGTGAAAAAGATCAGGAATGGAAGAAAAGTTGCCTAAATAATAATAATTATTATTTAAAATTTATACCCCGCCCATCTAGCTGGGTTTCCCCAGCCACTCTGGGCGGATCCCAACAAAATATTAAAAACACGATTAAACATCAAACATTTAAAACTTCCCTAAACAGGGCTGCCTTCAGATGTCTTCTAAACGTCAGATAGTTGTTTATTTTCTTGACATCTGATGGGAGGACGTTCCATGGGGCGGGCGCCACCACCGAGAAGGCCCTCTGCCTGGTTCCCTGTAACCTCACTTCTCGCAGTGAGGGAACGGCCAGAAGGCCCTTGGAGCTGGACCTCCGTGTCCGGGCTGAACGATGGCGGTGGAGACGCTCCTTCAGGTATACAGGGCTGAGGACGTTTAGGGCTTTAAAGGTCAGCACCAACACTTTGAATTGTGCTCGAAAATGTACTGGAAGCCAATGTAGGTCTAAAGAATGGTTCATTCTCCCTAACTGCTTTTCCTCTGCAGTGTGCAGCTGCCGTGGAGAGTTTGTGTGGTGACCCTAAATTCTAACTGTTTTGCCCGTGTGGTCACCATCAGCCTGATGAAGACTGACATCCTGTCTCAGGACGTCGCCATCAGCAATGGTGACCACATGCTTGAGGTGATAAGCGATTATGTCTACCTGGTCTTTACCATAACCGGCAACCTCTCCATTGATGCTGAGCTGGAGAAGCATATTGGTAAGGCTGCTACAGCAATGGCTCACCTCTCCAAAAGGGTATGGGAGAAGGTGATGCTAACAACCGATCCCAAGATGAAGGTCTACAAGGCTTGCATGTTGAGCACACTGCTTGACGGGAGTGAGTCGTGGGCAACTTACACCCGCTAGGAACGATGCCTTAATGCTTTCCATATGCACTGTGCTAGGAAGGTTTCGGGCATCACGTGGCAGGACAAAGTCAACAACAAAGGTGTGCTCTTCCAAGTCCACATTCTCAGCATGTTTGCACTTCTGTCTCAGCAGTGTCTACACTTGCTTGGTCATGTCCACGGAATGGAAGCTGGCAAGATCCTCAAGAAAAGGATGTGTTTTATGGGGAACTGGCTTCAGGCACCAGGCATGTTGGCAGACCAACTCTGCCTTATAAAGATGTCTGCAGACATGACATGAAGGCTAGCAACATTAAACCTGCCATATCGGAATCCCTTGCAGACCACCACAGTGCCTGGAGACAGACAGGTTATGTATCCACAGCAATGAGCAGAGGAGAAGTGATCGCTGAGAAGAGAGCAGAGAGGAGAAAGACCACGGCGCATCTGTAATAGCAAAACCAGACATCTTCATCTGCCCCAGCTGCAACAAAACATGTCTCTCCCGTATCGGTCTCTACTTTGGCTCCCAGTACGTTTTCAGGCACAATTCAAAGTGTTGGTGCTGACCTTTAAAACCCTAGACGGCCTCGGCCCAGTATATCTGAAGGAGCATCTCCACCCCCATCGTTCACTGAGGTCCAGCGCCGAGGGCCTTCTGGCGGTTCCCTCACTGTAAGAAGTGAGGTTACAGGGAACCAGGCAGAGGGCCTTCTCGGTAGTGGCGCCCTCCCTGTGGAACGCCCTCCCATCAGATGTTAAGGAAATAAACAAGTATCTTACTTTCAGAAGACATCTGAAGACAGCCCTGATTAGGGGATTTTTTTATGTTTGATGCTTTATCACTTGATGATGATGATGATGTTGGGAGCCACCCAGAGTGGCTGGGGAAACCCAACCAGATGGACGGGGTATAAATAATAAATGTTGTTGTTGTTGTTGTTACAGTGGTACCTCTGGTTACGAACTTAATCCGTTCTGGAGGTCCGTTCTTAAGCTGAAACCATTCTTAGCTTGAGGCGCACTTTTGCTAATGGGGCCTCCCACTGCACACACGCCTCTGGTGCACGATTTCCGTTCGCATCCTGGGGCAAAGTTCGCAACCAGGAGCAGCTAATTCTGGGTTAGCAGAGTTCGTAACCCGAAGTATTCGTAACCAGAGGTACCACTGTATTACAGCCACAGCAGCTGCTGTAGCTCTTCAAAGGCTTGACTTTACCCCCAATGGCACAATCTTCCATTGTCTCTCGAGACAGACAGATGCCAAGTCTCTTGGTTCCCTAGATTCTAACAGGTCTTGCTATACATGCAACTTTAAAGTAACCCAAAGGAGCTCAATTGCCAGAGGAAGGTTTGTTTTGCGGAGCTGAGAGTCAAGCAGAAAACAGGAAGTGGGGTGAGATTTAAAGGAACGGGACACCGCAACCTAGGCCCCACACAAACTGAGACTGTGACCTAAAACAAGTGGGGCTCAAACATTCCCATCCCAAAAGACCACTTGAAAATTTCCGGGAGTCTCTTTAATAAACTTCTCCTTGTCCTACAAATCAAAACACACACATAACTCATGTTTTAATAACATTTCCCCATCATCATCAAAACCCGTGCCATGTTATGTAAATCATAGCTTAGGTCCTGGTCAGCCTGCTAGATGATTTGGTCCTGTTCACAATGTCCTCAAACTCCAGGATGAATAAAGTCAAGTGCAAATATTCTCAAATGCTCTGCTATCTCTCCACCGAGTTTGTGGGCTGTGAATTATGGAAATCTGTCCTTAATTTCACAAGTAGATACCTATCTCTTTTATATCGCAACCGAGCGCTGAACCTCCTGCTCTGTGTTCCTCCCCTCTCTTCCCCATCTTCTCATATCCCATATTTTTGTTCTGCACTGCACCAGAAGACTATGAGTAATTCTGGTTTTCAGCCGAGGCCTTATTTATGCATTGTTATTTATAACTTTCCACTAATGGGTGGCCAGCTTTGACAGGGAAGTAATTACCTCTTGCTTTTTAGTAAAATCAATGGAAAGTTTAGTTAGGTGCAAATGAGTGCAGAGTATTTAACTTGATCTACTGCTGGAAGGTGAGGCATGGTACTTGCTCACAATGCCATGCCTTTGGGATGAAGAGATAACGAAATTCCAAGGAACTCCTGGGGCAGGGATGTGTTTGCGTGTGTGTGTGAGAGAGAGAGAGAGAGAGACCAAGAGAGCCAACCTGCAGTTAACTCATTTCAGAAAGGGGTGCGTCTCCCTGCTAATCCTCAGATGCGTATCTGAGTGTGTTCAGTTTAGATATGCTATCTAAGCTGCTTATCTTCAACTGGTGGCTTGGAAACCGATACTGGGATAAGACCTAAGCTAATGTGGGTCACGCCAGGCGTGCCACCACTTCTTTCTCCCACGTGTGCAGGTGTTATAAGAATCCCAACGTGTCATACATAAAATGAATTTTCATAAGTGCAGAAGGTAAACACACATAGACCCACTAAATTACTGAGCCTCTTGGGCTTGCCGATCAGAAGGTCGCCAGTTAAAATCCCTGGTGAGCTCCCATTGCACTGTCCCAGCTCCTGCCAACCTAGTAGTTCAAAAGCATGCCAGTGCAAGTAGATAAATAGGTACCGCTCCAGCGGGAAGGTAAACGGCGTTTCCGTGGGCTTTGGTTTCTGTCACGGTGTCCCCTTGTGCCAGAAGCGGTTTAGTCATGCTGGCTGCATGACCCGGAAAGGTGTCTCTGGGCAAACGCTGGCTCCCTTGGCCGGAAAGCGAGATGAGCGCCGCAACCGCATAGTCACCTTTGAATGGACTTAATCGTCCAAGGGTTTTTTACCTTTTACCTATTTTCCAGGGACAGTCCCGTATTGACAGAAGCGGTCCCGGTTTCTGATTGGATCCTGGAATGTCCCACTTTTCCTTAGGACATCCCTATTTTCATCAGAGAAATGTTGACGGGTATGGAATTATCTGACCCCTGAGCCATCCGAAAGCAGCCCTCTATAGTGGAGTTTTTGTGTGTTTTTTTAAAAAAAAATTCATGTTTTATTATGTTTTTATGTATGCTAGAAACTGCCCAGAGTGGCTGGGGCAACCCAGTCAGGTGGGTGGGGTATAAATAATAAATAATTGTTATGATGGACTAGAATGTCCCTATTTTTATCAGAGAAATGTTGGTGGGTATGCACACATGCATAAGTACATAAACCACATGACTGAAATAGTACAGGAGAGCAATCCTGAAGCCACCTTGAAGGAGGCCTGCATTTCAGCTTGTGTATTGGTTCAGGAAGTGAAAATCGGGTTCGTTCTCCTGAAAATGAACGCTGAACAAACTTCTCCCTCACCCTTAGGGAAAACTAAGGTTTCACCCAAGACAGAGTTTGTCAGTTTAGCCCCAGAAGCTGTGTCCAATGCTGTAAGAAGGAAGCAGAACAGCTGATTTGCATTCAGAAGAACCCAAGTCTAACCCCTGCCAGCTCTTGCTGAAATGATCACCCGGCAGATTATGGAGGGAAACTATTTGTCTGAGGCCTACGAAAATATGTATATGAGGAGAAATGTGTGTGTGTGTGTGAAAATGAATATGAATTTTCATGCCAATGTCAACAGCAAGCTGTCACCGATGACATGATGTGGAAAAGGGCAAATGAAGTTAAGAATGGAAAAATGGAAAACTGAAACTGACAAATTGGTCTCTCCTCAGTTTACTTCTAAATAAAGTCTATGCTTGCCGGAGAAAACGGTACAGTTATAAGTGTTTTGTTTTCGCTCCCCTCCAAGGTCCACACACCACCAGTGTGGTGTAGTGGTTAAGAGCGGTAGTCACGTAATCTGGGTAGCCGGGTTCGCGTCTCCGCTCCTCCACATGCAGCTGCTGGGTGACCTTGGGCCAGTCACAGTCTCTCAGCCCCACTCACCTCACAGAGTGTTTGTTGTGGGGGAGGAAGGGAAAGGAGAATGTTAGCCGCTTTGAGACTCCTTAAAGGGAGTGAAAGGCGGGATATCAAATCCAAACTCTTCTTCTTCTTCTTCTTCTTCTCTTCCCTTCCACCTCTCCCCTAACAGGTGAGACACCAACTCAGCTGCCGCCCTTATGGGAGCATCTTGAACCCACACATTGGCCTGTATCCTTGAGGGTCTGATGCTTTCCAGGTCAGCTGCTTGCTGGAACCTGGTCCAAAATGGATCAAACTGAATTATTCACTCTTGGCAAAGAAATAATTGGATATCGCATACATATGAACCCCGCTAATAATTCTTCTGGGATATCTTAAAAGAACTTGTGACATCAGGAGATCGAAATTCAGCTGGGGCTTTGTTAACCGCTGCCAAACCACTGATCTCAGCCAAATGGCCTCCTCCGATAGTTCCAAGAGAATTAGAACGGTGTAGTAAAATTTGGTGTCTTGCCACGACGAATGGAAATGGTAGGCTTAAGGAAAGGTAGAGAAAGAAAATTTACAATTTGAGAGCCCAAGGTTCCCCATTATTAGGTGCAAGAACATCAGCTAGAATTATACTTACGGCTTTTCCGCTGCTGTGATAATGAATCATGTATATTATCGGAAACAAACTCTAATATAAACTTTTGGGAAATGTATACAGTCGTACCTTGGTTCTCAAACTTAAACCGCCCTGGAAGTCCAGTAGACTTCCAAAAACGTTCAAAAACCAAGATGCGACTTCCGATTGGCTGCAGGAGCTTCCTGCACTCAATCGGAAGCTGCGTCGGATGTTCGGGTTCCAAAGAACGTTTGCAAACCGGAACACTCATTTCCAGGTTTGCAGCGTTCAGGAGCCAAAACGTTCGAGTCACAAGGCGTTTGAGAACACAAGGTACGACTGTATTTCTACTGCGTGACATTAAAAAGTTACAATTTTAATGTATGATGATTTAGAAGTAAAAGATAAATTTGGAGTAGACGAAGAACACAATATGTCACTTGTGATGATTTCCGGGATAGCTTGGTTGGTAGAGCACGAGACTCTTAATCTCAAGGTCATGGGTTCGAGCCCCATGATGGGCAAAAAAAAAATCTGCATTTCAGGGGGTTGGATTAGATGACCTTTGTGGTACCTACATACTCTATTATTAAATTATCTTTGTCGGTTTGCATGTTAACCCAAAATCAGGAATTCTTCCCTGTCACCCACAGGAAACAAGCAGCTTATTTGAGATGATGGATGCTTTTCCTTCAGGAAGAGCCTGGAAGGTTCAGGCGACAGCCCATCTGTCTGTTCTAACACATATCTGAACTGTCCATGTTAGGAGAGCATCTGCCTCCTGGAAGTAAGATATCAAATAGTCTCACAGCATGACAGAAGGACTTAAATCTCCTGAAGAAGAGAGATATGCAGGGGATGAAGTCTGCTGGAAAAGCAATATTTCTGTCCCAGAAACCCTCCCCGTCCATGCAGATGTATGCAAGATGGGAAACAGTTGGGGTTACTCAACGGTGAAGGGCAAGACATGTGCTCAAGTGCTCGTTGTCGTTTATAGCAGGGGTCGCCAACCTTTCGGGGCTCGTAGACACATTTGACGTTTTCAAGAAGTGCTGGGGGCGCCAGTCAAGAAACGGATGACATTGGGGGGGGGGCTTGGTGTGACTCAGAATGCCTCTCTGGCCGAGAACAATATGACTTCTATCTTCTCTTTAGTGCGTAGGACAAATACATTTTAAATGAGGGTGATTGAACTATGCTTAGTTTAAGGCAGCGGTTCTCAACCTGTGGGTCCCCAGATGTTGTTGGACTACAACTCCCATCAGCCCTAGCTAGCAAGGCCAGAGCTCAGGGATGATGGGAGTTGTAGTCCAACAACATCTGGGGACCCACCGGTTGAGAACCGCTGGTTTAAGGGATAATGTAACATTTCCAGGGCTGAGCATCCACCCTAGGTGTTTACTCTTGGCTCAACGACTTTTTATGGGGCATCCTGAGGATGTTGTCACCAGATTGTAGTCTTCCTGCCTTTCTTCTGTGGTGCTTCTGTCTCTTTGGCTCTTCCGGAAGGGGCTTAATATAGCCAATTGGTCCTTCGGGTGTCACAAACGGGTGACGAGAAAGACGTCGTTTGTTTTAAAAAAATCTGAACACCTGGTAAGCAGAGGATTCCATCCTGCGTGGTGCTGCTTCAGGGGGAGAGGCATTGGGTGGGAATGAGAGGCTGAGTGGGAAGGAGAGATTGGGCAGGAAAACCCACACCCCACGTCCAAAGGGTTTCACCTTCCCCCAGGAAGAGGTAGCTGGCTAGGTAGATCCTTCCTGCTCGCCCAGCCCTTTTTGCAGGTTCTCCTTCTTCCTGTCGGACACCTGTCTCTCCTTTCTGCCTGCTGCCTGCTTTATCTCTCTGTATGCTGAGAGGAGATGTAGCACCTCCATCCCAACTGATTTATCGCTGTTTGGGGCCCCTCCTGGAAAGACCTACACAGAGAGGGGAGCACTGCTGCTTCCGCCTCACACACAGTTACAACACTGTGTGTGTGTGTGGTGTGCTATCTGGGCAATTATTTTGTGGGAAAGTAGCATACAAATAAAGGGATGCTGATGATATGCAAAATGGGTGGCTTTTGCGGTGGTCAAGCCTATCACATTTAGGAATTTGAAGGTGTTGTTTTTTGTTATAAATTTTTGTTGTTGTTGTCGTTTAGTCGTGTCCGACTCTTCATGACCCCATGGACCAGAGCACACCAGGCACTCTTGTCTTCCACTGCCTCCTGCAGTTTGGTCAAACTCATGCTGGTAGCTTCGAGAACACTGTCCAACCATCTCGTCCTCTGTTGCCCCCTTCTCCTTGTGCCCTCCATCTTTCCCAACATTAGGGCCTTTTCCAGGGAGTCTTCTCTTCTCATGGGGTGGCCAAAGTATTGGAGCCTCAGCTTCAGGATCTGTCCTTCCAGTGAACACTCAGGGCTGATTTCCTTAAGAATGTATAGGTTTGATCTTCTTGCAGTCCATGGGACTCTCAAGAGTCTTCTCCAGCATGTTTTAAATTAGATTGTACTAAAATGCTTTTTGGCCTATACAGTGGTACCTTGGGTTACAAACGCTTCGGGTTACAAACACTTCAGGTTACGAACTCCGTTAACCTGGAAGTAGTTGCTCTGGGTTGCGAACTTTGCCCCAGGATGTGAATGGAAATCGTGCTCTGGCGGTGCGGCGGCAGCGGGAGGCCCCATTAGCTAAAGTGGTACCTCAGTTTAAGAACGGTTTTGGGTTAAGAACGGACCTCTGGAATGAATTAAGTTTGTAACCTGAGGAACCACTGTATAGGCCAAATGCTATGTAGGCCAAAAAGGCATTTTAGTACAATCTAATATGCGGGTTTGAGCGCCATGTTGGGCAAAAGATTCCTGCATTGCAGGGGTTGGACTAGGTGACCGCAGGGTCCCTTCCAACTCTACAATTCTACGAATGAATGAATCTTTATTTGCGTCAGCCATAGCAATAAAACAACAATACGATATACAAAGAACAGAAATAAACAGTCAATTACCGGTATATAAAATACATTTTAGGGTTTTGAATCAATAGTCAAATAGTGGATCTTATTCTGATTTATATAATTTAAAAATTCTGATTTTATTTATTTAAAAAATAAAAACAAACACACACCCTCAAATTCCTATATTCTTAAAATATTTGTGCCAAGGCACTTGATTTTTTCAAAAAAGCCACAATATTAATTTTTACATTGATATTCTGCTGAAATCGTGTGCTAAGATGTCACACACCTAAACCAAGTATACCATTCCTCGCAAATGCTACACTCCCAGAAGTGTGGCAGCTCAGTTTCAAATCCGCATGTAGCACCCTCAGTGAGCAACTTTCAGGAGGAATTTCATTGCTGGTTCTGTTTCCTGAGCCCCTCAGGCAACGGATTCCTGTGGATTTGTCTGCCTATTAGTTTGTGGTCAAACTCAGGTTCCTTACCTGGCACAAAACCACAGCTTTTGAAACGAGCTCCAGATGGATCCAGCAGCTCTCGCATTGGTTCAGTCTGTCTCTGGAACATGGCAGAGCCCATCAGGAATGTGAGCAAACACTGGTACAATTTTAAGCTTTTGCTCACTGCGTGTTGTATCCGGTATATGTCGCGTTCAGAGTAGAACCATTGAAATTAACAAGCGTAACTAACTTAGTTCCATTAATTTCAGTTATATATCATTGGCCGGAGAATTCACAGTGCAATCCAACTTCAAGGTCCACCAGGATGCAAGAATTCGGATTCGGTGGCTCTTGAGTCTGCCTAGGCATAAGTTCCTCACCTGTGCTCAGCCCGGGTTCACTCACAGAACTTAAGATGGTGTTTAAAATGACATTTGTAAAAAAACCAACTAGAAGCATTTTTTGTTAGGGATTGTAGGACAAGACCTGCCAAGGAAAACAAAGAATTTATTTATGTATGCTACAACAGCGGCAAGAGTCTTGATAGCACAAGGATGGAAGAATGAGGAAATCCCAACGAAAGAACAGTGGCAAGAAAAATTGATGAGCTATGCGGAGTTGGCTAAATTGACATACAAACTGCATGATAAGGACAACTGTGACTTTAAGGAAGAATGGGAACTTTTTACAAATTATCTAAAAAAACAACAAAATGAATTGGACTCCTTGGCAGGTTTTGAATAAACATTCACAAATTTATTGGTTGATTATATGAAAGATAGGGATGCGGGTGGCGCTGTGGGTTAAACCAAGTGTAAGTAGATAAATAGGTACCACTCCGGCGGGAAGGTAAACAGCGTTTTCGTGTACTGCTTTGTTTCGCCAGAAGTGGCTTAGTCATGCTGGCCACATGACTCAGAAGCTGTACGCCTGCTCCATCGGCCAGTAAAGGGAGATGAGCGCTGCAACCCCAGAGTCGGTCACGACTGGACCTAATGGTCAGGGGTCCCTTTATATGATAGATAAGGAAAGGATATGTTTAATTTTATAACATGCAGAGAATAATACGTGCAGAGAAATCAGAGAGAGGAACTGAGGGAAGTCCTTGGGGGGGGGTGGAGAGATTGAAGGGGTGGGGGGAAGGGGGGAATAATGATTATATGGTTTGATAATTTGTTATGTTGAAATTGCTTAATAAAAATATTTTTAAAAAGTACTTAAGATGGTGTAACGTATGCCAGAGTCAGCGGCGGAGCAAGCCAATTGGGAGCCTGAGGTGGTGCACGTGCCCTGCGCCCAGAGGCGGGGGTCAGCCGCCTGCGGGGTGGGGTCACCCAGGGCAGGACGCTCAGCTGGGCCTCCAAGGAGTCTGCCTGCCTCCTACCACTCCTGCCCTACAGCGTTTGGGGCAGCGTGGAGCCTGCGGGTGCCCAAGCCACTGCATCACTCCCAGGAGAGATGCGTAGCTTGGGTGTGCCGCAGGCCCCATGGTGAGTGCCGCCCGCCATTTTGTCACCCCCAGCAGTGGTGACACCTGAGGCGCCCCGCCCCCAATGCACACCCCTTCCTTTGCCCCTGGCCAGAGTAAGCTTCCAAAGAAGGGGATCCTAGGGCTCCTTCTCAGTAGTGGCACCCGCCCTGTGGAATGCCCGCCCACCAGATGTCAAAGAGAACAACAACTACCAGACTTTTAGAAGACATCTGAAGGCAGCCCTGTTTAGGGAAGCTTTTAATATTTATTGGATTACTGTATTTTAATATTTTGTTGAAAGCCGCCAAGAATGGCTGGGGAAGCCCAGCCAGATGGGCGGGGTATAAATAATAAATTATTATTATTATTATTATTATTATTATTATTATTATTATTACTACTACTACTACTACTAGGGGTGTGGCATGGTGTGGCCGAGATGGGGCCAGGAGAGACGGACACCTGTCACAAACCCCTTGCAGCTCAGTCACATGACCTAGCAACCCAGTGGAACTCAGACAGCAAAAAAGATTGTGCAGGTCAGATTCCTCCCAAGCAAGAGTTTCGAATGGGGTGATTTATGCCAGCTTTAATTTATAGTGACATAACTCATGCTGGCTTCCTATAGTTAGGATTGTTCTGTGATTTGCAAAATTCAGAGGAGTGCAAAGTTCAAAGGATTGGCTGTGTTCCGGTTTTGGAAATTGCAAATTAAGTAGGTTTAAATGCAAAGTGAATTGGAGTGCCCCCCACCATCCTTTGCTATGGAACTAAACATGCTTATCCGAGAGGGTTGTGTAAAGTTCCTACAGGGAGCAGCAGTTTTCATTTACCTTTTGCTGGCTCCCAGCCCACCCTGCAGATGCATCCCATCTGATTGGGTGTCTTGTGTTCCTGCTTTTGTGTTGCCAGTGGTTTGGTGCGTGTACACAAGCCACACTCACACACACACACACAGTGGGCAGGTGGTCATGCAACAGCATTGGCAAAGCACCGCTTGTAGCCCTTCGGGACGTCTGCCTCCTTCAAAGCCACAGAGGGAGCATCACTGTGCGCAGCAGAAAAGTGAGGAGGACCCCAGGAGCCAAGCTGGAAAAGAGGCTCCTGCTTTTGATCGGGTCAGAAAGAGAAATTCCACGGCAAAGCAGGAATCAGTCACAGCATTCCTGAGGCAGCGGGTGATCGTCCTCCGAGTCTGGAGCTTTTAACCAACTTGGTGCTACTGGAGGAGGGGCTGGGGAAAGCAGAGCCCAGCCCTGGACTCGGAATCTCATTGGAAACGAAGGCTTCTCCAGGCTGGTTTTCCATACCCAACAATAAGTACATTCTATTTTATTTGGCTACTCCTTTGAACTTTTCCCCTTGACTGTCCTTCAGCTCCGAGAGCAGCCCAGCTGGCTTTCAGCTATAACACACTACAGCAATTAAGCCCAAAAGCAATAAAAAGACAATATCTCCCCAATTTACAAAGCAAAACAATATATAAAAGAAACCACAATCTTTCCCAGGGCAGGCTCGCTCCTCAAAACTATGCAACCAAGTTGAAAGACGCTAGTGAGAGTTGAAAGCCGGGCAGAACAGATGTTTCTCCCCGAGAGGCCCGAACTTTGACGGTAAATGCAGATGCTGGGGGGCGCATCATTCCCGTTGGGACCTTTTTTAAAGTGGAAAAGCTGCTTCCAGAGGAGGCCCAATCCAGACAAGAGAAGCAGCAGGAAGGGGGCTTAACCCTTTCGCCGCCTGCCACCTCCCAGCTTCCGATGGCTCCTAAGCACCATCACTCCACAGGGTATGAGATGGAGGAAAGCACGTATGCATAATCGCATGTGTGTGTGTGTGTGTGAGGGGGGGAGCTGCTAAGGGGTGATTTAGAGCCGGGAGGGAAGGGGAGGGAAAGTTCGGCATTCCTGTTAAGGGGAACTTTGAGGCAGAAAAAAAGAGTTTGGATTTGATATCCCGCTTTATCACTACCCGAAGGAGTCTTGAAGCGGCTAACAATCTCCTTTCCCTTCCTCCCCCACAACAAACACTCTGTGAGGTGAGTGGGGCTGAGAGACTTCAGAGAAGGGTAACTGGCCCAAGGTCACCCAGCAGCTGCATGTGGAGGAGCAGAGACTCGAACTCGGTTCACCAGATTACAAGTCCACCGCTCTTAACCACTACACCACACTGGCTCTCACACTGGCAGGAGAAAGGCACAGTCGTACTTGGATCCTGAACGCCTTGCGAGTCGAATGTTTTGGCTCCCGAATGCCGCAAACCCAGAAGTGAGTGTTCCGGTCCTTTGGAACCCGAACATCCGACGTGACTTCCGCAGTTTCCAATTGGCTGCAGGACCTTCCTGCAGCCAATCAGAAGCTGTGCCTTGGTTTCCGAACGTTTCAGAAGTCGAACGGCAGCCCTACGTATAATGCAGTGCAGTAAACTTGCCTTGGCAACTCCACTTGCTGAGTGACAACTGCTGGAAGCAATGACTCTCGTTGTGTTCACGTGTAGTTTGGAGAATGAATGACCTCATGCTTTGAGGTATGCAGACAAGACTGCATTTTAGCTAGAATGGCAAATATATCTCGCCACCGTGGGCAAGATGGTGAACAGATGAGCTGTGCGCCTGTTCGATCTGCTGTCCAGGTGCTGATTGTTGATGGGCATCCAAGATCCCGTCACTTCCTTCTCATGGTTCTTCATCTTCAAACCGGCCTTGGACTGGACAGCCCTCCCAAGAGAGGATTCGTGTTTATGTAAAGATTATGTGGCCACCCTAATTCAGGTGTACATTAAAAATGTGACCCATGTGATGTGTGCATGGATATTGCCTACTGAAAATGAAATAGAGGACCGCCCTCTATAAAGTATAACACCTGCCCACTTTAGGAAAAAAAAGAGCAGACACAGGAAACTCCTGACTCCACATCAGAAGACATTCAAGTTCACTGCCACCTAGTGGCTTAACTATATAATAGCACTGTCCACCCAACATCACACTGCCATTTCCCCAAGTAACTCAAAGCCTTGAAGCTGCTATTGGGCGCAGGGATGTTAATGTACAGTTATCATAACTGAATGCTTTCTCCTATGGGGTAAATAGAAGGTTTTGGGGGAGGCCTTAATGAAGAAACTAGCATAATACCCTAGGTTAGGGAGGCCGGCTGCCTGGAGGACTGTCTTGTGATGACCTGCAAGAACCCAAGCAAGGAAGCTTAGTGGCTGAGCACGGGTTCGAGCCGAATCCTAAGCCTGACACTCTAACCACTCCACCACACTGCCTAGCATTGGTCTGCACCTCTGCGGCTACTACCAGTCCTGTTTCTACATGCAAAGCATTTCGTGACAACTCCAGACCTTTCATCCAGGATGTGTTCCTTCCCTGTTTTGTTGTTGTTGTTTTTTACAAAAAAACAAGCAACGTGGGAACAGTTTTAAATTATCGAACTCCGAAGGGACTTCATTCCATACTAAGCTATGCATAAACATGTAGTTTAAACCTTGCGATTGGGGCGGGGTGTGTGTCCTGTGTTTGCATGTTTGTGTGTGTTTGTGTGTGACAGAGAGTGAGAGAAAGAGTGAGAGAGCGAGAGAGAGAGAGAGATATATGGAGAGAAAGGATTAAGGTGCTTCACAGTCTCTTTGCTCTCAATCGACCCTGCAAGCTGCTTTTTGAAAAATAATAACGGATCTGGGGCTCTAATATGTGCTTTTGTGCATAGCGTGCATTTAGCCCCTAAATCTCCCAGGGGTCAAAACAGACATCCACAGAGGTTTGCTGCACATTCCAGGAAATACAGACGCGCGGCGGGAAAGGGAGGGGGCAGAGGGAGAGGTCTGAGATCAGTTTAGCTTCACCCCGTTCCCTCTGTTCAGGCACTTCCTTGGCCCAGCTGGGTCCCCTGAGCACCTCAGTTTGGTGGAACCCCACGTCCTGTAAGCTGCAGAACGCCAGAATCTAAGGCATGTCTCTGCTAACTGGAGGCCGGTCTCTGAGCTCCCCCTACCCTTCTCTTTCACACCTAAGGAGGGGCTTGATCTAAGCCAGCCAACTCAATTTCCAAAGAGGCATCACCATGTGGGAAGCACATGTATGTGTAGCTTAGAAGCGGCTACAAGACTTGCGTTTTAGGTGAGTTTTTCATTCTTTCCAGGACCATAACTAGGACCTTGACGTTGATGTGCAGGTGGGAGGATGAAGTGATACCTGCTTTCAGAAATCGCAGGACTAGGAGATGCCCCAAGGTCTTCTGCTGATCCTGGTCTGTGCCATGTGTTAAAGGTGAACTGAATTTGGTCAGCTGGAAGTCCAACCCCACAGTCCCAGATTTGTGGGAGCCACTTGTGATTATTTTATGTGTAGTGAGGGCAGTTGTGCCAACGCTAGGGGGTCTTCGGCCCCCTCAGTATTTGTTGGAAGGCGGCAGACGTAGCCCTAGGTATAAACAGAGTTTAGATCAGCAAGTTATAGAACAAACTCATTCATTTAAATACAGTGGTACCTCGGGTTACAAACGCTTCAGGTTACAAACGCTTCAGGTTACAGACTCCGCTAACCCAGAAATGGTACCTAGGGTTAAGAACTTTACTTCAGGATGAGAACAGAAATCACATGGTGGCGGCACGGTGGCAGCGGGAGGCCCCATTAGCTAAAGTGGTACCTCAGGTTAAGAACAGTTTCAGGTTAAGAACGGACCTCCGGAACTAATTAAGTGCTTAACCACAGGTACCACTGTATTGGGGTGTTCTTTTCAGTGAATCCCTTTCGTGGAAATGGCATACCGAGGCAGTGAAATCTAAGGCACAGAAAACTATTGGGGCATTGATGAAGTTTTATTCTAATAAGGAAAGGCAGCTGATCAAACCCACTGTATTTTCTTTAGAATTTCAGAGCTAGTTTAGAGCTAAAGGCATGCTTGTTTCCTCAATGCTTTTATTGAGCTGCAATTTCAAGTGATGCCAACTGCAATCCAGGACGGCTGCTATAACAAGGTGGCTGATGAAGGCAGATTCTGTGTTTGTGGCCGATATCAGGTGGAAGACATTATTCCCTATCTATTCATCCGCCCTTTATATAGCGATCCAAGAGAGAGATTTCTAGAACCCTTGTTGACATATGGAAGCAGGAATACCTTGTGAGAAACAGTACAATTTCTTTTGAGTGACACTAATGACTTGGTGACACTTAAAGTGGCTCTCTTTGCGCTGTCTGCAAAAAGAAAGAAAGAGTTTGATAATATTGCGGTGAATTGTTTTGGAGACTCGGAGACTTCAATCTGATGTTGAGTTAACTGATGGTACTTCTAGTTTTTCTTCTGTTATGTTATTTCTAGGGTTACAGACCACCCCAATCCCCATGAGTGGTGCGAGATACCACGGGTTGAAGGAACACTTACCACAGCCTGTGTTCCCTTTTGGACAATGAAACACAGTGCAGCCCTTATGATACAGTGGAATCTTGGTTGTCGAACGCTTCAGAAGTCAATGTTTCGGCTTTCAAATGCCAACGACCCGGAAGTGAATGCGTCCGTTTTTTATCGCATCTCGGACGTCGAACAGCTTCTGAGGTGCATTTCTCCATTTTTCCAATGGATTTTGCCGACTGGCAATTGCGCCTTGGTTGTTGAATGTTTCGGAAGTTGAATGGTCTTCCGGAACAGATTACGTTCAACAACCGAGGTTCCGCTGTATATGGTTTGTTTGTGGGATATTTACAATGCAGTCGAACCAACAATTCATGCCTTGCTAGATGGGCACATGCTAGGAGCTAAAGCTCACAAAGTTTTCCTGTTAAGTCTGCTAGAGAGAACTTTGTGAGAGAATTGCCCCCTGTGCCCCAACAGGGGAAGGCAATAGCCTAATAGTAATAATAATAATATACCCCACCCATGTGGCTTCTGGATGGCTCCCAAGAGAATATTAAAAACACAATAAAACATTATACATTAAAAACTTCCCCAAACAGGGCTGCCTTCAGATGTCTTCTAAAAGTCAGATAGTTGTTTATTTCCTTGACATCTGGTGGGAGGGCGTTCCACAGGACGGGTGCCAATACCGAGAAGGCCCTCTGCCTGGTTTCTTGTAATCTCACTTCTTGCAGGTAGGGAACCACCAGAAGGCCCTTGGAGCTGGACCTCCATGTCCGGGCTGAATGATGGGGATGGAGACGCTCCTTCAGGGAGCTGCCTGAGCACATTCTCTTTTGCTTCACTTTCTTCTCTTACTCTTCCACCTTCATCATCAAGCCAGAAATGTGAGAAGAACTACTAAGTCTGAGCTACAGCTCAGACTCCATCTTAAGCTAGACTTAAGCATGTCCTTGTAACTGAATTACCATTTTAAGCCTGCCAGAAAAAGGTGCTGTGCTGTATCTGTTATTCTGCAACAGAAACTCTGAGTGAGCGGATGCTCCTCTGACCTTTTACAATACTATTCGTGTGATTATTGTTTTAAGGAGGAGAAAGGGGTAAATACCAGGAGAATCCAGTCTGCCTTAAAACATCTGGATTACTTAAACGAAAAGGCTACAACTAGCCTATCTAAGCTTCCCCTTTAAGCTGCAAAAGGATGCACTCTGCTGAACTCACAAACATGAGGAAGGAAGGATAATATCTAACAATTATATCCTCCCCTACAGTCTATACGCATCCCGACTTTATTTACACATACATAAAACCTGAGCCTAGACAGAGAGAGTTCAGAGCATTCACATCCCAAGAGAGTCCTATTCCCTCCACCGCTGCAGCCTCAGATTCCAGGAGACCCCAAACCTTGTGTCTGACTCTCTCTGCAGTATAAAACAGGCAAACTGTCTTCTCCCTTGCTCCCCACTCCAGATGGCAAAACGGACAGTTCTTCAGTTTGTTTACATCAGGCAAACTGTTATCCTAAACCAAAACTACTGGTCGTTTGTCCTACTAACTATCCCTCATTTGAAGTGGGCACTGCCTTGGCTTGATGGGTCTTTGTCTCTTAATGGCTTATATCCAGGTGATTCCCTGTTCAGGAAAAGCAAGTTTATCCTGCATTTTTACACTGTTAAATCCAATATCTGGTACCTTCTCTTAGTATTCCAAGCATTGGTTAAATTCTAACATTTACTAAATCTTGGAAGTATGGGTGCTTTGCACCCACAAATTCTAGTACTATGTATGTTAGGTGCATTTTAATGTAATTGTCATGGCTAGCACAATCAACTTCTTGAATGAATGCATGAATGAATGGAAAAGTCTCATAAGCACTCTCAACAAACTACACTCCCCAGGAGTCTTTGGGGGAAGCCATGGCTGGTTAAAGTGGTATGACACCCCTTTGAATGTATAGTGCTGAAAGGGTCCGTATCGGGTAGATGGGACCCAAATATGGTTTTTATATTGTTCTTCTTTGGATTTTTCAATGTTTTGCTTTTAACTTTCCTAATACCCTGCCTCGAGGGCAGTACCAGCCCAGGATATTTTGCTATCTCAGCCAGAGCAGCAGATCAATCCCACTGTCAGGCAAGTCGAAGTGTGTGTTACCCACAGCCAGCCAAGCTGGAAATCCCGGAAGCACCTTTCTCCTTCCCTGGCAGTAAGAATACAATAATAATGCAATTAATGGATTAACCAAGAATACTCTTCCTGATGTTAGGACTGCCCAATGCTGGGGGAAACCATTTGGGATATTAAATATTGCAAATAAATGCATTTCATCTGTGGGTGGAAGGACTGCAGTTTCCTGGTCACGAGGGGAATGAACTCTGCATATGCTCAAGAGCCATATCATTTAACACAGGCATAGGCAAACTCGGCCCTCCAGATGTTTTGGGACTACAATTCCCATCATCCCTTAAAGAAGCACTGTGAAATTTGAGTATTGTTTAAGTATTGTTAAAAGGGAATAGAAAAGGAAAGGTTTAAATAATGACAATACAAACTTAAGGAATGCGTAACTTAAATAATGACTATGGATGATTTATGGAAAAGCTGAAGGAAGTCCAGAAAAGAAATGCTTTGTGAAAAATTGGATGTGAAATTATTGTGTGTTTTTGTTTTTGTTGTAAATTAATAAAAAATATATATTTTTTAAAAAACAACAATTCCCATCATCCCTGACCACCGGTCCTGTTAGCTAGGGGTGATGGGAGTTGTAGTCCCAAAACGTCTTAAGGATCGAGTTTGTCTATGCCTGGTTTAACATGTTCCAAAACCAAGTCTTGACACTGGAAGCAGGCTTGGGTGCTCAGGTACTCTCGCCCCTAGCCTTTGACCTCTTTGCAATTAACTTTATGCAGCCCGAATAATCGGCACCATCGTTGTAGTCTATCAATTTTTTAAAAATTCGTTAATATTATTACCAGTTAATTGAGTCAAGCGCTGCAGCCCGAATTGGAAGCCCTCCTAACACTGCGAAGGGGGAAATTGTGGAATACGCTACAAAGCTCTGCGGAATGAGAAGTAGGCAACACCCATGGTCTCTCGCACTACCATGAAAGCCCTTTTGTCGTTGCTAATCAGAGCGGACAGATCTATGAAAAATATATAATAATGACAGCAGAACAACTGCCCGGTCAGACCGATAACCCCACAAGCCTCAGCGGGTCGATCGTTCCTGCTTTTCAGAGAAAACCCCGTATGAAGCAATCGATAGGACAAAAGCCCTTGTTCCAGAGAAAGATGTCAACTCTGGCGAGAAGCCAAGCAAAAGCTGCCGCTTCACAACTGGTGTGCGGCAGTGAGAAAAAGAGATACATACAGTGGTACCTCGGGTTACATACGCTTCAGGTTACAGACTCCGCTAACCCAGAAATAGTGCTTCAGGTTAAGAACTTTGCTTCAGGATGAGAACAGAAATCGTGCTCTGGCGGCAGCGGGAGGCCCCATTAGCTAAAGTGGTGCTTCAGGTTAAGAACAGTTTCAGGTTAAGTACGGACCTCCGGAACTAATTAAGTACTTAACCTGAGGTACTACTGTATTGCACATGGATTGTCACCCCGTCTGTGCCCTCTCTGTTTTTTTCTCTTCCTCCTTTCCTTTTCTCCTCAGAAAACGCTGAGAGGCTATATACCATTTGCTGGCAGCAAAACCCGGACGGTAAGGAGGGTTATAAAAAAGTGTTTTTTTACGATCGGCATCTGAAAAAACACACCAACGCTTCATGCCGCTGCAGTTGGTTTGGGCCACCTCATTACTCGGAAGATATTGGCTAGCTGGAGAGAGTTGAGAGGAAAGATAATCAAAGAAAGGTTGAGGAGGGCACAGGGAG
Organism: Podarcis tiliguerta; assembly: GCF_965153285.1. NCBI lineage: Eukaryota > Metazoa > Chordata > Lepidosauria > Squamata > Lacertidae > Podarcis > Podarcis tiliguerta. The sequence goes on along the minus strand of NC_139546.1, from coordinate 20,128,055 downwards.
GAGGGCCTGATTTTGTGAAGGCATTGGGGGGAAATAAAAAGGACAAAGAACAGAGCTTCAGGGAAGGAGAAGAAGAGTTCAGCCACATATTGTGAACCGCTCAAGCGGAGATTAGAGGGTTGTTTATCTACACCATTGTCTGGTTTTCGAGTCAACCCTTGGCTCTCCTGTTGCCACCTGACTTTCCACTAACTGATCCCTAGTATTGCTGTCAGGTAATGGAATCACATGTCCCGCATTACAGAGGAGAGTCTTCTATTTGAAGGTGTCCTCTGTTTGAAGGTCTGTGTGGTCTGAGTCTGGTTTAAAGATAGAGGAAGGGCCGGCCCTAACGTTTGGCAGAGTGAGACGGCTGCCTCAGGTGGCAGATGCTTGGGCGTGGTAGTGAAGTGTTGGAAGATAGAGCTGTGTATGCCATGGAGTCTGCTCTGCATCTCCTAAGTTAGCGTGCTGCTGTTGAGTTTAATGGAGGATAGTGTCCCATTGCCGGTGTTGATGGATGTGAATTTGGGTTAAGTATTGCAGTTCCATCACTTCTAAGTCCAGATCTGAATATTTTGACTGCCATTCCCAAATCCGCTATGCTTCTTCTTACATTGCAGGGTTACAGGAGCCAGCACAACATTTTACTGCCTTTATGCAATTGAATTAGATTTTAACCAGGTGCCTTATAGTGCCTTTTAAATAATTTGCATCACTGTTATCTCCTGTTGCTGGTTTTATTTGGTTTGATGCTGTTTTGGTCTGTTTTTAGACTCCATATTTCTAATTTTACTTCTTCCTTGTCATTTTACTTTTTTTTTTTTTTTACAGTATTCATAGCATTAAAGTATGCATACTCAAGAAGATTTCTGTGGGAAGATTCTGTGATCCATTTAGCAGCTTTTATTATGATATTAAATGGCACATATATAAATAAAATAAATAAATGGTATATTTACCATTTATATATATATAAATAAAATAAATAAATATATATATAAATTATATATATATATATAAATTATATATATATATATATATATATATATATATATATATAAAATAAATAAATAAATGGTAGTATATAATGAAAATGTAAGGATGCCATCAAGCTGCAGTTCACATGGCTGTCAGCAGGTGGCCACACAAACTGCAGGGCGGTGACAGAACAGCAGACAAGCAAGCAGGTAGTGAATGAGCAGGCAGAATGAGCAGTGTCATTTACGAATAAAAGAAATGTGATTTGGACTAGAGGAAAACTTGATTTAGCTTGCATTTAAAGACACGCCTCCCTAATCTGCACTTTCCTAAACGACATGTGAACCGAAACACAACCGCACTTTTATGAATCTCTCAGCACAGTTCTCCAGCCAATGCAACTTGTACTAAAATGCACACACTAGGATAAAATGCATATATTGGTGAAACTGTTGGGATGAGGTTATATGCTAGGAGAGAATAATAACAAACAAGAGCACTTAAGCAGGCACTGAAAAGAGCAAAGGCACCTGCCTGGTACCAATAGGCAGGGAGTTCTGAAGAGTACGAGACTCTTAATCTCAGGGTGGTGGGTTCGAGACCCACATTAGGCTAAAGATTCCTGCATGACAGGGGGTTGGACTAGATGGCCCTGGTGGTCCCTTCCAACTCTACAATTCTATGATCTACCTGTAGGTGCTGTCACACTAAAGGTTCGATTTCATACCACTGCGGAACAAGTAGAGGCATCTCCCTGTACTTACGTGGCTGTTATGTTTCCGGGTACCGTGTGCATTCATGAAATTGCGTATAGTGGGGGACATGATCTAAAAAAACCTGTGAACACCCTTTAAACCTCTGGATGCCCTTTAAAAAACCCTTTAAAAAATGAGCAGCACTTACCAGACTGGCATGAATGGTGGCAATGGTGGCTCTCAGTCTTCCTCATTGCAGGAGGAGGATATGGAAGCAATGACGGGGGGCGGGGTAGCTTGTAACCCAGTGCTGGATTTATGTATAAGCTAAAGAAGCTATAGCATAGGGCCCCACTCTCTTGAGGGGCCCCCAAAAAGTTAAAGGGAAGAAAAACCTGAATGTACATTTTCGAAATATAAGATAAAAACAAATAAAATAAAACCTACATATAGCAACAGTGTTTTGTGTTGTGTAGGCTCCTATGATGTAAGTAATGGGCCCTGCCTGCTAGCCAGCTCCCTAAAATATCACTGGTTTGCTCCTTTCTATATATAGGGTGCCTACATTCTGCATGGACTGGTTGCAGGGCAACATGTAGCATGCAGCTGCAGACCGCAGTGCAGCACAGTTGAATGTAGGCCAAGCTGTTGTGCCTGTTATCTAATATTAAAGAGTGCTTGTAGACTGATGATCAGGCAGCATAGACTAAGGGTATGAGTCTTATGCCCACTGATTTCATACATTCAACACACACAAAAAACAGTATCAATTTGTTGTGGACAAAGGGCAGCCGGACATATGTTGTTGTTGTTTAGTCGTTTAGTCGTGTCTGACTCTTCGTGACCCCATGGACCAGAGCACGTCAGGCACTCCTGTCTTCTACTGCCTCCCGCAGTTTGGTCAAACTTATGCTGGTAGCTTCGAGAATACTATCCAACCATCTCGTCCTCTGTTGTCCCCTTCTCCTTGTGCCCTCCATCTTTCCCAACATCAGGGTCTTTTCCAGGGAGTCTTCTCTTCTCAAGAGGTGGCCAAAGTATTGGAGTCTCAGCTTCAGGATCTGTCCTTCCAGTGAGCACTCAAGGCTGATTTCCTTAAGAATGGATAGGTTTGATCTTCTTGCAGTCCATAGGACTCTCAAGAGTCTCCTCCAGCACCAGAATTCAAAAGCATCCATTCTTCGACGATCAGCCTTCTTTATGGTCCAGCTCTCACTTCCATACATCACTACTGGGAAAACCATAGCTTTTACTATACGGACCTTTGTTGGCAAGGTGATGTCTCTACTTTTTAAGATGCTGTCTAGGTTTGTCATTGCTTTTCCCCCAAGAAGCAGGCGTCTTTTAATTTCATGGCTGCTGTCACCATCTGCAGTGATCATGGAGCCCAAGAACGTAAAATCTCTCACTGCCTCCATTTCTTCCCCTTCTATTTGCCAGGAGGTGATGGGACCAGTGGCCATGATCTTCGTTTTTTTGATGTTGAGCTTCAAACCATATTTTGCGCTCTCCTCTTTCACCCTCATTAAAAGGTTCTTTAATTCCTCCTCACTTTCTGCCATCAAGGTCTTCTGCACATCTGAGGTTGTTGATATTTCTTCCGGCAACCTTAATTCCGGCTATCATATAAAGGGCCCCATTACCTTCAGCAGCCTAGGGCCTCATCAAACCTAAATCTGGCCCTGCGAGTAACCCCCGAGAGCCTGGCTGTGCATCCGAGGTAGATCGGTGCTCCCGAGTGCTTAGCCGTGGGTCAGATCCACTCGCTGCTGATGGTGCTATATTGATGGAGGTGCTGATGGTGTCTTGCAGAGGGACATAGTGATGGGCAGCTGGTCATTTTTGCCCCCCCCCCCGACTTTTTCGTGCCTTTTTGCAGTTTAAATCGATTACCGGTAATTTATTTTGCAGTTTAAATCAATTTATTTAATTATTTCCCGGCACCTTGTATTAGACCCCCACGAATTATAATTATAACTATGAGGTTGGCAAGTGCTCACCAGGCCCAGCTATTTGTGCTGGTCTCATATGAGCCGGTGAGAAGGGTTAGAGGGGCCCCTTACATGCAAGATCTTGTAAAAAAAAGGGGGGGGGTCAGCCCGGACCCGGACCAAAGGCCTGGCAGAACAGCTCCATCTTGCAGGCCCTGCGGAAAGATGTCAAATCCTGCAGGGCCCTGGTCTCTTGCGACAGAGCATTCCACCAGGCTGAGCGTTCCACAAATTGCTCAATAGTTAACATAATTACATAACATAACATAATTAGTAGTATAGTGGTACCTCGGGTTACATACGCTTCAGGTTACACACTTCGCTAACCCATAAATAGTGCTTCAGGTTAAGAACTTTGCTTCAGGATAAGAACAGAAATCGTGCTCTGGCGGCGCAGCGGCAGCAGGAGGCCCCATTAGCTAAAGTGGTGCTTCAGGTTAAGAACAGTTTCAGGTTAAGTACAGACCTCTGGAACGAATTAAGTACTTAACCTGAAGTACCACTGTACATCACTTCTAAACTGGCTACTGAAGTATTTCATAAAAAGGTAATGGACCTGTGGAATATCTTTAAATGATTTTAAATATTTTTGTATTTAAATTTTGTGAGGAGACGTTTTTCTCCATTGTTTCCATTGGTTACAAATCTTAAAAAAACAAAACAAAATAGGATGTTTCTGGGGTAAGGCGACCCCACGGGTAAATGTAGAGCTGAAATTCCCGACGATACAGTTTAGGTAAGAAATCCGGCCTTGTATCTCTCTCTAACAACATTATTCAAACTGTGGGAGGTGCATCCCTGAAGAAGCCATTTTCGGTGGATGTTGTGGAGCCTATCAATTTTTTAAAACGGCTCTCTCATTTCCTCTCTGCCGAAGCCCAGTTTTTAGGGAGTGTTTTCCAAGAAAGCAGAGCGCCTTCTGAGTTAGCGTTCAAACTGGCATTCATTATTAAAGCCACAAGAAAAGCCATAAAATGCTCTGATGAGCAACCGGAGAGGTTGTTCAAGCCGAGTCATGCTCCAATGTGCTGCTGCTGCCTCTACTACACCCAGGATCCCTCCTCCCCAGAAATGCTTTGTTGAGAGAGAGATGGAAGGGTTACGGCGGTCTGAAATGTCTGTCTTTAAACAAGTGGGTAATTTAGCCATTCAAGGCTGAGTGATTGGAGCTCAGAAGGCCGGGCCTTTCATGAATGAAAGAGACAAGGCAGAACAGACAAGATCCAGTTCGAGCCTGCGCATAGAAGAGGGGCGATTTTTGTCGAGTCAGACAATTAGATCCTTGTTTCTGTTATTATTGATCTTACAATGGACTCAGAAAGGAGTTGTCTGAGATTGGGAAAGGGAAAACATATTTCAACAACCAGGGCTGGTCTTGCCATGAACCATCATGAAGCGGTTGCTTCAGGCAACATACTGCAGAAGGAGACCCCTTATTTTGCATTTATGTTCAGTGTGCATCGCTTAAATAAAGGAGCACCACTTCTGAGCATGGTGAGGTTGCTGTTCAATGTTTTCTGATCAAATGCAAAACAACAACAACATAAACACCCCTCTGTTTTCCTGCACGTTTCTTAGATATATTTCACCAGCGTTTATAGCATCTTTCCTGCATGTTGTGGAACATGCTGGAGGCAGAAATCTGAAATGACATTCCCCTTCCACTAATTGACTGGGGTGGGGCACAATGCATCTCGTTGAAGTGGGTTTAAAGTGCCATTTGATATAAAAAGGAACTACGCAGAGCTTGGGCAGGAGAAATGGTGCCTTATGGCTTACAATTCAGGGTTTCCCAAATTAGGGTCAGCAGCTGTTTTTTTTTTTTTTTTGACTACAAATCCCATCATCCCCAGCTAGCAGGACCAGTGGTCAGGGGTGATGGGAACTGTAGTCCAAAAACTGCTGGAGACCCAAGTTTGGGAAACCCTGTGTCAAGGACTGGGTAGAGGAGGAAGGGTGGAGACCACCTCCACAGCCTGACCCTTCTGGAGAAGAAAGAGACAGTTCAGAATTACAACAGGGTTTTGAGGGAGATCATAGTTCAGAGGCAGATGAAGGGGAAATCTGGGAAATGATGGGAGAGGAGGAGGAAGAAGAAAACGACCAGGGGAGAGACAGCTGACAGATTCAGTGTCTTTAGAAAGCATTCCACACACACACACAGCCGAACCTGGTAGGCATTGAAAGTAGGAGAGCAGAGAGCTCAGAGGCAGAAGGCACAGCTCAGCCACCATAGGGAAGACGTATAATAGGAGAGATGGAGGAGGTGGGGTTTCACTTGGAACAACACCATTACTTCAAGAGGCTGCATCTCTGTGACGATTGAATAAACAACATTGGTGGCGAGAACTTTCCTTGTCTTATTATTTCATGGCAACCTACCGTAGAGGGTTGGATCCTCTGATGCCTGACACCTTGGAGCCTTTGAGGAACTGATTGTTTTTCTTCAGTTGCAACAGGTTTAATGGAACCCCAAATTTGCCACCTGAAGGATGCCATCTCCTGGGAGGGAGGGCTGGCTCCGTTATGAGATGCTCCAGGACTAGGGCATGGTTGGAACAGAAACCAATAGCTCCTGTGAGTGCAGGCAGAATGACCTCCGAGGTCACGCTTCCAACGCTCCGATTTATTGCCCCCTTGGCGAATGCAATGCTCACCTGGTCAGTTTCTCACCCTGCCTCCCCTCCCCTTCTTCTTTTCTTTAAAACAGGGTTGAGGAACTTTTCATATTGGCTTCTGAGCGACCTTCAGTGGTGGGTGGGACCAGGGCAGATCCTGGGGCCAGAACTAACTTTTGCAGGAGGAGAGTCTGAGGATCTGGTGACAAGAGATGAAGTTCTAGGTCTAACAGAAAAATAATGAAAAGCACACATTGATTGGGTCTAGTGGGCATCCACCCAAAAGTGCATGGAAAGTTGCCAATGAAACACCATTTTTTAAAAAAGGGATCCAGGGGCAACCCTGGAAACCAACCTCTCTCCCAGGAGAACTGGGGGAAAGTATTGTTAAAATAACCAAGCAGAGCCAGGCAGCATGGCTTCTGCAAAGGCAGGCCCTGTCTCACAAACTGATTACCGTATATACTCAAGTATAAGCCAACTTTTTCAGCACATTTTTTATGTGGACAAAGCCCCCCTCGGCTTATACTCGAGTGAGGCGGGTGGCGGTGGTGGAGGGACAAGCGGCCCGAAAGGAGCCCTTTCTTGCCGCTGGTCCATCCGCCGCCGCCCACCTCTCGCAAGGGCAGGCACAGGAGCTGTGGTTGGGAGAGACACTGCGCTTTGGGGCTGTTTGTTCTTCCTCCACCGCTGCTGCCACCACCAGGTTTCTGGTGTGGTGAACCGGCTTATACTCGAGTCAATAGGTTTCCCCAGTTTTTCTGCTAAAATTAGGTGCCTCAGCTTATATTCGGCTTGGCTTATACTCGAGTATATATGGTAGTTATTTGAGAATGTCAACAAGCATGTAGCTAGAGATGATCCAGTTGACATAGTATACTTGGACTTTGACAAGGTAAATAAGCTTAGCAGTCATGGAATAAGAGGAGAGATCCTACCATGGATCAAGAATTGATTAAGTAGCAGAAAGCAGGAATAAAAAGGCATTTCTCCAAATGGAGAGATGTAGACAATGAGTCCCTCAAGAGCTGATATTGGGACCTGCACAATTTAACTAGACCATAAACAATATAGATGCAAAGGGGAGTGGTGGCCAAGTTTGCTGGTGATACTAAATGATTCGGGGTTGATAAAGCAAACAGAGATGATGAAGAACTCTAAAAAACTCTCACCAAACTAAGTGAACAGGTGGTGACATGGAAAAAGCAATTGAATGTAAGCAAGTAGGAAGTGGTGTGTGCTAGCACAAAAAATAATAATATTATTTTCACATATATGCTTGGGGTGAACTGGTGGTGGCTTACCATGAGATCTCGAGGTCATAGTGGGCAGTGCAATGAAGATGTCAACCCAGTGTGTGGCTGATGTGAAAAGGGCAAATTCCATGCTAGGGATTATTAGGGAAGGAACTGAAAATACAACTGCAGATCTCATTATGCTGTTGTACAAATCTATGTTGTGGCTCCATTTGGCATACTGTGTACACTTCTGGCGGGCTCGCCTCAAAAAGGATATTGCAGAGCTGGAAAAGGTTCAGGGACCCCTGACCATTATGTCCAGCCGCGGACGACTCTGGGGTTGCGGCGCTCATCTCGCTTTACTGGCCGAGGGAGCCGGCGTACAGCTTCCGGGTCATGTGGCCAGCATGACTAAGCCGCTTCTGGCGAACCAGAGCAGTGCACGGAAACGCCGTTTACCTTCCCAGTGGAGCGGTACCTATTTATCTACTTGCACTTTGATGTGCTTTCAAACTGCTAGGTTGGCAGGAGCTGGGACAGAGCAATGGGAGCTCACCCTGTCGTGGGGATTCGAACCGCTGACCTTCTGATCGGCAAGCCCTAGGCTCTGTGGTTTAGACCACAGCGCCACCCATGGCAGTAAATAAGAAGAGATCAAATGAAAGGAACATCTTACCAGTTAGATTCTTTCATAATTACAGCGAGAGACAAAAGAACTTGTCTACCTAGAATGGTGGTGCTCCTAATTAAGGGTTACACCCCTCCGTCCCTCTTAATCTATGTCACTCCTACGTCTTGTAATATGAGCTTGTACCCTCTACGCTTTCTGTTCTGAGACTTTCTGAGCTCTTCTCGACTTGGGGAGGGTGCTGGAGGAATGCTGCCCAAGGACTGTGATTCTGTAAACCCTCTCACTTCCGCTGTGTCTTCTCCTAGCTGTTCCCCATCCAGTATTTCCCAGCTTCTGCCTTCTGAACTATGCCCCTCTGCAAACCACTGTTCCAAATCTATACTGTCCTCCTGCTCCTGGGAAGATTCAGGGAAGGGGGAAGGGGAGGGGGAGGCTCCCACCATTCCTCCTCAGCCTGGTCCCTGACAGGAGGGAAGAGTGCTCTGGTGCTCAGGTCCTGCTTGCAGGTTCCCACAGGCATTTGGCTGGCCACTGTGGGAACAGGAAGCTCAACTAGGTACACCATTGACCTGATCCAGCAGGCTCTTCTTGTACACAATAAGCCCGTTTCATGCACACTCACACGTCCCATACTCTATCCCCCATCCAGCAAAGCAGGGGATGTTGGGGGCAGAGTTCAAAGACACATCCCCAAAACACTCAAGGAGGGTGAGAAGCAGAACTAGCGAGGGGCGTGACCTGGGGAGAGGGGAAGTTGCTAAGGAGTGATTGCAGATTGAGAAGAATCTAAGGGCCAGATGATGATAATATTTTAAATAATTTTATTATTTATACTCTGCCAATCTGGCAGGGTTGCCCCAGCCACTCAGGGGTGGGTTTGCAACACATATAAAAACATAACAAAACATCAAACATTGAAAACTTCCTGATACAGGGCCATCTTCAGATGTCTTTGGAAAGTCAGATAGTTGTTTATTTCCTTGACATCAGATGGGAGGGCGTTCCACAGGGTGGGCGCCACCACCAAGAAGGCCCTCTGCCTGGTTCCCTGTAACTTCACTTCTCGCAGGGAGGGAACCGCCAGAAGGCCCTCGGAGCTGGGTATCAGGTTCTGGGCTGAATGATGGGGGTGGAGATGCTCCTTCAGGTATACTGGACCCAGGCCGTTTAAGGCTTTTAAGGTCAGCACCAAAACTTTGAACTGTGCTCAGAAACGTACTGGGAACCAATGTAGGTCTTTCAGGACTGGTGTTATATGGTTTCCGCAGCTGCTCCCAGTCACCAGTCTGGCAGCTGGATTAGTTGTAGTTTTCGAATCACCTTCAAAGGTAGCCCCACGTAGAGCGTATTGCAGTAGCGGGGGGGGGGGGCACATTTCCCCACTCCAAGTCCCCCTTCCCCGCTGTACCGGGTGGCTGCCAATGCAACTCTGACTTCCACTCTTCCAAAGGAACTTTGGGGAAGCTGGCAGGGCGTGCCCGATGCGAATCTCTCCTCACCTTCGGAAGAAATCAAAGCCAGCTCTATAAAATGAAGGAATGGAATCAGGAACGCAATGAAACCAATTCATGTTCTCCCCTGTCAGTTCAGCTCTTGCTGGGAGCCTGAAAGCGGGCGGCGCCCTGGTGCCACCGTTGTGCGTGCGCCTTTCCCCCCGAAAGCCACCCAGCCAGTGGGCTGAGCGCGCCGCTCGTTTTAATAGTAATGAGGGGGAAGCGGGGCGGAGCTTCCCAGTTACAGAAAGCAGGTGCTGCCCGGGCTGCAGCTCAGTCGCTCGCTTCCTACAGGGGACGCCGCCGCCGCCGCGGTATCTGCATCGCGCTCCCTTCTCTCGACCTGAGACGCGCGCGCGCGATCCGCCCGAGGAGTACCGGGAAGGTGATGTGGAATAAGCCTCCCGCCTGGACCCCGCTGCGCTCCGCTTTCCTCCAGCTCTGACGGTCATGGAGAAGAAGGCGAAGAGGCTGGCTCTCCTGCTGGGATCGCTGCTGCTTCTTTCCGGGGTGAGTGGGTTCGCCCTGTGGATCAACCCAGGGGTGGGGTGGGGTGGGGTGTGGAAGAGGCTCGGCGACTCACTCCCATCTTTAGAGGGCAGGGATGGGGAGAAGATCGCAGTTGACAGTGCGCACGGATCGTGGCGAGGGTTGAGACGGGGGCGTCGATCGGATCTGCCACCCATGGGTGCTTGTGTGTGTGTGTGTCCAGTCTGGAGTGCAGAGATTGGGGCGGGTGGTAGCGGTTCTGCTTCGGGTCCGCTGGACACCAGGGTGCTCTGTCTCCGACACAGGAGCCAACTCCTTAGGACCAAGGTCCCTTCACCCTCCCCCCCAAAAAAAAATATTTCAGGGGGCCAAGCCCCCCGGCAGTTGATGAATACTGCCATTCAAATAGTGTGTGCGCACTGTGCCATGTGATCAATGATTACCTCCCCCCCCCCAATGTTTAATTAAAGTTGGCACCCATAGCCACTGGGGTTAAGTTTCTCTTTTTTTGGGGGGGGGTGTGGATCTGCTGGGAGGCGCCCACCCGTCGGTTCGGTCCCTAGGAAGGGTTGGTGGGGGGTTGCTAATCAGCTGGGAAGGAACTTTTGCGCGCGTCCAACCCGATAACGGGCTGCTGTCCTCTGCGCACTTCCTCGCGAGTAATGCTTCGATCCCGGGTCTCTGGCGCCCACGGAGTTCCAGAGGAGGCGCGGCGAGGATCGCGCTGTGAAGTCAGGGAGAGTGGCTTTCTCTGCGTAGACGCGTGCAAAGGATCCGGGTGGATACGCAGGGCAGGGCAGCGCCGGGCTCCCTGGCCCCACCCTAACCACACCCCACGTCGGTTTGTTGGAAACCCCCCAGAGATTTGCCTGCTGGAGGAGAACATTTGGGGCGACTATGAGAGTCGCGGGAGTGGAGGGGTGGGGGCAGAAGAAGAGGATGAAAAGTCCTATTTTGACGTTTCAAAAGGGGGGCGGCGGCGGCGGCGGCGAGGATGCGATCTATCAATTACAGTGTCCGGAATGATAGATCTTGTTTTATATTGTTCTCCCCGGAACGTGTGAAATGGTTTTGTGCGCGCAGGGGGCGCGGCAGGGAAACGAAAAAGAGCGGCTCCGAGGATGTGCTGAGGGAGGGAGAGAGAGAGAGAGAGAGAGTTTGAGGCACGGTTCCGCCTTTTATGAGACGTCTAAGGAGCTCTGACTAGATTCCAGTTGGGGTGATAAAACGAGGAAGCACGTCTGCGTGCTCGAAAGTGCTTCCAAGAAATCATAGCGACAAATGTAAGCATCTCGCTGCGCTTTCCCTGCCTCTGGAGACCCCTCTGTAACCTCAAACCTCGGTGATTGTGTGCGATCAAAGATGGGCATCCTTTGTCCGGAAGCACAAAGGTGCCCTGGACCAAAACTGCAAGGGGGATAACGAATCCTTACCCACCCTCCCTCCAAAGAGCTGCCAGGGTCATATCAGTCTCGCAACAACCTTATCAGACAGGGAAGGCTGAGAGATAAAGCCTTGCGCAAGGATATTCGCCTCTCGTAACACATTAATAATAACCGTAGCCTTGAGGTTGATTTTACACTGGGACCACCGCCGTCCTGTTTCCCTGAATCGCTCTCCTTCGGTTTGGGATGTAGTTCTGCACAGGCTGGGTGTCTGTCTGTCTGCCAAGCACGATCCCTACATTGGGTTGGGCTCGATGACCTCTGAGGTCCCCAACCCATCTCTAAAATACAGTGGTACCTCGGGTTAAGTACTTAACTCGTTCCGGAGATCTGTTCTTAACCTGAAGCACCACTTTAGCTAATGGGGCCTCCCGCTGCCGCCGCGCCGCCGGAGCACGATTTCTGTTCTCATCCTGAAGCAAAGTTCTTAACCCGAGGTACTATTTCTGGGTTAGTGGAGTCTGTAACCTGAAGCGTATGTAACCCGAGGTACCACTGTACTATGATTCTCTCACTCACCCTCCCGCTGCTGTTTGCCCCAGGAGGCTAAACACGGTGGGAAATGCAGGATACCTGCTATTCTTTACTCCACGGGGAAAACGACAATTTCCACTCCCAAGCCCATCCACCAACCTTCCCTGTTATTACTTTAAAAAAAACAAAAAACCCAACTATAGGAAGAGTGATCCTATTCCCGGATCTCCCGTGTCGCACCAGTGTTAGCCTGTAGGCAAGGAAGCTAAGTTACCGATGTCCCCTCAAAGCCAAATCACATACATTGATTAGAAAACGCATCGGCTTTTAAGGTTCGAGTGGTCATTTCTGCCTGCAGCCCTTCGGTTAGTGTGGATGAAAAACGGCAGGGAGCTGGCGTGAGAGAGAGGAGGGAGAAAGATCACAGAAGGAAGAGGGACGGTTTTTAAAATTAGTATTATTTTGCAGAGGGGAGATTTAGGATGAGTAGCCAGACGGAGGGAGAGGCTCGCTGGTTTAGAGGGTTTGGTTGCAATAGGGACTTAGGAAGCTGCCTGCCTTATCCCCAGTCAGACCCATTGGACCGTCTAGGTTAGTACTGTCGACATTGGCTGGCAGCAGCTCCCCAGGGTTTCTGACAGGGGACATTCCCACCCATATCTGGAGATGCCAGGGATCCAATTTTCTGCATGCAGAGCTGAAGTTCTACGCCTGAGCTCCAACCCTCTCAAATCGTATATAGTGGTACCTCGGGTTAAGTACTTAATTCGTTCCGGAGGTCCGTTCTTAACCTGAAACTAATGGGGCCTCCTGCTGCTGCCACGCAGCTGGAGCACGATTTCTGTTCTCAGCCTGAAGCAAAGTTCTTAACCTGAAGCACTATTTCTGGGTTAGCGGAGTGTGTAACCTGAAGCGTATGTAACCCGAGGTACCACTGTAATGTTCAGCTTGCAAAATGGGGTAGAGGGAGGCTGAACAGTCGTGGCTTTTGGATCTCAAGGTCCGTGTTTTCCACAAACCTCAAATCCGTGCCCGTAACTCTTTGAGTATTCAAGGTGGAGATCAGGTTCTTCAGTGAAGAAGGAGCTCTGCATACTCTCAGAGGCAAATCTTTGCTTTATTGCCTTGCTCATTTCTGGACAGGAAACAGTTAATAATAATAATGTCTAGGGTTGAATCGCATTAGCCCTTAGCAGAAAAGGAGACAGTGGACGGCTAGTGCAGTAAAAGACTAATATCTTAGGGGGCGTGGGGTTGGCGTGTTGAGCTTTGGGGGTGATGGACATTTAAGGTTGGTGGCTGACTGGGAGAGGCAGATGGCAGGACTGTAAGACATAAATTAGGAGGCTTGGCACCACGGCAGAGGCTGAAACAGGGACCATGGGGGCATCCTAGTATAGCATTTTTCTTGACTCTGCACCCACTGGCTTAATTTGAAACAAGAACCAGCTCTGCAACCCATTTTTAATCAGTGCTTTGGCTCCCCCACTATTTTGCCCTGGAATAGAAATCGATGTGCACCAACCCCCTGACCTTTGCAGTTTGAGTATAAAACACAAACATATACAGACGATTAGAATCCCCAGACTGAATTAAAACGCTGGCAAGGAATACCACCAAAGTAAATCAAAACACCAGCAGTTGCCATTTTTGCACAAAAACACAAATGCAAGAAATTATGCCAAGCGGGTGAAATTAGCAAAATGAACGAGACTTTAAGAATGATGCAGTTGAGGAGATAACACACCCCAGAGTGCCTCTGAGCACGTGAAAAGAAACGGGAGCTTTATACATGCCACCACTTAATCCAGGCATAGGCAAACTCGGCCCTCCAGATGTTTTGGGACTACAACTCCCATCATCCCTAGCTAACAGGACCAGTGGTCAGGGATGATGGGAGTTGTAGTCCCAAAACATCCGGAGGGCTGAGTTTGCCTATGCCTGGCTTCATCTCATCCTGGCCTAAACAGGAAGAATTTCCAAGGAACATGATTAGAAGGTAGGAAGGAAGGAATAAGACAATGCTGGGTTGTCAACGCACAGGCATTGAACAGTAGATTTCTGCCCCAAAGAGCTTACAGACCTGTGGAAGGAGATCAGAGGGCAGGGAGGCATGGAAGAGGCAAGAGTAGAATCATAGAATTGTAGGCTTGGAAGGGACCAATATGCAGCTGCCCCATACGGGGATCGAACCTGCAATCTTGGCAGGCTTGTCTAGGAAGGACCATAGATGCAGAAATGCAGTCGACACACACTTTTGAGCCTTGGGGTACAGATTTGGTGCCTGGGCATTGTGGGAAAGGAGTTTGGGTTTATTATCCCTGGAGGAGGGAACTGAAGGAGGAGAGGGAGGTGGCGCTCTGAAGGTATTATGGGTGAAGGTCCCAGGCATGACAGTTACAAAGGCAGAGAGTGTGCGAGTTTCCTGTTTTGCTTAAACCCTGGAATCTCTGGGATCTTTGAAAAAAACGAGTTAAGCATCGGCTACACAGCTTCTCCTCGTCTTTCCCCCAGGCTGTGGACAGCTGAGCACAATCTATTTCTTTCAGTGCTGGGTCTACGAGATGCCGTCCCTTTCTCCTAGAAGTAGGAATAGGCACTGTGTGTGTTGAGAGACACACCTTCTGCAGCTTAGAAGGCTGCAAAAGCCAGGGAGAACGATCCCAGCACTTAAAATAAATGCAATTAAAAAAGAAAGGAAGTTGCACAACATGTTTGTTCGCAAGTAAGCTTTGCTTAATTTAGGAGGCGGAGGAAGGGATGTCGGTGAAGCCTAACATGCCTAGTTTCCAGATCCGCCCTCATGCCAGAGGGGGCTAGGGATGATTTGTGCTGAAGAAGAAGAAGAAGAAGAAGAAGAAGAAGAAGAAGAAGAAGAAGAAGAAGAAAGAGGGAAAATGAAAGGATGCCGTTATTGGACCATGTGTTTAGTTTAGGTTTTTTTTTCCAAAATGATGGGCAAACCTTTGAACTACACAGAATGCTTCCCCTCCAAGGCTGCTCATGAAAAAGAAAAGAAGAGGCTTGCAGAGGATGATGTCTTATGAGGTCCTCAAGACTACCCTGTTTCACTGAGAATCCATACTGGGGTGTTTGCACAAGGCTTATGCAGAGATTAGGGATGGCAAGACCTCACCATTTCTTCTCTCTCGGTTTCTTGCTTTTCCAATCTTAAATTCACTCCTCTGCATTTTGCAATAATTTGTGACTATTTATTATTATTATTAAAGAAATCCTGATGAAAACACACCAGCGTTTTATTGTGACTCTCTCCCAATAAACATATTTTTTAAAAGCAGGTTTGACAAATATACACATTTTTGTGTGCAATTTCTCCTAATAAATGCAATTTTTTTGGTATATCGTTTTCACTACGTCTCCATCCTTATGCATGCTTTTACATCATATATGCATTTTGGGAAAGACTGTTTGGTTGCAGAACTGCATTGCAAAATTCAGATGTGTGCGGATTTCGAAGGATGGTGCCACCCCCATTCTCGTATTGTTTCAGAAACTGCAGATTTGATGGATCAACTTTAAACATGTGCGGCATGGAGTTTCTCCTCCCTCCCTTGTGGAGGTTAGTCTGTGTCTGGTCTTACTGAGCATCCATCCTGATCTACTTGCAGAGTAAACCTTCCTCTGCATCTTTTGTCCCACCCCACCCCCCTCTTCCCAGAGCACTTCCTTCTGGCTTCCTAACCACAAAAAGCCCATTTTTCTTTTTTTCAAAAATGGGTTCGTTGTGCTAGGGCAGCAGATGGCTTTTGTCCACTCCATGCAAACCTAAATATCCCTGCATGCTTGGTGGGTTTGCATCGTAGCAGTCTGGAGGTGCCCTGTGACAGCTTAGCAGGGATTGTGGGGGGACGGGGGAAGGAGAAAGGAATTGCACGCTAATGACAACCTCTCCCCCACACTAATTTGGCAGCTAGGGATGTCCCTGAATCTATGGGAGGGGTCACAGTCCACTGGCAGGCCACATGCAGTTTCCCATAGACAGTCCCAAGGCTGAGTCCCAGCCTAGGAATCTCCAGTGGAAAAGGGTCATCTAGCAGCTCATGGGAAAGACCCTGGAGTGAGACCCTGGAGAGCAGATGAGGAGGAGAAATAGAAATCATAGAATCACAAAATTGTAGACCTGAGGGTCATCAAGCGCCTGCAAGGCAGGAATATGCCGCTGTCCCATCCGGGGATCGAACCTGCAACCTTGACGTTATCAGCACCGCGCTCTAACTGAAATAGTTTGAGCCTGTTTCAAGGCACAGGTCCTGTTTGCAACAGTTGCCAAATTAAAGGCGAGACAGCTGAAATGACCCTACTTTTTCTAAGAAAGGAACAAGGATTTGGGGGGTGAGGAAGTACTTCAAACTAGGTTTCTTGGAGCAGGCATGCAGAGAAGAAGAAGAAGAAGAAGAAGAAGAAGAAGAAGAAGAAGAAGAAGAAGAAGAAGGAGGAGGAGGAGGAGGAGGAGGAGGAGGAGGGTACGAATGCTATTATTATTATTATTATTTATAATAATAATAGCGCCAACCGTTAAGAGTTTGGGTGTAATCTTCAACACCTCCCTTTCTATGGAGGCACAGGTTACAGCCATAACAAAGGCGGCATTTTTTCATCTCCGCCAAGCTAAGCAGTTGGCTCCCTACCTCTCTCGCCCTGACCCAACCACTGTGATCCACGCGACGGTCACCTCCAGGCTTGATTATCGTAACTCACTCTATGTGGGGCTGCCCTTGAGACTAACCCAGAAACTCCAGCGGGTGCAGAATGCCGCTGCGAGACTCCTTACGGGGTCCTCACCGTGGGATCACATTCACCCCTATACCAGCTGCACGGGTTCCCAGTGGAGTACAGGATCAGGTTTAAGGTGCTGGTTTTAACCTTTAAAGCCCTATATGGCCTAGGACTCTCGTACCTACAGGACCGCCTCTCCGGGTATGTCCCATGGAGGACCTTAGGTAAAGGTAAAGGTACCCCTGCCCGTACGGGCCAGTCTTGACAGACTCTAGGGTTGTGCGCCCATCTCACTCAAAGAGGCCAAGGGCCAGCGCTGTCCGAAGACACTTCCGGGTCACGTGGCCAGCGTGACATCGCTGCGCTGGCGAGCCAGAGCCGCACACGGAAACGCAGTTTACCTTCCCGCTAGTAAGCGGTCCCTATTTATCTACTTGCACCCGAGGGTGCTTTCGAACTGCTAGGTTGGCAGGCGCTGGGGCCGAACAGCGGGAGCGCACCCCACCGTGGGGATTCGAACCGCCGACCTTTCGATTGGCAAGCCCTAGGCGCTGAGGCTTTAACCCACAGCGCCACCCGCGTCCCTCTGATGGAGGACCTTACGGTCTTCAAATAAATACATCTTGGAGATTCCGGGCCGCAGGGATGTTAGGCTGGCCTCGACCAGAGCCAGGGCTTTTTTGGCCGTGGCCCCGATCTGGTGGAACGCTCTGTCACAAAAGACTAGGGCCCTGCGGGACTTGACATCTTTCCGCAGGGCCTGCAAGACAGAGCTGTTCCACCAGGCCTTTGGCCAAGGCACAGTCTGACCCCCTCTCTCCTTCTGTAATCCTCATAGAACTCTAGCTCAATGGTTGCCATTAATTTGATTCTGATTTGATTTTAGAATGCATTTTAATTAATTGACTGTGTGATTTTATGTACACTGTGCTATTTTTACTTGTTGCTAGCCACTCTGAGCCCAGCTTTGGCCGGGGAGCACAGGATATGAATAAATTGTTGTTGTTGTTGTTGTTGTTGTTTTGCTGAACATGGGCACAAGCTGCCTCTGCCCATGTACCAGTGATTGTGTGAAAGAGGGTACACTTGTTTATTTGTACAGCTTAGCTATTGTGTACCCAGGTAAGCAGGGTGCCCATTTGCTGGGCATTACATGCAACTAATTTTGCGAGCATGCAGATCAACCCAGGTATACAGGTGTATAGGGATTGTACACTTGTTGAATCTAATGTGTGAACACCCCTATTGTTGGTGTTTTAAGAAATGTTGAATGAGAGGTGTGGTCCAGCACCAGATTGGGGGGGGGGTGTAAGTTGGGGGGGAGGGTGGTGAGTATTTATGGTGCAGTGGGCAAGATTGTTATCCAACCTTATCAGTGCGGGCCAACTTTGACTGGTGCATGGTCCTGCCCACCTGTCCATCACCCAATGTCATTGTGATGCTGCATCCCGCCCACCTGTCAAAGTCCCTCTCATTGCCAGCTGTGTGCCCAGTGCTTGGTTAGCACCAATCATAGGGCTGGGCAAAGCTGCTTTCTGCAGGGATTGGCTGCTCCACTGCTGACATCACATATGACATCAGGTGAGGGGCAAGTGGGCGTGGTTTGGGGAAATAGCTTTAGGACCCACACCAAGCCGAAGGTGGTGGACTCTCCTTCCTTGGAAGGTGGTAAACAGAGGCTGGATGGCCATCTGTCATGGATGCTTTAGTTGAGGTTCCTGCACTGCAGGGGGTTGGACTAGAAGACCCTCAAGATATCCCTTTCAACTCCACAATTCTAGACTGGTGCCAGTGTAGTGGTTAAGAGCGGTAGTCTTGTAATCTGGTGAACCGGGTTTGCTTCCCCGCTCCTCTACATGCAGCTGCTGGGTGACTTTGGGCTAGTCACACTTCTCTGAAGTCTCTCAGCCCCACTCACCTCACAGAGTGTTTCTTGTGGGGAGAGGAAGGGAAAGGAGAATGTTAGCCGCTTTGAGACTCCTTAGGGTAGTGATAAAGTGGGATATCAAATCCAAACTCCTCCTCCTCTTCTTCTTCTGGTGACTGGTGCCACCACCAATAAGGCCTTCTGCCTGGTTCCCTGTAACCTCACTTCTCACAGTGAGGGAACTGCCAGAAGGCCCTCGGAGCTGGACCTCAGTGTCCGGGCTGAACAATGGGGGTGGAGACGCTCCTTCAGGTATACTAGGCTGAGGCTGTTTAGGGCTTTAAAGGTCAGCAGCAACACTTTGAATTGTGCCTCAGAAACATACTGGGAGCCAATGTAGGTCTTTCAGGACCGGTTATATGGTATGGGCAATATATGCACTGCCTTTTTAAAAAGGAAAAGCAGTTTAAAAACTCTATCCACTGCACGACAGTGTCCCCGATATGCAAGGTGAGTCTGCCTATCTGCTTGCTAGGCTGTGTTCCATCTTCCCTCAGTTTTGGACCACGGAGGACGAGCTTTGTTTGACAACACCGAGGCCGCAACAGACACAGCTCCTGGCGCTCCCTGACACCTCTGGTTTAATTTATGGCACCTCGGAGGCTAATTGATGTATTGTGGCCAGAGCTGTCACAGGCAAAAGCTTCCCTTCATCTGAAGCACAGGGCTGAGAGGGTGCTGGATGTATAATTCAGAGGGCCTGCGGTGCAAGGGAGACGAAGTGATTAGCGGGATGAGACCCAGCGGAGGCAGAGAAAGAGATGTGTGACTCATTAGCCAGAGTGCTAAAAGCCACAGAAGTATAACTTAAGTATTCTCCTGAGCAGGCAAGGACACAGATTTGCATTTTCATTTTATTTCATTAATACCCCATCTTTCCTCAAGTGAGCTCAAGGCAGCATGCATGGCTATCCCCCTTCCTTGTTTTGTGTGTGTTTTAATATTTTGTTGGAAGCTGCCCAGTCAGATGGGCAACATATCCTTCTCCTCCTCATCATTGTTGTTGTTGTTTAGTCGTTCAGTCGTGTCCGACTCTTCGTGACCCCATGGACCAGAGCACGCCAGGCACTCCTGTCTTCCACTGCCACCCGCAGTTTGGTCAGATTCATGTTTGTAGCTTCGAGAACACTGTCTAACCATCTCATCCTCTGTCGTTCCCTTCTCCTTGTGCCCTCCATCTTTCCCAACATCAGGGTCTTTTCCAGGGAGTCTTCTCTTCTCATGAGGTGGCCAAAGTATTGAAGCCTCAGCTTCACGATCTGTCCTTCCAGTGAGCACTCAGGGCTGATTTCCTTCAGAATGGAGAGGTTTGATCTTCTTGCAGTCCATGGGACTCTCAAGAGTTTCCTCCAGCACCATAATTCAAAAGTGTCAATTCTTCGGCGATCAGCCTTCTTTATGGTCCAGCTCTCACTTCCATACATCACTACTGGAAAAACCATAGCTTTTACTATGCGGACCTTTGTTGGCAAGGTGATGTCTCTACTTTTTAAAATGCTGTCTAGGTTTGTCATTGCTTTCCTCCCAAGAAGCAGGCGTCTCTTAATTTCGTGGCTGCTGTCACCATCTGCAGTGATCATGGAGCCCAAGAAAGTAAAATCTCTCACTGCCTCCATTTCCTCTCCTTCTATTTGCCAGGAGGTGATGGGACCAGTGGCCATGATCTTCGTTTTTTTGATGTTGAGCTTCAGACCATATTTTGCGCTCTCCTCTTTCACCCTCAATAAAAGGTTTTTTAATTCCTCCTCACTTTCTGCCATCAAGGTTGTGTCATCTGCATATCTGAGGTTGTTGATATTTCTTCCAGCAATCTTAATTCCGGCTAGGGATTCATCCAGCCCAGCCTTTCGCATGATGAATTCTGCATATAAGTTAAATAAGCAGGGAGACAAAATACAGCCTTGTCGTACTCCTTTCCCAATTTTGAACCAATCAGTTGTTCCATAATCAGTTGTTCCTCATCATCATTACCCCCTACAAATATGATCCTCAGAACAACCCTGTGAGGTAGATCAGGCTGAGAGACAGTAACTGGCCCAAGGTCACCCAGTGAGCTTTGTGGTCGAGTGAGGATTGGAACCCTGGTCTACCAGGTCCTTGTCCAACTCTCTAACCCAGGGGTAGGCAACCTAAGGCCCAGGGGCCGGATCCAGCCCAATTGCCTTCTCAATCAGGCCTGTGGATGGTCCGGGAATCAGTGTGTTTTTTCATGAGTATAGGTAAAGGTAAAGGGACCCCTGACCATTAGGTCCAGTCGTGGCCGACTCTGGGGTTGTGACGCTCGTCTCGCTTTACTGGCCGAGGGAGTCGGTGTACAGCTTCTGGGTCATGTGGCCAGCATGACTAAGCCGCTTCTGGCGAACCAGAGCAGTGCACGGAAACGCCGTTTACCTTCCCGCCAGAGTGGTACCTATTTATCTATTTGCACTTTGACGTGCTTTCGAACTGCTAGGTTGGCAGGAGCAAGGACCGAGCAATGGGAACTCACCCCGTTGTGGGGATTCAAACCGCCGACCTTCTGATCGGCAAGTCCTAGGCTCTGTGGTTTAACCCACAGCGCCACCCACGTCTCCCATGAGTAGAATGTGGCCTTTTATTTAAACTGCATCTCTGGGTTATTTGTGGGGTCTGCCTGGTGTTTTTAAATGTGTAGAATGTGCCCTTTTATTTAAAATGCATCTCTGGGTTATTTGTGGGGCAAAGGAATTTGTTCATCCCCCCCCCAAAAAAATATTCCAGCCCACCACATGGTCTGAGGGACAGTGGACCGGCCCCTTGATGAAAAAGGTTGCTGACCCCTGCTCTAACCTCTACACTTCACCAACTATGCACAGATGGATATTTGGAGCATGGTACTGATAACACCAAGGTTCGATCCCCACATGCGACAGCTGCATATTCCTGCATTGAAGGGGGTTGGACTAGATCATCCTCAGGTCCCTTCCAACCCTATGATTCTTTGATACAGTGCCTCTAGTATTACCGTCATTTAAATAAATGCATCTCAACATAGTGAAGAAAGCCTGAGACCGGGTGACTTGCCTGCTTGCCTGCTCAGTCTGCTTCAAGACCCCTGTTGTTCTTGACTTTTCTTTTCTTTTTATAAATTTTCAAAATAACCTTTATTATACAGTGGTACCTCAGGTTAAGAACTTAATTTGTTCTGAAGGTCCGTTCTTAGCCTGAAACTGTTCTTAACCTGAGGTACCACTTTAGGTATTGGAGCCTCCCGCTGCCGCCGCACGATTTCTGTTCTCATCCTGAAGGAAAGTTCTTAACCCGAGGTATTATTTCTGGCTTAGCGGAGTCTGTAACTTGAAGTGTCTGTAACCTGAAGCGTCTGTAACCTGAAGTACCACTGTACATCAATTAACATTACTTTACATAAAACTTAGACAGTACATCAATACAAACAACACTCATTCCATCCATTACAACTTAAACACACCTTAGACACTAACTTCCGATTCTTCTCATTGTACTGTTTTGTTATCCTGTACACAGTTCATTATTGTTTTTTCATTTCTCCATTTCTTATCAAGACTCTTCTATTGTACACTGTCTTTATGTTTCAAGATTCATTCTAGATCTGCAAGGAGTTACCGTTATCACAATAGTTTTTAAGATATTCTTTAAACATTATCCACTCTTTATTAAATTTCTGTATTGACTTTCCTCTTAATCTCCCTGTCATCTTTGCGAGTTGTAAATATTCTATCATTTTTGCTTGCCAGTCAGTTTTTGTGGGGGTGTTATCGCTTTTCCAATACTTTGCTATCAAAATCCTAGCTGCTGTGGTTGCGTACATGAATAGAGGTCTATGATTTTTCTTAATTTCCATGGACATTATTCCTAATAGGAAGGCCTCAGGTTTTTTGATGAATAAGAATTTGAATATCTTTTTAAGTTCTTTATATATGGTGTCCCAAAATTCTCTTAAAGGTAAAGGGACCCCTGACCATTAGGTCCAGTCGTGACCGACTCTGGGGTTGCGGCGCTCATCTCGCTTTATTGGCCGAGGGAGCCGGCGTACAGCTTCCGGGTCATGTGGCCAGCATGACTAAGCCACTTCTGGTAAACCAGAGCAGCGCATGGAAACGCCGTTTACCTTCCTGCCGGAGCGGTACCTATTTATCTACTTGCACTTTGATGTGCTTTCGAACTGCTAGGTTGGCAGGAGCAGGGACCGAGCAATGGGAGCCCACCCCGTTGCGGGGATTTGAACTGCCGACCTTCTGATCGGCAAGTCCTAGGCTCTGTGGTTTAACCCACAGCACCACCCATGCCCCTAAAATTCTCTTATTCTCTTACAATCCCCGCCACATGTGCATAAACGTACCTACCCAATTTTTACACCTCCAACAAACCTCTGAATTGTTTTTATACATTTTTGCCAATTTGGCTGGGCTTAGGTACCACCTTGTATAGCATCTTCATTATATTTTCTCTGAGACTGTAACAAGCAGTGAATCTAATATCCTCCTTCCACAGCCTTTCCCACCCATTCATGTAAATATTGTGTCCGACATCTTGGGCCCACCATTGTTCTTGACCTTTCAGCTGGGTTCTTGCAAAGAGAGAAGTGCCCTTTGTAAAGGGCACATGCACACATGGCCACAACACAGAAATGCAGTAGCAGTGTTTCCCAAATAGGACAAACACCCTAAACCTTTATCTGGAGCCTGAGAAATGCAATCAAACTGGGGAATGTGCTCCAGCTCTGCAGGCGTTCTTTTCCAACCGTCCTTGTGAATTTTTGTTGCTCAAGTAGAACGACCCTAAGGTCAGAAATCGCACATCCAGGAAAAAACAGAACCTAAGTTATGAACACTTCCCCACCCCCCGATTTAGAGATCTTGAAAGGGAGCAGGAAATCAGAGTCGGTTGTCATATCTGACTGAAGTGGCAGGGGAAAGAAAATAAAGAGATGACTCAATTGACAAGGAGTTAGTTACGGCCTTAGAAACACCCTCAACCTCCGATGTAGGGGGATAAAATCAAAGCCCTTCTCCCAGCTGGCCACCCTACATTGCAGCTGTTACTGGTACTTATTGTTTAGAGAAAAAGTTGAATAATTTGCCATACAAATTATTCACTCCCGCTGCTGCCCAGCGATGGAGGCTGCTACGTCTGCCCATTTTACAGATGGGAAAAGGGAGGCTGGGAGGTGGTGATTTATCCAAGGCCTCATGGCGACTCCATGGAAGAGGTGGGGCTTGATTTCCATGTCAAATAGTTCACATCACAGGCCAAACAGAGGGAGGGAGGGATTTATTGCGCTGAGGTTTATCGGACCGCAAGAAAATATTTGTGGCTTGTGAACAGGCAACTTTGTGCAACTTTAACAAAAGTCGCTTTGAGTTTCATATTTTTTGGGGGAAATAAAAATAATATCTGCATGGTGGCCTCCAAAAAGGTGCAACTGTGATGATGGGAATTTGCAGTGACAGTGTATTATTTAGCCTCCAAGTTGCACATCTCTCTCTGTGTGCACAGTTTGGCTGCATACAGTCCTACCAACATTTATGAAAGAAACCCCCTGGGTTCTCTAACTCTGGCTTATTTCTTCCTTGCAGCCGAAAGACTGCAGTTCCAACACCTTTTCTGAGCATTCAAAGCCCAACCCCTTGTGCCCCTACAAAGATGGATTGCTTCCCTTGAAACAGCACTTGCCTGGATATTACAATTGCTGGGTGGGATTTATGTAAGGCGTCCCTATGGAACGGCTTCTTGCAGTATGATTAGTCATCATGAGACACAGCCCTCCCTCCTCCACTCTCAATTGTTTTGTGATGCACCTTATTTTATGTTCAAAAATATTCCCAATTGCCTCAAAACTGTGAGAGCTGGTGTAACGTAGAGCATATTTGTTCAGAAATACAGTGGTGCCTCGCAAGACGAAATTAATTCGTTCTGCAAGTTTTTTCGTCTTGCGAATTTTTCATCTTGCGAAGCACGGTTTCCCATAGGAATGCATAGAAAATCAATTAATGCATTCCTATGGTCAAAAAAAGTCCAAACAAAGCCAAATTTGGTACAAAAAGAGTTTATTAAGTGCTCTTTAAAGTCACACATACTGTAAAGAGCATTTCAAAAATTGAAGGAACAATAGTTTAAGTTTCTAAACATGACAGAAAAGCTTTTAAAAATCACCAAAGTGTACTGTACATACATTATCTAAGACTCTGGGGGACAACTCGAAGATGGTTCCTCTTCCACTCTTTGCTTCTTGCTGAAGAACCTGTCCATGGTCTGCTGCTTCATCCGCCTTTTCAGCACCTCCCTGAAAGAAGACATGACCCTCGTATCAAAAGTGTTTGCAAGGTCACGTGTCAGGTCCTTGTCAGGGTGGTGCCGCTGTGCAAAAGCCTGCACATCTTTCCACTTCTGGCGAAGCAAGCCCATAGGGAAATTCGTCTTGCGAAGCAACTCAAAAAACGAAAAACTCTTTCGTCTTGCGAGTTTTTCATCTTGCGAGGCATTCGTCTTGCGAGGCACCACTGTACAGTCAAACCTCGGCTCCTGAATGGTTCCGTTTTTGAACGATTCAGCTCCCAAACACCGAAGACCCGGAAGTAAACTGATGTTTTTCAGAAGCCGAACATCCGACACGGCTTCCGCTTGAGTGCAGGAAGCTCTTGCAACCAATCGGAAACCGTGCCTCGGTTGTCAAACGTTTCGAAAGCCGAACAGGCTTCCAGAATGAATTACGTTCAACAACTGAGGTTTGACTGTAAGTCATGTTAAGAGGGAGTTTAGGCTGCATTTCTACATGCTGTGGCAAGTGGATGGAAACTAGTTTTAACCCAAGGACCACACTGCATACTGAGCAACCTCGCAAAGGCTTCCTGTGCCCAGGTGTGGGTGGGGCCAGAGGCAAAAGGTGGGCGGGGCAGCAGATGTGATTCTGAGCCCCGTACAGTAGGCAACAGTTGAGTCAGAGGTGTACACATGCGCGAACACACACACATGACTCTGTCTTCCATCTTATTGCACTTCCAGCCAGGCAAAAGCAGATGTGGAACAGGGATGAAGAGAGGGGTGCGCTGGCGAGAGTCTCAAGCAGGGGTCAGCAACCTTTTTCAGCTGTGGGCCGGTCCCCCATTCCTCAGACCATGTGGTGGGCCGGACTATATTTTGAAGGAAAAAGTGAACGAATTCCTATGCCTCACAAATAACCCAGCGATGCATTTTAAATAAAAGGACACATTCTACTCATGTAAAAACATGCTGATTCCCGGACCGTCAGCAGGTCGGATAGAGAAGACGATTGGACCTGATCCGGCCCCCAGGCCTTAGGTTGCCTACCCCCGGTCTCAGGGGTCAGAGAGGGAGGCATTTGCCCCCCACACCCCAGCCTAACCCTGGTTATCCATTCCTCCTCTGGGTGTAGCTTCCATTGAACCTGGCCAGGTTTACTTCTGAGCAGCCGTGACTGCAGGCTCCCTGACCTAAGGATCGGGTGGTCTGCTACTTGAGTCTCGCCTCTGTCAGAGATCCACCTAGCAGCCTTCATCAATTCCCTCTCAGTTTCATCTCCCCATCTGTGATATGGGCGTGTGATCAGGCTGGCCCGCACTACAGGGTTGTCGTACCACTGCAGAAAATTATGTAAGCGAGCGTTGAAAGCACATTACATCAGGTAATGTCTGCAAAGTGCTTTTAGCACTCTGTTAAGTATATATACATGCCAAGTATTATTGCCGTGCGCCATAAAACTCTGGGGGAGGAATGCACTCTGCTGTGGATTACTAAAGTGCTTATACAGGAGTCTTCATGTAGACATTTTTGGTTTAAACTGCAGCCTAGCCTTTCCATTCCCCAACTCCCTTTTATTTTCCGTTCAAAGGAGGTGCACATCCCAGTTCCTTCTACAAATGTGCCTTCCTCTCTCCCTTTCATCTGTCTACCTCTCTGTCCACACAGATAATCTCAGACAGGCTGAAAAGGCACCTGGGCCTGCTTCAACCGTCGGGTGGAAAGTGAAATATTTAGAAGTTAACCTGCAACATTCATAGGGGAAATTTGCGTATGTTCTCTGAGAGATAGCTAGCAGTGCAGTCGCAGGAGTGGAATTTGGGTTTTGACTTTTAAATGTAATTTCCGAACAGGGAGGGTGTGGGTTGCAGCTAAATCTTAGCCCTTCTCAGAGTAGACCCATTGCAGATAATGGAGGGGAATAACTTAGGCCCATTAATTTCATAGGGTCTCCTCTGAGTATAACTTTGCTAGATACAAACCTGTGCGTGCATGAGACGGCGAGTTAAGTATATAGTTTACTTTATTTTTATTTATATGTTAGATTCTTATACCGCCCCTTCATCACAAGATCTCCGGGTGGTTCACAAGATAAAAAAAATACCAGGTAAAAGCACAAATCAATAATTAAAACAAAACTAACAAAATAACAATTCCCACCCACACGTCCCATAGAGTTACCACATGCTTACTCAGAAGCAAGTCCGACTGAGTTTGTGAGATTTACTCCCACCCAGCAAAGTGTGTTTATCATTGCAACCTTCATTTCTAAAATGAGAAGGACCAAGCTTGAAGTCTAAAACCCAGTGACTGCTCTCTCTTCCCCCATTTATGTGTTGGCCCTGGCTGTGGGTGCTTAGGGATGGGCTGAGAAGCCTGTTGACATTCGCAGCTTTCAAGACGGAGTTCTGGCACTGAAAACAACCAGACCAAGTTCAAGGTGTGGCCATTAGCATCTAAGGCCCAGCTTGGGACCATTTAACCTGCAAGATCGCCTTGCCTCAAATATGCCCACTCAACCACTTTAATCTACGACACTGTTTAATCTACTGCACTGTTACAGCTGCCACCTAATACTCATCCTGCGTGAGTAAGAAATCAGTATTTTAGTGTGGCAGCATCTGCACTTGGGAACTCCCTGCCACTTGACACCTGGCAGGTCCCTTCGCTATACCCTTTTTGGCGCCTGCTGAAAACATTTTTGTTTAGGTCAACCAGACATGTAGGGTGTTGACATGTGTTTTAATTGGGTTTTCAGTTTATGGTTATTAATATTTTTAAATCGTTGTTTTAAAGCTGATTTTTTATTGTTATTATTAAAAATCATTATTATTAATTATATACTATTTATATCATAGAATCATAGAATCATAGAATCATAGAGTTGGAAGAGACCACAAGGGCCATCGAGTCCAACCCCCTGCCAAGCAGGAAACACCATCAGAGCACTCCTGACATATGGTTGTCAAGCCTCTGCTTAAAGACCTCCAAAGAAGGAGACTCCACCACACTCCTTGGCAGCAAATTCCACTGTCGAACAGCTCTTACTGTCAGGAAGTTCTTCCTAATGTTTAGGTGGAATCTTCTTTCTTGTAGTTTGGATCCATTGCTCCGTGTCCGCTTCTCTGGAGCAGCAGAAAACAACCTTTCTCCCTCCTCTAGGTGACATCCTTTTATATATTTGAACATGGCTATCATATCACCCCTTAACCTCCTCTTCTCCAGGCTAAACATGCCCAGCTCCCTTAGCCGTTCCTCATAAGGCATCATTTCCAGGCCTTTGACCATTTTGGTTGCCCTCCTCTGTACACGTTCCAGTTTGTCAGTGTCCTTCTTGAACTGTGGTGCCCAGAACTGGACACAGTACTCCAGGTGAGGCCTGACCAGAGCAGAATACAGTGGCACTATTACTTCCCTTGATCTAGATGCTATACTCCTATTGATGCAGCCCAGAATTGCATTGGCTTTTTTAGCTGCCGCGTCACACTGTTGGCGTGTATATTATTAAAATTATTATTTGATTTTCAAAAAGAAAGAAGAAACCAAACATACATCAAAAGATCATACAAAACCCACATATCGAGATTGCTCAGAATCTCCTGACTCTCCCCTCCCTCCATCCCATCCATGCATATCAATACTTCTCCAATTTTATATCTTCCTAAGTTATCTGTACTTTCTGTTACATTACAAGTGTGTTTAGAAACCTGCTAATGTTTTGACCTGTTTGAAATAATTTTGTATATACATTATAAACATTTCCCATTCTTTTTTTTTAAAAAAAAATCTTGTCTTTTTTATTTTAAACCCCCAATCATTTAATTGTTTTATTCATTTTGTAAAGTGTGTTGAGGTTCATTTTTGTTTTACAATTGAGCCGTATAGAAAATTCAGGAAATTAACTAAGCTCACACTTAGATTACTGTATTTTTTACTGCCTGGGTGGGGAAAGCTCCTTTGTGAGGGTTTTCTGCCTCAGGTACCACAATAGCTTGACTGGCCTTGGATACACTTTATACCATGATATAGAGGTGGCAGGATGGCAGGGGCACCACCTGCTTTTCTGCCTCAGGCGGCAAAATATTTTGGGCCAGCCCTGTTGGCCTAACCCCCCCCCCCCCATATAACCACCTCGAAGTGTAGAATGAAAGGTTTCTCTTCTCAGTTCATTGTATTTCTTTCCAAAGGAGGAGGAGGAAACCCCACTGGTCCAAACATGAGCCCGACTTAGAAAGCAATTAAAAGCTTGGCGAAGGTGTCTCTCCCCTCTCTCTCCTCGTTTTGTTCCACCTGTCAGAATGCTTTATGGGGTTAATACCTACGGCTTTGTCAACAGGAGTCGTGTTAATAGCAAGCACATTTGGATGGGCCTAATGCAGAACATATGTCCTCCCCCGAGAGTGATAATCTGTGGGGAAGGGAGGTCCTGGACTCTTAGGGAAAACCCAAAGCTGAAGTGTGGGGCAGGATGCAATCCTGCTCCCCCAAAAAGCTGGTGGTGAAATGGATGTTACATTTTTTTACACGCTGTTGAGAAGTGGATTTTGTGTGTGTGTGTGTGTGTGTGAGAGAGAGAGAGAGAGACTGAAGAGACAATGCTTACTCACTTTTTACCTTCCTTGCTTAAGAAGACCTTCCTTTATTTACACAGCCTGTTGCACTTCCAGGACTTAATTTCTGCCAGCGGGGAGCACTGGAACCTATTTTCAATGTGACAGTCCAGCCCTGGAAAGCATTGAGGCAATCCTTTAATTTTTTTTATTATTTGACAGGTGGAGATCTCTCTCTCTCTCCCCCTGATCTGAGAGAGAGAAAACCTGGTGCCATCCAATTGTTGTACTCCAGATCCCATCAGCCCCAGCCATTATGGCCAATGGTCAGGGATGATGGGAGTTGTGCTTAGGGATGGGGGAATCCACCAGTTCTGGTTTCTTGCAGTTTCTCATGTTTTCCCATCATAAATCCAGCTCTCCACATTTCCATGGTCAATTTGTGATTCCCCCACCCCCACTTAAGTCCTTGTGAAAATTCTCCAGCATTTTAAGGCAAATTTCTGATAAAATACAAGCTTGTGTGCAATTTTGTTTGATAGACATGTTTGCACAGCTGTCTTTCCTTAAAACAATAACAATGCATGTCTGTATGTTATTTTCACTTATATGCCTTTTTACGCATTCTTTCCCTCAATATCTGCATTTCTGTGGCTATTACGCGGTTGGATTGCAAAATTCGGAAAAGTGTGCGTTTTGAAAGATGGATGTGTCTTGGTTTGCCCATTGTTTTGGAGAGTGCAAACCAAGTCGGTTTGCCTTTTAATGTGGCCTGAACTGAATTCCTCTCCAATCCCTAGCTGTAGTCCAACAGGATCTGGAGGACAGTAGCCTCACTACCCTTGATCTCATTGGCCTTTTCTCATAAAGAGATCCAAGCTGGCAAACAGAATCATTTCACAGAAGTCAAGATAGAATTAACAAAAAAGTATCAAAACAAATAAAGAACAGAGAACAGAGTTGGTGCTGAGCATGTGCAGAGTGTTCACTCCCTCATTGCTGAGCAACAGTAGCCTGGTCCAGTCTCCCCACCCCACACACCTTGGTGCTTGATATTCCTGGTTCAGGACCACCCTGGGCACAAAATGACCCCTTACCTCTCTGGTCCTTAGTTGACCAAGCATGGTCAAGTTGACCATCCATCTGTGTTTTGTAGGCTGTGTGTTTTGAAGAGAAGTCATGGGTCAGTGGTACAGCACACACTTTGCATGCAGAAGTTCTATGGTTCAATCCCTAGTACTTCCTGTTAGAAGGGTTCTTCCTTAAGTAACAGTGCTGGAAGAAACCCCCGCCTGAAACCTTGAGAAAGCTTTTGACAGAGTAGACTAGCCTACTCTTGATGTTGCTGGACTACAACTCCCAGCTTCCCTGACCATTAGCTGTGCTGTCTGAGACTGATGGCTGTTGTAGTCCAAATATCTAGAGGGCACTGACTTGGGGGTGGCTGCATTAGACTATACTGTCAGACTCAGGATAAAACACCTTTCTGTATCAACACACCTGAGCTTAGGAGCAGAACGCCAGGGTCAAAGGATATGACTTCCAAGCAGGCATAAACTTAGAAAGGAAGCACTGGAGAGCTCCAACAGAGGAGCTGAGCCTGGGCAGGGACTGTAGCCTAGTGTCCCTGCTTTTATTGACCAAAGAGGGAACAGGTCTGCCATTACCGCTACTCCATGCTGGCTGCTCATTTTTCAGGGCTACTACTGAATCAGCTCAATGTGTATAATGGGGCATACAGTTCACAAGGAATACTGTAGCTTGAGAAATCAATTGGCTGTCAAGGCTCGTCCAGACTTCCTTTCATGCACATTTCCAGGCTATAAAGCTCTGTACCTGAGCGGTTTTGTAAAAGAATCCTGGTACTTTCCCCAGGAAAACCCACATTTTGATACTGAATTGGAGCAAATGGCAGTCAGATTTCCCGCAGATTGCCATTCACACTGGTTTAGTGGTAGAGCGCAGCTTTTCCCGGGGAAAGAGCCAGAACAAGAAAAAACAAATCTCTCAGACACAGAACTTTAAAGTGCAGATCTGTGCCTGCAAAGCACAGGGTAAAAGGAAGCCTGGATGAACACTCAGTTTCAACACAAGGCTAGCTAATTCCATCCCACCTGAAATTCTTGTTCCCCACCTACCAAGCTGGATATAGGGCTTACTGTAGCCATTCCCCAAATTGTTAGCTTGCAGAAGGACTTTGGTGTGCCGTGAGATTCCTCTTAGCAAGCTGCCAGAAAAAGAAATACTTAAGTAACTCTTAGTCCCGTCCTCCCCGAGCCCAAAACACCCATCCTGATTTCTGACTGGATCCTGGGATGTCCTGCTTTTTTGGTCCAGTGCTCCGGCACCAGTCAGCTGGTTTGCACCCGAGTACTGAACCCAAGAGGGACGCAGGTGGCACTTTGGGTTAAACCACAGAGCCTAGGGCTTGCTGATCAGAAGGTCGGCGGTTCGATCCCCGCTATGGGGTGAGCTCCCGTTGCTCGGTCCCTGCTCCTGCCAACCTAGCAGTTCGAAAGCACCTCAAAGTGCAAGTAGATAAATAGGTACCACTCTGGCGGGAAGGTAAACAGCGTTTCTGTGGGCTGCTCTGGTTCGCCAGAAGCGGCTTAGTCATGCCAGCTCCCTCAGCCAATAAAGCGAGATGAGTGCCGTAACCTCAGAGTCGGCCACGACTGGACCTAGTGGTCAGGGGTCCCTTTACCTTTATCTTTACAGAACCCAAAGATGCTAAAGGTTTTTTTTTTATCTCAAACTTTAATGCCAATCAATTGCCCCCCACAAGAGTTTGGGACATGAAAAACGAGCGTCCCGATTTTGATCAATGGCATGTTGGAGGTTATGGAGTTCTAAGAGCGAGACCCTGGCCTGACAAGCCGCTGCGCTCCGAAAAAGGCAGCAAGCCAATATATAACTAAGCTTTAAAGCACCTGCTCTTCTCCCGAAAGAATTAACTCAGCTCTGCTGCAGACTTTACCTCTGCTCCACCCTAGAGGTTGCCTGCCTAACCACATAGCTCCTTGGACGTATTACTGCCTTGCTTGGAAAAGGGTAATATTTATTCGTAAGCTAACTGCTACTCCCGAGAGGCAGAAGATGCATCTAAATCCTCCCAGCACCAGATTATAAAGCACTTTAAAGTATACATTTTCAATTATTGGGCCTCTGGATTCCTGGGAAGATAATGTCCCTTCTGACGTTATGTGCTTCTCCGGAAGAATTGTGGGGAAGCAGGTCTGCAGTCAGTAAATCTATTAGCAGCATCGTCTGGCTTTATGACGAGACAAATTGCTTGGGAGATGGGGCATAAATCTTTCTCTTAGGCTGCAGTCTCCCCCCTCCACTTACCAATTGAATTCAATAGCACTTACTTCAGAGTAGACAGGGCTGCCTTGTCTGTAGACTTGCAAGGCTTACCTTGGCTGATTCAGTTTCAATCCGTTTGACTTTGTGGACCAGCCCTTGCAAGTCCAGCTAAAATAATTTTGTTAGGCATCAAGTAGGGACTAGTTGATCCTTGGCTTCCCTTCCAACTCTACGATTCTATGAAGTATTTACAGCTTGAAAATGCTTATTATTATTATTTTTTAAAATGTCTAGATACTTACAAAACTAAACCCTTAAGTATCGCTGACAAATCCAAAGGCAATAAAAGATTTCTGAATTCTATATTTGTTGGTAAACCTGGCCAAATCTGTCGAGTTTAGTTTTTTCTGAAAGTGGTTTTCCTGGAGTGGTTTAGCTGTCAATCACTCTTGCAAGGGAACTTTGAGAACTGTAGCTCTGTGAGGGGAATGGGCGGGGAGTTTCCTGCCATATAACACCAGTCCTGAAAGACCTACATTGACTCCCAGTACATTTCTGAGCACAATTCAAAGTGTTAGTGCTGATCTTTAAAGCCCTAAATGGCCTCGGCCCAGTATATCTGAAGGAGCGTCTCCACTCCCATTGTTCAGTCCAGACACTGAGATCCAGCTCCGAGGGCCTTCTGGAGGTTCCCTCACTGAAAGAAGTGAAGCTACAGGGAACCAGGCAAAGGGCCTTCTCGGTTGTGGCGCCCGGCCTGTGCAATGCCCTCCCATCAGATGTCAAGGAAATAAACAACTATCTGACTTTTAGAAGATATCTGAAGGCAGCACTGTTTAGAGAAGTACTTAATGTTTAGTGTTTTATCGTGTTTTTAATATTCTGTTTGGAGCCGCCCAGAGTGGTTGGGGGAAAACAGCCAGATGGGCAGGGTATAAATAATAAATTAATAATATTATGACTACTACTACATTAATAATATTATGACTACTACTACAACTACTAAAGGTAAAGGTAAAGGTAAAGGGACCCCCTGACCGTTAGGTCCAGTCACCGACGACTCTGGGGTTGCGTCGCTCATCTTGCTATATTGGCCGAGGGAGCCGGCGTACAGCTTCCGGGTCATGTGGCCAGCCTGACCAAGCCGCTTCTGGCGAACCAGAGCAGCTCACGGAAAAGCCCTTTATCTTCCTGCCGGAGCGGTACTTATTTATCTACTTGCACTTTGATGTGCTTTTGAACTGCTAGGTTGGCAGGAGCAGGGACTGAGCAACGGGAGCTCACCCGTCGCAGGAATTTGAACCACCGACCTTCTGATCAGCAAGCCCTAGGCTCTGTGGTTTAACCCACAGTGCCACCCGGGTCCCTACTACTACTACTACTACTAATGCTCAAAACAAGCCACAGTTCCCAGCATTCTCTGGGGAGGGGGAATCCATGACTGTTTAAAGTGGTGGTATCATGCTTTGAATATATGGTTGGATGTAGCCAATATCTGCCAATAACTGTACCGGGTGCATGTGACTGGTGTCTAGCCTCCCGGCAAACAAATAGGGCCAAAACTTAATTAACAGGTGGAAGCGACCCATGTCACCGGGCCCTGATCCAGCGTGTCACTATTTGGCCTGCCTGGTGTCTCATAGGTCTCAGCAAGCATCACTACCCATTTTTCTGCCTACAGGAACAAGCATGCCTGTGTTTGTTCATTTGTTACATTTATATCCGACCTTTACTCCAAGGTGGCATAGATAGTTCCCCCTCCCCCATTTTTGTCATCACAACAGCCCTTTGAGGTAGTTGAGGCTAAAATATTGTGAGTGGTCCAAGGTCACCCAGTGAACACCATGGCCAACTACAACGCCAGTTTCCCAGTTTCTAGCCCGACACATTAACCACTGCACCACAGTTTCTGTGTTCATGCCTCCCATATCAGGAAGCGAGTAACCCACACCTTCTGCTTGCCTTTCGCCACAGGGCTCTGCGTGGGCCAAGGAGACCTGCCCCACCGAGAAGTACACCGCCAGTGGAGAATGCTGCAAAGCCTGTAACGTCGGGGAAGGCGTTGCCCAGCCCTGCGGGATGAACCAAACCGTCTGTGAACCATGCCTGGACAGTAAGTAACACACGGGCATCCTTTGCCCATCCCTGAAAAGTGTGCATGACCTCGTTGCTTAAAATCATTGCCCCAAAAGGGCGATCAAGAGGCAGACACAGGAAATTCCACGAATTATTATTTTCTTTCTTTATTCAATTTATATACCACCCTTTATCAAAAGATCCCAGGGCTGTGTACAACATTAAAAACACATGACAGAACATCAATAATAAAAAAAATAATAAAAAGCATACTGACCGACAAATAATAAAATGGTTAATAACAGTCCTCTGCTTTAAACAGTAAACGATGAAATTCAGTACATGGGAGTGCTACCTGTTCCAGGCAAATTTCGCTTATTAAAAAAATAAATTGAGATGACTCAGGGGCACTGGTGAATGCTGATATTCACACACACACACACACACACACACACACACACACACAAATCATCTAGGGTGGATCTGTGTTCACATAGTTGATGAACATTCAAAATCTCAAAGCACCCCAAGTTAAGTATTCCACAGAATTTAGCACCTGAGATCAAGTCAGACATGTGCTATTCTGCACTTATCCTGCTCACGGGTTTCCCACAGACATCTGGTTGGCCACTGTGATAACAGAATGTTGGACTAGAAGGGCCATTGGCCGGATCCAGCAGGCTCTACTTAGGCTCTTCCTTCCCAGCTGAGTATGGTCCACACTAACCGAGAGTAACTTCCCAGGCTTTCCCAGATTTACCCGGAAGAGCTGAGGAGTAACTTGGCTCCCATGCACCCTTGGCAAGGAGCTGTATTAGCATCCTCCCACCTTAAAAAAAAAAAAAGGGTCGCGGGTGACGCTGTGGGTTAAACCACAGAGCCTAGGTCTTGCCGATCAGAAGGTTGGCGGTTTGAATCCCCACAATGGGGTGAGCTCCCGTTGCTTTGTCCCTGCTCCTGCCAACCTAGCAGTTCGAAAGCACATCAAAGTGCAAGTAGATAAATAGGTACCGCTCCGGCGGGAAGGTAAACGGCATTTCCGTGCGCTGCTCTGGTTTGCCAGAAGCGGCGTAGCCATGCTGGCCACATGACCCGGAAGCTGTACGCCGGCTCCCTTGGCCAATAAAGCGAGATGAGTACCGCAACCCCAGAGTCGGCCACAACTGGACCTAATGGTCAGGGGTCCCTTTACCTTTACCTTAAAAAAAGGACCCCTTTACCACACTCCTTTGTGCTGTGGTGCAGCATGCGGGGGAAGAGGAGGGCTGTAACCCTGGGCACAGAAAGTGCCCTCACCACCCAATGCCCTCACAACAGGTTCCCTCAGCGAGGCCATGTGGTTGTCACCTTCCTGAGCAGCGGGGAGGCAAGCCACACCCGGGATGGGCCTTCAGAGCTGCAGCAGTGCTTCCTTGTTCTAGTGGCCAGTGTAGGGATGCCTGGCCCTGGGTGGAACTCCTGCCCTGCAGAGCCAGGAATTCTCGTGGCCTGAGCTGGTCCTTCCCCAGGGCCTATCTCCTGGTGTGTGACCTTGGGCGAGGTATGCCTTGATTGGCAGAAGCACAGAGAAGAGAACCACCCGCTCGGCCAGGACCAGCTGGTGCCCACCCACATTGCGCAGCCAAGGAGAGGTGGCCGGGGATGGGCTGCAGTTGGAGTCTTGGTCTGCTCTCTGCTGCCCTCCTCCTAGGCCTGCTGCCAAGCCCACCAAGGAGCTTGCCGAGCTGAGAGGGCAAACATGGCAGCCTGCAGGCGATCGTGAGGAGCGGCTGCCACGGGGTGCAGCAAAGTCTTCCTGTTGCCTTCTGTGCAATGCCCACAA
The DNA here is from genome assembly GCF_965153285.1 of Podarcis tiliguerta. NCBI lineage: Eukaryota > Metazoa > Chordata > Lepidosauria > Squamata > Lacertidae > Podarcis > Podarcis tiliguerta. The sequence goes on along the minus strand of NC_139546.1, from coordinate 20,091,345 downwards.
GGAGGTTTGGGGGCACAATCCTTGTCCCGGGCACTGCCAACACATGCTATGCCACTAATGGGAAGCTTCTCCTGTGCTTGACTGTGACACATTTCCACATATACACAGTGGTACCTCCGGTTAAGAACTTAGTTAGTTCTGGAGGTCCGTTCTTAACCTGAAACTGTTCTTAACCTGAGGTACCACTTTAGCTAATGGGGCCTCCCGCTGCCGCCACACTGCCGCCGCACAATATCTGTTCTCATCCTGAAGTAAAGTTCTTAACCCAAGGTACTATTTCTGGGTTAGCGGAGTCTGTAACCTGAAGCGTCTGTAACCTGAAGCGTCCGTAACCCAAGGTACCACTGTATATGTCATACACTCCATAGTTTGATAGGGGTTTTTTTGGGGGGGGTTGTCCCCTTGCTCTAGGCCCGTGCCCCACTGGGGGATGGTTTCGCCAACCCCTAGGTACGCCTCAGTGGCGGAGATGTTGGGAATTAGACATGGGCTCGTTTGCATGCAAATCAAATGCTCTGCTATTCAGCTACAGCTGTTCGCCAGTCGGCAGCCTTTTGTGGAAGGAACAATATCTTTGATTAGAACCCTGAACTGCTGTACCACTTGCTCAGATTTCCTTTTTTAAGGTCGAGAGTAAAGGGGACTCGGCAGCAAGCGGCAGCTTTAAGATGCAAATATTTCTACATTAACGGCTCAGATGGCATTTCACAGAATGAGATTTTGCTGCTGGGAGTAGCTTCTCTTCAAACACTGCATGCAGATTGCATACCCTCCAACCTTTTCCCAATGAAGATAGGGATGTGCTGTTAATAATAATAATAATAATAATAATAATAATAATAATAATACCCTGCCCATCTGACTGGGCTGTCCCAGCCACTCTGGGTGGCTTCCAACATATATAAAACATAATAAAACATTAAATATTAAATAAAACTTTCCCTATATAGGGCTGCCTTCTAAAGGTTGTATCTCGTTGGCTTGGGGGGGTCATATAACTCCATACCCTCCGACATTTCTCCGATAAAAATAGGGACGCCCTAAGGAAAAGTGGAACATTCCAGGATCAAATCAGAAACTGGGATGGCTTCTGTAAATCTGGGACTGTCCCTGGAAAATAAGGGGACACTTGGAGGGTCTGTGATTCCAGGGTGTCTCTGGACAAGAGAGACAGGAGCTCCTAAGCCCTCGAAAGCACCAAGTCCCCCTGGCAGGGGAGCGACACAAAGGTCTGGTTCTGCTCCACACAGCACTGGTTAAAAATAAACTAAAAATAACATTCCCATGCAAAATCAATGGCTGCTACTTAACCTCAGCAGAGAATGGCAGCAGAAAGGCTGGGTATCAAATACCAGGCTGATAATCTGACCTTGGAAGACTTGCTGCATTGGCATTTGGCAGGGCAAGAAGGAAGGAAGGAAGGAAGGAAGGAAGGAAGGAAGGAAAGAAAGCTACTGTGCTGCTTTTCAGAAAAAGGAAGCAAGCCTGCAAACTTTCATTACTGCCCAAGGTGCTCTCAAGGCTCTGGGCCTTGTGAGGAGTCTTGGCCCAGGGCTGATTGGTTCACCTGCATCTTGCATGCTACCAGATTCATTATCTATATCTATCTGTCATCTACCTACCTACCTACCTACCTACCTATCCATACATACATTATTTGCAGGCATGTGCTGGCAGAAGTGCATGCAAAGCCAAGAGGGCAGCAGGTCCCCTGTGGGATTCCGGCTGAAAGCGGACACTCTGGATAGGGCAAATCAATAAAGAAGAATAAGCACACAGCTGTGAGAGACAAAAAAAGCCTTCTTCCAGTCCTCTGAGCATCAAACTAGGCGCTCAGTGGCATCTGAGACGTATTTGGGAGTGCTTAGGCATACCTCCAGCCTGTTTTCCTGCGTTGCAACTACCACTAGGAAAGGGGGAGAGGTTTGTTCATTCGCACCTCCCGATTTAGTACGACAGGCATTTTACAGACACTGTCCTGGTTTCTGATTTGACCCTGGAATGTCCTGCTTTTCCTTAGAACGTCCCTATTTTCCTCAGAGAAATTTTGGAGGGTATGGTAAAGATAAAGGTAAAGGGACCCCTGACCATTAGGTCCAGTCGTGGCCGACTCTGGGGTTGCGGTGCTTTATTGGCCGAGGGAGTTGACGTACAGCTTCTGGGTCATGTGGCCAACATGACTAAGCCGCTTCTGGCGAACCAGAGCAGCGCACGGAAACACCATTTACCTTCCTGCCAGAGTGGTACCTATTTATCTACTTGCACTTCGTGCTTTCGAACTGCAAGGTTGGCAGGAGCAGGGACAGAGCAACGGGAGCTCACCCCGTCACGGGGATTCGAACTGCCCACCTTCTGATCAGCAAGCCATAGGCTCTGTGGTTTAACCCACAGCGCCACCCACGTCCCTGGAGGGTATGGTAGGACACTCCTGTTTTCCAATCTTTAGTAAATGTTGGCAATTACTTTTCCCTGATTAAACATGTAAGCTTTGCCATCACAGCTAAGGGGGCGGGACAGGTAGTAGATCTAATAGGCTTCAAATTACAAGAGGATGGGTTTAGGCAGAACGTAAGGAGAAATGCCTTAATGGTAAGAGCAGTTCAAACTTAGAATCAATTATTTGTGGGGTGGCGGGAACCTCTTTGCTGCAGACCTTCCAGCTGAGGCCAGAGAGCTGCCTCTTGGGCATTCTTTAGCTTTAGCTTTCCTGCCAGGAGTTGGACTTGGTCTCCTGCAATACCTCCTTCAAGTCAGAAGTTTTATACATCACAGTACAGGGTGTCAGCAAAGCCAGTATAGGACTAACGACAAGAAAGTCTGAAGCATAAAAGCTGCAGGATTCTGGTACAAATAGCGATGTAAAAAGACATTATTTTCCACTCTGCCACACACAGCGCCGTTTCTGTTCTGCTGCACTTCAGCTTCCCCAAAAACAATGCTATTTGGCTCCCTTTTCTCTCTGAACCAGATTTAATAATGTAATTATTTCGGTTATTGTTACTTGGTTCTACACCATCCATTACAAGGGGCATGGGGGCAGGGAATATCCTTAATAACATATTGTTTGCATCCTGAAAAATATATAGTTGTACCTTGGATCCTGAATGCCTTGCGAGTTGACTGTTTTGGCTCCTGAACCCAGAAGTGAGTGTTCCGGTTTTCAAACATTCTTTGGAACCCGAACTTCCGATGTGACTTCTGCGGCTTCTGATTGGCTGCAGGAGCTTCCTGCAGCCAATCGGAAGCCGTGCCTTGGTTTCTGAATGTTTTGGAAGTCGAACGGATTTCCGAGGTACCCCTGTAATGACAAAGAAATTGTGGACTGGGGTGAACAACAAAAGGCAGCAGCAGATACCAAACACATTTGCTTGCCTGATTTCTGTTCCTGTTACAGGGAACCAGGCCAAAAGCTTTTTCGGCAGTAGCACCCTCCCTGTGGCATGCCCTCCCATCAGATGTCAAGGAGATAAAGAACTACACAACTTTTAGAAGAAGTCTGAAGGCAGCCCTGTATAGGGATGTTTTTAATGTCTGATGTTTCGCTGTGTTCTGTTAGTTTCTGTTGGAAGCTGCCCAGAGAGGCTGGAGCAACCCAGTCAAATAGGCGGGGTAATAAATTATTATTATAAGCGAACTTCTAGTTCATATAAAAACACAAGAAAACATCAAACATTACAAACTTCCCGATACAGGGCTGCCTTCAGATGTCTTCTGAAAGTTGTGTAGTTCTTTATCCCCTTGACATCTGATGGGAGGGAGTTCCACAGAGAGGGTGCCACTACCGAGAAGGCCCTCTGCCTTGTTCCCTGTAACCTATTTTCTGGTAGTGAGGGAACCACCAGAAGGCCCTCAGAGCTGGATTTCAGTGCCTGGGCTGAACAATGAGGGTGGAGATGATCCTTCAGGTAGCTACAGTTGCCTCCTTATGCCCTAATCCAGCAAATGAAATGCACACTTAGAAACAAAACTCCTGCAGGAGGGGGTTTCCTGGAGTGGGTTGCAGAAGCCTCTTGCCTTGGGGTGGTGGTGAGATGACTGCATGGAGTCACCCACGTGCGCAGCTTCAGAGGCATTGCTGGGCCTGTCTGGTTTGCATTCTGGGGGACACATTCCTTCCTATCCACCCCCAACCTCATATTCCAGGACGTTGCAGAGTGGAGACATTTCCTCTCTCTCATCTGGGATCTCTGTTTGGGGAGACGGGAGGGAAGAAGGCTTACAGCAGGCAGATTTACGGTTTGTCTACCTCGTTGAAAACTACCACACTGTGCATATGTGTTTAGCTCCGCTAAGCTGCCTGTGGGTGGTTTGTGGGCATAAACACATGCGCTCCTGTTTTATGTTACCGTGCAGAAGCCTGACCTTGCGACACCCTTGCGCATCTGCGCTGCTCCGCCGGTCTGTTTCCGTTGTTGGGTTGCAAGATCAGAGCCTTTGGCTCAGGTCCCAGTGCTGCAGAGTCCCCTTCCCTTGAAAGAAGAAGACAAATAAAAAGGCAATGGTAAACTTCAGTGAAGAAATAATTCTGGGGTTTTCCCTGTGTGAGATCAACATGGTAAAAGAGGGAGCAAAGGGAACTGCGTTGGAGGAGGAGGAGGAGGTGGAGGAGGAGGAGGAGGAGGAGGAGGAGGAGGAGAAGAAGAAGAAGAAGAAGAAGAAGAAGAAGAAGAAGAAGAAGAAGAAGAGATAATTAATGGTCAGGCAAAATCTTTGTTAGAAGGTCCAGCTCTGAGGGCCTTCTGGCATTTCCCTCGCCTCAAGAAGTGAGACTACAGGGAACCAGGCAGAGGGCCTTCTCGGTAGTGGCGCCCACCCTGTGGAACACCCTCCCACCAGATGTCAAAGAGAAAAATAACTACCAAACTTTTAAAAGACATCTGAAGGCAGCCCTGTTTAGGGAAGCTTTTAATGTTTAATAGGTTATTGTATTTTAGTGTTTTGTTGGAAGCCGCCCAGAGTGGCTGGGGAAACCCAGCCAGATGGGCGGGGTATAAATAACAAATTATTATTATTATTATTATTATTATTATTATTATTACTACTACTACTATTACTACTATTATTACTATTATTATTATTATTATTACCAACCAATAAAATAGTGTTGAAGTTCACCACTATTGTGCGCACGTTGCAACTCGTCAATGTCCCATTGCTGGCAGAGCGGTTGGATTTATTAATATGTAGCTGTCTCCTCTTGGCATCCATCTGCTTTCTGAATGCTTCCCCTCTCGCTCCAGGCCGCCGCGGAGACAGTGCCCATTTGGCCCAGCCACCTCCCTCCCGCAAACCTGCTGTCTTCTCCCCTCCTCTGCACCAGTCTAATGGTCGCCATCAATAATTCAGCCTGATGGAAGGATCCACCTGGGTTAATGGGAGCTGTTTGCTCCAGCCGCTGAGTTGGCGCTGGATGTAAAACCATGGTTCTTCCAGAGACTGGAGCAGGCGGCTTCAAGTTCTCACGTCACGTTGGCGAGGGGCCGCGGCCTAAGTGGAGGTTGGCCCATTGGGGCAAATCATAGAATCGTGGAATTGCAGAGTTGGAGGGGACCCTGAGGATCATGTGGTTCAACCCCTTGCCGTGCAGGAATAGGCAGCTGTCCCATAGGGGGGTGGAACCTGAAACCTTGGCATTATCGGCACCACGCTCTAACCAACTGAGCTATGGGGCGCTGTCAAGGCTCTGTCAAGGCTTCGGCAAAGCTATTCCTCCCCTGGTTGCAGCAATAGCAGAGAAAACAAGGCAGAGTCCTTTTTAATGAGTTCATTCAATCCTAATAGTGAGAGACAAAAGAACACAACAAGCCTTAATACAGTGGTACCTCAGGTTAAGTACTTAATTCGTTCCAGAGGTCCGTTCTTAACCTGAAACTGTTCTTAACCTGAAGCAGCATTTTAGCTAATGGGGCCTCCTGCTGCTGCCGCGCCGCCGGAGCACAATTTCCTTTCTCATCCTGATGCAAAGTTCTTAACCTGAAGCACTATTTCTGGGTTAGCGGAGTCTGTAACCTGAAGCGTATGTAACCTGAAGCATATGTAAGCCGAGGTACCACTGTAATTCGTTCCGGAGGTCCATTCTTAGCCTGAAACCGTACTTAACCTGAGGTACCACTTTCGCTAATGGGGCCTCCTGCTGCAACCACATGATTTCTGTTCTCATCCTGAAGCAAAGTTCTTAACCCGAGGTACTATTTCAGGATTAGCGGAGTCTGTAACCTGAAGCGTCTGTAACATGAAGCGTCTGTAACCTGAGGTACCACTGTAATGGCGTTGCTCCAAACTGGGCTCCTACTCCCTCCTTCCTAGCAACAGCATCTTCCCTTACGGTGGCCACTCGTGGTCAAATTTCTCTGATAACTTAGTTCTTGCACTGTTCTGGGAGAAGGGGGTGGGTCAGAAAGCTCTCCAGCGACAACGTGTCATCTGGCTGCCCTGCCACAGTCCCCCCACCCCTTTCTAACACTTCCCAACTCTTCTGTTCATCTAACTCTCCCTCAAACCCCTCAAAGCCCTGCTGTAAACCAGCGCTGCCTCCCTCTTCTCCTGCAGCGTTGGGAGAAAGGGGAGGGGGGTGTGATCTCCACCATTCCTCCTCCATCTTGCCCTCTTGAGTCCAAGCCCTGAAAGGTACTGTTCCCTCAAGCACAGTTGGCCCATAGCTGTCAACTTTCAGATTTGAAAAGAAGGGATCAGCAGCCTCGAAAAGATGGGATCAGCAGCCTCACCTGTCCCGGAGACAGTCTACGGGATATCTAACAATCCGGGATAGCAGCGGGAAGCAGCAGGAAACTGCGCTGGAATAAGGGAATTTCCCGCAAAAAAGGGAAGGTTGACAGCTATGAGTCGGCCCTCAGTCAGGTATCACCTGCCTGCCTCCTTAAATACAACTCCTAGGGGCCAACTCCTAGGGGCAGAGGCGTCTTCAGCCCCCCATAAAATATTTGAGCCTCCCCCCAAGTTGATGGACATTGCCATTCAAATGGTGCGTGTGCACTGTGTCATGTGATTGATTATGCAGGGCGGGCTTACCTGGGGCCTTCAGCTCCACCACCAAGGAATCAGTCCTTCCCCACGAAGGCTGAAGACTCCGACAACATTTCTTTTTCAGTGCTCAAGTCTCTTAACGTTTCGAAACATCCCTTCTGCTATTTAACCTTAATACTCCTTCCTGCAATTTAGATCTATTACTTTTGCTTCCTTCCCGCCCCGCCCCCCGAGTTAACAAGGGGGATTTGGGGAGGCGGGAGTTTGCCCGAGAGGCCGGTGACAAAGGCTACTGCTTCATTGATAGTGACAGCAAAGGGCAAGTTTAAATGAGAGCGTGGTGTGTTTTGATGGAGGCATTCAATCTGAAGAGTGGCTTTTTGCGTCCTGCCATTCAGAAGGAAAATGGCTATTTCCCAAGAATGTCCTCAAGAGATCACACAGCTGATGAAAGATTAATAGGGTGCAATGGGAGGGAGAGGGGGTGTGTGGAGGAGCTGGACTGCTGCAAAATCACGGCGGAAGGAATCAATGAGAAAAACCCCTTTGGTTTGCATTTATCAGCGAACCCAACAATTTTGCACTTTCTGAAACAGTCCGCCAGCCGAAACGAGTTTCTGCGAATTTTGCACTGTAGATCTCCAGCCACATAATGGGTAGGGAAAATGCATGTAGCGGGATAAAGCAGGCATAAAAATGCACATATTTGTGAAAAAAGGATAAGAAAATCGGAATATTGGGCAAAATAGCACACAGAGGTGTGCATATTAGGGGTGTAGGGCTGTGTCTAGATGCTAGGAGAGGATATATTTATTAGCTATTATCCTCCCTCCCTCATGTCTGTGAGTTCAGCAGAGTGCATCTCTTTGCAGCTTATAAGGGAAGCTTAGATAGGCTAGTTTTAGCCTTTTAGTTTAAGCAATCAAGAATGCTTTAAGGCAGACTGGATTTTCCTGGTTTTGCCCCCCCCCCTTTCTTCCCCTTGAAACACAAATCACACAAACAGTCCTGTACAGTGGTACCTCAGGTTAAGTACTTAATTCGTTCCGGAGGTCTGTACTTAACCTGAAACTGTTCTTAACCTGAAACACCACTTTAGCTAATGGGGCCTCCTGCTACTGCCGCGCCACCAGAGCACGATTTCTGTTCTCATCCTGAAGCAAAGTTCTTAACCTGAAGCACTATTTCTGGGTTAGCGGAGTCTGTAACCTGAAGCGTATGTAACCTGAAGCATATGTAACCCAAGGTACCACTGTAAAAGGTAAGAATAACATTTGCTCCCTCAGAGTTCCTGTTGCAGAATAACAGAGACGGCAGGTTTGTTCAGGCAGGCTTAAAATGGCAATCCAGTTGCAAAGACATGCTTAAGACTAGATTAAGATGGAGTCCGAGCTGTAGTTTTGTTTTTCATTCGCAAATTGATGTGGGAATGTGGAGGGCTGGACTTGAGAGTGGGCAAATGAGAAACCGAGAGGAACTGAAATGTGCAGATTTGCCTAGCCCTAGGCTCAACCTCACACCTGAAGGTAAATCAAGAAATGAATTAAGAGCGGTTTTGGGAGGGGAGCGATTTAAGCCTGGCTAGAGTCATTGTGTGTTGTATGAAAGGAGAGAAGGTTAGCACTCCCCTTGATAAGGATGGAAGAGGTCCTTGTGGCCTGTACAACACGCATATGGTTGGGGATGCAGGTGGCGCTGTGGGTTAAGCCACAGAGCCTAGGACTTGCCGATCAGAAGGTCGGTGGTTCGAATCCCTGCGACGGGGTGAGCTCCCATTGCTCGGTCCCGGCTCCTGCCAACCTAGCAGTTCAAAAGCACAAAGTGCAAGTAGATAAACAGGTACCGCTCAGCGGGAAGGTAAACGGCGTTTCTGTGTGCTGCTCTGGTTCGCCAGAAGTGGCTTAGTCATGCTGGCCACATGTCCCGGAAGCTGTCTGCGGACAAACGCCGGCTCCCTCGGCCAATAAAGCGAGATGAGCGCCGCAACCCCAGAGTCGGCCACGACTGGACCTAATGGTCAGGGGTCCCTTTACCTTTACCTTTTAGAGCCACTGTACAGCCTGGTTACACGAAGGGGCATTTCTTTAGATAGCCAGCACTTGTGTGTTCCTGCGTCATCTGAAACAAGTTCTCCTTCTCTAGACGCCTTTGGGTAATGATGGTGAGGGTGATCCCGCAGAGAAAAAAGCAGGCCAGGAAATTTGGGACGTGAAGCAGGGCACAGAAAAGATTGATTTCCACACACTATTTAATTCCCTACAGAGTGCAGCTGAAACCAGAGAAGCAGGAACGAAGAGCAGGGTCAGTCGAAAGTCAGCAATTTTGGCATCGTTGTTCAATGTTTACATTGGACACCAGAATCCTAATCCTTTCCCATAGCTAATTGACGGGAAAACAGATGCTTGATCAAACATTGCTCCCCGCATCCCCACTGTGGAACAGAGATGGCAGCAATGTATGGCTGCCAAATCAACATTTATTTACTCGCTTGCGGTATTTATAGGTTGCCCCGTAGCGAAGTTTTCGGGGTGGCTCACAATGGGAAATAAAGTCATGTAAAACTTAATAATAATTGAGACAGCGATAAACATACATTTATGTATGTATTGGCTATATATTTTGGAAAGTGGTTGACCTGTTTGCTATGCATTTGGACACCTTTTAAGTCACCATAACCAAATCTTGCATGATGATTTCCTGAGATCAAGGAGCAGGTTGTCTTTGTTGGGATTCTATTAGACACCATTTGGAATCAAGATGGCGGACCACACTGATTTTAACCACCGGTTTCAAAACTGCACTCATATTTTGGGTTTCTTAGAATTCCCAAGCAATGCTAGGTACACATGTACACACACACACACACTTTTATGCACATACAGTGGTACCCCGGGTTACAGACGCTTCAGGTTACAGATGCTTCAGGTTACAGACGCTTCAGGTTACAGACTCCGCTAACCCAGAAATAGTACCTCGGGTTAAGAACTTTGCTTCAGGATGAGAACAGAAATTGCATGGCAGCGGCAGTGGAAGGCCCCATTAGCTAAAGTGGTACCTCAGGTTAAGAACAGTTTCAGGTTAAGAATGGACCTCCAGAATGAATTAAATTCTTAACCCGAGGTACCACTGTACTTGCATATCAACAGGGCTGAATTAACCATTAAGCAAAATAAGTGCATGCTTAGGGCATCAAGGTAAGGGAAGCACCACAGAAATTTTCCATTGCTGGATTTACCATGAACCATATGGTGCAGCTGAACCAGGTTCCACAAAAAAGGCTCCCCTAATATGCGTGTATAATAATAATTTTATCATTTATACACCAACCCATCTGAATAAGTTGCCCAGCAACTCTGAGCAACTCCAAACAAAATATTAAAAACAAAATAAAACCTCAAACATTAAAAACTTCCCTGTACAGGGCTGCCTTCACATGCCTTCTAAAAGCCTGATAGTTGTTTGACACCTGACAGGAGGATGTTCCACGGGATGGGTGCCACTACCGAGAAGGCCCTCTGCCTGGTTCCTTGTAACTTCACTTCTCACAGTGAGGGAGCTGCCAGAAGGCCCTCAGAGCTGGACCTCAGGGTCTGGGCTGAATCCCTTCATTTCTTCCCCCATCTTGTGGAAGAGGAAGTTGTCAACAAGGCGTGCCTGAAATTGCTTGGAGATTCCATGCTTAGTGGAGTTTGTTTCCAAGCAAACATCGTGGTTGTGACAGTTGCTCATTACCGAGGATTCCTGCTTCCCTGAAAACATCTGTAATTTGTTTCAGGGAAGCATCGTCCACATGTCGTGAAGAAATTTTGTTTTGGTTTGCATCTTAATGGGAAATTACTCAGTACCAGAAACAATACACAAAAGCAACGGGCATCTAGCCTTCATAAGTTATCCCTGTCTGAATTTTGTAATGCGGTTCTCCAACCAAATAAAGTGTACCAAAAATGTGTACATTACAGGAAAGTGTGTATAGAAACGACCACTGGCTATGTTGGTTGAGGCTGACAGGAGTTGCAGTTGAGTCCTGGTGAGTCTAAAATGACTTGTCAGCACCGCTGGGATCCAGATTTAAGGAAGCCTTCTCTGGTCTAGTGATACAGTCCCCGGATACAGGATGCATTGGGAAGCTTTTAATATTTGATGTTTTATTATGTTTTTATATTCCTCTGGAAGCTGCCCAGAGTGGCTGGAGAAACCCTGCCAGATGGGTGGGGTATAAATATGATGATGATGATGATGATGATGAACTTAAATCTCTAGTTAAAGCAAAAGACAAGGCAGCCCATGCTTCATTCCCAGTGTAGGTCCTAAAATCATCTGTCACCTGCTGTGCAAGGAACCTGGGCTTTGTATGGCATAACAGTTGTGCTAAGGGGAAGACAATAGCACTAGAAAGGAAATGTGTGTGTGTGTGTGTGTTAGTCTTAAGGAAGGGCAAATCTGTCCATTTCAGTTTCTCTGCTTTTCTCTTTTCCACATTAATGGAAATTCTCATAAACATTAATCCGCATTTTTGTGCGGCTTCATATGCACATTTTCGTATGCAATTTTTTCTTGATGCACACTTTATTGCAAAGGAATTTCCCTTAATACAGTGCACTCCCCCCCCCAAGCTTTAATATACACATTTTTGTATACATTATGTGGCTGGAGAAGCACATTGCAAAATTCAGAGCATTTTCGAGGATGGCTATGTTTCGGTTTGTGAATTCTTTTCAAAACAATGAATCAAATCACTCCCCCATTCCTAGTGGATGATTCACAGAACGGAGAATTCTGCCAGGCATGGATTTCCTTGCTACGGCAGGTTTGCGATGGGGAAAGTGCCACCCCTGGAAATGCCATACCTTCTGTAAAGGGGCTATTTAAGGGCATGAACTTGGCAATGTTGCCATCTGGGTACTGATCCTTTGCCAGCACCCCTTCCCTGGCTCGCGTGAAACTGGATATCTTCAGTACTGGCTCCTCAGCTAGGAAGACCCACTGGAGCCAGAGCTAAATCGAAATAAACTATTTTAACTCGAAGTCAGCGTGTTTGTATATCTCCTTCTGCTGGTTTAACTCCCCCATTAAATCATAATATATTGCCTCTTTAGGCATCACGGCGCACTTTATAATGCTCACTGGTGTGTGATTCATCCTATGCAATCTTTGTAACAGAGTTGGGTCAATTTTATTGTTACGAGCCAATTATAACTACGCAGCAATGAACGGCGAGCGAATGTTGCCTTCAGGCACAGTTATGCAAACTCTAAACAGGCTTCCCCCACCCCATGATCCTTCAGGAGCCATATTGGGATCGCTTAATTTGGAGAGGAAATGAGGGTGGGGAGCAAGGACCATAATTAGGAGGGTTGGTATATTGCTACGCTTGCTTCACCCAAAGGCCCTGCAGCCGGAGTTGGCAGGTGGCTTGAATCTGGGATTGCGACTGAGCTTGTTTTATCAATCTGCACACCCACCCACACTGTTAATCCCTATATTCGAGGTCAGGGGTTGGGAACGTGTGGCCCTCTGGATGTGGTGGGACTCCAACTTCCATCAGCGCTGGTCAATAGTCAGGGATGGAGCCGGCCCACCTATGAGACAAGCAGAGGCAGTTGCCTCAGGTGGCAGATCTGACTTCCAAGGAATTTCATGCTTGCCACCACTGCTCCCACCTCCTCTGCCACCTGCCACTGCCTGCTCCTTACTCCCCTGCTGCCTTATTCCTTAATGTATAAGGGTTTATGCACGCAGAGAAGAAGAAGAAGAGTTTGGATTTGATATCCCGCTTTATCACTACCCGAAGGAGTCTCAAAGCAGCTAACATTCTCCTTTCCCTCCCTCCCTCACAACAAACAGTCTGTGAGGTGAGTGGGGCTGAGAGACTTCAGCAGCTGCATGTGGAGGAGCAGAGATGCAAACCCAGTTCCCAAGATTACGAATCTACCACTCTCAACCACTACACCACACTGGCTGGGGACCTGCAATTGGCCTCTAGGCCTCTGAGCCCTGGGACTCTTCCCAGGTCACATTGGCCCTCATGGGACGCAGGTGGCGCTGTGGTCTAAACCACTGAGCCCCTTGGGCTTGCCGATCAGAAGGTCGGTGGTTCGAATTCCTGCGACGGAGTGAGCTCCCATTGCTCTGTCCCAGCTCCTGCCAACCTAGCAGTTCGAAAGCACATCCGTGCAAGTAGATGAATAGGTGCCGCTGTGGCAGGGAGATAAATGGTGTTTCTGTGCTCTCTGGTTTCTGTCACGGTGTCCCGTTGCACCAGAAGTGGTTTAGTCATGCTGGCCACACAATCTGTAAAGCTGTCTGTGGACAAACGTCAGCTCCCTCGGCCATACAAGGCCCAGCAAGATGAGCGCCACACCTCATAGTCACCTTTGACTGGACTTAACCATCAAGGGGTCCTTTATGTTGGCCTTGATCCATACTCTCCCAATTATTTTGGCTGTGAAATGTATCTCTGCTTGCATGGATGGAGAGATGTACATGAAGAAAGCTCTGACTTCTATGTAACTGGGCTGTAGCCTTCTGTATAAAGGCAAGAGTAACACCTGTGGCTCCGCTCACCTCTGGCATGTGGCCCTCAGAAGGCTGCATACTATGGGATGCAGCCCTCGGGCTTTCAAGGTTTGCCTGCCCTGGTTGGAGAACATCTAAAAGGCCTGGGAGAATAGAATGTTTTTGCCTGGTGCCTTAAGGGTAGCAGAGAAGGTGTCCGGCGAGCCTTTCTGGGAAGGGAGATGCACCCAAATGAATTGAACAAAATCGCAGTGGGGAGTGTCAACACAATTTTTAAAAAGTCTAACAGTCACGAGGCAAGCAAAATACAAAGAACGAGGACCGAGCTATTTCCAAAAGTATAAAATTTCTGCAAAGCATCTGGACTTATTCAAATCAGTATTGCAGTCCTGTTTACGAAAATTGATAAAAGGCAACCAGCCTAATCCAAAATTCTGCTTTGTTTTTCTTCCTTCCTTTTATCGCACATGTTTGGTAAATTAATTTTGACATCTCAGTTTTTTTCCCCATACTCGACACACCCATTCTCCAGTTGAAAGAACTGTAGGCATCCAGCATTTAAGTGTTCCAAAAACAAAGCCCCAGTTCTCAGTTGTTATCCTGGAAGTGACCTGGAAGGAACCTTGCTTCCAGCCACCAGGGAGGTCAAGAGACTTTAAAAGACTGGCAATTCAGAGGTATACGACCTCTGAACATGTAGGTTCTATTCATTTTCATAGCTAATAGCCACTGATTGACCTGTTCTCTAAAACCCTCTTAAAACCATTTGAACAAGTAGCTACCGCTACATCCTGAGGCAGTGAGTTCCATAAGTTAATTTTAGTCAATTGGACTAGCGATGGCAACCAACTTGGAAGGTTTTCAAAGAAGATGGGGCAAATTCATGGAAGCTGAGGCTATCAGTGGCTACTAGCCAAGCCGGATATATCCTCCAAATACCAGTTGTTGGGAAACGCAGATGGGTAGAGTGTGGTTCTGCTTGCAGGTGTTTCATCAGCATCTCATTGGCCAGGATGCTAGGCTAGATGGGCCACCTGAATTCGCTCCCCAGTCCCTTTTAACACACAAGTCAATGGGCTCTTTATTCATTGAGAGATTGTTGGGCTTTTTAGAATCTTGGTTATTAATTTTTCACAAGGAAAAAAACTTTACAAATTTTAACATAAACCATAAATTACATTATCAATCGACTTCCTGTCCTTCACTTCCATGGTTTCCATATTTACCCTTAAATGCTGCATATTTCACCTATACTATTCAATACATTCAATTTCACCTATTTATTTTAATAATTCACATTGTTGCTCGTATTTCAAGTCCTGCTCATATTTTCATCTCCCTATAATAGTTCTTTAAATACTCAATGGAAAAGTTCCCAGCCCTCAATGAATTTACTGTCGTTTTGGTGTCTAATCTTTGGTGTTAATCTTGACAGTTCTGCGTACTCCATCATTTTCAAAAGCCAATCTTCCTTTGTTGGGAACTCTTCTTTCTATCTTTGGACAAACAATATTCATGCTGCTGTCATCATGTACCTAAATAAACTAACCAGCTCTTTTGGAACATCATTATTTATAATTCCTAAAAGAAAAGCTTCACGTTTCTTGGGAATTATCAACTAAAACATATTTTTAATCTCATTATATATCATTTCCCAATAGCTCTTAGCTTTTTTTGCAACTCCACCACGTAGGGAAGAATGTTCCTTCTGTCATTTTGCACTTCCAACACATACTTGACTTAGCTTTATACATTTTGGCTAGCTTAAGGTAAAGGTAAAGGGACCCCTGACCATTAGGTCCAGTCGCAGACGACTCTGGGGTTGCGGCGCTCATCTCGCTTTATTGGCCAAGGGAGCTGGTGTACAGCTTCTGGGTCATGTGGCCAGCATGACTAAGCCGCTTCTGGCAAACCAAAACAGGGCACGGAAATGCCGTTTACCCGCCGGAGCAGTACCTATTTATCTACTTGCACTTTGACGTGCTTTCGAACTGCTAGGTTGGCAGGAGCAGGGACCGAGCAGCGGGAGCTCACCCCATCGCAGGGATTCGAACCGCCGACCTTCTGATCGGCAATCCCTAGGCTCTGTGGTTTAACCCACAGCACCACCCGTGTCTTACTTGGTGTTAAATACAATCCATAAATCATCTTCATATAATTTTATTTTAAAGTATAGCAAGCAGTAAATCTTAGATTACTCTGCCACAACTTCTCCCATGAAGACAGTTCTATATGATGTCTCACATCTCTTGCCCACTGGATGACTGTTGCTTCCTCTCGTTCTTTCCAGGCGTCACCTATTCTGATGCAGTGAGCGCCACCGAGCCCTGCAAGCCTTGCAAGGAATGCGTGGGCCTGGAGGGCATGTTAGCACCCTGCGTGGAGTCGGACAACACTGTCTGCAAATGCATCTACGGCTACTACCGGGACGAGAGGAGTGACACTTGCAGGAAGTGCCGGATCTGCGAAGTTGGCTATGGCCTCGTGTACCCCTGCGGGGAAAATCAGAACACATGGTGTGAGAAGTGCCCCTTGGGGACGTACTCTGACGAAGCGAACCACGTGGACCCCTGCTTTCCTTGCACCGTGTGCGAAGAGGACGAGATCACCGTCAAGGAGTGCACCGCCACATCAGATGCAAGGTGCAGAGGTAAGAGTCATTGGGACAGGCTAAAAATGTGCATTGAACAGGAAGGGTAGAGCACACTAACAATGCACAAACATTCCTTTCCAGACCTTCACTGCTGTTTGTGGAGGAAACAAAGTGGGGTGAGTGGGATGCAATGGCACTGGGGTCAGGGTCAGTGGGGTGATGTCAGGATTCGGGGAATCAGATCCCTTCCTCAGTGGCAGTAAATGAGCAGATTAAACAAAAGGAGCTTTCTTACCAGACAAGTTCTTTAATGATCGCAGTGAGAGACAAGGAATGCATATCTCTAAAAGAAATGGTGTTGCTCACCCCTCCATGTCCATTAATCTACGTCACTCCTACATTGGGTAATCTGAGCTTGTTGCTGTTGTGCTTCCTGTTCTAACACCCTCTAGCCTTGGGTGAAGGGGGAGGGCCAGGAATGCTGTCCAAGGACACTGAATCTGCCAGCTGTCCCTCTCTTGGCGTTTCCTCTTCTAGCTGTTCCTCACCCAGTACTTCCCAGCTTTCCCCCTCCAGAATATGCCCTTCTGCAAACCACCGTTCTAAATCAATACTGTCCTCCTGCCCTTGGGAAGGTTCAGAAAAAGGGGGTAGCAGCTCCCACCATTCCTCCTCAGTCCAGCCCCTGACACCTGATTCCGCTTCTCTCTGGGCATTCGCTCTACATGTGCTCTGAAAACCAGGCCTCGTGCATTTCCGCAGAGCTCTGAACTCCCCCTAGGTAAAGGTAAAGGGGCCCCTGACCATTAGGTCCAGTCGTGACCGACTCTGGGGTTATGGCGCTCATCTCGCTTTATTGGCCGAGGGAGCCGGCGTACAGCTTCCGGGTCATGTGGCCAGCATGACTAAGCCACTTCTGGTGAACCAGAGCAGCGCAGGGAAATGCCATTTACCTTCCTGCTGAAGCGGTACCTATTTATCTACCTGCACTTTGACGTGCTTTCAAACTGCTAGGTTGGCAGGAACAGGGACTGAGCAATGGGAGCTCACCCTGTCACAGGGATTGAAACCGCCGACCTTCTGATGGGCAAGTCCTAGGCTCTGTGGTTTAACCCACAGCGCCACCCACTTACAACCCAGCTACTACTTATTCAGCCTTTGATCGGATAAACAGATCACGGGGAAAAGCAAATTGTGAAGTTGTATAACTGTTCTCTGAGGTGTGTGGCCCATGCCATGCCCAGCCCAACACCCTACAGCTGGTGGGTGGCAGGAGGCTATGATTACAGACTTTCCGTCTACAGATGTTACTTCTTCAACTTGCACGTGGAGACAGAGCAGCAGAGAACCGCCCACACTGCAATGCACTCCATTCCCCAGTGGTCTCATCTTCCCCTTCTTTCAACCACCAAAGATGAGAAAACAGAAACTCTGAGTGTGTGCCTATTTCTCTTCCTGGCATCTTCCATTCTCTTGTCCATCCCTAACCTGAACCAGGCCAGGCCAATGTACACGATACCTTCCATTTAGCTCAGAAAAAGGTGCTACATAAACACACCTTTTATTAATTAACTTTAAAAAACAACCTGATAAAAGGTGTATGAGGAAGAGTGGGAACTGTAGATCTGAGAAATGCAGGATTCTTGTTCTATTCGGTATCTAGTAAAAGTAAAGGGGCCCCTGACCATTAGGTCCAGTCGTGACCGACTCTGGGGTTATGGCGCTCATCTCGCTTTATTGGCCGAGGGAGCCGGCGTACAGCTTCCGGGTCATGTGGCCAGCATGACTAAGGCACTTCTGGCGAACCAGAGCAGCGCACGGAAATGCCGTTTACCTTCCTGCCGGAGCGGTACCTATTTATCTCCTTGCACTTTGGTGTGCTTTTGAACTGCTAGGTTGGCAGGAGCACGGACTGAGCAACGGGAGCTCACCCCGTTGCGGGTATTCGAACCTCTGACCTTCTGATCGGCAAGTCCTAGGCTCTGTGGTTTAACCCACAGTGCCACCCGCGTCCCTCATCCAAGATCTAGGGAGCAGTGAAACATCTGGTTCAAAGAGAGCCGGAAGATGTACTTTTGTAACCCAATAAAATCTTAATAAAAACAATTATCTATTAAAAAAGGCTTCCCAGCAAAGGCAGCACCAAATTTAGCACTCAGAGCCCCTGGAAACAGGAACAAATAAAGTCACGGCAAACAGCTGTTCCTTTTCACTGTGTATATTTGAAGATGAGAAATGGTTGGGATTGAAACTGATGTGTGGACACTCCATGAACCTTTGCCAGGAATTCCCTTGACAATGGGGTGGAGTTAATGCGATCAGTAAAGTGGCATTCCCCTGACGATGAGTAAGCAACTGTTGTGATGTAACAGGGCTTCAGGTGTGGGGGGCGGGAGTCAAGGCTGCAGAGCAGAAAGAACAGCTGTTCCCTTAGGCACTGCCGAATTCCGTAAAGCTAAGCAGGGATGAGTCAGGTCCAAGGCTGGATGGGAAGCCCTAAATGAGTGGGAAGAGGTGTAGGGGAAAGAGTATCGCCTGCTTATATGGGGTAGCTTGACTCAGTGTCTTGAACTAATGGAAATCCAAAGGGCTAGAGTACCGAGGTTGTCAATAATGCTATGTGGGCAAAATGTGTCAGAACTCAGATAGCAGTAAATATTCATATTATTTTTTTTTGGGGGGGGGGACCACAGGTGGTTGTTGTTGTTGTTTCTGCAGACCTGTGAATGACCTGCACCATGCACTGATATTTGATATCGGTGGCATCATTTATTAGATAACCTGAAATGGTACCTGTGAGCTTGATGGATCAACAAGATTCTTTCTCCAGGCCTGCCAAAAAATAATTTAAATATTGAAGAGGAAAACCCGTTCAAAATGCAAATCCAAACTTTACATTTGAAATGTCCCAAATTGACAGTTCCCTGTGACTTCATTTCAGCTTTAAAAAACAATCTCAGGTCCCTGATCTCCTGGCACGAGTGTCAGTTTGGTCCTGGGAGACAGTGACTTGTGAAAGGCCGCAAAGTAATCTTTGTGGCAGGGCAGTGGTTTCAATCTGGTCTCCCGCACCCAGACCAAACCCTTCAGTAGTCCAGTCACTACTTCTGCCTCTCCTGTGAAATGGCTCCACAGGCCTGGCTATCCCCCAACCTCCCCACAGGCCTTCTCTTGTTGGAATCAGTGAGCTTAAGCAAATGAAAAAAACAAAAAAACGAGACTTTTGATGATGGTCACACCTTCTTGAAGATTTCTTTACTCCCCTGATAAGTTATTCTCTGTTTTATTGGCAGCGATTAACCCACGGTTTACCACAGCTGCACCAACACCGGAGTCCAACACCACGGGTGCAACCACGGCTCCTCAACATGGTACCTTTGATGTTTGTTTGTTACATTTTATCTATTTATTCACTTTAGCTAATGGGGCCTCTTGCTGCTGTGCGATTTCTGTTCTCATCCTGAAGCAAAGTTCTTAACTTGAGGTACTATTTCTGGGTTAGCAGAGTCTGTAACCTGAAGCGTCTGTAACCTGAAGCATCCGTAACCCAAGGTACCACTATATTTATATATACCACCTTTCTTCTAATGAGCCTTCCATGGTTCCCCTTCTCATTTCACCATTGCAACAATCCTGTAAGGTAGGCTAGGCTGAGAGGGAGTGACTGGCCCAACATCACCTACAGAACTTCACAGCCAAATGAGGATTTGAACCTTGGTCACCCAGGGCATAGTCTAAGTTTCTGACCATCACACCACAATGGCTCTTTGCACCTTTCTTCTGTCCTGGTTGAACCAGAACCTCATTTACTTGGTTGGTATAACTCCAAACATGGAAGGACTCCATTGGAAATATGAACTGTGTGAAATAGTTCAGGTCACTAAAGCAGAATTTTTGACACACTCTGAAAGCTACAATTCCTGAGGTTTTCTGAGGGGAGGTAGAACACCATAGAGGTCAAAGGAACTAAAAGTCAAGACTATGAGTTCAGGTTTGTATACATTCAGTAGAATGTGCTTGCAAGTACCAACAGAACCACTTATGCCAGTAGCAGCCAGCAAGGTAACTCTTTCCTTGATCCCACTCTCAATCTCCCCTCTCTGTTAGCAAAGTCACTTAAATAACACAGATGGAGTCCAGAGAGAAAAGAAACTCTTTACTGAGGAATCTGAACAAAACCGTGTATGATCTGAGGAGAAATTTGCTTATAACAGATACATTTCAGAAAGCGTGCCTGGTGTGCTTTGACTTCCAAAGCCTTCTTCAGTGGCATATTGTTAAAAGGGGGCATTGCCTTGTGCAAGGGCTCATAGAGCAAATTTATATAGTATATTATGCTATGGGAAAAGGAGTCCCTTCCAGTGACACACATTTTGAAAGCTGTGATTCTGAAATGCAGCCTCCCATTTCCCACACTAGTGACTCATTTGCTATTTTGCTTCCTTGCAGATTTTCCGCCTGGGAGTCCTGAAGGCCCCTTTCAGGTCACAGATGGCCCAGATACCATTGATGTTTCTGGTAGCACCGTGGCTGGTACAGCAACCACAGTCATGGGTAGCTCCCAGCCTGTGGTCCGAAGCGGCACAGCAGACAACCTCATTCCTGTGTACTGCTCCATTTTGGCAGCTGTGGTGGTGGGGCTGGTGGCGTACATTGCTTTCAAGAGGTAAGCATGCTTCCAAGGTTCAGAAATGAGAGGATTATTTGTGCAGAAGAAGGACATCATCAACGTTCATTAGGGTCACTCACAAAGGCCAATCTTACTCACAACCTAAGCCCACTCCATTCTTACAAGCTGCTCCCATCATTGCCGCTTCATCCTTCCTCTGCCCCATGACCATCCTCCTTTTGTGAAATTTACTTTGGGTCAAGGGAAGGGTCAAAGCAACTTTGTTTACTCTCCGGTCTTGGCAGAGCTGTTCGAAACTGGGATGCAATTGCAACCCAATAAGAAGATGAGGCTCTGTGTTAGATTCCCATTTTCCCAGCCAGAAATGTGTGCAGAGTAGGGATGGTCAAATCTGTCAATTTCAATCCATTCCATTTCTCGTTTTTTTTCCAGTCTTAAATTCAGTTGTCCACTTTACCGTAGAAATTTGCAGATGTTAGTGAAAATAATCCCGTGAAAATTCACCAGCATTTCCGTATGAAATTTTCCCCAATGTGCACATTTTAAATGTGTTTTTGACTAACACAATGCATTTTTGTATTTTATTCTTGTAATGTATGCATTTATATGTGCAGTTTACACTAGCACATGCATTTTTGTACACATTTCTTGGCTGGAGAAGTGCGCTGTGAAATTCAGAAAAGGGCGGATTTTGATGGATAGCTGTGTTTCAGTTTGCAGATTGTTTCAGAAAGTGTGAATTCGGTAAGTTTGCCTTTAAATGCAAACTGGATCACATTTCTCCCACATCCCTAGTGCAGAGAGTGTCACTTTCCCACTGGGCACCATCAGTCCCACTCCTGTCCTCTGCAGGGAAAGGTGCTCCATCACATACTAAGTCACCTCTGGCTTTCCCATGCCCCAAAGTAGGTTTTGTGGTGGGGATGAGGATAACTTAGGGCAGGGAGGAGGCGGCGGCAGCAGCAGAGGCAAGGCATTTTAGTGAGCATCTGATTGGAGTGTTCACAATGCCTTGATCCCTTTGGGGGCAAGCAAGGTGGTCTTCGAGCATCCTTGATGCTCAGCAGCAGAATACACACCCATTTTCTCCTTCCTCTTCAAGCTGCTTGTGTGGGTTGGTGTGGGTTTTGGCACCCTCCTCCATTTGCCCCATAGGGCAGGGAAACAGTCTCTGAGCCTGCCAACATACCATTATTGTCAAGCCCATGTCTTTTCTAGACAGCTGCTGTTGCCTAGATCTGGGAGTCTTCTTCTATGTTGTTGGGTTCCCAGAAACCAGCCCTTGAAGGCTGGTGCATGATTCCTCATCGGAATGTGCAAGGAGGTGCCTCCAGACATGGAAATTTTGGCAATCCTTGCCAATCTGCTTTATGCTGCAGGTGGAATAGCAGCGCTTGGTGTAGGCTGTTGCCTGTAGGGATTGGTTGGGCAGCAGGAAGGGAGGCCAACAGTAGGGGGAGGCTTCTGTAAATCCGGGACTGTCCCCGGAAAATGGGTACACTTGAAGGGTCTGCAATGAGATTTGAAGAGGCAAGGGTTAAAGCAATAGAGTTGAATAGTAGACAGGAGAGACCGACCATAGAGAAGGAAATGTCTTGAGTAATCTATACAGGCCATAACCAGCCAATCTATGTACTGAACAGCTGCACAACGTATCACCTACATCTGGGGATACTGCACAGCTGTTCCATTGTGTGCGTTAAAAAAACAAAAAAACAAAAGCTTGGCTTTTCTATGCTCCGAGGGTTGGGGAGGGGAAGAAATGCTGAAGAGGGAAACAGTGGAGCAGGATGTTTTGTTGAAAATGCCTTGTTAAAAAGTGAGTAAACAAGGCTTGGCTATTCCATAGTAAGTGCATAGTTAAGATAACGGAATTCGCTACCGCAAGATGTAGGGAGCGCAACCGAGTTGGACAGCTTCAGAAGGGAGTTAGCTACACGCCTGGGGGAGAACGCCAGCCATGACGGCTTTATTATGTCCAGTATCAGAGGAGGTATGCCTCTGAATGCCGGTTGTTTGGGATTATGTGTGGGAAAGAACTGTGGCACTCAGGTCCTGCGTCGCTGGTTTCCCACAGGCAACTGTTTGGCTGCTGTGAGAACAGGATGTTGGACTAGATTGGCTTATGCGCGCTGCTCCGAGATGCACACAGGGGTCAGGAACGTAACCTCTGCGCAAACTGGCCTGTGTATATAGTATCCACCAGCGTATTTATGGGCTTCATTTCCATTTGCTTGCTGTTTCAGGAAATACACATTAGGTAGAATCAGGTTTAAACACTCACTTTCTCCCCCCATCCGTTAGGCCCCCCAAAATCTAGAGCTGGCTAGTGGTGAGCTACATCAGCCCTAAAGTTCAGATTTGTAGGCAGCCCTGGAATAATGATAATCATAATTTATTATTTATACCCTGCCCATCTGGCTGGGTTTCCCCAGCCACTCTGGGCGGCTCCCAACAGAATATTAAAAACACTGTCAAACATCAAACATTAAAAACTTCCCTAAACAGGGCTGCCTTCAGATGTCTTATAAAAGTCAGAGAGTTGGTTATTTCCTTGACATCTGATGGGAGGGCCTTCCACAGGGCGGGCGCCACTACCGAGAAGGCCCTCTGCCTGGTTCCCTGTAACCTCACTTCTCGCAGTGAGGGAACTACCAGAAGGCCCTCGGAGCTGGACCTCAGTACCCGGGCTCAACGATGGGGGTGGAGACGCTCCTTCAGGTATACTGGGCCGAGGCCGTTTAGGGCTTTAAAGGTCAGCATCAACACTTTGAATTGTGCTTGGAAACGTACTGGGAGCCAATGTAGGTCTTTCAGGACGGGTGTTCTATGGTCTCGGCGGCTGCTCCCAGTCACCAGTCTGGCAGCTGCATTCTGGATTTGTTGTAGTTTCCAAGTCACCTTCAAAGGTGTTATATGGTCTTGGTGGCCATTCCCAGTCACCAGTCTAGCTGCTGAATGGCTGGGGTGGGGCTGCAACCAGCCTGGTGGGATACTTGATGGCTGAACCCCATCCTTAGAAGGTTCACCCCTAGCAAGTGTAGGAGACCTTTGGCCTTGCAGATGTTGCTGAACTCTATCCCCCCAGCATGCATGACCAATGACCAGTGATGGTGGGAGTTGTAGTTCAATGACAAGTGCAGGGCCAAAGGTGTCCCTTTCCACCCGATCCAGGGGCGGCTTCATGGTCTTCTGGTTCAGCACGGGAAGTGTCCTAGGGAGATAAATGCAGGCTCTGTTCCTTCCATATGAGCCTTTGTGAACTTCCATGAAAACTTTGGTTGCTGAGAATCAAGGAGCCGGTGCAGACGAATGCAACCTCATGCCTGGACTGGAGAAACAGTCCCTGCCCCGAGGTTTGCCTGAGCAAGCCCCGAGAAGATTGGGCTCACCACACCCAAAGCATTGTGATCCGCAGGGAGCAATCTACCGTGTTGGCAACGGCGCCAAGTTTGTGGTGTACCTTGATCTGGGAAAGGAGGCGTGAGCATCTGAGGCTCAGCTGTTCCCTGCTTTTTCACCTCTAGGTGGAACAGCTGCAAGCAGAACAAGCAAGGAGCCAACAACCGCCCCGTCAACCAGACGCCGTCGCCGGAAGGGGAGAAGCTCCACAGCGATAGCGGCATCTCGGTCGACAGCCAAAGCCTCCACGACCAACAGCCGCAAACACAGACGGCATCCATGCAAGGCAAGGGGGATGACCTGCTGGGTGAACGGGGAGGAAGGCCTAGGGGACGCCAGCCAGCTTCAGCAGCAGCTGCCAAGCGTGTTCAGGCTGTCACCTGCAAATCATAGAACTGTAGAATTGGAAGGGACCATGAAGATCATCCAGTCCAACCCCCTGCAATGCGGGAACCTTTCGCCCAACGCGGGGCTCAAACTCACGATCCTGAGATTAAGAGCTTCATGCTCTTCCGACTGAATTGTAGGAGCCAGCTCCTAGGGGCCGAGTTCCCTTTGGCAATCCAATAAGATATTTAAGGAGGCATTGCCATTCAAATGGGGTGTGTGCACCAGGTCTGGTGATCAATTACCTGCCCCCCTCCATATTTTATTTAACTTGGCACCCTTGGACTGAGCTACTCTAATTGTAAGCTGGTGAACCAAGCAAAACACAATGGGAGAAAAAGCAAGGGGAGAAGGTCAGTCTTCTTTTTCCATCGCCTCACAGACTCAGTAGTGGCCCATCCAAATGACGGGGAATTCCATCTTGATTTCCAGACTTGGAACTCGAACGGCCTGGCTCCCAAACGCCGCAAATCCGGAAATAAGTGCTCCGATTTGCAAACGTTTTTCGGAAGCTGGATGTCCGACGCAGCTTTGGTGGCTTCTGCGGCTTCCGCTTGAGTGCAGGAAGCTCCTGCAGCCAATTGGAAGCCGTGCCTTGGTTTTTGAACGGTTTTGGGAGTCGAACGGAATCCCGGAACAGATAAGTTTGAGAACCAAGGTACCACTGTATTCACCAAGCAAATATGCATCTATCCATCCATACATCTCTCTGTGTGTGTATTGCACAGAGCCCCAAAATATTAAGTGTAGGGTTGCTTTTTAAAACCAAGGTGTTTTGGGTTACAGAACTGAAATGATAGGGCCCCCTAAATCTGTGCTCCCCCCCCCAATGTTCTTTATTTAGAACTGGTGATTTTAAACGCCTTTCTTGTTTGCAAAGCTTTAAATTGCAGGGGTTGGACCAGAAGGCCCCCGGGGTCCTTTCTGACTCTACAATTCTATGAAAACAAATAAGCAAAAGGATGTATCTTTCTCACTTCTTCCTTTGGAAATTAAGATCACCTTTCACTCCTGATTGATGGATTTATTCAGGGATGGACAACAGGACTGATCTACCATTAGGCAAATATATATCATCACTTGAATGATGCTGGTGGGAGGCAGAGACTTTTATTCAAATATCAAGAAGAGTTGAAACAAAACCATGCAATGATTTCTTTACCAAATTCATTAGGTCCACTAGAACATTTTATTTTATTTTTTGGTTAAAAAAAATAGTACGGAACAGAACTAATCCTGCATACTTGCCTCTCGCACGGCCACTTCGTTATAAATAGATTGTGTTGCATACAAATTAATACAATTCAATACAATCCATGTATGGTGCTGAACACATTGCAGCTTAGTGTTCTTCAGTATAGGAGTAAATCTGATTATGATTATTGTTGAAAATTAGTGGGCGTAGCAGATTTATTTAAAAAATAGATGCTTGCCTCCATCCATCCATCTTTCTATCTATATTTGGAAGAGTATTCCCACCCCCACTCAACTGGGTTAAAACTGATTTTCACTTTGACTGGGGCACTTGTATTCGACATACGTTGCCTTCCATTGTAATTCTCCCACCATCAAGTATGGCCCACTCTCCATTCTACTCCCTACTCCCACATTTCATACCCCAACTTTTCTGGCGCTAGCACCCCTCTGTTGAGAGCCAGTATGGTTTAGTGGTTGAGTGCGGTAGACTTGTAATCTGGTGAACCGGGTTCGCATCCCCGCTCCTCCACATTCAGCTGCTGGGTGACCTTGGGCTAGTCACACTTCTCTGAAGTCTCTCAGCCTCACTCACCTCACAGAGGGTTTGTTGTGGGGGAGGAAGGGAAAGGAGATTGTTAGCCACTTTGATAAAGTGATAAAGTGGGATATCAAATCCAAACTCTTCTTCTTCTTCTCTGTTGGCATTTCGTTTGCTCAAATGGGAGGCTGTCAAAGCTGTTTGCTAAACTGGTCTCTGAAACAGCCCCCTCTCAAAGTTTACAGATGGGGGAACCCCACTTCAGAGAGCAGCTTGGCTTAGGGCCTTCCTACACCAGAGAGAGAGAGAGAGAGAGAGAGAGAGAGAGAGAGAGAGAGAGAGACTGTGCTTCAAAATGCAGAAAACCTTCCAACTCCCTCCATATTTCTCCTTTAAAACTCCGAGGAAGTTTAAAGAGAAATGAGGGGGGTGGGGACATAGACATCGCACCCCCATCAGCTGTTGGGCTCTAGGAGAACCCCCTGCTCAAGGTTTTCAAATGCTTCCCCTCCGCGTTTCTGTGGAAGTTTAAAGGAGAAGTGCGGGAGGGTGGGGTGGGGGGGTGTTGAAAAGCCATTTGTAAACATCCCCATGTGAAGATGCTTACAAAGGGCTGTTTGAAAAACCCTGCAGTTTGCTTTGAAGTCCTGACAATCAGAGCAGCACCAGATTTAGGGTGGCGCAGATGGCCCCCCTGCACTGGGTGCCGAGCTGAGAGGATTAATAATAATAATAATAATAATAATAGTATCTGACTGGGTTGCTCCAGCCACTATGGGCAACTTCCAACATGTATAAAAACATAATAAAATATTAGACATTAAAAAGGCTTCCCTATGCAGGGCTGCCTTCAGATAGCTTCTAAAGTTAATAATAATAATACCTACTCAAAGTTAGGGGGCACCAATTCTTGTCCTTGCTCAGGTTGCCATATTACCAAAATCCATCCCTGATTGGAGAAGCAAAACCTGATATCACTCTGACATCAGGTGATTGACAAGTGACTGACTCCAACCACCAGGCAGCTTTGGCCTGCAATGGGTTGAGGAGATAAAGATCTGGTCTTCTGGCTCAAAAAGGTTCCCTGCCCTTGGTGTAGACAACTCTGAGCTGGGCGAGACAATGACCTGACTCGGGTTAAGGCAGCTTCCTCGTTCCTAGTAGGGCACTGATGGTCAGATGCAGGCCTGCTTTCCCATGGACAGATCCAGGCCTTCTTGGCTTCTGAGGTGGGCTGGGTGTTGACTTCCTACCTACGTAACCCCTTTTGTGCTCCCCACCCCTGTTCCCCCCACTCCAGGCCTTAAAGGAGATGGGAACCTTTACACCAACCTGCCTGTCAACAAGAGGGAGGAGGTTGAGAAGCTGCTGAACGGTTCCACCGAGGAGACTTGGCGCCACTTGGCTGGGGAGCTGGGCTACAAGGAGGACCACATAGACTCCTTCACTCAGGAGGAGTACCCCGTCCGCGCCCTCCTCTCCGACTGGTCCAGCAAAGACAGCGCCACAATGGACGCCCTTTATACCGCCTTGCGCAAAATCCAACGGGGGGACATTGTGGAAAGCCTCTACAGCGAGTCCACTGCCAGTTCGCCAGTCTGAAGCAGGGGAGGCGGGGCAGAGGTCCTACGGGCCAGCCCCTCTGTGATTCCCCACCCTGCTTTTTCCCTCACCGATGCCTCTCGGGGTGAAGACACATGAAGGAAAACAAAATGGAGCTTAGTCTCCCCATGGCCACCATCGTTTCTGGGGAGCACCAGAGCAACCCTGTAATGCACTGTGTCGGTTGTGGGTTGTTTTCTTCCTCCTCCCCAGTATTTTCACCCAATACCTCTTACCTGTAACAGACAGTAAGATGCTAAAAAAAGGAGAAAGAAACAGAGGAAGGTAACTGGAACGAATGTTATTGCTTGTGTGTGTGTGTTTCAAGAAATGGATTGACAGCATTTTGCTGGTCCTGCAGAACTTGCACCCAGTTGATGCTGCTAGTTTGGTCTCACTCTTCCAGGTGCCTCTGAACGGCCATCTTATGTGCCTCTCCATCCTTGTCTCTGTGGATCTTCTTTCCTCACTTGTACTTGTCAATCTTCAGCCACTGACTCTTCCTTTTTAGGCACTGTGTTCCCCTAAGCCAAGAAATACAATAGGCAGCCTGGCTTGAATGTGTTGCATGGACTTGAAGGAGGCTGACAGAGGATGAATATTTGGATCTGGAGCATGAGGATGTTAAGAGGACACGATGGAGACTTTATCTTCAGGGAGCGTCTCTGGGAGGGGAGGAAGGATGTGATTTCTGGCTTGTCAAAACTGACACTGTGAAGATCAAACCTCGAAGTATATGGACGGAGGCTTAGGAGGAGACCCCCATCCATGTTCCCATCCATGCGTTGGTGGCAACATCAAGAATGTCTTTGGTCCCTGATCTCTCTTTTTCTTGCTCAAGATGCATTCTTCGTAGTTCAGTGAAGCTGTGTTGAACCTCGCCCCGTAGCTCCCTTGCTGGGTTTGATCAAAGCTAGCCAGTCCCCAAATGGGACAGCGCTAGTTTAAAAAGGGGTTATAAGCCATACTTGAGAGAGCAGAGCTGGCCAAGGCAAACAAACTAACAGTGCAAACATTGTCGTTAATGAGTGGGAATTGTATTAATCACTGTGATCCTATAAACCTGGCCTCCGATGTTATCCCAGATGTTGTGTTCGTGAGACATAATTAAAAGCGATGCTCTGCATTCTTCCTCAGACTAGTGAACCAATCACTGTGGGTTATTAAAGCCATTACCTCTGTTGCATTAAAAAGGGGGTGAGCAAAAATCCCCCTTGGTGGCCTTAAGACATAAGGTGGAGAGAGGAGGGCTGTGGTTCTACGCTAAAGACTCAGAGCCAGATTTGGGTTGGGTGTTAAACCTCTATGGTTTGCCGGTGTTCCCCTATCCCCACCCATTTTCATAAATATTAGAGGGTACTGAAAAGTAAAATAAAGGGGGACGGGGGGACGGGGACGGTCTCCATAAGTGAAGAGGATCCACCTGAAGTCATTGGGCCAACTAAAGTGAACTGGGATCATCGCTTCCCCCTTGATATATATTACAAGATATTTGTAGACCTGGTGGAGAACTTGTGATGCTTGAAAGTTTGCAGCATTTTGAACCACTGAGGAGCCTGCCAAAGGAGATCATCGTACTGCTCCTGTTGTCTCTCTGGACTGGAATTATGCAGAAAAGGGATCCTCTTCACCCACCCACAGAAGTATATAAGGGCTTTAGGAAGAGTTGGAAACCAATACATAAGAAAGCTGGGATGGAATGCAAGAGAATTTTCCAGCCCCACACTTGGGTGTGATGAGGAGTATATGGCAGCCCTCCAAGAAAGGTTGCTTTTCTGGTTAAAACACATTTTGCTTCCGTCAATAATTTCTCCAGTGTTTTGCCTAAACCGGAGCATCTCAATTTGCCTTGAAAATTTGCTCTAGGCAAAACTGAATGGCAGTTCTAGGTAGGATGGGATTATTAATTTTTATTTTTTAAAACCTCTCTCTTATCAGACAACTGGGACTACCACTTCTTTTACAAGCTGTTGGCATCAGATGGCCAGAATCTCTAAGTAAGAGGTGGACAAAAATCCAGAAGATGTGGCGAACCAGTATGCAAGTCCTGAGTGGTAGAATGTATTGGGAAACCAACACCACAGATGGTGTGTTACTCCCTTCAAATTGCCACTCAGGTGATTAATCTTCCTCCTGAGCCACCGGTGCGACAGGTATCTGTAAACACCTGCACGCAGTATCAGCAGATAGCGAAAGTGAGGCTTGAGGCATAGATACAAAGCACTACGTTTATTATTTACAGGACAAAGGAAAACATGGCTCCTCTTACTTTCTTCATCTGCAAGAGAAGAGAAGAACAAAAGCAATATCACGGAAACGGCGTATCTGAACTTCCGGTCCCATGACATCCAACACTGTGGAATGTAAACGCAGACGCGTGACAACAACAATCACACACCTGCAGCACGGAGGAGTGGAATTCCCAACAGAATGGACTACACAAGAAAAGCATGAAACTGCCATATCCTTAGACAACTGATTGGCCTAAGTATTGTCCACTCTGGCAGGTTGCAGCCCCCCAATGGTTCAGATAGAGGCCTACCAGATTTTTTTTTATGGGTAGAGACATCAGGAATTGGGGTGTTCTACATGCAAGGCTCTACCACTGAGCTATAGCCCACCCCCTTGGTCAGAAGGTCTCTAGGGTGGTCCTTCAACCATCAACCACCATGATCCCCTCACACTGTTTCTTCTGGTGGAGAAATGTGCCCTATATTTCAGGGTCTACCCAAGAGAAGCAAGAAGATAATGCAAAACGATCTGACTCTTCTTGACCAGTCATGACTGCTGAGCCATTCTGTCCCCTTAAGGCACAATGCAGCCAAGCATGCCCCTTAGTTTATTTTTTTGTGGGGGCACCATCCTATCTTCATGCTTAGAGAAGAGAGGCAAGATAAAAGCACCGGTGAAATTTGGATCATTGCGGACAATCATGTATAGAATTACCCCCCATTTCAGTGGGTCTATTTCTGCATGCAAAAAAATTAAAATAAATAATTTCAATCTCTCTCTCTTTTTTTTGGGCCAACTTTGATCATAGTTCTAACACTGGTGGGACAAAACTGGTGGCGGTAACTCCTAGCCGGAGTGTGTGCATAGCTCTGTAGTAGCTACTATCTATGAAAAGAACAACAGAGAATGTTTGACCACTGTTGATGAGAGCATAGTGCCATATATTCAAACTAAACTAACAGCTTTGATGTCAAACTTTTTAAAATAGAGATGGTGGAAAACCATTGGCTGCCAATTCCAGAAAGCTTCGTTAGAAACTTTTTGTCCCTTGAAAGGTGGTGGACTCTCCTTTCTTGGAGGTATTTAAGCAGGGGTTGGATGGCCATCTGTCATGGATGCTTTAAGATGAGATTTTTGCATTGCAGGGGGTTAGATGAGATAACCCTTGGGGGTATTTTCCAACTCTACTGCCCTGTGAATCTATGGTTCTGTCCCTTCTGGTCCACATTCTAGATTGCAATCATGGAATTCCAGACCGGCGGAATGACCTCCATGTGCATGTGCAAAACGCCACATGCCTGATGAAATCAGTGATTGTGTAGCACACCGAAGACCTCTGCAGATGAGCATAGAGGCCTGGAGGATGTTTCTGGGCCACATTAGGCTTCCCTGCACATCTGCAGAATCCCTGACATTGCCAGTGAAATAGTGGACTATGCACAGGAGCCTGAAAGGTTTCAAGAACTTGCCAGAACTTAACAGAAGCTGCTCCATTAGCTGAGAGATTCTAGGAAGTCCTGTTTTCCTTCTTGGACCCATCCCACCCTGGCCGGAAGAACAGTACACTCCACCGTAGGCTGTGCTTGTAGCAAAATCAGGCAGTGTTCTTATCTGATAGGACAGAGGCCATGGATATCATCTCTAATTAATAAATGAGCATGGAACAGGTCCAGCTGTAACACCCCAGTTTACTACCTCTGGAAGATCACAGAGTTGCAGAACGGAAAGAGGAATCTCACGGTTATCAAAGCTGCCTCCAGACCGTCGCTATTTTGAGCGAGGGATTCCATCTCATACTCTCGATGAGCAGATAAGTGCTATGGTAACATGGCACAGCAAATCCACCTTTAAAAACACACACCTTGTGCTGTTAGGAAAGCGGTGGGAATAAATGGAATAAAAACGCGTAGGGTAAATGACCGGTGGGTGGGGAGCAGCGTAACCTCTCGGCAAATAAATCAGAACGATTGCCTCATGAAGAGCAGGCATCGTTTAGAAGTTCCTTGAAAGCTTTGTGCGAGGGATGACTGCTCAGTTGAACGTGGCAGAAAGATACTGAGCATCCTTTTTGTTGTTGTCGATAGAAATCACAAGAGGCAGCGATGGCCACCAATTTGGATGGCTTTAAAGGAGGATTAGACCAATGCCTGCTGGTTAAGGCTATTGATGGCTACTCGCCCAGCCATGTTCTGTCTCCAGTATCAGAGGCAGCATACCAGGAATTCTGTATATTGCTGGAAACCACAGGAGAGGAGACTGCTGTTTTCATGCTTGGAGGATTCCCATGGGCATTTGGTTGGCCACTGTAAGAACAGGAGGCTAGATTAGATAGGTCCATGGCCTCTTCTTATGAACATACAGGCCCTCCTCAATCTTAAATTCATGAGAACATGTGTGCCTTTGGAGAAGAAAGCCAGATGTGTGTGTTTCGCCCCCTACCCAATAAGTCAACAGATGGTAAATCCTTAAGCTGAGAACCAACTATGGAGAGAAGAGAGACAGGGGGAGAATGGGGAGTGGCAGGTTATACAGAACGTGGTTGCAAAATGGACACTGATGCTGAATAAGCTGATTTCACATGGAGAAGAGTCTTCTATATCAGATCCATGCTTAAGTTTCTAAAGGTATTTTGCATGAAAGAAAGAGGAAAAAAACCATTGGAAAGCTACATTTCCCCACAAAACTTGGTTGGCATATTTCTAAATCTGACTCAGAATTTCACAGCTAGAATGAAAGAAAGAGAGAGAGAGAAAAGTATTATAAAAGAAAAAGGAAATAGCCAAAGTTAGTACCTTAAAAAAAATAAATCGCTGCCTATATTTTACATTTCTTTATTGCGATGCGTGGGGTTTCTATTTTGTTAATACTCTTGTCCCCCTGTCCCGTGGTTTGCTTGTAATACAAATGCCAGTTTATTAAAACAGTCTTTACCAATAATAAACATTTCTGTAACAGAAGCCATTGGACTGGTCAGTAGGTTTCACGGCGATTGTCCGAAACGCCCATTTCCCCCTGGCTTTTCAGTTTGCATGGGTGGGTGACTCCAAGGGGACGGCGGGGGAGGGGGCGAAAGGTGACTTTAGATGATGTTGTAGTGGCTGCGTGGACAACTGTAACTGTGTACTGTTCAGATGTGAATAAATATGTGTACCTGTGTCCGTTTGTGTCTCACGTGTCTTCCAGCAATCCAGTAGAGGAAGAGGCAGGTTTTATTTTCAGCTCGGACAGGTCTCAGCCTGTTGTTCTCCTTTTCCCTGCCTCATTCTGCGGCTCTCCAAACAGCTTACGATTTCACATTCCTCCCCCTTGTTGTACAAAACTGACAACCCACCTACCCCCTCCAAAAAAAATAAAAATGCCTTCTAAATTCTGCAGCCCCCTCCAAGTTTACTTTGCAACCAAAATAAACAAACTGAGCAGATTTAGGTAAACATAGTCAATGTGCATAAATCTCTTCTAGATGGTCCAGTTCAGACACAGATGTTTGCTCTTAGGGATAGATGATCTGGACCCCCTTTTGCTTGCGTTGACTAATAGACATGTTCAAGCACATTTGCCATAATTGATGAACCGGTGTTATGAATTTCCCCGGGACTGGCGTATGGCTGGCTGGAGGTCAGTTTCTCCAAGGGCAAGCCCCTTTGCAGTTTCATAAAGGTAAAGGGACCCCTGTCGTGGCCGACTCTGGGGTTGCGGCACTCATCTCGCTTTACTGGCCGAGGGAGCCGGCGTACAGCTTCCGGGTCATGTGGCCAGCATGACCAAGCTGCTTCTGGTGAACCAGAGCAGCACACGGAAACACCATTTACCTTCCCGCTGGAGTGGTACCTATTTATCTACTTGCACTTTGACATGCTTTCGAACTGCTAGGTTGGCAGGAGCAGGGACCGAGCAACAGGAGCTCATCCCGTCGCGGGGATTCGAACCGCCGACCTTCTGATTGGCAAGTCCTAGGCTCTGTGGTTTAACCCTCAGCGCCACCCGCATCCCTGCAGTTTCATACAACAACACAATAGTCATTTTATTCTTTGATCTGTCACCTTCTCTTTGTCCAAAGAGCTCAGCATCATGTGGACAGAGCTTGCACTCCTTGGCTGGTCTGATCTTGTATCAGGTCCAAATTTGTTCGGCAGCAGGTGCTTTTGGGACTTTTATCCAGGCCCGGTGCTGAAAATAGTTCCTCCCTGAACAAGGAGCATGCAACAGGGCATGGCATGGCATAAACTCCCCTTGTGTGCAGGCATGCCTGC
This sequence comes from Podarcis tiliguerta, assembly GCF_965153285.1. NCBI lineage: Eukaryota > Metazoa > Chordata > Lepidosauria > Squamata > Lacertidae > Podarcis > Podarcis tiliguerta. The sequence goes on along the minus strand of NC_139546.1, from coordinate 20,057,014 downwards.
GTCACCTGTGTGCTTGCCTGTTGTGTCACTGGGGATGCCCTGGGGCTAGCTGGAGGATGAGCACCACTGGTGCCACCTGTAAATTCCTTGAGCAATACTCAAAGCCAACCTCTGAGTAGAGTCCCATCCACACCAAACATTTAAAGCTCACCCCCAAGGAATCCTGGGAATTGTAGTTTAAGGGTGATGGGAATAATTGTGACCTTTGTGACTTCCTTCTAGGCCTAAAGGCGAGGAGCACTGGCTATGGACTGTAATGAAGGAGAAGCGCTCTGTACATGTTCAGAGGGGTCCTTGTCCATTGCAAGGCCCTGAACTCTGAGCCCCTGATTTTAAAACAAGCTCCAGAGCTGAGTGTGTGTGCATATATACATTCGGGGCGCTCTTCTCCTGCTACCCAGAAACCATACACACAAAAAAAAATGTTTAAAGTAACTTACACAAAGCTGGTGGAGAGGGCAACCAAACCACTGGCCCCAGCCTGAATTGTAACTGATGTTAAGCAAGTACTTATTTTCACCTACTTCCTCTTAAACCCCAAGCGTAAATGGCAAGAGCTGGCAGTGGCAGCAGGAGGGGTGGAGAAGCAGCTCACCAGATGTTCTGTGTTTGAAAGGAGAGTTTCGTTTTACGTCTTGTTTACACGTCAAGAGATAGCCAAGGTTGTTTAATTCGGTGTCACGATCCCGACTCAACAATTTACAAGCTCAGGTCTGAAACCGGGAGTCTTTCCTTCTCCCAGATGTGGAGAAGGGCTTGTTGTGCTTTTGCTTGGGGCGCCCTCTGCACAGGCTCAGAGGTGCTTGCAGCCTCAGTTATTTCCAGGGTTGTTGGTTTTTTCCCTGCCAGAACTTGCCGGAACTCAGTTCCGGCACCTCTCGGGTGGGCGCCATTGCCATTCTCAGAGAACAAGGGAGGCGTTCAGGGTGAGTTCTCGCACCTCTTTTTCTAGAAAAATAGCACTGTTTCTCGGACTCAGCTTGTGGCAGGTGAAAATGTCCACCATGACTTTTGACAGCTAGCATGGAGCGGTGGTCAGAGCAGTGGTGTAGCGTGGGGGCCCCCAAATTGTTAGAGGGTGCAAAATTTCAACACCTGGTGCTGCCTCAGTACAGCTGTGCTCTTCCGTCGCTGGACTCCGTTGAAAACAGCTTCTCCATGCGAACCAGGAAGTGACCTCTGCAGAGGACTCTACAGACACTTCTTTTCTCATCTCTGCAGCTGCGATCTCCTGGGGGACACAGATGCTGTTAGGCAGTTGAAAGTGCATGGATACCCCATCCGTTTTCCTCCCTCTGCATGGCCCCGGGCTCCAGCAACCCACGCTATGTCACTGGGTCAGAGTGCCAGGTTGGTCCAGGCTCCAATCCCCCTTCAGCCGTGAAGCTCTTATGGAGGGGTCTTGGCCTCGGCAGGTCCCTACCTCTCAGCCTGACCTACCTCACAGGGTTGCTGTGAGTTTAAAATGGGGAAGGGCAGAGAGATCCATGCACATTGCTTTGAGTACCTTGGAGTGGCTGAAAAGCAGGATATAAACAGAGATATAAATAAATGTAATAAAACTTTCTGCAGGCAGAGACTTATCCATGCAACATCTGACACACTGGTGACAATGCCAAAATCTGGTGTTTACACACCCTCAGAAATTCCAAAAGTGCTCATGGGCCAGCAAGCATGTATTCTCTCTCTCTCTCTTTCTTTCTTTCTTTCTTTCTTTCTTTCTTTCTTTCTTTCTTTCTTTCTTTCTTTCTTTCTTTCTCTCTCTCTCTCTCTCTCTCTCTCTCTCCCTCTCTCTCTCCCTCTCTCTCTTGCCCCCTCTCTCTCGTATCTCAAAATACATGCCATGGCAGAGAGGTTGTCCTCCCTATGACCATACAGATTTCATTTGACTACAAACTCCATCATCCCTGACCAGGGCTGATGGGAGTTGTAGTCCAACAACATCAGGAGCACAACTGCTTCCCCATCCCTCTGCTACGGTAAATGCCCCTCTTTTTAAAGCATAACCTGACTACGTTTTTTCTGAAGAAAAAACAGCTCTGGTTCTATAACGTACTAATGTCCCAGATCAGCAACCCGCACTGATCTCCTGCCAAATACCTATGCCACCACCTCCACCCTGGTTCCTCTTTTCTCCTGAAGGTGACGCTCTCCCTTTCCTCAGTGAATCCCCACAACAACCTTGTGATGTAGGTTGGGCTCAGAGGGAGCGACTGGCCCTGGGTCTCCGATCGGGCATCAAACCTGGAACTTTGGCATTATTAGCACCCTGCTCTAACCAACTGAGCTATCCAGGTAGACAAAGGAACACCTTTCAGCTGTCCCGGAGCATATATTATTATTATTATTATTTATACCCCGCCCATCTGGCTCCCAACAGATTATTAAAAACACAATAAAACATCAAATATTAAAAACTTCCCTAAACAGGGCTGCCTTCAGATGTCTTCTAAAAGTCAGATAGTTGCTTATTTCCTTGACATCTGATGGGAGGGCATTCCACAGGGCGGGTGCCACTACCGAGAAGGCCCTCTGCTTGGTTCCCTGCAAGCTCGCTTCTCGCAGGGAGATGATCCGCCAGAAGGCCCTCAGACCTGGATCTTGGTGTTGGCTGAATGATGGCGGTGGAGACACTCCTTCAGATATACTGGGCCGAGGCCGTTTAGGGCTTTAAAGGTCAGCACCAACACTTTGAATTGTGCTTGGAAACGTACTGGGAGCCAATGTAGCTCTTTCAGGACTGGTGTTATGTGGTCTCAGTGGCTGCTGCCAGTCACCAGTCCAGCTGCTGCATCACATCCTCCCATGGGGAAATGCAAAGGAAGAAACAGGTTTGGAGAAAGCGACAACAGCAGAAAGCCATGGGCTGCTGTGTCCGGAGTAAGCTCCTGTTATCCGAGAAAAGTTCCTGGCAATTGAAGAACAAAGATTCACCTCCTGATGCCTCCCTCCCACTCAGAGTGGGGGGGGGGAGGCAGGGAGGGAAGGGATGCAAGCTCCACGCATCAGAAGCTGGAGCAGAGCCGCCTGCTCACCACCCCATGCCCCCAGGCGCAATCTGTCCGCCACATGTGGAAGGCAGCATACATTCCCCAATAATGCAAAGCAGGACATTTTCACATTCCGGCTGGGTGCCAGACCGGAGTCAAACTCTGCTCCCCAAAGGCCTGTCTTGGTGTCTTTATAAACATGGGGGCAAGGGAAGCTTGATGTGGTGGGGAAATGTCGGCGCAGGATACGGTGGTCCCTTGTCGCTCTTGGCCTAAGCTGCGGTGAAGACCAGATTAAGCAATAGAGACCGGCGCTTGAAGTTTGGCAGTGACTTGGTCTGAAACTGCTTTTAATACCAGGGTTTTGTCCTCAGATGCAGGAAGGGAAGAGGTCCTCTGAGCAGATGCAGAGTAGGGGCAAAAAACAGAGGAGGGCAACCAAGACGATCAAGGGGCTGGAAACCAAGCCTTATGAGGAACAGTTGACTGAGCTGGGTATGTTTAACCTGGAAAAGAGTAGACTGAGAGAAGATATGAAAGCCGTCTTCAAATATCTGAAGGGCTGCCACATGGAAGTTGGAACAAGCTTGCTTTCTCCTGCTCTGAGCTGGTCCTCAGTGTTCGGGTAGAATGGTGCATGTCTGAGCTCTGCAGCTTAGGGACCATTTTGAACTTTGATTTTGTACTTTTGTAACTTAGATAGTAGTTATAAACCTGCCTTCATTTTGCTACAGTAACTACTGTTTCAAGACCTAGGTTATGTAAGTAAATACTACATTAGGGTTGCCATTTTTCAAAAAGTGAGCTTTTGCGGGGCAAAGTTGTTGAGCTTGTTTTGTTTGTTTTGGCCAAAGTTGTTGAGCTTTTATTGCAAAATCTTTTTTCAAAAGAGTTTTTCAGCTATTTTTAAAGGAAATTTGCCAAAAAATTCAACACTTCCGATATGGACTGCCCTATGCCCAGATTTCCCCAGACATTTTAACTGAATACTGAAAATTCTGCCTGGATGCTATTTTCAGTGGACAAATCCTGGACATGTCTGGGAAATTCCAGATGTATCACAGCTCTATATTAAGAGGATGAGACTGCTATATTACTTTTGCTTTTGTGTGTGTGTGCGTGATTGTTATTTTTAAGAGGGAGATGATATGTTACACCATTGTTTCTAGAAGGTTAAATCAACCTTCTCCTAGTTTCCAAGTTTAAAGCTGCATAGAATGGTGCTCTGCTCATCTCACTCACACAAGCAAGGAAATCTATATAACTAAATAACAGATCAGCTCCTACAGCCTAAATCCATTCCTACACAGGAGAATGTTGTTGCTCAAATGCACTGCTTGAGAGCTCCCTGGACACCCAACAGTAGTTATGGGTGTAAGTGTATGGCTGGACTGAGGAGGAATGGTGGGAACTGCCCCCCCCCTTCCTGCACCTTCTCGAGAACAGGAGGACAGTATAGATTTAGAACAGTGGTTTGCAGAAGGGCACAGTTCAGAGGCTGCAGAGGGGAGAAGCTGGGAAATATTGGAAGAGGAACAGTAGGAAGAAAAAGCAGCAGCACTAGGCGAGAGACAGCTGACAGACTCAGTGTCCTTGGAGAGCATTCCTGACACCCCCCCCCCCCAAGTGTTGGCATGCAACCAAGGAAACAGGGGCAATTGGCAGGCCCCTGCTGGCTCCAGCCCACCGGCCGGTGTGCCGGGCAAACTCCAGTCCTTGGTGCAGCATGAATCTGCGACCCGAGCTTCAGAAGCTGGGACATGCTACTCAGCAGAGTAAACACTGCGCAAACAGAAGTGGCAGGAGAGGCTGTGTGAGCATATTTACAAGCAGTTGACTCAGCGTACAGCAGGACAAAAGGAAACATGTCTGATCTGCTTCGTGTCCAAAGCAAAACGGCTAAAGCAAAAGCTATACACAAAAGGAAGTTCCCAGCAAGCTGTGCTGGAGTGTAAACAGACATGTGACACACAACAACCATGCCTGTTCCTTAAGGTGGAACGGAATATCCCAACACCAAGGACCAGGCGGGCATTAAGGGTAGTAGAACAGAGAGCTCAGAGGCAGAAAGTTCAGACTGACCGGCACAGGGATGACATAGACTAGGGACGACATGGGGGGTGGGTCTTTACTTGGAGCATTGCCATCATGGCATCGAGACTACATTCCTTTCTCTCTCTTTGTGAATATTAATAAATTTCATGGTAAGGACTCTTTGTGTTATCTGTCTTTTTGGCTGCCACGGGGGGAGAGATAGGGTTCCCTGAGCCCTGACAGTAGGGGCACAAAATGACCTTCATGTGGGCTTCCTATCTGGTTGGCTACAATGGAAAGTGGAGCATTGGAATCGATGGGCCTTTAACCCCTTCCACCCCAGGCATGCCCTTTCACGCTCTATGCTTTCAGTACAGGAATCCTATGCAACTGGAGAATGTAATATTATGGCCGTATGTGGGCATGCAGCCTTAGTTAGGCAGGGTCCAAGCTCGCTAGAGTCATGCGAAGTATTGGGGTTACTTTTGGGCGGAGAGGTGCGGCTGTCCCCGTGTGATTTGCTGCTTTGCACACACATGCAAAGGAAATTAAACCTGAAGGAGTAGGTGGTGTTCTTCAGAAACACGGCACATGGGTGTGACACCTCCTGCGCCTTTGCTGCTTGCCTGATTAGCATAGCATATTGTCAGCTCTTTTTCTTACCTGCAGGGTATGTAATTTAAGCGCCGTTGGAAGAGCTTAAATTTCAATGACTCACGCAAGGAGTTGCCCTTGACGTGTTGTGATGCGACGGACTGCGCTGTTTTGACATTTAACTGGGGCAGACAGATGCGGAGGAAGACACCGTAGAATTGGGAAGGGAGGGACAACTGGTCCCTCTCTAGTCCAACCCCCTGCAATGCAGGAATCTTTTGCCCAGCGTGGGGCTCAAACCCACAACCCTGAGATTAAGAGTCTCGTACTCTACCGACTGAGCCATCCTCCCAAATGTGTGATTCCTTCTATAAAAGCAAGAGATTGCAAGGCTCATCTGAAAGCCACACTTTCTGGCTTTTATACATTGCCCTGTAATGGAACTGAAATGGTTAGGAGTGAGGTGGGGAATCTGATTAAAATGGATTTATGCACAGCCTTTTGGAAGTTCCAACTCAGCTGTGCTTTACTCATATTGCACCACTACTTTTGTCAAGTGCCTGCTTAGGTCTGGGCTGCTTGTGCATATTTTTAAATATTTTTTAAAAGCCGAATTATATGCTAAACGATATGCAAAAAAAGCACCTGCCATTTTTTGTGTGTATTGTATGTCTAATGCAACTTCAATTTCATTGTTGTTTTACATCGTATTACTTGGTGCAGGTTTTTATTATTGTTTTTAATGTCGTAGCCCACCCTGGTTTCCTTAGGGTAAATGGCGGGCAATCAATCAATCAATCAACAATTGAGTCCCCGTGCTGCACTACGTAAGTTTTGCTTAAATTTAAAAATTGCTGCAGAACTTAATTTCAACACACAAAGCAGACCGGAAACACCCTTCGAAATTCACTGTTTCCTGAAATTTGCAGTTTGGCTCTGCAGCCAGTTATGTGTACAGAACTGCATACGCTGGGTAAAGCGTGCATAGACATGCGTATATTATTCAAAGCAGCTTACAAAAGAGCAACAGGTTAGGGAACATTGCTTGGCAAAAAAAAAAAAAAGTGCCTATCTGGCAAAATAGTAGTCCCACAATATCAGGAGGGCTGCAGGTTCTTCATCCCTGCATTAGGGCCTGGGAACTACGGGGCTGAGCCAAGAGCTTCATGGAAAACACTGGATTTGTGGAGGGATTTTACATCAATGTTACAACATAGGGGAAGCACCAATATGAAGTAGGGGGTCTTTCTCCCACTGGCGTAGCGTGGGGGGGTGCAGGGGGGGCCGGCCGCACCGGGAGCAACATCTGGGGGGGGGGGCGCGCTCGCACTCGCAGCTCTCTGCCCCTACTAAAATCCACGGGTTAGGGGGCGCAAATTACCTGCCTTGCCCCGGGTGCTGACAACCCACGCTACGCCACTGCATTCTCCCTTGTCTCCATTCCAAACCACACAATGCATTTCAAGAGCATTCAATACACATTTAAGGCACTTGTTTCCCTTCAAAGAACCCTGTGAACTATAATTTGTTTAAGGGTGCTGAGTATTGTGGCTCTGGGCTGGGTAAACTACAGCTCCCAAGATTCTTTGGGGAAAGTCATGTGCTTGGAATATATCTTGAATGTGCCTTATATGTACGGCGTTGAGTCCCTTCCAACTATACAATTCTATGATTCTAACAGGCTTCATTATGTGGGGTACATCAAACCCATACGAAAGCGCTGGTCTTCCGATGGTAAATTGCATTTGGGGCACAAGGGACGGTACGAGCCAGTAACGTTTGGATTTCATGGAAACTTTGCTTCAGAGTGAGCTCTTTCTCTCTCCACAAGGAGCCAGAGTTGAAAAGGAACAGCTATGGGCAACAGGAACCAAGCATCGGATATGTTGTCACCTCCTTCTCAGTCCACTTTTTAAAATTTGGGTTGGGAATATAACTCCCACACTGCACCAGCGTAAGGCACTTTCTCATTGTAAAAAAGCCAGAAATAAAATCCTCTGTTTCCGGGTTTTCACCTCCCGCCAAGCCGACGGGATTCTGTAGGTCCCTGATGCCATTTGGAAAGAAACCAAGTTGGACTCTATATATATATATATATAATACACACACACACTTATGCACACAGACATATATCCTCTGGACTAAATAAATAATCCCTTTCCTTTTTCCCACAACTGAAGCAGAGGAAAGAATTAAAGGTCATGAAAGAGAGGATTGATTGCCAATTTCACTTGCTGGACAATATCGCCCCACATTAAAGCTTTTCCTCCGAGCTGTGGAGAATGGCAGAAAGGGGGCTCCTGTTTCTGCCGCAGAGGATGGCAGCGGGTAGAGCAAAAAGGGAGACACATCTGAAAGTCCCCTGTTAGATTTGCAATGGAGGCTCTTCGATCCGTTTGATTTCCAAGCCAGCATCGTGTTCTCAAATTAACGGCTGGCATTCTTAAACTGCTTTCTTGCTTATTGAATGTGACGCTTAAATCGGTTTTCGTTCCTGCCCGTCCCCAGCACTTGTCATTCATATGTAAAGCTTCCATTTGGCCAGATTTTGACTCGAAAACGAGTTTCTATCTTGCCTTTGCCACATTTGCAGATGACGCGTCCCAGAGATGGAAGCGTGCAGCTGTATCTTGGCAGATCTGGGTGTCGAAATGTTGCACCCCTAACAATTTTGCGCCAGGGGCAACTGCCCCCCCGTGACCCCCCTGCTACACCACTGTATCGAGCCAGCCACCACCACTCAGCCTAACCTACCTCTCAGGGCTGTTGTGCGGATGAAATGAGGAGAGAGGAACCATGTATGCTGACTTGAACTCCTTAGACAAAATGGTGGCATATAAATTAGGGTTGCCATGTGACTGGAATTTCCCTGACATTGCCGGGAAAATAGTGTCCAGGTGGAAATCGCTGAAATGTCTGGGGAAATCCAGACCTATGGCAACCCATGTCGGAAGTGTAGATATTGGCGAATACCCTTAAAAAGGGCTCAGTGACTTTGGGCAAAACTAAAAAAAAAGCCCAACAACTTTGGCCAGAAAAGTCTGGATGTTCACTTTTTGAAATATGGCGACCCTAATATAAATGCAATACTGTAAACAAATAAATAGAGACATTTTAACTGACATTGCCCAGTCTCAACCCACTTCTGCCTATGTGCCACAACAGACTAGGAAGCCAGCCAAAAACGAAAAGGCAGATAATTTGGCAAATATAAAATTTAAGGAGCAAACCTTCCTCCCCACCCCTTAATGCTCTCTGCCCACCCCTGAAGACTGCGGAGGCCGAGCGAAAAAGGGAGCGTGGAAAGAACGCCTTCCCGAAAGGGAAAGCGCTCTGCATTTTTCCAGAGAGAGCGAAGCCTTGCCTGGCATCCCTCGTAAATGCCAGTGTGCGAAACCACTCCTTGCAGAGTCTGTGCCAGATGCCCGGAGGGGCTTGGCAGAAGCAGAGCATGACTCAGTAAGACATGATGGGTGAAAGGAATTGGGGGGAGCAGGGATGTGAACAGGGAGAGATAAGAACAAGGGGAGAGCTGTAGCGGGGTTTATGAAGGCTACTTGGAATCACCTCATGGAGTGGAGGGAAGGAGAGAGGGAGGGAGATCTGGCTAGAAAACATGTACAGCTACGCTTGTTGGCGCTGGGTGTGACCTCTCTGTGTTGGAGAAAGCTGCCTTTCAGGCTGCTTGTGTCCTGAAGTAATGAGTAATTAGGGTTGGGTATGCAGAGTCTAAGACTAGAGAGGTTTGGGGCTTCAGGGACGCCGGTGGCGCTGTGGGTTAAACCACAGAGTCTAGGACTTGCCGATCAGAAGGTCGGCGGTTTGAATCCCCACGACGGGGTGAGCTCCCATTGCTTGCTCCCTGCTCCTGCCAACCTAGCAATTCAAAAGCACGTCAAAGTGCAAGTAGATAAACAGGTACCGCTCCGGCGGGAAGGTAAACGCTGCTCTGATTCGCCAGAAGTGGCTTAGTCATGCTGGCCACATGACCTAGAAGCTGTACGCTGGCTCCCTAATAAAGCGAGATGAGTGCCGCAACCCCAGAGTCGGTCACAACTGGACCTAATGGTCAGGGGTCCCTTTACCTTTACCTTATGCAGAGTCTAAGACTAGAGAGGTTTGGGGCTTCGGAGGGTAGGAGCTGGACTGCCAGTTCTGGAGCTTTGGATATTTCACTGGACATGTGTCAAAATGGCCAAACGCACACACATGTACTTGGGACCGCCAGGGGATACTTTTCATGACCCGGGGTCATGTTCTTCAAGAGCAACCTTCCGGAGGGAACAGGTTGGTGAGGTCAGAGGCAAAAGTGGATGATGGACATTTACCTTCATGCCTTAGGGCAGGGGTCCCCAAACTTCATGCAGGTGGTATGAGGCATGTCTGTAAACATGTCTGAAAACATGTCTGAGACCTGAAGGAGCATCTCCACCCCCATCGTTCTGCCCAGACATTGAGGTCCAGTGCTGAGGGCCTTCTGGAGGTTCCCTCACTGCAAGAAGCCAAGTTACAGGGAACCAGGCAGAGGGCCTTCTCGGTAGTGGCACCTGACCTATGGAACGCCCTCCCATCAGATGTCAAAGAGAACAACAACTAGCAGACATCTGAAGGCAGCCCTGTTTAGGGAAGTGTTTAATGTTTGGTGCATTACTGTATTTTAATATTTTGTTGAAAGCCACCCAGAGTGGCTGGGGAAGCCCAGCCAGATGGGCGGGGTATAAAAAATAGATGATGATGATGATGATGATGGTTGGCTTGGAGGCATGAAGAAAGAGAGAGGTGCCCCAGCAGGAAAGAAGTATGTAGTATGGCAGCTTCCTGCCAAGGTAGAAAAAGAAAGTGATCGTACGGAGCATTCTCTAGCAAATTTTTCAGGAAAGCTGTGAGCCTCGACCCTTTCATGTGCCTGTTTGCCAAAGCATGGATTGTTGGTTTCAGAGGCGCCAACTTCTGGAAAAGGTTGTGGTGGCCCAGCGCGATGTCCTGATGTCACACAAACAATTTCGTGAAGAGCCAGGGGGTGGATCCGAACATGGTGGCACCACGGCCCCAGTGGACGGCAGCCCCTGTCCTCTCCTCCCCCTGCTTCGCAAGGGGAAGATGGGGAAGCTGTCCCCAGCCAGGAGGAGGAACCATGCCGCACCTGGCTCCACATTTGCCCTCCTCCACCCTCTGAACAACGGGGGCCCCGTCCCCCTTCTAAAAAGACATTGGGGGTATCCAAAGTGCCTCAGTCCTTAGGAGTTGGTGTCTATGGTTGGTTTGACTGCAGCAATGTCTCACACCCCATTCTTGTTTCCCAGTGCCTGGAAACAGGGTAGTGCTTCTGAGCTATCGAAGTGAAGCATCTATTGATTGACTTGCCCACCATAAATACATTTAGAAGGGAAAGCCATATTTGATATTTTATTTTCCATGCCCTGTCATGGCAACCCATCAGAGGCAAAATTGCTTCTACAAGTCAACATCTGTACCCTTAAGTCTCAGACTCACTGATTAAAATTGCCCCCCGCAGCTTAGCCAATTAAAGCTTCAGTTGATTAATCTACCAATTAAACTAATTAAAGTTTGCGGGCCCTAGGTGTTTGTTGTTGTTGTTTTTTTAAAACTCACATTCGCCGCCTGATTGATTACAGTATCTTGAAGTCAGAAATGAATTTCCTCCCTAGGGCAGATTGGCTAATGACGATGGGAATGGCATAAGCAAGGGACTTAGAAAGAAATGGTTGCAGATGTGTATCGAAAGCAGTAGAGTTGGGCATGTTTACTTTTAGAGAGCCAGTGTAGTGGCTTAGAGACATGAACTAGTGAAACCTAAGATGAAATCCTCACTATGCCAAAACAACACCGGATCAATGAATTGTTGCATGTTAGCATTGGAAGGGGACCTTTTCATTCAACCTTCTGCTCAGTTATCTGCAATGGAAGATGTTAATTATACCATTCCTGATTAAGGATGGGGGGGGGGGCAGACGGACTCGATTCAGTTCTCATTTACAGTTTCGTTTATCCAATTCACATTCACACCTTCCAAACCAATATGAGAACCGCAACACACCCATTTTCCAAAATTCAGATTTAGCTGAGATTAGCTGTGCAGTTCTCCAACCAACCAACATTTACAAAAATGCATACAGCAGGAGAAATAATAATAATAATAATAATAATAATATATTATTTATACCCGCCCATCTGTATAAAACATCAGACATTAAAAACTCCCCTAAACAGGGCTGCCTTCAGATGTCTTCTAAAAGTCAGATAAAGTAGTTTATTTCCTTGATATCTGATGGGAGGGTGTTCCACAGGGCGGGTGCCACTACCGAGAAGGCCCTCTGCCTGGTTCCCTGTAACCTCACTTCTCACAGTGAGGGAACTGTCAGAAGGCCCTCGGAGCTGGACTTCGGTGTCCGGACTAGACGATGGGGGTGGAGATGCTCCTTCGGGTGTTTAGGACTTTAAAGGTCAGCACCAACACTTTGAATTGTGCTCGGAAACGCACTGGGAGCCAATGTAGGTCTTTCAGGACCAGTGTTGTGTGGTCTCGGCGGCCGCTCCCAGTCACCAGTCTAGTTGCCGCATTCAGGTACAGGACTGCAGCCGTATAGATGATGATAACAACCATGCCTGGTGGCAGAGCAAAGACGGGAAGTCGCTTTGGAGTGTTGTCTGCTGTGCCCAAATCCACTAATATCTAAACCCCACAGGCAAGCCCGAAAAGTGTGAGACGGTCTTTGCCTGTGAACAAACAGACACGCCTGGGCATGCAAATTCACCCGCATGCGTTTTCCCACCGTCCTCTCATGAAACAGTCCGCTTTGACAAGAAGCTCAAGGCTTTTTGAATGCAGGCTTTACGCAGGCTTTCCTCCAAAGAAGCCTTAATCCGAAAAAGAAAGAGTGGAAAGCAGAGAGCAAGTTGACTGGATTAAATTCATTGTTCCCATCAGGTTGATAAAAGCTCCCTGCTCCACCCACCTCAGCTAAGGTTTACGTTCACACACACACACGGCTGCTTTTAAGCCTCTGGAAACACAAATGTGTAACTGTCTCTCTGTCAGCTCCCCATCACTACCACACAGCCAACACCTTTTCACGGAGACATTGTTTTTCTTTCTGTGGTTTCCTCCCCGTCTCTGAGTGGCTTCAGAACTTGCTTTCAGATGTGGAAGCCATAAGATATTTGTGGAACATGGAAAGCTGCCTTATGCCATTGGTCTACCCATCTCTATACTGTCTCCACAAGCTAGCAGTGTCTCCCCAAGGTTTCAGGCAGGAGACATTCCCAGCCCTGACCTAGGGAAGCCAGGAATCGAACTTGGAACCTTCTGCATGTAGAGCTCACCGGTCATGAAGCTCACTGGGTGACCTTCGGCCAGTTATGGCCTCTTCGTTTCATAGACCCTCAAAGTGTCCCCCTATTTTCCAGGGACAATCCCAGATTTACAGAAGCCATCCTGGTTTCTGATCTGATCCCAGAATGTCCCACTTTTCCTTAAAGGTAAAGGTACCCCTGACTGTTAGATCCAGCTGTGGATGACTCTGGGGTTGCAGCGCTCATCTCACTCTATAGGCCGAGGGAGCCGGCATTTGTTTGCAGACAGCTTCCAGGTCATGTGGCCAGCATGACTAAGTTGCTTCTGGTGAACCAGAGCAGCACATGGAAACACCGTTTACCTTCCCGCTGGAGTGGTACCTATTTATCTACTTTCACTTTGACGTGCTTTTGAACTGCTAGGTTGGCAGGAGCTGGGACTGAACAATGGAACTGGGACTGAACAACCTTCTGATCAGCAAGCCCAAGGCTCAGTTTAGACCACAGCGCCACCCGCGTCCCTCGCTTTTCCTTTGGAAGTCCCTATTTTCAATGGAGAAATCTTGGAGGGTATGGAAGAAGATGTCACAATTTTCATTGGAGAAATGTTGGACACTATGGTTTCGCCTACCTCACAGGGTTGTTGTGAGGAGAATAAAATGGGCAGGGGGGGAAACCATGTATTTAACTCATTGATGGCTAGAAAAGTAATAAACGTGCTCAGAGATAGCAGTTGCCACTTCACACTTTCCGAATTGCGGGAAGCAGCTCAGGAAACAGCAGCGACCTTCCAAACAGAAGGTCCGCCGCCCCCGCCCCCCCGGACTACAACCACCCTCATGAATTGCCTTCCGAAGAGAAAGCTAAGAAAAGGCTTGAAAGATAGAGGCAGGAGGCGTAGTTTGAAGGCTGTGTGGTTCCATGGAGCCTCAGGCGTGTGGTACTGCAGCAAGGAGGTAAACATACTGGTTGACAACAAACAAGACCAGGCGGGTATTTGATTTGTGGTCTGCGCACCTTGCATGTGAAATAAAGAAAAGGATTGGATTGATTTTATTTATTTTTCAAAGGAGAATAAGTGTAGACACAGCAGGAGCAAAGCCAACATGTAGACCATTAAAGGATGTTCCTAGAGCTCAGCCAAAATTTCTGGGGTGGGAAAATTTTTGAGATTTCCCTTTTTCTTACCTAACACCCCACCCACCATTTAATATCTCCCTCCCTCTCTCTCTCTCTCTCTCTCTCTCTCTCTCTCTCTCTCACACACACACACACACACACACACAATGCCCCAGCATGGTGGTGGCTTCAGGGGCACCATGGACAATGCAAAATGGTGGTCAGGCTGCCAACCCAGTTGCTCACTGGTGTCGAAATACAGTGGTACCTCAGGTTACATACGCTTCAGGTTACCTATGCTTCAGGTTACAGACTCCGCTAACCCAGAAATAGTACCTCGGGTTAAGAACTTTACCTCAGGATGAGAACAGAAATCGCGCGGCAGCAGCGGGAGGCCCCATTAGCTACAGTGGTGCTTCAGGTTAAGAACAGTTTCAGGTTAATAACGGACCTCCAGAACAAATTGAGTTCTTAACCCGAGGTACCACTGTAATCATTAAAAACTTGGGGGGGGGGAAGAACCTGCTACTGCCACTGGTAATCAATTTGGTGGCTGAAATCCAACTGTCATACTCAGAGCTAGGGAACCTTAGGTAATTTACACTTTCTTAAACAACACACAAACCAAAACACCGGCCATCCTTCGAAATTCCCACTTCTCTAAATGTTGCGATGGAGTTCTTCAGCCAAGCGATGTGTATAAAAATTTCCTCTACTAAAGTCTGCATATATATCCATATACATCTGAAAATAGCATACAAAAAAATGTGAAAGGAAGCTTACTTTGGAAAAATGTGTATATTAGGCAAAATTGTACAGAAGAACAGTATCGTCTCACAATTTTGCACTAAAATGCTGATGAACTTCCATGTGGATTTTTAAAAATATATGTTTGTCTATCAATCTATTGATCTATCTGTTCCCTGTGAAGAGAGATTGATTATTAAGCCACTGGGGTAGCTCTCAGAAGGTCAAAGGTGTCAACTCTATGGGGCTGAGGACAGCTCAGCCGCCACAAAGTATTCAGGGATGGGGCTGAGCCCCTGCAATCTTGAGTGGTCAGGCCTGGCCTCCTCACAGTAGCAGCCTCCTCCCAACATGAGTGATGTCACATGTGTGATGTCACATGCATGCAACAAGCCCCTCTGATGTCACGTGGAACTCGGCACCAATCTGGAGGGGAATAGGGGTCTCCTCAGGTTAAGAACAGTTTCAGGTTAAGAACGGAACTCTGGAACAAATTAAGTTCTTAACCTGAGGTATCACTGTATTCTGAATGTGTCTCATGGATAACATGCCAACTGGGCCATTGCTGTTCAAACTTGTCAAATGGTTTGGTTAAGAAGGCTCTCTTGGAAATCACAACTGTTCACAGGGAAGAACTTGTGGTTTCTTAATTCCCAAGACCTCTATACGATCCTTCTGTTAATGGAGGGAGAGGGGAGGTATAACTGTGCTTCGAAAATGTGCTAGTACTTTAACCTTGAACTTCGCTCCTGAGAAGTTTACACAAATCACTTGCTCCGGTTTCACAAACACTCCCGCCGGAGACCATAATCTGGGAAAGGACCCCACTTGTCCTGTACTTCAGATCTGGGGCATATGAAAGCACAAGCAAAGTTAGGAGGTTATGGTGTAACTCAAACCCTATTAATGCTTGCCAGAACTCATTTCTCGCCTTCTGTGCTCCAGACCTCCACCACCACTCCGCCCTGCTAATGCACCCATCAACCTCACCTTCCCTTTAATTTCTCTTTCTCTGAACGAGGGCAGGGGCAAGAGGGATGCAGGGCTGGGGAGACAAGCCAGGCTCTTTCAGCCAGCAGGTGCGGTCGGTGTAGAGGAGAAAGGGGCAAACATCTGGAGAGGTCCATTAGCCGAGTCTCCAAGGATTTGCTGCACGGGGACAAGGAGAGGATGGCAAAGCTGCTCATTCTTCCCATTGAAGGAAAAGGAGCACAGTTCCCTCAAAATTAAATGAGAGCTTTTAATTTGAGACAGAGCCCATGGTTTTGTTCCCACCTCCTCTGCAATGTCCCAACCCAGTCTGGGATCTTATGAAGCAGAATAGAGTTGCCTTTGGGCATGCACAGAATGACTTTAGGGCACCAATGGGGATGGAATACCAACTTTGTTCTGCGCCTTTATTTTATACTTTTATTTGGCATGTGTGGAGAGGTGTTGTAGCCCAAGTCTCACCTGTAGAGGAAGTTTCTTTACATCACCAGCTTGAATTCATCCCTAATTCCTCTCCCGTAGGTTAGATAATTTGACTGAAGCCACACACCCATACCATATATTCAAAGCACTATCACAGGAATCATAGAATCATAGAATCATAGAATCATAGAGTTGGAAGAGACCACAAGGGCCATCGAGTCCAACCCCCTGCCAAGCAGGAAACACCATCAGAGCACTCCTGACATATGGTTGTCAAGCCTCTGCTTAAAGACCTCCATAGAAGACCTCCATAGACCTCCATAGGATTATGAGGGTGAGGCCAATAGTTGTGGGTCCAAAAGCCAAGAACTTCTGCACAACTTGTAGGAGGAAGTGAAGGACGGATGGAGCTCATCAACCTAGAAAGGTAGTCCATCAAGGAGAAGGAAAACTCTGGTTCTAAACCTCAGCTGCCTTGCGGGGTATCTTCGGAAGAAGAAATCCACTCCACCTCACCGTGGGGAGGTGTTGCGGTGGACCGTGTGGCCAACCACTCCCCTCCAGGGGGTGGGGATGAAGTCCCGTGTTGCCTGGGGGATCCCAGCTGCGTCAGCCTCCAGCCAGCCAATCCGCTGGCTGGTGGGGGCGTGGCCAGGACAATTTAAGCCAAGGCAGGAGCCAAAAGGCTTCCTCTTGGCTCGCCTCTTCGATCTCCCTCCCTCCCTGCCTAGTTTTGCAGGTTTTTCTTCTTGGCCTTGCTATGGACCTTGGTTGGTTGCCGTTAAGGGGCCTGGTAGGAATTTTTCCACTTGGCTGAATTGGCTTGGGGCCATTTGGTTTTCGCCTACATCATAGCAACCGTCACAACTTTGTAAGGTTTTGCGGTTAGGCATTATTTGACCTTTTGATGGGGGAGGGGAGGTGTGGCCATCACCTGCCCCTCCAAGCTTAAGGGTATTCCGTTAAAGGAACCCAGGGGTGTGGATCTTGTCTGAAGCCTGGGGCCATGACATGACCCTGACAGGAACACCTGGGGGAACTTGAGTTGGTCTGCATCGACGGGGCTTCCCCTTCTGGTGGTTTACCCTTACCAGACTCCCTGCGCAACGGGCAGCAGTCAGATATAGTCAGGTCCATTCAATGCCTAAGCCAATACCGCTCACATTCTGTAATCAATAAAGTTGTGGCCAAAATTTGCCCAATAACATTAACCTTATATTGGTGTCGTGTGTGTCACATTTCAATGAGGGGGTGGTTATGGGGTCTTGACACACGAAAGGCTAAGGAGCAAACCTGCCACAAATCTGGAGTCGAGTCTCTGAGACAGTTGGATGACGCCTTGTACACCTCCTTCCAGCAACTCCTGCAGCCAAGCCGGTGCCAAACATATTGCTCTGCTTCCCTTTGGACCACATCGGTGAGGCCGAGAGGGAGGTCTTATCATCTGGGCAGCCTTGGACCTCCCTACAAACAGCCCAGGCTTGCGCCCCAGAGAGGTCACTCCAGTGTTGCTTATGCAGCAGTTTGACCCCCTCTGGAGTCACACTCCCTTGTCAGACAGATGCCAGCAACAATGATAACACTTCAACAACCATGAATTTTCCGAAAGAATCTTGTGAAACATAATTTGTTAGGGGTGCTGAGAGTTGTTAAAGGGGTAAAGGGACCCCTGACCATCAGGTCCAGTCGTGGCCGACTCTGGGGTTGCGGCGCTCATCTCGCTTTATTGGCCAAGGGAGCCGGCATACAGCTTCCGGGTCATGTGGCCAGCATGACTAAGCCGCTTCTGGTGAACCAGAGCAGCACACGGAAACGCCGTTTACCTTCCCACCGGAGCGGTACCTATTTATCTACTTCACTTTGACATGCTTTCAAACTCCTAGGTTGGCAGGAGCAGGGACCGAGCAATGGGAGCTCACCCCGTCATGGGGATTCGAACCGCCGACCTTCTGATTGGCAAGTCCTAGGCTCTGTGGTTTAACCCACAGCGCCACCCATGTCTCGCTGAGAGTTGTTAGGAGACCTCTTATTGCCCTCCCAGAGCTACAGTTCCCAAAATTCCCCAGGGAAGAAGGGTTGGCTGTTCAAACCACTTTGGAAATTGTAGCTCTGGGGGCAGGGAAATAGAGGTCTCTGAACAACCTCTGACTTTCATGGCTGGAATGAAGCCCACAGTAGGAAGGTAAAGATTGCATCACTTGCTCCATCCATTTCTCTCTCTCTGACCCCGCCCCCTTTTGCCTCTGTCACCTGGCCATGCTGGCATGTGCCCCCACAAAAAAGGTTGCCATCCAGAGGGTGCAGCCCTTGGGCTGAAAAAGATTGCACCCCCCTTGACTGGAAGGAAAATGGATTTTTGGAAACAGGCAAGGGATTTGAATGAAGAGAAATGAGTTGTGATCAGACAACTGAAATTCCTCAGGAAGGGGTGTTGGTGGTTTGGCCATCTGCTATCAACAAGTGTAGCCGGATATTATGACTGCCACATATGGAAGCTGTGGAAGCCACTTTCAGTCGCTCTCAATGAGACGGCGGTTCATGTGCAAATGCTTTTCGCCCAAATCAAGCACCTCTCTCCCTCTTTCTCTCTCGCTGCAGATGGAAGAAGGGAGAGGGGACGAAATGCAATTCACTCACATTTTAAAGCAAACCTTCCTAATTTGCACTTCTTGCTACGAAATGTTTCCACAGAAATTTGGAGTGCGCAAAACAACTTGAAATCTCTGAAAAGGAAGAGAAGATGCTAAGTGACTTGGTACCCAAGTTGGGCACCAGCCATGGCTGGTCAGAGGCTTGGAGGACTTATCATTCCCATATCCGGATGATGCCCACAGGACCAGCCAGTGCCATTGAGAAATAGGGAGACATTCAATTCAGTTTGCATTTGAAAGTGAATTTCCCTAATTTGCACTTTCTACAGCCCTTCCCTCCTAATTATCTGAAAACACTGAAGACTATTGATTTGGACCACTCAAGAGAGTTTCCTGCTACACATCTGAACATGGCTCTCCCATGCCCTCCAGGACCCAAGTGCCCTGGTCAGGGCAACACCAGCTCAGCTTCCATGCCCAGGCAGCCATCACACTCCTGCTTTGATGCAAACCCCATGCTGCGGCCATTGAACCCATCCAAAGCCCCCTCCCCCCCCCAAATCTGGCCCTCCGCCTCCCCTCCACCGCTATCATGCAGGTTTGTAGTAGAAGCGTGCTGATGACTGCAAGCATCTGGGACGACATGCTTCTCTGCTTGCCAGTTTTATAAACCTGATGGACCTGTGCCAGGACATAATCAAAACGCAGGAACTCGCTCCGCAGAACAAAGTACCCGGCTGCCTTTTGATCAGCCCAGCACCTGGCCTCCACGGGTCAGGCACAAAACCTGCCGTTTATATGTTTCCCTTTTTGCAGGAAAAAGAAAGAAAAGGATGAGGATTGTTCCATTTAGTATCTCACTGCAGCCCACAAGAAAGGTTGAACCCAAGAACAGGCAGACTTTGAAAAGACCTGGCTAGGTACACAGCCTGCCAAAAGAGGTAGGATGTTCTCCTTTGTGTTTGTAGGACCGAAAGAGCTTTTAAGCGATTGATAGGCATGATTATGGAAACCTTGAATGGTTAAAGGATTTGAAGGTCACTTCATCAAATCCGTTCGAATGGGAAGGGAGGGACGAAGAGGGTTTTGGCGTAGAGAGGTACGCAGAGATTTTGGCCCAACCACGAGGTCAAGACATTAGAGAGCCCGATCTGGGAGTCCTGAGTTCAAATCCCCATGTGCCACAAAGTTCACTGGGCGGCTTGGGGCCAGTTGTGATCTCTCAGCCCTACCTCAGAGGGTTGTTGTGAGGATAAAATGGAGGGGGAGACCTGTGAGTGCCACCTTGAGCTTTTTGGAGGAAACATGGGATATGTTGGGTGGTAACAGGGCTGTCTTAAGCATATGCAGCGCCGGGGTGCAAAGATCTGCCCGGCACCCCTCCCCCCAGGTTGCCCAGTCCCAGGTGCGCAGGAGGGCAGAGCCAGCCAGCTGCCTCAGCATCTCGCTGGCTCGGTCGCCCCCAAATTCGCAGTGCAGAGCTGCCTGCAGCAGAAGAGCCCACCACGGTGCTCCGACCAACTGACGGGCTCTTCCCTGGACTCAACTCTCAGCCTGGCGCCCCTGAGAGCCCACACCCGGGTACCCCGCACCCCTAACACCTATGGGTAAGGTGGCACTGGGTGGTAAATAAATGAATAGGCTCAGGCAATGACCTCTGGACAGATAAGACCCCAAAGAGAGAAATTCACTGGCAAGTTCTTTCCCATAAGCACCATTGAAATCAACAACTGCCAAGGCCAACTGACGACAATTTTGTTGCCTGAGGGACAGCAGCACACACACACATACCCGTCAATTGTCCTGGAAAAACCGGGACATCCCATTTTTCCTGAGAGAGCACGGCGGCCATTTTTCCAATGAGAGCAAGTGCTCTCATGCGATTTCGGACTGAGATCCCACGCCCCTAAAAACGCCTTTTCTGTTGATATTTTCACTCCTCCCATTGACAGAATCTCCTGATCTGATGTTTTGAGACAGGAGAGGGCGGAAACTGCTCTTCTGCTCCCGACTGACTGCCTGACTCTGTGTGTGGAGAGAGTCTTATCTATTGTATGTAGTGACCAGATGGCTGAGTGGGAGATGTAACACACATGCAAGCCAGTAGTTTGTTAGTTTGTAGTAGCTATTAGAAATAAAAGGAGTTACCGTATTTTTCGCCCTATAGGACGCACTTTTTCCCCTCCAAAAATGAAGGGGAAATCTGGGTGCGTCCTATGGGGCGAATGCAGGCTTCGCGGACCTCTCCGCAAACAGCAGGAGCGCTCCCACTGCTGGCGGAGAGGTGCCTGCATGCTGAAGCCTGCGCGCGCTGAGCTCAGCGCGCCCAGGCTTCGCGGACCTCTCCGCTAGCAGCGGGAACGCTCCCGCTGCTGGCGGAGAGGTGCCTGCATGCCGAAGCCTGCGCGCGCTGAGCTCAGCGCGCCCAGGCTTCGCGGACCTCTCCGCTAGCAGCGGGAGCGCTCCCGCTGCTGGCGGAGACGTGCCTGCATGCCGAAGCCTGCGCGCGCTGAGCTCAGCGCGCCCAGGCTTCGCGGACCTCTCCGCTAGCAGCGGGAGCGCTCCCGCTGCTGGCGGAGAGGTGCCTGCATGCCGAAGCCTGCGCGCGCTGAGCTCAGCGCGCCCAGGCTTCGCGGACCTCTCCGCTAGCAGCGGGAACGCTCCCGCTGCTGGCGGAGAGGTGCCTGCATGCCGAAGCCTGCGCGCGCTGAGCTCAGCGCGCCCAGGCTTCGCGGACCTCTCCGCTAGCAGCGGGAACGCTCCCGCTGCTGGCGGAGAGGTGCCTGCATGCCGAAGCCTGCGCGCGCTGAGCTCAGCGCGCCCAGGCTTCGCGGACCTCTCCGCTAGCAGCGGGAGCGCTCCCGCTGCTGGCGGAGAGGTGCCTGCATGCCGAAGCCTGCACGCGCTGAGCTCAGCGCGTCCAGGCTTCGCGGACCTCTCCGCTAGCAGCGGGAGCGCTCCCGCTGCTGGCGGAGAGGTGCCTGCATGCCGAAGCCTGCACACGCTGAGCTCAGCGCGCCCAGGCTTCGCGGACCTCTCCGCTAGCAGCGGGAGCGCTCCCGCTGCTGGCGGAGAGGTGCCTGCATGCCGAAGCCTGCGCGCGCTGAGCTCAGCGCGTCCAGGCTTCGCGGACCTCTCCGCTAGCAGCGGGAGCGCTCCCGCTGCTGGCGGAGAGGTGCCTGCATGCCGAAGCCTGCGCGCGCTGAGCTCAGCGCGCCCAGGCTTCGCGGACCTCTCCGCTAGCAGCGGGAGCGCTCCCGCTGCTGGCGGAGAGGTGCCTGCATGCCGAAGCCTGCGCGCGCTGAGCTCAGCGCGTCCAGGCTTCGCGGACCTCTCCGCTAGCAGCGGGAGCCAGCACTGGGCTCCCACAGCTTGCAGAGAGCTGCCTGTTTGGGGGCTGGGGTCGGGGGAAGCTCGGGCTTCCCCAACCCCGCGCCTGGGGGGGAAATAATTTTTTTCCTTTATTTCCCCCCCAAAAAACTAGGTGCGCCTTATGGGACGGTGCGTCCTATAGGGCGAAAAATACGGTATGCTTCACAGCTAGCTTCCGTGTTATTTATACTCTGCATGAGTCTGGTGCTCACAATGCACAGTTGTGGGTCCAGTGCACTGGGACCTGTTTTCCAGGATTGGAAGGTCTCTGAAAGTGCTCCAGTCAACTAGGCCCGTCGGTGCAGAACCAGTTATTGAGCCCAGACCTGGATGTTGGCATCCCGGTTTGGGGTAATGTTGCATTGGAGGATATGCACAAACAAGGCCACAAGACAGAGTGACTTGGCTGCTTCAAGCAGCTGAATGGGGTGGGGAGGGGCATGAAAGGACAGTTATGGGTTGCATTTTTACAACCCTCATGGGGTTGTTGCAAGAGGATAAGGTGTGGAGGAGGTAAGAAGCACTTCCATGACTGTGAGCTCCTTGGAGGGAAGGTGGGGGGTGTAAGTGTAACGATACACCCCCTGCCCCAATATTCCCACATTGACATTACACAGCAAACATCGATTTGGGATGATGCCAGGCCCTGCATCCTTCTGCCCTGCAGAAAAACAGGCCAGACTTTTTGCAGCTGGCGGCAAGGAGCAGCTCGAACGGCATGCTGTGACTTTCATGGGAAATCTGCTTTAAAGCACTTTAGAGGACTTTGAAGATCAGCCTGCCTGCTTCCCTTGGCTGAGTACGTCTATTTCGGTAAATAAACATATATTTCAAAAAAGAGAGGGACAAAAGAGCCCCACCATATGTCTTTGGTGGTCTACAAACTTCTACATAAACCATGCCTTAGTCTGGGGCTTTCTTGCTCGTGGGGAGCAGGAAGAAAACATTCAGCAAGGCAGTATTTTGTGTCTGTCTAGATTTTGTCTGATCTGACCAGCAGCCGCTCTAGGAGAAAGTTCTTTCCTGCCACCCACTAACTGGAGATGTTGGGGGTTAAATATGGGATCTGGGGCTTACAAAGCAGTCGCTTTGCCAGCGAGCAATGGCCCCTCATTTAATCACACCTGAACACCTCTTCTCTCATACTCCATCACACAACTGGATACTGGTCACAGTGCAAGACAACTAAGAACTTCCCTTCTCATTGTCCAAACTGGGTGCCACATTTCAAAAGCTAGGCTACTGTCAGCGGCTCCTGGCTGGTTGCCCAGGGAAGTATAAAGACAAGGAAAAGTTTCTTGCCATCCTTTTTTATTTCATTCTTTACAGTGAGGGCCTATAGAACCCAGCCTATTTGATAAGTGCATTGTCCTGACTGAATCTCCACCTCCCATCTCTTCCACTTCCTCATCCGTCATCCTCATCGTCTCCTCAATGGGTGCTGCTATGTGCCCTCTGTCTTTGAGCTCTTTGCTCTCCTACTTTTAAGGCTTGCCAGGTTCTGGGAGATGTAGCGTCTGGAATGCTTTCTCATGACAACGTGTCAGCTGGGTGTTGTTCCGGCTCTCCCATGATTTCCCAGCTTTTCCTCTCATCTGCCTTTGAGGTTCTACCTCCCTCAAATCCCTGTTGCAAATCTATACTGTCTTCCTCTTCCTCCTCCCTGGAAGGGTCAGGATGAGGAGGCGGTCTCCACCATTCCTCCTCTGCCCAGTCCCTGACAGCTACATAGTAAGCAATCCTTTGTGGCTACTTTGGGGGCCTAGTCAGCTGCCTGATCCCATGACAGACCATGAGTCCACCTAGGGCAGTATTGGCCACACTGGTTGCCAGAGGCTCTCCAAGGTTTCAAGATGGGAATCTTTCCCATTCCTATGTGGAGACAGTGGCATGGTGTGGGGTGGGCACAGGGGCGGTCACCCCAGGTGCAAAATTGTTAGGTAAAGGTAAAGGGACCCCTGACCATTAGGTCCAGTCGTGGACGACTCTGGAGTTGCAATGCTCATCTCGCTTTACTGGTCAAGGGAGCCAGCGTACAGCTTCCGGGTCATGTGGCCAGCAGGACTAAGCCACTTCTGGCGAACCAGAGCAGCACAAAGAAACACAGTTTACCTTCCTGCCGCAGTGGTACCCATTTATCTACTTGTACTTCGTGCTTTCAAACTGCTAGGTTGGCAGGAGCAGGGATCGAACAACGGGTGCTCACCCCATCATGGAGATTCGAACCACGATCTTCTGATCAGCAAGCCCTAGGCTCTGTGGTTTAACCCACAGCGCCACCTGCGTCTCTTTTAGGCTGGTCTCTAATAGCATGAGGTCAAACCAGTGTTTTTTTAATGGGCGGACGCAGGGATTACGCATACCCCAAAACATTTTGTGAATTTTTGTACTTTTGTCCATTTACTGTATTTATTTTTCTTGATTT
Organism: Podarcis tiliguerta; assembly: GCF_965153285.1. Classification (NCBI taxonomy): domain Eukaryota; kingdom Metazoa; phylum Chordata; class Lepidosauria; order Squamata; family Lacertidae; genus Podarcis; species Podarcis tiliguerta. The sequence continues at coordinate 20,032,415 of NC_139546.1, read as the reverse complement.
GAACTATAAATTGGTGGTTTTCTTTTTTTAAATAGTTTTTTATTGATGTTTATATTTTTATCTTCATCACAATAACATCATCTCAAATATAAAACCCAAACCCAAATTACCCCTCCCCCCGCAACTTCCCTTAGCTTCCTCTTCTGGTTTGTTGCATAATAATTTCCCTGCTTTTTGGTTATACAGTGGTACCTTGGCTTACGAATTTAATCCGTTCTGAAGGTCCGTTCTTAACCTGAAACTGTTCTTAACCTGAAGCACCACTTTAGCTAACGGGGCCTCCCACTTCCGCCATGCAATTTCTGTTCTCATCCTGGGGCAAAGTTCTTAACCCGAGGTACTATTTCTGGGTTAGTGGAGTTTGTAACCTGAAGTGTTTGTAACCTGAGGTGTTTGTAACCCGAGATACCACTGTACCTTAATACTGTATTCTCTAAATTAGGTCCTTTCTTTATTCTGTTTGGTAATTGTAAGTGTTTAGTCAAATCCTGCTAGTGAGTTCATTTCTTTACAATATTTCTGCAAGTACATCATAAATGGTTCCTACTCCTTTTTAAAATCTCTATTGTCTATCTCTTAATCTCTCAATCAGTTTGGCCATTTTGGCGTAGTCCATAAGTTTGTCTTGCCATTCTTCTTCCGTTGGTATCTCATCGCTTTTCCACTTTTGGGCTAGGAGTATTCTCGCCACCGTAGTAGCATACATGAAGATTTTCTTTTTAAAATGGTGATTTTCTTGAGTCAAAATGAGAGGACACCTAAACATTTTTTAGGGGGGGGAAAGCACTGGGTCAAACCATTATGGAATAAGGCCTCCTCCAGCCCAGACAGCCTGTTTTATTGAGGATTTGCTTGCAACAAGACTTACGTGAAGGTTAATGTCACATCGCCACCAGACATTTGAAGAAAGCATCATGATACCATTATGCCTAACCACAAAAGCCCATCTTTTTTAACAAGTGGATTTGTTGCACTAGGGCAGCAGAGCACTTTAATCCACTTCAATTGTTCAAACCTCAAGTTCCTGCATGCGCTTGAACTACAAAAGGTGTGGTAACCTAATTTTATGTTCGCATGTAGCGTATTTGTGGGGAAATTTATTTTGCTGGTCTTACCAGGTGATTTTAAGCCCTGTTCATCACCTTGAGCCCCTGAGGAAGGTCAGGTTCGAGCTCTAATATAATCACTCACCGTGTTTCTTGGGAATATCTTTTTTTTAAAAATTAAAAACAACTGTTTTCTCACATTTCAGGCCACATCAAGACACATTCTTGTTTGGAAAAGAATGTGACACGTGAGAAGACCAAATAGCAGGGATCCAGAGAATTACATTTGCCCCACATTTGCAAGTGAACCGATCCAATTCAAAATTATTCATGGACTGGAAGATCATTGCCGTTTTGGATTTCACACTTCTGCGGGTTTTGCAAAGACCACCCGCCTGCTTTTAAAAAAGCACCAAGGTGCATTTTAAAAACGCGTATGTCTACGCAGAGATGCAGACATTGAGATAAAACCAGCATTTACATGTGGACTCTCGTATGGATTTTAAAAGGGAAATAATTCACAACTGAATGCGGAAATGGGGCAGAAAGGATTTATGAATGTGCACATGCAAAAATAATATAGCCCATGCCTAATTGAGAGTGCTACGCTAGGGCCACAGTCTGTGTCCATTGACTGAACATAGCAGGCTCAACCCATACATATATATATATATATATATATATATGCATGCACTTGATGCGAAAAGGTTGAGACATTTATGATTGAGCCAGGGCTAAAGTTCCTGGGAAATGCTGTTCCAAACCATATGGACTTTGCTTTGGGGGCAGAAGAGAAGGCTCTAATTGCTTCATGGGCAGCAGGGATCGGAGTGCTGAGAAGCGGGAGAGGGGGAGAAGAAAGACGCTCTGTGTGTGTGTGTGTGTGTGTGTGTGTGTGTCTGCTCCTTGTGTGTGGAGCTGGCGAGCTTCTGGTTCCAATTATCTCCGTGATTAACTTTCTTCATTTTTTATGGGGCAGTTCCTGATCTTTTCTTCTCTCCTGTTTTATATTGGAATCGGCAACGGCATTGCGATACGGGAGGAAGGGGGGGGGTTAGAGAGAGAGAGGTGTGGGAGAGGGGCAACCGGAGCGGCGAGGGACATAGGAAAGTCAAATACAGTGATACCTCAGATTACAGACGCTTCAGGTTACATACACTTCAGGTTACAGACTCCACTAACCCAGAACTAGTACCTCGGGTTAAGAACTTTACCTCAGGATGAGAACAGAAGGAGGCCCCATTAGCTAAAGTGGTGCTTCAGGCAGTGGCGTAGTGTGGGGGGTGCAGGGGGGGCCGGCCGCACCGGGCGCAACATCTGGGGGTTAGGGTTAGGGGGCGCAAATCCACGGGTTAGGGGGGCGCAAATTACTTGCCTTGCCCCGGGTGCTGACAACCCACGCTACGCCACTGGCTTCAGGTTAAGAGCAGTTTCAGGTTAAGAACAGACCTCTGGAACGGATTACGTTTTTAACCCGAGGTACCACTGTATGTCTTCAGATGTCTTCTAAAGGTTGTACAGTGGTACCTCGCAAGACAAAAAACTCACAAGACGAAAGAGTTTTTCATTTTCTGAGTTGCTTCGCAAGACGGATTTCCCTATGGGCTTGCTTCGCAAGACGAAAACGTCTTGCACCTTTTTTTTTAAAACCGCCAATGCATTCCTATGGGAAAGCGTCAATATACAGTGGTGCTTCACAAGATGAAAAAATTCACAAGACGAAAAAACTCGCAGAACGAATTAATTTCGTCTTGCGAGGCACCACTGTATAAGTTACTTATCTTTTTGGCTCAGGGGTTGCATAACTCCATGCCCTCCAACTTCTCCAAGGAAAATAGGGACATCCTAAGGAAAAGTGGGACATTCCAGCATCAAATCAGAAACAGGGACAACTTCTGTAATTCTGGGACTCTCCCTGGAAAATGGGAACACTTTGAGGGTCTGCTACTGTGGCTTCAGGATGACAACAGAAATTGTGTGGTGGCGGCAGTGGGAGGCCCCATTAGCTAAAGTGGCACCTCAGGTTAAGAACAGTTTCAGGTTGAGAACGGACGTCCAGAAAGAATTAGGTTCTTAACCTGAGGTACCACTGTAAAGCAGCTGAGGGAGGCCAATGGATTTGCTCGCCCCCAGCGGTGGAGGAAGCCAATTGGGTGCCTGGGGCAGCGCGCCCAGGGGCAGGGCAAGCCGCCCATAGGGGCTGGGCATACCACTGAGCCTCTGGAGTCTGCCTGCTTCCTCCTACTCAGCCGCCCTACAGCTGGGGGAGGGAAGCAGCGGGCAGACCGTTTGGGGCAGCGCGGAGCCTGCGAGTGCCCAAGCCACCGTGTCACTCCCAGGAGAGACGTGTGGCTTGGGCACACTGCAGGCCTCATGGTGAGTGCTGCCCAGCATTTTGTCACCCCCCTCAGTGGTGACACCCGGGGCTGGTGTGTAGCACTCTTTGCAACTGCCGCTAGGAAAATTAGAGCAAATTATACAGCCAAGATAGCCACCAACTTTAAAGGAGATGAATTTATTTGACCCTATCTACATCAAGCTATAAGGACATGGGTGGCGCTGTGGGTTAAACCACAGAGCCTAGGACTTGCCAATCAGAAGGTCGGCCGTTCAAATCCCCACGACGGGGTGAGCTCCCATTGCTCGGTCCCTGCTCCTGCCAACCTAGCAGTTCGAAAGCACGTCAAAGTGCAAGTAGATAAATAGGTACCAATTCAGCAGGAAGGTAAACAGCGTTTCCGTGTGCTGCTCTGGTTCGCCAGAAGTGGCTTAGTCATGCTGGCCACATGCTGGCCAGCTCCCTCAGCCAATAAAGTGAGATGAGCGCCGCAACCCCAGAGTCGGCGATTACTGGACCTAATGGTCAGGGGTCCCTTTACCTTTACATCAAGCTTTATTCTATCTTTATCACCAAATTCTGAATATAATTGCACATTGTATTAATTAACATTATTTTTTAATATATTAGTGGCCATGTGATGATTTTAGCTTATAAATTTTATTGTTTAATGTCTTAACCTGTATATTAAGGTACTTTTATAGCTCTGTTTAGAGTAGGTAATGTCTTGATAATATAAATGTCTTAAGTTTTTTGTATTAATCCAGCAAGTTTTCTTTCAATTGTTGAATGATTCTGTGTACATTGCGGCAGCCTTTGGCTATGTGCAATAAAACTGACTGACTGACACCCGGGGCTGCCCACACCCACTGCACCCGCCTTCCTCCGCCCCTGCTCGCCCCACTTCTCCAAGTGGAGAGGAATTCCAGAGACACAGCTTCCTCCCAGATTTGGTTTCCTCTGGAAGGGGAGGTCACTCGACGCTTGGTTTGTGTTCCATAATATTTGCATTTATCTGCAAATGTCCAGGTTGAGCAGCTTAGGAGCTCCAAGAGGGAGCCAAAGTCCACCCTTCTCACATCAGCTCTTCAAGGAGAGAACTAGCACCCAAAGATGCTTACGGAGCCCAAACTCATCTTTCTGTGTCTTTCTCTGCCTCATTCTATAGGTTTTTTCCCCTTACACACACTTTTCAGCCATATCATCCTTTCTTAAAAAAAAATTTATCCTTTTCAGATTTATCCATTTCACTGATTTTACAATCATTTTGACATTTCAGAACTTGACTTCCTTCCCCCTCTTTCTGCGGTTCTTTAAATTTATTTTTAATATCTTCTGCATATCCTAATAAACTTAATTTGCTCATTTATTCATCTTCTTTAAGTATATACTCTTGCAGGTTATTACAATAACCCTGCCAATGTTTCTATCTGTTTACAATTTATCTGTATTCAATCAACCATTTCCATTCTTTTATAAAATGTTTGTCATCTTGATTTCTTATTCTTCTGATAAGTTGTGCCATTTCTGCATATTCTGTAAGTTTTTGTATCCATTCTTCCTTTGCCTGGAATTCTTCCTCTTTCCATTTTTGGGCAAATAACATTCTTGCCACTGTAGTCGCATACATGAATAAGTTTCTATACAGTTTAGGTAGTTCTGTCGCTGTAATTCCCAAGAGAAAAGATTTTGCGTTTTTTAAAAATGAACATTAATTTAACCATCCTTTTCATCTCATTATATATAATTTCCCAGTAAGCCACATCATCCTTATCTGAGGTGCGGCAGAGAGATTGCCCTCTCTCCAGAATTTCTTATTGAGAGCAACCAGCCACACTCCCTAACAAAGAGAAAGTATTTGTCAATAATTAAGGTACCAGGTAAGCAATACTCCTGGCTCCATTAATCCTCTCCTGTCCAATATTCCAGAGTTACATCAAAAGCATTGCTCTGGAAGTTGCCTGCATTGGTGTGCCTTGGTTCATTTCCACACCCCAGAGATATCCAGTGGAGCAGAATTCTAACCAGAAAGTGCATGTTCTCACATGGAAGTCCTTTCTCCAATAACATATACAGTGATACTTTGGTTCTCAAAAGCCTTGGTTCTCAAACTCCAAAAACCCAGAAGTAAAACACCGTCAGGGAAGGTGGAGGCAGCCCGGAAGCTGCATCTTAGAGCCCCTGCACCACCATCACATGGGGACTTCCGAGCAGCTCCTGAAGCCAGCCAGAGACCTCCGCTGCTGTGTTTCCTGGGGACATTAGATAAAATCCGGGGACATTCCAGGGATGGAATTTGTCCGGGGACTTATTCACAAATCCGGGGACTGTCCCCGGGAAACGGGGACGTCTGGTAACCCTAGTGTATAGCAAAGGTCTCGTTCTTTCTGGGTTTTCTCTCTTGCAAGGATGGGGAACCTGTGGCCCTCCAGATGTTTGGGAGTTAGAATCCAACATCTGGCAGGCCTCAGGTTCCCACCCCACTTGCTACGCTTGCTGAGAAGTCATGTTCTCTGCTGCCAGATCTAAAACGGAAAAGGGAAGATTTTGCATGCTAAGCGGTCGGTTGTTTCATATATGTGTTCACACTTATCTTGCCAAACATCAGGGAGAGTCTGGTTTGCATTGGATGATTTAATGGTCTTGCCTTCGGGCTTAGGGACTGCACTTTTTGTGATCCTTCCAACAATAGGAACAATAAAGCTGAATCAAACAGCGAGATAAACTGAAAGGGGAAACAGTTCGTACCTCATCATTCTGGTAACAAATTGTCTTTCTGCTGATAGGGTCAGCAGTGTGACCGCTGAAGAAAGCCAGGCACGGCCCTACCATTAGGCAGGGTGCTGTGTTCAAAATGTTGAGAAGCTCCTTTTCCACCATTTACTGGGTGGGCGTGAAACAAAATCATGGGGAGGGGAAATTATATGCAATTTTCAGATAGTTCATACCCTCCAATTGCCCCTATTTGCCTGGGGCATTCCCAGAATTACAGAAGCCACTCTGGCTTCTGATTTGATCCCAGAATGTCTCAGGGATAAACCAGCACTGGTGCTTTCTTTTTTTTATATAATAATTTTTATTAAATTTTTCCTTTTACAAATTCGCCATCTCAAACAATTTTCACAAATTTCAACTTTTTGGACTTCCACCAGCTTCTCCACCAATCATCCATATTTTCCATTTTTACGCATTTAATATTGCCATTTAATATTATCCTTTCAGTTCTATTTCTTTTTTACAATACATCTTTACCTTTCACAAAGCCTCTTTAAATCCCACTAGCGTTGTCTGTTCATCACATAGGCTTTTCAGATAATCTGTAAACTTTCCCCAGTCCTCGATGAACTTGTGATCCCATTAATAGCTGATCTTCCCAGTCAATTTGTCCAATTCTGCATAGTCCATAAGTTTCATTCTCCACTCTTCAAGGGTCGGTAACTCCTCTTGTTTCCATTTTTGGGCCATTAATATTCTTGCTGCTGTTACAGCGTATTGAAAGAGTTTGTAGTCCCTTCTGTTTATCTCTCTTCCTATTATCCCTAACAAAAAGGCTTCTGGTTTCTTTACAAATGTATATTTAAGCATCTTCTTCAACTCATTGTATATCATTTCCCAGAAACCCTTTACCTTCTTACATTCCCACCACATATGGAAAAACGATCCTTCTTTTTCTTTACATTTCCAACACTTGTTACGTGTTTCAAACATTTTTGCTAACTTAACCGGTGTAATATACCATCTATATACCATTTTCATAATATTCTCCTTTAACGCAGTACATGCAGTAAATTTCATATTTTCATTCCATACTTTTTCCCAGTCCACCAATTGTATATTATAACCAAAGTCTCTGGCCCAATGTATCCTAACCGACTGGTGCTTTCAGTGGCGCCCTGCTCTCATGCAAGCCGGCTGACTCACATGAGAGCGTAGCACCGAAAGACCCATGAGTCCAACTCTTCATTTTGTCTCTTCATATATATTGTAAATGGTTCCCATTCTCTTTTGAAGCCCTTGTTGTTCCTTTCATGTAATTTATCTGTTAATTTTGCTAATTCTGCATATTCCATAAGTTTCTCTTGTAGCTTCTGGTTTCTTAACAAAAGTTATTTTAAGCATTTTTTTCCCCATTTCATTGTGTATCCTCTCCCAGAAAGCTTGCAGAACTTGGGAGAAATTCAGCCCAGTTTGCATTGAACGGTGAACTTACCTGATTTTTCACTTTTCGAAAGAAGATGCAAACCAGCACACAGCATCCTTCGAAATACTCACGTCTCTGAATTTTGCAGTGCACTTCTCCGTGAGTAACGCATGCAAAAATGCATATAACCGCACATATTAGTGAAAATAACAATAAATTACATTACTGGAATGCTCTGTCCCATGAGACCAGGGCCCTGTGGGACTTGACATCTTTCCGCAGGGCCTGCAAGACAGAGCTGTTCTGCCTGGCCTTTGGTTTGGACTCAGTCTGACCCTTATGTTTCCCTCCGCCTATGGCTTTGATCTATGGACTACTATTAAAATGAGGCTGCATTTTAAATTGTATTTTTAACTTGTATTTTAAATTGGTTCCCCACCCCCCATTATGTTTTTATTGTAATTTTACTGGTGTTAGCCGCCCTGAGCCCGGCTCTGGCCGAGGAGGGCAGGGTATAAATAAAAATTATTATTATTATTATTATTATTATTATTATTATTATTACTACTTTAGGGGAAACTGCTTTGCAAAAAAAGCATGTATATTAGGAGGATGTTGCCTACAAGCATGTGTTTATTGGGAGAAATTTGCTGGTGCGTTTTCATGGGAACTCTTTAAAAAATGTAAAGTTGTGTAAAGAGAACCGAGCTGGGAAGATGAGAAATTGAAGTGGACAGGTTCACTCATCCCTAGCAGTGACCCCCACCCCCTTCTCAAAAAATTGAGAGGAATTCCCACCTTCAAGAAAGCAGCAGGAAATCGTTTTTTTGCGAGGGGAGAATATTTTTTAGGAAACTGGGGTGGGGAGTTTCAGCCCAGCCTTACAGCTCCATGGCCTCAGGCAGTGGATGAGGGGAAGAGGGTTAAGATGAGGGACAGTCCTCTAGAGCCCTCCTCATAGCTACTTCCTTCTCCATTACTGGAGCTCTGGCTCTTCCCATCCTTCTAACAGAGCATAAATAACAAAAAAACACACAAAACCCTCCAAATATGAACACGCTGCAATATATGTCAGAAGATGGAGCCCTGGTTGAAAGTCCATTTTGACTCATCTGTCTTTTTCAATCCCATCCGATTAATCTGGCATCCTTGCAGAGAGCAATAACACAACACTTCTGAGGAAACATATCCAGACTCTTCACATGCGTTTTTTGGAGCATTGCCTGCTATTAAGACAGCCAGGCTGAAGGAGAGGCCAACACACTCCCTGAAAGATGGATTTGATAGTAAGTGCTTCATCATATGAAATATGTTCTTAGGGTAACACACTACCACTTTTGTATTTGGGGGTCTTTTTTGCTATGTGTGCAATGTTGTCTAGGGACCCTCACGGTTGTGCATTCGTCGTCTTTCCCAGACAAAGGTGCAATGGCAGGATTGCTTCCTAGTTTCTGGCCTGGGTTGGTTGGTTGTGTTATGTATTCAGTAGGGTCTGCATTTGCCTGAGCTTGAGTCTGGACTAAGGATTCTGAGCCCCTGTGCTCTGATTCGATACATGACATCCAATCACAGAACATTTCAGGATTTGGGCGTCTGCCATTGGCTCTTAAACTCTGAGTCGTGATTTGCAGCTTGGAAGTTTAGACAGCCAATCACGTTGGAAGTGGCCCAGGCCTTCAGAAATGTATGTAAGCAGTTGCTTTGTCCCTGTTGTCCAGTTCTGATAATTCAATAAAGGTTCTTGCTGTTAACACTGTGTCTTGCCTCGTGGGAACCCACCTACACTTCAGGTTGTCTCCTCTAGCTGCCTTCCTCCACCATTTGTGGAAGGCCCCTGGCCACGTGAGAGTGTGGTGAGGGTGCCAGTTCGAACCACACACACCACAGATACTGCATTTGCTCTGTCCCCGCTATGCAACCTGGCACCACTGTTGCATTGTGGCATTTGAGCGGACAGCCAGCGGGCACAAGTTAATGCAGCGAGTGGTACTGAGACACTGAACAGCAGAACTCTGGGTGCCCTGAGGCCTGCCTTGACCCCCCCCCCCTCTTAAGCTAACTTGCCATCCTCAGATGCAGTGAAGGGGGCTGGCCCCCTGCCACTGTGGAAGTGACATTGAACTGCCAGCCTTGCCAGCTTCTGTTCAGGGGGTGTGCCTGTACAAACCATCCCGTCCTTTGTACTAGACAGCAAATTATCTTGGATGGGTCCTGCAGATGGATCCTGAGTAATTTGACAGATCCCTGCCTCCCATTCTGGGTTTTAATAAATAGAGCCGTCAGCAGAGATGTAAGAAGGCATCGTCTTCCATTACACCCTTTGTTGGTTACATGCATCGCTGTTTCCATTCAGCTGCAGTTCGTCTTCCAGCAAAAATGCCATTATTCGTCTCGCTGTGCACAGTGACAAAAATCACATCACTTATGTAATTGATTGCATACATTATATTGCCATTATGTTCTCCCACCCCATTTGCTTCAATCCAAAGAAAATGCAGTGCAGATGAGAGGGGAGAAATGTAAACAACTACAAAATCAGCTACATTTAGGGACTGAAAGCAACACGGCAGCAAATACTGATTGTATTCACTGGATTGGGTTCCATTCTAGGCAGGGGATGAACAAGGAAACACAGTCCATTTCTGCTTCCATTTCCATTTTTGTTGGAATTCTCCAATATCCATAGCCATTGGTACTCTGCTTCGACAATATACAGCTATCCTTCAGCCAGAGAATGCAGCATAGATGATGGCAAGGAGGATCTTCCATTACACCAGCCCTGCAAATAAATGCTGGGATTAACTAGGGTTTGGGGGTGCACGGCATCCCTCCAGCATCCATTGGGTGCCTGGCAACAAGCTTTTCCAAAAAGTGAATCCGCTAACTATCAGAAAAAGTGGTGTCCCTGACTTTGAACTGAGAAGGAGGTCCGAGCCTACCTCAAAGCTGACCCAGATCCGTGTGTGGGCCAGCTGTGCTCATTAAGGCACTCTGCACATGTTCATATTAAACTTTCTTGTGCCATGACTGCATGCATTGTTCCAGGACTGAGAAAGGACCTTGCAAATAGATTTGGCATTTGTGTGGCTTTAGCCCCGGCTTGGATTAAGCCCCGGCTTCAGCGAGCCATAAATTTGCCTCTTGATTTTCAATTAAAGCTTAAACTTGATTCGATTCTAATTTCCTTCTCTCAGCTCTGGCTTGAGCCTTTAATCCTACCCAATAAAAACCTCCCCCCAAATTTATATGGCCTTCATGTTTAGACTCACAGCCTCCGCCACATTCAACTTCCTTTAAGACAGCTCTTTTTTCATTCACGTGCTGCACTCTCTCCCAACAGATCAATCTTCCTATACCCCTTTTTTCACCCTGAGTTTCATAGCTAGACTAAGCATCCTGATAAGCTCTGTTTACCATTTTTGGCACTGGATGAGACAGCCCGGTCTACCCTTTCTATAAATGGAAACGTGTGTACAAGCCAGGCAGTCTTCAGAGCACCAAGGCAATGCCGAACATCTTCAGATCCTAAGATAAGGGTGGGGGCAGAATCCTGCCTCTTCCTTGCCAGACGGGCAGCTGCATGCATGCGTGATCGGTTGATGGTTAATTGTGCAAAGATGGAGCAAAGCAAGGCCGGCCCACCTATAAGGCAACATGAGGCAACCGCCTCAGGCAGCAGAACCCACAGGGGCAGCAGATCCCAGTGTAGTGATTTACTCCCCCCCCACCTTGCCCCTGATGTCAATCTTCACTCCCTCTTTCTTCATTGGTGGCGAAGGGGGCGCCATTTTGTGGTTTGCCTCAGGTGCCAAAATGTATTGGGCTGGCCCTGGAGCAGAGTAGCCCTAAGGCCTGTCGCTAGTGTCTCTGGCTTGCTGCTCTCACTCTCCTGCTAGTAAAAGGTAAAATATAAAGGACCCCTGGTGGTTAAGTCTAGTCAAAGGCGACTATGGGGTTGTGGCGTTCATCTTACTTTCAGGCTGAGGGAGCCGCCGTTTGTCCACAGACCGCTTTCCGGGTCATGTGGCCAGCAGGACTAAACCGCTCCTGGTGTAATGGGACACTGTGATGGAAATCAGAGCGCATGGAAAAACCTTCCCACCGCAGAGGTACCTATTAATCTACTTGCACTGGCATGCTTTTGAACTGCTAGGATGGCAGGAGCTGGGACAGAGCAACGGGAGCTCACCCCTTTGCAGGCAGGGATTCAAACCGCCAACCTTCCGATCGGCAAGCCCAAGAGGCTCAGTGGTTTAGACCACAGTGCCACCCGCATCCCACCCATGTCTGCTGTTAGTACTGAACCTCTTAAGCAGGAACAGTGAGCGCCTGGAAACTTCTTCAAAGTAAGGAGCAGTGTGAGCATTTGTGCCAGCCTATGCCCTTTTAACGGGACGCGGGTGGCGCTGTGGGTAAAAGCCTCAGCGCCTAGGGCTTGCCGATCGAAAGGTCGGCGGTTCGAATCCCCGCGGCGGGGTGCGCTCCCGCTGTTCGGTCCCAGCGCCTGCCAACCTCGCAGTTCGAAAGCACTCCCGGGTGCAAGTAGATAAATAGGGACCGCTTACTAGCGGGAAGGTAAACGGCGTTTCCGTGTGCGGCTCTGGCTCGCCAGAGCAGCGATGTCACGCTGGCCACGTGACCCGGAAGTGTCTTCGGACAGCGCTGGCCCCCGGCCTCTAGAGTGAGATGGGCGCACAACCCTAGAGTCTGTCAAGACTGGCCCGTACGGGCAGGGGTACCTTTACCTTTACCTTTTTATGCCCTTTTAAATGTGTTGGGTTGAGGGGGTTAATGGAGTGTTGTTGTTGTTTATTTTGATTATGAATTTTGTGGTTTAATATTCTGATTTTATTCTGAGACCTGTAGGTATAGGATGGTATATAAATTTACTGAATGAATGAATAAAATAGAGCAACGCCACAATTAGTGTTTTCTTCACCCAACTAATGGCAAGACCCTGCAAACAAATCAGAACGAATGTTCAATAAAGACCAAATACTACTGTACTTAGGCTGCGTTGGTTGTTCTGTGAACTGCTTTGAACAAAGATGTGTTTTTGGAAAACTATAAATAAACTGTCTAGGACTCAATTCAAAGTGCTGGTTTTGACCTATAAAGCCTTAAACGGCCCTGGACCGTAATACCTCAAGGACCGCCTCTTTCCATATGAACCTACCTGGACCCTGAGATCATCTTCTGAGGCCCTCCTTCGAGTGCCTCCTCCACCAGAGGTCCAGAGGGTGGCAACATGAGGACTGGCCTTCTCTGCAGTAGCTCCCCGTCTATAGAATGCTCTCCCCAGGGAAGTTTGCCTGGTGCCTTCATTATACACCTTCCTTATATAGTGGTACCTTGGGTTAAGAACTTAATTCGTTCCAGAGGTCCGTTCTTAACCTGAAACTGTTCTTAACCTCAGGTACCACTTTAACTAATGAGGCCTCCCGCTGCCGCCGCCACACGATTTATGTTCTCAGCCTGAAGCAAAGTTCTTAACCCGAGGTACTATTTCTGGATTAGCGGAGTCTGTAACCTGAAGCGTCTGTAACCTGAGGTACCACCGTACAACGTTCCTTTTTAACCAGTCCTTTGGTTGATCTTACTGTCATCCAACACCCAAATTTTAGAATGTGGCTCTTTTGGTGTGTGTTTTTAATTGGACTATTGTTTTTGGTGTGATTTTATATGTTGTGGTCTTGTTTGTGAACCGCCCTGAGACCTCCCTGTATAGAGTGGTGTATAAATTGGATAAATAATAATAATAAATAACAGGACTCCGGCTTCAGGTACACGGACCAGAGGCCCAAGAAGTCAGGAGCTCTTGAGCTTCCTTGCCCTTCCTCCAGCTTCATTGTCCCCCTTGCCATGTTCACAGCGACAGCAAGGTGATATCAAATCCCCCCACCCCAGCGGCCACATAGGGAGGGAGAAGGGCGTTCCCAATCCATCAGGAACAGATCAAGGAACGTCGCTACAACATCTCCTTTCGACAAGCGGTGCAGGATTCCGATGGCTTCCCTCCCCTCCGTTGGCGAGGGTGCCTTTCCTCACCTCGACAATGCCGTCGTGGTAATCTCCAATCTTTCTCTCTGCCTTTTTGTTTTCGGTGAAAGGTGGGGCGGCCGGGTTGTGGGGAGGGAAGGAAGGGTCAGGTTACAAAATTGCGCCCATCTTGTCCCAGAGTCCCTTTTTTCTCTGCGGCTATCTGGACATCTTTCTCCGCCAGCTAAGATTTCCCCTGCAGACAATGGAGCATCAGCTTGCCGCGGAAAGTTCAGGTTCTCTCGAACAAGGGGATGTCAGTGGCCTTCTCTCTTTGATCCATTCTGCAGGAGCCTCAGGGAAGGGGCAGGGAGAGGAGTGAGATCTGGAAGATACTACTGTCTGAGAACAGACTGGGCTGGAAAGAGGTCATATAGGTAGAAAGAAGAGACTATTCATTATCAACCCAGGATGCCATGACTATCACCAGCATTCTTATTTATTATAGTTGCGGCTTTTAAAAAAACCCAAAACACCTCGGGTTACATATGCTTCAGGTTACAGATGCTTCAGGTTACAGACTCCGCTAACCCAGAAATAGTATATCGGGTTAAGAACTTTGCTTCAGGAATGAGAACAGAAATCGCGTGGCGGCAGCGCGGCGGCAGCAGGAGGCCCCATTAGCCAAAGTGGTGCTTCAGGTTAAGAACAGTTTCAGGTTAAGAATGGACCTCCAGAATGAATTAAGTACTTAACCCGAGGTACCACTGTAATGCATACTCGCTGGAAATGCCAGAGGGTACTTTGGTGGAGAGGGGAGAGCACATTTTACATAACCCCACCATACAGTCGTAACTTGGAAGTCAAATGGAACCCATTCCAGAAGTCTGCTTGACTTTCAAATCATTCGACTTCCAAAGTGCGGCTTCCGGTTGGCTGCAGGAAGCTCCTGCAGCCAATCGGAAGCCGTGGAAGCCCTGTTGGACGTTCGGCTTCCAAAAGAAAATTCCAAAACCGGAACAGTCACTTCCTGGTTTCCATCATTCGGGAGCCAAAACATTCAAGAACTAGGCTGTTCAAAAACCGAGGTAGGATTGTATATCAATGTTAGAATGAGCATTCATATAGGAAGTAAACCCTTTGGCCTGGCCTTTATACATTTACAGGGCACACTATTATTTATGTACTTAGTTCCTGCACTTGTTACACTAACAATGTGCGGCACCTCTGGCTCTTTGGAGGAAAGTTAGAATATAAATGAAATAATAATGAACAAATAATTGTTGTATTTTATGTATTATTTTAAAAATCAGCGAGCCAGTGTTTTGTTGCTATGAGAGGGGGAAAGCTATCCATCCCCTCCCTCTGTCCTAGAATTTGTACATCGTATGTTAGGCTGGGGTGGGGGCATTTTTTTTGGGGGGGGGACTATTTCATTTGACCATCCCCTGTGTGCTTGCTCACTTGTCAAGCTCCTATTTCACTCGCCAGTTGTCCCCCCCCCCGCCCCATTTGCAAAGTTCTCAAAATAACTCTCCTCATTGATACAGGAAGCCATTCTTAGTAACAAAACATTGGTCCAGGAAAGGGGGGAGCAAAGCCGTCTCTCTCCAGACAGAGGTATCCCCAGTAGGCGAGGCTGTGAAAACAAAAACGGAGAAAATGGGATTTTAACTAAATATATTGATGAATGAGATTTCAAATCTTACTGAAACGTTCACAGAAACCGAGAAGGGAATAAAATCGGCCTCGGAAAAAACCACCCTGGTGCTTTGATTTGGCTTCGTGGGCGGGAGGGGAAAATGGAACAGCTCCCAGCCCCATTTCTGAAAGCTGCCTCACATTGAGTGGCACCATAGCCCCAGTGGAAGATTGGTAGGGCGAAAGGCAGGGAGCTGAACAGTAGGTGGCGCCAATGACAAGCAGAGCCAATGGATTCTCTAGCTTCTTGTCCTCCCTCCTCCCTGCTGAGTTCTGCAAGGGGCAACACCTGAGACTGAGGAGGTGGAAGATGACACACAGCACCACTTTCTGGACCGGTTGTGTCAGGCAGCAGAGGAACCAACCCCCATGGCAGGTTGCCAGGGATGGATAAGACGAGGAAAAGTCCTTACTGTCTGCTTTTTATTCAATATTTACAGAGAGAGGCTTGGAATGCAGCCTCTTAGCATAATGGCATTGTCCCGAGTGACCCCCTTTTTCTCCCACTTCCTCATTTGACACTTTCTCCCCTACAGGTGGGGCTGAGGGCCCTTTGCTTCTGAGTCCTTTGCTCTCCTACTTTCAATGCTCGCCGGGTTTTGGGAGAGGTGGGGTCTGGAATGCTTTCTAAAGACACTCTGTCCATCAGCTGTTGCCCTCCTGGTGCTTCCTCTTCGTCGTCGTCCTCTCCCATTATTTCCCAGCATTCCCCCTCATCTGTCTCTGAGCTGTGACCTCCCTCAAACCCCTGTTGTAATTCTGAACTGTCTTCTTCTTCGCTGGAAGGGTCAGGCTGGGGAGGCGGTCTCCACCATTCCTCCTCTGCCCAGTCCCTGACAGGTTGTAAATAAGAAGGCAGGCAGGTGGGGGCAGGCTGAAGTGGGTGGGGCAGTCCTCCATTTGCCCACCAATTGGAGAACAGAACCTTTACCAAAGCTGTCATGGGCTTTGAAGACACTCGAACTCAGGACGCAAGGGAGAAACACGCTAAGAGGAAGGCACGGTTGGCAAATCCACACCATGATCAACTCCCACCCGGAAACCAATGTCCCCACTGTGGAAGGACGTGTGGATCCAGAATTGGCCTCCACAGTCATTTACAGACTCATTGTTAAAACCATGTTCATGGAAGACAATCTTACTTGGCTACAATGGATCGCCAAAGAAAGAAGATTGGTTGTGACAGTAGCTCTCCATGGTTTCAGACAGCAGTGGCAGAACAGCCATACTAGACACACAATCTTTTAGAAGAATGTCAATTTTCTGATACCGGAATTCGACCTACTAAAATCAATACTTATGTTTCAGCTGTGCCTACTTGTTTCTACCTGCCTTTGGTAAATAACAATCCCTCTTTCTTTCTTTTTTAGTTCAGGAAAGTCCACAGTGTTGTTGCTGTTTAGTCGTGTCCGACTCTTCGTGACCCCATGGACCAGAGCACGCCAGGCCCTCCTGTCTTCCACTGCCTCCCGCAGTTTGGTCAAACTCATGCTGGTAGCTTCGAGAACACTATCCAACCATCTCGTCCTCTGTCATCCCCTTCTCCTTGTGCCCTCAATCTTTCCCAACATCAGGGTCTTTTCCAGGGAGTCTTCTCTAGGTCCGTCTAGTTAAAGCTATGGTTTTCCCAGTAGTGATGTATGGAAGTGAAAGCTGCACTCTTGAGAGTCCCATGGACTGCAAGAAGAGCAAACCTCTCCATTCTGAAGGAAACCAGCCCTGAGTGCTCACTGGAAGGAAAGATCGCGAAGCTGAGGCTCCAATACTTTGGCCACCTCATGAGAAGAGAAGACTCCCTGGAAAAGTCCACAGTAAATGTCCCCAAATCTGTTTGATGGCAGCCTTTCAAGAAAGACAATCAGATCAGCTGCAGAATCCAACATTTTACGGTCGTCTCGCATCTTACATGGCAGTTATGTTCTGGGGATGGTACGTATACACAAAAACACATATACACTCGTACCTCGGAAGTCGAACGCCTTCGACTTGGATGTTTTGGCTCCCGAACGCTGCAAACCCGGAAGTGAGTGTTCTGGTTTGCGAACGTTCTTTGGAACCCAAACGTCCGACGGGGCTTCCGATTGGCTGCAGAAGCTTCCTGCAGCCAATTGCAAGCTGCGCCTTGGTTTCTGAACATTCTGGAAGTCAAACGGACTTCCTGAACGGATTCCGTTCGACTTCCGAGGTACGACTGTAGGCAAATCACACCCTTTGAACCATTCCTGCTGATGCCCCAAGTGGTTCTTATCCCTGCAAGCAAGGCAGAGAGCTTTTAAGGTCTCAGCCTTGCTTCCTGAGGTCCTCAAGGGCACTGCCTGAGTAGGGGTGGCCATGTGTCCTAATTTACTGAGGGCAGTCCTCTATTTTAAGGGCTGTCTTCTGTTTCAAGGGCTGCCTGCTCCAAGTCTGGTTTAAAAATAAAAAGTGGGCAGGAGGACTGAAGCTGCCCATCAACCAATCTGAATAGCTGAGTTGGTTTGAGCGTGGTGCTGACAACACCAATGCTTCAGGTTCGATCCCCATAACGGATATTCCTGCATTGTAGGGGGTTGGACTAGATGACCCTGTGGGTCCCTTCTAACTGTGATTCTATGACATAAGCTGTCTGGACAGCAGACTGTGTAGGCACCATGGTGGCCACCATGACCTGCATTTCTCTTTAAATTATAGTAATGGCAAGACCACCTCTAGGTACGTGCAGAGTGCCTTCCTTTCATATTCAACTAAGGAGGGAAAACCTGGAAATTAAATGATGGATCTGGAGTGCCAAATCAAAGGTGATAATTCCCAAGCAAACTCAAAATCTGGACCCCGTTTTTCCTTGACTTAAACGGCTCCCGTCCTAAATAAATTCCACCATCAAAGTCAGGGTGTAAGGCTGACAAGCCAAACATGTTTGCTTAAAAGGCCCTGCAAGGCTAACTGTAGCTCTCTCTCTCCCTCTCTCTCTCTCAGAATCTGGTCTGAGTTTAGAGCTTACATTAAAACCCCAAAGTCAAGCAACTTTCACATGGTTTCGGGTTTCTCCGCAAAACTTTTAGCCCTTCACACGCAGACATGCGGAGAGAATGAAAGGAGGGCTTTTTAAAACATCAGAAGTAATTAATTCACAATGGAAGGAAAACCTTCCCTACTCCCCTCTGGTGCGACAAGTCCGGGGATCAAGAGGGCCTAAAATGCACTTAAAGATTTAACTTGTGTTTATGCTTTAAAAAAAAAAAAAAAAGTATATGAAATTTCCTGCTTTTAGGAGGGACGAAAACTTTTCTATCCAAGGCTGGGATGGATCATATCTGAAAAAAGGGCTCCTAATAGGGACTCAAACATTCTGCAGTAACATAAAAGAACCACATTTTGTAAGGCTTCTGTAATGGTTCTAGGGGTTGCTCATGCGTAAGCCGGTACAAACACCTGGCTGGATTGCCTGAGTGAACCTTTTCTGTCCGGACAGCCACTCACCCGTGGCTGTCTCAATCGCTGGCAGAATCCGTCAGTGGGCGTTTCTTAAACTTCTTCCAGCAAAGAAGCTCTTTGACGCCTAGTCTCCTCCTACTCTCTCTGCGCAAAAGCCTTCTGCGCAAGGAGGGCGTAGGCAGCGGAGGACCTCTACTCTCCCCGCTGGTCCCCGGCAAGGAGTCATGGGACCGCCTCGCCACTTCCCCCATCCGCCCCCCTTCTCCACTGGTGCTACGCTGATTCTCTTCCCCAGAAGATGGGCTGCCTCTCCCAATCCCGGGACGCTCTCCGGAATCCCTCTGGATTTTGCTCTCTCCCTCCGGTACTGATGACAGTTCCCTGACAGCTTCATTCAGGCCGGAGCTCACCATTGCTCAGAGACCTTGCCTTACAGACCATATATTTAAAGCACATGGCTTTCTGCCCCCAAGAATTTTGGGAGTTGTAGTTTACCCCTCACAGAGCTACACTCCTAACACCCTTAACAAACTATGGTTCCTAGGATTTGAGTGCTAGTCTGCATACCGTCCTGGGGGACACAGGTGGCTCTGTGGGTTAAACCACAGAGCCTAGGACTTGCCGATCAGAAGGTCAGTGGTTCGAATCCCTGTGACGGGGTGAGCTCCCGTTGCTCGGTCCCTGCTCCTGCCAACCTAGCATTTCAAAAGTATGTCAAAGTGCAAGTAGATAAATAGGTACTGCTCCGGCGGGAAGGTAAACGGTGTTTCCGTGCACTGCTCTGGTTCGCCAGAAGCGGCTTAGTCATGCTGGCCACATGACCCCGAAGCTGTACGCCGGCTCCCTTGGCCAATAAGTGAGATAAGCGCCTCAACCCCAGAGTCGGCCACGACTGGACCTAATGGTCAGGGGTCCCTTTACCTTTACCTTTACTGCATACCATCCAACAGGTTGCAGGCCAAAACTGGGGTGCGCGTCTTCCAGGATGCTCTCCCAGGCGAGTCATGTGATTTGCGCAAGAGCACAGAGCTCAAAACCAGGTGCCCCAATCAGGACAGTTGTGGGATATGGAGTCTGTGTGTCTGCTTTAAATGTGCTTTAAGCATCTGGTGTTTATGCAGCCTAAGATCGATTCTTCGTTTGGACTCATCATGCTCCAAACCATGTCGTCCAAATGGTTCCTGCATCGCTCAGTAGTAGTAGTAATAATAATAATAATTTATTATTTATACCCTGCCCATCTGGCTGGGATTCCCCAGCCACTCTGGGAGGCTCCCAACAGAATATTAAAAACGCGATAAAACATCAGACATTAAAAACTTCCCTATACAGGGCTGCCTTCAGATGTCTTCTAAATGTGAAATAGTTGTTTATTTCTTTGACATCTGGTGGGAGGGCGTTTCACAGGGTGGGTGCCACTACCGGGAAGACCCTCTGCCTGGTTCCCTGTAACCTCACTTCTCAGAGTGAGGGAACCACCAGAAGGCCCTCAGAGCCCGACCTCCGTGTCCGGGCTGGACGATGGGGTTAGAGACGCTCCTTCAGTGTCCCAGGAGCAAGGAGAGGTGTACGCATACCCTCCAAGTGTCCCAATTTCGCAGGGGAAAGGGCTTCTAATTTGATCCAGCAACATTTTTCAGCCGTGGGCCGGTCCACCATCCCTCAGACCATGTGGTGGGCCGGACTATATTTTTTTTGGGGGGGGGGGAATGAATGAATTCCTATGCTCCTCAAATAATCCAGAGATGCATTTTAAATAAAAGCACACATCCTGCTCATGTAAAAACACGCTGATTCCCGGACCGTCCACGGGCCAGATTTAGAAGGCGATTGGGCCACATCCGGCCCCCTTAGGCTGCCTACCCCTGATTTAAATTATAATCATTCTTTCAAAATTTGCATCCATACATAGAACTTTGGCATCTGCAAATGTTAAGCAAATGTGTGTCTTCTTCTGTCCTCCTTTGCTGGCCATGTGTAAGCAGCCTCCCTATCTCAATCGCCCCAGAGAACTACGTTTCCCAGGCTGCCTGGCACCTGAGATGTTGGCGCATTAGTGTTCAAGGTGCCTGGTAAGGTCCAGATTCAGATGTCATGCTGCAGGATAAGAAAATGGCGCGTGCTTTGTAACGTCGCCAAGCACCACGGGCAAGATAAGCTCATGTTCTGAGGAAAGCAATTACGAACTTTGGCGCCATCACTACTTAAAAGCACACCAGCGGGGACATTTTGGGCAATATAATCTCCGCTGTATGGAAGAACATGCCTTTGAACCACACTGTGAATTCTCTCCCACTCCCATGAAACCTTTAAATGGTGCCCTCGTTCCTCTCGCTGATAAGATCTACTGTACGAAGAATGCAACATCTAACATTTTGGAATCGGAGACGTAATCTCAGCGCTGGTAATTTAGTTAGTTTTATGAGATGCTTTATAATGTTTATAGCTTTTTCCCCCCTCCTCAATTATTCTGTTATATACCTTTGGGGAGGAGGGGATATTGAAAGATATAAAAGATAAGCGCACCAATCTTATGGCCCCCACAGCATCAGGGCTGCTGATTGCAATGGCATTAACGTTTGTGTAATGAAGTCGCAATCGAAGGCTCTCCTAGAGTCAACAGCCAAATGATATCGCCCTGAGCAGAAGATAGCATAGTAATATTGACAGACAGCAAATGCAAATGATGAGTTGAGGAATACAGGAGGACTGGCAAGGGAATGCCACCAGGATCAGAAGGCAGGTGTGCACCAAAAGTGTGTGAAATGTTAAGGATAGTAGCAGAGGATATATACTGATTAAATATTATCCTTCCTTCACTCACGCTAGTGAGTCATGTAGCAGAGCAGATTCCCTTCAATACAGCAGGAAGCTAGTTTGCAGATTCATTTGAAGCTCCAGCCCCACGCGATAGCAAGGAATCCTCGGCTGCGTCATACCCCGTGCCAGCCAATCGGCTGGCACGGGGGGCGTGGCCTCACCTACTTAGGTCTGGCGCAGCCGAGGACCGCCCTCTTTCCCACGCCGCAGCTGACCTGGTTTTCCCTTCCCTCCCACCCGTTAGGCTAGGCTCTCTGACGTTGCTATGAACCTCGGTTGGTCGCTGTCAAGGGGCCTGGTAGGAATTTTTCCATCTGGCAGATTGGCTCCAGCCATTTGGTTTTCGCCTACCTCATAGCAAACCGTCACAGCTCCACGGTATTAGCGGTAGGCAGTGGTCAGGGTACAGTCTATTGTTATGCAGATGAAGGGGGAGAAGGAGCGCCATCACCTTCTCCCAAATAAAGGGTAGTCCGATAAAGGATTCCAGGGGGCGGGCCCTCGTCCTAAGCCTATGGAGGTGTGGGCCCACGGCACGCCCCCACGCGGTGACCCCGGGGGAGGTCCTAGTTGACGTGCCTCAGCAGGACTCCTCCCACTGGTGGTTAACCCTCACTGGCCAGGCCGGTTAGTTGTAGGACCAATGCCTAAGCCAATACCACTCAATTCCTGTAATCAATAAAGTTGTGGGCTGTGGGCTAATTTGACCCATTAATCCAAACTCTTGTGTCCTGTGTCTTTATTTCTATGGGGGGAGGCGGGAACTTGCCACACAACACTGAGCCTCTTGAAGAATTGTAATTCTATGGTTTCCCATGGCATTCTCTCTTTGAAGTGCCTTTGTCCCAGTACCACCAACTTAAAGTCATTTACAGTAATCTAGGATGTCAAAATGTTTACACACTGGTTTGTCAATACGGCCATTTCTGATGTCAGATTGGCATCTGTTTATTCTTCTGCCATAGAACTGGCCTGTTTGCCCTACGCATATTTCAGAAGGGCATTTTTGGCAGATGCTGTCCGTTTCCTATGGTAACCAAAAAGATGCCCTTTCCTGCTGTTGCTCCCCAGCAACCAGTATGCAGAAGAACGCAGCCTCTATAACCATCATGACAAGCAGGCATTGATAGCCTTATCCCACATTGACGAAACGCACACATGTTGCCCCGCTCTACAAGAGAAGTCTTGAAGGCATGAAACTTTTTTGAAAGACGTAAGAGTTATTTGAAAATGAAAAAAAGGACAGATGCGACTAGGGATGCCAGAAGGCAGCGATTTCCATTCCGATCTGTATTCTTCACAATCAGCGCTGTTTCCATTCCGCTGCAGTCCTGTTTCTGCCAAATACTATGTTATTCGCCTTTCTGTCCATTATTTAACGCCAGCTGCAAAACTTACATAACTTTCAGTCATTTCAGCGTAAAGGATAAGGATGTGTAGAAAAACACCTCCCCTATTATTAATTGCATATCATTTGCAGACTTAAAAAACATTGTGGGAAATCAGCCCTGTTTGCTCGACTGATTTCCATCCCTGGCCACAGAGGAACACACAAGTTGCAGCAATTTCCGCTTCCTTTTCTGTTTGTGTTGGACGTCTCTGATATCCTGATCGAAGTCCCTGGAGTCAAAAATACGTGCTGCACCTATCACCAAGTAGAGGAATGCCTCTGAATAGGGCAACTCTCCCTCTCCTGCTCATCCAATGGACTATGACCCCCTCCTTTGGTAATTCTTCACAGAACTCTAGCCCAATGGTTGCCGTCAATTTGATCTGAACTGATTTTATAATGAATTGATTTTAGACTGCTGTATTATTTCACTCTTGTTAGCCGCTCTGAGCCCGGCTTCAGCTGGGGAGGGCAGGATATAAATAATTATAATTATAATTATTTTCTCCTTTACGTTTTGCCATCAACTCCTGCCTTACAAAATTAGAAGTATATCTAGAAGCAGAAACAACTGAGTTATCCAGGAATAACTTCACAGCCATTTTCTCGGCTCCCCATCCTACGTAGAGAGGAACTCTCTTTTCCTTTTTCTCTTTCAGATCTCAATCTCGCCACTCATCCTTGCCTTTGATCGAGAGACTTCTCTGAAGAGATGGCCCAAGTAGCCCATCTTGAGCTTATTATTACCGAAGTTGGAAGCCATCATTTCCAATTAGCTGCCTCCTTTGAAAAGACCATCTTCCTCCCACAGAGAATGCTTTTTAAAATGTGCATCTGCCACAGAGCGGGGAGAGAAAGTGCATTACTCTTCCTTGTGTGGATCAATCCCATAATGTTTCACCTCAGGGCATAGATCTGCCCCCAAACTTTTTCTTTTTATGCGATCTCTGCCCTGGAACATACCAGAAACAGGTGGTGTGGCCTGCACTTTGCCCTGTTCCTGGCTAGGGATCAACTTATTTTTCTATCCTGAGAAAGTGAAGGCAGTGGTAGAGTATAGGAAGAGCCGTCGCAGAAAGTTTATCACCTGCAACGTGAACCCGGGTCTACAATTTGCATGACAGAAATACCAGCAAGCTGAAGGCTGGTTCAGCTGTTAAGTCCTGTCGTTCACTACTGAAAATGACAAGATAGTATTCTGGCACCTTAAAGACTAACACATTTATTATGTCAGTGAGCTTTCATGGACTATAGTCCACTTCATCAGATTCATGAAGCACTATTCTGAGTTACAGGATGCGTTATGGGACACAGGTGGTGCTGTGGGTTAAACCACAGAGCCTAGGACTTGCCGATCGGAAGGTCGGTGGTTCGAATCCCCGCCACGGGGTGAGCTTCAGTTGCTCTGTGCCAGCTCCTGCCAACCTAGCAGTTCGAAAGCAGGTCAAAGTGCAAGTAGATAAATAGGTACTGCTCTGGCGGGAAGGTAAACGGCATTTCCATGCGCTATTCTGGTTCTCCAGAAGCGGCTTAGTCATGCTGGCCACATGACCCGGAAGCTGTACGCCGACTCCCTCGGCCATTAAAGCGAGATGAGCACCGCAACCCAGTCGGCCACAACTGGACCTAATGGTCAGGGGTCCCTTTACCTATGTGTGTTTGGCGGGGATACACCTATTTCCTCTGTTGTCCCCTTCTCCTTGTGTCTTTTCCAGGGAATCTTCTCTTCTCATGAGGTAGCCAAAGTATTGGAGCCTCAGCTTCAGGATCTGTCCTTCCAGTGAGCACTCAGGGCTGATTTTCTTAAGAATGGATAGGTTTGCTCTTCTTGCACTCCATTGGACTCTCAAGAGTCTCCTCCAGCACCATAATTCATAGAATCATAGAATCATAGAGTTGGAAGAGACCACAAGGGCCATCGAGTCCAACCCCCTGCCAAGCAGGAAACACCATCAGAGCACTCCTGACATATGGTTGTCAAGCCTCTGCTTAAAGACCTCCAAAGAAGGAGACTCCACCACACTCCTTGGCAGCAAATTCCACTGTTGAACAGCTCTTACTGTCAGGAAGTTCTTCCTAATGTTTAGGTGGAATCTTCTTTCTTGTAGTTTGCATCCATTGCTCCGTGTCCGCTTCTCTGGAGCAGCAGAAAACAACCTTTCTCCCTCCTCTATGTGACATCCTTTTATATATTTGAACATGGCTATCATATCCCCCCTTAACCTCCTCTTCTCCAGGCTAAACATGCCCAGCTCCCTTAGCCGTTCCTCATAAGGCATCGTTTCCAGGCCTTTGACCATTTTGGTTGCCCTCCTCTGGACACGTTCCAGTTTGTCAGTGTCCTTCTTGAACTGTGGTGCCCAGAACTGGACACAGTACTCCAGGTGAGGTAATTCAAAAGCATCAATTCTTCTGCGATCAGCCTTCTTTATGGTCCAGCTTTCACTTCCATACATCACTACTGTGAAAACCATAGCTTTAACTATACGGACCTTTGTTGGCAAGGTGATGTCTCTACTTTTTAAGTGGCAACTCTAGCTTAACTGTAATCATTCACAAAAGCATTTATAACATAGATATCCTAGTATTGGTAAGCTAGTTAACCCATGTGGTGTGATCTTAAAAGACATTGTGTCCATTCAATCTAGCATTGAAGCTTTTGGTGCATTGTAATTCATTGTTGTCTCCTTTTAAAGAAAAAAGCAGGAAGCCTGATAGTGTTGAGGGTTCTGCTTACATTCAATTGAACACGAGTAAAACAACTCTCAGCAACCTTAACAGACTACAGTTCCCAGGATTCTTTGGGGGAAAGCCCTGACTGTTTAAAGTGATATGACACTTTAGTGCAGATGGAGCCAACAATCAAGTAGGGGTCTAGTTCTGTAAGTGCCATGGGGAAGAAGGGCTTGCCATCTTGTCATTTGCCTCAGGCAGCAGAATTTCTTGGCCCAGCTCTGAACTTGGGTAACAGAAAACTCCCTTCCATTTATGAGATTCAGGGTTGGGGGACACTTGCAAGATTTGGGATTAACTGATCAACTGACTGGGTTAAACTAATTACCCTCACTTTGCTGTGGGATCAGGAGACAGGAAAATGTGGCTTTATTACACCTAATTGAATAGAATACTGGGCTATATTTTCCTATTCCCTTATGGAAGCTTTAAGGCCTTTCGCCACAAAGCAAAAAAAGAAAGAAAAGGGATATCCCCCCCCCCCCCGCGCCCCCAATTCTTCTCAGCTGGAAAAGGTCCCGGAGAAAAAAAAGAGGGAGGGAAATTAATTCACTGTTTTGTCTCCCTCTGTGCAAATTAATTTAAAATAAATTAAGGCTTGTTGCAGAACACAGACTGCACCTGGTTTTTAATTTCTTTTTGTGTGTTTTTTTCTTTCCCCAAGTGGTTTAGTGTGCTGTTTTGTTTGACGCGGTGGTTCCTAGCTGCCGAAAAGCTGAAGATCATAAGTTCTTCACAATTTTTTTATGATCAGGAGAGAGAAGTCAGGAAAATACCCACACGGCACTTCTCTCTCCATCAGACACCCTCCAATAAGCTCAAAAACTGGACAGGTTCTTCTGATTCTTCCTCCCAGAAGGATTCAGATACTGTGAATTTCCAAGTTAATCCAGTGCTCTTTAATCATTTGGGAAGCGCGCCGGTACCTAGTTTAACTGCTAGGATTCTGGCTCTTCTGCTCTTGCCTGGTCAAGGGAGAAGCAGCCTGTAGCAGCTAGGAATGGCTGAAGCTGTCCATTTCAATTTCTTATTTTCCCATTGTTTGTTGTTGTTTAGTCGTTTAGTCGTGTCCGCCTCTTCGTGACGCCATGGACCACAGCACGCCAGGCACTCCTGTCTTCCACTGCCTCCCACAGTTTGGTAAAACTCATGCTGGTAGCTTCGAGAACACTGTCTAACCATCTCGTCCTCTGTTGTCCCCTTCTCCTTGTGCCCTCCATCTTTCCCAACATCAGGGTTTTTTCCAGGGAGTCTTCTCTTCTCATGAGGTGGCCAAAGTATTGGAGCCTCAGCTTCAGGATCTGTCCTTCCAGTGAGCACTCAGGGCTGATTTCCTTAAGAATGGATGCGTTTGATCTTCTTGCAGTCCATGGGACTCTCAAGAGTCTCCTCCAGCACCATAATTCAAAAGCATCAATTCTTCGGCGATCAGCCTTCTTTATGGTCCAACTCTCACTTCCATACATCATTACTGGGAAAACCATAGCTTTTACTATACGGACCTTTGTCGACAAGGTGATGTCTCTGCTTTTTAAGATGCTGTCTAGGTTTGTCTTCACTTTTCTCCCAAGAAGCAGGCATCTTTTAATTTTGTGGCTGCTGTCACCATCTGCAGTGGTCATGGAACCCAAGAAAGTAATTGAGCCCATTGTTTAGTTCTCCACATTTCCACACCAGTATGTATGTGTAGCGGGGATTCAAATTCATCAGCATTTTAGTGTGCCTTTTTCCTAATATACATCTATTTCTATGCAACTGTGTCTGACAAACGCATGTTTTGCAAAACAATTTCCCCTAGTAGGATGCATTTCTGTATGTCGTCGTCACTAATATATGCATTTCCGTGCACGATTTGCCTTAACTATGCATTGGGTGAAGAAATAATCTTCCGGATAATCCAGTTAAGTCACTGAACCAAAGTCCCTGAAAAAGCATTTGGTTGCCAATAAATATTGCCACAGACATTTCTGAGATCATGGTCTTTCCAACCAGTGGCTCCTGTCCAGGTTTGTTAATTGTCTTACTTTAAATGTTGTGCGGATCCTATGCCCCTTTAAAATGTCGCTTTGGGGGGGGGTTATTGGGTTGTTGTCTTTATTTTGATTATGTATTTTATGGTTTTATATTTTGATTTTATTCTGTGAACCGCCCTGAGACCTCCAGGTATAGGGCGGTACAGTGGTACCTTGTGTTACATATGCTTCAGGTTACATACGCTTCAGGTTACAGACTCTGCTAACCCAGAAATATTACCTCGGGTTAAGAAATTTGCTTCAGGATAAGAACAGAAATCATGCTCCGGCAGCATGGTGGCAGTGGGAGGCCCCATTAGCTAAAGTGGTGCTTCAGGTTAAGAACAGTTTCAGGTTAAGAATGGACCTCCGGAATGAATTAAGTACTTAACCCGAGGTAGCACTGTATATAAATTCAATAAATAACAACAACAGTCCTCTTCTCCCTGTTTTGATTTAAAGGAAATATTTAAATATTCATTTCTGTCAACACAACTGCGTATGCAAATGAGAAAATGTGGTTTTTATTCTGGGGGGGGGGGGGGCCTGACATTTTATTTGCCAAATGATAGCTTGAGTCATCCGGTGGCAGGAGCTGAACAAGCACAAACTTGCTAAGCCGGCAGTTCTTTCTGCCCATTCCAAGGTCTTACAATTCAACCGCGGGATTTGTTCATTCTCACCCTTTCCCACTAAGATAAAATACATTTAGTGGGGAGATGTGAGACCAAATCTCTCAACAGCTGCTCCTGTGCTTGGGGGTCAGTTCACACCAATCTCAGGCAACTATTTGTTTCACACATGCAGCAGAGGCCTCCTCTAGTTGTTAATGTTTTCACACCCAAGCTGCTGGCATTTTTTGAAAAATAAATAAGATATATATAGTCATGACATACACAACTGGGTCACAATATGAAGGGGGGGGGTGAATATTACCCGGAATCTAGCTGCGAGTGACTGTTTCTGAAGCTGAGAGTGGAGGAGGAGATGGTTTTCAGCAGCAGCCAAGTTTATCTTTTATTGTTGAGATTATTATTGCTATCAATTGCATTTACATCCCATCTTTTTCTCCAAGGACCTCAAGGTGGCAAACATAGTTCTTCCTCATCTCATTTAACCCCCCACAACAACCCTGTGAGGTAGGTTCGGCTGAGAAGCAGTGACTGGACCCAAGTTCACCCAATGAGCTTCATGGACAAATGGGAATTTGAACCCTGATCTCCCAGGCCCAACTCTGACACTCTAACCACCACGCCACGGTGGCTCTTTTTTAAAAGATATATTTTATTAAATCTTCACAAATTGCGCTTAGGCATTCCAATACATAATGGACTTTTGTTTTGTTTTGTCGACTTCCCATCCCATTTTCCACGGTGTGTTATATTCCTTCCTTTTGCTGCACCCTATCTTCCCTCTTTTACAGTGGTACCTCGGGTTAAGTACTTAATTCGTTCCAGAGGTCCATTCTTAACCTGAAACTGTTCTTAACCTGAAGCACCACTTTAGCCAATGGGGCCTCCTGCTGCCGCCGCACCACCGGAGCACGATTTCTGTTCTCATCCTGAAGCAAAGTTCTTAACCTGAGGTAATATTTGTGGGTTAGCGGAGTCTGTAACCTGAAGCATATGTAACCTGAAGCGTAGGTAACCTGAGGTACCACTATATAGCATAACAGTAATACAATAATCTCTCATTCCTTCTGTTGCTCAGGGTTGCTGTATTCCAAAAAGTGAAATAGCATAACAACGTTTCGAAAATATTGCATAGCATAACAATATTTCAGAAAGTGAAATAGCATAACAATACAGTGGAAGCTCGGGTTGCGAACGTGATCTGTACGGGAGGCACGTTCGCAACCCACAGCGTTGCATCTCTGCATGCGATTTGGCACTTCTGTGCATGTGCAAAGCACGATTTAGCGTTTCTGCACATGCGCAAGTGCCAAAACCCGGAAGTAACCCGTTCCGGTACTTCTGGGTTCGGCGCAGTGCGCAACCCGAAAATACGCAACCTGAAGCGTCTGTAACCCGAGGTATGACTGTAATACAATAATTTCTCATTCCTTCTGTTCTGGACAAGCCAGATTGAATTGCGTATTGTCTTAAGAAACTCACACAAGTTTGCGACTCGTTTTCTGCTGTGTAAAGGGGAATGCACTCTGCTAAGTAAAGAAACTTGCTAACGCAAGTTAGGAAGGATATTAATAAGCAATAGATCCTCTCCTGCCACCCTGAACATTCCCACAAAATCCCCTGCAAAGTGTTGGCGCTTTAAACTCTACCCACCTGCCACACCCAGCTCCACCCACTGAAGATGCCCCATGGCTTCAAGTGGGATCACAACCACCATTTATCATCATGATTAAGTGATGCTGAGCCAAACAAACCCCTTTTAGAAACGATGACTGTGAGCATAGCAAAGCGTTTAAAGAACACAAGGGGTAATGTAAGGAGTAGATGCGTTCGATTATTTATTTAAGGAAGCTGCTGCTGACGGTGGCACCTCAAAGACTAATGAATTCATTGCGGTTTCCGCTTGCGCAGAGAACAAGCCACTTCATCAAAGCTGGCCATGAAGGCTTACGACGCAGGAAGCCTGTGAGTCTTTGGGGTGCCCAAATACCTCTTCTTTTGAATTCGCTTGTTCATTAACAAGGATAAGAAGAAACAGGACGTTGCTGGTTTTCTGTATGTTCGTTTTTTTAAAACCTCCACTAGAAATGTGGCAGCCTCAGTCCTGTTGTCGTGACGTCTGAGGCCCTTGCTCCAACGAGGGTTGGGCGATATATTGATATATCATCCAAAACCGGTTTGAAGTCCATATTGTGATGTTGGTTTTGTAATTTTTGACCTGGCAATATATCAGGGAAAAGGATGTGTGTTAGGGCCGGGCGACATATCGTCCAAAACCGGTTTGAAGTCCACATCGTGATACTGGTTTTTTATTATTTTTTACCTCACGATATATCACGATATATCATGAATCACAACGTGAGGAAAACTGTGAAGCCAGTCAATGCCTCTCCATAGTTCCATCCTTATTTCAGACACTGTGATATATCAGTATATCACGATGTTTAGCTGGTAATACATCACAATGTTGAAAACCAGATATTGCTCAGCAATATCTGAGCTCCAGCCTTCCTAGTTTATAGAGGAGAATCCTCCATAAGAATGGTGGCCAGAGGGCATTCCTTCATCTGAAGGGAAAAGATCAAGAACTGTAAGTAGGAGGGCTCTAGAATTTGCCCATCAACACTTAGAATCTGGATTGAAGTCTGAGCAGACACACCGATTGGTCACAGTCTTGCCCGCTGTGCTGTAGGAAATGCTATCACTGGCTATGAGCCACGATGACTAGGTTCCACCTGCGCTGTCAGAGACAGCATGCCTACGAATACCAAACATTGGGAATCAAAAGTGGGGGGAGAGGGCTGTTGCACCCAGGTCCTGCTTGGGAGCATCCCATAGGCATCTGGTTGGCTACTGTGAGATGTTTGGGGAGATGGGCCTTTGGTCTGATCCCCCAGGTTCTTCTTGGGTTCTGATGTAATTCTATTCCAATGACAGGAATCCTTGCGTATTTGTGTATGAATCAGCCCATGAAAACGTCTTGAAAATCTTCGTCTTCTCTTGTCTTTTTTTTTCTTGGTGATACTTAAGAGGCCAGCCTACTTCCCAGCATCACTTCCTTTCTTGTAGGGTTTCCCAAAGAGCATCGAACAAGGTCTACTGTACCAGAGCGTCCTGGTCAGTCTAACCCAGGCTTCCTCAAGCTCGCCCCTCCAGATGTTTTGGGCCTACAACTCCCATGATCCCTAGCTAGCAGAACCAGTGGTCAGGGATGGTGGGAATTGTAGTCTCAAAACATCAGAAACATGAGGAAGCCTGGTCTAACCTGTGTCTAAAACATGATCTGAAAATGCTCTGGGTATCATAGGCGCCAACTCTACTCCGAAATATGTGGGGATGGGACTGATCCGCACCCAATCTTGAGGGGCCTTGCCGGGCCTCCTTGCAGCGCCAGCAGGCCCCACAAGGCTTCCCCATGTTGACTGAGGGCCCCGCCGGACCTCCCTGCAGTGGCAGAGGGCTTTGTCAGGCCTTGCGGCCTCCTCCTGATGCACACGACATCACACATGTGATGTCATATGCATGAGACGAGGATGGAACTCAGTACCACTGCTGGGTACTGATTGGTGGGCAGGGAATATGACACTAGTCTCTCTCTTGTTAAGAGTAGCTGGTGCAGGGCTAGAGAAGATGTAACAGAAGCTACAAGGCTCACAAACCTGCAACAACATCTGAGCCCCAAAGAGCTCACCTCTACAGTCATACCTCGGGTTAAAGACGCTTCAGGTTGAGCGTTTTCAGGTTGCATTCTGCAGTGACCCGGAAGTAATGGAACGGGTTACTTCCGGGTTTCACCACTCACGCATGCGCAGATGCTCAAAATGACGTCATGCGCATGCACAGAAGCTGGGAATTGCGACCTGTGCATGCGCAGCCGCGGGTTGCGTTCTGCTCAGGATGCGAACGGGGCTCCGGAACGGATCCCGTTCGCATCCAGAGGTACCACTGTATTCCCAATCTGCTTTTCTGGAGGCAAACTGAGCCCTGCACCAGTCAGAGATGCCCCCTGTTCCTTGCTCCCAAACTCTGTGGGAGGCACACAGTCCCAACAGCCATGAACATCTACCATTTCATGCCTCCACCGCAGTGGCTACCTTGAAAGGGGAAGAAACCGGACCGGAACCAAAGCCGGCGGGCCCGGCAGAGGAGTTCAAAGCTCTGAGCGGGTGCCAAGAATGAGCCAAAAGATTCGTTCTGGAACAAGATTTTATGCACTGAAATCACCAAGCGCTGCAGGCCAGCTGTGCTGAGCAAGGTTGCAAGGGAAAGAGAAGACAGGGGGAAATCGGGATTCAGGGACCCTAAGCTGGAAAGAGACAAAATTCTCCCTTCATCCAGTGACCCCCCCCCCGTTTTGCAGCAGACAGAATGGAGCCCAGACGTTAAGCAACCGTCAGCACCCTGAAATAATGCCCCTTTCCCATTGCAATGTAGCAACAGCCAGCTGCAGGATCTCAGCCGTTACCCATTGCACCCCTCGCTTCCCGCCGTTTACAGTTCCAGGCCAAAGATTTAGCAGGCACATTCCTCCTCCTCCTCCTTCCAAGGGCTCCACATCGTTTGCAAGTATCAGGAAGGGTCACTCCAGATATGAGGATTCTTGAAACAAAATCTACAATACCAAAATGGATACCCAGCCAGCGTTTACGGAACGGAAGAGAAGGCAGGTTTTAATTAGCCGCCTTTCTCCACCGCAGCAAAGCCCATGTGGGGCACCTTAGAAGAACCACAAATTAAAGTTGTGTCCGTTTGTTCTTTTTTTCTTTTTTTGCACGGTCTGTCGCCCGTTTGCTGTGTGCAGAAGACAGAGGGGCACTGCTGACAAATGACCCTGTAATTAGTCTTTAATCTGCCACTAGGCTCTTCGTTAATGTTCATTAGGAAGAAATCGATCTGGTAATTGCTGATGATCCTTTCTGTGCATTTGAAACACTGCAAGCGGGGGGGGGGCACTGCTTAAAGGGGCTGATTTATAGGGGGGAAACAGCAGGTGGGGAAAGGGTTAAAGACCCCTTTCCCCACCCGCACTGCTCTCCATTCTCAGCAGTGGTTAAAACGGGTGGGGGGCACTGGGGTTCTCACATACAATTTTGTTCATGACGTATAATTACCCCAGGTGGGTGGGGTATAAATAAAATAATAATACAGTGGTACCTTGGGTTACATACGCTTCAGGTTACATACGCTTCAGGTTACACACTCCGCTAACCCAGAAATAGTGCTTCAGGTTAAGAACTTTGCTTCAGGATGAGAACAGAAATCGTGCTCCAGCGGCACGGAGGCAGCGGGAGGCCCCGTTAGCTAAAGTGGTGCTTCAGGTTAAGAACAGTTTCAGGTTAAGAACAGACCTCCGGAACGAATTAAGTACTTAACCCGAGGTACCACTGTAATAATAATAAGCCCTTCAAACTCTTGTTGTTTGGAGTTAACTGTTGCACTGAACCGTGCCGATGTGTAAAACAGTGCTGTGTCAAGATGTGCCTTCCAGTTTCTCAAAGGTCTTCTTCCACTCTGAAAGGGACTTCCATTTTACGGCCGCCTTCTCAGGACCTGATCCAACCCAGAGCTGCCTAAACCCTATTCAGCCGAATCCCCTCTTGGGCTTGCTGATCGGAAGGTCAGCGGTTCGAATCCCCACAACGGGGTGAGCTCCCTTTGCTCTGTCCCAGCTCCTGCCAACCTAGCAGTTTGAGAGCACACATGTGCAAGTAGATAAATAGGTAACGTGGTGAAGGATAAGATGGGCCACTGGTCGGATCCAGCTGACCCTTATTGTGTTGTTATGGTGGACCCTTCCTTCCTGAGCCACTGGGAGGTAAAGCTGGAGGGAGCGGTGAGGTCAACACAGTTCAAGCAGGCACCTTAGATTAGCTGACCTCCCCTGATGGTCTACCCTTTCAGCTGTCAGAAACGACAATTTTTCTTCAGGCTTCGGTGTGCATCCTCTACACTTAGGCAAACTAAGGCCCAGGGGCCGGACCCGGCCCAATCTCTTTCTTAATCCGGCCCGCAGATGGTCCGGGATTCAGTGTGTTTTTACATGAGTAGAATGTGTCCTTTTATTTCAAATGCATCTCTGGGTTATTTGTGGGGCATAGGAATTCATTCTTTTTTCCCTTTTCAAAATATAGTCTGGTCCCCACAAGGTCCAAGGGACAGTGGACCGGCCCCCTGCTGAAAAAGTTTGCTGGCCCCTTCTCGACATATATGCACCTTCCTTGGGGAACTGCAGGCTCCGGCATTCTAATTTTTTAATCGTTTTTTAATTAAAAGAATGCTGAGCGGGAACTGCACCCTTCCTTCTTCTAATAAATCTGGAGAAAAATGCTGCTCGGTTGGGGGGGAGGGGTCAAAATGAGAACTTAACTGGGAAGCAGCCAGTTCCAGATCATGAAGCGGCCCTGTTTTTTGCATCCACTGAGAGAAATCAGTAGGCAAAATTTACAAGGTGACGCTGGGACAAATGTAATGGGGGGGGGGCGCAATACATTATTCTGAAATAAAAGGAGAAAAAGGCCTTGGGAATGAAGGGGGAAGAAGAGGACAAGGGTCAGGAAGTCTGAGGCTTTTATCTAGGCTATTTCTGCATCTTTCACAGTTGTACTCACCAAGAAATGGAACTGACCATACAGGTATGAGTTATCAATCTCATGTGGCTCCATGTAAGGTAAAGGTAAATGTCAGGGAACTGCCATCAGTGCCGGAGGGAGAGAGCAAAAGCCAGATGCATTATAGAGAGCCTCCAGGGATCGGGAGAAGTAGCTCCTCTTCTGGGGAAGAGAATAAACGCAGGTCCAGTGGAGAGGAGGCGCAGACGTCGGAAATGGCGAGGCGGTCCCAGGACTAGCCATGTTCAAATATATAAAGATATTTGATAGCCATGTTCAAATATATAAAAGGATGTCACATAGAGGAGGGAGAAAGGTTGTTTTCTGCTGCTCCAGAGAAGTGGACACGGAGCAATGGATCCAAACTACAAGAAAGAAGATTCCACCTAAACATTAGGAAGAACTTCCTGACAGTAAGAGCTGTTCGACAGTGGAATTTGCTGCCAAGGAGTGTGGTGGAGTCTCCTTCTTTGGAGGTCTTTAAGCAGAGGCTTGACAACCATATGTCAGGAGTGCTCTGATGGTGTTTCCTGCTTGGCAGGGGGTTGGACTCGATGGCCCTTGTGGTCTCTTCCAACTCTATGATTCTATGATTCTATGACTCCTTGCCTGGGAGAAGCGAGGAGGGAAGGGGTCCTCCGCTGCCCACACCCTCTCTGCGCAGAAGGCATTCGCGCAGAGAGGGATGGCGCAGACTGGGCGTAAAGGAGCTTCTTTGTTGGAGGAAGTTCAAGAAATGCCCACTCACGGATTCTGCCAGCGATTGAGTCAGCCATGGGCGAGTGGTGCTCCGGACAGATAAAGTTTACTTTCACAGCCAGCCAGGGAGATATTTGCCTGCTTGCTCACGAGCAACCCTTTGGAACCGTAACAGCAAAGGACTTCTAGACAGTTAAGTCTAGTTAAAGGCAACTATGGGTTTGTGGCGCTCATCTCGCTTTCAAGCCAAGGGAGCCGGCATTTGTCCACAGACAGCTTTCTGGGTCGTGTGGCCAGCAGGACTAAACCGCTTCTGGCACAATGGGACACCATGATGGAAGACAGAGCACACAGAAATATTGTTTACCTTCTCATGGCAGCAGTACCTATTTATCTACTTGCAATGACGTGCTTTTGAACTGCTAGTTTGGCTGGAGCTGGGACAGAGCAACAGGAGCTCACCCCGTTGCAGGGATTCGAACTACCGACCTTCCGATTGGCAAGCCCAAGAGGCTCAGTGGTTTAGACCACCGCACCACCCACATCCCTGGTTCCCTGTAGAAGATGCTATCAGAAGACCTGAGGACCAGACCACACAGGCATATCAGCCATGCCACACCAGTAGATACGAATCAGATCCTATATGGCTCTGGGAACAGCAGCAAGGATACCAGGGGCTGGAACAGCCAGAAGGAAACCAGAATTTCCACGATGTTTATCATTCGGCCTCTTCTAGTTCCTGAAACTAAGCCTAAGCACATGCAACTGTGGACGAAACTACCCGTGGCATTAGATGTGCCCACATCAAACATGCAGGGTTTTTACAAATGTAAATTAAATCCATTGGAGGAACTGGTAATAAATGGCGTCTGAGCAGGCACCAAAAGGGAGGTTAACCTGTGTATCTATGGCTGCAATCCTGCAAAAGGGGAAAACCAACTTCTGGAACAGATTATCTGCTTTAGAGGACAATCCCCCATTGGTGCCCTGCAGCTGGTGATATTTACATTTTTAAAGTAGTGCACATTAAATGCAAAGACATATTTAATGTCATATCTACCTTGGCTGCAAAACAATTGCATGTCTGCCCCTGGTTCCAACCCCTTCCCCTGTTTCCCCCATGTTGAATTTTTGACTGGGACTTGGACACACTGACTCTTATCTCAGTTATAAAAAGTATAAGGAGGAGGGCAAGAAGGTCCCACAGAACATTTTTTAAAAGCAAAAAGAGCCCAATGGCTCCAAAACCTGACTACTTCTATCCTAATTACTAACACCACAATGCTCTACACCCTTGTGCAATTGAAACAAACAATGTAGTTTATTGTACAAAATTCACATATACATACATTAGTAATGGATATGACCTCCGCAATTTTTAAGCAGCATTTGAACACAGTTTGGCATGGAGTCTACTAGTTTCAAACAGTCACTGTTGATTTTCGGATCCCTGTACAACACTTGAATCAGCACTTGAATGAGCTTCTCCATAGTTGTACAGTCTACAGCATGGAGGCGACTTTTGCATATAGCCCATAAATTCTCAGTGGGATTTATGTCCGGGGAATTCCCTGGCCAATCAAGTACAGTGGTACCTCAGGTTAAGTGCTTAATTCGTTCCGGAGGTCCATTCTTAACCTGAAACTGTTCTTAACCTGAAGCACCACTTTAGCTAATGGGGCCTCCTGCTGCCACCACCGTGCTGCCGGAGCACGATTTCTGTTCTCATCCTGAAGCAAAGTTCTTAACCCGACGTACTATTTCTGGGTTAGCAGAGTCTGTAACCTGAAGCGTATGTAACCTGGAGCGTATGTAACCTGAGGTACCACTGTACCTGTATTCGCTGCTCTTTCATGAATTTCTTCACCACTTTTGATGTGTGACAGGGGGCTAGGTCCTGCTGCAATATCCCAGTACCATCAGGATACCTCTTTTCCAGCTCTGTAATAACTCTTTTGTAGAACCTCAATATATTGTGGTGAGCACATCATTCCTTCTATTGGCTGCAGGCTTCCGACACCATAATGATCAACTGACTTTTTGTGTTTGAATACAGGATTATGAATAAGATAGAAAACATGCTTTGCTTCAATTAATTTGCACAAGGGTTTACTTACGAGTAGGTCAGCTTCCCATCAGGAATCCAGCCTTGGATTCCTGATGGAGAGAGATGGAACAAGCTGCAAGGGCAACTCAGCTGTTTAAGGCTCTCACAACAGTGAGCAGCAAGACCAATAATGTAGTTCTGGGCAGAAGATGAACTATAGTGAGATGGTGCTGTGGGTGTTGAATACAGGGCAGAAACAGAAAACAAGGCCTTATTACACCCCTAAGCAGCCTCTCTTTCTATGGTTTCTCCAGCTCTGTGTGCTTGCCTGGGTCAGAGATGCAGTCTTTCTTGGCTTTAAAAGAGAGCCAGTGTGGTGTAGTGGTTAAGAGCGATGGACTCGTAATCTGGTGAACCGGGTTCAATTCCCCGCTCCTCCACATGCAGCTGCTGGGTCACCCTTCTCTGAAGTCTCTCAGCCTCACTCACCTCACAGAGTGTTTGTTGTGGGAGAGGAAGGGAAAGGAGATTTTTAGCCGCTTTGAGACTCCTTAGGGTAGTGATAAAACGAGATATCAAATCCAAACACTTCTTCTTTAAAAACTCCCTCCATCCCAACAACTGGAGGGCAATTCTTTTCTCCCAGAAAACTTGGACTCTTCCTTATTTTGCCCTCATTCCCATCCCTGCTGATAAGAATCCCTTTGCATTGGGCCTATGTCGTTCCTGGATATAAAAAGCACAAGATGACTCAGAAACAGACTCCTGCTCTGACTTTCCCCTTCAACAACTGGAAATGGGGCAGGAAGCAGCTGTCAAGAGGAGACGAAAGAATTTGTTTTATGGTGGCAGAATGCCCTTCAGAACGAAGAGGAATTACGGAGTATACACTTCGGAGGAATAGGCGCTGGTTATCACAAGACGGCAGCGCCTTTCTGACAAAACAGTCTTTAAAGTGGTTTCTTGGAAGGAGGCTCTTCTGACTCTTGTCAGAAATTGGCCACTTTGGGGTCAAAGCTTTTCCAGAAATCACACCCACAGCACATTCCTAGATGTCTTTCCCTATTATCTTCCCTTTTTATTTTCCAAACTGTTTCTTTGAAACAGATATGTGCAAAGCTCCCAAGGCATTGGTACCCAATATTCTCCTCACAAACACCCTTTCCTCTTATCATATTTTGAATAATCAAAATTGAGCGTTGCACATTTTCCCTTTTACTTTTGGCTCTGCCTTTGTTTTGTAAACACTGCAGTCAGAAAAATGGCTGGCAAACCCACAGCCCACCTGGCTGTGGGGCCAGTGCTGGGAGCTGGGACAGCCCTGCGATGTTCACGGAGTAGAAGTTTGAGGCAATTATTTATGCTGAGGAGGCATCAACAAGAGCCAGGATCCTAGAAAGCAAGACCTGCCAGTTGCCCTGGAATAATAATAATAATAATAATAATAATAATAATAATTTATTATTTGTACACCGCCCATCTGGCTGCGTTTCCCCAGCCACTCTGGGCGACTTACATAGAAACCAAAAATACACTAAAATATCACACATTAAAAACTTCCCTGAACAGGGCTGCCTTAAGATGTCTTCTGAATGTCAGGTAGTTGTTTATCACTTTGCATCTGATGGGAGGGCGTTCCACAGGGCGGGTGCCACTACCGAGAAGGCCCTCTGCCTGGTTCCCTGTAGCTTTGCTTCTCGCAATGAGGGAACCGCCAGAAGGCCCTCGGTGCTGGACCTCAGCGTCCGGGCAGAATGATGGGGGTGGAGACGCTCCTTCAGGTATACTGGGCCGAGGCAGTTTAGGGCTTTAAAGGTCAACACCAGCACTTTGAATTCCGCTCGGAAACGTACTAGGAGCCAATGTAGGTCTTTCAAGATTAGTCCATTCTGGATTAGTTGTAGTTTCCGAGTCACCTTCAAAGGTAGCCCCACGTAGAGCGCATTGCAGTAGTCCAAGCGGGAGATAACTAGAGCATGCACCACTCTGGCGAGACAGTCTGTGGGCAGGTAGGGTCTCAGCCTGCGTACCAGGTGGAGTTGGTAGACAGCTGCCCTGGATACAGAATTGACCTGTGCCTCCATAGACAGCTGTGAGTCCAAAATGACTCCCAGGCTGCGCACCTGGTCCTTCAGGGGCACAGTTACCCTATTCAGGACCAGGGAGTCCTCCACACCAGCCCGCCCCCTGTCCCCCCAAAACAGTACTTCTGTCTTGTCAGGATTCAACTTCAATCCATTAACCGCCATCCATCCTCCAACCGCCTCCAGGCAGTCACACAGGACCTTCACCGCCTTCACTGGTTCTGATTTGAAAGAGAGGTAGAGCTGGGTATCATCTGCATATTGATGGACACCCAGTCCAAACCCCTGGATGATCTCTCCCAGCGGCTTCATATAGATGTTAAAAAGCATGGGGGAGAGGACGGAACCCTGAGGCACCCCACAAGTGAGAGCCCAGGGGTCTGAACACTCATCCCCCACCACCACTTTCTGAACACGGCCCAGGAGGAAGGAGCGAAACTACTGTATAACAGTGCCCCCAGCTCCTAGCCCCTCTAGACGGTCCAGAAGGATGTTATGGTCGATTGTATCAAAGGCCGCTGAGAGATCCAGCAGAACTAGGAAACAACTCTCACCTTTGTCCCTAGCTCGCCGGAGATTATCAACCAGCACGATCAAGGCAGTTTCAGTCCCAACTGAACAAACAGGACATCCTATTTTTTCACGTGAGATCTCAGCAGCCATTTTGGGTGCTGTGATCTCAGGTCTCACTCCCCACCCCATCACATTTTGAGGGCTAGAGTTGGTGCGGGAGTGTGTCCGGAAAGATGCATGCCCTGGTTTGAGATCCAAAAAAAGTTGGACAGTATGAGCAGGTCATAGCTGGAACTAGGAGCAGGCTAAGCAGGGTAGGAGCCAAGTGTAGGAGAATGCAGGTTGAGTGGGCCTGGCCTCATATATTTAAAGCACTATCATACCACTTTAAGCAGTCATGGCTTCTCCCAAAGAATTCTGGGAGCTGTAGTTGAAGGGTATTGAGAGCTGTTATAAAGGTAAAGGGACCCCTTACCATTAGGTCCAGTCGTGGCCGACTCTGGGGTTGCACTGCTCATCTCGCTTTATTGGCCGAGGGAGCCGGCGTACAGCTGGTCATGTGGCCAGCAGGACTAAGCCACTTCTGGCGAACTAGAGCAGCGCGCGGAAACGCCGTTTATCTTCCCGTCGGAGCGGTACCTATTTATCTACTTGCACTTTAATGTGCTTTCGAACTGCTAGGTTGGCAGGAGCAGGGACCGAGCAACAGGAGTTCACCCCGTTGTGGGGATTCAAACCGCCGACCTTCTGATCAGCAAGTCCTAGGCTCTGTGGTTTAACCCACAGCGCCACCCGCGTCCCTGTTAGGAGTTGTTAGGAGATGCCTATTCCCCCTCAGAGAACTGCAGTTCCCAGAGTTCCCTGGCAACCCTGTGAGTCCCCCAACAGCTCTCAGCACCTTTAACAAGCTACCATTCCCATGATTCTCCAGGGAGCAGCCATGACTGTTTAAAGCAGGAATAGAGTGCTATAAATGTATGCTAAGGACGTGGCCAAAACATTGAGGACGATCATTAACCAGACCCACGAATGCTTTATGACAGGGGTGGGCAACCTGTAGCCAAAGGGCCACATTAAACCCTCAGCCTGATTTGCAGGGTCGCCAAGGGAGCCTGGAGAGAGAAGAAGGAAAGCAGGAGGGAGGGAACTCAAGAGGGGAGCCGAAACAGATGGAGCCAAAGGACGGAGGGCACGTTCCCTGGAAGTGATCATACTAATGTCACCAAGAAGTGAGCAAGCCTTCACATTCTCCAGAGCTGTCAATCAGGCTTGATGTTAAGCAAAGCAGGAAGGGATAGGAGTGAGAGAGGGGGAAAGCTGGCATGACGTGAAAGCCACAAGGTCTGCTTTTAGTTTACTTGGGGTGTCTGTGTGCCCCAAATCCAGCGTGCTTGTTTCCACAGCTGGTTCGCCACTAAAATTACGTGCATCTGTGCATACCCGAAAAGCGGTCCAGCTCCCACTCAGACTCAGGGTTACAATCAAAAGCAGGTGCACAAGCTGATAGCCGTGTCTTGGAAGCGATAAAATGTAGCTGGGATGGAGCAGGGCAAAAATGGGCTGGCAGGGGTTAGGGATAGACTGACCTGTCAAATTTGGTTTCTTTCAGCTTATCATTTTTCCTTGTATAAGATGAGTTGGGGTTTTTTAATGTTAAAATAGTGGTTAAAAATTGGGCTTGTCTTATACATGGGTAGTGCTGAGGGGGGACAGCAGATTGTATCCTGCTGCGAGCAGTAGATTGTCACTGGTGTTAGTGCGGGTGATTTGTGGCTGTGGGAAAATACCCCCCTTCTTATGATTACACGGTTCCTTCTGCTCCAGATTGAGGGTAGCAAAGGCCATTGCAGGTACATCTCCATTCCCCTCCTCTCACATCTCTTCTTCTGCGCAAATGATACTCTAATTGCATCCTGTCTTGTTCAGGGATCACACCAGCCTGCCCTTCCCTCATCAGTCTGCCCAACGATAAATCCCCCTAACGGAGGTTTATTGTAGGTTTGTTTACTCATTCCTCCCCCTCAACATGCCAACCGAGGCTGCTTCCCGATGATTTCTTGCCTTCATTTTCTCGCTGGCCTTAATGATTGTGTTTACTAAATGTATTTTAATGCGCTAACCTTCCACCTCCAGACTAGATGGGTATCGATCCAAGATGGAACCCGGCTGAAAGGATGCTGTTATATAGCAAAACAACTGCAAGCAGTCTTGCCTTTTCGCTCTCTGGGCACAGTGAGAATGATTTCTAAAAGATCTTGGTGCGTTGTTTAACTGAAAGCAGTGGCCTGGGAATGCAGACTTGTGCTGACTTTGTAGCTCTTAACATTTTCACTGGGGAAGACCATCTAGCAGGGGGAAGCTGTATCAGGCTCTCAGAAGCAGCTCTTTCTGAACAGAGGCCCTCAGCTCTTGCAACGTTCAGCTTACATGCTGGCGGCAATGTTTAAGAGAGAGGGCAGAAGGCTCTGAGGAAACAAGCGACCACAGTGACGTCTCTCTCGATTTAGCAGTTCATGTCTTGCAAAGCTCATCTTATTTGCTGTTTTGAGAACAGCGCATACCATAATAATTACAATGGTCGAAATATTCACGCCAGGCAGAGAATAAAGAAGATCTGAATGAAGAACACACACTGTTTCTTTTGAGGAATGCTGTCTTAATCTGCGAGTTCAGCTCTCACAAAGCTTATTTTAAGTAGTTACAGTGGTACCTCAGGTTACATACGCTTCAGGTTACAGACTCCGCTAACCCATAAATAGTGCTTCAAGTTAAGAAATTTGCCTCAGGATGAGAACAGAAATTGTGCTCTGGCGGCGCGGCGGCAGCAGGAGGCCCCATTAGCTAAAATGGTGCTTCAGGTTAAGAACAGTTTCAGGTTAAGAACAGACCTCCGGAACAAATTAAGTACTTAACCTGAGGTACCACTGTATTTTATTCCCTGCACAAGAGGAACTATCGTATCTGGCAGAAGACAAGGCTGGAAAGTTTTCTCCCCAGGCAACTCTTTTTTGAGGCAGAAAGAAGTTTGTTTGTTTTTAATGGAGGTGCAATCCAGAGAACCCTACTTATCGTCTGAAGTGGTGGAGTCCAAACACAGGTTTACCACTGAGAACAAAATTCTCCATGAGACGTCAGCATGTAAATGCTGCTTAAGGCACACTGTTCTGTACTTTTGTTCTTCAAACCTTCTTGTTCAAAGGCTTCAACCCTGACCACTAGGCAACGCTCCCTTCAAAAAATTCAGCAGGTGGAGAACGCCGAAATGGGAACGCACAGGAAGGGAGAGCTGTATGGGAGTGGGAAGCAACTTCCATTCCCAGTGATGCTATTTGTACACATATTTTTTTTAAAAAAAATAAAGAATAAAAATGCTTTAAAAGCTTTGAAGCAAATTGGTTCTGCTTCTGTATCAAGTTTTCCCTTTCCCCCTTGCCTCATGTTTGGGGACAGCTGGCTCTCTCTCAGGGGTTTCCCGAGCCCCCTGCTGCTTTGCATCCTTGCCCCCCACCTGTCCGTGTGACATCACAATTAGTTGTGGTAAAAGCAGTTTACGACGGTGATGTCATGTGGGGGTAAGGTTATGAGTCATAAGTTCGAAGTGCGGACACATGTCTTTACGAGCCGGCACTTAGCCCTAAACTTTGAGAGATTCTGTCGATACTGAGGCTCTGGAACGAGTGATCTATTAAATTAAAGAGTGCATCTGAACATGGGCAAAGTTATTTTTACTCAGCCCTCAGTGAGCACAAGCCTGCCTGCACACTGGAGATTAGTAGGGCTACATGAAATTCAGTCAGGTTAAAATTCACTATTTCGTTTATTTAATTTTGAGTCAAAGGCTAGCGATCAGGCCTTCTTGAAAAGGCATGTCTTCTAATCACAAAGCAGACTCCAGCCCATGAGAGCCTA
Source organism: Podarcis tiliguerta (assembly GCF_965153285.1). NCBI lineage: Eukaryota > Metazoa > Chordata > Lepidosauria > Squamata > Lacertidae > Podarcis > Podarcis tiliguerta. The sequence goes on along the minus strand of NC_139546.1, from coordinate 19,988,349 downwards.
TACAATGGTACCTCGGGTTAAGTACTTAATTCGTTCCAGAGGTCCGTTCTTAATCTGAAACTGTTATTAACCTGAAGCACCACTTTAGCCGCCAGAGCACGATTTCTGTTCTCATCCTGAAGCAAAGTTCTTAACCTGAGGTACTATTTCTGGGTTAGCAGAGTCTGTTGCATGTCGAGGTCCCCAGGGCCACCCCAATAACTCACACATCACACGGAATTTTTGTTTAAGATTTTGGGCATAATTTTGGCCACAACTTTATTAAAATACAAATTTGTGAGTGGTTGCTTAGGCATTGGTTGCGACTATCTGCTCCCACCATGGGGGACAGACTGACATTCCGCACAATGTGAAAGTCGGGATAGGGGAATACACTTGGGGGTAGCGACAGAGCAGGGAACCTGCCCTCACCCCAAATGCAACCAGGAGCTCATTGCTATGGCCCGAGCCCCCTTGACAGAGTGGACAAGCAATAGTTAGCCCCCAATTCCTTTAACGGAATCCCTTGCAGCAGCAGCATTAGAGGGGCAGGCACTCAACCTACCAAGGGCAGACACTCAACCACTTCCCCTCAACCAACCAAACCATAAACCAATGCCTGACCGCAACCTTACAAGTTGTGACGATTTGCTACGCAGTAGGCAAAAACCAAATGGCCCCAGCCAATCAGCCAGATGGACAAAATTCCTACCAGGCCCCCGCTCCAAAGCAGATGACCCCATGACAGGCATAGCAAGGTCAAAGCGAACAACCCTAATTCTAGGGAGGGTGGGAGGGGCAATCTGATGCACGGACGAAAAGAGGAAGCCCTAGCCTCATGCAAGAAGTTTTAGCATTTCTGGCTGTCAATCAACAAATGGCAACATTAACTTCTTCCCAACAACAAGGGAAGCCCCAATCGCATCAGTGGCCAACGAACAATTAGCCCGCCCCCAACTTTGGAGTGTCCTGGCGGCCCCCACCGCAACACGTGCTCTCCATGAAGGAGAACACGCTTAACCTGAAGCGTATGTAACCTGAAGCGTATGTAACCCGAGGTACCACTGTATTGGGTGGCAGCCTACAGCCTGACTAAAAAACACTATGCCGGGCGTGGGACCCCTTCAGCCTCTCCATCCAGCCCACTGCCTACCCTCCTCACCTTTCCCATACCCTCCAACATTTCTCTGATGAAAATAGGGACGTCCTTTTCCATAATAATGACAATGATGGTGGCGTATGATAATTTTATTATTTGTACCCCGCCCATCAGACTGTGTTGCCCCAGCCACTCTGAGCGGCTTCCAACATCTATAAAAACATATTAAAACATTTTTTTTAAAAAACTTCCCTATACAGGACTGTCTTCAGAAGTCTCCTAAATGTTGTATAGTTACTTATCTCCTTGGCTCAGGGGTGGCATAACTCCATACGCTCCAACAATTCTCTGATGAAAATAGGGACATCTAAGGAAAAGCAGTATACCTGAAGGAATGTCTCCACCCCCATCGTTCAGCCTGGACACGGAGGTCCAGCTCTGAGGGCCTTCTGGCGGTTCCCTCCCTGCAAGAAGTGAGGTTACAGGGAAACAGGCAGAGGGCCTTCTCAGTAGTGGCGCCTGCCCTGTGGAATGCCCTCCCGTCAGATGTCAAGGAAATAAACAACTATCTGACTTTTAGAAGACATCCGAAGGCATCCCTGTTTAGTGAAGTTTTTAATGTTTGCTATTTTATCGCTTTTTTATTCTGTTGGGAGCTGCCCAGAGTGGCTTGGGAAAGCCAGCCAGATGGGCGGGATATAAGTAATAAATTGTTGTTATTATTATTCCGGGATTAAATCAGAAACAAGGACTGCTTCTCTAAATCTGGGACTATCCCTGGAAAATAGGGACACTTGGAGGAGCTGCTTATCCCTCCATCCTCAACCTTTACCCCAACAGTTTATTACTGTTGCTATTATTATTAAGCTTACATTGGTGCTAATGGCTGCTTTCCCCTCCACCTAACTGCCACATGGGTACCATTTTGAAATGTCACCATTGAGGAGGGAAGGATTGTGCATTGACTAAAAATTGCCTCCCTCACCACAGCAACTGTGCTTGGGGGGGGGGCATTCCATTGGAACCATTTTTGTTTTCAGGTGCTACACCAGGGGTCAGCAAACCTTTTCAGCACGGGGCCGGTCCACTGTCCCTCAGACCTTGTGGGGGTTAGGACTATATTTTGAAAAAATAAAATAAAATGAATGAATTCCTATGCCCCACAAATAACCCAGAGATGCATTTGAAATAAAAGGACACATTCTACTCATGTAAAAACACACTGATTCCTGGACTGTCCACGGGCCAAATTCAGAAGGCGATTGGGCCGGATCCGGCCCGCGGGCCTTAGTTTGCCTACCCATGCGCTACACCGAGAGGAGCGCTATTTTCATCTGAAGGTTGCAGCACACAGGGAAGTATAGGGTTAACCCCTGGCCCCAGGCATTATTATTCTTTAAAATAATTGTTTTATTGGAACCACAGAAAGCTTGCAAGGAATATACAGCAGAAACAAAACCATCAGCAGAGCCAAACTGACATTGCATTGCTAATCCACAACAGAACTGTCAATAGCATTTACAACCATCATGTCATAAATCCATAAACCGTATCCAGTATGTAAGCCCTAATCTTTGTTAAACTGAATAAAATATATCCGTTTCCTCCTTTTTAAAAAAACAAAAAAAACCCAAACCCCAAAACCTGCCTCATTTGTCTTTTCTTGCCGTAGCCCCAGCGTATATTGCGACAGTAGTTATTTCGTGCTGGCAGAATGCACTCTGCATAAGCTCATTTGTCTTTTCTTGCCGTAGCCCCAGCATATATTGCGACAGAGTTATTTGGTGCTGGCAGAATTGCACTCTGCATAAGTTCAGACAGACCCCATTGTTTTTGTGCCTCATGGGTTAGGACTTCACCCTCTTTGGTATTTAACTAACCCTGTTTGAGCATGAGGGGCTCTTAGCTGAGGAAGTGCGGCCTAAAGATAGCAAGACTCTTCACTTCCTTCGTATGCGAAACATTCAGAATTCCTCCCCTCCTTCTCCTCCCACCAAGTTTCCTCTGATTCCCATACAGGACTCGGCAGTTGTTCCAGTTCTTACATCCTCCTCAAATCCGTCATGGGACAGGAGTGGAATTCAAGAGTCAAAGCACACAAGTTCACTGCAGACAGCGTGTGTTTTTTCATTGGCCACTGCTGGCACATCGTGGAGCAGAACTCGCCAAGAAATTCTGGGGGTCAGCCGCGGATCCTTTACTGTCAATCCAGGAGGGTCTAGTTTCTGAGAACGCAACAGTTCTGGAGAAGAAGCTCAACATCTGGATGGTAGCAGAAAGTTCAGAATTCACCCACAGCAAGCTTGTTGACAGTAGTGCGTTGGCGGGCTCTCAGACCTTTCTGTTTTTACTTGTCCAGAATGTTTCAGGACCCTCTGATGTCTAAGTATGTCTGGGTCATTCTATAGACTCAGGAGGACATTAGAGTCCTCTCGCCTCCGTCCTGGAAATAGCAGGCATTTCTGAATCCAGTTGTTGCTGTGTATAGATTTAGGTCACTTTGACTCTAGGGCTCTTTTTAATAACGTTAGGTAAAGCTAAAGGGACCCCTGACCATTATGACCGACTCTGGGGTTGCGGTGCTCATCTCCCTTTATTGGCCGAGGGAGCCGGCGTTTGTCCACAGACAGCTTCCGGGTCATGTGGCCAGCATGACTAAGCCGCTTCTGGCGAACCAGAGCAACGCACGGAAACGCCGTTTACCTTCCCACTGGAGCGGTACCTATTTATCTACTTGCACTTTGACGTGCTTTCGACCTGCTAGGTTGGCAGGAGCAGGGACCAAGCTCACCCCGTCGCAGGGATTTGAACCGCCGACCTTCTGATCGGCAAGTCCTAGGCTCTGTGGTTTAACCCACAGTGCCACCCGGGTTGAGGCATCATTATTTCCACAGTTAGCTGGAAGCTAACTGTGTTTCCACAAGACACTTAATATATATCAGGCACATGCAAGAGGTAGATCGTGACCTACCAGTAGATCACTGGACGTTTGTGGTAGATCACTGTCAGATCAGCAGCTCCCCCCAAAGAAGCTCAAAAAGTTTGGCTCCCCTAAAAGAAAAGCTCAACATTTTTGCCCTGCACGCCAAAAAAGCGGGTAGATCACTGCCAGTTTTTAACTCTGTGTGTAGATCACAGTCTCTTGGCAGTTGGCCACCCCTGATATATATTATGTAGCCAAGATACTTCTAAACAAGTATTGTAAACGGAATGTCCTTATCAGTAAGATCCCTTGGAACTTTAATTGGAAGCTTCCTTGCAGCCTCTGCCTCTAATTGCTTCCACTGCAGATTGCCCACAGCAGTCTTGGTGAATTGCTCCTTAATTGCCCCTTCCTGTTCACTGCAAGTGGAAAGTGGTCTTTAATTACTGGGTTTTTCCTTTTCCTTTTCCTTCCTTAACAAAATATTTGTATGTAGGGCTCAACAAAAAAAATAATGAGAAGAAACTAGTAACTATCACCACCCCACCCCAGCGAGGAAGAGAATGGATTGATTTAAGGACCATTAAGAGGCAACAATGCTGTGCCCCCACTGAACAGGAAGCAATTACGGAAGCTGCAAGGAGACAGCTTTCTAATTAAAATCTGAAAACCCTCAATAGAATTTTGGCAATTCATGCTGGACTGGCGGGTGATTCAACTGCATTCTAAGTGGGGGTAAAGGGGTAAAGGGGACCCCTGACCATTAGGTCCAGTCGTGGACAACTCTGGGGTTGCGGCGCTCATCTCGCTTTACTGGCCAAGGGAGCCGGCGTACAGCTTCCGGGTCATGTGGCCAGCATGACTAAGCCGCTTCTGGCAAACCAGAGCAGCGCACGGAAACGCCGTTTACCTTCCCGCCGGAGCGGTACCTATTTATCTACTTGCACTTTGGCATGCTTTCAAACTGCTAGGTTGGCAGGAGCAGGGACTGAGCAACAGGAGCTCACCCCGTCGCGGGGATTCAAACCACCGACCTTCTGATTGGCAAGTCCCAAGCTCTGTGGTTTAACCCACAGCACGACCCGCATCCCTTTCTAGGTGGGGGAAATAGGCACAAATCACATATTGGGGAAAATGTGTGGGCAACACAGAAAATACAGGAGTGCAACGGGCAAGCAATGATGCCATCTGGATTCTCCATTTTAAAAAGAGAAAATTAAGGGGTGGCAATTTTGGACTAAGCGGCTACTATAGTTGCAATTTCTAAAGAAAACAAAATCTGTGCTAAGTTTAATTAATCTTACATTTTATCGTTTACTGTACAAAAGAAAAAAACAGTGAGTTTGTACTCGCAGAAAAACAGACGTGCCACTTCCCAGACTGGCAAGTTGCAAAAGAGCATGGGGCTCCTTTAATTAACAAGGGGATAGGAGAGGGAATTTCAGCAGGTGCTGCTTGCATGGCAGCTTTTAATGAAAGGTGCAGAAGCCCTGGCCTGTGTCCTCTGCACCTTTAATAGTGGCTACCGTAGCTGCTTCCGTGACTTTAAAAGAAAAAGCAGAGTGGGGGTGATCTAAACAGGCTCTGAAACGAGGGGCCTAATGGCATGTTTTTAATAAAGTATTTTTAAACGAGACACATTAATTTTAAAGGAAAGGAATACTTCATAGGGGTTTTTTGTATTAGGATTGTGATAGGGAGGTTGTTTTTACATATGCTATTGATTCTATTGCCTTTTTAATATCTGTGGGGCACGTTTATCTGATTTCTGTATTTTTGATCTCCTGAAGAAGAGTGGTACTTGAAAAGTGTCGGGATTAATATACCTTACTCCATATTCATGTAAACATGTTCTGCCTGATATCCATAAAATATGTACTCTGCCGCTGTGTGGTTTTCCATATTTTGATTCTCTCTTTGTTTTCACATTTATTTCAAAGCAATCCAGGGCTGTGATCTGGAACTTGCTGACCACCCAAAACAGGGCTTCACGGCTGTTTCAAAAAGTCCTCTCCCCCAACAGCTATTTGCCCCTGTCCATGCTGTTTCCCTTCTTATTTATTGATTTTATATCCTACCTTTCCTCCCAGGAGCTCCAAGTGGTGTGTAGGGCTGGGCGATATATCGTCCAAAACTGTTTTGAAGTCCATATCGTGATACCAGTTTCATAATTTTTGACATGGCAATATGTCATGAATCATCATGTGTGTGTATGTGCAAAAATCACAACATGAAGCCAGCCAATGCCTCAACATAGCTCCATCCTTATTTCAGACATTGTAATAGATCTGCATACGGTGGTACCTCAGGTTACATACGCTTCAGGTTACAGACTCCGCTAACCCAGAAATAGTGATTCAGGTTAAGAACTTTGCTTCAGGATGAGAACAGAAATCGTGTTCCGGTGGTGCGGCAGCAGCAGGAGGCCCCATTAGCTAAAGTGGTGCTTCAGGTTAAGAACAGTTTCAGGTTAAGAACAGTTTCAGGTTAAGAACGGACCTCCGGAACGAATTAAGTACGTAACCCGAGGTACCACTGTATTGCAATGTTTAGCTGGTGATGCAATGTTGAAAATCAGATATTGCACAGCAGTACAGAGGTACCTCAGGTTAAGAACTTAATTTGTTCTGGAGGTACATTCTTAACCTGAAACTGTTCTTAACCTGAGGTACCACTTTAGTTAATGGGGCCTCCCGCTGCCACAGCACCACCTCCATGTGATTTCTGTTCTCATCCTGAAGCAAAGTTCTTAACCAGAGGTACTATTTCTGGGTTAGTGGAGTCTGTAACCTGAAGCGTCTGTAACCTGAGGTACCACTGTACTGTTCACCTCTACATAGCTGCATTCTTATTTCAGACATTGTAATATATTGATATATTGTGATGTTTAGCTAGCAATGTATCGTGATGTTGAAAACCAGATATCACCCAGTTCTAGTGGTGTGTATGGTTCTCTCTCTCCCCCTTTCCCCACCTTCACAACATCCCTGTGAGGTAGGTTAGGCGGAGAGATGATAGTGACCAGGCCAAGAACACCCAGTGAGCTACATGGCTGAGCAGGGATCTGAACCCTGCTCCTAATCTAAAAATATAACCACTACAGTGGTAGCTCTGGTTACGTAGTTAATTCGTTCTGGAGGTCCATTCTTAACCTGAAACTGTTCTTAACCTGAAGCACCACTTTAGCTAATGGGGCCTCCCGCTGCCGCCGTGCCACCGCCGTGCGATTTCTGTTCTCATCCTGAAACAAAGTTCTTAACCCAAGGTATTATTTCTGGGTTAGCTGGGTCTGTAACCTGAAGCGTATGTAACCCGAGGTACCTCTGTACTGGCTCAATGTGGCTGCCAAGACTCAAGGCTTCCTGGCTTTAGTTTGCAAACAAAAAGGAGCCCAGCATCCCAACATCTCTCTTTCGGCAAACCAAATGCTGTTCCTGCCATATCCAATGGACAGGATCTTTCCTTAAGCATGGTAACCTTGTTGGGCACCGGCTGCGCTATTCTTTGTCACGAGGCCACAAAAGAATCCACTTGGACACTAGACATCATGCCCTCCCAGCCCCGTTGTGTTGAGAGAAATCCGAGCCACTAATTGGTGGAAACTCGGGGGCAGCGAGGGAAAATTCTTCCCGTTGCAATTTGATGGATGAAAGAAGCCCAGGGAAATGGATGTGTGGCCTTAAGGAACAAAGGATGCTTTGAAGGGGCCGTGGGTTGCAAATTATTGCCTCTTCCTCCCGCTCCCCCGCCCAACCCATCTCTATTGCTAGTGACAGAAATGCGAAAGCCTGACGGAGTTACCTTTCTGAATGACCGGCTTTTTCTCTCGCTCTCTCCCTACTGATTTTTTGTGCAATCTGGCACTCCTTAGCAGAAAAACGAATCCAGATGCCCTCCGTTGCAATTTTGTTCATCGATCCCCGAGGATCATAGCCGGCTTTCTCTCTGTCGCCAAACCTGACTGCTTTCCAGCTACTTCTCCCTGGTTGCTGTCTGTCATTATGCCCTCCACCCCCCAAAAAACTGTCTCTGGTTCTCCTCCCCCCGCACGGGACCATTCTAAGCTTGTTTCTGAATACCAGTCGCTCCTCATGGGCTGGTATAATATTTGCTTTCTCGTTTCACGCTCCCACGCTGCGCCGTGTATCCGATCGATCCCAGAATTCCCAGCTGATCCCGGCCAAAAGAATCCAAATGGGACATCTACCTAGGATCATAGAATTGTAGAGCTGGGTGGACCCCAAAGGTCATCTCGTCCACTGTTTCCCAAACTTGGGTCTCCAGCTGTTTTTGGACTACAACTCCCATCATCCCTAGCTAGCTAGCAAGAAAAGTGGTCAGGGGTGATGGGAATTGTAGTCTGAAAACAGCTGGAGACCCAAGTTTAGGAAACCCGAATCAGGTCCAATCCCCTGCAACACAAGAGTCACAGCTAAAAAAATCCCTGACAGATGACCATCCAACATCTGCTCAAAAACCTCCAACGAAGGAGGATCCACCACTTTCTGAGGTAGTTTGATCCATTGTCAAACAGCTCTTACCTCTCTGAATTGAGGGCCCCTCCAGCCTGGTGCAAGATTTTCTGGAGGTGGGGGTTGTATTCTGCAAGACAACATTGACTCGATAATTGTGCATTAATGATGGATTTATACTGGACTGTCCGCACAGCATTCTGCTTTATAAGTTGTTCTTCTCAGTATTTTCATCCCTCCCATTGCAAGGATCACCAGATCATGTTTTTTTTTACTTTCTGTCTGTGACGAAGAGGTGTGTGTGTGGAACTACTCTTTCAGACTTCTGTCCCTAGTACTGTGTGTGGGTATTTCTTTGATCTATCTAGAGATAAGATGGCAGTATGAGAGAGCTGTATCTCTCGTACATGTTTGTTATGTTATTTTATTTGTTTAATCAGTAGAAATAAATTAGGTATGCAACAAAACCTCTGCAGCTTTGCTTCCGTTACTCTGCTGCTTTCAAGGTGCTCACATGAGCAAATGTGAGTCCACTGCACCAGAATCTATTCCTCAGGAATGCTTTGCTGCTGTTCCTACGTTCCTGTGATCGGAAGGTCAGAGAAGGTGCTCCCGACACCCAGCCCATGCAGGCGCAGCTGAAGACGTGGGCTGTACGTGGGTGTACGGAAAGTTCTGTGATACTTCCTGAATGGTGGTGCGTGGCACACCTCGCGTTGCTCCCAGGGGTACTTTAAGCCCCCATTTTCCACCGGGGGGGGGCTGTCAAGCACCCCACAAAGCCATGGATTTTTAAAAAACAAAATTAATTCTGCTCTTGGATTTGGGCTGAAGAACATCTCAAGGTCAAGGTAGATGTACACCCACTCAGATCACTTACTATGGGGTTCCACCCCCTCCCCAAACACCCCAAACTGTAAAGAAATTTGGAAAGGGGGCAGCTGTTGAAAGTTCAGATGGGCCCTAATAAATTTAACATGTGCTGCCTTTCCAAAAAAGGAGGCGGCCAGTTCTGCAGAAGTTTGTGTCCATCCGTCTACCTTTTCTCTAGCCAAAGCATTCCTAAACTCCAATTGCTACGGCAATCTAGTCGCCTCCAGAGGGCTGTACGCAACTCCACCTGCGCTGGCAAAGACGAAACGCTAGGAAGAGTGGGAGGCAGATGAAGAAACAGACGCCATCCGCTCTTCTGATTTAAGAGCCAGCGCTCTGCTCCCGCCCCCTCCTGTCTCCTTTGCATTGCCTAATTGACAAACAGCTGTTTCTGCTCCTCCCCAGAGGTAGCCGCGCTTAGCCAGGGCTGTTGCCGTCTTTGATTCACAGGCTCATAAAGGTTCCGGGGCTCCATCTGGATGGGAAAGGGCTCATAAAAGCCTGCTCACGGTTGCTGTTTCACATGAAAAGAGGGCAGTGTTTTCTTCTGGGTAGCTCTCGGGCCTCTTTTCACAGATAGCTGGGTCTCCATGTTGAATTCTGTCTCATGCAATTTTCAGAAGACGTTCAAATAAATGTCGGATACTTTTCACTCTTTGCACAAAGGGTTCCTTTGCACCCTGGAGCTAAGGGTGCAAGAAGGGATGGGCAAATCTGTTCGATTCGGTTTCTCCCAGTTTCTCATTTTTCCATGTTTCTCGTTTTTGGTTATTCATATTTCTGCATCACTTGTGAGGTTCAACACACACACACACACAAAACAAGTCCTCGTGAAAATTCATCAGCATTCTGCAAATTTCTCCCAACATACACCTGTTTATAGGTAATTATGTCTACTATACACATTTTCGCAAAGTATTTTCCCCAACTTTTTTGTTTGTAATTTATTTTGAGCAATATATGTGTTTATATGTGCACTCCACACAGTTTATATGCATAGCAAAGCATATGCATTTTTGCATGGCAGGACAGCTGCATTGCAAAATTGGGAGAAGTGCAAATTATGAAGGGTGGCCGTATTTTGGTTTATGTGCTGTTTCAGAATTATGTAGGTTCTTCAGCCTGAATTGACTTGCCTTAAATATATTTGACCGAGTCAGCTCTCCTTCCCAGGGACTGAACTGAGCCCAGCAGACAACAGTTTCTTGTAGTCAAAACAAGAACACCAAGATACACCAGCCTAGAATGGGCAATCCAAGCCAAGACAGGCAGCGACTTGTGCAACTGCGCACACATCGCAACAAACCTGGAAGTGACAAAATAATGAAAAAAAGGGTGGGGCAGAGGCGAAAAGGCGTGTTGGCAGGTTTTTCCAATGGTGTTTCAAATATATGCAGTTTCACTTAAACTTGCAATGCCTTGAAATGAAATATACCTGAAGGAGCATCTCCACCCCTGTCATTCAGCCCGGATACTGAGGTCCAGCTCCAAGGGCCTTCTGGCGGTTCCCTCACTCTGAGAAGCAAAGTTACAGGGAACTAGGCAGAGGTCCTTCTTGGTAGTGACGCCCGCCCTGTGGAATGCCCTCCCATCAGATGTCAAGGAAATAAACGATCTGACTTTTAGAAGACATCTGAAGGCAGCCCTGTTTAAGAGAAGAAGAGTTTGGATTTTATATCCCGCTTTATCACTACCCTAAGGAGTCTCAAAGCAGCTAACATTCTCCTTTCCCTTCCTCCCCCACAACAAACACTCTGTGAGGTGTGTGGGGCTGAGAAACTTCAGAGAAGTGTGACTAGCCCAAGGTCACCCAGCAGCTGCATGTGGAGGAGCGGGGAATCAAACCCTGGTTCACCAGATTACGAGTCCACTACTCTTAACCACTACACCACACTGGCTCTAGGGAAGTTTTTAATGTTTGATGTTTGATCGTGTTTTTAATATTCTGTTGGGAGCCACCCAGAGTGGTTGGGGAAACCCAGCCAGATGGGCAGGGTATAAATAATAAATTATTATCATTATAGATTATTACAGAGTTTTGGGGGCCACAATTGGCCCACCAGCTTCAGGCATCCCATCCCTACCTCAACAGCTACTCAGGACTGATCGGTGGTGCCAAGCGGGATGAGAAAGGAGCCCTGCTTTTTGCTCCTGGCCTCCCTGCTCCTAATCACGCGCCACTCTTTGCAATAACACTTAATAATACTCCCACATTTGTACTGCTTTTTCAAGTGTTCAAAGAGCTCCACATGCCTGCATCGTTAGGTCTTTCCCGGTTTACGTGTGGGCGCAGACACTCCCTTCCCTGCTTGTTTATCCCAGATGCTGACCCCAAGTACACTATGGTCACATCCACAACAACCCAACATTTGAAGCATTCTTATGCCACTTTAACAGCCATGATTTCACACCCCTCCCGCCGGCAAAAGAATCCTGGGAGCTGTGTTTTCTGAAGGATGCTGAACGTACAGAGTGTCAGGGACCAGTCCGCAGATGAGGAATGGTGGAGTCCCCCCCCTCCCTTTTCCCTCTGGAGAAGAGGGAGACAGTATAGATTTAGAGCAGTGGTTTGCAGAGGGTCATAGTTCAGAGGCTGCAGAGGAGAGAAGCTGGGAAATATTGGGGGGTGGGCAGGAGCAGGAAGAAGAAGGACAAGAGGAGAGACAGCTAACAGACTCAGTGTCTCTTGAACTGAGCTGTGGTCCATCAGAATCTGGAAGGCTGGCCTGGGGTTCCTCGGAACTGTGTGTTTGAGAAATGTATCACCTGCATGTTTTCTCCGAATAGCATTCCACTGAGGTCAATAGAACCTACTTCCAGATAAGTGTCCCCAAGATTTCAGCCTTGGTCTTCATACCCTCCAACATTTCTCTGATGAAAATAGGGACATCCTGGCCCATCTGACTGCATTGCCCCAGCTATTCAGGGTGACAACCAACATACAGTGCTACCTCGGGTTACAGACGCTTCAGGTTACAGACTCCTCTAACCCAGAAATAGTACCTTGGGTTAAGAACTTTGTTTCAGGATGAGAACAGAAATTGCGCGGCAGCAGCAGGAGCTAAAGTGGTACCTCAGGTTAAGAACCGTTTCAGGTTAAGAACGGACCTCCAGAACGAATTAAGTTCTTAACCCTAGGTACCACTGTATATAAAAACAGGCACTAACCATTAAAAAAAACGTTCCCTATACAGGGCTGCCTTCAGACATCTTCCAAAGGTTGTATAGTTACTTATCTCCTTAGCTCAGGGATCACATAACTCCATACCCTCCAACATTTCTCCAATGAAAACAGGGACGTCCTAAGGAGAAGCCTCCTGCCAACCTAGCAGTTCGAAAGCACGTCAAAGTGCAAGTAGATAAATAGGTACCACTCCGGCGGGAAAGTAAACGGCGTTTCCGTGCACTGCTCTGGTTCGCCAGGAGCGGCTTAGTCATGCTGGCCACATGACCCAGAAGCTGTACGCTGGCTCCCTCGGCCAATAAAGCGAGATGAGCGCCACAACCTCAGAGTCGGTCACGACTGGACCAAATGGTCAGGGGTCCCTTTACCTTTTAAGGAGAAGCAGGACATTCCGGGGTCAAATCAGAAACCAGGAGAGTTTCTGTAAATCCAGGACTGTCCCTGGGAAATAGGGGCACTTGGAGTGTCTGGGTCTGTTTTATCCTGTGTACTCTACTTTGGGAGTGAGCCCTGTTGATCTCCATAGACTTCTTGCTGAGTTCTCATGCATAGATCGTACAGTTAGGTTCCATCAGAGTTGCAACCGGCTTAAGCTTGCAGCGGAGGTGGGCTCCTGCTTTTCATCCCTTTCCAAAACCACCCAGGGTTTTTGAAACATTTCTTTTGGTGGAGTCTGCAAGCACCGCCATTAAAACCGGTTATTTATTGTTTAATTGATTTTTGGACAGGCTTCTAAATATTTCTCGGCTTCCTGGGGGGAAATTAGCTTTTTGGCACCAATGTTTTATTTCATTTCATTTTTTCCCCCACTCCCTGAAAAGGGAAATGGGATGGGGGATCAGCCTGAATCCACACATTTCTGGGATGTTGTGTTCAGCATTTCTCACCAGGAGGAAAGCGGGAAGCATAGATCATGAATGTCTCCTAACTAGAAACACATGGGGCTGAAAGCAAACTTGCCAAGGGATCAACTCAGAGGCCGGAATTTGGCTAATAAAAGCTTCCCACTACAACCCCCCCCCCAAAATCCCCTTCAACCTGTGGGAGAATCCTGACACTCCAGAGAGATTATTAGACCTGTCCAGGGCAGAGGAGCCGACCTGGAACCTGGGTAATTCAGGAGCTCTTGGAAGAACAACAGAGAGAGGCAAAAAGACACTTCAAAAATGGTAGAGAGGAGGAAATTAAAAACCTTAGTAAAAACAGAGCTGTAAACCAAGCCAAAGCAACTGGGATCAGGTTGCCAAGATAATTACAGTCCTTTTGCAAAAACAGGACAGTTGTGTCCAAAAAAGCCTTTGACTCCCCCTCTCACTGCCCTGCATGGTGACGGATGCTGATGCTGAATATATAGAGGAAAGGTCTTACCAGAAGTTTCGCAAGCTGCTATTTCAGATAGCCAAATGCATCACCCTTTGTTTTCAGAGGTCATACCACACCATACCTTTAGACAGGTTTGGAGAAGTCGTGACTCCAAACAGAGGAGGAGGTTTGTGAAATTCATTTCTTAGCCATTGAAATTAGCGTTGTTGAGATGCCCACAGAACAGGTACATGCACAGAGTGGTACACGCTCTGGTTATCTCCTGCTTAGACTATTTCAAAGCGATTTACGTGGAGCTACCTTTGAAGGTGACTCGGAAACTACAACTAATGTGGAATGCAGCAGCTAGACTGATGACTGGGAGAAGCTTCCAGGACCATATAACACCAGTCCTAAAGGATCTTCATTGACTCCCAGTACGTTTCCGAGCACAATTCAAAGTGTTGGTGCCCCCAGCCCAGTATCCCTGAAGGAGCGTCTCCACTCGTATCATTCAGCCTAGACACGGAAGTCCAGCTCCGAGGGCCTTCTGGCAGTTCCCACACAGTGAGAAGTGAAGTTACAGGGAACCAGGCAGAGGGCCTTCTTAGTAGTGGCAACCACCCTGTAGAACGGCATTGAGCATGCTCCCTTCTTGCTCCCCATCTCTTGGCAGGTCAATCAAGGGCAGCTGCCACCTAAGTGCTTTGTTCTGCCAGGCCCTTTCTCCAGCTGAGCAAGATGGCAGCCCCCACTGGGTCCTGGGTAATGCAGTTGGCTCAGAAGTGGTTCTACTCCGTGCTGCTGGCCACTTGCTCCCTCACCTGCTTCTACATGACGTATAGCATGGGGGAGAGGGCAGCAGCAGCAGCAGCAAGTCTTGTCTGTTTGAGATAACAGCAGACCCTCCAAGTGTCCCTATTTTCCAGGGACAATCCCGGATTTACAGAAGCCGTCCTGGTTTCTGATTTGATCCTGGGATGTCCTGCTTTTCCTTTTGTTGTTGTTGTTTAGTTGTTTAGTCGTGTCCAACTCTTCGTGACCCCATGGACCAGAGCACGCCAGGCACTCCTGTCTTCCACTGCCTCCTGCAATTTGGTCAAACTCATGTTGGTAGCTTCAAGAACACTGTCCAACCATCTTGTCCTCTGCTGTCCCCTTCTCCTTGTGCCCTCCATCTTTCCCAACATCAGGGTCTTTTCCAGGGAGTCTTCTCTTCTCATGAGGTGGCCAAAGTATTGGAGCCTCAGCTTCACGATCTGTCCTTCCAGTGAGCACTCAAGGCTGATTTCCTTCAGAATGGAGAGGTTTGATCTTCTTGCAGTCCATGGGACTCTCAAGAGTCTCCTCCAGCACCATAATTCAAAAGCATCAATTCTTTAACGATCAGCCTTATTTATGGTCCAGCTCTCACTTCCATACATCACTACTGGGAAAACCATAGCTTTAACTATACGGACCTTTGTCGGCAAGGTGATGTCTCTGCTTTTTAAGATGCCATCTACTGTATGCAGATGACACAATCCATTTCACCCTAGTGGGGAAGGGTGTGACCAGGTTACCTGGGTACCTGCTCAGTCTGCTGATGAGCAACTTCAAGGAGTCTTTCTATGGTTCTGTATCTTTAAACCAGACTTGAATCAAACAACTCTTCATTTAAAACAGGAGCAGCTAACTTGTGATCCTCCAGATATTATCTGGCTCCAGTTCCCATCAGCCCTAGCTAGAGATGGTGAAGGATTTCAACTGAGCTCAAATTTAAATCCACACTCTCTGAAACAATACACAAACCAAAAGACAGCCGCCCTTCCAAATTCTGACTGCTCCAAATTTTGCAATGCGGTCTTCCGGCCGAGTAACTTATGCCAAGTTGCACATGCACATAGAAAAATTCACAAATTTGTGAAAATAGCGGATAAAGATGCAAGATGCCAGGGAACGTTGCTTTGCAAACACTTGTATGTTGCGCAGAATAGGGATACGGGTGGCGCTGTGGTGTAAACCACAGAGCCTCTTGGGCTTGCCGATCAGAAGGTTGGTGGTTCAAATCTGCACAACAGGGTGAACTCCCGTTGCTCTGTCCCAGCTCCTGCCAACCTAGCATTTCGAAAACACGCCACTGTAAGTAGATAAATGGGTACCACTGTGGCAGGAAGGTAAATGGCATTTCCGTGCACTCTGGTTTCCATCACTGTGTTCCATTGCACCAGAAGTGGTTTAGTCCTGCTGGCCACATGACCTGGAAAGCTGTCTGTGGACAAACACCGGTTCCCTCGGCCCGAAAGTGAAATGAGTGCCGCAACCCCATAGTCGCCTTTGACTGGACTTAACCGTCTAGGGTTCCTTTACCTTTACCTTCATGTTGGGCAGAATTTCATACAAAAATGTGCAATCCACACTCAAATCCTAATAGGTTTTCATGGGCGCTTTGATAAAATAATAATTTGCAAACAGATGTGGAAATGTGGAAAACTGAACTTAAGATGAGAAAAATGAGAAACCGGGAGAACTGAGAAGGATCGATTTGCCCATCGCTAACCACAGCCGGTGTGGTCAGCTGTCGGGGATGATGGTGTTGTAATGCAGCAACATCTGGAGGGACACAGCTTAGCCACCCCAGAAATATAGGGTGCCTTGAAATAGGGGACTTTCCTGGGGCAGCCCTTCAAACAGAGAACTCTGTTCTGCAAATCAGGATATGGGGCTCCCCAAACTTTGGACCACCAGATGCTCGGAATTAAACTCAGACCTTATTTGTGGCATCTGGCTGGTTTTGCAGAATGGCCACTGGTGGGGCCCAGCCGGGCGATTCTTAGGTTCTCGTATCGCTTTTCAGATTTTGTCATAGGTCACTCGGGGGGGAAGATGTGGTTGGACTAAAGAAATGGTTATGTTACCATTTGAGTTGATAGATCAGCAAGATAAGATTGTACGCGCACGCACAGCCTCTTCAAACTCAACCTCACTGTGTCCATCTGCCCTCTGCCTCTCCCCATCTGCTGAGCCAAAAGCCAAGAAAATCAAATCAAAGCTTCTGCATTTCCCAGAAGCCAGTAGACATCTGCTGCTAGGATTACCAAAATTCAAGAGGAGACTTCCCCCACCACCCCAAACTTCTCAGATAACTGGCTGGCAAGGCTTTGCCCCCAGTAGTTAGCATAAGGTAAAGGTAAAGGGACCCCAGACCATTAGGTCCAGTCGTGACCGACTCTGGGGTTGCGGCGCTCATCTCGCTTTATTGGCCGAGGGAGCCGGCGTACAGCTTCCAGTCATGTGGCCAGCATGACTAAGCTGCTTCTGGTGAACCAAAGCAGCGCACAGAAACGCTGTTTACCTTCCCACCGGAGTAATACCTATTTAGTACCCTTTCAAACTGCTAGGTTGGCAGGAGCAGGGACCGAGCAATGGGAGCGCACCCCGTGGCAGGGATTCGAACCACTGACCTTCTGATCGGCAAGTCCTAGGCTCAGTGGTTTAACCCACAGCGCCACCTGCGTCCCTTAGTAGTTAGCATAGGGCAGCAATTAAGAATGTTTGTCTCTCCCATTATCCGTAACCATTGCCCATGCTGAGACTGATGGGAGTTGGAGTCTGAGAACATCTAGAAGCCATCGTGTTGGTTGTTTTAGGGCAGGGGTAGGCAACCTAAGGCCCAGGGGCCGGATGTGGCCCAATCGCCTTCTCAATCCGGCCCCCAGACGGTCTAGGAAGCAGCGTGTTTTCACATGAGTAGAATGTGTCCTTTTATTTAAAATGCATCTCTGGATTATTTGTGGGGCATAGGAATTTGTTCATATTTTCCCCCCAAAATATAGTCTGGCCCACCATGTGGTCTGAGGGACAGCGGACTGGCCCATGGCTGAAAAAGTTTGCTGACCCCTGTTTTAGGGACTCTTGTCACATTGAGGGTGTCTTGAGGGTGAACTCCACTCACACGAGTGTGAAAAATGTTTGTGCACTAGAGAACGTTTGTGCACATTTATAAATACATTGGCCAACAACAACAATCCCAGACCCAGAAACTGTCCCGGAAAAAACAGAACATCCTGTTTTTTCATGCGAGACCATAGAGGCCATTTTAGATGCCACAATCTTGCCCTGAGAAAGGGGGGGGAGAGAGAGAGATTGTGGTGTGGGTCACACGACTCTCCCAGGAGCATGTCCCAGAAGGCACTGGTCCTGGTTTGGGGTCTGAAGATGGTGTAGGGCATGTATTCCTATCTTTTGCTCTCTGATAAATTGCAAGGCCTATGGGTGAGACCAGATTTCACCATGATGCTTGGCTATTTTCCAGCAGCCAATCATAGAATCAGAGATCAGAGTTAGAAGGGACCCCGAGGATCATCTAGTCCAACCCTGTCAATGAAGGAATGTGCAGTTGCCCTTACAAGGATCAAACCTGCAACCTTGGTGTTATCAGCACCACGCTCTAACCGACTGAGCTATCCAAAAGTTCCTAAAGCAAGAGACCGAGACTGGATCTACCTTTATCTGTAAAAACGTTATTAAATGTAACATCATATAACTCGCAATGCAGTTTTCCATTCTGGAAGGCTTGCTGCTCTACAGCACCCTCTGGCGTCACATTTTAATAACACATTTTTTACGTTATAAATGACAAGTGTAGATCCATCCCAAGGCTACTTCCAGATAAGTGGCTAGCCAATCATTGGTCTTCCATTGTAAGCTACAAGCTGCTTCACAATTGGCTGTTGAGCTATCCGCTGCACTGCAATTTTTTAAGGATGTTGGGACTTGTAGCTGGATAAGCTACACTCCCAGGATTCTTTGGGGAAGCCATTGTTAGGATATAGTTCCATTCCACCTTAAAAGGGTCAGGCATGACTGTTGTGTATCACTGCCTGTTTACTTCCAGCGTCTGCTGGGAACTTCCGTTTGTATATAGCTTTTGCTTGCTGCTGTTTTGCTGGACACGAAGGCAAGCAGACATGTTTTCCTTTGTTCCTGAGGTATGCTGAATAAAATGCTGTTCATTTTGCTTGCACATCTCTCTGTCTGCCTCTTCTACTGCGAGGTGATTTACACACTCTGCTGGCAGAGTGTGCACGAGTCTCTAAACGTATCTGAGGTTTGTGTCACTGACTGACTGATGCTGTTCCATCATCTGGTGATCATCGTCTGTGGCCAGCTGGGGGCCTGCCTGATGCCCCCATCTCCCCAGCAGTATCCCAACAGCCATGTGCTTTAAATGCGTGCTAAAGGTACTTTCACCCCCAATTTTAAAGCACTTCAAAGTGCAAGTAGATAAATAGGTACCGCTCTGGCGGGAAGGTAAACGGCATTTCTGTTTGCTGCTCTGGTTCGCCAGAAGCGGCTTAGTCATGTTGGCCACATGACCCGGAAGCTGTACGACAGCTCCCTCGGCCAATAAAGTGAGGTGAGCGCCGCAACCCCAGAGTCGGCCACAACTGGACCTAATGGTCAGGGGTCCCTTTACCTAAAGGTACTTTAAATGTGTGGTGTGGATGGGACCTTTCTGCAAACGAATGAGGAATGCTTGGTGAGCAGGTCGCCTGACAGCAGAAAAGACTGAAGACCCATCGGATTAAGTGCTGGATAGCAATGACTGGGTGTAAACAGGGAGTGGAGACAGCATGGCAATTCCACCCTAAACACTTCACATGGATGTCCCCTTGGTGGGAAGCGTGGTTTTTAATTTTGAAGCTCTGAGATATTTGGAAACCATAGCTGGAAAATCCAAGACATCTGGTAAATGTTCCCCACTAATACACACTCATGCTGAGTGATTAAATCACGGCTTAAATCATCAAGAGGAAAAAAGCCGGTTTAAATTGGGGATTTAAATCAAGTCCCCCATCGGTACGTTAAACGTTTCCTAAACCAAAGTACCTGCTAATGGGCTAATAAAGCCATTGAAACAGGTTGATTTACAAATAAGCAGAGGCCTTTACATTACCCGCGAGAATAAGCCCGTTCCTATGATTTCTTAAATTAATATTTCCCCTGCTTTTTGGTTAGTTTAGAAAATGGTACGCAATACATTGCCTGTTGTTTATTAGATGTATAAATTTGAGCCGGTTTGAATGTGACAGTTCGGCATAGCCAGCCAAGTGCACATTCAGCTCTGCGTTCTGCTGGTGCTGCAGCATGGTCAGAACTAAAGAGGAAAGTATTTGCCCAGGGTTCCCTATCCAAACTCCAATTTGGGCATGAAACTGATGAGTCAGAGCTTATCACATCTTGCTCAGGGGTAGGCAACCTGGTGTCCTCCAAATGTTAATGGATATGCAGTACCATCAGTCCAAGCCAGCATGGTCAGGGAAGATGAGAGTCCAGATTCTCATTTCTCATGATGGGTCTTCCAAGGATTAGGAAGGGGTGACAAAGTGATCGTTTTGGCTTCTCTCAGTTTCTCCATTTTCCTGTCTTCAATTCAGTTCTCCACATTAGCTTGCAAGACGATCGAGATCCCAAAAGCTCATCTCACTTTTAGGCTGAGGCAGCCAGCGTTTGTCCACAGACAGCTTTCTGGCTCATGTGGCCAGCAGGACTAAACCGCTTCTGACACAATGAAACACCGTGACGGAAACCAGAGTGCATGGAAACGCCGTTTACCTTCCCGCCACAGTGGTATCTATTTATCTACATGCACTGGCATGCTTTCAAACTGCTAGGCTGGCAGGAGCTGGGACAGAGCAACAGGAACTTACTCCATCATGGGGATTCAAACTGCCAACCTTCTGATCGGCAAGCCCAAGAGGCTCAGTTGTTTTAGACCACAGCGCCACCCGCTCCCTCAATCATCTAGTACAATGCAATGCAAGAATATGCAGCTGTCCCATACAGGGATCGAACCTGCAACCTTGGCGTTCTCAGCACCATGCACTAACCAACTGAGCTATCCAGGCGATGTTCTCCCTTAGGCAATCTCTCATCCTGCCTGCTGCCTCCAAGCTCGGAAACAGAAATGATTTCCTGGAGAACAGGGGAAAGATGGAAAAGCAGACCCAGCTCAGAAGCAGCTATTCTCCCACCGCTCCGCAGAGCATTCCTCCCCACCAACCCTGGCGCTCATCGGATGCGGTTGGAGATGGAAGGCCTTTGCCCCCCAAAAAACCATTTCCAAAGAATATAAGAGGCTCAGATGACTTATGGGTTAGAAGTAGAAAAAACTGCAGCAAAACATGGGAAGCGTGCCTTCTTCGCTCTCAAATTTCTCAACCCATTAAGCCAGGCTCTGTTTTTCTCAGGCCGTCCGGCCTTCCAAAACCAACTCTGCGAGGAAGGTAAAACAAAAATAAAAATCAGCCGAAAGGAAACATGGGAAGGGAGGAAGTTTCGGGGGAGGAAGCTACAAAGGCCCTTGAAGATGGATAGCTGCTGGGGTTCAGGCTCCTTGCGGAATTTAGGGACTCCATCCATCCAGGTACGGCACCTGCTGTCACTGCAGAACTGGGCTGGAGAAAGCCAGAGTTGGGAACTTCTCCCTTACGGCTAACTCCACTGGAGCCTTTGCAGTGGCTGGATCTGGCCACCTGAAAGCAAGGAAGCTGGCTCTGAAACAGGGAGGAGCTCCAGATAAGCTGGCGGGGAGATGTTGGGGAGGAAAGCGAGGAGGAAAGTAATCAATCCACACAGCTGTTTTCACCATATGCCACAGGGAAAGAGAAGGGCAGTGGAGGGGGCGGAACAAAAGAAAGAAGCAGCCCACGCCCAGCCCATTTGCAGTGAGCCAACACAATGCAAAACATTTTGCAGGTCTGTACAGCAGTCGGCTCAAAGATAGGTCAACTGTGTTCCCTTTACTGGTGGGATGGTGGCTCTCAGGAAGATTCCAAATAACCACTGCTTGCATTCCTTTCCCGGACTCTGTAGGAACAGCCAAGGTCCATCAAAGCTCATCAAAATAGAAGGGCTGTAGGCTCCTAGGATGTGAGTCATGGGCCCCGCCTGCTCCCTAAAATATCACTGGTTTGGCCACCTCATGAGAAGAGAAGACTCCCTGGAAAAGACCCTGATGTTGGGAAAGATGGAGGGCACAAGGAGAAGGGGACGACAGAGGACGAGATGGTTGGACAGTGTTCTTGAAGCTACCAGCATGAGTTTGACCAAACTGCGGGAGGCTGTGGAAGACAGGAGTGCCTGGTGTGCTCTGGTCCATGGGGTCATGAAGAGTTGGACATGACTAAACGACTAAACAACAACAACAATATATAGGGTGCCTACCTTCTGCATGGACTGGTTGCCTGGCAACACGTGCAAATGGCTTGAGATACCTATTAGGTCCATAAATTATCATATAGCATATTTTCAACACAAAAAAAGAGCGACAATTTGTTGTTGACAAAGGACAGCTGGACATATAAAGGGCCCCATTACCTTCAGTAGCTTAGGGTCTCATCAAACCGAAATCCGGCCCTGGACACAGAGTAGGACCGCCAACAAGCCTGGTGCCTGAAGCCAGCTCCCCACATAGAGCATATCTCTCAGGATCCTGCCATCTTCCATTCTGCAGACGTGACCAAGCCAGTGCAGGCATCGCTGAGACAAGAGTGCGAACGTCCTGGGAATGTGGGATTGGGAGAGGGTGAATTTGAATGGATTCATTTAGACATAAGAAATCTGGAGGTTTCGAAGTGGGGGATATGGGTCGTTTACACACCATGCATTTAAAGCACACACCCCCCTTCAAAAGAGTCCTGGGAATTGTAGTTCTCCCCTTGCAGAGCTACAATTCCCAGCACCCTTAACAAACTTAGCATTGCATGACATCTGTCAGAACCCCTCCTGTGTTCGATGGGCTAGATTAACCTTTCTTACACTTAGCCTTCAGTTGGCTATAATTTGTGGGTATGTGGAGAGTTTGTGCAGAAGATGGTGAGGATAATAATAATAATAATAATAATAATAATAATAATAATAATAATTGTACCCTGCCCATCTGACTGGGTTGCCCCAGCCACTCTGAGCGACTTCCGACATATATAAAAACAGAATCAAACATTACACCTTAAAAGGCTTCCCTAGTTACTCACCTCCTTGACATCTGACAGGGTGGGTGCCACTGCCAAGAAGGCCCTTCACCTGTTGCTGGACTTCCAACTCCTGTCACTCCCAGCCAGCATGGAATGCTGGGAGTTGTAGTCGAGCAACAAGTTTCTCCCATCCTCAGCCTAAAAGAATCCCTCGGTTTCAAAATTCCAAACACAAAAGAGGAACGTCGCAAAGCTGGACAGCTGCCGAACTCAGAATACTCGTCCACATTTTTGTTTCAGCTCTAGAAGTGGAAGCCCTCACACATTTAAGGCCTTGTGCTTATTCCCGCCTGGTTTCCTTCAAAGGGCAAGTCGCTTCCCAGGTCTGAAGGATTAACAGGACACAGACCCCCCCCCCCCAAAGTCTGGGGTTGTGGTTTTTTATGAACAAGGCAGGCTGCTGTGCCTCACCAAACACACGTTTCGCAAATCACTCCCCTCTCCCTCAGCTCGAGGAGGAAAAACGTGACCAAATAAAGCCATCAGCGGTTGTGGCCTCCTCCAGCTTCAACATCACCTGAAGGAAAGCAGACTCTGAGACGGTCTCTCGATTCCACTCTGGCTCCTGTAGAGGGATCAGGGCCGCCGGTGTCAGAGCGTTTATTGGGATATAAAAGTCTCCCGAGCAGCAGAAAGGAGGAGGGAGGTGTCCTGGAAAACATCGCTGCACAAAGCATAACAGCTGCCTCATTTCCAGGGTTGGCGTGCAGAGTGGATGCCCGGTTAAACTGACTCGGCCCGAGTGAGGGCCACTGGGAGGTGAAACAGCCACAGAACTGGGGCGCTGTGGGAAATTTAGATCCAAACAGCCCAGTCCCTATCTTAGCACGGCTATAGCTCATCTCCACTGCAGGCAAGATCGCTGGTGCCCGCTGTTGTAGGAGAGGGGCCACCAAAGGAAGCGTTCATGAGGGCTCTTTCAGACCCTGACTAGCATCGTCTCATGCTCACAGGATGCACTGACATGAATGAGTGTGGCAGGATTCAAATTGCATTAAAAAGAGAGGGGGGGGAGATACAGATTTGCAGAAAATGTGCACGTGCTAATTCAGGAACAGGGAATCCTTTTCAGCCTGGGGGTCACATCAGAGACAGATTTAGGGGAGCACGATCAGTTCGTCCACCCTGGGTGCTGTGCATAGCTGTCAACTTACAGATTTGAAAATAAGGGACCAGCAGTCTCGAAAATAAGGGATCAGCAGCCAAAATAAGGGATTTTCCTAGCACAGGTATGTTCGACTTCTGAGCCCCTCCGAGCCAAAGGCAGAAAGCCCAGCCAGCAGCCAAACGAAGCCTCAAGTGGTGGTTCCCACAGCGCAGCAACCCGGCAAAGGGGATGCAGCAAGGAAAACCACTGTCACCTCTCCGCTGGGAAGCGCTGAGCAAAGGCGAGTCCCCAGGCAACGCGGCCGATTTGATCGGCACAAGGCATGCAAGCTCCACCCCGAAGTCGTTCTTAGACTCCTTATTGGGTGAGTAACCCAGCCAAGCAACACAGTTGGAGCCTCCCTGGCAGGCAGGCAGGGAGGGAGAAGAGCTGCTTCCTTTGAAACCCGGGGAATTTAAGGGACATCATCAATAAGGGACAGCAGCGGGACACAGTGCTGGGATAAGGGACTTTCCCGCCAAATAAAGGACAGTTGACAGCTATGGTGCTGTGCCAAGAGGACACTGCAAGAATAACAAACAACAGAAGGCAAGAGGCTGAATTTTGGTGTTGCACAGGGCGGCGTTGAAGTTTAAAAGCCCAAAGTCACCACTGGCCACCTACCCTTCTGCGAGATCGCAGCCCTGGGAGGGGGAACGCTTTTTGATGGGGGAATCACATTGCAAAATTGCAGGAGAGCATGGCAGCCAAAATGCCCACCATTATCTCTTGATTGAAAAAGAAAAAAGAATGTCTCAGTTTTTCTGGGACACTTGCAAGGTATGTATTAAGGATTCAGTCCACCTGCTTTGTAGGTTTCCGTGAAGATTTTAGAAAACCCTACAAAACTGATTCAGTGAGAGGGAACTCAGAACGCGACCAAAGAACTTAACATCCACACATCCCACAGGGGATGTTAGCATCTTTAGCTATGTGCTGCTCCAGCCAGAGAAAACACAGCAGTTTCTTGTGCTCATTTATAGGTTTACAAGGGATGGCAGGAAAATGCACATTGCTAATTTCAAGGCCAAGTGGCATTCGCTAGAGAGCCGAATTTCTTTCTTTCTTTTTTAAGAATCAGATCAGGCTACTTCTGCTAAGCCTCTGGTTCCTGCCTCCCACGCAGCCAGGCCCAAATAATTAACTCCTTTGCACCTCCAGGCCTGCGTGATAATTCAGACCAAATTTACATGGTAACGAGGTGTCCCCTCGGAACGAAGCCATGCCACCGAAACAATTCAGCCGACAGCACCGTTCCGAGCATTTTCAGCTCAAACGTATTTTGGTCAGCGGTGGAGTAAATGCTGAAGTACAGGCACGTTTCAGCACAACCCCAACAGCCACATCCCTTCTAAGGCTGCACAGAATAAAAAATGCATTTTCTTGACCAACAAAGAGATTACAATTTGAATGCCAAGCCAACTTTTCGCTTTGCTTAACATCCAACTTGAGGGTTTTTGTTTGTTTTCTGTTTTGTTTTTACAATTAAGCAGTATCTAAATTTTATGAAACAAAAATAAATAGAAACGAAGAAGTCTGGGGCATGCAGACATTTTCTCCCTATTTTGTGGTGTTTTAATTTATCATAATCGGGGGGGGGGGGAGGAGTTGAAACAAAAGTGACATTTTAAACTGTTAACGGAGAAATTCGAGGGCTTCCTTGGACAAAAAAACAAGGACACCAGCCAGGAATACCAGACCAAACAGGAGCCAGTAGACTTGGTCTTTATTGAAGACTGTCGCGACAGGACTCCCACCTGCCACCAGGTGAAACAAAATGGAAGCCCAGAACAAAAGAAGACCCCAACTTTTATTAGTTACTAATCCCCCAAACTACACCCCTAGAACTACATCACAACTACATCATGACTACACCATGGACACATGACAAAAAGGAGGGGTTGAGGGAGGAGTTGTGGAGGTAACCTGAGTATCTTGTCACCTGGCTGGTTCCTCCTTTCCCCCTCCCCATGAGTCATTTCCAGAGGACAAAGGGGAGCTGGCAGTTTCCTGCCCCCAGAGGGAAGATCTGATCATTGTCCTTTGTTCCAGTCCGTGCTGAATCCACTCCCATATGCAAGTCCTTTGTGACCTTGATGGTCTTCTGTCAGGGTTGTCATGCCAACTGGGTAGGGCTCCTGTGTATGTGCTGGTACGGTTAAGGGATTATGGCCATCCTGTATCAAACCACCCCCCTTTGATAGTCCTTCCTTCATGGAGTAAAATAATTGCTGCTGCTGTGAGATAAACATTTCATAGCAATGTGAGATCCATTTTCAGGGTGCTTGTGATGATGGCGTTTCCTGGCAGTTCTTGGAATGCTGTGTCCAGTTCTGGTACCTCATTTTTTAAAGACCTTGACAAACCTGGCAGAGGAGTGCAGGTAGGATGACGAGAGGGGTGTGGCAAACAAGGCCTATGAGAAATGTGGGTGGCGCTGCGGTCTAAACCACTGAGCCTCTTGGGCTTGCCGATCAGAAGGTTGGCGGTTCGAATCCCCATGATGAGTGAGCTCCCATTGCTCTGTCCCAGCTCCTGCCAACCTAGCAGTTCGAAAGCACACTAGCGCAAGTAGATAAATAGATACTGCTGTGGTGGGAAGGTAAACGGTGTTTCCATGCACTCTGGTTTCCATCATGGTGTTCCATTGCGCCAGAAGCGGTTTAGTCCTGCTGGCCACATGACCTGGAAAGTTGTCTCCAGAGAAACGCTGGCTCCCTCGGCCTGAAAGTGAGATGAGCGCCACAACCCTATAGTCGCCTTTGACTGGACTTTACCATCCAGGGGTCCTTTATCTTTTACCTTTTATAAGAAACTGTTGAAACAGCAGGGCTTTTTCAGCCTGGGTAATACTGCCAGCTTCAACAATCTGAAGAGTTCTCCTGCAAATGACAGGGCAGACTTGTTCCATCTGCTGCCCCAGAGGTCGGAACCAACGGGTGGAAATTGCAAAGAAGCAGATTTTGCAGAATGGTTATGAGAAACTTCCTAGCAGTGGGAGGTATTGGGTAGTAGACCAGATTGCCTGATAGGTGATGATGCTCTCCTTTGCAAAAGGTGCTTAAGCAGAGATTGGAGGGCCACCTGTAAGAGATACCAGAGTTGCACAATACCTGCACTGGGCAGAGGATGGGTCTAAGGTCACTTCCAAACCCATAATTCTAAGTGATGCCTTTGATTCATTGAGCCCATA
The DNA here is from genome assembly GCF_965153285.1 of Podarcis tiliguerta. Classification (NCBI taxonomy): domain Eukaryota; kingdom Metazoa; phylum Chordata; class Lepidosauria; order Squamata; family Lacertidae; genus Podarcis; species Podarcis tiliguerta. The sequence goes on along the minus strand of NC_139546.1, from coordinate 19,961,160 downwards.
TTCCCGTACACTCCCAACTGCCCCTATTTATTGGGGTTCACCCCTTTTTTTCTGGAAAGGTCCCCAGAAGTTCTCTATCCCTGGTTTTTGCCATGTTCAAACGCCAGCTGAACCACAGGTGAAATGTTCAAGGAGCCCAGGAAAGATGTCAAGCACACGCCGCAATGAAACTCACCTTGAAGGCTGAGAAACCAGAATATGGATGGTGGTGGGCATGTTTGGGACATCCTTTGAATGCTTCAACCTCAAGCTGAACCCATTGTTTTCAAGAAGACCTGAGAAGATGTACTCCATAGACCAATATCATATGTGTTTTGAACATGGAAACAGAATTGTGGAAACAATGTATGTTCAGAACTAAACCCTCCTAGAAGGCAGAAGGCGCCCCCCCCCCCTCTCTCTCTTGGAGCTTTTGGGTAGAATATTACCAACATCCTTCTCCTTATATCTTCGCAAGTGGAAGTATTAAGGATTTCGCTTTAAGAAGCAGCAGCAAACCTTCTATTCAGACCAGGGATGGGGCAACCTGTTGTCCACTAGATGTTGTTGGACAACAGTCCCCATCGTCCTTGATGGTTGGCTATGCTGGCTGGGGCTGATGGGAGTTGGAACACAACAACCTGCAGAGAGCCACAGGTTCCCCATCCCTGATTTCGGGAGAAGGTGGTTTTCAGAGGGGGCCCCACCGCAGCCTGGGAAAGTGAGGGAGAGAGACAATGAGAACCATATGAAACCAGGGAAAGGGGAACTATATAAAAATGGTGGAGTGATTATTTAGGGGAGGTGGCAGACAGCTGGAAGAAAGCAGAAGTGAATTACAGGTGTGCCCTTGGCAGGCGTGTTTGCTGCGTTAGAGACGCTTTTCAACGGAGGGAGCCAGGAAGCCACTTGCCCCATGAGTGTGGGGAAGAGAGGGAGATGTTCTGCAGCATACAAGATGGATGGACTGAACCTAAGGGAGTCAGGTTTTTAATGGAGTTGGACTAGGGACATCTCAAGCGTCCTACCAGGTGACAGCCGCAAGGAAAGAAAAGAGGGTTTTCCACAAATCAAGTAAATCAGAATAGTTTTAGGAGCCACTGGATTTAAGGAATGTAGGAAGAGCCCTGATAGAGCCAGCCAATGACCAATCGAGTCCATCGTCCTGTTCTCACAGTAGCCAATCAGATGCCTGTTGGGAAGCCTGCAGGCAGGACCTGCGTACAAAAGCACTCTCACTTGTCCAGTTCTGGACACCACAATTTAAGAAGGATATTGACAAGCTGGAACGTGTGTAGAGGAGGGTGACCAATATGACCAAGGGTCTGGAAACCAAGGCTTATGTGAGCAAACACCCAGATTTTATTTCATCGGAACTGAGTGAAGATGGCGTCTGCCACCAGAGAAGGACTTTTGGATTGATTCGGCATAAATACCAGCATGTGAGGACATTCTGCAAACAACAGACTTACCAGCTGCAAAAAAATAAAATAAAAAGAGTGATAGAGTTGGATAGTTACAATGGAATGGTCTCGGTGATAGGGTGCATGTTTTTAATTCTTATTTATTTATTATTACTTTGTCAAAATAATAAAATAAAGAAGAAGAAGCAAAAACACGCCTCCATGTATCATTTTGCAATTCTCTTTTCTCGCTCTTTTAGATGTGGCAGCCATTTTGTGACTGGTGCCCATGGGACTTTCTCAAAATTAAAAATGTGCCCACTGGTGCCCAAAGGTTGGTTGGTTGCGCTAGTGACTCATAATATCTCCCTGGTTGTTGTCCTCTCTGATGCCTCAGATCAACAGGGCGACAGAAGAGAAAGAGAGACCAAGAGAGATTCCTTTTGGACACCCCCCTTTCCCAATCCATCCATCCATCTATCTATTTACCGTATACCCACACAAACAAAACACACATAATATGGACTGTTTCAAATCTAATAAACGGGATTGCATTTAAACCACCAAGATGACTGGACAAAGTGCTTTAGGGCAATTACAGGGGTTGTGAGATTTAGTCAATCCCTGGACCCTGTTTTGCAGTTGGGTCAAAGAGATTAGCCAAGCTGCGCAGGCGGCTTTGAAGGATAACCAGGGGGGCGAAAGGTCTTGTGTCAAAACCATGGTTCCAATTTGTGGGTCTCCTCAAAGCATTTGTTCAGTTGCTCGCGCCCACCCAACCTGCACTGATCCTGTATCGCACATGTACGCACCTCTCACCTTCACCGCAATCACAGGCTCAGACTGAGGCTTAGAAACCAGACTCTATTGATTAGAGCTGATTTGCTGATTTGCACCTTCTGACCTCTCAGGGTTAGATCGTGAACTCTAACCAAAAGCGAGTGCGTGCATCTGCGTGGAAGATTAACAAGAAGCCAAAGGGCTGGGGGAGGCAGAGACAGAGAGAGGGGGGTGGGGATAGTTGAAAGAAGGGAGTTAAGCAAGAAAATATTTATTACCAAGCAGTCCCATAGCAACTTGGAAACAAAACACTTTGGTAAGCAGGTGAAGATGGTAAAGTGACTCATCGCCCAGATTTTGCCTGTGGGCATCACTCACGGCTGACCAGGGATCTGAGGAACCTGCAATTCCAATATGTAGGGTACGCCCACAGGGATATCCTGCTTCACAAGAGGGAGAAATTCGTTTCGGTTCACATTTAAAGGCAAACTAAATTGCACTTTCCGGAACAATGCACCAAACTTCAAAATCTGCACTTCTCTGAACTTTGTGATGCCATTCTCCAACCATGTAATGTGTACAGAAACATGTACATTGGAGTATACTGACTGCATATAAATGCAGGTGGCACTGTGGTCTAAACCCCTGAGCCTCTTGGGCTTGCTGATCAGAAGGTTGGCAGTTCGAATCCCTGCAATAGGGTTAGCTCCCATTGCTCTGTCCCAGCTCCTGCCAACCTAGCAGTTCGAAAGCACGCCAGTGCTAGTAGATAAATAGGTACCGCTGTGGCGGGAAGGTAAACAGTGTTTCCGTGCGCTCTGGTTTCTGTCACGGTGTCCCATTGCGCCAGAAGCGGTTTTGTCATGCTGGCCACATGACCCGAAAAGCTGTCTGTGGACAAACGCCGGCTCCCTCGTCCTGAAAGCGAGATGAGCACCGCAACCCCATAGTCGCCTTTGACTGGACTTAACCATCCAGGGGTCCTTGACCTTTTTACCTTTATAAATGCATATACCATTGAAAATAACATGCATAAAGAAACACATTGTATTAGGTGAAATTGCTTTGCAAAATGTGTACATTAGGCAAAACTGCATAGAAAAATGTCTGTCCTGGGATAAATTCACAATAAAGCACAGCGTGTGTTTTTTTCCATAATGCAAGCTAATTTGGAAATGTGGAGAAGTGAATTTAAGATTGAAAAATGAGAATATTGAGAGAAATCAAGTTTGACAGATTCACCCATCCTTACTGAGAACAGAGGATTACATCATTTGACCAGGCATTAACTTTGAGCTACGGCTTAGTCTCAAATAGGTTATGGTTTTCAATGCCAGGGAGCCAAACATGATGTATGGAGTGAATTTTTCAGCAAAGGCAGGCTGTTTTCCTGTTCCATTGGATAACCACAGCCTACTAGGTCTGAGAGGGGAGAGCAGGCATCTTCCAAGTCAGAAAATACTTTAACTGGAATCAAATTGACACCTAGAACACATGCAGCACCTCTGAGCATAGAGGGCCTCTGAGCATGTGAAGAGTGCTTTTCCCTCACACCAAGACAAAGCAAAACAAAAATAACACACACATGCGCCCCATCCTCATTACAGAACATTATTTTTAAGGTTAAACAGTGCAACTTCCAGGTGTTGTTGAGCCTCTGCAGGGCTTAGATTTGCCGATGTTGTTAAACAAATTAATAACTGGCTATTTGAAGCTTTATAGATACAGTAAATTGTCTGGGAAGAAGCTAATACCAAGCATTTGACGTCCCTGACAACGCCTGCAACAAAATATGCAGGTTTGCAAAGAGGAGGTGAAAATGAGAAGGGAAAAGGCCGGGTGGTGTTTGAACATCCACCCTAATCTCCTTATCTAAAGGGCCAGCCAAGGAGGTGTGAAAGTTCAGTTTCTAGGACCCACCTCTTGGCGAAAGGGAAACGAAAACTCATTAGAGTGTTTGTTCTCAAAACAGGCCCCCGGGCCATCTCTGCTTCGCCAGAAAACTGAGACTCACAAAGCTGATCTCCACAGATCAGCAAAACGTCCATGTTGCTTAAATGGAGGCAGATGGACTGTATCCGTCCGGGGGGGGGCCTCTCTAAGAGTGCCAGAGCCCCTGCAGCTGACAGGAGTCAGGAGCTTTGGAGAAGAGTGACGGGCTGAGTCGTACCCAGATTTTGACAGCTCTGGCTCTTGCGAGGGAGAACAAGGCAAGGCAGTTTTGTGCCTCAAACCGTACCCCAAAGTGGTGGCTGACAGGCAGGGGGGGGGGGAGTTGTGCAAAGATGCTCTGCCAACTCTAAACAATGGTCTAGGACATGGGTAGGCAAACAAAGGCCCAGGAGCCGGATCCGGCCCAATCGTCTTATAAATCCGGCCCGCGGATGGTCCAGGAATCAGTGTGTTTTTACATGAGTAGAATGTGTCCTTTTATTTAAAATGCATCTCTGGGTTATTTGTGGGGCATAGGAATTCTTTTTTCCCGGCTCCAAAATATAGTCTGACCCCCCGCCCCACAAGGTCTGAGGGACAGTGAACCGGCCCCCTGCTGAAAAAGTTTGCTGACCCCTGGACTCTAGGAAGAATGAGATCCAAGCAGTGCAGCCAACAATCCCAGCCCTGCCCACTGCCAAAAACATTTAATTGACAGGCGTCCTCGCCACCATGAGGATGTGCAAACGTAAATCAGGCTCTCGCCAAATAAAAACGAGCACTTTCAACATTTACATACCTTAAACTTTGTCTTCATTTGAGGTTTTTTTTTAAAAAAGATGTGCTGAACCACAGGTGGGGAAACCTGTAGACCTCCAGTTATTTCTGGAATGTAACTCTCCCCCCCCCCTTCCCCAGGGATTGGCCATGCTGAATGGGGTTGATGGGAGTTCCTAGAATCGTAGAACTGTAGAGTCGGAAGGGACCCTGTGGGTCATCTAGCCCAACCCCCTGCAAGGCAGGAATCTTTTGCCAAAGGTGGAGCTCGACCCTGAGATTAAGAGTCTCATGCTCTATCAATTGAGCTATCCACAGGGACAACAGTCCAAGACAGGCATAGGCAAACTCAACCCTGTTTTGGGACTACAACTCCCATCATCCCTGACCACTGGTCCTGCTAGCTAGGGACGATGGGAGTTGTAGTGCCAAAACATCTGGAGGGCCGAGCTTGCCTATGCATGGTCCAAGAGTATCTGGAGGGCTACAGATTTCCCCATCTCTACCCTAAATAGCTTCAGTCTCATGGGAGGCAAGAGATGCATTCTCCAAATTAATGACTGTGCTGCAGGTAAGAAGGGCCTGCTCCATGAGGCTTATTCAGCAAAGCTCCAGGTAAGGGTCTCTCTCCTCTCTTTGTAGGTGTAGAATCACAGAACTGGAGAGTTGAAAGGGATCTCCAAGGGTCATCTAGCTCAACCTGCTGGAATCGAAGCAACATATCAGCTGTTTGCTTAAGGCAACCTCTCTAGCCCAGCTCAAAAAGGACTTTTGGGTTAAATGTTTGGAGTGAGAATTGCTTTTTGCTCTCTTATGGGGTTTTCCCAGTAAAAACAACACAGAATTTGTTTACTGCTTAATACATTCATATTGTTGATAAAAGCCAGATGTTAAACACAAATTGGGCTTAAATAATTTAATTTATAATTTGAATTATGATGCTGGAGGAGACTCTTGAGAGACACGTGGACTGCAAGAAGATCCAACCTATCCATTCTGAAGGAAATCAGCCTTGAGTGCTCACTGGAAGGACAGATCGTGAAGCTGAGGCTCCAATACTTTGGCCACCTCATGAGAAGAGAAGACTCCCTGGAAAAGACCCTGATGCTGGGAAAGAGTGAGGGCACAAGGAGAAGGGGAGGACAGAGGACGAGATGGTTGGACAGTGTTCTCAAAGCTACCAGCATGAGTTTGACCAAACTGCAGGAGGCAGTGGAAGACAGGAGTGCCTGGCGTGCTCTGGTCCATGGGGTCACAAAAAGTCAGACACGACTAAACAACTAAACAACAACAATTTAAATGATTTTTTTAATTTAAAAAATCAGCAGTTAAAAAAGCATACATTATAAAACAAAATTACATATTAAAATGCACATCAACTTTACGTATCATGGGGTTTGACATGCACACCCCTGATTTATCTATTATGTTGGGTATGTTGAGAGATGCATTTTAAGTTTTTGCAGCTAATAATCCGAAACCCAAAGAATAAGAGGTGTGCAATCCAGCTTGTGAAATTCAGAAGAGGTTGAGCCAGAGATTCAGTATCTACTACTGTGCCCAAGATTAATGAAAGTACGGTAAATTTCCGCCGCCACCCCAAAAAACCCCACAAGAAGAAAAAATAATAATACCAGAGGCCACAGAGAATTGCTACTAAAAAAAAGGAAAGATCATAAACAGGCATGCTCCATACACAAAGGGCACAGCTGGCAGCTGTGTGGCACCGCAAGGGGTGTTGTGAAATGGGATAGGTCTCTACAAGCCTTTTGCGTGAAGCCAAGAGTTTCGGCCGGGTTCTCTCTCTACCAGAACTTAATTTAAATCGGGGCTCCTTAGGCCTCAGACTCTGTTTTCAGTGCCGGATCTCAGCGTTGAAACAGACAGTGGTTAATGTGGGGTAAGTGGGAGCAAGGCTCCCTCCATCGGCTGGGCTGAGGGAACCAGCTCCACTTGGCTCCTCCTCTTCCTCAACTGTTTGCAAACAAGTTGGTCATCATGAGAACTTTGCAACTTGAAGAACCAGTGTCTCTCAGTTTGCTTGTTTCCTTCTCCCCTCCTCATCCCGTTTTCCTTTCGTGCCTGTGCTCTAGATAGTCCCTGCCATCAGATCTATCTCATTTGTTACTGGACTCACGCAAACCACTTGGGAGACTGAAAGGTGTGATTGTTGTTGTTGTTGTTGTTGTTGTTGTTTAGTCGTTTAGTCATGTCCGACTCTTTGTGACCCCATGGACCAGAGCACGCCAGGCACTCCTGTCTTCCACTGCCTTCTGCAGTTTGGTCAGACTCATGCTGGTAGCTTCGAGAACACTATCCAACCACCTCGTCCTCTGTGGTCCCCTTCTCCTTGTGCCCTCCATCTTTCCCAGCATCAGGGTCTTTTCCAGGGAGTCTTCTCTTCTCATGAGGTGGCCAAAGTACTGGAGCCTCAGCTTCACGATCTGTCCTTCCAGTGAGCACTCAAGGCTGATTTCCTTCAGAATGGAGAGGTTTTATCTTCTTGCAGTCCATGGGACTCTCAAGAGTCTCCTCCAGCACCATAATTCAAAAGCATCAAAAACACTTTAAAGAAATAAATAGGTTCCATTTCTTTTGCATAATCCAGTTCTGGGTGTGTGTGTGTGTGTGTGTGTGTGTGTGTGTGTGTGTGTGTGTGTGGAGTTGCCTAATTCAGCCTTCAGCCTTCCAAACAACCTTGTGTGGACTTCAGAAGCTGGCAGCCTCTCAAAGCTTCTTTCTTTAGCCCCTTCCCCATTTCCCTACAAATCCTGGGTAAATAGAGTGGCTTTCTGCTGCCCTCTACTGTTGTTTTTTTTATCCAAAAACCAAGCACAGGCTGCATTTTTCATTTGCAACTAGGATTTGGGGACAAAATCTGTTTCCGTTTGCATTTCAGTGTGCACCAAATAATTGGTACTTTCCAAAACAATGCACAAACCAAAAGGCAGCCGTACTTCTGTACTTCTCCAAATTTTATAGTGGAGTTCTCCAACCGAAAGCACGTCTGTGGGTATGCTAGGGGAAAGTGTGCGTAAAGAGATGCATATTAGTAAAAATAGCATGACATCTGGGGAAATAGGGATGCGGGTGGCGGTGTGGGTTAAACCACAGAGCCTAGGACTTACCGATCAGAAGGTCAGCAGTTCGAATCCCCGCGACGGAATGAGCTCCTGTTGCTCGGTCCCTGCTCCTGCCAACCTAGCAGTTCGAAAGCACCTCAAAGTGCAAGTAGATAAATAGGTGCCGCTCCAGCGGGAAGGTAAAAGGCGTTTCCGTGCGCTGCTCTGGTTTGCCAGTAAAGCGAGATGAGTGCCACAACCCCAGAGTCGGCCATGACTGGACCTAATGGTCAGGGGTCCCTTTACCCTTTACTTGGGGAAATATTTCGCAGGATGGGTATGTTGACAGATTTTCTCGAGGCCATTTCTCTATACATAAGCAATTTGCAAATGGATGAAGGAATATTGAGGAGTGGGAAAATGAGAAGGTGAAATGCACAGCCTCATCCATCCCTGTTTGCAGCACAGCGGGGTCAGGGAGTGGTTTCATCTGCACCATATGGGATCTGTGCCTTTTTCTCCTGCTAAGCACAGAGGGCATCTTCATCTCCTGCTGTGGGCAGAGCCGGCCCACGCATGAGGCAAGGCGAGGCAGCTGCCTTGGGCGGCAGGATCCACAGAGGCAGCAGAGTTGGCCTCCTAGGAATGCATCCCTGCTACTGCCACTGGAGGCTGGATCTTCCACTTCCTATAGACCCCAACGCTGCCTCTATAGTGGACCTCTTGGTGAACAGGAGGTGCTGCTGGTCTCCTCCCACCCTACTTCCCAATACCAGTACCTTGGTTCTCAAACTTAATCCGTTCCGGAATTCCGTTCCAAAACCAAAGTGTTCCAAAACCAAGGCATGCTTTCCCATAGAAAGCAATGCAAAATGGATTAATCCGTTCCAGAATTTTAAAAACAACCCCTAAAACAGCAATTTCACGTGAATTTTACCATCTAATGAGACCATTGGTCCATAAAATGAAAGCAATAAACAATGTACAGTGGTACCTTGGGTTACATACGCTTCAGGTTACATACGCTTCAGGTTACATTCTCCGCGAACCCAGAAATAGTGCTTCAGGTTAAGAACTTTGCTTCAGGATGAGAACAGAAATTGTGCTCTGGCGGCGCAGCAGCAGTGGGAGGCCCCATTAGCTTAAGTGATGCTTCAGGTTAAGAACAGTTTCAGGTTAAGTACAGACCTCTGGAACGAATTAAGTACTTAACCCGAGGTACCACTGTAATAATAATAATCCTGTTTCCTGCAGCCAATCAGAGGCTGTGCTTTGTTTTGGTTTCCGAATATTTTGGACATGGAACGGACTTCCAGAATGGATTGTGTTCGACTTCCAAGGTACCATTGTATTTTGGAAGCCACCTGGAGTGGTGGGTGGGTGTAATAATAATAATAATAATAATAATAATAATAATAATGGAAGAGGGTGGTCCTATTTTCATCGGAGAAATGTGGAGGTGGGGTATGCAATTTGCAACTTTAACCATGCAAGCATTGGATTTCTTAAAAAAAATTCCATCAACTTTGCCCATGAGAGGGCAGCACCATCTCAAGGAAAGTAGCGGTGGAGAAAGAAAAGGCAATATTCAGAGGGAGAAAGGGAGATGGGGAGAGACAGGGAGGGAGAGAGAGAGAGACTTGGACACGGGTCAAACAGGCATGCCAAACTCATTCTGTGTAACTGGGGCACCTCCAAAAGCATCCTTGGCCATTTGCTGCCGAGCCTTCAGTCATCATAACCACTAATCTCAGCCTTCCTTCACTTTCTGTTTGCTCTCATCTCACTAATGTCTCAACAAATGAAACTGATATGTAGAAAATGTAAGACATTGCCCATACTTTTGTAAACCAAGAAATCTTTAAAAAAAATATGTTTAAATTAAATTACAAAGCAGATCCCTCCAAGAGCCAAGCAGACAACACAGAGCAAGTCCATGCAGAAGGGAGGGTAGGGCAGAAAGCCCTGTGCTGAGAGGTGCCACAACGTGGTGCCCATGGGCACAGCATCACCCTCGAGGCCTCTGACTGGTGCCTGTGAAGCCCCTGAGCTCCCCATACGTGCTACCCCCCTTGTTTGTGAGGCGATGAGGGTAGTGTTAAGTTGTGGGTGAACAAAGCACACCACACAGCGATTCTTCAAACAGCTCTTGTTTATTCACAGGCCAGAACAGAACTGAACTGAAGGGTTCAGCCAGCCTGCTTATATAGAGCTCCACTACAACGCAACAGTAACCACTTTCTGTAACTATCCAATCACTGAACGTCACTTCTATCCCTTATTTGCATATGTGGACCCGAGTGAAAACTATCTACAGTATCCCCCTGCTGGCCCAGGGTGAGCACTTCAATACATAACAGGTAGGTACAATTTTCTCCTTTGAAAAGTGCATAGGAGGAGGAAGTTGGAAAAGCGGCGCTCTGTAACACTTCCCCTTTCAGCTCTATGTGCCTTTCGGGGTTCAGATTAATTCTACCAGATCCAGGTTTTACCAGGGAAAGCAGAGGGTGGGAGCATGTGCTTTCTCTCTTTCTGCCTCTTGGAGGGAGGGTGAAGAGACTAGAAGGAGTGATACCCACTGCAACTCACTCAAAAATCCAAATGCGATCCCTGGGCATAAACAAAAGGTTGATGATGCTTGTGCTAGGTAAGCCTTGAACATCACAACTTGTTTTGGATCTTGGCTTCATGATCCAATCTCTACATTATTTTGCCTCAAAACAGCCAGCCACTCTCTCAAGCCACAATTCCCAAAGTGCAATAAAACCAATGAACTTCAAGTTGTGTGTGTGTGTTAATTGCATAACTTTCTGCAAACGTCACATGGTCAGGTTGGAAAGGAACCCACATGGGCCTCAAGGCAGGCAGTCCTTCTTCCCAGGGAATTCTGGGAATGGTAGTTCTGTAGGGGGGTCTCCTAACCACGCCCAGCACCCTTGACAAGATGCACTTCCCAGGATTCCTTGCAGTGGTGGTGGTGGGGAGTCATGACTACAGTGGTACCTCGGGTTATAGACGCTTCAGGTTACAGAAACTTCAGGTTACAGACGCTTCAGGTTACAGACTCCGCTAACCCAGAAATAGTACCTCAGGTTAAGAACTTTGCTTCAGGATGAGAACAGAAATCACACGGCGGCGGTGCAGAGGCAGCAGGAGGCCCCATTAGCTAAAGTGGTACCTCAGGTTAAGAACAGTTTCAGGTTAAGAACAGACCTCCGGAACAAATTAAGTTCTTAACCCGAGGTACCACTGTATTTAAAGTGGTATAATACTGCTTTACGGGATTCTTGCCCACAGTAGTAGATATGATGGTCATCCGAGCTGAATTTGCCCTTTCCCATCCATTTTAGTTCACTGATGCCCAGGATGTCAATATTTATTCTTGCCATCTCATTTTTAACCAGATCCAACTTACCAAGGTTCTTGGTTCTTACATTCCAGGTTCCTATGCAATATTTTTCTTTACAGCATTGGACTTTCCTTTTGTTTCCAGGCGACCTTTCAGCTTTGGCCCAGCCGCTTCATCAGCTCTGAATTTACTTATACTTGTCCTCCGCTCTTCCTGAGTAGCATATTGGACGCCTTCCAACCTGAGGGGCTCATCTTCCAGCATCATAACCTTTATATGCCTGTTGTCTTTGTCCATGGAGTTTTCTTGGCAGGGATACTGGAGTGGCTTGCCGGTTCCTGCTCCAGGTGGATCACATTTAGTCGAAACTCTAACTATGACCTGTCCATCTTGGGTGGCCCTGCACGGCATAGCTCATAACTTCTCTGAGTTGTTCAAGCCCCTTCGCCACGGCAAGGCAGGAGGCAGTGGAAGACAGGAGTGCCTGGCGTGCTCTGGTCCATGAGGTCATGAAGGACACGACTAAACGACTAAACAACAACAATACTGCTTTAAATGCATAGTGCAGATGGGGCCTAAGACTCAATGGCCGCCCAGTTGGCTTCCTAATATGGACCAGGAAGAGGACACCATCTTCTTCTCCTTCAACTCAGGCAGCAAAATGTCTTGGGGCTGGGTGACCAAGCAACTTGACTGATCCTGGGTGCTATTCAATGTGGGGCTGGGGAGGGGGCTGCCATTTGCTGCCTTGCTTCGACAACGAAATGTACTGGGGTACCCCTGCCAGCATGTTATCCCCGAACAGAGAGAGAACCGCCAACCCGACAACACTCTCCTCACCTTAAGAAAACAGCACTCTGCGTGCGCTCATTAATAAATTTAAAAAGGAATCCTCTTATTACTCTGCATGCCTCAAGCAAGTTTTAGCACTCAGGCTGAGAGTACAAATTAGAAAAATTTTGAGAAGGGAGGGAGGGGGGGGAAGAGCTTTCATAATATCATATATTTCCAGCACAGTCTTAGAGGAAGGCTGAGGCTGCAAACACACCATTTCAAGCACATTTGACACCTCCCTCAAAGGTGCTGAGAATTGTAGTTCTGCAAACTAAAGTTCCCATGGCAAAGGAGGAGAGATAGGCTTCAAACACATGTTGTGTATGCAGCCTTGTCAGAGTTGGGCTTCAGTCTGGAAACATGTTTCCAAGAGCATGGGCTCATTTCTGGCCATGTAGTAGGGTGCTCATCTGTCCTACTTTTACGGAGCCCAGTCCTTTACTTGAAAGGCTGCCTGGTGCTAAAGAACAGGAGAGATCAGGAGCCTTGAAGCTGCTCATCGGCAACATCCAGGTAACAGATGGAGCAGCCACAGAGGTCCAAGTCCTCTCCAAGTAGGGATAAGATGTCTCACATTTCTATTTAGAGCAGGGGTAGGCAATCTAAGGCCCCGGGGGCGGATGTGGCCCAATCGCCTTCTCAATCCGGCCCACGGACGGTCTGGGAATCAGCGTGTTTTTACATGAGTAGAATGTGTCCTTTTATTTAAAATGCATCTCTGGGTTATTTGTGGGGCACAGGAATCCGTTCATTTTTTTTTTCAAAATACAGTCTGGCGCCCCACAAGGTCTGAGGGACGATGGACCGGCCCATGGCTGAAAAAGGTTGCTGACCCCTCATTTAGAGTAATTGCATCGGCATTTGCAGCAATTCTTTCTTTCTTTCTTTCTTTCTTTCTTTCTTTCTTTCTTTCTTTCTTTCATTATTATTATTATTATTATTATTATTATTATTATTATTATTAAATTTTGTATACCCACAGGTCTCAGAGCGGTTACAACATCACCGCACAGTCAATTTCACAGACCTAGCCATCTCTACTCCGAAGTAAGTCCTGTTGAATTCAGCGGGTCTTGCACCCAAATGAGTGGGGTTAGGACTGCAGTACGGAGCTCTTTTGTTCAGAAAATGAGGGAACGTGGGGGTCTGTGTGTGAAGTGTTTCTGAGCATGTGCAGAGTATCTCTGGTATACAGCTGAAAGCTACATCATACACACAGAGAGAGCTGGGCTTCAGAGGCTTCAGGCATCGTTGACTCCGTATGTTCTCATTAAGAACAGCCTCAGAATTAAGGAACGTCTCATTTCCTCTCTCATTTTGAAATTCGTTTTGAGAGGAATGAGTTAACCCCCCCCTCCATTTTCTGTTTACTATAAACCAGTCGAACCTGGTCATCACTGAACGCTTCTCCGAGCTGAAGGGCTTTTGAAAATCTCTCTTAAGGCCACCCAACAGGTGAAATGGTTTGTGATGAAATATTGCACCAGCCGCCGTCGCTGGCTCCCTTTCCAAAGTCTATCTCTAGGGACCATCGAAGGGGGAAAGAGCAGCAGGTGTAATAGGCCAGCTAAAAATGGCAGACAGGTATTTGTGTGTTATTTCTGTGACCGTGCTGACATAAAATTAAACCTTCCAGAAAAATAAATAAACCCTCGCCAGCTGATATTTGCCGGCAAAGACGGAAAGGCTCTGGTCAAGGCCAGTTTCGTCTTCACAATACTGCCTCCTTCTCTGCAGTCTCATTTCTAAATGGATGTTATAAATAGACTTGCCAACATTTAGCTGGTCTTTTTAGCACACGAACAACACCCATATCTCGATGGGGAACCTATACATCCTCAACGTCCCTGACCATTGGTCATGCTGGCCGGGGCTGATGGGAACTGGAGCCCAACACCATTTCGAGAGCCACGGGTCCCCAGTTCCCGCACTACAGTTCACCCCAAGCTTTTCCTTTTTCCAGTACTCAGCCTTGTAAGCTGTGATCTCAAACCAGAGACCCGCCTCTAAGCATGTGCAGAGTATTTTCCAGTCCTCGCCAAAGTAGCAGCAAGCAACTCACCGCTCCCTTCCTCCACTCCAATATCTGAGATTTACGGGCAAAAGCTCCCAAATCAGAAAGCAGAGGTTGAAAACGTCGAGAGCTTAAGCAACTGTGCGGTGCAGTCTGGTTTTTATTTGTGCAATTGATGTGCACGTCTCAAACCGAAAAGGGTTTCTGAGGCTTAGCGATGGGGCCGATTCGAAAACTCAATGAGCGCATTTATTGAAAAGCAAGAGTGATGAATTGGTTTGGATCTGGCGTAGGCCAAACCATTTGGGTTTGTATTACCGGTATATGCTTTTGACTGATTGTCTTTGTAGCGCCGCGAAGCCCTTGGCCATATAATAAAACTTGACTAAATTAAACAACAACAAAAATGTACTATCAAGCTGTGAAGTCATTTGTAATATTCAACGGTCTCTAGAGGTGCGACGCAATTAGGCTGCAGGTAGTTTGTTTGGCTGCTCTAGGAATGCTCTCTCTCTCTCTCTGTATTCCTCTCCCAGAGAGTTGTTCATTTCACAGCTGCACTGCAGGCAGAAATTAAACAGGGACATCTTTCTCTGCCCGCCCCCCCCCGCCCCCAAATCTCCATGTAGAGAAAGGGTCCACCTTCTGAAATTTCACCTGGAATGCAACTGGGAAAGAAACTAAAGCCTGTGCCGTACAAACAGGAAGCTGAATCAGGTCGTTGGTCCATCTAGCAGAGCTTCCTCTGCCCCAGGGATGGAGAACTGGTCCTCTGGATATTGCTGACTACAACCCCCACCAGACCCCTCCAAGTGTCCCTATTTTCCAGGGACAGTCCCAGATTTGCAGAAGCCATCCCAGTTTCTGATTTGATCCTGAATGTCCTGCTTCTCCTTAGGACGTCCCTGTTTTCATCAGAGAAATATTGGAGGGTGTGGAGTTATGTGACCCCCGGGCCAAGGAGATAAGTAACTCTACAACCTTTAGAAGACATCTGAAGGGCACCCCGTATAGGGAAGTCTTTTAATGTTTTATCATTTTATATATATATAAGTTGGAAGCTGCCCAGAGTGACAGGGGCAAGCCAGTTAAGATAGGTGGGGTATAAACAATAAAAATATTATTATCATTATGGAATAAAAGGTAAAGGACCCCTGACAGTTAAATCCAGTCACAGATGACTCTGGTGTTGCGGCTCTCATCTTGCTTTACAGGCCGAGGGAGCCGACGTTTGTCCACAGACAGTTTTTCTGGGTCATGTGGCCAGCAAGACTAAGCCGCTTCTGGCGAAACCAGAGCAGCACACGGAAACGCCGTTTACCTTCCCGCCAGAGTGGTACCTATTTATCTACTCGCACTTTGACGTGCTTTCGAACTGCTAGGTTGGCAGGAGCAGGGACCGAGCAACGGGAGCTCACCCCATCATGGGGATTCGAACCGCCGACCTTCTGATCGGCAAGCCCAAGAGGCTCAGTGGTTTAGACCACAACGCCACCCGCGTCCCATCTATCATTATGGAATAGGACGTATCTATTTTCATCAGAGAAATGTTGGAAGATATGCCCCACCATCCCTGTCTGGGGCTGATGGGAACTGGAGTCCTGCAACATTTGGATGGCCACAGATTCCCTAATTTCCAATTTGCACACTGTTTCACAGCAACTCTTCAAGACTTCAGACTGAGGCCGTTCCCAGCCCTCCCGGAGGACGCCAGGGACTGAACCTGGGTCTTCTGGCATGTAGAGCACGTGATGCACCTCTAGGCTATGAGCCTTCTCAGCTACAGAACATCTGAGCCTGCCTTATACCTAGTCAAGACGGTCTCTTCATCAGATCATGCCGATCCTAACCAAGTGGGAATTATGTTATGTGCTGCAACTCTTTGTGGCTTTAAAGGCAGATTAGACAAATTCATGGAGGCTATCAATGGATACGAGTCTTGACTGCTATGTTCTACTTCCTCTGTCAAAGGCAATTTGCCTCCACGTGACAGCTGCTGGGAATCACCAGTGGGTAGAGGCCCTGTTGAACTCTGGCCCTGCTTACAGGCGTCTCATAGGCAAGTTGTTGGTCACTATGAGAACAGGGAGCTGGACTAGGTGGGCTCTTCTCTGGAGGGCAGGATTCGAACCATTGACTTGAGATCCCTTCCAACTTGACAATTCTATGATTCTGATCTTACTGGGGTGTCTATATCTCTGCAGATATACATATTAATCAACACAGTTGCTGGCGTTTTGGGGTTTTCCCTTGGGACAAGTGGCTACGGGGACTTTCATGCTGAGCTTCTGAATTTTAAAAATGTACTACTCCACTGGGTTAAGGGCAGCCTTTGCCAAAGAACTGGAGGTTGACAAGTGAAGCTCTGGATCCAGCCCAAGGGTTTATTTTTCCCATTCAGGCTAGCACAAGGCAAAGAATTTATACACCTTCGTATAAATTCTTTGAGAAAGTCCAAAGGTGGGCTTCCGAAGGAGGTAAGGTGAGGCAACTAGAATCACAGAATTGTACACAAGGGTCATCTAGTCCAACCCCCTGCAGTATAGGAATCATTTGCCCAATGTGGGGCTCGAACCCACAACCCTGAAATTAAGAATCTCATGCTCTACCAGCTGCGCTATGGTGGATGCCCCCATCAAGCACGGCAGACAAAACTGATCTGACTCCCTATTATTTATGTGTATTAAAACATAGACACTTTGTCACTTGCAAAAGATGCTCAACCAGGCATGGTGATGTGGAGGGGAAGGGAAACGAGGGACAAAAACACAATTAAAAATCAATGCAATTAAAAGCCAGCTTAAAACATTAAACGAGAACAGAGCAGAACCTTGAGCGGGAGGAAGACAGGAGCTCAATCAATACCAGATCAATCAATCTGGGGGAGCAATTAATACTGGAAGCACATCACATATGGCCACAGCCCAGCAGGAAGTTCTCCTGCGCAAGCTCCATTGAAATGACTGGGAGCTGTGCAAGAGCTAACCTGGGAGATGGATTGGGACCCTCTGTTCAGAAGTGGGAGGCAGAAAGCAGTGCTCAGATTTTCCCTCCCAGATCCCAGGCGCTGCATAAAGTCTCCCTGGGATTCAAGATGGGCAGGATGCAACCGGGATACATCATTTTAAAAATAAAAGACTGGATGTGGCAGATCTGAAGCCTGCTTGTGAGTCATACCGTCTGCCCCAAGGGCTCTTGTCTTTAACCTACACCCAGAGCAGCTTTGCACATTTTCAAAAGGTTCCCCTCTTTCCTTCTTTTATCGTTGTTTTTAATCGAAAGGTTTTCACGGAGACAAAGGTACACATAACGTCTCTGTTTTCAGGTCAGCTGCTTTGAACCTTCCCAGACCAAGGACACAGCCTTGCCCTTGAAAACAGCTTCTGGGAGTCCTCCCTGACTCAGATTAGGAACTTCTCTTTCCTCCTTGCCAAGCATCACCTTGGAACAACACGACTCCCAACACCCCCCCCCCCAGCTTTCACATCCTAAAAGCAAGCTCCGGCCACAAGACCCTGGGGACATCGGCACCCTCCTCGCTCCCGACCTACCTGCAGCCGTTCTTCCCAGGATGCTGGCCTAAACTGGGCAAGGCAGAGGCAGAGAGCAGTCTTCTCTCGGACGCTGTTGCCAACTTTGGAGCTGTGCGCTGAGTTTCTAAGTTTGCCAGGCAGGCAGGCAAGGGGTTAAGGCAGGGCTCGTCGGCTCCAGTGGTGGCACCTGTCAGTGGGAGGGAGCTAGTGGAGAGAGGGAGAGAGGGAGAAAGAAAAGAGCGAGGGACTGGAGTGAGTTTTGCCAGAGTCTCCGGCAAAGCAGGGAGCAGACAGGAGGCAGCCCCATGGAGCTCTCCAACTGCAGAGGTTGAGATAGTGGGGCTGTTCCTGCTTCCTTTTTTCCGCTGTTTTGCCCATCCATGCCTGGCTGAAAAGAGGCGGCCAGATGGAACCTGGAAAGGGGAGATCCTAGGAAGCCAGAGGCCAGATTTTAAACAGCAGCAACAGCAGCAACAGCAAGGAAGCACAACAGATTTAGCCAGATATCGATAAGAGGAGGAGAAAGGAGGAGGAGAGGCTGAAAAGAAAATGCAGCTGACACGGTGCTGTTTCATATTCCTCATCCAAGGGAGCATCTATCTGCTGGTGAGTGAGCAACGGACAAGGGAAAGGTGAGGTTGCGGGGGGGGGGGGAGAGAATAAGGATAGTGGCATGCCCTTGGCGGTGCCTGAGAGCAAAGGGGCGGCTTGTGCAAAGCGCTGCTTGAAATTAGTATGTTCCAGCAGTTTTGCGGTCTGCTGCTTCCGCGTAGCACTTCTTAGCATGCACCGGGCTTTGCCTGGGCTTAACAATTGTCCTCGCATCAACTTTGCCAGGCAGGGTCGGGGCACAGGAGATTTGGGAGGGGGGGATCCAAAGGACATCTAGTCCAGCCCCATAAGGCAGGACTACCCATCCATCTGCCTATCAATTAAGGTTGCCATTTTCCTTAAGGTCCTGATCTAGGGTTGTAAACAGGTGCCTGGTTAAGAAAAGCGTCACCTGCCAAATCTCTTCTTTAATTGCTTGTCTGTTTGAATCTCTCATTGCTTGTTGGTTTAAATCGGTTAACCACCCCGGAGGAGAGTTCTCTGGGCAACGTGCAATAAAAGTTCAAAATGAGTTATAAAAAAAAATGACAAGGAATGCAGTAAAAAATATACCACAATAAAACACAAACAGCGCAGATTTTTAAAGATGAGAAATAAATCCTAACTCCTCCATTTGAGCGTACCTAGTCATTCAGAATGCTTGAACGGTCCTATAAAGCTATCTGATCACTTTTTATCTCATTCTGGGATCGGATTCTGCTCAATAATAGCTTTGTGGCTTTATGTCAGGATGTAGTTAAATGCACTACAGGGAGGAGAGACAGAAAGAGAGAAAAAGAGAGAGAGAGAGAGAGAGAGAGAGAGGACAATTTGGCTACCCCTGGAACAAACACAAATACACCTTGAAGAGGCAAACAGGTTGCACCACCCAAAAAAATAAGCAATTCTAGCTGGCTCAAATAGGCGAGCCAGGCTGCAAGTAAGGAAACCACACAAGACAGGGGGGAGAAGGCTGTATCATATATTCATTCGCAGGCAACCTGGTCCTGGGGAGAGATGTGCTTGCGGTGGCAAGCTATCAGATCCTAAGTACAAACAAAATCCATCCTGCAAGTTTCCCCGAAGGAAACTGGAAGGCCACCAAACAAACTAGCTCTACTTATGGCAATCCCTTATGGGGCGAGGAAGGCAGAACTCAGGGGAGTGAAGATTCCTCCCAAATCCAATGGGGACACAAAGGGAGGCAGCTGAAGAGAAAATAATAAGAGATGGTTGAGGTCACCCAAGTGAGCTTTCCTGGCGATGGAAAGATCTGAATACAGGTCCAGAGTCTGTGCCGAACCTAATCGACTCTGGGCTGGTAGCAAATGATCATTTCTGCCCCCCACCCCACCCCCTGCAAGATGGGCAGGTTCCCCACTGACCCCTGTTTAAAACGGTTGCCAAAACTTACAAAAACTAATTAGCAAATCAGGCCTTGAAAACGGCACGGGTTTTTAAAAATGCTGCAGCAGGCTTAAGAAGCTTTGTTTCCCTATCAAGCAGAGAAGAGGCTTTTTTCCCCGGTCACGCTATCCCAATGCATGTCTGCAAGGTTCTGGTTGTTGTTGTTGTTGTTGTTGTTGTTGTTTAATCCTTTGCCCGGGGCTCTGGAGCTGTGTATTCAAGAGGCACTGCTCACCCTTTGGTTGGCAGGAAGGGTCTAAGAGAAGACCTCTGCTTGGATGCCCAGAAGGTGACTTCTTAGATCATTGTTATCATCCCCCGGAGGAAAAAACAAACACGGATTCTGAGATTTTGCATGCAGCATTTATATTTAAGAACCTGGCAGGGTGGGTTGGCATAGAAGGGTGAATAACAATTGATTTCCAGCGGGGAGCGGCAAAGGTGCCGACACAGACACACCCTCCATTTAATCTCTGAGCCCATTGAAAAACAGAAGTTATCTCACTGGAATTGTGGGTGGCCACAGGTAGCAGACCTCATCTCCTGGAGAAGATACAGTGGTACCTCGGGTTAAGTACTTAATTCGTTCCGGAGGTCCGTTCTTAACCTGAAACTGTTCTTAACCTGAGGTACCACTTTAGCTAATGGGGCCTCCTGCTGCTGCTGTGCCCCCGGAGCACGATTTCTGTTCTCATCCTGAAGCAAAGTTCTTAACCTGAAGCACTATTTCTGGTTTAGCGGAGTCTGTAACCTGAAGCGTATGTAACCTGAGGTACCACTGTACTAGGAACTCTTCCCACTGCCCGTTGGGGTACTCAAAGCTCCTACCAGCTCCCCCACTAGTCATTTTGTTGTTCTCTGCACAGAGGGGAGAAACCCCACACGTTTCATGTCCACAGGGAAACAAGCCCAGAGTTTCCTTTGGCAACAGAGGCCCCTTAGTCCCTGCCGAATTGGCGCAGACACATCTTCCCCCAAATACTGTGGGCATGGGGGCTGGCAGCTGGGATGAACCGGGTGGCTTTGTCGCTGCGGCTGCTTCTTGCCTGGCTTCTTCCCCATCCAGCTACCCCACCCCTCATAATGTATTTTCCTTCCTCTCTTAAAAAAAATAATGGTTACTCCCTATGCCAGTCAATGGGGCACTTAAAAATCTGCGTGCATGTCAAGAAATCAAATTAGGATGGTTCTGCGGTCCTCTCCTCCCTACTTAAAAAGGCAGTTGTGTTTGTTTGCGTTAATTACAGAACTCAGAGTCGGCAGGCACCGGGGTAGGTTGCCTATTATGGCAAAGCAGAGGTTGGAATGCTTTGGTCCTCCAGCTGAGCTACAACTCCCATCAGCCCCAGCAAGCATAGCCAATGGCCAAGGATGTTGGGAGTTGTAGTCCAGCAACAGCCAAAGGGCCTATAGGCTTCCCCATCCCTACAATAAACATACAACGCTGCCTTGTCTTCTGGTGCATTCAGTCCAGTATCATCTGTTCTGACTAGCTCAAGGAGTGATGTGTTTCCTTTCCCTTGGGGAGGAATTGTGGTGGTCCAAAATTCTTAGGCTACAACTCCCATCACTCTCGATCATTGGCCATGGTGCTTGGGGCTGATGGGAGTTGTAGTCCAGCCATATTGGGGAGGGCCACTGGGATATATACGGCATGATGAATAAACTGTATTAGTTGATAAAGAGAGATTAACTCTACAGTGGTACCTCGGGTTAAAAACACTTCGGGTTACAGACTCCACTAACCCCGAAGTCGTACCTTGGGTTAAGAACTTTACCTCAGGATGAGAATAGAAATCGCATGGCGGCTGTGGGAGGCCCCATTAGCTAAAGTGGTACCTCAGGTTAAGAACGGTTTCAGGTTAAGAACGGACCTCCGGAACGAATTAAGTACATAACCAGAGGTACCACTATATTTGATCAATTGGGAAATGGTTAAATAAAAGTCCAAGCAGGAATTGAACATGCGCAGTCAATGGAAAGAGAGATTGGATAGGAAAGTATAAGAAATTAAGGAAATGTACTTTATTGCGAGCAGCAAAGGAGGGAGGGGAAAGAAGCATCTTGAAAGGGGGGGTGTGGAAAGCCCATTTTAAAATATGTGTTAAATTTGAATTGATTTCATGTTAATCTGTTTAAAAATTGGGAAATTAATAAAAATTAATAGGCAAAATCATGGAAAATAGGGACATGTTCTACATCAGTGTGCCCACTCCCTTGCATCTTTCCCCTCTGAGGCTGGGGCAGGGATGCAGTTGCAGCAGCTGAATGAAGGAAGCCGGAGTGAAGTGATCAGCAATCCCTTGGTGCCCCTCACAGTCATGGCGACGGCCTTGCAGACAGGCCCTGCCCACTCACCACTTTCTTGATGGGAGACTGACCAACTGAGTAATAATAATAATAATAATAATAATAATAATAATAATAATTTATTATTTATACCCTGCCCATCTCCCTGGGCTTCCACAGCCACTCTGGGAGGCTTCCCACAAAATACAGTGGTGCCCCCAAGACGAATGCCTCGCAAGACAGAAAACCCGCTAGACGAAAGGGTTTTCCGTTTTGGAGGTGCTTCACAAAACGAATTTCCTATGGGCTTGCTTCGCAAGACGAAAATGTCTTGTGAGTTCCTGCGGGGGGGGTTCCTCCCCCCCCCTTTTTCCCAAGCCGCTAAGCCGCTTAACAGCTGATCCGCTAAGCCGCTTATCAGCTGATCCACTAAGCCCGCTAAGCCACTAATAGCACTAATCCGCTAAGCCGCTAATGGACTTGCTTCGCAAGACGGAAAAAAACGCAAGACGAAGAGACTCGCGGAACGGATTCTTTTCATCTTGCGAGGCACCACTGTATTAAAATACAGTAATGCATCAAACATTAAAAGCTTCCCTAAACAGGGCTGCCTTCAGATGTCTTCTAAAAGTCTGGTAGTTGTTGTTCTCTTCGACATCTGGTGGGAGGGCGTTCCACAGGGCAGGCGCCACTGTCGAGAAGGCCCGCTGCCTGTAGTAGTGGGGAAACAGCGGGAAACTTTTTTCGGGGCATTGGAGTGACCCGGATCTTGTTTTTTCATAAAAACAGGAAGTGACGCCATATTGAGTGTGGCAGGATGGGGGTGGGGAGCAGGAGGCATAGATCTAAGAGACGTGTTGGAAGGATGCACGGATCTGAACTTCCAGTAACACGTTGAAATGTTGGACTGAAGGGAAGTCCATTTGGGAATTTGGGGCTCTGCGTGGAAAAGTGAGAAGCAGGGTTTTCGTGACGGTCCTGACATTTTCAGGGAAGTTGGAGGGCATGCAGCCTTGCCTGGAGATAGTAGGCACTGGACCCCAAGGCTTTCTGAATGCCCCCTTCGCTGATTCAGAAATACCCATGTAATAAGAGCTCCAGCTCCTGGTTTATATACAGTGGTACCTCGGGTTACATACGCTTCAGGTTACAGACTCCGCTAACCCAGAAATAGGACCTCAGATTAAGAACTTTACCTCAGGATGAGAACAGAAATCGTCCTCCGACGGTGTGACAGCAACAGGAGGCCCCATTAGCTAAAGTGGTGCTTCAGGTTAAGAACGGACCTCCAGAACGAATTAAGTTCTTAACCCGAGGTACCACTGTAGAGCCTTCTTACCTTCCCAGATCTCAGGGCAAGGCCCTATGTTTGGTGCCCTCATACGGGTGCAGTGAGTTACCACATAATGGAGGATATTTATAGGAGAGGAGAGTCCTTTGCCCTGGAATTTTCCCATCTTTGCCTACTTCTAGAATTTAGAATCAGTTGGGAGGGATCTTGGAGGTGACCGAGGCCAACCCACCCTGATCAGTGTTGGATCTACCACACAGGATCCCTGATAGGATGACCGCCTAGCCTCTGCTTAAATATTCTCAGTGAAGAAGAACCCGACACCTCCTGCTCCACCATCAAACAACTCTTACAACTAGGAAGCCTGACACTCCATGCCATGCAAAGAATCCTGGGAACTGTAGTTTCCCCCCTTACAGGGCTTCAAATTCCCAGGAACCTTCGCAAACTACAGTTCCCAGGGTTCTTTGGGGAAGTAATGTGCTTTAAATGTGCATCAAACATCCTTCGAATTTATGGTGCATGTCTGCCCAATGTTTAGTTGAAATCTGCTTACCTGAAAGGTGATCTAATTCCAGAAGGCTGTTAGTTGTTATCATTTAATCTGGCGCTTACGATTCCGTATTCTGGTTCATCTAAAGTAAACAAACAGAACACAAAGAAGCATGGAGGGAGGGAGGTCTTGATCATTCTATAGTATTTTGTATAATTGTTAAGCAGTATTGATTCTTTGGGGGGGGACTATTTCATGAAAATAAACCGACCCCCCATGTGGTTGGCAGCTATAGTTCCCATTTCCCAGCTGTGGAAACTGAGGGCATTGGATTTCCATCAGCCCCAGCCAACATGGCAAATAGTAAAGGATGATGTAGTCCCAACAACTTCTGGAGGGCCACACTGAGCAGAGCTTTTTTTAAGAAAAAGAAAAAGGTTGGGTTCCTCCCCCCCCCCATGAAGTTAATTTTTTTAATGCATTTTCCAAAATTTGATACATACGTTTGCATTCTGGTCAGTGACAGAAATAAATCAATTAAATTAAATTAAGATATATACCTCTTACAGTTACCTTTAAACATTTCATATCCCAGTCCATCAGCTTCCCAGTCCAGCTAATTCTTTAAACTAAGCAGCAGCAATTAAATTGCAGCAGCAATTAAAAGTGCCAGAGTGAGAAGCATTTCATCTCCTCACTTGGGCATGAGACTGTTAAAATACCCCTCTTCCTATACACAATTACCTGGGAGTAATTTCCATTGAATTCAATGGGTCTACCTCCTGGGTTAGACATGCATAGCCCTGTGCCGTACCCGCAAATAAATGAATTGGAAAACAAAGCTCAGATGGAGAGAATGAGTAATACAGCATTCCTACCGTTTAGTCATCCTGACGACAGTGCGACAGGCTTCTGCACACATCACCTTGCAAATATCCTGGGCCAGCTTTTCCCCAACCCCCACACTGTCCTTCCCCAACCCGGGTGGAGGGCGGGGGGACTAAACTTTATGGAAGGGCATACCAAAGGTCCCACAATACCAATGTTGGGGCAAGCAGGCATTGGGTGGATTGTGACCTAATGAGAAGCTGCTTTCTGCTGTCAGAAGTTTTGCTGCGTCTGTTTATTATGGGTGATTGCGATGGTTGTATTGCAATGTCGTTTTGTTTCTATGTGATGCTATTAGGGTTGCTTGTCGAAGTCCCCAGGGTCACTCCAATAACTCACACGTCACACAGAATTTTTGTTTAAGGTTTTTGGCATAATTTTGGCCACAGCTTTATTAAAATACAAAAATGTGAGTGGTTGCTTAGGCATTGGTTGTGACTATCTGCCCCCACCATGGGGGACAGACTGACATTACGCACGATGCAAAAGTCAGAATAGGGGAATACACTTGGGGGTAGCGATGGAGCAGGGAAGCTGCCCTCACCCCAAATGCAACCAGGAGCTCATTGCTATGGCCCGAGCCCCCTTGACAGAGTGGACAAGCAATAGTTAGCCCCC
This sequence comes from Podarcis tiliguerta, assembly GCF_965153285.1. NCBI lineage: Eukaryota > Metazoa > Chordata > Lepidosauria > Squamata > Lacertidae > Podarcis > Podarcis tiliguerta. Next base: position 19,935,920 of record NC_139546.1, on the reverse strand, counting down.
AATTCCTTTAACGGAATCCCTTGCAGCAGCAGCATTAGAGGGGCAGGCACTCAACCTACCAAGGGCAGGCACTCAACCACTTCCCCTCAACCAACCAAACCATAAACCAATCCCTAACCGCAACCTTACAAGTTGTGACGATTTGCTACGCAATAGGCAAAAACCAAATGGCCCCAGCCAAATGGACAAAATTCCTACTGGGCCCCTGCCCCAAAAGCAGACGACCCAATGAGAGGCATAGCAAGGTCAAACCGAGCAACCCTAATTCTAGGGAGGGGGAGGGGCAATCTGATGCATGGACGAAAAGAGGAAGCCCTAGTCTCGTGCAAGGAGTTTTAGCATTTCTGGCTGTCAATCAACAAATGGCAACATTAACTTCTTCCCAACAACAAAGGAAGCCCCAATCGCAACAGTGGCCAACGATCAATTAGCCCGCCCCCAACATTGGAGTGTCCTGGCGGCCCCCACCACAACACGTGCTCTCCATGAAGGAAAACACGCTTTGCCATCTTTGTTCTGGCAAAATGCAGGACAAGGTGGGTTGGTTTGGAGGCGATTTATTTTACCCTTTCTGGTGCTGAAGTGACCAAAGCAATCCATTACAATCTTTAGACAGGTAAAGGACCCCTGGACGGTTATGCACAAGCAAAGGCAACTATGGGGTTGTGGTGCTCACTTTCCTTTCAGGCTGAGGGAGCCGGCGTTTGTCCACAGACAGCTTTCTGGGTCATGTAGCCTAAGGTTACCAGATGTCTCAGTTTCCGGGGAACAGTCCCCGGATTTACAAATCAGTCCCCATCCAAAATCCATTGAAGTTGAAAAGTGTCCCCAGATTCATTGAAAAAAATCTGGCAACCTTAATGTAGCCAGTATGACTAAACCGCTTCTGGCGCAACAGGGCACTGTGACGGAAACCAGAGCGCACGGCAATACTGTTTACCTTTACCTTTATTACAATTTACTGCAGCCTGACAGGATGGCCCCTCTAGAAGTTGTCAAACACACACACGGACGCACACTTAAATTCGTAAATCTGCCTGTGCTCGGCTACCCAGAGCTCAAATACATGACCTTTCACACACCCTTTCAAACACATGAATTGGGAGAGCACCCCCAACTTGGCAGAGAGAGAAAGAGAAAAGACCTGAAATACAGGACTAAACTGTATCAATACAGGACGTAGCATTTTACACTGAAATATGGGACAATCCTGTACGATACAGAACAGGTGGCAACCATGCCCTCAACTGTTGTTTGTGAGTCGCTTAGAGAGCCTTTTGCTGTGAGCAATTAATACGGGAAATAAATGTGCATAGCTTGGACGGAGAAAACCAGTGTGGGGGACTGGTCAGAGTGTTGGACTAGGGCCTGGGAGAGCAGTTTCCAACTCTGCTGTGTAGCTCACTGGGTGACCTTGAGCCACTCCTTATCTCTCAGCTGGGTAAGACACCTCACAGGGTTAAAATGGGCTGGTGGGCTTATCGCAGCTGTCTGGGGGAGCAACCATCGGAGCCAACTCCTAGAGCTGAGGTCCCTCCGTGCTGTGTCTTGCGATTGATTCTACAGGGCGGGGCTTATACTTGCCCCACCTCCAATCTGTTATTCAAGTTGGCACCCCTGGTGGCCACTGTGAGAACAGGATGCTGGAGTAGATGGGCCACTGGCCTGATCCATCTGGCCTCTTTTTTATGTTCTGATTGATTGATTGATTGATTGATTTTCCCTGCATGCCGCTTTTCCACAACGAGCTGCACCCATGCGTTCAAAACATCTAGAGAGCAAAGGAAATACAAATATACAAAAAAAAAAAATACAAAACAGGTCAGCCAATTCAAAGTAGCAAAAACCAACAATTCAGCAAATGCAGAATAAAGTCAATATTAGGGGGAAAAATAAAACCAATATAATAAAGTTCGCAGACAATAAAGTTTCTGATCCTGGTCTTCCTGCACTCCAAGGAGCCTGGCGTAAATGCAATTCGAGGAGGGGATGTTAGATGACATATAACAGCAGGGGTCAGCAAGCTTTTTCAGCAGGGGGCCGGTCCACTGTCCCTCAGACCAGTGGCGTAGCGTGGGTTGTCAGCACCCGGGGCAAGGCAAGTAATTTGCGCCCCCCGCTGCACTGTCCCTCCCCCAGATAGTCCCTCGCTCTCTCTCCGCACCACACCACACCACACCACACGCCTGGCACCCTCCCCTCCACAGTGGGCGGCGACCCGGCGGCTCGGATCGGATTCGCACAGCCAGCACTGCAGTGAGAGAGAGTGAGTGAGCCAGGTAGGGGCAGAGAGCTGCGAGTGCAAGCGCCCCCCCCCCCAGATGTTGTGCCCGGTGTGGCCGGCCCCCCCTGCACCCCCCACGCTACGCCACTGCCTCAGACCTTGTGGGGGGGCCAGACTATATTTTGGGGGGGGGGGAAATGAATGAATTCCTATGCCCCACAAATAACCCAGAGATGCATTTGAAATAAAAGGACACATTCTACTCATGTAAAAACACGCTGATTCCTGGCCCATCCACGAGCCAGATTGAGAAGGCGATTGGGCCGGATCCGGCACCTGGGCCTTAGTTTGCCTACCCATGTATTACAGCCTCCCAGAGGTGGCTGACACAGCACCAAAAGACTAATGTCAGGGAGAGCGATGATGGCAGGTCTCTTTCCCAGTCTCCTGGAAGTGCCAACTGTTGGTACAGGTCTTATTAGGAGGAAAACCATGCATGGCAACTTGAGATCCTTGCAGCAAAGGTGGATGGATGGATGGATGGATGGATGGATGGATGGATGGATGGATGGAGAGGAAGCACAGTTCAGTAGCAGAGCACCTTCTTTATCTGAAGGTCTCAGGTTCAATCTGCCGAGTCTCCAATTAAAATGAAAAGGTCATGGGAAACGAACTTCTTCCTGGGTCCCTACAGAGCTGCTGCCAACCCCAGTCAGGACAGACAGTATAGGGCTGGATGGACTAGTGTAACTGGGTACAAGGCAGCATCCTAGTACAGTGGTACCTCGGGTTACAGACTCCGCTAACCCAGAAATAGTACCTCGGGTTAAGAACTTTGCTTCAGGGTGAGAACAGAAATCGCGGGGCGGGAGGCCCCATTAGCTAAAGTGGTGCTTCAGGGTAAGAACAGTTTCAGGTTAAGAATGGGCCTCCAGAACGAATTAAGGTCTTAACCCGAGGTACCACTGTATGGCATTAAGATAAAATATATACTAGTTGGGAGATGTTAGGGGGCAGCTGGCCATGGGGCACATTTCACATAACTTTATAATATATCAGTTTTGGAACAAAACCTCTCAGATGAGACTATTTGAATATTTGCAATCTTTTACGTTTTCTTTTCCCTATATATATATTTTACTCTGTTAAAAGAAAACCAGGCAGGTGGTCCCACCAGGCAGAAAATCGAAGACATTTTCACCAGAGGGGGTGGAGATATAGAAGAGGAATCTGAATCGGTGCAATGAGCCTTTTTAAAGTGTTGGCGTTAGTGTGTGTGTGTGTGTGTGTGTGTGTGTGTGTGTGTGTGTGTGCGTGTGTCCTCTTTGAGTTCCATTCCAGGCAGGCAAATGTCTTCAGATGTATACAGTACAGTAAATGTCAAATGGGAAGGGTATGCCATCTCTGTTTTAAACATCGATGTTAAAAAGACTTTGAAAAGCCAACTGGGAAGTGTCAGAACCCTCTTGATGAGTATTGATCCTTTTCTTTCATCCTCTTTCTAAACTGGTCATCTTTTACTGGTTTAGATGATGATGGTGATGAAATTTGGTCCCTTACCAAGGGCACTGGCTTGTCCTTGAGACTTACCAGTAAATAGCAGTAAGCTTCCTAACGGTGCAGCCCTTGTCGTGCAAACAGCTGCGCACAGAAGCAACATGTGGAGACACTGCAGCCACCAATCGGGAGAAATTGCATACTGTGTACGACTCGTACACAGGAAGGCTCTGTTCTGACTACAGTATATGATTGAGGCACAGAAGTTACACGCTTAGGCTGCAGCAAGGGTATGAGAGCCAGTGTGGTGTAATGGTTAAGAAGCGATAGACTCATAATCTGGGGAACTGGGTTCGTGTCTCCGCTCCTCCACATGCAGCTGCTAGGTGACCTTGGGCCAGTCACATTTCTTTGAAGTCTCTCAGCCTCACTCACCTCACAGAGTGTTTGTTGTGGGGGAGGAAGGGAAAGGAGAATGTTAGCCGCTTTGAGACTCCTTTGGGTAGTGATAAAGCAGGACAAAAACTGAAGACAACACAAAAAAACTGACAATTTGTTGTTGATAAAGGACAGCCAGACATATAAAGGGCTCCATTACCTTCAGCAGCTTAGGGCCTCATCAAACCTAAATTTGGCCCTGGTGGGAATAAAATGTAGGGAAGAGAAAAATGTATACCAGCTCAAGCTACTTGGAGGAAAGATGGGGTAATAAATAAAAATAAAACAAATAAAAAGTACATTTGTTATTGGCCTTAGTTAACATTCTAATTTTTGGGACTGGTGGTTTAACGATAGCTAGCATGGGTGAGTGACTTCAGCTGAACATTGAGGGTCCGAAATTATGTTTCCCACCCTTGGGAGGATCTTGTAAAGACCCAGGAAGCTATACTGAGCTAGCTGGACGACTGATCCAACTAGTTCAGTACTATCACTACTCTCCAAGGGAATGTGACAAAAAGTGTTTCCCAACCTTACCTTGAGATACCAGAGGTTGAACCTGGGCACGCAATGACAAACCTAGACAGCATCTTAAAAAGCAGAGACATCACCTTACCGACCAAGGTCCGTATAGTTAAAGCTATGGTTTTCCCAGTAGTGATGTATGGAAGTGAGAGCTGGACCATAAAGGAGGCTGATCGCCGAAGAATAGATGCTTTTGAATTCTGGTGCTGGAGGAGACTATTGAGAGTCCCATGGACTGCAAGAAGATCAAAGATCTCCATTCTTAAGGAAATCAGCCCTGAGTGTTCACTGGAAGGACAGATCCTGAAGCTGAGGCTCCACTACTTTGGCCACCTCATGAGAAGAGAAGACTCCCTGGAAAAGACCCTGATGTTGGGAAAGATTGAGGGCACAAGGAGAAGGGGACAACAGAGGACGAGATGGTTGGACAGTGTTCTCGAAGCTGCCAGCATGAGTTTGACCAAACTGCGGGAGGCAGTGGAAGACAGGAGTGCCTGGCATGGTCTGGTCCATGGGGTCACGAAGAGTCAGACACAACTAAACGACTAAACAAACAAACAATCTACAGAGCTTGATTCATTAATTTAGGCTTCTTGCACATAACACATTTATAGCCCATCTTCCCCAGGAGTATCCTGGAAACTACAATTTGTGGAAGGTGCTGGGAATTGTAGTTCTGTGGGGGGGAAACTACAGTTCCTGGGATTTTTTATTTTTTTTTAAGGGGGTGCTTTGAATGTGATTTACATGCGTGGTTTATTTACAGCCCTGGAGAAAGGGATGGAATGTTTAGGGAAGCTTTTAATGTTTGATGCATTACTGTATTTTAATATTTTGTTGGAAGCCGCCCAGAGTGGCTGGGGAAGCCCAGCCAGATGGGCGGGGTATAAATAAGAAATAATAATAATACTTATTACTTAGCACTGTATAGCAGTTTCTGGTACAGTCCTACCTTGGTTTTCGAACAGCTTAGTTCTCGAACGTTTTGGCTCCCGAATGCCGCAAACCTGGAAGTGACCATTCCGGTTTGCAAACTATTTTTGGAAGCCGAACGTCCGGCTGGGCTTCTGCAGCTTCCAATTGGTTGCAGGAGCTTCCTGCAGGCAATCAGAAGCCCCGCTTTGGTTTTCGAATGTTTTGGAAGTCGAACGGACTTGCGGAACGGATTCTGTTTGACTTCCAAGGTACAACTGTATTCAAATTGTAATCTTACAGCATCCATGCTAGGAGGGTGGTTGGGGTGGAGAATCTGTAGCCCTCCAGATGGTATTAGGTCTTCCCTTTGCCCAATAAATGTGGTCCGCAGTCAGGAATGGTGAGGTATGTCTCTGCTATAAGGCGAGACACTATTATCCTTTCCCCTCCCTCCAGTTGCAGACGGTAGGACTGAGACTGGGAGGGAAAGAGGGGAGATTGCAGAAGGCAACCCTGGTGAGTTCGTACAAAAGGCAAGATTCAAACCAGGAGCTTCCAGATTCCCAGCTCAATCTCCTAGCCACTACACCAGCTCTTGGGGGGTGGGAGGGTATGTCCTTGAAACTAAACCTGGTGGGGGAATAGACACTAAGACTAAGAGGTTCTTCCTGCCAAGCCTGCTGCAAGGGCAAAACACCAGAGACTGCAAAGCCTTTTCCAGCTCAACAGATAAAGCAAATACAGTGCAATGACTAAGTTAAATACTCTCTACACTCAGGTGCAGTTTGTAAAATCCCAGAAGGAGCTAAACACGCTCTTATTTCTCAGCGCATATGGAACTGAACTTCCAGGTTTCTAAAGATCCCGTGATTTCATTCTGTTTAGTTCAGTATGGGAATGGATCGATCCATTTTGGTTTCTTTCAGTTTCTCATTGTTCTTAAACACAGTTCATATTTCTGCAACAATTTGTTTGGTAGAATCCTAATGATAATTTATAAGCATACTACTGCATCCCCCCCCCCCCGATATTTTTTTGCAAGCAATTTAATATAATACATTTTTGGAAATTGTTTTCGTGAATATATGCACTTCTATGTACACTTTTTTTCTTTAACTGTATGCATTATGTACACATTGCTTGGCTGGAGAACAGCACTGCAAAATTCGGAGAAGTGTGAATTTGTGAAAGGATTGCTGTTTCGGTTCACATATTGGTTGAAGTGTGTGAATTAGGCAGTTTCTCATTAAAACACAAACAAAACTGAACGTTTCCCTTAGCCCTAGTATTGATCATGAACTGGCTGATTCTAGTAATAAAATAATTAAAAAGGTCATATGGAAACAGAATCATAGACAGAACGATTTCCCACCAGGATTATACAGTGGTACCTCGGGTTAAGAACTTTATTCGTTCCAGAGGACCGTTCTTAACCTGAAACTGTTCTTAACCAGAAATACCACTTTAGCTAATGGAGCCTCCTGCCGTCATGCAATTTCTGTTCTCATCCTGAAGCAAAGTTCTTAACCTGAGGTACTATCTATGGGTTAGCGGAGTCTGTAACCTGAAGCGTCTATAAACTGAAGTGTCTGTAACCTGTGGGTACCAATGTACAGCAATGGAGGTAGAGGACCTTGAAGATACCTGGGGCTTGTACATCATTTTAGGGTGTGCATGTTTTGGCTGATAAGTGATATCGAACATGTCCAAAGTACACTAATCTCTTTACAAGTTTTAGGGATGAGAGGCTGACCCTGAACACACCCTGAGGCTGCTCATATTGAGCCCTGTTCAGAAGAGGATTCACAATCACATGCATGGTGGAACGCTCTGCCACAAGAGACCAGGGCCTGACATAAGAAGGCAAATCCAGCTGCTTGGGCAGCAAAATGTCTTGGGGAGGCTGTGGCCCCACATCCATTGGGTTCTATTCAGTGTAGGCCCATTGAGATGAATTGACCTAAGCTAGTCTTCATGAAGTTCAGTGGGTTGTATCCAATGTTAGTTCTAGTCAAAGTAGAGCCATTTTGCTGATGAGCTTTACGGCCACAGATTTCAACAGCTCTGCTTTGGGTAGAATGTTGTTGGATATAATGCATTATGCAAGCAAGGAACCACTCTGGCTTTAATGAGTTCCCATGGCCATTCCCAAAGTAAATTTGAAAGGATTTCAATGGCACCATTATCTAGTGTGTGTGTCCTCTTGCCCTCCAGTTTGCTCTTCAGAAAACACACTCCTGAACTCCAAAGATGATGGTGATTGCCATTCCACTCCCATCATTCAGCCCAGACACTGAGATCCAGCACCGAGGGCCTTCTGGCGGTTCCCTCATTGCGAGAAGTGAGGTTACAGGGAACCAGACAGAGGGCCTTCTTGGTAGTGGCGCCCGCCCTGTGGAACGCCCTCCCGCCAGATGTCAAGGAAATAAGTGTATTTTCTGTCTTTGTTGGAAGCTGCCCAGAGTGGGTGGGGTACAAATAAATTATTATTATTATTTTATTTTATTATAAGCAGCTATCCTATTTTTAAAAGACATCTGAAGGCAGCCCTGTTTAGGGAAGTTTTTAATATTTAATGCTGTATTGTTTTTAACACTCGATTGGGAGCCTCCCAGAGTGGCTGGGGAAACTCAGCCAGATGGGCGGGGTATAAATAATAAATTATTATTATTATTATTATTATTATTATTATTATTCCATGAGCAACATTCACATTGTACATTTAAAGCAGTATCATGCCACTTTAAACAGTCATGGCTCGTCCCAAAGATATCTGGGCACTGGGAGTAAAATGACCTAAAACAGCAACAAACTCTGGGAGTTGAACCAGGAACCCCCAATTGCTGAGGCTGGAGTCTCTAGCCTAATGAGACACCTACTTCAAGTACAAAAAGGAATATGAATCAGCAAAGCAGAGCCACATTTAAAGCGCTACGATAAGCACTTTAAAGAGTCGCAACTTCTCCCAAAGTTTTATGAGATTTGTATGTTGTTAAGGGTGCTCAGAGCTGTTAGGAGACCCCCTGTTCCCCTCACAGAACTACAGTTCACAGAATTCCCTGTGGGGAAAATGTTGATTGCTAAGCCACTCTGCGAATTGTTATTTCTGTGAGGGGAAGGGGGGGTCCGAACAACTCTCGGCCCCCTTAACAAACCACAGCTCCCAGAATTCTTTGGCGTAAGCCATGACGGTGGCACTGTTTTAAATGTATGGCATGACTGTGGCCACCAGCAGTGGTTTATGACACGCGGCGCGACCCATTATTTCTGTCGCTTCTCAGCTTTCAAACCATTCACTGGAGCCGTCAAGCTATTAGAGGTCTTTCAATCAATTAACTGCCTGGCCTTTTACTGATTAATTGAATAAATGTTAGCGCGCCTGTGGCAAAAGCTCAGTGGTGCGCCTGTCTGAGGAAAGAGGCCGTTTCTCTTAACTGTGACAATTCAATAAACAAAAGTCGCGATCCGCCGTCAGAGGGAATGCTTCCTTTCCCTTTACAACGTGGAGGGTGGGCTGTGCCCAACTGCAGTGATACGTCAAAGCCAAAGGAGCAGCTTTAAAAGATAAAAGCAGAGAGACATATCCATAGAGAGGAGGATGCAAGCTTTATTTATTTTATTTTATTTTTTTAAAGGGAGGTTGCTGCTTATTGTTTCACTAAGCATCTTCCAAGTGTCTTGCTGAGTACCAGCAAAGTGTCACCCAGAGTGGCTGGGGCAACCCAGTCAGATGGGTGGGGGACCATTATTATTATTATTATTATTATTATTATTATTATTATTATTGCTTGAAAAGAGGCCACAGTTGTTTCACCCTGAAAAACACCAGGGTTCAAGCCCCCCACTCAGCCATGAAGTTCACCAGGTGACTTTGGGTCGGTCACCGCCTCTCAGCCACAATTAATCTCCACAACAACTCTGTGAGGTGGGTTAGGCTAAAACTGTGGTTAATTGGATGTGGTGTCGGGTGGGGGGGAGGGGGAAGGGAAGAGCATACAAGCTTTTATAATAATAATAATAATAATAATAATAATAATAATAATAATAATAATTTTTTATTTATACCCCGCCCTCCCCAGCCAAGGCAGGGCTCAGAGCGGCTTACAAGCAATAATAAAAACAAGACGAATGATTACAACTTAAAAACAAAAGTAAAGTACAACATTAAAATGATGGAACATTAAAATATTAAAATGTAGCCTCATCGCAGGAGGAGAAGAAAAAAAAAAAAAAGAAAGGGAGGGAGGGAGGGAGGGAATCAAATTGGCTCCAAGCCAAAGGCCAGGCGGAACAACTCTGTTTTAGCAAGGCTAGGCTTATTCCCAACACAATAAACCATAGTTTATCCTAATGTCTCTTTCCAAATGCATTCTGTGCAACTTTTAGCAGTCTTCCATCTCCCATCCAAAGTGAAGTCTAGGTAGGTAGGTTCGACTCACTTGCTTATTGTTCTTCCATGTCCTTAAGCTCTCCCTTTTGTAAGTTTCTTGAGGCAGGGACCTGTCTGCCTATATATATACAGTGGTACCTCGGGTTGGGATGCGGGTGGTGCTGTGGGTTAAACCACAGAGCCTAGGACTTGCCGATCAGAAGGTCGGCGGTTTGGATCCCCGTGACGGGGTGAGCTCCCATTGCTCGGTCCCTGCTTCTGCCAACCTAGCAGTTCGAGGGCATGTCAAAGTGCAAGTAGATAAATAGGTACCGCTCCGGCGGGAAGGTAAATGGCGTTTCCGTGTGCTGCTCTGGTTCGCCATGACCCGGAAGCTGTACGCCGGCTCCCTCGGCCAGTAAAGCGAGATGAGCGCCACAACCCCAGAGTCGGTCACGACTGGACATAATGGTCAGGGGTCCCTTTACCTTTACCTTGGGTTACATACACTTCAGGTTACATACGCTTCAGGTTATAGACTCTGCTAACCCAGAAATAGTACCTTGGGTTAAGAACTTTGCTTCAGGTTAAGAACAGAAATCGCACAGCAGCAGCAGCAGGAGGCCCAATTAGCTAAAGTGCTACCTCAGGTTAAGAACAGTTTCAGGTTAAGAATGGACCTCCAGAACGAATTAAGTACATAACCAGAGGTACCACTATATATATAGTGGTATATATATGGATGCTGCACCCCCCTGCAATCCCTACACAGATCTGGCTGGCACAGGCCACAAAACCACAGCTCGCCCCTATACACGAAGCCAAGCCAGAGCACAACCAAGTGCAGTACAGCCATCTTCTCAGAAAAACTCTTCACAAAGTTCAAGAGTTCAAGACACGAAAGCTTTAGCAACTAATCCACACCTAATGACCCACCTAAGTGGGATTCAGGAAATCACTCAAGAAATCACTCAAGATATCCCTCAAGTAATTAAGGAACAAAAGAAGAAAAGGCACACTAGCCTGGGAACCTCCTCTCTGCCCAGAACATTGGAGGCTATACACCACACCTCCTCAACAGTATTTATAGGAACTCAAACACTGAGATCCTGCTCTGTTCCAGTAACAAGAAGCCGAAAGCACCAGCCTGAAGATGACGAGTGAGACCTCGTCGAAACGTCGCCTAGACACCCCAACTTTTACACGGGAAGACACCCGAGGACACCAAAACCTGCATTCCTGTACCCGTGAAAATCTACGAAAGCATATATATATATATATATATATATATATTCAGTATTCCTGAACTTAGGAGTTTAAACTTGCCGATTCATTAATATACATGAATCTCTCACAAGATACAGCCCAAACTTTCACTGTCAGTTGCTCAACATCGTTCTACATGTGTAAAAAGACCATTCAAGAAAGTTTCCATATACAGCTGGAAAGCAAAAGCCTACTGCAGTTCAATGAGGCAAATCCTCTAGATCAGGCATCCCCAACCTGTGGCCCTCCAGATGTTTTGTCCTACAACTCCCATGATCCCTAGCTAACAGGACCAGTGGTCAGGGATGATGGGAATTGAAGTCCAAAACATCTGGAGGGCTGAAGGTTGGGGGTGCCCGATCTAGATAACCCATTATCTGCATTCACCAAGGAAAATGCCATGTGCGGCAGTCTCCTTGGGCTGCTCAAAGGTCTCTGTTGCACATGTCCACTTCCATTCGGACTGGACAGCAGCAGACCTTCCAAGCGGCTGGAGGGCAGAGAGAGAAGGCTGGTTGTAGCTGCATGTTTGTGGATTGGAAGAGGGAAGGTAGGAATTCTGGAGCATGGAGGGGCAGGAATGGGGTGGGTGGTGCAAGGTGGATGTGAAAGCAACATGGCAGAGAGGGAAAAGGTGAAGCTAGAGTCATGGGAGGAGAGCAGAAAACAGGGTGGATGGGGATTTGGGGGAGCAAAAGGATGTTGGTTAGGACAATGGGAGGAAGGAGGAGCAGAAAAGAGTGTGTGTTGGATATTTTGGGTGCATGCTTGTGATCGGACAGATGTGGGCGTGCATATGAAAGCATGAGCATGTGCAAGAGAGTGCACAAGTATTCTGAGGGTCATTCTAGCCAATGGAGAGAGAGAAACAAGGGGAGTGAATTTACTTAGAGCTGATTTGGAGAAATTAATTTTGGCCTTCTGGGTGTTCTGGTGGACAGAAAATTGTCACTTCAAATGAGAACGCAGGCCTCTTTGTACTCAGGCAAGCTACTAGTGTTTTGCAACTGTGGGAATGTTGTGGATAGGAGGAGAGGATATATTGATTAAATATTATCCTTCCTCTCTCATGCTAGTGAACTTGTAGCAGAGCACATTCCCTTGTACATTGCAGGAAGCTAGTGGACGGATTCTTGAGAATCATTTGAGTTAAGCAATCAAGCCTGGCTTGTCATGGTAAATCCCCTTTAAAAGGTAAACGGTGAAGGAGAGGGGGGAGAAATGTCAGTGGGGTGGGAAACGGCACCCGCACCACGAAAAATATATATATACATACATTACATATTGTTTTTGTGAGTAATCTCTATGCTTTAATTATGTTCAATTTGTAACAATGAAAATACATCCTGCATAGCAGATATTTACATTACGATTCATAGCAGTAGCAAAATTACAACTATGAAGTACTGTATTTTTCACTCCATAAGACGCACCTAGTTTTTAGAGGGGGGATGCAAGAAAAAAAATATTATTTAAAGGGAGCAAGATCCTCTTGGGGGCTTTTCCGGGAGTTGGGGGAACGGACTGAGGGGCTATCCCAGAAGCTAGAAGAGCAAAAGGGAGCGCTGCGCAGCCTGCATTCGCTCCATAAGACGCACACACATTTCCCCTTACTTTTTAGGAGGGAAAAAGTGTGTCTTATAGAGTGAAAAATATGGTAGCAACGAAAATAATTTTATGGTTGGGGGTCACCACAACATGAGGAACTGCATTAAAGGGTCGCGACATTAGGAAGGTTGAGAACCGCTGCCATAAAGGAAGGCAGGGGAGGGGGTAAGTCAAACAACAACAACCGTAAGAAAAGGCAGTGCTTTAGGACATCATGATCTCATCTTGTTCCACGCAGGTGATTTGTGGCCAAGACGAGGCAACAGAGGAAGAGGAGGAGGAAAGTGGGAAGTCGCCCAAAGAGCAACCAAGATCCCGGGTACAAAAGAAAAAAGGCCAGCTCTCCTTGAAACCTTCTGCAGCCCAATCTCACTTCCAGAACACCAGTCTCCTGGAGTTGGCCTCCAACAACGCCCAAGAGTTTTGGGACGTCTTAGAGAGCTTGTCCAAGCACAGCCAGGGCGTGCAGCCCCGCGGCCGGAGGGACTCCGTCGGCAACCCTGGACGGCTCAAGAAAATATTTGGCTGGGGTGATTTCTACTCCAACATTAAGACGGTAAAGCTGAACCTCTTGATCACAGGGAAAGTGGTCGACCACGGGAACGGCACGGTCAACGTCTTCTTCCGGCACAACTCCACCGGGCAGGGGAACATCTCCGTCAGCCTGGTGCCCCCCAACAAAGCTGTGGAGTTTGACCTCGAACAGCAGATCTTCATCGAGGCCAAAGAATCCAAGATCTTCAACTGCCGGGTGGAGTACGAGAAAGTGGACAAAGCCAAGAAGACCACCCTGTGCACTTATGACCCTTCCAAAACCTGCTTCCTGAACCACACGCAGAGCCAGGTCTCCTGGGTTTGCTCCAAGCCCTTCAAGGTCATCTGTATCTATATCACCTTCTACAGCATAGACTACAGGCTCGTGCAGAAAGTGTGTCCCGACTACAACTACCACAACAATGTTCCTTATTACCCCTCCGGGTGACCATGTACCTTTCCCATCTCAGAAGCGTCCTGTATCCCAAGTACAGCTTTGATTTGGGGTTGGGCAAGGAAGGAAGGGGGTGGGGCTGCAAGCAGGGAGGAGGACCTCTGCAGCACCAGACACAGTGGCAAAGCCCCCAGCATCTGCTGAAAGGCAGGGGGGTTGGGGGGGAATTTGAGAGTACCCAAGCAAGCATACCATCCTGGAAAAACCTTTCCCACCCGCTCACCTGTCCGCCAGCTTTCATGCATTCAGGGCTAGCCCAAAACATGCAAGTGCTCCAAGTGGGAAACCCAAGTTGTGCTCCTGCCCCCGTCCCTGCTGTTTAACAAGTGGGACATTTCCTCCCAGTAAGGGATTCTGCTGTGTGAGCCTCAAATGGGGCTTGCGCAGGAGGAAACTGCTCCCTGCTCCCAGAGCAAGGCACGGCCTCTCCGTTCCTCAGCCGGTGGGTGTCGTGGTCTTGTTGCTGACCAACAATGTGCAGAGCTTAGGGGAGTGGGAGACAAGCCAACCAGAAGAGTCTCTTAGAGGGAATTTGCCTGGAGGCAGAGTCAGCATCCAAAGTCAGGTCCAGTCCTAGGGTTGGGAGAGCAGCAATCCACGTGGTCAGACGGTCCAGGGGTCAGGAAACCCGAAGATCAAGGGTCAAGATGAGCAACAAGGCAGGGCCAGGAACTACAAGTGTTGTTTCCGGCACCTGACTGCTGCTGGAAGCTCTGCTGAAGAAGGCTGAAGCCAGCTGGTTCTCATCAGCGCCTTCTCCTGTGTCCTGGAAGGCTGGTCAGCTGCCGATGGAGTCACTCTGCCTTCTCCCCCTTCAGGCTGCCCTTCAGCAGGTGAAGCTGGCTCCTGTCCCATGATACTGGGCAGTGGGAGGGCGCCCAGCTCCAGCAAAGGGGACACTTAGGAGCTCACTTTAAGCTCCTTCAAAGATACATCCACCCTACACCTGAAATCACATAAGATGTCAGATGTAGGTTGGATGGGCATGGTTTCAAGGAGAATGGACTTGCAGGCCAAATTGGGATTCCCGGTGAGCCACAATTGGCCCATGGTCAGAGGTTCATCACCCCTGGAATAAAGGATGGGTCAGATCACTTAGTCTGCTGACCATAATGGCTCCCAAAAGACATCACTCCGGGCTTCATGTGCCTCCACCCACTGGATTGGAAATAGGAAAAGTGGATTGAATTACTAGAACATTTCGGGTTCCAAAAGGGCCCTTGCTGAATCATGCACTGGCCATTCAGTTCCCTGGTATATAGATGGGAGAGCCTGGCTTCCCCTTCTTTCCCCCATTTAATTGTCCCTAAGCCCCCCAGCCCCACCCCTCTGACCTTGTTATGGCCAAGTCCTAGCCACCTTGACGGGTAAAGTTTTCTAGCAGAGGCCTCTGAATATAATTTATCTGCTTCTATAGAATATCCATCAAGCAACCAAGGGCTTGGGGGCAAGGAGCAGCGCAGGAAACAAATGCGACCCAAATAAATTAGTAGCTCTGTCACTCCATTTAGAAGAAATCTCAGTTCGTTTAGTACGCGGAACTTAAAACAAATGGTCGGCATTTGCATAAAGCCAAGTGGGACTGAGGCATTGAGAGGTGGGGCAGGGATCACAGCGCTCTAACTCAGATCTATCACCCCCGGGGGCCCGGAAACCCCAAATCTAATTTCCGTGGTGATGAGAAGAAAGCAAGGAGGAAGCCAGCTCCTGATTCTGCATCCTCATGGTGTGCTGGCAAGTTGGCAATTTCCACTTAAACGAAGGCATATTCTTCCTCCTCTCTTATGCCTACCAGAGAGTATGCCTTTTCAAGATTTTGCCACCCTCCTCCATTGCTGCTGGGTGATGTTGCACAGACCACAGCAAACACCATCTAAGGTAAAAGGTAAAGGACCCCTGGACGGTTAAGTCCAGTTAAAGGCAACTATGGTGTTGCAGCGCTCATCTCGCTTTCAGGCCAAGGGAGACGGCATTTGTCCACAGACAGCTTTCCGGGTCATGTGGCCAGCAAGACTAAATCGCTTCTGGCACAACATAACACCCTGATGGAAACCAGAGCGCACAGAAACGCCGTTTATCTTCCTGCCACAGTGGTACCTATTTATCTACTTGCACTGGCGTGCTTTTGAACTGCTAGGTTGGCAGGAGCTGGGACGGATCAACGGTAGCTCACCCCGTTGCGGGGATTCGAAGAGGCTCAGTGGTTTAAGACCACAGCGCCACCCACATCGGGGGAAAGAGGGGTGCTCTAAACCACTGAGCCTCTTGGGCTTGCTGATCAGAAGGTTGGCAGTTCGAATTTAGGTCCAACTTAACCGTCCAAGGGTCCTTTACCTTTAAACAATATCTAGAAGCAGGGGAAACAAAATTTAAAAATTCCTTCCAGTAGCACCTTAGAGACCAACTAAGTTTGTTATTAGTATGAGCCTTCGTGTGCATGCACACTTCTTCAGATACCTTCATGCATGCACACTTAAGCTCATACCAATAACAAACTTAGTTGGTCTCTAAGGTGCTACTGGAAGGAATTTATTTTGCTTCGACTACGGCAGACCAACACGGCTACCTACCTGTAACTAAAAGCAGGGGGTCACCTTTGGCTCTCCAGATGTTGAGGGACTACAATTCCCATCTGCCCCAGTCAGCAACAGCCCATGGTCAACAGCTGGAGGTGCCACAGGGACCCCATTCCTGGTGTAAGGAACAAGGCAGCCGTATTAGAAGAGGCATCCCTCCTCCTCAGAGAAGGAATGAGGAAATGCTTCTCCCCAGTTCTGTCTTCCTCTTCTAACGTGGTACCTGGCGTCATGGTTGCCTCCAGGAAAAATGACAAGGTGGTGCATTTGCCAGCTCTCCCGCCAAGACAAGCAGAAGGCCCCCCCGTCCTCTCGGTGCTACCATTTCTAGCTGACGCAGAGTATTCAAAAGAGCAGTTGCCTACAAGAACTCAGTTTGCACAACTCAACTCTACCAGGTTAGGAAGGCAAACTGGAGATGCCATGCCAACCCACTGGAGCGCATGCAGTCTGCTGCCCTCATCTTTTAAATACATGTATTTTATTTTTAAACCACCCTGATTCTATTAAATTAATGGACTGGGTGCCACAGCTCTATAAAAGACCTATTATTATTATTATTATTATTATTATTATTATTATTATTATTACTACTACTACTACTACTACTACAACATCCTTCACCCTAAGGTCCCAGGGTGGGTTACAGCATTAAAAACAATATCAAAAACAACTTAGAACCATAAAAAGAAGGTGGGCCCTACAAACATACACCTCTCAAGTGTTAAAAGCCAGGAGAAAGAGGTACGTCTTCAGCATTCTCCAAAAGCTGTATAATGAAGGCAACAGACGCACCTCTGTAGGGGTTGCCGTAGAGCAGGGATGTCCAACGGTCGATCGCTGGGCGTTCCTGGTCAATCGCGTGATAGTGATGGATTGACTCCCCCCCCCCCCAAAAAAAAGCTCAGCAACTTTGGGTCTGACTCCCCAAGAATAGCTCAACAACTTTGGTCAATCCAGTGGGTAGATCACTGCCAGTGTTTTTACAGTGGGAGTAGATCACAGTCTCTTGGGAGGTGGACATCCCTGCCGTAGAGAATGCCTGCTCCTGGGCCACTGCCACTTCGAGTCTCTAAGGGCAGAGGAAGCAGGAAGAGGGCCTTCTCTGGTTCTCAGCACCCGAGAGTTAGATCAACTTGATTTAATGCCAGCAAAACCAAAAACACTGTTGCCTCTGAGCGTAACCAGGTAGCTCGGGCTCAAAGATTTGGAGAAGTCTCCGGCAGAAGGAAGTGGCAGCACAACCGCTAAGAATGGGCCCCTCTGCCTGCTCTTAGACTTGGCTCAGAGCATCCCCTAGGAGCAGATCCTCTTTCTCGCGGACAGATTGGGAGGGACCACGAGCGAAGCAGGCACTCCATGACCGAACCAGATCGCAGTCAATGGGTGCAGCACAGTGCCTGCCCAGGACGAGCACCGAAGTCTCTAAAATTTGTATTCCAAAGGAAGCTAAAAGGAACATGACGTACCGAGGTCCCTCTCCCATTATTTCCAGTAGCAGCTTTCTCTTTTGAATTGATCTGTCCAGGCCACCGTAAGCAACCACCGGCTGGTCTACCACTCACTTAGGCATCTTTGGAAGCTAGCAAGGTTGCTTTGGGGGATGCCAGCCTCATGTACTTGCCAGTAGTATCAACCAACATGGAGCAAAAGGGAGGTGAGGGGGAAGGACTTGCCCTGATGGCTCTGCCAGGAAGTGGATCTTTGGTCGATCTAGTGCAGGGTTTCCCAAACCTGGGACCTCCAGCTGTTTTTGGACTACAACTCCCATCATCCCTAGCTAGCAGAGCCAGTGGTCAGGCATGATGGGAACTGTAGTCCAAAACCAGCTGTTTACGCAGAATGTGAAATTTGTAAGAGAGGAGGGGAATACGAAATTTCAAATGTGAATGCCTGCGCCTTTCTAAGCTGGAAGTTCGGCTGGGTCAATTCTTATGTGGATTTCTACTTTGGATAGCGCCAACTCACATTCAGTGGGAAGAATCAGGGTTCCACCCAATCCAAAAAGAGAAGTGTTTGGGCTCCTCAAATAATTTAAAATTTGAAACACACATTGGGGAAAAGTTGCCAAATTCGGTTGAAATTTTATAGCCAGCATCGTGACGCTCTCCTGACGTTCACTGATGTTGACAAAGTGTCTCCGCTATTGTGCCCTGGAATCTGAGCGCATGGGAGTCCACACACGGAAGTTGTGTGCGCATTACCAGGTTGTTGGGTGTGGTTCTCTGTCATTCACACATGCTGGGTGAGTGGGGAGTCCACACCCAGCAGATCCACCCATGGAAGCCTATTCCCAGGTGGGTTTTGCGGTTGCAGGACTGGAGCAATGGACTTTGATGCAGAAGAGCAGGGTTTAAATCCTAGCTTCCCTCTCCGAACCCACTGAGTTGCTACAAGCAATTCCCCCTCTTGCCTGCAAACATTAAGGACCTACCTCAGAGGATTGTTGTGCTGATGGATGAGAGAAAGCATTCGGTGCTATAGATATATAGTATATAAATGTTTCATAAGGGTTCCTTCTCTCCCGCCTTTCCCAAGTTTCTCTGCTTGTCTCGTTGCCTCACCACCTTTTGCTTTCTCCCGCTCTCTTGTGCCAGATCTTTCTCCCTCTCTTCTGCCTCCACTTTGCTCCACACTTTCCTCTTTCCGATTCAAGGATGGCCACGTCTCTCTGCATCATGTATTTATTTTTAATACTGCCCTGGAAATGGAGAATAAAGTTTCCCTCTGCATTATGGAGGGGCAGAATGATGAGTGGCTTCTGGTTTTGTTGTTAGATTTCAGAAGAAGGTCCTTTTCTCTCCACTAATAACTCTTGAAAGGGGAGGGGTGTCGATAATAATAATAATAATAATAATAATAATAATAATAATAATAATTTATTATTTATACCCCACTCATCTGGCTGGGTTTCCCCAGCCACTCTGGGCGGCTCCCAACAGAATATTAAAAACACAATAACTTCCCTAAAGAGGGCTGCCGTCAGAAGTCTTCTAAAAATGATTATTTCCTTGACATCTGGTGGGAGGGCGTTCCACAGGGCGGGTGCCACTACCAAGAAGGCCCTCTGCCTGCTTCCCTGTAACTTCACTTCTCACAGTGAGGGAACCGCTAGAAGGCCCTCAGAGCTGGACCTCAGTGTCCGGGCTGAACGATGGGGGTGGAGACGCTCCTTCAGGTATACAGGACCGAGGCCGTTTATGGCTTTAAAGGTCAGCACCAACACTTTAAATTGTGCTTAGAAATGTACTCAGTCAGTCAAATGCTTCCGTGAATGAACAATCCCAGTGACGAATCGGTGACAGACATGCTCGCAAATCCACAGTTACCACCCCCTGCATTTGAAAGCTCCCCAAAAGGATGGTTGGTGGTTACAAATAAATACAGTAAATGGACAAAAGTACCAAAAACATGCATTACCTCATAAAACACCACACATTCCACACTGCTTCACACATTAAACGCTCGCTTCCGTCTGAGACTCAGGAAACACCATGACAGGAAATGAGGCCGCCATCAGGGGTAGCAACAGAACTGACGATTCACCGTGCTAGAGAAGAACTAATTTTTTTTTTTAGTTTCTTCTCCCGTTAGATTCACAAAATGTTTAGGGGTCTGCGTGCCCCCAGAAAAAAAGCACTGACAATGGCTACCAATTCTAGCTGGGTTTCACTGCCATTTCTGCATAGCATTGCTCTTGGCCAACTTGGATGGCTTCTGAAGAGGATCAGACCAATTTGTGGAGGGTGTTGCCATCAATAGCTACTAGCCATGACACACAAGAAGATAAGGAGAGGCTGCTGGATCAGGCCAATGGCCCATCTAGTCCAGCATCCTGTTCTCACAGCGGCCAAGCAGGTAGCTCTCCCCGTCGGTACACTGTGGCTTCCAGCAACTGGTATTCGGAAGCCATCTTGCCTCCAGTTGAGGAGGCAGAACACAGCAACCATTGTTAGTCCTCTCCCCCACGAATTTGTCCAATCCTCTCTTAAAGCCGTCTAAGTTGGTGGCCGTCAGCACTTCCATTGGGCAAGGTGGGTTTGATTTAAATAAATCAATTTAAATGATGATTTAAATGATGATTTAAATCACTAGTCATTAAGACTTGATTTAAATCATTTTCTTTTTACAGAAAGACTCGTTCTTCCTGGTATAATCTTCATATTTACAACCAGATGAAGGTTTCATTTTTGGAATAATAAATTTTCAGAGTAGTTTTTTCAGTTATATCAAAAATTACGGATGTGGTTATACTATTCGAAATACATAGATAATTATGAAATTACTGTGAGGTTTAATAGGTTAACTGTTTATATTTGGACAATTTTTCTGCTGTACTTTATTGGAAGGAGAAAAATAATCATTTCCTTAATAACAATTTAAACAATTTATGTAACAAAAACAATAACATTATAGCATATGTATCCATGTTTGTTAACTGACGTGGTTAAACAATTTTTTAAAAACAACAACAACTTAGACTGAGTTTTAGCACACATGAAAAACTTAAAACAAATCCTTATTTCCCGATGAATAGCCTTTGGACTATAACGTAACTTAAATAGATATCTTTAGAAAGATTTTTCCTCCCAAAGCATTTTGCTTTAAAAATCCGATTTAAATTTTTTAAAAAATCTGATTTTAATTATAAAAAATCACTGATTTTTATCCACCCTGCCATTGGGACATTAAAATGGTGGCCAAACGCAGCCCAGCTAGTATGGTTCAGAACGCTGCCGCCACCATGTAAGTCTCTCTGGGTTGGACAAAGGTGGTCCGTAAGTGAATAGTTAGTCCAGGGGGGACCCTTAAACCCTCAAAAGCCTGCATTTGAGACCCTAAAGAGGAGAGTGTCTGCTGCTTCCCAAGGATTTGCATACTGCCAAGGCATTTTGGTTTATAAACATAATATATATGGCCGGAGGGGGTGGGGTGGGCAGGAGGAGACAACTGGCGAGGGGAGGCAATGATTTATAAGATCGTTGTCGCAATCCAATTCCAGAGAGCGGCAGAAGGCTGCACAGATGCTCGGACACCGTGGCTAGCTCTCAATTGTGCAAAAGCAACTACACGGGAAATGTATTCGCTTTCGGATTTGATGTGCATTATGCCATTGCTGAATGCAGTCTGTTGTGTACACACACACACACACACACACACACACACACATACACACACTGGAAGCAAGTTGTGGGGAGCATGGAACAGCAGACCTTTGTGTTACATCAGGGTGCATGAAAAGCCACAGCTGTCAACGTTTTCCTTTTTTAAAAGGGAAATTCCCTTTAAAGCCAGTGTGGTGTAGTGGTTAAGAGCGGTGGACTTGTAATCTGGTGAACCGGGTTTGCTTCCCCGCTCCTCCACATGCAGCTGCTGGGTGACCTTGGGCCAGTCACACTTCTTTGAAGTCTCTCAGCCCCACTCACCTCACAGACTGTTTGTTGTGGGGGAGGAAGGGAAAGGAGAATGTTAGCCGCTTTGAGACTCCTTCGGGTAGTGATAAAGCGGGATATCAAATCCAAACTCTTCTTCTTCTTCTTCTTCTTCCAAATAGGATTCCTCGCAAGAAAAGGGAAAAGTTGACAGCTATGTGAAAGTGCAAAGAGGGGGGCGGGAAAGCAATTGCTCTCTCAAGACAAGAAACTGGGCCATCCAATGAACTTTGCAATGGAGAAGACTTAACACAAAAAGCATTAAAAAATGTAAGGTGAATCCTACTGGATTATTATTATTATTAGTGCTTTAAAAAAAAAAAAGGTGCCAGAACTCACCATGAACACCTCCCTCGTTCTCTTAGAATGGCAATGGAGCCCACCTGAAAGGCGAATTCCAGCTGGAAAAAAGCCCTGGTGATGATGATGATATTATCTTATATTTATTTATACTCTGCCTTTTCCCCCTGACAGGAACTCAAGGCAGCTTACAGATAAAAACCAGAACCTTTAGAAACATCGGGGGAACCAATTAAAACTATATACACATATAAAATCTGTTAAAACCGTATCAATTACTACAATAAAAACAGCACAGCAGCATTAAAAGCAGCCAATTCCCAAAAACCTCTATGGAGCAGGAAAATCTTCACCTTCCGGCGGAAGCACAACAAGGAGGGAAACAGTCTAAGTTCTCCAGAGAGAGAGTTCCAAAGTCAGGGGGGGGGGCAGCCACCAGGATCAGGCCGGGTCAGGTCAGAGGCCCAACTAGTTCAGCTAACCCATACCGTCCAATTTTTTTTCCAGACCCCAAACTGGGACATGCTCCCTGGCAAGTCACATGACCTATGCCTCACACTCACCCCGAAAAAGAACACTTTTTTCGGGATAAGAAGGAGAGTAAAGGTAAAGGGACCCCTGACCATTAAGTCCAGTTGTGACCAACTCTGGGGTTGCGGTGCTCATCTCACTTTATTGGCCGATGGAGCCGGCGTACAGCTTCCGGGTCATGTGGCCAGCATGACTAAGCCGCTTCTGGCGAACCAGAGCAGCACATGGAAACGCCGTTTACCTTCCTGCCAGAGTGGTACCTATTTATCTACTTGCACTTTGACGTGCTTTCGAACTGCTAGGTTGGCAGGAGCAGGGACCGAGCAACGGCAAGTCCTAGGCTCTGTGGTTTAACCCACAGCGCCACCTGCGTCCCTAAGAACGAGAGTACAGCACCCCAAATGGCCACCCCAAATGGGTAGGGGGAGAAAGGTATGTCCTTTTTTTCGGGACACTTGGCAGGTATGCTAACCAGATGTCTATATTGGAAGCCTCAAATCAGGACCCAAGTTCATCAGCAGTCTCTCAACTTTAGGGTTGCTATGCATCCGGAATTTCCCAGACGCAGCCGACAATCGCTGAAACGTCTGGGAAAATCTGGACGTATGGCAACCCATGTCAGTGGTGTCATTTTTGGCAATTTCCCTTTAAGAATAGCTCAAAAACTTAAATTTTGTCTTTTGGAAAAAAGCTCAGCAACTTTTCTGTCCAGAATTTTGAAAAAAAGCTCAGTACTTTTCTGTCCGGATTTTCACTTTTTGACATATGGCAACCCTACTCTACTTGCAGTTCCCAGAAACTGTTATTCAGGGGCATCTAGCCTCGTTGTCCAGGGATGTTGCCGTGTCTTCTGGCGGTTCACCAAGAAGGGACAGAAATTGCCATCGTAGGCAGAACATGAGTGATTTATTGGTTGGACTTTGAACAGCTGCTCTCATGAGTAATTCTACCATTTTAGCATTTGTTCAAACACAGTCCCATTTTTCCCACTGTTAGGGAAGGCAATCAACGTGAAAAGCAGAGCAGTTCTGTTTAGAGAATTCAATCCCCCAAGCTGACGTGACCGGACCAGTGCCGGATTGGTACATATAAGCTAAACAAGCTATAGCTTAGGGCCCCAATCTCTTGGGGGCAGCAAAAAAAATTAAAGGAAAAAAACCCTGGATGTACATTTCCAAAATATAAGATAAAAAACAAATAAAATAAAACCTACATACAGCAACAGTGGTTTGTGTAGGCTCCTATGATGTAAGTCAGGCTTCCTCAACCTCGGCCCTTCAGATGTTTTTGGCCTACAACTCCCATGATCCCTAGCTAGCAGGACCAGTGGTCAGGGATGATGGGAATTGTAGTCTCAAAACATCTGGAGGGCCGACATTGAGGAAGCTTGATGTAAGTAATGGGCCCCGAATCATTTTAAGTTAGAGCTTAATAATTATTTCACTATTAATATACTTTTTCAATTACTTTGATAAAATATATATTTTGCTATGTGCCAATGGCTTTAGATACCTATTAGGTCCGTAAATTACCATATAGCATATATTCAACACAAAAAACATAATTAATAACTAGAACACAGAAAAGGAGGTGTGAGGTGGTCGAGGAAATAAGTTAATGAAAGATAATGATAAATATTGGATGTGTTTTTAATTGTTTTTGTTTTAATGTATTGTGTTTTTTGTTTTCTTTTTATGTATTGTAATGTATTGATTTGTATTGTTTATTCTTTTTTCTTTTTCTCACTTTTTTCTGTAATCTTAAAACTTTTAATAAATATTATTTAAAAAAAAAAAACAGCAACAATTTGTTGTTGGCAAAGGATAGCTGGACATAATACCTTCAGTAGCTTAGGGCCTCATCAAACCTAAATCCGGCCCTGGACCGGGCATCTGTGAGGAGAATGGCTTGTCACCTTTAATGGTGCCACCGACTTCCGTTTGTACTGAACACCCAAAAAAGAAAACAATGGTTGGACACAGGGTAGTAGAGTTCTTTGTTTACACATCTGGAATATAGGGCTCCTACTTTAAATGCTCCCAACTCCTAGACATATGGAATCCTAATTGCATCTCATAGGGGCAATCCACTTTTTCTGCACCTTAACGCTGCCTTCTCTAAAAGGGGGGGACGGGACACAACAGTCATGCCTGCAGGGGTGCTGAGAGCGAGATACAAAGTACAAAGGCAGCAGCCTTCCCGGGATGAAAAAGAACAGTAAACCTAAATGCAGCAAAACACATTGCAAAGACTGAGAGGTATATTAGGGTTTGGGACTCACAGCTCATTAGAGAGAGAGAAAAAACTGACCTGCTGCCCAAGAGGGGCGAGAAGAAGAGACAAGAGAATTTGGTCTCCAAAATTGAAAATGTCAGGGCTTGATTGCCTCTCTGCTGCTCTGATCACACCATAAGCAGGGGGTGAATTTACTTCCATCTACAGAATATGATGCTTGCCAGTTTTGCTAATAAATAGATTCCCTCGTCTCACTAGGAAAAAAGAGGGGGGGAATTTCCTCCTCTAATTTAAATTTAATGAGCCTCAAAAGCTTGAGCCTCCAATAACCTTTGCTCCCGCACATCCAGAAAACCAGCCACTTAGAACAAACACCCAAGTCAAATCTACCATGCTTAGCTGTTAACAGCGGAAGGGAATGGGCACATCTGCCCACGCTGCAACCATCTGCCTGGCTGAACTCCGCATAAAGGACGAGGAGAAGGAACAGAAATCAGAAACAGCCAAGAGACCAAAGAGAAAGATGCTTGTGTACAACAGATGACTTATTTTTGTGCGGGCAGAAAAATAAATATAATTACTCCAAATGCAAAAATAAAAAAATAACAATCATTTCTATTAGACCAGATCTTATATCCTATACTCAAAGGAAGGGGGTGGTCCAGGGGGGCATGTTTCGGGATCTGGTGCAGGGCCCAGTTGTCCTCCCTTTAAAGAAAGGGGTTAGCGAAGGCGCTAGTCCTCAAAGCTACTGAGAAGAGACCGAGAACGCGTAGATCACATCCAATCAAATCTCAGAGCCAGTGGGTGGTTCAACAGCAGTTTCAGTTTCAGCAGTTTCATCAAGCCTTGGCATATTGGGGTGTGAACTGTGGGTCGCCTTCATTCAACTGACTTAGGAGAAGAAGCATTGAAGTTAATGGCTATTCATGCCAATGGGTCAATTGCAAGCACATGTCCGTGGACCTCAGTCCTGCGTTCAGTTGTGCAGAACTAAAGCAATGCAGAATTAAGTTCAGAGAAAGCTGTCTTATACCAGGCCAGGCAATTTGTCCGTCTCTAGTCCAGCGGTTCCCACACTCCGATGGTCCCCTTGAAAATGACTGGTCAATCCCTTCAGACTTCTTTCCCGCCTCTTGCAGCAGTTGCAAGGCACTGTGCTAAATGCTGCATGATTTTTATTTGCATTTGGATTGCTGCTTCTGTCTCCTGCACATTGTTTTTCGCTGCCCTACAAGAAATAAAGGGAGCAATAAAACTCAATAAAAAAAAACCAACATGGATATTTAAATGCAGGCCATAGTTTGGGAAGCCCCGATTTAGTCCAATACAGTCCACACTGAGCGGCAGCAGCTCTCTTGGGCAGGGGCATCAGTTCTATGGAGCCTGCATGGGATGCAGGTGGTGCTGTGGTCTAAACCACTGAGCCTCTTGGGTTTGTCAATAAGGTTGGTGGTTCGAAGCCCCGCAATGGAGTGAGCTCCTATTGCTCTGTCCCAGCTCCTGCCAACCTAGCACAAGTAGATAAATAGGTACTGCTGCGGTGGGAAGGTAAACAGCATTTCTGTGCGCTCTGGCTTCTGTCACAGTGTCCCACTGCTCCAGAAGCAGTTTAGTCCTGCTGGCCACATGACCTGGAAAGCTGTCTGTGGACAAACACCAACTCCCTCAGCCTGAAAGTGAGATGAGCGCCCCAACCACACAGTCGCCTTTGACGGGACTTAACCTAAGGTTACCAGACGTCCCCAAATTTACAAATCAGTCCCCATACAAAATCTATTGAAGTTGAAAAGTGTCCCCGGATTCATTGAAAAAAATCTGGTAACCCCAACTTAACCGCCCAGGGGTTCTTTACCCTTTACCTCTACGTGGCCAAAGTGCCTTTAGCCCCCTCAGTATCTGTTAGGAGGGGGCCGGGCCCCCTCAATATTGAGGAGGTGGAGGAGGCCAAGCGTGGAGCCGAGCACAATGTAGCTCCAATGTCCAGTTCTTCCTGAGCGTGAGAGACGAGCCGCTGGTCAATGAAGCCATGTAACACTGGGCTCTGCCTCCTCCTGATGATGCGACATCCCATGCATAGAGCATGCTGGGAGCTTGACGTCGCACATATGTGATACACGTTGCCTGCATGCTGTCACACACACGCAATGCATGCTGGACCCCTTCAATCTTGGGTGCAAGTTGGTGCCTCTGATCCTGGTCTTAGGGCAGAGGGTCTTTCCCATCACTGGTTGACTGATCGGTTCAAAGTGAGATGCTTGAGGAGATTTCACCCCTCCCATATCCAAGAATCTGCTGATGTTCTCTGCTGATTCTCCAGAGAGGAGGGGCGGTTTTCTGCTCTCTACTTATTCCGCTTCAGCCTCACATCAAAGTGTTGGAGAGAGAGACTGAGTGTTAGAGAGAGATCGTGTGTATAGATAAGGTTGCTGCTAAGAGCAGCTGCAGACACTCAGTGCAGTTCAGCTTTTCAGTTTAGACCTCATTTAGCTCTGTATATAGCTGTGTATTATAGTTGTAGATAGAATAAAGAAGATATTCTACAGAGCTGCTCTCCGAGTCGTTTATGCTCTGCTATACTCTGCTGTGTGACGACTGTCTTATTGTGGAAGTGAATCCGGTGCTCACAACTCTAAGCTGTGAGTCCACAGCACTTTGACCTGTTCCTGTGCAGAAGGTGGTCTCTGGAAGTGCTACCCAGCTCGCCCAGCCCAGTCGGGGCTGAAGTGGATGAGTCCAGTTGGTGACACTGGCTCAAGGGTGGTGCTGACAATGCTAGGGACTGAATCTAGGACCTTTTGAACGCAAAACAGGTGCTCCACCTCTGAGCTGCAGAACAAACAATTTCTCCCGGATCAATCATCCGCCCGTTAACTGATGGAAGTTAATTAAATGCAAATAGATGTGCATGTTACCAAAAACTTAATATAGGTGGATTTATGAGATACTGAAGCGGGAGAGATAACTCAAAAGTTTTAACAAGCAGGATTGTTTCCACTCACTGCTGGAGAGAAGAAAAACAGCCCCCTTTAATTTCCCCCCTTTCCTACTATAACACACCAAAAGGAGACAAGGGCTCTGCAACATCACAGCCTGCAATTGGGAGGCGGTAAGAAGCTTTTTTGGGTTAACCAGGACTAATAACCCATGAGATCTTAATTCACCATCCCTGGTGATTAACTGCCAATAAATAAATCAACTACAGCTTAATTTATTCAGCTGATAAATCAGTAGTAGCCAATTCAAGCTCACAAGTTCTAATCATCTTAGGGCTCAACCATATTGTTGTTGAGCATGGACTGTAAGATTCCTGAACCTCCATTAATTCTCCGCTATCCATATGGTGTCTCCTCCAAATCACTGCCTTCAGATGTCTTCTAAAAGTCAATTAGTTGTTTATTTCTTTGATGGAAGGGCGTTCTACAGGGTGGGCCCCACTACTGAGAAGGCCCTCTGCCTGATTCCCTGCAACCTCACTTCTCACAATGAGAGAACTGCCAGAAGGCCCTTAGAGCTGGATCTCAGTGTTGGTGCAGAACTATGGGGGTGGAGACGCTCCTTCAGGTATACTGGACCGAGGCCATTTAGGGCTTTAAAGGTCAGCACCAACACTTTGAATTGTGCTCAGAAACATACTGGGAGCCAATGTAGGTCTTTCAGGACCAGTGTTATATAGTTTCGGTGACCGCTCCCAGTCACCAGTCTAGCTGCAGCATTCTGGACTAGTTGCAGTTTCCTGGTCACCTTCAAAGGTAACCCCATGTAGAGCGCATTGCAGTAGTCCAAGTGGGAGATAACCAGAGCATGCACCACTCTGGCAAGACAGTCTGCAGGCAGGTAGGGTCTCAGGATATTCCTGGATGGCCTGCAAAAAGCCTCTTCCAATTTATAATCCCTCCCCACTGACACATTACCAAAAGGTTAGAAACATAAGAAGTTGCCTTACAGCGTGTCAGACCATTGCTCCCACCCAGGTCAGTGTTGTCTACAAGTGGCCGACAGCAGCTGTCCAAGATTTCAGGCAAGGTTTTCTCCCAGCCCTATCTAGAGATGCCAGGGGTTGAATCTAGCACCTCCTGCAAGTGAAGCAGATAGTTTTCCACTGAGCTATGACCCTTCTCCATCTGCTATAGGCTACATCTGATTAACCTGCAAGTCTTGCACAACATATCGGCATTGTCTCTGTAATATAGATTTTAGCCTGCAACATCAAAACATCGGCAGAGCAAACATTTTTTAAAACAATTAAAAAACAGCCACCACCAACCTAGACTCAAATTCTTGAACAGCTGCAAAGTGATATTTAGAAGCCAAGATGGATTATAACATTGGTTTTTAACAGCACCTAGAACAAAGTACCTATCTATCTATCTATCTGGCCGAGCCTCCCCAGCCACTCTGAGCAGCTCCCAACAAAATATTAAAAACATGTTCAAACATTAAAAACATCCCTAAAAAGGGTTGCCTTCAGATGTCTTCTAAAAGTCAGATAGTTGTTTATTTCCTTGACATCTGATGGGAAGGCATTCCACAGGGCAGGCGCCACCACCAAGAAGGCCCTCTGCCTGGTACCACCACTGAGGAAGCCAGGTCTCTGGTAAATCCCTTTTTCAGGTGTGGTTATTTTGTGTTCACGTGTCTTCATTTACACACCAGAATTCAGACTTACCTGCACCCCATCCAAGAAGTCACTTGCATAGCATTAAGACTGACATCTGGCGGAGCGATTCTGGAACATAGGTGCACATACCCTCCAACATTTCTCTGATGGAAAATAGGGACGTCTATTATTATTATTATTATTATTATTATTATTATTACACCCCATCCATCTGACTGGGTTGCCATAGCTACTCTGGGAGGCTTCCAACATACATAAAAACATAATAAATATTTTTTAAAAAACTTCCCTATACAGGAATGCCTTCAGGTGCCTTCTAAAGGTTGTATAGTTACTTATATCCTTGGTTCAGGGATCACATAACTCCATATCTTATAACAATTCTCCAATGAAAATATGGACGTCCTAAGGAAAAGTGGGACATTCCAGGATCAAATCAGAAACTGGGACAGCTTCTGTAAATCCAGGACTGTCCCTGGAAAATAGGGGTACTTGGAGGGTTTGGGTGCACACTAGAGATATTGAAGAATCCCACCGGAAATGGAAATGTGAGCAGAATTTGCTGCAATTCAAATCTTTGTTGGAGGTCAGGAATAGAAATCATACCAGCAAATATGAGCAGTCTTTGCTATGTCATTGGTTTGCTTTTTTTTTTAAAAAAAAAAGTCTGCAAATGTTGTGCACAGTGGTACCTCGGGTTAATTGTACAGTGGTACCTCGGGTTGAGAGCCAGTGTGGTGTAGTGGTTAAGAGCGGAAGTCTTGTAATCTGGTGAACCGGGTTCACGTCTCCGCTCCTCCACATGCAGCTGCTGGGTGACCTTGAGCTAGTCACACTTCTCTGAAGTCTCTCAGCCTCACTCACCTCACAGAGTGTTTGTTGTGGGGGAGGAAGGGAAAAGGAGATTGTTAGCCGCTTTGAGACTCCTGAAGGGGAGTGAAAGGCGGGATATCAAATCCAAACTCTTCTTCTTCTTCTTCTAATAACTTAATTTGTTCTGGAGGTCTGTTCTTAACCTGAAACTGTTCTTAACCTGAGGTACCACTTTAGCTAATGGGGCCTCTTGCTGCCGCCGCGCTACCACCACATGATTTCTGTTCTCATCCTGAGGTAAAGTTCTTAACCCGAGGTACTATTTCTGGGTTAGCAGAGTCTGTAACCTGAAGTGTCTGTAACCTGAAGCATCTGTAACCCGAGGTACCACTGTATATAATTACATTATTGCCTGCATTGTTTCTGACACTTCCTTGTCATCAAAATGCAGCCAAATTAATCATACAATTAATTTCAGCCATAGCCGATCGTGAGGTGAACAATGTAGATTTTAGCAGAACTGTAGTGGAATGCAAACAAGAGGACAGGGTGGAAAGCTTCGCCTCTTACCCGAGTGCACACTCACAATCTTGAAAACAATTATCCGGAATGCAGGTAGCAGAAAGCAGGTGCCGCCCTTGGTGCAGAAAGCAACAGATGGGCAAACTTTGGGTTGGCAGGATCTTTCTTGTTTTTCATTGACTTCAACCAGAGCCAGGAGCAAAATAGGAAGGTAAACATCTTGTTGTTGTTGTTGTTTAGTCGTTCAGTCGTGTCCGACTCTTCGTGACCCCGTGGACCAGAGCACGCCAGGCACTCCTGTCTTCCACTGCCACCCGCAGTTTGATCAGATTCATGTTTGTAGTTTCGAGAACACTGTCTAACCATCTCGTCCTCTGTCGTCCCCTTCTCCTTGTGCCCTCCATCTTTCCCAACATCAGGGTCTTTTCCAGGGAGTCTTCTCTTCTCGTGAGGTGGCCAAAGTATTGGAGCCTCAGGTAAACATGGGACTGCAGAAAAATATGGCTGAAAGCATATGCTCAACCCTGGAACTTGCTTTCAGCACCAGAACTCAAGATCAATACATTCCCATTTCACCCCAACATTTCAGCAGCCTAATTGAGGTGAGGGAAAGGGTGGGTTTTCTGTTTTTGGTTGGTGCTACTGCTACACCATTAGGAGTCAAATCTCTTTGCTGATCTACTGCCATTTGTCTGGAGGTCTACCAGGACATCCCAACCCACCTTCTGTCCACCCCGGAAGAGGGACAGCTGGAACGTAAAGGAACTTGCACATCTCAGAGTAAGCCAATCTTTGATTATACTGGGGCAAGGCAAAGGATAATTCTCCCATCATGCCCTGCTTGTGAGTTATCCAGGGCCATCTGGCTGTCCGCTGTTCTGAGGCAGCTCTGGAATATATGGAGTCTGGATCTAATTAAAAAAAAAAAACTTGTTTGAGCTACTCCCTGAATAAGAAGCTGTTGCCAAAGCGATATGTCACATTTGCAGAGAAGGAGAAAAATATTATCCGCCTCCACATCTGGAACTTTTTTTTTTCGTTTCTGCGGAAAGGCCAAGGAAGAGCAGGGCATTGGTGGGTCCGCCTCTGCGTGCCTCAAAATTGACGAGACCCCTCTCACCTCTCAGAGGGTGGAATTGGCTAGCCGCCGTCTCCTACCTTGCGCCAGTTTGCCTGCACCTATTCCGGCTTGTGCAAACTGACCCTGAAAGGTCACATCCCCCAGAGAAAATGCTAAGAATCCTTATTTGCCTCCAACAGAGAGGGTTGTGCGGTTTGGTCTTTCTTTCTTTCTTTCTTTCTTTCTTTCTTTCTTTCTTTCTCACACTTTTGTAACATGAGATTACAAATTTGTGCAGCATGTAAAACGGGGGAGCGGCCATTTTGAATTCTAGTGAGGGACTCCCGACTGAGAGATGTTGCTACTTTATCTAACTCATTACTGAGGAACCTCTTTTGGCCTGAGGGCCAAATTCAGATGTAGCTAACATTCCGAGGGCCACATTCCAATGGTGGGCAAGATCAAAGGTGGAAGTGGGCAATGGCAAAGGAAAACAAATATTCAGGTCTTTTTTACCAACTCGTCGGTACTCAGTTCCAGTACCTCTCAGGTGGGCATCATTGCCATTATAAGAGAACAAGGTAATCATTCATGCTGAGTTCCGGCACCTCTTTTTCTAGAAAAATAGCATTTCTATATAGTTGTTTATTTCCTTGGTATCTAATGGGAGGGCGTTCCACAGGGCGGGCGCCACAACCAAGAAGGCCCTCTGCCTGGTTCCCTGTAGCTTCACTCCTCACAGTGAGGGAACCGCCAGAAGGCCCTCAGAGCTGGACCTCAGTGTCTGGGCTGAACGATGGGGGTGGAGATGTTCCTTCAGGTATACTGGGCCAAGACGGCTTAGGGCTTTTAAGGTCAGCACCAACACTTTGAATTGTGCTCAGAAATGTACTGGGAGCCAATGTAGGTCTTTCAGGACCGGTGTTATATGGTCTCAGTGGCCACTACGTCACCAGTCTAGCTGCCACACTCTGGACTAGTTGCATTTTCCGGGTCACCTTCAAAGGTAACCACACATAGAGCGCATTGCAGTAGTCCAAGCAGGAGATAACTAGTGCATGCACCACTCTGGCGAGACAGTCCGTGGGCAGATAGGGTCTTAGCCTGCATACCAGATGGAGCTGGTAGACAGCTGCCCTGGACACAGAATTGCGCCTCCATGGACAGCTGTGAGTCCAAAATGACTCCCAGGCTGTGCACCTGGTCCTTCAAGGGCACAGTTACCCCATTCAGGACCAGGGAGTCCTGCATACCAGCCTGCCCCTGTCGCCCTGTCGCCCCAAAACAGTACTTCTGTCTTGTCAGGATTCAACCTCAATCCGTTAGCCGCCATCCATCCTCCAACGACCTCGCGCAGGACCTTCACCGCCTTCACTTCAGCTTCGCCGGCGTGTGATTGAATCCCACCCAAAAGCAACAACTGTCTGGAAGCGCCACAGTGAGGGAATTTGTGGAAGGAGGCGGGGAAGGAATTAGGGAGAATGCAAAGCGAGCTTAAAAGCAGGAGAACGAGATAAATCAGCAATTAAAATGTTTTCAGCCCCTGCAGCTGCATTGCCCAAACCTGGTCCAAAAGTCCCATTAGATGCCAAGGGAGAGGGGAGGCTTCAGTCCCACAGGGGTGCTGTGCTCATAACACAGTGTCCCGAAGATAAACCTGCAAACCTCCTCAGTGGGCAGAGAAGGACAAGCTTTCCCTACTTGATAGATTTCTCTGTGATCACCCATCTGCTCTGCTACCAGCTTCAGC
This sequence comes from Podarcis tiliguerta, assembly GCF_965153285.1. NCBI lineage: Eukaryota > Metazoa > Chordata > Lepidosauria > Squamata > Lacertidae > Podarcis > Podarcis tiliguerta. Next base: position 19,902,250 of record NC_139546.1, on the reverse strand, counting down.
CTCTCCTGGGACCAAGGAGGAGGGAAGGAAGCCTGGATACGGTTGTGTTTTTGGGTTGTTGTTTTTTGAAAAAGAGGCCTGAATATAGAGCTTCCCCTGCCCACCTCCATATGCCCTGAAGCAAAAAAGGAACAAGCTTTATCTGTTTAACATGTATAAATAATTTGTCACGGCCTTATTAAGAGATGCTTTCATATATCTCTGTACTGCGAATTTTCCTGTCATCTGTCTATCATCTATCTATCTATCTATCTATCTATCTAATCTATCATCTATCTATCTATCTATCTATCTATCTATCTATCTATCTATCATCTATCTATCTACCCAGTGCTTTTTTTTCTTTAAAAATGTATAGGGGTATTCTCAAGAAAATCACCATTTTATAGTTCAGATCAGGAAAAATAAATACAGTGAATGGACATCGGGGGTAGCAACGGAACTGACAATTGACCGTGCTAGAGAAGAAACCATTTTAAAAAACAAACAAACATATTTAGTTTCTTCTCCCGTTAGATTCACAAAATGTTTAGGGGTATGTGTACCCCTGTGTCCATCCCCCCCCCCCCCCACGCACTGTATGTATGTACGTACAGTGGTACCTCAGGTTAAGAACTTAATTCGTTCCGGAGGTCCGTTCTTAAGCTGAAACTGTTCTTAACCTGAGGTACCACTTTAGCTTATGGGGCCTCCGGCTGCCACCGCACGATTTCTGTTCTCATCATGAGGTAAAGTTCTTAACCCGAGGTACTATTTCTGGGTTAGCGGAGTCTGTAACCTGAAGCTTCTGTAACCCGAGGTACAACTGTATCTATCTATCTATCTATCTATCTATCTATCTATCTATCTATCTCTATCCAATATCAGAGATTAGGAAACTGCCAAGATGGAAGAAATCAAGAAAGCAAATATTTACAAACTTGGCTGTCCTTGCTGAATTTGTGATTGAATCAAAGAGAGGAAGACATCCTTTTATTGCCTTAAAAACAAACCAAGAAAGAAATAATAAAGAAAATTGGCAAACAGTTATTAATTACTGGAAAGGACTCAGGCAGCTGTAAATATCGATTGCGGATTTTAATATGCAACATCTGTGTTTTTATGAAAGACAAATCGCTGAGTATTATATAATTTTTTTATAAAAAGAGTCAAGCCGTGCAACACTCCCCCCCCCCCCACTGCATCCTCCAAATCAATGGCAAAGTATCCACTGATACAACTATACCCGCACATAGACATCCTGCCACAGGCAAGCTGCCAGGAACACATTTTTTACCACTGCTCCAGCATCTGCTCTCGTTCCTGCTCATCTTCTAGCTTTGACCTCAACGGCCAGAACAATTCGGGGTCAGCTCGCCCAGACATCTCATTGAAGTTTCTTAGGAAAAACAGAGAATCGTAACGTCGGAGTGGGCCCTGTTAGGCAGCCAGCCTGGCCCGTCTTTGTAGAAAGAATAGGAAGCTATGGGTGCCTGATTATCGTCTTCCAAAGCAACTACAGTGCTACCTCGGGTTACAGACACTTCAGGTTGCAGACGCTTCAGGTTACAGACTCTGCTAACCCGGAAGTAGTACCTCAGGTTAAGAACTTTACCTCAGGATGAGAACAGAAATTGCGTGGCGGCAGCACCGGGAAGCCCCATTAGCTAAAGTGGTACCTCAGGTTTAGAACAATTTCAGGTTAAGAACAGACCTCCAGAAAGAATTAAGTTCTTAACCTGAGGTACCACTGTACTCTATTCCGATGGGAGCGTAATGCTCCCGAGGGGGCCTGGCATGGAGGGTGCCCTCCCAGGCACACGATAGCATGCGCCCTGCAGCCAGGAGCAGAGTGAGCCGCTCACAGAGGAGCCGCTCGCCACCCCTGGTGGACATTCGGCACGCCGCCCGCCCGCCCACGACTCTCAAGCCCAAGCTGGCAAAGCAAAGGGGGAAGGGGGGGAATGTCACCAGCAAAGCAGCGCAGCTCCCCCCCCCCTTACCCCAATGGCTCGGGGTAGGTTTGGGAGTCATGGCCGGGTTTCGCCAGCCACTCTGGGCAGCTTCCAACACAATATTAAAATAAAGTAATGCATCAAACATTAAAAGCTTCCCTAAACAGGGCTGCCTTAAGATATCAGCTAAAAGTCTGGTAGTTGTTGTTCTCTTTGACATCTGGTGGGAGGGCGTTCCACAGTGCGGGTGCCACTACCGAGAAGGCCTTCTGCCCGGTTCCCTGTAACTTGGCTTCTCTCAGTGAGGGAACCACCAGAAGGCCCTCGGTGCTGGACCTCAGTGTCCGGGTAGAACGATGGGGGTGGAGACGCTCCTTCAGATATACTGGACCGAGGGATTTAAAGGTCAGCACCAACATGTGCTCGGAAACATACTGGCATGTTCTCTCCCTCCAGGTCGATGGTCGATCGTTCGGGAGCTTCAGAAGCTTTCTTCAGCCTGAACATCACAGCGACCGATGCCTACAGACACCGGCACACTTAAGGATCCGCAAATTTGCGCCTCTTGCGTGACAGATCTCAGCATTTTGGCTAATCTACCTTTATTTACATATAAACACACACGGAGCACTGCATCATAGCTCCCTCTCTCTCTAGCATCAGACAGCAAAGAGAAAAAGAACAAAGGACAATAGTCCCACTTTATGGAACACAGTAACACAAACATCCTGTTTCCGTCACTTCCCACTCTGTGGAGTCAAAACATACCATGTCATGTGAAAGACAACAATCCTATGACTGCAAACACAGAGCAGGAATTCTGACACTGAATGTCACCCCCTTCAGTGAGGGCACCCAGGGCGGTCCACCCTCCCCCCACCTTCCCTTCCTATGCCCCTGCAACTAGGTGAATGAGGCAACATCACAGGTCAAAGACACTTTTAGCTATACAAAAACACTCAGAGGGGGGCATGGAACAGGGACAGGGAGGAGTCCTCAAGGCTGAGAAGAGAGGTCACATTTGGCTACTGGCCCCAAGGTCCTCCACCTGCCAGACAACACCCCTTCTTCAATCGCAGCACCTAGGAGCAGACACAGTACTCTAGATGTAAGGTAAAGGTAAAGGGACCCCTGACCATTAGGTCCAGTCGTGACCAACTCTGGGGTTGCGGTGCTCATCTCGCACTATAGGCCAAGGGAGTCTGCATACAGCTTCCGGGTCATGTGGCCGGCATGACTAAGCCGCTTCTGGCGAACCAGAGCAGCACACGGAAACACCATTTACCTTCCCACCGGAGCAGTACCTATTTATTTACTTGCACTTTGACGTGCTTTCAAACTGCTAGGTTGGCAGGAGCAGGGACCAAGCAACAGGAGCTTACCCTTTCGCGGGGATTCGAACCGCCGACCTTCTGATCAGCAAGTCCTAGGCTCTGTGCTTTAACCCACAGCGCCACCCCCGTCCCCTCAATTCTAGATGTTTTGACTGGTGAAAGATGAAACGGAAATATCTCTTCCCATGACTCCATCCTTTTTTTTAACATACATATGTAGAGTATTTATGTATGTGACTGCAGCGGCAAGGGTTCTCTGTGCTCAGAAATGGGAGGAGAGAACCCTCTCCAAGGAAGAACGGTTAATGAAAATCTTGGAATATGCAGAGATGGCAAAATTGACAGCACTGATAAGAGATACCAATTTAGACTATTTTAAAGAAAACTAGAAACCATTTCTAGTCTGCATAAAAAAAGTTATTTCCCATTAGCAAAGACAACAGTGTAAGAAAACAGCAGAATATCTTAAGAAATGTGTTAGGATGAAATTCAGTGCTATTTTTCTAGGAAAAGAGGTGCTGGAACTCACCATGAACTCCTCTTAGAATGACAAGGCCACCCACCGAAGAGGTACCAGAACTGTCTTCTGGTGAGTTCTGCTGGGGGGGGAACGAAATTTGAGTTATAAACATTGATGCTGGGTTGAGTGGGAAGTCCCTGGTTTTGTTGAATTGGAATATAATTGTTGAGTAGCAAATGTAAGCTTCTATATGGAGAAAATAATAAAATATTACAGTGTACCTCAGAAGTCGAACGGAATCTGTTCCGGAAGTCCATTTGACTTCCAAAACGTTCAGGAACCAAGGCACTGCATCCGATTGGCTGCAGGAAGCTCCTGCTGCCAATCGGAAGCCGCGTTGGACATTCAGGTTCCAAATAACGTTCGCAAACTGGAACACTCACTTCCGGGTTTGTGGCACTCGGGAGCCAAAACGTTTGTCTCGCAAGGCGTCCGACTTCCGAGGTATGACTGTATTACCAAAAATAAAAGAAATTGTGTGGGTTTTTTTACATATGAAATGGTATTTAACCTTCTTCTGTTTTAATGTCTACGGCCATCTTTATAAATGAAATTGAGCAATCGTTTTCTTGGTGGACTTTTCCTTGCGAAATTGCATTGAGATATCTATGAAAAGCAATTTATAAATGGAAATACAGTGGTACCTCGGGTTACATACGCTTCAGGTTACACACGCTTCAGGTTACAGACTCTGCTAACCCAGAAATATTACCTTGGGTTAAGAACTTTGCTTCAGGATGAGAACATAAATTATGCAGCGGCGGCGCAGCGGCAGCGGGAGGCCCCATTAAAGTGGTGCTTCAGGTTAAGAACAGTTTCAGGTTAAGAACAGACTTCTGGAACGAATTAAGTACTTAACCTGAGGTACCACTGTAAAGGTAAAGGTAAAGGGACCCCTGACCATTAGGTCCAGTCATGACCGACTCTGGGGTTGCAGTGCTCATCTCACTTTATTGGCCGAGGGAGCCGGCGTACAGCTTCCGGGTCATGTGGCCGCTTCTGGCGAACCAGAGCAGCGCACAGAAACGCCGTTTACCTTCCCACCGGAGCTGTACCTATTTATCTACTTGCACTTGGACGTGCTTTCGAACTGCTAGGTTGGCAGGAGCAGGGACCGAGCAACGGGAGCTCACCCCATCGCGGGGATTTGAACCGCCGACCTTCTGATCGGCAAGTCCTAGGCTCTGTGGTTTAACCCACAGCACCACCTGCGTCCCTGCTATAAATAAATAAAAATGCTGTAGCTCTTGGTCATGTCCTCCTAGCAGAAGCTGCTGGTCAGTGCCACGCTGGAGTAAAATATCAAAGATGGGTGGGACTCAGGCCCACCCCACCATGGAGTCAACTTCAAAAGGCAGGGCGGATGACTCTTCGTAAGCAAAGTCTTCCTCCTTCTCCCACCGGTTCCTTTTTTTCGTTAAGTCATTTCAGCAGCTTCCAGGGATCTGTTCTTGGCACGTTCTCATTGGCTGCGTGTTCTTTGCTTATCCCTTCTGCAGTCAAGCCTCCTGCTCCCAGCCTCCATTATGGTAAACACGGTATCTTAATTAAAGGACTCTGCTGGCTTGCTCAGCTCCGACAGATGGAGTCTTAATTTAATTAGTATACTTTAATTACCTATGATAATAAGACCTCCACCTGTGTCCAGTTCTCTCCCCCCCCCCCTTTCCTGCCGCCTCACCTTCCTGAAAACCGGCTATCAGCAAGAGCACAGCCCTCACCAGTAATAAGCTGCAAAGCAGCTGTTAATTTTAACAGTGGCCTGTGGTGGGAAGGATACCTGCGAAACACATTCCTGTTGTTATTAACAACGCGCTGCCATTCATGGCACATTGCAGTCAGCTACGCAAAAGCAAGGCTTCTGCCCCCCACGGGGTTTACCATTTAAATTCCAACCTGAGGCACCAACAATTGGGAGAGGCAAAGGCAACAAGGACTGAATCTGAACAGATACGGCATTGATACATTGGCCGTTGTTCAGTGCTAGACTACCTGCGTTTCCCAGGTTCAAACCCTGGCATCTCCAGGTAGGCCTGGCGGAGACCACTGAAAACCCATGGTCAGTTAGTATAGGTAAAGGACCCCTGGACTATGGGGACTCCTGGACTAAGGCGAGGATGGGGTTGCGGGGCTCATCTCACTTTCAGGCTGAGGGAGCCAGGGTTTGTCCACAGACAGCTTTCCAGGTCATGTGACCAGCATGACTAAACCGCTTCTGGCACAACGGAATACCGTGATGGAAACCAGAGCACACGGAAACGCCGTTTACCTTCCCGCCACAGAGGTACCTATTTATCTACTTGCACTGATGTGCTTTCGAACTGCTAAGCTAACAGGAGCTGGGATAGAGCAACAGGAGCTCACCCCGCTGCGGGGATTCGAACCGCCAACCTTCCAATCAGCAATCCCAAGAGGCTCAGTGGTTTAGACCACAGCACCAACTGTGTCCTTCAGTGAGTATAGACCATAATGAGTTAGATGGACCAATAGGTCTGAGTGCATATAAGACAGCCCCCTGAGGTCCTATGCTTGTGGAACATAAATTTGATTACTAGGAACCTTGTACCCGGTGTTGCTTGGCCATTCTAAGAAACCAAAATATCAGTGCTGAATAATAATAATAATAATAATAATAATAATAATAATAATAGTGTTCTTTCTTGCCCACTCTCAGTACAAAGATTTAGCCCCCACCCCCATTCCATTTTCCTATCTGTACAGGATAGTTGGGTTTATTTTTATTGTTTTGCCTCTTTACCCTGTCAATATTATTTTTTTTTATTATTATTATTATTATTATTATTATTATTATTATTATTATTATTACTATTATTCCCCGCCCATCTGACTAGGTTGCCCCAGCCACTCTGGGTGGCTACCAGCAAAATATTAAAAACACAACAAAACATCAATCATCACAAACTTGCCTGTAGAGAGTTGCCTTCAGATGTCTTCTAAAAGTCAGATAGTTGTTTATTTCCTTGACATCTGGTGGGAGGGCATTCCACAGGGCGGGCGCCACTACCGAGAAGGCCCTCTGCCTGGTTCCCTGTAACCTCACAGTGAGGGAACTGCTAGAAGGCCCTCAGAGCAGGATTTCAGTATCTGTGCTGAATGCTGGGGGTGGAGACACTCCTTCAGGTATACTGGGCCGAGACCATTTAGGGCTTTAAAGGTCAGCAGCAACACTTTGAATTGGCTTGGAATATACTGGGAGCCAGTGTAGATCCTTTAAGACAGGTGTTATATGGTCTCAGCAGCCACTCCCAATCACCAGCCTAGCTGCCTCATTCTGGTTTAGTTGTAGTTTCCGAGTCACCTTCAAAGGTAGCCCCATGTAGAGTGCATTGCAGTAGTCCAAGTAGTTAAGATCAGTACAGTTTTGAAAGGTTCGATCTTGTTTCAAAATGGCGTCCAACTGTGTCCAAACAGAGATACAAACCTGCTCCTTGGTCTCAACTATTGTGATGGAAATTTTGCTTCTGATAGCTTAAGACACAACGAATTTTCCAAAATGTACAGTCAATGATATCCAATGGCTTTTAGAAGTCTGCTAGGAAATGGGAAATACAGCTTCTGATAAGAATTTTTAAAAAGGAAGGACCCCACTACAAGATTATTGTTGGGCTCAGAGGTTGGAGAGATTAATAGAGCCAGGTGATTGCTTGAGTAATCCAAGTGGCCTTCTCTTTGTTAAGAAGATTGGGTGAATGGCCACAAAATTTCTGAATGATGTGATCTAAGTGTCTGCATGTGAAGAAGAACTACAGTCTGGAAATGAAGAAGAGAGACTTGTGGATTGAGTTTGTGCTCTGCAAGCACCTTGGCTGTCTACCTGGAGATCTGATGTGGAGCGGTGGAGTATTTAAGCTGCACCTCCTCTACCTATGCTGTAGGTACATTTGGGATCACCAACCTTTCTGGGCTAGTGGGCGCATTTCAAATGTTGGGAGTGTGCTTGGGGGGCGGGCACACCAGTCACAAAATGGCTGCCATGGAGGAAGCACGACAGAACACTGGCCACTGTGGGGAGATGGCATAAAATCAGAGACACAACCATAGCCAGCGACCGTATGCTTACCGTGGGGAGTCTGCCAAGTCCTGGTGTTTCCGATTATGGAGGTCTCACACACACATACAATAAAAAACGCTGAGACGCTGAGCCTCCCTCAGCGTCAGGAAAAAGACACAAGACAGACAAACCCCTACACTAACACTTGGCAACAGAACGAAAGAACAATACAGTGGTACCTCGGGTTACATACGCTTCAGGTTACAGACTCCGCTAACCCAGAAATATTATCTCGGGTTAAGAACTTTGCTTCAGGATGAGAACAGAAATCTTGCTCCGGCGGCGCGGCAGCAGCAGGAGGCCCCATTAGCTAAAGTGGTGCTTCAGGTTAAGAACAGTTTCAAGTTAAGTACGGACCTCCCGAACAAATTAAGTACTTAACCTAAGGTACCACTGTACTCCCATCTCTCTTCCATCTCCTTTCCCCCAACAGCAAGATGTCAATGAGAAAAGTGTCTCTTGCTAAATGTAAACAAACTGTAGAAGACTCCAAGAACTGAAAGTGGGGACGATAGGTATACAGTGGTACCTTGAGTTACATACGCTTCAGATTACAGACGCTTCAGGTTACAGACTCCACTAACCCTGAAATATTACTTCAGGTTAAGAACTTTGCTTCAGGATGAGAACAGAAATAGTGCAGCAGTGGCGCAGCAGCAGCAGGAGGCCCTTTTAGCTAAAGTGGTGCTTCAGGTTAAGAACAGTTTCAGGTTAAGAACAGACCTCCGGAACAAATTAAGTTCTTAACCCGAGGTACCACTGTACTTTTAGTCTGTTTTGTAACACAAAATATCCTTAATAAAAACTAGTTTAAGAAAAAGATAGACATAGACACACACACATGAGCTGTAGCTACAGGGAAGCCAGCCGGGATTTTTGCCCTGGGTGAAACCTCCAGAGGGGTGCCACTGAGGTCCCCAGCCTGGTGTGTGTATGTGTGTGTACACAAATATGTGTGTGTGCCAAACTGACTTGTTGACCTGGGTGAAATAAAGCCTAGTTTCTCCCCTCTCATTTCACAAAGATCGCTTAGAACAGGCATAGGCAAACTCGGCCCTCCAGATGTTTGGGGACTACATTTCCCATCATCCCTGACCACTGGTCCTGCTAGCTAAGGATGATGGGAGTTGTAGTCCCAAAACATCTGGCGGGCTGAGCTTGCCTATGCTTGGCTTAGAAGGTACCTGCACATCTTGCCCCACAACTTTCTAGGAGGACTAGAGACCTACCGTATTTTTCACTCCATAAGACACACTTTTTTCTTCCTAAAAAGTAAGGGGAAATGTTTTTGCATTGGGTCACCCCAAATTCACCATCAGATCCCATAGCATGTCCATGGCTACAGCCTGCACCCAAAAAATGACGCACCCACTGTTGTGTGGGGCCGCAATGGCACAAAAACGAGGTTACAAAGCATGGATCCACATGGATTCTCAGGATTTTTGCATTGGACTACCCCAAACTCACCGTCAAATCACATGTCTGTGGCCACAAAAACCATACATCCAGTGTTTCGTTCAGAATATTTTTTTTCTTGTTTTCCTCCTCTAAAAACTAGGTGCGTCTTATGGTCAGGTGCATCTTATGGAGTGAAAAATATGGTACTCTTTTTTTATTATTATTACGAAAGTTCAGAGTCTGGGGCAGCTGCCGAAGGGCAACACCAGAAGCCTCCTCGGGTGCCATGGTGGGTTATCTCCCTTGGCTCAAGCATTGCAGCACATTGCTGCCTCGAGAGCTTTGAGAGGAAAGGCGAAATACCAATGTTAACAGCAGTGAGGCTCAGAGACTGTTATCTCCCTCCCTGTAGTTTGAAGGGGCACACAACCCATTCTGTTGCATGTGTCACGCTGCGGTTTGGAGCATGGCTCAGCAGGCACAATTATTTCCCTTTCTAGCAATCAGATAACTGGATGAGAGTTGAGGCACCTGCCCCTTAGGAACCCCTGTGAAAGGGGGGGGGGGTCTCTCTCCATGCAGGGATGGGCGGCTGTGAGGAAGGCAGGGGTAGGGTGGCTGAGCCGCTCGCTTTGCTTTTGAGCTCGCTATAATTAAAGCTCCGCTCGCCAGCTCCGTCCTGCAGAAACACGGCTTTTTTTAGCTGTACATAAAACCGCAGAATCCGACAGGCTAGAGCTTATTAAGAATCATTTCAACTTGTGCTTGTGCGAAGGCGCACCCCCGAAAAGCGCCGACAAAAGGAGACACTCGGTGGCAGCTGCGGCGATCCTCTTGGGGAGGGAGGGGGGTGCAGATATATCTGTCGGCAGCAAAGACCACCAAGTTGTTCCTCCAGAAGTCACTCGGCAGCCCAACAGATGGCCGGGGCTTTGTGCCGCCACCGGGGGATTGCGACTGTACGAAATACCAAGCCGCATACAAATGAATGGCTGGCGTTCCAAAAACACACACACACGCAATGCCTTTCACAGCCGTTCGGCAAAGAGAACTTTGGCTACTCTCCTGTGCTCTCTGGCTACCAAGCGCTCAGGGAACGGATTGATTCGAGGCTGGCGTGAGGAGCGCATCCAGCGGAGAATCACCGGCCCATCTGCCGCAAAAAGTCGCCATCCGCCGCCACCCTGCCACCTCATCTCCAAACACCATATGGGCTCCAACAATCCAGTGCATGGTCTGTTATTTGCTAAGCTGACAACCTGTATATACATTGCAGGAGGGTGTCGGAGGAACCAATAGGTTCAGGTGAACTTAAGCAAGCGAGCCCAGTTACATCATCATCATCATCATTTCTACACTGCCCTTCGTTCAAAGATCATAGGGTGGTTTACAATATAAAAACACAAAAATGCATGCCATAATAAACAAAAACAACCTCCCACACAATCACATAATAATAATAATAATAATAATAATAATAATAATAATAATAATAATTTTTTATTGATACCCCGCCCATCTGGCTGGGTTTACCCAGACACTCTGGGCGGCTTCCAACAAAACGCTAAAATATAATAACCTATTAAACATTAAAAGCTTCCCTAAACAGGGCTGCCTTCAGATGTCTTCTAAAAGTTTGGTAGTTATTTTTCTCTTTGAAATCTGGTGGGAGGGCGTTTCACAGGGTGGGCGCCACTACCGAGAAGGCCCTCTGCCTGGTTCCCTGTAACTTGGCTTCTCGCAGAGAGGGAACCGCCAGAAGGCCCTTGGTGCTGGACCACAGTGGGTTAAAAGGCCACAATTAGCCAAACACCTCAGAGAAGAGGAATATTTTTGACCGGCACCTAAAGATATGTAAGCAAGGCACCAGGCTCTACAAGCAAGGGGGTCACCGCAGGAGGTCTGGAGAGTGGCAACATGAGAACGGGGCCTTTTCTGCAGTGGTTCCCCATTTGCGGAATGCTCTCCCCAGGGAGGTTCACCTGGTGCCATCAATTATATATATTTTAGGCGCCAGGTGAAAACGTTTCTCTTCAACCAGGCTGTGGGCTGGTTAATATTCTATAGCCTTTTAAATGTGTCTGTGGGAAGGGGGGGGTATCGTTTTGCTGTTCTGTTTTTAATTGTTTGCTTGTTTTTATCCTGTATTTTATACTGTGAACCACCCTGAGACTGTATGATGAAGGGCGGTATACAAACCAATCAAATAAAATCTACTCAGAAACCTAGGAAAAAAGAGTAGCTCTGGGGATAGGTAGAGAACATTTCGCTTGTCCGTGGAAAACCACAAACCAAGACTGTCTCACTGCAAACGCATCTCAGATCTGCAATTAGAAAGACAAGACTTTGAGGCAGTTTAGACCCCTGCATGAGCTATAGCAAAAATTAATTATTATCAGCTGCCCTGGGAGAGACAAAGGGCAGGGAAAAAACACCCTCTGAAACAGCTGAGCTTTCTTTCTTTCTTTCTTTCTTTCTTTCCTTCCTTCCTTCCTTCCACTGCATCTCTCTATGCCTTACAGATATATATATACACAAAGATTAATGAAACAATTTGATATCCGCGTTTCCAAATTCTCAATATCCGTGTTTCCAAATTCTCCACATCCTTGTTTCCAAATTCTCAGTATCCATGCTTCCAAATTCTGTCTGCCAAGCTGACATCAGCTCTGCTGCCTTTTTGTAAACAGTCAGATTATTCAGAGAATCTGGACTTACCAGAAGCTAAACAGATCAGTTTGCATACATTTGGCAGCCCAGATAGGAAGGAGGCAGTAGCCTCATCTGTGCCCCACACCTCCCCCCAAACAGCCGCAATAGGGGCTGCTGCCATTTCCAACCCTGGCAAACCCGAGAAACTGAAAACCTATTCGTACAAGGACACCTGTGTTTAACATCTCACACCTGACTTGCACAGGAGCGAAGTACATTCAAGTTCAGCTTTCTAATGAACCAGCACAACAGACAAGCTAAAATCAAAAGGACTGATAAAAGATTTGCAACCTGCTCTACCTGCAGCCAAATTAGTTTCCTGGAAAAGCGGAAGCAGCCCGTAGCAATTCTACCAGGGGCTGTGCATGGGGCTCGGGTCAGATCCTGTTAATGGGCCAACCAATCTTTGGGGATTGGGGAGAAAGGAGGCACAAAATATAAACTGGGGATAGGCAGGCTTCGCCGTAATCCACTCTGGAAACAAATCTGAAGTAACTGGGTTAATTTCCCAGAAGTCAGCTGGAGGTCTGGAAGAAATAATTTGAAGCCTGGATTGCGTCCCTCAGCAATACTGGCCAGAAATCCTTATATAGACCCCAGAGTGAAGCAATGACATGATTAGGGCACACCAGGGCTCTGAGGCCTCAAACCTGCTTGCAAACCGTCCTCCCCACCGCAATTTCATATTACTGATTAGAGGAATTCTGTTTTTGAAAACACATCTACATCCTGCCATTCTGATAGAGCTCAAGGCAGCGTCGCTCAAGGTTCCCTTCAGCTTTAATCGGCACAATAAACTTCCAAGATGTTAGGCTGAAGGTTGGCGAGCCTGGTTCGCACATTTTTGTCTATTTGTTTGGCCTTCGGTTGCTTTGGGTTGCCCTGAGCAAGGCAGAATAACCAACAAATTTAAAATTTAATGAATAAATAACATTAATGCCACGCCATAGCACACAAGCAGGCAACCTGTGGCTCTGCATGAAGCCCTCAAACTTCCTATCCACTCAGTTTTTATTTCTTTTGTTCTTGTTTCTGTCATGCACTTTGTGTTTTTATATGGTATTTTTATGTTGTGAACTGTGCTGAGAGCTATGGATGAAGGGCGGGATACAAATTTAATAAGAGTTCTTCCTTCCTCTTTGTTTCTGCCATATTTTTTCCTGGCGTTTAGACGCACCTCCCTCCTCTTTCAATGCTGTGTCAGAACCATCAGGAACATAGGAAGCTGTCTTATACATTGTCAGATCATTTGGTCTGCCCAGCCCACCAGTGCTGTTTTTCACCATGAACACTTCCCATTTCCTCTTATAATAGCAATGGTGCTCACTTGAGAGGTGTCAGAACCCAAAAACTGGGTTTCTTCAGTCATAGTCCGACACTTTGACCACTGCACCCAACTGGCTCTCCATTCATTGCCATATGCCCTTTTTGAGAAGGCTCTGGGAGCCTGATGCCTCTTTGGCACTGGTTTGGAGTCAATCAGACGAGGTTGGGTTTTGGGGTGTCCCTATGGCTCCCAGCTTGAGTGCCAATTACAGTTGTACATCGGAAGTCGAACAGAATCCAGTCCAGAAGTGCGTTCAACTTCCAAAACGTTCGGAAACCAAGGCACGAGCTCCTGCAGCCAATCAGAACCCACGGAGGATGTTCGGGTTCTAAAGAACCTTTGCAAACGGGAACACTCACTTCCAGGTTTGCGGCATTCGGGAGCCAAAACGATGGACTTGCAAGGCGTTCAGGACTGTACTAAGTTTGGAGGGGGGGCGGCACAGAAGCATGGTTTGCAGCACAAAACGGCACAAAGCCAGCACGCCACTTTGGTGCCTGGTGAGAGAGAGCCAGAAGCTCAGATACCAGGGCCTGTAAATCTCTGAGCAGGGCTACTTAAGGGGTGGATTGAGATTTATGCCAAACCAGACATAAAGTTGAAAGACATTTTGGATCCTTGATTTGAGGAGAGAGTACACACACACATGCACACACACGCACGCACGCACACACACAGTAGATTTAAAGCAGTATTATACCACTTTAATAGTAACAGTTCCCCCAAAGAATCCTAGGAACTATAATTTGTTAAAGGCGATGAGAGTTGTTAGGAGACTCCCATTCCCCTCACACAGCTACAAGTTTCAAAGAGGTTTAAACAACCTGTTCCTCTTCACTCTGGGAATCATAGCTCTGTGAGAATAAGGGGTCTCCAAGCAACTCTCAGAACCCTGAACAAGCCACAGCTCCCGGGATTCTTTGGGAGAAGCCATGCCTACTAAAGTAGTATATTTTTAAATTTTAGGGTTCAGTAAGGACTCTACATTTGAAGAATTCCTCTAAGCTTCTTTGGGGTTGGGGTGATGTTGAACGTCCAATAACTGTCATTAAATTTAGCAGTTCTGGTGCAGAATTCACATGGCTGGCGCTGTGGTCTAAACCACTGAGCCGCTTGGGCTTGCCAGCCAGAAGGTCAACAGTTCAAATCCTCGTGACAGGGTGAGCTCTCATTGCTCTGTCCCAGTTCCTGCCAACCTAGCACTTCGAAAGCACACCAGTGCAAGTAGATAAATAGGTAACACTGCGGCGGGAAGGGAAACAGCATTTCCATGCGCTCTGAATTCCCTCACATTGTTCCATTGTGCCAGAAGCGGTTTACTCATGCTGGTCACATGACCCGGAAAGCTGTCTGTGGACAAACGCCAGCTCCATCAGCCTGAAGCAAGATGAGCGCCACAACCCCCTAGTCGCCTTTGACTGGACTTAACCATCCAGGGGTCTTTTACCTATTACCTTTCCTCTAGTCACCTTTTTAGTGGGGAAAGACATAGAATCATAGAATTGTAGAGTTGGAAGGGATCCTGAGGATCATCTAGTCCAGCCCTCTGCAATGCAGGAATATACAGCTATCCCACACGGGGATCGAACCTGCAACCTTGGTATTATCAGCACCACGCTCTAACCAACTGAGCTGAGCTGTGTAATAATGCAAAGCTGTATCCAAAATGCGTTCCTTTCTTCTTCTTCTTGTATATAAAAAAAGCCAAGATAATTAGTTTAGCATGAGAGTCTTTGTCAAAAAGACTACAAATGCTCTTCTGAAAGAAAAGGGAAACAAAAGGAGACAACAGATTTCTCCCATATGCAGATTCATATAGGCATATAAGGAGGGCTGTCTAAACCGCAGAACAAAAGCTTTAAAGAGAGTTTTCAAAAGCACAGCCGTTCCCTCTGCTTGGTTAGATGTTTTTTCTGGTAAATGGACAAGCTGTTGTCTTTCATAAGGGGAGAAAGAACTGAAGGTCGGAGAAAGTAAAATAAACTCTCACAATAAACAAGAGAAATACCTCAGCAGAATCCGCCAATAATAATTTAAAGCCCAAGGGAGCCGGCAGTGAAAGATCTCTTTAGCCAATAATGGTTGGTTCGCCGTTAGACTGATCGTTGGAAACGCTCCGCAAAGCTTCTGGGGCTCGAAGTTTGCTGTCTGCATTTATTGTTTGCCTGGAGGAGACAATGGATTCACCGGCGAGTTTTTCATTTCACCAGCACACAGAAAACCAAAACCCTCCGAGTGAAGAATTCACTTGCCTTGGTACGATTTTTAAAAAGTAAAATGACTGCATGGGTTCAGAAGAAGAAACGGGTCATCTCTCTTCTCTCTTTCTCTAGCGCGTAACATTAGAACTCAGGATCCCCCGAAGAAATGTACTGGCAAAGGATTTCTTCAGGACAAGGTGGAGGAAACAGAAGTACTTTACGCAGTTCGTAATTCAGTTATGAAATTCACAGTCGCAAGAGGCGGCAATCGGCCCCAGCTCAGGCAGCCTTCGAGGGGGATTAGACCAAGTTGCAGAGGAAAAGTCTATCAAGAGTTATTCCGTACCCTCCAGCATTTCTCCGATGGAAATAATAATACAACTGTTATTATTTATATTACGCCCATGTGACTGGGTTGCCCTAGCCACTCTTGGGCGGCTTCCAACATACAGTGGAACCTCAGGTTGCGGATGTAATCCGTGACAGAGGCACGTCCGCAACCCACAACGTTCGCAAGCTGAAGCGCCGCGTCTGCGTAGGCGCTATTTGGCGCATCTGCACATGCGTGAGTGGCGAAACCTGGAAGTAACCAGTTCCGGTAATTTCCGGGTTTTCTGTGGTCCGCAACCCGAAAACACATAACCTGAAGCAAACGTAACATGAGGTATGACTGTATATAAAAACCACGATAAAACATTAAACTTTTTTTAAAAAAACACCTCCCCTATTCAAGGCTGCCTTCATATGTCTTCGAAAGACTGGATCTCATTGGCTCGGTGGTTGCATAACTCTGTACCCTCCAATGAAAATAGGGACGTTCTACCATACCCTCCAGCATTTCTGTGAGGAAAACAGAGACATCCTAAAGAAAAGCGGGACATTCCAGGATCAAATCGGAAACCAGGATGGCTTCTGTAACTCCAGGGCTGTCCCTGGAAAACAAGGACACTTGGAAGGTCTGCTATTCTTCATGGTGGCTATATGGAACCTTCTGGTTTCAGAGGCTAAAGGCCTCTTCATACTGGTTGCAAGGAGCCAGTGTGAAGCTGTGCTGAAAGAGTGCTGGACCAGGCCCAGGGACATCCAGGTTCAAATCCCCACTCAGACACTGGGAGACCTTTGGCTACTCAACACACCTCAGCTTAACTTGCACCTGAGGGTTGTTGTGAAGATAGTGAGAGCCACGTACACTGTCTTCAGTGACTTTGGGGAAAGACAAAACACAAACGTAACAAACAAGGCTCGTTGCCTTCATGCTCCAGTTGGGCACTTTCTGGTTGGCCACTGGTTGAAACAGGATTGACCTTCCTTCTTATCCAGCAGGGTACATGCTCCCTTGTTTATATTCTCTCTCTCTCTTGAAGGGATGCAGGTGGTGCTGTGGTCTAAACCACAGCACCTACTGGGCTTGCCGATCAGAAGGTTGGCGGTTCAAATCTGTACGAAGGTGGTGAGCTCCCATTGCTCTGTCCCAGCTCCTGCCAACCTAGTAGTTCGAAAGCACGCCAGTACAAGTAGATAAATAGGTATCGCTCCGGCGGGAAGGTAAACAGCATTTCCATGTGTTCTGGTTTCCATTATGGCGTCCTGTTGTGTCAGAAGTGGTTTAGTCTTGATGGCCACATGACCCAGAAAGCTGTCTGTGGACAAACGCTGGCTCCCTAGGCCTGAAAGCAAGATGAGCGCCGCAACCCTATAGTCGACTTTGACTGGACTTAACCATCCAGGGGTCCTTTACCTTTACCTATTCTTTCTCTCTCTCTTACACACACACACACACAAAATCTAAACCAGAAGTGGGCACTCATTTTCAACAATGCCTCTTAGACAGTGGCAGGTGAGGCAAAAGTGGGTACCACCACACAAAGCTGGATAACTCAGCTGGTTAGAGCATGGTGCTGGTAATGCCAAGGTTGCAGGTTCGATCTCCGTATGGGACAGCTGCGTATTCCTGCACTGAAGGGTTGAACTAGGTGATCCTTGAGTTCCCTCCCAACTCTACATTTCCGTGATATCCATGACGATATTCCTGCACCAGTCCCTGTTCTCAAAACATCCCACTTTCTTAACTCCAGCCATGCAAATGTCATTGGTTTACACCCACCCCTCTGCATCCTCTATTCAGGGAAGGCACAGAGTGCTAAACAGGGAAGTACTTGGTGAATAAAAGGCTATTCTAAGCAAAAGGTGCAGAATGACAGGAGAAGGGGAGGAGGCAAAAGGGGCTGACAAGTAGACAAGCCTGAGCAGCGTCTGGGGATATGAAAAGTGGCCTACATGACAGACAGGGGAGCAATACAGTCAGGAGGAGATAGGAGGAAAGAGCCTTTGCGGAGTAGAAAAAATCCCTTTCAAATCATCGCTTCCTGGGAGATTCCCCATGCAGCCTGGAACGAAAGACTAGGAAAACAGAAGGGAAAAGAAGAGGTGAAATGGGAAATGGTGAGACAGGAAATACAGGAAGAGAGTAATATTACACAAAGCACTCCATACCTACCCCTGTAAACCAGAGGAAATACCCTTCTAGATTCTTCCATGGCTATGCTCCAGATCAGGGGTTGTCAACCTGGTCCCTACCACCAGCTAGTGGGCATTTCAGGATTCTAGGTGGGCGGTAGGGGGTTCTACGGCACAAGCTGAATCCTCCTTCCATCGAGCACTGGTGGGCGGTAAGGAAATTTTACCATCAAGAGAGATGCATTAGTGGGCGGTAGGTATAAAAAGGTTGACTACCCCAGCGCTAGATGATCTCCCCGCCTCACATTCAAGCTTTCTCCCACAGCAAAAAAGGCAATCAGAATAATCTCCCGGAAATCAAATGCTATTTTTTGTGGAGTAAAACCATGCACACATGAGAATGCACAACACAGGCACAGGACTTGTGTGGCTCTTAACCAATGGAAGGGGAAAGGCAGTCCAATGCATACATCCATAAACATCCCTAAATGGCCTCAGGCCCAGGATAACTGAGGGAGCGTTTCCTCCCCCATCATTCAGCCCAGACACTGTGGTCCAGATCTGAGGGCCTTCTGGTGGTTCCCTCCCTGCGAGAAGTGAGGTTGCAGGGAACCAGGCGGAGGGCCTTCTCAGTAGTGGCGCCTGCCCTGTGGAACGCCCTCCCATCAGATGTCAAGGAAATAAACAACTATCTGACTTTTAGAAGACATATGAAGGCAGCCCTGTTTAGGGAAGTTTTTAATGTTTGGTGTTTTATCGCTATAATAATAATAATGATGATGATGATGATGATGATGATGATGTTCTGTTGGGAGCCACCCAGAGTGGCTTAGGAAACTCCGCCAGATGGGCAGGGTATAAATAAAATTATCTATCTATCTATCTATCTATTTATCATCATCCAGACGCCAAGAGCCCTGTGGTACCCAAAAGCCCAACACACACACACTGCAGCATGAGGCCTACGGGCCAGAACTCATGAGGCGACGCTTCTACTTAGGTGAAGTGGCTTCTGGCATGCAAGTTTATGCCCCAACACACAATATGTTGGGCTTCAAGCTGCTTAGGACATTGAGGTTTATGCTGCAACGGCTGAGCATGAGCATCGCTCCCACATCTAGACTACCATCCTGTTCTCACAGAGATGCCTGTGGGAGGAGCACACAAACTGGACCTGAGCACAACAGCCCTCTTGGTGTTCAGAAGCACACTCCCTCTGGCAGCAGACCTAGAACAGAGCCATTTCATTGCTTCGTCCTCCGTGAGTTTTGTCTGCTACTCTTTTAAAGCCAAGTTGTGTGAACAGGTGCTTCATTCCGTCTGTCCTGCATCTCCCAACAATCAGATGTTAAAGAAGGCCAATGTGAGTTTTAATCTGTTTTTATAGTCTATTGATATTTTAACTTTTTGAGCGTTTAAAATTTTCGCTGTCTATCTTCCTTACTGGTAATTTTGTTTAATCTTTTTTTTAAATTGTAAACCGCTTTGGGGGGGCTTTTTTCCTTTTTTCTGACAATCAAGTAGCGTATACATTTTGTGAAGGAAATTAAATAATTGGCTGCCCATGAGTCCTTTCCTCTTATCAACTTTCTTCATACCGTGCGTAGTTTTATTCTTAAAATATTATTAAATCCCCCCCCCAAAAAAAATCAACAAAAAATTCCAATACATTTTTTTCTAATAAAAAAAATCATATTGCCAACTTCCCATCCCATTTTCCGTGATGTTTTTCTTAGTCCCCAATTTGCTGGACCCTGTCCTCCCTCTTTTTTTTAACAGTCGTAACACAACAATCTTTAATTATTCTGCTGCTTGTAGTTCAAAACTTGCTCATGAATTCTTCATACTGTAGTATTATTTTTTTAAAAAGGGCTTCCATTCTTAAAAAAAAAAACACCATGCAGTTTTGTTTGTGTCAAATCACCCCTTACTCACATTTTCTCTACACTAAAAGCCACACGTCACAGAGTTGTTGCAGCCCCTTGCAGGATTGCTCTTTCCTGAACCTTTTCCCAATTCTACAGTACCCATAACACAAGTTCACAATAGAATTCTAGCTTATTTAAATGAAACTCCCCTGCTGTTCAACCAACAGGGCTCCCATATATTTCCTTTTAAATAGAGCAAATACGAAAGGAGCTGTTGCAACCAAACAAAGCCAGCCACTCAAACTGGAACTCAGACTTCACCTATACTCAAATCTGTTCCCGAAATGTCAATGTTCAGATTTGAACTCTCTCTCTGCTCCATAGTTACTGAAATTTTACGTTTTTGATTCGTCGTATCTTGCAAATACAAATTGGGGGTGGGGTGGGACACTGTTTTCAAATTCTTCCATATATATATACCGCATTTTTTGCTCTATAAGACTCACTTTTCCCCTCCTAAAAAGGCGAAATGTGTGTGCATCTTACGGAGTGAATGCAGGCTGCGCAGCTATCCCAGAACAGCAAGAGGGATCACTGCTTTCGCTGCGCAGCGATCCCTCTTGTTGTTCTGGCTTCTGAGATTCAGAATATTTTTTTTTCTTGTTTTCCTCCTCCAAAAACTAGGTGCGTCTTATGCTCTGGTGCGTCTTATAGAGCAAAAAATATGCTATAGATTTTATAGTGGAAAACCTTACGTTTCCATCCTCGTCAAAACTGTCTTGTCGGGAGCTACATTTCTGGGCGGAACATAAGAGATTAAATGATGGCACCATATACACAAGAGAAGCTGGTGGCTAGAAAGACACCTTAGGGGAACATCCTACAACAGAGAATGCCATGTTTAGATTGCAGAGCACATCATCAAAAATGGCTTTCCGAAACAAAAAAATAATAATGTTTATCTGGAAGATTGTTTAGATAAATATACCCTTCCCTTGTGGAGTTTGGCTCTCCCAGCTGCTCATCTGGCTCAAAACTCTCTGCAGCAGCACAGCACAGACTAGAAAGATGCAGGGAGCGATGTTAGTGGGAGGTTTATGAACAGCATGCAGCAGCTCTGATCTTACCATCGCCAGATGACTCCGGCTGTATCAATTACCGTTTATTAAAAAGGGGGGGGGGGAGCCAAGAGAAACCCACACAGAACACAAAATTGATAGATGAAGCATCAGCTTGCAGAGTTGCAATGCCAACAACAGGTTGCGCCTCTCCGAGGTCTTTAACAAATTCAAAACATTAAAAAAAATGGCACTGCAGTGAACCTGCTGGAGTTCTACTGGTCACAACAGGACAAAGATGCAAACCATGCACATCTGCCCACCTCTGAAGAGCATGATGCAGATGTACACGAAGATGTGGATCTGATCCCAGACATGGACCTCTCTTGTTGGATCAGACCTGATGTTTGCAATGGCTTTCTATAACCTTAGACGTAATTCGAAGTAGGTAAAGGACCCCTGGATGGTTAAGCCCAGTCAAAGGCGATTATGGGGTTCGGTGCTCATCTCGCTTTCAGGCCGAGGGAGCCGCCGTTTGTCCACAGCTAGCTTTCAGGGTCATATGGCCAGCAGGACTAAACTGCTTCTGGCTCAACGGAAGACCCTGACGGAAACCAGAGTGCACGGAAACGCCATTTACCTTCCCGCCGTAGTGGTACCTATTTATCTACTTGCACTGGCGTGCTTTCGAAGTGCTAGGTTGGCAGGAGCTGGGACAGAGCAACAGGAGCTCACCCCGTCGTGGGGATTCGAACCACTGACCTTTCAATCAGCAAGCCCAAGAGACTCAGTGGTTTAGACCACAGCACCACCCTGAGCCTTGGGCTTGCCGATCAAAAGGTCAGTGGTTCGAATACCAGCGACGGGGTGAGCTCCCATTGCTCGGTCCCAGCTCCTGCCAACCTAGCAGTTCGAAAGCATGCTAGTGCAAGTAGTGTGGCGAGAAGGTAAACGGCGTTTCTGTGCGCTGCTCTGGTGTTGGTGTTCCGTTGCACAAGAAGCGGCTTAGTGATGCTGGCCACGACCTGGAAAAACTGTCTGTGGAGCGGACAAACACCGGCTCCCTCGGCCTGTAAAGTGAGTTGAGCGCCACAACCCCAGGGTTGTTTGTGACTGGGCTTAACTGTCAAGGGTCCCTTTACCTTTACCTTTACAGTAGCATGGGGACAATTCAGAAGCTGCCTTCTTCCTCATGTTCCATCTCAATCCGTATACAGTGGTACCTCAGGTTAAGAACTTAATTCGTTCTGAAGGTCTGTTCTTAACCTGAAACTGTTCTTAACCTGAAGCACCACTTTAGCTAATGGGGCCTCCCACTGCCGCCGCCATGCAATTTCTGTTCTCATCCTGAAGCAAAGTTAACCTGAGGTATTATTTCTGGGTTAGCGGAGTCTGTAACCTGAAACGTCTGTAACCTGAAGCGTATGTAACCCGAGGTACCACTGTAGTTTCTCAAGGACATCAGCACTCTCTAAGACATAAGGGTGTCCAGGGTGACTTTTCCAGTGCCGGTTCACCAACTTTGGACCTATTGTCCACCAGAGGTCTGAAAAAGCCCAAGATATGGGGCAGAAGCAATGAGAGATGTTTTGTGGACATGGATGATGAGCAAGGAGTGCTTTCAGTGTCTGGTTTGTCTAGACAGGGGCTAGGCACTTTAAGGCTTTGAGACAAGCCGAAAAACTTGGCACACATTTAAAAGGGACACAGGGTATGCGCTATGCAGGAGCGATGCCTTGAAATAACGAACACTTGACACCTTTACTCCCACTGGGTTCATTTGACAGGCCTCGCTGCCTTCTGGAAATCATAGAGCCGAAAGGGACCACGAGAGTCATCTACAGTGGTACCTCGGGTTAAGTACTTAATTCGTTCTGGAGGTCCGTTCTTAACCTGAAACTGTTCTTAACCTGAAGCACCACTTTAGCTAATGGGGCCTCCCGCTGCTGCCGGAGCACAATTTCTGTTCTCATCCTGAAGCAAAGTTCTTAACCTGAAGCACTATTTCTGGGTTAGCAGAGTCTGTAACCTGAAGCGTATGTAACCTGAAGAGTATGTAACCCGAGGTACCACTGTAGTCCAAACCCTTGCAATGCAGGAATCTTTTACCCGACGCCCATGAGATCAACTGCCGCGTACTTGCAGGGAAACAGGCAGGAAATATATGAGGACATGTGTATTCACAGGTGAGCTTGAACTGGAGCCTGGATAGCTCAGCTGGTTACAGCGTGGTGCTCATAATACCAAGGTTCGATTCCCGTAAGGGACAGCTGCATATTCCTGCATTGCAGGGGGTTGGACTAGATGATCCTTAGGGTCCCTTCCAACTCAACATTTCTATGACTCTATGAGCATCAGCCACATGAACTGGCAAGGCCCTGCGCACCTGGAACAGCCTGTATCTTGTTTTCTCCCTTCGGACGCCACAAAAGTGCATCTTCACCCAGCACTGGTGAAGGGAAGCGCCACACAAAAAGATCCTGGAGCCCCATCAGGCTTTCATGTACCCAGAGTTAACACCTGACCCTTCAAACACAAAGACAGCTTTTTAAGCTTGTGCCTTCAAGCTTAAAGAGAGAAAAGAGCTTCTGTAAGAAGCCCGGAGACAGCAAAACATTTGAGGTCAGGTGAAAGGGTTGGATGTGGTAAACATAGGTTCAAATCCCAATTATCTTTTCGGCTTCACAGGGTTGTAAACAAAGCCAAGTCTTAAAAGTGTATTGTGTACAGTGGTACCTTGGGTTAAGAACTTAATTTGTTCTGGAGGTCCGTTTTTAACCTGAAACTGTTCTTAACCTGAGGTACCACTTTAGCTAATGGGGCCTCCCACTGTCGCCGCACGATTTCTGTTCTCATCCTGAAGCAAAGGTCTTAACCCGAGGTACTATTTCCGGGTTAGCGCAGTCTGTAACCTGAAGCGTCTGTAACCTGAAGTGTCTGTAACCTGAGGTACCACTGTATACCAAAAAGCAGAATGGTTTCAATTATTTTACTGGCCATACAAAGGGTATAGTGGCATAGCTGCCCAGATACAAATTTCAGTCAGTTCCACCTGTAGAAAAGCCAGGCTCAGACTTGAGTAAGCAGCCCCAAAGTCTGTGGAAATGTGGGGGATATTGGGGACGGAGTGTAGCAAGAAACTGCTTTGGCAAAATGGAGGGTTTTTCTCTTGACCATAGCCGCCCAGTAATTAAACTTATATTGCCTCTTCTATGGTTCATGAACAGCTGTGAACTTAGCAGCTCCCATACACTGAGGGAAAACTCCACAAGAATTCAAGGCACGCCATTCTCGCCTACGAATGGAGACACCCTCACTCACCGGTCCCCGCTTGAGGTGGTGCCTCTATAGAATCACAGAACTTTAGAGTTGGAAGGGACCACAGGGATATAATAAATAATAATAATAATAATAATAATAATAATAATAATAATAATAATAATATATTTATAGCCCGCCCTCCCCGGCCAGAGCCGGGCTCAGGGCAGCTAACACCAATAAAATAAAATCACAGTAAAAACATAACAGGGGGGAAAGAGAGGGAGAAAATAAAAACCAATTTAAAATACAGGTTAAAATGCAGCCTCATTTTAAAATAGCTGATAAATCAAGACCATAAGGGATGGGAAACATAAGGGTCAGACCAAGTCCAAACCAAAGGCCTGATGGAACAGCTCTGTCTTGCAGTCTCTTGTGACAGAGTGTTCCACCACGTCGGGGCCAGTGCTGAAAAGGCCCTGGCCCTAGTTGAAACCAATCTAACCTCCTTGAGGCTCGGGACCACCAACGTGTTATTTGTGGACCTTAAAGGTCCTCCGTGGGGAATACCAGGAGAGGCGGTCCTGTAGGTACGTGGGTCCTAGTCCAACCCTGTGCAATGCAGGCATCTTTTGCCCAACGTGGGGCTCAAAGCCCACGATCCTGAGATTAAGAGTCTCATGCTCTACCGACTGAGCCCTCTTTCCCACAAAAGAAAGAAACAGCTGCTTAAGTAACGTTCAAATGGTGCTGCAGTGAACTGGATGTGTGCAAAGCCAGAAACCTGCTTGCTGACCAGAAATAACTGGTCTGAGGTAGGTGTGAGTGAGAGAGAGAGAGAGAGAGAGTGAAAGAGAGAGAACAGGCTGTCCCGTTGGTGCCCATCTCCCTTGATGCTTTGCCTGTGTGATAGGAATTTTATGGTCTTAGATATATGGTAATGTTCATAAGTGTACCAACCAAGCACGTACATAGAAGCACGCACAGGAAGGCCAACCTGGAACCATTTTGATTCCTAAACTGACCAAATGTTTTCTCTGCAAGGTCAAAGTGGAAAACCTTCCTATTGTCTCTTTCCTCACAAATCCTGTCTTAAGGACACATTTAAGATATGAATAGGGTGTGAGCCTGTGACCTGGCCCAGGAACTAAGTATTTATCACTACAAAAGAATGGCCAGGCTCCCCAGGCAATCCAATCAAGTAACCTCCCAGACAGGAGATAAACAACAAGAGAAAAACAATATTCAAATTTCTGTTTTAGACCGCCTTTTCTGTGATGTAGGTGTGATGTATCTGAGGGGTGGTCTTAGGTTACACCCCTTCTGTGATGTATGTATGATGTTTCTGGGGGTGGTCTTGATCTATAGGATGGGAATTCCAAAAGTCTTTATAAGGCCTTGCACACCGTTTTTCTGGGTCCTCCTCCTCTCCTGCGGGTGATGGGAGCACCCTGTTGCAACAGATCAATAAAGATCAAGCTTACTAGCTGCTTTTGCTTCTCAATATTCTCTGGTTGGCCTCTGTTATTCTCTCCTACCAATAGGGAACCTATGTGAGGAGTCTATATGGGCTCTTGGATACCCCATAAGGGAAAAGGGCAATTTTTGTTTACAACACCTGTCAACCAGGAGGTGGTGCTTCCCAGAGGTGCAATATCCAGAACCCATTCTCGACCTCATGTAGATGCTAGATCACTTCCTGCCACTGAAGGGGAAAGATCCTGCATGCATGGTTTTCCCATGTGTGCATCTACACACTGGGTGTGCAGCTTTAAAACTGTGCCCCCATTCCCATGCGTAAGCTCCCCATCTGCGCCGCTGGTTTTTGTTCTCGCTTTCCCGACTTTTTGAAGAAACAAAGCAGGCTATAAATCTAAATGCAATCAATCCACTTGCTTGGGGGAAATCTCCCAAAGGTGCAGAGGACATCCATTCTGGGTCTCTTCTTCCCTCGGAGGGGGGGAAAAAGGCCACGCAAGTCCCTGAACAGATTACCTTTTCTGCCTGTGTGTCTCTGGCTCCCCGGGGAAGGCGATTGCCAAAACCAGCCTGGCTTTCCAGTCAAGCACCTCCCTGAAGAAAAGGCAAGGCTGGTGATGTCAAGGCCCGTTTAACTTGTTGCAAGTGTGCTTTGCATCTTGCAGCTGGAAGCCGAGGCGAGAGACTCCCTGAGCAGTTATAGCTGCTCCTGCAAACCCAATGGGGATGAAGACTTTGTCATGTAGCAGCGAACCTTTCAGTAAACAACACGGCTCCTTCCCTTGGAAAAAAATCAGCCAGCTTTCTTGCTCGTACCTAGAGACAGAGATGCGACGCGATCCGACACGAGAAAACCTCCCTGCTATCAGAAAACACTTGAAATGCTGTTTCAGACTGTATCTAGGTGTCTCGCACTCACACCAGCGATGCATTAAGAAGAGGCAGGAGGAGGGTGAAGCGGGAAGAGAACCAGTTTGCAAAAGGACACACTGCCATGTCTTTTTGGCCGACTGCTTAATAATGACTGTGGTGGGTCAAAGTGAAGTTTCACTTTGCCTCTGGAACCGGTGTGGGAAACTTGTGGCCTTCCCGGTGCTGCTGAACTACAACTCCCATCATCCCTCAACACTGGCCTTGCTCGCTGGGGTTGATGGGAGTTGTAGTTCAGTAACACGTGGGCCACCAATGGTTCCCCGATATGTCTTAGAAGACGTGGACCAGAATCTGGTGAGCAGAGGCCATGAGGTTTCCATTTTTTAGTGATCGACATCTAAAAGCTATTCATAGACCTACCTGCCAAGTATCTGCCTAATACTCTTTTTCCAAGCAGGGGAACAGGCTGCTGGTCTCAGCATAGGGTACGGGTTCGCGTGCCAAGACTAGGAATGGCAAGACCCAGGTTCAAAGCCCTGAACATCACCTTGACATCCCTGGAGGAAAGTCAGGCTACAATTCTAATAACAACGTGTGCTCAGAGAGAAGCTAGAGTGTGCTGTATTCCCACTGGCAAATGCAGCCTGGATTAAAAAGTTACCTTGGCTGTAGACTACCTGGTTGTGAACTGTCAGGGCTGCTTCAGGGCTATCGTCATTGCTTCATCCAGGAGCATTTTAAAAGTCCTCGCATGCAACTCTCCTTTAACTTCTCTTGCAAGGCAGCATAGCACAACATCATGTTGCTAGCATTTTTTTTACTGTGCTTTTCAACTGTGCAAAATGTTCCACGTATAAAAAGGCATCAGCAAAACTCAAGGATGCAGGCCAGCCAGGGGGAAACATTCAAGGAGAGGCAAAGCAGGACTAGTGAGGGGTGTGGCTGAGGAGGGAGTTATGGCCTGGCAAGAGTTCTCTGGGACTGCATTTGGCCCTTTATGCTGTGAACTGCCCTGAGATCTACGGGTGAAGTGTGGTATACAAACAATAATAATAATAATAATAGTGGTAACTCGGGTTACACTCTTCAGGTTACAGACGCTTCAGGTTACAGACTCCGCTAACCCAGAAATAGTACCTCAGGTTAAGAACTTTGCTTCAGGATGAGAACAGAAATAGTGCTCCGGCGGCAGCAGGAGGCCCCATTAGCTAAAGTGGTGCTTCAGGTTAAGAACAGTTTCAGGTTAAGAACGGACCTCCAGAACGAATTAAGTACCGTATTTTTCGCTCTATTAAGACGCACCAGACCACAAGACGCACCTATTTTTTGGAGGAGGAAAACAAGAAAAAAATTATTCTGAATCTCAAAAGCCAGAACAGCAAGAGGGATTGCTGTGCAGTGAAAGCAGCAATCCCTCTTGCTGTTGTGGCTTCTGGGATAGCTGCGCAGCCTGCATTCACTCCATAAGATGCACACACATTTCCCCTTACTTTTTAGGAGGGAAAAAGTGAGTCTTATAGAGCAAAAAATACGGTACTTAACCCGAGGTACCACTGTATTACATTATTAGCTCAGTAACCCTTACCACCAACCCTGCAGGGTGAGTCAGTATTATCCGTGTACTGGAGATGGTGAAGGGAAGAGGCTGAGAGAGAACAGAGGCAGCAGCCCAAATCGTTCCCAATTATACTGTCCCACTCAGTTATGATAACCTTACTCCCAATTTACAGTTCTTTGCATCGGCTGCCAGCTGTTCCGCCCACACCCAAAACAAGTTGCGGCTTCTTACATCTAATTACCTATTCCTTCTTCTCCTCTCCTTTTCTCCTCTAATCTTTTTTAAATTCTCCAGCTTGGTCTCTCCGTTCTTCTGATAACTGTTCTACTTGTTAGTTTCTACTTCTCTTGCTCATTTGCCTCCCTTTTCCATCTTGCTTGTTTTTATCGTTTGGGATTTTCCTCTT
Organism: Podarcis tiliguerta; assembly: GCF_965153285.1. Lineage (NCBI taxonomy): Eukaryota > Metazoa > Chordata > Lepidosauria > Squamata > Lacertidae > Podarcis > Podarcis tiliguerta. The sequence goes on along the minus strand of NC_139546.1, from coordinate 19,873,795 downwards.
TCCTCATCTCATGTCCTGGTGGCATACTCTCCTTTCCCCAAGACCTTTCTCAAAACCTACCTTTTTCCCTCCTAGAAGCAACCAGTATGTCTGGAAATCAGCAAGAAATCTCGTTTATGTTCATGACACTTTTGAATTTCCTGTTTCAACTTATTCCTTTCCCCCCTCTCTCCACTGTGCCTTGTTTTGTTAAGACTGTAAAGCTGTTGCCGTGGACTTGCCTTGAATTTGTACCAAACTTGGCACAATATTATATGTATAATATTACTGACCGCCGTCTGACAGCAAAATTCCTCAGGGAAATGGCAAGACACCAAATATACATTTCAAAAAGCAAGCCCCTGGCCTCTGCTCCCCATCTATAGAAAGTGAGTAGCAGAAAACCTATTCACAAGGGGCCCGAATACAGAAACTAGGGTGTGAAACACTCTGAACGTGACCCTGATATTCTGCTCTAGAGTCACAGTGGAGGCCCCTAAAATAGTATAACCCCAGAAATAGCTTATTGGATTTGACAGCAGGCACGCTGCACAGCCTGAACACTAAGAGAACAGCTTCAGAACTTGTATAACTCTTAGGTTCTCCTCTCAACTCACCTTAACTGAGAACGTGGGGACCTATTTACAGGGGAATCTTCCATAGAGAGCGATCTCCACCACAAGTGATTGCTACTAAAATCAGAGCCAAAAGGTATCCAAACTCCAAGGTTCAGGAAAGCACAACCCATCTTCAAAACATGAAACAGCCCTATGAGGAACAAACATTTGTGGTAGCTGTCGAACGCTGACTATCAGTGAGAGAAGAAAAACTAAAAATTGCCGCTGGTGGTGAAAGAATGGAGAAGACGAGAATGCTCTGCAGGTATCAGGGATTCCCTGCAACATAAAACTTTGGGGTTGGGGTGACCCACCCACCAAGTTCATTCATCATCATCTTTTCCATCCCGTCCAAACTTATATTCTTCCACTTATTCAAATGGCAAATTGAGACGAATGCGGCTGTTATCCAAATAATTCATATTGAGATATTGGTCATACTGTGCCGCTGTTTCCGGGAACTTCTCCTCAAGCTCGGAGCTGAAGATGGTTGTGAGCACACCTACCACCCTAAAGCTTGCTGCTTTAGGCAAAGTGAGGGGATTGGAAGAGGCTGATTCTTGGTCCCAGGGGGTGTACTGAAGGGTTGGCCGGGTTGGACCCTGCCAACGGTGCAGGCCCAGGGAGGGGGACGCAAAAATCTCCTGTCTCCACTCTGGCCATCCATGTGCTCCCCAGGTCGCTTTTCCAAGGAAAAAGGAAGGAAAGCGGGAAGGAAGGAGACAGACGGACCAACTGACGGAGGAGAGGAGGTGGAACAGAGCAGACCCGACCCCGATGGCCATGGAGGAAGTCATTGGCACAGCGCAAAAGGCAAATAAAAGTAAACTTTTGAGATTCTTGCCCATGGCTTCAAAGGTGCCAATACATCTCCTTGCCATGGATGCAAGGGAGCCTAGATACACCTCTGAATGGTCCAATCACTTTATGCAAAACTGAAGAGGGACAAGCCAATCAGGAGCACTGATCTCCTCTGCTAAGTCCAGGAGCGTTGGTGGGAAAGGTCGGCTCCCAGAACTAGCTCTTACTGAAATAGGAAACCAAAGTATCTTGGTGGCAGCTGCTCCAGTTCCTGGACTGCAAATAACATCAGCGTAAATAAAGCAGACACATAAACCAAATATGAACTTGAGGGGAAAGGTCTTTCTCTTTTTTTATATAAAAAAGTGAAAGAAAGCCATAAAGACAAGAAAGAACAACACACAGTACAAAAGAGTAATTATATTTTCAAAAAGAAAAGGAAAGGGGGTGAAAAAAAGAAACGCTTTACCAGTTATTTTGGAACTTCTTGCCTGTAAAAGGAAACTGGCTTAGAACGGAGAAGGACCAGAATCTTCTACAAACCAGCGGATTGGGTACAAACACTCGATAAGAATCATTTTTGCAACGCAGGACAAGAAACCTTTGACACAGTGTTCATGAACGATAAAATTTCTTTAAAAAACAGAACGAAAACAGAAAAGGATGTGAAGAAATCACAGGAGCTCAGAGGAAGTAAACTAAAACAGGGGGAGAGAGATACCAAAAGAACAAAAATTCCCACAATATCTAAACAGGTAACCATTGTTCTTGGACAGCCAATTCCAAGTCCAGAGCATCACCAACAGTTCCTGAAAGCCGGTCATGGCTGTCTCCGTCCTATCCAAGTCGTCCAGGGAGCGTATCCTCACCCCAGCCCCCTCGTCACTTTTTAAAAGTTGCCAGTTTGTGAGAGGGGCTCGCTTTTGCCATCCATGTACACAAGTGCTACCGAGAGAGACCGTCGTCGCCTCATGGCTGGAAGGCGGATGGAGGGATTTCACGGCGGCCGGGAGTCTCTCCCTCTCCCAAAAGTCCCGATACAAATCCCATGGATGCTCCCGTGAGTGGGCTTCATCTCATCAAGGCAGAATCATTCCCCACCCCACCCCCGCATACCCCGTTGTCATTTCCGGAACAAAAGAGAGCGTCCTCCTCGCTCTGATCATGCCCGACTTCTTGTTCTGTGCTGTCGGATGCGGAGGCCATAACGTCGTCCCTTTTCCTCTCGCCTTAAATTCCATTTAGCACTGTTGGGATCTGTTGTCTCAGGCCAGCACCCGGCCAACTCCTTAAGTTCTTGACTTGGCCAAGTCAAAAGGGAAACACACAGACATTGCAGCAACAGGGATATATTAGGTTGAACAGTCCCCTTTAACCCAAAGTCCACCCCTCCCCATTCGCCCCAAAGTTTATTTGCTGCTGATTTTTTGTTTCGTTTTAAAAGTCTGCACGCCTCAAAGCAGTCTCTTCCCCCACCCACCCACCCCCACAACAGAGTTAAAAGCTCCACAGGTTGCATCGTCTACCTGGTGGTCAAGGTTTGGAAAAGCAACTTGCTTCTGTTGCTACTTCCATGTTTTTTCTTTGTTTAAAAAGCCACACATACACACACAGGGTTGTGCGATGGGGTCCGGCCTTAGGATTGCTTCAGCCGCTTGCGTGGGGGTCCCAGAAAAGGGCACTGCGCAGAGGCCAACGAGCGATACGCCTCGGCCACCAAATGGGGGTGAGACACGACCATCGACTTCCATCCTGAAGTCTCCATGACGTCGGAAGCATGGCTGGAAACAAACAACAAAGGAGCCAAGGTTACCAGTTGACAATGACAGGCAAAACACACAGAAGGAAGGGGAAGTTCTCAAGCTATCAATACTTCCACTTTAGGGTTTCAGCAGCTGCTTTTATGTCTTGTATAAATGCCTTATCATCTGCTGTAGATACTCTGCGGTGCAATTTAAGCAAGATGACACTACCTTGGCCTGAAACATGGGTAGGCAAACTAAGGCCTGGGGCCCAATCGCCTTCTAAATCTGGCCCATGGACGGTCTGGGATTCATGTGAGTAGAATGTGTCCTTTTATTTAAAATGCATCTCTGGGTTATTTGTGGGGCATAGGAATGTGTTCATTCCCCCCCCCCAATATAGTCTGGCCCCCCCACAAGGTCTGAGGGACAATGGACTGGCCCCCTGCTGAAAAAGTTTGCTGACCCCTAGCCTGAAAGAATCGAGGCTGCTTCAGAGGCTATTTCCCCCCTCCCCCACTTGCACCCCAAATCAGAGGTGCTGGTTTTGCATTTAGCAACTCCCCATTCAGACGCAACGGGTGTGACATCTTTAAGAACTCAATCAGCTCTAAAAGAAACATCCAATTCATCCAAGAAAGAGAAAGAGAGAGGGTATTTTGCACTGGTTGTCCACTGCAGAACACACCTGTCTTCTCTTCTCTTACAGGATTTGCTTTCGAGGCTCCTTGTTTGTTTCTCTTGGGATGCTTAAGGGAGAAAGAATATGAATGGAGCTACCACTGTCCCCCTTGGCAGAAAACAGTGGGGCAGAGTGCCCTTTTGGAAAAGTGCCTTCCACATTCCTCGCAGAAGGAGTATGCAACAGCCACTACTTGATTCTCCAGCGCAAGGGCAAAAAGGGAAGAAATTATGTTTGATAAAAAAGAACCTGCAGATGCGCCAGCAAGAGAAACCAAAACAGAGGAAGTGTAATAATTTTTTGTTTTTGGTGCACCAATTTTAGCTGGTTATGAGAGTGCTTGAACACAAAGAGGTGCAATGGGGCTTTGTTCTCTAGGGTTCTTACTTGTCAATTTCCCCACATTCTGAGGGGAGGGGGAGAAAGGATAAAACCTGCTTACTAGTTGATGAAGTCAACCGCCTGAGTTTTTAACTGGTCAGCGCTGTGTAGATCAGCCAAGATGAGGATCTCCGCTGCATTTTCTACGGACAGGTTGCTGCACAGAGCATCCTCGCACATCACCTTCAAGCGCTCCAAAGCATACTTAAAAGAAAAAAAGAGTACAGAGAGGTACTGAAATGAGGTTGCCCTGAAAGAGGAAGACCCAAAAGAGGCTGCGTTGTGGTGGCAAAACTCCCTACAGGTGGGTTTTAGCACTGCTATTTTGAATGGCTTTTGTAGGTGTGGTGCCCCACTTCCTTTAAACCTATAAAGTTCTGTGCTAGCAGTCTTCTCCTTGTTGAAGCAAATGTTCCAAGTCTTGCGCAGTGCTTCTGTAACTATAGCATAGCACTGATACATGCAAAGTGTATTTACTGTATTTTTTTTTTCAATTATTCAGTAGTAATGTTTGGAAGCACAATATTCAAGAGGAAGAGAGATGCATATTCTGGGCAATTGTCAGCATATCTCACCAAAGTCTGAAGCCTTCTGGCTGGGGAGGGAAAAAATGAAGAGATGTCTTAAGTTCTTTTGCCAAAAACACACATAATGAGTGCCAAACCTAAGTGGAGAAGCAGAATTATGCAAAATTGTAGTAGGCAATCTGCATAACTTAATTCTGCTTGCAGAGCTTGGGAGGGCTGGCCAAAGAGAACATATTAAGCCCAAGCAGCTGGATGAAAGGTCAATGGAGTCTGGATCTTTAGGTACAACAACATCCTTTCCCATCCTCCTCAATAAACACTTCTGAAAGACAAAGCCTAACTCTCTAATCGCATCTTCACCCAAGAGCCCAATGGCAGGTCTCCAGGGTTTAGGATATGCACTGTGTTTTGTTTATAGTATAATTACGTATTTTCCCCAAGAGACTGGAGGAAGACAGAACAAGCTGTTCCCAAGCCTCTCGGGCAAATATTAAGAGGCTTCATGTGCTGCCATAAAAGGTTTTGCTTTCTGTTCTTATACAGACACCCTGGAAGGATTAGGGGGTGGGGAAGAGCTATATAAAAAGTCACAATTAAAGACCCCCCCAAACCTTACTGTCTGATCAATGGGCTGGACAACTGCTGTTGCTAGGCAAGGCTGAAAATTAACTTGCCACTAAACCATCCCCAGAGGCCAATATGGGCTTCTGCTGGGCAAGTGTGCAAGACTCATTTGGCATCTGCTGCTGCATGGTAGTATATTTTGATTTTGTGAAGGGGGCACAAATTTCTATACCCCCCAATTAAAACTGCGATAGTCCATCCTAAATTCCCCATGCTGCTTTTCTTCCCTGCATACATACGGCAGGGGCTTTTCACTGCTATTCTATTAACGACTTGAACCAAGTATTGGAAATTCCAATTCGGAGAAGCCCAGCTTCTTCACCTCTGCCCTTTTGCCCCAACCTGCCACACACAGGTAAGGAACAGCACAAAACCTCACAATTCAGTGGTGTAAGATGTGACCTCGAAGCATCAGCATAGCATCCTTAACTTGCAGGCACCCCCATACTCCTGGAGTTGTGAGAGGCTGGCTCTGAGGCTTTTTCCCTGAGGCAGTGAAGTCGCATTTCACAGACGGACATCACATCCCTTTTAATCTGGTCCAGGGGGTGATAGGGATTTATGTAAATGGCAGTGTACAAGAAGGGCACACACTGCTCTCAACAGAGCAGGGCACCCCTCTCTCTGCGCAATGAGGGGTGTACCTAAAGATTGCTGTCTCATCCTAGAAGCTTCTACAGCAGACTGTTCATCTTTCAGTGCATTCCTGCAAAGATCGGGAAGCAAGAGTTCGTCTCTACTGGCCCTGCTTCTCCTCTCGCAGGTGAACACCTTGAGGATGGGACAGACTACTAGGAGGAGATGGGTTAGCAATGCCTCGTGGCTGACCAGGCCCTGGGCCTCTTGACAGCAGTGGGATGTGGCCCGCCTCAAGTATACAGCCAACCACAGCTTACAAAATAGGCTGGGTGGACCAAGGAAATCTCTTTAACAGTGTCCAAAGACCCTGGAGTGAATCTGGTAAGACACCAACAGCATGTTCATGCCAGCAAGTCCCCCACAATTTCGTCTCCAGGAGACGAAAACTCCTTTGGTTTTTAAAAAACCACAAAACCAAAGGCCTAGGTATCAAGTCTAAACACAATGATGTTGAAGCCATGGTTTCTGTGCTGGTCCCCCTCTCCCTTTTTGTAAGAGGAAAAAAAAAGTCAACAGCCAGCCAGCCAAGCATCCTGTGTACCTTATCAGCAGCTGCAAGCAAATCGTCAGCCATTTTGTCGAGGTTAGGTGCCTTTCCCGTGTAAATGAAGCACATCATTTCTTTAAAAACTTCAGGTTCTACATCGTTGATTTCAACTCGATTCTGCACCGGAGAGGGGGGAATTAGGGTTACTCTTCTGACACTCAGGCAACAGACCCAACTGTTGGGTCTCCACCCCCAGATCTCTCTTTTTCCGGGGGGGGGGGGGGAATGGAACTATTTGGAGAGAACACGTAAATATTTGGGGAAGAAGATGCAGGAGGAACAGAAACATTCCAGTCTCCTTTGCCTCTTCCAACTACAGAAGAGAACATGGTGAGACTTTTCCTTAAAGCTTCGCTTTTCCACTGTCTCAGGCAGCAGCAAGAAGCCAGCATTTACTGTTACATAAATGCCATCACAACTTGTAATGGCAGCACAGGAGTATTAACTCCTCCTACGGTGCTTTCCAAATTTCTTTTCTGGCCTGTCTTGAAGGTTCCTGGTGGCTTACAATATGCCCATCTCTCAAAGCTTAATTTCACAACAAGGCTGCAAGGGAGGAATGGTGGGGACAGTGTATCTTGGAACGAAAGGCATCAGGTAGGAAGCTTCTCAACTGAACAAGCCTTGGACTTGCACCCAGGGCTCGAGCTCTGGCTCCCTGAAATATAAAAAACTGGAAGGCAAATGTCCACCCTACAGTGAATTCTTTTCACTGTAGGGTAAATGCCAAAATACATATTAGGGCAATACCTTTATTAGGTCCAGCAAAATGCCGCAAGATTGATGAAGGTTTCTGGAGAACTCGCAAGCTTGCACGTTATATTGTGTGATATTTTGGTTGGCCTAATAAAGGTATTCCCCCGACATGGTTTTTGTTTCCATTGGCAGCGCTTGTTCCCCAGTCATTCCTCCGGTCAAGACCTATCTAGCTAAAATACAGTTCACAGTGTCAGCTCTCTAGCATTCCTTCCCATAGCAAGAGGCCTTGCCAACCTGGACACATGACAGCAATGTATTTTATTTCTGCTTTGAGCCTCTGTGCTGAGCAAGACCTTTGCAAGTGGAGGTCAAAAGTCTGCAGTATTTGTCAGCTACTTGCTGGGGGAACCAAGAGTTGTTCCGGCTCCTGAATTATCTCTCCCAGTCTGCAGATCAGCAAATGGCTCTTCCTCACGACCAGAAAGCCGCTCTGCCCACTTACCTTTTTACTCTCTTCCATTTCATGTTCAAACATAGCGCTGAAAACCGGAGAACGTGCTGCGGCCAGAGGGGTGGGGTGGGGAACACAAGAGAGAGAGAGAGATTGGGGAGGAGGGAAAAGAACACCACAAAATGCAATTAAAACTATGTGAAGAGATAACCTTCCTCTCCAGAGAGGAACTGACACATGCAATCAGTACCTGCAAATAAAGGTACCAATATAACAGGGCGTAAAAAATAAATAAAACGATCATGAGAGAAATGTTATCAAATGTCTTCCTAAGGGCATATGCACACTAGAGAAAGGAGACCAGCTTAAAACTAGCTTTTCCATCAGCCCAGCCCACCCCCCCACCCAAGAGCAGCTCTGAAAATTGCAGTTTTGTGAAGGTGCAGACCACTCACAGACATTCTCGGCTCCATTCCCTCCCACTACAGTTCAGAGGGTTTTCCTCCAGGGAGCCGTGGTGGTTAAACCGGCTTGGAGCAGAATATATACGGGGCCGTGTGCACCCTCTGCTTAATAAGAGAGACAAAAAACGTTCTGCTCCCAGGCAGACATCTTTCTGCTCCGAGAAAAGCTAGGTTCTGCAACACGCATGAATTATGCAAGTTGAACAAATTTTACAAGCTTGTCACAATTCATTCCAGTTTTGCTAGCCGCACGAAAGTGAAAAATCTATGCAGGGGCCTAGCTGAGGGGGGAACACAGGAGAGCAGACTCCTAAACTACTAGGAAATCGCATTGAGTAATCCGTCTGGGATTCCAGCAGGAATTGCCACACACTTTCAAGTACAGTCATACCTTAGTTGTCGAACACCTTGGAACTTGTATGTTTTGGCTCCCGAACAATGAAAAACCAGAAGTGAGCGTTCCGGTTTTCAAACAATTTTTGGAAGCCGAACATCCGGCGTGGCTTCAACGGCTTCTGATTGGCAGCAGGATGCCGCGCTTTGGTCTTCGAACAGTTCTGGGAGCCGAACGGACTCCCAGAATGCATTCTGTTTGAGAACCAAGGTAAGACTGTATATCTCTGCAGTCGTAAGACACAGAAACTTGCCTTTCTAAAGGGAAAAAAGAAAGCTGAATGGTGTTTCCTGGGCTCCCACGGAACTGCATTATATACAGCAGGCATGTCCAACAACTTTGGCTTCCCCCAAAAAAGTTCAACAACTTTGGTCAATCTAATCTAATGCGTAGATCACTGCCAGTTTTTTTTATAGTGGGAGTAGATCACAGTCCTCTTGGGAGTTGGACATGCCTGATATAAGTCCTAGAAGACCTCTGGCAAAGCGGTTTTTACAATTTGCACCTTCCCCGCCCTCCCAATAGCATTAAATGGGTTTTTAAAGCTGAGGTTTCGATATGATACATTCCCATTGCCCCTCATTCCCCGGTCAAAACAATTGTTCCCATCTTATAGGACCCGCTATTTGGAGCCCCTTTCTGGAAAAGAAGGGAAGCAACCTCCAAAACACTCATCAAGGCAGTCGGCTTGTCCCTGATCAGTCCATCCGCCATCCTGCTAAGCCTCGCGCCCATGTCGATACCGACCTGCTAATATGGCTTTGTGAGCCTGGAACTCCTGGCCTGCCACACACAGGCAGCAGTCTGTGAAGCGAGAGTTTTCCCAGAGGCCTCCCAACTCATCAGCCAAGCGGCATTCAGGTACCTTCACCATGTTCATGGAGTTCTGGCCGGAGATATTGACAGAGTCCTGTACTACACTCACCTGCAAGGAAGTACAGGGGGTTAACAAAAGCAGCAGCAGCAGCAACACAGTGAACTTTAAAAAAAAAGTGGGGAGGAGCACAGAGGGTCAGTGGGGTAGGGTGGAGGGAAACAAAACCCCACAGATGCTCTTGGTTAGGGGTGTTTAAGACAAAAACAGCAATGCACTGAAAATAAACTCTGCTCCCACCCACATACCGGCACGGCTGCCTAAGGATTCCCACAGATTTTGATGGAATCAGAAGTTCATCTAAGTTCTCTCCTTTGGGATACAAGGCAGGGCCATCCATTTCTACAGATTGGTCCAAGGCACTATGTGCCGCAAGCAAGGAGCAGAGATGTCAAAGAAAACAAATCTGCCGAGCTCCACATGGCTCCAGAAGACAAAGCTATCAGGCCACAAGCGACACAAACCTCTCTACAGATGAATACCAATGAACACTTACTATATGGCAACCTACAATGGGGTACAGACCAACACCAGGGAGCCCAGTCTTCTGTACGCTCTTCCTGAACCTCCTTGTTCCTCCTGATTTCATGTCAGGTATATGGAGGTGTAGTAAAATAAACGTCACCGCTTGGCAGAGTGTCACAGGCCAGCTTCCCAAGCAATTACAGACATTCTGCAGCAGATTACCACTGTATGAAGTCATTTCGATTCAGCCAGAGTCACTAGCCAGATTCCTTCCTGACCGCACCTGCATCTGTTTTATCAGTCCCTAACCTTGAGCACAACCCAAGCTCCAGGTCTTTCAAAAATGAAGGCTCAAGTTAACTAGTTCAGAGGTTCACAAACTTCCTCACCTGGAGTTATAAGCTATTTCGGAGGTGATTTAAAAAATTAAAATTAAAATTAAGTGATATAAGAATATCCCTGGAGCATGGAGGTACCATATGACTATCATGACTGGTTGCCTCTGATGTGACTTATCCTCCAGGAATGAGCATATTGCCCATTTTAAAAGACTTCCAAGCACATGGCCATTAGGGGAAAGAAGGGGAAACTGATGTTGTTGACAGGCTCCCAACTCTCATCAGTTGCAGTTGGCGTGGCCAACAGCCAGAAATAGTAGTAGCTTCCCCATCCCTGCCTTACAGGGCCTTGAGGGCATGCTGAAAATTTTCACAGCCCAAAACTCCAGCACCAATTGGAGGTTTGTTATCATCCCTGTTGGATGACAATACCCACATTTAAAATGTGTGCCCCACTCTGACGCTGCTTTCCAATGGGAGACAGGCAGCAAAATTTCAAATAAAATAAAAAAAACTACAATTTGCAAGCCTGCTCTGAATCCCCACCTCTGAAACTACTGCTTTTGAAATGTTAAAGGTAAAGGTAAAGGGACCCCTGACCATTTAGGTCCAGTCGTGACCGACTGGGGTTGCGGCGCTCATCTCGCTTTATTGGCCGAGGGAGCCGGCGTACGGCTTCCAGGTCATGTGGCCAGCATGACTAAGCCGCTTCTGGCGAACCAGAGCAGTGCAAGGAAACGCCGTTTACCTTCCCGTCAGAGCGGTACCTATTTATCTACTTGCACTTTGACGTGCTTTCGAACTGCTAGGTTGGCAGGAGCAGGGACCGAGCAACGGGAGCTCACCCCGTTGCGGGGATTCGAACAGCCGACCTTCTGATCGGCAAGTCCTAGGCTCTGTGGTTTAACCCACAGCGCCACCCACGTCCCAAAGGAAATGTTGAATGTTTGAAATGTTACTTATCCTTATAAACAATGCCAAAGTGAACTGTTCAAGAATCAGTGATTTCAATGGAAGTTACGCATGCGCTTTAAAATCTCACCCATCACAATTAGCAGGACTTAAATGTTGTGAGATGTTGGGTGGATTGTGTCTGGTACCTCTGAAGTCATTAAAATTAAAACAAACCCTGTTTTTTTACTGAACAAAAACCGAGATCCTGAGAATGTTGCTCTGAATCCTGCAGTGCAAACATGGAAAACGAAGAATCGGGTGCCTGCCTCTTTGAGAAAGCAGCCACTTCAAACTGGAAACGGATGCTGCAAGGATCTCAATGTAAGCTAACTGGCAGCTCCACAGGTACTAGCCAGCAAAACAGGGGCTGTGCAAGAGCAGGTGTACCAGTATCTCATGTGATCAGGCCAAACTTGCAGCCTATGTTGCTGCAGGTTGACAGACGGAAGACCCGGCAGAACTAAAGCGATTTTTTATTTTTTTAAGACAGACAAACCCTCTTCCTCAGCAGTATTCCAAGTTTTAAATAAAAACCCTGGTAACAGTCTCCCAGCTCACCAAATGTTATCAAATCCTTAGAGAGCCTCAGCAGAGGGGAAAACACAAACACACACACACACACACACACACACACACACACAAAAATGGCATTCCTGCCAAACAGAAACACAGCTGTAAGCACCTGTGGCAAGAAACGGGGGGAAATTCGCTGAGCATATGGCACTAAATGGCAGGAAAACCTCCTGGCATCAGCAAAAACTAGCACAAGTTTTCATTTCTATGCATAACTTCTGGCTTGCCAGATCCAAAAGCTTTTTTCTCTGACAAAAGCCTGATACTTTCCAAGAATGAATCCCATGCTGTGCGGGGAACAGGCCTTGTCTACTGACGAAGAAGCCCCACACACAGCGATGCAAAGGCCTGGAAGAAACATGATTTTCTCTACTGTGCTCTACCAGGACCCTCCCCCCCCCACCCCCAATCTATCCTACAGAAAAACTGAAAATGTTGGAGATCACTGACAATACTCCATCAAAAGTTGCTTTCTCTTTTGGCACGAGTCAAATGCTTTTTAAGGCAAGATTTTTTACTCACTCAAAATGTGAAACATGAAGGTTCTGAGGTTAAGGCTACCTAAAGAACATGGCAAAAGTGTACGTATGTGACACTCAAACCCAAGATGCATTTCGACTCCTAGAGGTGCTGCCCTCTTCATCAGAGGACCATTTGGGGCCTCTGTTTTCTTGTACAGTGGTACCTTGGTTGTCAAACTTAATCTGTTCCGGGAGTCCGTTCGAAAACCAAGGTGCGGCTTCTGATTGGCTGCAGGAGCTTTCTGCACTCAATCGGAAGCCGCGTCAGACGTTCGGCTTCCAAAAAATGTTTGCAAGCTGGAACACTTACTTTTGCACTGTTCGGGAGCCAAGCCGTTCGGCAAACAAGGTACCATTGTAAATTGCTACTTCCTTTCTTCTGGGAAATTTTGATCTAGTGTGGAGATACTAGAAACTAATACCCTGGCATCTACTGCCCTTTGGGCATCTACAAAACCAACACTGCAATCCAGGAGCCAAGGTTCACTGAATGGGGTTTACTTACGAGAAAACATGTTTTAGATTTCACTTTAACGCACTGATAGTTTTTGAGGCTGCAATCCTATGCATGCTTACGGGGGAGTAAGCTCCACTAAACAAGAGTGGGTCTTCTGAATAAAGTTGTACAAAACTGTTTTATAAATTTCATAAAGGCAAAAAAAGGTAGTATTCCCCCTCCCCCCGGATTTATGGAACTATACATTTCTAGTCACACATCTGCTTCCTCATCCTCCCCCTCCACAGGTTAATCCACATAATTCACATGACAGCATGCCACAAGCGAGAAAAGGTGCTTGCAGAGAAATAGCTCCAGACAACTCAAGCAAGCGAGCCAAGCCACACCTTACGGAGGGGGTTACAAAAGGCCCCTCTCCCAAACAAAACACTCAGGGTCACCATTTGACTCCAACTACTGTGCTCAGTTCAGAAGGAGTGATGGACAAAGGGATTGGACATGCGATGGGAGCTGAGAAACGTCTTTGCAGCCCTTCTGCGGTTTTCTTCCAAATGAAAGAAAAGGTTTCACGTCGTTTTCCCCTCCTTACCTCACAGAAGAGAGTGAGCTTGTCATCTGGGAGGAGTCCGTTGGCCTCATCCAAGAGAAAATCTCTTCTAATAAACTTCTTGAATCCCCAGTCTTTGCCTTGCACAAACCGGTAGGCTCGCTGACTCTCTGGAAATATATAAACAAGTGGGGGCTCTTTTTTGAAAAAGGAAAGCCAAGAGACACACAAGCAGGGCTCTCATTCGCTCTCGCTGCCTGTGTTTAAACGGCAACTGAAGCGCAAGGAACCGGCCACCAACTCTGCGTACCCATTGCTTTCGTTTCTTCTCCTTTTGCGTTCAGGATGGAGAACTTGAATTTGGCTCGGACTTCGCTCTTTGGACAGCTGACCAGTAGCAGGTAGAGCGAAAGGTAATCTTTACTCTCTTCGTCCAAGCCCTTTGGATTCACGCGCAAACACCTGCAGAAGCAGAAAGATAATCTTCATCTTCTCGATATGGTCTTAAACCTGCTGGCAGAAACAAGTTTCCACACACAGATCTGCTTGCACTGGGTGCACAAAAGCAAATGCAATGTAGGGGACAAGGGAGGCACAACCTCTGATAAGGCGATGCTTGCGGTTACTCCACAGAGATCCCAAAAGAGGAAAAGAGTTGTTTGGACTTTTTTTCTCTCCCTTGCATGGGATTCGTGCTCCCACATCCTTGGCTTTCTTCTGGAGGAGCAAGGACAACCAGAACTAGATATTAAATAGGATGGAGATGCACCCAAGTGCTCTTCCTTTGGATTCCTCACTAGGTTGGATTTATCTTGTACGGGTCCCAGTTTAAACTGGCCAGTGCCCATGGATTACAAGTATGGCTTGGCTCACTTGCTTGAGCCATCTGGAGATATTGATCTTGTGGTGTGCCTGTGGCTTAGATGGCATGGTCATGCCTTGCTGCAATCTGTTAGACAACACATTTTGGCCCCTTGCAGATTTCTTAGCTACATTTTCATTTTTAAAAAAATAATTTTTAAAAATATTTTTTCATTATTACAGTTTCCAGAACCACATTTACATTGAAATCAACATTTCCCTCATTCATATCTTACCAATAACATCTTATACATATATATAATAATTATACATTCTAGATAATAACTTTTGATTATTTTCTAATAAAACTCTTTCAAATTGCGAGCTTTGGTCTGAAAATCTGTTTTTCTTATCCATTTTGAATCACTCATTTAATTGATAATATTGTAACCAGTCTGTTACCTGGCTACTATACTTATTTCCTCCATAGTCTTGAGTCTAGGTTCCCTTTCTAAAAAATCCAATAAGTCTCTTTATGTCGTCTTGTCTATCCATATTCATTCTCTTCTAAACAATTGCTGCTATTGGTGATAACCACAAAGGTGTCTTCCTTTCCAGCAAGTTCTCATACTTCTCCCAAACTCTATATACCTTCTTTCTAACCACATGGTTTGAAAAACATTTATGTATTTTAGCTTTCCCATACCATAGACATGTATGCCAGCCGAATTTGAGATCATGACCTTCCAAATGCAATTGGTGGGTGTTTTTCAATACAATCCATTCCTTTAGCCAACAAAGACACGCTGCCTCATAATATAATTGTAAATCTGGCAGAGTGAAGCCTCCTCTTTCTTTACTACCTATCAAAATTTTATGCTTAATTCTTGGTTTCTTCCCCTGCCAGAAAAATCTAGTGATATCTTTTTGCTGTTCTTTGAAGCAGTGTAAATTGTTGACCACAGGGAGGGACTGAAATAAAAACGTTATAGGTAATATAAGCATTCATTGTAATGGCTAATATTCTACCCACTAGGGAAAGTTTCATTCTCCCCCATATTTCCAACTCTTTTTTAATCTCCTTCCACACCTTTACGTAATAATCTTAAAATAAGTTGAGATTCCTCACAGCCAGCCATATCCCTAAGTACTTCACCTTTATACATATTCTTAATCCACTCACCATTTCCAGTTCTTTTTTTGAATGGTCACCCATGTTTTTACTAATATCTTAGTTTTTTCTGCATTTATTTTAAGGCCCGCCACCTTCCCAAACTTTCTTATATCCTCTAATGCCTTAGGAACCCTTTCAAGTGGCTGTTCTACTGTTACATCATCAGCAAAAGCCTTTAGTTTATAGGATTGTTGTCCCACCGAAATTTCTTTCACTTCCCCGTTCTTTCTTATACCCTGTAACATTACTTCCAGCATCAATATAAACAACAGCGGGGATAATGGGCAGCCTTGTCTAGTGCCTTTCATTATTTTACAGTTATCGGAGAGATTATTATTTACAATTATTTTCGCGGATTGCTCCATAAAGGTAAAGGTAAAGGGACCCCTGACCATTAGGTCCACTCGTGACCAACTCTGGGGTTGGAGTGCTAATCTCGCTTTATTGGCCGAGGGAGCCGGCGTACAGCTTCCGGGTCATGTGGCCAGCATGACTACGCCACTTCTCGTGAACCAGAGCAGCGCACGGGAACGCCATTTACCTTCCCGCCGGAGCGGTACCTATTTATCTACTTGCACTTTGATGTGCTTTCGAACTGCTAGGTTGGCAGGAGCAGGGACCGAGCAACGGGAGCTCACCCAGTCACGGGATTCGTACTGCTGACCTTCTGATTGGCAAGTCCTAGGCTCTGTGTCCCGTGGATTGCTCCATATAGTTTGCTAATTCCTGTTAAGAAGGTATTACCCACTTGCATCTTTTCTAACACCTTGGTCTTAGCTGCATTTTCAATATGGATGGATGGTATTAAGAGTCACAAGTAAACCACAGGGATATTGATATGAAGCATGTTTGTATATCGTTTCTCCTTTCCCCTGAAGGTCAGGGCAGTTCATTGCCTCAGTCATTCTGAAGACAACCCCACGAGTCAAGTCATTATTGTGCCATTTTACAGAAGGCAGGATTGAGGCTAAGCATTAGCAACCTCCCCAAGGCCTCCCAGTGAGTGTGCAGCTAAGTAGGGGTTTTGAACCCAATTCTAAGCACCACAAGCTACCAAATGCCGTGTTCGTTGCTGGTCCCCATTGTGCACTGTATAATGATCCTTACCACTTCAATTTATCATTCGCTCCTGATGAAAATGTTGAACTTTTGATGACCTCTCCCATTTCCTCCCGGCAAAAGCTGAAGTTGTTGATGGTCCACATGTAGGAAAATTTGACCACTTTGATCTTAAGGGGGAAAAGAACAGCAGAAAGACAGTTACAAATAGCAAGATGATGGAAAGACAACAGACCTTATTTCCAATGATGATACATTAGACCAGCCTTTCTCAACCTGTGGGTCCCCAGATGTTGAACTACAACTCCCATCAGCCCTAGCTAGCAAGGCCAGAGCTCAGTGATAATGGGAGTTGTAGTCTAACAACATCTGGGGACCCACAGGTTGAGAAAGGCTGCATTAGACCATTAGATGGCTCAAACAGACCTTAGCAGGGTATCCAGAACATGGAAAGCAGGGCAGCCATTCCTGGGAAACTTGACACTAACATCACATGGGTCACGGGATTCCCTGCTTTTACACATCAGGTTCATCACTGTTAAAAGTGGGCAGAACTCAAGCTTCAAGTTTTAGAAGGCATCACACGCTGCCCAAAACATTGGCTCGGGACCGGACAATTTGAACAAGGCACCAAATATGCCAGCCAGTATTGCTTTTCCCTAAGATATTCCTTGCCCCTCCGTGGGGCAAACGAAAGGATGCTAAAATGCGGACTTACTTGAGTGTAACACCAGCTCTCAGCAACAGGCCCACTTGACATCTCTGCCGGAGGAGGAGGACTCGGTACCCTTGACATCGCCAGTTTGGAGGTCAGACAGGATTCCACAGGTTAGTTAAAGAAATCTGTGTGTACAAACTTCACCCTGATTAAAGAGGAAGAGGGATATAAAGGTTAGTTAAAACTTCCCAGCAATTGTTAAGTTACCTCAGAATAGCATGGGTTCTGGCTAGTTTTCCAGTGCTTTGTTTTTAAAAATTTGTCTTATTACGGGAAAAGGTTAGGCACTGCAGATTTCCCTACCTCTGTTACCTTACTATACTGTCTCTACACCAAGTTGAATTTGCGGGAGGAAGATAATGCTTCGCAATGTTTACTACTTACCTTAATGCCCCACTGTGGGCCACTAGTTTCTCAGCTACACTAGTCAAATAAGGGTGTTTTAAATGCATTATAAACATGCAACACCAGATTGTGCTACTGAGCACGAAACATTTCTATGTAATTTTACATAGGGTTTCCCCACCCTCCCTTTTGCTATAACGGTTTATTTTATGACTTATTTATAGCGGGGTTTTTCCTGTGCGTAGATCAGGACTCCTCTTTTACGTATGAGAAACTGAGGAATAAGGAATGACAAAAGCAGAGATGGGATCTGAATCAAAGCATAGCTTTTAGCTAGTTGAACAAAGTGGCTGTCAAATCATGCACCACGGATGGGTTTGCAACTTCAAGAGAACAACCGAGAAAAACAAGAATCGTGAGCCTATTGAAAAATATGGACCTTGTTTTCGATCCACAGGAATAAAAGGGAACAAGGTAAGAGTCATGGGACAGGTACAAGGTCTTGCACCACTCTACGTACAGAGACAACTATAATTGTTTTATCCCACGCTCTACCTGTGCTTTTTCAAACACAAGCTGACATTTAGCAGTGTTTGAACAAAAGGAACCTGGGGCCAAACCACCATCACAAATAATTCAAAGATTTTCAGCAGCAGCCCTGTGAAGTCTTGGCTTGCATCCAAACAATACAGCCCTGGAGACATGAGATGCATTCTTATTCTTGCACACAATTTACCCCTAAACCTAAAAGTAAGGTATATCACAAGGCTCCCCTCCAAAGTCAACTACTGCACCTTTCGTAGCACTTGTACACTAAAACAATATGAACCCACTTCAGACTCACTCTAGCTAGCTAACTCAGGTGCTTCGCTAGCTCGAAACTTTGCATCATTAAAATTCAAAATAAAGAGCACTGTTAAGGTACGCTGTACATTACTTTAGAGAGATGGCAGTCCTTGCCCCAAGGAGCTTACAATTGGAATTTTACCAGTATGTGGGGCACTAGATTATGAGGACTGAAGAGACTGGCAAGGACAACAAAAGCTGCTGCGTGCTATGAACCAAGTTGAGAGGTATGTTCAATTAAAAATAAAGTAAAATTAGCGAACTCTTGCAAATGAGAGGCTGGCTGCTCACTATTCAATGTCTTTGGAAAACCATTATTCACACAGGCCTTTCTTTGCCAGTCAGCTTTTACTTATGTTTTTGACCTCTAGATTAGATTAGTGAAATGCATTATATGTGGGGCTGCCTCTGAAGACAGTTCAGAAACTTCAGCTAGTGCAGAATCCAGCAGCCAGGTGGCCCACTGGGGCAAGATGGTTGGAGCATATTACATCAATCCTGGTTTGACTGCACTGGCTGCCAATTAGTTTCTGTGCCCAATTGAAAGCGCTGGTCACAGCCTATGAAGCCTTAAACGGCCCAGGACTGCAATACTTCGAGGACTGCCTCTTTCCATATTAACTGACCTGGACCCTGCAATCATAATATGAAACCCTTCCACATGTGCCTCTTCCACTAGAGATCCGGAGGGTGACAACATGAGGCTGGGCCTTTTCTGTAGTGGCTCCCTGTTTGTAGAATGCTCTCCCTGGAGCGGTTTGGCTGGCGCCTTCATTATACTCCTTCAGGCATCAGGCAAAATCGATCCTCTTCAACCAGGCCTTTGACTGATTGACATCTGATGCCCTTTTAAATGTGGCGTGGAAAGGGGAGGGATTATTGGCTTGTTTTTGTTCTTATTTTTATTATGTATTTTGTGTTTGTCTGCATTGTAATTTTATGTTGTGAACTTGCCTGAGATCTACAGATGAAGGGTGGTATGTATGTATGTATGTATAAATGTTGTTGGTTATGTTTTTAGGCTGTGCACCGCCTTGAGATATTGCGTATGAAAGTGTCTAAGCATAAAAACTGTTAAAAAAATTAAAATATGTGTCTCACTTATGTTGGGAAGATTATACTGTGGTACCTCAGTTTTTGAACGTCTCGGAAGTCAAACGTTTTGATTTTCAAACGCTGTTTGGAAGTCAAATGTGCCACACAGCTTCCGTATTGAGTTTTCCGGAAGTACAGTATATGCTTCATTTTTCGAATGTTTCGGAAGTCTTCCGGAATGGATTACGTTTGAAGACCGAGGTACCACTGTACCTTAGATTTGCTCCTCAAAGCCTTGCTCACATGCTTTGGTGGAGTAGCTCAGATAAAGAATTGCAGATCCTTTTCTTTGTGCACTGTGGCTTGCTGGTTCCCTCTACAACCAGCACCATCCTTTTCTCAGACTTGCAGAACTATGAGCTACCTGCCCATCCAAAGCAATCTGGGTCCTCTGGGAGCAGCACAAGGCTCTCTCTTCCCATCCCTCGTGGCTCCCTAACACACTTGACTGCTAACAGCTGGCAAAATGTGTGTATCCACCAGCCCGACAAAATCTAAAATTAAAAGAAGAAAAAACACACCAAAACAATCAAAACTGCCACAAACAGCAGAGGTGCGAGAGATAAGCTAAAGAAAAAAACAGATGTTCTCATAGAATTTGCAGTGGGGGGAAAGGGGAGAAATGAACAGAACTGCTGTTTTTTGTTCCCGTTCCAAAAACAACAAACCTCTCTCATATATATATTTTTAAAATTGGCACATTAGTTCCAAGCTCTGATACAATTTTCAGGTGCTTTCTACCTTCCAGGGTGCCCAAGATATAAACACATTCTTTCTCTATTCTAAGTAGAAAAACTGACACAAACTCCTTAAATAACAGATGTACAACCATCAGCGATCCAAGACAATTGCCTTCCTGTACACTCCAGAAGGCTGGTAATGAGATGAATGCTACCTCTACAAAAATCTTCATGCTAAGTAAGGAATAAGCCTGTTTTCCTACTGCAACAACAGTGTTTTGATATAGCACCCTAGTTGGGGTGTATCAGGCCTCATGCACACAACACCTGGACAAATCTGTTCACACCATCCCGCAAAGGGTCAAACCTGCACATCAGAGTGTCATTTTCCCTTTTGCTGGGAGCTACCACTGGCAGGTCTTTAATCCAAGCACTTTTCCCACCGCCATGTACTTCTCAATAGCCATGCCAACAAGCCAAAGCACTACTGAAGCCCAGCTTTTATTCACTTATGTCAGCAGCATTTGCTTTAGCTGCCGTCACATATGCTGCAGTGTTTAGGCAGTGCTGCACAGTGGTCGGAGTGCTGAACAAGGTTTCGGGTGAGCCGAGTTCAAATCCACTCTCAAGTATAATTCATGAGGCTCACTGGGTGCCCTCAAACCTCCGCCACTTCCCCTTCCATCTAAAAGCATGGATGGGAGATGAAAGGGGGGGGGGGCGGAGAAGTACAACTCTGAGCAACCTGATGGAAGAATCACAGAATCATAGAGCATTGGAAGGGGCGACGAGGGTCATCTAGTCCAACCCCCTGCAATGCAGGAAACTTTCACCCATCGTGGGGCTCAAACCCACGGCCCTAAGATTAAGAGCGGGCATAGGCAAATTCAGCCCTCCAGGTGTTTTGGGACTACAACTCCCATCATCCCTGACCACTGGTCATGATAGCTAGGGATGATGGGAGTTGTAGTCCCAAAACATCTGGAGGGCCGAGTTTGCCTATGCCTGTTTAAGATTCTCATGCTATACCAACGGAGCTATCCTGGCTGACAGGGTGGGACAAAAATGCAATAATGCCACAGCTGGGCACTCTCTACACACAGAAATCAGGCAACTTGAACTAGGGATGAAAGATTAAAAATTCAGGTAGGTAGCTGTGTTGGTCTGACACAGTCGAAATAAATAAAATCAAAATAAAAAACTGTCCAGTAGCACCTTAGAGACCAACTAAGTTTGTTCTGGGTATAAGCTTTCGTGTGAATGGTATTTTTATATATATATAAAAATATTTATTAAAAACCACTGCTAAGAAATGACTGTGGTGGGTCAAAGGGAAGTTTCACTTTGCCTCTGGAGCCGGTGTGGGAAACATGTGGCCTTCCAGATGCTGCAACTCCCATTATCCCATAAACTACAACTCCCATTATCCCTCAACGCTGGCCATGCTCACTGGGGTTGATGGGAGTTGTAGTTCAGTAACACGTGGAGCACCAACGGTTCCCCCATATGTCTTAGAAGACGTGGAGCAATGGTTATTCCAGAATCTGGTGAGCAGAGGCCACGAGGTTTCCATTTTTTAGTGATCAACACCTAAAAGCTATTCATAGACCTACCTGCCAAGTATCTGCCTAATAACTTTTTTTCCAAGCAGGAGAACAGGCTGCTGGTCCCAGCATAGGGTACAGGTTTGAGTGCTTAGCTATAAACGGATCCCTTCATTTTTTTAAAGTAAAGTTGCATGTTTTGAAATCCACAAAATAATACATTTAAACTACACATTTCTAAATTTTCTCTCAAATAAACACTTTAAACTTTTTTTAAATACTTAAAAAGAAGAAGTCAAAAACTGTTTCAGAACATATAAGAATTGCAAATGCCAGTGGGTAACTAAGTTCCAATCAACACATTGGTCCAAGAGATGCAGATCAGGTCATACTGGAACAGGCAAATTTCTAATTTCTCAAGCATCCCTAGTTGGAACGTAATGCCTGGGGCTTGCGCGACAGGCAAGCTATGACCTGATTCTCAGGTGAAATGAAACCACGGTTTAAATAAACATTAACCAAGGCTTATGTCTGAACCCAGCACAGTATCTAAACTATGGTCTGTTCAGGAAAACAAACCATTATTTGTTGCTGGCTTACTTAACTTAGTTATGGCTTAGCACATGCTAACCCAGGCTCCTCCTTAACCCATAGCAAGTGGTCTCTTTTATCACCCTGCCCAAACAGCACACCAAGTGACAGAGACATCAGGCAAGAGTGACTAGAAATTAAAGCCTCTCTCCATGCTCAGATCATTGGCACTGTCCCTGAAGCCAACATTGCTAACTCTGCAACACACACACCATTGACAACCACACCTGCAGTCCCCCCGCAACACCTGCTGCTAAAGTTTTTTAAGCCGCACGTGTCTCATCCGTTTTCCAAGTAACTTTCCTGAACAAAGACCTTTGGAGAGTTGCGTTTGTGCTGCTAGGGTGGGCGCTTCACACAGGCCGATGTTCACACCTCTGCAGAGCTGGGCAGCTTAGCAGGGTTGGGATTTTACCAGACTTTTTAGCAGCTGGAAAAGCTGTGCATTTTAACACAGAGAAACAGAAATTGTAGGGGTCAGAGGGTTAAGATACAGAGGGGCGGCAAATTTCTGTTTCCAAACAAATGCACTTTCCCCACGTAGCTAAAGGTTCCCTGCGACTTTACGCTTTGATAGCGAAGTACAGAAGAGTGTCTGTTGAGTGGGGGGCGGGGAGTAGGGTTTAAAACTTCAGGTTTGGATCCTGAAATTCAAGCCAGCTAACAGGTGAAATGACTTAAAGTTTGCATTAGTAAAAGCAGTCTTTCAGCAGCAGAGTGCTTACTAAGCGCAAAGCATAAATTCATTATGACACTTGATTGTTGGTTGGGGAAAGGAAAACAAAAAAACATGGTTGTACAGGGGAAGAAAGGGGTTTGAAAAACTAAAAGCTGCAAAGGAGTAGGGCCATTTGTTTATTGGGAGAATGGAAGGGGAGAGCAGCTGCTTAATGGCAGCTGCACGGAAGATCGCAGAGATTTCCACACCCTCGCTCTCACAGCCAACTAATAGGAAGGGAAATGGTGACACTGTGAGGCGATGCCGGTCTATGAGAAACAACAGACTTAAGGGATGTAAAGCAGAGAGGCAGCTGAGGGTGGGCAGAGTATGACAAAACAAGCCATAGTTACTTTTGCATTTCACATCACATTATGTTCGTTTATATAATCCAGAATATGCACGGCTGACAAAGCCCAGTTGGGCGAAACAAGGAATTATCCTGGAATCCTTGTCTTATTTTCTGCATGTGCCATTCTTCCTAGTTTTTCGTCTGATACCTGCATACAAGGAATTCTTAAAAGCATCTTCGCGTGGAACACAACAAGCTTGATATAAGAATTCCACACCGTGGATATTGCCAGTATAAGAACTGAATAGATTGTATTTCCTGATCAGTCTGCTGGACTTTAATTTCTCATAAAGTGGTACCTCTGGTTACAGACGGTTCAGGTTACAGACTCCGCTAACCCAGAAATAGTACCTCGGGTTAAGAACTTTGCTTCAGGGTGAGAACAGAAATCGTGCTCCGGCAGCGCGGCAGCAGCGGGAGGCCCCATTAGCTAAAGTGGCGCCTCAGGTTAAGAACAGTTTCAGGTTAAGAATGGACCTCCGGAATGAATTAAGTACGTAACCAGAGGTACCACTGTAATATGTTTTGTTTATATGATAAGTTGGTCTATAGAACCATATATTTTGATATATGTTGAATTGCATTTAAAAAGAATTTATATAGTTACATACAGCCTGTTACGTATGTGTTGTTATCAGTACAGTGGTACCTTGGGTTAAGAACTTAATTGTATGTAACCCGAGGTACCACTGTAGTTACTTCTGCCTGCAGAGAATGACGTCTGGTTGGTGCAATAAACAACTCTTAAATAAGTCGCGGTTTAAGAATGGCCTAGCATGACATGCACACTGCACCTACGGCTTATGAAAGGGGCACGTGGTGTCAGTGCACACTGCTCAGATTGCGCACACCCAATCTTTCCTGTGTCACGCCGGAAGGAAGGAAACCAGAGGGCTAGCTTAGCAATATGTGCAAACCACAACCTGCGGCTTGTGTCTGTCCAAGCAAACCCCCTTTTGATTGCTTACTTGTGGTAATCCACAGTTTGGCTCCCATGGCATCATTATCATTATTATTATTAAACTGAATTTATATACCGCCCTATACCCCGAGGTCTCAGGGTGGTTCACAGAATAAAATCAAAATATAAAACCAAAAAATACACAATCAAAATAAAACCAACAACCCAATAACGCTTCCCCCTCCAAAAAAACCCCTTCACATTTTAAAAGGGCATGGAAATCAGGCCACTGTGGTTTCCTAAAAATACCAGCTTACATGTAACGTGGAATCCCAGCTCAGAGAACCGCAGAGACAAAGCGCAGAGACAAAGCTGAAAGAGAAAGAATGCCGAAGGCTCAGATTTCAAATATGTGGCTTTCTGAAGCCTCTCCCACATTTTCATAAAACTATCTGCCTGCATGTTCAATGGTGAGGGCTACTGAATTTGCCATGTGGTATGTGCCTAGTGTTGCTATGAAGGTAACATCACTAGCCTATAAATCTGACTGGATTAGTGTGAACTGTTCCAAGAATTGCTAAGGTTGAAAAATGGTATATATTTTATACAAATATCCCCCACAGAGTGGCTGGGGAAACCCTGTCAGATGGACAGGGTAATAATAATAATAATAATAATAATAATAATTCTTCTACAGGTAAATACTTACAGACACACAGGAAATAATCCCTCTTGTGGTCTTTATTTTTTGTTACTGCTAGTAGTTTATACATCCCACTTCTGAAGCAGAAAAGCATTCATAAAGCAACTCACAATACAGCTAAGATTATAGATGCATATTTATAACATAAAGCATAATAAGAACTAAACAATACAGTTGGTAGTGTTAAACTAAGTTTTACTCAAATAAGACCCACTGAAATTAATATTCACAACTTAGCCATGATCACATTTGGGCTTTAGAGGCAATCCCCAGAATGTAACGCCCATGCAAATTGCAGGCTTACTGAATTTTTGCAAATAATGGGAAATTCTAAGAGCAGGGAATTCCAATGCTCCAGTCAGGAAGTCTGAAGTGGCAATGTCTTCTGTTTGATTCTGCACATAGTTTAACCAACAATTTGCAGATTCATTTGTGTTTGTTTGTGTGTGTAAGGGAGGGATGACAAGATCCACCTTTGGATATGGAATGGCACAGATTTTTGAGTATATAAAGGTCTAGGGGCATATTTGGGGCATGGTTTTTTAGTCAGAAGTTGGCCACAGGATGGGAGGGAAGCCAAGTCCTTCACGCCACCAGGCCAAAGCTGGGAAAAGGAGCTCCTGGCCACAGGAGCTTCCTGCAGCCAATCAGAAGCTGCCCTTTGGTTTCCAAACGTTTTGGAACCTGATTGGACTTCCAGAACGGATTCCGTTCGACTTCCAAGGTGCAACTGTATTCCATATAACCACCCTGAGCTAACCAACTCTCATCTTCTTTCCTAAGTTGCTGCTCCATCTACCAATCCAGCTTCTTGCCCCAAATTACATTCTATACTAAGGACACTAAGAGGAAGGTGGGTTATCCTGCGTGTCTGGGGAAGGAAAACTAAGGAGGAGATTCAGGACGGGTTTCCATTATATCATATAAAAGGAAGATTTGCTAAAAACCAAGAATTGTCAACTGTGTACCCCCATTGCAAACCACACAGACACACACACACCATGTTAAAACAGAAAAGGGGGGGTGGTAGTGAATCCCAGCACTGTGGAAAGAAAAGTAAGAAGTAACCAACAGAAGGTGTTAAAAAAAAATCCATCACAAAACAGACAAATCTGCACATACCATACACATCTGGCTTAAAGCAAGCTGATAAGAGTATTATCAACACAGTTCTGAATCACCAAGAGAAAATTAAATAGATTTTTCAAAAGGCAACAAAGCTTTCAGAAACACAGCAGATATCGAGATTAGCCTGGCACAGAGAGATTACCCGCCACGCTGCTTCACTCTCTGAAAAGAAGATTTCACACACTGCCATGCCAGGGCATCAAATTACTACTTGGAATGAGCCATTAATTTGAATCCTGCTGTGCAGGACTCTCCATAAGCAGAAGCTTCCTAGGTTTTTACACACCCTTAGGACACCACAAGATCCATGGGAGCTTGCTGTGAGATGAGGGAAGGGAAACCTGTGCAGGCTCAGGCATTCCTCCCACTCCCACTAAGTGCCTGGTGGTGGGTGGGGAGGGCGGCAAGAGCAGCAAGAACCCAACAGGGGTTGGAAATGGGCAGCTGAAATCAAGCTTACAGGCTTCTGAAATTTCCCCAACCAAGTCCCAACAATAATAGGGATTCGGACTCCAATTTCAACTCCTAACAACCCTCTAGGCAGGACCAACCAAGAACTAATGTGTGTACTCATTGTAGACACACAAAGCCAGTCTGAGATGCTGACATTCGCCTGAGTGAGGCCAAAATGCAAAGCAGGTGGATTCTTCCTGGATTTGACTATATCGAGAAGCGGTGTTGGGGAGCGAATGGAATGCCAGACTAGGATCTAGGAGACAAGGGTTCAAATTCCCACTCGGCTAGGAAGCCCACTTGGCGGCCTTGGGCCAGACACACACCCTCTCTCAGCCTAACAGGAGAAAACAGGAGTAGGGAGAACCAAGCATGCCAATTGGAGCTCTTTGCTAGAGACACAAATGTAATACATAAAGGATAGATCCTGTAGAACAGGAGTTGAGACTGCTCACAGGGTCCTTGCTACTCCCTATACTTGCATAAGATAACAATTGCAGACACAAAGGTACAAAGCAAAGCCTGACGTTGAAACTAGTTCTGGGGCTCAAATTAAGACCTGCTGCCAGCAGGATAATAAAAAATGTCATGCAAATGTCTAGGATTCCTCCGGATTATAGAGGGGGCTATGGCGTGGCTTGCTTTGCATGATCTCAGGAAGAGCACTGATTATGTCAGTAGAGAACACCCCCCACTCCCATGCCAGTGTGAATCCCATGGCTCTAGAGAGGACTGTACATTAGAAATGACCCTGGAAGGAATAAGCCCCCCTCATCTGTTGCATTAGCACTTTTGGCAAATTTGGGTGGGTGAGATGAACTAGGAAGCTGGAAGGGAGATGTGGTTTTAGGGACTAGCAACAGGTTGTATGAGAAGGAGAACAATCTGAACAGAGGATGGGGCAGTGGAAGATGGCCCATTAGGACAAATGGAAGTCTGCTCTCAGCCAGTCTGCTTACTTACCATCAGTCTAAGTTTCTTCCACTTTGGTTTCAGTACTATAGAACTTGGCAAGGAAGAGTTTGGCAAGAAAACGAATTAGTTGGATCTGCTGCCATCCGTTCTGGCTCCACTTACTCTTGTATTCTGCCCTACCAGCCCCAACTGGAACCAACGACCACTTAGAGCAGCCTTTCTCAACCTGTGAGTACCCAGATGTTGTTGAACTGCAACTCCCATCACCCCTAGCTAGCAAGACCAGGGCTCAGGGGTGATGGGAGTTATAGTCCAACAACATCTGGGGACCCACGGGTTGAGAACCGCTGACTTAGAGAGAGTTACATCTAAAAGACTGCAAGATTTTTGCATTTGATCACAATGTTATTAAAGACTTGCCTGGCTTTTTTTGGAGTTTCTTCTTTAATTGAAGCCCATGACATGAGAGAAAGAGAGAAAGAAATTCTCAAGGTGTCTAAGTCAGGCTTCCATTAAGACGTGCAAGCATTTGTTAGGAGGACATTGTGCCTCTCCCATCGGCAGAAGGAAGCATTAGACGGACTCCACTATCCAAGAAAGCAGAACTGGGGGAAAATATGTCCAAGCCCTTGGCACCAACCAGCATCTAGTGGCCAGGGGAATTTCACCATCCTGACCAAACTGCTGTTGCACTATGTGGGTGGACACTTCTGGCAGACGGTTTGCTTTGCTTTGCTTCCTTTGCAAATTGAGAGCTGGCCTCCTGCTAATATTTCTGACATGGCCCTCAGTGCTGCACACAGATCACAGCCATGACTTATATCCTAAGCATTTCACAGAAGCTCTCCAATGAATTTCCCCCTGATGGTTCATTTCCCTTCTTCAATTACATGGTCACCTATTTCAGGCTGAAGATCGCTGAAAACAACAACAGATATGTTTGACAGCTAGGTTCCTAATAATGTTTTGCTGACATCCAGGAATTTGGACTACTGCTTCAGGTTGTTTTTTTAAATTATTGCTTAAAAGAATTTTATTTATTAAAAGTGATTCCTAAATTCCCAAACGCAGAGGGAAAGAAAAGTTCTTGCTCGCTAGAATGCCTAGAAATTTGAACAAAGAAAAATTCAAAGGTAAAGCTGAATTTCTCCACCCACACCCCAAATAACGCTTATACATTTTAAAGTTTCTAATCAGGGGTCCACAAATGCACTTGTCAGCAGAAAGCATCTCTTTTACTTGGAGAGAAAGTCTGTGATGAGAGCAAACTGAGCGATGAATAGCAGAAGCTCATCTGGGACCTCACAGTGGTCTTCAGAGACAACTGGAAGTAGCAAAACTTCTAGCTGGTCCAAATGCTTTCAAAGGCCAAGAGAACTGCAGGGAGCAACCTCAGTGCCTCTCCTGAGCCAGGGCAGACGGAACTGACAGAAACCACAAATTTTGGCTAGCTAACCAAGAAAGTGTGCAGATTTTCTGTTTCACTGCAATTTATAAACCACCTTCAATGCAAATCTTATACTGAGCAAAAAAGAGAGCCTATAATAGGGTACAGTAAAAGATGAAAAAGGTAAGGGGACAGTATTGCCCTGCTGACAAACTCTGATTGTGATAAAACAGAAATGCAGCTAATGACTATTAATAATACTGGAGGACTTCAACAACGCTCAAATTAGTTGGGTAAATGCAGTTTTGGATCATGAAAGGAGACACAAAAATGTCCAGGCAAAACAAACAACCGTGCCTTGGAACAAAGTCAAGAAACCGACAAGGAGAAGACGTGTTAAGGTAAAAGGAAGCTGAAAGGTATAATTAAGAGGATCGAATCTCTGCAGAAAGCTTAGAGGTTATTTACAAACAACCTAATCGAGACTTAAACGACATAGAAAAGAAAAGACACAAACAAGGCCAAAAGTTTGCCAGTTAAGTAGACAAATGGATAGAAGGTTGCTTTATTGTATACATGAAGATTTATTTATTTTTTAAAGCACAAATTCTGGCAAACCAGATAAGAAATGACAATAAGGAAGTTATCTAAGGTGCAAAATACTAAAAAACAAAACCCCCTTTAAATTCTTGAAAAGCAGGAAACCAGTCAGAGGCAGCGAAAGTGTTAAATGAGAAAAAAGGAGAAAGGGAGAAATGAAAGAAGATGAGGATATTTAGGCTGTGTACATACTGCTGTTTGCATATATTATGCTCCCACTGTTGATTTGGAAGCGATATCCGCACGATGTTAACCACAATCCATCCTATATCTATTTCATTGTTTCTTATGAAATGCTGAATTTTGATGTTTCCCCACAAATCATCTTGGTTCAGAATTGAAAAAAAGAATCACCTACCTGCCTTTTAAATCAGTGATAGGTACACAGTCCCCTTTTCTCAACTCAGACTGAAGCTGGGTTGGGGGGGTGAATGCATCACAATGCATTATTTTGTAAGAAACTGAGGGTATGAATTGCAAATGATGTTGTGCGCACACCAATTCCCAAATCAGCAGCAGAAGCGTACTGCATGCAGAGTAAACAGGTGTGTGTACAGAGCAATAGGATATCTTTATTTGACTCATAAAGGTGAGATATGAATGAGCTTTTTGGCCATGCCATTGGTCCCTTTGCTTCTTTCTTTATGTAAGGAAACCAGAAAGTCTTCCATTATCTATAGTTTCGCAGTTCATCCAAACTGGGAAAAGATGGTTAATGGCCAGAATATGAAGCCAACTTAAAGCTGTGCCTTCATAGCCTGGCTTGTTCTGAAACAGCTAACAACTGTTTCCCAGATTCAGGTAGGTAGCCCTGTTGGTCTGACACAGTCGAAATAAATAAAAAAATTGTCCAGTAGCACCTTAGAGACCAACTAAGTTTGTTCTGGGTATAAGCTTTCGTGTGCATGCACATACCCAGAACAAACTTAGTTGATCTCTAAGGTCCTGCTAGACAATTTTTTTATTTATTTCAACTGTTTCCCAGTTTAGATGAAACGGGAAACTACAGCTCACAGAAGGTTTCCTGGTTTGCTTGCTTCCCTGCAATGGAAGGAAGATCAGAAAGGCAGTATGCACCCCCATAATGCTTGTCCATCTCTTGGCTCATTAAGATATTACTGTATTGTCCAAATTAGTCCATTATGTGCACTACGCTGGCAGCTGAATCATAAAAATAGTATCATGAAACTAGAAAATGTACAAAAGAGGCTTTTTAAATCCAGAAAACGTGACCCTGGGAGCGCATGAAAGAAGTATATAAATCCATAAAGAAGAGAAATTCCTCTCTTCCAAAAGACCTGAACTCTGGATCATTCCAATGAAGGTTCACAATAAATGGAAGTCCTACTTCATCCCAAATTAACTTGTGGAATTGAGTGCCACAAAATCCAGTGACGACCACGAGAGAAGGTGGCTTTAAAACAGATTAACGGACAACAGGTGTCTCGACAGCTAAATAGAACTGTGATGTTCAAAGGCGTTATGCAGAGGCTGGAGATGGGGGTAAGTATAATAATGTCCACCATCTCCTGCTTGTTAACTTCTTAAGGAAGGGCACCTAGCTGCCGCACTTAGAAACAGGCATCCTTATGTCGGATCCAGCAGCGTAATATTTTATATCCTTACAATTAAGCTAGCTGTGAACAGCCATGTATTCCTAGGTTTATTTGTAGTGATCTGCTTTGAAACCGGGGGGGGGGGGGGACTTTGGTGCTTCATTTTGCGCTGAATGTTCTGAAAACAACAGAGATGTCTTCAGCAGAGTTGTATCACTGGTCTGCTGCTGTGAGCTGTTCCTCAAAAGCTCAGTCAAACTCTCCTCTTCCACTTCCTACCCATGATCCTTTAATTGTTGGTGTCAGTGATTTTATCTAGAGCATATGGACAGTTTTGTACGCTGGAAGCATGCTTCTCTCTGAACAGTTTCCACTGTCGTATTTCTTTCAGATCCTAGTATTCTGAAGCCTATCTACATATCAGAGCAATCCGTGAAGTACTGTATTTCCACGAGCAATTTTGGGGGGCAGGGGAAGGGGGTTAAAAACATAAACATGTGATCCTTCGCTTTCATTCTCAAGCACAGAGAGACTGGTTACATTCTGAGTGATCAGTCTGATAGTCAGTTTGCTAGGATTTTTCTTTCTTTTGCAACACAGGATTGATGAAAAGGAGCGTTTGTACGAATATGTGCAGAGTACCTTTTCTCTGGTACTGAGTAGCCACATAAGATTGGTGGAGAGGCCGGAATTCTGGATTACGGAACATTTTTATTCTATTCATTTTTAAACTGAAAACTAAAACAGTAAGTGTAACTATGCGGTAAACAAAATCTCAGTTAAAACCAAAACGTAATGAATGAAATCAAAGAGCATGGCTACAATGTTGAGGTGGTGTACATAAAGAAAATCAGAGAGTTAAATTCTAGATGGGTCTCAGAATACAGTGGTACCTTGGTTTTCGAACGTAATTCGTTCTGGAAGACCGTTTGACTTCCAAAACGTTCGAAAACCAAAACCCCAATAGCCGACAGCTAGGATCTTGCACTCAGCGGAAGCCGCGTAGCATGTTCAACTTCTGAGTTTGAGAACTGAAGCATTTACTTTTGGGTTTTCGGCATTCGAAAACCGAAACGTATGACTTCCGAGATGTTCGAAAACCAAGGTACCACTGTAACTTATTTCCCTGCTCCCCAGTAGTCATGGGGCAGTTCTTATTCTGGGCTTCTCATGGCTAGACAGACAGGTTTCAGGAAGATACAATCAGCAGGGCAACCGGATCCACCAAGTTCTCTCTCCAGGTTTTTACTGAGCACTTTATTTTATTTGGTGGGGAAACAAGTTTGACAGTTGTGCACAAAGTGCTGGTGACTCTGCTTTAACTGTGAGCCAACTCTGGATTTCTCCAGAGGCGAGGGCTGTTGTTTTGCATCTCCGAGTCCAGAATACTGACAGAACATGGGACAAGGCAGCTTACACAAGGGGGTGGTGAGGCAGCTTGACTTTCTACTCTTAACTTCTGTGGCTTGGCATGCAACCACATACCTTCCGGGCCTGTCCCCCTGGCTGCTTTTTCTTTTTTAACAAACACCTGGTGTCCAAATTGTTTATCAAATGCCCGCCTTGAAGCCTCTGTGCATTCCAAGCCCTGTCCAAAATTTGCAGCTTGTTCCCAGAGAGTAGATGTCAGCATAGCTAAGAAGAAGGGGGAAGAAAACACCTCAACAGATGAATCCTAACCAGAGGTCAAAGTTTCTCTGGCCAACTTCTAGCAGGGAGAGAAGACGGGAACAGAGGTAAGTTCTCCCTCTCCCTGTGGTTGTTTATTATTTCAATTTAGATCCTGCCTTTCTGCACATAGCACTCAAGGCAGCTCGCAGTAATAAAAATAAAAAAACAATTTTTAAAGTCAATAACAATCTCTGTAAAAGTGAATCACCAATAAAACGAAGAAGAGCAGATAAAACCAATTCTCTCTACTCCTGCATGCCTCAGATTCCTCTTTTTTTTCTTCTCGAGAACTTGCAGCAACGCAACATTTGAATCGCCAAGAGCACTGTTCGCCACGCTGCCGAGGCATATCAGAGATGGGGTGAAGCAATTTCAGCAGCACAGCCCCTTCTCCCCTAAAGTAAAACAGTTTATGCAAGAAGGAGGACGAACGACTATCAGCACAATCCTAAGCACGTCTATTCAGAAATAAATCCTAATGAATTCAATGGGGCTTAACCTCAGCTACGTGGGGTTGGAACTGCGGCAAAATCAGTAGTTTGTGGCTAACTACAGTACTTTGTTACCAATATTATAAACTCAAATCTATAATCTAATTACCAAATGGCAACTTAAACCTAGGCTGGGGTCGCCACAATGGAATGAATGTCTAGGCACTGTTTCCTCTGGGTTGTTGTTGTTGTTATTTCCATTTCTATACTGCTTTATATTTTAAAGAACAAAATTACAAAGAGGTATACCACATATTAAAACATCAAATAAAGCAATCCAGAATAAAACAAATTCAAGCTTCAAGGAAACTATTTCAGATCCTTCTCTAAGTGACATTTTGCTTTCCCCAGTTGCCAGCTTGGCATCCAGAAATCTCCACATGGTCACAACTGGACTGCGCCAGTTCCAAAATGCACCTGGCGCCTGGCTAATTTCGAACACTGTCTGTCATCCTTCGACATGGGGGTGCTCAGAAGCAATGGCATACCTTTCCAAGTCCTGGTTTTAATTCCTCTGACACATTTAGCTCCCACACCTCTTCAAAGCTATTTACAAACTTAAATAAAGCACCAGCAGTGTAATCCACGATTCCAAAACTAGCAGAGCCAGCAGCCCTATTTAGTCATTAATCACAGAAACAGGCAAGACAAGCGGGGCTACACTTTTAGCCCCACATCTGCTGTCATGTGGTGCCTTCCAACTTCCCACAAGTTCAGAGCAAACCTTTAAGAAATCCTTCCAAAAGTTGAGGGTAAATGTCTGCAGCGGGGCAAGTTACAGTGGACTCACAAAAGCTGGAAGCTGCTGGCGGGGGGGGGCGCTAAATAAAGGCAAAGCCCTGCAGCCCCTTTGTGCCCTTGCCCCATCATGTGAGTACCAACTGAATGGGGCTGCTTAAAACAAACTGTGTACAATTACAACTCAGACTTTAAAAGCCTGAATCTTCAGAATGAATTTTCTGGGTGCATGTTCCACAGCACTAGGACTACAGCAGAGCAGACTCGGCCCCCAATGGTCGCTGCCCCATAAGGACAGGATTCTGTGCATCATCTTATGGGCCAAGCTACTGAAATCTATATCCAGGCGAGAAGCCTATTCTACCTTTACCTGGTGTTAGATGCACATTTTGGATTTTTAGCAGACAGCCAACGTGAACTCCAAACATATATGTGTCATCTTTTCTTCTAAGCTTGCTTCCATAGATTTATTATGTATTGACGGCAGTAATATTTCAGTTCTCCTAACCTTTTCGCCAATCAGGTTCTCCAAGAGATCCTGAAAACCAGTCTTTGAAGAGATTATCGTTTCTCCCGCTCTGTACTATTTGCCATCTTTTCGACAAATGAATATGGGAAACTACCTTAAACAAAGTTGGTCCATGTAGCTCAGTATTGTTTACACTAACTGGCAAGGGACGCGGGTGGCGCTGTGGTCTAAACCACTGAACCTCTTGGGCTTGCCGATCAGAAGGTCAGCGGTTTGAATCCCCACGCCGGGGTGAGCTCCTGCTGCTCTGTCCCAGCTGCTGCTAATCTAGCAGCTTGAAAACATGCCAGTGCAAGTAGATAAATAGGTAGTTCTGCAGAGGGAAGGTAAACAGCATTTCCATGCGCTCTGGTTTCCGTCACGGTGTCCCATTGCACCAGAAGCGATTCAGTCATGCTGGCCACATGACCCAGGAAGCTGTCTGTGGGCAAAGGCCAGCTCTCTTGGCCTGAAAGCGAGATGAGCGCCACAACCCCATAGTCGCCTTTGACTGTACTGTACCGTCCAGGGGTGCTTTACCTGGCAGATGCTCTTCAGCATTTCATGCAGAACACACCCTCAGTCTTACCCTGAGATTGAACCTGGGACCTTATACATGCAAAGCAGATGCACTACCACTGAGCTGTGGCCCTTCCTCAAACTATGAAGTCTAAACTACAGTTGGCAATGCCATTTCCACCAATGTGGAGGCTTGCCAGAGTTCAAAAGAGACTTATTTTGGCAAGAGCAGGAATGGGAAAACTGTGGCTCTCCAGATAGTGGCGCTAGACTCCAATTCCCACCAGTATGGTCAGTGGTCAGTTCTGATTAGAATTAAAATCCAGCAATATCTGGAAGGCCACAGCTTCCCCACCCCTGGATTAGAGTCTCGTTTTCATTTCTGATGTGGGAAAGTCACCATTTTTAATACAGAGGACATTTCTTCTTCTCAATGTGCACTCATGTAAAATGTCTACAGGTATGTCATGTTCTGAACAAGTTTAAGAAACCCACATTTTCTAAGGTGTGATAAATCTCCTAATTTTAGTGTCATTAGTTTACCATTGGGGGGATGTAGGAGATGCAATTACAGCCTACACATTAGAGCATGATTTTAATTGGCTACCATTTCCATTTCAGAGCTGGCTTTTCACACAAAGCTTTTGAAATGGAGCAGAAACAAATAAACAAGCACTGATATCTAGAGAACACGGTTGGCTGGACCCAAACAACATTAGCAGAGATAAATGGATCTGGGGCCCGCCCACAACAAAGATAGTGAAATCACTCCTAATGTGAAACCTTTAATAAAAGAGATAGGTGTTAGGGACTCAGGAGGGGGGGGGGGGAATATCACACAAAAATGAGAAGTAGCATATTCCATAGATAATGGGAAGGTGCAAAGGCACTAATGTGAAAGACACAATAGAACCAGTATGGCAAAAGCAAGAGGTTTGATGTATAATTAGGAGAAGGATGCACACTGATGAAATAGGAAAAGGAGTTTGAACGTCAAGCTGTAAAAGAAACCAAAGAAAAAACACTACTCCATTTATAAGGAGGGTTACTTAGCAGGCCGGAAAGGAAAATTGCTGTTAATGCTGTTCTTCAGCGTTGCCAGGGCTATATAATTTGGTATAAAGCTGTTGCTAAAAGAGAATGAGAGACAAACGTAGCAAAATGAGAGGGATGGGGAGAAGAGGTAAAGGTGAAATGGCACCTAGCTGTATCCCTATGGAAGCAGCAACCTATGATGTTCGGCGGCAGTGCTTTTGGCTGCTCTTGGTGGCTAAAGGATGCCCACATGTTTCACCCTTCTTGGAGCAGCAGGGAATACAGCTCAACCAAATGTAGTTGCAAAGGGGAAAGAACCAAACCAAAAGGACAGATGGAAGGTAACAGCATGGAGCACATTTGACTCTAAACATGCATGCCTTGCCAACATATTTTCAGACTTCATGGAAAGAACTTGGTGCATCTTTCAAAAGCAAAGTTTCCAGTGTGATCTCCCCAAAGTGGATTGGGAATTTGGTGTGTGTGCACGTTTGAACTTTCAACGCTTTGGCTTCACTACAGCCCTGAAATGGATCAGGGCCCCACACCTACTATTTACATGGAGAGAAATCTCCTGCAGAAACACTATTAGATCAGGGTCCTCCTGTATGATGGATGTGTATATTTAGTTGAATAAACTGAATAGAGTAAAAGATTATGAGTCACTGGGGGGAATGTGCATGTATGAACTTATTTCTAGTTGCTATTTTGTTAATATTGTTTTATTAGATTTGTAAATGCCTTGTTTATCTGTTAAACATATAATATGACTTAGGCTGCAATTGTGATGTTTGTCTTATTTTTTAATTGCTGGTTTGTTAATAGTGTTTCATAGATTGCAACTGCTTTGATGATTTGTTAATTATATGATTTACGATGTATTTGTGATGTTCCATTATACTGTTGTTATTTACGGTTTGTAAGCCAAGTCATTTGAATAGGAAGAAATACAATCAATTGACTTCTGGAATGATAGTCATGTTCAATGTTAGAAACTCAGATATATAATCTAATTGCCAAATGGCACCTTAAACCTAGGTTGTGATTGCCACAATGGAATGTCTCAGTGCCATTTTTTGTTTGCAGTGGAATTATTTATCATCATTTCTATACCATTTTATATTTTATAAAACAAATCTCAAAGCAGTTCACAACACATTGAAACATCAAATAAAACAATAATTCAAGCTTCAAGAAAAATATTTCAGATCCTTCTCTAAGTGACATTTTGCTTTCCCCAGTTGCCAGCCTGGCATCCAGAGATCTCCACATGGTCCCAACTGGACCTGCGCCAGTCACAAAACACACTTGGCTAATTTCTAACACTGGTCCTGTTTGTTGTGTTATCTGCAACAGATGAAGTCAGCGGTTCTCAACCTGTGGGTCCCCAGATGTTGTTGGACTACAACTCCCATCATCCCTGAGCTCTGGCCTTGCTAGCTAGGGGTGACAGGAGTTGTAGTTCTACAACATCTGGGGACCCACAGGTTGAGAAAGGCTGGACTAAGTCTTAGGGCCCCTTAAAGATCAGCTTCATCTTTTAGGTGCCCCAACACTGTATTTTTGTTTTCAGAATTCATGACCTGGTAACACTGTGATCACTGGGTAGAGAAGCAGACGCCTTGAATCAAAGCAGGAGAGAGATATTCCTCTCTTTAATGCATCAGCAAATAAGTTATTCTTCCCACAGCCTCTTACCAGAAGTGCACCCTTTGGCAAAGTGAAGTTACACAAAAACCTCCAGTAGGACAGTAGAAGTGCATTGTTTTAACATTCCACACCCAATAAGGATCTTTAAAGAAGTCTAACACAAAGGGTGAGGGGTGGTGGATGGTGATGGGAATTATCTGTGGGATTGAGTGTAGGTATGTTGTAGGTATGTTGTATGTATGTAGGTATGTTGTATGAAATGTATGTTTGTATGTGTATTAATGTTGAATTATTTTAACAATAAAAAATTATTTTTTTAAAAAAAGGATCTTTGAAGATGCACAGAAAGACTACTTGCAGTATGCATCTTATTTCTTATTATGAAATAAAAATCTGAAGGCTCTATCAGGGTATCAGGGCAAGCTGCAGTTCAAGCGAAAAGACAGTAAAACATAAGCAGCAAGTGCTCAAATGCCCTAAGGAACACGCCTATCTGGCAAGAAAGAGATTGCGGGGTCCAAAATTAAACACACAAGACTCAGAGCAAGCAGTTGGCTTGGCTCCAGCAAACGTTAAGAAAAGCTCTTATGTGGGGATTGCCACATTAACTTCAGCGTCACAGAGCTGTCTTGGAAGGTAATAAAGCGATCCACATATGTGAAGCTGCGTGTGCACACACGTTCCTCAGGACCTGGCCAACAAAAAGGGTGTTAATTAGCTCCTCAGTTGCAATATATCAAGTATCTGTAGTTAAAGTTGCTGAGGTTGCAGGCTACAGTTGCGGAATCACGTGGGATTAAGATCTATATAACAGCTGCATGTGCACCATTTAAGTCAGTGGTTCTCAAACCTTCTTCCCATAAACCGCTTGAAAATTGCTGAGGGTCTGGATGGACCACTTAATAATTTTTCGGCCTTTTGTAGCAATTGTGGTGCACTTGCCAGATGCTATACGATCTTCAATTGTATTTTTACAAGCCACAGACCACCTGAATGAAACTCGTGGACCACAGTGTGGGAAACCCTGATTTAGGAAATCTGAGTTCAGTGATAATCAGTTCCAAAGTTAACAATTTCTTAGGAAACACTCATTTTTTACAGTGTGCCTTTAATTACTGGCCTTCACCAGGTTCTCCAAGTACTTGCTGGGAAAACTGGGTAAGTTGAGGAGGCAACTATATTAATCTTTCAGTGATAAAGAACCTCAACTAAACCTTTACGCTAGCAACTGATTTTTTCGTAGCTAATACAGTGGTACCTCAACCTGAGTACTTAATTCGTTCCGGAGGTCGAACCTGAAACTGTTCTTAACCTGAAGCACCACTTTAGCTAATGGGGCCTCCAGCTGTTGCCGCGCCGCCGGAGCACGATTTCTGTTCTCATCCCGAAGCAAAGTTCTTAACCTGAAAAACTATTTCTGGGTTAGCAGAATCTGTAACCTGAAGCGTACGTAATCTGAAGTGTACCTGAGGTACCACTGTACACAGCCCTCTCAGTTGCCAATATCAGGCAGGTGAATGATCAACATTTGTGACACTGAAATCTTGTAGGGGCCTGTTGGTTGGTTGATTGATTGTTAAAACGGCTTTTAAATGGGGGGGGGGAGTAATGGGGCTTGGGCCCTCCTCTCCCCTCATTCACTTGCCAAAGTGGGTTTCTAGTAGCTCAAATCAGCTAGAAAAGGAGAGCTTCCTGATTAAAGATTAAGTCTAAACTAAATGAGCCATATAGTCCAGAGAGTTCCCTGTATCTTGGGCTAGCTGGTCACTCAACTTAGCAACCAGTGTTAGAAACTGAGATATATAAGCTAGGTGCCAAATGGCTCCTTAAGCCAGGGTTGCAGCCACCAAAACAGAATGCCTAGTTGCCATTTTGGGGTCAGACAGCTTGCAAGTCATATTTTTCAGTACAACTTTTTGGTTTATGAAATTCGTTCTGATTGTGCAGATAAAATATAACGGACAGAGTTCTACAGGATGTGTTGCTAGTGTGTGAAAACTGTCAAGATCCAAGGATACCCAGGCATGCACTTCCAGATGGTGGAGACGTCAGGCACCATTCTGGAGCCCAGGCATCTT
This sequence comes from Podarcis tiliguerta, assembly GCF_965153285.1. Taxonomy (NCBI): domain Eukaryota; kingdom Metazoa; phylum Chordata; class Lepidosauria; order Squamata; family Lacertidae; genus Podarcis; species Podarcis tiliguerta. The sequence goes on along the minus strand of NC_139546.1, from coordinate 19,834,263 downwards.
CACTTGGTCACAAGTGGCCAATAGTCAGGTGCAAAATGTGCCTGGCAAATTTCAAACACTGTTAGCAAGTATAAAGAATCATGTCAAAGACTGTAATATTAATCATATGTAAAGATAGAAGACAATGGACCAAATGCAGGAACATTTTGAGAGAATTCACAAAGATGAAAGTCTGAGGCATCCTCTTAAGCAACTGTTTTGGTACTTGGTTAATGATGCTCAAGTACAATTCAGATGTGCAGGTGATACCATGTGCCAGATACAGGTACATGCATATATAAATCACAGCTTTCCCCTTTAAAACGTGTGAGCATGGAGAAATTGGGTACCTGCCTCCAATACCTAGATGCAAATATGGCATCTTCCCAAAGTGTCAGCGCCACTTCTCCACTGAAAAACGCTGGCAGGTTGTGATCAGCTTGCAGGGAATAAAAGGGGAAAGAGCCTTCCCACACTCATCGCTGGAGACAGGGAGATTGCAAAAGTGGTGGGCATGGGAAAGGGTTAAGCACTCCCACTCCTGTCTACAACTACTTCTGTACAAATCACACACTCTCTCTCGATGCTACTCTGAAAAAGAGAAATAGAGGCAGCTGGGGCTTGGAAACACGACCTGCTGACAATGTGTAGTTCCCCCACCCCCATTCTTCTTCTTTTGTATATTTTTATAACTAATTAGCAAAATATTATAACAGCCACATGTTGCTCCAGCTTAAGAAAGCAAACATTCTTCGCAAGCCCTGCAGTTTTGCAGGGTTTTCATCAGCCATCATTAAACCAGGCTAAAAAAGAATGCAGCCTAATGGATATTTAATTTATACCCTCAGATGAGAACTCCAAGTGCTCTCCTGCAAGGCTCCAGTATTTCAGCTGTTTCCCAAAATGTCTTGATTCAGGACAACCCGCTGCTCTTCTTCTGAACTAAGCACAGCAACTCTCTAGTGCCTACTTGTGTTCAGACTTTGACACAAGTTCTTTCCCTTAAGCCGTGCTAACTTATTTTGCAGCGTTTAGCCAACTCACTTTTTGCAAGCTACAAATGAGAATTTCTACTTCTTTTCTATCTGCAGAAGAGCTATGACCTATTACTACCACAGCACATTGATTCAGAGTCGGTGCCTCTGTGGTTACCTTGACAAAAGACCTTACACTCTATTATGTGTTCGACAAGACAGAGGTGGAAGGGAGAAGTTACGGATGGAGAAACTGTGATTGAGAAAGAGGTTTGCTAGAGCAGTCAATGAAGGGAGATGAAGGAGTTGCTTGAAGGAGGCGCAAGAGGCATAGGGAACAGAATGGAAGAAGGAACAGAGAGGAAAAATCAAAGAGTAACTCAGGGGTCAGCAACCTATGGATCATTGGCCACAAGTGGCCCACGGGGATTGTTTAAATGGCCCACGAGCCACCCCCGAACCGAGCCGCTCGCTTGGTGAATCCCCGCGCGCTGCGCTAAACCAGTGCAGCGCGGCGCAGGGACTCGCTTCCGCAGTGCCTGAAATCATGGGCGCGTGTGCTATCTGGCCCACAGAGGGATCTCCGCTGGAGTGAACCAGCCCAGGTGAGGTAAACCTTGCAGACCCCTGGAGTAACTAGTAGACTACATAGAGCAGCCTTTCTCAACCTGTGGGTACCCAGATATTGTTGAACCACAACTCCCATCACCCCTAGCTAGCAAGGCCAGAGCTCAGGGATGAAGGGAGTTGTAGTCCAACAACATCTGGGGACCCACAGGTTGAGAACCGCTGATGTAGAGAAAGTGAAAGAGGTGGAGAAATTATACACACACCCCTATATGACACCCTATAACATATAAAGTACTCTGGGCACTTTACAATAAATAAGTAAAAAATCAACTGGCATTCCAAGTAAATAAATATAAAGGAAAATAAAACAATTAAGTCGGAGGACCTACATAAATACCACACAGAAAGCACAGACGACACATTCCAAATTAAAACAGTGTTTGAAAAAGAGCTTGAGGCTAAGGTATTTAAAGGTCTGGATGAACAAAGAGGTCTTCACCTGGCCCAGAAAAGACCATGACACCAGGCAAGTCTCCCAGGTCAGGTTATTTCACAACCTCTCACTGGTGGTTGCCCGCCACAATTCATTTGGCAGCAAGAACTTCCAGGTTCAGGGAGATACGTGGAAGGATTGAAGCAGCAGATCTGTGAGGAGTAGCCAAAGTACAGGGAGCTGACGGAAAAGGATATTGTGATCACAGCAATTGGAGAAAGATGGATTTAGCAGAGGCATTTCAAACTGACTGGAGTAAAGGAGAGAGAGCAGGAGGGGAGGCAAGCAAGGAGGCAATTTTATTTTATGTATTGGTTTTATTTCAAGCGCTGATACCTGTACAGAGCCCTCTTGACTGGGCAAGTTAATCTAAACTAAATAATGTTTGTTCTGGCTGGCTGAACTAACTGGTCCCAGCGGAGGGTCTATATCAACTTTGCCTTCCCAATACAGAAGAATTTGAAGTGAGTGGGAGAAGAGTTATCACAATTAAGGGATAACTAAATGGGCATTTATCTCTTTCTATATTGTAGCAGGAGGAGGCTGGAACTGGGGCGAGCTGACAAGTTGTGAGTTATTTATAGTAGAGCCACAGCCAAGAAGTTGGACATCTTGGCTTTCACTCATTTAGAATGTGGGCTCCCAGAACATGATTCTTGTTTAATAGTATGGAAAGGTGCCCCTTCCCAAAGCCTTTTGATGGGCCAGGCTACAAAGCTAAAACTCTTGTCCAGGCCAGAGTGGCTAGGGAAACCCAGCCAGGTAGGCAGGGTATAAATAATAAATTTATTAGTAGTAGTAGTAGTATTAAACAAGTTAGCTACCGCTAGATTTTCCCTACACTAGGGCTGGGTGATATCTGCTTTCCAACATCGTAATATCTTGCTAGCTAGACTTCGCTGTATGGCGGTATATTAAGATGTCAGAAAGGAAGCGGGGAGGAAGAAGGCTGGTCAGAGATGTTTGGCATCACCTTGCAACAGCTTCTGCCTCTTCCTGGCAAGGCTAGGTGGGCACCGCCGCACCAGGTGGAGTGCTCACTCCTACGATAGGCTCGCTGCGGCACGGTCCCGCTTGGTGCAAGGAGGAACAGAGGGAGGAGGTAGCCTGCCAGTGCCTGTGCAGCCAGGGAAAGAAATGAAAGCACTGGCTGTCTGGCAGGCAAGCCACACTTTTTAGGCTGGCGGCTGGGCTGTGGAGGGAGGGAGTGGGTTAGCAGCAGGCGACTATTGGGTGGCCTGATTGAAGTGTGTGGTGTTGGCTGTGAGGGATTCGCAATACACTGCCGGATCGGAAATTCCGTAATCAGCCTCACGATTTTAACTTTAAATTGTGGTTTCAAGCAATGTATTGATACATCGCCCAGGCCTACCCTGCACTAGCGAGAATACTTGCAATGCTCCTTGAGAATTCGCACATCTCCACTTCTCTAGGACTAGGAGCATTTACAAATCTAAATGCAGTGCAGAAGGCAAGTAGAAACTCAAAAAGAATGAATCCTTGGCAAATAGCTTTCTAGCTTTTCGGAAATATGTATGAGTCACAACAGAAATCATTCCCAGTCAGGGTTGGTTTTTTATTTTGATTGTTGGTTTTTTTTGCCTGTTTACTTATTTTAATGGAATGCAAAATCACCCTGTCTTTCTCTAAAAAAGAGATCCTGGACAGGTATAATAAAATAATAGTAATAGTAATAGTAATAGTAATAATAATAATAAATAATAATAATAATAATAATAATAATTTTATTTATACCCCGCCCTCCACAGCCAAGACCGGGCTCAGGGCAGCTAAAAGGTAAAGGTACCCCTGCCCGTACAGGCCAGTCTTGACAAACTCTAGGGTTGTGCGCCCATCTCACTCAAGAGGCCGGGGGCCAGCGCTGTCTGGAGACACTTCCGGGTCACGTGGCCAGCGTGACATCGCTGCTCTGGCGAGCCAGAGCCGCACACGGAACGCTGTTTACCTTCCCGCTAGTAAGCGTTCCCTATTTATCTACTTGCCCCCGGGGGTGCTTTCGAACTGCTAGGTTGGCAGGCGCTGGGACCGAGCAACAGGAGCGCACCCTGCCGCGGGGATTCGAACCGCCGACCTTTTGATCGGCAAGCCCTAGGCGCTGAGGCTTTTACCCACAGCGCCACCCGCGTCCCCAGGGCAGCTAACAACCAATAATAAAAACAAGTTGATTAAAATACAATTTAAAAGATTAAGATACAATATTAAAACAATTAGGGAGCAATCTCATCATAGGAGGAAAAAGGAAAAAGAAAAAGGGGGAGGGAATCAAAGTGATTCTGAGCCAAAGGCCAGGTGGAACAACTCTGTCTTACAGGCCCTGCGGAAAGAGATCAGATCCCGCAGGGCCCTGGTCTCAAGAGACAGAGCGTTCCACCAGGCCGGAGCCAGTGTTGAGAAGGCCCTGGCTCTGGTTGAGGCTAATCTAACTTCCTTAGGGCCCGGGACCTCTAGGGTATTGCTATATATGGACCACAGATATACAGAAGAGCACTCCCCGCCCCTTTGCCAATACAGCCACTTGTATGACACAGCATGGCTTGAGTGCTTAATCTGTCATGCTACTTATCCCTCCACTGTTCCCAGGCAGTGGATGAGCAGCTATGGGTAAGAGAATGGTAGCCCCCAACAGCAGTTCAATATGTAGGGGTGGGATCTCACCATGTAGGCGGAGCTGACTGCAGGGACACTACAACAGGCCTTAGTAGCCACCATTATTTTTCCTCTGACCAACAATTCCTGCCCATGCATGTTTCATTTGTCCTACCCAGTGTAAGCGCTGTAGTATCATGCAACTAGTGGTGAGGGTTGCCATCATAACTCACAGTAGTCAGGGAGAGGACAGTACTTAGAAGTTAGCATTATGTTAGGCCAGTAGTAATGAGCAGGAGGAAACAAAGTTTAGCGTGTAAAGCTTTTCTTTAAAAAAAAAAAAAAAGTTAGCAAACTTTTAAGAGCCTCTGGTGTTGTCTCATTTGCAGGCCACAATGTATCTAGCGCTCTACTGCCTAAAGCAATTTAATTAGTCCTTGATCTCACAATAAGAGGCAAGCAACAAAACACTAGATTTTTCTGTAGCACAGACTCCTCAAGAACAGTGGCACAAAATGCAGAACTTTGGAAAGGGACGGCATGGGATCTTACTACTCTATGAGGTCCATCAGACAAGTCACACCACCAAAGCCATGCCCTAAAACGTCAACTGATGCTAGTTACTTAGCAAATCCAAAACATGAACTGCTGCTAGTTACTAAGCAAATCCATTTACTAAGCAAATACCCAGGGGCGGAGGACCTCTGGCCTGCAGGCTTCTCCACTGGGCCCACAATGGGGCCAAACATATTTAACACCTGGAAGGTGTGAGACAGGTGTAGACACGGATGGGCCGAAAGGGGGTCTGCAACCACTGATCGGTAGTAGCACCACCACTATCAAAGTTTTGTGCAAAGCCCCATGCAAGACCTGATTTGCAAGACCTGAAAATCAGCTGTTCATCAGTGTATGCAAAATGCAGTGCCTTTACCAACACGCTGCTTGACCTCTAACTGCATTGGCATAAATGGGTCATCTAATGCCATTGTGACATCAAGTGACTGGCATGTGGGCAGCCCTGCCCTCTTGTCAAACGGCCAGTAGAGAGTAGGGGTCATAAGGATCCAGCTCACCAACAGAATGCACTTCCCCATCTTTGATTTATGCCGTATCTACTTACTATGGTTTGCTGCTTGTATATCCAAGGGGAGCCCTAATTACACAGACACAGAAAGAACCAAACTATACAAATCTGTTAAGTTAACCATAAGCAGAACTATAGGATTTGATCCAATCCATTTATTGTATTTAGGGGGGTGGGGGTGGATGTATAATCGAGTGAACAAAGCAGTCAGATATAGATTAAAGCTCGCCTCAGCTACATTTGGGTGCAATAAAAAAAAAAGGTAAAGGTACCTCTGCCCGTACGGGCCAGTCTTGACAGACTCTAGGGTTGTGCGCCCATCTCACTCAAGAGGCCGGGGGCCAGCGATGTCCAGAGACACTTCCGGGTCACGTGGCCAGCGTGACATCGCTGCTCTGGCGAGCCAGAGCCACACACGGAAACGCCGTTTACCTTCCCGCTAGTAAGCGGTCCCTATTTGTCTACTTGCCCCCGGGGGTGCTTTCGAACTGCTAGGTTGGCAGGCGCTGGGACCGAACAACGGGAGCGCGCCCCGCCGCGGGGATTCGAACTGCCCACCTTTCGATCGGCAAGCCCTAGGCGCTGAGGCTTTTACCCACAGCGCCACCCGCGTCCCTTTTTGGGTGCAATACTAAGCCACAAAATAGTATATGCTTAAGCACACCGGGCGCAAACTGTGTGGTGAGGCAAGCAGGTCAGAGTGCTCCAGTATCACACCTCCTTCAGTCAAGCAAACCACAGAACAGATAATTCAGCATTGCACCTGAACCAGCAGGTGTTTCTCCCAAATAAACCACAACTGGGAAGCCAAGGGGAAAACTATGGCTTCCCAATCACAGCTGATCTGGAGAGAAACTTCCAAGTGCTGGTTTGGGTGCAATGCTATAAGCCAGCTGCTCTGCGGTATGAGAGGAGCAAAGTGGGGGAGCTCAAGCTGCAGGCACCAGCAAACAACTTGTGAATAGTATTTTCAACAAACCATCCTATGCAGCCTAGCACTGTGTTTGAACACAGCAACTTTGTGGTCTTGAGTAAAGTCACTTATCTCTCAGCCTCCATTTCCTATCTAGAAAAGGCAAGCAGCAAAAATCTCCACTCCCAGGTCTCTTGGAAGTGCAAAGGCTGTGGAGCAGTTTGAATTATTAGAAGCATTCTCAGATTGATAAATAGCAGGAAGCACTAGCAGCAGGGCAGGCGTTATTTTTCAAATTTGCTTGAATTTCAGTTACAAGAACCATCTTAGCAAAACTGTATTCACATGGCTTAGCACAAGTTCTTGCAAATTAGATGGCAGCTCCTAAAAAAAAATATAGTAGTCTGCCTTTCCATATACAGTGGTACCTCGGGTTACATACGCTTCAGGTTACAGACTCCGCTAACCCAGAAATAGTACCTCGGGTTAAGAACTTTGCTTCAAGATGAGAACAAAAATCGTGCTCTGGCGGCATGGCAGCAGCTAGAGGCCCCATTAGCTAAAGTGGTGCTTCAGGTTAAGAACAGTTTCAGGATAAGAATGGACCTCCGGAACGAATTAAGTACTTAACCCGTGGTGCCACTATATATAGGTTACCTATACCTATCACATCAATGGCTTAGATAAACCACTGTTTTAGATTTCACAAATGCTTCCTTGCCCAATCACCTGCCTTTAGCCGCTGGCTGAGTTACTATGGCACATAAAACATTCAAAAATATTTTGTTCTTCAGTTTTGGATGGGCGGGCAATGATCATCCCGTCAATTTTGGCACGCTAGGATCTAATAGATCAGTGGAAGGGACAATCTGAATTATAAAGGTAAAGGTAAAGTGGCCCCTGACCATTAGGTCCAGTCGTGACTGACTCTGGGGTTGCAGCGCTCATCTCGCTTTATTGGCCAAGGGAGCCGGCGTACAGCTTCCGGGTCATGTGGCCAGCATGACTAAGCCGCTTCTGGCGAACCAGAGCAGCGCACAGAAACGCCGTTTACCTTCCCGCCGGAGCGGTACCTATTTATCTACTTGCACTTTGACATGCTTTCGAACTGCTAGGTTGGCAGGAGCAGGGACCGAACGGGAGCTCACCCCGTTGCAGAGATTCGAACCGCCGACCTTCTGATCGGCAAGTCCTAGGCTCTGTGGTTTAACCCACAGCGCCACCTGTGTCCCTTAATCTGGATTATACTGTTCCTCAATCAGGACTCAACAACCACCTAAAACGGTGGTGGTTCTCAAAGTATAAGGCAAACCTTCCTTAGAGGAGGTCACGTTCTTCCCCAACGCCTCCTGACTTACATCACTGGCATTCACTGACCAATTCTCCATTAAGGCAGCTTGTTCAACTGCCCAGGGCCATTCTTAGAGATTACACATGTGGACAGGTGTCTAACCTGTCTATGTTGCTGGGCTGTATCATTTCAGCCTGAAGATGAGGATTAAATGCCTGAATGCTTCCCCACAGAAAATACTCTACAACACATTCAGAACTATCATGTCAGGGAAGAGATTATTAGCTAGTCTTCTCCCTGACACGTTTGCATTGAATGTGAAGGGCCTATTCTTTTAAGTGGGAGAGTATTCAAACATTTGATTCCGCATACAGTCTCAAATGGTACAGCACGGAAGCAGATAAAGCATGTGAAACTTCTACAATAGCTCTCTGCATCAGGTGTCAAAAGGAAAGCATTTCAGGGGAGTTTCTGTTCCAAGCAGCGTTAGAAACTCAGATATATAAGCTAATCGCCAAATGGCACCTTAAACCTAGGTTACGGTTGCCACAACAGAATGTCTAAGTCCCATTGCCCCCCCCCATGAAATTTACTCTTCTTTTCATTTCTATACCATTTGATATTTTAAAGAAAAAAATCTCAAAGCAGTTTACACACAGCACATTAATACATCAAATAAAACAATCCAGGAAAAAAACCAAATTCAAGATTCAAGGTAAAATATTTCAGATCCTTCTCTAAGGGACATTTTGCTTTCCATCTCTCTCTCTCTCTCTCTCTCTCTCTCTCTCTATATATATATATATCTCCAGCTGCCCTATAGCAGACGTACCCTAGGAAGCCAGTGTGATGTAGTGGCTGGACTAGTTCCTGGGATAATCCCTACTGAGTCATGAAAATCACTGGGTAACCTTGGGCCAGTCATAACCTCCCAACCTACCTCACAGGGTCATTGTAGGGATTAACTGAGGAGAGGAGTGAACCATGTACCCCCTGGAGGAAAAGGTAGGATATTAATACAATAAATAAGGTCTTCTGCTTAAGAAAGCTGGAGAGGCCAGCCAGATGGAGATGCCAGTCGCCAACCTGGCAACCAGAGATCTCCACGTGGTCACAACTGGACCAGCTCCAGTCACAAAACGTGCCTGGGGAGTTTCTAACACAAATTCCAAGATCCTCTTAACCCCTTGCCCCATCCTTTTCTTACAGTACAGAAGGGTGAGAGTTGCCACCCAGCAAGTCAGACACCTTCAGTTTGGTCTGTTATGTACCTCGGAATGTACAGGCAACTGACACTGATCTGTTTCCTAATATGCCAAAGGGAATTCTACATTCTCTAGGCCAACTGCCTTCCCACTTTGAACAGATTTTTGAATGATGCTTTGGTAGTTGTAAGCCCACCATTTTACAACACAGCTTTTAGCTTGGAACATCCCTGGCTCATGAGCGGTCCACAGAACAGGCGACCTACTCCTGTACAGCAGCCATTATTCCAGACCTTTTAAGACAGTCCTCCAAATAACTTTACAAAATTACTAGTTCACACTATTTTCCCCCCACTAGCTTTGCTGCCCACACATGTCAATGTTAATGATGTTTGGCTGAAAAGAAAATAAGAACCATTTTACAAAAGCTTCCCTGCCTGATCACTTGGAAGCAATTCATACCCATCATGGGTGCCTAGTTGAGTGGCTATTTTTTAAAAACCCTGCTTTTAACTTATCACTCCCACCCTCTCTGCATGCCATGCAGTTGGTAACTTACCCATAAATCCCCTCACAGCTTGGTGAGAAATGCTGACAAGAGTGATTTGGTGTGATGCTAGCACATCATCATCTCTTCCAGCAACTCCTTGTTCCAGTAACACTTTACTCTTAGGTTTCTCTCTACTCTCACCCACTTCCAAACATAACTGACTGAGCTAAGCTTTCTCCAAAGAAGTATGCCAAAATACCATGGTAAGGCACACTGAGAGATTTCACACTCACATCTTAGTTATGGTCCTCTTCCCAGAAGTACCATCAGAGCCTAAGTCTCAAAATATTTAGCAAGTGATGGACGATCTTCGTTTAGCCAAGTGGTCATATGAATGAGTAACGAATGTTAACATGTGTGGGTTTGGGGTTTTTTCGTGGAGGGTATGTCCAAATGGAGCCTTTTTAATATTAAATGCTGTTATACATTCAGAACTTTTGGGGGACTGGGTGGCTTAAAAGTCTAAAATATCCTGATTATCAGTTTGCTTTGCACACAACCCTTTATTAAGTACACTCAGTTGCTTATTTTGGTTGTGCCGCCAGATGGTTTGAAAACAGTTTGGATGAGTTACATAGGTGCTACGACAACATAAGCAAGGCAGCACTTTTGTAAGTCAAAAAAAGGCACAGCAACAACAAAGACTGGAGGTGCTGACAACTTCTGTATTTGATGGTTTGTCCAGACATTACGATGGTCAGTTTCAATGCAGAAGAAGAGATTCCTAAGCCTTCAGTAGCTACAGAGCAGAAAAACTTTCAGCAGCTGCAGCTTTACCCATTACTACAATACTGTGACAGCTGAAGCTGCAAAAAATTCTCCCTCATATGCAGCTACCACACAACACAGGAGCCACTTTTGACTCTTAATCTAGTTAGTCCATTTATCTGCTCTCTCAGACCTCTGGGAGTAATGCTAAGTTAAACTGTGAAATAACTATTCTGCCTCACTTCTTTTTCTTCCTTTCAGAATCGAACTCACTGCACCGCATTCATCATGAAAATTATCACTTTTTACTAGATCAATGAATGAGGTGGCAAAGTATACGAAAAGGGCCTCTATTTTGTTTTCTAACTCTCTCCACCTCAAAGGTTCTAAGTTTTCAAAAGTAAACTTACACATTCCACAACTCCATCTGACTTGTGTTGTGAAGATTTTAGAACAAGTGAGGGAACTCAAAAGCCAACTCATGTAAACCTGTCACAGGGAACACCCACCCATTCATTGGCATGATCTCTGATCCTAAACTTTCCGATCCCTACAAACAAAAAACAAAACAAAAACTTGATGCTATCATTACCATTTTAACAGGTGTGGGAAGTAGAAGCCCTTACCCACAGACTACCTGGCTTTTTTCTCCCCCACCCTCCAGTCTTTTACCAGTGATTTCACACCATGTCTCCCAAATCCAAAACCAAAACTCATTGGACCATACAAGATCCCAGTCAAGGTTTCAAGGATCAAACGCCACCACTCCAGTCAATTCCTTTATTAACAGATCTATCTCTCCCAACCACTTTTTCCATCATTCAGTTAGAGGGGGTGGGGGGTGTATCAGAAGAATGGAGCTCTTACCTGTTGGCCTCAGTAAGTAACTTCTGCCACTTTGTTCGCTATCAGAATAATCAGGGGTGGTAGGCCAGTGACCCAGGCAGGTGACGTGAGTGGGGCATTAACGTAGGCAAAAAAAGACAACCCCCTCCCTCTCTACTCCACCATCATTCCTGGCCCCCTTCTTCCTTTCCCCTTGTGAAAGCTTAGCAACAGCACTCGCGGCTCACTATTTGGCAGCATGTCTCCTCTTGCAATTCTTTCCCCCTTGCGCAGCTGCGGAGGATCATTATTCCGCAAGGCCCCTGCAGCAACATTATGCGCAAGCGCAACAGGAAAGGGATAGGAGGTACGGGAGGGGGGGAGAGGAGATGGGAGAAGGGAAGCCAGGAAGCTGCAGGATGTGGCTGTTGCCCTTCCACTCCCCTTTGCGCAGGCGCAGTGGGGCGGCGTGCTACAAAACTTTTCGCGCCGCATGCGTGCCCTGGACCTCACCTGCGCCTCCTTCTCCCGCACGACGCCGAGTGCACAGTAAGGCGCCTGCGCAGGTCCCCGGCAACCGTTTGAACCTAAGGCGCATGCGCCTGCAGTTCCAGCGGCACAGAAACCACAAGGCGCGCGCATGCGCACCTCTCGCCCGAGGCTTCTTTCTCTCTGCCCCGCCCCTTCTCCCTGCGTCAGGCCTTTCCAGCTCATAATTTTGCGGCCGGTCGCCCGCGGCCGTTAATATACGTCTCCCTTTGTCCCTACGGCACGGCGAGCCACATCCGCCGCCCTTTCCACCTCACCTGACAGCGATATGCGGTAGCTGCGACCGTCCCCTTGTGGTCTCCTCATAGCGCCCTGACCTGACACATCCGGGACTCTCCCGTGACGTCGCCACGACGCTTCATTCACTCAACAGGAGGAGGGGAGGTATTGCGCATGCGCCGCAAGGGACCTTCCCTGGAAAGAAAAATTGGCGGGAAAAACAGCAATTCGTCGAAATGCTGAGTTTAGATTAGCGGGGTGGGGAAGCATAAAGAAGAGGTGCGGCAGACGGTGCACAGTTGTTCCTCAGATGCGTTTAAAACCCCTTGCTTCCTATTCTGAGTGACTACAGGTTTTGTGTACATATGTCAAAAGCACAACTCTTTAGGTGCAGACCCTCCAATATTTCTCTGATAAAAATAGGGTCGTCCTATTTCTTCTATTAATAAAATTTATTTATTTGATTTTTCAAATTAAAATGTTACACACATATCCAACATACAACATAAAAACAAGATGCCAAAGAATCTCCTGGACTTCCTTCCTACCTTTTGGGGGTCCTGTTGTTAGTCATTTCCTCCTTCGTCTTTTATAATCCAAATCTTTTACATCTCCAATATATCCAAAATTCACAATTAAACTACAAGTGTTATTCCAATCCTGCTAACGATTCAAACTCTTTACAATGCTTTTTAAGATAAATTATAAATTTTTACCATTGTTACAATTCTGGTCTTCGTGATTTCTGATTCTTCTGATCATTTTTGCCATTTCAGCATAGTCCATTAATTTAAGTTGCTATTCTTCTCTGTTAGGGACTTATTATTATTATTATTATTACTACTACTACACCCTGCCCATATGACTGGGTTGCCTCAGTCAGTGCATCACATTCCCAAAATCAGAGCAGATGAGCCAATGGTAGCTGAAGAAACAGAAAGGGGCAGAAGCCCCCCCCCCCTTTCTGACTTCCTTCCACAAATGACAATACTGTATTTTGGAAGTCCCAAGTCACAAGGTGGTTAGATTGGTCTCAACTAGGGCCAGGGCCTTTTCAGTACTGGCCCCGACTTGGTGGAACGCTCTGCCACAAGAGACTAGGGCCATCTTTCCGCAGGGCCTGCAAGACAGAGCTGTTCCGCCTGGCCTTTGGTTTGGACTGAGTCTGACCCTTATGTTTCCCTCCCCTTATGGTTTAGATCTATGGGCTACTTTTAAAATGAGGCTGCATTTTAAATTGCATTTTAATCTGTATTTTAAATTGGTCCCCCCCCCCAATTATGTTTTTACTGGTGTTAGCCACCCTGAGCCCGGCTCTGGCTGGGGAAAGCAGGGTATAAATAAAATTTATTATTATTATTATTATTATTATTATTATTATTATTATTAATGCAAAAGGAGAGACCAGAATTCCAATCCTCCTCTAAATCATAGAATTGTGGAGTAGGAAGGGACCCTGCGAGGCCATCCAATCTCTGCTTAAAAACCTCCAGTGAAGGAGAGTCCTCTTTGTGTGTGCAGAAGAGCCCCCATACCAAAGTGTGGAACAGTGAGTGGCTTTTTCATACTGTGATTGCATTGAAAGAAGCTGTGCTCTTTCAATGGGCACGCAGCTCTTGTCAGAAATAAATGTATGGTTGCTGCTGGCAACATGGTGTGTTTATGAATTCCTGCTTTTAATCCATGAAGCAGACGGTTTAGGAGCAAAAGGAGTCCTTTGATTCTGAATTCTGAGACTCATGAGCTACCTGTATCAAATTAAACTACAAAGGTACTGCCTACGCAGCATGGGCTTTTGAATGAAACTTTGACGGGGTTAAAGATGCAGACTTTCAAGGTGCCCACAGGCAATATTTAATTCTTCTAAGGTAGGATACTGCAGGTTGTTGGTTTTCTTTTTAACAGCAGGCTTCTTAACTCCACCTTGAGCTTACTATTACAATTGCTTTTCTTCCTAAAATGAAATAGGTGAATCAATCTCGTTCTCGTATTACAGATCAGGAAACTGAGGTTGAGAGACTGGATAAATCTCCCCTGCCTTGTTCTTCAGCCCGTAGTGGAAATTCCATCAATCTGTCTCCAGTTCCCATATGTGGGGGAATATCCACTGAGGAAGGGCAGAGGGCATAAAATGAGAGTTGTGGGTGCGAGTGTGAAGATTACAAATCCTTTTAGAAAAAAACGTGAGGGTCTTTACTTGTATCATGTATACCCTTCTTTCTCTCTTCTTTGGCGATCACTCATAGCCGAGTAAGATTGTCTTCCATGAACACGGTTTTAAAAGTGAGTCTGTATGTGACTGTGGAGGTCAATTCTGGATCCACACGTCCTTCCACAGTGGGGACATAGGTTTCCAGGCGGGAGTTGATCACGGTGAGGGTTTGCCAAGCGTGCCTTCCTCTTTGCATGTTTCTCCCTTTCATTCTGAGTTTGAGCATCTTCAAAGTCCGTGACACCTTTGATAAAGGCTGTTATCCAACTAGAGCACTCACAGGTCAGTGTTTCCCAGTTGTTGGTGTTTATACTACATTTTTTTAGATTTGCCTTGAAAGAGTCTTTAAACCTCTTCTGTTTACGCATTACGCTTTCCATATTATTATTTTTTTCAGTTCATCTTTATTGGGTTCTTTTAACATAAAATCACATTATAAGATTTCAAATTTTCCTGTCATTAAACATGTGATCCTAAAACATAATGAAGAAAACAAAGGTATATTCATAATCATTTGATTCATTTGTATTCCATTTACATCTGACTTCCCTCCCCTTCTTACTTGGTTCCTCTATTTTGCTTAATTGAGTGCCTGTCATAACATATCTGTATACTTAGTAACCTACTTTTCAACTATACAGTATTTTAATATTTCTCCTTACAAGAGTTATTCTAAACCAGTTAAAATTTATACTTCTCCATAATACTCTTTTCAAAATACTGTTTAAATATATTCCAATCATTTTTAAATTTTTGTTTCGTTTGATCTCTTATCTGCCCTGGCAGCTTATCCATCTCAGCACACTCAGCATACGCTTTCCATTTTTAAGTTCAGAATAAAGTAGTTGCTTTGGAAGAAGATACTCAGGCATCTGAACAACATGACCAGTCCAACGAAGTTGATGTTGAAGAATCATCGCTTCGACACTGGTGATCTTTGCTTCTTCCAGAACACTGGCATTAGTTCGCCTGTCTTCCCAAGTGATGTGTAAAATTTTTCGGAGACACTGTTGATGGAATCTTTCGAGGAGTTGGCATTTATAAGTAGTCCATGTTTCACAAGCATACAGTAAGGTTGGTGAGTGCAATAGCTTTGTAAACAAGCATTTTGGTTTCACTGCGAATGTCCCGGTCCTCAAACACTCAATCGGGAGAAAAGCTGCACTTGTAGAGGTCAGGCGATGCTGGATTTCAGCATCAGTGTCAGCCCTTGTGGAAGGATAACTGCCCAGGTAGGAGAAGTGATCGACACTTTCCAACGTTACACCATTGGGTTGGATTTGTGGTGCTGCAGAGGGGTATACTACACATGTCGGTGATAGAGACATTTTCAGTCACCCTGATCAAGTGAATATAATCTGTGTGCAGAAGCAGATTTCTTCATGCAGATCTGCTATACAAGATGCTCCAGTGTTGCAACTGGAGAGGCAGGCAGTTCATCTAGCAGCTTTGGAATATACATGGAACCCTTTCCGTCTCCCCCATTCATATCCCCCAAGAGTTTGTCCAGTATTGTGCTAGACACTGTTGATCCATGAATACAGCCACTTTTCTACTGTTCCTTTGAATCTCTGGAGCAGGAATCCTCCTTCCTGGACAGTTGTCAGTCTGTCTTCACAAACAGAAGCCATAGAAACTTTATGCATGCTGACTTCATCACCTGTTTTGGTGCAAATCTGCAAAAACAAAACAAAACCAGAAGGTGATAGGTTTAAATAACAGGAAGAGAACGATTTAAATGACAACAACATTTTTCTCCACCCATCTGACTGGGTTGCCCCAGCCACTCTGGATGGCTTCCAACAAAAATACAGGAAAAACAACAACAGTAGCAGCAGCAACAGCAACATTAAAAAGCTTCCTGAAACTTTAGAGATCTACAAAAAATTATATAGATGCTTAACACTTTGACATCTGGCGGGACTGGAGGGCATTCCATAAAGTGGGTGGGACTACTGAAAGGGCCTTCTGCTGGTTCCCTGTAGTTTCGGAGCTGGACCTCAGTCCTCAGTTTCCGGGCTGAACGATGGATGGAGATACTGGGCATGGGAGTTCAAATTCCAGTTAAGACACTCTTTCTCAGCCTTGGTACATTGGTTACTTCTTTCATTTTATGGATCAGTGGTCTCGTTACACAGTAAAATTCATGTTCAATTGCTGTTTTAGACTTTCAAAAGTCTGGAATGGATTAATCCATTTTGCATTACTTTCTATGGGAAAGCGGACCTTGGTTTTGGAACGCTTTGGTTTTGGAACGGACTTCCGGAACGGATTAAGTTTGAGAACCAAGGTACCACTCTATTTGCAACTTAACCTCACGACCCATCACTGCCATATGAGTTTTGACGCCGGGGTCCATGGGGGAGCCACAGAAATCGTCCAGTGCACTACCGTGACATTCTTAATGATCATCTGAACACTTTGAGACAGACTAGGGATATTTCGCCCACTCTTTGAGAAGCCGCAGCAGACCTTATGAGTGTTGACATGGCTTTGGTGGTGGCATTTCGACAGCCTTTTGTATCCCCAAGTTTCTAAACCAATGTCCTTGAAAGCAGTTGCGTGTGCGGATTTTTAACAGCATCTGCTTTTTTAAAAAAAATAAAAATAAAATTCACTTCCTCTTCGGTTTTTAATTATTTTGTTCCTCCGTTTTTGCCTTTCAATTTACTAAAAACCTAGAAATGTAATTAGAGGGAGGTTGGGCTGCGAGAAAGCTGCCAGCATTTCTACATCATGATTAAATATATCAGCCGTTCCTTTAGTGAGAGAAGAAGAAAAAACATATAAAAAGAAAGCCCAAACAGGATTCGCGTAATTATCTCCCCGTTATCCAGGAAAGAATCGGTAACACGTACAGATAGACTTATTGAAAATGCAGCACTAATTAAAAACTCATATAAGCTCCTGACGATCGAGACAGCACAAAAACCGGTTATTTAATTATTTCTTCTTATTTGCTAATCTTTGTCTTAGCAAAACAAACAAAAAACTATTCCAAACAAAACCCTGCCACCGTTCACTGGAGGGACTTAATAGGACTTTTATCTATGCAACAGTCAAAGCAGACAATGGGAGCTCAATTTGATTCACCTCTCCTTATGCCACTGGGAAATCTTTGCAACTGATTTTTTCTGAAGGTAATCTAAAAAAGGAATGTTTTTATGTGTGTTCAAAGGAAGTGCTGAGCTACATTCAGAGGACTTTCATTTTAAAAAATGTATTACTTTCCCCCCACTTTCCCCAACCCTAAGTGCTTAATTTCTAAAAAGAGAGGTGCATTGTAAGCCACTCTGCATGTGCCCAGAGGCTCTCACCACGCTTATTGCTTCCCACGCTGCGCAGATGATCATCTGGTGAACCCCATCCATGAGTAGCTCTTGCTTTTTCCTGTTTCCATATGTGCCTAGTTATGTCGGAGCCAAACATGATGTTACATGGGAGGTGCATATAATTTTGTTTTATTTTAATAAAAAGCAGCTGCAGGAAGTTGGAATCACAAACAGAAGAACAGATGAGGGAACCTCTCTGGCTGATTTCAGACCATAACCTGCTGTTGCTTCGACCCTGATCCTACTGTCCCTCAGCTGCTTTTCGGTTAAAACAGTAATCTTCTGAGACACTGGCTGCAATCCCAGACCCTCCAAGTGTCCCTGTTTTCCAGGGACAGTCCCGGATTTACAGAAGCCATCCCAGTTTCTGATTTGATCCTGGAATGTCCCGCTTTCCCTTAGGATGTCCCTATTTTAATTGGAGAAAAGTTGGTGGGTATGGAGTTATGCAACCCCCCAAGTCAAGAAGATAAGTAACTAAAAAACCTTTAGAAGACATCTGAAGGCAGCCCTGTACACAGTTTTTTAATGCTTTATGTTTTTATATATGTTGGAAGCCACCCAAAGTGACTGGGGCAACCCAATCAGATGGGTGGGGTATAAATAATAACACCATTATTATTATTATTATTATTATTATTATTATTATTATTATTGATGTCCCTATTTTCATCAGAGAAATGTTGGAGCATATGCAATCTTATACTCATTTACCGTATTTTTTGCTCTATAAGACTCACCTTTTCCCTCCTAAAAAGTAAGGGGGAATGTGTGCGCGTCTTATGGAGCGAATGCAGGCTACGCAGCTATCACAGAAGCCAGAACAGCAAGAGGGGTTGCTGCTTTCACTGTGCAGTGTTCCCTCTTGCTGTTCTGGCTTCTGAGATTCAGATTTTTTTTTTTTATTGTTTTCCTCCTCCAAAAACTAGGTGCGTCTTGTGGTCTGGTGCGTCTTATAGAGCGAAAAATACGGTACATTGGGTATGAGTTCCAGTGAATTACGTCTGAGTAGACATGTGTAGGTTTCCATTTTATTACGCACATTCATCATGCAACTTCTAGTTAGGTCTGCTGCGGCCAAACTGAGCTTGATGTCAGGGAAAATGTGAATAGATTGCCTGGATTATTATTATTTTTTAAAGTAAAAGCTGCCATGGAAAGCTTTCATCCATGTGGAAAATGGCAGCACCAAGCGATGGTTGACAAAAGGTACATGTCATGCATGCAGCAGGGAGGTTAACCAATGTTGCAGCCCTGATCCTTCCCCTCGCACAGCTGCTTTCATTTTCTAAACTATCACTGGGAAGCATGTGGCCTTCCAGATTTTGCTGGACTGCACCTCCCATCACCCCTGACCATTGGCTTGGCTGGCTGGGGCTGATGGGAGTTGGAGTTCACCAAACATCTGAGAGGCAACAAGTCCCTCGTCCCTGTTTGAAACAGGCTGTGGGAGATCCAATACGAGATTTCCCAATATCATGTCTAATTTGGCCCTCGCTCAGGCAGTAAGCCTATATCTGGACTGTACCACTTCAGGTTTACCACACCAGTGACAATTAAGCCTGGATAGCTCAGTTGGTTAGAGCATGGTGCTGGTAAAACCAAGGTTGCAGGTTTGATCCCCATATGGAACAGTTGCTTATTGGTTGGACTAAAATACTAGATGTTCCTTGAGGTCTCTTCCAACTCTGTAATTCTATGATCTAAGCCAGCTCCAGGTCGTTGTCCCCTTTCCCCCTAATCCTGCTTCCTACGCTGATCTTTTAAACAGCAACCCGTTGTTCGGTCCCAGCTCCTGCACACCTAGCAGTTCGAAAGCATGGCAGTGCAAGTAGATAAATAGGTACTGCTCCAGCGGGAAGGTAAACGGCGTTTCCGTGTGCTGCTCTGGTTCGCCAGAAGCGGCTTAGTCATGCTGGCCACTTGACCCAGAAGCTGTACGCCGGCTCCCTTGGCCAATAAAGCGAGATGAGTGCCGCAACCCCAGAGTCTGTCACGACTGGACCTAATGGTTAGGGGTCCTTTTACCTTAGCTAGACAATTTTTTGCCTTTTGAAATTCCAAGATTTGCTATGCTGCTCTTATCACTGCTGAGATAGAACCAATTATTATTATTCATTGCATTTATTATTATTTTGTTTTTATAAAAGTCTCAGAGCTACTTATAGGGATCTAAAATATAGCAATGCCATAGAAGTAGACAGGAAACAATTAAAATGGACAGTGGGTTCTGCTTATCCATGTTTGTACCATCAGTTTTTGTCTGTAGGGCTTGAATAACTGGGTGAGATCCTTGAGGAACCGATACCTAACAATCTGTGTTTTCTCTTGGTCCTTTTGGCTAGTGAATGCTAGCTGGGAGTGGCACAGGGCATTTAAAAACACACACACGTAAAATATGTTAAATGCAGTGAACTCAAAATGACTCTCTAGTTGTGCCCTTTTCCCCTTTTCCTTCTGCTTGGTCCTGAGCCACATCTGGGTCTCAGGTACTATTCTGAGCCCACCAGAGAAAGGCCAAGGATTGGCTTGCAGCAAGCCGGTGGCTTAACGTTGCCAAGGCATGGATGTTTCACACACACTGACGGGAAAGGGGCAGTGAGATTGCTAAGCAAGTGTGTTGTGCGTTTCCATCTGCGGCTAGTCTGGTAGGCAACATCTTCACCATCCCCAGCGCCGCAGATGCAGAGATTCAAAAGTTTCAAGCTTTCACATCGCTCGCGAGGAGGGGAACTTGGTCTTGTTAAGTCAACCGCCAAGCTCTTTGGTTTGTTGGTTTCTTATCACCTTTAAATACGATCTGGGGATTTTAATTGCATGCCGTCTGTGTGATGCTCTTATATATACACCTGTTTGGGGGGAGGTGGGGGGGAGGAATATCAAAGTTAATTTCTTAGAGAGGAGGTAATTATACTTTAAAATGATCAGTTGTGAGGCACCGGCTCCCTAGTGCCTTTGAGTCCGTTCTTTGTTTCTGATTAGGAGCATCTCCGTCCTCTCCTCCTCCTCGCCAGCGAGGCCTGTCTCTTGTTTTCAGCGGCTGCCTGCCTTGAAGATGCTTTTGATCCTGTATTCATTAAAAACTGATCCTGCTGCTTCCCAACAGCCCTAATGGTGTGTGAAATTATTTCCCCCTTTCTCAAAGACTCCACTAATTCAGCTAGCATCCACCTAGCTGGCGAGCACTGGAGGGGGGTGGAGGGGGGAGAAGGCTGGGGGTGGGAATTGTCAAAAGCTTCTCTGGGTTATTTAGATCTGCTTCTACCGCCCAAACCTCTCCCCCCCCCCGCCATGCCGCCCACCCATCCACCCCCGACGCCCCCAGCCCCCAGCAGAAGAGAAATTAATCTTCGGCTTTATCTCCGCAATCTGCTTTTGCAAAAGGAGAAGTGAGAACTGTCTTGATGAAGGGAAGCGAAGGGCTTTTTATTGCTGCCTTTTCTCCAAGCCCCCGCCCCCCGCCACCAATCTGCAGGTAGGCAGAGAAGGATAATTGGCCAAAGGGCACGGCAGAAGAAGAGGGTGATCTATCTCGTATGACAAGTGGCAAGAAGCGATGGCAAACAAACAACGGTAGCAAAGGAAAGGCGAAGCGAAAAGTAGGCCTTAATGGGAGGACAGAGGAAGGAAGCAAAGTGGGCATCGTGCTCTCGGAGACAGCTGTCGGTTTTCTGGCGCCAGGAAGGGAGGAAAACACAAGCAGTGTTGTGGGACCAGCGTGTTTATGAAAAGGCCTTGTGCGCAGAAGATGCCCAGGAAGGACCACACAACATTTGGCAGGGCAGAACTTCACCTGCATTAGTGGCGAGGGATGCAGTCCAAGCTGGTCCTGCATCCTGGGTGGCTCAGTGGTACTTTCTCTCTTGCGCATGCAATTATAAAGGAAGTAAAGGATGCCCCTGCAAGAGAGTCTCGTGTCACCAGAAAGGCTGCCTTACTGAATTGCTGCTTGAGCTGCCATGGGCAAGACGAAAAGAACAAACAAGCGAAGTAAGCCCTAAAAGCTATGGCAATGCAGGGAGGGCAGTGCATGAAACTACAGCGACAGGGAAAAGAAGATTAAAAAATAAATAAATCTAAATATGACTTACAAGTGCACTCTGTTCATTTCCCCCAGGACTCGGGTTAGAGGAGGTCTGTGGCGATGAAGGCTGCAGTGTGCAGTGTATGTCACCTCTGAGCACTTGGAGGAAAAGTGAGATAAATGTGTAGTAATATAGTAATGAATAAAAAAATGGGCCGTAACTAGTGCTGGCCATACTTGGCACAAAACTCTAGTCACTTTTGTCAATGGTTCCCCCAAAAAACTGGCATGTATTTGGGCCATCTAGCACAGTACAGTATAGTCTACATTAGGAGAAGCCAATATTATGGACATCATCCTCCACCATTGCCCTCTGCTGACTGGGGCTCATGGGATTTGTGGTCCAAAACATCTGGAATGCGCCATGTTGGAAACCTCTGGTTTGCACTGATGAACAGCAGCTCGTCAGGACTTCAGATGAGGAACATTCCCAACCATACCTGGAGATGCCCGGGGGCATTGAACCCGTGACCTCCTGCATGTGAAGCTGATGTTCTACCACCAAGCTAGAGCTCTCCCCACTCAAGGAGATGGAAAACTCATCATATGGACACCACCTCTGTGACAGAAGAGATAGACCACAATGTTGGTGGGAGGGATTAACTTCTTTCCCAAGCAGTTTTAGTTTCGTGTTGTCGTTTTTCTGGCGAGGGTTATGGAATTTCTTCTGCCAGCAGATGAAACAAATACTTTTCTTTTCACATTCCCAATCTACTGCGCTGTAAGCTCTGTCAGGCATGTTACTCTCAAATTGTAACTACCAAATTCAGGCTGCGTAGAGATTGGTAATGCAACAGGTTTATGTGACAGGGTTCTCTCCAGCTCCTTGCGGGGGGTTCCAAAAAAACACCAGATGCCTGAAGCTCGATTTTTGGCCCTGAGCTCTCATGGGAGCCATCTGACTCGTGCAAGATCAGGAGACCCCCCAAAACGAGTGCTTGTTGGTCCGGTGCTCTGGCATGAGACAGCTGATTTGTGCAAGACCCCCCAAAACGAGCTTATTTTGGTTCAGTTCTCTGGCGCAAGACAAAAGAGCACCGGACTCAAAAACGGGACATTCCAGCATCCAATCAGAAGCCGGGATGACTTCTGTAATTCTGGGATGTCCCGCTCAGAATGGGGACAGTTGATAGCTATGCCTTCATCCTGCACTGGCTAGGAAAGTAGATTCCCTCCTACTCAAGCTTTTAATATTACATGTGAGGTCATGCCAGCCCCCTCCGGTTTAGTGCTCATTCTTCCACAGTCCAATTTTATTTATTAAGAAAATGCTGAAAATGGAGTTGCATTGGGGACCAGCCGAGACAGGAAGAGATGAAAGAGAGAAGAGATGGTCTGCCAAGTTCTTCCCCCTACGGATGCCACATCTTGGCTGGCTAAGAGATAAAGCTTCACCTTTCCTGGCTGATCTATCAAGCAACTCCTTCCTAGAGGACCTGCGGAGGCAGAAGCATCATAATCTGCTGTTTGGTTCGGTATCCGTGTGAATAGCCCACTCATATCTCTGCAACGACCGAGAACTGACAAGGCTCCTCAGAGGGTTTCCTGCTAGAAGTACATTTTTAGAAACAAAATAAAAAAAGCAAACACACAGCAGGCAAGGGCAGCTTCGGAGCAAAAGCAACTGTTTTAGTTAAGACCAAGGCTAAACTGGCAGGGTAAATACAGAAGAGGGGCGATATTCTGTCTGAGCGGCAACTTGGCCATTGAGAAATGGTCTCAGGTCACTAGGCAATGGGCTTCACTGGGGGAGCATCTACTTTCCACGAAGAAGGTCCCACATTCGATCCCTGTCACCTCCAGGTATGCCTGGGAGAGAACGCCTCTGCCTGAAACCCAGGAGCTGCCGCCAGTGCTTTCTGCAAGGATCGGCTGCATGAGTCACATGTTGGATAGCTCAGTTGGTTAGAGCATGGTGCTGACAACGCCAGGGCTGCAGGTTCGATCCCCATAAGAGACAGCTGCGTATTCCTGCATTGCAGGGGGTTGGACGAGATGATCCTCAGAGCCCCTCTATGATTCTATGTCTAGGCAGCTGGGCGTAGTTTGGGGGAAAGAATCTCGCAGGCCAAATAGGGAGGCCTGATGGGCAAAATGGATCTCCCCAACCCTGGGGTATACAGTACTGAGGTAGATGGACCGATGGCTTAATTCTGTATAAAGCACCTTCCTGTGTTCCTAACCAACAACACAGGCAGAGCCCGGCTGGATCAGACCAAAGGCCTGTCTCTGCCAGGATGCTGTTATCACAGTGGCCGGTCAGATGTCTCTGGGAAGCCCCAAAGCAACACAGGGCCATAGCCCCCTCCTCACTTATGTCACCCATTACCCTTGGTCCTAGAGATGTCATGAGCTAGTACCCATCAGAAGATTTATCCAGCACGAACCCCTTTCAAAAGAACCCCAACCACAACAGTGTGGCAGTTAATCCCATAGTTTTAACTATTTTTGCAGTTCAAAATATTGAAGAATTGCAAGATGGGCTAGATGACCCATTGGGTCCCTTCCATTGCTATGATTCATAGAATCATAGAATCATAGAGTTGGAAGAGACCACAAGGGCCATCGAGTCCAACCCCCTGCCAAGCAGGAAACACATCAGAGCACTCCTGACATATGGTTGTCAAGCCTCTGCTTAAAGACCTCCAAAGAAGGAGACTTCACCACACTCCTTGTCAGCAAATTCCACTGTCGAACAGCTCTTACTGTCAGGAAGTTCTTCCTAATGTTTAGGTGGAATCTTCTTTCTTGTAGTTTGGATCCATTGCTCCGTGTCCGCTTCTCTGGAGCAGCAGAAAACAACCTTTCTCCCTCCTCTATGTGACATCCTTTTATATATTTGAACATGGATATCATATCACCCCTTAACCTCCTCTTCTCCAGGCTAAACATGCCCAGCTCCCTTAGCCGTTCCTCATAAGGCATCGTTTCCAGGCCTTTGACCATGTTGGTTGCCCTCCTCTGGACATGTTCCAGCTTGTCAGTTTGTCAGTCCAGTTTGTCAGTGTCCTTGAACTGTGGTGCCCAGAACTGGACACAGTACTCCAGGTGTGGTCTGACCAGAGCAGAATACAGTGGCACTATTACTTCCCTTGATCTAGATGCTATACTCCTATTGATGCAGCCCAGAATTGCATTGGCTTCTGTGTACTTCCTTTTGCCTGTCCTGAATCATCGATGATTCAGGTGAGCTGGGTTTCCACTATGATGAGAGGAAGGGGGGGGGGGACACAACCTCTTTCCACTTTCTTTATTCTGCACCAAAAAGACTCAACAGGGACATTCTTTCAGCCAGCCCCGTGATCATTTTGGCTGCCCTTTGCTGCACCTTTCCCTGACAATACAATACGATACGATATCTTTATTGTCATTGTCCCATACAGAACAATGAAATTGAAAAATCTACATAAGACATTCAATACCCCCTAAAAACTCTGAAACCCCATTTTAAAATACAATATACTCCTATAGAGACTCCTTATGCTGCATTTAAAACCAGAATTGAATTTGGGTAGAAACAGTTTCTCAGGTAGCTAGTCCTAGTCTTTATAACCCTGTACCTTCTTCCAGAAGGCAGAAGCTGAAAGAGATAATTTCCGGGGTGAGCACTATCCTGCGCTATCTCTGCAACTTTCTTACGGCACCTGGCAGCATAGATTTGATCCAAGGTGGGAAGAGTGCACCCAATTATTCTCTCTGCAGTCTTTACAACCATGGACAGCATTGTTTTCTCCCTGGCCGTGCAGCTCCCAAACCACACACACAGACCATAAGTTAATACACTCTCCACAGTGCAATGGTAAAATGCCATCAACAGGTCCTTTGAGAGATTGTTTTTCCGGAGGATTCTCAGAGTTCAGTGCTATTTTTCAAGAGAAAGAGGTGCCGGCACTCACCCTGAACCTTGTTCTCTTAGAATGGCAATGGCGCCCATCTGAGAGGTGCCGGAACTGAGTTCTGGCTGAAAAAAAGCCCCATGGACACATTCCTTTCTGAGGTGCAGAGACCAGAGACAAGCACAATATTCCAGGAACAGTTGCTCCCATCAGTTGGTATCAAGGCATTATGAAAGTGACCATTCCTCCCTGTTTCAGGGCAACAGCAAGCTTCCTTGCTGCGACGACCAAGAACAGGTTGTTCCGGATACCATTTACCTTGGAAGCGTGTCAAGTTTGTGGCACCCATTTCCTGGCCGGGAGCTGTTACAATCGCTCTAACTATTTGCAGCAGCCGCATGAGTGTAGCGATGAAAATTTTGTGGGTCACAGCTCAAGGCTATTTTGACATCAGCTCGGTTGTAATGATGCCTTCATTCCATAAGTGGCGGTTGATGTTTTTACCGGCTTGTTCGTTCCTCTGTTGTTAGAGAACAAGCAATCTGCTGCAATGTTGTGACTGAATTAAATGTAAGGAAATTGCTGGTGGTCGTGGGGAAGATCAATGAAACTAAGGCTCCGTCTGTACTACAATGGTACTTTGGTTCTCAAACGTTTTGGTTTTCAAACTCCAAAAACCCAGAAGTAAGCGTTCCGGTTTTCAAACTTTTTTTGGAAGCTGAACATCTGATGTGGCTGTCAGTGATTGTTTCCAGAGCACCTGCACCAATCAGAGGCTGTGCCTTGGTTTTTGAACATCTTGGAAGTCAAATGGACTTCCTGAATGGATTAAGTTTGGCGCTTTTGTTTTTGAGGCTTTTTTGATTAATTTTTGTGTGTGTCTTTGTGGAACCCAGTTCAGCTACTGATTGATTGATTGATTGATTGATTGTGTGACTGTGGAAATGGATAAAAGCCCCCCCATCCAAACAATAACTATCATCAGTGCAGGTAAGAAAAAAAATTAATTTTAATTTTTATCATCTACAATGCTGTCTTATTTATTTTATAGTACAGTACATTGATTATTGCTTTCATTTGATGGATCAACGATCCATAGTAAAATAGTAAAATTCATGTGAAATGGCTGTTTTAGGGGTTACTTTCTATGGGAAAGCGCATGTTGGTTTTGGAACGCTTTGGTTTCGGAAGAGACTTCCGGAACGGATTAAGTCTGAGAACCAAGGTACCACTGTATATGTTCAAAGCAGCATTATACCACTTTAAAGAGTCATGGCTTTCCCCCTAAAAATCCTGGGAGCTGTAGTTTGTTAATTGTGCTGAGAGTTTTAGGAAATCACTATATCAGTTTTTATCGGTGGGCTGTTGGGCTGCTGCTGAATGGAAAAAAATAGTGGTGTAACTGATTTCTGACAAGCACACAGAGCGCCAACGAGACTGAGAGTATGTGTGTGGGGGAGGGGGGCTCATTTAATTTCACTGCACACAGGTGGTGTAGTGACAATAAAAGTTACATTATATTATTATTATTATTATTATTATTATTATTATTCCCCTCAAAGAGCCACGATTTCCAGCATGGTTTAACAATCAATCGCTGTTCTTTCCAGGGAACTCTGGTAATTGCAGCTCCGTGTGTGGAATAAAGGTAAAGGTAAAGGGACCCCTGACCATTAGGTTCAGTCATGGCCGACTCTGGGGTTGCGGCGCTCATCTTGCTTTATTGGCCGAGGGAGCCGGCATACAGCTTCCGGGTCATGTGGCCAGCATGACTAAGCCGCTTCTGGAGAACCAGAGCAGCGCACGGAAATGCCGTTTACCTTCCTGCCAGAGCGGTACCTATTTATCTACTTGCACTTTGATATGCTTTCAAACTGCTAGGTTGGCAGGAAGGAGCAGGGACCGAGCAACGGGAGCTCACCCCGTCACGGGGATTCGAACTGCCAACCATCTGATCGGCAAGTCCTAAGCGCCACTCGCGTCCCAGTTGTGTGGAATAGAAATCCTCTAAACATGCTCAGTACCCTTAATCAACTACATTTCCCAGGATTATTCAGGGGGGGGGGGAGCCATGACTCTTTAAAGTGGTGTGATACTGCTTTAATTTTATACTACATACGGGGGGGGGGGGGTTTAAGTCTGCCTGTCACGACAACATTTAAAACTATTGTCATCAAAGTACATATAATTACTCTGAAAAAAGTATTTTAGAAGTTCTCTTTCACAGCAGCAGTTTGCACTTTCAGAATTCCAATTCCAGACTGATTGATTTGTCCAGGCAAATTTGTGCAGCGTTTCATTTCAGTTTAGTTGTGCTGGAAACTTGGCAGTTTGACTGAGCTGAGCTTGAGGTCAGTGCTAATAGAAAATTCCTAAACTTTGAGAGCTGTGGATCGCCACTTTGAGGAAGGGAGAGCCTGGAAATTCTAATAAGAGGGCTTTTGGGAGATGTGACAAGTGGTCCTGCAAGATGTGTGTGTGTGGGGGGGGTAATTTTTGCCTTTGATTTGCTGAGAGCAAGGGTCTGTTTAATCCCATAGGTGTTGAATTTGATGTACCGTTTCATCTTCCAATAAGAAAATGTGTATATTGTTATAGATTTGGGAGGGGGACCCCCCCAAACCCTAGAAATTAATAAATGGTAGGATTTTGATTATTTGGGATACAAAGGAAGAAATACCAGCTGCAGAGGAATTCCTGGGCTAGCCTATGCAAAAAAACCAACCTGGCCAAACTAGAACCATTAAGAAACAATAAAGAGGCATTGGCAATGCAAGAGAACTGTACTTCCTCCTTGTGTGAACAGAGACTGGAGGTTTGGAAGGTTGCCAGAGAAACTGGATGTGAGGTGACAGGAAAAGAGAGGTTTTTAGCAAGGTGTTCTGGGAGGAAGAAGGAAGAAGAAATACTGGGATCCATCTTGGGCAGGCTGGCTGAAGGTTGGCTGGAAGCGATGCCTTGCACTTTGGGGCTGCACAGCTCCTCTTCTTGAAATGATCCTGCTCTAAGATACAGACTCCCCCCATGCAGACTGAACATGTAAACAGGTGAATAATCTATATTTCTTAAAGCTACAACAGTCTCCACTGTGTCTCAGTTCTCCAAAGGACCACAGATAATAGGTGAGTGCCTGGAACCCCCTGGGATCTTGCTATCGCTTGGCAGAGAGATGGGGAGGCACCCAACTTTTGTTAACAATATTTTAAAAAGCCCCTGAGCCAAGCCCAGCCCCTGTTCCGAATGCAACAGCTCAGCCCTGGATTAACAACAAGGAGTCAGCACGGACAAAGGGCTCGCTTCTCACCAGGGATAAGAACAGCCAGACTCCACGCCCATCTCTCTGACTTAGCCATCAAGACAACTCCAAAGCCGCTCTCTGATCAGCTGGGATCTGGCCTTCTCGGCTGAATCTACTTCACAGGGTTGTTCTTAGGCTGGAACAGACTTTCAGAAAGGCTGAGCAGGCGGTCCCATTTAACAAATCAATGTCTCTCGGGGGCTGCGGACTAAAAGGCTCTCGAGCTGAAAGCAAGCACCTTCCAAACAAGCCTCTCACTCTTAATTAAGGAGTAGGACGACTGGAATTGCCCAGTGGGAACAGGGCACCGGTTAAAAAAGCCTGCGTCAATAGCTTCTCTTTCTCTCTTCCATGCCTGGCTTGTTGAAAGCACACATCTACAGATTGGGTCCCTCGCTTCAATGCCTGCTCTAACCGGAAACCATTCCAAAATTTTGCAGAGCTCATTAAAGGAAGGAAGATGAAGACACCATCTTTCCTTGACTGTGAAAAAGATCTTCCCTTTGCCCCAAGTTGGCTGACCTTTAAGAAAACAGGAACAGGTTGACTACAGCAGCTCCTTAACTTTCCCTTTTCCTTGTCCTTAAAAACACAACAACAACAACAACAAAAACAACTTCCCACCCTTTGGAGCAAGGGGAGCAAAAAGTGTTCCTGGAGCAGCGACTGAGGACATCAGAAGAGATTAACATAGAAGTCAGCCGAAGACTGGCGCGAAATCAGAAAAGACGAGCGGAGGGGGAAGAGCAAGTTTGCAGCAGCCACTGAGGAGGGGAGATCAAGGTCCCATCTGGAAGGGCGAGAGGCCAAAGGCACAGAGCAGATGGAAGCTGGTGGCGACAGCTGGTGGAGACACGCTTTCATGTGTAAAGTTTGCTCCACAG
Organism: Podarcis tiliguerta; assembly: GCF_965153285.1. Taxonomy (NCBI): domain Eukaryota; kingdom Metazoa; phylum Chordata; class Lepidosauria; order Squamata; family Lacertidae; genus Podarcis; species Podarcis tiliguerta. The sequence goes on along the minus strand of NC_139546.1, from coordinate 19,804,650 downwards.
AGACTCTGGCACTCTGGTTTTGAAGGCATCCTTCTGCTAACAGTCCCTCCCTGTTACTGTGCGCTCAGGAAACGGCCTGGCCTGGTGCAGCTCTCAGGGCTGGTGCTTAATGACAACAGGGGGGCCCTTTTAAAAACATTGCAATGCACGTCTCCATTGGCCAGGGCTCAGCGGCGTTTGGGAGATCTTCAGCAGCAGAGATCAACCTTCTGGGAGTTGTGACGCTGTGTGCAGAAACAGTCGATCCTAAGTCACCTTCCTTCCCAATTGCTTTCTCTTACGAACGCAGTTATTGTATTATTTTCATGCAGAATAGGCTCGAGCGCTGGATGAGCATTGCGCGAGGCAGAAATGGCTGCCAGCCCTGGCAGGCTGTAGCTGTGTGCCGCCAAGTCCCTGTATGATCTTGCAGCCAGGGAGAGATACACAAAGAAAATGAAGCTGCAGCTTCGGAAAGGTCCAAACTGGCGCGAGTTAAGCGCTCATAATCACGAAGGATCAAAGTGAAAGGCCTTCTTTCGACTTACTTCATTATTTGAGAGTCTATGACTCATCTTGGCGCTGTTCTCTCCAGTTTCCCCTCTGTACTCATGAGGCCTGGAAATATGACCATTCTGCGATTAGACTGCAAAAAAATCACAACCCCGTACAACTTCAACTTCCCCAAAAGCAGCTGCTGCTCTCTCTCTCTCTCTCTCTGTGTGTGTGTGTGTGTGTGTGTGTGTGTGATGACAGACCAGAACCAGAATTCAGTAAATGGTGCAGTTTTGGTGGTCTCATCTTTCATTCAGAAAACCCATCACATATTTTGCTCGACAGTCGTTATGAATGAAAAAAACATACAGGTGCAGAATGAAACATCTCTTTGGCTCCTGTTCTCTATAAAGTCCTCCTCTGCTGGCATTCCAGCCTTCTCTGTCAACTTCCCTTTCTCCAGCCTTCTTCTGCTAAGCACCAAGATGCCAGCTTCTATAAAACACAAATATGACCATTTCTCGCAGAGGTGAAAGACTTTGGGCCTTACAGCTTCTGAGTGTAGACACATTTAACCAGTTCTCTCCACACAGAAATCTACATAGATGGGAGTGAGAAGGGTTCCTGTGTTAACCTAGTCCCCTATGTGGATTTATTTTATAATTTTGCATAGAAGGAAAATTCAGGTCATATATACTTGCATTCTGAAGTAGTACCTCCAGAACACAGGTTTACGATGTTAGCAACAAGCTTGAGAAAACAGATTAAATTCAGCATATCTACAAAAATTGGGAAGGGGAAGGAAGAGACAGGATAACAAATGATGCCTTAATTGCATACCTTAATACCTAGTTCGGATTTCTTGATCAGAGACTGCTAACTCCCATTTTTAGAGATTAGGAAGGCAGCAACTTGCTCAGAGTTTAGTGAGCACATAGCAAAGGGTGGCTTGCAGCCCCAGCCCCAGCATTCAAATCCAAGTCTTCAAGCTATGGTTGCAGCCCCACGCATGCTTAGCTAGGGAGTAAGCACCAGTAAACGCATTGGGACTTATTTCTTAGTCAACATATATAAGATGGCTCTTGTCAATTGGCTCCCTGAAGAAAAGGGCTTTTCAGTGAAGTACAGTGGTACCTCGGGTTACAGATGCTTCAGGTTACAGACGCTTCAGGTTACAGACTCCGCTAACTCAGAAATAGTACCTTGGGTTAAGAACTTTGCTTCAGGATGAGAACAGAAATTGTGCTCCGGCGGTGCGGTGGCAGCAGGACGCCCCATTAGCTAAAGTGGTGCTTCAGGTTAAGAACAGTTTCAGGTTAAGAACGGACATTCCAGAATGAATTAAGTTCTTAACCCGAGGTACCACTGTAATGTTAACCCACAAACACCTACGCTACAATGTGAACACAGTGTATTTTCAGTTAGCTGCTACAGAACCTCTAAGGAACCTTTGGCCCTCCGGCTGCTGCTAGACTACAACTCCCAGCATCCCCGGCTACTGGCCATGTTTTCTGGGGCTGATGGGAGTTGTAGTTCAGTGTCACAGAGCATGCCGGTCAGTAATCACACAGTTCAAAATTGGAGTTAACGCTTTATTAGAAAAAAACAAACCACGATCGCTACAGACCCAGCTGTGTGTGAATGAGCAGAGCAATTCATTCCTGTTGCTCTTCCTCCATGGAAATCAGTTGCTGAGACAGAAAGTCCCCACCTGCCCACAGTCCCCTCTTCTCCAGGGCTTTGTCCAAGCAACTGGAGACTGCGCCTGCATGAAGCCAACCTCTTCTCTGCCCTTTTCATGCCTCTTCTGGTTCTGGGAAACCATGGGGGGAAGGGGAGATTGTTGCAGCAGGAGAGAGAGACACCTGTGACTCTTCACCGGCCTGATTCATCTCTCCCTCTTGGCTTCCCTCCTCGGCTGCTTCAGCTCTGATTCCTGACTTCGCTCCGTCACAGATGCTCCCTGCTCACAAAACCCTGTTACCTCTTCAAGCTTCCGACAGCTCCTCTCCCCTGCCTTCTCCCTCATGGTCATCTCACCACTGCAGTGGCGTAGCGTGGGGGGTGCAGGGGGGCCCGGCCGCACCGGGCGCAACATCTGAGGGTTAGGGTTAGGGGGCGCAAATCCACGTGTTAGGGGGCACAAATCCACGGGTTAGGGGGCGCAAATTACTTGCCTTGCCCCGGGTGCTGACAACCCATGCTACGCCACTGCACCACCGCTCCCCAGGCTATGAGCCTTCTTCCCCTGGAGGTTTCCCAAGCTAGCTCCTCCCACCATTCCTCTGTATCCAACCAGCCCATGACAATCAGCAACATCTAGAGGGCCAAAGGTTCCCCACGTATGAACTGGAGTGACTCCCGCCCAAAGCCTCCAAGAGTGAAGGACCACAAGGTGACAAAAAAAGCGAGAACACCAATCTCTCTCCATCTCTCCTCCTTTTATTTATTATGAAGGGCTCCTCTCCTTTCGTCAATTGCTTCTCTTTTTTGCCGCCCGCCAACCTCAGCTTCGATTCCTGGCACAGAGGGGAGGAGGCAGCACACGTGGAAACCTTCACGTTGTTGATTTCAATTAAAACAAAACCTTTGATTTCTCTTTTAAAAAAATATTCCAAGTTTCTTGGAGCCGCACCAAACTAATGCCCTGCCCACACTCCCATAAAACCCCCTCTCCCCCAAAGCACGAGTCCATATCCGATAAGTGCCGGGGAGTAAGACAATAAGTTAACAGTTTGTTCAGGTTGAGGTTTCCAAGAGAAGGACCCGCTGCTGTCTTAATGTGAGGTTTTCTTGGACGCTTTCCCGTATCTGGCATCCAGTCCAAGTCCTGCAGAGAAACAAGAGGGGAATACGGCTTTAAGAGGCTATTCTCACAGCAGATAGGTCGTTCCTGTGGGTGTGCGAGATTTTATTTGCAATGAATGGGAGAGAGAAGTGCTTCTGCCTTCGCCCCTGCCGGCCAATTACTCCCCAAGAGCCATGCTGGCTCTCAGAAGGCAAAACTGGCACCTTTGACGCTTCCTGTTTGAGGCAGCCTCAAACAGGAAAGCTCCCTGCTTTTGTAGGGATGGTGAAAACGTGACTCGCGTTGTGTGCAGGCTGCTTGAGCTGACCAACCCCGTAACCGTTAAGCTCCTTCCTCCTCTCATTTCTCCCTGCACAAGTTCACACATGCAGTCATTTCATTTCCATTTGGTTTTTTTTTATCGTCTCCTCTGCAGTTTTTAAGAAATTGAATGCAAGTCCGTATATCTCTGGGTCCCCAGCCCTGTCCAAGCATGCATACACCTTCCCCTTCTTTGTGGGTGGGGCCATTTGCAATCCATAGTATAAATTTAAATATTATATATATATATTAGGCATATATATATATATATATTAGGCATATATATATATATATATATTTGCTTTCATATATATATATATATATGGCACCAGGAGAAAATGCTCCTCTTCAACCAGGCCTTTGGCTGATTAGTATTCTACAGTCTTTTGAATGTGTCTGTGCAAAGGGGTGGGGGGGGTACTGTTTTGCTGTTTTGTTTTATTCATTTTCGTGCTTTTATCCTGTATTTTATTCTGTGAACTGCCCTGAGATCTTATGATGAAGGGTGGTATATCAATCAATTAATCAAATAAAGAAATAAATAGCATGCAGCCTCCAACTACAGTGGTGCCCCGCAAGACGAATGCCTTGCAAGACGGAAAACCCGCTAGACGAAAGGGTTTTCCGTTTTGGAGGTGCTTCGCAGGATGAATTTGCTATGGGCTTGCTTCGCAAGACGAAAATGTCTTGCGATTCCTGGGTTTTTTTCCCCGCTCCCTACCCCCTTTTTCTAAGGTACTAAGCTGCTAATAGCCTTTTAGCAGCTAATCCGCTAATCCCTTAAGCCTTTAATAGCCGCTAATAGCCGCTAAACCGCTAATAGCGCTAATCCGCTAATGGGCTTGCTTCGCAAGACGAAAAAACCGCTAGACGAAGAGACTCACAGAACGGATTCTTTTCGTCTTGCGAGGCACCACTGTATTTTAAGGAATGACACACTCTCTCTTTCTCCAAGCACAAAAATGCACATTTATGCTTATACATTATGAATATATACAGACGTGGTTCACACGACTAGCACAGCCAGCAGCTGAGACCTTCTCTCTGACCACAGTAGTCTATAGGACAGAAGGTCCTACAGTGGTAACTCGAGTTACATACGCTTCAGGTTACAGACGCTTCAGGTTCCAGACTCCGTTAACCCAGAAATAGTACCTCGGGTTAAGAACTTTGCTTCAGCATGAGAACAGAAATCATGCTCCGGCGGCACGGCAGCAGTGGGAGGCCCCATTAGCTAAAGTGGTTCTTCAGGTTAAGAACAGTTTCAGGTTAAGAACGGACCTCCGGAATGAATTAAGCACTTAACCCGAGGTACCACTGTATTTTCATTATTCATTCTATGATAGCCTCCTTTTCTATACCAATATGTATTCACGTGGCTTGTTATTAGGAACCAAAATCTGGGAAAGGGAACAATCTAGTGCTCCCTTGGGGAGCGGCCGAGGGCCTGCAGGATGCTGCAAACCTCATTCCCTGTGGTTGGAGTGTGACGTGCGTGGAAAGCAGCCTCTGCAGAGGGGCTATGAAGCATCACTGTTGCTGTTGCAGACCTGTCCTCTATGTAGGAAGGGTAACAGGGTGCTCTGGGGGCATCATGGTTGCATTTGGATCCAACGCCCTCTGGCCACTTTCCCTCCCATTGCTAGTAAGGGGAGGTGGGGAATACACAAACTTGCTCCCTCCCGACTTTTTGCCCTGGCTGGTGAGAGTGCAGCAGGGCTTACATTGTGGCGGTTCCTCCGCCCAGTAGCAGACTCTCCCCAGCAATCCTTGATTTTACAGAGCTTCGTGGCAATTAAATAAAACAGCTGCGGACAAGACCCAGTTAGATGGTCCTGTCTTAAAAATGCTTTCTGAACAAAGTAAATAAATAATCCCCTGTCCCCCCTGAAAAACTCACCTAAAAGCTTTTCTGCTTTCTGGGCGACATAACCAAAAACTAAAACCCAAAAAAATTCCCCCCTGATCATTTGCTCATCAGATGACCTCCCCTATCTCTGGTGCCCACGGAAGCTGCAGGTTGGGTGCTGGTTGTGGCGCTTTGTAGTCAGAAGAATGCAATTCCTGGAGAAGCTTGACATTACACAGTGCCAGGCAAATATTCCCACCCGCCTCTTAATTTGCCCAGGCCTTCCAGCGTATTTTATAATGGGTTTTACTATTGTCTTTACAGCTCTGCATGGATTTTATTGATTTTATGGCTGCTGCTCCCGTGTATTTAATGCTTTATATGGAAATTTTTTATTGCCTTTTGTTATTCTAAATTGGATGCCACCCTGGGAATCTGTAAATAGATTTTTAAAAAATTAATAATAAAACCATTCCCTGCCCCCCCCCCCACCTCCCCAATGGATGGGCAGGAGAGAAGGGTAGCACTGTCCCGCCTACAGACCCTCACGGGGAGGGACTAGCCAGGCTGCCCCTCCCAACAGGAAATGCCACTTAAAGCACCAGACTTTGCAGGACCACTTTGGCAGTTTTGCTAGGAATTGTAGAGTTGGAAGGGACCGCAAGGGTCATCTGTTCCAACCCCCTGCAAGGAATCGCTTCTCCAAGGTGGGTCTCGAACCCACAACCCTGAGATTAAGAGTCCTGTGCTCTCCCGACTGAGCCACTGGAAACGGAGTCAAAACTCGCCCAGAAACAAACGGAGCCGAAACTTACCAAGGAATACTAGGATGGTGCCCACCCACTGCAGGCCGGTGATTGGATTGGCAAACAGGATGACTGATGCCAAGATGGTGAAGAATTTGCGGGTGGTGGTGACAATGGAGCAGGTCAGGGGCCCAAAGTATACCACAGTCATGAAGATGAAACTCTGCAATGAGACAGGGGCAGATGTGCAGTCAGGCTGGATACGATACGATATGATATCTTTATTGTCATTGCCCTTTGCTGCACCTTTCCCGGACGATACGATATCTTTATTGTCATTGTCCCATACAAAACAATGAAACTGAAAAATCTACATAAGACATTCAAAAACCCCTAAAAACTCTGAAACCCCATTTTAAAATACAATATACTCCTATAGAGACTCCTTATACTGCATTTAAAACCAGAATTGCATTTGGGTACAAACTGTTTCTCAGGCAGCTAGTCCTAGTCTTTATAACCCTGTACCTTCTTTCAGAAGGCAGAAGCTGAAAGAGATCATTTCCGGGGTGAGCACTATCCTGCGCTATCTCTTATCTTTCTTATGGCACCTGACAGAATAGATTTGATCTAAGGTGGGAAGAGTGCACCCAATTGTTCTCTCTGCAGTCTTTACAACCCTGGACAGAATTGTTTTTTCCCTGGCCGTGCAGCTCCCAGACCATAAGTTAATACACTCTCCACAGTACTATGGTAAAATGCCATCAACGAGGGAACAAACAACAGCAACACAGATTTTGCATCCTCCCAGGCGGTTTTGCTGCGGGACGTACCCCTGAGTTCTCGAGTTTGCACGTGACCAAACACAACAGTGGCCCTTTCACCTTGGAGTACTGGGAAGAGGTAGTGCTGCTTTTCACCCACCTGGGCCAAAAAAGATTTGGGCAGTTTCCTTTTTCAGAGGCCGTGCCCTCCGCTCCCTCTTAGGGAACGTGGCAGCAGCCTTGCTGCTGAAGCACAGAGGTCCAAGCAAAGAGGAAAAGCAGGGCCGCGATTCCCACACGTTGCAAGGAGCCAGATGGGTGGCTTCTGAGCCCGGCATGGGAGCAGAAAGGCAAAAGGCACTCTCTTGTTGATTTGCACGTCAGAGCAAAAGGGATCTAGGTGAAAGGGGCGAAGATGACAGAAAGCCCAGCTGCAGAACATGCAAGAGAACGGCCCCTCCGAGCACACACAGAATGTCTTTTCCTTGCCAGCAAAGTGTCAAAGCCAGACTGCAGGGATAGGATGAAGAGGCAGAGCCTTAAGAACACCCCACAAAATGGCCTGAGCTGCAGTCTCTGGGAATCATCTGCAGGAGTTAAAAGGCATCTGTAGTGCACAGGACCAATGGGAGAAGATACACAGATCGTCCCCTCCTGATTCACACGATGAAGGCAAAGACCCTTGCCTACCCATGTACAGGAAGATCTTTTTCATGAGCAGTGGGAAATCCTATCAGGATAACCTAGAGTTGGCTCTATGGTGGTGAAGCGCATCCTGGGAAGGGCCTCTCACTCTGGAAATAATCCCATGAACAACCAACCCGGAAATCCATGTACTTCAAGCAGCATACTTTATCCTACCTTTCGCCAAATGCCTTGAGAACAGAGCAAGGGTTAAGACACACATCCTGGGCTGGTTAAAATGAAGAAATGCATGGCACAGAATAGCAAACGCATGCCGCTCACCTGGCCCAGGGCGCTTGTCAGGCCAAAGAGGAGGATGTTGTAGATGATGCTGGGGTAACGCTCGGTGAAACTCAAGAATTCCCAAAGCTCTCCTGTAAACAAGATACCTGCAAAGGGAGGAGGGGGGTGTTTAGAAAAATAGAACATGCTTTCCTCTGTCTGCTTTAATCAGCAGGTGTTCAAAGTTATCTGGCTCCAACTGCTGTGATGGATCAGGCCGGCAATCTACTGGGCTCAACGGTCTCACTTGACCGGGACTGGCCAGCTGACAATATTCAACCATCGGATTTGGGTGGTTCAAAACCATAAAATACTGGCTGGGGAGAACTCTGGACCTGGAAGAAACTGCTGTCTTTGTGTGTTTTAGGTGTGCATTAGGAATATGCCAGAAAGGTAACTGCAGCTGTGTTCACACGCATCTGTACGTATTGTTTTTCTAAAGATTTCTTCCCATCTTTCTAATTAAACTTGAGGCAGCGTATGTAGGGTTCGCAGATAAGTCTTCCATCCTGGCACAGACCAGAAACAGACAAGCGATATAGAGAAAAATCTAAGTCGCCAATAGCAGCAGTTTATCAGAATGAATCAAAGTAATTTGTGTGTGTTTGTGTGATCATAAAAGATGAAACAGAAACCATATAAAAGCATTCTGATTCTACTGGTGGTTTGGGTGTTCTCTCACATGTTTCTTTAGAATTCACCTCTCTCCTTTTTCCCCCAACTTCAGCCACTAAGTGCATTTAAACTTTCCGAGGCAAAACACTTATTTATGCTTACAGCTCAATCTTCCCTTCACTCAGGCAGGGGGTAAAACCAGGCAGGTGGGTCCTGAAAGAGCTTGCAGGATAAAGCTACGTCTAACCAGAACAGCTACTTACACTTCACAAAGCCTAACACCCTACAGCTCCTCAATGAAAATGAGAGAAGTGTGCTGTGGAAGAACAGGGGAGCAGGCTCTTCTTGAACAAACATATCCCGTTGTTCCCAAGCTTTTGGTGATATGGACATTAGCAGAGGACAAGCCCCCTTCTCCACTTCCGAAAACAAAGGAAGATGACTCAGTATCACCAGTTACCTAACAATGATCCTGTGTGCAGCAGAGGTGCTGCTCCTGTTCATAACACCTGGAAGCACATTGTGGTGGAATCTCCTCCTAACTCGCCCTGAAAAAAATGCTTTCCTCTTTTTTTATTTGGTATGGCAACCAAACTACAAAATAAAGGAGCTTTTTGTCATTTAGGAGGGGAGCATGCCGGCTTCCTTGAATATATGGAAACTGGAGCCATGATTTCCCCCCCAGTGGCTGCTGTCATGTCTTCCAAAAGGAACACCCTCCAATATACACGGGTTTGTGTCTGTGTGTGCACTGCTTAAGAGATTACGCATACACGTAAACAGCATGTAAGCTATGTTAAATATATAAATAAGCTGCAAGGATTGGGATGAAATCAAAGCACTGAATTCTCTCCCATCCCCTGAAAGACACACTGCAAAGTGATTCCTTTCCACTTCAGTCCCACCCGGTCCTTCTTCCTGTGCCCAAATGGCTGGAGACTCCCTCACAACTACTTTTAACTATGGCAGCCTTGTCTGCAGGCAATTCAGGCTCCAAGTATTTCCATCCACTTTCGACCAGCATTCTGCATCCTTGACCTTCTCCTGTTCCACAAGGAAACAGGTCCTGCCTAGCCCACAGGTAAGTCTGCAACGCTGCAAGCAGCGTCTGGAAGAGGAAAAAGCCAGTCCCTCCTGCTCCTTGCTCAATGAGCTATGTTTGAATTTGACGTGCCTGCCTAGCTGCTCCACGTTTTCTCATCGGCCATCAGATGCAAAAGCCTCCAGCCACCTTCAGCAGAGAGAAAATGAATGGAGCAGAAGCCTTCATTTTTCTAGGGAGGCCAAAGGCAGCATGTAAAGCATTCAAATTAGGCCCACCGGGCCTCCCCACTTGGTTCGCAAGGCTGTCTTGGCCAATGTCACAGGCGCTTCCCAGCCAAAGGAAAGCTGGACAGCACAGTTGGTTAGGGCATGATGCCAATAATGCCAAGGTTGCTGGTTCAATCCTCATAAGGGACAGCTGCATTGCAGGGGGTTGGACTAGATGATCCGTGGGGTCCCTTCCAACTCTACAATTCAATGGTTCTACATAGCAGATAGTTAAGTCATTATTGTCAAAGATAACACCGTCACTCTGGGTACCCACGAACACCAATCTAGCGTCTAGGCAGCTATTCCCAGGTCCACGCTCTATGGAGCAGTTGCAGCAACACGGGACCAATTCCCCTCCGCCGGTTTATGTACCTTCTCCCAGTGGACTGTGTGCACACAGCCAGAGACCATGCCTGCGTGAAAACTTCCTCTGCTCCTCCCTTTTCAACCCCCTCTTGGTTCTGGGAGACAGTGTTGAAGAGGGTAGGGAAGCCCTTGCCCCTTCACTTTCCCAACCTGCCTCCTCTTCTGACTCATCCTGTGGCTTCACCCTCCAGCTCTGAAGCTTTCCCTGCTTCTTGCCTCCTGGCTGGTACAGATTCCTACAAGCCACTGTCCCCTCTCCCAAGTCAGACTGTGGCCCCGCTTCCCCCGTGGCACATTCACCAGCATCCTGCCAGTCCCTGACAGCCAAGCACACCTACACCGGTAGTCAGATGCATGACATCAAGCGTGGGGCAGGTAAAGCAGAGTCAAAAGGCAGTTTTTGCAAACACTGCCCATCAGCTGGAGACTCCCCCTCCTAAAATCTCAGAGTCAAGGGACAGGAAACGTCCCAATCACAGGGTAGCGTCACCATCCTCCCGGGACCAGCTTCTAGGCCAGGAGTGGGAAACTTTGTGGCCCTCCCTATTATTTTGGAAAGAAGTGAAAGCTGGACCATAAAGAAGGCTGATTGCTGAAGAATTGATGCTTTTGAATTATGGTGCTGGAGGAGACTCTTGAGAGTCCCATGGACTGCAAGAAGATCAAACGTATCCATTCTGAAGGAAATCAGCCCTGAGTGCTCACTGGAAGGACAGATCCTGAAGCTGAGGCTCCAGTACTTTGTCCACCTCATGAGGAGAGAAGACTCCCTGGAAAAGACCCTGATGTTGGGAAAGATGGAGGGCACAAGGAGAAGGGGACGACAGAGGACAAGATGGTTGGAATAGTGTTCTCGATGCTACCAGCATGAGTTTGGCCAAACTGCGGGAGGCAGTGGAAGACAGAAGTGCCTGGCGTGCTCTGGTCCATGGGGTCACAAAGAGTCGGACACAACTAAATAACTAAACAACAACTATTATATTGAACTACAACTCCCATCAGCCTTAGCCAGCATGGCCAATGGTCAGGGATGATGGGGGCTGTAGTCCAGGAGCACCATGAGGGTGAAAGCTTCCCCAAGGCCACCAAGAGATGACACAGTTAAGGATGTGCCGCCAGGAGGAATGGTCTGGTGTGCTGTCAAAGATTGGCATTTGAGAAAAAAGAAATAAAGCAAAAATAAATTGCTGGCTGAACCTCACATTCAGGCTGATCACCCTTCCTCTTCCAGTCAGGAAGACCCTTCCTCACAGGTTAGACTGGCTAACAAACCCTGCAAGGCTGGTGTTTTCTGTATTTTGGGGTTTTTTGCCTGTCACTGTGGACCACGGCTTGACTCACCTGGAGAAGGAAACTGCAGTTTAATACTTAATAATTCGTTTGAAGACGACAGGCCAACCGGCTTCCTTTGCAGCTTCTACAGAATTCATTTTAACACACTGCCTCGTTTTAAAATAATATACAGGGGAACAATCATTCTCCAAATTACTTTGGCTGCAAGGGACTGCTCCTTTTCATTAATTATCAGCTGTTTCTCCTAAGGCAGCCTCAGCGGAGAGGTCTAACAATTGCAGGGGGGGGGGGAGCCAAACTGCAAAGGTTTAACTCTTGGAAGCCTAGCAGAATGTGGAAACCACCCAGGTTGCTGGAACGAGGGAGACGCCAAACGGCGGAAACAGGCTGTTGCTGCCAAGCTGCAGTGGGACCCCAGGCAAAAGTGAGTTGCGCACAGGAATGTTTTTTTGGGAAGGGGAGTCCTACAGGTGACATTAGCACCACTCCATGGCCATGTGGAGAAATGCACAGCAGTCGCAACCCAAGGGAGGCAGCCGTCAACATTTTCAGAATTGGAAGGGACCACGATGGTCATCTTGTCCAACCCCCTGCAATGCAGGAATATTTCACTCAACGCAGGGCTCGAACCCACAACCCTGAGATGAACAGCCTCATGCTCTACCGACTAAGCTATCCAGTTTATTTAAACTGGCTTGCTGGGCAGTCTAGCTGCCAACCAAGGAAAGGTTCGCCCTAATTCAGCAAACAGCAATTTAGGCGTGGAAACAGGTTCCTGCAGGTGAATTTACTGGACCCAGGCATATTGTGTATGAGCAGGAAGCAGGACAGACTATATCCATCAATGGGATAAGAAAATGCACACCCCCATGCCTTACATGCCACAAGGATTCTGCCGTATCCAAGGCTCGTGTACTAACCAGGCTTGGACCTTCACCCCCTTTTGCAGGTACAGCCACATGCACTTAGCCTTCGGCTGCTTCCATGACGGTGCAGATCAGGGCTACTGAGGTCAAACTAGGCCGTCCTGCTTCTCCCCCCGCTCCCTGTGCCACAAGAAAGTGCTTACCGGCTCCGAGGAACAAAGTTGACCACAGATTGACATTCAGCATCATGTGATTGGAACCAGTCTGGTAATGAGCTCTCATGTGGTCCTGAGACACTCCGGTCAGTCCATCCAAGGTCAAGGATAGCAACTAGGGTGGGTGAGAGAAGGAGAAATCACACACACATGTACGCCTGCTGATTTCGGCACGCTGGGCTGAACAAAACCTGCTTAGCAAGGGGATTAGCAACGCACACATTCCCCCACAAACACAACACTCAAACAAGGATGTGCCAAATCTGGTTCTGCAGCGCAGAAATGGGTGGTGTTTTCCAAAAAAAGTGAACTGCAGCTTTAAGGAGAGGCCGATATCCAGCCTTTAGAGTGGGAAAGCTAACACATCTAGGCAGTTACTAATGAAGATTTAAGAATCTCCAAGTCACACGCACAGCTTCCCAGACACTTATTCCTGCCTCCTTGTTTTCCATACCTGCCTTATCCGCATCTCCCTCTGACCTCCCTAAAAGCCTCAAACAAAAAGTACGCTTGTGTTCAATGATGACAACAGCTACTCTACAAAGTGGTAAGGTGGTCTCCATTTCCACATACAGTGGTACCTCTGGTTATGTACTTAATTTGTTCCAGAGGTCAGTTCTTAACCTGAAGCACCACTTTAGCTAATGGGGCCTCCCACTGCTGCCGCATTATGTTTGTTTTCATCCTGAAGCAAAGTTCTTAAGGTATTATTTCTGGGTTAGCAGAGTCTGTAACCTGAAGTGTATGTAACCTGAAGCGTATGTAACCCGAGGTACCACTGTAAGTGTATGGATTAATTTAAGGTACAAGTACGGAAGCCCACCACCAAGTCAGGTTATTAATTTAAATCTCCCCCCATCCCAATTTTCACACTATGGAGCTACCAGCTGCCAAAGTCAATGAACAAAAGATGGAGGAGTCATCTTTTTGCACCCATGATTTATTGAGTATACACATGTGCGCATGAGTGTGGCCTATATGGTTGGCCACACCCACCCTGTGCCATGCAGCTCCTGGAGGGGTGGCAAAGAGCAGCCTGGTCCTCCAGCTGAGAAAGGTTAGCCACCCTGCTTTAAAATCTGAACGCACTTTAAGAATGCGCCCCTTCTCCAAGGCAAACCCCTTGCACCACAGCAGCTTCCTTCGGTTGTTGCAGCTTCATCACGATGCTATGCACCGGGATAGTGGGAATGTGCCTTGTTTGCCTTGCCCCCTGCCAACCCCAGCCCCTGCCACCACCCACGTTGCTGTAGGCCCAAAGGGGGGGGGGGCTCTTCTGCACCACCGCCTAGGCATGCTCCCCATGCAATTTCCCAATGATTGTAGATGGTGACAGGCGCAGACTGGAAAGGCTGGGACAGAAGAGGAGGCCCCAAAGGGCACTGGCCACTCCATCCAGGAGTAGCAGCAGAAGGGAGCAGAAAAAGGAACCAAGAACAGACAAAGGAAGAACAAAGGAAAAATCCCTTCCAAGATGGTGTTCCCACCTTTTCTATTTTGCCAAGCCTAGAGCAGCTGGCTAGAACAACCTGCAGATGAGCTGGCAGGAAGCTGAACCGGTGAGAGGGGTTGTCCCAGCCCCAGTTGTAGGCTCTCAAAGTTTTTTACTTCCTGCCAGTGGAGAGGTAGGTGAAGCCAACCCAAACAGGATTTCCCCCTTCCTCCAATAGAGGAGAAAGGGCTGTTTTATAGGTGAAATTTGAGCACGATTAGAACCCACAGAAAATGACTCACACAAGAAGTGATCGACTAGAGCGTCCCATTCAGCGTTGAGGTATCGAAGGCCTTAACACGAAGAAGCCTCTCAAGAGTCATAGAATTGTCTAGATGGAAGGATCATCTAGTCCAACCCCCTGCAATGCAGGATATGCAGCTGTCTAATGCAGGGATCGAACCCGCAACCTTGGGTTTATCAGCACCACACTAACCAGCGGAGCTATCCAGGCTCCTGGACAGCGAGGAGGAGCAGAACCAAAAGCTTCAGTCCAACAGCTGGAGGGCCACAGGTTCCCTGCCCCGTGGCAGAGAAAACTCCCTGTTGCAGTCAGCCCCCGAAGTGTGCTAATAAATTAACCATCACCCAGTTCAGCATGGCTGACTACGCCAGCCTTGTATTTAAGCACGTGCCTGAGAGCTCCAGGGCTGAAGAAATGAACCTATGTTGCCAATTCTCATAGAAGACCAGCTCCTGTAGATATCAACAAAGGTAGGTAAAGGTAAAGGGAACCCCTGACCATTAGGTCCAGTCGTGACCGACTCTGGGGTAGCGGTGCTCATCTCGCTTTATTGGCCAAGGGAGCCGGTGTACAGCTTCTGGGTCATGTGGCCAGCATGACTAAGCTGCTTCTGGCGAACCAGAGCAGCACACGGAAACGCCGTTTACCTTCCCCCCAGAGCGGTACATATTTATCTACTTGCACTTTAACGTGCTTTTGAACTGCAGGGACTGAGCAGGGACTGAGCAACAGGAGCTTATCCCGTCGGGGGGATTCGAACCACCAACCTTCTGATCAGCAAGTCCTAGGCTCTGTGGTTTAACCCACAGCGCCACCTGCGTCCCTTATCAACAAAGGTAAGTTGGATCAAACTGAGTGTTGGTGATGTTACGCTCAAGGGTTAGATATCAGCGAGGATAAGTTTGATCAAACGAAGTGTCGGTGATGTTACGCACAAGAGTTAGACAGGGTGCTGGCATCTGTCACCTGTTTTGCCCATGAAGTCTCAAGCTTCTTCAGTAAATTCTCTCTCACGGTTTTGAAATATTTATAAACATTTGAGTCCACATGTTACATTTCTTCTTAGATTAAACTATAATATTTAATTTCTTTCTTCAGGAAATTCTCCCTCAAGATTTTGGTGTATTTACATACATTCAACTTCATATGCTAAGTTCTCTCTTGACTTAAGCATTTATTCATTTACTAAGCCGACACTCCGTTCGATCCAACTTACCTTTGTTGACATCTACAGGAGCCTGGCTAAAGGAACCTTTAAAGACTGAATCTTCTTTTTGGACACAATTTGAATGAGTTTTCTGTTTGTGGCTTCTGTAGTAGATCTTGTACATAGCTCTCTCAATTTTTGGATTATTAATATAAGATTTAGAATGTAGAATGGTTTGTTAGTGTTTTGTGTGCCGCTTATGTGCTGGGAGCTCCAGGGAGCAAGGCACTGCATGCAAGTGAGTGAGTGGACTGGCCACAGAGGGACTGAGAACTCCTTACCTCCTCTGTGCCCAGCAGAGAAACTGAGGGGGTCGCCAGAGGACAGAAGCCCCCCTTCTTGGGCATCCAGCACAGAAACACAGCAGGCTGCTGCAAAACGTATGGAGTTCACTATCTCTCCTTTGCTAGCCCCCAGTAGGCTAATAAAGGAAGGAAGTGGCAGGCTGGTAACTTGTGTGGACTTATTCTTCAAGGGTGGCTTAATGCTCCAGGCATGGGTACCCCTCCTGCTGCGTCCAGCACCAATTCAGCACCCTGCCACTGCTGCCACAGACTTATTAATGCTCAGGGGCTTACCAGCAGGAGTTCTCCATACCCAAAGAGGTGGTCGTCCCCGATGTCTCCTCCCTTTTTTGGTTTGTACATGAACAGGGCCACGCCTGTGACGATCAGCAAGACACACAGGTATTTGGACAAGGGGTACTTCTTCCTTAGCACCGTCACCCCCAGGAGCATGACTAGAAAGAAAGGAACCATGGGCAAGGTGAATCCCTGGGTCGCTCTGTTAGGAAATATAACCAACTGTTGACCTTTGCAGACTCTGCGACATCAGCTTCCGTGCTGTGGCAATATTGCTTCCCAAAGAGCAGGAGACACAGGCCAGTCTCAAGAACAGGAACTGTCACACTGAGTCCAAGTGACGCTCCAAACCTGCTGAGTCTCTGCCTGGTCCTGCGAGAATATGGCCTTGGAAACGGCCCCAGTCAAATGAACAAAAGATGCTTGCAGATCTGCATCAGGAGGGATCCCACGGGGCTACAAAATGTGGGTTAGCATTGCCCAGCTTGGCTTTTACAGGCTCCATTCCCTCCCAGGAATCAATCTGTGGGGAGGACCCAAAATGAATTCTCCAACCCTGTTAGCACAATGGTTCTCACACTTTCCCCCCGGGCCACACTTCCAGAATAAATTTTGCTCACGCAACACCAAGCTATTTATTGGTAAGAAATACGTTGGAAAACAAAAAGGAACTCCTAGCAGTGCCTGATTCATAACATAGAACACAACTAGTTTATAATATGATCCTGGAGCATCCAGAAAGGATAAAACAATGCAGCTGCATAAGAACATGAATCACCCCCAAAATATAATTATAAATGACCCTCTGGCGTGAGCCTGCCTATGCCTGGTAATCTCATTTATATTCGGTCTCATTAAACGTTTCTTTGATTGTCCTTGAATTTTCCAACAATACTTGCCATCCTCTCCTGCTGCACCATTGCGGTGCACCATTCCATGTGAGAATCACAGCATTTCTAAAAGATATGCAGATAAGCCAGTTCCTACTTAAGGGCTCCATGGGTGTCTGTAGTAGCAGAACCTCTATTAGTACAGTCAAACCTCGACTCCCGAAAACCCGGATGTAAATGCTCCAGTTTTCAAATGTTTTCCGGAAGCCAAACGTCCGACGCGGTTTCCGCTTGAGTGCAGGAAGCTCCTGCAACCAGTCAGAAGCTGCGATTCATTTGTCGAACGTTTCAGAAGCCGAACGGGCTTCTGGAACGGATTACGTTCGACAACTGAGGTTTGACTGTATGCAATGTTTTTGTAAAGAAAAAAAAGTGAGAGATGTTGCATGTTCTTTGTAGTTCATGAAAATCTTTAATAAAAAATATTTTTTAAAAAAGAAAAGAACCTGCACTGTATTAGGTGCTGCGTTTCATTAGTTATCATCTTGAGCCACCTTTCCCTCCAAGCAGCTTAGAACAGTCTGTGTTATAGGAGGCTTCCAGCCCACTCTTTACTTTCAGAGGTGTATCTGGAGCCTTTAAACCACACTCTAACCCCCTTTGCTGCTCAGGTTTGAGCTTTTGGCGAGTGGCATTAAGGGTCACTTTTAATTTGACTTGTGCACACTTTCCATTTTCATTCAGCTGCATCGTTTGAAAAGTGTTGCTACCTACCCATTCCTTCTGATGGATGGGACAGAATGCATCAATACCTGAAAGTGAAGCACTGGAGGGGTTGCTTTCGACATGGGAGAAATCTAGGTTCAGATTTCCACTCAGGTCGGATAGTCACTGGCTGTGCTTGGGCAAGCCATTATTACCTCTCTGCCTAGCCTACCACTCAGGACTGTTTGAGTATAAACATGCCATTCTGGGCTCATTAAAGAGACGGCAGGCAGCAAAGTCTCAAGAGCCTTCCCTCCCCTCCTTGCCATTCCAGTCCTTAACCCTGACTTTTTTGGGGTGAAGTCTGAATCTGGGAAGCAAACGTAGCAAAACCAAGCAGCAGGCATGCAGATTTTGTCAATATGCTCAACTCATCTGTGTAGTTACTTTGCAAAGCACAAAACATGGTTCTGGTTACCAGCACAGGGGCTACGTACCTGGAATAGGTTTACAGGACTTCCCCAGCACCTACATGGGAGAAAAGGGAGAGATTTATTTAGACCTAACATTCCATAGCCTCACCTTTAGCAGCATCAGTCAGTGCCTGAGTCAACTCCGCCCCGGAGAAAAACTGATGCTTGAGGTGCAGAAGATACTTATTGAACAGACACGAAGAATCTCTGTTCTTTCCTTTTGCAAACTCATCACATCCGGCACCCTCTTTAAGCTTCTATTCCTTAATTTTAAAAGCTCTTACATTCTGTGCTCTATCTCTACTCTATATTCTCTCCCTCCTTTCCTTCTTTGCTAACTCATTCTTCCCTCTCCACTATTACAAAATCACACCCCTCCCTTTTTTACATTGCCTGCGAAATCTTCCTGGTGGTGTTACTGGCCATTCCTGCTTGGCTTCTACATTCCTGAAGCCACGGCTTTCTCGGAATCCCTGCTCCTCCCCCACCTGCAGTGTTTTGTCTCCTGCACACATCTTCAATCTTGCTCATCCCTTTCAGCAATCCCAGAAAGGCCATGGCCCTTGCTTTGGAACCATGGCCGGTGCAAAAGGCTGTCTGGGTTAAGCAAAATGCCTAGATTCGCAAGCCCAGGGAGGGCTTGCTGAAACAACTGGGCCATCACTCTCGCCTTTGTGCCATGTGTCCAGGCACCTCTCTCACAGGCTTCTGTCTCTGTCAGCACATTGCAGGAGACTCAGGGAACAGAGGATACTGTCACTTTGCTCTGGGTTGCAGAAAAGCTTTAAGCAGCATAAGCAGCTTATGCTACTTCCAACTTTACTGGAAGAGGAGCAGACAATGAAAGACCCCAGAAACCTCTGCAAGAAAAAGTGCGCAGGGGCCTGTGTATGTAGCAGAGAGACGAGGGGAATCTGGGTGAATGTTGAAGTGGGGTGTATGCTGGTCTGGCTGCTTTCTTTTTAATACGTTTGTCCCCAAATCCTGGAGCAAGCCTTGTTTGGCAGATTCTAAGCACCAAACTCTTCTAAGGTAGTTACCAAAAAGGCAGGCAAAACGGTTTGTTCTACTGTTGATATCCCCCCTTGGAGGGTCACACACTGTTGAGAGCCTCTTATCACTCCTGTCTCATTTAAGGACCATTATTTCAGAACCATCATGGAAGAACATCACGTCTGCCACATTTATGCAGCTAGTATCCTGCTTTCAATATATTCTCTTTGTTATTCCCTGGGCTTAAGGTATCATGCATGCAGCAGTGAAAAGGTTGCCAAGCTGTGCACCAGAAAGCAGGAGACATGCCATTTCCCAGACCCTCTTCATCTCCTGCTAACCCCCTTGCTCCCACTAGCAACCTCCCCTTCCTCACCTGAGTTGGGTAGTTGACAAACTGCAGGGCAGAGTTGCTGGAGACCATGGCACCCAGGTAGGAGAGAGAGCAAGCTGCGTATAGCCAGTTCTGTGTCCGATCCACCTTGACGCTGTCAAAAAACTGGATCACTGATTGGGGGAGAAAAAGGTGAAAGAAACAGGCATGTTGGCAACAAAGCAACAGCAGACCAACCAACGGCAGAGCTGCATGGCCCTGGCTTTCATATGCAGAAGGTGAAATGGTTAAGATGCTCAGGCCTCTTAACTCTAAAACCTGAACATGGAATAGAGGCAAAGCCATGTCTAGGAGGACCACACAGGTATACACTGGTGCAAATCAGCAGCATTCTAACACTTGTTTCAAGGGGGGGAGGGAACCAGAACCCTAAAAGTCTTTCGTATTGTTTCTTACAGCCAAACAAGACATTACACATGCAATTTTCTCACAATACTCTTAAAAAAGAGACAGCAGCATCAGAACCCTGTATAACTGACTACACCAGCAGCTGGGATGGTAGGCAATAGAGGGCACATAATCCTTTCCCCCTCAGCCATTTTCCCCCTGACCAAATCACCCTCCCCTAAGCTGTCCCCCCCCCCCCAATCCAGGAAATCTCTGTGGAGTATCCAGCAGGCCAATATTTTTAAAGGAGGGGAGGGAGGAAGATAAAGGGGGCTAAGTTAAGTTGCTTGATGGTAAGACTAACTCTCCCTTCCACCTGCAATGGTAGTGGTGCTGAGGAAATGGATGCACTTGAAAGAGTGCACAACCTTCTGCTACCTTTCTGAAGCCATTTTTGAATGGGAAAAAAAAGGGAATAAAGGAACAGAGGTGTCTTCTGCATGACTTTTTGCCCCTACCCTATTTTGAGTTTTCAAAACCAAAAGGCATGTGGCGGGAGAGAAAGGAAAGCACACAAGCAACAGGAATTCTCATTCACCCGCTCCTCCCTTCCTCAGAGAAAGCTGATGAGGGTGATGCAGAGGTATCAAAAGGGAACCGAATTTCCTATCTGGATTGAAAACAGCCAGCCAAATCTCTGGCTGCAGGTGTTAATCAGATCAGGCCAAAGCAACTCCTTCCTGCAAAGGGTGTGCTTCAAACCTGGTGGGTTTTACAAAAAACTTTCACAAGTAAGGGATAGGCAAAGGGCTCAGAGCAGCCACATCACTAATTTCTTTGGAAATACAGTGGTGGTTAGCATATTGGGTTAGGACCCAAGAAGCTAGGGTTCAAATCCCCACTCAGTCATAGAACCACAATGGGAGAAATCAGTCCAGACACAGTCTTTGAACCTAGCATACCTCAGAGTTCTTGTGAAGATAAAATGGATAGGGGGAGAACCACACATACAATCTTGAGCTTCTTGGAGGAAAGGTGGAATAAAAAGGTTGCAATAAATAAAAAAGTACTTACACAGTTTGGCGAAAATAGCATTGATCACACATTGGATGAAGACCAAAGACAGAGCATATCTGAACTTTTCCTGCTTTGCTCCTTCCCCATATTTGCCTCTTGTACTGCAGGAAAACCAAATTGAGAGGGTAGTGTCAGTTGCAAAGGAAAAGATATCAAACGACTCAACTGATTTGCATGTGTCAGTAGCAAAGGGCAGGCATGCGCTAGTTTTACGGTGGATTGAACATCTGAGATTGGCTCACTGAAAAGAAGTAAATGTACCTTGGCCTAACGGCATCAGGATCTTTCCCCCCGTGCAGTCATGGGTAACTGAGGGGAACAAAGCACAGGAATGCAACTGCTGGATTGCACTTGTGTCCCCGTCAAGAGAACACACAAACTGTAGCTCTTTTCAGATTTGTGTGGTTTCTTGCAGGGCCACGAGACAACGGCTGCTTTGGAAACAGACTACAAGGAATAGGGAGGGCAGCCCGACTCTTGAAAGTGCTTTAACTGTGGAGGAGGCAGGGGAGACACAAGATCGAAGCCAGATAATGAGGCAGGGAGGCATAGGGAGAGGAAACACATACTCTCAAACAGCTCATAACAAGTAAAATTCAGTGGTACCTCGGGTTAAGAACTTAAATTCGTTCTGGAGGTCCATTCTTAACCTGAAACTGTTCTTAACCTGAGGTACCACTTTAGCTAATGGGGCCTCCCACTACCGCCGTCGCGTGATTTCTGTTCTCATCCTGAAGCAAAGTTCTTAACCCGAAGGTACTATTTCTGGGTTAGCGGCGTTTGTAACCTGAAGCATCTGTAACCCGAGGTACCACTCTACAGGGGAATCTGTTCTAAGTGGGGATTCCCCTGTTCTGCCCCCTTGCAGCACTGAAAATGACACGTGTGCCTGCAGGAACGCTTGTGCTGATCGTGCACAAGTGGGGAGGTGCCTGTATAAAAATCCAACCCATGCAAAACCTCCTCCTCAAACAGCGAGTGTAAGAAATGGAAGAGACGTAAGAAGTAAATCCACCAAACAGAAGGGAAAGTTGCCTTATACCAAGTCAGACCATTGGCTTAATCTTGCTCAGTACCATCTGCATAGAGTGACAGTGGCTCTCCAGGGTTTCAGACAGGGAATGTTCCCAGCCCTACCTGAAGATAGGTAAAGGACCCCTGACCATTAGGTCCAGTCGTGGCTGACTCTGGGGTTGCAGCGCTCATCTCACTTTATTGTCCAAGGGAGCCGGCGTATAACTTCCAGGTCATGTGGCCAGCATGACTATGTCGCTTCTGGCAAACCAGAGCGGCGCACGGAAACGCTGTTTACCTTCCCGCCGGAGCGGTACCTATTTATCTACTTGCACTTTGACGTGCTTTCGAACTGCTAGGTTGGCAGGAGCTGGGACCGGGCAAGGGGAGCTCACCCCGTCGCGGGGATTCGAACCGCCGACCTTCTGATCGGCAAGTCCTAGGCTCTGTGGTTTAGACCACAGCGGCACCCACGTCCCATAGCTTGTTTAGCTTATACGTAAATCCGGCACTGCTCCCCGCCCCCCAAGTCAGTGGAGAGAGACTGGGGGTACGTTGCGAAGGTAGGAAGAAGACGTGTGCATATGGGAGGAGGAGGCGGCGGCTTTGAGGTCGCCACCAAGCAACCCCTCAAAGCCAGAGGCGCGTGTCGTGCGCGGCTTCGGGGCAACTTACATTGTCTCCTGCAGGACGCCGTACCAGAAGTAGCAGACGAAGACGCCCAGGCAGCAGACCGGCAGACGAAACCGCTCAGGGAACAGGGCGCCGCCGCCGCCGCCTCCGGGCCCGCCGCTCACCCCCATGACAGGCCCTGGAACCGTTCCCGGCGCTGGCAGCCTCAGCGCCGGCAGCTCCACGCAAACATCCCTCAGCGGTGCCGCCGGCGGGGGGAAAGAGGGCCTCATAGAGGCGGCTGCGACGGCGGCCCGGAAGGACCCCCGCCGACTCCCGGCCGGGGGCTGCCCACCGCGGCGCCTGACGAGGAGGAGGAGGACGACGCCGTTTGAACGGTGGTCGGCCGAGCCGCGCGCGGGTCCGCTTGAGGGGGTCTTCTCTCTCGCTTCTCCGGAGCCCCCGCGTTGTTTTGTTCGCGCTTCTTTCGCGCCTCTTCAGGCTCCGCGGAAGGCAGCACCTCGGCGGGGCCTAGAAGGAAGCGGGCGGCAGGTTTAGACGTCGGAAAATGTGGCTCGTCGGGAGGCGGGGCCCGCAGGGAAGGGCTTTTGCCTCGTGTCGGAGCCTCATTGCTGGTTCCGGGAGAGGCGGAGCCGCGGGGGGCAGCGGTTCGGTAACGTGAGGATTTGGGATACACGTGTCAGGGCTTCCTAAAGGACACGCGTTTGCTGCTGCAGTAAATTACTTACTGCGCTTATTTACCGCCTTCCTTCTCCCACCCACCCAAAATAATTATAATTAAGGAGGAATAAACGAAGCAGCGCCTCCACAGGTATCAAGTGCAGAGTCCTGGCGGGATGCCACTTCCAGTCCCCTCTGGTATGAACGTGCCTTCAATTTTATGCACAAAAGACACACGCTGGTTTTTCTTACTTGCTAGCCTTCATCTTAACCTAAAATTACCCCCGTCCTCGTGGCCTTTTGGTTGAGCTGGGAGCTGACATGCGCCTTCCTAACCTCTGCTTTGATTTTCTAATGGTAAATGCTTCAAGAAACCTAGCAAATTAAATCCCTTTTAGGGAAGGTTGCCCCGATTAAATCCTGCCATTTACAACCCAGAGTGGCCTGTTTGCTTAATTAAGAAAACTGATATGTCCCTTGATCATTAAAAAAGCCAAACAAAAACTTCAGTAGTCATGGTGACTCCCTTTGAAGCTTATATGCTGTCTCAGTTGAACACCTGGTCTTTATAGATGTTACCTGGCTCCCAAATGTCTCTCCTCTGCTGCTCCAAGTTCAGCATGCTATGCAGCCATTGTTGCCATCTACTACTGTTACTCGTCTCTGAACTCATTAGGATGGCCTTGATGTGACATGGGAAGGATGATGTGGCAGTCACAAACCTCCCATCAGCCAAAGTCCACAGCCTCCTGAAAAAATGTTCTGGCTCTTCTGCTCCTCGTAAGTTTAACATGCATTGTTACCCGTCTCTGAGCTCATTAGGATGGTCTTGACCTCATCAGGAAAGGAGATGTATACTTAAAGCCTGTATTAATTGAAATCCACAGCCTCCTAAAGTATATTATTCCCAGTTTAAGCCAAACTCTTTCACTAGAAATTAGTTTATAGGTTCAACTGATGGGATAACAAGCAAATACCAACCCAAGAATATGCCACTCATCTGTAGATTTCTTATTCTTTTTACAGAGCTGCAAGTGTGTCCCACACTTCATCCAATCTCCCACTGACCAATCTCTACTCAGACAAGGCACAGTTCAGATACCGAACAATTTTATTTTTTTAATTGGTTTAAACACCAAAATCTGCAAAAGCCTCTCCAAGACAAGGCAGTGATCCTCCAAGGCTAACATTCTTCCTTAAGCTTTTGTGATACATACATTAAAATTTACAAAACTTCAAAAGTAGCTGCAAAAATACTGTTTTCAAATAGAAAATATAGTTTCCATCTCAGGTTCAAGAAAACCTTTTCAATGCAATCCAGAGGCTTAGCAAAAAGACGAGTTGCTTTCATTTCTAATACTTTGCAATCAAGGCATCACCAGGTTTAAGGCCTTTCACAGTTGTGCTGTGGGGGGGTGGGGATGCGGGTTGCCTAAAATGTAAGTTTAAGTGAACCATGGGATCTTTGGAGTGTTCTGTGCATTAAAAAGTAAGGTTAAAGCTGAGCAGATCCCCCTGACTCATCAGCCAGAATTGTAGTAGTGTCAGACCTAACTGGACTGGCCAAATCATTACAATTAAAAAAAGGAAGGAAGTGGATTTGATATGCTAAGAGCTGCATTCCACCAGGGAACTTTAGACATTGTTCTGGCTTCAGCATCAGTTTCCTTTGCCAGAACTGTTGCAAGAAATCTCCTCAAGAGGTCCACTGGAAAAGATGTCTGGGGAGTGTATGAGGGAGGGAGGGAGGGGGAAAAGAGAACATTCCCTTATTCTTACTCCATAAGGGAAGGGAGTAAGACCTCAAAAAAGGCACACAAGTTGAATTTCTGTCAATTCAACTTCTAACTGTTACAGCATGATCGGAAGAGAAAATGCTTCTTTCAAGCATTTAGCTGTGTTCCAGTAATGCTAGTCTCATAGAGTGCAGGGCAGGATGCAAAATAATCTCTAGATGTCTCATTCCCTGGAAACAGATTGCCCAGCACAACTCTTGCCCGGCAGCCATCTGCTAGAGCAGCGTACACCAGTTCCTCTGGATACATGTAAACCTTTCATCCTCCCTAGTCTGTGGAAAGCCTGAGACACATCCTTAGGATAATTCAAAACAAAACAAAACATACATGAGCTCTTGCCTCACCCAGCAAGCAAACAAGAGGAGGAAAAACCCGGTAGCTTATCGTGTGTATATTCCATCAGAGAGGATGAGGGGCTCTTTGGACATCGCAATAGCAGGACAGTGACATGAACTTGTAGGGAATTGAAGTGCTTTTAAGTACCAGGAGTCAAAAGGGGAAAAACTACTGCGGCTGCAGAAAAGTCCAGTGGCAGTCTGCATTTTTTTAAGGCAGTTGCTGGAGGACTTGTGTCCTAGAAGTGCTCTGTTCTCTGCATTCCAAGGCACTCTTCTCCACAGGCCATGGAGGGACCACAGATTCATTTTGGGTCTGCCCCTCTGAGCTTCAGACAACCAGGGAGCTGTGGAAGAGGACGGTGTCTTCAGCCTGGTGCCGCTTCCAAGTCTCCAAGCCCAGCGGAGGAGATTTTGGGTTCTCGCCGAAGTCGTCTCCCCTCGAGTCTTTCCGCAAACTGAGAATTGGGACCGTGTGAGTGGGCTGGCAGGAGGAGAACGTGCCCGGTGGCATGGGGCTGGGAGAGGAAGAGAAGTCTCTGAACAGGAAGTCCACAGTGGGAATAAAAGGCTTCACCAGGCTGAATCGGCAAAAGGCAGAGCCAGTTGGGTTGAAGTGAACTTTGTTCTTATCGGGACAGGAGGGCAGGAAAGTCTGGTCGGGGCTTGGAGGCCTGGAGAGGAAGAAACCACAAGGAGAAAGAGATGAGGAATGCAAGGATTGATGCCATCAACTGGCTGAGAGTTTCGACTGGTGGTTGTAAAGATCCTTTACAGTGGGAACAGCAAGGAGGAGCGTGAAGGAAGAGAATCTTTGACGTTTCTTGGTCTTGCACTTTAGGACATGGGCGGGGAATCTGTGGTCCAACAACACCTGCAGGGTCCAACTCCTATCAGCCCCAGCCATCGTGACTGATGGTTAGGAATGCTGAAGGCTGATTGGTAGGTTGGATCGTGATGTTCCCCCAACCCCTTTGGGCCACTCACATGTCAATCACTTGACATTAGGAAAAGCATTCCTCCCTGCACCATTTGCTGTTTAATCTTTCAGCCAACAGGCTCTTATAGAAAGCCCAACTTTGGGCAGAGTTTGCTGTCACGGCCAGTCAGCTGATTGTTCTTGGCAAGTAGGGCTTGCTGTCAGTGCCAATCAGGGGTACACTTTAAGGCTCCCAGTTCTTCATTTGTCCCTCACATATGACATCAGGTGCATGGGTGTGTATTTGGGGGGAAGCAGCCTCAGGGGCTAAATTAGGACCCCCTAACTGGGACCACGGGATGCAGGTGGCGCTGTGGGTTAAACCACAGAGCCTAGGACTTGCCGATCAGAAGGTTGGCGGTTCGAATCCCCGTGACGGGGTAAGCTCCCGTTGCTCGGTCCCTGCTCCTGCCAACCTAGCAGTTCGAAAGCACGTCAAAGTGCAAGTAGATAAATAGGTACCACTCTGGTGGGAAGGTAAACGGCGTTTCCGTGCGCTGCTCTGGTTCACCAGAAGCGGCTTAGTCCTGCTGCCCGCATGACCCGGAAGCTGTATGCCAGCTCCCTCGGCCAATAAAGCGAGATGAGCGCCGCAACCCCAGAGTCGGCCACAACTGGACCTAATGGTCAGGGGTCCCTTTACCTTTTTAATTTGGACCACAGACCAGAGGTTTCCCAGGGCTGATCCTGTAGGAAGTGGACTGCATTATGTAAGGCTGCAGTATCTCGGCCTGCTGTGTCCCTAGAGGCAAATACCCTTCTTACTTACGCAGCTTCCTCAAAAGCCCGGATTTTCTCACAGCCCTCCGGAGGTTCCCGCTTGAACACATAGGTGTGGTTGGGACGAGGAGACAGGGCAAAGGCAAGGACCGGAGAAGTGCTGCCGTTTTCTGGAGGAAGCGGGGGAGAAAAAGAGAAAGGCTTAAATGTGACACAGACAAATGCAGAACCAGTAATGCTGTAATGCATCTATATCTGGAAGAATCGTTTGCATAATGTCCCACCCAGGTCATTGATTCTAAAGCTATTCTTGCTGTGTCTTCTGTACACTCAGCCTTATTAAAAATCCAGGGTTTTTTTATCTGTATAGGCAAAATCCCTATGGAGTCACTGCTTAGATGGCATCGCTTTTATACTTTTGTTGCAAACTGCAGTGACACATAGTTTTAAACAAATTGGTGGTTGGTAAAGGCGCTTATCAATAAAGATTCACATGCAGATTCGGGGCTGTCTGTGTATCCTGGAAACAGAAGGAAAGTTTTGGGTTTGGTCAGTTTTGGAAGTCTGGCCTGCTACCTCCTGCTCTTGGGTATCTGCTTCCTGTTTCCAACTTCCCCCTTCACCACACATTCCTGGTTTTCCTTCTTACACATTCAGGGGACACTCCCAGAAACGTCTCCAATATTTACAAGTCCTCCTTCTATCCTTTCCCCCTTCACTGGGCTCCACAAAGCATCACAGAATACAATGGGCTTTTCCCTGCCCTTGTTGCCATAAAAAAAGAAAAGCTTACAAAACTAGCAGCCAGGTCCATATGTAAAGGAGGAGAGATCATACGGTGGACGTATGGTGGGATTTTCACCATTTATCTTCATATAAGACTTGAGAAATTTGGTTTAATACACGTTACAGTCGGGAGGATTCTAAATGCCCAAATAATTAGAACGGCAATTATTTAGGGATAAAAGATGTGAAATCCTGAATGAGCAGGGTCAGATTTAGAATGAAGTTCAAGCCAATTACCGTATTTTTCGTTCTATAGGACGCACATTTTCCCCTCCAAAAATTAAGGGGAAATGTGTGTGCGTCCTATAGAGCGAATGCAGGCTGCGCTGCTAAGCCCAAACCCAAAACAGGAAGACGGAGCACTGCGGAGCGCTCCGTCTCGCTGTTCTAGCTTGGGGATGGCTGCGCGCAAAGCCTCTCCAGGGCAGCGGGGTGCCTTCACCCCGCTGTCCTGCAGAGGCTAGCAAGGCTGTTCCCAAGCCAGAACAGCGAGACGGAGGGCTCCGTCTCGCTGCTCTAGCTTGGGGACCGCTGCGCACACAGCCTCTCCAGGGCAGCGGGGCGCTGCGCTCCAAAGGCTTCAGGGATCTTTGAGGCTGGCGGTGGGGGAAAGCAGCGATTCCCCCCACCGCCAGCCTCACAAGCTCTGGTGAATGTACCTTGAACGCACCTTGTTTTAGAGGGGGAAAACAAGAAAAAAATTTTTTCCCCTGTTCTCCCCCTCCTATGGTCCGGTGCGTCCAATGGAGCGAAAAATACGGTAATTAGACTGTGACCTTGTATAGGCACATCACACTCTTTGCGATCCCTAATATCTGTACTCTTCCCTTCAACTGGTTTGTGGACACTGATGATCCATGGAAAGGGAAGAGCAGGCTGAATCTCTTTATTTTAGGGTTTAATTGCTTTGAGTTAGCGATTTAGTGCAAGTCAGTAAAATGAGGTTCATGCTCCAGTGCTTGCTTTTGGTTACCCTCCCCCACAATTCCAAGGCGAGTCTATGGGCGTTGATGTGCTGTCACTGTTTTCTGGCAGGATTCAATCACATTCCAGTAAATTTAGGTTGTGCAACTGAAGCCATTTAATAATAATAATAACAACAATAATAATAATTTATACCCCACTCAACTGGCTGGGTTTCCCCAGCCACTCTGGGCAGCTCCCAACAGAATATTAAAAACACGGTAAAACACGGCAAAACATTAAAAACTTCCCTAATCAGGGCTGCCTTCAGATGTCTTCTAAAAGTCAGAGAGTTATTTATTTCCTTGACATCTGACGGGAGGGCGTTCCGCAGGGCGGGTGCCACTACCTCTGCCTGGTTCCCTGTAACCTCACTTCTCTCAGTGAGGGAACCACCAGAAGGGCCCTCGGAGCTGGACCTCAGTGTCTGGGCTGAATGATGGAGGTGGAGACGCTCCTTCAGGATTGGGAGGGTCTTGCGCCAAAAACAGCAACAAGAAAAACCCGCTGCCCCGAAAGATCGGACTTTTTGCAGTTAAGCGTCTGGAAAATTGTGGGGAAACTTGCTTTGATGCAACGTCATCTACACAAACCAATCAGAGCGAAGGCTCATTCAATAACCAACGCCGTCTGACCTCCCTGCAAACAAATCAGGATGACTGTTCGATAAATAGTGATGCCTGGGGAGACCCTATGCTGTCCCCTCCAGCTTCCAGGCTGTGTTCTCGTACTGTGGAGGGTGGGGGGCAAGAGGGTGGGGGGGGCAAACAAGGCCTGGAAAAACCTCTTTAAAAAATGTGCAACTTTCTAGGGCTCCCAACATGCCTTTTGCTAGCCCCCTTCTGGCTTACCTTTTCCCTTCGCTTCCACTGGCGGCTTATCCAGCACACTGGGGGAAAGTTCCTCTGTTGCTGCTTGGGCAGGCGTGTGTGGGGACCGCCCAAAGGCAGCTGAAGGGGACGGAGAGAGAGAGAGGCTGCTGCAGCTGCTACTGCTGTGCTCCACCCGCAGCAGTAAGGCTTCTCTGGTGCTTCTCGGCAGCGGGGCTGGGGCTCTGTGGCCATCGGGGACATCCAGGATCTAGAAGGAAGACATTTCTTAAATTAATACTGGTTCACTTAGGGCCTTTTTACCCCAGCTCTTATTTCAGGGCAGCTACTGCAAGAGGGACCCGGTTAGCGCTGTGGGTTAAACCAGAGAGCCTTGGGCTTGCTGATCAGAAGGTGGGCGGTTCGAATCCCCGCGACGGGGTGAGCTCCTGCCAACCTAGCAGTTCGAAAGCACGTCAAAGTGCAAGTAGATAAATAGGTACCGCTCTGGCGGGAAGGTAAACGGCGTTTCCGTGCACTGCTCTGGTTCACCAGAAACGGCTTAGTCCTGCTGGCCACATGACCTGGAAGCTGTACGCCAGCTCCCTTGGCCAGTAAAGCGAGATGAGCGCCGAAACCCCAGAGTTGGTCACGACTGGACCTAATGGTCAGGGGTCCCTTTACTTTACCTTTACTGCAAGATCAACGCATTTATTGGGAGGGAAAAAACCCCAAGACGCTCTCCTGTAGCAGTGCAGGCATTTCGCTATAAACAGCTGTAGTTTGCCCTCCAGGAGACGTTGCACATCTGCTGTGACTCAAAGGCCAGCTATGGAGCAAGGGAAGGATGCAATGCAGCCCCAGAGTTCAAGAGAACCAAATCAAACATGTACTTAAAGCGTGTTATGAACCTTTAGGTGTGGTCTGTTTCTAAGTCGCAGGAGACGAGGTTAGTACCGTAGGATTCCTCAAGCATTTGGAGATTTCTTTTAAAAATAAAAATTAAATCACCATAGAAAGTCAGCGGCCCTCATTGAGAAGAAGGGGCTGGCTGTGGCTAGCTGCTGATGCTGTAGGTTCACCCTATCTGTACTTTAAAACAGCCATAACTGTTTCTAGATGAGTGTTTGGAAAATTCAGTGCAGAGAATTTCAGTGTACAGCTCAGGGTATGTCAGGAGTGGGGGCTTTGTATTCAGCTAGTGCTGCAAAAGATGGCAAAAGGGGCCACAAAGGTGTGCTCTGCCCAGCTGTTTTGGGAACCAACTGTAACTCACCCTGAGGAGCTCCTCATCTCCTTGCTCTTTCACAAACACTTCTTCCAGTTCTTGATTGAGACCGTCAAGGCTGTTGTGCAAACAGGGGCTGATCGGTGCAACAGTCTGGGCTGGAAAGGGTGCAGGCGGGTAAACCTGCAACAAGGACATCCAGCAATGTGGTAAAACAAGCCACCGACACCTTTGTGCAAGGAAAGTATTCTCTACAGCAGTGGCTCTTTAAGGGTGTGGCGAGCATGATGGGAAGATTCAAGGAAAATCAAAGAAACATTTAAACATTTCAGTATAGTACAGTATAAAAAAAAATTCTTAATTTGCAGAATATGGATAGGTTTCTTTCCAAAATCAAGCACAGCTAGCTAATTTTCCAATGTATTTCTTATCACTAAAGAAACTGGGCGTGGCACGAGCAAATTTTTATTCTGAAAGTTTGAGACCCACTGCTCTATAGCCAATCATGTCCTTCCCTAATACTGAGCTTCGAATGCTCTCCTCTTTGTTTGCCCAAGGGATATTGAGAGGTCAGGGGTTGGAGACCACGCTGACGAAGAATTCTACGAAACAGTAGTCAATATCCGGAATCACTGTTCAGTGTTGGACATCATATTTGCTGAATACACAAAGCTTCACAGCTTGTCTTTCATCGTACAAAGTCTGGTACCTCGCTTCAGATTTTCAGAGACTTTGAGACTAAAGATTTCATTTTGTACTTGTTACGGTTTGAAGGAATTCTATAAAGATTGTATATTGCGTATGTACATGGTCATCGTGTTGCCTAGACATTGACTGGGCCATGTGGGCAGGGGCAACAACATCTGGAAGGGCACCAGTGCATACTTAATGGGCCAGTTCCACCACTCTGGTCTGGTATGATGCAGACTCAGAGCACTGGTCCCTGCAACCCATCCCTGACCCATCTGGCAATACGCTCTCAAAGGTCTCTCTTAAGTCCTGCTTCCTAAAGGTAAAGGTACCCCTGCCCGTACGGGCCAGTCTTGACAGACTCTAGGGTTGTGCGCCCATCTCACTCAAGAGGCGGGGGCCAGCGCTGTCCGGAGACATTTCCGGGTCACGTGGCCAGCGTGACATCGCTGCTCTGGCGAGCCAGAGCCGCACACGGAGACGCCGTTTACCTTCCCGCTAGTAAGCGGTCCCTATTTATCTACTTGCACCCAGGAGTGCTTTCGAACTGCTAGGTTGGCAGGCGCTGGGACCGAACAACGGGAGCGCACCCCGCTGCGGGGATTCGAACCGCCGACCTTTCGATCGGCAAGCCCTAGGCGCTGAGGCTTTTACCCACAGCGCCACCCGCGTCCTAATCACATGTCTCTCAAACACTGAACCCTCTCCTTTTTTTGGTCCAAGGGATGCTGAGAGACCTGGATGCTGAGAAATGAACCTTGAATGCCTAGTTCAAAGGGCAGCTCAAGCGCGATCACTTAAGCTTGGAGCAAGGCTCTTGACCTCCACATACACAGCAGCCAGCACAGGCCAGTAGGAAGTGTGTGTGCGCCCCAAATTCCTCACATGGTTTTGGGTGGGGCTGAAGAGAACGGTTTTGCCCTCCCCCACCCTGCCAATGCAGCAGCAGAAATGAATACTTCAAACTCTTTCCCAAAAATAGCCTCGCGCTCGTCTCTTGCCAACAGTCCATCGACAGCTGGACCCTGTTTTCCTCTGGCCGGATGGTGGCAAACAAAGGAGAGGGATGCGGAGCATACCTTGGCTGGCGAGAGGACACTATGATCCCCCTGGATGGGGGAGGTCTGGTCTTTCTCTTTGCTATTCCAGGCACCGAGTTTCGTTCTCTGGAGCTGCTGCTTCAGTTTGGCAATCTGGGGAATGAGAAGGCAACCTGCATTTAGAAGGGGGAAAGGACCTCACAGCGGCTCCTTGCAATTTCTTCTGCCCATGCAAAACGCATGGGGGCAACTTCTGCAAGGCGCCCTTCCGGTGCCGGCTTACAGCCATGGATTCATAGAGTTGGAAGCGACCCCAAGGGTCCTTTCGTCCAAACCCCTGCAATGTCGTCCCACCATGCAGGGATCGAACCTGTGACCTTGGCATTATCAGCACCATGCTCTAAGGAACTCAACCATCTGGGGTAACTTGCTGCCCAATTATCAGATCGTTCTGATAGGACCAGCCTTTCCTCAAGGAGGTGTCACTTTTTTAAGGTGTTGCCTTTCAAGCAACTGGAAGTCACACAGCTAGGCCTGGTTTTTTTTGCAAATGCAAGCCAGGGAAGCAGCAGCAGCAGCTGCTCTGCTTCCTGTGGGCAATGAAGGCCTCTTGTTCACTCTGCAGGGGGCTCCCTCTGAAATCTGTGGGGCCGTTTCTGCTGTGAGTTTTTTTTAAACACCCACACAAAGAGCATCCTTTCGAAAGGAAGAGGCAACACCTAATAACCACTATTCATGAAACAGATGTAGATATATATATGTGTGTGTGTATATATATATATATGTGTGTGTGTGTGTGTGTGTATATATATATATATATATATATATATGCATGCGCATATGTATATATAAGAAACTTGATGCATCCAATGTGTTTTACCATATAGCTTTTGTAAGGGAAGAAACAAGCACTTTGAACTGTCTTGAGAGAACCTGCAGAAAGATTTGGGAACACAGCTTATTCTCTAGGTGGCCTCTAATTTCTCTCACTGCCAGGTTTATTTTGCCATCAAAGATACTTATGTGAAATCCATTGGGTGCATGAAACCTTGTTTTAAAAATAAATAATAAGCTCCATTTTTATTTTTATTTTGAGCTAGTTCCAAGGCTTCTGCTAGGCACTGCAAGCAATGCTGAGTTAATGGACCACTAGCCTGACGCTGTCTGCAGTGTCTCTTACGGCAAAAAGGGTGCTGCCCCACCCATCTCATTCTGTCCTCAGCCAGCCCCTACTCCCTGCCTCCTTACTTACCATCATTACAGAGGGTGTCAGCTTACATCTCTGTATAGAACTCAACAAGGAGGATGGTGATAAAGGCAGAATCAGCTGGCTCTGACTCCCCCTACTGTTGGGTCCCCTGCCTTCATGCCCTACCAATGCGCAGCTTTTGGTGAGCGTGGTGCCTCCTCCCTGCCACTGCTTATGGGGATCGCAAGCAGCACTCGGCAACAGCAGCAACAACTGGTTTATTACTGTAAACCATGGTTTCCCAAACTTGGGCCTCCAGCTGCTTTTGGACTACAATTCCCATCATCCATGACTGCTGGACCTGCTAGCTAGGGATGATGGGAGTTGTAGTCCAACAGCAGCTGGAGACCAAAGCTTGGGAAAGCCTAGTGGGGAAGGTTCCTTATTTGACAAAACTACCTGCCGATTTGTATTATCTGTGAAGGACGCTAATTCTGGGTTTCTGGGATGCTCAACGCAGACCAGTAGCTGAGTTTCCTTTGCGCACTGTGCAGTGGGGGAAGCATGCTTTTCGTTTGGCTTGCTAAGTAGATCTCTCACCTCTCTGCGGTGATCCACGCTACTCCACGAGGCCGAGCGCTTATGGGCAGCGGCTTTCCCCACCTCTGCTTCGTGCCAGGACACAGGAGTCTGCAAAGAAGGGAGCAAGGCGTTTAGCAGAGCACAGCCAGTCCAAGCGAGTTCCAACACTACTTTGCAAGAGTCATTCTGAAAACACGCCATTGGAGGGAGGAAGCGTCATGCCAAAGGGCTAATTTGTGGGACTTTGGAAAATGGGGAAAAAATCACTTTCCTACAAGAACTAAGAGTACAACCACATTGCCATGCTACCTAGGAAACTCTGGCTGCTGCTCTCAGTGCTTTTGGAATCCAGGGCAGAATGCTTGGCCGGCGTTTTCCTACACAACGACGTTGGTACAAAATGTCATGGATTACACAGGCCTGGATGGAAAAAGCCCAACTAAAACGTTCAAGAAAGATTTGGAACGACTTTCTATGCCTTCACATCTTCCTTGCAGAGTACGATAGCCAAAATTCACTTAGAGCTTGTATTCCACACAAGTTGCTTTCAGGAAAATTATGCCCAGAAGTGTTCCCAGAGGAGGAAAACCTTAACTCAAGAAGAGTGTTCCTCCACATTTCAGCCAGTGAAGTCCAAGTGGAGCTCCATACCACTTCTTTTTGAGGGAGAATATGGCTCCCACTAGGGCTGGGTGATATGGGACACGGGTGGCGCTGTGGCTTAAACCACAGAGCCTTGGACTTGCCGATCAGAAGGTCGGCAGTTCGAATCCCCGCGACGGGGTGAGCTCCCGTTGCTCGGTCCCTGCTCCTGCCAACCTAGCAGTTCGAAAGCACCTCAAAGTGCAAGTAGGTAAATTCCGGCGGGAATGTAAACGGCGTTTCCGTGCACTGCTCTGGTTCACCAGAAGCGGCTTAGTCATGCTGGCCACATGACCCGGAAGCTGTACATCGGCTCCCTCGGCCAGTAAAGCGAGATGATCACCGCAACCCCAGAGTCTGTCACGACTGGACCAAATGGTCACGGGTACCTTTACCTAATGCAAAAGATGGAGTTGGATTTTAACTGGCAGCCATGTTTTATGTTTTTTTGTTTAAACAGACCTGTTGAACAACCCTGCAAGCAGCAAAGGATGCCCTAGGCTGGAAAGTTAGTTCCAACCGCTGCAAATCCCAACTGGTACAGGCCTTGCAAGTGGCGGGAGAGGAGTTGCAAGGGGCAGGACCCAGACATTTTGTGGAATTGTAGAATGCCAATAAATCCCCCCCCCCCCAAAATCATGCCAGAAAAAAATGTGCCCACAAGTGTTGATGCGGAGCCAAGAGTTGCCGCCCAACCCTTCAGCAAAGCTTTTCAGGAGCAGGAGCAAATAGCAACCGCCACTCGAGGTATTTTTAAAACCCAGAGATAAACCCTTATCTTTCAAGTTACGAAGCGCCGGTCACGAGGGGGAAATTCCACCCATGCCGCCGGTGTGGGGGAGGCTAACCCCCCCCCCACGTGGCAGCGACGTCTCAAAAAACTATTTGCAGGTGAAACTGCTACACCCTGGTGCAAGCTTCCTGCCCCGGCTGTCAGAACGGCTGAGCTGCCCTGCCTGGAAACCCCACATCATGTTGCGGCGGAGAGCCCAGAAAGCTTTGTTTTATTTTGCTTCCTTGCTGAAATGCACATCGGCCGGCAGATTTCATGCCTGTCCTGGGCTCAAGGAAAGCTGTAGGCGGCCTCCATTCCTGAAGTGTATACAAGAGCTTTGAGGAATATATGGAAAAAACATTGCTCTTAAAAGAATATGTTGACATGCTTGGATTATGTAAAGTATAAGCGAGAACAATAATTAGAAGTGGCTATAAGAGATGTATTGTCCAAAGAATGCAATGACGGTATTTAAATTTGAGCTAAAGGAAGTCGAGTCGTGTTGGAGGGAAGTCATGGGGGTATGTAGGGTTTTTGTTACAGAGAACCAGGCAGAGGGCCTTCTCAGTAGTGGCACCCGCTCTGTGGAACGCCCTCTCACCAGATGTCAAAGAGAACAACAACTAGCAGACTTTTAGAAGACATCTGAAGGCAGCCCCGCTTAGGGAAGCTTTTACTGTTTGATGCATCACTGTATTTTAATATTTTGTTGGAAGCCACCCAGTGGGGTATAAATAATAAAATATTGTTATTGTATTATTATTATTATTATTATTATTATTATTATTATTATTATTATTATTTGCAGGGTAGGGGGTACATGTATTTTCTTTAGTTTAATTTTGTATTAGTACAGTGGTACCTTGGGTTAAGTACTTAATTTGTTCCGCAGGTCCGTTCTTAACCTGAAACTGTTCTTAAACTGACGCACCACTTTAGCTAATGGGGCCTCCTGCTGCTGCTGCGCCGCCGGAGCACGATTTCTGTTCTCATCCTGAAGCAAAGTTCTTAACCTGAGGTAATATTTCTGGGTTAACGGAGTCTGTAACCTGAAGCGTATGTAACCTGAAGCATATGTAACCCGAGGGGCCACTGTATTAGTTTACTTGATTTTAATTTTCTGTAATATTTATTAAGAAATAAATTAAAAAATAAATAAAAATAATAAAGTGTGCACTGGCTAGGGGGTGGAGAGGGAATGTGGGGCAGGAGAGAACACCCCCCCCACACACACAAGCTGCAAGCTCTTGGTGCTGCTGCCATGGGGGAGGCCTGGCTTTGAGCACCCTGCCCCTGAGGAAACTTTCAGCCATGAGGCAGGAAGTTTCCAAACACGTTATTCTAGTGGTGGCCAAACAGCTTCCGCCGAGCAGGAGAGAAGGGGAGGAAAGTGCTTTGAGAAGACAACCACAAGGTCTGAAACCACAAGGTCAGATAATCTGCAGGGAAGGGCGTGCCTCTCGAGTCACATCCCCAAGGCTATAAATATAAATAAATCCTTTGTCTTCACAGCAGAGAGCGAGCCACAGCACCCACAGAAAGGCAGGAGGTTTGGGAGGCTCTGCTGAAACGTTAAACCAGCTCTTGCACATAAGAGAAAAAAAGTATTTCAGGCACTCGCTTCACCTGCGACCTGAGCTTGCGCAGCCTGCCCCAAGATCCCCACGCTCCCCCTATGACGGCAGAGAGGCGGCGAAGTGGGCGCAGCTCCAGAACGGCAGGCTGCACAAAGAACGTGCCGGCCTTGGGCTAGGGAGACTCGGGTTCAAGTCCTCAGCTGGCCCAGTCAACTTTTAAGAAAGGCTCTCAACCGAGCTTATCTAAAAGGGTAGTTGCAAGGATGAAAATGGGGCAACCCCCAAGTTCCTTTGTGGTTGTCAAGACCGGCTGCGCGTCTTGGCAACAGTCACTGTGCAGGGGCTACCCTAGACCTGCCTTGCACAGGTGGACTTGCATAGCTCTGATCCAACCTCTTCTGTAAGGGTCATAGGTCAGGACTAGAGCAGCTACTTTTCATGCAGAAGGTCCCTGGTTCCATCCTCATCTTCTCTACCTAAGCTTGGGAAGACCCACATCAGAAAAGCTTTGCAGGCTGCTGCAAGTCAGTGTTGGTAACACTAAATGGACTACAAGTCCGACTCAATCTAAGGAAGCTTCCAATGTACAGTGGCACCTCGGGTTAAGTACTCAATTCGTTCCGGAGGTCCGTTCTTCACCTGAAACTGTTCTTAACCTGAAGACCACTTTAGCTAATGGGGCCTCCTGCTGCTGCCGCGCCGCTGCTGCGCGATTTCTGTTCTCATCCTGAAGCAAAGTTCTTAACCCGAAGCACTATTTCTGGGTTAGCGGAGTCTGTAACCTGAGGTACCACTGTACTTCTTTGGTCACCTGGATCAGCAGATGCCATAGGGCTGTAGGTTCCAACATCGCAGGAGACCCAAGGCCTGGTTCTTGCAGAAGCGGCCCAATTGCGGGAAGACTCCACCGCTTCACGTACACATCAGTACTCCTGCAGGCACACCCAACTCCCTGCACTTGGAAGTCTAGCATGTCAGGAAGAAAGGGTTTTTCAAGTTCTCCATGCGAAGGAGTTTCATTTTTATAAAAGCCTATTCAGCAACGTGAGACTCCACACATGGTTTGAAGAGGTATGGCGCAGACACACATTTACCGCTGCACCGAAAACCAGCCCAAAGTCTGGCCAGGAGGGACAGCGTGTGATGGTACCGCCATTTTGGAATCCTATCCCCAGGGAATGGTACCGCCATTTTGGAATCCTATCCCCAGGGAAACCTGCCCAGCCACTGCTTTGCAGCTTCAGGCTCCCAATTAACAGGTTTGTTTTTCCAGGATTCAATACCTCGGGGCCCAGTTATGTTGTATTTTTATAGCTTCGCTGGGCTGCTTTTCCAGCTCCCGCCATGCTGTTAACTTTGCCTGATGGTGGGTTGTTGTTTTATATGGATCTGCCTCCTTTCCAAGCTGTTGCTCCTCCGAGTACCTCTCTTAATGGATGAAACGTTGAACCCTGCAGGGAGCCACTCAAGCTAATGTACCTATTTGGTCACTGCTTGTGAGGCTGGTTTTGTAACACGCTCTCTATCTAGGCACTCCAATTAAAAAGGCTAGATTCATCTCCAGCTGAAAGGGGCCGAGGCTGTCCTTTTGTCTCAGAAGGACCATTTGTTGCTCTGCAGAAATATTTATGGGTTGCCAAGGCTTCCTCGATGGCTGGAGGCTCCCCCGCTCCATCCGGGAGCACACACGCCTCGCGCTGAGCAAGCCTCTCTTCCATCGCAAGAGCCCTCGTTCTCAAAAGCAGAGCATGGCACACAGCCCTGACAAATGTTATATAAGGGTTTTGGCCCAGGGCGGCGAGCCGAGCTGAAAGAGCCTCGGAGCACTGAGCCCCTTTCCAGGAGGACAGCTGCCTCTGCAACAAAAGCCAAGGAAAAGTCAAGCCTTGCCTCTAACCAGCTGAAGCACAACAGGGAAGGCCTTCCCTAGAAAGCCAGACACAAAGAGCAGGGCTTGGGACTTAGGAGAGCACTCTCACCCAGCCTGGGCATGCATGCATTTTGCAGGGAAAGGCATTTAGACTTCTAGTTTACCCGGCTCAATGTTTTCCAGCAGAATTATTATTTTTTTTTTTTTTTGCACAATCTCAGTTAAATTTTAAAAGTCCAGCTTAAACCCTTGCACATCTGGTTTTACAAGAGGGTTGCAAAACAGTGACTGGGATATTCCCCTCCCCGGGTGCATAGCCTTGGTTTAGCTTCAGTCAAAGGGAAAGGCGGCTGGGCAATGCTGTTGCTGAACAAAAGATGGTCCCCTGTGGGGTGGCACTGAGGGTTCTCAGTACAGTGGTACCTCGAGTTACATATGCTTCAGGTTACAGACGCTTCAGGCTACAGACTCTGCTAACCCAGAAATAGTATCTCAGGTTAAGAACTTTGCTTCAGGATGAGAACAGAAATCGTGCTCCGGTGGCGCGGCAGCAGCAGGAGGCCCCATTAGCTACAGTGGTGCTTCAGGTTAAGAACAGCTTCAGGTTAAAAACGGACTTCCAGAACGAATTAAGTTCTTAATCCGAGGTACCACTGTACAGTCGCAGGCTGTTGGAGACAGCCCTCACTCCAAGCCCAGCAAATCCATTTCTGCTCATGGGTTGCTTTCTCCAGGTTGGGGGTATTGCTGTTTAGCCAAAAGACACAAACCACACACACAGTTTTATTTTTAAGTACTTTTGTTTCAAACTTCAGGCCCCACTTTAAAGTTCCTTAGTGCTTCCTACTCTTCCTTACCATGTACAGCCACCAAATGTGGAGACAGAATATGGGTTGTAGCGTTGGAAGGGACCCTGAGGATCTAGTCCAGTCTTCCTCAGTCTTGGCCCTCCAGATGTTTTTTGGCCTACAACTCCCATGATCCCTAGCTAGCAGGACCAGTGCTCAGGGATGATGGGAATTGTAGTCTCAAAACATCTGGAGGGCGGAGGGTGAGGAAGCCTGATCTAGTCCAACCCCCTGCCAATACAGGAAAAGTCAGCTGTCCCATACGCAACTTGATAATTAGTACAAAGAGGTTACGTTCAGCTACTGGGTTGAATGCCTGGGAAGGGCACATCTGTCTTTTGCCTGCTTCTCCAACCAAACAGTCCGGTAGCACCCTTTAAGGACTAACAGACATATTAAATGCTTTTGTGGAGAGCAGCAAGGATGGGGAACCTGCGGCACTCCAGATGCAGCTGGACTGCGACGCTCGTTGCCCGTCATCCAGCAACTGATGCCTCCTTAGCAACCGCCTCTCGCTTCCCATCAAGCACCGTCTGCTTGACAACCGTGTGGGCTGCAAGTAAGACGAAAGCAGAGGTTCTTCAGAGCACCTGCCTTGCCACAGAAGCCAAATCCCGTGGTTGTGCAACACAACTGCAAAACAGCCCCTCCAGGCTAGGCCTGGGCGATATATCAATATATGGCCCAGGACCGGGATGAGGAGCAGACCGCAATGTCGACTTCATTCAGCAGTATATCGCTGGTGAAACTGCCACCGTTCCAGAGTCCCTCTACTAGTGACTTCCTCCAGCGAGCGCTACTAGCAGAGGGGCTTGGTGGCGGTTTCACCAGCGATGAGGTGAAGCGATGTGCAGAGGGAGGGAAAAAATCTGCATTGGTGAGGCGCCAATACAGCTTGTTCCTCCCGCTGCATCTTTTAAGTGCACACAGCTGAGGAGTGAGCTAACCTCAGCCGAGCAGTTAAAGGATCCGCCAGCCCAGTGCTGACTCTCGCACAAACGGGGAGAGCCCCAGTGATGGCTCAGTGGGGGCTCGGGAACCCTCCCACGCCCCAGCTGAGCCGCACAAACAAGCTGCCTCGTCCCAGTCCGCTAGGCAAGGGGTGAAAGCTGCCTTAGTTCCCATGGTGGGAGCTGCAGCAATTTCAACCGGTGCCTCGCAGGTGGAGGCCAATGCAACTTGTTTTTCAACATTGCCCAACCACGATGTTTGGCTGGTGATTTACTGCGATGCTGAAAAGCTGATATCGCCCAGCCCTACCCCAGGCATCTCTTGCCTATAGCCAAGGACCACTCCTGGGAGATGGAGGGGGAAAGTTCCCCCAAGACTTTGCATGGTGTTTACTGGGGCTGGGCACCAAGATCGCCATACTGCAGACAGAACTGTACGGGACTTGGCAACAAATTGGAAGTTTGCAATAAGGAAGGGGACAGTGGTGGGGTGAGTAGGACCGAGAGATATCTGGTTTTCAACGTTGTGATATACCAGCAGCTGAATACCACGATGTCCGACTCTGGAGTGTATCTTGGCTGCTTCCTCCTTCCCACCTTAGGCTCCTTTTGCCTGCCTCCCTGCGCCTTTGCTGTCTGCAGGCCATTTGAACTGGCACGTTTTATCGCCAGCTCAAATTGTCTGAAACCAGTATCCTGATCTGAATGCCATAATCGTTTCAGATAATTTCTCAATGCATCACTCAGCTCTATGCAGGACAAGGTGAACCTCTGGCCTGATCTGGCAAAGCTTTTCTTACGAAGCATTTAAGTTGAGAGCGCTCGTGTAAACACATCGCTGCAGATCCCAGCCTGACCTCAGGGAACACAAGCCCAACCAGGTAACATCTCCTGCCACCTTCATGATCTGTCCCATCATCCCCCAATGTCCCTGCAAAAAGGTAGCTCTAGTACCTGGGTGGATTTGTCACTCATATGCGCTACGGCAGCTCCTTCTGCATCCCGAGGCCACTGGCCCAAGAGGTACGATCCAAGGACGGTGTCTAGGGAGGAGGTGCGCCTCACCCGGGGGAGCCTGTTCCGGCAAGCCTTCTCGACCGGACCGGCCGCAGCACATGGGACACTGGCTGGAGAGGAAGGAAGAGAAACAAGTTAAGAATTTGAAGCATTACTCCTAAATCTCTTCTACCTGCAGCAGGAGCTTATCTGTAGTGTAGGGAAGTGTAGCTCTGTGAGGGAGCAAACTACAGTTCCCAGGAAGCCAAAGCCTTTAAATGTATGGTGCGTAGGCCGGCCATATGATTTTCCTAACCTTTCTGATGCGTGTGCTCCTGAATAAGCAACAAGAACTAAATCAAAAACCCCCAAAAGGGAAGGAACAATTATTAGCAGATTCCCTCCGCACCCTGCCGAATCTCCCAAAAATTTTGCAAATGGACGGGGCTGCGTCTTGTTTTGGCATATGCCATTCATATAATTTCGACACTTTATCTGTTCATTGCCAGAAGTGCCTTAGGTTCCCCATTTGGAGGGAACTCTGGACGTAAATTCCACACAGAATATATTGTTTTGTTTGATCTCGCTTGTTTGATAAACTCAGAGGCTGTGAAAAGTAACGACGATTAACATCGGAATGATTTATGGGAACTATCATGGAAATTATGAAAGCAGTAGAAGTATGAGATGATCAATATTATTATTGAATAATATGTATAATTTGGAATATTTAATATGGTTTGATTGGATTGTTAAAGTGGAAAATTTAATAAATAGTATTTTTTTTTTTAAAAAAAAAATAGATTCCCCATTTGGATACTCCAGCTTGTTTAAAATTCAGCACCTAGAGTACTATTAATTAATTAATTAATTAATTAATTATTATTAGAATTTATATACCGCCCTATACCTGGGGGTCTCAGGCTGATTTAATAAAATCAAAATATAAAAACACAAAACACCTAATAAAAACAAAAACAACAACCCACCAATTACACCCCCCCCCCATTTTAAAAGGGCATAGGATGTAAATCGGATCAACCAAATGTCTAGTTAAAGAGGAACATTTTTGCCTGGCACCTAAAGGTGCATAATGAAGGCTCCAGGCGAACTTCCCTGGG
Organism: Podarcis tiliguerta; assembly: GCF_965153285.1. Classification (NCBI taxonomy): domain Eukaryota; kingdom Metazoa; phylum Chordata; class Lepidosauria; order Squamata; family Lacertidae; genus Podarcis; species Podarcis tiliguerta. The sequence goes on along the minus strand of NC_139546.1, from coordinate 19,761,547 downwards.
GAAAGCATTCCACAGACGGGGGGCTATTTACCAAAGCTTGGATTTTGTTTTTTGGACTACGGAGCTCTCTGGTGTTGTGCCATCTCCGTTGACTCCCGGTTCCCAAGCACAATCCAAAGTGCTAATTTTGACCTTTAAAGCCCACACTTTGGGGCCAGGCTCTCCTTAAGGCTGCCTCCTCCCACTTGGATGGCATTTGACGCCCTTCTCTGTGAACCCTCGCCATCCAAGATGTGGCGGGTGGGCACGTGGAATTAAGGCCTTCTCTGCAGCGGTTCCCGGGTTTGGGAACTCTTCCCCAAGGAAAGCTCATTTGGATGATGGTCAATGCACCCTACTTTTCATGGAGGACAGGTTTACAGGCTCAAAAGGCTATCTGGTCCAAGCCCAGTTTTAAGACCCCTAAGAAGGAAGAGCAGGATGGGTCCTGATGTTGCCAAACAACCTTCAGCACCCCGACAGCAGACCGAATAGGGACCCTGGTCAGCTGGCCAAGCTTCCCCACTACAGTGAGTTGTATTAGAGTGAAATGTACAGTAGTGCCCCGCAAGACGAATGCCTCGCAAGACGGAAAAGCCGCTAGACGAAAGGGTTTTCCATTTTGGAGGTGCTTCGCAAAACGAATTTGCTATGGGCTTGCTTCGCAAGACGAAAATGTCTTGCCTCCCCCCCTTTTTCCCCAGCCCCTAAGCCGCTTAACAGCTGTTCTCTAAGCCGCTTGACAGCTGATGCTAAGCCGCTTGACAGCTGATCTAAGCCGCTTATCAGCTGATCCACTAAGCCGCTAATAGCCTTTTAGCAGCTAATCCGCTAATCCCTTAATAGCCGCTAATCCTTTAATAGCCGCTAATCCCTTAATAGCCGCTAACAGCCACTAAACCGCTAATAGCGCTAATCCGCTAATGGGCTTGCTTTGCAAGACGAAAAAAACCGCAAGACGAAGAGACTCGCGGAACGGATTCTTTTCGTCTTGCGAGGCACCACTGTACTGTATTTCTATACACAGCGCGCACACACCAGCATGCACAAATTTCATGCAAATCTGAGTCACTCTTTTTACTCCTCTGATCCTCTCTTGATTTGCTTATAAGATGCTCAGTCAAAACTCTGCTTTGGTCATCAGCAACTCAATTCTTTTTTCCTTTTATTGCTATCGACCTCCTGTTACTTGTTGTGCCGCTTTATTGCTTTCATTGCTTATTTACTGTAACCAATTTAAAATTTGTTCAACTGTATTTCATTATTGCTGGCATTGGGAATTCCAGGACGCAAAGGCTGCCATGCATAGTTAATGGTTTACTGTGAACGCAACTCTCCTTACCATGTACAGCAGCGACAAGCCGGGATATCTGGCTTTAGCTTTACGATGGACCATTTGTTTAGCTCAAACAAGCCATGAGAATAAACCTTGGCTCTGCACTGTGGTTTGTTTGGAGCAAAACACCACGATCAGACAGAAAGCTAAGCCTAGAAGTGCGGCTTGCAACTCCGGTGCGCATGTTAGGGGAGAAACAAAACAGGACCCCTTTCTGTGTTCACAGCATATTCCTAGCTACGGTTTACTGTGACAGGCAAACCGGGACAGTCAGGAAAAGCTCAATTTTCTACCTTGAAGCGCCAACGCAACAGGTCAGCTTTCTAGACGCAGGAGCTAGCAACAAGTTTCCAAGCGTTTCTTTAAGTCCTGTACAAGTCAGTTGGATAGTGTGCACCTGTAAACAAAGCACTACTACTGCCCTTCCCCTTTAAGACAGACAGGCAGCAACAACTGTTTCCGAGCACAATTCAAAGTGTTGGTGCTGACCTTTAAAGCCCTAAACGGCCTGGGCCCAGTATACCTGAAGGAGCGTCTTCACCCCCATCGTTCAGCCCGGACGCTGAGGTCCAGCTCCGAGGGCCTTCTGGTGGTTCCCTCACTGCGAGAAGCGAAGTTACAGGGAACCAAGCAGAGGGCCTTCTCGGTAGTGGCGCCCACCCTGTGGAACGCCCTCCCATCAGATGTCAAAGAAATAAACAACTATCTGACTTTTAGAAGACATCTGAAGGCAGCCCTGTTTAGGGAAGCTTTTAATATTTGATGAATTATTGTATTTTAATATTTTGCTGGAAGCCACCTAGAGTGGGCAGAGTGTAAATAAATTATTATTATTATTATTATTATTATTATTATTATTAGATAGCTCAGTCGGTAGAACGTGAAACTCTTAGTCTCAGGGTTATGGGTTCGAGTGTCACGTTGGGCAAAAATATTCCTGTGCTGCAGGGGGTTGGACTAGATGACCCTCGTGGGTCCCTTCCAACTCTGATCCTATGCGTGAAAAGGACTGGCTGCACCTCCCCTGGGTTCTTCCAAAGGGAAAGGGGGGCTCACACCTCCTTTGCAACAGAGGCAATCTAAGCGCCTTCTGAACAAACTGCACCTGTATCCAATTTAGCGTGAGAAACACGCCCCCCCCCCAAATCCACTGGCTTGCTCAGTGGCCTTGGGCAATTCTCTCAGCTGAACCTTCCTCACAGGCTTAGAGATGAAATACGAGATGAGATGGTGCAACGCCTAGGCCTTGGGACAGACATCTAATTGCATCTTAATACATTCGCTTCCCAATTGCTTCTATACAGGAATGCACCCCTTTTATTTTTAGACTGTACGCATGTAGGCTGGGCCTGGTGTAGGCCTCCCCATCCCAGCCCCCCAAATTATTACAAGGACCTGCAACTATTTTCTTAGTAAAATGATGATTACTATTTCCTTGACTGTGCCGGGGCAAGTCTATTTTATGCACTTATTTCTGATGCCAACGGCTGCAGCCATATTTAGGAACAGCTGTGCGCTGTGAACATTCCTGCTTCCCAGCATTCCCAGTCCCTGGTCCCCAGCATTTCTGGAAGCTGATAGGCTAAGCCTCAGTTCGGGGACCCAAGATCTCAGCTTTGCCAAGCCATAGCTTGTTGGCAGGGGAGGAACGAGACCACAGCTCAGTTGTAAAAGCACACACTTTGAAGGCAAAAGGTCTTAATCCCTGGCATCTCCTGGTAGGAATAGGAGATACCCCCTCCAGGAAACTTAGACTGTCATCGGAAGCGGACACCCCTGAGCAATGATCCAACTTTATCTAAAGCCACTAGGTAGGCTTAGGCAGGCCATAGTGCCTGATCTTAAGTGTTAATTATAGCAGGTTTTATTACTGAAATCTCAAGAGCCTCTGCACTTTTGATTTCAGATGCGCGAGGGCCAGCTCACTCATTGGCAAAGGAAGCACACTGTACAGCGCTCACAAGTGCTGTTAACCGCATGGGTCCTGAGCGGCACATATGTGACATTCGCCACTGTCAATGTCTCCATCATCTGCCTTGCAAAGCCACCTCAAGAACCTTGATGAATGGATATAAGGCAAGCTGTGCCCTGAACAGCATTGCATGCAGTTTAATCGTATTGGAGACTCAAGACACGTAGGAAGCTGCCTTATGCAGAGTCAGGCCCCTTAAAAACATAAGAGGTAAGAGACCTGCTGGATCAGGCCATAGGCCAATCTAGTCCAGCATCACAGGGGCCAAGTAGATGCCTATGGAAAAGCTGCAAGGAGGACCCGGGTGCAACTGCGCTCTCTCCACCAGTGTTAGAAACTCAGATATATAAGCTAGGGGCCAAATGGCTCCATAAACCAAAGTTGCAGTCGCGAAAATGGAACGTCTAGTTGCAAGATGGCTCTAAAGTCTTTATTTTTCAAATGACTGTGATTGATCCGCAGTTAAACATCTGGCTAGTTCGGATGACAACTTGAGCTAGATCAAGAGCTTTGATAATTCAAAGAAGAAAAGTCACTTGATCTAGAAACAGTCCGCATATATATATTAGCCTGTTCCGACCTCTTTTTGTTAACGGCGACTGCTCCTGCTCAGGCTGCACAGAAAAAGCATTTTGGTTCCAGACGTTCATTCTGATTGTGCAGATAAATGTAACTGATAGAACCCTACAGGCTGGGGTATTAGTGAGTCACAACAGTCCAGGCAGAAGACAGATTATTTCCACACACGGAGGCCTATCTCTGCATCCTATTTCTAGGCAAGCAAGGTTCATGGTTGCAGTTCAAGGACACATTCCAGCCATGCAAAACAAACACACTTAAGGGAAATGTGGCTTGTGAGAGCGGTGTGTGGCCTGGGGAAGAGCCCTGGGGGCCACACGGAAAGGCATGGAGGGCTGCATTTAGACCCCAGAAGTTGCCCATCATCCAAGCAGCGTTAGAAACTGAGATATGAAAGCTAGGAGCTAAATGACACCTTAAACCTAAGTTATGGGCGCAGCAATGGAATGTCTAGGCACACATTTTTATAACAAGAATACAAAGCTGAAAATGAATGAACTGCAGCTAAAATATTATGCTCATTTTTCACATGGCCTAGTGCTTCCCCTGCACACACCCCTAATATTCTGAGGAGGGTCTCCTCTCCAGTCTTCAGAGTAGCTGGAAGTGGGGAGGCAGAATAGGGCCCTCCTTTCCTTCCATACTCTGCAGTTTTAATCTGAATTCGTAGGCACAGTACTGTGCTCAGAGCTCAGAAACCAAATGCTAACCAAATTCCCTGTCACAAAATGCCTAAACCAGGCATAGGCAAACTCTGGCCCTCCAGATGTTTAGAATTACAATTCCCATCATCCCTTACCACTGGTCTTGTTAGCTAGGGATGATGGGAATTGTAGCCCCAAACATCTGGAGGGCCGGAGTTTGCCTATGCCTGGCCTGAACCATGGGTAGGCAAACCAAGGCCCGGGGGCTGAATCCGGCTCAATCCCCTACTGTCCGCGGATGGTCCGGGAATCAGCGTGTTTTTACATGAGTAGAATGTGTCCTTTTATTTAAAATGCATCTCTGGGGTATTTGTGGGGCATAGGAATTCATTCTTTTTTTAAAAAAATATAGTCCTGCCCCCAACAAGGTCCGAGGGACAGTGTACCAGCCCCTTGCTGAAAAAGTTTGCTGACCCCTGGCCTAGAACAATGGGAGTTTCAAACACTGCATCCAGGATATGTTATTGCCCTGCACTGTGCAGCTTCCTCATTTCTTGGGGTTGCTTTTTCATATTTAGCTTTTTGAAGGCTAGACACCCCCTGCTTGCCGGCACAAAGTACATGCTTCCTTCTCTCACCCAACCAGTTTCTTTCGTAAAGCAAAAAGGGGGGCAGCAGCCACCCCCTTGCATCAAAGTTTTCACCCTCCCCACTTTAGTAGTAGTAGTAGTAGTAGTAGTAGTAGTAGTAGAAGAAGAAGAAGAAGAATACTGGGCTATTGGCAAGTAACTGGTAGTAGCCTGATTAGGGAGAAGAAATGAAAACGCTGTTATCACAAGCTGCAAAGGCCCCAAGAACCGCATTGTAATACTTCAGATTTATGGAATATCTAACCACTTCACAACACGTTCTCGTAGCAAACTCTACAGCCCCTCCCACAGCACACGCCTGCGTTATCGATGTACTTTGGGGGGGGGGTGGAAGCGCTGACACAGACCAAGTGGCACAGAGCCACCCGCAAATTTGTGGTTTGAGCCGGAGAGCTCTGAAGTGACAATTTCCTGGCTCCCAGCTCGCTCTCAGCCATCACGCTCCCAGCTACCGCGTTTAAAGCAAAAGAGAAATGCCAACCCAAGCCCCAAGGCTGGAGATTGTTCGCTTTTTCATTTACACGTAAATTAATATGCACTCGTAATAACCAAAGCCGGGACCTCCTGGTACGCTGCCAAGGAGAGATCTCTCGCAGCTCAGATTCAGAGCTCCTGACTCACAGCAGTTTAGCAGCTATTTAAGGCACCCCCTACACCGGTTGTTGACTGAGCATCAGGCAGGCTCTATTTGAGGCGCATGCAATGCGCACTCCGTTTCAGAGCAGTTGCAAGCCAGCTCGGGAGGCTGGTTCAGCAGCCCCAAAGCTCTGCCCTTTAACCCTAGAGGTGTGGCCCCTCAGTGGTGAAAAGGCTGTCTGCACAAACTCACGATCTGAGGGTTGGGGTGGTCAGCTGGTAAGCGCCCCCCCCATATAACTCGCACCTGATAGGCCCTGCCACGCTGAAGGCACCTGTGAAATCAGTGGCTGCATAGACAGACAGACAGACAGAGCAGAGCAGAGCCAAGAAAGATTGCAGTCCCAACAGCTGGCCTGGGAGCACTTCTCAGCTCCCGTCAAAGCAGCACGGCCTAAAAATACACCAGAGGCAGCAAAACAATGCTCGCTGCAAGACAAAGATGGCATGCGAGAGAAGCAGAGGCAGGGTGGGGTGTCCTGTTTACAGCACAGCTCTATTATCAGCCTAGTCCATTAGGCCGGGTTCAGCCCAGCCACACCTGGCTGCATATTCTAGACTCCCATCGCTAGCTGAGCATCTCCGATCTGGGGAGTGGGGGGGACGTCCAGAACAGAACAGCTCGGAGATAAATGGAACCGGCACTATCTCGGACCACCAGTCTGGCAGCTGCCTCACAACTTTGGTTCCTCCGTCTGGGACAGCTCCTTTTTAATTCCCTAGTCTTGTTTTAGACACTGAACGAAGGTGGAGGCAGGGAATCAGCATTTTGGAGGAGGCAAAAAGAGGGGGGGGGGGTTCTGCTCCTTCCTCATGTTGTTGTTGTTGTCGTCTAGTGGTTTAGTCATGTCCGACTCTTCGTGACCCCATGGACCAGAGCATGCCAGGCACTCCTGTCTTCCACTGCCTCCCGCAGTTTGGTCAAACTCATGCTGGTAGCTTCGAGAGCACTATCCAACCATCTCGTCCTCTGCCGTCCCCTTCTCCTTGTGCCCTCCATCTTTCCCAACATCTTTCCACATACCCCGCCCCCCCAATACTCAGATACATTGGCTCTCAGGAAGGCATGCAACATTCCCTTCCTATCTCATACGACTGCAAGATGCAGATGGCCAGAAAGAAAACATCTGGATAGAATTCAGTGGGCTGAATACATACAATCAATGCACACAATGGAATATAAAACAGTGGCGCCCCACAAGACAAATGCCTCACAAGACGGAAAACCCGCTAGATGAAAGGGTTTTCCGTTTTTCAATGCGCTTTGCAGGACGAATTTCTCTATGGGCTTGCTTCGCAAGACGAAAATGTCTTGAGATTCCTGGGGGGTTTTTTCCGCTCCCCACCACCTTTTTCTAAGGCACTAAGCTGCTAATAGCCTTTTAGCAGCTAATCCGCTAATCCCTTAAGCCTTTAATAGCCGCTAATAGCCGCTAAACCGCTAATAGCGCTAATCCGCTAATAGGGTTGCTTCGCAAGACGAAAAAACCGCTAGACGAAGAGACTCGCGGAACGGATTCTTTTCATCTTGCGAGGCACCACTGTACTGTTGCGTATAATACAATCAGAGCCACAGGAGCTAATGGGAGTCCCACATTCCCTTCTCCGCTCGACTTCTGCACTGTTTTTCACTAGCGGTACTGCAGGTATCTGAACTGCTGCTGCTACTCATCTCAGCTTGACCCCAATGCTGGAAAGAACTCCCCATTTTTCCTGGAAGGGCGAGGTAGAAATTTAATAATAAAACTGTGTTTCTCAAACTTGGGTCTCCAGCTGCTGTTGGACTACAACTCCAATCATCCCTGACCGCTGGGGTCCTGCTAGCTAGGGATGATGGGAGTTGTAGTCCAACCAACAACACTGCAATAAAATATTCTCTTTGAATTAATGCATGGGTAGCTGAGTTCTCCGAGTGTGGGTGTGCATGCACCACTCTTCTCCAGACAGTGGTCTGAGTGCTGGAAGTGTTTCATGCTGCTGCAAAAACCAAATGTCTCATGTGCGGTCTGGTTCCATACGTTTACCATGTGCTCAGGCATTCTTACATCATACTTATACGTGCAGCTAAGCATATACCGGTATGAATGCACGTTGCATATGAAAAGAAACCTTAAACAGAAGCAACATTTTTGTAGCCTGGAAGACTTTTCTCCTTGCAAGACCCATCAGCCTCAAGCAGCTGGAATGGCTGAGAAACTGCTCAACGCTTCTGCCTAGGCAGGCCTTACAACCTTCGGATGATCTGACAAGCGCTGCCACTTTGGTTTCCATTTACTGCAATACGCAACTGTGGGTTGCCCTCTTCTTACAGCGCGACTGTTTAAACCAAAAGCATGATCGCAAAATAAAAGCTGCAAATTGCTACAACAACCATAAGTCATAAAATAGGTTGTAAACACTAGCTACACTAAAATAGGAGTACAGATACAAGGTACAACCACAATTATTAGTAGCCTTAGGGGAGCTGCCAAGTATAGCACAAGTTGCCAAGTATGACCACGTCATCTTTCTACAGTAGTTCGAAAGCACTGCATGTTTTAACTGTTAGCCACTTTTGAGTTTCTTCTGGCCGGGAGTTATTAGGATAAAAACAACAGAAGAATTATGCAGCTTTTGTTGATAGCACCCAAGAACTTTGGCTATTGTTATTATTATTATTATTATTATTATTATTATTATTATTATTATTATTTTGCACTGCATTCTGCAGGGAGGCACAGGCAGCAATAGTCCCAAGTCGCAGTGCAAAACCTTCTGAGAAGCAAAACCTTTTGACAAGAGTAGCACAAGGAAAAACAGCAACCTAGCAATGACCCAAAGTATTAAGATTCCACGGAAACTTCCCATGTAGAGAAGTTCTTTCAGAACCACCACAAAACGAGCACCACAAATCTTCAACACCCGCAGCAAAGGAAACATTTAGATCCCCATCTGCACTACACATTTATATAAGCAGCACCGCACCCCTTTAAAAGACATGGACTCCCCCAAAGAATCATGGGAGCTGTAGCCTTCTAAGGATGTTGTTGGGAGTTGTTAGGCGACCCCTGTTCCCCCTCGCAGAACCAAAATTCCCAGAGTTCCCTAGGAAGAGGGACTGATTGTTAACTACCGCTCTTGAGAATTGTAGCTCAGAGAGGAAAGGGGGGGGGATCCTAACAACAGTCAGCAGCCTTAAACTACCATTCCCAGGATTCTTTGGGGCAAACCATGGCTGTTTAAAGCGGCGTGCTACTGCTTTCAATGTATATAGCACAGATGGAGCCTATTATTATTGTGAGCAGCCTGGCTGAAACAAGGAAGCGGTAGTAAACAGCCCCAGACTCTGGACACTGTTGAAAGTCAGGAAAATTGATACTGCCAATTCTATGCCAGCCTTGGTGCCCTCCAGGCATTTTGGGCTCCCAACAGTGTGGGCAATAGTCAAGGCTAATAGGAGAGCACCAGTTTTTTTTTGGGGGGGGGGTAGGAAGATACTCTAGATCAGTGTTTCCCAAACTTGTCTCTCCAGCTGTTTTTGGACTACAACTCTGGCAAGACCAGTGGTCAGGGATGATTGTAGTTGGAAAACAGCTGGAGACCCGAGTTTGGGTAAGCCTGCTCTGGGTTCTCCCCTCCACCCAGACACGTATCCTACTGCTTACAGTTCCACTAGTCCCAGTAACTAAAACATCCAGCTCATAGTAGAGACACTCTTATTTTCCATTCTTTGCTAGGCAGGAGAAGAGCCAGCAGTTGTTCGCAATATAAAAGCTCCCTTCCATCAGCTCCATCCACCCACACCGACGACGCAAAGTGGAATTTTTGTCCTTCGGCATCCAAACATTTCCACCCGGCCAAGAATACGCCCAGTTTGCTCTATTTGGCAAGCAGCATCCCGACTGACCAACCAACTAACCAGCAACCCCCAGCCCTACACACACACACACACACACACACCCTAACTAGCCAACATGGCTGGTGCTTCAAAAAAAAAAAAAAAAAAAAAAAGGCAAAAGTTTCACAGTGGTTTCCCTCTCTGCTCTTGGACTGGTGCACAGCACCTAGGCTGCAAGGAAACTATTTGGCGGAGAGGTTCCAATGAAAACCCCCAGCGTCAGATGGATGAGTCACCTCGGTTTTTTGTAACAGCAAGTTCCTGAAAAGTGAAATATCACCACAGTGTGCTGCAAGCCAGAGAGAAATGCTCCCTTTGCCCTGGTTGAGAAGGGGATGACTGCCAACTACCGCTCATGTCTGTTCCAAAGCCTCTGCTTTGTTAGTTTCCATAACCTAGTTTCTTATCAGCTGATTAGCAAGCAGGGACCGGTAGATTCTGCTGCTCCGTTTTAACTGCCTAGACAATCTCTGGGCAGACGCCTCGAGTCTTCTGGCCCAAACTATTCCATTTTGCTCCTAGAAATCCAGAATTCCGGCACTGGACGGGTGGGGAGAAGGCAGCAGCAGCCTTCTCGAGACAGCGGCACTGAGTGGCCCAAACTGCGGCAAGCAAGAATGACCACTGGGCACACAGGGGGAAACCCTAGGTGACCACACCATCCCCAGCTGTTCTCCTGGAGCCAAAAGCAGCATGGAGAAAACGGTGGTGCTTCTTCCACCACCCTCCATTGGTTTGCCTGGGTCCAACAGTCATTTGGATTCTCTCCCTCTTGGAACTGACTCCATCAAACTGCAGTTGCACCTGGCTAAATCAGCAAAAGGGATGAGATAGCCAGGACCCACAATGTCAGATCAATGTGGGGACCAGCTGCCATTCACTCTGGGCGGTTAAGAACACAGGAAGAGCCTGCTGCATCTGGCGAATGAGTCATTTAGTCCGGCGTCCCGTTCTCATAGTGGCCAACCAGCAAGCAGGATTCTAGCAAAAGAGCACTCTCCCTTCCTGAGGTTTCCAGCAACAGGTATTCAGAAGCACAGCTGCCTCCAACTGAAGGCACCGGGGGGGGGGGGGAATACCCATACCCATCACGGCTAACAGGCACGAGTTTGGAAGCCAGTCTCTAGCAGGAAACATGGTAATGTTATGGAAAAGCTGGTGCCTGGATTTCCTTATGCCCCTCTTGTGACATGCCTCTGAGCTTGCTGTCCATTATTTCAAAGCCTTGAGTGCTTCAGCAGAGAAAGAGAGAGAGAACAGTACATTAAAGGAAGCAATTGGTAAAATTCACCAGCCAGGGCTTACACTTAAGAGTGGAGGTCAAGAGGACTAAGGCTGGCAATGCACTTTGGAATGCCTACTTTCTGAACATGTGCAGAGGTCTTCTTGAGGAGCCACACCCCATATATCCAGGCAGCAGGGGGAAGTTACTACTGGACGGAGAAGCTCGAGACATAAGCAACTTTAATGGGGAGAATAAACTATGCCAACAGCATCCCCCTGAGGTGAGGTTCTTGGGGTGGCACACTACCTGCAGGGTGCATCCTCCTCTACCAAGACTAGCAAGATCCTGCCTGCTCAGAAGCACAACCTATGTTAGCAGTTTGTATGTCAGCTTCCACAGAACTGTTTCCATTAAGCGGTGACTAATCTCTACTGTTCCGGCACAAATGCCCCATCAGGATCTCAGCTCTGCATTTAAAGGCTGTCAGAATGCCAGATTTAAGCCATCTGTGCAGCGATGATGCCAGGCAAGACTGCTTGGCTCCCCCCACCCCACCACGATACACGAGAGGGTACTAAAGGCATAGAAACGAGCAACTTGGACCTCAAACGCAGGAAAAGTTGACAGATTTTTTTTTTTTTTCCAGTTTACAGAACACTGAGGAATTAGCTGGTGGCTCACACGGCAGTTTTACTCAACTTAGACCGAAGCAAGCATCACATTTTCCAGCTTGGTAAGAGAACGAGACCAGGACTGAAATCATGGCCTTCGTTAGCATCCACTCCACAATTAAGTGCCTTCTCGGAATCAAATGCACCAGCAACAGGCAGCTGCCACTGCCACACCCTGCCCGTCTGTTTCATGTTTAGATATTGAATGGGTAAAGAAAGAGAGTAACTTTGCTCTTTAAGAAGAGGCCAGGAACAGAACATGCTACACCAGGAGTGGGGAGTCCTTGGTCCTCCAGATGCTGCTCCAACTCCCACCAGCAAGGCCTGGGGTGCTGAGAGATGCAGTTCAACATCTGGATTCCCCCCACTGATGCTAGACACATGTGCATCTTATGAGAGCATGCCAGTGGAGATCCCTAGGGGGAAATAACCACCCACTACTACTTCAATTTAAATTACCCTGCCCTGAAACGTAGTTTTTCTTCCATCGTATTAAAAACCCAGATACAATATAAAAGCTAGGGGCCAAATCGCTCCTTAAACAGAGCTTGCAGTTGCCAAAACAGAATGTCTAGTTGCCATTTTGGGGGCACAACAACTCAAGTCTTATTTTTCAAATGATGGACTGGCTGTGATTGATTCTCAGTTAAACATCTTGCTAGTTCAGATAACAACCTTGAGCTGGGTTAAGAACCTTGAGAACTTTATCTGGGGACAGTTCACATATATATCATCCTATTCCTTCTGGGGTTTTTTTCCCCTTAATGGTGACACAGACCAGTCATAATGTAAGAATATTCTTCACAGCTGAGCAGGGCAGTAGGGTGGGGTAAGTGAAGACAAGCTGCAACAATGAACTGTAAGGTTGTGCACTGCTCCTGCTCAGGCGGCACAGAAAAAGCATTCTGGTTCCTGAAATTCATTCCGATTGTGCAAATAAAATATAACTGAAAGAATTCTACAGGATGGGCTATTAGTGTGTGAAAACAGTCCAGGATCCAGTTATCTCCAGACATGCACCTCCAGATGGTGGAGATATCAGGCGTCATCCTGGTGCTCAGAGATCTTCACAAGTGGCAGTCAGGTGCAAAATGCCCCTGGCTCCTGGCTAATTTCAAACAGACACCCAAAGGAGCTGAGGGGGACTTAGCAGTAAAGTGGTGTATGCACAGAAAGGTTAAGGGCATCTGTCCTCCAATACATCATTCCAACTCTTCCTGCTCCTCACGCTTCTGTGAGATGGAGAGAGCACCTCCGTCTGCCTTTTGTTGTGTTTGCAAGAAACGTGCAGTTGGGCCCCCCAATCCCAGTACCACAGTGTGTTAAGGCTGCTTATGGAGACAATGAAACCTTCCCACCCGGGAGCGCAGACACACTGCATGCAGGGCAGCACTGTGGGTGCAGCTCTGTTGCATGAGTGCTAGCATTCTCGGCCTGCTCACCTACAGCACTTTGTACCACTGCTGCCTACTTTGTACCCAAGGAGGCCATAGGCAAGCAGCAATAAGGGATTCTTCTGCCCCCCCCCCCACCCCAGAATGCATTTTATAATCAGCCAAAGGCGGCCACGCCCTACAACAGGCCCCTATCCTGCAGCCGCGATGCCAGACACACGGTGGAGGTGCCAGTGGGTCACACTCTGGACCTATGCTGCTTCTTTTGAAGGGACAAGTCCCTGCAACTGTATGGATCGAGAGACTGCAATGGCAGCCACCAGACCTCATATATAACCATCCGAAACTTGTTGCCTGGCCCTCAGCCACCGACTGAGCTTGCTGCAATGCTAAAAAACTGTTCATAAACATCCTAATTGTGGAGTAAGAGAAAGAGACCACCATGCAATGCTGAAATCAACACTCTTGCTGAAAGTGAATTGGAAGATCAACTGAAGGGGGTGGGGGGGGGAGGAGAAAGTGTCTCTGCATATTAGGGGAGATGGGCATATTAACCGTTTGATGCTGCAGCCAGGCCATAATTGTGCCAAACCCCGGAGTTGCTCCTCTATAATCTGGCCCTAATGTAGCACTCCACTGATTTTATTATGGTTCAGGGCTTTTGGCAGCTGAAGAGATGCGTTTGTCATCTGGCGATGGGCATCTGGTAACTGCAGAGCATTCTGCTCTCAAGTTCTCTGCAGCAACCTCCCTCAAAGCACAGGGACAGGGGAACCGCCTGGCCCAGAGCGGCTGAAGAGAAGGTAGCAAGGAGGGAATCTTTCTCATAGGCATCAGGCACCGTTTTTATCCTTGGTATTTGCAAGCAGCCTTTTGTACTATTTATAGCAGAAAGTGGTGCATATGTCTCAAATAAAACGAGGTGGCATGAGCCGTTGGTGGAAAGAGGCGCGAACAGCTGAATTTCCTAGGTGGTAAAACACACACAAAATATGAAAACTTTGGCTGAAAGCCTTTTTCTTTTTTTTAAAGGAGAGAATAACTTGCCTCCTTCTACTTTTGCTCCAATATATTCCAGTCGGTGTCTTTATGGGTTAGCAGATGGTAACTACCCTCTGTTGCAGTTGTGTTTGCAGGATATGAAGATGGGGTGATCGTTTTAAGAACAGAAAACGAAATGAAAAGGTGACTCAACAGGGCTTACATAATGTTGAGTTGTTTGCCCAGCGATAATAGGACATAACTGACAATGCTTACCTATTGTGTATGGATTTGATTGCCAGGTACAAACGTACATTTGTAATTTCCTTACTTCGCTCTTGCCTCCGTGATAAACCTTTTAGCGCCTGTTGAAACATGTGATATGAAAAAAACACGAGCCGGGTGATGCAGTTCTGTGGCAAGAACTGTTATCAAGCCATAGTGGATCTTGTCTTCTTTGGGGGCAACTTGTTATTCTACGGTTTATTTACGTGCTGCTTTTTTGGTTCAAGGGTTCAACCTATGAATACAGGTTAATTGCAACAATATTAAACAACAAAACCACAAAGCACCTACCAGCCACACAGGTACAGAGCATCCCACCTCTCGTAACTCATATCCCCATCCCAGCTGGTCCAATGTCTCAGTTAAGTCCATCTACAACAAATCACACCACGAAGGAGAGACCCAAAGGGACAGTTTCTTACCCTGTGGGGTTGCCCCACTGACAGCAGCCTGCTGTGCTTCCAAATGAGTAGGCTCAAGCTATGGGAGTGGCCGGGTTCTTGCTCTTGATGGGCAGGGCTGGTGGTGTTGTTTTCCAGGTGCAGCAGAGCAAGGCTGGAGAATCTAAGGTTGCTATCCACCTCCAGCCACCAACAGTCCTCCCACTGCTACCTGCCTTCTCTTGGTAGCCGCTTTTCTGTTCATGTGCATCCAGCGTTCAAAATTTTCCAGGTGCATTTTGCCCCTGCCAATGAGCCACTTGAGGCCAAGTGAAGATGCCCAGGTGCCAGGATGTTGCCCGACGTCTCCACCATCTGGAGGCGCATGCTGGGGGATCCTTGGATCGTGACCGTTTTCACACACTAGCAGCACATCCTGTAGAAGAATTCTGCTATATTTTGTCTGCACAATCGGAATTAATTCCAGGAGCCAAAGAGCCATATTGAAAAATACGACTTTCGAGCCGCCTGACCCCAAAAATTGCAACTTCCATTCTGGCGACTGTAACCCTGGTTTAAGGAGCCATTTGGCACCTTAAGCAAACACTGGTTGCAACACTGGTAACAATCCTCCCATGATTCCACTGCCAACTGTCTCCAAATGAAAACAGGACTGAGGTTTCCTCTTCCTCCTTTCCATTCTTGTGCCCCTCAACAACTTTAGGATTGCTAACCACCTAACCGGGGGAATAACCACTACCACCACAACCTTACAAGATTTTAGTGCTTCCGGGCCCTTTGCCAGGGTTGTGCGAGCACCAGGATTGGGGGCTAGCTGCCAGAGTTTGAACAGAAGCCGGAAGCATCGTTTTCACATAGTGTGCAAGGCTCAACTGTGTCACCCAACACGTGTGTAACCAAGGAGGCAGAATGCTGAGCTCAGAGCTAGCTCATCATTTCCGCAGGGCTGCAGGGTGAATGTGCTTTTTCTGTAACCACCCACCGCAGGCTCCCTAAAGCTAAGGAAGGCAGGGTGGCGGCAGAGCAGCTTGGTGGCGGATGTCAAGGGGATTTTTCTCACGCCCAATTTCCTTCTCCCCACACAGAAAGAAAAAGCACAGGCTGTGCCCACTGTATTCACCACCACAGGGAAGATTTTTGATATTAATTCTGCTCTATCCACCACCTCTGCCCAGGTGCCATGAGCACACACATCCTATGCAAAGCAGGCTGAGAGCTCCTTTTTTTGGGGGGGGGGGAGAGAACCCAACCACCTCTTCATGCGAGCCTATTACCTGCCTTGCCATCTCGTATTCCTTTTATTCTACCCACTCAGCCTGAAATATAAATTCGCATGCCTCTAAGGCACTGCGTGTACTTTCCCTGGCACGGCAATAACTACTTTCTGCAAATGGGAGTCATTTGTCAAGGCCCTCTGGTAACAGAGGTAGTATTTTTTTTAAAAAACGGAACACAAAAAACACACCTCGGTCCTAACTAGTACCAGAGTCGGAACTGGATAATGAAAGAGAAAATGGGATCTAAGGGATCAGGTCTCACTGAAAACAGATGGCATTTCCCAGCCTCCTAATTTTGATAAGCAGCCTTGAGGGGATCTAAATCTTACAACGCTGCTAATGCCTTGTGGGATCTGTGTGTGGATCTCTGGAGCAATTCTCCGTTTTCCATTTGTTGCGCTGGTAATAGAAAACAGAAGCAGGCGTGTGTTTAAACTTGGATCTGCCACGATCTTGCAGAAACGTGCATGTGCGTGGGAGGGGGGCAATTTAAAGAGCAAAGCAGGAATGCAATATCTCCACTGCATATCCTTTTTGCTTCTCAAGTAGTAACCTTCCCCCCTCCCCCCCCCTTCGCTTTTGTGGGTTTCTGCAGATCTGGGTGCAAACACTCAAATCTCCTGGCATCAAGCATCATCTGACCCTGAGCTCTCGGTTCCTTATTTAAACACACTCAGCTTGTACTATGTACACAAAACACAAGTGAAATCTACACTTCTGTATTCCCCTTTGAGCTGACAAACACATGCCCTGAACTCCAGCCATTTTGCTGATAGGAATGTTGTTTACATGAGGGTCCCCAGGATGCCTTTGTCCACCAGAGGGGGAAATACTTTCTCTCTAGGAAGAGTTTCTCTGTGTGTGTAATGCAGGGTCTGAAAGGAATTACTAGGGAACAGAACACCCCCTTGGTAGGACAGAGAGATCATGGCTGTGATGTGTGTCAGCTGCTCAAAATAAGGCACTAAGGAGTAATTCAGTCTTGTTCCACAGCACACACAGCCTTACTTTTTAACACTGGAATTCAATTCCTTCAGTTCAGATCTCACCATTCGCTCCTTTAGGTGATTCACAAAGTAAAAAAGACACGCTCATTTCAAAAGGGGAAATGGAAGAATGCAATCCTTTTTTTACTAATCAAACATCTTATTAGGATGGGTTTCAATATTTTCAAAGGAAAACATTGGCATCAATACACTAATAAAATAGATATAAAGGTACACCTATTATGAATTTAATAGAGAGCAGCTAGGCCAGAAATCGGAGCAATTTCTTATGGAGTCTGGCCATAAGATTGCACTCTACTGATTTCATTGTCTTTGGCAACTGAAAATAATGCATTTGTCAACTAATGATAGGACAGCTGCCGACCTCAGAGCATCCTGACTTGCTGTGTGCTGTCTGGGGGAGTTTAGTAAGTTGTCATAAGCTGCACATGGAGCAAGAATAGACAGGCTTCTATAAGCTAGCAGCCCAGTGTTATTAATTCCCCCCAACATCATAAACAAAACCCCACCAATTAAGTGATAAATAAAGAGTTTAGCAGTTTCTCCAATAAGATGCACATCCACCAAACTGGTCAAAAGGCAACTCTGTTGTGATCAGATCCACCTTCACTGACATTTCTTACTGCTAGAGATAAAAAAAAAGCATCCAAAAGCTGGATCATCAATGGTTTGATGTGACAGCTAATACAGCCTTGCAGAGCCTCAGCTACTAGATCAAACCAGAGCTCCCTGAAAGAACTTCACTCCTTTGCCAGCAAGCTGAGCAACAGATTCTAAGACTAAAATGTGCAGAGGTGAAAAGACTTCACTCAAAATGCACTTTTTCCTCAACTTATAAAAAGCACAGCACTATGAAGTGTTCTGGCGTACTCTTTGGGATAGGCCTGGAAAAGCCCATATATTCCTGCAAGAATACAATCTGAACGAACAACTGTTAATGCTTTATTTTCACAGTTCAGTCTCCTTTATGGGAGCTTGCAACAGGTACATGTGATCTGGCACTAGGTACTCACCCCAAGATTAAACAGGCATGGCTTTCTATTCTTTAAAACAGTAAGTCAAGCAAACCACAAGAGCAGTAAAGGAAGAAGATCAGTAAACCAAGCCAAGCTCCCCACAGAATAAGAGAAGCCCAGCTTCCCAAAGCACAAACACACAGCGTCTATACGCCCTAGAGAAGAATTTAGAGGAGGGGAACAGCAAGAGACTGAGGCTGCCACAGGCACAGGCACATCCTTATCTCTGTTTCCAACTTCTGATCGATCCATCATGCAAATGCGCCGACAGCTTTAGCTCCTGCTTTTTGCTGTTATGTACAGAATCACCTGAATAGGCTAACCATTTTGTCTGCAAAGGAACATTGGCCACGAACTGGCTGGTGCTAAACCAAGATGATCCAGATACAGTTCCCTCCCCCCCCCCCCAAAAAAAGAAAACCCTGCAGAGAAAGGAGGTGGTAGAATATCATAGCAATGAAATCAAAGTGCAGCAGAGAGGGGAAAGTGTGTTATAATGGGGCACCACTACTCCCCATCTCTGTCAATGTTCTTCCTGCCCCCCCCCCATTTCCCCAGAATAAATCCTTCTCCTTTCCGACCTACATTAAGCTCCTAGCATGTTCCTTAGCCATTTATCATAGCCAAGTACACCGAATACATAGCAGAACACCCTGCTACTGCTGCCCCCATTACTTCCACATCCCTCGCCAGGTGCTTGCTGCTCCCACCATTTCACAACACAGAAGCCCTCAGCTGCCACTGCTCTTCACTGATCTCGGCCTAACTTTTCCACACCCACTGTTTGACCTGCCCTATAGCTTCCTCTGTTCCAAGACCATTTGCAAATGTTTTCACAAATCCCCACCTGTTCAAGCAGCCTCCATTTTCACAGCCCAGGAAAGCCACTAAATATTCCCTCTGAGACCTGAACCTGCTTGGTTCCACCTGCAGCACCTCCATCAATTATTAGTCCTTTAAAAATAATAATGCTACAGCTCTTGTTTTTGTTGCAACAGGCTATTATGACTCCCCCTCTGGAAGCTGACCCTTTTTTTTCTTCTACGCTCCCACCCAACATTTGGCCTATCCCGTTTCTTCACCGTATATACGTATTTTCATACCTTCTCCCACAGATGCATCCTAACTTGGGCCACAAGCACAGCTCCAGCCTGCAGTGCAAGCAGCTCCAGGGAACACCCCCCCCCCCCAAAAAAAACAGCACCGCCCCTACTCTTCCTCCACACCCACTTCATTTTAAACTGCTCTTTTCTGAGCCTTCTTTCAGCTGTGCAACGTTCCCTTTTACCCTTCAAAATAATACAACTCTGGCTGCATTCCAAAGTGTGGCCACATCATATGGCAACAATGATACTTGCAGCCTATTAATCTCCAACGTTGTGTTGTTTTAGCCTTCTCCAACACTTGAAGCGTAGGCCTTTTTCAGGGGAGCTTTCCACCAGGCTCCCAAAGATCCCTTTTTGGTGTGGACACAGCCAACCCACGCACCAACAGTATAATATGTAGGCAGGATTTTATGAGGGGTGTATGTGTTGGTTCATCCCAGTATGCATTATGTACATTAGTTTCTTGATAGGAGAATCTCTCCTGGAGTTTTTACTGCCTGTTCAACCCAGCAACTTGGGTCCCCGCAGATTGCCTGAACTCAATCATGCTTAATAAGCTTATTGTCAGCTGTAAACTGGGGGGAGGGGGGTCCCCTCATTGTTCACACCCTATGCCCCCTCGACTTAACCTTTGCCCCTTCAACTCCACAGACCAATCGCCCTCAGATGAAGGGCAGCATACAAATTTAATAATTGCTCGACTACCTCAGAAACTACCTCAACCCCCCCTCGCCTTCTTTGCACCTTATTATTTTAATAACAACTTGCACCCATTGCTTTCTCAGCCCACCCCCCCATCCCCGAACCCATCATTTGCCCTCATGCACCCCTTTCTCCAACACGGCTCCCCCACCTTACTTCCCCCTCTCTACTGCACCCCACCCAGCTGCTCAGCCCCCCAACAGCCCTCAGAAACACTTTCTACCCCCCCACACCTCGAACTTACCGGTTTTATTCCCCTTCCTCACTGTTTGCTTGCTTGCTTGCCCACCTACGGCCCCTAACCTGCTGCCCCCTGAAGCGGCTACCTACCCTGCCCCCCCCACGTAGTTAGGCCTAGCCAGGTCTCGTTTAACGGACGTCCCCGCCCCCCAGTTACCTGCCCGGCCCCCATCTCCGCCTCGACGGTGCTGCAGCTGGAAGGGGACGGTGGCCCTGAGCGGCTGCAGCCCGCCCCGGCAACACGAGGAGGTGCCTGCCGCCATGGACCAACCCCGCCACCTTCCAAGCTCCGCGGGCGAGGTGGCCGCGCCAGCAGCTTCCCGAGCGCCCGGCTGCAGCCCCTCTCTCGCCGCCTCCGCCGCCGCGACTGAGCCGCCCGCGGGACGCCCCTGGCACTGGGTCCACTTTTCAACGAGCTAGGGGCGGGACCCCGCACGGAGGATGCCGGTCATTGGTCAGGGGAGTTGGGTTGGGCGGGGTCCCTGGTATAAGACCACGCCCACGGAACCGCCCACTCGCCGTGCACAGAACGGAGGGCCAATGGGGAGGCTTGGGGCTTCTTGCACGCAGCGCGCGACCTCTTCCAACTCTTCCTGCAGGTTTGCTTAAGACGGTCACCATAGACTTGTGCTGGTAAGGCTCCTATGCAAGGCTGCTCGGCTTGGGGGTTTCTCGAGTTGTGGTGGGGTTTTGTGTGCGTGTGCCCCAAAGGTAGCGGCGGGAGTGAGAGAAATGCAGGGTTTTTTGTTTTTTTAAATGCACCGAGCAAAGCAAGACGCTATCTCCCCCCCCCAAAAAAAACAACAACCAACCCCCGAAAGGAAACAGCTGGCGTTCCTTCTAATTTCACCTTTTATTTCCTGTGGAAAATGGGGTTTTGACACACGGGCGTAGTCGGGGGGGGACTGCCCCCCTAAATCAAGCAAGTAAATCAAAACACTTAACTAAAAGTATACATTGACAGATTTTTCAGTGCACAAGGGGTCGAAAGAAAGACATTTAAAACAACCGTTGTTGAGACATTTCATTCCAAATCTGCTCAGAGCCAGGCAAAGGATGGTGACAGGTGGGTGTCCTGCCCCCCCCCAAGCATAAATCCTGGCTACAGCCGTGGTTTGGCAACACGGTGGTTATTAGCAGTGGGGGCATGTCTTAATCAGCAGAAATGTTCTGTGCTCAGAGTGCCGCACCCCCTCCATAAAACTCGCTCCAGGATTTGGGGAGGAGAAAGCTCTTAAGGAATAAAACTCAATTCAATAGCCAGGGCACCCAAGCAACAGTTGGAATCCAGCTGAATTTGGGAGTTGTAAAGTTATCTGGTTCTCCATCCCCACTGTCAGGTCTTGAACTTAACACTGAACTTGAGCGTTGACTTGTAACACAGAACTAGCAGCCCCATGAGAAGCAGCCTTAACATTCATTTCCGTGTACAAAGAAGGAACGTGGATATTTGCCACACATCGCTAACCCATATGCTATCGCTGGCATGCTTTGTCCCCACCAACAGCCTCCAAATGCAGAGGCCCTGACAACACAGCCCTACCTGTAACCAATGATCTCTCTCTCTCTGGGCCTACGAGGCATGTGACAAGATGGCAAACACAGCTCGCAGAGGAAGCACAGACGTTGCAGGAACACCGATAGAAACTACGCCAAAATTAGTGCCAAATATACGAAGTGAATGGTGGAATAGCAAATAGATGGGAGGCTAGGAGAAGACCTGGCTTGCACTGGTGCAAGGGACAGTGCACTTGGCAGTCAACCTAGATGAGATGGAGTGCAAAATTGGACTGTTAAGGAGCAGAGGTTCAGCGCTTCTGAAGTTTAGCAATTCGATGTCAAGGTGGGGAACGTTTTTTTCCTCCTCAGTTTACTTGGAAGTCTGAACTCTCCCTGCATTCTTAAACATAATGAGGCAAAGCCTCCTTTCTGACCATTTTGCTATTACAGGTAAACAAGGAGGAGGAAGTCTAAATTCCTAAACAAGGGGAAGTTTTCCAACTGCATCCCCAAGCAAACAATAGAACAAATTAAAGGAGCTGTGCTAAAATCTGGGTGTGCAATAAGTCATGTAAAGAGCCTTCCTTCCTTATTTATTTATGCTTTATTATTTTGAAAGGCATTTTTACCTTTACTAGTCTTCTCTGGAGTGTCTGCAAAGTAGCTGATGTGGTGTGCCTATCTCTTAAAGAAGCTAGAGCAGACTCCCTAAAGCCTGAAGGAGATAAGAGGCAGGGATAAAGTAGCAGCAGGTGCTCCTGTTTCTGCAAGACAACTTTCTTGCACAGAACCTCAGGATAGATCTCCACATCCTAGCCCCCCCCCCCCCCCCAGTTTGTAAAGAGCCAGACCGTATACAAGAAAGACTTGCCAAGTGATTCACAGGTCAGCACTGGATTTAAACCATTCTTACAGGGCCAGGGAAGTCAACACCTAGCAGATTTACTTGCACATAAATTCCTTTGAAATGGATGAGCCTTGTTTCCATACAAGTGTGCTGAACACTAAAGCTTTGAGACTGCTATGCACATGTACTTAGATGTGACTAACCAGCCGGTTTTAAATTGTTTCAATGTCTTACAGGATTTACATTCATTTTATTTTTATAGTTTTATTCTGTTACAAGCCACCACCCTGGACTCTTATTAATGCTTGTCAGTAAACAAAATAAAAACCTACTTCAGTCTCTGGTCCTGACCAAATAAAAACAGAGGGGAAGCCATAATAGATCTGTTACAAGACTAACTTTCATTTTGTAGCACCTTAAAACAAATGTCTTAACATTGAAGGAACCCCAAGTCTTTGTTTTTATGTGGAAGTAAGTCCCACTTAACTTAGTGCAATTTATTTCCAAGTAAATATTCAAAAGACCAGTGTGCACAATTTATTAAAGCCCCAGAAATGCCTTCACATAAAGTGGGTCCTGCAACAACTGTTTAAAAAAGAAAGAAAAATGGGATAGAGAAAGGGGACAGTGTATGCCTACACCAGAAGTTTACATTAATTCCACAGTTTGAATTACCATGGAGGAAACTACTCCACCCTCAAATCCTGGGAATTGTACTTTTGTGTAGGGGCAAAAATTCAGTGCTACAGACTTCTTCATCTTATAGCTCAATTCAAGGTTCTAATACTGGAATATGGAACCTTTGACCTTCCAGGTATTGTTGGACTCCAACTCCCAGGAGACCGAGCCAAGATGGCCAATGTCAGGGATGACTGGAGTTGTAGTCCACCAACATATTGTGGGCACCAGGCTCCCAAGTCTTTGTTCTAGTATGTCTGTAGTGTGCATGTGCTTGAGAGGAGCTACACATCTTAAACTGTAGGTCCTAGATCTGGACACCTTGCATTTCCTTGCATCAGAGCTACCCACTTGCAAATGATTCTTATGTTAGGTTCTTAATGCCTTTGGAACAACCCCCATTGTAATTCAAATAAAAGGAAGATTGATAACATTTGCCTATCAGAACACCGTTGTAGTTTTGCCTAGGTAAGAAGATAGACCAGGGCAGCACTCGGCTTTTGTATTTTCAGAAATGAGGAATTAGCCATTTTATTTTTCTCTCTCCTAGTAGGCCTTGGTACAACCTGAAGTCTGCTACCACCTCTCACATTCCATCTTAAGATTCTTACCAGTTGCAACCTTTATCACTAGCTTCCTCCAGTTTTGTCGGCCTGATGAAAGGTTCTGGAGAACTCGAAAGCTTACCACACTATCTTGTGACATTTTGGTTGGCCTAAGAAAGGTATTACCCTAGCAGTGTTTTGGATTACTTCTTAAGGACCAAAACCGCTACTTTGCTTTTTGTGGCACCCCGGAGTATATTATAATGATGAAGATGCATTCCTTATCCTGGTTTTATGGTTAGACTGCTGACCTCCTCCCTCCCACGTCCTTTCTGTACCATATCCTGTCTCCACCCACTCGCACAGTTCAGGTTTATAGTGCAGCTGAGCCATTCAACCTCATTGCATCAATGATGGTCCAAGTGCAAGAACACTGACATTAGCATCCCACCCCTCAGCTGGCTGACACTTTCACACCAAACAGGCTCGGAGCATTTAGCTCCCTTTGGGGGTTGAACCACCATAAATTTAGCATTTGCATTTTTTACTGCTTATGTCTGCATCTGGCTTTAACAAGTTGCCAGGTTTTAAGAGGCATAAATTGAACTTGCTGATAGGACAGTGGGGAGCTCACCCGTGGGTATGAGTAAGCTATTTATCCGTAGCACTAAGACAAGATAGGCTACGGATAGCTTGGATTTCAATATCAAAACTCTACTCATAATTACAACACTATTACTAAATTCCAACCTTATTATCTGTAATCTAGCCGTATTCAGAAACCTGGATATGGGATACACGGACCAAACTGACAAAGCATCTCAAACAGACTTACTATGCCACTGTCTGAGGAGTGTCATAAAGACTTTTTTTATTCTGCTTTGATTTTAATCTGTAAACCTCCTGCTGTGGCAATTCTTTTTAAACTGACCCAGTTGTTTATGCCCCTCCCATGCACTGTTTTTTTCCGTTTATGTATTGTGTTTTTTAAACTGCAATAAAAATGAGATTTTAAAATCTGGACATCACCTCAGGGACCCATTTGGGGCTAAAAAGATGGGGGTAGAAATGTTGTGTGTTTGGTTGGTTCCCCCCCCCCTTATTTGAAGTTTTGAGCCAAATGCGCCAAAAGGGTATCTCACAGGGTATATGGGTGACATGAATGGTGGTGACTGGGGTGGCCCCAAGCTTGTTTTATACACACAGGAGTTCTTTAATTCTTTACTGAGAAATTGCAAGAGAGATTCCCAGGGAGTCTCTGCTTGAGCTGAAACAAAGCTGTGGGGCATACATTCTATTGGCAAATAAAGGCACAGTATCTCAGGGAACAGTAGGGATGGCTCAAGAGCATATGTTCTGTGGGCATAAGGGTTCTGTGAACTTCATCTGAACCTCTGAAATGAATAAGGCACTAGGAACTGAAAGTAAAGAACCCTCAACTGCAGGGTAGTTGTGAGGACACAGAACAGAAAGATTATAAAGCCGTACAGCATACACACTATATTTGAAGCATCTCCTGACCCCCAGCACAAGGAATTCTGGGCACTGTAGTTTGTTAAGATTTGCTGAGAGTTCGGACTACTGTGCCTAGAATTCTCTGAGAGAAAGAATGTGCTTAAAGATAAGTGTGCTTGCAACTGTAGTCTGATCCTAAACAGCTAGTTAAGAGTGTGGTGCTGATAATATTGAGGTTGCAGGTTCGATCCCTGTATAGGACAGCTTCTTATTCCTGCGTTGCAGGGGGTTGGATTAGAACTAGATGATCCCCAGGGTTCCATCTAACCCTACAATTTTATGAAGACTCAGAATTAAGCACTGACCTATGCATAGCTACCTGCTGGTGGGAGAACCCACTTTAATGGGGATACTTCCAACCAAACATGCTTAGGAACAGGCTACAAATCTCAAGTAAGGCTTACAATTCATATTACTGTACAGTAAAAGATTTGCATTCAGGCTTCTTAGATGTAAGGCCCACAGAACACAATGGTACTTCCTTCTGCATAAGCATGCATACAGGTAGGGGCCTGCCAAGTCTGTTCTTTATAAATGATACAAGGCTATATTTAATAATGATTTGTGTTTTAGTTAATTGACATATTAAGAAAGCAGTATCGTTTAGTTTATATTATGCATGCTGCTATACCTTTAGAGGACTTCTCTCTTACTGTAAGGTAAAAAGCAAGGTTTTTCAGAAAACTACGACCTGACACCCCCCAACCCCCAATGTACTGTATTAACTTCTTTTTTAAAAAAATGCATTGCCCAATTAGTCAGTTTTTTAGTAGAAGTTTTAAACTGATTAATCGACCTAATCAGTCAACGAGATGGAGCCTTAGATTCAGTAATTCAGCCCGTTGTAACTTCTCCAACATCCTACTGAAATAGATAATCGTGCACCTTTTCCTTACACATAGGGGAAGCACAGCCTCCGTTGCCCGAAGTAAAGATGGTTCTTCCACCACGAAGAACGCAGGCTGGGCCCCTAACCAAAGATGGCGGATCCAGCATCGGGGCGAATGCGAACCGCACTGCACTTGAGGTCGCTCGACCTCGAGTGCAGGAAACCACCAACGGTGCCCACCTCAAACATGGCCGCCCCCGCTATAGCGAGTGGAGGAGATGCCCACAACCAAGATGGCCGCGGCACTTCATCGGTGACTGGTTCTCGGAGGCGCCAATCCCGACTCCAAGATGGCGGAGCGCCGTCGGCGTGAGGTGAGGTTTGTCTGCGTCACGTGACAGGCAGGACGGGGGTGTGTGTATCCCCGTCGTGTGTCCCGGCGGAAGAGTGAAGGGAGTCGGCTGAAAGGTCGCAGCTGGAGGGAAAGGGAAAACAAAGCGGCGCGGCCTAGCGCTGGAGAACCGGAGACACGCCAGTCACCACGGATACAGCCGGAGCCAACGCGGCGGCCGGGGCGCAGCCACCCTCGCTGCCTCCGCCGCCTCCTCCGCCGAGGATGTCGCGTAGGAAG
Source organism: Podarcis tiliguerta (assembly GCF_965153285.1). Classification (NCBI taxonomy): domain Eukaryota; kingdom Metazoa; phylum Chordata; class Lepidosauria; order Squamata; family Lacertidae; genus Podarcis; species Podarcis tiliguerta. The sequence continues at coordinate 19,735,024 of NC_139546.1, read as the reverse complement.
GTGAGAGAGCGCAAACCGAGCCAAACCCCCTTCCCGTCTCCTCTCCTTTAGCTGCATAGACCGTCAGGCTCGAAAACCAGTTAAAAACGTAGGCCTTCAAGCCCCTGCTTCATCTCGCGTCTTGATTGGTCGCCGCTGCCTCCCGCCGCAACTTCTATGGCCATCTTCGCCATCAGTCAAGCGCAGCCCCCACCCTCAACGGTTATTTGTTTCCCTCCACCCTTTCGGTGATTGTTGTGTCCCGCCTCCTTTCGTTGCTCATTGGCTCCGGCGCTGAAATGCCATTGGCTGCTTTCCCTATCACTTCCTACTGGCGCGGTTTTCTTTTCCCCTCCTCCCCCGTCGCTCCTGTTCCCAACGACTTCATACTTGGCTAGGTGCCTTGGGAGCGGGTGTTGAAGTAGCTGCTGATTGGCCGGGCATTCTGGCCTGAATTGGCGTCCACGGGGTCCCGCCCCTCTCTTCTTTCTCCGTTTCCCATTGGGGGACAGGGTCCCGTAAAGGTCCTCCTCCTCGCTGTTATGATTGGAGGAGAGGGAAAATGGCACAGAGGGTTCAAAACACAGCAAGCAAGATGGACTGGGCCATGGGGATGGGTAGCAGCCATGTCTATAGTTTTGTGCCTACTTGGGTGTAAGTCCCATGGAATTCAGTAGGGGTTTCTTATAAGTAAATCTTCTTACAATCAGTCTGCATGTATAAAAGGATTGATCATTCTGGATGCAGATCCAAGGCGGTTTTTGCAACTATCTAGTTTTAGGTACAGATAGAATGAGTTTTATTTCAGGAGAGTAGGAATTCTACACGTTTTTTAGAGGACTTTCCATAGTCTCTTGCAACAAAAGAAGGGAGGTTGCAACGTGAATGACAATTCACCAAGAGGTTTAATAATAGGACATGTTTCGTAGTAGCTGTATCTTGAATTGGGCTGCAGTCTTGGTTTTGAACCATCGAGTCTTTAAACTTGGGCAAGAACCAAGTTTTGCTACCCTGTACAGATCTAGCTTAAAAGAGCAGATTTCTAGCCCACAACATGTTAAACATGCAGTTGTTGCTCACAAGGAGTCTGGAAGGCCCAAAGTTTCAATCTTCATATGGCTTTTTAAAATGTATTTCTTTTATGAGACACACACATGCATATACACCATGGGGGTTCACCCGATTCCTTTGCTTTGAATCAGCATTGCTGTAGCATCTGGTCCTTCCAGGTTGTTCAGTGATCTCATTAGTCTGTATATTAAAATAATTATGTTTCGCTAAAGGTTCACAGCAACAAAATATAACATTTAGCAGACCAGTTTTTTACTTGTGCAGATTGTCTTAAAGCAACGAGTAATAACCTCATTTCATGCAAGTGGAAAGGAGGAACAAATATTGGGGGAAAGGAAGTCATGGGGAGAGAGAGAGAGAGAGAAGGGGTAGGATAACCCATTTTAGGCTCTGGTCCTGACCACATTTGTCTCCAGCTGCACCCACCATGCAGCTCCACAATATATTACCCCCAGGTAAATGTGGCCCTCAACAGAAAAAAGGTTGACTGCCCCAGTCATAATCAGAAATGAATTGGGATGGCACCTGCAGCATTTGAAGACCCAGCTTCATGTCTGTTTGGAGTGCTATATAAATGAAATCCTCATTCCCTGCAACTCTAGATTATTTTCTCCCCCTTCCCTGATATCCCTCTTGTGTCACACACATCCTTACAAGTGGGGAAATAGAGTCGGAGGGGGAAAAATGTGGGAGGAATTACAGTAGAAATTGGAAAGCATGATGGAGGAATTTGCTCTCATGGTCAAACTTAAGGTCCTGAAAGAATCGTGAGTCAGAGGAGGGCTATTCTTTATGCTTGTTCAGTCCTGCAGTGGAAGCCAAATTGAGATGTTTGCCTTTCCCTGCAGTGTGCTGGCTTGTCTTACATGCTTGAGTCTCTTTTAGAGCCATCTGGTCTGCAGCCCCCCTCTATGCAACACACCTGGTGTCTTCTCCTGCTCTGACTACTGAATATATTGCACCAGCTGAATGTGAGGTGGGGTGCTTTCTGCTTGTGTACATGCTTCCTTCCTTTCCCACCTACCCCCTGCGGGTAGCAATAGAACAGATTTCCCTGTCACTGCATTTCTGTCACCTGTTATATTTCTGCCTGCCCGAACCAGGCTGCAACTCTTGAATGTGTGGGAAGTGGCTGATGGGTGAACGGTCTTTCATCTGTTGCAATGTCGTGATCCTACAAAAAGAGAATTGTTTTGTGACAGGTTCAAAATTGATGCCAGTAGTAGCAGACTGTGAGTTCAAGAGCCAAACTCGGCTACTCTTTCCTGCAGAGTAGAGAATAGGCTTCCATGCTTGTAGCAAAAGATGCATTGTGCTGGCAAAAAAGGAAAAAAGTTATCATCTTTAGGCTGGCTATTTAAAAGGAGCAGCAGCTGCTTCTACAAATACAATGTTTGTTTCAGACTTGAGGAAAGCTAGTCTGTGTAGTAGGTTTGGCCCTCCAGATGTTGTTGGAGTATAAATTCCATCCTGCCTAACTGTTGGCTGTGCTGACCAGGGCTGATGGGCATTGGAGTCCATCTGAAGAGCAACAGTAAGTCCCATCCTTGCTGCATAACTTTCAGTCTTAAGTGGATTGCTGTGTGCCCCTGGATGAATTGTTCAGCTATAGCTTTTGTTCCCTGGGTTTTGAGATCTCATCCCTGTTTGGTGGCAATTGCAAAAACAGACTTTTGCTCAGAGTGTGTTGAGTCCTGTGATGTGAAGATTGTGGTATACACAGACTAGGTGGAGTTGCCACTTTTTGTCCAGCCCTGTGTCTTTTTAACAACAGAAATCAAGGAGGTGAACCTTTACCACTACTTATCTTTATGCTAGGAAGAAGAATTGCCTGCACACTTGAGGCTTGCTAAGGCACTGTACCATATCCTCCCCTATTGTGTTGACTGAATGAGCCTGAGACTTGGGTTACAGGCACAGTATGCTTCTCCTCAGGCTGAAGGCTGTTTTGAAGTTGTGGTCAGCATACAACAGAGCTCATTTCTTCTGATGGGATTGGTCCTGTTGCCTTCTAGATAAAGTTCTGGAGAGTTTGGTTTGACCTATGCAATCCCTCTTGACTGAAATCAGAGATCAGTACCATCACCGTGTCCCATTGCAATCCCATATACTAAATGAGCACTCACATATAGCTGTATGCACGGTCTGGACAGCAAGAGCACAGAGAGAAATATTCTTGTGGATGTGTGGAGACTCATCAGTGCTTTAACCTAAGCGTTTTGTTCCAATCCGTTGTAAGAGGTTTCTGTTTTGGCTTGGTATTTCTGCAAGCACAGTGCGCAGTACTTACTAGTTTACGATATCCGTTTTTCTGAAACATTTTAGTTAGTGCTGCTCCTCAAGGAGTAGACCCCAGATAAATGGTACATGTTGCTTATGTGGCTGAGTCTTTGGCCTTTCAGAGGAACGCAGGCAGCAGTTCTGACGGAACCGAAGACTCCGATTTCTCCACGGACCCAGAGCATACAGACAGTTCAGAAAGTGACGGGACGCCACGCCAGTCTGCGCGTGTGACTCGCTCTTCCGCCAGGCTCAGCCAGAGCTCCCAAGGTAGAGCATTTGAATGTTTGGTCTTAAGCCTTATTCTAAATGGCATGAGCTGTATAATAAGCTGGTGTCTGCCCTCCCCACCCCACTCCGTACACAGGCACAGCCAAAATCGTAATTGGAGACATGCTAACTTTAGTCCTACCCACCCCTGAAGCCCTGTAAGCCATTGCATGTTCTGCATTAACCACCTTGTGGACATGCAACAGGTCAGTCTGTAAGAGAATGACCTCTAAATAATAACACCTTTAAAACGAGCTTGAGCATCAAGTTGAGGATATTGATGGGTCAATAATTAGGATTCTGTCTCCCTGGAGGATTTCCAGACTTCTGTTTGGTGTATGCAAAGAAGCAGCAAGGAGTGGCATTGCAAATGTTGGGTATTCCAGTATTATTCCCATATTCCAGAGAAAGGCAGAGAGAGTGGCTCTGAGACCAGAGCTGAGTTGGGATTTGAACCCAGGATCTGCTCGCTCACATCCGTAACTTACACTGGCTCTCATATGGTCAAAATCTGAACTTGGGCATGGAGTAGTATCAGAAAGAAGCTCATTTATTACCTTACTGTTCTTTGCTCCCTAACTTTTGAAAATCCTGGCTATATTAAAATTCTTAAATCTTCAGAACTTATGTTGATGATGTTGGGAAGGCAGTCTGCACTGTGTCCTTCCGTGCAGGGGCAGATATTTTTGCAGTGTGAGTGTTGCAAATGGTTTCTCTCAATGAAACACTTGTGTGTGTGTTTCCCCACTTCCTTACCTCCCCATCCTCTTAAAACTAGATTCCAGCCCGGTTCGCAACCCACCATCGTTTGGAGCAGAGGAGCCTGTTTATTCCACCCGGAGGGTAACCCGTAGCCAGCAGCAACCCACACCCGTGACTCCCAAGAAATATCCCCTTCGACAGACCCGCTCGTCAGGATCTGAAACGGAGCAAGTGGTTGACTTTTCAGATAGAGGTTTGTAAATGGCTGGGCAGGATGTAGAGTGACTAAAACTGGCACAGTCTGGGATCATGCTGAATTTCTTTCTATCATGTTCTTCATCGGATTTCTTTAGAACTTTTATGACTTCTAGGTTAGGTTGAGGGGCACTAGCTTCGCCAAGGCTGCTTTCGAAATACTAGTTGCTGTGTTGATCCCAAAGAGAGGGAAAGCACAGCTGAGATGATGCCCAGTTGTAATCGTCTTTTATCTGCCCCTCTGATTTCTTGCTCCATCTCAAGATCACCCTGGCAGTTTTGGTTAGGAGAGCAACGATACATTTCCTAGTACAGTACAGTCATACTTTGGGTTACAGCCGCTTCAGGTTGCATTTTTTCGGGTTACGCACCCGCCGAAACCCGAAAGTACCAGAACGGGTTACTTCCGGGTTTCGGCAGTTGCGCATGCGCAGAAGCACCGCTGCGGGTTGCAAACGTGCATCCTGCACGGACCACATTCGCAACCCGAGCGTCCACTGTACAGTGGTACCTCGGGTTAAGTACTTAATTCGTTCCGGAGGTCCATTCTTAACCTGAAACTGTTCTTAACCTGAAGCACCACTTTAGCTAATGGGGCCTCCTGCTGCCGTCGCGCCGCCAGAGCACGATTTCTGTTCTCGTCCTGAAGCAAAGTTCTTAACCTGAGGTAATATTTCTGGGTTAGCGGAGTCTGTAACCTGAAGCATAGGTAACCTGAAGCGTATGTAACCCGAGGTACCACTGTATTGCTTTTTTAGGCCTGGCATTTTGACCTACAAGGGATTCTGGGGAGGACTCTCCCCCCCCCCCCCCAGTTTATTGGGCTCTGCTCACTTTTGTAACGTTGTGACTCTACACAGACACTAAAAACGCCGCTGACCACGATGAGTCGCCACCCCGCACGCCGACTGGCAACGCCCCGTCTTCTGAGTCCGACATCGACATCTCCAGCCCCAACATGTCTCACGATGAGAGTATCGCCAAGGATATGTCCATGAAGGATTCGGGGAGTGACCTGTCCCATCGTCCCAAACGCCGCCGATTCCACGAGAGCTACAACTTCAACATGAAATGCCCGACGCCCGGCTGTAATTCATTAGGTACGGTGGAACCTTCCATGATCTGAGATTTCATTAGCGGACTCTCCTCTTGCCCAAATCCCCCACGTGCCCTTTCTTGTTCCCAGCCCTAAGGCGTGTTCCTTTGGCTCTCCACAGGACACCTGACGGGAAAACACGAGCGGCATTTCTCCATATCTGGATGCCCACTGTATCATAACCTTTCAGCGGACGAATGCAAGGTAATTTATGCTCTTGGAAAATGAGCTTGTGGCAGTGGAAAGAGATAAGTCAGGAGGAATGGCACGGGGAGCGGAGAGAATTACAGCGCAGTTCATCCCACCCACCGTCTCTCCTCTTTCCAGTGCTGCTTTGCTGGAGAGAAGCGGTGCTCAGTGTTTGGACACACAGCATGGCCATGTAATGTGCAGCATGGCCATGTAATGTGCAGCACAGCCTTTGCCAACTTGCTGACCTTCAGATGTTTTGGATTACCATTTCTATCAGCGGTGCTGGCTGGATCCGATGAGAGCTGTAGTCAAAACCATCTGGAGAGCACCAGGTTGTCAAAGACTGGTGCAGTTCCTCTTCTCTGAGCGTTGTGATTTGTGACACAGAAACAAACACGGGGGCAAAATTCTCACGGGAAGCACACTATTTGAAGCATACGTAGGAATTTCTGTTCTCAGGCTTGTCCAAAAATCCAGCAAGCCTATAATTTGAGTTTTAAAATGGTTATTTGAAACTTGAATCAAACCCTTCGTTTGTAGGCTTTGGGTGAGTCTGTATGTTGGTATTCAAAATTTCAATTTACAAATTTCCTTTTTGTTTTGTTTTTCCAAGTATGTTAACATTTTTTTAAAAAATTGTATGCTGTTGAACACCAGCTGTTTGCAGCAAATGTCTCTCTGTGCATGATATTCAGAGTCTTTTTTGCACGTGACTTAAGATTATTTACTAGGGACTCTGGTAGTAACTGCTGAAATGAACTTGAGGTGGTAAAATGGGGCAGGGAGAGGTGATCAGATTTTCTCATATTGAATGCGTGTGTAGGAATTAGTTAAATTATTCTTTATTTTGTAAAATTATACCCTACAACTTCAGCCACCATGGTTCCCGGGGCAGAAGACAATGCAAAAATACAACAATGAAATCTAAAAATCCACCAGTAATTTGGGGCAGAAATTCCTGATGGAGCTGCGTAGCTTGAAGTTGGGCTTGAGCCCTGCCACTTCTCTTTTGAAATATCAAACCTTGTTTGGTCAATTGCGAATTGAGGGCTTATGGCTCCTTGGATGTTCCTTTCCTGCTTGCAAACCTCAGAGATGCCTGAGCTCAGGGCCAACAGTACCTTAATATTGTGGTTTTGGTTGGACTGTTCTTACATTATCTGAGCAAGAATTTGCATGGCGTGAGAAGGGAAGGATTGATACAATCTCTCTCTGGATTTCAAGGTGAGAGCGCAGAGCCGCGATAAACAAGTTGAGGACAGAATGCTGTCTCACCGACAAGATGATAACAACAGGCATGCTACCAGACATCAGGTACTTCCATCTTACATTTTTACTGTTGCACCTTTATCAAGTATGCACTGGCTTTGACACCCCAACAGGACCATCTTTTTTCTAGTGATCATTGACATCTCAGTTTCAGAAAACAGTTAAAAAACAAAAACAAAAAAACACAGAATCAAAAGCAATTTGGTGTGGAAATTCTGTCTGAACCTGTGTCTACTTATCTTGCTGACCACATTTTCTGAGTAATCTAAAACTCGGGGGGTGGGGGACAGGGATGATTCATTCTTCAGTTTTGCCAAGAAAAGAATAAATGTGTTTGTTTCTAAAATAATTGAATATAACTTGCCCCGTGATAACTTGAGAAGAATTCATTCTTTGTGCCTTGTTTGTGGGATGTGGTTCTTTAGATTGAGTTTACTCTGTGTATGTTCATCCTTCAGCAGTAGCAATAGATATGTGTGAAACCCCACCAAGATCTATGGGCATAGGGCAGTATACGAATTTAATAAATAATAATATAGTGGTACCTCGGGTTACAAACACCTCGGGTCGCAAACACTTCAGGTTACAGACTCCGCTAACCCGGAAGTAGTACCTGGGGTTAAGAACTTTACCTCAGGATGAGAACAGAAATTGTGCTCTGGTGGCATGGTGGCAGCAAGAGGCCCCGTTAGCTAAGTGGTGCTTCAGGTTAAGAATGGTTTCAGGTTAAGAACAGACCTCCAGAACGACTTAAGTTCGTAACCCGAGATACCACTGTAATATGTTTTGTATCCTTTCAAATGCCATACACTTCTCTGAAGGCAGGTATCACAGTCATCTTGTATGTTGCCAAGTGAGGGACATGTAAATAATCCCTGATATTTTTCAAGCACAGTCCCAAGTATACAAGGCTCCTGGTTTAATACCATCTTGCTATACCGGGATAAAACACACATAATACAATGCAGTGTGGCAAGAGTCCTGTTCTCCCATCCAGTAATAGTGGCCAATGTTCAGGCTCATGTTGGTTTGCAAGGGATGGTCTGGACTGTTTGACATGGAAGTGCAATAGACGAGCATCTAACTCCTGCAAAAGCATCCAGTGGTACCTCGGGTTAAGAACTTAATTCGTTCTGGAGGTCCGTTCTTAACCTGAAACTGTTCTTAACCTGAGGTACCACTTTAGCTAGTGGGAGCAAAGTATATGCTTGTGCCATATTGCATACGTACCATTCGGTGCCAGAAAGGTGTGGCCCTCCAGGTTGTTGCTGGACTCCAGCTCCCGCCAGCCCCAACAAGCACAGCTTGATGGTCCGGAATGATGGGGGTTGTAGTCCAGCAACACCTGGAGGGGGCACTGCGGCTTCCCATCTCTGTTGTAGCAGATGAAGCAATAGTTGGCCTGCTTTGGAGTCAGATGGCTCAGGATCCCGGGCAGGTTGCCGCCTCCTATGCATGTCCTGCGTTTGTCATCCCCTGTGTAGGCACCAACTGAAAGACAGCTAAGGTACAAAGAGAAAGTAGCGGAGATGAGGAAGAAGAGGAATGCTGGGCTGACAAAGGAGCAGAAGGAAAAGTACATGGTACAGAAGCTCTCTCTCTCTCTCTCTCTCTCTCTCTCTGAGGAGTGTGTGTTTGGCAGAATCAGGCCACCCTTAATGTCATGGCGCATTTCACACCCTGCATAGAGGGAATAGTTAATTTCTAACTGCATCTGATCCCAAGATTCTAGGTCATAGTGCTATACAGTCGAACCAAAACAAGAATAGGCAGCCATGAGCTAAACACTCCTCCAGTGATTTCAATTCGGTTTGTGAATTCCAGCCTTGCTGCTTCCCATCCCTTCTTGCACACAGACCTTCGTGTGCATTGGCCCTGCACAAGGCCATAGTTGGGGCGGGGGGCTTGTAGGCCACCCAGACCAGCCCCCTGTGCGATGTAGGAAATTAAGTGCTGGAGCAACCCCATCCGATTCCTGCCCAGCCTCTGCATTGACGGCCTCCAACAAGAGAGAGCCCACTGCCTCTCTAGGTAATTGGTTCCCTTCCTAAACTGCTCTTACCAATAGGATATTTCTCTGAATGTTCAATCAAAATCTATCCTCTAAATCCACTGGACTTAGTCCTGCCCTTTTGGACAGCAGAGAACAAGCCTCTGCCCTCTTCTGTTGGACAGCCTTTCATGCAGTTGAAGAGTGCTTCTGTAGATTTCCCATACTATTGTGTTCCATACTATATCTGTTGCCTCCCAGTTCATTCGGTCTCCACTGAGTGGGAAAGCTGTAGCCCTCCAGATGTCGTGGAACTACAGCTCCCATCAGCCTCTGCCAGCTGAGCCAGTGGTCAGGAATGATGGAAGCTGTAGCCCCAACAACACAGAGGAGGGCTGCCCCTTATCCACAGGCTTCTTGAAATGTGGTACCTAGAACTGGATACAGTACAGTGGTACCTTGGTTCTCAAACGGCTTGGCTCCCAAAGAAATCGGTTCCCAAACGCCGCAAACCCAGAAGAAAGTGTTCCTGTTTGCGAACGTTTTTTGGAAGCTGAATGTCCGACGCGGCTTCTGCTTGAGTGCAGGAAGCTCCTGCAGCCAATCAGAAGGTGCGCCTTGGTTTTTGAACCGTTTTGAGAGTTGAACGGACTCCCGTTCGACAACCAAGATACTACTGTATACGCTTCATCTCTGTATTGACTCCTTGCTTCTGCACTCACAGCAGCCCACAACTCTTCTTGCCCTTACAAGCAGTCCTGCATGACGCTTTCCTGGCTCCCTCGGCCTTCTACTTCCCACAGAGCAGGAGCCAGTGTAATTTCGCTGTCCAGGAAGAAAGGGCAGAGAGTGGAGGCTGAGGGAATCCACTTTCCCCAGGACAGGGAAACTATTTCTAAGAGATTATTTCTGCTGTTTGGTTTAGGAGCACCGGCAAACCTATGGCAACACTAGAGAGCCCCTTCTAGAGAATCTGACCAGTGAGTACGACCTCGAGTTATTCCGACGAGCGCAAGCAAGAGCCTCTGAGGATCTGGTAAGAGGACTGGGCTGGGTAAGATACACATCCTTCCACCTTCTAGGCTTGAAGTAAAACCATTTGTACTCTTTTTTTGTACTAAGCTGAGTGTGAATCACTTGTGACTCAGTTTGGACAGAATCAAACTTCTGAGCAAGGGCAGGTATTAAAGACACTGCAGTTGCAGTTGGAGGGAGCCTAATGCACCGTAAGAGCTGCAACAAATGTCACATAATGGTTTTGCATTGGCCCCTTTTTAGATTTGTGATGAAATAATCAAAGCACATTTCCCAATGAGACCAGCCTCTCACACTCTTTTCTTTTTTCTAAAAAAAAAATGCTAACAAAGGGCACATTTTAAAAAATGACAACGAAGAGGCGTGCGGAAAGTGGACCGATCAATTGTGTGGGAAAGCTCTGGCAGCAGAACAAGTTTTTTTAAGCTGCCGATGGCAGCAGAACGTGGATTCGGTTGGACCGGGGCTATGTCAGCTGAATGGAGGTTTCGCTGTAGATGCACTGGTCCTGCCAAAGGACCTCCAGAGAGAAAATGCCTAGAGAGAAAAGACGATGCTTTTGAAACCTCACTGCCTATCTGGAGATGCAGGTTTTTGGTTGCTTGAGGCTTAAGCTACATCTTAAGCGGAGTTGCATCATTCTGCTCCTTTCTCAAACTCAAAGCAGGCTGGGGTGGGAGACTGTGCCTGAGAAGACATTCAGGTGGGAATATGCACCCTTTCCCTCCTGCTCCTTTCCCAGCTCAAAACCTCCCTCCCCAAGCTTCTTTTCCACTTGAAGAGGATGGGGTGGCTCCTTCCCACCTCCCCAGAGTGAAAAAGCACCTTGAGCATAGCAATTTAGAGCTGCAAGACGACGAGAGCGCCATGGGATAAGCAGCCTCTCTTGGCCTGCCCGTTTTCTGCTCAGAGCAGACCGAGCTGCTTCAGGTTTAAATAGAAAAGAAAAAAAGCCTGGAGGAAAGAATTGCAGAACTACATGTGCCATAATCTTTGGAAGCCAAGATATGCAGACGTATATGCCCAGCCCCACTGTTTCTGAGCCAGCATTTCTTGGCCCTGCTGTTGGGGTGTGGATGGCTGTGTTGACGTGCCCCCGAGGACCGGCGCTGAAAAGTGTGAGAAGATGAAACAGCTTCGTAAGTGTTCTCATTTGGAAGAAGTGCCACTTTCTTTCCGCGGTGACAGTTACACTGAGCGCGGGCCTCCACCTCGCTGTCTTTTGCTGCGTAAGGAGGTGCCAGACTTCCGAAAGCAGTTGCCCGAGGTGCAGTCTGCATCTCTTTGGTTTCCCAGCTTGAAGAGTGCCAGAAGCCCTGGGGCAAGAGAATGGATCCTTTTTCATGTTTGATTGAAGCTCATTTGATGCTTTCCTTGTGATATGACCCCTCAGGCCCATGCTTCTCCCCCCAAAGATTAGGGAGAGACTTCTGGCAAACGTAGATCAAAGCACATAGAGCAAATCAAAACAACTAGAATCTTGGGGTTCTGCTGAGAGTGGACCACCACTTCCAGAATAATGCTTTGGTACTTCTGTTAAGTCACGTGGAAGTGCTGAGCCCCCTGTTCCACGTGGCCACGGCGGCTTTGAGAACAGCACTTTCTTCAGATTTGTGTTGGGAGTTAATCTGAAGAAGACTGCAAGCTGCAGGGACCTCCAAGCTCTCTGCATTGTTCAAGTCTTGGGGAGGGGAGCTTATTAACTGGCCTTCCAGATTTCCCGTCTCCCAACGGCTAACTGCGACCAGAGCTGCACAGCGGGTCAGGTTAACCACCGTGATGCCAGGGAGCCATGATTTACCACCAACTTCCTCCCCACAACCCCAGTCCTCGAGCCTCAGCAGGAATGCAGCGTTAAAAGCTACACATATGCCAGCTCGCCTCCGCTGCTGTGCCCTCATCTTGTTCACAACAAGAGAGGAAGAAAATACACACAGGCTTCGAAAATGAAAGGCAAGCAGGCAGTGTCTCCAGATTTTTCTCAGGCCTTTTGAAAACCAGGCCCAGGATGTAAAGCACCAAGTCAATGTGGTCCAGGGCAGAGGGAAATCACAGAGCCCCAATAGCTGCTTGTTAACCACGCCTTCACCCACTTGTGCCCTCCTGCATCCTCAAGGAATCCTGCCTCCAATGAATGCCATTCAGGGGAAAGCGGGCATGCCCTTTGAAAGCATGTACAGTGGTACCTGGATTTACGAACTTAATCCATTCCGGAAGTCCGTTCTTAAGCCAAGGCATGCTTTCCCATAGAAAGTAATAGAAAATGGATTAATCCGTTCCAGACGATGAAAAACAATCCCTAAAACAGCAATTTCACATGAATTTTACTGTCTAACAAGACCATTGATCCATAAAATGAAAGCCTCTATACTGTACTATAAAATAATAAGACAGTATTGTAGATGATAAAAAAAAATTAAAAAAAAAATTCTTACGTTCACTGATGATAATCATTGTTTGGATGTGGGGCTTTTATCTATTTCTGCAGTCACACAATCAACCAGTAACTGAACTGGGTTCCACACAGTCACAGAAACAAGTCAAAAAAGTGAAGTCACAAGCCACAGTCACAAGTCAACCCCATAAAACAAAGAATAAGTCACAGTCAAAAAAATGAAATTCACAAACCGGAACACCTACTTCCGGGTTTGCAGCACTCTTATTCTGTTCTAAAACCAAGGTACCGCTGTACCTGGGACACAGAAGCTACAAATGTGTAAAGACATTGAGTGAACACTGAATAGAGCTCTTTGAATTGTTATTTTTGTAACTTGCCAAAAGACTCCTCTAAGACACAAACACACTGGGAAATTTTATACAAGCAGTGAGAATATTTTAAATCCTTACTGCAGGGATAGGCTGGAGTGTGTCCTGGGACTCTGATGATACTTGTTGTTTTCCTGGCTGTAGGAGGAGGATGATAATGATTATGATGATTTGGTATTATTTGGTATTTATATGCCGCCCACCAGACTGGGTTACCCTACCACTCGGAGAGGCTTCCAACAAACTAAAACACAACATATCAAACTTTAAAAAGTCTGCATAAAGGGACTGGCGAATGTGAGAAAACCTTCACTACTGCACAAAGGTGTAAATGACATGTTTTGCTCTGTCTGCATTTGCCTCTGGTCTCATCCCCCACTATCATGTGATCCCAGAAGGTTGTTCAGAAGGGAATGGCCATCTGCCACGGATGCTTTAGCTGAGATTCCTGCATTGCAGGGGGGTTGGACTAGATGACCCTTGGGTCCCTTCCAGCATTCTATGAATGCTACCCTCAGGCTGAAGACAATTCCCTCCACAGCTGTTCTCAAGGCACCATGGTGAGGAAGAGGAGACAGAGGCTCTGGCTGCTGTCCTCTACTAGACACCTTCACATCGAATTTACACACATTGGGCTTGATCCAGCCTAAATTAGATTGCTGTCCTACTTGTGCTAAACTGTGGTTAAGTCCCATTGAATTCATTGGGGCTGAGTAGACATGGCCCCAATGCCTTTGAACTCGAATGCCTTTGAAATCATTGGATCCAGCTAGTCTTGACTTTAAAATTCCATGGATTTGAAAGCACAGTTAACTTGGGAAGGATCCAGACCGTAGTTGGCCAGTTCTGTGTTTCACAAGCTGCGGAGTTCAGTTTCCTAACAGTTTCAGTTTTCTGTTTGCAGCAAGTTTGTAGACCTTAAGGCTAAATAAAGAGAGGCTTGAATGTGGGTGGGGCAATTAGCATTTCCAAAGATCGGAGTGGGGCTTTGATGCTTTTTATAACTCTGCCGCTCCCTGTGATTAGTGAAATAAACTGCAAAATAAGCAACTCCGCATAAATTTCCTTAATCTGTGTATCACTTATACAAAACTCAGTTCTTCCCGATACTGGAGTTTGTTTTGATTGTAGAGGAGTTTTTGGGGTGGGAGGGATTTTTTTCTGTTTTCACATGGGTCTAGCATAGATCGTATGATTAAAGAGCATGGTGAACTGTTCCTTTTTTAAAATAATTTTGATTCCCCTTCTCTCTCAATAGGAAAAGCTGCGACTTCAGGGCCAGATCACGGAAGGGAGCAACATGATCAAGACGATTGCTTTTGGCCGCTATGAGCTGGACACATGGTACCATTCTCCCTACCCAGAGGAGTATGCGCGACTGGGGCGCCTCTACATGTGCGAGTTCTGCCTCAAATACATGAAGAGCCAGACGATACTACGCAGGCACATGGTAAGTGTTGGGCAAACCGCCTTTTTATTGGTTGAGCAGAAAATGCGTAGCTGCTTCTGCTGCTATGTTATTGTGCCCCCTAGTAAGTATCTTGTTCTTCCCCTCGCAATTCTCTCTTCCGCCCCTTTATGCTTCTGATGCCGTTGGCCACACTAGGCAACCGTGCTAATGCTTGTGCAATGCTCTCCGTAGGCGAAATGTGTCTGGAAGCATCCTCCAGGTGACGAAATTTACCGTAAAGGCTCCATTTCGGTGTTTGAAGTCGATGGGAAAAAGAACAAGGTAACATACTTAACTGGAATTGGTTTCGGAGCAGGAGGAGGAGAGAATTTGTGCAACACGTTGTCTTTTGTGGGCCATAGGCAGGCTGCCCAGCTGGCTCTCCTTGAAGTCTGTCGCCCCAACCTGTCCCAGCTCTCTCTGAAAAATGCTACGGCTCTCATTAAGACCAGTGCCAAGGGTTGGCATTGCTGGGCATCTGGCAAGAGGTCATACACTAGCAGGGGCCCATTGACAAGAGCCCTGGGGCCTGTCCTATAGAGGATGTCTTGCCCTAAGGCCTTTCAAAACCTGGATATGGTACTGGTCATTATATTGGTCTAACTCCATCGCCTTTGAGGGTAGCCTTGCGTGGCTTACTAGTGTCCACCAAACTCCAGCATTATTTTTATTATTATTTATTTAATGTATATGCTTGTGCATGCTTGAAGCAGACTTTCTCTCAGACCGCTACCACAGTTTCTTTAAATAATTATATGCCACCGATTGACTAGTTTGCCCCAGGCACTCTGGGCAACTCCCAACAGAATATTAAAAACACAGTCAAACATCAAACATTACAAACATCCCTTTACAGGGCAGCCTTCAGATATATTCTAAAGGTCATATAGTTACTCCTTGACATCTGGTGGGAGGGCGTTCCACAGGGCAGGCACCACCACCGAGAAGCCCCTCTGCCTGGTTCCCTGTAACTTCACTTCTCGCAGTGAGGGAACCGGCAGAAAGCCCTCAGAGCTGGACCTCAGTGTCTGGGCTGAACGATGGGGGTGGAGATGCTTCTTCAGGTCTGCAGGTCAGAGGCTGCTTAGGGCTTCAAAGATCAGCACCAACACTTTGAATTGTGCTTGGAAGCATACTGGGACCAGTGCCAGAAAACCAGAGATGGGCCAGTCACAGTTTCAAAGAAGCAGATTTGGCCAAAGAGATTTTTCAGGATTTGGGGGCAGTGAGAGTGGTGCCTAGAATTGGCCACCTCTTCCCAACACATCCTTGACATGCCTTCTGATTCTTCCAGATCTACTGTCAGAACCTCTGCCTTCTGGCAAAGCTCTTTTTGGACCACAAGACCCTGTATTACGATGTGGAGCCCTTCCTCTTCTACGTCATGACGGAAGCCGACAACACCGGCTGTCACCTGATAGGCTATTTCTCCAAGGTCGGTAACAGCCTCTCGGGCTCTGCTCCACAACCAGGGCACCGGCCACGACTTAGGCATTAAATCAGAACGGTGGGCCTGCTCTGGGCACTGAATCTGTAAGAGTTGGTTCGTGAAATATAGTTAACAGCGGAAAGCAAGCTTATAGTCCAAAGACAAATGAAAGCCAGGCTGCTTCCTGGAATCTTATTCAGGCTTTGTTACAAGTGCAAACTTCTGGTGCCAAACAGAGCCAGTTATTCTTGGTATTCATGAGGCTCCTCCACCCCACTTATAGTTGCATGTGCAAACACCTGCTTCCAGTAACATAAGAGCTGGGTTTCGGAGATATATAAATCAGAAATCAGGACTTTGAATGTGCTCTTGCATTGTGGGACAAGGAGCACCACACCCCGTCTTAGATCCACAGTGGGATCAGTTCCAACTGTAAATCTGCTGAGCTTTCTTGAAAAGACTGTTGGGTGGATAGTGGTTCTGCTCATTGGTTTGCTGGCTTAGAATTGGATCAACATCAGGTTTATGGACTGAATCCTCATCTTTTAAACCAGTGGTAGCCAAACTTGGCCCTCCAGCTGTTTTGGGACCACAGTTCCCATCATCCCTGACCACTGGTCCTGTTAGCTAGGGATGATGGGAGTTGTAGTCCAAAAACAGCTGGAGGGCCAAGTTTGGCCACCACTCTTTTAAACAGAGAAGGTGACTTCTAGCCTGCTCCTCAGCAAGGGCTTGTTAGCCCAGGCAGCCAAACTCTCCATCTCAATCTTAGTCTCTGTTTTGTTGACAGAGGAATATTGCAAGTCCAGGTGTGATGTGAGGATAAATGAAGGCCTGGTGTGGGTTCTGTTTGTTCCTTTACATTTGACCTGAATTCCCAGATACAGTGCTTTGTCATGCTGATCAAAATAGAGCACAGGAACAATTTGAATTTCACTTTTTCTGGCAGTGTGAGAGGCCATTTTCCAAAACGGCCGTTAGAACTATTGATTCTGTTTAACTTTGGTCTCTGACACGTGCAGCATGGCCACTAGGAGTGCTGCATCAAAAAAACTTTAATAATTTGCCATTGGAAGTGCAGCACTTTCAAG
Organism: Podarcis tiliguerta; assembly: GCF_965153285.1. Taxonomy (NCBI): domain Eukaryota; kingdom Metazoa; phylum Chordata; class Lepidosauria; order Squamata; family Lacertidae; genus Podarcis; species Podarcis tiliguerta. The sequence goes on along the minus strand of NC_139546.1, from coordinate 19,718,149 downwards.
TTTTTGCCTCATTCATTTTTACATGATAGGTTGGTAAAATCACCGTTTTGGTACAGTTTCAGTGAAAATATTAAACAAACAAATTCTGTAAGAGAAATGGACTGTTGCCCAACTCTCCATTTGTGCGGGTTTTGAACACAGCACCCTGAGAAATAGAGACGGTGCTTGTCTAAAATTCAAGGGGAGGGAGGTCCAAAGAGCAGATGCCACCACAGTAAAGTCCCAATTCGTATATCCTATGGAACAGACCTCCTAATAAGATGGTATCTGCAGGATGCCCTCTCCTAAAGTGTGCAGTGATAGATTGGGCATAAGAAGGGGTAAGACAGTCTTTTAGGTATCCTGGTCCCAAGCTGTACAGGGCTTTGCAGAAGCACCTCGAACCTAGCTCAGTAGTCTTGTGTGCATCCTGTTCCAGGTATTAAGGATGAAGTTGAATGTTACGATCACTCACTTCCTTTTCCAGTTTGGCATTTCCCCTCACAAATAGTTTGGAATCTACTCATCGCCCAGGCAGACATTTGGGGAAACGGCCACCACAGCCAAACAAGGCCAATTCAAGTTGTCTCTGTATGAGCTAATACCAAAAGAGCTTTCGCTGGCATTCCCAAGACCTGAGGGGAGCTGATGTTTGAGAAATGCAGGCCCAAATCCGGGGTAGGGAATCTGTTTCAGCCTGAGGGCCACATTGCCTAGCAGGTGGGACAAGAGGGTGGAGCCAAAGATGTTGCTTTTGTATAGTAGACTGCATCCAGACCATGCAAAAGACCGCTTCCTTCACCCAAACCTGTCCATCTAGGCAAGCAAGAGACATTGTCACTGTTCAAGGACGCATTCCAGCCAAACAAAACCGTTCAGAGAGGGTGCAGAGCAAGACCAGTGAGGACTGTGGCCTGGGAAGAGTCTTGAAGACCACATAGAGAGGCCTTGAAGGTCACATTTAACTCCTGGGCCCGAGGTTCCCCACCCCTGGTCTCAAGGCTCCTTGGGTGTCCAGGACTAGCTTTGTGATTCTTTGCATTGCAGCTATTCTGTTTTGATCAGCTTGCAAAAGCCATGCATTTGAACTTTTGCCACGATGTGATCAGTTCTTGTCAAACATGACCCTTCGCGGCTATACTGTTTACTTCCAGGAGAAGAACTCATTCCTCAACTACAACGTTTCCTGTATCCTGACGATGCCTCAGTACATGAGGCAGGGTTACGGCAAAATGCTCATCGACTTCAGTAAGTGTGGACGGACACGTGCTTTTGTTCTTAATCCAATGCTTACATACTGCCACAAATCAGACGGTTTCATAGCCTCAGATGTGACACAGAGCAGATGAGGGGGTTTTTAACGCAGCATGGTTGTTAGGGTTATAACTTTTTGACTGTTTTTCTTCAAAACAATGATTTCCTGTATCATATAGGGATGAACTTTTGCTTGGAAACACTAAGCACTTAGGGACTAATTCTTCTCAGTTGTGAAAAAATGGTCACCCCGAAATGAAAGTTGGAATCGCTGTATATGTAATGTTACTACTCAGAAGTATTAGCACTTTTAAAAACTTTATGGAACTGTTTAGGACTTTTACAGCTGTCTGGAATTTCCTGAAACTGTATTGGAGAATCACTGGAAGCAGGAGCCATCCGAACTCCAGATACCAAGAAGTAATCAATGCGCAATCAAAGTGATGCAGGAACTTTATGGTGCTTGTGGCAGAAACAAAGGCAAACTGCAACCTCAGTTTATTCTAAGCAATAAGAAGTAATGCATAATGTACAAAACCTTATACAGTGGTACCTCGGTTCTCGGACAAAATCTGTTCTGGAAGCCTGTTTGGCTTCCTTCCAAAATGTTCGAAAACCGAGGTGCTGCTTCCCCTTGATTGCAAGAGCTTCTTGCACTCAGCAGAAGCCGCGTCGCACGTTCGGGTTCTGAAATACGTTCGAAAACGGAAGCATTTACTTCCAGGTTTATCGGCATTTGGAAACTGAAATGTACAACAATGGAGCTGTTTGGAACTGAGGTTCCACTGTACAAGTGTTAGAAAATTTGCAAGCTCTATTTTTCCTATACAGTGGTACCTTGGGTTACATACGCTTCAGGTTACATATGCTTCAGGTTACAGACTCCGCTAACCCAGAAATATTACCTTGGGTTAAAAACTTTGCTTCAGGATGAGAACAGAAATCATGCAGTGGCGGCGCAGCAGCAGCAAGAGGCCCCATTAGCTAAAGTGGTGCTTCAGGTTAAGAACAGTTTCAGGTTAAGAACAGACCTACAGAACGAATTAAGTTCTTAACCCGAGGTACCACTGTATTATAATATATGCTATGCAGATTACATAATGCATTATAAAGTTGCATATACAAAAATCAATTTATTGATTTTGGGGGGACCTTTTTTCAAGAGTTTTGGAAATGAAAGTTCATTCTTTTGCTTTTAGGTAAAAGTTCATCTAACTAATCTTAATGGAGCATGAGGTTGTAAAAAAGTTATAACCCTAGTGGTCATATGACCAGGATCTCGGGGCTATTAAGAGGTAAATAAACGTGGTAGCTGCTTTCTTAGCAATCACCATCTTTCCATAACAAACCCTTTTGGTCGAGGGCCTGTTAGCTTGGAAGTAAAATTTGGCCACCTCCAAAATAAGGTCGCTTCTACATATTTCGGAGGTGTTTTAGCTTTCAGTAGCACAAGCTTTTGTGATGTTAAAAGAAAATGACTTTTTAAAGAAGACTTTAAAATGAAACTGCCTGACAGGAAGCTTCGAGCTTTTGACAGCAGCTAGAGGATGGTTGACCACTTGATTCAGGTTCCAGAGAGTCTGCTTTGTTCTCTTTCAACAGGCTATTTACTCTCCAAAGTGGAAGAAAAGGTTGGCTCCCCAGAAAGGCCCCTCTCAGACCTGGGCCTTATTAGCTACCGTAGTTACTGGAAGGAAGTTCTTCTCCGCTATCTGCATAACTTTCAAGGCAAAGAGATCTCCATTAAAGGTGGGTTCTAGATGTTCCTCCCCAGTGCATCAGTAGCAAACAGCATCTTTTTAAAACAACAACAACCCTTCTAGTCCAGGGGTCGGCAACGTGTGACCCATGGGTCAGATGTGGCCCTCAAAGACCGTTTTACTGGCCCACGAGCCGCTCCCGCACCAAGCCACCTGCTCAGCAAGTTCCCCACGTGCAGTGCACACGCACATACCAGAAGTTGCTTCTGCGCATGCCCAGATGCCGAAAATCACCTCTGCGCAGGCATGATTTTCAGCGTCTAGGCATGCGCAGAAGCGATTTCTGGCACCCCGGACATGCGAGACACAATTTCCAGCACCGCACTGCGCTGGTTCAGCCCACAGGCGATCTCCGCGGGAGTGATCTAGCCCATGGCCGGTAAGCCTTGCCGACCCCTGTTCTAGTCTTTCTTCCCCAAAACTGTGAAATGTAATTTCTCCCACCTTTGCTCCTCGAACGCCAAAGGAGCAATGTGGGGTGCTGAACCCCTGTTTACCTTCCCCCTGTATACTGGGATTCTGCTAGCCTTGCTCATCTGCTTCCTACTTACCTTTCTCAGCCATCACTCTCGGGGATCTCGTTTGGAGTCGTGGAAGGCATTTAAAGCTGGAGTTGGCAGGAGACAGCGAGAGCTCTCTTGGTGGTTTGCCCCATATATCCCCCTCTCCCCCAAGCCCCTCAGTAAAACACACTCTTGCTTCTCTGTTTCAGAAATCAGCCAGGAGACAGCCGTCAACCCTGTTGACATTGTTAGCACTCTGCAAGCGCTTCAGATGCTCAAGTATTGGAAGGGCAAACACCTAGTCTTAAAGAGGCAGGTAAGTTGTGGGGCTAATACCTGCGAGAGAGGTATCTACCTCTCTTGGGTCGCTGTGTTTCTCTCGAGAGATTTCTAAGAAAAGCGTCACTCTTCCACCCGAGATTTGCTGTGAACGAAAAGCAGAGAGTCCAGCTTAGTGCAGAAACCTATGGCAGGATTGTTTTGTGCATGTAACCAGTCAGTGGGGAGAAATTGCTATGTTTACAGTGGTGTCCAAACTTTTCCCCAAGAGGGCCAGATTTGATGAAGTGAAGGGCCGTGAGGGCCGACCAAAGGGCCAACTAAAGTTGTTGACTTTTTTTAGGATTGAAATTGTTGAGGTTTTTGTAGGATTTTACCCCAGGAAATAAACTGCCACAGGGGCCGGATAAAACCGACCAGTGGGCCGGATTAGCCCCCCGAAAGGGACTTTGGACATGCCTGCTTTAGGGCTAGGGATGGCTACCAGGAAAAGCGGATGTGTGTAGCTTCCCTGTTCCTTGACTCCCCACCCACAGAGTCTCTCTTTCCTTCCCTGCCTCTGTATTTCTGCTCATGATGGTTTCCACTGCTCCAGTTCCAGCTGCCGTGGTTCTTGACAACGTCAGACATGCGCCCAGTTGGTCACAACAAAGCTGCTTTTATGGAGCAGAAAAGCCACGACAGTTGAAAAGAACAAAGTGTGCCGTACAGACAGACCGCAGGAATGAGGTTCCAGTGAGCCAGTGTTTCTCCAGCTTGGGTCTCCAGCTGTCGCTGGACTACAACTCCCATCATCCCCCAGCTAGCAGGACAAGAGGTCAGGGATGATGGGAGTTGTAGTCCAACAACAGATGGGGACCCAAATTTGAGAAACATTGCATTAAGGGAACCCTCTTGTGGCTCCCGTTGCATGCTCTCTCTGCACTGCGTATCTCATTTACCTTTCAGGAGACGTTTGGGTTGTTTCACCCATCAGTCTCTTGTCTACAGTGTCATTTGAAGTGCTTTAGAGTTAACTCACCTGGTAGCCACAGGTGATAAGGAATTGCATGCTGATTAGTGATGAACCTGCAGAATGGGAGGTGCAACATTACATCCTTTTTCTGCACCAAGCAGGATACTAGAGAAGACATGGGGCCCTTTCACTCCTTTGTCACCCCCCAGGAGGCTACTAATATTTTTGGGGCAAGCTGGCGAGTTTTGTGGGCTTAGGCTGCAAACCTAACCCTGTCTACTTAGGAGTAAGGCTCACTGAATTCCAGTGGGACCTACTGCTGAGTAGACGTAGTTAGGATTGTGCTCACACGTAAGTCTCACTTGTTCAGTGCAAGGCTTACTCCCCAGTAACTGTGGTTAGGGTTGCAGCCTCAAATGTTTAATTGCTACTTAGCTAGCACGCAGAAAACCCTGTCTGCTAAGCAAAATCGCCTCCTTGCTACATTTGTGATGGGGCTCAGCAAACATCAGGTTAAGACGATAACCAGAATGTGGAGAGGTCAACGAAATCAGCCTTCTTCCTTCGTTAAGTCTTCTCTGTCCTCTTCTCCTTACATCTCTAGTCTCTCTGGCATAGCATTAAAACACCCAGATATTTCAGGCTCCTGCAATCCCCCTCTAAAACATTAAGTCTGAAACCCCCCAGTGACAAGATTTGACCTGCAGAAAACGCAACACACAAGCAGGAAAGGCCCAGCAGATTCTCAAAAATGGAGGTCCACATTCGCACGATGGTTACTCCTCGGCAGTTACACAGAAAGAGAGTTCCCCAGTACGGAAGCCCCGGCTGTTTAAACTGGGTCATTTTGCAGCACAAAACTACTACTGTGCTTGTTTCCTTGAATTTAGGGGCATCCTTATCAATGCTAGACACAGCTCGATCATCTTGTTAGCAGCTTCCCCTAGACTTTAAACCTGCACCTTCCCTTTTTCTCCCCCTCTCCCTTCAGGATCTTATCGACGAATGGATAGCCAAAGAGGCCAAGCGGTCTAACAGCAATAAAAGCATGGATCCCAGCTGTTTGAAATGGACCCCTCCTAAGGGCACTTAATTTGACCAACCTCTCCGAGAAGTGTGGACACCTCCTCGCCGCCGACCACCACCACCACCACCATAACCCCCATTCCTTTTCCAGCATTAGGAACTGCCTTTGGGATCGCAGATTTGTGACTTGCTGTTGGTACCAACCCTCCCCGCCCCTCTCTCACATTCCTTCAGGATGTTTCTCTTCTCCCCGGGACCGTTTTGACCCAGGTCCTTCCTCCGCACGGCAAGGTCAGGAAGATCAGAACGGATGCAGTGCTAATGTGGCCCCGGGAAGGGGCAGTAAGATCTTCCAGCGCACCGTTTCAACTTGCCGCTCCGTGAACCACAAGGCCCTAGTCCATAAGATGGTGTCGTAACTCGTAATTTCCTAGTTGTTTCAGCCTTCTTCCATGCAGCCTTGAAGGGCCTGGTTGGCACCTGCTGTGAGATTGTGAAGGTCCTGCACGATACAGAGGGCTGTACTGTTTCAGATTGCAAGTGTGGGGCACCGCAATTCCCCATGCAAAGAATTCCCTTTCAGTGGAAAACCAGCAGTGACAGGGATAAAGATTCTAGCAGGCTCTCCATCTCCTGTCCTAGGTTTCTACTCACGGGGGGGGGGGGGGGGGGGTTAATACAAAGGAGAGCATTCGGAATCAATTATCTCCCATCAGTCATGAAATTTTGGTCCAGTCCATTCTACCCCTCCCCGTCACTCTGCAGGTGAAAATGATCAGACACCCCCTTGGGCTCCTTTGAGACCATAAATTTCTCATACCTGTTTGCAGGTCTGAGCGCTAACTGGCTATTGCACACCAAGCGTGTGCAAACAGCAGTTATTTCTTCCTTCCCAGCAGGCCAGGAAATCTCTGGGAGGCTCTGACTGAATGTGGGAATGCCCTTTGGCTGCTTCCCCTTCCCTTCCCTCGAAAAGTTTGAATGTTAAGGCCCTGCTGCTATCTCTGTGGGCCCCACAGCTGAGTCCCCGGTGGGGGAAAGCGGCCTAACGGAAAAAAAGCACCGCTTCCCTCACTCCTGCAGTAGTTGTGCCCTTGCCCAGTGTCGCCTAACATGGAGCTCCTTGCCCTTCCTCGCAGCTGCTTCTGAGTGCTCTGACCACAAACCCTTCTGAAGAGCCAGCTATAACTGTTCCTTTGCAGGAAGAGAAATGGCAGGACCAGCAGCCCTTACCAGCCCCCTTGTCCTGGTGCCTCCTCACTGCTTCTGGCCTTTTTTGTCCTTTGAGCTTCCGCCCACTCCGAAAGAAACCTGCACCTGACAGGCCAAGGAGCCACACCGCAGCGGCTGCTCAGAGAGCACTGCCGGCCGGACGCCGCTCCTTTTGCCAGCCCAGGTTTGGCACTACTTTGAATTGCCAGATCTAGGCGGGAGTTAGCTGCAGTCGGCTGGCTTGCCTTCATGCAGTGGTAGTTTAGTTCCCGCCGATACGTTTTGGCTCCTTTTGCAGTCCACACTCCTGCATCTCTTGAACCCTCTGTGCTCATCCGGGGACAACCCTGGACCTTTTCCCACCTCCATTCTGGCCGAGGCAAACAGCTGTTGTTTTTAAAGGATTGCCAGGGCGAAACCAGCTTCCATTTTCCAGAACGTGTGCTTATTTCACCCATAGATTGCAAGAGCCCCTAAGGGCCACCACGGCCAGGCGGCCTACCCCATTCATTTCTGACCTTCTCTACTGGTTTTGTTTGATGGTCTCGTAGAAGCATGAGGTCCCCCAGAAAGGCTGGGTTTCTCCCACACTTCTGGGATGCCGTACCTGGTTGCATGTGGGTCCTCATCCCAAGACAAATTCGCCCTTAGAAAAATTGTGAAAATAGTTCCAAGAGCCTGGAAAGTGTGTGTGCAAGCACACACAGCACCAGTTTGACACAAATAATGGGTGTGCCCCTTTTCAAGGGGAGCCCTCCCATCTTTTAAGTGATCGTCACTCCCCGGCTTGGGATGGCAACCCTTGCCTGAGCTGTGTGGCACTTGTTCCCAAGGACTGGGAGGGGAAAGGCAGGAAGCTTGTGCGGTAGGTGGACCTGATGGGCTGTCTGTTAAGGGGGGGAGGGTGCTTGACCGTTTTAAAATGTCTTGTAAAGACAGAGATGGGGACTGCAGCTCCCACCAACCCCATGCTTAGGGGATGATGGGATGAGCCGCAGGTTCCCCATCCCTGCTCTAGGTATTAAGCTCACAAATCCGCCTTAAGTGTTCCGAGACCAAAGGGAAGCCTCCACCGAGCACACTTTGCCTAACCTTGCTATTCACAGAGAGGGCAACCCATTGAAAAGCTGCAGCCAGAGAGGTCTCTTTCCTGTCAGAAACCTCTTGACAGGTTCGCTCTTTGAAGGTCTGTGCCCCTCACACGCCATTGGCGTGCTTTCAGAATTGCGAATCGTTGGGTGGCATTTGCCCTGCGCTGCTTCCGGCGACCTTTTGTGCAGGGCAGAGACGCCTGGTGACACCACAGCATTTGGGGGGCCAAAAGCCCACTCGCTTGAACGCTGAGGTGCTTCTGCACAAAGCCCAGGGTCCGAGGGCACATGTCCCCAGCCACAGACCAAGCTGGGCTCTGTGTGTGTCATATGCAGCACAACCAAAGAGGCCACAAAGGAGACTGGGGTGTGTGTGTGTGTGCAAGTCACATATTTGCCCCCCTGCACCACCTCACTCCGGGTTGCATCTTAGTACTGTTTGTCATCCCTAGAACATAATTTTCTTTCCTTCCTAGAGATTACCTTGGCCTTTGGACCTTGGGGATGCCTGGCCAGAGAGTGCAGTGTGTTTTCACCTGTCTTTCAGACTGCCGTCACGAATCCATTTCCAGAAAGTCTGGTTTTCGATTGTAAGGTTTGGCAAACAAAACAAAACCCTTCCGACTCGAAGCAAAACACCCTGAGGGCATAAATAGCCATCCTTTCGCCATGTCTTTGGCCTCTAGTCTGCTGCGTGTGTGGAACACAACCTCTTTGTTTCTAGCTGAAATTCTCTCCCCCCCCCCCCCCCCAAAAAAAAGAAACGCCTCTCCTTGTCTCCCATCTTGGGACAAAATGGATTCCAGTTGAAAGCCGATCCCTCTAGCACAGATCTTTCCGCAAGCACTCCTGTGGTTGGCTCTCGTGTTTGGTTTTGTCTTTTCATTGCCATCCTAAATCTGCCAAAGTTTAGATTTCTGTGCACATTACTGGCAAGTGTCATCCAGCACCCTCAGCTTCTAGTTTTTAGCAAATGGTGAGGTGGCGCCCTCTCAGGTGGGGAGGGGAGGTTGGCCATTCTTGTACAGAAGTGAATCTCTGTTTCCTGGATATGTTAGAATATGCTACCAGTGTATCTACTTCTCAATAAAGCATGTTCTCTGCTCTAGTATTCCAAGCATGATCATTCCTGGGGGGAAATGTCTGTGCAATGTTGTCAATCTGAGCTTTGGACTTTTGGAGACTTCCCTGCCATCGCCCGTTTTGCAACAAACAAAACTGATCCCTATTAACTACGCAGGCGAAGCCATTTGCTTGTATTGGCTTCTGGCACATGTTTCTTTCCTTTTTTGACTCACATTCTTCCAAGTTCCGGGAATACAATGGTACCTCAGGTTACAGACGCTTCAGGTTACAGACTCCGCTAACCCAGAAATAGTACCTCAGGTTAAGAACTTTGCTTGAGGATGAGAACAGAAATTGCGTGGTGGCGACAGTGGGAGGCCCCATTAGCTAAAGTGGTGCTTCAGGTTAAGAACAGTTTCAGGTTAAGTACGGACCTCCAGAACGAATTAAGTTCTTAACCCGAGGTACCACTGTACAAAGGGAAAGATAAAATCTTACCAGTGGCACAGCACATTTTTGAATGCAGAAAGTTCAGGTTTGGGGCCCTGGCATCTCCCGTCAAAAGGATCTCAGGAAGCAAACCTGGAAAAGTCTCCCACCTGATAACTTGGAGCTGAAGCCATTAGGAGAGGAGAGTACTGAGCTAAATATCAGTTCTTGTATCTGTGGTCTGGCAGTGTAGGGCGATATGGAGAGCTGAGGCCAAGGCCAATTTAAATGCTAAGCTTGGGATACCTATGGTTTTCTCAGGGTACTTCATTGTCTCTGACCATAGACCATGATGGTTGCATGCTGGAATCTCAGAATTGTAGAGGTGGAAGGGACCATGCAGGAATCTTGCCCAACACGGGACTCAAACCCATGACCCCAAGATGAAAAGTCTTCGTCTTCTACTGACTGAGCTATCCAGGTTGTGGAATCCAGTTACAAGCTCACTATCCCTGTTCTAAGCACTGGCCTAACACAAAGGAGCCCTGGGCAGTGCAACTTCCCATGGCCCCCATTTTTTATTGGAAGTCCCATTCTAGTAAAGCTTGAAGGTGAAATTGGTTTGTTTTTGTACTGTGAACTCCCACCGTCAATTGAGACACCCGTGTAATTCTTTTGGGGCGAATGTTTCTTGTCTGTGCGCCCTGTGACTTGAGCCATGCCAATACACAACTCTGGATCTTCCATTAGGGGAAACAATCCATTTCTTATTAAATGGGAGGCACCATTGAAACATCAACCAGGGGACAATTTGCAGAGATTTCAAACCTTCCCACCAGAGTTCCCAGGGGTGATGGAGATCAGGTCTTAAACTTCTCTGATCAGTTTAATAGACACCCCCTGGTTTTCAAGCTGGCATCAAAGCAGTTAAGAGCATGAGCTGGAAGGTTTTTTGGCTGGTGTGGAGGACTCCCTGGTCCTGAATGGGGTAACTGCCCCTGAAGGACCAGGTGCACAGCCTGGGAGTCATTTTGGACTCATTTGGCAATGGAGATGCAGGTCAATTCTGTGTCCAAGGCAGCTCTCTACCAGCTCCATATGGTACGCAGGCTGAGACCCTACCTGTCCACAGACTGTCTCGCCAGAGTGGTGCATGCTCTGGTTATCTCCCGCTTGGACTACTGCAATGCGCTCTATGTGGGGCTACCTTTGAAGGTGACCAGGAAACTACAACTAATCCAGAATGCGGCAGCTAGACTGGTGACTGGGCATGGCCTCTGAGACCATACAACACCGGTCCTGAAAGCCTACATTGGCTCCCAGTACGTTTCCGAGCACAATTCAAAGTGTTGGTGCTGGCCTTTAAAGCCCTAAACGGCCTTGGCCCAGTATACCTGAAGGAGCGTCTCCACCCCCATCGTTCAGCCTGGACACTGAGGTCCAGCTCCGAGGACCTTCTGGCGGTTCCCTCACTGCAAGAAGTGGCACCTGCCCTGTGGAATGCCCTCCCACCAGATGTCAAGGAAATAAACAACTACAGTGGTACCTTGGGTTAAGTACTTAATTCATTCCGGAGGTCCGTTCTTAACCTGAAACTGTTCTTAACCTGAAGCACCATTTTAGCTAATGGGGCCTCCTGCTGCTGCCACGCCTCCAGAGCACAATTTCTGTTCTCATCCTGAAGCAAAGTTCTTAACCCGAGGTACTATTTCTGGGTTAGCGGAGTCTGTAACCTGAAGAGTATGTAACCTGAAGCATGTGTAACCCGAGGTACCACTGTATCAGACTTTTAGAAGACCTCTGAAGGCAGCCCTGTTTAAGGAAGTTTTTAATGTTTGATGTTTTATCATGTTTTTAATATTCTGTTGGAAGCGGCTGTTGGGAGTGGCTGGGGAGGCCTAGCCAGATGGGTGGGGAACAAGTAATAATAATAATAATAATAATAATAATAATAATAATAATAAATTAATTACTACTCTCATCCCCAGTGGTGGCTGGTCTAATGGAGACAATGGAGCACCTACCTCAATCTGTCCCCACCTATCTGTCACCTGACAACTAGTTCTGCGGGACGAAGGCTATTATATGCCACTTCTTAGTTTTGAGTCAAGTCCTTGCAAAACTTGGCAAGGAGCAGGCAGCAGACAAAACTTGGAATTGGTTGACTGTACCTGTCACTGGCTATGGCTTGACCCGCTCGTCACCTGACCAGTCCCAATGAACGCCAGGCGCCACTGCCAACCCCATTTAAAGCCACAAACTCTACGATGGACTTTTTTCTTTTTTAAACCTGCCGCCTCTCCATCTTTGCTTTATTTCACAAGAACGTGGTGCAGAGAAAGCGAAGACAGCCCACAGATTCGCAAACACATATATGCTACCAGGCTGGTGCTTAACAACGGAAGGAGATAAAATGGGAACTGTAAAACACGTAAAATGTTTGCCATTCTTGGCTACTGGAGAAACAGGCGACGTAATATCCACGGGGGCTGTAGAGCAGAGGAGGAAATGGTACCAAACAGTAGATCTCGCTTAAGATGCCCAAGGAAGTAGCTCTCTGCTCGCCCGTTCCTGTGTCGGCTCTGGGTGAAGAGAAGAAATTGGGGATCACCAAAAAAATTAAAACACAAAATACATATTTTTTTGTCTTGCCTGAGGCAAAGATGTTGCTCTCAATAAAACTCCATAATAACAACAATGCTTGACCTATTTAGACAAATTCAATCTAATCACTAGGGGCATAATAACCAGTGGCAGACTTTGTGCTTTCAAATTTTAGCAGGGTCCTGTGCAGCACCAAATTTTGGCACCTCCCGTCCCCCGCCTTTTTCCTTCCGTTGTAAGTCATTGTTACGGCGCCCAGTGCTGGAGAATCAGTCACGCTCCCCTAAATCGGCCTCTGATAATAACACCACTACTAACCCAAATACAGTGGTACCTCGGGTTAAGTACTGAATTCGTTCTGGAGGTCTGTTCTTAACCTGAAACTGTAGCCTGAAGCATCTGTAACCTGAAGCGTCTGTAACCCAAGGTACCACTGTACAAGCAAACAAATTATTTATTTGAGCAGATCAACACTTGTGATTATCAAATTCCTTTGTCGCATAGCAGAAATTTATGTTGCTATTGTCTTTTCATTGCTTATTGCAAACTCCCTGGAAATTACCAATGGAAAGGGCAGAGTACACACACACACACACACACACACTGTATTTTTCGCTCTATAAGACACACCAGATCACAAGACGCACCTAGTTTTTGGAGGAGGAAAAGAAGAAAAAAATATATTCTGAATCTCAGAAGCCAGAACAGCAAGAGGGATCACTGCGCAGTGAAAGCAGAGATTCCTCTTGCTGTTCTGGCTTCTGTGATAGCTGTGCAGCCTGCATTCGCTCCATAAGACTCACACATATTTCCCCTTACTTTTTCGGAGGGTAAAAAGTGAGTCTTGTAGAGCAAAAAATATGGTATATATATATATATATATATATATATATATATATATATGCGCATTAAGGGGTTGGGTGGGGTGGAAACGATAAGAAATGTAGGGAAATGTGACTCTCAGTCTCAACCCACCTCAAGAGGAGCACCATCATCCCATCAGCCCTCTAAACATCTCTCCTTGGTGCCCTAGGGTGGCAAAGAGAGGGGCACAGTTTGGCACAGAGATTAGGCACTTTCTGAGCGCTCTCAGATGCAGGCCCTGGCCCTGGAGTGCCACTGGGCAGTCAGCCGGGTGGCCGGGCACTCTCGCTCCCGGCTCGATTTGGGTTGTGGGATGTGTGTGTCCGCAGTTCCCCCAGTTGACGCACTGGGCGTCCCTGGTTCCCCCTCAGCAGCGGCAGTCTCAGCAGCCCAGAGCTAGCCTGGTAGTGCAGTTGGCTCTGGTTGGCTTCAGAAGCTGCTCACTGCTGTGGCGCCCACCATTTTGCCTCAACAGAAGTCCCCCCTATGATGTGTCTTGTGCCATTGAACCAATCACACAACATTCATTCCCTACTAATAAATCTACAACACTTAAAATATAAATCCGGGGACATTAAATGAAATCTGGGGACATTGCGGGGACAGATTTGTAAATCCGGGGACTGTCCCCAGGAAACGGGGACATCTGGTAACCATAACTTGGAGAGTCTTCACTCAAGGAGGGTGCAGGGCAAGTCTCATGAGGGGTATGGCCTGGGAAGACGGGGTGGGGTTGAAGAGAATCCAGAGGGACACATAGCAAGACCTGGAGGGTCAAGGTTGCCCTCTGGGCTTGAAGCATCCCCACCCATTGTTTAAAATGAAAAATTAGACACCCTAACAGAGCACTCCCTGCCACAGACAATGCCCCAAAGCAAGGGGCTTCTGCTATAAGGCTGACTTGCAAGGAGTCCTTACTCACCTCTGGCCCGTTTCCCCATCAAGCCATAGAACTGCTGGAGTTTTCCCCTCTTCACCAAGTCGGCAAAGTCCTGGAAGGCTTTCCTCTGCAGACGGTCATCCTGGAAAAGGCCAGAGAGTTTTTTGACTGAGGAGTGGCTTGAAAGGCAAGCAAGAACCCACTCTAGGGAAGCACTCCAAGGAATGAGGCCAGGATCACACCTCCTGATTATTTCTTGGAATCTGCACAGCAAATGCAGGTTCGCCATGTTTTCAAGAAGCAAGTCGCTAGTCCTCATGGCACGAATGTGCCCTCATACCTGATCCAGGGAAGCTGATCTCTGTAGGTGGAGCTGCTGCTCAAGGTACAGCAAAGCTGGAAGCTCAGGCATCTAGCCATTCTGGTGACACAGACAAGATATCTAGGGCTGCCACTGCCAAGTGGAAGCCAGAACAATTGTGTGCTCACAGCCTCTTCTAGCTCTCTAAGCTGGGGCAAGTACATATCTGAGAAACAGGACCCCGTGGGACACGGATGCTAAATTTGTGCCTCCCGTGAGATACAGCTGGACGTCAGCTCCTATCATACCTTGCCATTGGCTATGCTGGCTGGAACTGGTAAGAACTGGGAGTCCAGCTGCATTTGGACGCGCACACACACTGCACTCTTGGACCACTTTCGAGGGCAAGGCGAATCCTGGGAACTCTTGAGGGGTGCTGGGAGTTGTAGCTCTGTGAGGCCTGCACCCGGAACAAACTGCAGTTCCCAGGATGCTGATCCATGGCTGTTAAAGTGGCGCAAGAGTGTTTCTAATGGGTGGTGCAAATGGCGCATGACAGGTTCTCCAGCCCTGAAGCAGGAGGATTTCGTACAAAAGAGCCTGGGGCAGCAAAATGCAATGTTTATCAATGAGGGAATGTACGCAGTACCTCTGTGCCTTGTGTTTTGTGCCAGGCATGGTTAGGCACTGGTTCCGGGTTCAAAGTATGTAACCTTCCGGACAGCACAGCACACCTGATCCACCTGATCAGGCGTTCTTTGTAACTCGAAAGTGTCCCACTTTCTGTATTGATGAAAACGGTTTAAGGCAACCTCTTGGTTGACCTCTTTTGTGTTTCAGGGCTGCCTAGCATGTAAGATTATTTCCTACGTGACTGTCAACAGGAGAGCTCCTTGCACACCACAGCCAGAGTGAAGCACAGCGACGGATTTCTTTCAAACAGTCATACAGTGGTACCTCGGGTTAAGAACTTAATTCGTTCCGGAGGTCCGTTCTTAACCTGAAACTGTTCTTAACCTGAAACACCACTTTAGCGAATGGGGCCTCCCACTGCTGCTATGCTGCCGGAGCACGATTTCTGTTCTCATCCTGAAGCAAAATTCTCAACCCGAGGTACTATTTCTGGCTTAGCAGAGTCTGTAACCTGAAGCATCTGTAACCCGAGGTACCACTGTATATCCCAAGTTTCACTCAGAGGACTTTCACTGCAGCTTACAATTAAAAAACAACAACACGAAACATCACCAGTGGTTTAAAGCACATGCACAAAGGTCTATCTTGTCATAACTGACTGTGCAAATAATCCTATTTATAATTTACACACTCCCGGATGCCTGAAAATAATTTGAAATTTGGTAAGTCACCTTGCCAGCTATTATGCTAGACAGTAGAGCATAAATATATAATTATTTGACCTTGTATCTCTTTTTTTTTGTTTTTGCATATTAACAGGTGTAGAACTTATTGCACAGAGTGCTGATTTGTCCAATAAATCGATTCATGTATTAATCTATTTAAATACTTAAAAATCATCCTGGAGGGTTGGGGGGAGGGGAGAATGTTAGCAGTCCCGATGTTCTGGTTCCCCACATTTGCAGTAAAATACACCCATCAAAAAATCCACCACTACTTTCATTCCTTCAGTCTCTCAGTCTTTAAAACCACGAACCCCGAGGCTGCGATCCGAACCCCACTCGCTTGAGAAAGGGAGCCCCACTGATTTCAATAGGACTTGACCCTGAGCTGGCATTAATGTGTTATCAAAAGAATTTCGGCCGTAGAGGAACAAAGCGATACAAGGCAAAAAAGAAAAGAGGGAACAAAGTGAAAAGTTGACACAGTTAAGCCCGTGCTCTCATGAAATACCCCCCCCCTGCCCAAATCCAGGAGTAACCCAAAGTTACCTTGGGGGCTAGGTCTCTCAAAGAGGCCTCCTCTTCTTGCGATGCTGGCACAACCACTGCTTCCCCTTCGAAACGAAACATCTGCAAAGATAGGAAGATCAGAGCCAAGAGCAGTTTGAGAGTGCCCATCTTCCTGGCTGATGATCCCTCCTTCGACACTGTCTTTTGCCAGTAATCAGAAAAGCAAGGGAGTTTTAAAAGAGGGGAAAAGCTGCTGCTTCTCCCACAGTCTCCTCTCTCTTTCTCTCTCTCTCTCTCTCTCTCTCTCTCTCTCTCTCTCTCTCTCTCTCTCTCTCTCTCCCCTTGCAGAGCTCAAAAGCTACAAGTGCATCAATTTATGTCCCCTGCTCTCTTCTTTGCTCCTCCCAGTCTTGTCAGTGTCCCCTGCTCTGAGGCCACCCCCCTCCCCCATCTTCTGGTTAGTTATTTAACCCTGTCCAGAAGACTTCCCCCTTCCCAGACCTCCCAGACCTCCATTAACCCACCCCCACGGACCGAACTCAAGCTCTGGTGTGCAGTGGCGTAGCGTGGGTTGTCAGCACCCGGGGCAAGGCAAGTAATTTGCGCCCCCTAACCTGGGGCAAGGCAAGTAATTTGCGCCCCCCCCCCCCGCTGCACTGTCCCTCCCCCAGATAGTCCCTCGCTCTCTCTCCGCACCGCACCGCACCACACGCCTGGCACCCTCCCCTCCACAGTGGGCGGCGACCCGGCGGTTCGGATCGGATTCGCACAGCCAGCACTGCAGTGAGAGAGAGTGAGTGAGCCAGGTAGGGGCAGAGAGCTGCGAGTGCGAGTGCGCCCCCCAGATGTTGCGCCTGGTGCGGCCGGCCCCCCCTGCACCCCCACGCTACGCCACTGCTGGTGTGGACTCCCCTAGCCCCAACCCCCCAAACAAAAGCAAGGCAGAGCCCTGTTGGATCCAGGGTAGGTTTGCCATATTTCAAGAAGTGAAAATCCAGACACAAATGTTCTTAAGCCTTTGAAGCTTTTGAGCTGTTTTTAAAGAAATTCACCAAAATCTACACTTCTGACATGGGTTGCCATACGTCAGGACTTTCCAGGACACTTCAGCAATTTCTCCCTGGACACTGATTGCAACAGCTGTGGTCTAAACCACTGAGCCTCTTGCCGATTGTCCCAGCTTCTGCCAACCTAGCAATTCGAAAGCATGCCAGTGCAAGTAGATAAATAGGTACCGCTGCAGTGGGAAGGTAAACGGCGTTTCCGTGCACTCTGGCTTTCACCATGGTGTTCCATTATGCCAGAAGCGGTTTAGTCATGCTGGCCACACGACCTGGAAAGCTGTCTGTGGACAAATGCCAGCTCCCTCGGCCTGAAAGTGAGACGAGCGCCACAATCCCATAGTCACCTTTGACTGGACTTAACTGTCTGAGGGTCCTTTGCCTTTACCTTTTACTCCAACTATGTCCGTGAAATTCCAGGTGTACGGCAACCCTAATTAGCTCCAGAACCTCCATGGAAATTCACTTCCACAGGGCTGGTTTCCTATCATCCTCAGGCCAAGGCAGGGTTCTGTGTAACTGAGGATTGGGATTCAAGATGACCATGACAGACTGGAGAACTGGGCCCAAACTAACAAAATTAATTTCATGAGAGACACATGTAAGCGGGGGAGGGGGAATGGTCTACCCCGGGTGTCACCCTGACATGGGTGACAAAATGGGTGACAGTGGCATTCACCTCAGGGCCTGCAGTGTGCCCGAGCCACATGTCTTGGGTCCCCGCAGGTTCTGCGCTGTCCACCCGCTGCCTCCCCCCCCAGCTGTAGGGCGGCTGAGGCCCTGCGGTGCACCCCACCCCGTCACTCTCAAGGGTGTCGTCCCTATCAGGGCCATGTGCCCCATGCCAACCCTATGGGAGCAGCGCAGCCCATCCCTATGGGTGCTGTGCACCCTGTGCTGTCCGGTCCCTATGGGTGCACCCCCCCGCCCCATGGGTGGTTTGCCCCTCCCCTATGGCCGTGCCACCCCAGGTGCCCAAGAAGCTTCATTCGCTGCTGCATGTAAGGTCGTTGTGCTGGTTCCGTGGGTTAACCGAGAGGCGAGGTCCAAGTCCAGTCCGTGGTCGAAGGAGCAATATGGAGGCAGTCCATAAAAGCTGAAGCTCGGTGCAGGGCAGGGTTCAGGCAGGAGCTGGCGACCAACAATGTTGCTCCCACAACCTGGGACTGGGGCTGGCTGGCTTTTATCTGCCCCGAGGCGTAGGCCCCGGTCCACAGGTGACTCACCTCTCCTGGCCTGGAGGCAAGCACCCCTCCTGCGGGAACTTAATTCTCTCCGCCTCTCTGGAGAGGCTGGAGGGTTACCGGACCCAGAGGCAACCTCTGCTTCCCCTGATGGGGCTGAGAGTGGAGCACCTGCAGGCAATGGGTCCTCCATCACCTCAAGAGCCAGAGCAGACTCAGCTGGTGCCTGCACCTGAGGACCCAGCACAGGTGAGGACCCTTCAGGCTCATGCCCCAGCCCCAGCTCAGCTGGTTCTGGAGGCGGGGAATCCTGTGCAGGCTGGGATTCCTCAGGTTCAGCATCTGAATCCCAGACCATCACAGTCGTATACCTAGGCAGGAATTGCCAGATGCACAAATATAAGATGGGGGACACCTGGCTTGCTAGTTGTGCATGTGAAAAGGATGTAGGCATCTAAGCAGAGCACAAGCTTAACGTGAGTCAACAGTGTGATGCAACAGCAAAGAAGCTAATCTAATTCCAGGCTGCATCAAGTGAAGCAGAATGTCCATATCAAGGGAAGTAATAGTACTGTTCTCTTCTGCCCTGGGCAGAACACACTTGGAATACGGTGTCCAAAAGAATGTTGGAAGTGTAAGGAGAAGGAAGGGAATTTCCTTCATATGTGATGGATGTGTACTAAGGTGAAAGCCTACTGGGACATAATATATAACGAATTAAAAAAGGTTTTTAAATGCAATTTCAATAAAAATCCGGAGGCGTTTTTGCTAGGTATAATTGGAGATGAAATTCAAAAAAAGGGTGTGAATTTGTTTATGTACGCCATAACGGCTGCAAGGATACTTTTGGCTCAGAAATGGAAACCGCAGGAACCTCCAATGCTAGAAGATTGGAGGAGCAAGATGGTGGAATACGTAGAGTTAGCAAAGTTGATGGGGAAGATCCGGAATCAGTGCGACAAACTGTTTCAGAAGGACTGGAGCAAATTTATATTATATATGAAAGAACATTGTAAACATCTGAAAACGTTTGTAGGAATGAGTTGAAATGTTTTGTAATGAGAATATATGGAACTGATTTACATTTAATAAGGGGAAATACAAAAATAAGAGAGAAGGTGAAAAAGTGGTTAGAGAAATGCTAAGAAATCAATAATGATGTATGGAAGTCAGAAAGAGGGGCAGGGGGGAGGTCGATGCTCTGCTAGAGCAATGTTTGAATTTATTGTATTGTGTATTGAAACTGTGATTATGATAAAAATGAAAAAGCAATAAAATTAGTATATATGAAAAAGGAATACAGTGTCCAATTCTGGGCAGCACAATTTAAGAAGGAGGTTGAGCTCTTCGAAGCCCTTGTAAGGTGATTGACTCTCCTTCACTGGAGATTTTTAAGCAATGGTTGGATCACCGTTTGTCAGGGATTCTTTAGCTGAGATTCCAGCTTGGACTAGATGAGCCTTCCAACTCTAGAGTTCTGTGATTCTAGGATCCTGATCCAAGCCAAGCATATGAACTTGCCTGATAACCGGATCTGAAGTGGTGGCAGGTGGCAGGACTCAGGAAACGGCCAAGTGATTAGCTGCAATTCCTGCATTGCAGGGGGTTGGTCTGGATGAGACCCATCGCTGCACTTCTAGGATTCTACAGCAGCTGCCTGCCATTAGACCAGGAGGTGGGCGGCCTGTGGCTCTTGGACTAGTTTCAAGTGGCTGGTGGACTAATTTTTAAAGCACTCTTCATGTTCTCAGTCAGACCTCTGGCAAGTGTGTTCTGTTCCTCTCCCCACGCTTTGCTTGGCACCAAGAAAAGGGAACCCAATCCCATCCACCACCAGCAGATACCTCTAAGAGATTAACAAAAGTTTGCCCACCCCTGCGTTAGACAGATGGTCTCCATCAGTGACTGCAATGTGACCAGGTTACACAGATCTTGGCCGGAAAGAAGAGTTCTGTGTAACGCCAAAGCCTGCATGCTGCATTGCGAACATCCATAGACTGGTCGATAATTTAACTTGCAGTTGTTGGCACCCATCTGTCTTGAGCATGGGTAGGCAAACTAAGGCCCGGGGGGCCGGATCTGGCCCAATCGCCTTCTAAATCCGGCCCACGGACGGTCCGGGAATCAGCATGTTTTTACATGAGTAGAATGTGTGCTTTTATTTAAAATGCATCTCTGGGTTTTTTGTGGGGCATAGGAATTCGTTCATTCCCCCACCCCCGAAAAAAATATAGTCTGGCCCCCCACCAAGGTCTGAGGGACAGTGGACCGGCCCCCTGCTGAAAAGGTTTGCTGACCCCTGGTCTCAAGAGATAATGAGCGGTAAAGTCAATCCACCGTGTTAGCAGCATCCCTGGTGCACAAACCTGGGCAAGTGTGTATGGCAGCCCTGGGTTGTTCAGATGACAAGACCTCCCTCTCTGCCTCGCTGATGTGGCCAAAGGAAAGCAGAGCAAGATGTTTGGGACCAGTTGGACTGCAGGAGTTGTCAGAAGGAAGCGTACAAGGCGCCATCCAACTGTCTTAGGGACTCTACTCTGGAGTTGTGTAGTGTTTACTCCTGAGCCGTTTCTCCTCCTGAAGATATCCCACAAGCAGTGGCGTAGCGTGGGTTGTCAGCACCCGGGGCAAGGCAAGTAATTTGCGCCCCCTAACCCGGGGCAAGGCAAGTAATTCGCGCGCCCCCCCCCCGCTGCACTGTCCCTCCCCCAGATAGTCCCTCGCTCTCTCTCCGCACCGCACCGCACGCCTGGCACCCTCCCCTCCACAGTGGGCGGCGACCCGGCGGCTCGGATCGGATTCGCACAGCCAGCACTGCAGTGAGAGAGAGTGAGTGAGCCAGGTAGGGGCAGAGAGCTGCGAGTGCGAGCGCCCCCCCCCAGATGTTGCGCCCGGTGCAGCCGGCCCCCCCTGCACCCCCCACGCTACACCACTGCCCACAAGGCAGAGGAGGTTGAGGACCAGAGCTTTCCCTTTCCTAGATGGGCTCCTTTCCCAGGTGGAGGGGCCCCACTTGCTCCTCACTTCCATCTTGGCCATTGGACCCACTATAGAAGAAGAAGAAGAAGAAGAAGAAGAAGAAGAAAAAGAAGAAGAGTTTGGATTTGATATCCCGCTTTATCACTCCCTTTAAGGAGTCTCAAAGCAGCTCACAATCTCCTTTTCCCTTCCTCCCCCACAACAAACACTCTGTGAGGTGAGTGGGGCTGAGAGACTTCAGAGAAGTGTGACTGGCCCAAGGTCACCCAGCAGCTGCATGTGGAGGAGCAGGGAATCGAACCCGGTTCACCAGATTACGAGTCCACTGCTCTTAACCACTACACCACACTGGCTCTATTGCTCTTGTCCGCTCTTTCTGCTGGAGTCTGTCTTTGCATGCAGGGGAAATCCCTCTTGTTAAATTGTGGGTGAACATACCAGACGACACAACAATTCTTCAAACAGCTCTTGTTTATTCACAGGCCAGAACAGAACTGAACTGAAGGGTTCAGTCAGCCTGCTTATATAGAGCTCCAGTACAACGTAACTGTAACAACTTTCTGTAACTATCCAATCACTGAACGTCACTTTCGATCCCTTATTTGCATATGTGGACCTGAACTATCTGCAGTATCCCCCTGCTGGCCCAGGGTGAGAACCTCAGTACATAACACCTCTCATTGAGGGTAGGAGACCCATTGGCTACCCTCTCCTAGTTTAGCCGGCCAGCCAAAGCCGTTTCCCACGGTGTGGCTGCTGTCGCATGCTGGCAGCTTCTAGGAGCCACAGGTGAGAGCTGAGTCTGGGACGGGGAGCCAAAGGTGGACAAGCTACTCCAGGAGGAGCACAATATTGTTCTTTCTAGCTGAGTAGGGCAGGTGGCATCTCTCCAGGAAGAAGGCAGGCAGGTAAGGCAAGAATGAGGACCGACGGTCGTTGGTAGGGCAGGGTCCCGTTTGCCCTAATAAACCTGCCTCTGTGGTCCACACGCTGCCGAAAGAGATCTTGTTTTTACTAAGAACCGCATTGTATTCATGCAGAGCTTTCGGGGTTTAATGGAGCCGGTGGGTTTCAGCATCTCTTTTTAGAAATGAAATCACAGCTTCTGGGTCAAAACGATGCATCACTCCTTTGGAATGTGTCTGCTTGGGATGCTGCTATGGAGAGATCCTTGTATGGTGTGGTTTCAGCCCAGAACAGACTGGTTCTCTGCTTCAGAGGACAGGAAGAAAGCCAGGAAGCGGCTCAAATGTGCAGGTAGCGTGAATGTGAGATAGCCCAGTTCCAGAATGCAAGAAGAGCCAGTTGGATCAAGCCAATGGGCTGCCAAGTCATAGAATCATAGAGTTGGAAGGGACCCTGAGCACCATATGGTCCAACCCTCTGCAATGCAGGAAATCTTAGCACATGGTCCCCATCCAATTTGAAACCATATTGGACCCTGCTTAGCTTTGCAAATGTGCCAGCAACTTTATTGCTGAACCACTAGGAGGTACATTGATTTCGATGGGTCGACTCAGAGTAAAACTTCACCTGTTCTGTTCTGTTTTGTTTTTTTCTAGTGAGAAAAGAGAAGGGAGGAAATGAAGACCTGGTATATAAAACATTAATACCCTTTTTTGTTATTAGCAGCATGCCTGGAAATTGCAAAACGTTGGAAACCAGTAGACAAATGGACTTTTGAGTTATGGCTCCACAGACTATTATATCATTTTGCTCTGGGAGGAAAAACTGACGTTCAGTATAAAAATTGGCCAAAGGCAAAGCAAAATCAATGGACTTTTTTTTTGCCACCTGGAAGCCGTTCATGGACTACAATTGAGATGCAGAAATGGAAGCTGCACGTCTCAGCTGCCTTTTTGAGACTGTGGGACGCTGGTTAAAGCGATGATCATCTGGTTGACTTGTCACTTACCTCCCTGATTTTTTTCCACTTAGATATGTCCTCGAGTGCACTGTGGATGCTCGTTTTCCTGGGGGAAGGCATTTACCCCGTTTAACACTGTTGCTGTTTTGGTCTTCTGAAACTCAGGCTGAATTCTGTTTTGAGGCCAGTCAGGTATCTGCAGTGGCGTAGCGTGGGTTGTCAGCACCCGGGGCAAGGCAAGTAATTTGCGCCCCCTAACCCGTGGATTTGCGCCCCCTAACGCGTGGATTTGTGCCCCCTAACCCTAACCCCCAGATGTTGCGCCCAGTGCGGCCGGCCCCCCCTGCACCCCCCACGCTACGCCACTGGGTATCTGAAACACACAGTCCCTTCTTGTGTGGGGCACAGAACAGAGTCATAGGGTACAGAGATGAACGAGTAAGTACCAAGGAAGTACCTGTTTTAAGCAGGAGCTGAAAAGGTTACGGTGGAGGCGGCTGCCTGGTGTCAAGTGGCAGGGAGTCCCAAAGTCTAGCTGCTGTCACACTAAAAGATGGATTCCTTACAAGTGTGGAAAGAACTCGGAATAATCTGCTACAGCAGGAAAGAACTCGGAATAATCTGCTACAGCAAAAGCAACAACTGAGGTTTGTTTGTACGTAGTCTAATAATAATAATAATAATAATAATAATAATAATAATAATAATTTATTTCTTATTTATATGCCGCCCATCTGGCTGGGTTTCCCCAGCCAATCTGGGCAGCTCCCAACAGAATATTAAAAACATCACACTTTAAAAACTTCCCTAATCAGGGCTGCCTTCAGATGTCTTCTAAAAGTCAGATAGTTGTTTATTTCCTTGACATCTGATGGGAGGCTGTTCCACAGGGCGGGCACCATTACCGAGAAGGCCCTCTGCCTGTTTCCCTGTAACCTCACTTCTCGCAGGGAGGGAACCGCCAGAAGGCCCTCGGAGCTGGATTTCAGTGTCTGGGCTGAATGATGGGGGTGGAGACACTCCTTCAGCCCTTGGTTTGAGGGTTATGTTTACTGAAGGTTATGTTTACTGGGGGGGGGGGGAGTCTTTGGGGAAATAGAAACAGCTGACCCAAGGGATCATCATGTTTCTTTTGCTACCTTTCGTATATCAGTGCATTTCCAAAAGGCATCGCTTGCTCACAGCCCCAGACATGGCATTGCTCAAACTTAGCAGAGCATCGATCTGTTTGCACTGCGGCAGCTAAATTAGGCACATTCAAAGCAGTTGTTAGGATGCACCTGGTTTTTTTTTTGTTTGTTAAAAAAACATTCTGTCTCAATAGGAAGCGGACGGTTCAACGAAAGCATTTGCCAATGGCGCCATCTAGTGCTTTCCGGTTGTTTTGCAGGAGGGGTTCCAATCGCATACCAGATATTTAGGTCTGTGCGATTTCTTTTATTTATTTAGTGAAATGCATATACCGCTTGATTGCAAGAAAAACCTCGAAAGGCTTTAGAAAAAATATATAAAATGTATAAAATAAAACTGTAAGGTAAGAACAGTTAAATAGGAACATCCTAAGGAAAAGCAGGGATGCGGGTGGCACTGTGGTCTAAACCACTGAGCCTCTTGGGTTGCCGATCAGAAGGTCGGTGGTTCGAATCCCCGCGATGGGGTGAGCTCCCGTTGCTCGGTCCCTGCTCCTGCCAACCTAGCAGTTCAAAAGCAGTTAAAGTGCAAGTAGATAAATAGGTACTGCTCTGGTGGGAAGGTAAACGGCATTCCCATGCGCTGCTCTGGTTCGCCAGAAGCGGCTTAGTCATGCTGGCCACATGACCCGGAAGCTGTACGCCGGCTCCCTCGGCCAATAAAGCGAGATGAGTGCTGCAACCCCAGAGTCAGCCACGACTGGACCTAATGGTCAGGGGTCCCTTTACCTTTAAGGAAAAGCAGGATGTTCCGGGCTCAAATCAGAAACCAGGATGGCTTTTGTATATCCACGACTGTCCCTGGAACAAAGAGGGCACCTGGAGGGTCTGTTCTTTTCTTTGCAGTGACTGTATTGTAAGATAAAAAAATACTTTTTTAAAAGGAACAGTTAAAAACAAGTATTTGAAAATATTCAGAAGGTGATTAAAACCAACAGTGGCTAAAAAAGAAACATAGCACATGTAACTTCTGCATATCTGCATAGGCTTGTCTAAGGAAAAATGTTTTAAGCAGGAGCTGAAAAGGTTACGGTGGAGGCGGCTGCCTGGTGTCAAGTGGCAGGGAGTCCCAAAGACTAGCTGCTGCCACACTAAAAGATGGATTGCTTACAAGTGTGGAATAAGCATTTTGTGGCACCTGAATCAGTGCCCGTTCCACTGATTGAAGTGGTTGAGTGGGCATATATGGGGGTAAGTGTTTGTTGCTCTGGCACATCAAATCCAGTTACACCCCCCCACCAGCCTATTTGTGATTAGGAAAGTGGGGAGATACACTGAAAAGTGTGGGGTAATGACTGAGGGGTGCAAAGACATATTGCCTCTGTTATGTACTGAAGTTCTCACCTTGGGCCAGCAGGGGGATACTGTAGATAGTTATGCAAATAAGGGATTGAAAGTGACGTTCAGTGATTGGATAGTTACAGAAAGTTGTTACAGTTACGTTGTACTGGAGCTCTATATAAGCAGGCTGGCTGAACCCTTCAGTTCAGTTCTGTCCTGGCCTGTGAATAAACAAGAGCTGTTTGAAGAATCGCTGTGTCGTCTGATATGTTCACCCATAACTTAACAGCTTCTGTGCAAACAAATCAGGATGAATGATCAGTATCTTATAGCCTCCCTGTAAACGTGTTTTCTTGCTAAAGAACAGGCATGGTGCAATTTCTTTGAAAACTGTGTGCAAGCAAATCAGGATGAACGCTCCGTAAACTGGTAATTTGGAGACGCCCTTAATCTCCGCAAAATGGTTGCTGCACAGGCATAAATCCCTAAAATCTGAACTGTCAATTCTGCTTCTGATCTTGTCCGGGAATTTAGAAGGCTCTGGAAGATGGGCTACAATGCCCTGCTCGCTCCTGGAGTGCGGATCTTCTGCCTGTCTTGTACAAATTCCTCTGCTTCTCCCTCTGTGGTAAATAAAGCAAATATTTCAAAGGCACTGGCCGTCTCCAGTGCTCTCCCATCCGAAAGGAACTCAGATCAGCAGCCTTTGAGCTTCTCACTGCTTGGCAAAGTGTGTGCGTTTGCGCAACGTATTGATTGCTACTTCGTTCTAAATGGCCCGCTTTGCTATTTTAGGGAATTTCAAATGGCCTTGAATTCTCGTCTAGGAAATGCAAGTGTGTGTGTGGGTGTGTGGGTGTGTGTGAAAGGTGGGCAGCCAGGAAGAGGCAGATCTCATTTTCTCACACACAAGGGGTAACAACAGGGCTTGGGGCAACTGCGAGGTTTACAGAAGTACAAAATATATTTTAAAGAAAAACAACCTTAACTCGGTAAGGACAGAGTATGCTCAGCAGGCATGACTGAGGCCTCATCTGCACTATACATTTAGAGCAGAATCATACCACTTCAAACAGCCAAAGCTTGCTCCCAAAGAATCCCGTAGTTTGCTGAGGGGGCTGAGAGTTGCAAGAAGGCCCTCACAGAGCTACAATTCCCAGAGTCCCCAGGGAACCATAGCTCTGCGAATGATATAGGGATCTCCTCTTAACTCTCAGCACCACCACCACCACCACCAGCAGCAACAACAACAAAATTAATTTTATTATTTGTACCCTCCCCATCTGATTGGGTTGCCCTAGATTTTGGGGGGAAGGCACAACTGTTTACAGTGGTACGGTATTATCAGTGGCGTAGCGTGGGTTGTCAGCACCCGGGGCAAGGCAAGTAATTTGCGCCCCCCCCCCGCTGCACTGTCCCTCCCCCAGATAGTCCCTTGCTCTCTCTCCGCACCGCACCGCACGCCTGGCACCCTCCCCTCCACAGTGGGCGGCGACCCGGCGGCTCGGATCGGATTCGCACAGCCAGCACTGCAGTGAGAGAGAGTGAGTGAGCCAGGTAGGGGCAGAGAGCTGCGAGTGCGTGCGCGCCCCCCCCCAGATGTTGCGCCCGGCCCCCCTGCACCCCCCACGCTACGCCACTGGGTATTATTGCTTTAAATGCAGAGTGCAGATGAAGCCTGACTGTTGGGGTGCTGGAGGAACAGAGGAATGCCAGTGACGGGAATGAAAGGTCTGGAAACCTGAATAGGAGCATTCCTCCTCACAACAATTTTGTTGCAAGCCCCACTTGCGTGTTTCTGTTTGCAGATAGGAGGTCACAACACCTTTGTCCCCTTTGTGCTCTGCCCCCTAGTGGCACCGGCATGTCAATACCCACCTGTCAGAGACGCTTTAGGGTTTTCTTTCATTTCTCCGGAACATCAAAGATCCTTTTCTAATGTGTGGATTGTTGTGATGGATGAAGTGAAATAGCTTTGGACAGCGCAAGCTAGGGACTCCTGAATCCCAGTTCCACTCCTGTCAAGTACTAAGAATCTGTCGGTCTATCTATCTATCTATCTATCTATCTATCTATCTATCTGTATTCAAGTGTGTTATACACATTTTGGAAATACTCGCCATTCTTTGTTCCCCGACTAACTTTCCGGCCCGGAAGGGAACCCAAGGGTAGGGGAACATAAACATAAGGGAACATAAAAACAAGGACAAATTGCCAGGTCTGGATAGCACCCACCAGAGAGTTCTTAAAGAACTCAAATGTGAAATTGCTGGTCTTCTTGGAAAAAATACAGTGGTACCTCGGGTTAAGTACTTAATTCGTTCTGGAGGTCCGTTCTTAACCTGAAACTGTTCTTAACCTGAAGCACCACTTTAGCTAATGGGGCCTCCCGCTGCCGCCACGCCGCCGGAGCACGATTTCTGTTCTCACCCTGAAGCAAAGTTCTTAACCTGAAGCACTATTTCTGGGTTAGTGGAGTCTGTAACCTGAAGCATATGTAACCTGAAGCGTATGTAACCCGAGGTACCACTGTATGTAACTTGTCCCACAGAATCAGCCTTCAGACTTGAAGGCTGGAAAGTTCCTAAATAAGGGGCCCAGAAGGGAAACTACAGGTACATTAGCTTAACACCTGTTCTGGGAAAACTGCTGGAAAGCATCATTAAAGATCATAGAATCAGCAGAGTTGGAAGGAACCCTGAGAGCATCTAGGCCAACTCCTTGCAACTCAGGAATCCTGCCCACGGCTGTCCCTGGTTGGGCTCAAACCACCAATTCAGTAAAGTATTTGACTCTTTGTTGGTCAAAAGATTCCTGCATTGCATGGGGTTGGGCTAGATGACCCTCAAGGTCCCTTCCAACTCTACAATTCTATGGTTCTATAGATAGATCTGGGGAGTTTGCACAATTGCCCAATTTTTTCCCCTCTCTCTCCCCCCCCCCACCACATCCTGTTATTTTTAGCACCCTGTCCGAAGGGGAGTTCTGGAGAACTTGAAAAGCTCACTCACTTATTTGGCGAAGCCGTTGAGCTGATCTTAACAGAGGTTTTTGTTTTACTGTGGATTTGGCAGGCAATGAACCAATATGACCACTCTGGAAGGAAGAAGATAAAGAAGAAGATTGGCAAAATAAATGATTGAATTATGCAGGACAAATTATTACAAAAAACGGGGAAATGTTTAATGCATATTTTTTAAAAGCTTTGGGTTTGATTTTTTTTTTTATATTAGTATAACTTTTAAAAGTCACTTGTAATAAGATGGAGAAGGTTTTAAAATTGGATTGTGAAGTATATAAGGTTTTATGGACGTGCTTGAACAAGCATATTACAATGGAACCAAGAGAGGGAAATCGACCCCCCAAAAAACCTGTGGTTTAAAAATTTGGTTATGATTTATTAATTTTTTTGTTATTTTTGGAAAATCAATAAAACGTTATTTTAAAAAAAGTATGTAAGGACTCTCCCTGCAAAAGCTGTGAACTGGTTCTCTCTCTCTCTCTCTCTCTCTCTCTCTCTCTGTGTGTGTGTGTGTGTGTGTGTGTTTATATGTGGAATAGAAAACAACAGGGAAACAGTGTTTTCCCTCCTTCCAAATGTAAGGGGCTACTTTGACCAACAGCTGTGCAAAATCTGGGGTGGCGACAGGGTGCATGGAAAAAAATTGCTCCACCCCAAACCGCCCATCCTTCTGAACTTATTTTTTTATAAAGTTTTTATTAACAATTTCAACATAACAATATCTCAAAACATATAATATTCATTATTTCCCCTCCTCCCCCCCCCACTCCCCATCAAAATGTACAAAACCAGGTCAAACATATGTTGGAAATGTATAAAAAAGGAAGGGACCTTTTATCATATGTGGTGGGAATGTAGAGAAGTTAAAAATTTTGGGGAAATGATATATAATGAATTGAAGAAAATGTTTAAAATGACATTTGTAAAAAAAAACAAAAAAAAAAAAAAAACAGCAGCATTTCTGTTAGGGATTGTAGGACAAGACCTGCCAAGGAAAACAAAGAATTTATTTATGTATGCTACAACAGCAGCAAGAGTCTTGAAAGCACAAGGATGGAAGAATGAGGAAACCCCGACAAAGGAACAGTGGCAAGAGAAATTGATGAACTATGCAGAATTGGCTATTGTTGTTGTTGTTTAGTCGTTCAGTCGTGTCCGACTCTTCGTGACCCCATGGACCAGAGCACGCCAGGCACTCCTGTCTTCTACTGCCTCCCGCAGTTTGGTCAGACTCATGTTTGTAGCTTCAAGAACACTGTCTAACCATCTCGTCCTCTGTCGTCCCATTCTCCTTGTGCCCTCCATCTTTCCCAGCATCAGGGTCTTTTCCAGGGAGTCTTCTCTTCTCATGAGGTGGCCAAAGTATTGGAGCCTCAGCTTCAGGATCTGTCCTTCCAGTGAGCACTCAGGGCTGATTTCCTTAAGAATGGATGCGTTTGATCTTCTTGCAGTCCATGGGACTCTCAAGAGTCTCCTCCAGCACCATAATTCAAAAGCGTCAATTCTTCGGCGATCAGCCTTCTTTATGCTCCAGCTCTCACTTCCATACATCACTACTGGGAAAACCATAGCTTTTACTATACGGACCTTTGTTGGCAAGGTGATGTCTCTACTTTTTAAAATGCTGTCTAGGTTTGTCATTGCTTTCCTCCCAAGAAGTAGGCGTCTCTTAATTTCGTGGCTGCTGACACCATCTGCAGTGATCATGGAGCCCAAGAAAGTAAAATCTCTCATTGCCTCCATTTCTTCCCCTTCTATTTGCCAGGAGGTGATGGGACCAGTGGCCATGATCTTCGTTTTTTTGATGTTGAGCTTCAGACCATAAGAATTGGCTATACTGACATACAAACTGCGAGATAAGGACAGGTGTGACTTTAAAGAAGAGTGGGAACTTTTTACAAAGTATTTAAAGTATTTAAAAAGACAACAAAATGAACTGGACTCCTTGGCAGGTTTTGAATAAACACCCACAAATTTATTGATTGATAACATAGTAGATAGATAATATAAGGATTTATATAATTTTATAATATGCAGAGAATAACATGTGCTGAGAAATCAGAGAGAGGAGCTGAGGGGAGTCTTGGGGGACATCATTCTGAACTTCTAGTACAATCGGGCTGATTTCCTTTCTCTGCTTTCCCAAACAATCAGACCGACAAAGGCCGATCTTTCTCTTGCGCATCAAGTGAGCATTTCCCCTGGACTCTGCCTCTGCCCAGAGGACATGGCTCTTCATGCCTCGTGGCTGCCGGAAATAGAGATCTTTAATGGATGGAGGGATAGGAAACCAAACTCTCCCCTTGCCTGAAGAACAGCCCTGTGTGTAATTACCTCGATGTTTGTGTCCCTGAGATCCTGTCTCTCCTAATGATCTGTGCGGCCGGAGCCTGGTTTTGTCCATGTCGGGTCTGATCACTTTTCAGGCTTTGCAGCCAAGCAGAAAAGCCTGCATTTGATTGCCTTTGATTGCTTGCGTGGCCCTGGTGCTTTTCCATTCGGACTCCCAACCTCTCTGTCTGAGGTTTAACATGTCAGAAAGGACGGAACATCTAATTATTCGAGGTCTTCTTTAGGGTGACCTGGGTCCTACTTTCCAGAAGACAGTCCTCTTATCCGAAAGGCAGATGCAGAAAGCCATCTAATTAGATTTTCATTTGATTTGACCTGTTTTTAGGAGGTAACTTGATTGTTGTTTGATTTTATACTAATGTTATATATCTGGTGTTAGCCGCCATGAGGCCTGACTTTGGCTGGGGAGGGCGAGATATAAATAAAAGTTGTTTTTTATTATTATTATTATTATTATTATTATTATTATTATTATTATTATTATTATATTTAGGAGCACAATCCTCTATTCTCATAGAATTGAAAGGGACCCCAGGGGTCATCTAGTCCTACCCCCTGCAATTTCAGGAAGCTCAACACACAGTCCCCCATCCTAGATGCTCTGGTCTAGGAAGGGAATTCTTACTGAAGCTGAAGTGTAGGTGGGTTCCCACGAGGCAAGACACAGTGATAACAGCAGGAACCTTTATTGAACTACATAACTGGGAAACAGGGGCAAAACAACTGCTTATATACATTTCTGAAAAGCCTGGGTCACTCCCACTCCCAACGTGATTGGCTGTCTAAACTTCCAAGCTGCGAATCACGACTCAAGAGTTCAAAGGCCAATGGCAGAGGTTCAAATCCAGAAACGTTCTGTGATTGGCCATCATGTATCGAATCAGAACACAGGAGCTCAGAATCCTTAGTCCAGACTGAAGCTCAGGCAAACACAGACCCCACTGAATACATAAAAGCAGCCAATTCAGGATTCTGGGATTCTGATGGGACGCTTGGTCCATCTCGCTCAGCATGGTCCACTCTAATTGGCAGCAGCTCTCCAGGGTTTCTGGCAATGAAACATTCTCGTCCCTATCTGGAGGCACCAGGGATCGAACCTGTGACCTTCTGCATGCAGCGCAGATGTCCTGCCACTGTCATGGACTGGTTGGATGCAGAGGAACGGTGGGAGGAACCAGCTGGGGAACCCCCAAGGGAAGGAGGTTCAGAACTTGGGGAATGGTGGTGGGATGACAATGAGTGGTCAGAGGGAGAAGACTAGGCGGAGGAGGCTTTGGAAGATGAAGAGGTGACAGGGCTTAGTGAGCTGGGAGAGTCTGGGGCAGAGAGAAGTCCAGAATCAGAGGGAGAAGCTGAAGCCAGTGAGTGGTAAAGGCCAAGAGGCAGAGATGAGTCAGGCTGGTGAAGAGTCACAGCTGTCTCCCCCTCCTGCTGCGATAAGCTCCTTTCTTCCTCATCCCCCCTGCCTTCCAGAACCAGAAGAGGGCTGAAGTGGGCAGAGCAGTCTTGGCAACGGATTTTTATGGGATAAGACCTACTGGGGACAGTGGCATAGCGTGGGTTGTCAGCACCCGGGGCAAGGCAAGTAATTTGCGCCCCCCCCCGCTGCACTGTCCCTCCCCCAGATAGTCCCTCGCTCTCTCTCCGCACCGCACCGCACGCCTGGCACCCTCCCCTCCACAGTGGGCGGTGACCCGGCGGCTCGGATCGGATTTGCACAGCCAGCTCTGCAGTGAGAGAGAGAGAGTGAGCCAGGTAGGGGCAGAGAGCTGCGAGTGCGAGCGCGCCCCCCCCCCGATGTTGCACCCAGTGCGGCCGGCCCCCCTGCACCCCCCACGCTACGCCACTGACTGGGGATGAGCTGTTGCACTCATTAGACCTGACACTCAGCCAAGTCTGTGGAGATCCTGTTTCTATTAATAAAGAGTTAAGTCCAACTTTGACAGTGTGATTTACTGCCGGCTCGCTCTCTGACAGCTACTGAGCTACGACCCTTCGCTTAATGCAAAGGGAATTCTTAATGCTGGCCATTCAGGCTGTTGAGATAGGCTTTTGCTCTGATCCCGGGGATTATTCCGGGAAAAGGGAAGGGTGGGATCACCCAGCAGGCAGGGGAACGCCAAGGCACCACTGCTGCTGAGAGATCTGTTGTGATCTCTCTTGAACGCAGGGGAGGGAGTTTGTGTGACTTTCTCCCTCCCCTTTGCTATTTTCCAGTAACGTGGAACATGAGGAACGGAAAAGTGCTTTGTACCTGAGGAGGGAGAAGCTGCCGCAACAGCCACCATCACCGCTTTGTTTTTGGAAAACACCCCCTATATATAATTAAATCTGCTTTTAGCTTGCTTCCCTATCGACGTGTCACAGGGAGAGGGGGAAACAACAACAACGCCTTATCAGAGTCGGAGATGACAGCATCTTCCCAGGGGAAGGGGAAGAGGTGGGAGTGGAGAAGAACGAGAGGACAAAAATAGAGGCAAGAAGTAATTAGTTGCAAATAATTCACAGCAAGTCTCCTCCACCCACCCACCCACTGCCACCAGTCTTCCAAGTCACTGAATAGATTCTGAAGGGGGGGCAGGATCGGAGACAGGGCTGGCCCTACCATTAGGCAGAGTGATGCAGCTGCTTTGGGCGGCAAATGTGGAGGGGTGAGCGCATAGTTTGCAATCTGCCCTAATCTAGAGCTCTGGTGCCGTGCAAGATGCTGCCACAACTCCAGGGTTGAAGTAAGAGCCAACTGGCAGCCTTATTGGGAATAGACACAGGCGGGTGCCATCTTGTCCTTTGCCTCAGGAAGCAAAATGTATTGGGATGGGAACAGCCTATACAAAGGACACACAATGGCCATTGAACTGAATTGGTTTCCAGATTAAGAAATAAACGGTGGTACCTCGGGTTACAAACACTTTGGGTTACAGACTCTGCTAACCCGGAAGTAGTACCTCGGGTTAAGAAGTTTACCTCAGGATGAGAACAGAAATCGCGTGGCGGCAGTGGGAGGCCCCATTAGCTAAAGTGGTACCTCAGGTTAAGAACAGTTTCAGGTTAAGAACGGACCTCCGGAACGAATTAAGTTCATAACCAGAGGTAGCACTGTATTGGATTTCTAAAGGGTCGTTGGGTTTTATGATTGAAGTCAGGCTGATTGGTTGCTTACCTCAGTGGTTTTCAATCAGTGTGCCAGGGCACCCTGGGGTGCCTTGAATGATAGTCAGGGGTGCCGCGGGCAACACTGACCTCTGTCTCTCTTTCCTTCCCTCTGATGCCCTCTCGTGTCTCTGCCTCCCAAAGGCTGTGTGGCTGTTTGTTGCAGCAGCCCTTGTTACAAGCTCTGCAGGCGACTGGTGCCTCTGGAGCTGGCCAGGGGGTGCTGGTTGCCAGGCGCTGAGGCGGCCTCGGAATAAGCAAGCAAGCGGGCGAGCGAGCCCAGCCAGCCCGTCCACCAGCCCTTGCTCTTGGGAATGGACAGACAAGTCCCAGGCCCCTGTGGGGCAGTGTGAGGAGGCACCTCACTTTGGGGTGGTGGTGGGGGGGCAGCTCAGAGACCAGGGGTGGCAGCAGCGGCTGCCCAGAGGACTCCCAAGGAGAGGGGAGAAGGAGAGGAGGCTGAGGGAACCCTCCACAAGGGAAAGTGTTCAAAAAAGGGTGAGAGGCTGCCAGCTCTGCAGGCGAGGGGTGACATAACTGGGCTCCTGAGCCCCATAGAGATGCTGCAGAAAGAATGTAGTTGGTCAAGGAAGCCATGGACTCAAAAAGGTTGATAACCTCTGGCTTAAAGGTAAAGGTACCCCTGACCGTTAGGTCCAGTCATGGACAACTCTGGGGTTGTGGCGCTCATCTTGCTTTATTGGCCAAGGGAGCCAGCGTACAGTTTCTGGGTCATGTGGCCAGCATGACTAAGCCACTTCTGGCGAACCAGAGCAATGCACGGAAACATCGTTTACCTTCCCGCCGGAGCGGTACCTATTTATCTACTTGCACTTGACATGCTTTCGAACTGCTAGGTGGTCAGGAGCAGGGACCGAACAACAAGAGCTCACCCCATCGCGGGGATTCGAACCGCTGACCTTCCGATCGGCAAGTCCTAAGCTCTCAGTGGTTTAGACCACAGCGCTACCCGCTTACATAGTGATTTATAGGGAATTCTCACTGTTGGGAGTAACGCCTCAACACCTTCTACATGTGCTGCATTAGAAGGATTTTGGGTATCACACAGCAGGACAGAATTCCAAACAACAATGTTCTCTCCCAAGCCTACAACCTTCCAACAGCTTGGCACACTCCTCCATTGCCTCCTGAGACGGACAGATGCCAACAGATCTCCCCCTCCACCAGCACCCCAACTAAGTCCACTTGGTCTGGAAATGGCACACACAGGCCACACCCCCAGCAAGAGTGTTGACAGAGTACATGGTTCCAATTCATTCATGGTTCCAATTCATTCGTGGTTCCTTTAATACTTTTTCTTAGCAAGGGAGCAGATCTTGGGAGAGGACAGGGCTCATTTGGGCTGCAGAACTCCAATGGCTAGTATGGATCTGTCCAAGGTCCTGCTAATTTTTGAGTGACCC
The DNA here is from genome assembly GCF_965153285.1 of Podarcis tiliguerta. Taxonomy (NCBI): domain Eukaryota; kingdom Metazoa; phylum Chordata; class Lepidosauria; order Squamata; family Lacertidae; genus Podarcis; species Podarcis tiliguerta. Next base: position 19,682,572 of record NC_139546.1, on the reverse strand, counting down.
AGCCTACCAGATTGACAGTGATCAAGTCAACCACATGCCTTTAAAGCACTCTGCTACCACTGATAACAGTCAGGGCTCACCCTGAAGAATCCTGGGAACTTTAGTTTGCTATGGGTGCTGGCCTCACCGACCTACAGCTTCCTGCACCCTTAGCAAACTACAGTTCCCAGCATGCTTCATGACTGTTAAAGTGGTATATGAGTGTATTTGGAGGATGTAACCTGAGAATTAGCCTGACTACCTTGGACTGAGTCAGTCCATCGACACATCACCTCACAGCACCCCATGCCCTTGTTAGTTTCTGTTTTGCCACTGAGCAGCTGCTTGGAGTCACAGGACTCTGTTTACATTCCAGGGCTTCCAGACTGTTGGAAGTCTCACGGGAGAAGAGACGGGATGTGACGTTGGTGGTTTCCTGTTTCCTTCGTTCCTTTGTCCAGTTGCTCTCTGCTTTCATAGAGAGAGGATGTCTTTTCTGACTGCGTAGCTTAGAAATAAACTCTTTACAATGTAGCCCAAACCTCTCGTCTCTTTCCTGTGCTGGAAACTCTGCTGAATGGAACATGCCTTGGAGCCTTATCAAAGGCTCAGGTCGTTATACGTCGGGAGGCGATTCCGAAGACTCGGGGGAAGAAAATGAGCTTTATCAGCTTGGCCGAGCGGAGATCCCGACAGCCCTGTTGGCTTCTGCTAGTGGTCAGGACAAATTAGCACCCATGCTCTGTCACTATTCCAGACTACTGCGTCGTGTTGCATGCAGGGCTGCCCTTGAAGACAACTTGGAAATTATAGAATTGTAGCTTTGGAAGGTACCATGAGGGTCATCTAGGCCAGTCCCCTGCAACGTAGGAATCTTTTTTGCCCAGTGTGGGGCTCGAACCCTCGATCATGAAATTAAGAGACTCATGTTCTACCAAGGGAGTAGTAAAAAAAAAAAAAAAAAACCCCACAGCAGCTGGATTACTAACCAGGACTATTAGCATCTAATGCTGGTCACATTGTTTGGGCACCTGAAGCAGGAAATCCCACAAGGGCCTCCCCCGCTTCCTGGTGGCACGACACCCCAAACCAGCTGCCCGAGGTAGCCACTTCCCTCTGCCCAATGGTAGGGCCAGTTCGTAGGCCAGAATGCTGTGCGATGTGATCCATGAGAGGCGGTCAATTACAACATTCCTTGTAATGCTAGAGAAGACATGCGAGGGAATGTTTGGTCCAGCCAGTCGAAACTTCCTATTCCTCCTGGCTGGAGCATCCTTCCTTTTGCATGTGGTAGAAGGTGGGCATGGCCTTACTTGTCCAGGTAACAAAAGGACGAGTCATGCAGCACCCCTCCCTTCTTTTTTGACTTCCTTCTTTGTTTGACCAGCTTTTAGCTAGGACTGCTCTGCTAGCTCTCAACTAGCAGAAGCACTGAGATTATTCCCCCATATGGGGTAGACCCACATGTACATATTTGTAAATAAGTCTGCCTCTTCAGGAATCTAACTGTGAACTGATGTGAGTAAACTTCTTTTATTGACTTTGAATAAGATTGTGGCGTCTTTATTCTTTTAAGAGGGATTCAAGGGAGCTTACCAGGAACAGAGACAGATTGAATTGTATAATACAGTGGTACCTCGGGTTACATACGCTTCAGGTTACAGACTCCGCTAACCCAGAAATAGTGCTTCAGGTTAAGAACTTTGCTTCAGGATGAGAACAGAAATCGTGCTCCGGAGGTGCGGCAGCAGCAGGAGGCCCCATTAGCTAAAGTGGTACCTCAGGTTAAGAACAGTTTCAGGTTAAGAACGGACCTCCAGAACGAATTAAGTACTTAACCCGAGGTACCACTGTAGTGAGAGGCTCACACGAGCCTGCAGCCAGCTATCTGCTGTGTATAAAAAGGGGAATGTAACTCTGCTACATAAAGGAACTTGCTAGCTCAAGTTATATTAATAAGCAATATATCTTCTCCTGCCACCCTGAACATTCCCACAAATGCTTCAGGCCAACACTCAAGAGTAAGTAGTTTGGGGAAGGGCCGCAGCCGAGTGGAAGGACACCTCCTTTGCATGCAGAAGGTCTCACGTTTAATCCCCTGCATCTCCAGGCAGGGCTCTGTCTGGAGAGCTGCTGCCAGTCAGTGTAGACAGTACTGCTGTATATGGACTGTGGATCTGACACATAAGGCAGCTTCCTCTATATCAGCCTTGCTTTCCGGCAGCAGTTTGACTGCTCCATCTTCCTTTCACCGACCTCGGAGTGAGCAGGCCCAGGAGACCAACGTTTTCTTGTTTGCGCTTTGCCAGCCTTGTGTTTTCTGACCCTGGATTTCCAGGCAGCTGGGAACAAATAGCTCCTAGTTACGCGCTGGAGCGTCTCGGATTGTTTCGGCTGTTCCCATTACACAGAAGGCTGCACACACATTGCGGCAGTCACGGTAGGCAGCGCCTAATGCACAAACTTCGGAGAGCCCAGGATCCCCGGGGAGAGTCTGTGTGTGCTCCAAGGTTGCTAGTTGTGATTTAGTCTGCTTCCGTTCCTCCTTCAGGCGACCCACGCGGAAGAAGGGAACTGGCTGGCGCACATATAGCATTCTTCGGGGTCTGTTCATCTCCAGCACTCTCGGCTCCAAAGCAATCTGTCCCTGTTAAATGCAGGGATGGAGGGCTGTTTCGTTTTGGACTCTGGATGCCCACCAGCCCCGGCAAGGATGGCCCATGGTCAGGAACGATGGGAGTTGTAATCCAACCACATCTGGAGAGTCGCAGGTTTCTCGCCCCCTCTGTCAAGGCTGCAAAGTGAAGCGGAATGAGAAAAATAGGGCAGCTCGGATAGCTCAGTCAGTAGAGCCTTAGCTTCTCAATCTCACTGAGGGGGGTTGGACTAGATGACCCTCGGGGATCCCATATATATATATTCTAATTTACATTTTAAAATATTCATTTAAAGGTAAAGGTCCATTAGGTCCAGTCATGGCCGACTCTGGGGTTGCGGTGCTCATCTCGCTTTATTGGCTGAGGGAGCCTGTGTACAGCTTCTGGGTCATGTGGCCAGCATGACTAAGCCGCTTCTGGCGAACTAGAGCAGCACACGGAAACGCCGTTTACCTTCCTGCCGGAGCGGTACCTATTTATCTACTTACACTTTGATGTGCTTTCGAACTGCTAGGTTGGCAGGAGCAGGGACCGAGCAACGGGAGTTCACCCCGTCGCGGGGATTCGAACCGCCGACCTTCTGATCGGCAAGTCCTAGGCTCTGTGGTTTAACCCACAGCGCCAGCCGCGTCCCTTTAAACAACCTTAAATCCATGACTTCCCTTCTTCTCTTTCCGCGGTTCATTTTGCATACCACACATCCCTGCACATTTGACATGAACTAAGCCATTCAGTAATCCATGGTTACATCCATCAAAACTTATTTACACTATTGAATTTATCTTAATGCTACTAGCGTTTTTAAATAAACACAATTTCCACCCATATATTCAGTAAACATTTTTCAGTCTTCTTTAAACATGCATTCTTCTTGTTCTCTTATTCTAGATGTTAAATCTGCAACCTGCGCGTATTCCAGCAGTTTAAGTTGCCATTCTTCTTTGGTTGGGACTTCGCTCGTTTTCCATAGAGTTCCTTCCAACTCGACAATTCTGTGATTCTGTGGTCTTAATCTTTATTGCATTTTCACTTGCGAGGCAGTGTGGCCTGAGTTTGCTGGGTGAGTCCAAACCCCTGGGCTGATTCTGCCCTGGGATGAGAGCCAGCTTCCCTTCTCATCCGTAAGCGAAAGAGATTATTTTTTATGAGAGTCATGGTTGCACTAAATTGGGGTTAGCCAAGCTGAATTTCACAACCTGACCTTTGATATTGTTTCTTAGAGGTTGCGCCCAGCAGGTGGCAATAGACTTCCATCGCTGGATCCCCATTTGTTTAAACAAAGCCCCGGCACCTTTAACCATTTAATGTCAAAGAAACCAAAAAACCCGCCACCCTGGCAACTGAATCGCCAACCATTTGTATAGATTCACTCTGCGACGTTGCTCTCCTTCCCTAAAATAAATGCTTGTATTGAAGAACAGTGCTGTTATTTTTAAAAGAGAGACTGGATTCTTGTATTAAAGCAGCGAATTTGAAGGCTACATCCAGAAAGAAGAAGAAATAAAACAACCTTAGTCATGCCTGGACCCCCCCCCCTTCCATTTTTTATTTTATTTTATTGATTTCAGGCCTAGCATTCCAAACAGCACCACAAAGCTGCGCCTGGCGGCCATTTTAATTTCCCACAATGCCCCAGAAGTATTTCTGCTTTGTGGGGCATTGTGGGAACTTAAAACGCCAGTGATATGGGTCCTGCCCTCTGTTAATTGTTGGAACGTCTAAGGGATTATGTACGCTATTGCAAATGTAGCAGGGGAAAAGAAACCGACATCAGCTCACATTAACAATCAGAATAATCCATCAACAATCCTAAATTAAGCATATATATTAATATGAGCAGTCCACATATCCAAACAGATATCCAAATGAAATTGACAAGTATAAGATTGGTTCAAATAGAGGCACCTCCAACAAAATCAGTGGGGTCTTGGGAGGGGGGCAAATTTTTTTTTGGGGGGGGGAGAGATCAGGTCCCCAGAATGTGATTCACACACCGGTGTTAAAGTGACTGAAAGAATCCAGAATGAAGTGAAGAATAAATGTGATCAGGAAGGATAGAGGTGACTCTGATTGCTTCCAGGAGAGATGAATTAGTTCAGACTTACTTAATTCACACTTCCTGAACCGCAACAGGTCCTGAACCACATTGACTTTTCAAAATTGACACTCCTCCAAATGTTACAATTCAGTCCTGCACCCCAAACTGCAGATATTTGTAAAAATAATATATAAAAACATACAAAAGTTCATTATATTAGGAAGAATCATTTCCCAAACGGTGTATGCTAGGCAAAGATGCATGCAAAACGTGCATATTAGAGCTGCGCATGAACACATGTACAGATTTCCTAAACAAACCACACACGTTGGTGCTAAAGCAGGAGAAACTGAATTTTAAGGTGGGAAAAAATGAGAAACTGACCGAAGCCAAAGGGAACGAATCAGTCTATCTCTAAGCAGGATTTTATTTTGCAAATTAAACAGTGCTGGGGCTCAAGGTTGACTTAGAGACAACTATCCTAAAACCCAAGTGTGTTTGTGTGTTGGGAGGGGAGATCTGGCTTTTCCAATGACAAGGGTGACCAACACTGCACGCAGCCAAAGGCTTGTGTGTTCCTTATCATTTCGCAAAATCTCAGGGCTGTCCGTCCGAAACGGGGGCCGAGCTTCGGTAAGCCCAGGCTCGATTTGTAACCCTGCTGTTGGAGGGTCTCACCGCAACAGGCGCCCGTCTTGCAGGAACCGTCCCGGGAGGAAGTGTGGTTTTTGCCGCTGCCGTGTGTGTCCGTGGGAGCTATTTGGAGACGCAGCTCCACCCTCAAAGGCCATGATGGATGACCAGGCTGGAGGATAAAAGGCTTTCCTCCGAAATCGGCTCTGCTAAAAATAAACCACGGCTGGCTTTCATGTGTCTCGAGACCTAACTGAAACCAGCTGCCGGGGGGCAAATGCGGCCTTTTCTGCTGCTGCTGCTGCTGCTTCGAATCCAAAGACGTTGCAAACGTCGCGTAGGGACATGGAAGTTGCAGAAATCGGATGGGTGAATGTGAGATGAGTCTAAGGCTGGATTCGAACTCTTGGCAGAAGACTTGTGAGTGAGTCAGGCCCGCTCTCTCAGGCAAGGAAGCCATGACCCAAGAATGGAGAAGCTGTGGCTCTATAGATCAGGGGCCGGCAAGGTTTAACCGTATTTTTCGCTCTATAAGACACACCAGACCATAAGACGCACCTAGTTTTTGGAGGAGGAAAACAAGAAAAAATAAATATTCTGAATCCCAGAAGCCAGAACAGCGAGAGGGATCGCTGTTCTGGCTTCTGGGATAGCTGCGCAGCCTCTTCAGGGCAGCGGGATGAAGGCTCCCCGTGCCCTGAAGAGGCTTCGCACGGCTAAGCCAGAAGCTAGAACAGTGAGAAGGAGCGCTCGCAGCTTCTGGGATAGCTGCACAGCCTGCATTCACTCCATAAGACGCACAAACATTTCCCCTTACTTTTTAGGAGGGAAAAAGTGCATCCTGTAGAGCGAAAAATACGGTACCTAGGCTGGTTCACTTCAGCGGAGATCCCTCCGTGGCCTGGATCGCATGCGTGTGTGGGCGTGCGATTTCCTGTGTCCGTGCAGATGGGACTTTCGGTCTCTGCACAGACACGAGTCCCTATACTGCACTGCACCAGTTTAGCGCAGCACACAGGGGCTCACCTAGTGGGTGGCTCGTGGGCCAGTTAAATGACCCCCATGGGCCGCCTGTGGCCCATGGACCTTAGGTTGCGGACCCCTGCTATAGATGTTGCTAGACCCCCCCCCCCATCATACCCTTGTTTGTCAGCTGTGCTGGCTGAGGTTGGAATCCAACAATTCTTAATCTCAAGGTTGTGGGTTTGAGTCCCATGTTGGGCAAAAGAATCTTGCATTGCAAGGGTTGGACTAGATGGGCCTGAGGGTCCCTTCCAGCTGATTCTATGAGTGAAACACCCACACCCACCCACCTTATACGCACGCATATCTTATATATACATATGCACACAAACTACTGAACAATAGAAAAGTACAAAATTACAAGTGCGCAGAGTAAGATAAGATACAAAGAAGAAGAAATAGTACCAATGTAGAAAACAAAACAGTACAATAACAACAACAACAAAAATATTGTATACATTACAAAAAGAGAGACTAGGAACTTGTCATTGTAAATAACCAAACCTTAATCTAATATGGTATTTATAAAAATTCCAAATACAGTCGTACCTCGGAAGTCGAACGCCTTGCGACTCAAACGTTTTGGCTCCCGAACATCGTGAATCCACAAGAGAGTGTTCTGGATTGCGAATGTTCTTTGGAACCTGAACATCCAATGCAGCTTCCACGAGTTCTGATTGGCTGCAGGAGCTTCCTGCAGCCAATCGCAAGCTGTGCCTTGGTTCCCAAACATTTTGTAAGTCGAACGGACTTCCGGAACGGATTCCGTTCGACTTCCAAGGTATGACTGTATTGTTGAAAATTGTCTATGGCAAGTCTGCATTTGTACACAACTTCTTCGTGTGTAGTGAAACATCTGGGAAGATGCAGGTTTCCTCAGCTGTGCTATAACCACTGAATCTTCTCCCCTGCCCACCAGTGGAGAGAAAAGTTAATAGGAACATAGGGAGTTGTCTGATACAGAGTCAAACCATTGCTCCAGGTAGCTCAGTGTTATCTACACAGTGGGTGGGAAAACCTCAAGTTCACAGGCCCAGTTTTGGCTACCAGGCCACCCCTATTCGGCCTGCGAGGCTGTTTCCCCCAAGCCAAGTCAACTCCCATCAGCCCCAGTAAGTGCAGCCGATAGCCAGGCATGATGGGAGTTGTAGTTCAGCCATATCTAAAGGGCCAAGGGTTCCCCACACCTGTTTTTAAAATATGTACACCCTACCTTTTCTTACATAGTTCAAGGCGGGTTCCCAAAAGAGCAAAACAAAACAAGCAGCAGTAAAAGCCAGCAGTAAAATAGCTTAAAAGCCACTGCGCTAAGGAGCATAATAAAACAGAGCACAATGCCAGAGCCAAAACCCAGAAGGATTGTGTATAATTATGGGTAGGCAAGCAATAAAAAAGCCAGCAGCCAATGCCCTTTCTAAATAGGGAGGCCTTAATACTGTAGGGTAGGGACACGGGTGGTGCTGTGGGTAAAAGCTTCAGCGCCTAGGGCTTGCCGATCGAAAGGTCAGCGGTTCGAATCCCCGCGGCGGGATGCGCTCCCGTTGTTCGGTCCCAGCACCTGCCAACCTAGCAGTTCGAAAGCACTCCCAGGTGCAAGTAGATAAATAGGGACCGCTTACTAGCGGGAAGGTAAACGGTGTTTCCGTGTGCGGCTCTGGCTCGCCAGAGCAGCGATGTCACGCTGGCCACGTGACCCGAAAGTGTCTTCGGACAGCGCTGGCCCCCGGCCTCTTGAGTGAGATGGGTGCACAACCCTAGAGTCTGTCAAGACTGGCCCGTACGGGCAGGGGTACCTTTACCTAATACTGTAGGGTAAAGAGAGCAGGCAAAGCAACTTTCCCTAGGAATTGAGATTGAAAGAGTGGCTGCCAGAACAGCAGAGGCCCTCCTCTCATTTGCGGCACCTTGTTTGTTAATTTCTGTGGAAATTTATTCATGGCTGCATAATAAATGTACAGAAACAAGGAAGCACATTTAAAACGGTTTCAGGATTCTGCATTTACAGACAGCGAAAGGGAAGCAGAGCAACGAATGTGCATGTTATCTTGGGACAGTAGGCTGGTTTCTCTGCAAAACCACACTCTGTCCTGCATCCAGGCTGGCATGATCAGAATTCAAGGACTATTAGAAGTCCTAAACATCTTCCAAAGCAACAATGCCCACTCAAATCACAAAGAACCCATAACCCATCTACTCTCAGCAGCCAGAAACATCAAAGCCAGACACTGGAGAGACCTGTCAGGAGTAAGCATGGACCAGTGGTACCAAATAGTATGGGAAGCAGCCTTAGTAGAAAAATTAACCAATAAACTGAAACTGACACGGGGACAAATTGAAGAAGACGCCTTCACCCTGGTATGGCTCCCCTTTATCACATACACAGCCCAACAAGACAATGACAAGAGTCCGCCTACAGCATACGAATCAATATGGCTGACCTGATTCAAAAACACCCCACACTCTCACACACAAAAAAAGTTCACCACAGCCAACCAACCCCACCCTAGGCCAACCCCAACCTCTCTCACCACCAAAGGAGCACAAGTGATTAGCTTCCCTTTTTTTAAAGGGAAATTCTCTTATTCCAAATAGTATTCCTCACAAGAAAAGGGAAAGGTTGACAGCTATGGAACCCACGCAAGCGATGCTGACATAAAACTCCACACAGACATTAAGTAAAATAAAAGCATCGCCAACCGACCCCACCCACCATCTGGGCCGCCTTACCCATAGGCGCTAAGGGGTGTGGGGCACCCGGGTGCCGGGCTCTCAGGGGCGCCAGGCCAAGTGTCTGGGGCTGAGATTTGGAGTCTGGGGAGTGGGAACAGCCGACGGCCGCTGCCGAGTGGAGCAGAGCCTGTCGGAACACTGCAGCTCTTCTGCTATGGGCGAGCGAGGCGCTGAGGCAGCCAGCCGGCTCCGTTCTCCTGCGCACCTGGGATTGGCGGGCTATCAAGAGGCATGCCCAGCGCACGCTACTCACACAAGGCACCCGGCTTTGCTCAGTCGCCCCTGCCTCCGCCTTGAGCTCGACTGTTGTTGCGCTGGGCTCTGCTTGCCCACCCATCCCCAGGCACCCGGCTCTGGCCTTGCTCTGCTGTTGCCACCGCCTCAGGCTTCTCTGTCGCTGCAGAGGCGGCCAGCCAGGCCAGCTTTGCTGTGTGCGCCTTGCCGGCCCACCCGTAAAAAAAAGGTCGACAACTCTGGGTAACGGGCACCGGGCGGATCTCTGCACTCTGGCACCGCATATGCTTAAGACAGCCCTGCCCACCATGGTGCCCTCCACCTCTTTCCCCCTTTTCTTCCTAATGTAACACTAATGTCTCAGCAAATGAAACTGACACGTAGAAAATCTAACTTGAAAAAAGAAGCATTGCACATACTTTTGTAAACCAATAAATCTTTAATAAAAACTATATTAAAAAAAAGAAGAATTCAAGGACACATCCCAGCAGGGCAAACGACTCAGGGGTGGGGTACTGGAAGCAAGGGCAGCGATGGGCGTGGCCTGCTTAGAGGGGGTGTGGCCTGGGAAGAGTGCCAGGGGCCGGAGAGAAGTGCCTGAAGGGCCGCATTCAATTCCCAGGCCCGAGGTTACCCACCCTTTTGGGCTTCCCATAGGCAACTGGTTGGCCACGGTAAGAACAGGCTGCTGGAGTTGGGAAATGATTTATAATGAATTGAAAAAAATGTTTAAAATTACTTTTGCAAAAAAAAACAAAACCAGAGTCCTTTCTGTTGGGGTTAATCCAGGCCGAAATTCTCAGGTGTCAGAAAAGGTTATTTATGTATGCAACAACTGCAGCCCGTGTTCTGTTAGCCCCAAAATGGAAAACGAGTGAGGTCTCAACCAAAGAAGACTTAACATATGGAATAAGAGAACAAGAAGAGGATATGTTTAAGGAAGACTGGGAAATGTTTCTTGAGTATTTGGGAAATAACTGTGTTCAGCTGAAAACGCCGGCAGCATTAAGATAAATTCAACAGTGTAAATAAGTTTTGATGGATGTAATAATGGAAAACCGATTGGTATAGTTTTTGTAAAATATGCAGGGATGTAAGATATGTAAAATGAACCATGGAAAGAGAAGAAGGGAAGCCATTGATATGTTAAGTATATAAAATGTTTATCGAAAATTGTAAAACAGAAATTTAAATAAAAATCATATTTGTTAAACAAAGAGAACAGGCTACTGGAGTGGATGGGCCTTTGCATATCACATTGTGTATAATAGGAGAAATTCACATTATTACTATTTTTATTCATACCCCATCTTTTTCCGTGACAGGGACTCAATGTGGTTTACAGATAATGCTGATTAATTTTCAAGAGGACTAAAATAAATGAATGAACAAATTACATACGGTTATGGAAATATGAGATTTGAGACTGGAAGAAGAAAATGAGAGCTTTCTCACATCCCCGGTGACCTGGCCATGGCCTTTCCCCACCAAGAGACAAGATGTACTTCTGTTTAAACTGCAGTAAAATGTAAAGGCAAAGGGACCCCTGACCATTAGGTCCAGTCGTGGCCGACTCTGGGGTTGCGGCGCTCAGCTCACTTTATCGGCTGAGGGAGCTGGCGTACAGCTTCCGGGTCATGTGGCCAGCATGACTAAGCTGCTTCTGGCGAACCAGAGCAGCGCACAGAAATGCCGTTTACCTTCCTGCTGGAGTGGTACCTATTTATCTACTTGCACTTTGACGTGCTTTCGAACTGCTAGGTTGGCAGGAGTTGGGACAGAGCAATGGGAGCTCACCCCGTTGCGGGGATTCGAACCGCCGACCTTCTGATCGGCAAGTCCTAGGCTCTGTGGTTTAACCCACAGCGCCACCCGCGTCCCTTAAATTGCAGTAGCCCTCTCTAAATTTGCATCACCATCCATGAATGAGCACCTGCGCACTAGACGCAAACCGAGGCAATGGGATAATAGCTCGGTCAGTAGAGCACGAGACTCTTTATCCCGGGGCTGTGAGTTCGAGCCCCACGTTGGGTGAAAGATTCCTGCATTGCAGGGGGCTGGATCCTTGCGGCCACTTCCATCTCTACAATTCTATGGTTCTATGGAATCTGTGTCCCCCACGACATTCACTTCAGCTCAGCCTATGAGCAGCTGGACCAGGAAGAGGGCAGGCATATTGGTCGGTCCTCGCTTGCGTAGGCCGTTCGCATCTGGCTCCGACGGTCGGATCCACAACAGGGGAAGGGGAGGAGGAGGAGGAGGACCTGCTTGGAGCCTCCGTCCCCGCATCTCTGCACGCTTTGAACTCCAGTCACCCTCTTCCTCTGTAATTAAAGCTTTATTTTTAGGCACCCCTTCCTTCTTCTATTTTAAGCCCAGCAGCCTCCTCGGCACAAGGCAGGGAAGGGAGCAGCGCTGAGCTGAGCCCGCGGTGGGCAGGGAAGGCAGAGCAAACGAATCTCCGAAATGGGGAGTGGGCGGTACCAGCAACCGCTGGCAGGGAGCCCCAGGCCACAGTTCGGCCGGCAGGACTTTGCTGGGGAGCCACCACCAAGATGGAGGGGGTGGGAGGAAGTTGCCCGGGGCTCTTTTCATCCAGAGAGTGGGCACGGATGGAGACATATCTTCTGTTATCTTACAACACGACGGAGAGAGAATTATAGGGTTGCCACCTTCTTCCGGGTTTCTTTTTTGCTTACTTGGGCTTAGCTTATTGGCTTTGAAAGAGCAGCCTGACCAATACCAGGCTGGCAGGGACGCTTTCCCTGGCAGGGCGATAAGCCGCGGTCGAAGTTTCGCTTGCAATATTCTGGGGCGCCGGGTTGCTGCTGAAAGCACAGCAGGAAGGCCTGTTAAAAGAAATTAATAGGTGGCAACCCTAGGAAATTGACTGGCACCAAGGAATGCTGTGCTGGCAGGGTACATTCAGGCCTATTGTTGTACCTAGTCTACCTGAGATGCTCAGCGTGTGAAAAGGTTTGAGCTGGTTGCTCCTGCTCAGCTGCATGACTCTCACTAACCCCTCTTGAGTTCCTATACCAATAAGCTCAGAAAGTTCACCACTAAGCTAAGTTTTCTACTGCCTGTGCAACTTTTCTGGTTGATGTATGGAAAAACACATGAACCTGACCTTTGGAGTGTTTGTAAATAAACCACAATTTTAACTGACCAAATGTGTGGTCTTTCTCTACGCAAGGAGAAGTGGGGAACCTTGGAAGGGACTTGGACATATTTTAAAGGTTTAACAGCCTATATTTGCATGTTTTACTTTGCCACATTTTTTTTTACTTTAAATTTCTGCTGAGCTTCTCTCACTCACTTGCCCCAAATTTGGATCTTGGCATCCAGGAATTCTCCTATCTAGACTTTATTATTCTGCACCAACGTTCTCAACCTTGGGGTACTTTGGTGGCTGGACAGGGAGGGGGATACAACAAGCCTAACGGTCCAAAGATGGTAGAGGACACAGTGAGATCTTACGACTGGTGACCTGCTGGCTAGGTACCTTGCTGTGCTGGGCCTGGGGGTAACCCAGGAGCCGGGGTCCAGGTCCGGTCCAGAATCCATAGGTTCCGCTAGGAGTCAGTTCAACGGGGTCAAGGCAGGACACAAGGCAGGAAACCAGGCAAGGACAGGTACAGGATCTCAGGCAGGGTCTAGCATACAGCAATGTTGCTCCCGCAACCTGGGGCAGGGTCCGACAGTCTTTTATCTTTGTTGGGGTAACGGCTGGTCCTGATCCCCCAGCAACTCACCACCCTGTTTTGCCCGAAGGTGAGCACTTCTCCTGCGAGTACTCAGGTCTCTCCTTCTCTCAGACCTCAGTCTCTGCAGCTCGGGAGATGTCGGTGGGTTACTAGACCCAGGGGCCACCTCAGCCTCCCCTGACCAAACCGGTAGTGGAGCAGCTGTAAGTGATGGCCCAGCTGAAGGCAATGAGGCAATCCCCACATCTGGAGCCAGAGCAGGCTCAGGCCCCTGGCCTGGCCCAGCTGGTGTTTGTTGCAGGGGAACCTGTGCAGACTGGGACTCTTCGGGACCAGGACCCAGGCTTGGTTCAGATGATGCCTGAGGCAAACCATCCAGTGCAGACTGGTTCCGACACTGAGCCCGAGTCCCAGGCCATCACACTTGCTCAGACCTGCACCACCATTTCTTTGGTAAGGTAATGGCCAACCATTACCTTAGGCCAAGCCTAGAATGCTGAACGTGATTTGAGGCCCATGTTGACTTCCATGATGTGTGAGGAAGGCCATGAAGAAGGCAAAGGAAACATTGCTCAGGTAGCTTCACAGTCACATTTCCTCAGACGCCTCACCTCACACTTTCCTGTTGCCAGGTGCTGGAGACGCCACAACATGTCTGGGCCTGAGAACCCTGAAAGGAGGCAAAGGGGAGACTGCGGTGAGCCGGCTGTGTTGCGTTCTGCCCACCCGCTGGCTCCACACAGACACCACTTGGGCCTTTTCTTTGGGGTTTGCTAAATCCCCCTCTCCTCCAAACCACCTCGCAGTGGGAGATAACAGAGGGTTATGTGCTCAGAAGAGGCTGAGGTGGACATTTGAGGATACGTGTGTGTGTGTGTGTCTCGCAGGGGAAATGTTCTCTAGTAATGCACCCTACATCATTTCTTCCCTCAACAAAAGACAGGCTCGAACCTGCAATTTGTGGGGACGTAGACTCAGAGACTGAGGGTTGAGGGAAGGGGGAAGAGATACTTCCACCCCCTTCCTCCAGTGTCTGTCGCCAGAGCCTCAGGGCTACTTTCCTGGGAGGTCTTCAGATGTGGATGATGTCGGAAGATGAATGCTTATGGAGGAAAGGGAGTCGAGGAACAAACCCATTTTCTCCAGGCCAGCTTCACACACTCCCATGGACAGATTTTTAGACGTAGACGATGGTCACCCATCCGCACCACACATTTAAAGCACTCTTATACCACTTCAGCAGTCATGGAGAATCTTGGGAACTGTAGTTTGTTAAGGGTGCTGGGAACTGTAGCTCTGTGAGGGACAAGTTGCCAGGATTCTTTGGGGGGTAGGGTATGTCATGCGATTTAAAGTGCTTTAAATATATGGTGCGGGTGTGAACTTTTTCTCTAACTACCATGTTTCCTTCACAGGCGCCACTCTTGCCCCGAGGGAGAGGGTGGGAAAACAAACCTTCTACCAAAGTGGGGTCTCCCTTCCAGAAGTGACCCCCAGCTGTTTCCTCAGTAACTGTGGAACATTTTCCTGTCGTTTCCCCAAAAAGGAGGTAGCTGTCAACTCGGCTGGGGTCATTAGGCCCATCTATTTGTGCTTTTAAACCTACAGTGGTGCTCCGCAAGACGAATGCCTCGCAAGACGGAAAACCCGCAAGACAAAAGGGTTTTCCGTTTTCAGAGGTGCTTCGCAAGACGAATTTCCCTATGGGCTTGCTTCGCAAGACGAAAATCGACGAAAATTTTTGAGTTTTTTCCCCGCTCCAAAACCCCTTTTTCTGACGCGCTAAGCTGCTAAAAGCCTTTTAGCAGCTAAACCGCTAATCCCTTAAGCCTTTAATAGGCGTTAATAGCCCTTAAACTGCCAATAGCGCTAATAGCGCTAATCCGCTAATGGGCTTGCTTCGCAAGACGAAAAAACCGCAAGACGAAAAGACTCGCGGAACGGATTCTTTTCGTCTTGCGAGGCACCACTGTATCTGTCTTTCTGCATATCTGTTTCTTCTTTCTCCCTTTATGCCTATTTATTTGCTTTCTTTTCCTGTCTATCAACTCATTATTCCTCCTTCGCTTGAGTCCAGCCTTGGGATGCCATCAAACCCAAACGCACCACTGAGCAAAGTGACTTGAAAGGCAG
The DNA here is from genome assembly GCF_965153285.1 of Podarcis tiliguerta. Lineage (NCBI taxonomy): Eukaryota > Metazoa > Chordata > Lepidosauria > Squamata > Lacertidae > Podarcis > Podarcis tiliguerta. The sequence goes on along the minus strand of NC_139546.1, from coordinate 19,667,438 downwards.
CTGTTCCTCGCACTGGGTTCTTCCCATTGGTGATACCTTTGGGTTTCGCTGACTCATGTTTGTGGTTGAAATTTGCACCCCCCAACTTTAGCAACCAGCCTGACTCACCCGTTCGGAAGGCAGCCACGAAGCAAGGCGAGAGGGATATGCATCTCTGGGAGATGACTGATATGCGTCACTCAAAGCAATCCGAGCTGGCTTGGTTTGTCAGCCCGAAACACAATATCTAGATGTGACTTAGGGTGAGTATGTTTTCTCTGCTTTGTGTGGGACACACCTCTGTTTAAAGGCCTCCCCAATCAAAGCCTGGTTTCAAGATCAAGAACCCCTCAGCCTTCCCCACGATCGTGAAATGGATTGCATTGCCATTTAAACAATAGGAATTCTTTCAAGATTCGCACCTGTGCACAAGCAGTTCGGATTTTGTGCAAAGTGGCGTCCTCATTCCACACACACACATTTTCTGGCAAGGTATAAGTGGCCATCCTAATGTGACTCCTGCCCTTTGGCCTGGTGTCAGCAGCGAGCCAGCAGTAAATCACACTGTGCAATTTTGGAGTTAACTCTTTATTAGCAAAAATGCAATCTGCACAGGAGCGTCAGGCCTAATGAAAACAGCAACTCATTTCCAGCAGGTCTTGCCCTCATGAAGCAGTTGCTGAGATGGAAAGACCCTGTTTCCCCAGTGCTGCCAAAGTCTCCTCCTCACCAAGGTTTTTCTCAAGCAATCTGAGACTATGCCTGCATGAAGCTACATAAGTTAAAGGTAAAGGTAAAGGGACCCCTGACCATTAGGTCCAGTCGTGACCAACTCTGGGGTTGCGGCGCTCATCTCGCTTTATTGGCCAAGGGAGCTGGTGTACAGCTTCTGGGTCATGTGGCCAGCATGACTAAGCCGCTTCTGGCGAACCAGAGCAGCACACGAAAACGCTGTTTACCTTCCCGCCGGAGCGGTACCTATTTATCTACTTGCACTTTGATGTGCTTTTGAACTGCTAGGTGGGCAGGAGCAGGGACTGAGCAAAGGGAACTCACCCCGTCGCGGGGATTCGAACCACCGACCTTCTGATCGGCAAGTACTAGGCTCTGTGGTTTAACCCACAGCGCCACCTGCTCCCCCTACATAAGTTACCCTCTGCCTTTTTCATGCCTCTTCTGGTTCTAGGAGACAAGGGGGGAACACAGCTTGTTGTAGAAGCAGGAGGAGACACCTTTGCCTCTTCACCAGCCTGGCTCATCTCTGCCTCTTGGCCTCCCTCACCCCACTCTCCTTCTGATTCTGGACTTCTCTCTATCACAGACTCTCCCTGCTCACTAAGCCCTGTTACCTCCTCAGCTTCTGACACCTCCTGCTCCCAGTTTGACTGCTCATCATTGTCCCACCACCGCTCCCTGGACCCTGAGCCTTCTTCCCTTGGTGGTTCCCCGGCTGGTTCCTCCCACCATTTCTCTGCACCCAACCAGTCCATGACACCTGCCATAGCTGATGCCAGGACCTTATTTGGGTGGCTGTGAGTGGGGTAGAGAATGGAAGCAGGGCACAGTTGTTGAAGGGCATCAGTACAGACCAAGGGAGGGGAACCTGCAGCTTCTCTCAGATGTTGTTGGGCTCCCATCAGCCCCATACAACACGGCCAATGGCTGGGGATGACAGAAGTTGTCGTCCAATGGAGAGCCGCAGGATAATGCCTGGCACAATGCAGATGATGGGTGTTGATGCCGGTATTGCAAGAGGCCTGTTGCTTGGCCTTCCGGCTTGGCACTTCCTCAGCTCCTGAGATGGAAATCAGGAGAGATTGCAACCTTGGAAATCCCCCGCCCTTCTGAGTTTTCCAACAGGACCAGATGAGGTGGCTTTCCAGAGGAGGAGGTGAGGCATCAGTGTGCCCAGAGCCAAGCTTGGAAAGACCTAGATGGAAAGGGATGGAGCTCTTCCCGAGACTCCAATTCCAGGAGGAGCTGTGGCTGGAAGTGGATGCCAGACGCCTCCTTGTGGGCAGCTTGCTGGGATGGCTGCCATATTTCTTGATCCAGCACGCCTGCGGTTTCAAGTTGTTTAGACTCTGCTGGGAACGCTAAGAGGAAGTAGCAGGATTAAAGTTGCAGAAGGTTTCTAACTTCCCTTTGTGAGGAAGGGGCCAACCCTCTTCCATACAGCAGCGCTGAGGATCTGGTGGCCCTCCAGAAGCTGTTGGACTACAACTCCCATCACCCGTGACCATGACTTCCCATACTCTACTGGGTGGCCAATGTGATGCTCTCCAGCTGCCGCTGGGCTCCAGCTCCCATCAGCTCCTGACATCAGGGCCGCTGGCCAGGGTTGTTGGGAACTGTAGCCTGACATAAAGCCCATCCGTAGTGAGATTCTTAGTGGGGAGAAAAATGGATAGCTCAGCTGGTTAGAGCATGGTGCTGATAACGCAAAGATCGCAGGTTCGATCCCCACATGGGGCAGCTGCATATTCTTGTATTTATTCTTGTTTTTAATATTTAATGCTGTATTGCTTTTAACACTTGATTGGAAGCTGTCCAGAGTGGCTGGGGAAACTCAGCCAAATGGGTGGGGTATAAATAATAAATTTACCCGGACCCTGAGATCATCTGCTGTGGCCCTCCTTTGTGTGCCTCCTCCTCCAGAGGTCCAGAGGGTGGCAACACGAGGACTTCTCTGCAGTGGCTTCTCTGCAGTGGCTCCCCGTCTGTGGAATGCTCTCCCCAGGGAAGTTTGCCTGGCGCCTTCATTGCATACCTTTAGGTGCCAGGCAAAAACGTTCCTTTTTAACCAGGCCTTTGGTTGACCTGACTGACATCTAACACCCTTTTAAGATGCAGCTTTTTTTGGGGGGGGGGAGTTATTGAGTTATTGCTTTCAGTTTCATTTTATATGTTGTGGTCTTGTTGTGAACCACCCTGAGACCGCTGGGTATAGGGAGGTGTATAAGTTGAATCAATAATAACAATAACAGCAGCAGCAGCAACAACAACAACAATAATCACCAAAACGTCTGGGAAAATCTGGACGTACGGCAGCCCTTGTTGGAAGCATCGATTTTGGCGAATTTAATTTATAAAAAAGCTCCAAAATGCAAAACAACAACAACAAAAAAGCTCTACAACCTACCACTTCCAAAACCTGTGATTCTGTATCTGTGAGGGTAGAATATAGAAGAGGAAGCTTGCCAAACCTGTTCCTTTGTCAAGGTAATTCCTTTGTCTGCCTAGTTAAGTGGCACAGTTTAGCATATGTAGGCAAAAAGGTTGCTCAGTGGCATTAGAAGCAAAGGTGCATGGGTAGGCAAACTAAGGCCTGGGGGGGCCAGATCAGGCCCAATCGCCTTCTAAATACAGCCCGCGGACGGTCCGGGAATCAGCGTGTTTTTACATGAGTAGAATGTCTGCTTTTATTTAAAATGCATCTCTGGGTTATTTGTGGGGCATAGGAATTCGTTCATTCATTCCCCCCCCCAAAATATAGTCTGGCCCCCCACAAGGTCTTTGGGACAGTGGACCGGCCCCCTGCTGAAAAAGTCTGCTGACTCCTGGTGCAGGCCTTTCCCTCCCAGGAGAACAATAACAGAGTCATTATGTACCGTATTTTTTGCTCTATAAGACTCACTTTTTCCCTCCTAAAAAGTAAGGGGAAATGTGTGTGTGCGTCTTATGGAGCGAATGCAGGCTGCGCAGCTATCACAAAGCCAGAACCGCAAGAGGGATTGCTGCTTTCACTGCGCAGCGATCCCTCTTGCTGTTCTGGCTTCTGAGATTCAGAATATTTTTTTTCTTGTTTTCCTTCTCCAAAAACTATGTGCGTCTTGTGGTCTGGTGCGTCTTATAGAGTGAAAAATACGGTATGTGAGTTGAAAGCTGGAGGCAGGGACAGGTCCTTCTCTCTGCTGGATCCAAAGCTGTGACCAGAAGAGGCAAGATCTTCTGGGGTGTTAACGTCCTGAGTTCCCTCCATCCTGTGCTCAGATTGTAGATAAGTGTAAGCACAATCATATCTCCTAAAGACACCACAGTCTCCATTGACCTTCACTCCAAGCAAGCTGAGCCCTGGAAAAGCTCAGACACCTTCAGAGTCTCTCCCCCCTCAGAGTTTGGGGATGGTGCATAGCAATGGCTAACTTAATAACATGACTAACAGGTCTTCCCCAGCACATAAGCTTCCTTTGCACTCCTCACCTTGTCTCTGGGGCATCAAAATTGGCTGTTTCTGGGGTAAGGATGTAAAGTGGCTTGGAGATGAGACCAGTACAATTTCTCTTGGTAGGTGAGTTTAGACGATGCTCAGCATCTGACACCGTCACCTATTTACAATCATGAAAAAGGGAACTTTAACCAAGTGGCAGTGATATATCCTGGGACTTGGGGTGGGGGTGGGGATATCTATACATTCTTTGCAAGGTATTTCCCCTAATGAGACACATTTTTTTAAGTCGCTAATATGTGTGCTTTTATGTACACTTTTGTCTAACGCATCCATCTTTTCTTGAATGGAGCGTTGCATCCAAGGTAATTTGGAGAGGCGCAAGTTTTAAAGGATAGCTCCGTTTTGGCTTGCAAATTCATAGGAGTGCAAACAAGGGTTGGCTGGCATGAAAATGCGAACAGACTTGTGAAGGGGCGTTTTGCCTCCATCTCTAACCATAAAATACCTCTCTTTCTCTGGCGCCCATAGACCTGCACCACGTTGCTGTGGGAGGAGGCGTAGCTGGTGGCTGGCCGAGCTGTGCTTTTCGCCCCCGCACCTGTGGTCCCTTGTGGAATGTTTCCCCCGGCAGGTGTAACTCCTGAGTCGATTTGTTCCACCAGGATGCTCCTGAATTTCTGTCTCCAGCCTCCCCCCTCCCCAGCTCTTTGATGCCTCTGTGCTCCGAGATAGCTTCAAACATCTGCACGAACCAGCACAGCCCAGGCTTTTTAATTACACCCTTCCCAGCTCCCTGGTACTCTCCAGCCCCTTTGATGTTCTCTTACCACCCAGCGCTGTCGCCAGCAGCCACACACATACCATAGAGTTCAGTCTGCCCCGAGGGGTGGATGGTGGGAAGGTGGGAGTGGAGAAAGGAGTCAGAGAAGCAGGATGAACCAAGCTGGTCCTTTAAACATCCTCCGCACAGCCCATAGACCATCTGGGGAATATTCCAGGTACCTATCTGTGGCTTAGGCCTTATTGACATCAAAGCCGTTCAGCCGCCACATTCCCGTGTGCTGAGTCCCTGAAGCAGGGGTGCTTATTTTTAAATATATGCATATTTGGGTCCAAAGAGTCTTCATTGAGAGCAAGCATCCTAGCTGGTTCATCCTTTCCCTGCAGGTGGACCGGAATACCCAATCAGTGCATTTCCCCAGGAATCCTGTTCGTCTTTCTTGTTTAAATGATGGCATGAATGCAACCTGAAACAAGTACAGCCATACTTCGGGTTACAGATGCTTCATGTTGTGTTTTTTTGGGTTGTGGACCACCAAAACCCGGAAGTACGAGAACGGGTTACTTCCGGGTTTTGGCGGTTGTGCATGCGCAGAAGTGCTAAATCGCACTGTGCGCATGCGCAGAAGTGCCGAATTGCAACCCGCACGTGCGCAGATGCGGGTTGCGAACACTGCGGGTTCCTAACGTGCATCCCACACGGATTACGTTGGCAACCGGAGCGTCCACTGTACGTTTAAAGCCCACACCACAGCCAGAAAGTATCCCTGTCCTTTACAGGGGTACACATTACTTATGTATGTCCCATTCTGTTCAACACAGAAAATAATCTTCATTCAAAAATAATTAACCCACCAAAAAAGTCTTACTCCTGTTTACATGTGCAGCTTTACAGCCCAGTTCTGTGCATGTGTATCAATCGGGAGCAACACCTACATAAAATCATAGAATTGTAGAGTGGAAAGGGGATGCAAGGGCCATCTAGTCCAGCCCCTTGCAATTCAGGGATCTTTTGTCCAACATGAGACTCAAACCCATGGCGATTAAGAGTCTCACCCTCTACCAACTCAGCTAGGACTCTGCTACATTAGCAAAACAAAACAAAACAAATGATTTTTAATGCGTTACAACACGGTGACACCAGGTGGCGCTGCAGAATTCCGTCTTTCGGCAACGCGATTTCCCATCATGAGGTTTCAACGCGTTTTCCTGAATTGTTTTTTCTGGATGCATCTAGATCCAGCCCTAGTCATTGCAAAGTCCACCGGTAAGACTTGAGCTAAGAGAGTCCACAGAGAGTGTGTCCCCCCACCCACACCATGGAACCAGCTGTATGTATAATGTATTGCTCTTCAAGCCCTGGGTTGGATCAAGACACATTTTAAAAAAATAAAAAAATTCAGGGAACCGTAGGTTGTAAACCTCATACAGTGGTACCTCTAGATACGAGCAGGATCCGTTCTGGAGCCCCATTCGCATCTAGAAGCAAACGTAACTAGCGACGGCATGCCGCTTTTCACCGCTTCTGCGCATGCGCGCGACTTCATTTTAAGTGTCTGCGCATGCGCAAGTGACGAAACCCGGAAGTAGTGCACTCCATTACTTCTGGGTTGCCGCGGAGCGCAACGCGAACGCGCTCAACCCGAAGCACATTCAACCCGAGGTATGACTGTAGTGGGGAATCACGTTGCCGAAAGACAGAATTCTACAGCACCACCTGGTGTCACAGTGTTATGACGTATATAAAACACTTTCCCTTTACAGTGTACCTTGGGTTAAGAACTTAATTTGTTCTGGGGGTCCGTTTTTAACCTGAAACTGTTCTTAACCTGAGGTACCACTTTAGCTAATGAGGCCTCCCGCTGCCGCCGTGCCACCAGAGCACGATTTCTGTTCTCATCCTGAAGCAAAGTTCTTAACCAGAGGTATAATTTCTGGGTTAGTGGAATCTGTAACCTGAACCGTCTGTAACGTGAAGCGTCTGTAACCTGAGGTACCACTGTACCAATGTAGCCCGTAATCCCGGGCAGGAATGTGTCACAAAACTGCAATGGCGCCTCTTTTTTTCCTGGAGCAAGGCGTTATATTTTAGCCCCACAGAGCTCTGTCCAAACAAGGGTTCGGCCCATAAAGTAGTGACATACGAGAAAGCAGCCTTGAGCATGCGCAGAGTGCTTTTCCTCACTACAACTAGCCTGAACACTTCTGCAGCTAAGGCACCTTCCAAAGAGGAGGGCAAACTTGAGCCCTGGAGCCTCTCCTTTTAGAAACAGAATTAATGGTCTGAGACCCCAAGGGCATTGTTCTCTATTAATTGTTCTGCTCGATGCTTTGTCAGGGATTGCCAAATGTGGTGTGCGCATGAGAGAAAGGGGCTTCCCCTTTCTGCCCCGCAGCATCCTGGGTAATGGCACGGAAAGAGATGTGATCCGCCAGGTGCGAGGAGCTGTGCGGAGGCGAAACAGGGCCTCCTTCTTTTCTTCTGACCTGGGCTGCAAACACACCAAACGTCAAAAGCACACCTAAACATGTAAAGAACATTTAAACAGGAACACCCCCTGCCAACAAACAAACAAAACACCGAAAATGTAATTTACCTCACAGTACTACAGTTCCCAGCACCACACACTACAGTTCCCAAGTTTCTTTCGGTGTTTGACTGTGTGTGCTTTAAAGAAATATACGTACGCAGCCTTGGAAGCTTATTTCTAGCCTTATTTATTCTCGTTGCCGTCTGTTTTTAGGCTGCTCAGTGCCGTAACTGACCCCACAGCAGTTCAACTACCAGCCTGGCCTGGCAGAACCCCCCCAGGCCGGGCGCTTTCCATGGCACAGAGAGGCAGAGTGGGGAAGCAGCACCACCTAGATTCCTGCCTGTCCTCACGTAGGTGCTACAAGCTGCGGGTGCCCTGGCGACTACCTCGCGGAGGAGCTTTGGGGCGCAAGATGGGGAGCCCTGTCTCGTCTGATCTTTCCAGCTTTGAAGCACATGGCCCCGGGGCCAAACATCGTGGCTCCGAGAAGGGCAGGACCAAACAGCCCTCCTGCCTCTTCCCTTCCTCGCAGGCCTCCTGGGACTCAGATATCCCACATCCTGGCACCGACGCGCTCTCTCAGCGGCGGGTTGCCGAGGGCCTGGCAAAGGCGAGGGGGGCGGGCGGGTGTTACGTGTGTCGGGCAAGGGTGAGCCGGAGGCACCCGGGTTGGCTGCTTGTTTATTTGGTTACTGCTTTGTGGTTTCCACAAGGTGCCTGCAGGTCTGTGAAGAGAAGCGGCTTCAAGATGCGTCTCGCCCTGTTCTCGTCTCCTGCTAGGCCTCAGACGGGCCTGGATGGCGGCCGTCCAACTCTGTGTGTGTGTGAGAGAGAGAGAGGGAGGGAGAGAGAGGAGGGAGGAATGGAAGGAAGAAATGAAGAAGAGAACTAAGGAGAAGGAGAGGGAGGGGAAGGGAAACAAAGCTTGTGAGTCACTTCGGAACGTCAGAAGCTGCTGCTGGGTCTGTCTCCGGCTCAGGGTTGCCCACACTGGCTGGCAGCAGCCGTTCAGGGTTTCAGGCAAGGGACGTTCCCAGTCCCACCTGGGTATTTCAGGATTAGAACTCAGGACCTTCTGCATGCATGTGGGAGGGTGTGCAAATCTGCTAAGAAGTGAGCCCCACCATCCCTGACTTGTCCTGCTAGTGAAAGCTGAGGTGAAAGCAGTATTGTGTGTTGCCTCATCAGGTGCATGACAAATATGCTTGGGCCACCATGATATATTAGGGTTGCCATATGTCAGTAATTTCCCAGACATACTGAGAATACTGCATTTGGAAGCAGTGTCCGGGCGGAATTAGCAGCAAATAAAATCCGCTCATACGTCAGCGACTGATAAGACTTGTCAACCAGTTCTTCCAAAGTCTTCTTGAATGATAAAGCTCCAAAAGACAGGCCAAAAGACAGCAAGTCTGGGAAAAGTGATCCATACAATGGGCACCACCAGTGAAAAGGCCCTGCTCCGTGTAGCTCCTGCCCTGTCATTTGATAGGGTGCCCACTTGCCCTCCTTCTTGACATGGAATGCTCTCTATTGGAGTCTCCAGGTCCAGTACAAAGACCATAAGATGGGAGAGCAGGGACTTTGAAGTTTCCAACAGTTGTTAAGCAAGCAAGCACACAGGTCACCTTTGTCACAGTCAGGATGCCTATGCCCAATCTTGTTTTTGTACAATCTTGTTTGTTCTCAGTAACCAAAATTATGTTATCAACATATACAAGCAGAAAAGTTGTTTTACTTCATTTGCAAGGAATCGTACAAAACAAAGTGGCACTAATAAAGAAAAGTTCCAGGGTGGCAACAGAAAGAAAACTAAAAATGCTTTTGCAATTCATCAGAAATATCCAGCAATATAAAGTTATAGTATAGGAAAATTGGTGCTTTTAACAGTAACCCTTCTAGTTGGTTATTTGATTCGGCAACTTCCATGCACATGACATGTGATGCTAATCCCCCCTCCAAAGAGTTAAATGATAACTCATCAGAGGAATCTACAGTTGCAAATCGCAACAAAATATCTGTGAAAGGAAGAGGAGCAGGTTTGCTCAAGTGTGTTACAGTTAGAAATACTGTTTTGCAATGAAGTGAGAGCAGGAGTTTACTTGCTCGAATTAACCAATCAGAAAGTTTCGAGAATTTACATGCTAGATTAAAATAGATTAATTCATTGAGCAGGCGATTGTAAGAAAAACACTGGGGCCTAATTTGAATAGTAGTGTGCCTGGTATCTGGTGGGCAACCTCATTCTTTATTTCCACACCGTGGCTGCAAAGTAAATCGCCCGTCAGGAGAGCGATGAGATTCAGGTGAGGGTCAGATGGCTGGCCAATTCCAGCAGGTATATAACAGGCCTTCACCCTGGCCAAGACAAAGAATTTACTCCTGCAATGAGCCAATCAATTGGAAAATTTGTTTGTTTGGAACCCATACTAGTCAGAATTTCACAGTTTAAAAGCAGCACCCAGAGAAATCTTATACAGCGGTTCGGAACGGCTACCCTCCTCAGTGGATTCTTCCAGCTTCTTGCAGCTACTGCCCCCTTCCTTTGTCAGTGTTCCCAATGCAGTGACTCGCAGCCTCGGCATCATGCACGGGACCTGCAACGAAACCAGCTCAACAGGCTTGGGCTGGCCTGTACTTGAGCGGGGAGGGAAGGGGGAGGAGTGCTAAGGAACACCCAAGCACTCCAGGAAGTGGAACAAGATGACTCAGAAGCTTTGCCTTGGCCTCTGGCTTTGCTGAGACGAGGCCAGCACCAGGATTAGTCTTTAGAGGGCGCTGTCCCCAGCAAAGGGAATGTTGCAAATTGCTCCCGTGGTCAGCCGTCGGGACCAGATCTGGGAAGGGTCGTAGGTCAGTGCTGGGGCATCTGCCTTGCACACAGGTTCAATCCCCAGGTTGTCTTGTTGGCGGTACTTTTTACGAAATAGCGTTGTTGCTGAACACCATTTCAGCTTTTAAAGCTTTCGTCAGCTTACTTGAAAATCAAGGTGGGATTGTGCTTGTTTTCCTTATTTTACCATTTGCAGGGTGGACAACACAACAAAATAGAGAGTCTTATCACAATAAACTGATCTGCTTGAAAGGCCGTAGATATGTCAAACTCTACAGCAACAAAATGATTAAAAAAAACCATACAGAGCGAAATATTCAAATATACGACTGTAAGCCAGATCATTACACTGCAGGGTTCCTGAAGAATATGGGAGATATTTCTGCAAAGTTCCACATTCTTATTTCAATGTACAGTGGTACCTCGAGTTACATACGCTTCAGGTAAAATACGCTTCAGGTTAAAGACTCCACTAACCCAGAAATATTACCTCAGGTTAAGAACTTTGCTTCAGGATGAGAACAGAATCTTGCTCCGGCAGCGTGGCAGCAGCAGGAGGCCCCATTAGCTAAAGTGGTGCTTCAGGTTAAATACAGTTTCAGGTTAAGAACGGACCTCCAGAATGAATTAAGTACTTAACCCGAGGTACCACTGTATAGGAAAATATACATTCCACCAAGTCAGACCATTGGGGCATCAATGACGGACAGCAGCTTGAAGGGGTTTCAGACATATATCTTTTCCCAATCCTACTTAGGAGATGCCATATTGACTTGGCAAACAGAGTGTAGATTTTGAAAGATAATCGTAGTTGTGTTGTTGATACAGCGTTATGAAGGATTTGATGTATTGACTCAGAAGTATACGATGTAACTCTTTGTGGCATTTTCTTGGCTGATTCTTCATTTAATAGCATTTTGCACTCGAGCATGAGGCTTCACAACATCAAAATACCAGATGCACGGTTCAGATGCAGGCTCGTAACTACTGGAAGCTGTGGTAGTGGGCTGAAGCCTGTGGAACTCTCTCCCGACTAATATTGAATAGGCACTCTCCTTGATCAACTTGAGATGTGTGGCTTTCTTGTTCCAGCAAACATTTTAATGTCATGTTTGATTTTATGGCAAACTTTTATTGCTGCCTTTTCCCGCTTTCTACAGGTTGTTTTTATTTACATAGCTTAGAATGTGTCAGGGACCATGCTGAGGAAGGCTGCACTGAGGAAGAACGGTGGGAGTCTCTCCCTCCCCCCTCCCCTGAAACTTCCCAGCAGCAGGAGGACAGTATAGATTTGGAACAGTGGTTTGCAGAGGGGCATAGTTTAGAAGGCAGAAGCTGGGAAATACTGAATGGAGAACAGCTAGGAGAGGGAACACTGGGAGAGAAAGGGTTAACAGATTCACTGTCTCTGGGAAGCATTCCTCCGCTCTCCCCAAGGTCAAGAAGAGCTCAGAAAGGTGCCCTCAGTAAGCACAGAGGCTACAAGCTCAGATTGCAAGACGTAGAAGTGACGTGGATTAACAGGGACAGAAGAGGATGGGATTCTTAACTGGGAGCACCGCCGTTTCTAGGAGATGGGTTCTTTGTTCTCTCTCTGGGATTATTAAAAGTTTCTAACTGGTAAGAAGACTCCTTTTCCTTTGTTCTGCTTATCTACTGCCATGGGAGGAGGAAGGCTGACAGAATGTGAAACAATTAAGTGGTATATTTGTATGGGTGGCATTTAGTTATATCTGAGGTCCAGGACTAGTCTAGAACATCTCACTGTGCCTGAAGTGGAAAACCCAACAATGTCCCAAGACTAAGTGATATATGAATAAATGTCTTAAATCAATCAATAAAGAGCTGGGGCATCCTCAACAGATGCCCATCCAGCCTTTTTCGGATGATCTCTAGCAAGGATGACTCCACTGCTCTTCTAAGTAACAGGTTCCATTGCTGAACTGCTCTTACCATGCTTCTCCAAATGTTCAACCAAATCTACCCTCCCATGACTTAATTCCATTAGATCTAGTCTGGCCCCCAGGGGCACTTGAGAACAAAGCGTTGCTCATTTCTATGTGACAGCCCTTCAGGGATTTGAAGGGCTTGGCCAAAACAGGGAAGGCAGAACTCCTGATGGAGACTACACAACTCCACATTCCACCATTAGATGAGATTCAAGGTCCCTCCAAATGTCCTTTTTTATTGTGAATTCATGCTCCTGATGGTATTGGGGCGGTTGTACACAATCTGGATTTCAGTTCTGTTTGTGCCTCCAAAAGTTTCAAGGGTAGACATCCTGCTTCATTTTCTCAAGCAATGCATGACTCGCAACGTTCAGCTGAAATTTTGTAACTTTTCACATCAGGAATGACCTGGGACTCAGCTACTTTAGTCAAGAAACACATGTTTTGGATGTGTTATAAGCATCCAACACCAGATTGCACCAGAAAGCAGAAAAACTTTCGAAGTGATTTTCCATAACGTTTTTCCCCCCTTTTGTCCCCCCCCCCTTTTTGATTTCTGACTTATTTATAGCATTTCCTCCGTATGTGTAGACCCAACTCTGGTTTATATACCCCCTCTTCTTTCGTTGTGTTATAGTGCAAGGCTGTCCTTCCAGAAGGCAACAACGCAATAACATTGGGGAAGCATCACATAATGACATATAAAACAGAACTATGTGTAGATGCTTCACCATGAATGCGCTATTGTTGCATCAGTGACATGTTTCAAAATGTTATTGTTGTTTAGTCATTTAGTCGTGTCCGACTCTTTGTGACCCCATGGACCAGAGCACGCCAGGCACTCCTGTCTTCCACTGCCTCCCGCAGTTTGGTCAAACTCATGCTGGTAGCTTTGAGAACACTGTCCAACCATCTTGTCCTCTGTCGTCCCCTTCTCCTTGTGCCCTCAATCTTTCCCAACATCAGGGTCTTTTCCAGGGAGTCTTCTCTTCTCATGAGGTGACCAAAGTATTGGAGTCTCAGCTTCAGGATCTGTCCTTCCAGTGATCACTCAGGGCTGATTTCCTTCAGAATGGATAGGTTTGATTTTCTTGCAGTCCATGGGACTCTCAAGAGTCTCCTCCAGCACCATAATTCAAAAGCATCAATTCTTCGGCGATCAGTCTTCTTTATGGTCCAGCTCTCACTTCCATACATCACTACTGGGAAAACCATAGCTTTAACTATATGGACCTTTGCTGGCAAGGTGATGTACCACAAACAAACAACAGCAACAACAACAACAATAACTAGTCTGGAGGAGCCCCAGGAAACATGAGGAACTGATGTTCTAGTTGCCTCTATTTCTTTGAAACAGCTTTATGCAGTTCATGACATCACAGGTCACCTTTGAATGAACAACGCACAATACTTTACTCCAGTTTCTTCATGAAAATCAAGGTGGTTTTTCTGCTCATATTTTGGCCATTTCCCTTTTAATTCCCATTCTTGATCGCAAACATTCCCAGCTCATTCTCCTCATTGACCTTTTAAGGTCTTAAGTGCAGAGGGTGCCTGGCATTTCAGGGTCAATCTAAAACTCTGCTTGGTCAGATATTCTTAGGAGGAGCTGTCGGACTGGGGGAAGGTTCATGAAGTCACGTCTGACCCAGGCTCTGCTCTACCCGAGGAAAGCAAATGACAGGCTGCCATCACCTTGAAAGCTGCAATTTAGTGCTGCCGCTGTGATATCCTCCAGAAGTTAATAAGCACCCTGCTTGCATGCGAGGAGGCCATGGTGGTTTGGGAATATGTAAACCTGGGGAGACTTGGGCTTTTGAGGGAAGGAGGTGGTGGGGCTGAGCTATTGGTCAGGAAATGCTCCAGCTGTGGGATCCTAGATTACCTTTTGTAAAAAGCCCACCCCCCCACCCCAATTCAGTGGATTCATGTAGCTGACATGAATCTGGAATGACTCAAGAGTGCTGAACGATGTGCATTGGAGTCAAGCATATTTTTGAAACTGTGAACCTTTTTTTACTAGGAATTTTAGATGCAGAAATACCAAAGGACCAGAAAAGACAATTTATGTATGCGACGAAAGCTGCCCAGATCCTTCTAGCTCAGAGATGGAAGGAAGACAAAGTCCCTACCAGAGAAGATTGGCTGATAAAGATGATGGACTATGCCAAAATGGCGAAAATGACTGGGAGAATTAGAAACCAAGAAGACAAAAGTTTTTAATATAGAGTGGGGGGATTTATAAGTCCCTTAGGAGAACACTGCAAACAATTAAAAACATTGGCAGGATTGGAATAACACTTGTAATGTAGTAAGAACTGGGGTCTAATGAGGATTTTAAGAAAAATGGAGGATAATATGAGATGAGGATAATATGGGACATGGGTGGCGCTGTGGTCTAACCCACTGAGCCTAGGGCTTGCCGATCAGAAGGTCAGCGGTTTGAATCCCCACGACGGGGTGAGCTCTTGTTGCTCTGTGTCACCTCCTGCCAACCTAGCAGTTCAAAAGCATGTCAAAGTGCAAGTAGATAAATAGGTACCACTCCAGCGGGAAGGTAAATGGCTCACCGTCCCCAGCACCACGATCCCGGTGGGGTGCCATCACGGCTGCCCCCCTGCACTGGGCACCACGCTCCTGGGACGCGTGCCAGCCACGCCCACACCTGCTCTCCGCCCCCAGTGCTGGAGCATGAAGCTCCACCACTGCTGAGCACTGCACAGGACACATTGCTCTATGCTGCCCTTTTGGACCAGAGCTCTTGCGCTGCTTCTGCATTGTTGGCTTATCATTCTTATATTGCTCAATCTTTGCCGAACAACAACACACAGTCATGGCTCTCTTTCTAGGCACAACATCTTGACATTACTGGTTCCTTTTCTGAAGTTTGACTGTCACGAGCCCACTGTATACATTTTGGTAGAAAGCACATTGAACGTGCCCCCCAGCAAATAACCCTGGCAATTGTTGTTGTTGCTGCTGCTGTTTTTTAATAATATTTTTACTGACTTTCCATTTTATAATATGTAAATACATCCTTATTTTGCACATTAGTTTTTGCCCATATGAGCTGGTTGACTTCTCCCCCCCCCCACCTCATGGTTACCGTATTTTTCGCTCTATAGGATGTACCCAACCATAGGACGCACCTTGTTTTAGAGGCGGAGAACAAGGGGAAAAAAAATTCTCCCCCTCTCTGCTCAGCGCCCCTTCAGCGAAGCGGCAGGAGAAACGGAGCCCCTTCCATTTCTCCTGCCCTTTCACTGAAGGGGCGCTGCGCAGAGAGGGGGAGATTTTTTCCCCCTCTTGTTCTCCCCCTCTAAAACAAGGTGCATTCTGTGCATTCAAGGTGCGTTCACCCGAAGCCTCCGGGAACTCCCACTGCGCTCTGGAGGCTTCAGGCCTTGGAAGCCTGGAGAGTGAGAGGGGTCACTGCGGCCTGACCCCTCTTGCTCTCCAGGCTTCAGTGAAGGCAACCCGAAGCCTCAGGAGCACGGCGGGAGTTCCCGCTGGGCTCCGAAGTCTTTGGGCTCCTTTCGACCTGCTCTTTGGGGCTGGCAGGGGGAAGCGCTGCTTTCCCCCACCGCCAGCCCCAAAGAGCAGGTCGGGGAGCAGCGCAAAGGCTGCGTGCAGCTTTCTGCTGCCCCCCAGGCTTGTGGGGCTGGCAGTGGGGGGGAGCGCTGCTCCCCCCCCCAGTTTCAAAGATCCCTGAAGCCTTCAGAGCGCAGCGCGAGTTCCCGCTGCGCTCCGCAGGCTTCGGGTTCCTTTTGCTGAACCCGGGAGAGCAAGACGCTCCAGGCTTCAGTGAAAGGAACCTGAAGCCTCCGGAACGCAGCAGGAACTTGTGCTGTGCTCCGAAGGCTTCAGGCGGCTATCCCTGAAGCCTGGAGAGCGAGAGGAGTCGCTGCCCACTGACCCCTCTTGCTCTCCAGGCTTCAGCGAAAGCAACGCGAAGCCTCCAGAACGTGGAGGGAGCGCTCCCTCTGCGCTTCGAGGGCTTCGCGTTGCTATCGCTGAAGCCAAGGAGCCTGCATTCGTTCCATAGGACGCACACACATTTCCCCTTAATTTTTGGAGGGGAAAAAGTTCGTCCTATAGAGCGAAAAATACGGTACCTTAATTCTTTACTATATCATCACATTTGTACCTCTTTCTGTGTACATTATGTCCATTTCAATTATTACATTTTAAAAATATATATATTAAAAGGTAGAATCATCAACATTACAAGTCTTCTTAAGTCAATCCAGCTAGTGTTGTTAATTGTTTGCAGTTGTCCTTCAAACATTTTATAAATTTACCCGTCTTTTTGGAAAGCTTGATCACGCTGGTTTTGGATTTTCCCAGTCAGCTTCGCCAGTTCTGCATATTCCACCATCTTTGTCTGCCACTCTTCAATTGGAAGTGACAGGAATTACCAGCCTAGCAATTGTTGTTTACCCTGCACAGAGCTACAGTTCTCAGGACCCTTAACAAAACCCAGTTCCCAGGATTATTTGGGGTGTGTGTGGACTGGCTTTAAATACCTGGAGGAGCTTCTCCATCCCCATCGTTCAGCCTGGAAATTGAGGTCCAGCGCCGAGGGCCTTCTGGTGGTTCCCTCATTGTGAGAAGCCAAGTTACAGGGAACCAGGCAGAGGGCCTTCTCGGTAGTGGCACCCGCCCTGTGGAACGCCCTCCCACCAGATGTCAAAGAGAAAAACAACTACCAAACTTTTAGAAGACATCTGAAGGCAGCCCTGTTTAGGGAAGCTTTTAATGTTTAATAGGTTATTGTATTTTAATATTCTGTTGGAAGCCGCCCAGAGTGGCTGGGGAAACCCAGCTAGATGGTTAGGGTATAAGTAATAAATTATTATTATTAAATGCAAGGCGTGTAGGCAGCCTGGGCAACTGCAATCTAAGGATCAAGCTGGGCTATTCTGCAGAGTTGTTGTACAGATTAGTGGGGTGATGCATGTGGAGCTCTTGGGACACCCAAAAGGCCTGAATAAACACTAGACTGTTGAACGATTGCCAGACAAACAAATACAGGGCCTCAAGAACCAATGCAACGAGGAACGTTGAACTGCGAAACCTGATCGAGGCAGGATGTGGAACGATCTGTGAACCGTACAAGTGGCGAGATCCAATCCTCCGCCCCACCCACCGCGAGAAGACCGAGACAATGCTAACATTGGGATAAGACAGATTGACGTGATGTCATTGCAGGGAGGCAGACAGTTCAAAAGCTATTGAAGCCTTTCTCCTGAAAGCTCCTTCGAGAGGCGTTGCAGACCGATTTGGCTTTAGATCCAAGGCTTCGTCAAGAGTCCATAATCCCCTCGCTTTGCATGACCGACCGTCTATGCGGTTGGCACTTCAACATGACGCTGAGCTGGGCAGACGCTTGGCGGGGAAGATGAAGACACTGCCTTGTGTCAGCTAAGTGGCGTCTCAGAGGGCTCTGAGCACCTCCGGGGTGGATTCTTCTCTGATGCGCAGGAAAGTTTCACCTTCGACTCTCTAGACTGCTGACCAGCTGTTTCTGGGGCAACCATAAGCCGAGCATAATGAATATCTTTTGGCTGAGACAGAAAACCTCAAACCAGGTTCACTTTGTGGACTTTCGATATTTCGTGGGTTATGGTCTGGCTTAAGCCCCTTCCCTGGCCATTGCTCACAGCCTCTGTCTATGTGCGCAGATTTGCTGTTTGCAGATGATTTTGATCCCGGCTCTGTGGGTACGACAAGATCATTCTCGAACCCATTCCACATAACAAAGCTGAGCAGATGGGCTGCTGCTGCATCTCAGCTAAAGTATCCACAACAGATGGTTGTGAGTCGAGGACCCACCACCTGCATAGGAGTATAATAAGACACAAATACACCTTATTTTAGGTTAATGGGCAAAATTAGGCCACAACTTTTATTGGCTACAGCATGTGAGTAGTATTGGCCTAGGCACTGGATGAAATAGCAATACAAGACTCCATGGGAGTCATATCAGGGTTAACAACCAATGGGAGGAGCTTGTTGATGCAAATACAAGTGGAAGCTCTCCACTACATCACCGGGGGTCATGCCCTGGCCCTAGCCACCAGCAGGGCATCAGACAGGATCCACGACTGCCAGATTCCTTTAATGGAATACCCAAAAGAGGAGGGGTAGATGATGGCCCATACCCAATCCTTCAACATAGCACACATATTCCAATGCCTAACCGCCAATACCAGAATGTTGTGATGAATTGCTACGAGGTAGGTGAAAAAAACCATGGTTCGAGTCCTGTCCTCCAGAGCAGGAGAAATCAAGCTTGTTCCCTCTCTCACGTGACAGCCCTTGAGATAGTGGAAGATGGCTATCATATCTTCTCTCAGTCTCCTCTTTTCCAGGCTAAACATACCCAGCTCCTTCAACTGCTCCTCCTAAGGCTCTGTTTCCAGACCCTTGATCATCTTGGTTGCCCTCCTCTGCACACATTCCAGCTTGACAACATCCTTCTTAAATTGTGGAGCCTAGAATTGGGCACAGTATTCCAAGTGTGGTCTCACCAAGGCAGAAGAGAGTGAGAATTTCTTTAGGATTGCAGTGGGCATGGTTTGGGTGGGTGGGTGGGGTGCTGCGAGATGCCCCAGGGTAGTATGTGTGTTTTTCTTGTCTGGTAAACATCTCCCATCACTCTGAAGCTTCCCTGGATGACTGTGGGTGCTTCTTGGTGGTCAATGTTTTTGAGTGGGACTCAATCACATATTAGCAAATTTAGACGGCACAATTAAAGTTGATTCTGCACTCTTATGCAGCAACTCCTCCCCCCCCCCCAAAAAAAACCACACACATCCTGGACTTTTTGTGATAAGGAAAGTGTTGGGGTATATATGCTGAAATTGCAGATAATGATGGCTTTATGTCCTGTAAGATCACCAGAAACAAAATCAAAATGAATGTTCAGTAGATAACTGGTGCTGTCTAACCTCCCCACAAACTTTGTGTGAACAAATTAGGATAAATGCTGAGTAAACTGCTCAGCGAACTATACTTTCCGATCTGAAACAATATCAGTTTTACTCCATGCTGTCTCCCCTGAGCTTCCGTGGGGCCTTTTCTTTTGGGGTGGGGGTTTGGTTTCTTGCATTTTTCACTCACATAATCTCTCCTAGCTCCACCTTCACAAGTAAGTTAAGCTCATCAAACACCCTGCAGTCTGCCCATGAGAATTTCATCCACATTTTCTTTCCCTTTTGACAGTGTTCCTCATTAATCAATGGATAATATTTTTAAATCAGAGACTTTTCCAGCAGAGCATTTATGATAAGCCCTGGTTGCCTGGTGACATTTAATAATGTATGAGGTCCAGGACCAGCCTAGAAATATCTGAAGAGGAAAACTCAACAATGCCCTCTGATTCCACCCACTCCTCAATGCGGTGTCGAGCTAAAGGGCATAGTATCAACTTATTTTGGCACCTGAGCCAGAAAATACCACAAGTGCTCACCCTGACAGTAAAATCACAATAATAATGCATTCAAGCAACTAACAATTTGCAGTCCTTTCATGACACCCAGAATCAGCTGCCTGAGGCGGCTGCCTCACTCTGCCTAATAGTAGGGCAGGATGAGAGGCCTCTGTTGGAGCCTGGTGGCCTCATTTCTGCAGCACACACTGGTGGGTCAGTGGCCTGGGGGGTATGTGCACACACCAAACATTTAGATCACATGACTTCTCCCAAAGAATCCTGGGAACTGTAGTGATGTTGTGTGTGTGTGTTTGCCTATCTGCATTGGATTTCAAATAGTTCTTAAGTAGGTAAAGGTAAAAGGTAAAGGACCCCCGGACGGTTACGTCCAGTCAGATGCGACTATGGGGTTGCGGCGCTCATCTCGCTTTCAGGCTGAGGGAGCCGGCGTTTGTCCACAGCTTTCCGGGTCGTGCGGCTAGCATGACTAAACCACTTCTGGTGCAACAGGACACTGTGTCGGAAGACAGAGCGCACAGAAACGCCATTTACCTTCCTGCCTCAGCGATACCTATTTATCTACTTGCACTGGCGTGCTTTCGAACTGCTAGGTTGGCAGGAGCTGGGACAGAGCAACGGGAGCTCACCCCATTGTGAGGATTCAAACCGGTGACCTTCCAATCAGCAAGCCCAAGAGGCTCAGTGGTTTTGACCACAGCGCCATCCACGTCACTACCAAGTATGAAACAGTTCCAACTCTTTTTACACGATATAGTTTTATTTGCTTTCACACACGCCATTGTTTTCAGTACAAAATCCCTTCGATTTATTTTTCATTTGTTTATGTTTCTGTTGCTATATTGCTTTGGTATACAGTAGTACCTCAGGTTACACACGCTTCAGGTTACATATGCTTCAGGTTACACACTCCGCTAACCCAGAAATAGTGCTCCAGGTTAAGAACTTTGCTTCAGTATGAGAACAGAAATCGGGTTCTGGCGGCACGGCGGCAGCAGGAGGCCTCATTAGCTAAAGTGGTGCTTCAGGGTAAGAACAGTTTCAAGTTAAGAACGGACCTCCAGAATGAATTAAGTACTTAACCCGAGGTACCACTGTATTTTATAAGAAGTGAACCATATGCAAAAATAGCAGCAAAGTTTTGAAAACAATATCCTCAGTGCCTGAGCCCAACAGATCCCTCTTTTACCATGCAATTCTATGCATGCTTACTTGGAATAAATTCTGTTGAGTTCCTTTCAAAGTAAATGGGGTTTCTTTACTAGTAAATGACAGGCACGAAATGAGAAGCCTGGAAACCAGATGCTTGCAAAGGCCAGGCCACACCTCTCACATCCTGCCAGTCATTTGCCCAGTTCGCCTACCCACCCCGCACCCAAGTGTGTTTTCCAATTCCTTGCAAAATCTGGGATGAACAAGCCAGCAGTCATCGTTCAGATCACTCTTGGGATACTGGTTGCATTCAGGAAATTGATTCAACCTAAACACCACAGGAGGCATCATTGACCGGGCAATTCTTTGGTTTTTCTTTTGGTTTGCTTTTAATTGTGTCTTGCTCTGAATTTCCTCATCCACTAGAGGCCACTTCTGCCTCGCTAATAAGACAGCTCATAAACCCTCCACCTTGGTCTCATAGGCAGTGACTGCTTGCAGTAAATTGCATACAGAGAAATTGCATTTCTCTGATTAAAATAGGGATAACAACAACAACAACAACAACAACAACAACAACAACAACAATAATAATAATATCCTACCCATCTGACTGGGTTGCCCCAGCCACCTTAGGCAGCTTCCAACACTTATAAAAACATAATAAAGCACTGAACAACTTCCCTATTCAGGACTGTCTCCAGATATCTTCTAAAGGTTGTGTAGTTATTTATCTCCTTGGCACATGACTCCACACCCTCTGATTAAAATAGGGACGTCCTAAGGAACAGCGCTCTGGTGGGAAGGTAAACGGCGTTTCCGTGTGCTGCTCTGGTTCGCCACATGCTGGCCACATGACCCAGAAGCTGTCTGCGGACAAACGCCGGCTCCTCGGCCAGTAAAGTGAGATGAGCACCGCAACCCCAGAGTCTGTCACGACTAGACCTAATGGTCAGGGGTCCCTGTATCTTTACCTTAAGGGGAAGTGGGAGATTCTGGAATCAAATCGGAAACTGGGATGGCTTCTGTAAATCCAGGACTGTACATGGAAAATAGGGACACTTGGAGGGTCTGTGCCTATCACCCCCCCCCCGCTATCTATCTTACCATATCCAGGACGACACATTTGATTCCATGTGTAATTCAACCCTCAGAAGCAATGCAAAGTGGATGCTCAGGTTACGAACGTGAACTGTGTGGGATGCACGTTCACAACCCACAGCATTCGCATTCGTTGTGATTCAGCGCTTCTGCGCATGCGCAGAGCGTGATTTAGCACTTCTGTGCATGTGCGACCAGTTCTGGTACTTCCAGGTTTCAGCGGTCCGCAACCCGAGAAAACGCAGCCTGAAGCGGCTGTAACCTGAGCTATGACTGTATTTCCAGTTTCCAGTTGTTCAAACGATGAGGTATAGGAACCTTGTCCTGCAAATGACCACCTTTCACGTCCATCACAGCGATGCAGAATGGAAGCGCACATGTTTTCATGGGCCAGTGCAATGGGGCTGCCCCATTTTGTGGGGTGGTGGAGTGAAATAGCAGGAAGTTTAATCTGGAAACACCCTTGGGCTGAGATGGTCAATTGGCTGGTCAGATATCGCTGACTGGTCTGTCTATGATTCCACAAGCTTTGACTGTGGTCAAATATTCCAGGAAGCCAAGGAAGGCCTTGTGTAGGTGTCAGACTCCATCCTTAATTGCATCACCAGATCACCTGACTGTGATGTCAGGAATGTGGTCTCCTTGCTCTTGCAAGATTCAGGCTTGATTCACCACACATATACTCACCTTTCCTTTTTGAGGAGCAAGAGCTTCTTGGCACTTTATGCTACAATAAAGACATTAATCATTGATCTTCTTTGTATTTTATACTTGTCGCATGTTTCTTGTCTCATTGAATTTTTTAAAAATGTTGCTAATTGTTTGTGGCTTTCCCTGGGATCCCGTGATAAAGATCAGGAGCTGTTCAATCTCTGGAACTCAGTTAAATATTGCAGATGGTGTCTAATGAGAAAAGAAACCCTCACAACAGTCTACTAAGAAAATTGAACAAAACCCATAGGTTTTGTCTTGCTTACTTCAGGTCTTGGACATAGCAGGAAGAATCCCAACCAAACATATGGAGAAGAACTCCTTCAGAACGACACAGCCAATCAGAGTACATGCTACCTCGGTAGAGATCATGTGATTCTGCCTGGTTGCTAGGCAATACCTCACCCCGTTTAGCCGACTTGCTGATAACAGAATTAACCCTTACGTTACAAACTGAATGATTGCTGCTGTCACACTTCTAACAGTTCCCAGGGATTTATATTTGCGTAACATTGTTATAAATACTAATGGATTACGCCTGTTTAGAATGTAACCTCATTGGCTTATGACACCTTTTTATTTTTATTTTTATTAATTTGCATAATCTTTTCATGGGGATCATTCTAATAAATGAATTCCTTTAAGCCTGAGCCAGAACAACATGAGAAGACATTGCATGGGCAAATCCCATCTTCCATTGGATGATGTGATGTCATTGGGATGCCTATGTGATCCCTGATTGGCTGGAAGTCAGCATCATCTCAGTTAGAAGCCAGTGATGTTGTTTTTTAAAAAATAACACCACGGATGCAGCTCAGAGAAAGCAGCAGCTGGGAGCAGCATGCAAAGAATGAAAATTTTGGTTCTTGAATACCTAAGGTAAAGGATAAAGGGACCCCTGACCATTGGGTCCAGTTGTGGCCGACTCTGGGGTTGTGGCGCTCATCTCGCTTTATTGGCATGACTAAGCTGCTTCTGGTGAACCAGAGCAGCACACAGAAACGCCGTTGACCTTCCTGCCAGAGCAATACCTATTTATCTACTTGCACTTGACGTGCTTTAGAACTGCTAGGTTGGCAGGAGCAGGGACCAAGCAACGGGGGCTCACCCTGTTGTGGGGATTCGAACCGCCGACCTTCTGATCGGCAAGTCCTAGGCTCTGTGGTTTAACCCACAGCGCCACCCACGTCCCAGTTCTTGAATACCTACCCCCCCCTAAAAACGAGAGATCCAGTGGGTTGTAGTGATCAGAGTGTTGGACTAGGACCTGGGAGACCAGGCTTCAAATCTCCACTCCACCATGAGGCTCATGGAATGACCTTAGGCTTGTCACTGTCTCTCAGCCACTCCTACCTCACAGGGTTGCTGTGGGGCTTAAACGAGGAGGGGAGGAGAACTACGGGCTCCTGGGGGGGGGGGATATAAATGCAACAAGTAAATAAATAATAATAAAGTATTTTGGTGAAGCCCTAAATTCTTTAACCATGTGGCCACTGTTTGGCAATGTTAGATTGGTCCATCGACCTAGTTAATTTTCAATGGTCAAATGATCAGCTCTGATGCACCCTGCCCTGGGGACAAGGCAGTTCCTTCCAGGACACAGAAGCATTACTAAGACGGGCAACCACGAGATGCTTCCTTTCCACCTTGTTGGGTCACATTTACACCATACATTTAAAATGCATGGATTCTGCCCCCCCCCCCCGCAAAGAATTCTAGGAACAAATTTACAGACTGTTCCCTGTTGAAGGAGAATTATATGAAGATGATGTATAGATGGTATATGACACCAGTGCAGTCAGGGAAAATGTACAAAACTAGTTCAAATATATGTTGAAAGTGTAAGGAAAAGGAGGGGGCATTTTAGCATATGTGGTGGGATTGTAACGTAATTAAAAAATTTTGGGAAATGATATACAGTGAATTGAAGAAAATGTTCCACTTAACATTTGTTAAAAAACCTGAAGCATTTTTGTTAGGGATCGTAGGGAAAGACCTGTCAAAAAAGTTGAAAAACATCTTCATGTGTGTGACAACAGCCGCAAGAGTCCTAATAGCACAAGAATGGAAGACTGAAGAAATTCCAACTAAAGAATCATGGCAAGAGAAACTGATGGACTACGCAGAACTGGCAAAATTGACACATAAGCTACGGGACAAGGACAACTGTGACTTCAAAGATGAATGGGAACCGTTTACAAAGTATCTGAAGACGCAACAAAGTGAATTAGACTCTTTGGCAGGTTTTGAATAAACACTCACAAACTCTTTATTGACAATAATTAGTTAGATAATTTAAGGGTTTCTGCAACTTTGTAACGGCATTTACAGAGAAACCAAAGATTGGAACTGAGGGAAGTCGGGGTGGGTTTTGTATGGGGGGGGGGGGAGGGAGGAAAATGGGGGAAAAAAACTAAGGATGGTGTATTTTTTGATAATATGTTTTGTTTAAATTTCTAATAAAATATTATTTAGAAAAAGAATTATAGGAACTGTAGTTTGTTAAAAGTGCTGGGGAGCTGTAGCTGGGGGGGGGGGTAAACTACAGTTTCCAAGATTCCTTAGGGGAAGCCATGTGCTTTAAGCGTAAGATGTGGACGTGGACCTCCCCTCCAACGCACTGTCCCCAGCTTGCAAAATGACCAGCCGCTTCCTTTGCAATGTACCTGCCTTCCAACAAGCAGGAATTTACCCGGGACCTTTTGCAGGCAAACCTGATGCTCTGTCGTGGCGCTACCGCCCATCCCGCGCTCCCCGCACCTCCCCTCATTTCCCTCGGCTCTCTCTTCAAAACCCACAATTTCCGTGAAGCCTTGGGCGCAGCTCCTTAATCCCCGTCCGCAGCTGGAACGAAGTACGTGCAACTGACAAACCCGTGCATTTCCCCGCTCCGTCACGCTCTGATCTAGACTGTAAGATTATCAGGGCAGGGACCTGCCGTCCTCTTGCATGTTTGCAAAGCATCGTTCACGTTGGTGGCACTGTGCTGTGGGTAGGATCAAGGCTGGAACGCAACCCCACCAACCCCCTGGGAAAGTCACGATCTGCACCCCTCCCCAACCCCAGTTTCTCTAACTTCATTAGGTTCTGTTCCTGCATATTCCAAGCATATTTCTGCAACGCTGCGGGCTCAAAGATTTGGCAAAGGCTCGGATTACGCCTGGCATTGAGCCCACAATTGGCCCTTAGGGGTTTTTTTGGTTCTTAAATAGCAGACCCTCCAAGTGTCCCTATTTACCATTTAGAGAAAGCCGTCCCGGTTTCGAATTTGATCCTGGAATGTCCCACTTTTCCTTAAGACATCCCTATTTTCATTGGAGAAATGTTGGAGAGTATGGTAGGGTGTCCCTATTTTCATCAGAGAAATGTTGGAGGGTATGGAGTTATCCAAACCCCAAGCTGTCTGAAGGCAATCCTGTCTTGGAAGGTTATTTTAAAATTAAATTTTTCGTGCTTTATTGTGTTTTTATATATGTTGGAAGCCGCCCAGAGTGGCTGTGGCAACCCAGTAAGATGTGTGGAGTATAAATAGTAAAATTATCATTATGGAATGGGACATCCCTTTTTTCATTGGAGAAATGTTGGAGGGTATGAAATAGCAACCTAGAGGGGAGATCTGGATCAGGCCCACTGCATTGGGGATGAGAGGGATTTAATCCTTTGCCACTATTGCTGATCTGATCAGGATTCCCTGAGCCTCAAAGTTGGCATTTGCTCCCAGGAGAAACTGGTGTGACTGATCTGAGCAGGTTCTGATGCTTGCATTTACAGCAACTGCTGCTTTTACATAACCCAGGCTTCATGCTCCCTTTCCCACCGGAGCGTTGAGCCTCTGCTGATCAACAGCTCCCAGCTCCACCATGCATAACCCTCCTTCAGTCTGCTCCAGATTCTTCCCCTGTGTAATTTTCCCTGCGTCACTCGACAAAGCTATGATTTGCCAGGGAGTACTGAGTGTGGCGCAGCAAACAGGGTGATTATGTGGCCTACTTTACAAAGGGCAAGCTCTCTGTTGGAAGGGTTCTGCAATAAAGAAAGACATTCAGAAGAGAACAAGGACATTAAAAGTTGTCAGTCAATGATACCTGGGATAAACATGTGCTCACAGGTGCCCTGGCCCTTAATCAGTATGGGTACCAATTGATAAGAGTCTTGAATTTGAATGATTGTTCAATCCATGTCCAAATTAAAGACAATGGATCCCAAACCTTCTAACATCTCTCTGATGAAAATAGGGACATCCTAGGGGATGCGGGTGGCGCTGTGGGTTAAACCACAGAGCCTAGGACTTGCTGATCGGAAGGTTGGTGGTTTGAATCCCCGCGACGGGGTGAGCTCCGGTTGCTCAGTCCCTGCTCCTGCCAACCTAGCAGTTCAAAAGCACATCAAAGTGCAAGTAGATAAATAGGTACCGCTCTGGCAGGAAGGTAAATGGTGTTTCCAGGCGCTGCTCTGGTTCGCCAGAAGTGGCTTAGTCATGCTGGCCACATGACCCGGAAGCTGTACGCCGGCTCCCTCGGCCAATAAAGCGAGATGAGTGCCGCAACCCCAGAGTCGACCTAATGGTCAGGGGTCCCTTTACCTTTACCTTTTACTTTACCATCACTTGGAGTGTCTGGCATAAGGACCAGCAGGTATTATGTGATATGATATGAGCCTGGAGAGCCGGGGTTTGCTGGGAGGGTGGGAGAGAAGGCCATGGAAGCTTTGAAGTGCCAAGATTTAAGGAGAAGCAGGAGAAATTAGGAGGAAGGGAGAAAACCGGGGTACCGATTTTATTTGCTTTGGACAATTCTGCCTCCCTTGGCACAGAATGTGGATTGACCCATGGATCTTGTAGCGCAAGGAATAATCATCTCTGCCTATGGCACACCTTTGGAGTGTGGCTGGATGCCCTGGGATCCACTGCGTGTCACCACGTGCAACAGTCTCGCCATCTCTTTCCGAGGCTTGGCCTTTGGGAATTTGTTGCCGCTGCTGTTCTTGCCCGTTTTGTTGTTTGCCACGTCCGAGCCAATGTATCCAGCAGAAGGCCTTGGATTGTGCGTGCGTGCATGAGTGTGTGTGTGTGTGTGTTTCGGTGTGCGCTCATGCATCTGTGAGCCGCTGGAACATCTCGCAAGCACATTTCTCCCTCAGAAAGGGGTTATTTTAGTTCCTCGCCACCCACGGCGGATGATGTCAAGCGCATCAGCCAGGATGCTGGACAAACTTCTTTTTAAAGATAGATCGGGGATGGGTTGTGTAGGCTGTTGCCAAGTGCATTTTAGAGCTAGATTGTTACCACAGGTAGCAGCAAGTCCTGAAGGGAAAGAGAACGCCAAAGATTTATGGGGCTCCAGAATATTTTTGCAAAGCAGCAGCAGAGGCAGTGTCTCCCTCCCTCCCTCCGCATGTATTCATTCATTCAGATTTCCTCGCTTATAAAATGAAACCAAAATTGGCATTTAATACAATATCTGGCAACAGTATCTCCCCACTCTGCTAACTACCTGAGATTCCTTTTTTAAAGGAGTTGCTTAAACTTGGCAGCAGTGCTTCTTTTTCTTGGGGGGGGGGGTATGCAGGGGTACGCATACCCCTAAACATTTTGTGAATCTTTGTACAGTGGTACCTCGGGTTACATACACTTCAGGTTACATACGCTTCAGGTTACAGACTCTGCTAAACCAGAAATAGTGCTTCAGGTTAAGAACTTTGCTTCAGGATGAGAACAGAAATTGTGCTCTGGCGGCGCGGCGGCAGCAGGAGGCCCCATTAGCTAAAGTGATGCTTTAGGTTAAGAACAGTTTCAGGCTAAGAATGGACCTCCGGAACGAATTCAGTACTTAACCCAAGATACCACTGTATTTGGGTTAGTAGTGGTGTTATTATCAGAGGCCGATTTAGGTGAGCGTGACTGATTCTCCAGCACTGGGCACTGTAACAATGACTTACAACAGAAGGAGAAAGGCGGGGGACGGGAGGTGCCAAAGTTTGGTGTTGCCCAGAACCCTGCTAAAATTTGAAAGCACAAAGTTTGCCACTGGTTATTATGCCCTTAGTGATTAGATTGAATTTGTCTAAATAGGTCAAGCATTGTTGTTATTATGGAGTTGGAAGGGTTCTGCAATACAGACATTCAGAAGAGAACAAAGACCTTAAAAGTTAAGGTTTAGCCCCATTAGCTAAAGTGATGCTTCAGGTTAAGAACAGTTTCAGGTTAAGAACGGACCTCCAGAACAAATTAAGTACTTAACCCGAGGTACCACTGTACTTTTGTCCATTGACTGTATTTGTTTTTCCTGATAAAATGGTGATTTTCTGGAGTCAAAATGAGAGCACCCCTAAACATATTTTTAAAGGGGGGCAAAAAAGCACTGCTTGCAGTGCTTGCAAGAAGGCACGCGATCTACCAAAGTAGGTTAAGCTCTGCTCCCTCTTGTCCTTTGTGATCCACCCCAGCTCTGTCTTCTCCTCCTTTGCTTCCTATTCTTCTCCTGTCTACGTGGGGGGGGGGGGGAGAGACAGGCCTCTGGGATCAGTTCACCTCTTTAGGGCAAGGAGACAGCCAGGCTCCCTCCTGCAGCAATCTGAGCCTCTGCCTTGATCTCGGCAGAAAGGCTGGGGCAGCCCAAGGGGCGGGGGCAGACAAGGGTGCTGATGGGGTAGGAGTGGCTTCCCTTTGTTCTCTTGCAACCTCCCCCACCTTGGGCGGAAAACGAAAACCTGCACGGAGGGGAGAGTCGAGTGAAGATTCTTCCCTCTCTGCCGGAGGGGATCCTTTCTAAACTTTGCAAGGGAAGAGAGAAGACAAACTGGCGCAAAATACACGCCTGCGTTTTCTTTTGATCGGGAGCGGTTATAACTGGAAGTAGGCGCAACGTCGCTAATAGGCTGGAAATGCTGGACTTGGGAAAAGAGACACCCCCACACGGTGTCACAGGTCCTCATTCGGCCTTTGACTCAGTTCTTCATCTGTGAAATGGGCATCTTACGATATGAGCACAGGTGCACTGGAATGTTGCTGAGTGGAGTGTTCTTCCTGTTCTAGCCAACCATACACACTCTCTCTGGATATTTTAATCCATTCCCTCTCTGCTATGGTGTCCCATCATCCCTGCACCCCAAAAGCCACTTAGCATCTTGTGGCTACTAAACCTGCACAGTCTTCACTTAAAAGGAAAAGGTAAAGGTACCCCTGACCATTAGGTCCAGCCGTGACTGACTCTGGGGTTGCGGCGCTCATCTTGCTTTATTGGCCGAAGGAGCCGACATGTGGCCAGCATGACTAAGATGCTTCTGGTGAACCAGAGCAGTGCATGGAAACGCCGTTTACCTTCCCGCCGGAGTGGTACCTATTTATCTACTTGCACTTTGATGTGCTTTCGAACTGCTAGGTGGGCAGGAGCGGGGACCAAGCAACGGGAGCTCACCCTGTCACGGGGATTCGAACCGCCGACCTTCTGATTGGCAAGTCCTAGGCCCTGTGGTTTAACCCACAGCGTCACCCGCATCCCTCACTTAGTCCTCACTTAGACCTCAGCAAATTAGTGCCCATGGATGCAGCCACCTATAGGGGACCATGAAGGTTCTTCATGTTTGCCAGCTTCTTTCCAGGCTGTACTGGTGGGATTCCTGTGTTGTTGTTATTGTTGTTGTTGTTGTCGCAGGGCTGACATTTGGGTTGGGCATTGCCTGGCACCTTGCAAGCCCCATTCTCCTCCTGTTCCAGGTTGGGACTCATTCAGGCAAAGAGTTCATGAGTGGTGCAGGTCAGGCAGCTGAGGATCAGGACCATGGAGAGCGACAAAGAGCCCTAGGCCATGGCAACACAACTGTTGACCCTTCTGGTCTGCCTGTTCCTTGCTGCCATAACCTGCCTACCTGCCTTCAATGGGCATGCATGCAGAGATGGGCATGTGAGATGGCGCCATCTCTTCCACCTGTTTTGCACCCTGGGCTTGGGCACAGAAGAAGAGGGGGCATGAAAGGGCAACAGTAGCCACGTTAGAGTCCACTTAGGGAGGATCCACCTTGCCCATGCATTGGCATCACCACAGCTGGACTACTGTAAGGTGCAATATGTGGGGCTTCCCTTGAGACTGTTCCAGAAGCTACAGCCGGCGCAGGACGCTGTGGCCGGGTTGTTGAGTGGAATACCCGAATGCTTACACAGTGGGTGGCACTGTGGTCTAAACCACTGAGCCTCTTGGGCTTGCCAATCGCAAAGTTGGCAGTTCAAATCCTCACGATAGGGTGAGCTCCCGTTCCTCTGCCACAGCTCCTGACAACATAGCAGTTCGAAAGCACACCAGTGCAAGTAGATAAGTAGGTACCTCTGTGGCGGGAAAATAAACGGCGTTTCCGTGTGCTCTGGTTTCCGTCATGGTGTCCTGTTGCACCAGAAGCGGTTTAGTCCTGCTGGCCACATGACCCAGAAAGCTGTCTGTGGACAAATGCCAGCTCCCTCGGCCTGAAAGTAGATGAGTGCCACAACCCCATAGTCGCCTTTGATTGGACGTAACCGTCCAGGAGTCCTTGACCTTTACCTTTTTACACCTGCATTGAGGGAACTGCACTGGCTGCCGATTAGCAACCAGGTCGTGCTGGTGTCAGCTAAAACCCTGAACAATTCAGCAGGTTATCTGAATTGAATATAACCTCTGTATAGGATCACTTAGCTCACGTGGTAAAATGGGGCTCAGAGCACTGTGCCTGACAGGCACCCCCCCCCCAATGGACATTTTCTGCCACTGCACGGTGGAATGGCTTTCCATCTACCGCACGGGAAGCATCATCTGTCGGTTGCTTCAGATGTCTTGTAAAGGCAAATGTTTCCCCCCAGGTTTTCCTTGACCCAAAGCATTGGACCCTGTCATTACTGAATTCCTGGTTTTATTTGATTTTCTTAAAAAATCACACACACACACACACACACACACACACACTTTGCAGGCTTATACATTTCACTAATTTTACAACCATTTTGACATTTTAAAACTTGCCTTCCTCCCCCCCCCTTCTACAGTTCCTTAAATTTATTTTTAATATCTTCTGCATATCCAAATTAATTTGCTCATTTATTCATCTTCTTTAAATATATACTGCAGGTTATTACAGTGGTACCTCGGGCTAAGTACTTAATTCGTTCCGGAGGTCCGTTCTTAACCTGAAACTGTTCTTAAACTGAAGCACCACTTTAGCTAATGGGGCCTCCTGCTGCTGCCGCGCCGCCGGAGCACGATTTCTGTTTTCATCCTGAAACAAAGTTCTTAACCTGAAGCAATATTTCTGGGTTAGCGGAGTCCGTAACCTGAAGCGTATGTAACCTGAGGTACCACTGTACAACAATCCTGCCAATGTTCTTATCTGCTTACAATTTACCTGCAAATATTCCACAAACCATTTCCATTATTTTATTTAAAAAGTTTGTTATCTTGATTTCTTATTCTCCCAGTAAGTTTCACAATTTCTGCATATTCCAGGTTTTATCTGATTTTCTAATACTGTTTTATTTTAGTGGTTTTCCTGTTGTATCCCTGTTTCTATGTATCTCTTTGTTTTTATGTTGTCTTTTCCTCTACGGCTTAGAGATTTTGATATTAATAAGCAAGGTCACCCCTGCCCCCTGCCCTGCTGAAAGATCGTGAGTTACCTTGCCTCGCCCTTTTTGCCTACATCTCCTATTTAATTTTTCTACCACCGAGACTCCTGTGGCACCAACGATTTTGAATTATAATATATTTTGTGTGCCTGCATCCTGGCTTAGCTGAAGTTTTGGGTGGGGTCCCTTCTAGCATGGAGGTGCGCATATATATATATATATATATATATATGATGAACTGTCAGACTGAGACAGACAGATCAAGGAGACAGGTAGAGTCAGGCCTCTGACAGGTGAATGGATGAAAGAGCAGCTTCTGCCAGTATAGCAAATCCATTGAAGTTTTTATAATCTTCCCCAAATTCACATCTCTTTCACACATCGTCAGATGCCAGGAGGTTTCAGCTTGAATTAGGTGAGGGATGCATGTGTACCTTGCAGGAGAATCGGATTGTGGAAAAGTTTGTTCTCGTCTCCGCCAAGCACAGTTATATGTGCAGCTCTGAGTCAGAACTTTGCTCCGTCTCGTGCAAAGCTGACAGCGAAATTAAGAGATCAAAAATGAGGCACTTTTTTTTTTAATAGAAGAATGGAGTATTTTTTAAAAAAATTGTTACAGCCAAATGAAATTGTGAGATAAAAGCAGGAGGAGAAAAACGATAAGATAATTGTAATAGCAGAGAAACTTTTTGTAATAAAGATATAATGCAGTAGAAAATGTTTGAGGGGAAAAAACACTGTGGAGGTGAGAGTGGGAAGCCAACTCAAATTATTTGATTTGAAGGTTATTGTGAAAATGTTTGAAAAATTTAATAATTGAAAAATTTAATTGTGAAAATGTTTGAAAAATTTAATAACAAGTTGTGTGTGTGTGTGTGTGTGTGTGTGTGTGTGTGTGTAAAGGTAAAGGACCCCTGGATGGTTAAGTCCAGTCAAAGATGACTATGGGTTTGTTGCACTCATCTTGCTTTCAGGCCGAGGGAGCTGGCTTTTGTCCACAGACAGCTTTCCAGGTCATGTGGCCAGCATGAATAAACCGCTTCTGGTGCAATGAAACACCGTGATGGAAACCAAAGCTCATGGAAACACCGTTTACCTTTCTGCCACAGCGGTACCTATTTATCTACTTGCACTGGTGTGCTTTCGAACTGCTAGATTGGCAGGAGCTGGGACAGAGCAACAAGAGCTTACTCTGTCACGGAGATTCAAACTGCTAACCTTCTGATCGGCAAGCCCAAGAGGCTCATTGGCTTAGACCACAGCACTACCCGCATCCCACGTTTTGTACACACACACAAACACACAAATATATGAGAAGAACTTTTCTTCGTCGCCACCTCTGCTTCTGCCTCCAGCTTGTGGCGGATCTAGTTGAGCTGTTGCTGCTGAGAAAACATCACCTTATGGACCACCTTGCATAGGAGCTGAGCTGTTGCACTGCCATTTGGGATGGATCATGCAGCTTAACTCTCGTCAAGTGTCGTTAGCTCATTATACCTGCCAACGGTATAGGTGGAGAACTGCATGTTTGCAGCCCGCTAAGGCAAGCTTTGGCTTTGCAAGGGTCAAGTTGCGCGATCCAACCTGGAAGCGTTGCAAGAATTTGGCCTCTCTGTCAGTGGCGTAGCGTGGGTTGTCAGCAAGTAATTTGCGCCCCCAACCCGTGGATTTGTGCCCCCTAACCCTAACCCCCAGATGTTGCACCCGGTGCGGCCGGCCCCCCCTGCACCCCCCCACGCTACGCCACTGCTCTCTGTGAGAAGTGGCATACACATGCTAGAATATTTCGGCTGCAATTCAGTTAAGAACAGAACATATAGGCAGTGACTTCCAAGTCAAGGCCCCAATCCAGAGACCTACAAGTGCATCAGCTTGCACACATATCAGATGACCGGTATGCCTAGTTTGGATGGGGACCGTTGGCTATTCAGCAAGGAAGTGTCCTGATCGAAGCTGCTTGTGTAGCATTAGGGCTCTGTATCCAAGAATTTATCCTTGAGTTTGCATGTGCAGATTCTGTTTACATATAACAATAATAATTTATTATTTGTACCCCACCCATCTGGCTGGGTTTCCCCAGCCACTCTGGGCGGCTTCCAACAAAGATGAAAAATACACTAAAATGTCACATATTAAAAACTTCCCTGAACAGGGCTGCCTTCAGATGTCTTCTGAATGTCAGGTAGTTGTTTATCGCTTTGACATCTGATGGGAGGGTGTTCCACAGGGCGGGCGCCACTACCAAGAAGGCCCTCTGCCTGGTTCCCTGTAATTGGCCTCTCGCAGTGAGGGAACCGCCAGAAGGCCCTCGGAGCCTTACCTCAGTGTCTGAGCAGAACGATGGAGGTGGAGACGCTCCTTCAGATATACAGGACCGAGGCCGTTTAGGGCTTTAAAGGTCAGCACCAACACTTTGAAACGTACTGGGAGCCAATGTAGGTCTTTCAAGATCGGTGTTATATGGTCTCGGCGGCCGCTCCCAGTTACCAGTCTAGCTGCCGCATTCTGGATTAGTTGTAGTTTCCGGGTCACCTTCAAAGGTAGCCCCACGTAGAGCGCATTGCAGTAGTCCAAGCGGGAGATAACCAGAGCATGCACCACTCTGGCGAGACAGTCCGTAGGCAGATAGGGTCTCAGCCTGCGTCCCAGATGGAGCTGGTAAACAGCTGCCCTGGATACATATGCTGTCTCTGGGGCTAATGCATCTCACCCTTATGAAACGGGAGTGCAAGTCTCCTTCTGGGCTTTCAGCGACAACACCAGGAACCTAAATATTTCGAGATTTGCCTCAGTATAGGATAAATTGTGTAGTTTGTGTCAAGATGATCAGTTCCTGGCCTCCTCTCTGGTCGTTTCCTTCTCCTTGCTGGCTGCTGCCTGAAAAAGAAATGTGCCCTAGCTCGAATTTGTCCACGTTTGGTAGAGATGGGGCACTTGGTAGTTGGAGGGAAAGAACTCTGCACGTGGCCAGAGGCATTCCTTTCATTGCGGCAGCACAGGTTACTCCCAGTTACAACAGCAATTTGATGTTGTGATTGCCCTGAGATCCACAGGTATAGGGCTGTATACAAATAACAACAACAACAATTGCCTTAGTCACCTTGTCCTCCTGTTTTGGGAGTCCCTAGGGATGTATGGAAGTGAGAGCTGGGCCATAAAGAAGGCTGATCACCGAAGAATGGATGCTTTTGAATTATGGTGCTGGAGGAGGCTCTTGAGAGTCCCATGGACAAACCTATCCATTCTGAAGAAAATCAGCCCTGAGTGCTCACTGGAAGGACAGATCCTGAAGCTGAGATTCCAGTACTTTGGCCACCTCATGAGAAGAGAAGACTCCCTGGAAAAGACCCTGATGTTGGGATAGATGGAGGGCACAAGGAGAAGGGGAGGACAGAGGACGAGATGGTTGGACAGTGTTCTCGAAGCTATAACATGAGTTTGACCAAGCTGTGGGAGGCTGTGGAAGACAGGAGTGCCTGGCGTGCTCTGGTCCATGGGGTCACGAAGAGTCGGACACGACTAAACGACTAAACAACAAAGGGACTCCTCATTCTCCTTTACCTTCCTTTCACCCCTATAAATCATCAACCCATGCTGGCATCAGATATGAGGGCACCCTGGGCATCCTGGTAACACCACATTAATTATCAGTGTGACAGGAGGTGTCAGTGAGCAGAAGCAGCAAGGACAGGTGTCAGGACATTTCTCAGTGCTTCAAAGAGAAATACCGAGCCTTTTTTTTTTTTTTTTTAATGGGGCAGGCCTCATCATGTGTAGCTCCTCTGGCATTTGCGCCATCGTGCTGGCGCTGGGCCTCTTCTCAGCGCCCTATTGCCCCAGCTCTATTCATAAGGTCCCCAGCAGAGCGAAACCATCTCTTCTGCATTTGTACAGCGCCTAGCACCCGGGCAGCGCTATGTAAAACAATCGCGCGCTGCGTCCGGCGGCCGAGGCGACTGGCAAAACGCATCGTGCCTGCACTCTGCGCAACCTCTGGCCGTCGCTCGAAGTTTGGGGGACGGGACGTTCCTGATGTTGCCTTTTTTAATTTTTTGGCTCGTCGGAGATGTTGAGAGCCGCGGTAATAAACGTAGGTGAAAGAAAGGGTGTTGCTGTTGAAAAGCTGGCTCCTCCCAGGGTTTTCTCCTGCTGCTTGCTGCCTTTCTTCCCCGTCCAAAATCTCGCTGGGCACATCCCATGCCTAACCGCAGACAGATTGAAAATCCTTGACGGGAAGTTCTCTCGGCATCGCCGGGCGTGTCAGGACGGGGCCGGCCCCATCTGAGTGTCTCCGTGTCACCTATCAATCCCGGAGCCGCCTGCAGCAGTGGGGGGAATCTCGGGTTACTCGAGAGGAGCCGCTTGCAGGCTCAGCGTGGTGGCGACGGCGGCTCCAGCCGCGCAGGAGGCAATCTACCTTGAGCTTCAATAAAAAGAAAGAGAGAGGGAGGGAGGGAGGCCTTTGATCTCGCCGCCCAGTCTGTGGCACTGGGAGACATCCGTGCGCAAATGGGTAGAGGAGAAGGGAGGTGGTTGGACATCCTAAGCTGCCCCTTAAGCCAGCTTCTCCCCCTGTCCTCGCCCCCCACCCAAAAAATAAAATCAAAGGGGGTGGGTCTGGCACCTGCGATGAAAGAAGGAGGCATGAATACCTGCCAGCAGCCTCCTCCTCCTCCTCCTCCTCCTCCTCCCAAAGGCAGGGATGGCTCCAGGAAAGGTGGGACCGGATGGCTGGGAATGCCAACAGCTTTAGGTCACCTGGTAAGCATCCAGGCTGGGGGGATTTGGGGGCAAAGGGTGGGAGAAGGAGAATGACGAGCTTCCCACATCGCGTGGTGGCCTGCAAGAGCCGGGAATCACTGAATCGTAGAGTTGATACGATACGATAATCTTGATTGTCATTGTCCCATACAGAACAACGAAATTGAAAAAATCTACATCAGACATTCAAAAACCAACAAGCCTACTATCCCAGCCTGGTGAACCCCCTAAAAACTCTGATACCCCATAATGAAATACAATATGCTCCCATAGAGACTACCTTAGGTAAAGGTAAAGGGAACCCTGACCATTAGGTCCAGACGTGACCGACTCTGGGGTTGCGGCGCTCATCTCGCTTTATTGGCCGAGGGAGCCGGCATACAGCTTCCGGGTCATGTGGCCAGCATGACTAAGCCGCTTCTGGCGAACCAGAGCAGCGCACGGAAATGCCGTTTACCTTCCCACCGGAGCGGTACCTATTTATCTACTTGCATTTTGAGGTGCTTTCGAACTGCTAGGTTGGCAGGAAGAGGCTACTTTACACTGCGTTTAAAAACAAAATTGCATTTGGATAGAAACTGTTTCCCAGGCAGCTAGTCCTAGTCTTTATAACCCTGTACCTTCTTCCAGAAGGCAGAAGCTGAAAGAGATCGTTTCCGGGGTGCGCACTATCCTGCACTATCTCTGCAGCTTTCTTATGACAGTTGGAAGGGACCACGAGGGTCATCTAGTCCAACCCCCTGCAAGGCCCAACATAGGACTCGAACCCACAACCCTGAGATTAAGAGTCTCGTGCTTTACCAGCATGAGCTATCCCATGCTCCTCTGGAGAGCCAGGAGTCTCAAGCAGGCTTTCCCACAGAGGCGGGGCCTAAAACACACAATATTGCCTGTGTGCACACTGAATAGTGCTTCATGTCCAAAAAAAGAGAGGAAATCACGCCCTCTGACCAAGGACCTGAGCCTGTTTACTGCCGATTCCTGCATTGCAGGGGGTTGGACTAGATGACCGTTGGGGTCCCATCCAGTTCTACGAGTCTAGTGGGAAGGGCACACTTGCATGCTTGCAGGCACCCTTCTGTCCTGAAAACTTTGCATTTTCTGGGATTGAGCTCTGTCACTGAAATGCTACTGGATGTGTTCCGGATTATTAAAATTTGGGGCCCATTTGTCTATATATGCACACTAGGAGGCAGGGATCCCTTTGAGCATGCAGAATTTGCCACACAGAGGCCTTACAAACTGCATCAAGGGGTACTTTTGCTACCTGTTGCCTTCAGGATACTTTCCCGTCTACGTTGTTAAGCGTGGAGGAAGCTTCTAAATACAGCGAAATAAACAAATCCCCATGTATCTAGATTGTCTGGAAATACTTAATAGAAGTATTAACCAGCACAAAATTTGGCCCTAACTTCCTACAAATCTTTAGACTCTAAGGTTTCCGCTAAAATCAGAACCAAGAATCTGGACTCCAACACCGTAGAAATTCAATGAGTCACAAAACAAGGGTGTCCATTGTCCCCCTTTCTATTCATCTTGGCCCTCAAACCTTTAACGTCTCCTGAAATCAAAGGGGTGGGAATAAAGGGCAAAGCCTACAAACTTGGGCTCTTTGCAGATGACCTAATGGTCACAACCCCAGGCCCCCATAAACGTAGCAACCACTTTATCTAAAGAACTTAACACCTTCGTAACGGTTTCAAGTCTACAGGTGAACTCTGCAAAATCTGGAGGGGAAAGTGGGGAGGTCTGCTTTGAACAGACGGCGGAGTTAGGAATGTGGACGGTTGAAAGAATTTCAAGCTAAGAACAGTATTCTCCCACTTGCTTCTCCAAAATGCTTCTTCTAGATCTGCATCATAAAAGGGCAGGTCATTTATTTTGTGTATTACACTGGGTCAAGTTCAAGGTGTTACTGCTAGTATATACTATTTGATACCTCGGGAACAGCTGACTTGCTGCACTGCCTTACCTCTTCAATGCCCACTTGACAGGGGTGTGTGGTCATTGGACTTGGGGGACTAGACTAGTCCCCTAAATGTTCCCGGTAACATTGAAATATTAATGCCTGGAGCTTTCTTCCCAAAGCCCAGGAAGCTTCTGCCCAGCTTAGAAAGGCGTGATGCTCACATACGCAACTTCACCTCCCCAAATCATTCTTCATTCTAGCACTGTGGCAGGTTCCATACTTGTAAGAAATGAATCTCTTAGCCAAACGTTGGAACTCCCTGCAGGGAGACCTTCTCTCTATTCCTTTTGGTGCCTCCTTAAAACCGTTTTGTTCAGGCAAGTCTACCCAGACAGGTAGAATGCTGACATGTGTTTTTAATCTTGTTTGTTTACTGTTGATTTTAATTATCTCAATGCTTTGAAAGACCTGCTTCTAACTGCCTTTTGGAAAAGCCGCTTAC
This sequence comes from Podarcis tiliguerta, assembly GCF_965153285.1. Lineage (NCBI taxonomy): Eukaryota > Metazoa > Chordata > Lepidosauria > Squamata > Lacertidae > Podarcis > Podarcis tiliguerta. Next base: position 19,628,017 of record NC_139546.1, on the reverse strand, counting down.
GGGTTTCATCACAATCCCATATACAAACAGAATGCACATTTCAGGGGGAAATATGTGCAGAAATGACAATGGGAATATAACAAGTAAAAAATCCGTTATATTAGGGGAAATCGCTTGCACCAATGTGTTTGCTGGGAGAAATTCGCCCCAAAATGGTGAAGAATTTTCACGGGGATTATTTTTTTACAAAAGGAATTCACAAATTGCTGTAGAAATGTAGAAAGCTGAATTTTATAATGAGAACCAGAGAGAACCAGAGCTGACAGGTCCCTTTTGTCCCTACCAGTGACATGCTTGAGTGTAAGGGAAGCAAAAGCCATCAGGTGGGAAGTTGGAAGGAAGAACCAACAACAAGAAAAGGATGGAGCGACAAATTCCCAACTCCAAAATTCTACTGCACTCCAAATGCCCCCTTCCGAACCCCTCTTTTATGTCCACACAAAATAGCATCAAGATTCCCTTATGCAAAGTGGCAGGTAACATCTAGATAGTCCCATCACAGTTAATTAAGCGGGGGCTCAGTCAGTTAGAGCATGAGACAGAGGATTCCTGCATTGTGGGGGGTTGGACTAGATTAAGGCTACCAGATTTTTTTCCAGTGAATCCGGGGACACTTTTCAACTACAGTAGGAATGATAGGATTTTGTCAGGGGACTGATTTGTAAATCCAGGGACTGTCTCCGGCAAACGGGGACATCTGGTAACCTTAGACTAGATGACTCTCGTGGTCCACTCCAACTCTACAGTTCTAAGATTCTAGGAAGGGACATTTTGTCATGCTTGGTGGATGTTTAAAAGAGCCAGAAAATATTGGATACAAATACATACATCGATACAGAGAATTTTGAAGATTAACTTTTAAGCCAGAATTCTTCCTGCTGGGACTTATACAGATATACCGTTGGAAAAGGACTATGGACGTTTGCTTCAATATATAATTATCCATACTCCATGTGTCCCACACTTCAGTACCGGATCAAATTATGCCTTGCTTCTGCTTGCTTTCCTGTATATATAATTTTTATTAACTTTTCTGTTTTACAATTTAGAATATACATTTAAGCAACCTTAAAATGTCAATAACTTCCCTTCTTCTTGTTCCATGGTTCATTTTGCATGCCATAAATCCCTGCCTATTTTACATAAACGAAAGCATTCAGCATTCCATTATTTACATCCATCAAAATTTATTGTTGAATTTATCTTAATGCTGCCAACATTTTCATGTGTACAAAATTCCCCCCCATATATTCAACAAATATTTTCCAATCTTCTCTAAACATATGTTCTTCTTGTTCTCTTATTCTATATGTTAAGTCCGCAAGCTGCGCATATTCCATCAGTTTAAGTTGCCATTCTTCTTTAGATGGGACCTCGCTTGTTTCCCAACTTCTGTTTGCTTTCTTGAAGCACCATGCTCTGTTTCCCTTGTGGCCTGCATCCATTTCTACAGAGTAGATTTCCACAGGCCAAGGGGAAAGTGCAGACAAAAACCTGCTCCCATTTTTGCCATTGCAGGAGGAAAAAAGGTCTCTTTCAAAATGCTCCTTTAGAAATACTTCCCAGAAGCTGTCCAATCAAAGTTCTTAAGGCCTCTGCTTAAAGACCTCCAAAGAAGGAGACTCCGCCACACTCCTTGGCAGCAAATTCCACTGTCGAACAGCTCTTACTGTCAGGAAGTTCTTCCTAATGTTTAGGTGGAATCTTCTTTCTTGTAGTTTGGATCCATTGCTCCGTGTCCGCTTCTCTGGAGCAGCAGAAAACAACCCTTCTCCCTCCTCTATGTGACATCCTTTTATATATTTGAACATGGCTATCATATCACCCCTTAACCTCCTCTTCTCCAGGCTAAACATGCCCAGCTCCCTTAGCCGTTCCTCATAAGGCATCGTTTCCAGGCCTTTGACCATTTTGGTTGCCCTCCTCTGAACATGTTCCAGTTTGTCAGTGTCCTTCTTGAACTGTGGTGCCCAGAACTGGACACAGTACTCCAGGTGAGGTCTGACCAGAGCAGAATACAGTGGCACTATTACTTCCCTTGATCTAGATGCTATACTCCTATTGATGCAGCCCAGCATTGCATTGGCTTTTTTAGCTGCCGCGTCACACTGTTGGCTCGACAACCATATGTCAGGAGTGCTCTGATGGTGTTTCCTGCTTGGCAGGGGGTTGGACTCAATGGCCCTTGTGGTCTCTTCCAACTCTATGATTCTATGATTCTATGATTCAATTTTTCTCTGTACCACCCTGTGTCCCAAATGCATCATTGCGCCTAGAGGCTAATCTTCCCTTGGTAGAATCTGCGTAGGACACTTAACTATTGGCTTCACCTAAACTCAAATCCCCCCGGTCTAACATCCCTAGTGCTGCAAGATTGTCACAAGAATGCCTGGACTAAAATTATCTATCAAAAACTTCACTCTGGTGGTTTATCACCACAATAGCTACTCACTTCGGGTTTTAGTAAAGCAAACAGCCTAATTTGTCAGCGCCTAAATGATATCGAGTGTCAGAACAACTTCACCACAGTAAGGAAATTTTGCCCATGGTATGACTATTTTCCACCTTCCCATTTCGACTCTCTGGCACCCTATCTGCATAACCTAGCAATTCTAAAATATAGCTGCGCTTTTACTCTTGCAAGACTGAATGCATTGCCCTCGGTTGTACTTGAGGGATGATTCCAACAGATTCCACATGAAAAACGCTTACGTCCCTGTGGAGATGGCAGTACTGAGTCGGTGGCACATGCCCTTCTGGCTTGCACTCTTTATAAAGCCTTGAGGAATGAGATTATCACCCCTCTTTTATTCTCCACTCCGGGTCGTCCAGCCACTGCCACAGTGTCCTTTCTCTTGGCAGATCAAAATGGGCAGGTGACAGCAAAGGTTGCAAGTTTTTTAGCTGGGGCAATCAGAATAAGACCCACTATTTGACTACTGATTCAAAACCCTAAAATGTATTTTATAGAATTGACTTTTTATTTCTATTCTTTGTATATTGTATTGTTGCTTTATTGCTCTGGCCAATGGCTGATGCAAATAAAGATTCATTCATTCATTCATTCATTCATTCCTGGTGCTGCATCAATGGTGAAGCATTATTTGGTCAGCAGAGGGGGATGCTCATATTAGTTACAGGTAGATTGTCAGGCAACAACTGAAGACACTCAGGCTCGATCCCTGCTCAAAATGCAATGTTCACTGGGTGGCCTGGTCCCAGTCAACTTCCCTCAGCCCAGCCTACCTGGCAGGGTTGTTAGTGTTAAGTTGTGGGTGAACATATCAGACGACACAGCGATTCTTCAAACAGCTCTTGTTTATTCACAGGCCCAGAACAGAACTGGGCTGAAGGGTTCAGCCAGCCTGCTTATAGAGAGCTCCACTACAATGCAACAGTAACCATTTTCTGTAACTAGCCAATCACTGAACGTCACTTTCAATCCCTTATTTGCATATGTGGACCTGAACTATCTACAGTATCCCTCTGCTGGGTGAGAACTTCAGTACATAACACCTAAGAAGATAAAAGGGGCTATGTCTGCTGCCTCAAGCATCCTAGAAGAAAGAGACACAGAATCTTAGAATGTAAGAGTTGGAAGGGACCCTGAGGGTCATCCAATCCAACCCCCTGCAATGCAGGAATATTTTGCCCAACGTGGGACTCGAATCCACGACCCTGAGATCAAGAGCCTCACGATCTATGGACTGAGCTGTCTCCGCTGTAGGCTGGGATATAAAAGAATAATGATAAAAGAATAAAAGAACTTTAACCATTAGGAAAGGTCCTGAATGGGGCCGACGTAGGATGCATAAACATCAAACATTTAAATCGCCCCCTCGGAGCGGTAGTTCACGCTAACAGAGCAACAATTCCCAGCACCCTGATCAAACTACAGGTCCCAGGATTTGGGTGCGGGAGCTTTCAGTGTAGGCATGTGTACACGGCCTGAGTGATATGGGTGTTCTTGTCCAAATCCGATGCGGAGCTTAAATTTCCGCCTCCCTTTGTAGGCTTCTCACGTAGTCCAGCTGCTTTTAAATAAGCCGCAAGGAGTCATTGGTTGTGCCAGTCAACAGATGATGATGAAGAGACAATGTGCTTCTCCCTCCCACGCCTGCCCTCGACTTCCTTTCCAGTTTTCCCTTCCAGCGGTTTCCTCATCAGCTTTCCCTCACTTATGCACCCGTAATTCTCTCTGACAGATCTTGGAAAGGAGGCCTGGAAAGGTTCCTTTTCTCCACAGGGCCTTTAGAAATCCCACGTCGCCATGCCAACGCCCATCCCCTTTCCCCAGAATGGGCACCGGGCCTACGAGGTGTGTGTGTGTGTGTGTGTGTGTGTGTGTATTAAACGCAACAGAGTTGTTTGCTACCAAAGTGTGCCTCAAAAGCAGAAACCACCAGGAACATTTATTTACAGCCATGTGTCCCTGCTTATTTAACTTATATGCAGAATTCATCACGCGAAAGGCTGGACTGGATGAATCCCAAGCCGGAATTAAGATTGCCCAGAGAAATATCAACAACCTCAGATATGCAGATGACACAACTTTGATGGCAGAGAGTGAGGAGGAATTAAAGAACCTCTTAATGAGGGTGAAAGAGGAGAGTGCAAAATACGGTCTGAAGCTCAACATCAAAAAACTAAGATCATGGCCACTGGTCCCCTCACCTCCTGGCAAATAGAAGGAGAAGAAATGGAAGCAGTGAGAGATTTTACTTTCTTGGGTTCCATGATCACTGCAGATGGTGACAGCAGTCACGAAATTAAAAGACGCCTGCTTCTTGGGAGAAAAGCGATGACAAACTTAGACAGCATCTTAAAAAGCAGAGACATCACCTTGCTGACAAAGGTCCGTATAGTTAAAGCTATGGTTTTCCCAGTAGTGATGTTAGGAAGTGAGAGCTGGACCATAAAGAAGGCTGATCGCCGAAGAATTGGTGCTTTTGAATTATGGTGCTGGAGGAGACTCTTGAGAGTCCCATGGACTGCAAGAAGATCAAACCTATCCATTCTGAAGGAAATCAGCCCTGAGTGCTCACTGGAAGGACAGATCCTGAAACTGAGGCTCCAATACTTTGGCCACCTCTTGCTAAAATTGGGGAAAGACAGGGAGGGCATGTCCGAATTTTATGAAGGACCCCCTTCCTTTCCACCTATAATCTGACCTGTGCCACAGAGCCCTATGATGTAGCAAAGCAGGAGCATCACAATCAGAAGAGCTCCGGCATTCAATGCAGAGAAGGGTCAATAAGTCGGTATGTGCATGTACTGTATGTCGATTTTACTCTTTTGCGTTTTTGGTTAAAAACAAAATCCCAACTCTGCTGGGAAGCAACTCAGCAGATTCTGGTGGACCAGCCCAAGCTCTGGAAATAGGTGTGTTGCTTTTTGTTCTGGAGAGAAGCTCCCTTTCCTTTCACAGCTGCGCCTTAGAAGTGCAGCAATCCCAGTTTGCCTGAACTTGACCACTAAGCTAGCAGAAAGGAGAACTTAGGTGGCAGAACCTGCAAGCTCCATTAGGTGGCGCTGTTCCTTTGCGTTGTTTGCAGCCCTGCTGATTTTTGAGTACCGGTACATCCATTAAAATCACTTGCTGAATTTCATGGTTCTCAGTGGCTCATTCTAACTAACATTGGATCTCATTCATTGACTTAAGTAGACTCAAACTAAAACGACGGATCAACACTAATATAATTTTCCAAATGTTTTTCCTCCTGGACTCATAAGAATGGCAGGCAGGGGTTATTTTGTTCATCTCCTGTTGCCAGTCAGGGGAGATGTGCTCTTAGCGGAAGGCTGGGAGGCAATGAAAGCTGTGAAGCCAAGAGCTTTATTATGCAGTTATCACTTGCATATCCCGAAAAGTGCTTTTCCCCCTTCGCTGCATGTGAATCAGGAGTTTGTCTGATTTCTGCAGAGTCCTTCTTTCCAAAAGGGTCACAGAAATCTGGAAGGTTGTACAAAGATACACACCCCTGTTCACAAGTGATGCTATTTGAAAATAGAATATTGGATCTGAATATAAGAACAGAGAAAACAGTCAAGTCAGACGGTTAGGTCCATCAGCTCAGTATTGTCTATAGCAGTGGCTCTTCAAACTTTTTTCTCTGAGCCACACTGTCAGAATAAAAAACTGCTTGCTCCACGTGGTCAGAAATACATTGGAAAACGAAAAGAAACCATTCTTAGCAGTGCTTGATTTATAGCACAGAACACAAGTACTTTATAATATGATCATGTGGTATCCAGAATGCAATACAGCTACATAAGAACATGAATCATTCTCAAAATATAATTATAAACAAGACTCTTACACGTGTACTTTAAGTATGCATACACACTCAGTGAGAGTGTGAGCTTGCTTTTGCTGGGTAATCTCATTTATAACAGGTGTAATTTGAGACCGACAAACTCTCATCGACCCAAAGAAGCCTTTTCTCTTTTCTGATCTTTCATATTTGTCATAGTTGAAAATCCCTGTTCACATCATAGGAGTCAACCCTTAGGGGCCAATGCTCTTTGGCCCCCCAATAAAATATTCCAGGGGCCCAAGTCCCCCCAAAGGTGATGGCCATTGCCATTCAAATGGTGTGTGTCTTGTGATAGACTTTGAGGGGCGGAGCTTACCTGTCCCCAAATATTTTATTCAGGCTGGCACCCCTGCTTACCACTATATTTTTTCTGCGCCCCATAAAAATGTTAGTGCAGAAATGGAAACAGGAAGAGATGCCCACGAAAGAAGAATGGAGGATGAAACTGATGGAATACGCAGAAATGGACAGATTGACAGGGAGAATTAGGAACCAACGTGACCAGAGATTCTCGGATGACTGGAAGAAATTTACAGAGTATATCAAAAATTTCTGTGATGAGCAAATAACGTTCGTTGGCTTTCAAGAAGCTCTGTGAAATTACTATTAGAAATATTGTTTTAAAAATATGATGTGATTAAGAGTATTTGAGTGCAATATAATATTGGGAAATGTGAGACAAGGATAAAAAAAATAAACGGAAAATTATCAGACAAGCTGAGGGAAGTTCTGGAAAAAAGGGTTTAATTTAAAAATGGATGTATAATTTTGTAAAAATGTTTTTTTAGATGGAAAATCTAATAAAAAATATTTATATAAAAAAATAATGTTAGTGCAGCCTGCTGAATCAGACCTATCATCATCATCAACAACAACAAGCACCACAGGATAAAGCAAAGCAGGATATTGTCAGATTAACAAACATCAAAGGAAAATAAATATCCAGAACGAGAAACAGACAAAAGAAATTTAACAGGTCAGATATGGCAGATCAAAACCATTGGTTTCTGAGTAATGCAAATGGGTTTACATTATCCTGAACCTCATTATTCCAGTAAATTATAAAAATACTTCAGTTCCCCACATATACATTATCTGCCTGCCTTCCTTCCCTGGTTCCCGCCACATTTGTAAGCTTAACCAAACATGCAATATCCTAAAGCTTGGTCATCTGTTGATTCCTGGAGCATGTGCTCATTTTCTTCCAATTTTGGCAAATGGCCATTCTGGCAACCGCCAGCAAATGTTGCATTAATTCCCTATTAGTACACTATGCTTAACGTAGCCAAATAACAAAATTAGAGGATCCATAGGTAAAACACAGCCTGTAATTACTTCTATTTCAGTTATTACAGCCTCCAATAATTTTCTAATTCTGGGACACGTCCAAAATATATGCCACATCCCAGCATTTACGCCTTTGCATGTCTGACAGGCATCACTTGCTGTACTGTATATTTGATTAAGATGTAACAATGTTAGGTATTAGCGGAATAAGAACTTGTAAAAACCTTCTGTGTTTGCTGGAGAATGTCATGCCACTTCTCTCAGACCGATGGAAACTGTTCTTAACCTGAAGCACCACTTTAGCTATTGGGGCCTCCTGCTGCTGCTGTGCCGTCGGAGCACGATTTCTGTTCTCATTCTGAAGCAAAGTTATTAATCCGAGGTACTCTTTCTGGGCTAGTGGAGTCTGTAACCTGAAGCGTATGTAACCTGAAGCATATGTAACCCGAGGTACCACTGTATACAATTTTACAATATGCAGAGAACAACATGAGTTGAGAAATCAGAGAGAGGAGCTGAGGGAAATCTTGGGGGGGGGGGGGAGGGAGGGTTGATTGGTGAGGTGGGAGGGGAAAAGTAATGAAGATGATTTGTTTTGATAATTTGTTATGTTGAAATTGTGAATAAAAAATTATTTTAAAAAGAGAATTACAACAGGGGTTTGAGGGAGTTCGCAGTTCAGGGGTAGATGAGGGGGGGGAAGCTGGGAAATAATGGGAGAGGAGGAGGAGGAAGAAGGACCAGAGGGAGCTCAGCTGATGGACACACTGTCTTTAGAAAGTATTCCAGACCCCGCCCCCCTTCTCCCAGAACCCGTTGAGCATTGAAGTTAGGAGAGTAGAGAGCTCAGAGGGCACTTCTCAGCACTCATAGTGATGACGCATTAGAGGATAGGGATGGAGCTTCACTGCCATTATTCCGAAAGGCCACATTCCCAAGCCTCTCTCTGTGAATATTGAATAAGAACAGATGGTAAGGATTCTCTCTAGTCCATTCCTGGCAACCTGCTGTGGGGGGTTTGTTTCTCTGCTGCCTGACACCCCCCTGGACTGGTTGTAAGTAAGAAAATAGGGCAGGTAGAGGGTGGCCAAGGACAGACCGGGGCCCTGATTGCTCTGCACGGACTGTGGTCAACTTCTCTTTCAGCAGAGGCACCTAAGCCTCTTAATGACGGCAAGATGGGAGCAAATGCAACAGGACAGCGAGCTCAGTCCTGGGCTAGCTCAGTCAGTAGAGCATGAGACTCTTAATCTCAGGGTCATGGGTTCAAGCCCCACGTTGGGCAAAAGATTCCTGCAAGGCAGAGGGTTGGACTTGATGACCCTCAGGGTCCCTTCCCTACAATTCTATGATCCCTATCAGATTGTGATAGGAAAAGCTGCACCTGTCAAATTTCCCTCACGATGAATGGATCAACCTGTCCATTTTGTCCACTCTCGGTTTCTCATTTTTCCATTCTTAATTTCTGTTTGCTACATTTATGATTCATTTGTGATTTTTTTAAAAAAATACTCATGATAATTCACCATTATTTCACAATGTGCACCACCTTGCCTAAGATATCGAGCAATTCTCTGATTTAAATTGCATTTTTCATACGTTATCTTCACTTATGCCTTTTTTATGCAACTTTCTCCTCAATATAGAACACTTTGAATGCAGTTTTCAGCTGGAGAACTTGACTCAGAGATTTGTGGGGGGGAATGCAGGTTTCAATGGGTATCTGAATTTTGCTTTCTGGATTCTTTTCAGAAAGTACAAGTTAGGTAGATTCGTATTACAATTATTTCTCCCCACCCACCTGTAACAGTGAGGTAGCTGGACAAAGCCTTAGGAACTTCTGGCAGGAAAGGAACTGTAACAAAATAAATAAATGAGCGAAACACTGAAATGCTCTCCAAAGACCAATAGGAGAAGCTGAGACAAATTAAACAAGAGAACGTGAACTGAAGGTTAGGAAAGGGCCAAGGGAGAAATCTCCCTTTGTGGCTTATTAAATCAGCATTGTGCCCAAACCCTTATTAATCCAATTAAGCATAATTGTATTGTTTTCATTAAGCTTTACTGCTCCTGCACGTCGCCGATTCCCTTTCTGACACCGAAGGAAAGGGAAAACAAGGCCCAAGGCACTCTCTGTTTGAAATTGGCCGCTCCGTCGCAATCGGGGAAAGGTGCTCAGGCAGTGCTGGATTTAAGTATAAACTAAACAAGCTATAGCTTAGGGCCCCACGCTCTTGGGGCCCCCCCAAAAATTAAAGGTTAAAGACAAATAAAACAAAACCTACATACAGCAACAGTGTTTTGTGTTGTGTAGGCTCCTATGATGTAAGTTATGGGCCCCACCTGCTAGCCTGCTCCCTAAAATATCACTGGTTTGCTCATTTCTATATATAGGGTGCCTACATTCTGCATGGACCGGTTGCCTGGCAACATGCGCAAATGGCTTTAGGTACCTACGAGGTCCATAAATTACCAGATAGCATATACTCAACACAAAAAAACAGCGAAAATTTGTTGTTGACAAAGGACAGCTGGACGCATAAAGGGCCCCATTACCTTCAGTAGCTTAGGGCCTCATCAAACCTAATTCCGGCCCTGTGCTCAGGATATGAAGTTTGTGGAGGGATTGCTTGTTCGTATCACAAAGGCGAACCTTTGGGTTGCTAAAAACAAGAGATGTGCTGCAGCAGACATTTTCTGCTTAGCGGATCCTCTGATTTCATGCCAGCTTGGGAGGGGGACTTAAGTTGTGGCTCCAGAAAAGCTTGGCAACAATGTACTTTGAGTGTTTCGGCCATTTCAGCCCTCACTGGCTGTTCTGCTGTATTGTGGGCAAAACAACAACATGTCCTCCAATAATCCTCTGATGAAAATAGGTGCATTTTATTCTATATCAGTATCAATCAATCAATCAAAACCTTTATTGCATTAGCAAACTGCCATAGCAAAATAAGACAATACAAAAAAGAAAAAAGACAAACTAGAGACAAGCAGCCCAGCAAAATTCAGGTGTTTTGGCTGGCGTAGTGACATTTAAGTTACCCGAAGACAATAATGCAAAGATATAATAGCCAGCGCCCAAAAACTAGTATGCGGGTATATATAAAGCACAAAATGGCCCCAGAACAGACTCAGCATATTGAGTTAAAAGTAATAAAAAGATTAAAACAGGTCCAGGTCTAGGGCACGCTACCCTGTCAGAGTAGCCCTGAGTTTCAGAGCCTGCACTATGAATATTGCCACCCCACGTGAGATTTGGGGATTTGCGTCCACAAGAAGCGATTTCAAACAGTCTTCCTTAGATGTAATGGTGGACGGGATCAAAAGGAGGAGCTTAGATCTTATTGGCTCATAAATAGGGCAGTAGAAAAAGAAATGTATGAAGTCCTCTACTTCATTCATTGTGCATGGACATAGACGCTGGGTAATAGGGGTCTTAGAATAAATCCCCTGCAGGAAGGCCGTGGGTATAGAATGGAAGCGGGCCATAGTAAACGCTCTTCTCAAGTTGGGCTCCGTCAGGTCTATCAAGTAGTTGGCAAGTGATCTTACCACTTTCACTTTAGGGAGCCACATGGAGAGGCGAGCTGAGGTGGACTGTGCCCGGTCCATGGCCTCGTCTCTTGTAAGAATCCAGGCCCGGATTTTATGTTTGTCCCAAGAGGACAGCGAGTCAAGATTTGGGAGAGAGTAGCGTGCAGTAATAATCACCATGGCCTTGGACCATTTATTGCTTTGAGAACACGTTAAAAAGGCTTGCCTGGCTAGTAGGGGACCTGGGGCATTGATTAATTTACAATAAAAGCTAATAATTCTAATGTGGGCTCTCGCAACAATGGAGGGGAGGCCCAGTTCTGTTCTTAACTGTGCTGCAACCGAGCCCTTGGGGAGACCCAGTATCTTCCGTGCAAAAGAGTTTTGTAGAATCTCCAGCCGTTGTAGTGTTTTTAAATTCCACCCCCAGATTTCAACCCCATACAATAACATCGGGAGGACTTTGCTGATAAATGCTTTTCTGATTGGTGGAACCAGCTGGCCGCCTTTTGCATAGTAGAATTTCTCCAAGGCTTTGATGGTTCTGCGGGCAGCCAGGATGGTTGTATTTAGGTGAGCTGACCAGCTAAGCCCATGCTGAAAAATGATACCCAAATACTTGAATGCTGAACAATGTTCAATAGAATGGCCCTCAAAATTCCAGAGTGACTTCCGAGTTTTCATGCCAAAAGTAAGAATTTTGGTTTTGGCGAAATTAATTTTAAGGGAGTTGGTATCACAATATGTCATGAGCCCTCTGAGCATGTTGTTTAAGCCCAGCTTGGTTAATGACAGTATCACCATGTCGTCCGCATAGAGTAATATGGGGATCTTGAGCTGTTGTAAGGAGGGGGCAGGTTGATTTAGGGCCTTCATAGTTGTGACGATGTCATTGATATAGAAATTGAATAGAAAAGGGGCCAAGAGGCAGCCCTGTTTGACCCCTTTATTCAGAGGGAAAGAATCAGAAAGAGCTCCCAGAGGGCCGAATTTTACTCTGGCCGATATGTCATTATGAATTTCCATAAGAAGGAGGAGGAGTCTCTTATCTATGCTGGTATGACTAAGCTTCTGCCATAGCCTATCTCTGGGAATGGAGTCAAAGGCGGAGGTCAGGTCCACAAAAGCCGCGTGTAGTTTGCAGTTGAACCTGTTTAGGTATTTATCAATCAGGGTAAGTAGAACAAGACATTGGCCAGATGTGCTGTGACCTTTGCGGAAGCCAGCCTGTTCCGGATGGAATAGCTTTGTTTCTTCTGCCCACTCAATTAATTTCTCTAGCAAGAATCTAGAGTAAACCTTGTATGATATGTCCAACAGGCTGATAGGTCGGTAGTTACGCGGATCTTGTGGGTCCCCCTTTTTATGTATTGGGATAACTATGCTCTGTTTCCAGTTAGGTGGAATCTTAAGAGTAGCATTAATGGTGGTAAAGAGAGATGCTAAGATAGGGGCCCACCACGACTGGTTCGATAAGAATACCTCAGGTGGTATCATATCCTCCCCCGGGGATTTATCCCCTGATAGCATGCTAATTAGTTGAATACATCTCTCTGGGGAGACTGGCTCCCAGGTGGGCAAGGCAGATGCTGGAAGGGTGGTGACTACATTTACGTCAGAATCTGAGGTGGAATACAGCTGAGCAAAGTGAGAGTGCCAGCTGGCTGCTGTGATGTTATTAACAATGAATGAGGGGGGTCTTAGACCTGCATTAATTAAATTCCAAAATTTCTTGTCGTCACGGGTTTTAATGGCCACTGACAGAGCCGACCAGCGTTCTTTCGCAAAGAGCAATTTCTTATGTTGGAGCAGCTTCTTATAGTATGAACGAAATTGGGCTAACTCCCTGATTTTGCTCTGAGTGCTGTCTGCTTTCATGTCTGACTGGAGAAATCTAAGCCTACTTCTGCACTGTTTGCATTCTTGGTCGAACCAGGTTTGATTCTTCCAGGATAGAATCGCACGGGAAGGTTTCGTAAGCGAAGGGAGCAAGTAGACTAGAATTTGCTGGAAATTTGAGAAATGATTCACATTCGTTGTTAACAGCTGAGCTTTCAGGGCTAGGATCTCAGGGGAATTTAGGAGGACTTTTATGTCTTGCTCCAGGTAGATGTCCCACTTCTTGCGTCCGGGGGCCAGGGTCGATGAATCCTGGGGGTGTGGTGAGCTGGGAGGCCCCAGCTGTGTGTGGTGAAAGGAGATGGCAATTGGAAGGTGGTCACTTTCGGTTCTGTTGAACACATTGAAACAGTATGCCTCATCATTAAATGCTGAGGAGGACCAGATGTAATCTATAACACTTGCCCCTCTAGATCCTAGAAAAGTATAGTATCCCCCGGACCAGTCTTTGGGTGTGCCGTGCAAGCTGTGCAGCCCGCAGTTTATAGTGAACTCCAGCAGTATGATGCCAGCCCTATTAATGGTCTTGTCCTGTGAATTCCACGTAGGAAGCCACTCCTCTTCTATGAATAATTGCGACTTATCGGTGAATAAGCTTATATCTGCTCCGATTCTGGCATTGAAGTCCCCCATTATAAGGATCTCTGACTTTGGAAATTCAGCCCCAGATTTATCTAGAATAAATCTTAAATCCTCCCAAAGCTGATTTGAGTGAGAGGAGGAGTAGGTAGATGGATTGTACAAGTTTACACATATGAATTCCCCAAGCGAGCTGTTAGTGATGTGCAAAGTTTGAATGTAATTACTCTCTAACCAAAAGATAGGAGAGATATTAAGCTGAAGCTCCTGCGAAACAAATGTTACCAGGCCTCCACTAGGGCGCCCATACAAGTGTGTTTTGGTCGCAGGAATCACAAAGGCGTCATAGCCCGGTAGGGATGGGGGGGGTGAAGATTCTAAGCACCAGGTCTCTTGTATACCCATAATCTGGAATTTCGCTAAAAACTCTTTCATATCCCCGTCATCCTGTTTGGACGTCCATCCTGCCACATTCCAGGATAGCACATTAAAGCAATTTGAGGAGGGACTATGTGCTAGTCAATTGCTCTGGTTGCTGGTGGGAAGGACATTGCCAGGGGTCTGAGACAGCTCCAGGCGAGGTACTACCGAAGGTATCGAAGGGGTGGTGAGTTGATTGATGTGACCAGCAGGGTCTTCAGTAAAACCTAAGTTGTCTCTTTGCACAGTGGGTTCCTTAACGTTTATATATTGGCTTGAAAAGGTTGCGGATAAATGAGGTTCTACCAAAAGAGGTTGACTGGCAAAGGACGAGGATATAGAGTCATTTGACTGGACCGCACTGAATGAAGACTCCAGGTCAGGCATAGAAGAATAGGACATTGACAGATTACCAGGATGAGGTGTGTTTGGCGCGTTACTCTTTAAGGCGGAGGACGAGGTAGTTGATTGCAGATCTATTAGTAGAGGTGAAGGGGGTCTGCGTTGCGACGGTGTATGAGGAGCTTCCGCCAGGCAGACTGCCAAATCATCCGTTATTGGAGTCCCAGTATTTGGCAGGGGTTTCTGGGGTGTTAGCCCCTTCATAACTGGTTTCCTTTGATTTAATAGGTTGCTATGTCCAGGATTTGAGGAGATTTTCTCTTGAAGTACATGTGTAAGATGCTGCTTGAGTGTATCAAGCCTGTTTATAACTTCCTGCTGTTCTACTAATGGCAACTCGCCATAGGATGAAATAAGGTCCCTCTCCTCTGAGATATCCAGATGGCTGGGCCCGCTTTGGTCATGCTTCTTTGTTGCTGGAGTAGATAAACCAGGAAGCTTGGGCTGAGAGGGAGGGTGAGGTTCCCGGGTGGACAACTTGAGTTTCAAGACTGAGTCGCGCCTGTCTGGCGGGCAGCTACCTTTTTGTACGGTGCTGCGGAAGAGAGGTTTAATCCTGGTGTCATTAAAGACTCTTGTTGGGAAGATGCCCCAGGTGGCCAGAAACGCTTTACGCCTAACCAGTATGGAGGGAATTTTTGGAGACTGGAAGGAGAGCAATACTTTTTGGAGCCGATGGTGGTAGTTTAAAAGTTTCACTGTACTGAGGTCTATTAGCGGAGGCCAAATCTGAAGGAGTTGCCTCAGATGATCTTTGACATCTCTCGAATTATTCCACCTTGGGGACCTGGGGTCCCTACTGTGTATAGTTAGACATATTTTGTTTGGTTGTAAAATCAGAGATTGAGAGTCCAATTGAGTTTTTAGGAGGTGACCACCAGTACCACTTTCATGTCTAATAAGGGAGGTATACCTCTGTCCCTTTAAATCCCTCGGAGGCAGAGTGTGGTTGAGCTGGAGCTCTAGCAAATGGGCCTCAAGCTTTTGGTGGAGATTATCCACCTGCATGGAGATCCCATTTATGCTCTTAAAGATGCAGCGCAGGGTCCTGGTTATTAATTGGAAATGATCGAGTCCCATGCCATCGCCGAGGGCCAACTCGGGCTCCCCCTTCGAGGTGGCTCTCACCTCTTTGTCATTATCGTTGGCATTGTTCGTTGTCTTCGAGTTCACCCCCTCCACTTCTATATCGGCTGCGAGGTCAATTAAAGGATTAAAACGATTGTGAGTTTCAACCATATAGCTAACTTCCTCATTATTTCTATTACAGTTAAGAAAAAAGTATCAATCTTGGACTGTTTGGGCCTCGGGGGAGGCATTGCCTCATCCAGGTCCCTTGGCCGCTTGCCATGGCCCATAGTGGAGATTAGAAGCAATCGGCTGATAAAATAGAACCTAGCAGGATTGGACTCTCTGCTCACCTGCTCATGAGTGGAGACTTCACTCCTGCTTTCTACAGAGGTCTCCGCTGTCACTGTTGGGAGAAGCAGTTCAGCAGCAATCCAAAGGACCAAATCGAAGGGGGGCGTGGAGGCAGCGAGAGATGGACGGGGCGGCGGCGGAGGCGGCGGCGGCGGGGAGAGGCGAGGGAGGGGGGTGCGCGCCGCCTGCCTCTCGCTTCTCTCCCTCTTCTCCCTCACTCACTCTGCTTTGCCCTGCCTAGTGGCACTGGGGGAGTCCGGGGGCCCAGCCGACGCCTTGCCCGGCCCGAGGCCGCTTGCCACGCTCCGCGCCCCAGCGCCGCTGCCGCCGCCCAGCGTCACCCCACTGGGGTTGACATTTGGATTTCCGCGTTAGCATTCGGCGCCGGGTTGACGCAGGAGAAGCCGCAGCAGCAGCACCGGCAGGTTGGGAGGGGGACTTAAGTTGTGGCTCCAGAAAAGCTTGGCAACAATGTACTTTGAGTGTTTCGGCCATTTCAGCCCTCACTGGCTGTTCTGCTGTATTGTGGGCAAAACAACAACATGTCCTCCAATAATCCTCTGATGAAAATAGGTGCATTTTATTCTATATCAGTATCACTGCATGAGCACATACCCGCCAACATTTCTCTGATGAAAATAGGGGTGTCCTTTTCAACAACAACAACAACATTTATACCCCGCCCATCTGACTAGGTTTCCCCAGCCACTCTGGGTGGCTTCCAGCAGAATATTAAAATACAATGATCCATTCAGTATTAAAAGCTTCAGATGTCTTCTAAAAGTCCGATAGTTGTTTATTTCCTTGACATCTGATGGGAGGGTGTTCCACAGGGCGGGCACCACTACTGAGAAGACCCTGTGCCTGGTTCCCTGTAACCTCACCTCTCGCAGTGAGGGAACTGCCAGAAGACCCTCAGAGATGGACCTCAATGTCCGGGCAGAACGATGGGGGTGGAGACGCTCCTTCTGGAGTCCAGCAACATCTGGAGGTCCATAGGGTCCTCACTCTCCCACCCTGATTTATCTTCATTATATCTCAGCTTTCTTCAGTAGAAATCAAGGTGGCATCTGTAAGGTTCCCAAGTCTCCCAGTCAGGCACTGACCAGACCGACTGGCGTCAAGCAGGCTGTGCCTTCAGACCATGTAGCAGTTCATACTTGCAGATTCTTCCCATGAAGTTGCCAGTAGACTTGAAACATGTTGGGATTTGTTCCATGTTAATACGTTCCCTGCAGAGCTCGTGCAAGCTACTATTTCGTGCGCCGTGTGATGATTTGGGGAATTTGCCTCTCCCCTTGCCATACCGTAGAAGAGTGTTGAATACAGTGGTACCTCAGGTTACAGACGCTTCAGGTTACAGACTCCACTAACCCAGAAATAGTACCTCAGGTTAAGAACTTTGCTTCAGGATGAGAACAGAAATCGCACGGCAGCGGGAGGCCCCATTAGCTAAAGTGGTACCTCAGATTAAGAACAGTTTCAGGTTAAGAACAGACATCCAGAACGAATTAAGTTCTTAACCCGAAGTACCACTGGACAAACTGGGGGGGGGGGGAGGTCAGCCAAATAACTTTATCACATCTGGCATGAGAGGCAAGGGTCTGAAGGATGAAAGTCTTTGGATAAGTCCTCCAATTGGGTATCTAAAGGAGAAAACAAACATTTAGGGAGTGGGCTTGTCAGAATGGTATAACCCACACAGGTCAGCCCTAGGTGTTTGGGTGTGGCCTGCCTAGAAACAGCCTTCTGGGCTCGGATGGAGGCGAGTTAGTTGCACTTAGTTCTCATTGAAATCAATGGGGGCAAATCCATGACTGATTTCTCCCACTGGGTTTCAAGAAATGCCAGCTAAGAATGTAAGCAGCTCCTATTTACAGAAGGTAGTTAACAATGAGTAAGCTTGCTAAGGTTGAGGGAATGTTCTTTTGTGTGTGGTGGACTTTTAAAAGGGTAAAAGAGTATTGGGAAATACAGTGGTACCCCGGGTTAAGTACCTAATTCATTCCGGAGGTCCATTCTTAACCTGAAGCACCACTTGAAGCTAATGGGGCCTCCAGCTGCCGCCGCGCTGCCAGAGCACAATTTCTGTTCTCATCCTGAAGCAAAGTTCTTAACCTGAGGTAATATTTCTGGGTTAGCAGAGTCTGTAACCTCAAGCGTATGTAAGCTGAAGCGTATGTAACCTGAGGTACCACTGTAAGCCATAATGAATCGGGGGAAATGCTTGAAAGTACTTTTCAAAAACAGAGTCCTTTTTGTTGGGGATAACTCAGATGGAAATTGCCACGTGTCAAAAAAGGTTATTTATGTATGCCACTACTGTGGCCCGTGTTTGTTAGCCCCCAAAATGGAAAATGAGCAAGGTCCCAGCTTAAGAAGAATGGCAACTTAAGCTGATGGAATATGCACAGGTCGCGGACTTAACATATAGAATAAGAGAACAAGAAGAACATACGTTTAGAGAAGATTGGAAAATGTTTATTGAATATATGGGAACTGTAGCTCTGGGAGGGGGAATAGACGTCTCCTAACTGAGTGCCCTTAACAAACTACAGTTCCCATGATTCTTTGCAGGAAAGCCATGGCTCTTTAAAGTGCTATCATACTGCTTTAAATATATAGTGCAGATGGGGGCCATATTGCTGAACATATAGTCCAGATATTTGCAAGGTCCTCCAATATCTGATGAACTGGACCCGAAGACGGCCACTTGAGTTAAGAGTCTTGAATTTCCAAAATCTCTGGTTTGCTTTAGAGGGGAATCAGATTGTACAGCATACAAGCCTAATCTGCATCTCTGCCCTGTGCCTGCAACTTCCTCCAACATCTATAATCTTCCAAGCACACCTGGAGGAGCTGCCTCTTTCAGTTCAAAGGCTGGATAATCTGGTTTGGAAGAGGATAAGGCCCTGCCCTTGATGCAATAATCCAGTCGATTCCATGTGATGGTTGGCGCAAGCATTCGTGGAGCAGCTTGCAACAGGGCGATGAAGAAGATGCCTGAAGAACGAGACATTGAGCTGTTTTCCAGGTGGAAAACAAATGACGGATGCTATGAGCATCTGAGGTCAAGGGTGACTCATGACTTATTGGCGAGGGAGGGAAAGGGCTGCCCTCTTTCTCCCCCTTCTAATGTGATTCATGGGAAACCTGGACAAACCTCCACCAATTACTCTTCATCCTGTTGGGATGAAGGGAGGCAGATCAGATCCCCCAGGCTGGGGTGTAAATAGGCAGCATTGGGTAACAGCAAGCAGAGAGGTATTCCTGTTGTGCCTCTCAGCCCAGGAACTCAAAGGGAATGTCTACTCAAGCCATATTGCTGAACATATAGTCCATATTCAGTTGTGGGTGATGTTCTGGATTAGGGCTCCACTTCTGGGTTTCATTCATATAGCATTTGGGTAAATTATATGGATGAAACCCAGAAATGGAGCCCTAGTCCTTGCAAATATCTGTCCAGGTATTGCAAACAATACAGTTCCTATGACCCTTGCTAAGAAGCAGCAAGATGGTATCCCATTATTGCAAGTAAATCTACATTCAAAAGCAGGGCAGGATTTAGGTTGGATGAGGCCCTAAGCTACTGAAGGTAATGGGGCCCTTTATATGTCCAGCTGTCCTTTGTCAACAACCTCGTTGCTCTGTCCCAGCTCCTGCCAACCTAGCAGTTCGAAAGCACACCAATGCAAGTAGATAAACAAGTACCGATGAGGTGGGAAGATAAATGGCGTTTCTGTGCGCTCTGGTTTCCGTCACGGTGATCCGTTGCGCCAGAAGCGGTTTAGTCATGCTGGCCACATGACCCGGAAAGCTGCCGGCCTGAAAGCGAGATGAGCGCTGCAACCCCATAGTCGCCATTGTCCGGACTTAACCGTCCAGGGGTCCTTTACCTTTACCTTTTTACCTTATCTGTGGAGTGACTCCCAAATTATAATGTGGAGTAACTCCCAAATACTTGCGATTAGCTCACTGAAAAGCTTTTGAAACCTATTTCCATGCTTTGATTCTGATTTGATTTTAGGATGTATTTTAACTGATCGCTTGATTTTATGGTAATATGTTTTATATTTGATGTTAGCCGCTCTGAGCCCGTATTTGGCCAGGGAGGACGGCGTATAAATAAAATTTGTTGTTGTAGTAGTAGTAGTAGTAGTAGTAGTAGTAGTAGTAAAATTATTCAGATATTCTGGACCAGGGTCTTTGATATCATTTCTGAAACCGTTGAGCAACTTCCTTGCCAAATCTAGCTATAGCCCTGCTTTCATTAAACATAGGTTCTGACCTCACTATTTGACATACAGCTTTAGTTTTTTTTCCCTACTGACAGACACACATTTGGTGATGGCACACTTTTGGAAATCTGAGGCTGAGCTACCCTTTCAAGGTATGGTTCAACAGCATTTGGGATGTGGCTATCTCAGAGCAACTAACTGGGCTTAGAAGCATAGAAAAAAGCGTAACAAAGAGAGATACCTTTCTTGAAACCATGGACTCAGCTACACTCAGTCAGTTATATCATTGTAATGTCATTGTAAAGATGTGGCACCAGATGGCGCTGTAGAGCAAAAAACTTGTCTATGCGATTTTACGTAGGGGTTTCCCCCCATTTGTTATAGCAATCTAATTTATTATAGCACCCCCCCCACCCCACTGTGTGTAGATCCAGCCCTGGTGCCCTTTCTTTTCATATGTGAGGAAAGTAGATAACAATTCTCTCCCACCCAGTACTCTAATTTGTCTGCGGAGAGGCTATATTAACCAATGATGTCTTAAGAATCTGCTTGACACTACAAATTCAATGTAAATTTTTTAGTGGTGATTGCATTATATAACTAGATTAGTACCCAGTTTTTGTTGTTCAAAGTTTTATTATTTTGGGGAATTTTTTTTTGCAAAAGAAAAAAGAGTGCTGAAATTATAGCAGCTGGAAAAACAAATGAACCTTGAGAAATTTAGGCTACTGATTCTCCCCCCCATGCAGAATCCTCCTTCCTAATCCTTGTGTGTGTGTTTAGCTCCCTATTTTCAAACGCATGACTTGGCGAAGGTTTTGGATCATTTAGGATTCTTTTCAGCAGCCAAAATACAGAGGAGGAGGAGAAATCGTAGAAGAGTTGGAAGGGACTGTGATCATGGACAATCTACTCCAACCCTTTGCAATCCAGGAATCATTCGCCCAACGTGGGGCTCGAACCCTCGGCCCTGGAATTAAGAATCTCATGCTCCTCCTGACAGATTGGAGCATTTTTCCTTTCTCCCACGGTTGCTGTTGGTAATGACAAAGAGGACTAGAAATACACGTTCTTAAAATAAGGAAAGAAAAATAATAGAGCTTTGGACTCTCTTCATGAGGGGTTCCAGGCTGCAGTGGGCCGACACCTCTGTTTTAATGCTCCAAACCTGCCCCCTTGGTAGAGTTTGTACTCCTTTGGGGGGGGGGGAGCTTGTCAGACTCCCCAACCTGTTATTCCGGCCCTCAGTGGGACACTCCAGTGCCTCCAGATTGTAGGAGAGGCTCCGCCTGGAGGCCTTCCTGCTTCGCAAGGTACCAAGTGGCTTGGAATGTAGTGGAGCCAGTTGCGTCCTGCCAGCCTTCTCCCAAGAGGCAACAGGAGGCCTCGGGGTTTTGCCTTTCCTGGTCCTTCCTAATGCAGAAGGATGTTCAGGTGGAGGGGGGGGGAGGGGAGTGTTGGAGGAAATGAAAAGGAGCGAGATAGGAAGAGCAGCTGAGTGATTGATGCTCCTGTTTTCAAATGAGCTTCAACGCCCTGATCCCAATCACGTTTTCTTGGATGCAAGTCCAAATCGATTGGACGGCAGCCTTCAAAAACAAGGCGATTAGGGAAGAGTTCAGAAGGTGCACACTCCGGGAAGGAGGAGAGATCTGAGTTCCTCCCATAGCTGTCAACCGTCCCTTATTTGGCGGGAAACTCCCGTATCCCAGCGCCGTGTCCCGCTGCTGTCCCTTATTGATGATGTCCCTTAAATTCCCCGTGTTTCAAAGGAAGCAGCTCCTCTCCCTCCCTCCCTGCCGGCCAGGGAGGAGGGAGGCTCCAACTGTGCTGCTTGGCTGCCCGGCCCGCCCCCCTCCGGCCTCCTCTCACCAGCCTCAGCCCCTGGGAGCCCCTCCCTGCCAGGACTGGCGGGAGCCTCGGGCCCTTCCGCTGCCATCCTGCTTGCGGCCGCCAAACTGAGCGTCTCTGCCTGGGGCCTCCCCTCTGCCCGTTGCCACTGCTGCTCCCAATAGGCCATAGTGTGGCTGCGCCACCGAAGGACCCAGATGAGATGGGCAGCCTGGCATGGCCTATGAATTGCTGAGGAACCTTGAGAGGAGAGTGAGGGCAATGATACAGAAAGCAGTTCAGAGAGAGGAGGCGGAGGCTTGGGCAGGTGTTCCAAGGGCTAGCCATAGAGGGGGAAAGTGGAGGAAGGACCGCAAGCGCTTCTCCCATAGATTTGTGGTGGTAGACTAGCATAGATGGTCTAATCTGCAGGTTTACTTCCGGCGCTATTTGCCCCCCCTTCCTCCTGCCCCGCCTGATGGAACTGAGAGCTGCAGATGGAGCACGAGAGAAAAGATACAGAACTGCAGCAGCATCTTCGTCGCTTGGACTTCGTTTTGCGCAAAAAGTGGTTGCTGCTTGTAGTTATTTAATTGCAGTGTTTCATCGGCTGGTGTCTTGAGCAGCAACCTCTGGAAACGAAGGGCTAAAAACCAGCACTGCTCTCCCAAATGATCTGGTCCCTTTTAATTTTGTATTTCAGCTGGTTGACTAAAATCCCTTATTTTGGCTGCTGATCCCTTATTTTCAAATCTGTAAGTTAACAGCTATGGTTCCTCCTTGATGGGCAGTTTTTGGCTGCAAGTTGCTGTTTTTCAGCTTCAAAGTCCATTACAGGAGGCTTGCGAATCGACACACAGACAAATTACTAGCCTGCTATTTATTTTATTTTTTTGGTACGTTAGTAGCCCGCTGGGGACTAGCACAGGAGCAGAGAGCCCTATCCCTTCTCTTGATCATTTCTATGCTAATGATCCATCGCGCCTGTGCCAATCTTCTCGCCCGCCTGTAGACTGTTTATTTAGTTAAGTTAGAAAGCGCCAAATGCCAAAATAGGCTTGGAAGAGGATTACAGCTACAAAAGCCAATTGCGCCAAGTGTATCAATGCCACGTACTTGCTGATGTGCAATTCCTTGTCACCCACGGCTACCAGGCAAATGCTTAAATGCAAACCTCAGTTGCAGTGTTGTTCTGTGAGTGAGATGGATGCAGCCATAGCAGGCTGCTGCTATAATGGTTGGTGGAGGTAGTGATGGCGATCACCCATGTTTTTCATTGGGTTTTTCTTTAAAGTCCATGCTCACAGATTATCTGTTAGTTTCAACAATATTCAAGGTGCTGGTTTTGACCTTTAAAGCCCTTTGTGGCTTAAGGCCCTTGTATTTACGGGACCACCTCTCCTGATATGTCCTGCAGAGGACCTTAAGGTCCATGAATAATCATAGTTTAGAGGTCCCGGGCCCTCCACCAAGGCTAGGGCCTTCTCAGTGATGGCTCTGAGCTGGTGGAATGCTCTGTCCCATGAGACCAGGGCCCTGCAGGATTTAAGTTCCTTCCGCAGGGCCAGTAAAACAGCTATTCCGCCTGGCTTTCAATTTGAACTTAGCCTGATCTTTTATTCCCCTTCCTTCCCTCCCGCTCCCCTTTTTATGAAGATTATGCGCTCTGGGATCCAACAGCTAATTCTCCACTGGTCTCCTCGCTGGCCAAATAGGACTAACTTAGCCAGCTAGCCCTGGTGATCATCTAATGTTTACTGGATGGATTCCCCTCCTAAACTGATTTTTGCATTCTGAATTTATTGTTATTCACATTTTATACTGTATTTTATGCTGTTTTTTGTTGCATCAATTAAGTGTTTTAATTTTGTTGTTAGCCGCCCTGAGCCTGGTTTTCTGAATGGGGAAGGGTGGGGTATAAATAAATTATTATTATTATTATTATTATTATTATTATTATTATTATTATTACTATTATTACCTTTAATGTGTGTGGAGTCTTCTGTTTGAGGTGTGTGGGTTTCCCCCGCCCTCACAGGGTTTCAGCCATACAGATACGTAGCAACTTCAAAGGCGAGAGCATGGAGCCAGCACCCCCAAATCTGGCCTAAATTTACCCTGCTGAAGAACAAATGACACAAGCTATAAAAACGCCTTTCCAGGCCAAAATGTCCCACACAAAGCAGAGATAGGGCACTCTTAGCCCTCCAGGTGATTTGATGGACTACAGTTCCCATCATCCATAACTGTTGGCCATGCTGGTTGGGGCTGCTGGGAGCCGGAGTCTCAACAAAATATGAAGGGCCACAGGTTCCTCACCACAGGTTTAGTCTGCCCTTCTGACTTTCAGCTCTTTGATCCCAGAGCATCACCTTTTCACATGTTTCAAAATGGCACCCAAGGTGAAGCTGGAGGCCTTGTTGTCCCAAGCTCTTCCATAATCTCCCTGTTTTTGTTTCATGTTGCCGATTTTGCCTGAGGAGAAGGCCCAGAGGCATCTGAATAATTAGTATTGGGGTGTATAATGATGATACCTCTTAGTCATGAAGATTCCTGAAGGGAGATGCAGTATCATCTATTCCGACCCAGCCCTTCAAAATGGCGGAGGCTGCTGGAGTCACATGACAGCCAAAAGAGGGTTCCCCTGATGAAAGAGCTTCAGCAGCACACACTTTGCTTATCCTGGTTTTCCACCAGGTCAAAAAGAAATTGAGGAACACAATCCCCCTACTAGATTTTGGAAACAGTTGTCCCATAATTCCTTGAGTGATGAGAAGTATAGAGGATGCTGCAATGGATGTGGACAGCTGCTATTCAGGGGATCACTGCTTCTAATACTGGAGGTAATTTATAGTGATGGACCTAACATTTCGGGGGCTCTGAAGCTTGAACTGCCACGGGGGGCCCTTCACAACCAGCAATGAAGTCTGGGTAACCATGGTTGTCTTCTTCAATGGGGTCATTCCACCACACCTTTACAACAACTGTGCTACTGACTCTCATGCTTTGAGATTATTGAAATATAGACAAAAACAAAAATAATCAATGTGACTCAGTTCAATGTGACTCAGATTGATTCTACTAGACCCCAAGTCGCTTCTGGAGCTCCTCTGGGATCATGGGAGACGGTCCACTCCATAGTAGATACATAGTAGATGCATAGTAGATCCATAGTAGATCATGTATAGCAGAGTTTCCCAAACTAGGGTCTCCAGCTGTTGTTGGACTACAACTCCCATCATCCCTTGCTAGCAGGACTAGTGATCAGGGATGATGGGAACTGTAGTCTGAAAAACAGGTAAAGATCCAAGTTTGGGAAACCCTGAGTAAAGTAGGCTGAGCTCAATGGACTAAGGGTAGAAAGCATTTTCCTAAGTTTGCTGCTTTTCCATTCTGGACTGGTTTCCATGGCCATCTATAACCCAAGTATCAATCGTTTGTTGATTTTCTTTGTTGTTGCTGCTGTTGGCTATGTAGTCTGGATTGTGATCAAATGACTACCTACCGATACACATGCCTCTCTTTTGTCATAGCCAGCACCTCCTCCTTCCCTGGTGGATGAGCTTCTTTGTGATAAAGTCGCACTCTGGCCCTTCCTTCGTGCATTGCTTCAGTTGCTCCGACATCAAAAGCTATTTCCTCGACCGCCCACTGCCAGTGGGTGTTATGAGCTTGCCTCACATGGCTGCGCCCTCACGTGCAGGGTGGACGGGTGCTGCTGCTGAGCATGCAACCTCTTTGTGGTGTCAAAACACGCCATTCCCTCCATCTCCAGATAGGAAGGCCCAGCCATCCAGGATGTTGAGACATCTCAGCGATACCCAGGGGCGGAATTTGCATCAGGATGCTGAGCTGGCAACTCACGCAGGGGACCATTTCCCAAATTTGATGGGGGAATGTCTGATGACGATAATCCAAACATTAGGTTTGTGTTGGGAAAACGTACTCTTCAAGCCGTGAGTTTGCATGACTTTGAAAGGGGGTTAGACAAATTCATGGCTATGTCCTACCTCTGCTGTGGAAAGCAATATGGGAGCACTGGAAAAGAAGAAGAAGAAGAGTTTGGATTTGATATCCCGCTTTATCACTACCCAAAGGAGTCTCAAAGCGGCTAACAGTCTCCTTTCCCTTCCTCCCCCACAACAAACACTCTGTGAGGTGAGTGAGGCTGAGAGATTTCATAGAAGTGTGACTGGCCCCAGGTCACCCAGCAGCTGCATGTGGAGGAGCGGGGAAGCGAACCAGGTTCACCAGATTACGAGTCTATTGCTCTTAACCACTACACCACACTGGCTCTCTGAGCAGCTGAGATTGAGGCACCAACCAATAGGGAGGATCAAGATGTCAGGACTGAAGGACAACCAAAAGGCACACCCTCCAAATGTCCCAATTTCCCAAGGACAATCCCAGAATTACAAAAGCCATTCCTGCTTCTGGTCTGATGTCCCTATTTCCCTGACAAGTGTCACCGCTGCTGAGCTCAGGGAGGAGGATGAGCGTTCAGAGCAGTGATGGCTGTGAGGGAGAATCCTGTTGCTTCTCTGTGACCTCTCCTATGCTTTAGTGACATTCAGCCAATCAGGGCTGTGCGCAGCCGGGTTTTGCAGCAGCCCTGCAGAACCAGCTTCCCTTTGTTCCGTATCAGGTTTAAGGTGCTGGTTTAAGGCCCTATACAGCCTAGGACCCTCGTACCTACGGGACCGCCTCTCCTGGTATGTCCCACAGAGGACCTTACGGTCTTCAATTAGAAACATCTTGGAGATCCCGGGATGAAGGGAGGTTAGGCTGGCCTCAACTAGAGCCAGGGCTTTTTTGGCCGTGGCCCCGATCTGGTGGAATGCTCTGTCACAAGAGACTAGGGCCCTGCGGGACTTGACATCTTTCCGCAGGACAGCAAGACAGAGCTGTTCCACCAGGCCCTTGGCCAGGGCACAGTCTGACCCCCCTCTCCTTCTGTAATCCTCATAGAACTCTAGCCCAATGGTTGCCATTAATTTGACTCTGAATTGATTTTAGAATGAATTGATTTTAGAATGTATTTCAATTAATTGACTGTGATTTTATGTAAACTGTGTTATTTTTACTGTTGTTAGCCGCTCTGAGCCTGGCTTCGGCTGGGGAGGGCGGGATATAAACAAATTATTAATTATTATTATTATTATACGGGGTAGCTCTTTTCTGTGCACATGGGATCATCTGGGAAACTTGAAATCTGTTATAGTTATAAGAATCTGATAGTGTCCATTTAACAAACAAAAAAACCAACACAAAACCAACAACCACCTAGTTGTCATGGCTGTGAACATATGTGAAACTAGACTGGCTGTTCCTGGAAGAGACTTCAGTGCCTGAGGGGCAGAGGTGCTGTGTCTAGCAGGGCTCTATGTTACTCCCTCATGACCATCGTAGATAGTACCTGTCCTATCATGCATAGAACCATACCTTATATTTTGTTATCAAGATGTTCCCTACTAACCCTCCCCCCCCCGAAAAAGTCTGCAAAACCTGAAGTTTTGGTTTCCAAATTGAGCATGCAAGCGGCAAAACTTTGTGCTAACTTCTGGGAATGTTATTTATTCTGCAATATATTTTGAGTGCAGAAATGGAGTCCCCTTAGCCCAGAATTTTTGATTTTTTGGCTTAGAAGGCAAGAGGATTTCGCTTTCAAGAGCTTTGGCACAGAGTACTGGTTTAATGTGAAGTTTAATTACTCAGTTAATGTTCATGCAAGGTTTTGAAATTGCCAACACTCCATAATCGTTCGGTGTGATTATTATGGTGATTATAACACAATGAGCCTTGATGCTCTCAATCTGCCCATCATCTTATCACCCTCCACAATTTTATGGAACCCTGAGGGATGGAATTTGAAACACGGCTCTAGAACAGAGATTGAGAAGGAAACCTAACTTTTCATAGAAGGCAGCTGAAATATTTGTCTGCAATTACATGGATTCCAGATTGGAAGACTTGGAAGAGGACAGTTCAGCTCAGAAATTCTCTCTGCTTTTCCTTAGCTTATACAGGTACCTTCCCCTTCCACCACCAATGGGCCAAACAGCATTTTTGAGTGGATGGAAGGGGGCAATACAGACTCAAAAAACAATGAATGTGAAATCACATAGAGGCTGTAGAACTTTGTCAGTCTAATCTGATTTCTCCTGGAGTTGCTTAAAAAACAACAACACCCATGCAAAGTCTTGCAAATATTGCAAAACTGTCTAACGACAATGGGGTAGAGGCTATAGCAAAGTTCAAACCACAATACCACAATTCTACATTCAGATGTGAAGGTGGAATTCTACATTCTACATTCAGATGTGAAGGTCTCCCAGTACGCTTCCGAGCACAATTCAAAGTGTTGGTGCTGACCTTTAAAGCCCTAAATGGCCTCGGTCCAGTATATCTGAAGGAGCGTCTCCACCCCCATCATTCTACCCAGACACTGAGGTCAAGCACCGAGGGCCTTCTGGTGGTTCTCTCACTGCGAGAAGCCAAGTTACAGGGAACCAGGCAGAGGGCCTTCTCGGTAGTGGTGCTCACCCTGTGGAATGCCCTCCCACCAGATGTCAAAGAGAAAAACAACTACCAGACTTTTAGAAGGCATCTGAAGGCAGCCCTGTTTAGGGAAGCTTTTAATGTTTGATGTATTACAGTATTTTAATATTTTTTGGGAAGCCGCCCAGAGTGGCTGGGGAAGCCCAGCCAGATGGGTGGGATATAAATAATAAAATTATTATTATTATTATTATTATTATTATTATTATTATTATTATTATTACTACATTGGCATCCTTTTTTGAACACACACACACAATCAAATTTGTTTTAGTTCTACACTTTGGAGAGCATTTCACAATCCTCAGCAGAAGTCCCATTTTAATTAATGTCTATTGCTCTCCAAATGCTCATGGAGGCAGGAAGGAAATCCTACGTCATTTATGAGTTCATCCACTTC
Organism: Podarcis tiliguerta; assembly: GCF_965153285.1. NCBI lineage: Eukaryota > Metazoa > Chordata > Lepidosauria > Squamata > Lacertidae > Podarcis > Podarcis tiliguerta. Next base: position 19,599,131 of record NC_139546.1, on the reverse strand, counting down.
ATTAGGTCTGTGTTTTACTCTGTTTGTCCCTTGCCTTCTAAGCACGGGTCCGATATGGTTTTCGTTACCTCCACCTTTCCCGCTTTCCCCTGGAAAACCCGCTGCTTACCATTGAATTGGAACAAACATCAGTCCATAGAAAACCTGACTGACGTTTGTTACAATGCAGACGAAAAACCTCTTGGACTCATGCCTAAAAGTCACGGACCAAACGAAAGTGTTTACAAGCCCTTAGCTGAGTCTTTCATCGGATCTGTAAACAAGTGTTATCTCCAGGCTGATAAATGTCTACAAACAGAAAGTTCATCGTACATAATCTTAAGAACTGCACCAGTTAATTTTCATCAGCATCCAAATTGCTTCATTGCCAAAGAAAGCAAATTTGTATGGGTCAGATGTGAACTGGCAATGCTACTACTGGCAGCTGGAAATTTGTTTGCACCCTGCTGAACGACTAGGAGAGATAGTACTTTGCTCGCACCCAGCATGGCTGAGAGAATGTTGTATCAGTTCACCCACATTCCCAGCAGCCAAATTAACAGGAAATATTCACATACTGTATTGTGTTCCTTCTCTTTCAGTGGAGGGTAGGGATAGCTGTTTACCTTCCCGCCGGGGCGGTACCTATTTATCTACTTGCACTTTGATGTGCTTTCGAACTGCTAGGTGGGCAGGAGCAGGGACCGAGCAACGGGAGCTCACCCCGTTGCGGGGATTCAAACCGCCAACCTTCTGATCGGCAAGTCCTAGGCTCTGTGGTTTAACCCACAGCACCACCCGCATCCCTTGCATTTGTAAGTGTGGATGCAGTGGTACTGTGGTCTAAACCACTGAGCCTCTTGGGCTTGCCGATCAGAAGGTCGGCGGTTCGAATCCCCGCCACGGGGTGAGCTCCCGTTGCTCTGTCCCAACTCCTGCCAACCTAGCAGTTCGAAAGCACGTCAAAGTGCAAGTAGATAAATAGGTACCGCTCCAGCGGGAAGGTAAACGGTGTTTCCGTGCGCTGCTGTGGTTCGCCAGAAGCGGCTTAGTCATGCTGGCCACATGACCCGGAAGCTGTATGCCGGCTCCCTCGGCCAATAAAGCGAGATGAGCACCACAACCCCAGAGTCGGCCACGACTGGACCTAATGGTCAGGGGTCCCTTTACCTTTAGGAATAGCTGAGCCCTGAATTAAAATAAAGGTGGCCAAGCTCTATATGCCAGAAACTCCTCAGCAGGATTTTTACCCTCTCTCAGAGAAAGCAGAAGAAAACAGTACAGAGCTGTGCTGCAGAAAGCTATTGACTCTGTTGTTTTGAAAGAAGTTGGTTAGCAAGCACTAGTTGGCAGTGGGCACATTCTAGAAGCCTGGTTTTTCCAGTTATGAAAAGTGCCTCTGGAAATTGAGCTTTATCTATCTTGGTCTGAGTGCTGGACAAACTGCTCTGGGTAAAAATAGACAAAAGCACACTGCATTCTGTCCGAATTTTATCCTGGCTGGCATGTAAGGCAAGCACTTTTTCAGTAAGTCTCGCCAGATGGCACTGTTGCTCAGACCATCACCTCTCATCAGGGAAAACAAGTGTTGTGCTACTGCAAACATTTTGCAAAATTTAAGCTGCCCTTCTACGCTCACTTACCCAGGAGCAAGCGTGGAATGTGGTTCTGAGCGGACGTGTATAGGATCACGCCATCATAAGCAGCTGGGGAGATTTCTCTTTGCGATTTTCAGTGGGTTTCCCCTCTTCCCCTTGATTCATGACCTGCCAGCTGAACACCGGAGCATCTTCATGAAGACCCAGGAAATACAGAAAACTAAAGCCGCCTTGTCTGAAACATCCTCAAGCTCAGCAGAAGCTATGCACACTGGCACCCGCATTCACAATTCTTAACAGAACTGCCCCAGCGGTCCATTTGATTCCCCTTAAAGGATTAGTTTAAACAACAAAACAATCAATAAAGGCAGAGCAATTTCCCCCAGAGAGGGGAAAAACCATGCATCTGTTCATCCCATGTGGAATAAAATACAGGAACTGGACAATAATATGTCAAATAGCCAATGGTCCAAGCTGGTCATATGTCAGCAGTCGTGGAGATCATCCTTTCTGTAGCTGGACAACATGCAAGCTGGGTCTTGAAAGACCTGCACCTTGCCATCTCACTGCATTCAGGTTCTTCAGAGAGGTCCACTTCCTCACCTGAATCAGGCAGGTCCATAGGCTGAGCTGCACTGGAAGTCACATCGGGAATGGTGGAAGAAACCTCTGGATCAAGAATATGACCCACATGGTGGTCTGTATCAAGTACGTTCTGTATCACGGCAGGTCATGAATGGGGAAAGCTGTGGTCCTCCTAGTGTTGCTGGACTCCAGCTCCCATCAGCCTCAGCCAGCATGGCCAATGGCCAGGAATTATGGGAGCAGATGTCCATTAATATCTGAAGGACCACAAGTTCTCCATCCATGACATGGGTGTTTCATTTTATTCAGCATCTAAGGAGCTGGAGTCAGCATCAGATACATCATGAGCCCTTTTTGGTCACAGATGGCCAATTCTTTTTACTTGTACTTCCTATATAAGAGTATCGTCTTTCCTCCAGAGTACCTCATGTCTCCTGGCCTCCAAATAAGCTCACTATTTGCCAGGGCCTCCTATCTCTGGAAGACTCCTGGCTAGCATTTTGTCCCTGAGCTAGAGGATGCTACCATGTGCTCTCTGATCCTAGCAGTTCTTTTCCCAAAGGGAAGATGCTTGAAGATACAATAGCGCCAATTCAGAAGTGACTTTCATCTGCTGTCTCCATCTCTCTGTATACATGTTATCATCTCTTGATGAAGATGCTGCGTTTGGTGAGAGGGAGAAGTCAAACAACCTGTTGGGAAGTGTAGTGATTTCCAAAACGAGAAGTAAAAAGAGGAGAGCCTCATAGCTACATGCTGTGTGCATTTGTAAACATCATTATTATGCCCTGCCCATCTGGCTGGGTTTCCCCAGCCACTCTGAGCAGCATACCTTTAAATATATAATAAAAACATCAAGCATTAAAAACCTCCTGAAACAGGGCTCCCTTCAGGTGTCTTCTGAAAGTTGTGCAGTTCTTTATCTCCTTGACATCTGAAGGGAGGGTGTTCCACAGGGAGGGCACTACTACCGAGAAGGCCCTCTGCCTGGTTCCTTGTAATTTCACTTCCAGCTGTCAGTAAAAGCTGTTTGACAGTGGAGCGGACTCCCTCAGTACGTGGAAGCTTTTAAGCAGAGGCTAAACTCTTCTGATACCTCCCTCTTTTTGATTCCACTTCCAGTCTGATAAGTCAAGCTGCTACCACTCAACCTGTCTCCCCTCTCTCTCTCTCTCTCTCTCTCTCTCTCTCTCTCTCTCCGCCCCCAAACAAGATTGTTTCTAGTAGAGTTGGAAGGGACCCTGAGGGTCATCTAGTCCAACCCCCTGCAATGCAGGAATCTCAGGTATAGCATCCATGACAGATGGCCACCCAACCTCTGTTTAAAGGCTTCCAATAAAGGAGAGTTCACCACCTATTGAGGGAGTCCGCTCCACTGTCAAACAGCTCTTACTGTCAGAAAGTCATTCCTGATGTTTGGTCAAAATCTCCTTTCATAACCTGTCCAGTTATATTAAAATCTCCGACTTGGAATGGTTCCACTCCAGTCCCCATAGATGGCTTTCTCCTGCAAGCTTTGCTATTGCTCCCTTTAATCTTTCCCCACAGCTGGGCCTCTGGAAGTTTTGCTTTCTCAACATATTGCCTGCTGCATTGCGTCCTCGGTGGTTCCAGCACTGAGCTCTGCAATGCAATCTGCGGCACTTCCAGCCAACCTGTTTGCTGAGCGTTCCTCCAGATTCATTCGCAGGGAGATTAGACAATGTTGCCTATTTAAAGAACGTTCGCTTGGATTTGGAGGCTAAGGGTCTGCTGAATCGAAGCAAGCCTCCTCCCATCAGTGTGGTGTAGTGGTTAAGAGTGGTAGAGTCGTAATCTGGGGAACCAGGTTCGCGTCTCCGCTCCTCCACATGCAGCTCCTGGGTGAACTTGGGCCAGTCACACTTCTCTGAAGTCTCTCAGCCCCACTCACCTCACAGAGTGTTTGTTGTAGGGGAGGAAGGGAAAGGAGAATGTTAGCCGCTTTGAGACTCCTTCGGGTAGTGATAAAGCGGGATATCAAATCCAAACTCTTCTTCTTCTTCATTATCCCCCCAAGTCCGATCTTTTGGGGCACTGTAGTTTTCACCCCCAACAGTTCCAGCTCCTATCGACTCTTAGCGAACTACAGTGCCCATAATTCTTTGAGCCGGGGGGAATGTGCTTTCAATGTTCTTTCAGGGTATAGCATGCACAGAGCCTAAGTTGGCAACAACCTCTTTCTATGAAATGGGTATAACGACCTACTGTGATTGCTTTTGGGGACATATTTGGAATTTGACAGGAGTGTATAAAATTGAAAAATGCTATATAAAAATTATAGTTGTGGCAGCAGCAATGAACACCAATATCACATTCAGCAATGAGCAATCACATTTAGTCAGCTTATAGGCATACAGAGACAACATGCCATCTGGTTATTGGAATGAATAGACAGGAAACGGAGGACCATTTTACGGTCATTTTCTCCTCTGTGAAAGCTCACGATGGGCCAAATTTTCAGCTATGCCATTTCAGCTTTGCAAATACTACTGGGGCTTGCTGTGTTTGTCACCAGAACTGCCACTTATGCATTTCCCCCACTAAGGAGAAGAATTGCATCACCCTGACCTCAAAATACGGAGTTAAGGGTGCAGATAAGCAGACTGGAAGGAAGAGTGGATCTAGTGGGGAACAATCACGGCAGCTGATGGAGGCATGTGGGAGACAGACGTCCCAAAGCCTCGTGCCATGGCCTGGCCAGGGCGAAGGCCTCTTATATACCTGCTGGGATTGACAAGGCATCTGACCCTCAGCTGAATCTAATAACTCACTTGACAGGTGATTTGGTCTGCAGCCACAGTGTGGAAATAAAGGATGAGATTGCCCACCAGATACCAGGAACTCTACCATTAGGCCCCGGTGTTTTTCTTACTATCCCCTTCTCAATGAAGTAATCAATTTTAACCAAGCATTTAAATTATCAAAACTTTCTTATTTGTTAATTCGAGAAAGTTAAACTCCTGCTCTCACTTCATTGCAAACAGTATTTCTACCTGCAACACACTTGAGCAAACCTGCTCCTCTTCCTTTCACAGATATTTTGTTGCCATTTGCAATTGTAGCTGCCTCTGACGAGCTATCATTTATTTCACTCTTTGGCGAAATAATTAGCAACACATGTTATGAGCATGGAAGTTGCCAAACCAATTAACCAACTAGAAGGATTACTGTAATTGTACCAGTTTTCCTATAACTTAATATTGCTGGATAGTTTTGATGAACCGCAAAAGCATTTTTAGTTTGCTTTCTGTTGCCACCCCGGAACTTTTCTTTATTTGTGCCACTTTGTTTTGTACGATTCCTTGCAGATGAAGGAAAACAACTTTTCTCCTTGTATATGTTGATAATATAATTTTGGTTACTGAGGACAAACAAGATTGTACAAAAACAAGATTGGGCGCAGGCCTGGCCAGGACATAGGCGTGACACACCTGTGACAAAGGTGACCTGTCTGCTTGTTTTTTTGATTAACAGCTGTTGGGAACTTCAAGGTCCCTGCTCTCCCTTCTGATGGCCTGTATACTAGACCTGGAGACTCCAACAGAGAGCATTCCATGTCAACAAGGAGGACAAGTGAGCACCCTATCAAATGACAGGGCAGGAGCTACACAGAGCAGGACCTTTTCACTGGTGGTGCCTATTGTATGGCTCGCTTTCCCCAGACCTACTCTCTTTTGGCCTGTATTTTGGAGCTTTATAATTTCGGAAGACTTTGGAAGAACTTGTTGACAAGTCATACGCTGACGTATGAGTGGATTTTATTTGCTGCTATTCTGGGCTTCTGCACTGCACCAGGGTTTACACCAGCGTAATAGAGTTGTAATCCAAATGCAGACAGCAACAGCTGTTGGGACATATCAGCAGCAACAGCCACTCCCACAGCACCCTTCAAAATTCTGCCGTTACCTAACAATCACAAACCCTGAACCCACAACCGACATTCCCAGTTCCAGATAGTGTTGGATAAAAGAGCAAACATCCTAAAACACTGCATGGAGCAAGCTGGTGCTTAATTTTATTGCCTTTAAAGTGCCTCAAAGCCCTATTTTTCAAAACAATTGGGGGAGGAGATTAACACTGAAACATTTTGAATTTTTGAAACGTCGCCAGATTTCAAATTTATGCAAAATACCACTTTTGCCCCTGGATTGGGGGGGGGTGTAAAAAAATTCAGATCTGATAAAGGTAAAGGTACCCCTGCCTGTACGGGCCAGTCTTGACAGACTCTAGGGTTGTGCGCCCATCTCACTTAAGAGGCCGAGGGCCAGCGCTGTCCGGAGACACTTCCGGGTCACGTGGCCAGCGTGACAAAGCTGCATCTGGCGAGCCAGCGCAGCACACGGAAACGCCATTTACCTTCCCGCCAGTAAGCGGTCCCTATTTATCTACTTGCCCCCGGGGGTGCTTTCGAACTGCTAGGTTGGCAGGCGCTGGGACCGAACGATGGGAGCTCACCCCGCCGCGGAGATTCGAACCGCCGACCTTTCGATCGGCAAGCCCTAGGCGCTGAGGCTTTTACCCACAGCACCACCCGGGTCCCTCAGATCTGATAAGTCATAATAATTGGCAATGGGTGTGAACGAAACCCATCCACAAGGAGTTCCAAAGGGAAGTATTTTGGAAGGGATAGGTAAGCGCCAGAAAATTGGCTGTGAGTGCAAGGAGTCAGCAACACACACACACACACACACACACACACACACTCCAAATCTTGCTCCATTGCCACCTCCTCACTGAGTCTCTGCCTTAAAAAAAGGTAAGCGTCACCCACAGTATGAATCAGGGTTTGTTTGTGGATCAGGACATCTCTTGCTTTTCTTCCCCCCTCCTCCCCCCAGCTTGTCTTGCTTCGCAATGTGTTTCTCTCTCTTTTTTTTTACGACTCTCATTTAGATCCAAAAGCCTTAGGGGCAAGATCTTTATAATCTTTTCCATAGCGCCATGCAAAGCGGAGAAGTGTGAGTTCAATAATTAATAACAATTAAACCGGGGGATCGTTACAGGGCTCTACTCCCCCTCTTTTCCTCGCAGAGCACCGGCTAATTAAGCACTTACACATTTGCAAGCAAATTGATTACTAGGATGAGTGAGAGATTCCTAGAGCAACGTCCATGGGGGGGGGGGGGAATCCTACACAGAAATAAACCCCACTGGGTTCCATGAGACTTATTCTCCCTCTTTTTTTAAAATAATATTTATTAGAAGTTTTATAGTTACAGAAAGAAAAAAAGAGAAAAGAATTTAACAAACAATACATCAAAAATAAAAAAACCAAAAAAATACATCAAAAGAAAAAGAAAAACAAAAACATTTAAAAACACATCCAATTTCCATATCTTTACCTTTCATTTACTTGTTTCATCGACCTCCTCACACCTCCCTTTTTTGTATTCTAGTTCAATTTAGCTATTTCAGCAAATCCTTTCCATCTTTCTCAATCTTTTTTTGTTTGTTCTATAGTTTATCTTAACACAATCTAACTTTAAATTTTCCAATTTAGCCCATTAACAATCAGTTTTTTTGCTTAATTCTTTATAACATTTCTGCTAAAACCATATAACTTCGTTCCAGCATTCTTCTAACATTCATTAATTTTGCAGTATTTCTGTAAATATACTTTAATTTTTTTCCAATCTTCTTCCTCCATGAGACTAATTCTCAGGTAAGTGGGTGTATGAGTGAAAGCTTGAAAGTCACGCCACCTGTGGTGCAATGCCTGTTTTTATGGCAACTGTCAGGGAACTGCCATCGGCAGGACAGGAGGTGCTAAGGCTCTCTGAGGTAGAGAGAGACTTGACACCTGAAGAGGGAACCAGTAGGGGGCGAACAGGAACGTCAAGGGAAGGAGAGTCGGAGGAATGGCTCAGAGATGCTTCCAGTGAAAACAGTGGGGAAGTCTCAGGACCGCCTATAGGAACACCCGTTCCTCGGCGGAAACTGTCACGCAGAGAGTCCAGAAGACGTGTTTCCGTTAAGGAGCTTTTATGTTGGAAACGTTTCCGAAAGCAGCCACTTTCGGATTCTGCTAGCGACTGACGCAGCCATGCTGGAGGGGCTCCGTCACAGGCAGAGGTTTGAGAAGCTGTTCAAACTCTGAGGGATTGCAATTTACACACAAGCAGCTCTTCATCCCATCACAGCAATCCGAAAGTCATCGACAGCTAGCTTGTGCCAGGGAGAGGCATCATGAGCGAACCAGCAGGAACCGGAGGGGCAGCTGGAGGAGGTCCAAGCCTGGAGGAAAGGTATAGGACGTTGGAAATCCAGCTTGCCTTGCAGACGGCGAGGCTGGAAGAAAGGAGGGCTCAGGATGCAGAGAGGGGGAGGGAGAAAGCCACCCCACTCAACAGAAAGATGCCAGGATTGGTGCAGAAATTTGGGGGGGACCCCAGGAACTACCATGCCTTTAGGACAGAGATGCAATATGCTCTCAATCTGCAATTCGATGACTTCCCTGATGAGGAATCGCGAGTGGCTTTTGTAATTAGCCACCTCGAATCAGGGGCGAAGGACTGGGTTAGACCCTTGATGGCAGCAAATAATGAGATCCTAAAGGACGCGATGAAGTTTTTTCGTGCCATGGACCTGATGTTTTCCAGTGACATTGAGCAGGGAGGGGTGCGAAGGCAGTTAATGGCTTGCAAACAGGGAAACCGGACTGTCCGTGAGTACTGGACTGAGTTCACTATGTTGATTCATCGATTGGGGTGGGACCTGGCTTCTGAGCCCATTCAAATGCTTTTCGAAGAGGGTCTGTCTTCGTCCTTGAAAGATGAACTTTCCCGGAACCCCAGAGCAGAGTCTATGGACCAGCTGACTAAAGCCGCGCTAGCCATTGGAGCGCGCCAGGAAGCGAGGGCTTTGGAGAAGCGGGAGGGGAAAGGAGAACGTTGGAGGGAGCTCCGCATTCCAGACATTCCAGAGCAGCCTTTCCCGCCGGCAGAGCCGATGGAAGTGGGAACAGCGCGTGCGCGCACAGTTTCAAACATCGGTGAAGGGCGGAAGAAAGAGGGAAAGGGCGGGAAAAAATGCTATCTCTGCCAACAGCCAGGACACTTTGCCAGAGTCTGTCCACGGAGAAAGGAATGGCAAGGCATGGCAGGAGCTGTTGGGGGAGAGGAGGAGGAAAGCACAGAGCAAGTAAAAGCCAACGCCTGGCTGCCGTCGGGGCACAGCAGCCAGGCTCATTTAAGATGGCGGCGCGCATAGACGCTGCGGCTTAGTGCTCTCCCTTAGCGTTTTGTTTTGTTTTTATTATTTTTACTTGGTCTGAGTATGTCTGGCCGGGCAAGAAAGATTTACAGCAGGCAGGAACTTCTGAAGGTCGGGTTACAGTGTGAACAAGCTGTAAGAGCTGATTATTTTCGCCCAGATAACGTTCCTGTGGGAGTAGCCAGGCCACCGGGCTCTCCATGGATTACTATGCCTCCAGGGAGGAGGCGAAGGCGGCGTAGAGACAGGAGGCAAAGGCGGGGTTGTCGGGCTGGCGTCCTGGTAAGATTGCAGAGGAGTCCATCTAAACCACCGCTCCCTAGCATATTTCTTGCTAATGTGAGATCTCTTGCCAACAAGATGGATGAATTGAGGCTGCAGGCAGCAAAGAACAGCCTTGTAAAAGATTGCTGCGTTTTATTTGTCATTGAGACATGGCTTCAACCGTCCATACCAGACACAGCTATTCAGTTGGAAGGCTGTGCGGTACATCGTCAAGACCGAGGCATGGACTTCGGAAAAACCAAAGGAGGGGGGCTGTGTGTATATGTGAACAAATGCTGGTCCAATAATTCGAAGACTGTGGGCAGTCACTGTTCACCGGATTTGGAATATGTGACTGTTAAATGTAGACCAGCCTATCTCCCTAGGGAGTTCACAGCTGTTATGTTAACTGGTGTGTACGTGCCACCAGATGCCAATGCCAACCTGGCTTCGGGATGCCTGCAGAGCCTTATCAGCAGCCAGCAAGACAAGTATCCTGAAGCTGTGCACATCATTGCGGGAGACTTCAACCATGTTGAACTTAAAACAGTGCTCCCAACGCTCTATCAGCATGTGAAATGTCCCACAAGAGGGGACAAGACACTGGATAAAGTTTATTCGAATGTAAATCACGGCTATAGGGCTGTACAGCTGCCACACTTGGGCCAGTCCGACCATATGTCTCTGTTCCTGGTACCAGCATATATCCCACTTAGGAAACGGGCTCCCACAATATTAAAATCTGTTAAAATCTGGCCTGAAGGTGCTATTCACCAGCTGCAGGACTGTTTTGAGAGAACCAATTGGGATATTTTCGATCATACAGACCTGGAGGAACACACGGCGGCAGTTCTGTGCTATATCAATCACTGCACAGACACTGTCACAGTAAATAAATCCATCCGGTTTTACCCCAATCAGAAACCCTGGATGAATAGAGAGGTCCAGTGCCTGTTGCGGGAAAGGAACAGGGCTTTTAGGTCGGGCGAGGTGCAGCTTTACAGTGTGGCAAGAGCAAACTTGAAGAGGGGGATTCGACGGGCAAAATTGGATTATAGGCTGAGGATTGAGGATAATTTAAGGAGCAACAACACAAGACAGATGTGGCAGGGGATTCAGCATATTACCAACTACAAACCTAACCTTGGTGCTGTCGACGGTGACCCTTTGCTGGCGGAGGAGCTTAACCTCTTCTTTGCTCGCTTCGAGAGGGAGCCACCTGAGACGCCGGTATTACAGCCACCAGCCCATGGGGGCCCCTCATTCACGGTAGAGGAGCATGAGGTGAGACAGGTATTGAGGATGGCGAATCCGAGGAAGGCGGCTGGACCTGATGGCATCACTGGAAAGGTGTTGAAGGGCTGTGCGGATCAGCTGGCGAGGGTCTTTACTAAGATCTTCAATAAGTCCTTACACCAGTCTATTGTCCCACCCTGCCTGAAGTCGTCAACTATTGTCCCTCTGCCTAAAAAATCCACAATCAGTAGTTTGAATGACTACAGACCAGTTGCACTGACTCCAATCATCATGAAGTGTTTTGAGAAACTGGTGCGCCGTCACATTATTTCCTGTCTTCCATCAACTTTTGACAACCACCAGTTTGCATACAAGGCAAATAGATCCACAGAAGACGCTATCACCACCACTCTCCATGCTGCTCTGTCCCATCTGGAGCAGCCGGGGAGTTATGTGAGGCTGCTGTTTGTGGATTTTAGCTCTGCTTTTAACACTATCCTCCCCCATAGACTGGTGTCCAAGCTAGAGGCGATTGGACTCTCCAACTCCACCTGTCTCTGGGTTTTGGATTTTTTGTCAGAACGTTCTCAGAGGGTTAGAGTAGGGTCACATATGTCCACAGCCCTTAGCCTTAACACCGGCTCACCACAGGGTTGTGTGTTGAGTCCCCTGCTCTATGCTCTCTATACGTATGACTGTACAGCCATCTATTCCAGCAACAAAATCATCAAGTTTGCTGATGACACTACGGTGGTAGGGCTCATTTCAGGAGGGGATGAGTCCGCCTATCGGGACGAGGTGGAGCGGCTCTGTGTTTGGTGTGGAGAGAACAATCTGGCTCTTAATACGGCTAAGACCAAGGAATTGGTGGTGGATTACAGGAAAAAAAAGGCGGACATTCAGCCCTTGTATATCAACGGGGAACGGGTGGAGAGGGTGGCGGAATTCAGGTTTTTGGGAGTAACTATCGATCAGGGCATGACTTGGAGCGCAAATACCACTGCTCTGGTGAAGAAGGCCCAGCAGAGAATTTATTTCCTCAGACTTTTGAAGAAGAACAATCTGAGTGAGAGACTGCTGGTGTCCTTCTACCGAGGCTCCATAGAGAGCATTCTTACATACTGTATTTGTGCTTGGTTCTCCAGTTGTACAGCTAGGGAGAGGAAGGTGCTCCAGAAGGTCATAACCACAGCCCAAAGGATTATTGGTCATCCTCTCCCATCTTTGGAAGAACTGTACGGTTCCCGTTGTCTTAGGAAAGCAAACAACATCCTGCAGGATTCATCTCACCCGGGACACAGTCTGTTTGCACTACTGCCTTCTGGCAGGAGATATAGAAACATCAAGTCAAGGACAAATAGACTGAAAAACAGTTTCTATCCAAGAGCTGTGGCCTTTTTGAATGCTGTAACTCGATAGTGTGACCTGGGAGTTTGATGGGTGTTGGTGTGGGTGTGGCTGGAATGTGGTTTGTTTGGTTGTTGTTGTTGTTTTGCTTTTGTTGTTTTTAAGGGATGGCATCCAATTTCGTTGCACTTGTGCAATGTTGCACTTGTGTAATGACAATAAAGAATCTATTCTATTCTATTCTATTCTAAAAGCAGTGAGAGTGCCCGCACCAGAACCTCCCAGGCCTGCTCTAGTGATAGAGGTGTTGCTAGAGCTGCCAAATGGACACCCCCTACAGATCAAGGCCCTGCTGGATTCAGGCAGCTCCTGTAATTTCATGAGTAAGGAGTTCGCAGCTGAGCACCAGATACAAACCCTCCCCTTAAGTAAACCCCTGCAGGTAACCACAATTGACGGCAGAGAGCTGTTGGGAGGAGAAGTGAACCAACAGACAGTTCCCATGATAATGAGGGTGGCAAGACACACCGAGAGGATAGCGTTTAATGTGGCCACATTGGGAGGAGCTCCCATTATTTTGGGGATGAGCTGGCTGGCACTTCACGATCCTCTAGTGGGATGGCACCAGAGGGTGGTCTCCTTTGGGTCGGCGCATTGCCTGGAACACTGCAAGCAGGGGAAGGATCCAGGGGGAGCCAAGATCACCTTAGCTGGGATGGAGGTAATGAAGCAAGGGGAGGTGCCTCCGCAATATGCAGATCTGAGCAACGTATTCAGCGAAAGAGAAGCGGACAAACTGCCGCCGCATAGACCCTTTGACTGTCAAATCAACCTACTCCCGGGGGCTCAACTCCCAGTGGGCAAGCTGTACGCCATGTCAGACAGGGAGATGCAGGAGCTGAGGGAGTTCATTGACAAAAACCTGAAGAGGGGTTTCATCAGAGAGTCCCGAGCGGTGGGGGGCAGCCCAGTGTTTTTTGTGGACAAAAAAAACACAGATAAGCCGAGACTTGTAGTGGATTTCAGGGCCCTAAACGCCGTGTCGGAACCCCTGGCCTTTCCTATGCCCCGAATTGATGACATTCTGACCAGGGTGAGGAAGGGGAAGATTTTTACAAAACTGGACCTGCGGGGGGCGTATAATCTGATACGAATAAGGAAGGGGGATGAATGGAAGACCACCATGTTCACCCCTTTGGGAGCATTTGAATACCTCGTAATGCCCTTCGGTCTCCAAGCCGGCTCCGCATGTTTTCAAGCTTTCATCAACCACGTCCTGGGGCCGTTGCTCTACAAGAATTGTGTGGCCTTTTTGGATGACGTGTTGGTGTATTCGGAAAATGAAGAGCAACATGTGAGGGACGTGAGAGAAGTGTTGGGCCGGCTGCAAGCCAATCAGCTGTGGGTGAAACTGGAGAAGTGCCAGTTTCATGCCAAGGAGGTGGAATTCCTGGGGTACCGCCTGTCAGACCAAGGATTGGCCATGGATCCAGGCAAGGTCCAGGCGGTGCTGGAATGGAAGACACCGAAAACCAAGAAGGATGTGCAAAGATTCCTGGGGTTTGGGAACTTTTATCGGAAGTTCATCAAGAATTTTGCACACTTGACGGCGCCCATCACCGACTGCCTCAGTAGCAAGAAGAAATTTGTTTGGACGGCGGAGGCGGAGAGAGCTTTTGAAGAACTGAAAAGGGCTTTCGCTTCGGAAGAACAACTTCTGCATGTGGACCTACAGAAGCCCATGAGGGTGGAGACAGACGCGTCAGACAGAGCGGTGGGGGCTGTGCTTCTTCAGCCGGGAAGAAATACGTCGGAGTGGAGACCGTGTGCCTTTTTCTCGAGGAAGCTGAATAAGTCCGAGCGGAACTACACGGTGTATGACAGAGAACTACTTGCCATTCACGAGGCGTTCCGGAGGTGGAGACATTTATTGATTGGGGCACAACACAAGGTGCAAGTGTGCACCGACCACAAGAATTTGGAGTATTGGAGAACAGCTCGAGTACTCAACCAACGGCAAGTGAGATGGGCACAGGAATTTTCCAAATTCCACTTTGAGATTTGTTATGTACCAGGCCCAGAGAACGTCAGGGCGGACGCTCTCTCACGCAAACCAGAGTACTTGGAAGGGGAGGGGGCAAGCGAAGAAAGACATGTCATTCCTGAGGACCGCTGGGTGTGTGGGGCGGCGCTGGTGGGGAGACGAGAGCTGGTAGAAGAAACGGAAACTGACGAATATGCCCAAAATAAGCTCAGAGGCCTCAGGGGAGAGGGTGAGAGCCCGGAGGGTTTTGAAGAAAGAAATGGGGCATTGTATTACAAAGGGGCACTGTATATACCAGAAGGTGAATTGAGAGGGAGGGTACTCAAGCAGTTGCATGATAGTCCCACGGCGGGACATTTTGGACAACACAAGACCATGTGGATGGTCACCAGGGAGTTTTGGTGGCCCAAGGTGAGGGAAGATGTAAAGGAGTATGTAAGAGGGTGTGACCAATGCCAGAGAGCCAAGGGGGAAAGAAGGGCGCCGGCAGGGTTATTGGAACCACTACCCACGCCAGAACGGCCTTGGGAGGCGGTATCAATAGATTTTATGACGGATCTGCCCAAATCCAAAGGGAAGACGGCCATCATGGTAGTAGTGGACCTGTTAACTAAGATGTGCCACTTTGTAGCATGTTCACATGCAGTCACAGCGGAAGAAACAGCGAAGTTGTTTGTAGAACACGTCTTCCGGCTGCATGGCGCCCCCTTGAGGGTTGTCTCGGACCGCGGGAAACAATTTACTTCCAGGTTCTGGAGGAAGCTCATGAGCTTGCTGCACGTGGAAGTCAATTTTTCGACGGCCCGGCATCCTGAAACCAACGGGCAGGCGGAAAGAGCAAATGGCATCCTCCAACAATATCTGAGGTGCTATGTCAATGACAGAGGGAATGATTGGGTCGAAAAGCTGGCGCTGGCAGAATTTGCCTACAACAATGCGGAGCATGTGTCCACAGGGATGAGCCCCTTTTTGGCCAATTACGGGTGTCACCCCAGGGCATTCCCGGGGGAGGGGGGCGAGAGATGGAGCGTCCCAGCGGCCGAACATTTTGTAGAAGAGATGGAAGCGATCCATTGTCAGCTTCAGCTCAACTTAGAAAGGGCCAAGGCTCAATATAAGAAGCAGGCAGACAAGAACAGGAGGGAAGGTGAAACCATAAGGGTGGGGGATCAGGTGTGGTTGTCCACCCAAGGGTTGCCGTTCAAAGGGGGTTGTAAGAAATTAAGACCCAAGAGATTGGGACCCTTTGAGGTCATTCAGCAGGTCAACCCAGTGGCTTTCAAACTCCGGTTACCCAACCACATGAAATTGCATCCAGTGTTCCACAGGTCATTACTGTCACCGTACAAGGGGGGAGGTGAAGAGGAGCACACCAGGGGACCGGTCTTGGAAGAGAGGGAAAGCAGTAACCATGTAGCGGAAATCCTCGATTCCAGGTGGAAGGGCAATCAGGTGGAGTATTTAGTGGCGTGGGAAGGGGAACCGGAGTCAGAAAACACCTGGGTGACTGCAGAGGAGGTCAATGACGAGGTTTTAACAGAAACGTTCCACCAAAGATTCCCGCGGAAACCACAGCTGGTAGCAAGGTTTAGAAGGGAGTATTTCGGCACCACAGACGAGGAAGAGGAACTGGAAGGATTCGCGGAGTCGGAGTTGGAAGAAGGAACGGACTCAGATGACGAGGAGTACCGAGAGACTAGGAACCACAACGAGTGGAGAAAGGTGTTCGAAACTTCAGACGATGAGGAAGGTTCTTTCCGGGGTTTTACCTCCTCACAACCCGTAGGGGAGGAGACGGGAGGGGGTGAAGGGGGCCCTGGAGGGGAGGTGGATGTCAGGGAACTGCCATCGGCAGGACAGGAGGTGCTAAGGCTCTCTGAGGTAGAGAGAGACTTGACACCTGAAGAGGGAACCAGTAGGGGGCGAACAGGAACGTCAAGGGAAGGAGAGTCGGAGGAATGGCTCAGAGATGCTTCCAGTGAAAACAGTGGGGAAGTCTCAGGACCGCCTATAGGAACACCCGTTCCTCGGCGGAAACTGTCACGCAGAGAGTCCAGAAGACGTGTTTCCGTTAAGGAGCTTTTATGTTGGAAACGTTTCCGAAAGCAGCCACTTTCGGATTCTGCTAGCGACTGACGCAGCCATGCTGGAGGGGCTCCGTCACAGGCAGAGGTTTGAGAAGCTGTTCAAACTCTGAGGGATTGCAATTTACACACAAGCAGCTCTTCATCCCATCACAGCAACCCTGTGCTGGGTGCTGTTCAGAGTGCAAAAATAATACTATCCCTACCCCAGAAGGAAGACTCCTCATACTGTCCTATTCAGTGCTTCTTCTTCTTCTTCTTCTTTTAAAGGTGCTTGTACAGTGGTACCTCGGGTTAACTACTTAATTTGTTCTGGAGGTTCGTTCTTAACCTGAAACTGTTCTTAACCTGAAGCACCACTTTAGCTAATAGAGCCTCCTGCTGCCGCCACGTCGCCGGAACATGATTTTTGTTCTCATCCTGAAGCAAAGTTCTTAACCTGAAGCACTATTTCTGGGTTAGCGGAGTCTGTAACCTGAAGCGTATGTAACCCGAGGTACCACTGTACTCACCACAAAGTTGTTAGAGTAAGTGCCACACTTTTAACTTTTGGAGAGAGAAAATGGTGCCTTGTACTGTGTATCCTTGAGTACCCCCAGGAAAAAAAAGCACTGGGCAAGTCGGGATGAAAAAAAAGATTAAAGGACCCCTGGACAGTTAAGTCCAGTCAAAGGCAACTATGGGGTTGTGGCGCTCATCTTGCTTTCAGGCCAAGGGAGCCAGTGTTTGTCCACAGACAGCTTTCTGTGTCATGTGCCCAGCAGGACTAAACCACTACTGGCGCAACAGGACACTGTGATGGAAACCAGAGCGCATGGAAACGCCATTTACCTTCCTGCCACAGTGGTACCTATTTATCTACTTGCACTGGCGTACTTTCGAACTGCTAGGTTGGCAGGAGCTAGGATAGAGAAACGGGAGCTCACTCCGTTGCAGAATTCGAACCGCCAACCTTTTGATCGGCAAGCCCAAGAGGCTCAGTGGTTTAGACCACTGCATGCTCAGATGGTTCTCCTATGTCAAAGGCTCCTTCTCATAAAATATTAGCAAGCCTGACATGTTAGTTTTCTACTTGCAGGATTTAATGTAAGAAGAACCTGCTGAATCAAATCAATGTCCTATCTGGTCCAGCATCCTGTTCTCACAGCAGCCACCTGTTGGAAACTCATAAGCAGGACCAGAGCACAAGAGCACTCTCCCCTTCCATGGGAAACAAAATAACAACAACAACAACAACAATTTTATTATTTATACCGTGCCCATCTGGCTGGGCCTTCCCAGCCACTCCGGGTGGCTTCCAACAAAGTATTGGAAGTATATTCCAAAGTATACTCCAATACAGTAGTCTGTTAAACATTAAAACAAGCGCCCGGGTTTGCTTTAGCTTGAAAATATAATTGGAAACATATAATTGGAAAGAAGCTAAAGCACATACATCAAGCGAAGTTCGGGAGATAAGACTGCTGATTAATGGATCTCTGTGACCGGAGCGACGGGCGGGATAAATAAATCAAGTGATGAATCACCATTAAGAGACTGGTATGTTTGGAGCGAAATGGAAGGGGGGTGGAGGAAAAACTATTTTCTTTGCCTTATGTGAGCATTAATAACCCTCCACCCCAGAAAGAAGATCATTGCATTTTATTAATCACAAGCAGGAATTCAAGAACTGTGTGGAGTGAATCATTGCTTAAAGAGAGGATTGGTAAACATTGGAGTACGGAGGAAAATTTTATGACGCAGTTTTAAATGGCGTCTCGCTAAGACAGGCTTGTCTAAGAAAGATGGGGGGAGAAGGACCAGGATCATCGGAATGTGAATGATGATTGGAATGTGATCTAAACCTGGCAGAGCCCTCTGTGATATACTTGGCAAGCCTGGGAAAATTAGACCGAGGATAAATTCTTGTGGAAGTGTGGAATGGCGTGTGTCCCTATGTGATATGATTTTTGGAGAGTGTAAAACCCACACAGAGGATGTTTGTTTCCAACCTGCTTGTGAAGGTTATCAGAGATTGCAAAGAAAGGAATATATGATAACAACAAGAAGATGAAGAAAGTAATAAAGAGACTATCTGGACAGAACTGGATAGAACTGTCTAATTAAAGCAGCAATATAAGTGATGCTTGGACGTATGAAGCTACTTCGGAGCTTGAAGTATGGGTACCCCCAACAAAATTTAAAAATCTGGCTGTATAATTTGGAACTAACGTGATTTGGAAATAATGTGATTTGATTGGCCTGTTAATAAAAAATATTTTTAAATAAAAAACAAAACATTAAAACAAAAGACGATGTAATGGTTCTAGGGATTGCTTGTGCGTAAGTAGCCTTTACTCCTGGCTAGGTTGCATGGTTGAACCCTTTCTGACTAGACAGCCCTCTATTCCGTGGCTGCCTCAGTCGCTGGCAGAATCCGTCAGTGGGCGTTTCTTAAACCGCTTCCAACATAAAAGCTGCTTGACGCCCAGTCTCCTCCCCCGTTGCCTGCGCGAAAGCTTTTTGCGCAAGGTGGGTGTGGGCAAAGGAGCACTAGTCCCCTCTCCGCTTGTCTCCTGCGAAGAGTCCTGGAGCCACCTCTCCGCTTCCTCTATCTCCTCCCCTACTCCACTGGTGTTACGCTGATTTCCTTCCCCAGCGTATGGGCTATCCCTCCTCCTACTGGGACCCTCTCCACCATCATCCAGGAGCCCTCTCACCTCCTCCTGCTCCGATGGCAGTTCCCTGACAGACGACTTGGTAAAATCCGCGATGATCCTTTGGGCAAGGGATGTAGGACATAATATAGAATTGAGTTTCCGGGGGAAATTGTGGGGAACTGGTTTGAAATTTATAGAAAACTGTATGAAAAGGATTTATAGATTGCATCTGACGCTGAGTAAGTTAGCAAAGATGTATAAATCAGAATCGGGTGTTGGAAATGTCAAGAAACAGCAGGTACAGTGGTACCTCAGGTTAAGAACTTAATTTGTTCTGGAGGTCTGTTCTTAACCTGAAACTGTTCTTAACCCGAGGTACTATTTCTGAGTCTGTAACCTGAAGCATCTGTAACCCGAGGTACCACTTTACATTGTGCCATATGTGGTGGACATGCAAAGCAGCTTTTGGGATGGAAAAATGCTTAAAAACGACATTTCCAAAAAGACCAGAAGCATTTCTTTTTAAGAACCAGTAACCTTTTCCCACTGCTTATTTGGTGCCCTAGCTCAAATTTGTTGCTAGCTTGCAGGTTTTTAAACAGTGCTCAAAAGCATTGCTATCTGTGCAAGTCTGGATTTTTTGGGGGGGATCTGCTATCATTTTTAGGGCAATTTTCATTATTCTGCCTCTTTGTTTTCACATGTTTCCATGCATGGTGTGCTATTTTAGGACATTTAACCGTCTTAAACTGGTTCTCTGGAACATCAGGGGATAACACTGGTCTGTCATTTGGAGAAGGAGTGGATCCAGTCTGTAACTATCTTGTGAAAGGGATTCAAACCCGCTCCGGAAATTTAGGTTTGTGCAATTAAAGTGGATTAATGAGCTCTGTTGCCCTAGTACAACAAATCCACTTTAAAACAACAACCACAACCTTTTTGCAGTTAGGAAAGTGACAGGGCTGAACAAATGATTAGCAGGAAGGTGTAATCTGCATGCAAATCAGGAGGAATACTCAATGAAATCCAGACAAAGTCTATCCTCCATTTTTAAGCGGCATGAATAACCAGCTCTTAGTCCGCAGTAGGGATGGAGGATAAATTCAATCCAGTTCTCCTTTAAAGGCAAACTTATCACATTTGCACTTTCTGAAACAATATTGGGAACTGAAATGTTGCCATCCTTCATCAGTAGGGTTGCCATATTCCAGCTATGTCCAGGAAATTCCAGGTGTATGGCAACCCTATTCAAAAGACACACTGTCCCCAAATATTGCAATGCAGTACTCCAGCCAATCCTGCCAACCTAGCAGTTCAAAAGCATGTCAAAGTGCAAGTAGATAAATAGGTACCACTCCAGCGAGAAGGTAAATGGCGTTTCCATGCGCTGCTCTGGTTCGCCAGAAGCTGCTTAGTCATGTTGGCCACATGACCCAGAAGCTGTCCGCCAGCTCCTTCGGCCAATAAAGCGAGATGAGCGCCGCAACCCCAGAGTTGGCCACGACTGGACCTAATGGTCAGGGGTCCCTTTACCTTTACTCCACCCAACCAATATGTGCGCAAATGAAGATATTAGGATAAAGTATGCATATAAATACAAATATTCATGGCAACAACATATAAAAATGCAGTATATTAGAGAAAGCTTCTTGCACAAATGTGTATATTTATCAAAATGTGATACAAAAACGTGCGCATTAGTAGAAATTTGCACTGAAATGCTTAAGAATTTTAATAAGGATTTTTTAAAAAACCACAACAACATACGAATTGCTGGAGAAATACATAGAACCGAATTTAAGGTTGGACAAAAAACAGAGATAACCAAAAATTCATCATCCATACTCCTCAATAATTTAAGGGAAGTGTGCTTAAAAGGCAGCAATAAATAAATAAATTAAAGCATTAAATGAAAGACATGAGAAGTGGAAAAAACATGCTTTCAATGTATGGTGTGGGTTTGATTAGGATAGACCGTCTAGGCTTGGAGACCAGTGGGAGATAAGGCTGTGGTACAGAACTAATGATGACACTAACATACGCTCCAACATCCTGTGGGTGAAAATTGGGATGTGTGTCACGTGACTTGTGCAAAAGGACACGCCCCCTCCAAATGGGTGTCTTTTGGGGCCATGCTCTCATGGGCGCCAAAATGGGACATCCTGTCATCCAATCAGAAGCCGGGTTGGCTTCTGTCATTCTGGGGTGTCTCACTCAAATCGGGACAGTTGACAGGCATGCAGTACACAATAGGAGAAGGAGGGGTTTTGGGAATGTGGAATAATGCAGGCGGGGAGACTTTGAGGAGCAATCCTGACAGAACGGACCCCTGCTTCTATCTGTAGTGCGCCGGAAGCTGCTCTGAATAATGTTAGCTCTGGCAAAAGCCAAAGCATTTTCAGGACCTATATACAGTGGTACCTTGGGTTACAGATGCTTCATGTTACAGGCGCTTCATGTTACAGATGCTTCAGGTTACAGACTCCGCTAACCCAGAAATACATAGCTGTCAACTTTCAGATTTGAAAATAAGGGATCAGCAGCCTCACCTGTCCCGGGGACAGTCTACAGGATATCTAACAATCCAGGATAGCAGCGGGAAGCAGCGGGAAACGGCGCTGGAATAAGGGAATTTCCTGCAAAAAAAGGGAAGGTTGACAGCTAATAATAATAATAATAATAATAATAATAATAATAATTTATTATTTGTACCCCGCCCATCTGGCTGGGTTTCCCCAGGCACTCTGGGCGGCTTCCAACAAAGATGAAAAATACACTAAAATGTCACATATTAAAAACTTCCCTGAACAGGGCTGTCTTCAGATGTCTTCTGAATGTCAGGTAGTTGTTTATCGCTTTGACATCGGATGGGAGGGCGTTCCACAGGGTGGGCGCCACTACTGAGAAGGCCTATGGAAATAGTACCTCAGGTTAAGAACTTTGCTTCAGGATGAGAACAAAAATTGCGCAGTGGCGGCAGCGGGAGGCCCCATTAGCTAAAGTGGTACCTCAAGTTAAGAACAGTTTCAGGTTAAGAACAGACCTCCAGAACGAATTAAGTTCTTAACCCGAGGTACCACCGTAAAGGGGTAAGATAGATTAGAATGGTCTGGGAGAGATTTGGAAACTTCTGGAGATTTCAGCCTGTTGCAAGTTAACACAGAGCCTTCCCTCGTTGCTAAGATCTTCATCACCCAGCCTCTTGGGAGAACGTCTTTGCACTGCGGCTGCCTCAGAAGTTGTTTGCCACCTCTTTATACAAATGAGTTTCTGGTAAGGAACTAAGAGGTGGCTCACGGCTTGGCAAGAGGCAGGGAAGGTTCTCAGAAGAATGAGGTACACAGGAAATGCTTACCTGGTTACAAAACGAGTCAGACGGGGAGGCCAGCCTTGTTTGTGAGGCCTCCTGTATAACTGCAGGCCCCAATGCAGGTGGACGCCCTCCCCATCTCCCCCCCCCGGGGGGTGTGTGTATGGCTCACAGACTGGGAGGTGGCCCCAAGGTCTGCTGGTTCACTGCCCCATCATGAGGCAGACTGTCCGCAGACTCACGAGCAACTTGTGTGCAGCTCAGACTGCGGCGGGCCAGAGGAAGGTGCTGGCTGAGCATATAGATGACTTGCGCTAGCGAGCCAAGCCACACTCTGCATGGGGAAAGCGGAAGTTCTGCCGCTCACACCCGCCACGGGAAATTAAGCCAATCTGTATTTTCTGGAGGCGGTGGTGGTTTGGCAGGCAGTGTCCCTTTCTATTCCCAAATGTAAAAATCCATTAAACTCAGATCAGTGCTGCTTGCAGGATATGGGCCCCTCGTCTGGCACAGCACTCTCAATGGGGTGGGAGGCAACTTGGAACAGACCCTCCAAGTGTCCCTATTTTCCAGGGACAGTCCCAGATTTACAGAAGCCATCCCGGTTTATGATTTGAACCTGGAATTTCCTGCTTTTCCTTAGGATGGCTGGGATAGAAATAGAAACATGGTTAGCATTATGGAATAGGATGTCCTATTTTCATTGGAGAAATGTTGGAGGGTATGATAACTGCTATTTTTTTTTTACTGGAAATTTTATTTACAACATACCATAAACCCCCCACCCCCCCAGTACAGAAATACAATAAACATAACATACAACAATACAAACAACCAAATAAAAGACTTCCTTTATCCTGTATCTGGCCTCCTTATTTACTTCTTATAAGCTGTTTCCTTTATGAATAATTATTAAGATTTTTCTAATTATAACTTAAATATCCACAGAGTCTTCTGCTGACATTAATCGAAACAAGTCCAGGTATGTATTTTAGGGCACTGTTTTGTGAAGTATTCTCTGCATTTTCCCCAGGCTTTTTGAAACCCTTGTCTAGTGTGATCTCTAATTGCCTCTGTTAATCTAGCCAGTTCAATATACTCTAACAGTCTGTCTTGCCATTCCGTTTTTGTTGGTACAATTTCTTTTTTCCAGTTTTTAGCAATTGTTGTTGTTGTTTAGTCGTGTCCGACTCTTCGTGACCCCATGGACCAGAGCACGCCAGGCACTCCGGTCTTCCACTGCCACCCGCAGTTTGGTCAGATTCATGTTTGTAGCTTCGAGAACACTGTCTAACCATCTCGTCCTCTGTTGTCCCCTTCTCCTTGTGCCCTCCATCTTTCCCAACATCAGGGTCTTTTCCAGGGAGTCTTCTCTTCTCATGAGGTGGCCAAAGTATTGGAGCCTCAGCTTCACGATCTGTCCTTCCAGTGAGCACTCAGGGCTGATTTCCTTCAGAATGGATAGGTTTGATCTTCTTGCAGTCCATGGGACTCTCAAGAGTCTCCTCCAGCACCATAATTCAAAAGCATCAATTCTTCGGCGATCAGCCTTCTTTATGGTCCAGCTCTTACTTCCATACATCACTACTGGGAAAACCATAGCTTTTACTATACGGACCTTTGTTGGCAAGGTGATGTCTCTTTTTAGCAATTAGGATCCTCAATAACTGCTATGTTAATTATAAACAAAATCCATCTCATCCTAGTGGGGAAGACTGTGAGCAGGTGATCAGCGAGCCTGCTAAGTCTACTATTCAGGTACCAATGGTAGATGGTTAACTTTTGGACCCCTCCTGCTTTCCTTGCATAGGGCTCTTTATCCTTAAAGCACACCAGGACTGGACCGCTCTTCAAATAAAGGACTCTCCTACTCTCTAACAAGCAGCAACAGCACTCTTACCCCTGTACTGTAGGTGACATTCTTGCCAGGTGTCATGCATAGGAGTCAACTCCTAGGGTTACCCCACAAAGCTACTGGGCATTGCCGTTCAAATGGTGTTCATGCACAACGACATGCGATTGATTACGCAGGACAGAGCTTACTTGGCTTCCTCCCAGCCCCCAATATTTTATTCAAGTTGGCATCCCTGGCGTTATTGATTGGTTGGACGCAGAGAGGAATGGTGGAAGACACCAGCCGGGGAACCCCGAAGGGAAGAAGGCTCAGAGCCCAGGGGAATGGTGGTGGGATGATGATGATGATGATGATGAGGGAGAAGATGGAAAAGACTAGGAAGAGGAGGTGTCAGAAGCAGGAGAGGTAACAGGGCTTAGTGAGCAGGAGGAGTCTGTGGTAGAGAGCAGTCCAGAATCAGAGGCAGAAGTTGAGGCAGGTGAGGAGGGAGGCCAAGAGGCAGAGATGAGTCCTGCTGGTGAAGAAGGGCTTGTGTCTCCCCCTCCTGCCTGGTCTCCCAAAACCAGAAGAAGCAGGAAGAGGGCTGAGGAGAAGTTAGCTTCATGCAGGTGCCAGGGGACCAGCTATAGGGGGTGGTAGAGGCTTCAGCCCCCTCAAAGTTTCTAGGTAGGCAGGGGGCTGAGCCCCCCCTAATATTGAGGGGTCCACCATCCCCCACTGCCCCGGGCGAGCGCTGACCTGTCGGGCAGAGGCAGGAGGTGTGGTGGGTGATTTTCACCCTCCACATTCACTGCTGTGATGGCGAACCTCAAAGGTTTGCTGCATGTCCCGATAGGCCTGGCTGGACTGGGAGAGGGGCACTGCGCATGTGGCGTCATGTTCACATGCGATGGCTCCCCCAAAGTTGGGCCCATCTCGGTGTGCCTGGCAGGCACAATCTCAGAAAGCTTGGAAGAAAACACTGGAGAAGAGGGGATTAGGCAGCTGTGCTCTTATGTACTGAAGTTCTCACCCTGGGCCAGCAGGGGGATACTGTAGATAGTTTTCACTCAGGTCCACATATGCAAATAAGGGATTGAAAGTGACGTTCAGTGATTGGATAGTTACAGAAAGTTGCTACAGTTGCGTCGTACTGGAGCTCTATATAAGCAGACTGGCTGAACCCTTCAGTTTAGTTTAGTTCTGTTCTGGCCTGTGAATAAACAAGAGCTGTTTGAAGAATCACTGTGTCGTCTGATATGTTCACCCACAACTTAACATGTGCGGAGGTAGAGATCTTCAGTCTCAGCAACTGATTATATATTGGGGGTCAGACCTACCAGAGATGAGCTGCTGTGCTCATTAGGCCTGACACTTCTGCTCAGATCGAGTTTTTGCTAATAAAGAGTTGACTCCAACTCATTCATTGTAGATGACAGTGGTACCTTGGTTCTCAAACTTAATCCGTTCCGGATGTCCGTTCCAAAACCAAAGCGTTCCAAAACCAAAGCACGCACTTTCCCATAGAAAGTAATGCAAAATGGACTAATCCGTTCCAGACTTTTGAAAACAACCCCTAAAGCAGCAATTGAACATGAATTTTACTATCTAATGAGACCATTGATCCGTAAAATGAAAGCAGTAAACAATGTACTGCAGTCACACAATCAATCAGTTTCTGAACTGGGTTCCACACAAGTCACAAAAACAAAACAAAAAAGAGCCGCAAAAACAAAAACGCAAAATAGATAGCAAAAACAGACAGGCATCAGAGTAACACTCAAAAAGGAAGTGTGGCACTCAAATGGGAAGCGTAACACTCAAAACGGAGCACATTCGGCTTCTGAAAAAAGTTTGCAAACCGCAACATTTACTTCTGGGTTTACGATATACGATATCTTTATTGTCATTGTCCCATGTAGAACAATGAAATTTTAAAACTACATAAAACTACATAAAACTACCACAAAACTACATAAAACATTCAAAACCCCCTAAAAACTCTAAAACCCCATTTTAAAATACACTATACTATAGAGACCTCTTATGCTGCGTTTAGAACCAGAATTGCATTTGTGTAGAAACTGTTTCTCAGGCGGTTAGTCCTGGCCTTTATAACCCTATACCTTTGCAGTGTTTGGGTTCCAAGTTGTTTGAGTACCAGGGCGTTTGAGAACCAAGGTACCACTGTATTGCTCCTGTCACCATGCAAAAGTGAGTTTTCTACACATTTGCAGACACACCTCCACCCTACAATCCAGGTAAACAAAGAGGCACTACAGTGGTACCTCGGGTTACAGATGCTTCAGGTTACAGATTCCGCTAACCCAGAAATAGTACCTCGGGTTAAGAACTTTGCTTCAGAATGGGAACAGAAATCACGCGGTGGCGGTGGCGAGGCGGCAGTGGGAGGCCCCATTAGCTAAAGTGGTACCTCGGGTTAAGATTCTATGATTCTATAGCCATGTTCAAATATATAAAAGGATGTCACATAGAGGAGGGAGAAAGGTTGTTTTCTGCTGCTCCAGAGAAGCGGACACGGAGCAATGGATACAAACTACAAGAAAGAAGATTCCACCTAAACATTAGGAAGAACTTCCTGACAGTAAGAGCTGTTCGACAGTGGAATTTGCTGCCAAGGAGTGTGGTGGAGTCTCCTTCTTTGGAGGTCTTTAAGCAGAGGCTTGACAACCATATGTCAGGAGTGCTCTGATGGTGTTTCCTGCTTGGCAGGGGGTTGGACTCGATGGCCCTTGTGGTCTCTTCCAACTCTAAGATTCTATGATTCTATGATTCTATAGAACAGTTTCAGGTTAAGAACGGACCTCCAGAACGAATTAAGTTCTTAACCCGAGGTACCACTGTATCAGAATTCCAAGTCAGGCAAAAGCATTTGAAGTGGGGGCAGAACAGCCTGGGAAGAGGCGTGGCCTGGGAGGAGGCGTGGCCTGAAGGGAGGCCTCATGGGCTGAATTTGACACCCCTCCCCCCCCCACACACTGAAGTCTCCCACCTTTGCTTTAATCCCTCTTCAGCTTAAGGGGGCAGGGAATCACAACTCATTTTGCTTTGCGACAAGTCAGGAGCCCACAAAACAAAGAGACCAAAAGGCCAGTGATCGTGTGCTCCTGAATGCAGCTGCCATGCCTCCAATAGGGAGACAATTGGGAAGAGTTTCTCTATGTTGGGCAAATGCTCCGAGCCGAGAGAGGCTGTTGTGCAAGGCTCATGCAGGCAAGGCCTTCCTCGTACTTAACTCTGGCAGCCTCCCAGAATTTCCAGAGGCCGTTGCAGGGCAGGACTGCTGCCTCTTGTGCAGTTTTAAGGAATACACCCACGGAGTATTACCTGCCTTGGCTCCAGTCTGCCGAATCAAAGGGCTTCGCCGTCGCCCTCAAGCAACACACTCAACGGCTTCCAAAGCTTTCAAAGCGGAACTGGCATATTTTAAAGACACAGGAGACGTGTTTATAACCAAGCGATGCACCGATAAGGCTTTTCAGCCCTCAGCCTAAGACAGGTGATGCTGGGCGAAGGGAAGGGCTTGCTTTCCTCTGAAGTATGCGGCTTGGCTTACTTGCATGAGTCACCTGAACCCAGATGCTCTGCAGGTATTGTTTGTCAGTGCGCCCAAACCTCTGATTGTGCCACATTGTGACCCAGATTCTGTAGATCAGCCTTTGCCAAACTGGTGCCGTAAAGATGTTTCGGACTAAATATTTGCTGGTTGTCCAAAACATCTGGGGGCATAAGGCTGGTGAAAGATTAGAACCTACATTGGCTCCCAGTACAGTGGTACCTCGGGTTACAGATGCTTCAGGTTACAGACGCTTCAGGATACAGACTCTGCTAACCGAGAAATAGTACCTTGGGTTAAGGACTTTGCTTCAGGATGAGAACAGAAATCGCGCAGCAGCGGCGGTGGGAGGCCCCATTAGCTAAAGTGGTGCTTCAAGTTAAGAACAGTTTCAGGTTAAGAACGGACCTCCGGAACAAATTAAGTTCTTAACCTGAGGTACCACTGTACATTTCCGAGCACAATTCAAAGTGTTGGTGCTGACCTTTAAAGCCCTAAACGGTCTCGGCCCAGTATACCTGAAGGAGCGTCTCCACCCCTGTTGTTCTGCCTGGCCCCTGAGGTCCAGCTCTGAGGCCCCTCTGGCGGTTCCCTCCCTGCGAGAAGTGAGGTTACAGGGAACCAAGCAGAGGGCCTTCTCGGTAGTGGCGCCCTCCCTATGGAACGCCCTCCTGTCATATGTCAAGGAGATAAAGAACTATACAACTTTTAGAAGACATCTGAAGGCAACCCTGTAATGGGAAGTTTTTAATGTTTGACCTTTTATTATGTTGCTGAGGCAACCCGGTCAGATGGGCAGGGAACAAACAATAGCATTATTATTATTATTATTATTATTATTATTATTATTATTATTTGGTGGATCATCTAATCCAGCATTCTGTTCCCACAGTGGCCAACAATATGCCTGTTAAAGGTAATTTAAAGGTACCCCTGCCCGTACGGGCCAGTCGTGTCTGACTCTAGGGTTGTGCGCCCATCTCACTTAAGAGGCCGGGAGCCAGCGCTGTCCGAAGACACTTCCGGGTCACGTGGCCAGCGTGACAAGCTGCATCTGGCGAGCCAGCGCAGCACACGGAATGCCGTTTACCTTCCCACTGGTAAGCGGTCCCTATTTATCTACTTGCACCCGGGGGTGCTTTCGAACTGCTAGGTTGGCAGGCGCTGGGACCGAACGATGGGAGTGCACCCTGCCATGGGGATTCGAACCGCCGACCTTTCGATCGGCAAGTCCTAGGTGCTGAGGCTTTAACCCACAGTGCCACCTGCGTCCCTCAATTTGCCTGTTAGAAACCCACAAACAGGACCCAAGTGCAAGAGCAGTTTCACCTCCTGTGGTTTCAGGCATTTAGGCTTTGCCTGAAATCTTCAGGTGCTGCCACTCAGCTTTGCGACGTGACATTTCCAAATTTAGAAGCTGCATTTGCATTTTGAATGTACGACATTCACCCCAACATTCAAATGCTTTAGAGAGGTAACGCTGGTTGAGTCGTTCGACGGGTACCCGAGATGAAATTGCATGCAGTGTTCATTTCCAAATACTAACGGCCGTCGCATGTCATCTATCGGACGCTACGTTATTTATTTTGTGCAAATATTTAGAGGACACGGTTTGGCCCTTGCACATCAGTTAACAAACATTGCCGGGTGCTGAATTCTTCTGCATGCCAGTCATCAGATTAAAGCTTCACTTCACATTTCCATTTTGAAAGCAACATTGGAAAGGGGTCAGAATTCGAATTCAGGCATTTTAAACCCAAATTTTGCATTTGTGCAAAACAATACAAAAACTGCTCCATAGATTAGGTGTAAGAAACCTTTGACCTTCTGGATGCTGCTGAACTACAACTCCCATCATCCTTGACCATTGGCCATGCTTGCCAGTGCTGATGGAAATTGTCCTTCTGCAACACCTGGAGCACCAAATATCCCCCACTTCTGCCACAGATTTTTAGTATTTTATTTCAAAAGATTTATATACTAATTGATCGTTAAAAAAACCCTACACCTTTAGAGCAGTTTACAAAAATAAACAACTACTATTTCTGGGTTAGCAGAGTCTGTAACCTGAAGCGTATGTAACCTGAAGCTTATGTAACCCGAGGTACCACTGTAGTATTATGTGCCTGCTCGCAGGCAAATTCCCGAAATGTTGTTGTACTAAATGTCAGCGCATGTCAGCTAGTCAATTATGTCAAAAATAAATATAATTACGAAAACTG
Source organism: Podarcis tiliguerta (assembly GCF_965153285.1). Lineage (NCBI taxonomy): Eukaryota > Metazoa > Chordata > Lepidosauria > Squamata > Lacertidae > Podarcis > Podarcis tiliguerta. The sequence continues at coordinate 19,569,179 of NC_139546.1, read as the reverse complement.
TCAGATATCAGAAGTCAGTCAGGTGTCAGTCATCGGTGGCAGGTGGGGTGCGTGGGAAGGGGAGCACTCCCCTTTCGCCCCTACTGTCAGTCAGCCGATGTCAGGGTTGGAGGACAAGCTTTGCCCTTAAAACAACACTGTCCCAAACTCAGGACTGTCCCTCCACAGCAAGCAGGGATAAGGGAGAAATTCCATCTGGTTCACATCGTAAGGCAGACCTACCTGATTTGCAGTTTCTGGAACAAGACACGGATCAAAACACAACTGTCCTTCAAAATCCTCATGTCTCTGAATTTTGCTGTGCCGTTCTCCAGTCAAGTAATTCTCAAACAGTTCTTACTGTCAGACAGTTTCCCCTGATGTTTAGTCTGAATCTCCTTTCCTGTAACTTGAAGCCATGGGTTCGAGTCCTACCCTCCAGAGCATGCATATAAATGCATATAATAGTGAAAACAACATAGAAAACTGCATGACATTAAAGGAACATTGCCTCAAAAATGTGTGCTTTTAGGGGAAATTGCATACAAAAATTTGTACGCATACTAAAGAATGGACCAATTTTCATGAGGACTGAAAAACAACAACCCTCTATACATCATTTTCATATAATTTTCTTTCAAAAGAGAACAATCTGTAAATTTGAAACTTACTTTCCACAATTTTTCCTAGTCCTCAAATTGTTATGTTCTATTTCTCGTGCCCATTTGATCACGAACCATTTGACCTCCTCGTCTTTTGTTTCCCATTCTAGCAAAATACTGTATGCTTTCTTCTTGTTCTATAACTTCTTTTTGAAATCTAGAAGTTGTAGCAGCAGTACACATACTAAAGAATGGACTAGTTTTCATGAGGATTGAAAAACAACAACCCTATTTATAAACTGATGTGGATATGTGGAGAGCTGAAGACTGGGGAAATGACAGGCTTGCTCATCCCTAATAGCAGTGAAATAGTTCTATGGTCTGAAGCTCAACATCAAAAAAATGAAGATCGTGGACACTGGGCCCATCACCTCCTGGCAAATAGAAGGGGAAGAAATGGAGGCAGTGAGAGATTTTACTTTCTTGGGCTCCATGATCACTGCAGATGGTGACAGCAGCCACAAAATTAAAAGAAGTCTGCTTCTTGGGAGAAAAGCAATGACAAACCTAGACAGCATCTTAAAAAGCAGAGACAGCACCTTGCCGACCAAGGTCCGTATAGTTAAAGCTATGGTTTCCCCAGTAGTGTATGGAAGTGAGAGCTGGACCATAAAGAAGGCTGATCGCCAAAGAATTGATGCTTTTGAATTATGGTGCTGGAGGAGACTCTTGAGAGTCCCACGGACTGCAAGAAGATCAAAACTATTCTGAAGGAAATCAGCCCTGAGTGCTCACTGGAAGGACAGATCCTGAAGCTGAGGCTCCAATACTTTGGCCACCTCATGAGAAGAGAAGACTCCCTGGAAAAGACCCTGATGTTGGGAAAGATGGAGGGCACAAGGAGAAGGGGACGACAGAGGACGAGATGGTTGGACAGTGTTCTTGAAGCTACCAGCATGAGTTTTACCAAACTGTGGGAGGCAGTGGAAGACAGGAGTGCCTGGAATGCTCTGGTCCATGGGGTCTCGAAGAGTTGGACACGACTGATAGACTAAGCAACAAGTTCTTGGGGACCTCCCTGGACAACAGAAAAATATATTGCTTGGGGCTACAGCCCCTGCAGATCAAGCCATTGAGTTCCAACCAACCCCCTGACCTTTGCCCAGCCTTGTAGATAAACCCACAGATGTTCCTAGCTTTCAAACTGCTCTGCTGAGAGGCCAGCGGTCTGCGCTTCCATGCTGAACCTCCTCCTCGATGGCCATCCTGGGAATGCAGGCTACTAGCCTCTGAGAAGGCTTGTAAAAAAACAAAAACCAGCATGCCATCTGCAATGTGGCTTTCCTTTCTCTGCAGCCATATAGCAGGGAAACTAAGCTGGCTGCCAGAGGAGGGTTGAAGCAATCTCAGGCTCCTAACTGATCGTATCGTATTTCTATGTGCACTGCAAAAGCATGCTTTCGTGCTGGCATGGATTCAGACTGACAGGTTAATTTTTTTAATAATTCCTCACTGTTTCCCCCCCATCTGGTATATTATTATTTTTTACATTGTTCGCTGCTAAAGGAGACAATATCTTGGAACTGTAGGGCCTGTTTCTAAGACCTCAGATCTGATATATCTAGCTAGCGGAGGTTTATCAACGTGTATATCTTGGCGAGCTCTCAGAGCCGACATCTGGATGGCACTTTGCCTCCACCGAGCGACTCGGCTTTTGCGAGGTTCGATTGGCAAGGAGCTGGTTGTGCAAAGTTTTGAGGCTGATAAGCCATGATCGCGGACGGGATAAGCCAAGAAAAGCGGATTTCCCAACAAGATTGTCGAGGGTACCCTAAGGGAAGCCGAAAGTGGCCAGGAACAACTGGCCAAGTCAGGTGGGTTCAGTTTTATTTTATTTTTATTTATTTATTAAATTTAGGGCGGCTCACAAAATAAAATACAGGTAAATAAGTAAAGCGTGGGTAGGCGAACTAAGGCCCGGGGGACGGATCCGACCCAATCACCTTCTCAACCTGGCCTGGGGAATCAGCGTGTTTTTACATGAGTAGAATGTGTCCTTTTATTTAAAATGCATCTCTGGGTTATTTGTGGGGCTTGCCTGGTGTTTTTACTTGAGTAGAATGTGTGCTTTTATTTATAAAATGCATCTCTGGGTTATTTGTGGGGCCTGCCTGGTGTTTTTACATGAGTAGAATGTGTCCTTTTATTTAAACTGAATCTCTGGGTTATTTGTGGGGCATAGGAATGCGTTCATCCCCCCCCCAAAATAGTCCTGCCCCCCACAAGGCCTGAGGGACAGTGGACCAGCCCCCTGCTGAAAATGTTTGCTGACCCCTGAAGTAAAGCAAAACAAGAACCACCCACCTTCTCACAGACACATTACAAGGCTGTAGGATATCAGCCAGCCAAAGACCTGGTTGAAGAGGAATGTTTTTGCCTGGTGCATAAAAATATATAATGAAGGCACCAGGCGAACCTCCCTGGGGAGAGAATTCCACAAACAGGGAGCCACCACAGAGAAGGCTCATTCTTGTGTCTCCACCCTTTGGACCTCACATGGAGGAGGCACATGAAGAAGGACACCTAATGATGAACACAGAGTCCGATTTCACAGGTAAGGGAGACATCTGCCAGGGAGAGGACCGGCGAGTCAGCTTTCTCATTCTGCCTGGCACGGAAGCCAGTCCTTTCTTGAGAGAAGGCACCTCTGTCATTTGTGTCTGCTCTTCGGAGAGAAGCGAATCTCGTTGGCAGGAGCAGCATATAATTTCTGCTTCTTTGGCATCAAAGGAAAGTCTTGAAACACGACCTTCGTGGTGACGTCCCTTCTTCTTCTTCCCAATGAGCAATGACCCAGGTGACCTCTGCGTGAGCGGTCCAGGGGAGGGACGGAGAGAGCTAATTAAAAGCGACAGGCCTGTGATCACAGACCAAAGGTGAAGCCCAGGTAGGGCGAGGCGAGTACAAAGACCCTTTTCAAGAGCGGGTGTGACCGCTGCGATGGCCACAGGTGGGCTGGAATTCAGGCCGTCAAGCCTCTTAATTCCAAACAGGAAGATGAAGGGGAGCAGGTGGGGAGCTAACCGCCCCTCTCGTCCGTGCCCCAGGTGAAAATCCACAATCTGTTCTGTGCGTCAAAGCCATAAACCAAATGGATGGCTGATGTGCACAACTGAAACCAAAGCCAACCCCTCTGGCAACGGGCGTTGGACATTATTCATTTGTTTATTGGTGTCTATTGATCACTGTCCCACAAAGACGAGAGCAGGTAGGGGCACTGGTGCCTATCTCTGGAGCGGCCTCTGCCAGAAGTTTCAGACTACAAGTCCCATCAGCCCCAGGCTGGGGCAGGAGCGTTGGGTTGGCTCTAAAGTCTAAACCAAGGTCCCTGTCCCTGTTGAGTTGCTGAGAGTAACAGCAGCTCTCAGCATTGGGAAACCAGGTGTGCAACCCTGACCTACCTGTGTCACCTTGTTGACCGCTGCTGAGATTGCTCCAAATGAATCCTGCTTTGGCAGATGGGGAGGATGGGACCATCCCGCTCCCATTGCTGTAGGGGAGTTTCCAAGGCTCTAGGACTGGAGGTTGGCAGGTCAGAAACACGGCGTACATTCCTAGCCCAAACTCTGGCTGGGGAGCAGCAGGACTATGGCTGCATCTGCAACTCCTGTATGCTGTTCATGCTAGGCTTTGGAGAAGTCAGTGGCATGGTGGCGGTGGGTGGCTGGATGAGTCAAGTCACTGTGCTGACCCAGAGCCTAAATTGGGCCTGATGCCCTCTCTTTCTCACACCCCTTTTCTCTTTCTTTCTGATACCACCTTCTCTCGCCTGGGTTCTCGAACCCTCTTCTCCACCAAAGTCCTCTTTCTCCCTGCCCAGATCGCTCTCACTGGAAGGTTGACTTGATGGCTTACAGGCACTGATGCCAGGTTCTGCCCAACACGTGTGACATCACGTGTGACGTCACGGCGCACACGTGTGACATCCCGTGGCCGGAGGAGGCTGTGAGGCCCACCACAGCTGTGGGTAGGCCCATTGGGGACCACCACAGCAGCAGGGAGGCCTAACGGGGCCCGTCACAGCTGTCCTGGCAGGGCCTGCCACAAGCTACAGAATATCGGGGAGGCCTAGCCTCCTCCTTGATTTTTTTGGGGGGGTCTAAGCCCCTAGTCCTCCCCAGACGGGCATCTCACTCTTCTTCCATCCAACCATAACAGGTTCCTTCCATTTCCATCTCCTACTGTCCTTCAAGGCTCTCTTTCCCTGGCATGAAATTGGGACAAGGACAGTCTATTTACCACACCTGTTTTAGGTTGATGCTATGCCTATAGGTGGGGTGGAGTAGATGGGTCATTGGGCCAATTCCTGCTTCAAATCCATTCTTCTGTTTGGGGTCTTGCTGTGCCCCAGTGGATTCTTTCACCTTTCGACTCCTTTGACCCTCTCCTTTGCCATCCCCCGCCCCCAGCACGGGACAAAGTGCCAAAGACGACAAGCCGCGCAAACTCCAAAGCTGCCCATTTCTGATTCCCTTTGAGCTTCCATCACTGTCAAGACGGGAAAATGTCTGGGCAGCCGCAAGTGCAAAATTATTTCCATGCCGCTGGAGTTGAAAGAATCTGGAGCTTTTTTGGGGTGCACATGCCCACTACATAGCTCGTTAACAAATTGGGGCAATTTGCGGCGATTAGTTAAGAATTCACATATGGTGCCCAGCCAATCGGGTGGACTGGTTCCCTCCTGCATGCTATTAAGTGCCATTTACTTTTGATGGGGGCCATTTGTCTTTGTTGTTTGTTCTGGCACGGATGGTGACAGTTCCTTGGCTAGCCATTGGCCGAGACTCCATCACTGTGACTTCGTCATCACCATCGCAGAGGTCAAGGGGTAAATCAGGAGATGAACATTAAGCCTGTCACCAGCTAATGAATGTTCCCGGAGAGCCTTGCCAAACTGGGCCGGCAGGAACCATTGGCAGCCATCTTATTTCTTGCCGTGGTCTCACTCGCTGTCAAGAGGGGTTCATGGGATTGCATGTGCCTGCCTACAAAAGCATTCCCTGCACACAGACAACAAGGTCTCCACTCCCATCATTCAACCCAGACACTGAGGTCCAGCTCTGAGGGCCTTTTGGCGGTTCCCTCACTGTGAGAAGTGAGGTTAGAGGGAGCCAGGCAGAGGGCCTTCTTGGTAGTGGCGCCCACTCTGTGGAATGCCCTCCTGTCAGATGTCAAGGAAATAAACAACTACCTGACTTTTAGAAGACATCTGAAGGCAGCCCTGTTTAGGGAAGTTTTTTAATGTTTGATGTTTTATTGTATTTTTAATATTCTGTTGGGAACCACCCAGAGTGGCTAGGGAAACCCAGCCAGATGGGTGGGTTATGTATGTATGTATGTATGTATGTATGTATGTATAAATAAATATTAGGAAGCAAGGTTCTCATCTAGTCTCACACCATTTTCCTCTCTGTTCCCCCCTCCCCCCAGCTATACAACTATGAAATCGTAGAACCGTAGATTTGGAAGAGACCCCAACGATCATCTAGTCCAAGCCCCAGCTAAACTATCACTGAGAGATGGCCACCCAAAACCTCCGATGAAGGAGAGTCCACCACCTTCTGAGGTCATCATCTGTTCTATTGACAGCTCTTACTGTCAGAAAGTTCTTCCTAAGGTTTGGTTGGAATCTCCTTCCTTGTATTCTGAATCCATTCTTTTGAGTCTTACAAGCTTGCTCCATCCTCCATGTGACAGATATTTGAAGACCATTATTATATCACCGCGGGACGCGGGTGGCGCTGTGGGTTAAAGCCTCAGCGCCTAGGGCTTGCCGATCAAAAGGTCGGCGGTTTGAATCCCCGCAGAGGGGTGCGCTCCCGTTGTTCGGTCCCAGCGCCTGCCAACCTAGCAGTTCGAAAGCACCTCCAGGTGCAAGTAGATAAATAGGGACCGCTTACTAGCAGGAAGGTAAACGGCGTTTCCGTGTGCTGCGCTGGCTCGCTAGAGCAGCGATGTCACGCTGGCCACGTGACCCGGAAGTGTCTTCGGACAGCGCTGGCCCTTGGCCTCTTTGAGTGAGATGGGCGCACAACCCTAGAGTCTGTCAAGACTGGCCCGTACGGGCAGGGGTACCTTTACCTTTACCTTTATTATATCACCTCTTGGTCATCTCTTCTCTGGGCTCAACACACCTAACTCCCTCAACCGTTCCTCACACAGCTTGGTTTTCCAAACCCTTTATCATCTTGGTCAGCCTCACCTGCACTCATTCCAGCTCTCAAACATCTGGATCTGGGATGGGGAACTTGTAGCCCTTCAGGTGTCACTGGACTACAAGTCCCATCATCCCTGGATATCAGCCATGTTAGCTGGGGCTAGTAGGCTTTGCATTGTCAGCTACTGTGGCAGAGAGAGGAGCAAAGAAAGGATGTGTGTGTTTGTGCGCAGTTGGCGTGTCTGAGGACTTTAGGTCAAGGAGCAACCGAGGAATTTAGGATCCTTTGGAATTTCTTGAAGCCCTCTCCCCCTTCAGTCCACCTGAAGGGCAATTGAGGCTATTTAAAGAAATAATGAATCTAGTGTTAATTATAGCCAGCCAGCGTTTTTTTAACAAAATCTTTTTGTTGCTGAGGTGGAATTGGAGCCAGACACAGAAAGGTCAGCGAACAATGGAATATCTCCTTTTGTTTGACCGCCAAGTGTCTCCTTCTTCCATCTCTGAATGAACCTTAGCATTAGCGTGAGTGTTTTATGTGGCATTGGCTCCGAAAACCTTCTGGAGGAAAATGGTCTGGGGTTTAGCAGCTGCAACAGCAGGAAGGCCAAACTAGGACCATATTATTTGGACAACCACACATTGCAGAAGTGTCTTGTCTGCCCACTAAAACCATAGATTCACAGAGCTGTGAAAGTTGGAAGGGACACAAAGAGCCATCTAGCCTAACCTTCCTGCAATGCAGAAATGGTAACCCAAGCATCATGTTTGCAGCATCTACGTGCAGAAGAACATCCATCCATCTGTAAGAACCTGCTGGACCAGGCCTATGACTCATCTAATCCAGCATCCTGTTCTTTTCATGGGGTTGTGTCCAATGCTATTCCTACTCAGAGGAGGCTTACTGAAGTGAATGAACATGGACTAACTTAGGTTTGTTCATTTTAACAGATGTACTCTGGGTTGTCTCTTGCTAAGTCCCTACGGAGGACCTTAAGGTCCAAAAAAGACAACATTTTGGAGGTCCCAAATAATAATAATAATTTATTTATACCCTGCCCATCTGGCTGGGTTTCCACAGCTACTTTGACTGGCTCCCAACAGAATATTAAAAACGCAATACAACATTAAAGATTAAAATCTTCCCTAAGCAGGGTTGCCTTCACATGTCTTCTAAAAGTCAGATAGTTGTTTACAGTGGTACCTCGGGTTAAGTACTTAATTTGTTCCGGAGGTCCATTCTTAACCTGAAACTGTTCTTAACCTGAGGTACTACTTTAGCTAATGGGGCCTCCTGCTGCTGCTGCGCCTCCGGAGCACGATTTCTCTTCTCATCCTGAAGCAAAGTTCTTAACCCGAGGTACTATTTCTGGGTTAACGGGGTCTGTAGCCTGAAGTGTATGTAACCTGAAGCATATGTAACCCGAGGTACCACTGTATTTCCTTGACATCTGGTGGAAGGGCGTTCCACAAGGCGGGCACCACTACCGAGAAGGCCCTCTGCCTGGTTCCCTGTAACCTCACTTCTCGCAGTGAGGGAACCGCCAGAAGGCCCTCAGAGCTGGACCTCAGTGTCCGGGCTGAACGATGGGGGTGGAGACGCTCCTTCAGGTATACTGGGCTGAGGGATGGGAGCCTGACAGATCCTTTGTTTTGTTTCACTTGTGGTTGTAAGTCCTCGCCTGCTCATAGGGTGAAATAGTGAGAGAAGCCAAACAGAGATAGCAATAAAAGTGCAAACTGCAGATAAAAGTGAAACCGTAGGAGTCCAATGTAGGAGTCAAATTTAACACATCTGGTTACTCCACTGCCATCTTCCACTTGCCTGACAGATCTGTTGCCTTCCAGGCCTGCTTGTCGGCTTCTTAGCGGCAGCAGGTTGGCCAATGTATGAAACAGGATACTGGACAAGATGAGATCCACCCTGAATCTGATAACAGTTCAGGGATTTGTAGAAACCAGCAAGAATTTGTCAAGATTAAGTCCTGCCAGACTTGTGTAATCTCCTATTTTGGATTTGGTTAGTTGCTCTGTGGATTGTGGGGATGCTCTGGATGTAATTTATCTTGATTTCAAAGCATTGGAGGTTGGAGGATGGATGGCGGCTAACAGATTGAGATTGAATCCTGACAAGACAGAAGTACTGTTTTTGAGGGACAGGAGGCGGGCAATTCTGTGTCCAGGGCAGCTGTTTATCAGCTCCATCTGGTACGCAGGCTGAGACCCTACCTGCCAGTGGACTGTCTCGCCAGAGTGGTGCATGCTCTGGTTATCTCTCGCTCGAACTACTGCAATGCGTTCTATGTGGGGCTACCTTTGAAGGTGATCTGGAAACTACAATTAATCCAGAATGCGGCAGCTAGACTGGTGACTGGCAGCGGCCGCTGAGACCATATAACACCGGTCTTGAAAGACCTACACTGGCTCCCAGTACGTTTCCGAGCACAATTCAAAGTGTTGGTGCTGACCTTTAAAGCCCTAAACGGCCTTGGTCCAGTATACCTGAAGGAGCGTCTCCACCTCCATTGTTCTACCCGGACACTGAGATCCAGCTCTGAGGGCCTTCTGGCGGTTCCCTCATTGCGAGAAGCCAAGTTACAGGGAACCAGGCAGAGGGCCTTCTTGGTAGTGGCGCCCTCCCTGTGGAATGCCCTCCCATCAGATGTCAAAGAGAAAAATAACTACCAAACTTTTAGAAGACATCTAAAGGCAGCCCTGTTTAGGGAAGCTTTTAATGTTTAATAGGTTATTGTATTTTAGTGTGTTGTTGGAAGCCACCCAGAGTGGCTGGGGGCACCCAGCCAGATGGGTGGGGTACAAATAATAAATTATTATAATATTATTATTGATTTCAAAGCTATTGGGACTTCGCAGGGAGTACAGTGTTTTAGTTTGGGATGCTGCATTTGAAGAATATTGTACACAAAATGGATCAGAAAATGGAAGGGGGGAAATCTCAAGACGCTGCATAGGATTTTATCCATAAACAAGTCCAATGAGTTTTGGTCTTGCAGCCTTTAGGCCTTCGTCGGGTGTCAAAATGCAAACTGCAGAGATCTCTGATAATGTAAGTCTTCGTTTCCCTTATACCTGCTGCTGATGGACATTTTGTAGGGAAAAAATGGGACAGGCAGTGGCGTAGCGTGGGGGTGTAGGGGGGGCCGGCCGCAACATCTGGGGGTTAGGGTGCGCAAATCCACGGGTTAGGGGGCGCAAATCCACGGGTTAGGGGGCGCAAATCCACGGGTTAGGGGGTGCAAATTACTTGCCTTGCCCCGGGTGCTGACAACCCACGCTACGCCACTGGGGACAGGTCCCAGTTTGGAGGAGAGCAACAAAGATCGTGTTACGCAGTGCTGTGTTTCTAGAAAAAGAGGTGCCAGAACTCACTGTGAACACCTCCTTCATTCTCTTAGAATGGCAATGGTGCCCACCTGAGAGGTGCAGGAACTGAGTTCCTGTGAGTCCCCCCTGAAAAAGCCCCCGTGTTATGGAAAACAACTCCTAGGAGGACAGCTTGAAGGAACTCCATGTGTTTAGTCTGAAGAAGAGACGACTGAGGGGGAACATGGTGGTTCTCTTCCAATGTGTGAAGGACTGTCTCATGAAAGAAGACAAATCCTTGCTCTCTGCTGTCAGAGAAAGCAGGACCAGATCAAACGGGTTTAAGTTACGGGAGGGTGGATTTCAGCTGGAGGTTAGGAGAAACATCTTAAAAGTAAGAACAGTTCAGCGGTGGAACCATTTCCCTGGCGAGTAGAGGCTGAACTCTCCTTTGCTAAAGGTCTTCAAGCTGAGGCTGAATTTCTATCTGTTGGGGATGTCCTAGAGAATGAAGAAGAAGAAGAGTTTGGATTTGATATCCCGCTGTATCACTACCATAAGGAGTCTCAAAGCGGCTCACAATCTCCTTTCCCTTCCTCTCCCACAACAAACACTCTGTGAGGTGAGTGGGGCTGAGAGACTTCAAAGAAGTGTGACCGGCCCAAGGTCACTCAGCAGCTGCATGTGGAGGAGCGGGGAAGCGAACCCGGTTCACCAGATTACGAGTCCACCACTCTTAACCACTACACCACACTGGCTCTCCAGTTGGAATTGGAATACCTAGCCTACAAGTCTCCTTCCATCGTTATGATTTTCAGAGTGACTTGCTCAACGTCACGTGCCGTGAGCTTCATTGGGATTTTCACCTGCATCTTCTCACTCCTAGTTTCTGACACGTTACATTACACCAAGTAGAGAAAGGGATGGGGAACATGTGGCGGCCCAGATGTTGTTGGACTCCAGCTCCCATCAGCTCCTGCCAGCATGGTGAATGGCCTGGGGATGATGGGAACAGTAGTCCAGCAACACACAGAGGACCACAGGTTCTTTATCCCAGAAGCAGAAGAGAGAAATTAGCTCAGATGAGCTTAGATCTTCTCTGACAGCCAAGCTTTCTTTCCTGGGAACCCCAAACCTCCTGGAGTTCTGGGTCCTTTCAACAGGCATAAATCCAACGGGTGTAGTTCTCCCCATCACTCCCAAGGACCTAGATGAGAAAGGACCTGTTGGATTGCTCACTGTTCCCCGGTTATAAAAAGGCACGGAAAGCCTCCTGCTAGTCAACCCGCTTGCTCAGAAATGTGCAAGCCAGCAATCTGAGTGCTACCACCCACCCACCTACCCTCTGGAGCTGTTGCCTTGACTCCCTCGCTCCCAAATCAGGAGATTTCAAAAGGCAGGAGCCTGAATTAGCCCTGGAGGAGGCAGCTCTTTCAACTCCGTCCAAAAAAGAGAGCTGGGATGAGCTGAGCTAGTCACGCAGCTGTCCGTCACTCCGATGGAATGCAGACAGGGCTGCCCTGTGGTTAGAGTTTGCTCCACCCCAGAGACAGGGGCAGGCGCCCAGGTACCAAGGCATACGCTCTGGGGGACTTGGACAGAGTTCCCGACGCCCGCCCTAGCACAGGTTAACCCTTGCCTGCCTGCAAGAATCTCTCTCTCTTAAAACCTGGCCCTTGTAAACAACCAAAATAAAATAAAATAAAATACCGGTGTGTCTTCTTCTGAGCACTTCCCCCTAGATCTGGGAGATCAAAGTGAGGTAGAAAAGTGGAATGGAGAATGACACCTTTGTCAGCCAGTAGGTGGAGCTCTCTGTTCAAAACCAGCTCTGCTTTCTTTTCAGTTTGTGGGACCTTTGGGTGAGTTGGCATGATATGATACGTGCCATAAGGAAGCCTTCCCCAACCTGGTGCCCCCTGCAGATATTTTGGACCTCTGCCCCCATCAGCCTCAGGCTTCTTTGTAGCCATGGCACAGAGATCTTAAGAAGCAATGGGTTCTTCCCGAGGTTGTCTTCTTCCTTCAGCTCCCTGATTGGCTGCCAGCTTGGCATTTTGATTGGCTGGGAACCTCATATAAATAATCCCCCTGCCAGCTCCCTCTCAGACCACTCTGGGGCTCTTCGTTCTCAAGTAAGGAGGCTCTCACCAACCTAGTGAGGGGAAACCATACTCTTTATTCAGAGGCAAAGTCCACTTAGTTCAATGAGGCTGGCTCCCTAGGGAGTGTGTTTTTGGGTTGTGCAAAAAAACTGAACTTCTCAGATGGAAAACCTGGTCCTACTGCCTGGAGGGACGTGGGTGGCACTGTGGGTTAAATCACAGAGCCTAGGACTCGCTGACCAGAAGGTCGGCGGTTCGAATCCTCGCAACGGGGTGAGCTCCCGTTGCTCGGTCCCTGCTCCTGTCAACCTAGCAATTCGAAAGCACATCAAAGTGCAAGTAGATAAATAGGTACTGCTCCAGCGGGAAGGTAAACGCCGTTTCCGTGCACTGCTCTGGTTCACCAGAAGTGGCTTAGTCATGCTGGCCACATGACCCAGAAGCTGTACGCCGGCTCCCTTGGCCAGTAAAGCGAGATGAGCGCCGCAACCACAGAGTCGGCTACGACTAGACCTAACGGTCAGGGGTCCCTTTACCTTTAAGTGTGCAAAACACCGAACTTCTCAGATGGGAAACCTGGTCCTCCTGTCTGGAGTGAGTGGGAGTCAGAATCTAACTACATCTAGAGGGCCTGAGGTTGCCCACCTCCTTTTTTACTTATTTCTTCTCTCTCATTCATCTTCACAATAATAATCCCCATGCCAGCTCCCTCTCAGACCACTCAGGAAATCAACACTCTGAGATGTGGGTGGGTGAAGCTGAGGTTATTCAGTGGCGAAACAAAAAAAGAAATACTTTGCCTATGCTCAGGGACACTCGGTTAGTATATCACACTCTTGGCCTCAGTTTAAGTTCTATTTATTTTTATTTTGTTTATTAAATTTATATACTACCCTCCGTCACAAGATCTCAGGCTGGTTCTGGTTTTGACTCCATCTCATTGTGTTCTCAGGAATCAAAGCGCCTTACAAAAATTTGTTACCAAAAGAGAAAGAGAGAAAAGAAACCTTCTTTTAAGAGATCTCCTTTCAAACAAATGAATTACCTCATGCTTTATTATTATTATTATTTTAAAGTGTAGGCCTTCCTCTTCCCTGAAGGTCACATTTGCTAATATCAGATCTGCAGGGCTAGTTGCTGTGACTCGGATGGACAGGGAAATGCGCTCTGTACATGTCTGGAAGAACTTGACTGGTGCTTCGTATGTTCTCATACAGCCTTGACTCTTGTTAAAGTAAAGGTAAAGGTACCCCTGCCTGTACGGGCCAATCTTGACAGACTCTAGGGTTGTGTACCCATCTCACTCAAGAGGCCGGGGGCCAGCGCTGTCAGGAGACACTTCCGGGTCACGTGGCCAGCATGACATCGCTGCTCTGGCAAGCCAGAGCCGCACACGGAACGCCGTTTACCTTCCCGCTAGTAAGCGGTCCCTATTTATCTACTTGCACCCGGGGGTGCTTTCGAACTGCTAGGTTGGCAGGCGCTGGGACTGAGCAACGGGAGCGCACCCCGCCGCGGGGATTCGAACCGCCGACCTTTCGATCGGCAAGCCCTAGGCGCTGAGGCTTTTACCCACAGCGCCACCCGCGTCTCTTGTTACCCTTTCATTATTGCAACCGATTCTGTATATTGTGTTGTTGCTATTACTGTTGCACAGGTGAGATTGCAGGCAATTAATTAACAACAATTAGGGAAGTGTGCAATCTCTGCTCTGAGTTCAGGATAAGAACTAGCCAGGCCAAATTAAAATGCAGAACTGTACAGATGCAGGACGCAATATCATGCAGATTGAGACAGCTCACGTAGAGATGGAAGGAAGCAGAAGCGCCGACCAGAGAAGAATGGCAGACCAAATTGACGGGATATGCAGAGACGGCGAGACTGACGGGAAAGATCAGAAACCAGGAAGATCAAGTATTTCTAAAATTTCTAAAACTGAGAGCCAGCGTGGTGTGGTGGTTAAGAGCGGTAGACTCATAATCTGGTGAACCGGGTTCGCGTCTCCGCTCCTCCACATGCAGCTGCTGGGTGACCTTGGGCTAGTCACACTTCTCTGAAGTCTCTCAGCCCCACTCACCTCACAGAGTGTTTGTTGTGGGGGAGGAAGGGAAGAGAGAATGTTAGCCGCTTTGAGGCTCCTTCGGGTAGTGATAAAGTGGGATATCAAATCCAGACTCTTCTTCTTCTAAAAAGACTGGAATAACTTTTTAATATACCTAAAAGACCACTGTAGGCAGTTAAAATCATTGGCTAGAGATACAATGACACTTGTAATGTGAAACAAATTATGGTGACTATGATTATAAAACAGATGGATAACGGTAAAAGATGTGGAAAAAGAAAAAGAAATTATTTTTGGTGGAAATGGAACCATTGAGGGAGGGGAGGAGGTCTGAAGGTTTGAAATAACCTTTTTTATTTTGACAATTTGAAACGGTTAAAGCTATTATGTATAAAATCATGTAAAACTTATATATATATATATATATATATATATATATATACACACATATACACAGTAGTACCTCAGGTTAAGTACTTAATTCGTTCTGGAGGTCCGTTCTTAACCTGAAACTGTTCTTAACCTGAGGTACCACTTTAGCTAATGGGGCCTCCCGCTGCCGGCGCGCGATTTCTGTTCTCATCCTGAAGCAAAGTTCTTTACCTGAGGTAATATTTCTGGGTTAGCGGAGTCAGTAACCTGAAGCGTATGTAACCCTAGGTACCACTGTGTGTGTGTATATATATATATATATATATATATATATATATATATATATATGTCTCACCTAGCTTTCCTTCCAAAAAGCTGGACACTTCTTTCCCTCGTCCGGCTGTCAGATGGGCAAAATGTACACAACCTTGGTAGGCTGCCTCTCAATTTTTCCTGCCCTCCAGAAAGGAAGGGAATAATGTTAATTGGACGAGAGCAAAGGACAAGGGGGGAGGATGTGGTGACTGCCTTAAGGCACAGAGGTCACAGTGAGATTCCAGAGGGGTGGCTGTTTTCCACTTCCATCATTTGAAAAAATGAATCTCTGGTGATGTGCAAGACCTGAGATTGCTGCTACTGGGAACTGGCTTTCCATTGAGGGCCACATTCCCTTAAGGCAGAGGTTTTCAACCTTTTCGAATCCACGGCTCCCTTGACCAACTGCATTCTTTCTCAGGCTCCCCTTTGGCAACAGGCACTCGGCTCCCAGGCAGGCCTTGCACACAGCAAACACAAGAAAGGCCATCTTGGCACCTGCCTGCCCAGCCTCCCAGTTTTCTGTCCATTCACAAGAGCAAGGGCTGGCAGACGGACTGGCTGGGCTCCCTCGCCCGCTGAGGCTGCTTCAGCTTGTGGCAAGCCAGCACCCCCTGGCCAGCTCCAGAGGCACCATTCACCTGCAGAGTGTTGCCCATGGCACCCCTGACCATCATTCAAGGCACCCCAGGCACTGGTTGAAAAGCCCTGCCTTAAGGAGAAGCACTTGGGGACACATGTTGCAAGTGGACCAAGCTGGAGACAGTGGTGAGTGGAGCCTGAGATATGGAGGGGGAAGCACTGCATCTCTTTGACTTTGACGTGCCAGTGTGGTGTAGTGGTTAAGAGCGGTGGACTCATAATCTGGTGAACTGGGTTTGCGTCTCTGCTCCTCCACATGCAGCTGCTGGGTGACCTTGGGCCAGTCACACTTCTCTGAAGTCTCTCAGCCCCACTCACCTCACAGAGTGTTTGTTGTGGGGGAGGAAGGGAAAGGATATTGTTAGCTGCTTTGAGACTCCTTAGGGTAGTAATAAAGCGGGATATCAAATCCAAACTCCTCCTCCTCCTCTTCTTCTTCTTCTTCTTCTTCTTCTTCTTCTTCTTCTTCTTCTTCTTCTCCTCCTTCTCCTTCTCCTTCTCCTTCTCCTTCTCCTTCTCCTTCTCCTTCTTCTCCTTCTTCTCCTCCTCCTTCTCCTCCTCCTCCTCCTCTCAGTCCTTGTCACCAACTTTCCCCTTCCTCCCTGACTGCATGAAATTAGGCCAACAGCTACAGGTTCCCTGCCTCTGCAATACCTTGGTTCTCAAATGCCTTGGTGCTCAAACTCCTTGGTTCTCAAACGCTGAGAACCCGGAAGTAAGTGTTCCAGTTTCCAAACGTTTTTTGGAAGCTGAACACTTTGATGCAGCTGTTGGTTATTGCTTCCGGGGCGCCTGCACCAATCAGAACCTGCGCCTTGATTTTCAAACATTTCAGAAGTCAAACCTACTTCCGGAATGGATTAAGTTTGGCGCTTTTGTTTTTGCTATTTATTTTGCGTTTTTGTTTCTGAGGCTTTTTCAGTTAATTTGTTTTTGTGAATGTGTGGAACCCAGTTCAGTTACTGATTGACTGATTGTGTGACTGCAGAAATGGATCAAAGCCCCCCATCCAAACAATGACTATCATCAGTGCAGGTAAAGAATTTTTATTTTATTTTTATCATCTACAATACTGTCTTATTTATTTTATAGTACAGTACCTTGATTATTGCTTTCATTTTATGGACCAATGGTCTCGTTAGATAGTAAAAATCATGTTAAATTGCTGTTTTAGGGGTTGTTTTTAAAAGTCTCAAATGGATTACACCGTTTTGCATTACTTTCTATGGGAAAGTGTGCCTTGGTTTTGGAACGCTTTGGTTTTGGAACGGACTTCTGGAACGGACTAAGTTTGAGAACCAAGGTAACACTGTACCACATGGACCAGTGTTCTGGCTTGGTGTAGGACAACTTTGTAGGGAAGGGTCCACAGCTCAGTGGTAGAGCATCAGCCTTGCATTCAGAAGGTCACAGGTTTGGTCCCCAGCACTGCCAGGTAGGGCTAGGAGAGATACCTACCTGAAACCTTGCCAGTCAGCATAGGAGACAATATTGCGCTTGTTAGAGCAAGGGTTTAACTCAGCACAAGGCAGCTTCTTGGGTAATGTTGATAGAGTGGTCAACCTGCCCAGCATCTCCAGTTGAAAGGATATCAGATCCTGGTAGACCTGCAAGGTAACAAACGCATTCTGGGAAATGATATATAATGAGTTGAAAAAAATGTTTGAAATAATGTTTGTGGAAAAAACCAGAGGCTTTCTTACTAAGAAGTTTAGGTGCAGAGAACCCAAAGGAGCAGGAAAGACTATTTATGTATGCGACGACAGCAGTGCAGATACTACTGGCCCAGAGATGGAAAGGAGATAAAGTCCTGATTAGAGATGAATGGCTGACAAAGATGATGGACTATGCCGGAATGGTGAAATTGACCGGGGAAATCAGAAACCAGGAAGAGTTTTAAAAAGGAATGGGGGAAATTTACAATGTATTTAAGAGAACACTGTAAACAACTAAAAACTTTGGCAGGATTTGAGTAATGTACTAAAAACTAATGTAAAATTGGATTTGTCAGGGGTTCAGGAGCAGAGGCACAGGAGAGGGAGGAAATAGAGAGCGAGGGGGAGGAGTCCGAAGGAAATGTCAGCGATGACAGCGGTCCGAGGTCTCTGAGTCTTTCCAGTGAATCGGAAGATTCACAGAAAGGGGCTCCCATGGTCAGGGCAAGGGGGGTGCCTAGGGGGACACCCCAGGAAGAAGGGGCCAGAGGGGACTCAGAGAGCAGCAGCTGGAAATCCGGACCAGCGTCCACACCAGAGGGCAGTAGGGGGGAGGAGTCCCAGGCATCGGGATCAGGCGGTGGACTACCAGCGGGAGGACATGAGCCAGGAGTGGCCACGCCTCCATCGGAGAGCGAGGAAACGGTCGAGAGGAAGGTTGAAGGCTGCGCGCGCGCGCCAAGTTCAAATGTACAGGAGGGTGCAGCAGTTGGCAGCCCGGATAGGGAGCCAGGTCCTAAAGCCCGCCGAAGAGAGCGGGAGGAGTCAGGGGGGTCAACGTCTGCGTCGGAAGAATCCAGGAAGGAAGGGACCCCGGGGGGTAGCAGGACCCAGAGGAGAAAGGAGAGACGGAAGAGGTGGAGTAAAGCTAGAGTCTTAAACTGGTGTACAGGAGGCGGAGATTCAGATGGAGCTTCGCCGGTCTAAACCCTAGACGTAGAGCTGGGGCGCTCCGGTTTGAAAATGGAAACTGTACTTCAATAAAGACTTTTGTACCTTACTACCGGCTAGCGTTGGTCCTCTGTGAGCTGGGACCTAGAGCCAGCTCTGACAGGATTATTTAAGAAAAATAGAGAAAACAAGTGAAGCAGTGGAAAATATTCAAAATGGTAGCCATGGAAGGGTGGAGGGGAGTCAAAGGGTTCAGGGAATCCTAAATGATGATAATGATGTGTATTGTTTGAATTTAAATTTGCACTGTAAAACTCAATGAAAAAGATTTATAAAAAAGAAAAGAAAAAAGGATATTAGGTCCCAGGGCTAGGAGTGGCCTGTACCCGAACTGGTATGTTTGGGATTGCCAAGATTTGCCCCAATCTGAAATTTGACAACAGTCTAATGAGAAACCCATCTCTCTTGGTGGACAAAGAAAGGATGGGAAGCTGAAACTTCTGGGAAGATTTAGACAGCAATTTGATCAGATGCGATCTTTTAAGTCTGCTTTGGTGCCACTATGGCAGGAATTTCCCTTCTAGGATGCTGTGTGTGTGTGTGTACTGTGGGAGAGCCTGGGAGGAGCACACTCTGTTCTCTATTGTGTCTTCACATTAACCCATCGGGCAAAGATAAGACATCTTGTTGACTAGACTCCTACAGACTTTTCAGAGCAGCCAACAAAGTCCTGATCTGCATTCCGTTTCTGCAGGAGATTAAATCAGCAGCGGCGTTGGAGCTACGGGGCCTTTTTGGTTGTGTCCACACACCCACTCCTTCCCACAGGAGACCTGCTCAGGACTGACACTCAAAGGCTCGTGGCTGCCTTCAGAAAGCCTGGCTTCAGCAGATCTTTGGGTGAAGCGTTTGATTGACATACCCTGACTTCCCGTAGCCATTGTTATAAATGGACTGGTTGGACACAGAGGAATGGTGGGAGGAATTAGCTGGAGAACCACCAAGGGAAGAAGCTTCAGAGCCCAGGGAGTGGGATGACGATGGGTGGCCAGAGGGAGAAGTGGAAGCAGAAGGGGTAACAGGGCTCTGTGAGCTGGGAGAGTCTGTGGCAGAGAGAATCAGAGGCAGAAGCAGAAGTGGGATAGTGGGAGGAGGGAAGCCAAGAGGCAGAGGTGAGTCAGGCTGGTGAAGAGTTGCAGGTGTCTCCTCATCTTGCTGCAACAAGCTCCCCTTCCTCTCGGTCTCCTAGAACCAGAAGAGGGCTGAAATGAGTGGAGGAGCAGCAGGCTTCACACAGGTGTAGTCTCCGATTACTCAGGGGGAAACCCTGGAGAGGAGGAGTCTTTGATGGCTGTGGGGAGGTGGGGACTTTCAGTCTTGGCAATAACAATAACAATAATGTGTTATTTATACCCCGCCCATCTGAGCTGGACCTCAGTGTCCGGGCTGATTGACGGGGGTGGAGACACTCCTTCAGGTATACTGGGCCGAGACCGTTTAGCGCTTTAAAGGTCAGGGGTCCATGGGGCAAGACTTTTGGGGCTCTGTTCTCTTGTGAGGGTTCCATGACTCATGCAGGAGTGCGGTCCAGAAGATGCACGGTCTTGTTTTGGCTGCTACATGTTGGAGGAGGGTATGAGATGTGGGGAAGAGGAGGCAGGCATCCGTCATAATGAGTTCCCCCTGTGCCTCCTCCACTGACTCCTGGCATTTGCTGGTCTCAGGCCTGTGTACACTGTGCTGTTAGAGCAACTTCGTGTATTTTAAACCCTCCTATTTCCCCAGGCTTTTAACCACAACTTTTATTAGCTTTTGATTGTCATCACACTTTTAGGCTGGCATCCAAGTAAGTTTCATCCAGGGTAGACCCACTGAAATTAATTAACATGACTAAGATTGTGTTTGAGTCTACTTTGTGAAACTTAGTTCAATGCAACTGAAAAAGTACGATGTCAATCAAAAAAATCCTCCCCCCCCAGCTGTCAGTTTTAACATTTTGCTGTCGTTTCATGTCAGTTGTAAGCACCTGTGCTGTGTGGGTTTTTAAAAAAAATAAAAATAAAAATCTCAGTGCATCATTTGGTCAGTTGGCTTGCTGAAAGCAGCAAGGTGGATATCCTCTTCCCCCCTCAAAAAATTTCCCCCAATGGGATTATTATTATTTTACTTAATGATACTTGTATATGGCTAGTTTGTGTTTTGTTTTTTTAAAGTCCAGAACCTTAAAGCAGTTTACAAAAAACAAACAAACAAGTAAATTATCAGTAAAAATAATAATGGAAAACAATTATTTGAAACCTTCCAAAAAAAAAAATTAAATCATTGATAATGCTGAAAACAACAACAACAACAACAACAATTTATTATTTATACCTCACCCATCTGGCTGGGTTTCCCAGGCACTCTGGGCGCCTTCCAACAGAATATTAAAATACAATAATCTATTAAACATTAAAAGCTTCCCTAAACAGGGCTACCTTCAGATGTCTTCTAAAAGTCTGGTAGTTGTTATTCTCTTTCACATCTGAAGGGAGGGCGTTCCACAGGGCGGGTGCCACTACCGAGAAGGCCCTCTGCCTGGTTCCCTGTAACTTGGCTTCTCGCAGCGAGGGAACCGCCAGAAGGCCCTTGGCGCTGGACTTCATATCAACACTCTCCATCATCTAGATAGACATGCCGGAACAAAAATGTTTTTAGCAGATGCATATGAAAGTGTGGTGAAGAGTGAGGAGGAGCACCAGTGAGAAGGGAGGGAGGAGGGGGCGAAGGAGAGAGAGGAGGTCCTTCCTCCCCCCTGCTCTCTATTGTCGCTCACACTGGGCTCCTCGTCAGCCGCACCAACAACAAGGAAGCCGCCATTTTGCGCTGGCCGAGCTCAAATGCAGGAGAAAGGTGTCCCATTTGAAGTCAAAATAAGACAGGGGGCACTTTTGTCCAAAAATGGGGCCATCCCGTTTTTCTAGGGTTGGGGGTGTGTGGCAACCCTACCTAGAGGAGTTGACTGTCGGTGCGGAGGCAAAAAAACAACAGAAGCCAAGAAAGCTTTTTAAAAACTTTATTTTAAAAGTACTTTAGAAGCATGATGATTAACTCTTGGGATTTGTCGGCAAGCTTGGGATTTGAATCCTCATGATTTCCAGTCGCTCAGTGGGGTGTGTGTGTCGAGGCCTGGGAGAAGGATGTGCGATGGCTTCTGCAAGTGGAGGAGAACTTGATAAACCAAAGGCATCTTAGCCCACCCTGGAGGGTTAGCGTGCTTCTGATAGTCTGCCCCCAGCTTACTTCCACCCCAACCCCAGGAGCCTCTGAGGTCACAGGTGCAAGGTGTGCCTGGGCTTTGTTTTCAACCCCCCCTGTTTTTCTCCAGCCAGCCAGGAAAACAGGCTCTGCAGCAGGAGCGCCAGGCAGCGCAGGTCAAACTCCTGCGAGGCACCTGTTTGTTGCTCCTCCTGTGGCTCGGCGAAGCTCAGACACTGGTCCCCGGTGGGTATCTCGGCAGGCCCGAAAGCAAGGCAAACAGCTGTGAGCCAGCTGCCCCTTCACCCCCTGGGATGCTTCTTGGGGAGCTGGCAGTGTCTCTGAACAGTCACCCGCATGGTCCTCCCAGGGGCCTAGAAGAAATCGGCTTCTGCTCATTAGATGCCAAGGTTCTTCTCTTCTTTGGTTTAAGTTCAGAATTCTGCTGGGCAAAAGACCTTAGAAGGGAGAGAAGGCCCATGGGGTAATCTGACTTTTTGCCAAGGGCACTGTCCTGCCACAAAGACGCTGTGCCGCTTAGAAATGGGTGCTGATGGGAATCGGACGTGCGAGGGGTGGTCAGTGCCCAAACATAGCGTTCTTCCGTGAATTGGTTAGGACTTCAGGTTGTTGCTGGGTTTTTGTTTATTTGAAAGGATCGACTCCACCCGAAATCTGAGTGCAGATAAAGGGAATCATTTTGCAGAACTCTTAATAGGCAATTGTTAAGCGTGTAAAGACAAAAGAAGTCATTATAATTTAACTGTTTTCATGTTATTCTCTTTTATTAAAGCAACTAGGAAAAAAAATATTATGGTGGGAAGATCTCACACAGGCGAAGGGAACCAGTGGGGAGGAGGGGAGGGTTAGGTTGAATTTGGGAAATAAAATAATATATGGGACAGCAAAGGATATAAGAGATTTTTATAGAATAGCAATACATTGTAACCAGAATAGTTCAAAAGGGGGAGTAAGTGTATTTTTAGTATGTTGATTATTGTAGTAGTTGTTATTATTGTTTCTTATTGGTAGAAATAGGGACGCGGGTGGCGCTGTGGTTAAAGCCTCAGCGCCTAGGACTTGCCGATCGAAAGGTCGGTGGTCCGAATCCCCGTGGCGGGGTGCGCTCCCGTTGTTCGGTCCCAGCGCCTGCCAACCTAGCAGTTCGAAAGCACCTTTGGGTGCAAGTAGATAAATAGGGACCGCTTACTAGCGGGAAGGTAAACGGCGTTCCATGTGCTGCGCTGGCTTGCCAGATGCAGCTTGTCACGCTGGCCATGTGACCCGGAAGTGTCTTCGGACAGCGCTGGCCCCTGGCCTCTTAAGTGAGATGGGCGCACAACCCTAGAGTCTGGCAAGACTGGCCCGAACAGGCAGGGGTACCTTTACCTTTATTGGTAGAAGGCAATGTTAATTTAGGCTCCTTCGTTTTGCTCTCTGTATAATTTTCTTAAGTCAATAAAAACGAAATAAATAAATAAATAAAAGGAATCATTTTGCTTCAGTCACCCAGAAGATGTTCAGAGTTGTCCTCCCCCCTGTAGGAACATAAAGGTGGGGAGCTCTCTCTCTCTCTCTCTCTCTCTCTCTCTCTCTCTCTGTGTGTGTGTGTGTGTGTGCATGCTCACTACAAACACTGCAATAAGTGATGCAGCTGCTTCCAATTGCTGCAGGCAGAAGAGACTCTTGCCCATATTGCCAGATATTCCTCACGCAGCAAATCCCAATGCAAGCTGGGCTGTTTTCCACCCTCAAGGCAGGCATTACCACCTCTTCTTCTCAGACAATTCCTGGGACCCCTATGCTTCAGCACTTGAATAAAATATTTGGGAAGACCGGGTCAGCCCTGCCCTGCATAATCAATCTCACGATGTAGTACACAAACACCATTTGAATGGCAATGCCTATCAACTTGGGGGAGGGGTTTCAAATATTTTATGGGGTGGGGTACCTCAGCTCCTAGGAGTTGGCTCCTATGCCTGCCGCTGACCCTTATTCTGGTCTTCTCTCTTTTTAAATAAAGGAACAATAGCTATATTTTTACTTGAATCCATATTACGTTCGCGATAGAGGACACGGGTGGCGCTGGGTTAAACCACAGAGCCTAAGACTTGCCAATCGGAAGGTCGGAGGTTCGAATCCCCTCAATGGGGTGAGCTCCCGTTGCTCGGTCCCTGCTCCTGCCAACCTAGCAGTTTGAAAGCATGTCAAAGTGCAAATAGATAAATAGGTACCGCTCCGGTGGGAAGGTAAACGGCATTTCCGTGCGCTGCTCTGATTCGCCAGAAGCGGCTTAGTCATGCTGGCCACATGACCCGGAAGCTGTACACCGGCTCCCTCGGCCAATAAAGCGAGATGAGCGCCGCAACCCCAGAGTCGGTCACGACTGGACCTAATGGTCAGGGGTCCCTTTACCTTTACCTTTAGGAGATCAGGGTACAAATCCCCACTCAACTATGCAGCTCACTGGGTGTAACCCTGGGCCCAGTAACTGCCTCTCAGCTTAATTTACCTCACAGGGTTGTTGTGAGGATAAAATGGGGAGGGGGAGAACCATGTTCACCACCTTGAGCTCCTTGAGGCAATAAACAGACAGGCAAACAAACTACCCTAGCCGCTCTTTTTAGCTCCCACAATGTTCTGGGGCAATGCTGTGCCAGGGGCATTGTGGGAAATTTTAGGGGCAGCTAGGCTCACTGTTACTGCTTGAGTACTGTGGGGGTGGGGGAACACAGACCCTCCATGTGCCCCTACTTTCCAGGGACAGTCCCGGATTTACAAAAGCTGTCCCAGTTTCTGATTTGATCCCAGAATGTCCCGCTTTTCCTTAGGACGTCCCTGTTTTCATTGGAGAAGTGTTGGAGGTTATGGAGTTATGCGACCCCCGAGCCAAGGAGATAAGTAACTATACAATCTTTAGAAGACATCTGCAGGCAGCCTTGTATAGGGAAGGGTTTTTTAAAAAAAATGTTTGTTGTTTTATGGTGTTTTTATATACAGTGGTACCTCGGGTTACATACGCTTCAGGTTACATACGCTTCAGGTTACAGACTCTGCTAACCCAGAAATAGTGCTTCAGGTTAAGAACTTTGCTTCAGGATGAGAACAGAAATCGTGCTCCGGCGACGCAGCGGCAGTGGGAGGCCCCATTAGCTAAAGTGGTGCTTCAGGTTAAGAACAGTTTCAGGTTAAGTACGGACCTCCGGAACGAATTAAGTACTTAACCCGAGGTACCACTGCATGTTAGAAGCTGCCCAGAGTAGCTGGGGCAACCCAGTCTGATAGGCAGGGTAAGAACAACAACAACATTATTATGGAATAGGACATCTCTATTTTCATCTGTGAAATGTTGGAGGGTATAGGAGTGACTCTGGATTCGAGGGCATTTTGCCACGGTCCCCCTGAAGCTTGGTGCAAGCCCTGGTCTCCCATGTAACTGCATCCCTGGGGGAAGCGTGTTTAAGGTGGCATTGTGGGGTGGGGTGGGACGGGCAGAGGGAACACCCATTTAACTTTCAACCTCTTGCTTCAAAGCCCAGAGGCAAAAGACATGTCAGGGTGTTTGGTACAACCGAATTGTAGTTATGCATGATTGAGAAAGATGAAACAGGCAATGCCAAATCTTCTCCCCATATAGTGAGGCAGAAACTTGCCCTCTGCTCTCCCAGAAGCTTCCAATCCACAATATCATCTTATGCATTGCGATGCCTTAACAGATGGTAGAAGGAAAATAATAATAATAATGAGAGAGAGAGAGAGAGAGAGAGAGAGAGAGAGAGAGAGAGAGAGAGAACAAGACACTGAATGCGTCGTGAACCATGTCCCCGAAAACAGGAACCCCCAAAACCAAGCAAAAAAAGTGAGGGAGACCACAAAAGGAAATTATCAATGGAATTTGAACCTCTCTCCCTCATTAAGAGGAAGGAAAAGTCTATAAAGCAACTTTTAAGAGAGCTTTGGCCAATGAATTCCTTCTCCGGAACTGTGATCATGTGCTTTTTATTTATTTCATTGTGCGCTAGAGGCGTTGAATGGAGCCAAACGGGGTGAGCTTTTCAGTTCACAAACATTCTCATCATTAAAATATTTTACAGCCTGGACCTATGCAGAGGTAGGAGTGCTTACCCTCTGAAATCAGTTGACTCAGTATAGGATAAGGCTGTCCACTGTAGTTTTTCCACCTTGGAAGTGTCTCATCTGATCTCGGAAGATGAGGATAATTGCTTATTAATTATTAGTATTATTTATTTAGATCCATTAATCACATGTTGCATAGAATCATAGAATTGCAGAGTTGGAAGGGACAACCAGAATCATCTAGTCCAGTCTGTAATGCATGAATCTTTTCCTCAATGTGGGGCTCAGGGGTGTAACTAGGGGGACAGGGGGGCAGCTCCCCCCATCAAATAAAACAATAGAAGACTTAACTATAACTGACCCATCATGTCGGTTCTGTCCCCCCTAACAAAAGTCCTGATTACGTCCATGGTGGGATTCAAACCCACAACCCTGAAATTAACAGTCTCATGCTTTACCAACTGAGCTATCCCAGAGATTACTTACATCAGGCATGTTCAAAGTCCGTATTGGGGGCCTAATCCAGGGCCTGCTGGTCAGTTTGATCCAGTTTATTTCCTGGGGGGAAATCCCCAAAATTACCCCCCCCCCCGACAACTTCAACCCTAAAAAAAGCTCAACAACTTCAATCAATCCTAAAAAAGGTTAACAACTTTGGTTGGCCCTCACGGCCCTTCACTTCATCAAATCTGGCCCTCTTTGAAAAAAGTTTGGACACCACTGACTTACATGTTTAATTTGAAAACAGAAATGTAGTATACCTTAGGTGGGTGAATCATACTACAAAACATTAATGTGTAGCCCTGATTTGCCCTGTCAACTACTTGATTTGTGGGGTGGAGGCACAAAATATGGGGTTCATTGCACAAATCAGCATTAAACAGACTCTGGAAATTCCACTTTTGCAGTGAGAATTGTTTGTTAGAGATTTCAAGTCAGCAAAACTAAAATCTCTCTGGTTCCTTTTCGTGGCAGGAGAACATTCTAGGTTAGACAACAAATCGATGTCAGCCTGATGTAGAATTCTGTGAAAATGGAAAACATTCACCCAGCATTTTAGACACAGAGGTTATCAAAAAGGCTTTTTCTGCTTTTCCTGCTCTTCGTCTGGAAAGTCTGCTTTGTGAGCACAGTATATAATTTTTCCAGAGTCGATGGCTTGAGAGGACGACTTGACCAAGCTGTCAGGTGGCCCTCGCACCACGACTCATCCTGAGGACAAGTGAGTCACAGAATTATGGCTCGTGAGGAATCCAGCAAGCCTGGATATGATGAAACAGCCTTTGAAGGGAGAGAGAGATACGAAGAGGCGCACACATGGAGAAAACTTTGTAGCACAAGAGTCATCCAACAGGTCTCACGGCTAACATCATCTGAAAGTGTCATCCTTACAGAATGGTGCCAAGAAACCCTCTCAATCTGCCTTTTAGTTTCACACTCAGCCTAGAGATTCCTGGATTAATCATTCTTAGCTTAGTGTTTACGGTTGACAGAGATGACAAGGACATCCTTGTCATACCTATGGAGAGACAGGTAAGCGAAGGCGCTGTTGTGTATTTCCATCCCAACTCGGCCACTTCCTGCAGCCAAAATGAGCTGGGTTAAGCAGCCGTTGAACCTCACAGCAATGCTTTCAGGCTTTCAGTTGAAAGCTGTGGACTCCAATTCCCAGCAGCCTCCACCCACAGGGGTCACTGGTCAGGGATGATGGGAGTTGGAGTTTTTCATGGACATGAAAAAGGCATTATGTTTAAATGCTTGATTGCCAGTTTTCCATTGTTGAGGGCTATCTTACGCTTATCCCGCCGAGACCATATAACACCAGCCCCGAAAGACCTACATTGGCTCCCAGTACATTTCCGGGCACAATTAAAAGTGTTGGTGCTGACCTTTGAAGCCCTAAATGGCCTCGGCCCAGTATATCTGAAGGAGCATCTCCACTACCATCGTTCAGCTCCAGCGCCGAGGGCCTTCTGGCGTTTCCCTCCCTGCGACAAGTGATGTTACAGGGAACCAGGCAGGGGCCTTCTTGGTAGTGGCTCCCACCCTGTGGAACGCCCTCCCATCAGATGTCAAGGAAATAAACAGCTATCTGACTTTTAGAAGGCATCTAAAGGCAGCCCTGTTTCGGGAAGTTTTTAATGTTTGATGTTTTATCATGTTTTTAATATTGTGTTGGGAGCCACTCAGAGTCCCTGGGAAGTCCCAGCCAGATGAGCAGCAAATTATTACTATTATTATAACAGTAAAAATGAAGTATGGTTGACTCTTTCTGTCTCAAGAGACAATGGAGTGCGCCTCCGGGGGTGAAGTCAAACCACTGAGTTAGCGGCACTGAAGTGAGCATCCTGGGGTGCGAGCCTGGGCAGTGTGTCTGAAGGTCCTGGGCCACCCAGACGACAAGACCCCCCTCTCAGCCTCGCTGATGTGGCCCAAAGCAAAGCAGAGCAATACATTTGGCACCAGCTTGGCTGCAGGAGTTGCCGGAAGGAGACATTAAAATCAGATAAAAAACCGGCAAAAGACAAAACCCCCGAAATGCACACCTGATCATATATTTGAAAGGAGCTCATCCTACTCACCCCACTCAAAGGATAAGTGCAACAAAGGGCGCTCTAACTACCCTCCCAGTACAAAACTGTGATCTTGGGTAAAAAAGAGAGAATGTTATCACCAGTTGCTTAAAAACAGACAGTGCTTCCCTGAGGAGAGCATTCCACAAATGGGGAGCCACAACTGAAAGAGGCCTGTTGTCATGTCGCTGCTCTCTGCACCTCCCTTGGGGAGGGCACACAAAGAAGAAGCTCGGATTATGAACTCAGCCATCAGGATGGCTCATGTGGTGCATAATTCAGCGTTGCGGCTCTCCTTTGAAATCCTGATGGGCAGCTGTGTGGTCACACCTGAAAGGATGTGGGATTGAACAGACACACCTTAGGACCGTAAAGAAAGATGGGCTGGTCTCCTCTCCCTAGAGGTCTGGCTGACTCCCCACCCACCCCCAGCTTAAAAGGCTGAGGGTAGGACTTAATCGTGGGGCAATGCAAGTGGTTGTGATGTGCATTTGCTTGCAATCGCCATCCCAGAGGCAGTGACCGTGTGACCTCTGAAAACACCCTTAAGGCAGGGCTGGAGAAATCCCAGGTGCAGGACGACACAGAATGCTGGTGGTGTCTAGGAATTCAAAGTATTTATGGAGTGTTGCCCTTATTTGGCATAAGTGGCAGCTGGTATTAACCTCCACACACACCAGGGGCAGCTGGTCTAAACCTCATGTGCAAGAACCCCATCCAGAACCAGCATCCCTTTCTCCCCCATGTCCTCCTGATGCAAAGTAATTCACAAACCTGTTGCTTTATTCACCCCGGTGAGATGATCCTTCACACCAGAGATCCACACCGTAGGATGCAGAAGGCGCTATGGCAGAGGCACATCATCTCTTGATGCATCCCTTGTAACCAGGGATCAGGGATGATCTTATGGAGATGGGAAATAGCAAGTACCGCAGTGAGAATTGCTCATATTTATGGCTCCAGTCAAACAGCTACATTCCCTAAACTGAGACATTCCTCCATTCCATTCCTTTCTCCTTATTTCCCATCCCACCCACATGGAAAACAAGAAAATAGACACTGAGCATTCTGTATCCTCTGGTCTCATTGGCTCTTTTAGGGTTGGGGGGAAATTTTGTAAAGATTTTTGGACTTCTGCAAACCTGTGCATTTCCAACTCTCTCTGTACATGCAGTGGCGTAGCGTGGGTTGTCAGCACCCGGGGCAAGGCAAGTAATTTGCGCCCCCTAACCCGTGGAGCCAGGTAGGGGCAGAGAGCTGTGAGTGCGAGCGCCCCCCCCAGATGTTGCGCCCGGTGCGGCCGGCACCCCCTGCACCCCCCACGCTACGCCACTGTGTACATGCACTTTTGGCTTCCTTAGGGCTGGCACTCACGCCTGCACTTGGGGAAATAGAGGGAATGATTCTAAAGCCACCGAAATACTCCCTTTCAAAAGGATAGCATCCCAGAAGGATAGACAGTATAAAGCCCTTTCTGACAGTAAGAGCTGTTCAACAGTGGAACCGTCTCCCTCGGAAGGTGGTGGCCTCTCCTTCCTTGGAGGTTGGCTGGCCATCTGTCATGGATGCTTTGGTTGAGATTCCTGCATTGCAGGGGGCTGGACTAGATAATAATAATCAATAATAATCAATGTTTATTTATATCCCGCCATTCCCAGTTCAGAAACCAGGCTCAGGGTGGCTAACAACAAATTTAAAACACTTAATTGATGCAACAAAAAACAGCATAAAATACAGTATAAAATGTGAATACCAATAAATTCAGCATTCAAAAATCAATTTAGCGGGAAAATCCATCCAATAACCATTAGATGATCACCAGGGCTAGCTGGCTAAATTAGTATCCCTTCCTACACCATGATTCTATGATATACTCATATTGGGGCTAAATCTATTTCCTTTTTCGTTTTCATTACACATAAAATTACAGAAGAATGTAACCATGCACTTGCCACAAAATAGAAGCCAATGTTGAAATAGTAAATGCGTCTTAATAATGTGAGTCGCGAATGCATCCGAGTACAACAGAAAACAGAGGCGAGGGTGAAAATGTGCAAAACACATAACTGGCACAAAGTTAACTGCGATGCAGAAAGTCTGATAGAACAAAACATTAATACAAATACAATACAAAAGTTCAAACAGATGTTTAGACTCAGAATCAGCAGGGGAAAGAATGGGAAAGAATGACTTTTAGAAGACATCTGAAGGCAGCCCTGTTCAGGGAAGTTTTTAGTGTTTGATGTTTTATCATGTTTTTAATATTCTGTTGGGAGCTGCCCAGAGTGGCTGGGGAAACTCAGCCAGGTGGGTGGGGTATAAACTTCTTCTTCTTCTTCTTCTTCTTCTTCTTCTTCTTCTTCTTCTTCTTAAAAAATCAATACTCTTTGCTCTCTGCTCTGCTCCCCCTTTCTTCCCACCCAGGGTAGCCCTGCCCTCTGCCTGCCCATCAGAGCCAGTGTGCCTCACAGGGCTGGGTCTCTGTGGCAATAGATTCTCTTCCTCGCCCATGGCGGCACTGGCAGGGGAAAAAGAGACATCCCAGGATCAAATTAGAAGCTGGGATGTCTTTTGTAATTCTGGGACTGTCCCTGGAAAATCAGGACTCTTGGAGGGGATGATATAGCAGCTGAATAGCATAGATGGCCAACACATGGCAGGGAAGAAGAGGCACGCCTTGGTATGGGAAAGAGGGCTTGTGAGCTTAACTGTGGCAGGCAGTCACAACTGCCCTGGCCTTCACCTACTCCCCAGCACACTAGAGACAAAACAGTATCAAAATGTAAAGTGGTAATAACATTCTGGGCTTGCCTCATGCCCAAAGGTTTGGCTGCTGTTGCTGTTTCATAGCACATGCCCAGTGGGAAATGGATTCAGCTCTTTGGGGCTGGTGTTTCGCCATGGCCAGCTGCCCACCATTTGAAACAGGATAGGCCAGGATTCCATGTAGACAATCTCTCCACCCACAACACAGTGGCAAATGTCTACACCCAGTCACACACAAAAGCAATCCATCTTGGAACCACGGTGAACAACACCCTTGTAACTGGGGTCAGCTCTTCCCAATAAATCTGTCTTACTCACCTGGAGGAAGCTGGCAACACCTCCTTAGATTGCAGCAAACCTAGGCTTCTTTCAGAAGGACTGCCTCCCAAACTATACTGAGCTATGATTGGCGGTTGCTTTTTGGGGGTACTGGGAACTTACAATGGTCTGAGCTGCTTGTCAGGGCAGGTATCTGCTGGCTCTGAGCCAGTGATGAGTTAGCCCTGTTGCAAGAGAAGGTATCTTGGCTCCCCAACGGAAAGTGTGTTCACCAACAGCACAGGCTCTGTGGAAAACAGGAAGCAGAAGGATGGAGTTCTGGTCACCAGCTTGTGAGAAGAAAACACCCTAGCCTCTAGCTCTTAAGTAAACAAGGAAGCACAGATTAACTTGGGCTTTCTCATAAGAAGGATCTACTGGATGAGGCCACTGGCCCCTCTAGTCCAACATCCTGTTCTCACGATGGCCAACCAAATGCCAGTGGCAAACTGGCAAGCAGGACCTAACCACAAGAGCACTCTGTGCTTTCTAGAAACTGGTTTCCGGACTCATTGCAGACTGTGAAGCCACAGCATGGCCTCCAATGGATCAGTGTGCCAGACAGTATAGATTTAGAACAGTGGTTTGCAGAAGGGCATAGTTCAGAGGCTGCAGAGGGGAGAAGCTGGGAAATATTGGGGGAGGAACAGCAGGAAGAAGAAGAAGAACCAGGGGAGAGACAGCTCACAGACTCAGTGTCCTTGAAGAGCATTCCTGATCCCCCTTCTTCCAGGACCAGGCGGGCTTTGAGGGTAATAAAACAGAGAGCTCAGAGGCAAAAAGCTCAAAATAGCCAATGCTGGAGTGACGTCGAATAGGGTAGATGTAGGGGGGTGGGACTTTACTTGGAGCAACATCATGTTTAGGGAAAGCTGCATTCCTTCGTCGCTCTCTATGAATTATTGAATAAATTGCTTGGTAAGAACTTTTATTGTTTCTCTGATTCTTGGCTGCCACTGTGGGAGAGATTTGATTCCCCAAAGTCTTACAGTGGCCATCACTGCCTCCTGAAGCAACATGTTCCGTATTTTAATGGCACACTGTGTTGAAGAGGTACTGCCCCAAATCGTCTAACGTTCAGCTTTGTTGGATGGTGCGTTTTGAGAGAAGGGTTTATTTTTATTGCTGCCTAAGGAGCACTGTGTTGTGAAAAAAGGAAGAGACTACCAGTCAAGGGATACAGGTGGTGCTGTGGTCTAAGCCACGGAGCCTAGGGCTTGCCGATCAGAAGGTCGGTGGTTCGAATCCCCACGATGGGGTGAGCTCTCGTTGCTCAGTCCCAGCTCCTACCAACCTAGCAGTTCGAAAGCACAAAGTGGAAGTAGATAAGTAGGTACCGCTCTGGCAGGAAGGTAAACAGCGTTTCCGTGTGCCGCTCTGGTTCACCAGAAGCGGCTTAGTCATGCTGGCCACATGACCCGGAAGCTGTACGCCGGCTCCCTCGGCCTATAGAGCGAGATGAGCGTGCAACCCTAGAGTCGTCCGCGACTGGACCTAACGGTCAGTGGTACCTTTACCATTTTACCAGTCAAGGAAGACAATACTGGCCTGGTATATGATAGTTGTTTACGTTCCCATTTTCAGGTCAGCAGCAGAATGCCTTGGGAGACTGGAATGTTCTCCCATTGATTTCTGATTTTGATGGCAAGCTTATGTTCCTAGATTCTTGTATACAGGACCAGAATGGAGGACTTGCAACTCTCCAAATGTTGCTAGACTACAACCCCCTTAAAAAAACACACCCCACCACTTTTAAGCACCGAGGAGTAGAGGTGGGGGAGGAAGAAATTCAATTCAGTTCACATTGTTCGGCTTTTTGTTATGTTATATATTTTTTGTGGTTTTTATACTGTAAACGCCCCTGTGAGAGAAGAAGGGTGGCATATAAATTTGATTGATTAATTAATGAAAGCAAACTTGCCTGATTTGTACGTTCCAAAAGATTGTGTTAACTGAAACACGGCTGTTCTTAAAAATTCACACTTCTCTGAATTTTGCAATAGAGTTCTCCAGCCACGTAATGTGTTCAAAAATGCGTATAGTCAGGTAAAATGTGCATGTTAGTGGAAAAAGCATACCAAAATGTGTTATATTAAGGGAAATTGCTTTGCATTTACACACACACAGGGAAATTGCATACAAGTGTATACATTATGTAAAATTCGCACTAACATGCGTGTGAATTTTCATGAAGGAATAAATAAACCGCAAGCTGATGCTGAAATCTGGAGAGCTGAACCCAAGATTGGGAAATTGAGAAAACCTAAATTTCCCATCTCAAGTTAGGCGTTGTGCTGTTATTTTGCTGTGACCCTGTGAGATTTATCCACTGTTTTGAGATTTGTGCATATGTGTGTCATCTTGTATTGAGGTTTCATTTTCATTGCAAAGGCACCCTGGGAACACCGTTGTGTCAAAGGCGTGGGATATAAATATGGTAAATAAATAATTTGTCGGCAGCTGATGGCATGGGCCCGTGTGATTAAAAATCAAAGCCCAAGGGTTTCTCTCAGTAATAATTTCGGTAATAGCTGGATACTAATAAGGTGCTACAGGGAGAAGACAACAACACTGCCATTTATATAACTGTACTTATTGGTGAACTTGGGTCATGCAGCCCTGTATGGTCGCAAGCAGAGAGAGAGCGGACTGGGATCTACTAGCAGAAATCTGGGTTTGCAGTTGATCAGTGAGGGTTTCTGACTCCCAACTCTGTAAAAGCATCAGCACAAAGGCTTTAAAAGACACTGCTAAAACGAAATAGGCGAAACCTAAGAGTTGTTTTACTGTGAAAGGACTGGGAGCTCAGCTATTGCACTGGAAATGGTGGTGGTGATGACGATGAACTAAGCTTGGGTGAAAACCAGAAGTGGATTTTTGTATGTGAAAGGACCGGGAGCTGAGTGCTGGGAACAAGTACTTGAGCTGAGCATGTGCTGCTTACAGGTGCTCTGGTCCTTCATCAGTGTGTCCTGCATCATCATCATCATCATCAACAACAACAAATTTATCATTTATACCCTCCCCATCTGGCTGGGTTTCCCCAGCCACTCTGGACTGCTCCCAACAGCATACAGTGGTACCTTGGTTTACTAACTTAATCCATTCCGGAAGTCCGTTCTTAAACCAAAGCATTCTTAAACCAAGCCGTGCTTTCCCATAGTAGCAGGGGACTCAATTTACAAATAGAACACACTCAACCGGAAGTGGAACATGTTCTGCTTCCAAGGCAAAGTTCACAAACCAAAACACCTACTTCCAGGTCTGCAGAGTTCTTAATCCAAGTTGTTCATAAACTAAGCTGTTCTTAAACCAAGGTACCACTGTATTAAAAACACGATAAAACATCAAACATAAAAAATTTCCCTAAGCAGAGCTGCCTTCAGATGTCTTCTAAAAGTCAGATGGTTGTTTATTTCCTTGACATCTGATGGGAGGGCAGTCCACAGGGCGGGCGCCACTGCCAAGAAGGCCCTCTGCCTGGTTCCCTGTAACCTCACTTCTCGCAGGGAAGGAACTGCCAGAAGGCCCTCAGAGCTGGACTTCAGTGTCTGGACTGAATGATGGGAGTGGAGACAGTCCTTCAGGTATACTGGGCTGAGGCTGTTTAGGGCATTAAAGGTCAGCACCAACACTTTGAATTGTGCTCGAAAACATACTGAGAGCCAATGTAGGTCTTTCAGGACCGGTGTTATGTGGTCTCGGCAGCCACTCCCAGTCACCAGTCTAGCTGCCGCATTCTGGATTAGTTGTAGTTTCCAGGTCACCTTCAAAAGTAACCCCAAGTAGAGCACAGCCAGGTTATAGATGATTGTCTTATTTCATAGACTCATAGAATTATAAAGTTGGAAGGAGATCCTCAGGCATCATCTGGTCCAACCCCTCTGTGATGAAGGAATCACAGCTAAAGACTCACAGACAGATGACCACTCAAACTCTGTTTAAAGACCTCCAATGAAGGAAAGTCCACCACCTTTTGAGGATGTTGAACACCTCTTACTGTCAGAAAGTTCCTCCTAATGTATAGTCGGAATCTCATTTCCTATTGCTTGAGTTCTTTATTTCAGGTCCTACCATCCAAAGCAGCAGACGTGTCTGGTCAACAACTGAGAAAAAGACAAAGAACCCTACTTTGGGGGCATTACTCTTCAATATGTACCTGCAACAGGCATGCCAAAATGTATTGGTAATACTGTTCATGCATCAAGGCCAAGAACAGCCATCTGTGGTCTGAAGTAGGAGTCATAGAATAAGTCCAGTAGTCACACCAAACAGCCAATCAGGATCAAAGGAGAAGTGAAGAGTTGGGCTAAACGAGCAAGCAGGAAATAAACCAATCAGAAATATAGGAAAACAGCAGAGCTCAGAAGGACTTGGTTATCAAGCAAAGTTCCACTCAGACAGGAAGTCCTCTTGTATTCCTTCCTGCCCAGGAAGGTCCACTAGCCAGTCTGGGAGGGCAGAACTGGTCCAGGACCTTCACTGTCACCTGCAGTTCAGTGACTTATCACACAAGCAACTGTACATAGTTCCATCAGCTTTTGAAACCATGTTTATGGAAGTCAATGTCAGCTCTTTTGGGGCACAACCAGAAGAAATACAAAACCTACAGGACCCATTTGACCCCATGGTGCAGGCATCCTGTGGCCTTCTAGATGGTGTTGGTCTCCAATTCTTACCAGCCCCAGAGAGCATAACAATGGTCAGGAATGATGGAGGTTGTAGCCCAATGTCTGGAGGGTCAAAGGTTCTCCATCCTTACCATAGTCACATCCACACTTTGCTATAGGTGATGAAAGATCCTGCAATTCTCAGATAACCTATTATCAATACACAGTTTCCGTGGGGGAATGCAGACTGATAAAAGAGTGTGATGCATGGATCTAGTGATCCTCACCCCCATCTGATTCAGCAGGAGTCGGAGGAGTCCCTGCACCCATGTCTACCATGGCCTTTTGTTGAACTCTTCTGTGTTCTGGAATCAGCTGGGGAACTTCTCAGATGAATTCTCCCGTCTTGTCTGTCCCCGCAGATGTTGGGAGCCAGAAAGAAGAGCCTTGAATTTTTCTCACGGTGTGTTCCAGGCCTGACAGTATGATGAGAACTTCTCCCTTATTTCAGAACCAAAGAGCACCTTCAGAAACAGAAATTGAGGCAGAGTGGAATTTTTGTTTCTTTCTTAACTAGTTTGCTTACAAGTAGCGTCCC
Source organism: Podarcis tiliguerta (assembly GCF_965153285.1). NCBI lineage: Eukaryota > Metazoa > Chordata > Lepidosauria > Squamata > Lacertidae > Podarcis > Podarcis tiliguerta. The sequence continues at coordinate 19,532,776 of NC_139546.1, read as the reverse complement.
CTTAGGGTATACAGGGAGATTAGGTTGTCTCCAGGAGGGCGTTGAGTCATCAACATCACCACAAGGGACTTCTGTGAAAAGGAGAACAATTTGCGAGGGCTGCATGTGAAGTTCTTTGTGAAATGGGTGACCACAGAGCTCAGAGAAGGCCAATAGGGATGGGAAAATAGGAATGTGTTAGGGGGGGTCTCCTGTTATGCAAACATTCCTTCCCTTCCCCCAACTTGGATGCAGCTCGGTGTTGCTGCCCCCCAAGAAGCTGGAAGGTGACTTTCTTCTGATTGTAGCTGGAGCTGATGTAGCTTCACATACCTACAAAATCTGGTGAGATTTTGGTTCTGGATGGGAATTTCTAATCTCACTTTTGTCTTACCCACCTGTGTAGCAAATAGCGTAAAAAAGAATCGACACCCTTTGCTTCTTCATAAGGATGAAGTTCAGAGTGCCGAACAGTTATGCTTCTTGGAGGAATTAGTTCTTTAATGTTGGGCTATCGTTGCTTTAAATCATCATCATCGAACCTTTTATTGGAATCACATACAAACATCCATAGCAAATCAACACAGAATTCCCGCCTTCCCAGTGACACAAAACATTGTCTGCTGGGGAGATAGGAAGCTGCCATGAGGAAGGACCATAACACATTGACAGAACATCCACCTAACCAGTTACCTTTCCAAGTCGACATTTTACCAGCTTTACCATGGGGGGTTTTGTCAAAAGCCTTACTGAAATCAAGATACACTACACCCACAGCATTCCACTGATCCACCAAGCTCTATCCAAAAAGAAAAGAAATGAGATTTGTCGGGCATGACTTGTTTTTGAGAAACCCATAGTAATCACAGCATCCTGTGCAGCACCACGCCAGTGTGGTGTAGTGGTTAAGAGCGGTAGTCTCGTAATCTGGGGGACCGGGTTCGTGTCTCCGCTCCTCCACAGGCAGCTGCTGGGTGACCTTGGGCCCGTCACACTTCTTTGAAGTCTCTCAGCCCCACTCACCTCACAGAGTGTTTGTTGTGGGGGAGGAAGGGAAAGGAGAATGTTAGCCGCTTTGAGACTCCTTAAAGGGAGTGAAAGGTGGGATATCAAATCCAAACTCCTCCTCCTCTTCTTCTTCTTCTTCTTCTGAGTGCTCACAGATGGACCATTTAATTATCTGTTTGAGGACATTTCCTGGTATTGATGACATGCTCACCGGTCAGTAGTTACCTGGCTTTTCTTTCCCCCCATTTTGAGGGTGAGGATAACATTTGCCTGCCTCCAGTCCACAGGCACCTCACCTGTTCCCCAGGTTTACAGACAGGGGCTCTGAGATTCCACCTACAAGCTCCTTTAGTACCCTTTTTGAACAGCAGTGGCTTTCCAAGGTCTCAGGGGAGGGCTTTCCCATCCCATTCTACTCAATCCCCTGTATTTAAATGGAATGGTTGAACCCAGGGTCTTCTGCATGGAAAGCACGTGCTCTGCTATTGCACCGTGGTCAAACCATGCCGGCAGTGTGTGTCACTCTGTAAGCATTTCTCTCCTCCCACCCCAAGACAAGCTGAAGCAAGCACCTGTAGCTGTTCGGCAATTTAGAGCTGATGGAAAGTGTTTGGCTCTAGGGAAGAGAGATATTAACCTGGCTGCAAATGATGAAAAAGACAACATAAAAAGATGCCAAACCTAAGCGGGGGTGGTTTGTTTTGTTTTCTTTGTGCAGGGGGAAACGGGTGTAGAATTCTACGCAAGTGAACGACACCAGAGTTCATCCAGTCCAGCCCCTTGCTGCAATGCAAGGTTTGCCAGTGTGAGACTGAGAGCCAGTATGGTGTAGTGGTTAAGAGTGGTAGACTCGTAATCTGGTGAACCGGGTTCGCATCTCTGCTCCTCCACATGCAGCTGCTGGGTGACCTTGGGCCAGTCACACTTCTTTGAAGTCTCTCAGCCCCACTCACCTCACAGAGTGTTTGTTGTGGGGGAGGAAGAGAAAGGAGAATGTTAGCCGCTTTGAGACTCCTTCGGGTAGTGATAAAGCGGGATATCAAATCCAAACTCTTCTTCTTCTTGCTTCCCTCCACACAGCCATCGAGTCGCCAGCTTTTGAACCAACTCTTGTAGCTGCACCTTGATGCTCAGGCAGCAACAGGTGGTCGTGTTTTGAACCATTTCACCAGCTTAGTTCTGCAGATCAAGCTCCTGTTAAAACATTTCATATTTTCCTGTTGCAAACTGCCCTGGGATCATCGGATGAAGGGCCGTATACAAATAAATAATAATAACGATATTGTTAACGGATGAGCTTTTCTGTCCTACTTTTCATCCAAGTTGCACTAGCGACATTCGCTGACCACCCCTCCCATTTTATCCAAAAAACATCCCTTTGTGCCTAGCAGTGATCGCTGAAAACCACTCCCTGCAAGGCCCTTTCCACCTGGCCTAGGGGGCGGCACCCAGACTCACTGGAACAAACTCTGGGGTTGGGGCAACTATCTAAAATGCTTTTAAATGTCTTAAATAGTTTTTAATCTGCGGCGTTTTAAATTTTGGGGTCTTTTTGTTTTGTTTTTGCTGTATTTGGCGGTGGGTTAAACGTTTAGTTGGGGTTGGGGATTATTTTAATTTGTGTAGAACTGCAAATTGTGTTTCATATGGTTACAGCGGTACCTTGGTTCTCAAACTTAATCCATTCTGGGAGTCCTTTCGACTCCCGAAACCATTCGAAAACCAAGGTCCGGCTTCCGATTGGCTGCAGGAGCTTCCTGCACTCAAGCAGAGGCCACGTCGGATGTTCGGCTTCTGAAAAACATTTGCAAACTGGAACACTTATGTCAGATGGCAAAGGTGGTTGCTCACGAGTAACCAGGCAGGACTCTGACCTGTCTTTTACAGGTTTTATTTAGGTGCAAAACTATTTACAGTGTAGAACCCCAAAGTTCATGTCTGCCTCAATCGCTAGCAGAATCCGGGAGTGCTTGTTTCCTGGACCTCCCCCAGCATAAAAGTCTCATTACACCCAGCCTTTTCCTCCCCTCTTTGCACTTTAGACTGCATTGCAGGGTGGGTGATGGAAGGGGCGTGCTTCCCTCCTGGCCAGCTTTGCCGGGAGCTGTGTTGAGGCTCCTACCAGCATCCCCTGGTCCTTTCACCTCTTCCCCACTGGAGTTGGGGTTTTCCTCATCACCGGAAGAAGAACTGCTTTGCAAGATTTTCGGGGGCTCCCTGTAACACAACTGCCCCTCTGTTTCCTGCGCCTCTTCTAATGCCAGTTCCCTGACATCTTACTTCCAGGTTTGCAGTGTTCGGGAGCTGATTTGTTCGGTAGCCAAGCTGTCGGAGTACCAAGGTACCACTGTATTAGTTTCTACTGTTTTGTTGGTTTATTGTATAGTATGTATAAGGTAGGCTGAGATATCATGACTGCCCCATGGTTACCCAGTGAGCTTCATGGCTGACTGAAGATTTGAACCCGGGACATCCAAGGTTCCACCACATTGTCTGTTGCAAAGATACAGGCAGAGGCCAGGTTGTTGTTTGGTCTGGTCAAAGAGTAGAGCAGGATCCAGAACTGCCTTTGGCTTATTTCCCAATGTGTTTTATCTCTCTCGCGTAATGTTCAGCTTCCAAAATTAGCAGGAGGAGAGGAGGCCAAGATTGGGGAGGGAGAAGCAGATGCAACACAAAGACTCGGCAGCAAGGGGTGGGGAAACCATCTGTACTGGTTGGGTTGTTTAAAAAAGGGGGGAAAGTTTTTCCTACCTCCACACCTTCCCACATGAAAGAGCGGTGGAAACAGAGGCCCAGAGCTAAAGACAATGCCCCACCAGAGATGGAATTGAGATGTATTGGGTTACATGGCTCAGCTTGTGAAAGTTCCACTGAAGGTCACCAACGGATTAGAGAATTCCGGACTCCGTTTGGTGACCAGCGAACCAGAGTTAACGAAGATGCTGTTGTGGAAGGAGGCAGGTGGGAGAGGCATGTGCCCGGACAAGGGAGTCCATCTGCAGAGATGGGCAGTTCATAGCTACATGCTCTTTAGTACTGATGCAGCACAACCAGCAGGGGTGGAGGGTGGGAAAATCTGCTGTTGAAAGGTTCAGTTTGCGGGTGCCTCCAGACTGTCAATAAGCAATGATTCTTCAACATCAACTTCATTGGACTGGTCGTGTTGTGCGGATGCCTTATTATCGTCTTCCAAAGCAACTATAGTGGTACCTCGGGTTACAGATGCTTCAGGTTACAGACACTTCAGGTTACAGACTCCACTAACCCAGAAATAGTACCTGAGGTTAAGAACTTTGCTTCAGGATGAGATCAGAAATCGTGTGGCAGCAGCGGGAGGCCCCATTAGCTAAAGTGGTACCTCAGGTTAAGAACAGTTTCAGGTTAAGAACAGACCTCCAGAACGAATTAAGTTATTAACACGAGGTACTACTGTACTCTATTCCAAACTTAAAAATGGAAAGCGTAATGTTGGTGGTCAACAAGAGAGGTTTAAAGAGGCAAATCTAAAAAAGTAATATAAAAAGGTAAAGGTAAAGGGACCCCTGACCATTAGGTTCAGTCGTGGCCGACTCTGGGGTTGCAGTGCTCATCTCGCTTTATTGGCCGAGGGAGCCAGCATACAGCTTCCGGGTCATGTGGCCAGCATGACTAAGCCGCTTCTGGAGAACCAGAGCAGCACATGGAAACGCCGTTTACCTTCCTGCCGGAGTGGTACCTATTTATCTACTTGCACTTTGACATGCTTTTGAACTGCTAGGTTGGCAGGAGCAGGGACCGAGCAATGGGTATAAACACCAACAGTTGGGAAACACTGGGCTGGGAGTGATCCAGTTGCAGAACAGTCTTTACCAAAGGTTTCATGGGCTTTTTTTGCTGCACTTTTTTGAAGTTCCATTTTACAAAGCATTTTCAGTTTCAGAATCAATCTATCAATGCAGAAAAATCCAACCCTTAAAAAAAAACAAAAAAAAACTTGCTGGCTTTTGTTGATGATGTCTTGGGTCTAACGAATGACATTCAGATACCACAAAGTTTAATGGGATGTAAGCACATTTATACCCTCTTTTTTCAACATTTCGAAACCTAAATAACCCTTCTGTTCATCCTGTGGTTTCCTCTACTGCTGGTCCCTGGAATTCATTTTCCTAGGTATTAGGTTTCGCAAATAGGTTTGTCATTCAGTTCTGCGGCAAAAAGAACAGTGCGCTTGAAATACACAAAGACACACAAGGTTTGCAGAAGAACAAAAAAATATAGGGAGGGGAATCCCTAACTGTGAGAGTGGGTACCCCATAATAGATTAACGAGAACTGATATGTTCAGTGGGCACAGAATGCTGACTGACTGCTCGGAAGAAAGGAAGAGAAACCCGGAAGACAGGGGAGATGAGATAGGCCCTAGCTTATGGTTGCCTAGTGCATCAGACTCCTCAAAGCAGGCTGCAATGTTATACCTGATTTCCATGGGGATCCCCTCCCTGGCAAAGGTGGCAAAGCATCCCAGGCCCACAGTGAGCTGGCACGGACAGAGGGAGGTGGGCAAGGGATGACCCCAATGTGACCTGGCCTGGTGCTCCTCTCCATGAGCATCGGGGGATTCACCCACCAAGGGCCATGGTGGCCAGCCAGGCTCCCCCCTGCATGGGCAAGCAGGGGGCATTCTTGCCTCGGGCCCCAGCAACCCACACTATGCCACTGCTATAGAGCCCAATGGAACTAGCATGTATAAAATTGCACTGTGTGTGTGTGTGTGTGAGAGAGAGAGAGAGAGAGAGAGCGAGAGAGAGAGAGAGAGGAGAGAGAGAAATAATTCAGTCCCTCCATCACCCAAAGAGTAGACTGGTGCGGACAAAGTCAATTCACTGACCATCTGTCAGAGATGTCAGGATCTGATCAAACGCAAGCTACTGCTGCTGCTTGTCCATTCTTGTTGCTTTGGCCGTGTGTGTGTGTGTGTGTGTGTGTGTGTAGAGTGCAAAACTCTTGCACATTAGTGGCTCCATCCAGCAATGACACACCTGTGTGCTTCATCACTGTTCTTGGACTGGGGCAACTGCAAAACACACATGGACCTTAATGGGAGGTGTGGAATTTATAAAAAAGCAGATGGGCAGTGATGAATTGCCTGATGGCACTGAATGTCTGAAAAATTACCTGGTACCGGATGAATTTCAGAGCTTGACAGCTCTAGGCTCATTGGTTTGTTTCAGTCTCATTGACGGTGCCTTTCAATGCAAAAGCCCTCTAAAGACAACTCACAACCACCATCATAAAAAGGGGGTGGAATATAATAACCATATAATATATTTTTAAAAAATATTTTTTTATTAAATTTGTACACCAGCCTTCATCCGAAGATCACAGGGTGATTCACAAGATAAAAATACAAAATGAGAACACAAAATGCATAGTAAAGCAAAGCAAAGCAAAAGCAACCAATAACCACCTCCCAGAAACACATTTTAAACTTCTTTTGAATACATTTTATTAGAGTTTATAAAGAGAGATAAAAAACTTAATGCCAAATATATTTTTATCCAACATTAATCAAAATAAAATAAAAACACAGAGGAAAAGAGGAAAAGGAAAAGGAAAGGAGGAGAAAACGAGAACAGATGAGAGAATAGGTTAGGGAAAAAGAGATAGAAAAGAACTTTAAAGAGAGAATAGAAAGGATAAAATACAGAAATTAAAGAAATTCTTCATTGGTCCGCTATATATAAACGATAGCCACTTCATCCACTTCAATATAACACCCATCAAAACAACTTTCCATAAACAAACATTATCTTCAGTCCCCAAATCCATATGTCATTCTTTCGTTTTCTTTTTCATGCAAAAAGCCTATGAAAACACATTTAAAACAGCAGCAAAATGCTTAGTCCACCCCCTGTGGTCCAGATAGTACAAATTAAACATTTTAACACAATTTTAAACAGAGAAAGAGCAATGGTTTTAAACCATCTTTAATGAAAAGCAGATCAGAAGGGAAAGATCTTTCTTTGGAAAAATAGATTGCACAGCCCTGATTTAGATGCTGGTGGACTCTGTTCCAGCCTTCTCAGATGTGGCACCCTCTTGATGTCATTGGACTCCAACTCCCATCAGTCCAGTCCATCATGGCCAGTGGTCAGCGAGGATGGGAGTTGGAGTCTAACAGCTTCCAGAGGCCACCAGGTTGGAGAAAGCTATTGTCTGCTCAGAAGTCCTGACGAATGCATCAGGGGAAGGGCAGGGCCAGCAGGTGTGTGTGTGTGATCCCACCCCATTCTTTTACCTGTGTTGAACCACCATTTTAGGCATTCAGGACAAAGAGCTGGCCTAGATATGACATTTGCCATGGGGATTGACATGAATTGAGGCCACCAGGTAGCGTAGGGCTGAGAAACCTGTGACCCTCATCCCGGCATTACCACAGGCTCCCCGCCACTGCTGTTGCGATTTCCCCAACAACAGTCATCAATGGGTGCTGGACGACTCAGGACATGGGTAGACCATTGTGAGTTCTAATTATGAATGAATGGATGGATGGAATAATGAATGAAGGCTTGTGTCAGGGATGCCCTGGAGAATGCAACATCTAGACTAACCATACCCGGCCGGCAGGGAGGGAGGGAGAGGAGCTGCTTCCTTTGAAACCCGGGGAATTTAAGAGACATCATCAATAAGGGACATCAGCGGGACACGGTGCTGGGATAAGGGAGTTTCCCGCCAAATAAGGGACGGTTGACAGCTATGCGACTAACTCAAGATGAGGTGATAGGAAGAAAGGTGGCTTTTGGACTTCCAGAGGTCCACCAGTTGTCCATGCCAAGCAACACCTAGACCTTCCACCAAGGCTGCACCTGGTCTTGGATCTGCACCCGGTCACGGCCTTCCCTCCCAGGACCACCTTGTGGCTGTACAGAAGGGCGGGTGGTAAAGCAAGCAGAACTGAAATCCGCCCGCAGCACGTCTGTCTTGCTAGCAAAGAGACTGTGAGGCGCCTCTTAATAGCCCTTTAATTATACATCTACCATCACTTATTCGTTTTATTCTTTTTTTTCTCCCCCCCCCTTTTCTTTTTAAAAAGCTTAGGGTTCCCTAGATATGTAAATATACCACACAGAGCACAGCGCTGCTTAATTACAACTTAGAGAACACTCTGCAGGCAGCCAGGCGGAGATAGGATGAAGCCCTGGGTGGGGGAATCCAATTTAGAGGACCCTGTCCCAGACAGAAAAAGATATACAGGGCAATTGAGCGCATTCTTTCTTGGGCATCGCAGGCAACTCAGAAGGCGGGGCTTCGGCTCATTGGGGGAGACCCGCCGTCTGTATAATTCATAGCGATTTGGGTGACCGCAATTGGCAATTACTCATTGTGGAGGCGGGAATAGCGGGCTGTTTGTTTTCCTTTGTTTTGCATTCTCTGTTTCGTTCGTGAGCATCCCCTCTGGACCAGGGAATGGTGGCAGGCTGATTTGCCCCAGGGCTGGGCTTTTATAGGATGCCGTTGATCCAAACCCTAAAACTCAGGATAGGTTCTACAGCATGAAAAGCAGCCAGTTATCATCAGAGCTGAAGGGAAAGTGAGAAGAGCCCAGATTAGCCTGAAGGTCACGCCACTCTCCTGCAAGTCCTAGAAACCTTTGTTCCAGAGGTGTAGGGAGTGTTCAGTGTCGATGCTTGCTTAGGCACGAGGGCACGGTATTCTGCACATGCTCAAAGGCACTCTGTGCTATTGTTCCATGTTACAGAGTAGGAGAGTCCTTTATTTGAAGAGCGGTCCCATCCCAGTGTGCTTTAAGGATAAAGAGCCCTACGCAAGGAGAGCAGGAGGGGTCCAAAAGTTAGCCATCTACCATTGGTATCCGAAAACAGTCAAACCTGGGCAATCCATTCTGGAAACCCATTCGGCTTCCGAAATGTTCGACAACCAAGGCACGGCCTCAGATTGGTTGCAAGCGGAAGCCGCGTCAGACGTCCGGCTTCCGAAAAATGTTCAAAAACCGGAGCATTTACTTCCAGCTTTTCAGAGTTTGGGAAGAAGAAGAATTATTTATACCCCGTTTATCTGGCTGGGTTTCCCCAGCAACGAAGAAGAAGAAGAAGAAGAAGAAGAAGAAGAGGAGGAGGAGGAGGAGGAGGAGGAGGAGTTGGAGTTTGGATTTGATATCCTGCTTTATCACTACTCGAAGGAGTCTCAAAGCGGCTAACATTCTCCTTTCCCTTCCTCCCCCACAACAAACACTCTGTGAGGTGAGTGAGGCTGAGAGACTTCAGAGAAGTGTGACTAGCCCAAGGTCACCCAGCAGCTGCATGTGGAGGAGCGGGGAAGCGAACCCGGTTCACCAGATTACGAGTCTACCACTCTTAACCACTGCACCACACTGGCTCTCAGTGGGAGGCGAAACGTTCCAAAACGGAGGTGTTTGGGAGCTGTCCTGTGACTGTAGTAGACTTAGCAGGCTTATCGATCACCTGCTCACAGTCTTCCCCACTACGATTTTGTTTATAATTAACATAGCAATTATCATACCCTCCAACATTTCTCCAATTAAGATACACATGTCCAATTAAATGACAACAAGAACAACAACAATACCTTACCCATCTGACAGTTGCCTCAGCCACTCTGAGTGGCTTTCAACATATATAAAAACAAAGCATTAAACATTAAACAATAAGGGCTGCCTTCAGGTGTCTTCTAAAGGTTGTATGGTTACTTATCTCCTTGGCTCAGGGGAGTCACATAACTCCATACCCTCCAACATTTCTGAAATGAAAATTTGGGCATCTTACGAAAGAAGAATGGTGGACGAAATTAATGGACTATGCAGAATTAGATAAATTAACAGGAAGGATTCGAAACCTGCGGGACCAGAGATTCTTAGAAGAGTGGAGTAAATATATGAACTATTTGAAAAGCAACGGTAATGAACAGATTACACTGCAAGAAGTTCTGTAAGGAGGATTATTTGAAATATTACAAGAAAGACTATGAGGAAAATTATTAGTTAATGATAATTAAGAGTAATAGAGAAATTAAGAAATGCAGAATAAGTGATAAAGAACGGAGGTTGTTGACGGAAGTCTAAAATGTTGTATAAGATAAGAAGTTATGTTAAATGACTGCTGAAAATGATATATTAAAAAATCAATAAAAATGTGTGTGTGTGTATATATATATATATATATATATATATATATATATATATATAGAAAATAGGGACGTCTTAGGAAAAGCGGGACAATCTGGGATCAAATCAGATCAAATCAGAAACCGGGGCAGCTTCTGCAAATCCGGGACTATCCCTGGAAAACAAAGACACTTGGAAGGTCTGAATTATTTCTAAATGTGCATCTATACTTATAATAAGGAAATCTATGTCCTCTTTTGTCCTCTGTGTTTTTTAATTATGCATTTCCTCTTTTTTGGTGATGAGTAAATTACTGCCCTGAGCCACAGGTTCCAGAGAAAGTCCTTCAGCCCGATAAACATTGTGGACGCAGTACATGGGAAACAGTGTGGAAGCCCCACTCTTTCACAATGCTAAACAACTTGCACACCACACTTTTGAAGCACAGTTGAATCGCCCTCCCCCAAGAATCCCTGCAGAGCTGGCTCAGTCATTAGACAGACTGATGCGGCTGCTTCAGGCAGCAGGAGCCTGCAAGGCAGCAGCCCAGCCAGCATGGAAGCAGCACCCATCTCAGCTGAAATCGTGTCCGAAACCACGTGGGTTCTTGCGGAATGCACGAGATCTCACACGGTTTCTGCAAGATGTGGGCCAAAATTGGCACCGATGCCAGTGTCCCTTCTCTGCCAGCAGCGGAGGTGGCAGAGCAGGTGGGCAAACAACGGCGGCAGGCATGTTTCACCTCAAGTGGTGAAAGGGCATCGTGCCCAAATCCTTGGAACTGTCATTTGCTGTCTAATAATAATAATAATAGGTTACAGACTCCGCTAACCCAGAAATAGTTCCTCGGGTTAAGAACTTTGCTTCAGGATGAGAACAGAAATCACATGGCGGCAGTGGGAGGCCCCATTAGCTAAAGTGGTACCTCAGGTTAAGAACAGTTTCAGGTTAAGAATGGACCTCCAGAACGAATTAAGTTCTTAACCTGAGGTACCACTGTACGACAATGGACTATGCAGAACTGGCAAAATCAAGAGGATATATTGATGAGTGTTTTGTGGAAGAATGGATGCCTTTTTGGGGACTATTGAAAGAAATATTATCATACGATGAACTCACAAGCAGGAATTGCGCTATGAACGACTAAAATTATTAGATTATAACATTCAGCAAAAGGGGAGAAACAACTACTCCTTGGGAAAAGGGGTAGGAAGATGACAAAATAAGAGGAATAGCCAAATTGGGTTTTGACTGTAAAAAATGCTGAAATTTAATAAAATATAATTGGGGGCAGGGAGAGATGTACCATAACCAGGCAGTATGCATTCTAGAAAATTGCTTGGTGTTCACGGTGGGTCAAGGCAAGCTGGGATTCTTAAGGTGTCGCATTCTGCCCCAGGGAACATCTTCCATCGCTGCAGATACTTGAAACATACTTTTACATAGCCCAGATCTAAGGGCACTATCTGTCTCTGATGGAGCACAAGGAGGGAGGGAGCTGGAAGCATCTAAGTGCTGTTTCTATTTTCAGCAGAATGGGGGTGTCTGCTTCTGCTACCTCCCCCCCCCCGATCTTTCTCTTGCCAGGGACTCCACTTTGCCTCTTAGCAAAGTGGGGGTGGGGTGGGGGGAACGACTCTCTGCTATTTCCCTTGTCAATCACTTGCCCTCCCCCAGAACCTGGGCAACAAAGCAATTTTCTGTCATTAGCAAAGAAAAGCCGTCACAAGTGGGGACTGAGAACATTGTCAGATGTGGGTTCACCTTTTCCTGTCAACTCTTTGAAAGCACTGACAGATTCTTCCCCTCAAACAGTCTGCTTTGACATATCCAGAAGGAGACAGCAATGGGGGCCCTGAGCAAGTCTGGCTAGGGAATTAGGTCTTCTTAGTCTGGAAGGCTTCCAAAATCCCAAATGGGTGAGGCTGCGCTCAGGGCAAAAGAAAGGGAGGGGGAACCACCCTGTACATGCACAGAGGCACTCTTGAATTAGGCTCCATTTGTCCAGGCTCCACGATGGCATTCAGAGCTCCTGTGGACTAGGGTCCACTTCATCATAGCATCGTGCAAATGAGCTTGCAAGGAGCAGATAATAACACCCTCATATTGTGGGGTTTGTTGTCCTAATCCTTGGCCCAATTAGGAGCATGAAAGGAAAGAGGGAGAAATTGGATACATTTCACCTTTAAAGCCAAATTTATCAAATTTTCACCTTCCAAAAACAGTATGGGAACCAAAACACAACACACCTCCAAAATTCACACCTATCTGAATTTTGCGATACGGTTCTCTAACCAACCACTGTTTACAAATACCCACATATTAGTGGGAAATGTGTCTAGGAATGAAAATATTAGTGAAAGTAAAGGTAAAGGGACCCCTGACCATTAGGTCCAGTCATGGCCGACTCTGGGGTTGCGGCGCTCATCTCGCTTTATTGGCCGAGGGAGCCGGCGTACAGCTTCCGGGTCATGTGGCCAGCATGACTAAGCCGCTTCTGGCGAACCAGAGCAGCACACGGAAACACCGTTTACCTTCCTGCCGGAGCAGTACCTATTTATCTTCTTGCACTTTGACGTGCTTTTGAACTGCTAGGTTGGCAGGAGCAGGGACCGAGCAACGGGAGCTCACCCCGTCATGGGGATTCGAACCGCCGACCTTCTGATTGGCAAGTCCTAGGCTCTGTGGTTTAACCCACAGCGTCACCTGCGTTCCCTACTTCATCATAGCATCGTGCAAATGAGGTTGCAAGGAGCAGATAATAACACCCTCATATTGTGGGATTTGTTTTCAAGAGTTGGTAATCCTTGGTCCAATTAGGAGCATGAAGGGACAGAGGGGGAAATTGCATTCACTTCACCTTTAAAGCCAAATTTATCAAATTTTCACCTTCCAAAAACAGTACGAGAACCAAAATGCGACACAGCTCCAAAATTCACACGTATCCGAATTTTGCGATACGGTTCTCCAACCAACCACTGTTTACAAATACCCACATACAGTGGTACCCTGGGTTACATATGCTTCAGGTTACATATGCTTCAGATTACAGACTAAGATAACCCAGAAATAATACCTCAGGTTATTAACTTTGCTTCAGGAGGAGAACAGAAATCGTGCTCCGGCGGCTCGGCAGCAGCAGGAGGCCCCATTAGCTAAAGTGGTGCTTCAGGTTAAGAACAGTTTCAGGTTAAGAACGGACCTCCAGAACGAATTAAGTACTTAACCTGAGGTACCACTGTATTAGTGGGGAATGCCTCTAAGAATGAAGATATTAGTGAAAGTAGAATCCTATAATTGTAGAGCTGTGAGGACCACAAGGGGCATTTAGTCCAACCCCCTGCAATGCAGAAATCTTTGGCTCAATGTGGGGCTTTCGAATCCATGACCCTGAGATGAAGAGTCTCGTGCTCTTCTCACTGAGCTATACCGTACCAAAATGTATTCTATGAGGAAGAATTGCTTGCCTTATTCGGCCCGCAGGCCAGAAGTTCTCCGCACCAACTTTATACGAGGCAAGAATTGTGTGACGAGAAGGCAGGGGGCAGCAGAAGCAAAGTCACAGATAGCAAAGTCATATAATTGTAGACTTGGAAGGGACCATGAGGGTCATCTACAACGCGGGAATATTTTGCCCAACGTGGGGGTTGAACTCACAACCATGAGATTAAGAGTCTCATGTTGTCAGGGATGATGAGGAGTGGTGGGAGGCTTTAGCTGGAGAACCCCCTTTGGAGGTCTCAGAACAGGAAGGCTCAGAGCAACGATAGTCGTGGGGAGAGGTCAGAGAATGGGGGGGCAGAATGGTTGGATGCTGAACAAGCAACAGGCTTGAGTGAGAGAGAGGAAGGAGAGGCAGAAAGCACTGCAGACTCAGGACAGGCAGCTGAGGAGGAGGTGGGGGCTAAGGCTGCACCAGATTCACAGGGCCAGCTTCTGCTACTGCTCCCCTCCTCCCTTGTCTCCAAGGGGGCAATTGGGCAATTGAGGCACTGCCCCACCCATTTCAGTCTGCCCCCAGCCACTCCATCTCCCTGCCTTCTTACTTAGAATACACCGTGGGGTGACAGTGGCTGCTAGCGTCCACCCTTCCTTCACCTCGGGGGGGGGGAGGGCGGTATACTACTACTAGTAGTAATAGTAATAGTACTACTACTAATAATTATAATAATAATGCATGGCCCTCCTTCAAAATTCTCACTTCTCTGCATTTTGTAATGCAGTTCTCCAGCCAAGTGATGCGTACCAGAATGCATATACTAGGGCAGAAAATTCGTATCTTTGTGACAATATGCATTATATATGGGGAAATCGCTTTGCAAAAATGGGTATGTTGGGCAAAACTGTGTATTTTAGGAGAAATTCATACTAAAATGCCAGGGAATTTTCACACTTTTTAAAATAATAATAATCACAAATTGATGTGGAAATGGGGAGAACTGAATTTCGGAGTCAGAAAAAAACAAGAAAGGGAGAGAAAGGGAAATAAGACAGATTTGTCCATTCCTAGCCAAGGTTCATGTTTTCTTTGGGTACCCCCGTTAGAGATGACTCTCCATCTCACTGCCTCCAAGATGGCACATTGCATCTTTCGTTGGGGCACGATTGCAGATCTTGCCTATAAGCTCCTTCCAATCTTGGAAATGGCTGTTTCAAAGCCTGCCAGAAAATTGTGCTGCTGTTTCAGGTGCCTCCTGTTTATACCCACAAATTAGAACCAGAAAATTGTGCTTGGGCTGAGACAGCATCAACGTTTCGTATCCAAAAGCGTGCCTCAAGCCTGCAAGTTGACTGATGTCACCATATACCTCCCCACTGAACCCGCGACAACAATCTCCATTTAAAGTTCTTCATGGTGGCTGTTGAAGTGGTAGCAAATTCCACAGGGGAGGTAGCCATATTAGACTACTGTAGCAAATGCAACAGGGAGCCTGGACTCTGGAGGCACATTCTGGCAACAGTTTGTTCTACTCCTATTTGGTGCAAATAGAATAATTTCTATCTCGTCATGGAAACTCCAGTGTCTGGCCAATGTAGACTCAGGTTTCTTGGAGGAAAGTTGCAAAATTGAATTTAGCGAGTGAATAAGAAACACAAAGCCTTTCAACATATGCTGGGGGGGGGGGGGCGAGAGTCAAGAGGAAGATCTGTGGAAGCCGGTGCAGAATAGCAGCTGAGCTGCAAATCAAGTCCTGAGTTCGAATCTCACCCCTACACCAATTTTCACAGTGGCCTTAGGCTAGCCTCTCTCTCTCTCTCTCTCTCTCTCTCTCTCTCTCTCTCTCTCTCTCCATCCTGCCATCTGCAAAATGGGGATGAGAGCAAGACCAACTTCTCTAAGTGGATTGTTGTAATTAGACAATGTGTGAGAAGTACTTTGAATCCTTGAAAGCACCGTGCAGATGTTAAGCTATATTAGGTAAAGGGACCCCTAACCATTAGGTCCAGTTGTGACTGACTCTGGGGTTGCGGTGCTCATCTCGCTTTACTGGCCGAGGGAGCCGGGGTACAGCTTCTGGGTCATGTGGCCAGCATGACTAAGCCGCTTCTGGCGAATCAGAGCAGCGCATGGAAATGGCGTTTACCTTCCCGCCGGAGCGGTACCTATTTATCTACTTGCACTTTGACGTGTTTTCAAACTGCTAGGTGGGCAGGAGCAGGGACCGAGCAACGGGAGCTCACCCTGTCATGGGGATTCGAACCGCCAACCTTCTGATCGGCAAGCCCTAGGCTCTGTGGTTTAGACCACAGTGCCACCCACGTCCACACTTAAAAGATAAAGGTAAAGGTAAAGGGACTCCTGACCATAAGGTCCAGTTGCGGACAACTCTGGGGTTGTGGCACTCCTCTCGCTTTACTGGCCAAGGGAGCCGGCATACAGCTTCCAGATCATGTGGCCAGCATGACTAAGCCACTTCTGGCAAATCAGAGCAGCGCACGGAAATGCCATTTACCTTCCCACTGCAGCGGTACCTATTTATCTACTTGCACTTTGACGTGTTTTCGAACTGCTAGGTTGGCAGGAGCGGAGACCGAGCAACAGGAGCTCACCCCGTTGCGGGGATTCGAACCGCCAACCTTCTGATTGGCAAGTCCTGTGCTCTGTGGTTTAACCCACAGTGCCACCCGCATCCCTGTTAAGCTATATTACATCTGCGATTAAATTCAAATAGGAACCTGAATCTGCCAGTGCTTCTCTGCTGGTGCTGACTGATGGTGGATCTGGAAGCTGTAGCATAGGGATGGAGAAACTGTTCCTGGACTACAACTCCCATCAATCCTGACCTGGCCAGGGATGATGGTAGTTAGAGCCTGACAACATCTGGAGGGTTCCTCACCTCTGAAGTAGCTGGGTGCAAAGTTCCTCCAACACAATGCAGTCCATGCTAACATTGGTCCCTCTCCTTTCTTCCTTGACCCCCTCCAATTAATGGTCACCGTGGCCAAATAGTAGTTAAAAGAGGCCATGTGAGCCGCTCTTCTGCCATGGAACAGACACAAAGGCTGGAGTTAATTAGTGGAATAATTGATCAAATATGGCACATTTCTTGTTGACACATCCACACCTTCTCAAAAGGGTTCCAGATGCAGGCTGCAATTACATCTCCACCCACCCACCCAAATCAGCTTAACACGTCAGGCCGAGGGGAGAATAACAAGGGCGTCTGCGGGGGAGGGGGGGTTCATCTGGCGGAAAATTGTGCTTCCCAATTACTGCCAGGCACTCTGGAAGGAACACTGACGAGAGGGACGAGGAAAGAAAGAAAGAAATACCAAGCCAGAAGAGGAATCATGTAACGTTTAAATAGTAATAGAAGAAGAAGAGTTTGGATTTGATATCCCGCTTTATCACTACCCGAAGGAGTCTCAAAGCGGCTAACAATCTCCTTTCCCTTCCTCCCCCACAACAAACACTCTGTGAGGTAAGTGGGGCTGAGAGACTCCAGAGAAGTGTGACTAGCCCAAGGTCACCCAGCAGCTGCATGTGGAGGAGCAGAGACGCAAACCCGGTTCACCAGATTACGAGTCTACTGCTCTTAACCACTACACCACACAGACTCCAGGAATATAGGAAGCTGTCATACCAAATGAGGCCATGAAACCACCTAGCTCAGTATTGGCTACACCAGAGGTGGAGAACTGGGGACTCTCCAGTCTAGACCAGCATGGCCTGCTAATGTGTAGTTTTATATATTGGAGGGGTGGGTTACTGACGTTCTTATGTCAATTGTATTCATGTCCTTTTTATTATGTGCTGTATAAGTCTCCCAGAGGCTCCATTATAGGCCTGTGGTGGCCAATGGTGGTGCTCTTCCAATGTTTTGGACTACAAATCCCATCGGCCTCAGCCAGCAAGGCCGGTGCTCAGGGGCAATGGCTGTAGTCCAAAATATCTGGAGGGCACCCTGGAGGAGGGAGTGCACAAATGTAAGAAAAGACAATGGGAGCTGGAGTTCAAGAACATCTGGAAGTCCACAGGGTCCACACCCCTGGTCTACACTGACTGCCAGGTGGCTCTTACCAGATACAGTACTTTCCTAGCCTTACCTGGAAAGGCCAGAGATTGAACATGGCACCTTCTACATGCTAAGCCATAGCCTCCAACATGTCCCGGTGCAAAACTGGGATGCACTTCCGGGTGAGTCACGTGACCCACTCTGGAAGTGTATACTTGATTCTGACTGAACTAGAGCACAATAAACACCAGGAGGCTTAGTTGGGTCAGAATTGAGCATACATTCCCAGAGTTAGCACTAAATACAAGACTTATGGTAAATGAGCCACCATAGCCACTAAGAGTGCCGTGAAAATTTATGTCCTGGGCATTTTAGCCTCATCTGCCCATGCACTGTCTGAAACCCAAGGGTTTCCGAGCACAATTCCAAGTGTTGGTGCTGACCTTTAAAGCCCTAAATGGCCTTGGTCCAGTATACCTGAAGGAGCGTCTCCACCCCCATTGTTCAGCCCGGACTCTGAAGTCCAGCGCCAAGGGCCTTCTGGCGGTTTCCTCACTGCGAGAAGCAAAGCTACAGGGAACCAGGCAGAGGGCCTTCTCGGTAGTGGCGCCCACCCTGTGGAACGCCCTCCCACCAGATGTCGAAGAGATAAACAACTATCTGACTTTTAGAAGAACCTGAAAGCAGCCCTGTTTAGGGAAGGTTTTAATGTTTGATCTTTCATTATGTTTTTAATGTTCTGTTGGGACCTGCCCAGAGTGGCTGGAGAAACCCAGCCAGATGGGCAGCGTATAAATAATAAATTATTATTCTTATTCTTATTATTATCAGATGTGAAATACAGTGGCATTCTTTTCAGCTCTCCTACCCCACTACTGAGATCCCCCACTCATAGCCACTCCCCTCTGTGGGGGACCAGAACTTAGTGTACCACATGCCTTTTGTGTTTTCCTAAATTAACCTGCTGCCTTTGAGCGCACCTCAGGAACGTTATCCTGTCACCAGGGCTGAAGGAAGAATCGGTCGCCAACCAATTTAGCATATGCAAGGAAAGGACAGTGATTTCTCCTTCCACCTCGGGCAGCACAATTTCTTGAGCCGGCCCTGCTGAGTGGGTACCAGAACTCCTGGGTCTTTGCCCAACACTTTAACCGCTATACTGCGAGAGCTCCATGGAAGATCCGGCTCAATGAGAAACCAAGAGACTACTTGGGCAGCCCCCTGCTTTGATACCTCTGCAAAGGTGTTGTTGTTTCGTCATTTAGCCGTGTCCAACTCTTTGTGACCCCATGGACCAGAGCACGCCAGGCACTCCTGTCTTCCACTGCCTCCCGCACTTTGGTCAAACTCATGCTGGTAGCTTCGAGAACACTGTCCAACCATCTCGTCCTCTGTCGTCCCCTTCTCCTTGTGCCCTCCATCTTTCCCAACATCAGGGTCTTTTCCAGGGAGTCTTCTCTTCTCATGCGGTGGCCAAAGTATTGGAGCCTCAGCTTCAGGATCTGTCCTTCCAGTGAGCACTCAGGGCTGATTTCCTTCAGACTGGATAGGTTTGATCTTCTTGCAGTCCATGGGACTCTCAAGAGTCTCCTCCAGCACCATAATTCAAAAGCATCAATTCTTTGGCGATCAGCCTTCTTTATGGTCCAGCAAAGTGGGGAAGGTAAAATCAACACGGGCGGCAGAAAGTTCCCTGTTTGCAAACACACCCTCCTCCTCCTCCTCCTCCTCCTCCTCCTCCTCCTCCTCCTCCTCCTCCTCCTCCTCTTGCCCCCTAGGTTTTCCTCCTTGG
This sequence comes from Podarcis tiliguerta, assembly GCF_965153285.1. NCBI lineage: Eukaryota > Metazoa > Chordata > Lepidosauria > Squamata > Lacertidae > Podarcis > Podarcis tiliguerta. The sequence continues at coordinate 19,513,417 of NC_139546.1, read as the reverse complement.
CGGATTTATTATTCATGGTTGCGCTGCTGCCACTCGCTGAGCAAGGCTTCAGTCGTGTGTGGGAGGCCAGACGCCAGGCTGTCTGTAAAGACTTCTCTTGTCTTGTTATTAACTTCTCCTTGGGCTTCCATTAAACCGGAGCTTCTGTGCTTGGCTCCAGGCCTTTGCCGTTGTTATTGTGGCTTTCCCTTCGCTCTTTTCTTCTCCGTTCCTTCTTCCTTGCTGTCTTTCCTCCATCCTTTCTGTTTTCCCAGTTCCATCATGAGCGCATAATTACAGCTGTCTGGACTTCCATTATCTTCGAAGGTTTGTGCGAGTTTATTGCCTTGAACCTGCTCTTCCTTCTGCTTTGCATCCTGGATTTTCCCCCCTCTCCTCCCTGGCAGGAGGAGAGTCCAAACTGAAAAAAAAAATGTAGGGAAAATATGATCTAACGTCCTGCAGCTGCTGGAACATTAAGCATTGTAATCTTTGTACATGGCTTGGAGCGCTAGACAAGAAGGTGGTTAAGAGGGGTTTTTATGAACAAAAATATTTATTTGCCTGCCTGCCTGCCTGCCTGCCTGGCTCATCTTTACATCCAGATGACCTGTTTATTGAACATTCGTCCTGATTTGCTTGCAGGGAGGTTAGACAATGTAGGCATTTTAATGGGCATTTGTTCCGATCGGTTTGCAGAGAGATTAGATAATGTGCCATCTCCACAGGTGTCGCCCCACGCTTTGCAGTGCATTTCTCAATCACTTTCCGTAACGCAAGAAGCCCTGATCTTTTGGGGGAAATGGTTTGTTTCCCAAACCGTCCCGACCACCTGAATTTGCAGGCATGTCCCTCAAACCCACCCCAAAACAGCAACAGAACAGGAACACCCTTTGTCTTCCCCGCCTTTCCTTCATCCTTAGTGGTGCAGCAGCAAAGATGCTAGCACAGTTGCAAAGCTAAGCAGGGTCTGGTATGATTTCAGATTGGATGGGAAACCACATGCTGAGATTGTTGTATTCCAGGGGGTTGGGCTGGACAACTCTTGGAATCCCTTCCAACTCTATGATGTCATTTCCTTTCTTCTTCTACTCCTTTTACACTTTTCTGCTCATCTGTATTTTTTCTTTTGTGTAAACCAGCCATTGGACTTCTCTTGAAGGGCAGTGCAGACTTTTCCTTCCTTATTTTTATTTCATGCTTGCATTTTGCAGATAGGCACTGTCCCGCACACTTCCATTCACCTATAATTTCCTCTCTCGTCTTTTCCATCTTCTGGGAGCCAGCAGTGGTGTGGTGGTTAAGAGTGGTGGACTCGTAATCTGGTGAACCGGGTTCACTTCCCCGCTCCTCCACATGCAGCTGCTGGATCACACTTCTCTGAAGTCTCTCAGCCCCACTCACCCCACAGAGTGTTTGTTGTGGGGGAGGAAGGGAAAGGAGAATGTTAGCTGCTTTGAGACTCCTTAAGGGGGGTGAAAGGCGGGATATCAAGTCCAAACTCTTCTTCTTCTTCTTCTTCTTCTTCTTCTTCTGTGTTTTTCTTTTAGATGTCCTTCCTAAAAACTGGTTTCCTGCTTTCTTCTCTCAGGCATGTACAATGAGCATTGAGGACCTGCAAAACTGATCTGGGGTGAGTGGAGATTGAATGAGCAGGTCCAGAATAGGTCTAACCACAGCATATTCCTGCAGTGGTATGGGAAGAAACATAGGCTATGCATTGTAGATTAGAAAAAGGTGGATGGATTTAAGTGCCACCAGTGGCATAGCGTCAGTTGCTGGTGCCTGGGGTGGGTGCACTCTCACCTGGTGAAAGGAGGGGTGCACCAGTCCATCCCCTTCCACCGACACCACCTGAATCACCCCACCCCCAACGGAGCAAAGTGTTGCTGTGCTGAATTAAATTTCCACAGTGCAGTCTTATTTAAAACGCACCATTTTTATGTTTATTTATTTATTAAACCATTTTTGTTTCATTTTTGAAACAAACTTACTAAAGGTTTGCAATATATAATACAATAAAAATGAAACAAATCCAATACAAAATAATAAAGGGGGAAAGACAAAGAAAAGAGAAAAAGCAGAGGGAAAGAATAATTAATAACTATGTAGCTTCCATCACCATTCTAAAGCCGTTTAATTTAATACACAAGCACAAAAATCAATACACAAAAAGATGTATGCACTTTCATTAACAGCACAGACATAGAGTTACTGTCGGGATAAAAAAGCAGGGTAATAATAATAATAATAATAATAATAATAATAATAATTTATATAAGACTTCTAGTCAAAACAATTTAAGTCTCTTGTGAAGCCAGTAAATAAACATAGCCCGTTGGTCGTTAGACCGTGGCACCACCTCCACATTACTGCTTTCATGTGGAATTGTTAGAAGGAACATAGAGATAAAATGGAAGAGAATGGCACTTAGCAAGGGCTGCCAAAAAAAAAGCCCTCATGTGGCCCGTGGGCTATGGGTTGGACCACCATGTGCTAGGTGCAGATGGGCATCTTCAAGGCCCTGCCTACTCTTCCTTCTGTAAGAATCACAGAGTTCTTCATCTTTCAGCTGGACTTGGGCCAGACAGTCCTTCAAAGAGAGGACACCTTCAAATAGGCAACTATCCTCTGAGAGCCCTTCAAACAGAAGATTGTCCTCTGTGCGGTAGGACACATGGCCATCCGAGCGAAGGCACCATCAGCTTCACCTACAATGCAGTGACCTCTAAATATTCCCTTTATTTTTATTTTTACATTTCCATCTCACCTGTCCTCCAAACAGTCCAAGGAAGCACACGTGGTTCTCCCGCTTTGCATTTTCTCCTTGCAAAAACCCTGTGAGACAGTGACTGGCCCAAGGCCGCCCAGCGCGCTTCATAGCCAAGTGGGGATTCAAACCAGGGCTTGGGCCAACCCTCTAACTGCTACGCCAGAGCTTTCCAAACTGTGTGTTGCAATACGTTGTTCCGTCAGCTGCAATGCATAGGTGTGTCGTGCAAATGCTCCCCGGGCTTCTCCCGGGGCTGGAAAGGGGTTAGTTCAACCTCTGATTTGCTAGTAAAACTGAATTGCTGTGTCGCAAAATGACACGTGTCTAAAAAAGTGTGTCACCAACATGAAAAGTTTGGAAAGCTCTGTGCTATGCCATAATGTCATCAAGCTGCCTGGGCATGTGTCCCTCTAATTCGTGTGCCTTGCTCTGCAGCCCCAGCTTTGTGATACTGGCTGTCATCTCCGGTGGTGTAGCAGGGGTTGCCAGTGCCCGGGGCAGGAGTAAGAGTGAGGGAAACAGAGGGAGGAAGCAGGCACACTCAATTGCCTAATGGCGTGTGTGCCACCCAGGTGATCACAGCTGCAGAGATAAGGAAAGAAGAGTCGTTCCATTGTTTGGAGAGGTCACTTCCTGGTACACATGGAGAAGCCACTTTCAGCAGAGCTCAGCGGCAGAAGCGCACAGCTGTATTGAGGCAGCACTGGGTGTGGATGTTTTTCACCCCTAATCGTTTTGCACCCAAAGCAACTGTCCCTGTGGCCACCCACCCCCCCACTACACCACCATCACTCAGTAGTAAGAGAAGTGCACTCTGTACATGCTCAGAAGCTTTTCTGTCTTTTTTACTATTTTGTGTGCTCCTATTTAAATAATAATACCATATTGGCCCAAATATAAGCCACACTTTTCCCCCAAATTCCGACCGTGAAAAGTTAAAGTGCGGCTTAAATTCTCAACCTTACAAATATTGGCTTTTACGATGTCGCTGCTGAAACACACATACGGTAAAATGGAACGGGTGTGAGTGCCTGCGAAATTTTATGGGAGTGGCTTATATTCAGGTATTTTTCTCTCTCTCCCTCCCCCCCCCCATTTTAAAGGCGTAGCTGATATTCAGGCCAATACAGTAATACAGTCATACCTCAGGTTGAAGTAGCTTTGGGATAAGTATTTTCAGGTTGCGTGCTGCGGCAACCCGGAAGTAACGGAGAGTGTTACTTCCGGGTTTCGTCGCTCGCGCATGCGCATGCGCAGTCAAAATGACATCATGCGCATGTGCAGAAGTGGCGAATTGCAACCTGCGCACGCGCAGACGTGGGTTGCATTCGCTTCTGGATGCGAACGGGGCTCCAGAACGGTTCCCGTTCACATCCAGAGGTACCACTGTAATAATAATATCACCTGGGACCTTGATATTCAGCACAAGTTCTGCAGCTCAGTTCTTGGCTAAGGCTTCTTCTGCAATGCTACATGCCTATATTTCATAGATGAGCTCAGCCCTATGGCCACCACCCCATAAAACCAAGAGGGTATGTTCTCTGCCTCATGGTCTAGCGCGATCAAAAAGGGCCAGTGAAGGAGGCTCAGAGGTGTCAGCCTTGCTGAGTGAAATACAATGTTTGCACTGAGCCGTAATGTTTATTTTGGGAAGCTGTATGAATGCAAGGGGAGAAATCGCAGCCAAGGATGTTAATCTTAACCCCGGCATCTTGGAAACCTTTCTTGGGTAGCTTGTCAAGGGCCGACGGAGGACGCCCAAGAAATGGGGGAGAAAACAGAGCTTTAGCAAAAGTGGGACCAGCAAGGAGAACTGATCTGGGTTAGATATGAGAGGGCGAAACGACTCTGACCAAATATTGTTTGTATCAGGGTGGAAATGATTAGGGAGTAGGTGGAGAGAGGAATGCCTGGTTCCACATTTGTACGTGTGACAGCATTGCTTCCAAATGACGTTGACTGGAAACACGGTCGGGAGATGGCCTCATTCTGGAGGCGTCACATCCTTCCAGACTTCTTCTGCAAAATGTCCCACTCGCGATGACAGGGTCTCCTCCTCATAAGCAAACAGAACTGCAGGGGCTGGAATGGGGTGCGCTGAATTTTGGGCTGCTCAGTCCACAGCCTGAGCTAGGCAGACTCTTGCCCTTCTCCAGCGTTGCACCGACCTTAGTCCCTGGAGTACAGTTGTACCTCGGGTTAAGTACTTAATTCGTTCCGGAGGTCCGTTCTTAACCTGAAACTGTACTTAACCTGAAGCACCACTTCAGCTAATGAGGCCTCCCACTGCTGCTGCGCCACCGTGGCGTGATTTCTGTTCTCACCCTGAAGCAAAGTTCTTAACCTGAGGTACTATTAATGGGTTAGCGGAGTCTGTAACCTGAAGCGTCTGTAACCTGAAGCGTCTGTAGCCTGAAGCGTATGTAACCTGAGGTACCACTGTATATGAAAAGGTAAGACGAAAGGAGCTTTTCAGAGCATGTGAAGAGTGCCTATTTCCCATTGCTCAGAAACTGCCGCCAACCTCTGTGAAAATCCAATTTACAAATTTAATAAATAACAATAACTCAAACAGGGCTGGTGTCAGCACTTGGAGGACCTGAGATCCCTGGCCAGCTGTTGACACCCCACCATTGTCCACTGTTCAGGCCTGCCCTCCTGGGCACTCGCGGACGAAGGTGGGGCTCGCCGCACACCCCCGGGATGCACGCCAGCCATGCCCCGGGATATGCACTGCTCCCAGTCCCAGAGCAGGTAGCTCCTCCACTGCTCCTGGGCCCCCCTTTAAAGAATTAAATTATTTTTCTAGCCCAGCACTCCAAAAGTCACCAGACTGCTGGATCTGGCTTCGGGTTTCAATTCCCCACAGTCCCCTGATATAGGCCACATTCATACAAGACATATAAAGCACTATGATTTAAACTGTCATGGCTTCCACCAAAGGATTATGGGAGCTGTGATTTGTTAAAGGTGCTGAGAGATTCCACATTCCCCTTGCAGAGCTGCCATTCTCAGAGAGAAGGAACTCAGGGAATTGTAGCTCCCTGAGGGGAGTAGGGAATCTCCTAACAACTCCCAGAATCCTTAGCAAATGACAGCTCCCAGGATGCTTTGGGGGAAGCTGCGACTATCTAAAGTGGCCTGGTAGTAATTGTGTGGTATGAATGTAGCCATCATGCTCCTCTGAGGCCTTGTGGGTAATTAAAATGGCAGCCAGATCGAGTCAGCGGGTGCTTCTCAAATCGCTGCTGCTGTCTCCATCACCACCACCACCTAAGTCTGCCAGGGTCTACTTACATGACCCTCCCCAGAGGGCACTTTGCCTAGGGCAGTGGTGCCCAAAGGGTGTGGCAGGAGAGGGTGGCAAGCGTGGCAAGAAGGTTCAAGGACAAGCAAGGGTGCCCTCTTGAATAAAATTTGGAGGGAGCAGGTAAGCCCCAGCCCCACAAGATCGATGACAAAACATGGAACACACACACCCATTTGAATGGCAGTGCCCATCAACTTTGGGGGACCTGGCCCCCTATAATAATAAACAAACAACAACAACAACAATAATTTATTTATACGCCGCCCATCTGGCTGGATTTCCCCAGCCACTCTGTGCAGCTCCCAAATGAATATTAAAAACACAATACGTCATGAAACAGTAAAAACATCCCTAAACAGGGCTGCCTTCAGATGTCTTTTAAAAGTAGGATAGTTTCTTATTTCCTTGACATCTGATGGGAGGGTGTTCCACAGGGCAGGTGCCACTACCAAGAAGGCCCTCTGTCTGGTTCCCTGTAACCTCACTTCTCGCAGGGAGGGAACCGCCAGAAGGCCCTCGGAGCTGGACCTCAGTGTCCGGGCTGAACAATGGGGTGGAGACGCTCCTTCCGGTATACTGGGTCAAGGCCGTTTAGGGCTTTTAGGGCTCATATATTTGGGGGGGGGGGCTAAGGGACCTCGGCTCCAAGGAGCTGGCTCCTATGAGGACAATCAAAGAAACATTTCAGTATAGTATGATATCAATATTAATATATTGTGTATATCCAATATATATATTAAATATATAACCGGAAACAGTGTCCACGCCTCTCTGTAAGAGCATTGGCTATTCTTTTGCAGTTCTCCGCAATGTATTGTTGTTAACAGGGATTTTCAATTCTGACACATATGAAAGATGGGGAAAGAGAAAGTCTTCTTCGTGTAGATGAGAGTTTGTCTCCAATTAGACCTCATATAAATGAGATTACCCGCCAAAAGCAAACTCACACCTCTAATTGAGTTTGTATGCATATATAAGGTACACATGTATGAGGCTCGTTTATAATTATATTTTGGGAGTGATTCATGCTCTTATGAAGCTGCATTGTTATGTACTTTCTGGATGTCCCATGAACATATTATAAAGTAGTCACGTTCTGTGCTATAAATCAAGCCCTGCTAGGTGTTGTTTCTTTTTGTTTCCCAATGTATTTATTATCGATAAAAAAAATCAGCATGGCATGAGCAAGTTTTTATTCTGAATGTGTGGCTCAGAGAAAAAGTATGAGACCACTGGCCTAGAGTCTCTTCTCTTGGGGGTTCCCCAGCTGGTCCTCCCGCCATTCCCCAGATGGTTGGGTGGCCATCTGTCATGGATGCTTTAGCTGAGATTCCTGCATTGCAGGGGGTTGGACTAGATTTCCCTTGGGGTTCCCTTCCAAATCTACAGTTCTGGGATTCTAGGATTCTAGGATTTCGCCAGTCCTTTAAAGGGAAAGGGAAAGGGACCCCTGACCGTTAGGTCCAATTGCGGACAACTCTGGGGTTGTGGCGCTCAACTCGCTTTACTGGCCAAGGGAGCCGGCATACAGCTTCCGGGTCATGTGGCCAGCATGACTAAGCCGCTTCTGGTGAACCAGAGCAGCACACAGAAACACCGTTTACCTTCCCACCGGAGCGGTACCTATTTATCTATTTGCACTGGTGTGCTTTCAAACTGCTAGGTTGGCAGGAGCAGGGACCGAGCAACGGGAGCTCACCCCATCACGGGGATTCGAACCACCAACCTTCTGATCAGCAAGCCCTAGGCTCTGTGGTTTAGACCAGTGCCACCCGCCAGTCCATTACAGCCCTCCAGAAGATTCTCAACCAACTCTCCCATCATCCCTGACTATCAGCCACAATAGCTTGGACTAATGGCCGTTGCAGGTCAACAACATGGGGTTGGCCTAAGGTTCCCCATCCTTGGCAGACAGGCGGAAGGCAATCATCTTGTATTCAGGTCCTGCACTAAGCTGAAGTCTTCTTATGAGGTCCTTTTCTGCGTGCCACTAGGCTTTATTGGCACTGATGTCACTGGGGGGTGAGATGCGAGAGGGTCTTCTCGGTGTTGGCCCCCATTACGTGAAGCTTCCTGCCATGGAGAATATTCTGCCTCTTCCCTTGCTGGAAAAGCAAGGTTTTCAAACAAAGATGGAATACCAGGAATCTTTTTCTCTACACACCCACCCCTTCTGTCTGTATTATAAACTCTTCTTATTGCAGTTTGGCTCCATGCTAAGTCATTAATTCTTTTCTGGTTATACTGCTGCTCTTGTTCTCTGTTTTGATGTGGTTTTTATAATTTATGATGGATTGCTTTTGTTACTTGCTCCAGGCAGCTCCATTTGGTAGAGGAAAAGAGGTTGCGATCCTTAGAATGAATAAACGAAATTAAAAACTTTATTGCTGAGGACAGGCCCTGGGACTGAGACCTAAATTTAAAGTAACACTTAAAACGCCCCTTGTCTCAAGATATACAGGAGTTAAATGTGGTGACAACAAAGATTTCAACACCTGCTCAAAGTTCCTGCTACTGTTACTTTGCCATATATATTTGAAAGTTGAGGACTACTAGCCCACATTTTCCCTTGCATAGTTGTAAGGAATGATGGTATGCTTTTGCGTGAAAAACACTCCCTCTAAGAGCAAGCTCAGCTGGTGAGAGCCGATTGGATTGCAGCCAAACAGGGTCACCAAGTTAGAAATAAGACGTAGATGATACTAGTATGCTAAGCAGAACCACAAGATTTGCATGGTTGAGAGGGGAAATGTAAGAGCCCCCTCCCTCAAAAAGAAACCAGCCCTCTGGGGCCAGGTATACTCAATAGTCCCAAAATGTTGTTTCTGGTATGGTGTGTGTGTGTGTGTGTGTGTGTGTGTGTGTGTGTGTGAAAATGGTGAGGAGGTAATGGAATGGAGCATTTCAAAGGAGACATAACTGGCTGGCTGGTTGGATTTGCAGGAGGGCTGAAAACTCAAGAACCAATGTGGTTTAACTGTTAGCATGTTGGACTAGGACTTGCGAGTGCAGGGTTCGAATCTCCACTCAGCCATGAAGCTTACTGGGTTACCTTGGGCCTGTCACTGTCTCTCAGCCTCACAGGGTTGTTGTTAGGATAAAATCTGGAGCGGAGAACCATGTTCATCACCTGGATCTCCTTGGAGGAAAAGGTGGTACAGTCGTACCTCGGGTTGAAGTAGCTTTGGGATGAATATTTTCAGGTTGCGCAACGCGACGACCTGGAAATAATGGAACGCATTACTTCTGGGTTTCACCACTCGCGCATGCGCAGGCACTCAAAATGATGTCACGTGCATGCACGGAAGTGCCGAATTGTGACCTGCGCATGCGCAGATGCAAGGACGCAGGTTGCGTTCGCTTCTGGATGCGAACAGGGCTCCGGAAAAGATCCCGTTCACATCCAGAGGTACCACTGTATATAAATTTAATAAAATGAAAGGCAACAACATTGAGTTGTGGGTCCCACTTCTATGATTTTTGATGTAGGAGGTGGCTCTAGTTCCCATGCAGTCTATGCATGACTTGTAGAGCAGTGAGTGATGCTTGACTTCTATGGAAAGAACTGCTGAGTTTTGTGAGCAAAGAGCAGGAAGCCCACATGGACACTGTCCCATGCAGAGCCGCCTTTCCCAATGGTTTAGTGGTTTGTTGTGCCAGGGCGCCAGCCTCTCAGGGGCAACCTAGCGAGTGGGGGAGCTGTGAGGCTTTGCCAGCAGCCTCCCCTTTCCCTGCATGCCCGCCAGCTGCACCCCGCCAACTATATGGCTGGCGGGCACACAGCTTCCCTCCCAAACCTCTGCACCTGCTAAAGATGTCCATGCTCCCAGTCGTTGTCCTCCTCCTGTTTCCTGGCGAAAAGTGGCGCGCAGCACGTTTTCCTGCTTGATCGCCGCCGCCATGCCGGGAATCGGGGCAGTGGGAGAGGCAGAGGACAGTTTCCACTGCCCCCTCCCTTGTTTTGGAGTTTCCAGGGGGGGGGCACCGGAGGGATCTTTGCACCACAGCGCTGGATATGCTTAAGACGGCCCTGGTCCCATGCAATGCTCACATCCTCCACAGCTTCTGTAGGCAGCGTACATCATCACCATCATCATTTTATTGTTTGTTCCCCTGCCCATCTGACTGGGTTGCCCCAGCCACTCTGGGTGGCATCCAGCATATACAAAAACATAATAGAACATCAAACATTTTTTAGAAAACTTCCCAATACAGGGCTGCCTTCAGAAGTCTTCTAAAGGTTGTGTAGTTCTTCATCTCCCTTGACATCTGATGGGAGGGTGTTGCACAGGGCGGGCACCACCACCAAGAAGGCCCTCTGCCTGGTTCCCTGTAACTTCGCTTCTTGCAATGAGGGAACCACCAGAAGGCTCTTGGAGCTGGACCTCAGTGGAGGTGGAGACGCTCCTTCAGGTATACTGGCCGAGGCCGTTTAAGGCTTTAAAGGTCAGCACCAACACTTTGAATTACGCCTGGAAAAGTACTGGGAGCCAATGTAGGTCTTTCAGGACTGGTGTTATATGATATTGGCTGCTGCTTCCAGTCACCAGTCTAGCTGCCGCATTCTGGATTAGTTGTAGTATCAAGCAAGGCGAAGGTGTGCATTTTCAGACTTCCTCTCCCTCTGCTTCCCATGCAGGAAGAATCCTAATTTTCAAGCACACACCAAAGCCCCACAGATTAATTGCTTGGCTACCGAAAAGGTCTCCCCGTCGACAGGTTGTAATAAGGACAGGTGGTGGCTGGTTCTTCTCCTGGCAAAAGAGGCCAGAGCTTGGATTTCCATTGCCAGGCTGGGCAATTATCGTGTCAAACCTCGGAGCCTTTGCCCTGCCTTCCCTTGTTGAAAGTGGCCCCTGAAGAAACTCAACACCCGACAAGATTTAATTGCTCTGCCAGCGGCAGACTGGGGCTGAAGCTTGGCTGTTCTTTCCTTTTCGTGGAAAGCAGGTCTCATTTGCATTGCTACACACCTCGAGCTGTCAGGCTGCTTCTCAAAGGCAGGGCTGATAACCTATCACAAAGATCAGACCTACCACTGTGCATGTCTGTGCCACAATCTGCTTCAGCTCTGATATAGGTAGGTTCAACTCCGAGTAGTCGCTACTGTAACTAAAGGAAGAGCAGCTGTCCTTTGTCCTTAAGTATGTCCTTAAAGGTAAAGGGACCCCTGGCAGTTAAGTTCAGTCGCGAACGACTCTGGGGTTGCGGGCTCATCTTGCTTTATTGGCCGAGGGAGCCGGCATCCAGCTTCAGGGTTGTGTGGCCAGCATGACTAAGCCGCTTCTGGTGAACCAGAGCAGCGCACGGAAACGCCGTTTACCTTCCCGCCGGAGCAGTACCTATTTATCTATTTGCACTTTGACGTGCTTTGGAACTGCTAGGTTGGCAGGAGCAGGGACCGAGCAACAGGAGCTCACCCCATTGCGGGGATTTGAACCACCGACCTTCTGATTGGCAAGTCCCAGGCTCTGTGGTTTAACCCACAGCACCATCCGTGTCCCTAATAATCCTTAAATCCCCCCTTTCCAAGATTTCATGGGCTGCCCACCTGTTAAAAGGCCAAGCTTGAAGTGTTGGTACTAACATATTCAGCCCCTGTACAGCTCAGGACCAGCTTATTTATCTTATAGAATCATAGGGTTGAGAGGGAAGCTGAGGATCATCTAGTCCAACCCCTGTAATGCAGGAATATGCAGGGGATCGAACCTGAAACCTTGGCATGCTCTAACCAACTGAGCTACCCAGCTATCCCGAGACTCTGCAATGTAGCTGAGCTATCACAGTCTTCAAATACCAGAAGTGCTGTCACACAGAAGAGGGCAGATACATCTTCTCTTGTTGCCCTCGAGGGCTGAACTACACCTAGTAGGTTGGTATTTAACAGGAGGGTAGATTTTTGTTGAAAGTAAGGATAAATATCTTAACAGTAAGAGCAGTTTGACAAGGGAACCAATGGAGATGAGAGAATATGTCCATTTCGGCATCTCATTTTCCCCAATCTTAAATTCAGCCCCCCACACTTCCAAATCAGTTTGCGATTATTATTTTTAGGTCCTCGTGTAGATTCGTTTTAGTATGTATTCCTTCTGATATACACCTTTTTCTATGCAATTGTGCCTAATATACACATTCCCCCCCCCCAAAGCTGCTTTCCTTAATATAATGCACACTTAACCTCAGTCCATGTGTACTTTTACATATGACTCGGCTAGAGAAAAACACAGCAAAAATTCAGAGAAGGGCAAATTTCAGTTCGTGTATTGTTCCAGAAAGTGTGGAATTGGTATGTTTGCCTATAAATGCAAACTGAATCCCATCTCTCCCCCATCCTTATCTGGGAGTTATTGGGTTACTGTCACTGGATGGCCTCAAGCAGAAGATGGATGGCCACCTCTTGTGGATGCCATAGCTCTAAACCTTTTGCTGTTAGTGGAAAATTGGACTAGTTGACTTACAAAACCCCTTCTGCCATTTTCAGGGAACAATAATATCATAATGTGTAGCAGCATCCACATGGGATGTTAACATCGTAAGTCAGAAGCGAAGTGTTGGAAAACAGGCAAGGCTTCCCAAAGAATTATCTGAAAAAGCTTATAGATCACTCTGAACCAATTCCAAATTGAGCTAAGGGATGCTCACTTATCACCAGAGGTCCTGATGGGTGGAATCTGTGGGAATGTTCAGGGATGCAGGAGAGGATATATTGTTTGATTATATCCTTTCCAACTTGTGTTAACAAGTTCTACAATTTAGCAGAGTAGCATTCCCCTTTTAAACTTGCACAGCGGATGCATTTGCTCAGACTCACTAAAGCCTCTAAAATAAGTTTCCTTGGTAATTTCCCCTTTAGTCCCTCATAAAAAGATAGACACGACACAGTCTTCTATAAAAGTAGAAAAAAGAGTTTACTCACTCACTCATTCTGTTCACAGATGGATCCCAGAAGGCAGACTTAAGTTACAAAAGTAATATACCTGGAATCTATCCCATAAAGAGATAGTCCCTTTGCATAGCTGTCAACTTTCAGATTTGAAAATAAGGGATCAGCAGCCTCGAAAATAAGGGATGAGAAGCCTCACCTGTCCCGGGGACAGTCTATGGGATATCTATCAATCTGGGATAGCAGCAGGAAGCAGCGGGAAACAGCACTGGAATAAGGGAATTTCATGCCAAAAAAGGGGAAGGTTGACAGCTATGTCTCTTTGTCCTCTCTTGGCTGGAAGCCAAGAGAGCATCTTAGGCTGAGCAGGTGTTGCTTCTTTGATGAATGTAGTCAGAAAGAGAGAGGTAGCGGCCTCCGCTGAGGTATTTTATTACCTTTCGTAGGTGAAGTCACGCCCACCTCTGGTCACATGCAGAGGAAGTCTGTCCCAGCCTAGGAGGAAACAGGAAGTTCCGACTGGCTGGTCCAGACATCCCCTTTTTATGTCCACTCTAGGGATGTTGTACTTGACTGCTCTGTGTTTCACATCCCACAGAATCAAAGTTTCCTTTGAAACAATACTGAACCCAAGAACTTCCTTTGAAAGGTAGGGAACTGTTGGGATAGGTCAGTCAGTAGAACACGACTCTCATTCTCAAGATTGAGCCCTGCATTGTTGGAGGGTTGGACTTCAGATGACCCTCGTGGTCCCTCCCAACTCTATGACTCTATGAGATGTGAAGCAACGGTAAAAGAGAAACACAGAGTGTGCATCTCTGATTAGGGCCGCCACCAATCCCTACACAACTGAGATTCAGGATAAAGAGTTCTAAGCAGTCTTGAACAAAGACACCTCTTCATTATATGATTTAGGCTTCCAAGAATTAGAGAGTCTTCAACGTATGGATGAACCAGAAGCATTGCCGCCGCAGAGACTTAAGCGCAATCATAGGAGGCTGACGCTCATTAGGATTAAACAAACAGCAGTAAGTGATCTTTTGGAGTTCACTTAAACAACCAAGACAATTACTGTCTTTTCTTGTCCCATGGTTGATTTTGGCCCCGAGTCAACGATGTGAGTGATAACAGGTATGCTTTGTGCCGTTGTCTTCGCAAGATCTTCATGCTGTCTGTCTTGCACAATGCTGAATTCAGCACTCTACGTCTCAAGCAACCAGTTTCTGAAAATGCAGACAGCCGCCTCTTTTTGGACAGGAATGATGAAAACTTCATTGGAGTCTGTGTGATTGACAGCACGGTTTTGCAGAGTAGCCGAGAAATGTATCTGCTGCTTTGACTGCTTCTTATAGCAGGATGATGCTTCTTGTTGTAACAAATTTTCCTACCTTCCAACCTTTCTTTGATGAAAATAGGGACACCCCATTCCATAATGATAACTTTACTATTTATACCCCACATATCTTACTGGGTTGCCCCAGCCACTCCAGGCAGCTTCCAACATACAGTGGTACCTTGGTTCTCAAATGTCTTGGTGCTCAAACACCTTGGTTCCCAAACACCGAAAACCCGGAAGTAAGTGTTCCAGTTTTTGAACGTTTTTTCAGAAGCTGAACGTTTGATGCTGCTGTCGGCTATTGTTTCCGGGGTGCCTGCACCAGTTAGAAGCCACGCCTTGGTTTTCCCTGAACATTTCAGAAGTCAAACGGACTTTCGGAACGGATTGTTTGAGAACCAAGGTACCACTGTATATAAAAATATAATAAAACATTAAAAAAAAAAAACTTCCTTATACAGGATTGCCTTCAGACGGCTCAGGGGTCAGAGAACTCTATACCCTCCAACATTTCTCCAATAAAAATAGGGAGATCCTAAGGAAAAGTGGGACATTCTGGGATCAAATCAGAAACCGGGACGGCTTCACTAAATCAGGGATGTCCCTTGAAAATAGGGACACTTGGAGGGTCTGAATTTTGGGGACCAAGTGAAGTGGATGAAGGATCTGTGAACCGCCCTGAGATCTTAATATGAAGGGTGGTATATAAACCTAATAAATCATCATCATCATCCTGGGAGGTCATTCAGTCTACCCACTGCTCAATGCAGAATCTACAATGTGGGACACATCCCTAACAAGTGCCAGTCCACCACTAGTTAGACACCTCCAGAGAAAGACAGACAACCACTTCCAGAGACAGTTTGTTCTACAGTTTGGAGAGCCAGTGTGGTGTAGTGGTTAAGAGCAGTAGATTTGTAATCTGGTGAACCAGGTTCGCATCTCCGCTCCTCCACATGCAGCTGCTGGGTGACCTTGGGCTAGTCACCCTTCTATGAAGTCTCTCAGCCCCACTCACCTCACAGGCTGTTTGTTGTGGGGGAGGAAGGTAAAGGAGAATGTTAGCCGCTTTGAGACTCCTTCAGGTAGTGATAAAGCGGGATATCAAATCTAAACTCCTCCTTCCTCCTCCTCTACCGCAGTGGCGTAGCGTGGGGGGTGCAGGGGGGGCCGGCCGCACCGGGCGCAACATCTGGGGGTTAGGGGGCGCAAATTCACGGGTTAGGGGGCGCAAATCCACGGGTTAGGGGGTGCAAATTACTTGCCTTGCCCCGGGTGCTGACAACCCACGCTACGCCACTGCTCTACCGTCAAACAGTTCTCATTGTTGGGACGTTTCTCCATCTGCTTCCTTGCCATTTCCACCTATTCCTTCAAACCCTTTCCTCCACAGAGGAATCTTTGGCCCCCAGGTGTTTCTGAACTACAACCTCCATCATCCCTGACCCTTGGCCATGCTTACTGGGGCTGATGGGAGATGTAGTTCAGAAAGGGCCAAAGGTTCTTCCCACCTGATCTATTTGCTTTCTTGCCATCCCCACCCATTTACTCTACTCCAGGCTTCCTCAACCTCAGCCCTCCAGATGTTTTGAGACCACAATCCCCATCATCCCTGACCACTGGTCCTGCTAGCTAGGGATCATGGGAGTTGTAGGCCAAAAACATCTGGAGGGCTAAGGTTGAGGAAGCCTGCTCTACTCCTTGCCTCGGGAGCAACAAAGTCCTTCTTCCTGTGTTCGGATATTGAAGTGGGGAAGGACTTTGGATTTCCTAAGAGCACGGCATTCCATTCCACCCATTTCTCCTCTAGGGGTAAAAGCCAAGTCACTTCCATACTCTGTAATATTAAACCCGCCGCATGGCCTGAGCTGTTTGTCGCTTTTTAAAGCAACGGGCTGGACCAAGGGGAGTGGGGGCAGGCGGGCTTTGCCATGGGAACCTAATTCAAGGGGGTGTCAAAAACATGATTAAAGTTAATAACAGGCATATATCCATTCTTTACAGCAAATAAAATTAATTTCTTAATATTAATCTATTACCCGCCCTTTACCCTAAGGTCCTGGGGTTTTAGCATTGAAACACTATATATATATATATTAAACAACTTACAATCATAAAAATTAAGTGGGTCATTTATTTGATTTAGGGAAGGCAGCCACCCCCCCCTTAGCCACACCCATGAATGGAATCCTTTTATTTTTATTTTTTTAAAGTTGGGAATCCTAATTCTGATATGGAATATTTTTAACAGGGCCAAAGTGTGCTGCAGAGACAACCCCATCTTTTATGACATACAAAATTAGCAACAGTTGTTATAGAAAGCGATCAAAGAGTACATATCATTTGCACATTAATTTGCAGTAACGTCACAATCACAGTTAAATCAGGAGCATGAAAAAAAATCGTAGTCATTCTAATGATTTATTACATCAGTGACTTTGCACGTTATTATTTTTGCTGCAACTGCAAATCTCATCCCCAGCAACCCTCCAAATACATTCAGAACCGCCCATCACCAAAAAGCTCACCTAACTTGTTCGAAGGGACTTAGTTGTGAGAAAAACATGGTCAGGATTGCCCTGCAGGCTTCTATATGGCAGGCTGCTATTTGAGACCAAGGAGCGGGATTGGTAAAACGAACTGGGACCTGTGTTTTATAGCCACAGCGCAGAGTTCAACTGGTTTAACAGCCCCTCTCAGAGGAACTGTAGTGCTGCAGAGGGTGTCCCTGTTAGAAGAATGCTAAACCAACTACAATCCCAAGATGCTTTAGAAGAAACCAAAACTGGTATAAAATTTTAATCTTCCTGGGTCACCCAGAGACAAACAGAACCAAAGCAATATGTGTGTGTGTGTGTGTGTGTGTGTATGTTAGTATAATGAAACATGGATAATACAGTGGTACCTCGGGTTACAGATGCTTCAGGTTACAGACGCTTCAGGTTACAGACTCCGCTAACCCAGAAATCGTACCTTGGGTTAAGAACTTTGCTTCAGGATGAGAACAGAAATTGTGCATCGGCGGCGTGGCAGCAGCGGGAGGCCCCATTAGCTAAAGTGGTACCTTGGGTTAAGAACTGTTTCAGGTTAAGAACGGACCTCCAGAATGAATTAAGTTCTTAACCTGAGGTATCACTGTACACAAGAAATAAACTGAATAATGTTCAGCTAGCCAAGGATTTTAGAATTAGTGTCATCATTGGAAATTAAAAATAGAATAGGATAAAATAGTATTTTTTTTCCAGAATCTCCTCATTTTTGGGAGGGGCATTCTATACATGCTTGTTCCTTAATTACTCTTGGTTGTTGTTGTTGTTTAGCCATTTAGTCGTGTCCGACTCTTCGTGACCCCATGGACCAGAGCACGCCTGTCTTCCACTGCCTCCCACAGTTTGGTCAAACTCATGCTGGTAGCTTCAAGAACACTGTCCAACCATCTCTGTCATCCCCTTCTTCTAGTGCCCTCAAGGAGAGCCTTTGCCCTGCTTCATTTTAAACTCCATGGCCTAACTTGCCCGTTCTTCCTTTTATCTCTTGACTCCTTACTTTAGCATTCCAATCCCCTATAATGAGAAGAACATCCTTCTTTGGTGTAATTTCTAGAAGGTGTTGTAAGTCTTCATAGAATTGGTCGATTTCAGTTTCTTCAGCACTGGTAGTTGGTGCATAAACTTGGATTACTGTGATGTTAAAAGGTCTGCATTGGATTCATATCGAGATCATTCTATCATTTTTTAGATTGCATCCCAGTACAGCTTTCGCCACTCGTTTGTTGACTATGAGAGCCACTCCATTTCTTCTACGGGATTCTTGCCCGCAGTAGTAGATAAGATCGTCATCCGAACTGAATTCGCCCATTCCCGTCCATTTTAGTTCACTGATGCCCAGGATGTCAATATTTATTCTTGCCATCTCATTTTTGACCACATCCACCTTACCAAGGTTCATGGTTCTTACATTCCAGGTTCCTATGCAATATTTTTCTATACAGCATTGGACTTTCCTTTCACTTCCAGGCATATCCGCAACTGAGCGACCTTTCGGCTTTGGCCCAGCAGCCTCATCAGCTCTGGATCTACTTGTACTTGTCCTCCGCTCTTCCTCAGTAGCATGTTGGACGCCTTCCAACCTGAGGGGCTCATCTTCCAGCGTCATAACTTTTATATGCCTGTTGTCTTTATCCATGGAGTTTTCTTGGCAGGAATACTGGAGAGGCTTGCCGGTTCCTGCTCCAGGTGGATCACGTTTGGTCAAAACTCTCCACTATGACCTGTCCATCTTGGGTGGCCCTGCACGGCTTAGCTCATAGCTTCTCTGAGTTGTTCAAGCCCCTTCGCCACGACAAGGCAGTGATCCATGGAGGAGATTACTCTTGGTACAAACTATGATTTGACTGTCTTCCTCATTTCATCATATACTCTTCAGTATTTTGAGCGATGGACTGGGTAATTGAACAAGCCAGAGCTGTCTTTCCCATAGGCCTTAGTGGTTCGTCATGCCAGGGCGCCGGTCTCTCAGGGGCGCCCCAGCGAGTAGGGGAGCTGCGCAGCTTTGCTGGTGGCCTCCTCTTTCCCTGCACACCCGCCAGCTGTGCCCCACCAACTATATGGCTGGCGGGAGTGGTGGAGGAAGGGGGGAACAGCAAAGCACCTGCAAGCTTCATCCTTATTTCAGTTAATCAAAACTATCCAGCAATATCAAGTTATAGGAAAACTGGTGCTATTAACAGTAATCCTCCTATTTGGTTAATTGGTTCGGCAACTTCCATGCCCATGACGTGTGATGCTAATTATTTTCCCCAAGAGTTAAATGATAACTAATCAGAGGCAGCTACAGGAGAGCTATGAGATTCAGGTGAGGGTCAGATGCCTTGTCAATCCCAGCAAGTACCGTATTTTTTGCTCTATAAGACTCACTTTTTCCCTCCTAAAAAAGTAAGGGGAAATGTGTGTGCGTCTTATGGAGCAAATGCAGGCTGCACAGCTATCCCAGAAGCCAGAACAGCAAGAGGGATTGCTGCACAGCGATCCCTCTTGCTGTTCTGCCTTCTGAGATTCAGAATTTTTTTTTTCCTGTTTTCCTCCTCCAAAAACTAGGTGCGTCTTGTGGTCTGGTGCATCTTATAGAGCAAAAAATACGGTATATAAGAGGATGACCTGGCCTGCCCAGGCAATATATAGATACATCATCCAAAACTGGTTTGAAGTTTGTGTTGCAATATCAGTCTCATAATGTTTGACCTGGCGATATATCCTGAATCATGAAGTGTCTTAGGGCTGGGCAATATAACATCCAAAACCAATCTGAAGTCCATTTTGTGATATCAGTTTCATAATTTTTGACCTTGCAATATAGCCTGAATCAGGTTGCGTGGATGGATGGGTGCGAATACAAAAATTACAATGTGTGTGGGGGGGGGGGGGACCGTGAAGGCATCCAATGCCTCCATCCTTATTTCAGACACCATGAAATATCAGTAAATAAACAGTGATGTTTAGCTGGTGACATGGCACGCTGTTGAAAACCAGATACCACTTAGCCCAGGCTTCCTCAAACTCGGCCCTCCAGATGTTTTGAGACTACAATTCCCATTATCCCTGACCACTGGTCCTGCTAGCTAGGGATCATGGGAGTTGTAGGCCAAAAACATCTGGAGGGCAGAGTTTGAGGAAGCCTGCCTTAGTCCTAGTCACAAACAGAAAAGAATGAGATAGTATTTTTTAAAAAAGAAAACCTTTCAAGCAGTTCCATACTTGACTCAACATAATATATTAAAAGGATATAGAAACCATACCCATCAATAGGGCAACGCATCTTTCAATTGTATTATGCTTTCTACAGCTCTTTTAACTATTAAATCTTAAGGGAATTCTCTCTCCCCCACCTTCCTAAGTGTGTTGACAAACTTTTCTAACTGGATTCCTCTTCATTTCCCCAGAGGGCCTTGGAAGGGCGAAGGGGACTTGTCCAAACCTGTCCACACGTCGTTTTTCGCCATCTCAGCCCCGGCCCCCATCCTCCCCCGCCGGACCTAATTATTTACTGTGTCGTTTTTTCTCTGAAATTTCAGATACTCCCCAAGCCAGCTCCCCTGCTGCCTCCCTCCCTCCCTCCCTCCCTGCCAGCCAGCCCCGCCCACTGGCAGGGTTGACAAACATTTCAGCCCTGGACTTCCCTTTCCTCTCTTTCCAAGATGGGCGAGGAAAATAGGACAAGCCCCAACCTGTCGCTGCTGCATCCCTAACTTAGGCTCCCTGTGCGTGTGTGTCGCGGGTGCAAGGGGGGGGGGGAGAGAGAGAGAAGGCAGGAGGTAGGCGGGGCTTCATCCCAACAACAGCTGCCTTTCAAGCCGGCGCTTAATGAGGGGTGTCCCTAGGGGGCTCCGTGACGTCACTGAGCCTCCCGAGCCAACCGGGCGAGGCGGTGGGCGGGGCTCGGCGGGGAGATGAAAGGCGGCGGAATGGAGGCGCGAGGGCGGAAAGGGAGCTACCCCGCCCCCTTAGGCAGCTCTTCGCGCTCGCCGTCTCTTTCGCGGGAAGCTGGCTGGGCGAGAGGGCGCTAGTGCGGGGGACTTTATTGTTTTGGGAAGAGGCGAGGAGTGGAGCTCGCTGCTTGGACGTGAGCGATCGGCGGCGGCGTTATCAATATCAGTACCGATAACAGTCATAATAATAATAATAATAACAATACTTGCAGTGGCGGTGGTCTTGGCTTGATCTGGGCAAGGAGGAAGGAGTCGCTGCCCCAGGCATGAGGTTGTCCGGGCCCCACGCCGCCGCTGCCGCCCCCAGAAGCCGCCGATCCTCTGCGGGAACCCGGTAGTCCCTTCCACCCCACCCCGCTCCGCCCCAGCTCCTGGGGGGCTTCCTCTGGATGCGGCTGCGCCTGGGCGCTGCCCGCTCCGTCCGGCTGCCGCCAGCCCCGCCGAGTTTTGGATGATGACGATGAACTCTCTGGCCGAGAGCTTGCTGGGCCCTCCGGACCCGTCCAAGGCGTCCTTCCTGGACTTCGGGCTCGGCCCCCCACCTCCCTCTCCGCCTCTCCATCACCAGCAACAGCAGCAGCAGCAGCAACCCGGCTTGGCGCCCCCTTACTCCCTGCAAGCGCTGCAGCCGCCGCCGCACGACGGTGGTGGGGGCGGCGCCTTCCCCCCCGGCGCAGCCTCGTACGGCAGACCCCTGGCTTACGCCCCCTACCCCGGGGCAGCCGGCAGCAGCCCCCACCACGCTTTCTACCACCACCACCATCACCACCACGGCGCCTCGTACTCGCCTTACCAGCAGACCTCCAGCGCCCTGGGACACGGGACGAGGTTGGAGGAGACGGGTAAGGCGAGGCTGGCTGATTTGGAGACGGGAGGAGGTCTTGAAAGGGTGGGAAAGGGGAGAGGAGCATCCCTCTGGGGCAGCGAAAGCACCCCCGGCGCGGAGTCTTTCTCTGACTTGATCCGGAGTAGCCGGCTAGGCCGTTCACACGGTCGCCGATCCGGTTTGTCGGCGATCCGGATCAAGGGCTGGGTTGCGGCGCAGTGACGAGTAAACTGCTGGAAGGGGGCTTGCTTGCCTAGTGTAAGGAGCCTTGGCATAAGCGCAGGTCACTGCCAGGGGTTGCAAGGCCCCCGATTTCCGCGGGCAAGCACAAAAAGCCTGAAAAGGACACGTAGTAAAGGGGTCGCGAATGTGGATGCCTTGACGTGACTTCGAAGCGAGGGAGAGCGATGAGTTGGGGGAGCTGATCTTTTAACTGGGGGGCAGAACTTGGGGGGAAAGATGCTATGTCTCCGGTGGCTTCTAATGCCAAATTTGACAGTGTTGGTCAATTCGTTTCCCCTTTCCATCAAACCCCCATTTAACACGCATTTAATACATACACGCATATAAATAAAATGTTGCCCCGGCAAAGGAGCCAACTGCTAGGCGCCGAGGTCCCTTCGGTCCCCCCAATAAAGTATTTGAAGGTCCTCCCCCCCCCCTTAATGGGCATTGCCATTCAAATACTGTGCCTGCTCTGTCTTGTGATCGATTATGTGGGGCGGGATTTACCTGCCTCCCCCCCCCCCCGCAATAGTTGATTCAAGTTGGCACCCCCGTGCCCCGGTATCATCAGCGAGGATGGGGAGGGGTACCTAGTGAGAACTTGAGGTGAACTTTAAATCGGATTTAGGATTCATGCAATGTCAAGCCTGCACTGAGTCCAATGTCCCGATGGCTTAACACCTGATCTCTCACACTCTTAATTTCTGCCTTGTATCAGTCAACATTCGCAAGTGTGGGGATCTCGAACTAGCATCGATCACTTGTCGAAAACACCCACTGATTGGGGTGTTGCAGAGGACCCTACCTTTTGTATACCCTCTAGGAAAACCACCTGGTTTCCGCCCAATGCCAGCTGTACTCAGAGTAGATCTGTTGGGCATAGGTAACTGAGAGCCACTAATTTCAATGGACTTGGTTAGATGGAACCCACCGGCCTACAGCCGTAGAGAAGCAGTTGGCAGCTTCACAAATTCAGTTGTGTTCTTAGGTGCAGAGCAAAATGCAAATCCGAAGCCCACTGGGATTGTACAAGGACTGTGCTGTACAGCTCCTTGCACCTCCTTTGCAGTTTGCAGGTCTCTTTGCCGTCCACCAAAACTGCATACAGACACTTTACTTGGAATAAACCTCTCCCTCTGGCCACCAGCTGCAGAGAGGCTCATGGGAGGGGCTCCTAGAGCATTTGCCCCACGGGGCAACCCACCTGACAGGCACCAAAAACATCACCAGGAGTAGGTTGACATGAATAAATCTCTATGGACAACGAGCGTTCCTCTTGGGGCAACAAACTTTGCAGTTAGCTGAACATAACTGGGGTCTTGGATTCACTGGAGATAAGTTCCTCTGCTCCTGACACCCTTTATAAATAGGATAGTATTTGGTTTCTTGGTTGTTATTTCTTGGTTTTTAAAATCATTACGGTTGTCTTCAAATGTATTTGAAGCGTGGGTGGTGCTGTGGGTTAAACCACAAAGCCTAGGACTTGCCGATCAGAAGGTCGGCGGTTGGAATCCCCGCGACGGGGTGAGCTCCCGTTGCTCGGTCCCTGCTCCTGCCAACCTAGCAGTTCGAAAGCACGTCAAAGTGCAAGTAGATAAATAGGTACCACTCTGGCGGGAAGGTAAACGGCGTTTCTGTGCGCTGCTCTGGTTCGCCAGAAGCGGCTTAGTCATGCTGGCCACATGACCCGGCAGCTGTACGCCGGCTCCCTCGGCTAATAAAGCGAGATGAGCACCGCAACCCCAGAGTCGGTCACGACTGGACCTAATGGTCAGGGGTCCCTTTACCTTTACCTTTAATTGCAGGAGGTTTGATGAGACGACCCCGTTGGGTCCCTTCCAACTCTACAATTCTATTATTCTTATACACTTAAGAGTATTTGGACAGGAATATCCATGTCTCAGGACTGTTGGAGGTGGGGGAGGGAAATTTTGGAGAGATCGATTCCCCTACCCCCAGTGTCCTTCCAGGCCCAAGATACTGTTGCACCTCTCCTTTAACCCATAGCTTGGTGTGGGTAAGCCCTGGTCTTTCTGCCTCAGTCTCCCTGTCTGGGAAATGGTCAGAAGGGTCACAAGTGCCACAGAAAAGGTACATAGGCAAAAGAGGATAGGAGGGGTTTAGATGTGTGGTGTGCAGGCTTTTGGCAACCCCTTTAGTCCTCGTCCTGAAGCTGGAGCTCTCCTAACTGCAGTTGTTCACAATCACCCTTTGTTAACCCTCTTCTGTTCAGTCCTCTCCTGTTTCCTGCTCTGTTCAGATCGAAAGCGCCTGCAGGCAAGGCCTGGTTGCCTCTTGATTGTATTGCTCTGTAAAAGTGCCATGTACCTGGATGGTGCTGTGTAAATAACTTGCCACAGGAGGATGAGGGAGGTTGAGCCACCCAGCAGGCCTCATGGCAGCCCTTAGACTGATGTTCTGGGGCTGAGCCCTGGCTGCTTTCAGTTTGGTCTGCCCTTTGCACATGGGCAGAGTGCCTTTTGATCCAAGGCACTTCCTCAACTCCAAGACAGGATGCTACACACACACACTTGCTTTGTCAGAAATAGGGTACAGTCTGTGGCCCCACCATGCAGGGAGAGATATGTTCCATCCCCAGTACTTTAGGAAAACTTTTCTTTTGTAATTTTTTTTTGGGGGGGGGTATATCTCTTCCAGGGACACGGGTGGCGCTGTGGGTTAAACCACAGACTTGCCAATCAGAAGGTCAGCAGTTCGAATCCCCCGATGGGGTGAGCTCCAGTTGTTTGGTCCCTGCTCCTACCAACCTAGCAGTTCGAAAGCACGCCAGTACAAGTAGTTAAATAGGTACCACTCCAGCGGGGAGGTAAATGGCGTTTCCGTGCGCTGCTCTGGTTCGCCAGAAGCGGCTTAGTCATGACTGTATGCCGGCTCCCTCGGCCAATAAAGCGAGATGAGTGCCGCAACCCCAGAGTCGGTCACGCCTGGACCTAATGGCGAGGGGTCCCTTTACCTATATCTCTTCCACTCACAGCTCCTCCTTGACACATTTGATGGACAATTTTCTTTCTCATTCCTCCCCCCTCCTTCTGACATACTATCAAGGGATATCATTGGAATGAGTCCCTATCCGTTCTGGGTAGCTTTTAAATAATTTTGACAAAACCCAGATGCTTTCTCAGACAACGAGGCAAACTCTGCAGAATCCTTTAATAGGAAACTGCTTGACTTGGTTTCTTCCAAAGAGGGCATGCAAATATATTAATATTTCTCTGGCATGTTTTGCATTGCAAAGGGGCTTCTCTGTTGCATGCCGTCCCCAACCAACTTGGCTTTCAACTGAGCTCCCAAACCTAATAAAAAAGAATGTTAGATGGATTCATTCCTGAGACACTGAACTGCAAAGGATGATTTGGAGATGTTTTGTTTGTTTTAGGGCCTGCTGCATTTTGCAAAATTATTATTGGATTTAAAAGAAGCAATTGATCTTTCTTTTTTTCTTTTTCTAAAAAGCCATTTAAAAGTCATCCGGTGGTTCATAAATGGGAAACATATGAACGCTGTAACTGAAAACATTGTCTGTTGTTTAGATTTTTTGTTCTAGATCTGAAATGGAAATGCTAATTTTTATACTTTTAATTTTTTATTTAAATGTGATTTAGACAGAGGACATTCCAAGCCAGTCCTCCCCCCCCCCACTTCCTATGTTAATGAATTGGAGCGGGGTGAGTGCTTAAGAGTGCAGTGGTAAAATGATGTCTTATGCATAAGATTTAAAAAGATGCATAAGAATATTCTTGAATCAGCTACAGGTTTATTTTTATTTTGAAAAAAGAATGCTTTAGAAACAGATTTTTCAGCAAGATAGTCTTTACGGAAATTAACCCATAAAATTAGCCCCCTTCCATGGGAGTTTCTGTTCAACTTTTTTTGTGAATCTGGGTCCATAATGCTAAACTTGGGGAAAATCCAAGTTAGACTTGACTCGTTTCTTGATTATTAAGTGTGTGAACTTGGGATTTTTCGATTGCACCAATTCTTACATCTCCAGTCGCCGTAGCAGAATGTTTGTAATATATTGCCATTTTCAGTACAGCTCTAGGACCTGAGTGGTAAAAAACACAGCTGTGAAACGGATGGGCTCCCGCGCTTGGCTCTCTCGGCTCTGCGTTTTCCGCTACCCAAGCAAGGAATATGCATTGTTTATATTCAAGGAATATGTATGCTATTAAATTTACAGACAAAGCAACGCTTCTCATCTTAATAGCTGGAGATGCGGAGGAGTTGACTTACTACCCCCTTGACTGCCCAAGCAATAACAGTGCGTCTGAGCATGCACAGAGTGCTTCTCCGTCATCCCCGAAGAACAGTAGGCTGCCCTACTTGAAACGAGGAGTCCAGGCAGCTCTCAACACCCCCCGCGCCGCTTCTTCAAAAGAAGCCCTGAATTATAGCCAATAATTCGCTTCCTCGCAGCGTGTCTTGTTTATATATTTGAATCCCCAGCCCTCACCCCCCCCAAACACGCTTTTTAATTGGCACCTGTCAAGATCAGCAAGGGAGATAGAAGATGTCTTTATGGTAATTTGAGGCGGAATTGCAGCACCACGGAAATCCATTTGCAAGCGCTGCCCGGCTGAAGAGCAATTTCGATTTATTAGGCCGGTGTAGATCGCACGCACCGACGGCTTAATTAATGAGCTTCGGAACGCGCCGCGGCGCTCCAAATTCGAGGATGCGATGATTACTACTTGCCACGGGGGCAACCCGCTGCCATATCGCTTAATCATGCAATCCAAGAGCCCAAAATTACGAGGGATCTTCCTAGCTGGCGCAGCTAGCGGAGAAAAAACCGCTCCTAGGATTCCGTCCCACCCCACGCGCAAACACACAAAACACGTGGCCTCGGTTTTCTTTTTGTTGCAGCCACCCCAGAGTTACCCAGAACGCTGCCTCAAGACAGAAAGGATCGCCTTATCCGTCGGCGCTTCCCAGCTCGCTGCTGGGCCAGTTTACTCGGAAGTAAGCGCCTCCTGAGTCCAGTGGGACTTGGCCCCAAAGCCCTATGTTGAGTAGGTCGCGCGCCTCCCCACTCCCCACGCCCATTGAGATCAGTAAGACTTAGGCCGCCTGGTTGCGCCCTGATTGCGCGCGATCCTAAACGTGCTTCCTGGCGAGAAAGTCCGGCTGAAATCCCAGGAATAGATTTCTTGACGAAGCGCGGTCAGCTAAGAGGTGTCAAACGGTCCTGGCTTTTGATGGCACCAGTTGCTGTTGGTTAGAAGCAGGAGTTTGTGGCGGCTTTCGAATGACACAGAGCTCTTCGTTAGGCAAGAGGGAAATTAGTTCTCAAATTGGAGGAGAAGTGGTTCCTTTGTCGTGCGGTTTACTCCTAGGTAAATGGGATTAGGGTGGCCGCGTCAGTCTAGCGAAACAACGTAATCGATTTATTAGAATTGTTTTTACACCGAGTGTAATCACGATTGCAGAGCAAGGCGGATTACAATGCGCGCGCACGTATACAATCCGCCTTGCCCTGCAAATCTGATTGAATAGCAGGTCGGACCTTCCTGTTCTCCTCAGGAGTAAACCCCATGGACTTAAACAGGGTTACTCCTAGGTAAAGTGTGTGGCACGGCAGCGTTAAGGCTGTCAAATCAGTTCTGTTGGGATACTGAGAATTATTAATATCTCACATAGAATACAACTGATCTGTAGAAAGGACTTTTTGATCTGAAAACAGAGACAATGTACGCACTTTTGTAACCCAAGGAAATCATTAATAAAAACAATATTTGAAAATGGTTTGAAAGCATTGCGTCGGAGCGCGCAATTTTCCACAAATCGCTTCCCTTTAAACGGGTGCGCGCTTGTAGAAGAGGAACTGTGCAACCCTATGCGCGTCTACTCGCAAGTAAATCCATTGAGTTCAGCGGATTGCGCAGGAATAGGGCTGCGGACCAGTACCGCAACGCTTGGGAGAATCCAAATGACCTGTACATAGGATCGCGTTGTTTTAAAGCTGCAATCCTGTGTGCATTTGGTTGGACTGAATGCAGTGGGACTTGCTTCCGAGTAGAATGTAGTATGAGCCGGGGAAGGCGGGGAAGCCTGGCTTCAAAAAGCAATCCTAGAAGATAATTCCGTTGTCGTTGTTATTTTAATGATTCGCCTTTCACCCCGAAGCTTCCCAAGGCGGCCTACAAACAAATGCGTTAAAACGCAACTCACCAAGAGCCCTTAAAACCAATAAACGTTGACGCCAATGATTTTTTTCCCCCAAGGGAGGCTGATTTTTTTTATTACAGGCTTGTGGTATGGGGGAAGAGGCGGCTGAAGAGGCGGCTGCAAAATCCCTTTCAAAACAAATACAATAATAAATGTGGTATTAAGACGTTCAATTATATAATAATAAAATTAATTGTGTGCCATAAATTGCGGTGTGTCGGAAATGTAAAAAACAACACCACCAAAAACCCACACACAACGTTAGCGCGGAACCCTGGCAAGTCCTGGTTTTCTGGCTTTGAAGAAGAAAATAGGCAACATAGCGGCCCTTTTGATGTTTTTATATTTAAGCTTCAGCAGGTGAGGGCGTTTAAAATCAGCATTAAAATCGAATCCGCCAGTGCAATGAGTTTTGGGGCATGGAAAGGCAAGACAACCCGAATTGAATCGGGTTTTTAAAATTATTATTATTATAAAAGCATGATCCTACGCCTACTGCGGAAGAGCTTGGCAGAAAACACACCGGTCCCTGGAATAAGTAAAAGGCGAGGCCAGGAGTCCGCTTGGCTTCATCCCAGCAACCCCAGAAACGTTCGCGGAGAATTGAGACACCGCATGGAATAATTTCGGCCAGTGCGTCCCAAGTAATTTATTTAAACCGTTTAATAACCTCTCCGTTTTATTTTTCCTTCGGAAAGGAGCCGTGAGGAGCAGAAGGCTTAAAAACAAAACCCTCGTTGCGCGTGCACGAGGGTTTGCTTCCGAGGAAGCGCGCGCGGGATCGCCCTGTAGATCATTTTAGTGGAGCAGAGGCGATCCGAGCTAAAGAGCGCTTTTAAGAAAGAAGAAATCGCTCACCTGTCGTTTTTTAAAAGCAGCGATCTGGCTTTGTGCGCGCGCGTTTTGGAGCGAACCCTAAACCCCCGCCGTTTCCACCCGCTGCGCATTCCCTCCCCCCGAAGGCCTGGAGTTTAGGCGGTGTTAAATATCAGGTTAATTTCGCTGCTTCGTTTCTTTCTGCTCGGTTTCTTGGGCTCGTCTTGTGGTTCCTCCCGGCTGGCAAAGCACGCTCTTCCTTAAGGAGAAAAGTGCTCTTATGTGGTTAATTTCAAGGGTTCCATTTAATCCGCAGCTCCAATTCCTGAGCGTCCTCAAACCTGGCTAATTAAAATCTCGATTTAAAACCTGACATGGTGAAATGAAGATGATTTCATGCAGTCTAATCGTTGCTGCAGGTTTGCGCTTTCGACGGATCGTTATTTCCATGAATCATCCGAGCGACCGCTCTGGATGTGTTAAAAGTTTCTTGAAGGGCGCTTTCGTTTCCAGACTTTCTCCTCGCCCCCTCCCTTTTTTTAAATTAGAAAATGAATGAATAAGGCCCTGAGATCTTTCTTCCAAACGCACGCATCGGAAGCCCCCTTCAATTTCAAGACGGCTTGGCAGAATCCAAGTGTACGACAATCTCTTAGAATAAATGCAACAACAACAACAACAACAATAATAATAATAATAATAATAATAATAATAATAATAATAATAATAATAAAATATTAATCTCTACGCAGGACCGAGAGAATCTCCATGCTGAAATCACCCTGCCAGCCATTATATTTAATACTGAGCTAGGTGAGCCAATGGTCCCACTCAGTCATCTCTCCTTATTGTTGTATATTAATAATAATATACAATAATAATGTATTAACACGACAGCCACCTGTGGTTGCAGGTGTGTTAGTCCCACCTAGCGAAACAAACAACACCCCCCCCCCCAAAAAAAAACTCTTACATGTTCTCTCAGGGAATGATTCATCGCCCTGGCTCTGCTAAACTTCAGATATCTGGTTTTATTACGGTATTGGTTTTATTTTGTCAACCGCCTTGTTTTTTGTGCAGCGAAAGGCGGTCTCCAAAGTCTTTAAAATCAAGACTTCGGCATCTGTGTTTCAATACTGGCAGGCGAGATTTCTTGCTTTAGAGAATCAAGAGTTTAAGAAGCGGCTAGTCGGGTGTGATCCCCCCCCATTTTTTTTTTACCAACCCCAGTGTTAGAGACAGCGGGGAAACGGTCAACTTCGCCTGGGATGGGAGGCACCTGTGTTGTAGGCTCCGGCGGGAAGTTCTCCTGCGCAAGAGCGCGAGGTTGATTTGCAGGAGAACCACCGGCGGATTTGTGCACCGAGACGTCACCTTGACGGTCTCTTAAAATCAATTGTGCGCGTGCAAGGTCGGTGTTTACGCCGATCGCTTGTGATTTTTCTACTCAAAGGAGTCCATAACTGGCTTTTACTTTTCGCGATCAGAGACACTTCTGGTCATAAACGTTGTGGGAAACGTCAGGATTTTAGGTAAAATTTCCATTATATAGCACAATAATAATAACAACAATAACAATAAAATATAATAATTATGTATTAGAAATTATATCTATTATATATTCACGCACACGTTCAAATCTCCCCCTTCCCCCGTTTAAGTTTCTGAGGGCCTCGATCCTCGTGTACACACACGCAGCCAATCCACGTCCCCCACCCAGCAGATCCTTCAGCATAACAGAACACAGCCATCCAAGCAAAATCTGGCAAACGATAAACTAAAATAAAATCATCGGTTGGATCCAGACCGAACTGGTCCCCTTGAATTACAGTCTTAACAATTTAAATCGCTCAAGTCACGGCTTAGTTCCAACTGATTTCGATGGCAACTCCTCAAACCCCAGCCATTGTCTACTCTGAAGCAAGCCCCATTTGACTCCCTGGGACTTACTCCCAGGTAAATGGTGTGCTTAAATATAGCATTTGCAGCCTTAATCTCAATCCAGATTTACGCGTGCTCTAATTGATGGAGAAATATTAAGGCTTTTCTTAGACTGACTGGAGGGGCGGTGTTCCATTTTCTTTTCCTTCGTGTTTATATTTATTAAACTTTTTTTTTTAACGTAGACACAGGGTCAGGCGCCTTGATTTTTCTTTTCAACTTAAATTATTCCTTAAGGGCTCGGCACTTTAATCTTTCTGACTAGCTGACATCTCGTACTTCGTGGATTGCGTGTAGGCGGTCATTATTTAGGTCTCTCCTCGTCTATCAAAGACAAGCGGCGTCTTCAACCGGTTTATAAAACCACAAGAATTGTGTATTATTATTTTTTTAAGGAGGGGAAAGAGAGCTTACTTTTCACTTTGGCGGGGTTTGCGCAGGAGAACTCCCCCGCTGTTTTGCACTGCTCGATTTCAAGCAGATGAGAAGCGCGCTCCTACGCGCGTTTACGCGCAAATAACTCCCATTGAGTCCAACGGGAGTGAGAGCGCAGTTTGCGCGCCCCGCGCGCTCTTACTCAGGAGTAAATCCCATAGGAAACAAATGGGGCTTCCTTCTCAGTAGAAAAGCCTGCGATTTCGGAGTAGATCGCTTTGTCATTTCCTTCTGAGGACCGTTTCCGGTAGAAAAGGAGCGGACAGGAGCAGTCTACTCAGAAGTAAGCCCCATTGAGTTCAAGGGGCTTTGCTCCCACGTAAGCACGTGGTCGGTTGCAGAATAAACTGGCAAAAAAAAAAAAAAAAAGAGGGAGAAGCGAATTATATTTAATAAAGGTTCGTGCCCAATACTCGCCAGTTAAACTGGAGCCTGCAGTTAAATTAGTGAAATTCGGAGTCCCCACCTCCGCAAATTGTGTTTATATTATTATTATTAATCCATTTGAATCCAGGTATTTTGGTTTAACCAAGCAAGGCCGATCGCGTTTATTTGATAACATCAACCGGTTGTGTTGGTATCAACAGAAAAGAAAAAAAACCTGAACAGAGGATCTTCTTGGTGAAACTGTGTGCGTGTGTTTTAACTGAGATCAACAAAGTACAGCCCTAAAAAAAATTCTTACAAATTTCCTTAGGGGAAGAAGAGGGGTGGGGAGGACCACGTGGGCGGGCCCAGGTAACCGAACACCCTGCACTCCATGCAATTATTGGCCCTGGAACAAATAACTTTCTTCACCTGCAAAGCTCCCGCTCCCGAAGTGACTGCGGCTTGTTTACTTTGAGATCTGTTGCGACTCCGGGATTGACAGCCAGAACCGACGCTTGTTTACCGGGAACGAAGGTCTCCCGGGCTTGACAGTCCCGAGAAATGACTGCATCCTTTACTCAAGAGTAAATCTGACCGCCTACGTCGGGATTTACTCCTGCGTAAGTGGACACAGTGGTGCTGTGGTCTAAACCACTGAGCTTCTTGGGCTTGCCGACCAGAAGGTCGGAGGTTCGAATCCCTACAACGGAGTGAGCTCCCGTTGCTCTGTCCCAGCTCCTGCCAACCTAGCAGTTGGAAAGCACACCAGTGCAAGTAGATAAATAGGTACCACTGCAGTGGGAAGGTAAATGGCATTTCCATGCGCTGCTCTGATTTGCCAGAAGTGGCTTAGTCATGCTGGCCACATGATCTGGAAGCTGTACGCAGGCTCCCTTGGCCAGTAAAGCGAGAGGAGCGCCACAACCCCAGAGTTGTCCGCAACTGGACCTTATGGTCAGGGGTCCCTTTACCTTTACCTTTATCTTTTAAGTGTGGACATGGGTGGCGCTGTGGTCTAAACCACAGAAGGTTGGCAGTTCGAATCCCCATGACGGGGTGAGCTTCCGTTGCTTGGTCTCTGCTCCTGCCCACCTAGCAGTTCGAAAGCACGTCAAAGTGCAAGTAGATAAATAGGTACCGCTCTGGCGGGAAGGGAAACAACGTTTCCGTGCGCTGCTCTGGTTCGCCAGAAGCGGCTTAGTCATGCTGGCCACATGACCCGGAAGCTGTCTGCGGACAAATGCCGGCTCCCTCGGCCAATAAAGTGAGATGAGCGCCGCAACCCCAGAGTCGTCCGCGACTGGACCTAATGGTCTGGGGTACCTTTACCTTTAAGTGTGGATAGGGTTGTAAGCCTTTCGTCGCGATCCCTATCCGGTTCTAGAAGTCCAGAGCAGCTTGCTCTCGAGGAAAACCTTCCTTGGAGGTTTTCAAGCAGAGCTTGGGTGGCCATCTGTCGTGGATGCTTTAGTTGAGATTCCTGCATTGCTGGGGGTTGGATTAGATGACCATTGGGTCCCTTCCAACTCTATGATTCTATGAAACAAGCTCAGGCCGAAACCCCCTTCTAATCTAGCTTCCTGGTGTCAGAGCTGGCCAACCTTGTGCTTATGGGATGCCCACACAAACAGAACAACCTGCTCCATTACCCTCTCTCGTCCCCAGCATACTGCCTCTGGTGGCAGACATAGAACATAGCCATAATGTTTAGTAGCCATGGAAAGACTTAACTTCCATTAATTTGTCTCTCCTTTTGAAAGCCATCTAAGCTGGTGAACATCGCTGCACCATCTTACAGGAATGTTGTGCTTTAAACCACATGCTGTTAAATTTAGTGGGAACTGGGTGGCGCTGTGGGTAAAACCTCAGCGCCTAGGACTTGCCGATCGCATGGTCGGCGGTTCGAATCCCCGCGGCAGGGTGAGCTCCCGTCTTTCGGTCCCAGCTCCTGCCCACCTAGCAGTTTGAAAGCACCTCTGGGTGCAAGTAGATAAATAGGTACCACTCTGGCGGGAAGGTAAACGGTGTTCCGTGTGCTGTGCTGGCTCGCCAGATGCAGCTTGTCACGCTGGCCATGTGACCTGGAAGTGTCTGCGGACAGCGCTGGCTCCCGGCCTCTTTGAGTGAGATGGGCGCACAACCCTAGAGTCTGTCAAGACTGGCCCGTACGGGCAGGGGTACCTTTACCTGTTAAATTTATTCCCCTTTGCTGGCTGGGGTGGCCTTGGGTTCTAACCTTACAAGAGGAGGAAAAATTGCTCCTTATTATCCACTTCCCCCATTCCATGCAAAAAATGTTACACAGTTCCATCATGTACTCCTTTACTCTAGGGTTCCCCCCAAAAAAACTAAAAAAGAAAGCAAAAAAACCTAGAATCTTAGAATTGTATTAATAATAACAACAATAATTTTATTGTTTATACCCTGCCCAATTCCAGCAGTAAGGGACGCGGGTGGCGCTGTGGGTTAAACCACAGAGCCTAGGACTTGCCGATCAGAAGGTCGGCGGTTCGAATCCCCGCAACGGAGTGGGCTCCCGTTGCTCAGTCCCTGCTCCTGCCAACCTAGCAGTTCAAAAGCACGTCAAAGTGCAAGTAGATAAATAGGTACCGCTCCGGCGGGAAGGTAAATGGCGTTTCCGTGCACTGCTCTGGTTTGCCAGAAGCTGCTTAGTCATGCTGGCCACATGACCCTAAGCTGTACGCCGGCTCCCTCGGCCAATAAAGCGAGATGAACGCCACAACCCCAGAGTCGGTCATGACTGGACCTAATGGTCAGGGGTCCCTTTACCTTTAATTCCAGCTGAAGAATTGGAAGGAACCCCTTGGTCATCTAATGCTTAGCTTTGCACTTGTGCTAGCAGTTTTGTTGCTGCTCCTCATGGTGGAGTTTTCTCTATCCCCTAGATATTTTTGGTTGTGTTTTTCTGAACCCTTTCCATCTCTGCAATATCCTTCCTGAGATGAGGCAGCCAGAACTGTTCATGACCTACCAAATGGGGGTCTCACCTTAGATTTGTACAAGGGCATGATGATATTACTGGCAGTTTAATTTTCAGACCCTTTCTAAATAATTCATTTTTTATTATTATTAAATAATTTTTTAATTACATTTTCCATTTTAACAATCCAATCCAATCACATTAAATATTCCAAATTATACAAATCATATAGTCCAAATATTCTGCCAAATTATAATTTTTGGGGGGGACTTCCCATGCTTCAAGTTCGGGGGGGAGGGGGGCTCTGATCCTTTCTAAATAATTCCTACCTTGGAATTCTGCTAGGATCCCAGCTTTTCCATTTTAAGCTTACCGGTATTTCTTTGGAAGTCAGTGGGCCTTACTCCCAAGTAATGGCAGTTGTGCAGTGTGGCTCTGCCTTTAGTCAGAAATCAGCCCAGACAAGCATGCATAGTATTTTGCAGCTTTATAATGCAAGCCTGTACATGAATACTCATGAACAAGCCCCATTGAGTTCAGTGGAAGTTGCTGCTGAGTAAGTGTGCATAAATTTGCAGCCTTAGACTTGAAAGGCAGGTCTGCTTCTTCCTACTTTCTGTACGTTACCTGAATCCCATCACCCCAGTTGCCATTGTTGTTGTTTTTTCCAAGTCAGTGCAGTGCTTGAGTCATTTATTTATTTATTTCACACACACCCCCACCCCCCCCACACAAGTTTTAATACTAATATTTTAAAAAGAAGCTTTAAGTGCTGTACAGCATTAAAAATTGAACACTATTATTGTGTTGTTGTTTTTTTAAGAAAATAACCGATACAACATAAAAAACTGTAGTATAAAGTCATATAAAATCAGAATTTGGGGGATTTCGAAAAATAAAAATGGGATTCAATTTTATGGCCCAGGAGAAACGGAAACCTGTGTCTTTAGAAGGTGTCTGACGCAACTGGTAGTTGCTGCTTCAGGTTTCTGTAAATCCTTTTAGAGAGGAATGTGGATCAGGTGAATTCATTCCAAGTTTGATTACTGCAAAAGCGACAGAGTCCGCCCCTTTCATAAAGTCCGGTAAGGATGCATAGGATCAGATCCCACATTGTTTCCGGGGTGTGTGTGTGTGTGTGTGTGCTTCCCCTTCCTCATTTTAGAAGATTCTCACACCTGTCTTGGATCAAATATCCTGTCCAGTCCTCCTGTTGGTCTACCAAGATGTGAAAATATAACACAACCACAGGGACTTATTTATCTGCCCAATTCAACAGGTGAAACTTCTCTGAGCCGGAACCTGTGGTGATGGGCTAAAGCTGTACCACTTGCATTTCTGCCTTACTGTGTCGCTCTGACAGAGAGCTCTTGCATTGTAAAAAATAAAGGAAAGTAACACACCCCGGAAGAATGTGGAGTCTAAGGTGACCAAGATGAGCTCATAAAGATAGAAATCCAAAGGATTAAAATGTCCAAGCTCTTGTTATGAATTTATGTTCTAGGAAACCAAGATTATGAGAAAGGATGAGCTCTAGCTATGTTACTCTAGTGGAGTGGTTCTGTTAATTGGCAAGGATATGCTGTGAAATGTGATCCAGTGGAATATTTATTAAAAGTTATTACTGGGTATTATTAAGTAGTGTTGGTATGATCCTCATCTGTATGGTTTGTCATACAGAAATTCAGATGGTAATCAGGCTGCAAATAAAATCATAATGCGTATACATAATATTGCTCAGTGTTAAGAGTAATTACAGACCTAGTAATCCTTGCAGTGGCCCTACAGGGAAGGGCAATATAAGCAGAGCAAACAGGGGAGGTGGCAGGGAATAGTTGCTACTCTCAGGCACCCACTTACCCGAGAGTAAGCTCCATTGAACTTGAGGGAACTTACTTCCAAGTAGATGTATCTAAGATTGTAACCCTAGGCACATTTATTTGGATACGCTATTGGGATGATGGTGGTGAAAGCAAGATAGGAACCAGAAATAATATGAATTTGGGTGTGGATTTGAGTTTTATCTTAGGAAACTAAATTCTCTGCCTGGTGGATTTTAATATTCTTTCTGCTGTCTCTATCTCGGCATCATTCATGCTAATGAAATGGATCATGTCCTCTTAAGATCAACTAACACGGATCTCTTACCAAGATAGGAAAGATTTATTGGCAAACATTTGGCTATGTTTTACATAACATAAAAAGCCAACAGTATTATTATTATTATTATTAGCCAACAGTATTATTTATATGCTTTTACCATCAACATTTATGTGTCTTGGTGGCTTTTAACCATATCAGGTGCCAAATCTTATGGTCTAAACAGCAACCACGGCAGTTTTCCAGCCCAGTTCTATGTACATTTATACTTAGGCATGAGTATGCAGATTTCAGTAGGACTTAACTCCTGTCCGCATTTTGGATTTAGGACCACAGACTTAGGCTATTGTTTTGTACCCGCCAACTGAGGAGGAAGCCCCATGGAACTCAATGGGACTTGTTTCTGAGCAGAGGTCTGTGTCACTGCAGTGCTTTGCACTCTTAACGTGAGAGGGAAGACAGCAGGGCTTAACTTCTAACTTGGTGCTGCACAAAGATGTTTTGAGAGAATGAAGCAGGGAGAATTGTGATGAGAAGTTAAACCTCCAACATTTGATTTTTAAAGCATTAAAGGTGGCAGGGGTGGAGAAGCTCCCCTGCCTAAATAGACAGAATAAAATTGAAAAGAGATGGGGGGAAGTTTGTGTGTGTGTGGAGGTGGGGAGACACTATTATGATTTTAAATTAAATAGGGGAATTACCATATTTATTGCTCTATAAGACTCACTTTTTCCCTCCTAAAAAGTAAGGGGAAATGTCTGTGCGTCTTATGCAGCGAATGCAGGCTGCGCAGTTTTCCCAGGAGCCAGAACACCAAGAGGGATTGCTGCTTTCACTGCGTAACGATCCCTCTTGCTGTTCTGGCTTCTGAGATTCAGAATATTTTTTTTCTTGTTTTCCTCCTTCAAAAACTAGGTGCGTCTTGTGGTCTGGTGCATCTTATAGAGCGAAAAATACGGTATGTGCCTGAAATGGGATCCTATGGGATCCACACTGAAGTCGGCAGTTGGAGAGACAATAGCAATGGGTCCCAAGATCCCTTGCAATATTGCAGGTAGATGCTCTTCAATGAACAATGGTAAACATGAATTCTCCAGAATTTTGTCCCATCCCACATCTCTCTCCTAGACTATCCTCCTTGTTTCTGGCAATGCACCCCAGGCTTGTGATCATGGCAGCATTGAGCCTCTGGCACAGCACAGACATCTTTGTGCCATGACAGCAGTTCTTAGGCAACAGGGCATCTCAACCCCCTCTGTGCAATGCACTTGCAAAAAATTTAAAAGCGAAGAGTCAACTTTTTTTTTTTTGCCCAAAAGAAGCAGCTACTTTCTTACAGGGTGTTACTTTGTCATTTTGTTTCTTTGCTAGTTGAAAAACGCAACAAAAACATGTGGCTTTCTTGTTGTTTCAAAAACCATCTGCACACCATACATTTAAAGCACGGCCACCAAAGAATTCTGGGAACTGTAGAATTTGTTAAGGGTGCTGGTTTGGTGAGGCTTGAACTACAATTCTCAGAATTCTTTGGGACAGGGCAATGTGCTTTAAATGTATGGTGTATGTGCAGGAACACACAGAGAAAATGTGTGTCTTTGTGCGCATACCCCTAAACATTTTGTGAATCTAAGTTTGGCCTCAGTGAGAGGCAGTATTTCAATATGAGTAGGAAAATGAGAGTACCCCCTCAACTTTTTGTTTTTTTAAAGAAAAAAAAAAAGCACTGTTTGTGCGTATACGTGTAAAGCCACTTTGGCATCTAAGCGGCATATAGGTAAAGAAATAATAATTAACTGTGTATATGCACATCTTGATAGTTAAAGGGAGCGGCCGTTTTTTGTGTGATTCCCCTGCCCTGAATCTTTCTCTGACTTGCCAGAACTTCTGTCTTCTGCAAGTGTTTGTCTTCTCTATTGTGGCTTCGACAGTAGCACATGGATGTGGTTTATTGAGGCGCCTAGGGAGTGTTCTTCGTTAAGCCTAACAGCTTGTCTTTTGCTTTGCACATCAATTGAGCTTCTTAATTAAAATTCACCCCGGTGAGAATTAAGAGCCGCACTGCCCAGGGACCTCTCCCCCCTCGCCTCCTTCCCCTGACACAGTTTCAAGCCAAGATGAGGGAAAACAAGGCCTCTGATTGGACAGCGACTCTTTCCTGAAATTGTTTGCATTTTTTGGACTCTGCTTTCTTCTCCTCAATTACTCTCTCCTCCTTGGGGGGAAAGGAGCAGGTTTTTAAAAACAAGGAATATAATGAGGAATTTTTTTGCATAATACAATCAAGTCTGGAATTTTTATGCAATGTCGGGTTGGAAAGAACTGAGAATGTGTGCTAGATTTTCTGTTCCCATTTAGAAAAAAGAAGACGACCAGATTTGTTAAAACAGAATAGGCTTTGCAACTCCAAAGCACAGAGGAGGAAAAATGATGCTGATCAACCACGCATTACAATCCTTAGGTTTTGTAGTTGGTAAATGATTTTTTTTTTTAATTGCCTGTTCTCCATGAGACTGCTGTAAAAAAGGAGAGAGATGTGGAAAATGTGAATTTCTAAAGTTGAAAGTTTTGGCATAAATGGAGGCTTTTTGTCTAAGTGCAATTTCTGTGCAGGGTGGGTGATTTTCATGGGGCTGTGACTAGGGAGGGAAGGGTTAAATTACCCTTCCTCCTCCTAGTCCTTTAATGCACCCTCTATGCATTAAAAGAAACCCAATGAAAATTGCTTATCATTAAAATAAAATATTGCTTATCAAAAAAATTGTATTATCCTTACTCTTAACGCTGATGACATTGAACACTTTGAATTTAATGTAACATGGCACTGAGCCCTTTAGTGTTATAATGATTTTATTTCCTTCAGAGATGGTTTTATTATAATATATATAATTTTGTGGCACAGACTTGAATTTCACAGAGTTGCATCAAATGGACACATTTTGATCGTGGAGCTTTGTATATGCATGCAAAATGTCCTCCAAACTCCCCTACGCTCATCTCCTCTGCTGTTGTTCACTGGCTGATTGGCAGCTGTTTCAACATATCATTCCTTCTAGTTGTTGCCTAAAGTGGAGCTCCTTTTTCCTGGTCATGTGATTGAGACTTGGCCACCGTGAGGATGTCACAGGACTATCATGTAGCCAATCAGATCTGGCCAGCGCTATCATGTAGCCAACCAGATCCTGCCATGTGCTGACATCACAAAGCCAATTCATGGCAACCTTTCCTGCCCTCGCTCTGAGCGAAACCCTTTTAACCACACCGGAATTGCCAGGCAAGGGAGAGGTACCTACAGGTTGCCAAAGCTTCCCTGGAAAATTACCTTTTGTGGGGACTCTGCTCGGTTTCAGCCAAAGAGCTGAAGGTGCTGGATCCTGTTCCTGCTCTGGGGCTCCAGCCTCCAAAATGCTCCGTTCTGGAGGCTCTGATGGCTACCAATGGCTCCTAGCAGCAGCTTCTGCCCAACTACCATTGGACAGGCAGCCTGGGTTCCTCCTTGCTGGCAGGGCTCCTCCACAGTCAGTGGAAAACTCCCATCATCAGAGCCAGGCAGGGCTGGGCAGGGAGACACTTCTACCACATCCAACATTTCAGGCACTGCCGGATTCACGTACAGTGGTACCTCGGGTTAAGTACTTAATTTGTTCTGGAGGTCCGTTCTTAACCTGAAACTGTTCTTAACCTGAAGCACCACTTCATCTAATGGGGCCTCCTGCTGCTGCCATACCGCCGGAGCACGATTTCTGTTCTCATCCTGAAGCAAAGTTCTTAACCTGAAGCACTATTTCTGGGTTAGCGGAGTCTGTAACCTGAAGCGTATGTAACCAGAGGTTACTGTATAAGCTAAACAAGCTATAGCTTAGGGCCCCACTTTCTTGGGGGCCCCCCAAAAAATTAAAGGAAATAAAACAACTGGATGTGCATTTCCAAAATATACGATGAAAAACATATAATATAAAACCTACATACAGCAACAGTGTTTTGCGTTGTATAGGCTCTTATGATGTAAGTAATGGGCCCCGCCTGCTAGCCTGCTCCCTAAAACATCACTGGTTTGCTCATTTCTATATATAGGGTGCCTACATAAAATAGGTATTTTATGATAAAATACATATTTTGTTATGTACAAATGGCTTGAGATACCTATTAGGTCCATAAATTACCATATAGCATATATTCAACACAAAAAAACCAGTGACAATTTGTTGTTGACAAAAGACAGCTGGACATATAAAGGGCCCCATTACCTTCAGTAGCTTAGGGCCTCATCAAACCTAAATCCGGCCTGATTTCAGGTCAGGATTAGATTGCTCTGTTAGTTCATTCCTTCAACCCTTTCTACCACGATTTCTCTTCCTATCTGTTGAAGAGGTTTAATCCCATGCTCAGTTCAGAAACACCTTTATGCAAGGAGATTTATTTTGTCATAAAATGTTAATGGAGGTGCCCTCCTGTCGCCTCCTCTCTTCTCCCAGCTGCCCATTAGACTTGTGTTTCGGCAGGGCTTAAATCCTTGCACAGTGTTTAAATGCTCCAAGTCCCTTAAGCAGATTTGGGCACCTTTTTAAGAAGCACATTGAAGGTCCATATATCATCACATCGACACTGCAGAGCGGGTTAATGGTTGAGGGTCTCTCAAGGGGTCTTGGGAGATGTAGTTCTGTGGGAGTGCAGAAAACTCACTCAACGTTGATGCCCTATTTCTCCGATGAAAATAGGGATGCCCTAAGGAAAAGCGGGACATTCCGGGATCCAATCAGAAACCAGGACGTCTTCTGTAAATCTGGGACTGTCCCTGGAAGATAGGGACACTTGGAGAAAGGTTGCTTTACGTCCAGAATTTCCCAGACGTAGTGGGGATTTGGCCATCGTTTGCAGTGTCTGGGTGGGGATCGCTGGAATGTCCAGGGAAATCCAGACGTATGGTAACCAGTGTCGAAAAAGTAGTTTTTGGCTCAAAATAGCTTTAAAAAAACTTTTGTTTCCAGATTTTCACTTTTTGAAACATAGAATCATAGAATCATAGAGTTGGAAGAGACCACAAGGGCCATCGAGTCCAACCCCCTGCCAAGCAGGAAACACCATCAGAGCACTCCTGACATATGGTTGTCAAGCCTCTGCTTAAAGACCTCCAAAGAAGGAGACTCCACCACACTCCCTGGCAGCAAATTCCACTGTCGAACAGCTCTTACTGTCAGGAAGTTCTTCCTAATGTTTAGGTGGAATCTTCTTTCTTGTAGTTTGGATCCATTGCTCCGTGTCCGCTTCTCTGGAGCAGCAGAAAACAACCTTTCTCCCTCCTCTATGTGACATCCTTTTATATATTTGAACATGGCTATATGTAACTGAACGACTGCAAGGAATCATAAAACCCACTGACAAATACCCCTTCCTCTTGGTTCATGTGGGAACCAATGACACTGCAAGCAATAGCCTCCAGAAGATCAATAGAGACTACAAGCTCTGGGCAGGAAATTGAAGCAATTAAATGCACAAGATGGACAGATGAGATGACAACTGAAATATTCAAATATATTTGAATATTTGAACATATCAATCCTAACTTGGCGGTTCTGTGATAACATGTAAGCCCTGATTATTTCCTCTACAATATTGTTGTCCACTGCAATGGGAATCCAGTGGCACACAGACGACTGGCCTGCTTTCCCCTGAATCACAAAGATCACTGGGAAGAAGCATTGTGGCACTGTGAAAATTATACAGTTTTCAAGATTCTCCATAGCTGCTAGAAGCGATGACAATGCAGGGCTTTATATGTATAATGAGGAGGCAGCCATGCTCTGTATGCCTGACGGCCTTTGTATGTTTGTGTTACTGGAATCTCAGCCCTGTTCAGATATCCTTGCCCACTGCTTGATGTACTACCCAAGTGATGACTTGCATGTTTAAAGGAGCCTTCAAAAGACAGATGACAGCTACACTTTCCAAGGGAGGTAGTCAGTAAGGGATGTGCAAGAATGCCCGGTTCCTGACACTCATTTGATCCACTTGGTCATTTTAGGGTTTAAAAAAATGTCTGCAGCTATTTTCTTGCCCCCTTAGCCAGTGCCTGATTTACGTATAAGCTAAACAAGCTATAGCTTAGGGCCCCACTCTCAAATCCCTGCAGATTTGTGAATTAATATCTCAGCCCCTAGGAGTTAGTACTAGAGTGTTCCTGAGTGTACACAGAGAGCCACATGCAGTCACCACAACCTGCCCACCTACCATAAAAATTGAGACTTTTGTGTCACCTCTCCATTTAGGAATTACGAACTGAACTGTGACGAATTGGAACAGTGGGCATTTTCAGATTTGTTTTTGCACCTGCGGGTTGACATGTGAACACAGTGCTTTTGAGCACGTGCAGAGTGCTTTCTTCACCTAACTGCAGTGGTATAGTTAGCTAATTTTAGACTCCAGACTCCATGCTATTATTGAGGGGTAGATATAGAGATTCCAAAGGACCTTATAAAATTGTTTATGCATGCTACAACCGCAGCTAGAACGGTATTTGCCCAGAGGTGGAAAGAAGACATTATTCCAACCAAGGAAGAGTGGCCGATCAAATTAATGGACTATGCCGAAATGGCAAAATTAACAGGTCTAATAAGAAACTACAAGGGGGAAAGAATTACTAAAGAGTGGGGAAAATTTGTGGAATATTTGAAAAGTTCTGGCACCAGCAGGGTTAACCTAAAACCAGCAGTTTAATAAAAAATGATTATTAAGAGAAAGAAAAGAATAACTTAAAGAGGGAGTTATGTGGAAAATGCAGTATATAAAAAAACTAAAACTAAAGAAAAAACCACAAAAGGATGGGAGAGGGGCAAATTCATAGCTGTTCTGGATTACTTGTGAGTTATGTGTCTGGTATTTGTATGTTTGTAAACTTCTGAAAAACCAAAAATCCCACCAGAAACAAAAACAAACAAACAATGCTATTATGGGGGGGGGGGGCAGAGACTCTCTTTAGAAGTTAGTGGGTTTACCTTTGTTCACTTCAAAACTGGCTCTCTTGGTCATTCTGCTGACTGGGGGGACCCTGGGTGT
The DNA here is from genome assembly GCF_965153285.1 of Podarcis tiliguerta. Lineage (NCBI taxonomy): Eukaryota > Metazoa > Chordata > Lepidosauria > Squamata > Lacertidae > Podarcis > Podarcis tiliguerta. The sequence continues at coordinate 19,469,760 of NC_139546.1, read as the reverse complement.
CTGCCCCAAAATCCTGCTTGATGGCATCATCAAGGTCTTTGAGGACATCAGGGGCTCTGAGGTAGATTAAGATTCCTATACCACCCTCTTGGAAATCGATTCCACCTCCTGTGCTGATGCATTCACCAGATTTCAAGCACTCCAATCAATCAATCAATCAATCAATCAATCAATCAATTTAATTAAAAACGCACAAAACGGCTGATTTGAAAATTTAGTTTGTGTGAATAGCAGTGTTTTCAGCATCAAATGCTAATGAGCAAAACAACAACAACAACAACAACAACAGATGGACTAGCTACCACAAAGCACCCGTTTCCAAATACGCCCTTCATCACTCTATACACATCTTGCAATCTTATGATTGTACAATCCTCACTGGGAAGGGAAAAAAAAACTTTCCTGGTGCCATTTCAAGTAAGGGTTGAAGAAGATGATACAAACACAGATTTCTTTTTTTAAAAAATGTATTCTTTATTGAAAAATTCAAAAAGTACAAAATTACAAGTGCACAGAGTAAGATAAGACACGAAAAAGAAGAAGAAACAAGAAATAGTACCCATGTAGAAAACAAAGCAGAAAAAAAGATGTTGTATACATTAAAAAAGGGGGTGGAGGCTTGTTATTGTAGTTAACCAGACCTTAATCTAATACGGTATTTATGAACTGGAAAAATAAAAATGTATCTCTCTTTAATGATTGGATGGAGAATAAGGATAAGCTTGCAACAAATGAACAAGTTGTGCACAAACGCAGACTTGCCATGGACAAATGTAAGGATATTTGGAATTCGTTTTTATAAAGATGTAACCACAGATTTAACAGGATCCCACCACACACACCATCCTGATGGTTGCATGCATTTATCCTAATCCTGGATAAATCCTTGTCTGGTTATATGTTAACAGTCGCTGGAATTGGGCCTGTTACTTACTTCCTTTTCCCTTTTCCCTTTCTATTTGCTTTCGAAGACCTTGAGAAATCGACCATCATTGAGAACGGCGAAATCCGTATCAACGGCAAAGGCAAGAAGATCCGCAAGCCACGCACGATCTACTCGAGTCTCCAGCTCCAGGCCCTCAACCAGCGCTTCCAGCAAACCCAGTACCTGGCGTTACCCGAGCGAGCAGAACTAGCAGCGCAGCTGGGCTTGACCCAAACCCAGGTGAGATGTTGCAAATGTCCTGTGGTTCACTTATCTGTAACATAACTTCCCCCACCCCTAGGTTTCTAGGAGTTTTAGGTGTGATCTACATGTAGGGTAAGGGACGCGGGTGGCGCTGTGGGATAAACCACAGAGCCTAGCACTTGCTGATCAGAAGGTTGGCGGTTCGAATCCCCGCAACGGGGTGAGTTCCCGTTGCTCAGTCCCTGCTCCTGCCAGCCTAGCAGTTCGAAAGCACGTCAAAGTGCAAGTAGAAAAATAGGTCCCGCTCCGGCGGAAAGGTAAACGGCGTTTCCGTGCACTGCTCTGGTTCGCCAGAAGCGGCTTAGTCATGCTGGCCACATGACCCGGAAGCTGTACGCTGGCTCCCTCGGCCAATAAAGTGAGATGAGCGCCACAACCCCAGAGTCGGTCACGACTGGACCGAATGGTCAGGGGTATCAGGGGTCCCTTTACCTTACATGTAGGGTGGCCTGGTGAGAAAAAGGGCTTTAATACTTGTGTAAAAAAAGAAAAAAGAAAAAAGTAAAAGTAAAGGACCCCTGGACGGTCAAGTCCAGTCAAAGGCGACTATGGGGTTGTGGCGTTCATCTTGCTTTCAGGCCAAGGGAGCTGGCGTTTGTCCACAGACAGCTTTCCTTCTTTTTCCAAAGAAAAGGAAGAAAATAAAGAGGAAAGGAAAGGAATGGAATGCAAGGCCCTTTATCACAATTATATCTTAACCCTTATTCCATGCACAGAAGAGTGAAATCTCCCAGCCCTTGCTTGGGAGCTCCTCCCCCCCCCCCACTTTCCCCAGTCTCCCACCCTGGAATATCCTCTCTGCCCTGCCCTCACCCAGGACCCTTCATCTTCTGCCCATCACCTTCCTGCATCTTCATTAATCCAAGATGGGGAACCTCAAAAAGCAGAGCATAAATATAAATAGGACCAGGACATTTTTTTCAGCCAGTTCCAGCTCAGTTCCAGCACCCCTCAGATGGATGCCATTGCCATTATAAGAGAATGAGGGAGGCGTTCATGGTGAGTTCTGGCACCTCTTTTTCTAGAAAAATAGCACTGGATAGAATGAACAGAAAGAAAACAAGAGTTAGAGATCATAGAGAGGTAAGATACCCCCGCAACCCCTGCTCTTAATTAATACATCCAGGGCCAGATTTAGGTTTGATGAGGCCCTAAGCTACTGAAGGCAATGGCGCCCTTTGTATGTCCAGCTGTCCTTTGTCCACAACAAATTGCCACTGTTTTTTGTGTTGAATATATGCTATATGGTGATTTATGGACCTAATAGGTATCTAAAGGCATTTGCACACAACAAAATATGTATTTTATCAAAGTAATTGTTGAAATGAAATACGATTAAGAAGAAATATATGAATAGTGAAATACAATTAAGAAGCCCAAGTTTGAGAAACAAGGCACCATTGTATATAGAAACGAGCAAACCAGTGATATTTTAGGGAGCAGGCTAGCAGGTGGGACCTATTAGTTACATCATAGGAGCCTACACAACACAAAACACTGTTGCTGTATGCAGGTTTAATTTGTTTTTTTTTAAATATTTTAGAAATGTACATCCAAGAGAGTGGGGCCCTAAGCTATAGCTTATTTAGCTTATCAGTAAATCTGGCACTGACTACATCACACTAGTTGTGATAGTCCAGTCTCTCTTTTGTAGCTATGTAGTAACAGTAGTAAGGTAAAGGTAAAGGGACCCCTGACCATTAGGTCCAGTCGTGGCTGACTCTGGGGTTGCGGTGCTCATCTGGCTTTATTGGCCGAGGGAGCCGGCGTACAGCTTCCGGGTCATGTGGCCAGCATGACTAAGCCACTTCTGGTGAACCAGAGCAGCACATGGAAATGCTGTTTACCTTCCCGCTGAATAGGTACCTATTTATCTGCTTGCACTTTGACGTGCTAGTAGAAAATGCAATAATTTTTCTGATAATTGAAATTGGATTGAAATGTTATCGTCGTTTCCCATTCCCTCCATTTCTGAGCTTATGGCTGCGTGTGTCATTCGTTTCGTAGCCACAACTGCGCAGCCTACGTTCGAGAAAGAGTTGGCAGCAGGCTTGAGAGGTTTGCGGAAGTACAAGAAATGCATTTAGGGGAGGGTTCATTGCGTAGTGTGGGACCCAATAGCAGCCGAGCATGCACTGAGCACGCTCAGTCGCTGTGGAATGCTGACGGACGGTTTCAGGGAGGTGGTGGAAAGTGAGGGAGCGAGGGAAGGGAAGGGAGAGGCTGGAATCCTGGGCAGCAACACTTTGCACCGGTGGTGACATTTTATTACGCAGGTGTGAGTGACTGTGGCAGGTGCCGAGCAGAGTGAGGTGTTCTCTGCCCGGAAGGTGTTGCGCTCTTCCTTAGGCAAGACACTAATGGAGAAAGCTCAGGAACATACAGGAGGATTGTGGGAATGGGGTTGAGTGGAAATGAAGTACGAGGTTCCCCCCTGTGCTGGAAATGCTTCACCTGTTGAATTTCTGGCTGTGCCCCCAGTATTTAAGAAGCACGGGCTCCCTGCCAGGATGACAACAACCATGTATATTCAACTGGTAAAGCGTATGAACTCCCCTTTTGATGCGCCAAATCCAAAGGCACGGTCCGGTGATGTCTGTTTCCACGTGACTCGCACTGGAGTCTCGGCCCCTGGGTTTTGCCCATGCTTTGGGAGATTTTAGGGGAACTGGCACCATCGAAAGTTTCTTCCACTCACCCAGAAGCCCTTCCTCACAGGTGGTTGAGCAGCTTAAGGAGATCTCTCGAGACAGACAGATGTCAGGGGTGAGCCCAGAGCCAGAGGCATAAAAAAGATTTATTTTTATTTAGGCAGAGGAGAGAGTCAAGTAAGAACCTGCCAAATCTGCACACTGAGAACTTGTGGGGTGGGTGAGGGCAGGGAATTGTGTTGTAGGGCTGTGAAGCATTATAAAATGGGGTTCTTCCTCTGTGCGATATCAGAATTAGCAGGTAAACCAAACGTGAATAGGAAAAAAAAAGGCAGCAGTTTGTTTTGGTCTCTTTCCGAGGAGCTATGGGCTGAAGCACATGGAATATTCCAAACTGAATAGCTCCCCCAATTGGCTGCTTGGCAGATAAAGGTGCTATATGTGTATTTCACAGAGCCGGAAGGGGCCATAAAGGTCATTTAGTCCAGCCCCCTGCAATGCAGGAATCTTTTCGCCCAACATGGGGCTCAAACCCACGATCCTGAGGTTAAGAGGACTCGTATTATGTCTTAAAATTGACACTCCGCTCGCTTGTAGAAACCTCAAAGCAGTTTACGAAAAGATAAAGCAATGAAATCAAGAGAGAAAAAATTACAACAGCGCTTTAAAATGTACAAAAGTTAACATGCTAAAACAGATTAAAATTAGAATAGATTAGCCCATGGAATTTTTGGCTTTCGGGCAGGGGAGGAGTTGGTGTTCTGCAACAAATTCTGGTTCCGCAGTGGAATGAAAGAGTAACAGCAAAAGTCAGGACTCTTGCCTCAGTGTGAGGCACTTGTGGAAACAAGGATTTTAGATAGTGTGCAAAAAGTTCCTCTATACTTTGGACACCACAAGCACCCTCAGCTTGCACACTTAGACACTGTGTAGCGTCAAGTTCAGCCAAAATAAGTAAACAGGATATTGTTTGTATCGGCTTGTATCTGAGTAGGCTTCAAAAACTCATTTTGTTCTGTTCAGTGCTTTATTTTTGTGTTGCATGTGCTGGTCGTAAAGTGTGGCTCCTATTATTATTATTATTATTATTATTATTATTATTATAATTACCTGTTTTACCCTCTTTAAAAAAACGTTTTATATGATCCATTGAGTTTTGTTTTACATTCTCGTGAGCTTCTTTGGAAAGGGTTTCTCCCCCTCTCAAAAATAAATAAATAAACTTATTATACAAATAAATTGTCTTCCCAGGTGCACCAAATATGAGCCTATACTCTTCTCTTAAACTTCATCAGAACCAAAGAGGTTTAGTTTTAGGCCTTGAACAAGTCTGTGGGGTTTAGCAGCTGTGATGCATTTATGCTACAGTTTTCATACACACCATGCATTTAAAGTATGTGACTTTCTGTAAACTACAGTTTCCAATATTTTTCACAGCATTGGGGCAAGTTTCACAGCATTGGCCCCTCCCTTCCTTTAATAGAGAGAGAAAGAGAGAGAGAGAGAGAGAGAGAGAGAGAGAGAGAGAACTTAGTATGAATATAATGTTGTTTTTAAAAATTGAGTCTTGTCGCCTAAATCCACTTCCTCATGGTGGACAATATATATATTGTAGTCCATGGTGGACAATATATATATATATATATATATATATATATATATATATATATATATCTTTTAAAAGAGAGCTCGAGGTGGTTTCAGGGAGTCTTCGCTTCTTGTGGGGTGCACATTTATTTTCTCCCAACCTCCCTTCTGGACAAACAGGTTTGGCAGGTTTTGGAGACAAAGCAACAACCTGCAGGACCTGTTTTTCCGAGGATGAAAGTGGGACGAGTTCTTCACACCATGAGCAAGGATCCCTCTTCTGAGCCACCCTTTCTCAGGAGAAAATAATCTGTCCCAGGCTCTCTCTGTTTGTATGTTCAATAATAAAGGCTGATAGTGCAGCTGGAGCAGAAAAAACTTCCTTATGCCAGCATTGTCTACCCTTGTTGGCAGAAGCTCTCCAGAGTCTCAAGCAAAAAGGGGGTTTTCACATCCCTGCTAACTGGACATTCTTTGATCTGGAGATCCCCGAGATCTAGGTTGCATCCATACCATATCTTATACCACATTGGCTTCTCCCAAAGAATCCTAAAGGTTAAGGGACCCCTGACGATTAGGTCTAGTCGTGGCCGACTCAGGGGTTGCGGTGCTCATCTCACTTTACTGGCCAAGGCAGCCAGCATACAGCTTCCGGGTCATGTGACCAGCATGACTAAGCCACTTCTGGCGAACCAGAGCAGCACACGGAAAGGTCGTTTACCTTCCCCCCGGAGTGGTACCTATTTATCTACTTTCACTTTGACGTGTTTTCGAACTGCTAGGTTGGCAGGAGCAGGGACCGAGCAACGGGAGCTCACCCCGCCACGGGGATTCGAACCGCCAACCTTCTGATCGGCAAGTCCTAGGCTCTGTGGTTTAACCCACAGCGCCATCTGCGTCCCCAAGGAATCTTGGGAGGCCATAATTTGCAAAGGTTGCAGAGAGTAGTTAAGAGATTTGTCACAGACAGTGGTGTAGGTAGCCACTCGGGTGCCTGGGGTCTCCTGGGGTCTCAGGAGAGTCGCATGGCTCAGGCACGCTGCAGGCACCACAGTGTGATGCCCAGTGCCCCCTGCCTCACCTAGCTACGTCTCTGGATTGGGCAGGTTCATGGAGGAGGGGGCTGTCGAAGGCTACTAGCCATAAAGGCTGTGCTCTGCCTGCTTAATTGGAGACAGCAATGCTTCTGGTTTCTGGAAATTGCTTGAGGGGAGAGTGTTCCTGCATTGGCTAGGAAGGGGGCTGCGATGGGAGTTATTTTTTCAAAAACACACATTTTTTGCCATTTTGTCACCCCCCTCAGTGATGACACCCGGGGCGGCCTGCACCCACTGCACCCCCCTTCCTACGTCACTGGTCACAGAGCTACAGTTCCCAGAACTCTTAGCAAACTACGGTTCCCAGGATTCTTTGGGGGAAGCAGTGACTGCTGAAGTGGTATAAGAGTGCTTTAAATGTAAGATGTGAGCGTGACCTGGATTTCAGACCTCCTGCGTGCAACATAAATTCTCAGCCATTGAGCTATGACCCATTAGCTTCAACCTGGCCTTTAGCCCTGGCACCTATTTTAAACGCTCACCAAATGGAAGGTGTACAATAAGTCTACATATTTTCTACCACCTCATGGCACCAGCTGGGGCAAAAGGGAGGTGTACGTTGCTGGCAGGGTATTAGCAGTGCATTTTAAATTGTTGTAAGCTGCCCTGGGACCTTGGCATTGAGGGCAGGTAATAAATTAAAAATACATATTATTAATAATAGTGGAATCACAGTCCCAATCCTTCTGGCTGCTTTTCACTTATGAGGAACCAGTTACTAGGAAGATTAGCCTCCAGTGAATCTTCTTTTGAATGCAAAAAATTTTCCCCCAAAGTTACAGGTGCCTTGACACTAGATTCTCTCCCCCCTCCCCATTGTTTCTCTCCTTCTGTATTTTAAACTATTACCCAGTAATATATGACAATCCATCTGCTCCCCCTGCTACACTGCACTCCTAAGTTTTCAACATGATGAGCCGGGGATAATGTAGCACATAAGAAGGGAAGACTCTGGAGGGATAAATCACATATTTTTCTACTGCTTCTCCCTCCAGTAGTTTTCCGCCTCCTCAAAATGCCCTGAAGACCAATGTTTACACTTTGCCCTCTCTGATCTTTCCACAAATGCCATTGTGCAACCAGCTTTTTTTTGGGGGGGGGGGGGGGAGAAGAAGGAAGAAAAAGTGGGGGAGGAAAACTTCTTGAAAAAGTTAGCTGGGGTCAGGCAGCAGCAGAGCGTATTAAAAAGGCAAGTAGGGGCAAGTACCTGCTGGAGGTTGCCAAAATATGCAGCATGCTTCACAAGCCCTGATCTTTAATCCTTGCAATAGCCCTAGGAGATAGGGCACGATTATTCCCATTTTACAGACTAGGAAATTAAGGCAGATGGAAAGAGGATTATGGCATTGGAAGGCACCAAGAGGCAAGGCAACCCCAGCCCCTTGCCTTGAGGCAGGATTATCCATTCACCGGCTCATCACAGGTTGACTTAAAGCGTTTGGAAATTTCTGGCCTCAGAGGCCATGCCACATGATCCAATAGGTACCAGGCTGCAATGAATTCTAGGGTATCCTTCTCTAGATGCAGTTCCTTTATTGGCACAATCCCCGCCACACATTACTGTACTGCTGCTTTGAGTGTCAATGCCTACCCTCCAACTCTCCAATGAAAATAGGTAGGTTCTATTCCATAATAATAATAATCTTGTTATTTATACCCTGCCCATCTGGCTGGGTTCCCCAGCCACTCTGGGCAGCTTCCAACATATAGGTAAAGGTAAAGGGACCCCTGACCCCCTGTTTTTCTCCCAAGAGAGAAAAAGATTTGAGGACCCGGTATCTTTTCCTCCATGGGAGAAAAAAGCAGCTGGGTGGGGTGGGGTGGGGATTCTGAGTGGACAGCTGGCAGAAAATCAAACAGCTAATCGCCTCCTTACCTTGTTCATCTGTTTTCAGATACAGCCTTGAGACTTTTTTTTATTTTAAAGGGGTGCGGGTGGCACTGTGGTCTCAACCACTGAGCCTAGGGCTTGCCGATTGGAAGGTCGGCAGTTCGAATCCCCATGATGGGGTGAGCTCCTGTTGCTCGGTCCCTGCTCCTGCCAACCTAGCAGTTCGAAAGCACACCAGTGCAAGTAAATAAATAGGTACCGCTCCAGCGGGAAGGTAGACGCCGTTTCCATGCGCTGGCCACATGACCCCGGAAAAAGTGCCTGCGGACAAACATTGGCTCCCTCGGCCAGTAAAGCGAGGTGAGCGCCGCAACCCCAGAGTCGTTCGCGACTGGACTTAACTGTCAGGGGTCCCTTTACCTTCATTTTAAAACAGAATCACTCTTTTGGAGGGCTAAGGGCATGTGTGAGAGAAAGTCCCAGCCCACAAGTAGAAGTCTTTGCCCTGATGTGAGGGGCTAGTTGAATCTTACCAGCAATGCCACCACTTTGCCCTTGGTGGAAATAGTACCAGGACAGTGCCATTCAAGAACATTATACACAAGTGGTTTGACATAGGCATCCCCACACTGCGTAGGAGCATAGGATCAGATGTCTTAAGCAGAGTCAGGCCACAGGTAGGACCAGTAATGGGCTTCCTTCCTGCATGAATGTTACTCCAAGTCTGAGTGTTTGGCTGAGTCCATATATGGCAACTTCAACACAGACTGGAAAGGGAAAGGAATGCCAAGACAATTCAATACCTGGCAGAAGTTCTGCATCCAAATTTTGACTTTTTCGAATTTTTCCAATGATTTCACATTTGAGTTTCAACTTGAGTGCTGCTGGAGAACTTTAAGACAATCGGAGCAAGTGTTGACTTGCATATTCAATATTCGACCGCACTACAGTTCTTGAACCTAGCACTATTCATAAATGCAAAGTGGGGGAAGACCTTTAAGATGAGAAATATATATATATATTTAGCAAGGGCGTTCAAGAAGGAAGAACTTGCTTGATGACTTTTCCCCTTTCTTTCTCCTAGCTTTGTTTCGCTTCTCTCAACTGGTTGTTGACCGAAATAAATTTAGGCTGCTTCTCTGCATGCTCTGTTTACACCTTTCCCTCTCTGTTATCGCAGGTGAAGATCTGGTTCCAGAACAAGCGTTCCAAGTTCAAAAAGATTATGAAGCAGGGCTCCAGCATCCAAGATGACCACCTCCACAGTTCCTCATCCTTGTCCCCTTGCTCCCCCAACATCCCCCCACTCTGGGACATCCCCATGGCCTGCAAAGGCCCTCCCCTCCCTCCCAGCAGCTACATCAACAGTTTTGGACCTTGGTACCACCAACCGCAGCACCAAGACGCCATGGGGAGGCCTCCGGTGATGTGACGAAAGGGGCGCTGGCAGCATCAGCCCATCCGCGATGTGTCTCTTCCTCCAAAGTGCTGATCAGGGTCCCTGGAACAGGCAAATGGAGGGCGTGGAGTTTGGAGGGAGAAGTTGGCTTCTTTGAAGGAATCACCAGCACTTTCCTCTTGGTGAGAACATCCCTGGCAGGAGATGGACTTCAAACGGACATGTCCAGGGACCAAATCTTAACAACGATGGCAGGTTGTGTGAGGCAAAGTTAGGGAAAGAACCCCCCCAGCTCCGAAACACGAATGGAAGGTCAGGGTCCCATTTGAATCGGCGTCTCTTCATCAGGGATTTTACAAGAGAGGTGCTTGTGTGTTTTTCGTTCCAAAGATAGGCTCTTGGGTGACACGGACCTTACGTCAGATCTAGTTGTGTTAGTAAGAGGTCAGGTTTCTGCCATATTTCCCCCTCTCATCCAGCAAGGCTTCTGTGCCTTAAGCAGTATTGATGGAAGACAGGAAATAAACAGGTACTGGTGTTGCTGGTTTGGAGGTTCAGTGACGGGAGGACTTTATCTGTTGTATTTCTGCCTTGTCCTGCAGAGGCTCAAGGCACAGGAGCATTGCCATCTTTATGTTTCTCTTTTTGGGGCAATCCTAGTTAGTGTAGCAAGGTTTTGAGCTGCACAAAGATCTACTCCAGGCAAGGACCTGAGAGAAGGAATGATTAACTGGTCAAACAGGCAAGAAAGCTGCGCTTGGAGAGTTCTTTTTATTTAAGGGACTAGTTCTAGTTCTATATGTCTAAAAAGTTTGGGTTCTTCCCTTTACAAAACAAACTAGTTCAGTTCACAGTTCAATTCAAGTCCGTCCAAATCCTCAACAACAACAACAACACACCAAAATAAACCGATTCAGAATGTTACAAGCTGCGGTACTGGACTATAGAATATACTTAAGACTCAGAAAATGTCAATGCACACACAGAGAGTGGAATGAGAAATTGTTTCATTTATTTCCCCCCAAATATTATGTTCTACAAACGTAAAGGCCCAAAGAGTCTAAAATATAAAAAATAAATAATACAAAAAAAGGGAGAATGAACTAGAAATCATTCAAAGCTCTACCCCATAACAAACTTGATTTTAGTTCACCTGTTAGTTCTAGGAATGGCTTTCGGCTTCAGAGATTTTGGAACCAATTCAGTGAACATTATAAAATCAAAACAGTTCACTCCATGCACTGTAGGAAAGAGAGCCTAAATATTGGCATAATTTCATAAAGGGGAGGGGGGCAAGGATACATGTTAGGCTGGATATTCTCATGGGGTTAAAACTGGCAAGAACTTACCCGTCAAAATTGGTTCAATTCACCTTCTACCTGCAAAAGAAATTGGTGATAGTTCTAGGTAGCCAATTCCCATAGAGCCGCAATTTGCTAAAAGCAGGGGGGAAATACATATATTTTTTAAAATATCCAACTGCTTTCTTCAAAGCCAAATTTGCTTCCATGTCTGTCTGTACTAAAATATTTTTTCATTAAAAATTGTGCTAAAGCCAGGATTATGTTTACAGTCAATGAAACGTTTGTGGAATGTAATCTCCATATTCTCTCCCCACTCCCATATTATTATTATTTTAAGAAAAAGGGATCTTTCATATTTGTTTCAGCTACAACATGAAGTCTCTCCCCCCCACCTCCAGCAAATAACTGGAGGCTATTTAACTAAACCATTAAAAGAAAAAAGAAAAAACTAATTTAACTTTTCTCTCTCCCTCCCCCCCCCCCCACTTTGCCAAGCATAATGACATTTTTATTTATTGAAATACAGCTTTTGGTATATTGTATTGTTTTCAATTTATAAACAGAATGTAAAACTATAAATATTTTTTTTTTGTACAAACAAACGCTGTCAAGCTCCTCCTTTATCGTTCTTGTAAAGCAATAATTCCCCTCATCCTTGACTACTGATCCTGTTAGCTAGGGATGATGGGAGTTGTAGTCCCAAAACAGCTGGAGGGCCAAGTTTGGCCATGCCTGTTGTAAAGTTTGAATCTAGAAAATAAATGGAGACGACTGTTATGAGTCTTCAATGCCACCATTCCATAGCTGTCAACTTACAGATTTGAAAATAAGGGACCAGCAGCCTCGAAAATAAGGGATCAGCAGCCAAAATAAGGGATTTTAGTCAACCAGCTGAAATATGAAGTTAAAAGGGACCAGATAATTTGGGAGAGCAGTGCCGGTTTTTAGCCCTTCATTTCCAGAGGTTGCTGCTCAAGACACCAGCTGATGAAACACTGCAATTAAATAATAACAAGCAGCAACCACTTTTCGCGCAAAACGAAGTCCAAGCTACGAAGATGCTGCTGCAGTTCTGTATCTTTTCTCTCATGCTCCATCTGCAGCTTTCAGTTCCATCAGGCGGGGCGGGAGGAAGGGGGTGTGGGAATAGCGCCCGAAGTAAACCCGCAGATCAGACCATCTATACTAGTCTACCACTACAAATCTATGGGAGAAGCGCTTGCGGTCCTTCCTCCGCTTTCCCTCTCTATGGCTAGCCCTTGGAACACCTGCCCGTGCCTTTGCCTCCGCCTCCTCCTCTCTCTGAACTGCTTTCTCTATGGTTGCCCTCACTCTCCTCTCAAGGCTCCTCAGCAATTCATAGGCCATGCCAGGCTGCCCATCTCATCAGGGTCCTTCGGTGGTGCACCCACAGTACGGCCTAGCGGGAGCGACGGCCCCAGGCAGAGATGCTCAGTTCGGTGGCCGCAAGGAGGATGGCGACGGAAGGGCCTCAGGCTCCCACCAGTCTTGGCAGGGAGGGGCTCCCAGGGACAGAGGCTGGTGAGAGAAGGCCGGAGGGGGGTGGGCCAAGTAGCCAAGCAACACAGTTGGAGCCTCCCTCCTCCACTCCTCGCTGGCTGGCAGGGAGGGGGGAGGGAGAGGAGCTGCTTCCTTTGAAACCCGGGAAATTTAAGGGACATCATCAATAAGGGACACGGCGCTGGGATAAGGGAGTTTCCCACCAAATAAGGGACGGTTGAGAGCTATGCACCATCCCTGCAGACTCAGTTATTGCATGGAACTGGATCTCCAGAGACACAATGCCATGCTCTGATTCGGCAGAACCCGGCAACTGCATAATGAGGAACCCCATAGGGCAGGCAAAGCCAGTGTGTGGCAGCAGCAAGAGGCCCCATTAGCTAAAGTGGTACCTCAGGTTAAGAACAGTTTCAGGTTAAGAACAGACCTCCAGAATGAATTAAGTTCATAACCAGAAGTACCACTGTACTTGGATTTTCCTTCAGCATGATGGCACCCCCTGTGTTTCTTTAGAGACAGGCAAGGTGTTTTCGCTTATACCCACCAAAATCAATTTTTGCCCAAGTAGGATCCCCAGCTCTTGAAATAATTAATTTTTTTTTGGCCCAGAGACAGAGCTTGGCAGGCTCAGAAAATGTTCTGCTAGCAAATGAAAACTGCCAGTGTCTTTCACCGGGCATAGCATGACCGTACGATAGCAGGCCATGCAAGATCATAATCCGAACCAGGTTACAACTCTGCCACATCCAGAAAATGGGGTGGAATATACATGCAAAGCAGAAGATGCAGGAAATGAGCTCCGAGCCACAAATGTCTGCAGCTCAAGTCACACACATGCAGCACATATTGCCAAGGGAATTAAGCATCTAGAAAACATTTATCCATTTTACAGATGGGAACCACTAGGGCAATTGGTGACTCAACTGCAGAGAACTCAAAACACATTAAAAAAGGACAAAATAATTTAAGAAAATGAGCCAAGCCACAGACTTCTACTGGTAAAGTCATGCATATGCAAAACATGGTGAATGAATTAAGCTCCTCCTCCAATGCTGGGCTGACTCTTCCTTGTCTGCTTGCCACACAGGATGTGGCGACCATTTTAAATGTTGTAGTCTACACAATGTAGCCCCCACCAGGGTTCTGCATGCCACAATATGGGGTGTATGAAAAATGCATCAAATGCATAAAAAATAAGAATTCTCTTGGGTAGAGATCTCCACCTTCAACTTGGGCTGCATCGGCATTGAACATCTAAAACACTGTGATAACACATAAAACAGGGACGTGGGTGGCGCTGTGGGTTAAACCACAGAGCCTAGGACTTGTGGATCAGAAGGTCGGTGGTTCGAATCCCCACGATCGAGTGAGCTCCCGTTGCTCGGTCCCTGCTCCTGCCCACCTAGCAGTACGAAAGCACCTCAACGTGCAAGTAGATAAATAGGTACCGCTCCGGTGGGGAAGGTAAACGGCGTTTCCGTGTGCTGCTCTGGTTTGCCAGAAGCGGCTTAGTCATGCTGGCCACATGACCCGGAAGCTGTACGCCGGCTCCCTCGGCCAGTAAAGCGAGATGAGCGCCACAACCCCAGAGTCGGTCACGACTGGACCTAATGGTCAGGGGTCCCTTTACCTTTACTACCACATTAAACAGTTTTGGTTTCCACCCCCCAAAAAAAGATTTCTGGGAACTTGTTAAGGGTGCTGAGAGTTGTTCGGCAACCCCTATTCCCCTCACAGAACGACAATTCCCAGTTGCCTGGAAAGAGGGATTGATTGTCAAAGCACTCTGGGAACAGTAGTTCCTTTTGGGAAACAAGAGTCTCGTGGCAAAACCCTCAGCACCCTTTCACAAACTACATTTCCCAGGATTCTTTGGGGGGAAAGCACGACTGTTTGAAGTGGTATGACACTACTGCAAAGTGGCCTGCCATCTTCTGGGTTGTCCCTACAGAACCTGATCCTCTTAGCTCCACCACAATCCCCGGGGAAGGACTCCCTGGGGGAAACAACTGCCCTAACCATCAAGTGTTTCAAATCATATGCAGAGCATGTTTTCCTCATTATGGAGGGTGTTGTTCACACACTCATGGTGCCAAAGGTGTGTGTGGTAAAGAATGAGTCACTTGTGTAGCCTCTTTCCATGCTCCTGGAATCTCTAGTCATACAGCAGGTATGACTTTTGGCCAGTAGCCATGACAGAAATCCATCCATCTCTTTCCCTCCCTCCCTCCCTCCCTCTCTCTCTCTCTCTCTCTCTCTCTCTCTCTCTCTCTCACACACACACACACACACACACACACACACAGGCTGGCAATTGCTTCACACAGAAAGACACACGACATTTACAGCAATCTCCCCCCAAGGATCCCAATACTGTCATTTGCTAAGGATGCTGGACGTTGTAGCTCAGGCTTTCTCAAACTCGGCCCTCCAGATGTTTTTGGCCTACATGATCCCTAGCTAGCAGGACCAGTGGCCAGGGATGATGGGAGTTGTAGGCCAAAAACATCTGGTGGGCCGAGTTTGCCTATGCCTGCTCTTTGAGGAGCAAACTACAGTCCCGCAGATTCTTGGAGGGTTTGTGCACTTTAAATGTATGGTGTGCGTACCCCTTCAAAGAATGAGAGCCATTTGGGGTTCAGGGTTCGAGTCAAACTGACAGGCGGGCTTAACTTCATCAACAAGTTGATGAAGTTGCCCTTGTCGATGCCTCTGGATTGGCTCTTTTCATAATTCACAGGTCAGAGCAGACACCTCCAAATTATCTCTGCCGTGTAATTAACCCCCAATGAACTTCGCCAGGGTCACTGGACTCACCCACCCCCCTCAATAGGCCTTCTGGAATAAGAAGGACCTTTATATTCCTCACACACGGTCTCAGTTTCGTTTCTTTCACCTCCACTGCGGCCTCTGCAATTACCTGAATGGGGGCATATGACAAATGAAACGAGGTTGCAGCTATTTGGGGTTTAAAGTGTGTGGGGGGGGGGAGTGGAGGGGCAGAGGGAGAGAAGACAGGCAGGCTTTTGAATTTAGCTTTTTGTGGGAGGTGGGCTGCCTCTTTCCCTCCCTCACCCCTCCTGATATGCAGCCATTGAAAAGTTAATTACTTCAAGATTTGACTTAGAAAGCCGAGGAAGACAATAACAGCCGTAAAGTGGGCACCAAATAAAAATTCAATCTGCCGCCCCTCTCCAAGCTTCAAAGCCAAGCCATATCTAGACAGTGGAAAAGCAATGCAGCCATTGTAATCCATATTTTGTGGAAACAGATGAGCTGCTTTGGGTTAGGGGCACACACAGAGAGGAGAGGAGAGATGAGACTTCATTAACCCCCCCTTGGAAACTACGGAGTGACACATTATTATTATTATTATTATTATTATTATTATTATTATTATTTTCTTACATTTATATTCCACTTTTCCTTTGGAGATTCAAACTCAGGTCTGCCAGACTGCAGTTCAGAAAGCATATAACTTCCCTCAAAGAACACTGGGAACATCAGAACCCATTCTTGGCCTTGCTTTTGGCAGAAAGCAATGCAAATCCCAGAGTATCTCAAGCGTCCGGGGGAAAAAACCATCCTGTTTTCTATTGCAAGAGAACAGTGGCCATTTGGGCTGCTGTGATCTCAAGCGATTTTGTGGCACGATTCCCTCTCCCCAAAGAGCCTTTTTTCGGTAAGAGAAGTTGCAGGATTTCAGCAGGAAGATATGGCACTGAAGCAGTGCAGCTGCCCCAAAACTGTTGCCAGAACAAATGGCATTGTTATGAGGCCAGGGAAGGCCCGGGAACTGGTTGGGCAAGCTTCTTTGAAGACAAAGACCAGCTTGAGTGCCCTGAGGAGGACTTCAAAGGGATGAGCTGGGTTGCAATAGCTGCAACGAAGGGAGAAACAACAGAAAAGGGCAGCTGGGCTAGACAGTCGCTGCGCGTATGAGCTGGAAGCTGGAGAAGGAAGAGCTGGGGACAGAGACGTGTCTTGCCGTGGGCTAGATCCAAAGCTGTGATTAATGGAGAAGCAAGATATTGTAACTCACTCTACATGGGGCTGCCCTTGAGACTGACCCAGAAACTTCAGGGGGTGCAGAATGCCGCGGCGAGACTTCTTACGGGCCTCAGCCAGAGCCAGGGCTTTTTCGGCTGTGGCCCCAATCTGGTGGAACGCTCTATCACAAGAGACTAGGGCCCTGCGGGACTTGACAGTGCCGGATTTACATATAAGCTAAACAAGCTGTAGCTTAGGGCCCCACTCTCTTGGGGGCCCCAAAAAAATTAAAGGGAAAAAAACCACCAGGATGTACATTTCCAAAATATTAGATAAAAAACAAATAAAATAAAACCTACACACAGCAACAGTGTTTTGAGTTGTGTAGGCTCCTATGATGTAAGTCATGGGCCGGCCTGCTAGCCCTAAAATATCACTGGTTTGCTACTTTCTATATATAGGGTGCCCACATTCTCCATGGACTGGTTGCATGGCAACATGGACAAATGGCTTTAGATACCTATTATGTCCATAAATTACCAGATTAAATTACCATATCGCATATATTTAACACAAAAAACAGCAACAATTTGTTGTTGACAAAGGACAGCTGGACATATAAAGCGCCTCATTGCCTTCAGTAGCTTACGGCCTCCTCAAACCTAAATCCAGCCCTGGCTTGAAGGTCAGGCTGGCATGTAACAGTCTTGAAAGTGGGATTATATATAAATGGCTCAATACAATCAGGAGCATAAATACAGTCAAACCTCAGTTCCCCAACGGCTCCCTTTTGGAATGTTACGGCTCCCGAACGACAAAAACCCGGAAGTAAACGCTCCGGTTTTTGAACATTTTTTGGAAGCCGAACATCCCGCTTGAGTGCAAGAAGCTCTTGCAACCAATGGGAAGCCGAACCTTGGTTTTCGAATGTTTCAGAAGGCAAACGGGTTTACGGATAGTGAGAGTATGGAGAATTCTCAGATAGGCTGATGGAAGTCAAAAAAGATGTTTATGTCAAAACAAATGTTAAATCTGGAAAAAATGTTTATTGGAAAGTGAATAAAAATTATTTATAAAAAAAAAAAAAGAAGGCAAACGGGTTTACGGATTACGTTTGACAACCAAGGTTTGACTGTAATCATAAGTGTACACTCAAAAGGACGTCTTGCACTTAAATTTGGATGGAATGGCGCTGTGGGTTAAACCACAGAGCCTATACTTGCCGATCAGAAGGTCAGTGGTTCAAATCCCCGCGACAGGGTGAGCTCCCGTTGCTCGGTCCCTGCTCCTGCCAACCTAGCAGTTCGAAAGCACGTCAAAGTGCAAGTAGATAAATAGGTACTGCTCCAGCGGGAAGGTAAACGGCGTTTCTGTGCGCTGCTCTGGTTCGCCAGAAGTGGCTTAGTCATGCTGGCCACATGACCCGGAAGCTGTACGCCGGCTCCCTCGGCCAATAAAGCGAGATGAGCGCCGCAACCCCAGAGTCGGTCATGACTGGACCTATGGTCAGGGGTCCCTTTACCTGTACCTTTACTATGCCCATTGTAGCAAATGGCCATGAGACTGAAATACACTTGGAGGGCAAGTTTTCTATAAAGCCAGACCCTCCAAGTGTCCCTAATTTCCAGGGACAGTCCCGGATTTGCAGAACTCATCCCTGTTACTGTTTTGATCCCTGAATGTCCCTCTTTTCCTTTTGACATCCCTGTTTTCATTGGGGAAAGGTAGAAGGGTATGGAAAGGCATTTTTATTTTATTTTAATAGTCTCCTTTCTCCCATAAATAGTAAATAAATAATCTGGTAGAGCTAAGGTTAACACACACACAGTTGTCAGGTTTCATTTGAGCCATCACGGAGGAAAGGTGTGTGTTTAAAGTTTATTCCTTTCTCTCAGCTGTCAAAGCAATTTCAAGATAACATTTTTTTTTTTGCTGCGTTGTTTTTTTCCCTTAGCAAGCGAAAGACATGCCGCAGGTAGATAAGATCTAACATAAATGTCTACCTGGAGTGGAAGTTAATTGGGACAAGTGTGGGGGGCATTAAAACAGAAGAGGCTATAAAATAAAATATATAAAGTTGCCCTTCATGTTTCTATTTATTGAAGCGTCATGACAAGGTTGGGTGTGCTTGTCATTTCTTAATCGTTTGATCAAGGTGGGACTATTTTGCATTTCCATTAAAAAAAAAATGTTTTCAAACTTTGGTGGGAGCTTTCTATGGCTACAGTAAATTTTTGAAACAGTAAATTAAATATATATGTATTAATCTTATCTTAATTGTGAGCAGTGGCGTAGCGTGGGTTGTCAGCACCCGGGGCAAGGCAAGTAATTTGCCCCCCCCCCCGCTGCACTGTCCCCCCCCCCAGATAGTCCCTCGCTCTCTCTTCGCACCGCACCTCACACCTGGCACCCTCCCCTCCACAGTGGGCGGCGACCCGGCGGCTCGGATCGGATTCGCACAGTCAGCACTGCAGTGAGAGAGAGTGAGTGAGCCAGGTAGGGGCAGATATCTGCGAGTGCGAGTGCGCCCCCCCCCAGATGTTGCGCCCGGTGCGGCCGGCCCCCCCTGCACCTCCCACGCTACACCACTGATTGTGAGTAGACATCAATGGATTTGTGACCTCCCGCCTGAACGCTACAAAACCTGAATCCTAATTTTCCTCCCAAGTAATGTTAGAAACGCAATGGCATATCTGCATCAGTACAATGAGATGCCTTCATCTGCCCCAGCTGCAACAAAACATGTCTCTCCCTCATCCGTCTCTACAGCCACAGCAGGCGCTGTAACTTTCCAACAGATTGGCGTCGCTCCCAAAAGCGGACTCCTCCATTGTCTCCCGAGACAGACGGATGCCAGCTTATGTTAAGGAGTGTTATGACTCTATTTGTGAATAAATAAATTTAGTGTTCAGGATGCCTCAAGGTTTAAAACAAGAGAGGTTGAATTATTTTAATCACTTTCTGCCAGCCTGCTTTCCTGCTTGCTAGCTTTGAGGACTAGTAATTGTTTTCTTAAAAGGACATGCACACACATATACCGTATTTTTCCGTGTATAAGACGCCCCCATGTATAAGACACCCCCTATTTTGGGGGCTCCAAATTAAGAAAACACCCCTCAGCACTACCCGTGTATAAGACGAGCCCCAATTTTAAACCTATTTTTTGGTAAAAACAAAAAACCTAGGCTTATACACTGAAAAATACGGTGTGTAATAGTGAAATCCCATACTTTACTCAGAAGGAAGCCCCATTGAGGCCCAGGCCAGTGTGTATAACAAGGGGAGGGAACTTTTTCCTTTGGAAGCCATATTTCCTGGTAGATCGAAGCACAACTTCCTGCTAGTGGGTGGGCCCAACCCCAAAAGTGGGCCTAGTCAGAGCCAAAAGGGGTTTCCTTCCCTCTCTTCTATTTCCTCTTTCTGCCACCTGCATGAGATTAAGCTGAATCTGCATGAGATCAGGGCAAGTGATGGAATGTGCTCCCCCTGCCAGCATATATGGCTCAGCTATGTAGCTGCAAATAGAACGTTTTAAGTGTGTTGCAAAGTGCAATATACAAATGTGACACTGGATGGCGATGGTGAGCTATGGCAAATTCAATATATTTTTCAAAACGTTATGATGATTATTATTAAAAAAGCATTTTCACTGCATTTTTTAATGTGTGTAGATTCCACCTAGTTTAAGCAACCTCCATCTTTTAAGGAGCAGGTGGGTTGTTCTCTGTTGAGTTTAGTTTTTTCTCTTCTCTTTGGCCCCATCCTCACCCTTATACCACTTTAACAACCATGGCTTCCCCCCAAAGGGTCCTGGGAACTGTAGTTCATTAAGAGTGCTGAGAGGAATTAGGAGACCCATCGCAGAACTAGTCTGATCTTCCTCTGGAATTTCCAGGCAGTTTGTAGCAATAAATAGTTCCTAGTGAAGCACTGGACTGTTTTCTGCTCCCACATACAAGCCGCCTTAGTATCCCAATGTTTTGTTTTCTTAAAAAAAAAAGTATCTCCCTGGGCTGAGATAGCCTCAATAAGAGTGCTTCTAGACGACCCGTTTATTGAGCATTGAATCTGATTTGTTTGCAGGGAGGTTACATGAAAGGTCAAAGTATTATCCCAGTCCACTTTGCTTATCACCAAAAGTCCAGTCTTTCAGGAAATAGGGTTTGTTACTCAAGACCCTCCCAATCAACTGCAATCCCACAAGCTGAATTTGCTGGTATGTGATTACAAATACCACGTGAAAATAGCAACAACCCAGAAACGCCTTAAGACAGTTATATCCTAGGCATCTTTTAAAGCAGGGATTGCGGGCCTCCAACAGTTTTGGGGCTGCATTTCCCATCATCCTTGACTATCAACTATGGTGGCTGGAGCTGATGTCACAAAACTCTTAAACTTTATTCTGGGGCATTTTCAGGCACAACAATAAGTCACCTTGCCCATTGTTTTGTATATTTCTTCTGTGTATAATATTGCGCTGGAAAAAAAATATTAAGATTCATGTAGAACCTCCTTCAATCTAGAACAAAGAAACAAAGAATTAATTCTTTGTGCAACTTCGCCTGAACTTTTGGCTTGTAAAATGTTATTCATTTTACAGCCCCACAAGTAGAGAAAACCCTTGCGAATAAGAAAGGGGGTAAATGTATGTGTAAAAAAAAGAAAGAAAAAAGGTAAAGGACCCCTGGAGGGTTAAGTCCAGTCAAAGGCGACTATGGGGTTGCAGTGCTCATCTCGCTTTCAGGCCGAGGGAGCCGGTGTTTGTCCACAGACAGCTTTCCGGGGTCATGGGGCCAGCATGACTAAACCGCTTCTGGTTCAACAGGACACCGTGATGGAAACCAGAGTGCACGGAAACGCTGTTTACCTTCCCACCACAGCTGTACCTATTTATCTACTTGCGCTGGTGTGCTTTTGAAGTGCTAGGTTGGCAGGAGCTGGGGTAGAGCAACAGGAGCTCACTCCATCACCGTTTACCTTCCCGCTGCAACCGTACCTATTTATCTACTTCACTGGCGTGCTTTCAAACTGCTAGGTAGGCAGGAGCTAGGAATGGGAGAGTGAGGATTAGGGCAGGACTGGAAAAGGGATACTCAATCAGTCAATCAATCAATCAATCAATCTTTATTACAGTCCAGAGACCCAACAAATCATTACAAATCAATGCACAATTCATACAGCCTTCCTCCAGGTTAAACAAGCATTTTGTTTAGAACATAGGGCTCATTTGTTCTTGCAACCACTGATAAAAACTTTGCCACTGCTAACGTTCTAGCATTTGCCCGGTCTTCCAGTAGGAACCTGACATAGTGAGCGTCTGATTTTCCCAGGAAAGGTACCAGCAAGGGTAGTATCAGTTCAGCGAAAAGGGATACTATCAATGGAAGAGACTCCTCATTGCCCGCCCCCATTCTTCTGAGGTACCTGAAGAAAAAGTCCAAGGAATTAAAAAGTTACCCCACCCCAGCCTGTGTTTGCCCCAAATCTGAAGGCCCATAGGTTGTCCCTCACTGAACTCCTCCCCTCATGCAAACATGTAAGCTGGTGCCCTTCAGAAACTTTGGACTACATCTCCCATCAGCCCCAGGGTGTGCTGGCAGGGGCTGATGGGAGTTGCGATCCAAAACATCACATTGGTGACAGATGAGGTGAACAAACCACCACCAGGCTTGCTTAGCAAGACACCTGGGTCTGAGCTCATACTTTGTTTTGCTCCGAGAAACCACAATCGCCATCCAGCCTTGTATAATAAGTTTGTTGCTGGCTTGGCAGCCATGGTTTGTTAGGGCCAAACAAACCACCATCTCCGGTTCGGACATCATGCCTAGTGACGGTTTGCTTATGCAACTGCATGAAAGGAGAAGCACAACAGGGAGCGTGCGCCAGTTTAATAAAGCATGCTTCATGTTGTAGCATGTTACATACAAGCATGGCAAGTGTGTGCTGAATTCTGTTCTAAAACTAATGGGACCACAGTGTGCTTCAGTCTGGCTGGACCACGTCCAACGTTCTGGAGGTGTGGGTTCATCTTAAACCAGACCAAATATAATACCTTGCTTTTCCCTCCCTGTGCCGTTGTGGAGGTCACATGAGGCTAACTAAAACAGAAAGCGCGCTGCCTTGGTGTGCAATGCAATTTAGCACAATTTAAGCAGCTCTCCTCCGTATGACTAAAGAAGAAGACGTCTTTGTTTAGCTCCTTTGTAATGGTAGAGTATATATGCTTGCAACATTTGAACCGTCTGCAATTTGGAATAGTATCAATTTGTCTTTTTTTGTTGTTAGCGGGAGCATTAACCAGAGATAAAGATCAGTGTTTAGCTGTGTATCCGATCTCTGACACAGGATTATTAAGCAAAAATTATCTGATTGAGCAACTGAATATAGAATGGAATGCAAATTTTAATCAGTATCTTAGGAAGCGAACTGGCAAATAATTAGCCAGCAGTGGAATAAGTAGGGCTATACAGAGCATTTGCATTGAATTATGGAAATGGCCGGCTCTGCAACCTACAGCCTAAGGGATACAGGTAGAAACCTGCTGTTTATTTTAAAAAATTATTATTATTATTATTATTATTATTATTATTATTATTATTATTATTGCCCTCGGCTGTACTTGAGGGACGATTCCAACAGATTCCACACGGAATACGCTTATGTCCCTGTGGAGATGGCAGTACCTTCTGGCTTGCACTGTTTATAAAGCCTTGAGGGATGAAATTATCACCCTTCTTTTATTCTCCATTCCAGGTCGCCCAGCCACTGCCGCAGTGTCCTTTCTCTTGGCAGATCAAGATGAGCAGGTGACAGCAAAGGCTGCAAGGTTTTTAGCTGGGGCAATCAGAATAAGATCCACTATTTGTCTACTGATTCAAAACCCTAAAATGTATTTTATATAATAGATTTTTTATTTCTATCCTTTGTATGCCGTATTGTTGTTTTATTGCTCTGGCCAATGGCTGACACAAATAAAGATTCATTCATCATCATCATCATCATCATCATCATTATTTGCCCGTTCCCCACCATGAAGTTCCAGGGCGGGTCCGAGCAATCTAAAACACAACATTAAAAGGTAAAGGTACCCCTGCCCGTACGGGCCAGTCTTGACAGACTCTAGGGTTGTGCGCCCATCTCACTCAAGAGGCCGGGGGCCAGCGCTGTCCGGAGACACTTCCGGGTCACGTGGCCAGCGTGACATCGCTGCTCTGGCGAGCCAGAGCCGCACACGGAACGCCGTTTACCTTCCCGCTAGTAAGCGGTCCCTATTTATCTACTTGCCCCCGGGGGTGCTTTCGAACTGCTAGGTTGGCAGGCGCTGGGACCGAACAACGGGAGCGCACCCCGCCGTAGGGATTCGAACCGCCGACCTTTCGATCGGCAAGCCCTGGCGCTGAGGCTTTTACCCACAGCGCCACCTGCGTCCCAAAAACACAACATTAAAAACAGTTTAAAACAAATGACCATCACAACTAGTGTAGGTCCTAAAATCAGTGGTGGAGGAAGGGGTGGGTGGGGGGCACGGTCTGCCCTGGGTGTCATACCTGAGGGGGGTGACATCGCCACAGGCAGTGTCCCCTGGAACACTCACCACTCGCTGCACCCCCCCCCCCGGGATGCTTGCCGTGGTCGTTGGGGCCTCTGAGGGCGGGACGCTAGCTCCGCCTCTGCGTAAAATATCCCTCTCTCAACAATTTACACTAGCATTATAACTATTTATTTTTCAAGAGTATATATGCATACCGTAGATGCACAAAGACACCGTTAATGAAAGCGTGCTTTTCTTAAGGAATCGCCGTTTCATTTTTAGTCCAGGCAGGGTTGCCATATTTTGAAGAGCAAAAACAGAAGGCACATGGACAAATCAGTGCTTAAAGTGGCCCGTGACATATCAAATGAATATAATGTATAACACATTCCAAAAACATATGGGAAACAATCAGAAATGAATAATACCCACGCAGCCCCAAACAAACCCAAAATCAAGCCATACAACATTGCATGGATTCAGTACAAATGCACCAGCCTAATTTAACAGCTTTAAACTCAACAGGGGAGAGAGAAATGCCTAACACAGAAACTAAAAAAGCAGGGTTTTTTGGTTTTTAAAAAATCACCATTTTCCAGGCAATGCACCTGTCATTTGGACCCAAGACTCAAGCTTCACACATCTAAGCACCCACCCCATCTCTCACTTGGGGTGGTGCAGACACTCCCCCCCCCCCGTAGGACTGTAGGCTCCCATTATTGAGGGTTATCGCCCTACATGACAGTCAGAAACCGTCCTTCTAAGCTGTTGCCCCCACCTCAGTCACTGATCCAGGCTGGAGGCTAGGACCACAGTTAATTGAAAGTAGGGCTGGAGGAGAAATTTGATTCTGTTCGTATTTAAAGGCAATCTTGTCCACACTTTCTGAAACAGTAGGTGGTCCAGCTTTGAGGGCCTTCTAACGGTTCCCTCATTGCGGGAAATGAAGTTACAGGGAACCAGGCAGAGGGCCTTTTTGGCAGTGGCACCCTCCCTGTGTTACACCCTCCTGTCGGATGTCAAGGACATAAAGAACTACACAACAGGCAGCCCTGTATCAGGAAGTTCTTAATGCTTGACATTTTATTATTTTTTAATATTTTGCTGGAAGCCGCCCAGAGCAGCTGAGGAAACCCAGCCAGATTGGCATGGTAATTATTATTATTATTATTATTATTATTACTGAAAAAAGCCATCTTTCAAAATTCACACTTCTCCGAATTTTGCAATGCTCTTATCCAGTCAAGTAACATGTATTAAAATGCAAATACTGGGGTAAAGTGCCCATTAAAAATGTGTCTGTTAGTGAAAATATCGTACAAAATGCATTATTTTGGTAGAACGTGCTCTACAAAAAAAGTGTATAAAAATGTGAACATTAGGAGAATTTTGTAATAAGATGCTGATGAATTTTTCAAAATGCCTTTTCTTTCTTTCTTTTCTTCTCCCCCTTTCCTTTTCCTTTCCTTTCCTTTTCAAAAGTGCAAATCACACACTGATATGGAAATGGGGAGAATGGGATTTAGGATGGGAAATATAAGAAACAGAGAGAAACTGAAATTTACAGATTCACTCAGCACTATTTGTAAGCCTGCTATGTATGTCTTCTCCTATTTTGCACCAGCTGGTGGGCCTTTGGGGCTCTATTACAAATGCACATATAAGCTAAAATAGCATGAATAAAACATGTGATATTCTAGGGGAATGTCTGGCAAAAAATGTGTATATTAGGCAAAATTGCATACTGCACTGCATGCATTAGGAGAAATTCGACATTGAAATGCTGATTTAATTCTCACAGGGACTTTTTTTAAAAGATACATGGTTGAAAATATGGAGAATTGTACTTATAATGAAAAAATGAGAAGCAGAGAAAACGAAAACTGACAGATTCGCCATTCCCTACTCCCGGGCAAGTGACTGCAGTCTAAGTCAGCTGTAATTTGGATACCTGCCAATTCGGTTTACTATTTGGGTTCCATCCTGAGCAGGAACGGCGACAAAAAAAGAATGTGTTAATTTCCAAAGCTCCTCCAGGACTCTAGAGTCAGCCTCTTCCTTTACTGTGCCTATTAAATATTTCAGAGTTAGGGGGAGAGTTCTTCCATGCCGGCAAGCAACACACCCACAAAGCAAGGACAACTGGGAGGGGATGTCCCGGATTTTGCTAACCGCACCCTGGTTGTCTCACTGTCTCTCTCTCTCTCCCTCTCTGGGCTGTAGCCACCACCCACTCTGTCCCACCGGTTTGGTAACAAGTCACCGTTCGGCCTCGTCAGCGAAACAAGTTGGGCAACTTCTGTTTGGCACGTGGCTCTTCTGAGGGCGAGGTGAGCTTGGGCTGTCACCCCTGGGCAGAATGCCTCTCTTCCCTTGTCATAGCAGCTTCCTGTCATGGCAGGACATTGGGGACACCAGTGGGAGGGAGGAGGAACGGCAAAGTGGATTAGGGACCTGACAGGCCCACCTTTGAGTCACTCAAACCCAAGGCTCTGGGGCCTTCTGTTTCGTGTTGGCTTGGAATGATCTGCTTATGCAGCTGATATGATCTGTGTCCTCTGAGCTCTCAAAACGTGTGGCAGTTTGTAATTCCTGCGCGAAAGATAGAAAGCTTAAAGGTAAAGGGACCCCTGACCATTAGGTCCAGTCGTGACCGACTCTGGGTTGCAGCGCTCATCTCGCTTTATTGGCCGAGGGAACCAGCGTACAGCTTCCGGGTCCTGTGGCCAGCATGACTAAGGCGCTTCTGGTGAACCAGAGCAGTGCATGGAAATGCCGTTTACCTTCCCACCGCAGTGGTACCTATTTATCTACTTGCACTTTAACGTGCTTTCGAACTGCTAGGTTGGCAGGAGCAGGGACTGA
Organism: Podarcis tiliguerta; assembly: GCF_965153285.1. Taxonomy (NCBI): domain Eukaryota; kingdom Metazoa; phylum Chordata; class Lepidosauria; order Squamata; family Lacertidae; genus Podarcis; species Podarcis tiliguerta. The sequence continues at coordinate 19,442,795 of NC_139546.1, read as the reverse complement.
GCAACGGAAGCTCACCCAGTCGTGGGGATTCAAACCGCCAACCTTCTGATCGGCAAGTCCTAGGCTCTGTGGTTTAACCCACAGCGCCACCCGCGTCCCTTGTACCAAATCAGACCATTGGTGTAGCTAGTTCAGCACTATCTATGTCACAGATGGGGAACCAGATATTTGTTGTTTGTATGAGGTGTCAGGGGAGGGGAAGTAACTCTGGTGGGGCACATGCCATGCTCCTTCTGAGGTAGTTTATGCACCTTTGGTCCTCACCCTGCTCTCAGCTCTCACCTGTGGCTTCTAGAAGCTGCCAGCATGAAACAATGGCCACATCCCGGGAAATGGCTTTGACTTACCAACAAAACCAGGTTGAGGGTAGCTGATGGGTTTCAAACCCTTGGTGAGTTAGGGATTTCCCCTGCATGCAAAGACAGACTCCGGTGGATTGAGTGGAAGAGGCCAATGGTGGGTCCAATGGTCAAGAAGGTGGTTTCTGCATGTGCTGTAGAGGAAAGTAAGGGGCTGATGGGACTCATCCACCTGGGAAGGTAGCCCATCTAGGAGAAGGGAAACTCTGGTCCTAAATCTCCACTGCCTTGCTGAGAGAATGCGACTGGCTCAAGGTCACCCACTGTGTTCCATGGCCTAGCAGGGATTTGAACCGTGGTCTCCCAGGTCTTAGTCCAACCTTGGAACCACTACTCCACACTCCTGGTCTGCAGCATTAAAAGGCCAGGATAGAGATACTGTCAGGAACATGGCTCACCCAGCACGAGGGAAGAGTCAGACTCTGAAATTGAGTCAAGTGAGAGAGAGGCCAACTCTGCAGATGAAAGCTGTCCAGGAAGGGGTAGTTCGACTCCCACTTCCTGAAGAAGACACTGTTAGCTCTCAAGAAGCGGGAGAGTTAGGAGGCAGCCAGAGCATTGCTAGGCAATCAGCAGAAAAGCAGAGGACTGAGAATGTGTCGAGTAGAAGTGGGGAGGGGGAATGCCAGCCTCTCAGTCCCCGTTTTTGGAGACTGGATAAGGCCAGAGGGCAACGGAAGGACAAGATGGGAAGGGCGGGTATTTGGCATATTTCCTGCTGTGAAAGGGGAGAGATTCAGACTGACCAACTCCCGTCAATGCGAGCAGGCAAGAAGCCGTGCTCCGGATGTGTTTTTGTAAATAAACGTAACATAAAACTGCCGGAGAGTCATTAATTTTTTTCGGGGCTTGCATGCCTGCCTGTGATCATTACAGATACAGCACCTGCCTATTGGCCAATGAAGGGTGGGATAGCTGTGTTAGAAAATAAACAAATAAATAAATGCCAAGCAACCACATCATGGTGCTTTCCAGAGATTGCCAGACTCCGGTGGATGATGGAATAATGGGAACTACAACCCAACAACATCTGGTCTACAAGTTGGGGAAGATGGTTCAAGAATTACTTGGCCTTACCTGCCTCTGGCGGGGCTGACGATGAGTTGTGTTCCGAAACATCTGGAGGCCACCAGGTTGGCAAAGGCTGAACTAGATGGAGGAAGGCCACTCCGAGTTTGTTCAATTGTGTGTCGTTGTTTTTTTAAAAAAGATGCAAATGAAACAAACGAAAGTGAGAAACGGAGGAAGCGTCTGACAAGGAAGGAGACAGGAATGGGTGGAGGAAAGCAGACGAGCAGGAGGAACGTGAGATCTGGAGATTTCTACGGAGGAATAACTCAAATTGAATCCTGCAAAATATTGGGAGCCGACCAAGAAATGCAAAGCAGAGGGGCAGGGGCATTTTTGGGGGGGACGGGCGACGGGGGCTGAAGAGTTAGACAGCCTGCAACCTGTTTTCTGCACACCACAAAAGGTCAGGTTTCTGAGCATGTGCAGAATCTGTCCTCTCAATCACAGAAGAAGAAGAAGAAAAAGAAAAAGAAGAAGAAGAAGAAGAAGAAGAAGAAGAAGAAGAAGAAAGAAGAAGAAGATACAAGTCACCACCACTGCCCCCACCCAAAAACCCATACAGAGATATTCTGCTTACTTTTAAACTGGATGATTGAGCATTCAGTTTGCTTGATGCTGAGTCAAGCAGTTGATCCATTGAGCTCAGTACTGTCTACACTGGCTGGCAGTAGCTCTGGCAGGTGCTCTACCACTGATCCGCAACCAAAGCTGGCTCAAGACATTTTGCTGCCTGAGGCGAAGGACAAGATGGCGCCCTCCCCCAAGTCACATGCAGAAGCCAATTGGACTGGTGGTTCAATCTTACTTCAATACTGGTGAAAGGACAGTGTCTTCCACTGCTGTTGAGGGCAGCAGGCTAGCCTAGGGGGCTACACAGCAGGCCACACGGCACTCACAGCTCTGTGCCCTCCCTGCACCTCCGCATTGGCCGCTGGAGGCAGCTGCCTCACTTTGCCTCATCGTAGGGCTAGCCCTGGCTGTGGCCCTTCTTCTTCAAAGCATCTTTAGCAACAACCAGAGGTGTGCAGTGCATGTGTGTCTGCTTTTAAACGAACTCCCAGCATGGACTTAAACATGTCAGTCAACTCCCTGATTCTTGTTCTCTCTCTCTCTCTCTCTCTCTCTCTCTCTCTCTCTCTCTCTCTCATATATTCTTTAGTTGGCAGCCTCGTTGTAGTAAAATATGCTGCTGTCTCCACATTGTCTGCCCACCCGCCGGCAGAAGGATCCTGTTTGCACGCAGCCCTGAGAGGAGAAAGCTCCGTGGAACCGTGTGTGTGTGTGTGTGTGTGTGTGTGTGTGTGTGTGTGTGGAGTTACTCCTTGGATTAACTCTTTAGTAGTTCAAGACATTCTATTCCAAAAATTGTACATAAGAAGCATAGGTGCTGGGTGTGTGTGGGCCCCCACAACATTCTCCATGAAGGGGCACCCACTTTTTTTGCACTGGGGCCACGCACACCATGGGGCGTGAGCACCTGATGTCAGCATGTGCAGTGACAGAGCATACGCCACCCGGCCGGAGCGCATAGGATGTGCCGAGAGCCTGTTTGAGGAGAGGGGTGACAATTCTGCCACATCTATTCTTCTTCTCTCCCCTTCCCAGGTCAGACCTGACCCAGCAGCAGAGCTGTGGTTGGGCAGGAGGGAGCTGGTTGCTCCCTCGCATGGGCAGCCCAAAGTGCAGCATAGAGATACATTGGTACCTCGGGTTACAGATGCTTCAGGTTACAGATTCTGCTAACCTAGAAATAGAACCTCGGGTTAAGAACTTTGCTTCAGGATGAGAACAGAAATTGCACAGCGGTGGCGTGGTGGTAGCAGGAGGCCCCATTAGCTAAAGTGGTACCTCAGGTGAAGAACAGTGTCAGGTTAAGAACGGACCTCCAGAACGAATTAAGTTCTTAACCCAAGATGTGGGTGGTGCTGTGGGTTAAACCACAGAGCCTAGGACTTGCCGATCAGAAGGTTGGCGGTTTGAATCCCTGCGACAGGGTGAGCTCCTGCCCACCTAGCAGTTTGAAAGCACATCAAAGTGCAAGTAGATAAATAGGTACCACTCCAGCGGGAAGGTAAACGGCGTTTCTGTGTGCTGCTCTGGTTTCCTAGAAGCGGATTAGTCATGCTGGCCACATGACTTCCCACCCTCACTTCCTTGATGTTTTTATTCCTACTACTGCTTTATATGACATACTTTAACCCAATACAATTATCCTTCATGTCACTTATCATTGTTTTCATCCCGCTGCTCATCATTCAAACCCTGCCTGCATGTTCATTTTACTATAACAGTTCTTCAGGTATGCTGAAAAGGGTCTCCACTCTTCCACAAACTGTTAATCTCTTTTGCATCTTATTTTTTGCCTTCAGTTTTGCCATTTCTGCACAGTCTGTTAATGTTTGAAGGTCCCGTTGCTCTGTCCCAGCTCCTGCCAACCTAGCAGTTCAAAAGCATGCCAGTGCAAGTAGATAAATAGGTACCGCTCCAGCGGGAAGGTAAATGGCGTTTCCATGAGCTCTGGTTTCCCTCAGGGTGCTCTGTTGTGCCAGAAGTGGTTTAGTCATGCTGGCCACATGACCCAGAAAGCTGTCTGCAGACAAACACCGACCCCTCCTCAAATCCTCCCCCCCCCCCGAGACTTCCCTCAGCTCCTCTCTCTGGTTTCTCAACCCATATTGTTCTCTGCATGTTATAAAATTATACAAATCATCACATTATCTGTCTACCATGTTATCAATCAATAAACTTTTCACAAATTACTTAAAAAGACAACAAAACGAATTGGACTCCTTGGCAGGTTTTGCATAAACATACATAAATTTATTGAAAGCTTCAGGACTTTTTGAACATTTCCCTCAATTCATTATGTATAATTTCCCCAAAGCCTTTAGCTTTTTTACATGTCCAGCAAGTATTTTTTTTTATAAAAAAAGACCCTTCAGTATGCTTACACTTCCAACGTTTACTTGACACATTTTGTCTAATCCTCTTTTAAAGTCATGGAGGTTGTGGCAGGGAGTTCCATAGTTGAACTATGCGCTGTTCGAAGGGCTTTCTTTGGTCTGTCCTGAACCTTCCAACGTTCATTCAGCTTCACCCCTAAAAGCATATGCCCTGCAATATCAGGGAGAGGGAAACAGGCACACTCAGCATGTGTGCACCACTGCAGTTTTTGCAATTCGGTACACAGAGCGGGAGAATTGCAACACTGCAACACCGACAGGCAGCATCACGCCAGCTGGCTTGGTAAAACTGGTAAGTTAGCCAGAGCAGGAGGTGCAACTTTGGGCGACATTAGAAATGCATCTACGCAGGAGGGAGACGTGTGCTATGGCGAAAGCCTTGTGTGGACGCTTCCTTCGAGTTAGGAGTTAAAGGGGACCAGGATTATTTTGCAGGAATTGACACTTTTTTCCCTACATTGCTGGGTTCCACCAATACTCCTCCTAGGGTGGTCGCTTAAGGCATTGTCCCCAAAGAGAGAACGTGACACACACATGGGAGCAGCTTTGCGCTGAATGCGCACGTGCTAATTTTTAAGCGTCGATGCAAATTTAGAAATTAACCACTGTCATTGAAATATAGCACATCTCTGCACACCGGGGAAGGGCAGAGGGGAGGTGACCTGAACACCTGCTCAGTCTGCTCTCTTGTTGCAAACTGTGTGGAGAGGGTAACAACGTTCAGATTTTTGGGCATTGAATTACAAGAGGATCTGTCCTGGAGTGTCAACACAAGGGGGCTTGTGAAGAAGGCGCTGCAGAGACTGTATTTTTTGAGAATACTAAGGAAAAACCATCTTCCGCAGAAACTGCTGCTTGCCTTCTATCACTGTGCTATTGAGAGTGTGCTCACTTATGGCTTATGTGTGTGGTACGGAAGCTGTACTACCCAGGACAGGATGGGGTTGCGCAGGGTTGTTAAGGCAGCAGAGAGCATTGTTGGCTGCCCACTCTCCACCTTAGAGCAGATTTATGCCACAAGGTGCCACAGGAAGGCACTGGACATAGTAAAAGATCCATCGCATCCTGGTCACTGTCTCTTCGAGCTCTTGCCGTCGGGACGGAGATACAGGACGATGAAGACAAGAACGAGCCGTCTTAAGAACAGCTTCTTCTCCAGAGCGATCTTGGCCCTGAATGGGAAGTCATCTAATCTCCCTTGCTGTATTTTACTATATTTTTTAATTAGTGTTTTTATGGAGCAGCCAAGTAATTTCGTTGTCCCCGAAGGGGGCAATGACAATAAAGATATTATTATTATTATTATTATTATTATTATTATTATTATTAGATAGGCAACTTCAAGGCTTCTGCCTTTCTTTTAACCCAGTGGTTCTCAAAGGGTGTGGCTCAATGGTCTCGTCAGAGAGTAAAATCCATGTTAAATTGCTGTTTAGGGGTTGTTTTTAAAATAATAATAATAATAATAATAATAATAATAATAATAATAATAATAATATTTTTTTATTTATATCCCGCCCTCCCCGGCCGAAGCCAGGCTCAGGGCAGCTAACAACAATAAAAGAATACAACATTCTGAAATCATTTCATTATAAAATTAATTCAAATCAAATTGATGGCAACCATTGGGCTAGAGTTCTGTGAAGATTGCCAAAGGAGGGAGTCAGGCTGTGCCCTGGCCAAAGGCTTGGTGGAACAGCTCTGTCTTGCAGCCCCTGCGGAAAGATGTCAAGTCCCGCAGGGCCCTAGTCTCTTGTGGCAGAGCGTTCCACCAGATTGGAGCCGCAGCCGAAAAAGCCCTGGCTCTGGTTGAGGCCAGCCTAACTTCTCTGTGGCCTGGGACCTCCAAGATGTTTTTGTTTGAAGATCGTAAGTTCCTATTTGGGACATACCAGAAGAGACGGCCCCATAGGTACGAGGTACGAGGGTCTTAGGCCGTATAGGGCTTTAAAGGTTAAAAGCAGCACCTTAAACCTGATCCTGTACCCCACCGGGAGCCAGTGCAGCTGGTATAGCACCGGGCGAATGTGATCTCGCAGCGAGGACCCCATAAGGAGTCTCGCTGCAGCATTCTGCACATGCTGGAGTTTCTGGGTCAGTCTCAAGGGCAGCCCCACGTAGAGCGTGGATTCATCCATTTTGCATTACTTTCTATGGGAAAGAGCGCCTTGCTTTTGGAAGCTTCGGTTTTGGAATGGACATCCGGAACAGATTAAGTTTGAGAACCAAGGTACCACTGTAGATTTTCTGCATTGGATAAGAGGATCTTTGAGGTCACTTCCATTCATTCATTCATTCATTCATTCATTCATTCATTCATTCTTCTGGTGTATCTCTAGGGCTCAAAGTGGTCTCCAGCTGTTTTTCTCCAGCTGAATAGTTCTGTTTCCAGGAGGTTTACAGCTGTTCCCAGGGGTGGCACAGCTGGGCACCTGCTGAGGCCCACACCTCTGCAAGGATGTCCTGCCCAGTCACCACTGCCCTGCCCTTCCCCCATCCATTCCCATTCCCTTGTCCCTGCCCAAGCCAGCTCCAAAGTGCATAAACAGCCCTTGGGCTGCAGCAGAGAGCTTTCGCAGCAGACGACAGCTGTGCTTCTATGGGGCAAGGACAGAGAGTACCTCTGCAGTGAGTCAGAGCCCAAAGGCCTCCCCCGCAGGGGGAGGGTGCAGGAGGACAAACACGAGGCGCTCGCCGCCCCCAGATGTTTGGCTCTTTGTTTATGTGGTGTCAGCCTTCCTGATGTCAAAACACCCTTTCTTCTGGCAAGACCTCAAGGGCTTTTTTTCCTCCATAGACTCATCGCCTCATCCTGCATTCAGAGCAACTGGGGACAGGACTGGGCAAGGAAGTGCAATATTGCCTGGCCAGGGAGAGTATGGCTTCTTGTTGGTTTGAGCCCCAGGACCTCTCTCTCTCTCTCTCTCTCTCTCTCTCTCTATCTCTATCTCTGTGTGTGTGTTTTGCCAATTTTTTTTTATCTATTTTTCCAAATCTTAGCCCACTTATGTGTTGTTTAGTCATTTAGTCGTGTCTGACTCTTCATGACCCCATGGACCAGAGCACGCCAGGCACTCCTGTCTTCCACTGCCTCCCGCAGTTTGGTCAAACTCATGCCGGTAGCTTTGAGAACACTGTCCAACCATCTCGTCCTCTGTCGTCCCCCTCTCCTTGTGCCCTCCATCTTTCCCAACATCAGGGTCTTTTCCAGGGAGTCTTCTCTTCTCATGAGGTGGCCAAAGTACTGGAGCCTCAGCTTCAGGATCTGTCCTTCCAGTGAGCACTCAGGGCTGATTTCCTTCAGAATGGATAGGTTTCATCTTCTTGCAGTCATGGGACTCTCAAGAGTCTCCTCCAGCACCAGAATTCAAAAGCATCAATTCTTTGGTGATCAGCCTTCTTTATGGTCCAGCTCTCAGTTCCATACATCACTACTGGGAAAAGCATAGCTTTAAGTATATGGACCTTTGTTGGCAAGGTGATGTCCCTGCTTTTTAAGATGCTGGCTAGGTTTGTCATTGCTTTTCTCCCAAGAAACAGACATCTTTTAATTGCGTGACTGCTGTCACCATACGCAGTGATCGTGGATCACTGCCTTGCTGTGGCGAAGGGGCTTGAATAACTCAGAGAAGCTATGAGCTATGCTGTGCAGGGCCACCCAAGATGGACAGGTCATGGTGGAGAGTTTTGACCAAACGTGATCCACCTGGAGCAGGAACCGGCAAGCCACTCCAGTATCCATGCCAAGAAAACTCCCTGGACAAAGACAACCCACTTATACAAACTATTATTTCCAAATCGATAGAATTTTTAAAATTGAAGATTTTCTTGTGTTAGAAAATAAACAAATAGGCAAGGTACATAGAGCATCTCCACTTTCGATTCAAAGAGCCTTTTTCACAGTTCGCTAGCATTCAGTATGAGACACCAATGCCATGGACATCTTATGGTTTGGGGAAATTAAAGGGTAAAGAAAAGGGGGGAAGAGATGGAGATATTGTTCTATTGTTCTGTCGCTTAGTGCTAGTGTGGGAATTTGTGTCAGCATCACATGGGTAGGTTCTTTATTTATCTTTACTCAGCATTTGTACTTTGAAAGAGAATTACATGGAAACGATGTGCCGGTGGTATCTGACTCCTACTAAGCTGGCAAAAAATGTATAGGACAGGTACAAATACCTGATGGAAATCTAAAGAAAAAGAAGGTACCTTTTATCACATGTGGTGGACCTGTAAGGTAATAAAAGCTTTCTGGAGATGATATATAATGAAATGATTTTTTTTTTTAAAAAATAACATTTGTTAAAAAACCAGAAGCATTTTTATTAGGAATTACATCCACACTACTGACTCCCTGTTGCTACTCAGCTTCAAAAAGGAAAAAAGGGGGAAAAAAGAGTCCCCTGATTCATTGAAAAAAAAATTGGTAACCATAACCTGGGAGGTAGAACGAGACCAAGTGATTGGCCCAAGATTGCCCAGTGAGCTTTGGGGAAGGGACGTAGCTCAGTGGTAGAGCTGTTGCCTTGCATGCAGAAGGTCCCATGTTCAATCCCCGTGATCTCCAGCTCCCATCAGTGCCAGCTCGCATGGCCCAATGATCGGAGGACGGAAGGACAACAACAAAGAGGAGGGCACCAGTTGGGGGAGGCTGACGCAAAGGCACGGCGGCACTGCGAGAGGAAAAGAGTTGGCCAACCTGCTCCACAGGAAGCTTCAAAGGCGAGGAGAAATTGGAAGCAGGGTTTATTACAGCCCAGCCCAATGCTCTAATCACTGCGCCACACTGCCACTCTGCCTGGAGTACTTTTCATAAACAAGGCACGCACACACACATGCACACACAGTTGTCTGCTTTCTCTGATCTGGATTTCCAGCTCTTCCTGAGGTGTCAGTTTGGGGTGAACGGCAACGAATTCCCAGGGAGGTCCAAAGGAGCAAACCACCGCTCTGCTACATTTACCACCCCAAACTAGGATCCAGCAGAGCTTCCCAGTGCTACTTAGCTCAATAAAAAAAAGTAGGCCAGGTACGAGACTGCGAGGGAAGGCAAATGATGCTGATGGAAAGCATGCAGTGAAATCGAATGACTTTCATTTCAGAGGCTGGAATGGGGATGGGGGAACCGCATGCCCAGAGCCCAAATGTGGAAGGATGTCTGGATTAAACCCGCCACAAATGCGCTACTACAGCATCAGTGGCGTGTGGCAGAATATACCCACCCCAAAACACATTTCCAATGTAGCAGCCAGGCTATTGACTAGCTCTTGTTGGTGGGGTCAGGGGTGTACATAGGGGTTGACCAGGCTGGCCGCCACCAAGAGCCCAGGCCCAGGGGAGTGCAAAAATTGTGGCAGACCTGGCGATTGCCAAGGGTGCAAAGGACGGTGGGGGAAGGGAACGCTGAAGCAGCTCATTGCCAAGGGTGCAAATGAGCCTAAGTATACCTCTGTGGACGCGGGTATACCTCTAGGGTGGCGCTGTGGGTTAAACCACAGAGCCTAGGACTTGCCGATCAGAAGGTCGGCGGTTTGAATCCCTGCGACGGGGTGAGCTCTCGTTGCTCAGTCCCTGCTCCTGCCAACGTAACAGTTCGAAAGCACGTCAAAGTGCAAGCAGATAAATAGGTACCGCTCCGGCGGGAAGGTCAACGGCGTTTCCGTGCGCTGCTCTGGTTCGCCAGAAGCGGCTTAGTCATGCTGACCACATGACCTGGAAGCTGTACGCCGGCTCCCTCGGCCAATAAAGTGAGATGTGCACCGCAACCCCAGAGTTGGTCACGACTGCACCTAACGGTCAGGGGTCCCTTTACCTTTACCTTTTTATGCACTGCCCTGGGAGCCTTCAGATTGAAGGAGGGTCGAAGGTGATGAAATAGTGAGTATGCTCAAATCTCTGCTTGGTGTGGGGAAGGATACCCCCTTAAGTACTTCCTCAGCATGCTGTTAGCTCCCCCTGGTGTCTTATTAGCCGGGTTTGGGCCCCATTTCTGTAGGCACCCACACCACTGGAAAGGAGTTGACAGACAATATGCCACTCAGAGTGGACAATATTGAGCTAGAGGAGCTCATGGTGCGATCCAGAGTAAGGGATCTTCCTGTGCTCCTATGACCTCAGCCTCAGGCGGCGATCCTATACTGCTACTGTCCCTCACACCTTATAATTTAATGTGTCAGGGTTGGGATCCACCAAACTCTCTGAGGAAGCAGACTCAGTGCTGGACTCTCATTCTGAGACCACCTATCCAGAGCTATCAAGGGGAGGGAAGGACAGGACCTGAGTTTCCTTCTGCACAAACCTATCAACTGCACATGGGACTTGTTCTCAGTGGCGCCATTGGGGCCAGACCATAGGGTCCAAGTCTGGGAGCTGCCCAGCCCAGCAAACAGGGCTGACAAGAGCAAATTGTTAAGGGGATGCTAGGAACTGAACCACTGGATTGGCAGCTAAGGTTCCAGCAGCCCCTCTCACTATTATGGCCCTGCAACACCAAAGGTGGCATCTGATTGGCTGAGCTCACCACCAGTCTCCACCCTGGGGTTGGAAACAATTTAAATTAAAATGGTGGGCAGCCGGCAGCCCAGAGGAGTTGGAGGGTGTAGCGTTTTGCTTTGCAGTGTGGAGGTGTGCTTCCAACAAAAGCAACATCTCTGCCAATTTGGAGCTGTCCGAGGTGCTGCAGAATGTGGCCATTCTCTCTGTCGCCCCAAACCTATGACCTGATCATTCAGATATCCTGCTGCCTATCAGCCTGGTACTCAACCCACTGATATGTATGTCTGAACGCTCCCCGTAAATAAAACAAATATGTACACACAGAAGCACACCATGCATGTAGAAAGTCAGGTCAAGGATTGGCTTATACCATTCCCCTTGACATGGTAGCTCGTTTAGCTCTGCAATGTAAAGATCTTCAGAGTGATCTCTCACATCAGCTTCTCATTATTGCAAATCCATCAAGGTCCTTGAGCCTTAGTGAGGTTTTTCCACTATTTCAACATATATTTTTTTAAAAACTCTTGCAAATGTCTCTTTTTCTCTCACCAGACTTACCTGCTCTTCTGGATTTACCTGCTGTTGCATCTAGTAGCTGCTGGCGACCACTTTGGCGTCTGCTAAGCTAGCAGTCAAAGAGTCTCTGAAAACTCTTATCTACCTATCCCTTTTTCTAGGGATGGTTCTGGAGACGCCTTCTTTCAGACACCCCCAGTCCTTTAAAAGCAGCCCTTCAAACTGAAAATCTTAAATTCTTCCCATGGCCCTACATTGCACAAGGACGCTTCAGGGTTATTAATGGTTATCTCCATCAGAGCCAGCTCCAGGACTGGGGAGCGCAACAAAGAAACCCCCTCCCCATACAACGATGTGCTGTGCACCTAGGGTTCCTGGGGATCTCTAGTAGGTGTACTCTACAGCATCATTCACTATCCATTTCTGCCCTGGACCTTTGTTAAAACATAACAGAAGACCTCTGACCTACTGCCAGTGGCGGCTGTTTTTCCTTTGCAAAGTCCCACAAGTTGAGCCAAATTCTGGGGCCTTGTGGTGATGGAGAATGTCCATTGCTAGGAGTTGTTTAATCTTTATTTTTGTTTAATGATGGGACCATGTCAGCTGCCTGAGGATGACTGGTGCTGCTGCTAGGCCTGGCCTTAGATTTGACTAGCCTATGACTAGGGCGTTTTGTGAGCTTCCAAAACAATTGGTTGGCCTCTTGTTGGAGAAATACAGGCAACTCCCCATTGATGCGGAGCAAAAATCGGCCCTAAAAGAGTTTAAAAATGGCACAAAACAGCACCTGGCAATTCCACAAGCCTTTGCAAGTGTGATCCCAGGAGCCCTTGCACCGACCTTTGAGGCCTGTGGAGAGTTGGAGATTGAGCAAGGAGGTTTGGAGGGAGCTATTGTGGTGGAGTTTGATGGATTTTTGGTTTTTTTAAAAAAGGGTTTCCAAGGGTTTCAAGAGGTTTAGAGGGTGTTTGTAGGCTTTTTCAGTGGTGTTTTCAATGTACAGTGGTACCTTGGTTCTCAAATGCCTTGGTACTCAAATAACTTGGTGCCCAAACACTGCAAACCCAGAAGTAAGTGTTCGGGTTTGCGAACTATTTTTCAGAAGCAGAACGTGCTCCGTTTTGAGTGCCACACTTCCGTTTTGAGTGTTACATTGAGGTCTGTCTGTTTTTGCTATTTATTTTGCTTTTTTGTTTTTGCAGCTCTTTTTTTCATTCTTTTGACTGTGGAACCCAGTTCAGCTACGGATTGGTTGATTGTGTGACTGCAGTACATTGTTTATTGCTTTCATTTTATGGATCAATGCTCTTGTTAGATCAGGGGTCAGCAAACCTTTTCAGCAGGGGGCCGGTTCACTGTCCCTCAGATCTTGTGGGGGGGCTGGACTATATTATTTTTTGGAGCAGAGAACGAATTCCTATGCCCCACAAATAAACCAGAGATACATTTTTTTTAAAAAAAGCACACATTCTACTCATGTAAAAACACTCTGATTCCTGGACCGTCTGCTGGCCGGATTGAGAAGGCGATTGGGCCAGATCCGGCCCCCGGGCCTTAGTTTGCCTACCTATGTGTTAGATAGTAAAATGCATGTTAAATTGCTGTTTTAGGAGTTGTTTTTAAAAGTCTGGAATGAATTAATCCATTTTGCATTACTTTCTATGGGAAACTGCGTGCCTTGGTTTTGGAACGCTTTAGTTTTGGAACGGACTTCTGGAACGGATTAAGTATGAGAACCAAGGTACCACTGTATGCGATTTCACTTAAACGTGCAGTGCCTTGGAATGTAACCTCCTACCTAAATGCAAACTTGTCTGTAGTGATGGGCTACACAAAGGATGCAGGAACTATAGTCCTCCAGATGTTGGGACTCCCCACTCCCATAGGCCTTGCCAACTGGTGCTGATGAGAGCTGGAGTCCAGCCACATCTGAAGGGCTATTGGTTTTCCATCCCTGGAACAGACTCACCTTTGGTCTGATGCACCAAGCTACACTTTAGTTTTTTGTTTTTGTTTTTTTAAGGTTAGTACAGTGGTACCGCAGTTTACAGACGCAGGTGGCACTGTGGGTTAAACCACAGAGCCTAGGACTTGCTGATCAGAAGGTCGGCTGTTCGAATCTCCACGATGGGGTGAGCTCCCGTTGCTCGCTCCCTGCTCCTGCCAACCTAGCAGTTCGAAAGCACACCAAAGTGCAAGTAGATAAATAGGTACCGCTCCAGTGGGAAGGTAAACGGTGTTTCCGTGAGCTGCTCTGGTTCGCCAGAAGCGGCTTGGTCATGCTGGCCACATGACCCGGAAGCTGTACACCCGCTCCCTCAGCCAATAAAGCGAGATGAGCGCCGCAACCCCAGAGTCGGCCACGACTGGACCTAATGGTCAGGGGTCCCTTTACCTTTACTTCGGTTTACAAACAGCCCTGTTTACAAACTATTTGTTTTACAAACTCTGCAAAACTGGAAGTAGTGTTCCAGTTAGCGAACTTTACCTCAGTCTAAGAACGGAAGCCAAATGGTGGAAGGGCACCCGTGCCAGGAGACCTCATTAGGGAAAGCACACCTCGGTTTAAGAACGGATTTGGTTTAAGAACGGACTTCAGGAACGGATTAAGTTCGTAAACTGAGGTACCACTGTATTGCTTCCTTCTGCTGCTCACGAAAAGCCCAATTTCTAAGCTCCTTGTCTATTGTCTGACTCTCTCCTGGTTTGAGGACTCTTAGCTGCTGAGCTGCTCAGGGTGAACAGAGGCCTCTCCTTGCCCCAAAGTCTCACACACCCATCACATAAACCATCCCTGTTATGGGGTGAGGCTCTTTGCATGCAATACTCCCTCCCACCTTGTTTGTTTGCAAATGGCAGTATTGGCCTTGGCCTGCTGGAGGACGACAACCTTTGGTGCTGTGTCAGAAACCATACCAATTACATTTCTGTGGTATATTTGCCCCTTCAAGGGGTCAGGGAGAGAATCCAAATGTGCTTGGCAGTTCCTTTTTTCCATCTCCAGCTCAGGAAAAATAAAAACTCATTTCCTTGAACACAAGGACCAGCTGAAGCTGAGCCACGTTGGTGGATGGAGAGATGGGGAATCTGTGGTTCCTCCAGACAGTGGCGTAGCGTGGGGGGTGCAGGGGGGGCCGGGCGCACCGGGCGCAACATCTGGGGGTTAGGGGGCGCAAATCTACGGGTTAGGGGGCACAAATCCACGGGTTAGGGGGTGCAAATTACTTGCCTTGCCCCGGGTGCTGACAACCCACGCTACGCCACTGCCTCCAGACGCTGCCACACTCCTACTCCCATCAGCCCCCAGCCACTGTGGCCAATGGCCAGGAATGATGGGAGTTGTAGTTTTGAATGATCTGGAGACCACATGTTCTCTGTCTCTGCGCAAATGTACAGTATGTCATGAGCAAGACTGAGGACCAATCTATATCTTGCAAATGGTAGACTTAGCAACATGGGCTGCGCTTTGAAATGCAATTTAAGTTTTGTGTGTGTGTTGGCTGATTCAAACACCTGCATGTGGTGTCGGAAATACAGCCCATTCCCCTTCCCTTGTTTCACTGAAGTGTGTGAGTGAGGTACACACACACACACACACACACACTGACATTTCCCATGATCCCAGAATAGATCATACAAGGTATCCATATGATTGCAAATATACATATCGCAATGCAACCACATGTTCTGTCGCCCGTTCCATCACGTATTTGCATCTGAGTGTGACCATTCCTCCTAGCCAAATTTGTCGGTGGCAGATTGGTACAGATGATGAGAGTTCACCCCCATAATAGTTTTCCCAGCTGCGTGAGGTCCTTTAGGCAAGAATTGCAAGTCCCCTCCTGCAAGGGGTGTGTGTGAAGACTTTTCATCCCCATGACTTGCTAGGAAGACGGCCCTAGTCTGTCTTGCTATTTCAGCTTGCTCTGAGAATATGCCACGTACGGAAGCTGTGTTGAGCTTGGCACAACACACATCCACATTTCAACTAGAATATAGACAGGCAGAATTGTGGGTCCTGCATTTTAGTCCCTTGTCCACCTCTGCGCATCTCAAACAACCAGGACCAGTTGCAGGATCGCCCCCAAGATGACACATATTCTGACTTAGTCAAGGTTTGGAATTCTACCTTTGAGACCTTTTATTGCAGTTCAGTTCTTGCAAAGCTTAGGCTGCTAGATTTAAGGTATGCTGACAGAATGAGGAACGGGCGATTCTGTTAAATAAACATTCACAACTTTGTGAATAGGGAACAAATAATGTAATAAAAGGGGAAATATGATATTTGTAGAAAATAGCAGAATATAATAATGAGGATAATAAATCAGAAATGGAGGTTGAGGGAAGTCCAAGGGGGGGGGGAGGGAGAGATGTTATGTAAATTGTATGTTATAAGTATATTTGTAATGAGAAAAAAAGAAAATTATTTTTTAAATTTTTTTTAAAAAGGAATGGGTGATTCTGGGGGAACTGTTGGCAATGCCAAACACCAACAAAGGCATTTGCAGCCCCAGATTGACAAAACACACACTGCGAGCTGAAAGACAACAAAAGGGCTACTCTTTGAAGTTCAAAATGTTTTATTAACATTCTACGAGAAAGTTTCCGTTCACTACCGAAGCACAAAGAAGCTCGAGCAAAGTTCTCACCTTGCTCTTTCCCCCCCTAAGCCAAGATAAAAAAGAAACTTCTTTTAAAATTTAAAATAAGCTTTATACAAATCAGCCCTATATACATTCCCCCCACCTTTCTCTCCTTATCTATTATACAAGGCGACATAAATAGCAACCTTGACACTGTACAACATTAGAGAATGCTTATTAAAATTGCAGCTCTTTGTTTAAAAAATAACAACTCCCCCAGCTTTATTGTTTTTTTAAAATCCAAGGTGGATTTGTTTTTTTCTTCTTCTTTAAAAAATAAGCTTTCCTCTCTGACAATAGCTTAACATGATGCAAGTAGAGCAACACTTAAGACAAATTTTCACTTTCTTTTTCAAAAATAACAATAACTTAAATTATTCCCAAAGTATTTTAAATATCTCCCTCAATTTTTAAAATAAACATTTATCCGCCATCCAACCCCTTACAAACCCTAATGTGAAGGTCAAGAGGTATAAATTCCCAAGCCAAATATTTTAATTCTTGGGGTAATTCTGAAGCATCTCTAAAAGGGTTAAGATTTCTCTTTCTTTTCTGAACTGGGATTTTGGTTTGTTTTATTTGGCTGAAAGGGAACCAAGAATCTGGTCCCATGGAACACAATAATAAACAGGTCTATCAAAATAAAACAAAAAACATGAGTTCAGTAGAGATCGACTCCTATGAAAGTGGGCACAGAACTATACGGGTTGCCATATTTCAAGAAACAAAAGGTTTTGGGAAAGTTGAGATTTTGGGGGGATATTGCCCAAAGAAAGTTATCGAGCTTTTCTGGGGAAAGTTTCAAAAAACCCGGACATTTTTATGACAGCCTGAAAGGAACTCAGAAGCTGTTTTGTACTGAGTTTTATACCAATGACTCAGTTTGGTCCTTAACAGAGATGGGGAACTTATGGTCCACCAAGATGCTGTTGTCTCTGACTCCCATCAACCCCAGTTAGCACAACCAACATTGGGAGGACCACTAGTTCCCCATATCCATGCAACAGAGTTTCAGACTGGGGAGATTCCCAGCGCTATAGCTGGAAGTGCCAGGATTCAACTATGGGACTTTCCCAATACAAGACATGTTGCTCTGTCACTGAGTTATACAGCCCATCTCCTAACCTGATGTAAACATGGAATAACCCACGATAATTTGGGCCAGGTTCCCTCTCCCCATGCCTTCCTCCCAGCCACCATACCACTCCACAACACCGACTGGTGTAAAGCAAGGACCCAAACATTTGTCCTTCCAGTCCCGTGTAAGCTGAATGCCCTCTTGCGTAACTTTTGTTAAAAAAAAAGAGGTAGCGCAGATGGGCAGTGTCATAAAGGAGATCAGAATCTTTCACACACACACACCATGGCAAATAGGTCTGTCAGGGGTTAGCTCAGTTGGTTAGAGCATGAGACTCTTAATCTCAGGGTCGAGAGTTCGAGCCCCACAACGGGCAAAAGATTCCTGCATTGTGGGGGGTTGGACTAGATAGATGACTCTTGCGGACCCTTCCAGCTCCATATTGGTCCATATTAAACCTGGACTAATGTTCCTGGGATCAGAACTTTTCTTCCTGCATTGGGATTTTTATCCTCAGTTTATTCCCAGTTGAAGAACTGGGTCTAAGCCCACCTGTTTGGCTTTCCTAATCCAGAGGGCTCCTGGAGTAAACCTGAAATAGCCACTAGTGAGATCAGAATTGGTCCTTTCCATCACAGCTGTCTCAACTTTCCCCCTGTTCTCTTTGACCACAAGCTCTCCAGCACTATGTTAACACTGCACACCAGAAGGGGGAACCTTTGACCTTTCGGATGTTGATGAACTACAGTTCCCATCAGTCCCAGCAAGGGATGATGGGAGTTGTAGTTCAGCAACATCCGAAAGGTCAAAGGTTCTCCACACCTGCTATATGCTGCCCAGTTTTGTAAAACAGTCATGCATATTTCTAAGGAATTGGCTTTCATCCTAAATTTATTATGTGTGTGTGTTTATAGCTGTGACAATGTTTACTTGCCCCCACCATCTCCTAAATGTTCCTTAAATTAAAAAAATAATAAAAATTCTAGCTGGATATTATTTCCGGGAGGTCATGTAGGAATAGAGAGAGGGGGGTTCGTTAGACTGCCCCCATTCCCCAAATGAATGGACGAATAACAACAGAAATCCTGCTCCTGTCATAAATGACACCGATCTGACTTTGAAACCTTGCCAGATCCTTCAGAGCTCTCCAAGGAGATCCCTCTCTGAATCACTTTGCTTGGGAAAGTGAGCAAACAACACAAAATCAACAAAACAAGAGGAAGGTAAAGAAAACCAGTTGTATACTTTCTTCTCGGGAAGCTGGGGCGGTGCTGTGTGTGACGTTGGGCTTCTCTCCAACCAAGCAGAGAGCCTTCTGACTGAAGCTGGCGGTGATGGTGGTGGTGATGATGATGATGGAGAACTGCCTACAGATAAACGACGCAGGAAGTTGAGGAGGTTGGTCACGTAGGGCGGGTGAAACCAATTTGGCTGAGATACAACATGGACTATGAGCTTTCCTCCCTCCCTCCCTCCCTCCCGCCCACCTTTCCCTTTCCCTTGTTTTTAGATGGTCTCTCAAAAGTCTTAGCCTTTACTGCAGCTCAGTTGTTCCTGAGATGGGATGGAATGTGTACATGTCCTGCAAAACACATCAAAGAGTTTTGACTTGTCGCTGTCTGTCTGTTTCTCCCTCCTCTCTCTCCTTCATTCCTTTTTTCCTGCTCCACTGGTTTCATCAAGGAGGCAAAGGAGGTTAATATACCGCTCCAGGATTGGGAGGAGGCCCTGGAGATGGGTGATGCATAGAGCCAGGAGTGGGAGGAGGTCCTTGCTGTAAGTGAGGCCCGCTCAGGTTCTGATGATGGTACCAGGGGCTGTGCTCCTCCAGGTAGCTTGGTGGGGAGTTATAGGAGAGTGGCTGAGGGAGCTGGCTCCGGCCGGCTGGGTTGTTGTTGTTGCTGCTGTTGTTATTGTTGTTGTGGGTGTTACTGTCCCAGAGGGTGGGAGATGGCGGAGAATTGCAAGCCATGGAGTCACTGTTATTGGGACTGTGTTCCAAGGGGACCTCTCCATTCTTGTACAGTTTCTTGAACTTGGACCTTCGGTTCTGGAACCAGATTTTCACCTGAGAATAAAGAGAGAATGAAACATGAAAAAGAAGAAAAGGTTTCACAGCTGTGTGGTAGGACTGAGAGCTTCATCTGTGGCACTCTGTGCTCTGAAATCAGGGTATGGGGTGGAAATAATAATAATAATAATAATAATAATAATAATAACAACAACAACAACAACAACATAGTATTTATACCCCACCTATCTGGCTGGGCTTCCCCAGCCACTCTGGGCGGCTTCCAACAAAATATTAAAATACAGTAATGCATCAAACATTAAAAGCTTCCCTAAACAGGTCTGCCGTCAGATGTCTTCTAAAAGTCTGGTAGTTGTTGTTCTCTTTGACATCTGATGGGAGGGCGTTCCACAGGGCGGGTGCCACTACCGAGAAGGCCCTCTGCCTGGTTCCCTGTAACTTGGCTTCTCGCAGTGAGGGAACTGCCAGAAGGCCCTCAGCGCTGGACCTCAGTGTCTGGGCAGAAGACATCCCTACCATGGACTCCTGAATGGAGAGAGTTGTCACCACTCCTTCTTGGTCGATGTGGTGGAGCACATGCTTTGCATGTTCCAGGTTCAACCCCTGGTTTCTCAAGTTTGGGTTGGGAAATACCTTTTCCTGAAACCCTGGAGAGATGCTGCCAATCAGTGTGGGCAATACTGCGGTAGATGGATCAGTGGTCTGCTTTTGTTATAATGCATCTTCCTATGTTGAGTGCTCACTTATCCCAGATCATGTCAACCTTAGAATGCCAAAGAAGAGGTGGATCTCAACCAAGACAATGTACCACCATCTAAAATACACATTCAGTGGCATGGCCCCAATCCATGGCCCCAATTTCATGCACAGGAGGCAAGAGGTGGCCTATGCCTCTTATTTTCCCAACTGCATTTCTAGAGATGATCATGGAAGCTCCCATCAATCGAGGGGAAGTTCTTTTTGAGTGGTGTGTAGAATAGATGTCAGAGGGAAAAGAAGGACTGGAAAGACCCACTTGGTGTACTTAATATAGAATTTTGGAATTGGGTTGTAGCTCTACAAACTGTTAGCGCTTCTAAGAGCTCCACACTGTACCAGGCAGAGACCCCCACACCCAGAGACCACTGTTGCCTAGAACTCAGAAGAACTGGGACTTCGGCCTTCTACAGAGTTGCTCCATCACAATGAGCCAGGATTTAACCCGAGCCAAAGCTTGTCAGCTTTCAGTCATTGCATTTCTTTTCCAGCCTAATCTCAGCCTGGGAAGACATGGAGAAACAACATTTGCACCTCTGTACGGTTCATGCTTTGAGTTACCACAGCAAAAGACATCTCTGGAATTGTGATGGGACTTCCGAGAATGTACCACCTCTCCTTCTGTTTCCAAAGAAATAAATTGTTTCCAAGAGGAAGCTGTCCTCAGGCAGAAGTGCCTGGTTGAGACGAAGGCAGAATGCATAAATTCCACACGTGGTCAAAGAGTTCAGACGAAGCAAGGGGAAAATGCCCCTCTTCCAAGTAGGAGCGGGGGAATCTGTGGCCATCCAATTGTTGTTGGGTTCTCAACTCGGTCCGAGCCAGAATGGTCAATGTTCAAGGATGATGGGAGTTGGCCTCTAAAAGCATTTTGCAAGGCCACAGGCTCCACATTCCTGCTTTAACTGTAGTCTAGACTCCTTGGACTCAAGGTAAAATGAAATAATAAATATATTTTCCCAAAACGTCCCCACCCCCCATGTCACACTCCCTAGAAGAGGTGCCACATCTACCCGATTTGCCAAAACAATCGCCCTTTCCCCATCAAAACTGATCTTTCGAGAAGTCTTGATGACAAGCTCTTTCGGAACGTTTTTTTTTTACAAGTCCTCTTGGGCTGGGAGGACTGAGGTGACGAAACTTAGGGCAGGGCTGGGAGGGCGGCCTAGCTGGCTTGGAGCCTTTCCGATAGTGCTCTGAGGGCTGCGGTGATGACTTCACACGCGCCCCACTTTGGAGAAAGAGCTGAGGAGCAGCGAAAGAAAGTGGGTGGTAGGTGGGGAAGGAAGAGGCAAGGGAGGAAAGACTAGAGAGGGAGAGAAACTCCTGGGAGTCAAAACAAGGAAGGAGGAAAGATTAGGACTCCTTTGTGCCTGGTTGGGAAATAGCCATCTTTGTGGGAGGGAGGAGGGAGGGTGATTTCTCCCCCAAGGTGGTGACTGACGCTGCAAACCTGGCAACGGGTTCCTAGGAGCAAAGTCATCTTCCAGTCTTCCAAATTGCAGCCTTCGGTATTTGTTGCCTGTCAATTAATTAATTCGCAAACGGATAGATTGCTAGGTCACGAAGGACTGAGCACGTTACCTGAAGTCAGCCAAAGTTCTCACAGCGTGTGGTTGCATTAGAGGGCAAGGGGAAATTGCGTATTAGAGTCTGTGCAAGCTGGCTGTAATTAAGGAACACACACACAATGGGAAAGGCCCTTTCCAAAGGCCAAAGGGCCCAATCCACCAGCACATTCTCCCTGCGAGCTCCGCTGAAATGAATGAGAAGCTAGGGCACGACTGCAAATCGTGACCCCTTAATAGTGTTCCAAAATAGGCAGCAGTCCTATATACAGTGGGAAGTAATTTTGGGACTTCCATCTGACTGCAGATGTCTAAGACTGAACTGTTAGTGGTCCAGGACCAACAAGGAAGGAGCAAAGTGAAAAAGAAGTCACTACGCTCTTTTCGGAGAAAAGGAGATGCCAAGACAGAAGCAGAAAGAAAAGCGCCAGGGTCATGTCCACAACACACACCCTTTCCCCTAAAGGAATCCTGGGAATTGTAGTTCGCCAAGGGTGCTACAGCTCTGTGCGAAGTAAACTACAGCCCCCAGAATTCTTGCGGGGGGAGCTGTACCCTTTATGGCGTGGCTGCCTGACAGATCAGCTCGATTTCCAAATCCAAAGAGGCATTTCCAAAATCAACCAAGATTAAAGAAACAGCTCCCCCTCATGTCCAAAGAAAAATCAATTGGGGCTGGTGTGTGTGTGTGTGTGTGTGAGAGAGAGAGAGAGAGAGAGAGAGAGAGAGAGAATCAAGCCTTTGAAGAGGTCCCACTAAAAACAGTTCAGAACAGTTGTGTTCAGGACGGGTGCTCCTCATGTGTGAAAGTTTTTTATTTTTGCAGGGTTCACTCAACATCATCAAAATGTCAGTATTTATTCCCTGCCCCCCCACCCCCCGGCCAATTTGGACCAGATTTGCTCTTGGGGGGGGGGAATCCATTCAGGTTTTTAGAAGAGGTCCCACTAAAAACAGTTCAGAACAGTTGTGTTCAGGACGGGTGCTCCTCGTGTGTGAAAGTTTTTTATTTTTGCAGGGTTCACTCAACATCATTAGCATCAAAATGCCAGCCTGTATTCCCCACCCCCGGCCAATTTGGACCAGATTTGCTCTTTGGGGGGAGGGAATCCATTCAGGTTTTTAGAAGAAGGAGAAGAAGGAGAAGGAAAGAGAGAAGGAGAAGGAGAAGGAGAAGGAGAAGGAGAAGGAGAAGGAGAAGGAGGAGAAGAAGAAGAAGAAGAAGAAGAAGAAGAAGAAGAAGAAGAAGAAGAAGAAGAAGAAGAGGAAGAAGATGATTGTTGCCAACTATCTGTTATCTCAGTGTCACATTTGCAAATTAAGCCTCCTGTCTGGAAGCACTGTGAATCTATCGATGACGGCACCTTCTTCATTTCAGAGCATCTTAGCTCTGAAAAGCTTCCTAAAATGACCAGGCACACCCATCAGATCCTCTCCCAGCCTCTGCACACTTTTGGACAACAAACACTGTTCAGCCTCGTAAGGAGGTCAGAAACACCCAACCTATAAATCCTAGTGACATCTCGAGCAAAACAAGAAGAACGGATGCATTCATTTTGGGGAAGGGATCCTGGGCTTTCAGCTACAGAGCTCATTTGGTGAGATATCTATTACAGGGTGAACCTCCAGCCCTCTGGATGCCAATAGACTCCAATTCCCATCCCAAGCGAACTTGGGAACTCCCTACCTGTTGACATTAAGCAGGTGCCTTCACTATCATATTTTCATTCATAAAGTCATTCATAAAGACATTTTTGTTTAGACGTGTCTACCCAGGTGCTTCAAAAGTTGGGGTAATTTTAATCTGTTTTAGTATTTTAATTTTTGAACGCTTTAAAGCAGGGTTGTGTTTCCCCCCTCAATTTTATTGTTTGACCTTTTTGTAAACCACTTTGATGCTTTTTAGCAGGAAGCAGTGTATAAATTTCATGAAATGAAATTAAATAAACAATAGGAGTTATAGGATTATAGAACCATAGAGTTTGAGGCCCATCTGGTCCAAGGTTTTTCTGTTTTGCAGCTGTGCGATTTGTGCTCCTATTGTACAGTGGTACCTCGGAAGTCGAACGTAATCCGTTCCGGAAGGATGTTCGACATCCAAAACGTTCGATTTCTGAGGCGTGGCTTCTGATTGGCTCTTGCAATCGGAAGAGCCAATCGGAACCCACTAGTCTGCCACGTCGGATGTTCGGCTTCCGAAAAACGTAACATTTACTTCTTTTTTTTGACATCCGGGAGCCAAAACATTCGGCAACAGAGACGATCAATAACTGAGGTTTGATTGTATTGGCTACAAACAATAAAACTGATTGATTGATCTGGTCCAACCCCTTGTGGTGCAAGAATACAGGGATCAAACCTGCAACCTTGGCGTTATCAGCACCATGCTGTAGCCAACTGAGCTAGTCCAACAACAACTGGAGGGCCACAGGTCCCCCCTGACCACCTTGTGGGCCTTATTTATTGGGGTCAAATCTTAAGAAAAGCTCAAAAACTTTGGGGTACAATCCTAAAAAAAGCTCAACAACTTTGGCTGGCCCCCCACCCATGTTCACTTCATCAAATATGGCCCTCTTTTTTAAAAGTTTGGGCCAGAATAATGGGAACTGTAGTTTATCAGTCCCCTTAACTGCAGTTCCAAGGATTCTTGTGTGTGGAGGGGTGTTATTTAAATGTGCATATGCAGCCTTAGTAATAACGTGGAATATTTTACGATCATGGAACGGCAAGGGACCTTGGACAAGCCTCCAAGCTCATCCCAACCCGGCCACCCAGTGTGTCTCTTGAGCAAACAACAGGTACACCCTAAGCAAGGAGTTTCAGATGACTCAGGCAAGCGAGCCAAGCCAAGCGCCCTCCTGCAGGAGACAAATAAACACCAGCCTAGCCAACAGGACCTTGGGGAAAATTCCTGCCTCAATGATCACACGGCTACCAGTGAGCAAAACGGCAAAAAGCTCCCGGCGACTCAGGGGAGTGAGCCAAGTGCTACGTTGCACCAAATTAGGGGGGGAAGGGGGTCACTAACCAATGTGTGACCCCGGGGAGTCACCTGACCACCATGAGGCTGTGTCAGTGTCATCCCACCCACAACATGCACCCTGAGAACATTTTGCTGGGGGCAAGGGTGAGTGTTCTCAGGTGGCCATGAGCGTGTTACATCGCCGCATCGTTCTTGGCGGTATCAGGCAGCCCAGAAGCACGCCAGCTTGCTGCCTTATTTAGATCGCGGCAATTAAGAAGGCCAACCTTTTAAAAGAGAGGGAGCTTTGCTGTCATCAAAGTGCTTGGCCAACCTTGCGTTCCATCTTCGCTTCTTCTCCCCGACTGACCTGCTTAACAGGGATAGTCTAAGTGAGGAGGAAATAAACATTCAAGGCTTCGTGTCCGAAGGTGGGAGGGATGAAGCGAAGGAAACCAAGATGGCTGGCTGGAGGAGACATGCAGGAATTCGGCATTGATGCTCGTGAATTTAAAGACGAAAGTTTTCTTTAAAAAAAAAAAAAGATTTTGAAGGAACTAAGATCTTAAGAGTCAAAATGTCAGGGCTAGGGTGTGGAACAGCAGCTGTAACTGGTAATGCACTTGAACGGGATGGAGTTGGGAGAATATTTTTATTTACTTATTTAAGGCCTTTATATACCGCTTAGGTAAAGGTAAAGCAGTGTAGATTAAAATAAATCAAGGCATCTTGTCCAATGCCCTGCAAGGCAGGGATCTCCACTAAAGCATCCATGACAGACGGCCATCCAATCTCTGCTTAGACCATACAGATAATTTTTAAAATCATCATAAAGCCAAACACCAATCTGATTTATATATTGTATATCAATCAAGGGTGGGGGAATTATTATCCTGAAGATGTTGTTGGACTCCAGTACACATCAGCCCCAGCTGGCCTGACCAGGACTTTGGCATGATGTGAGTTGTAGCTCGACAACATCTGGTGAACCACCTCTGGTTTATACTATTCTCACAATTTTGAATTATTTTTTTATACCACATTTCTAATTATACACGTTGTTCCAATTACACTTCTTCTTCCTCAAGGAAATTTATCCTGTTGAAGAAGAAATGTCCCTAACATTTTTCAGTCTCAAGATTTTAGATCCTGTAGTAAAATAAAACAAAAACTTCACCTGCTTAAATTCACGAGGAAATTCAATTTCAGCTCAGCCAAGCTCGTCTCTCCCACAAAATAAATACTTGCTTTCAATCCTAGGGAACCATCTGTATGTGTGATGGGGGGGGGGGTGAGGGGTGGGATCCGGCCCACGTAAGGTTTTATAAGGTGAAGAATCCTTTGAATCTTTGCTTTTTGCTGAGCTATTTTAGCACAGCTAATTGTAAGAATGGGTAAACTGGTCTTGCGGATGCGGGTAGCTGGATCCTGTACTTTCCATCACCACCCAGGGAAAACCTTTGAGAAGCAGGTTATGCTGGGAAGAGGAGCTGAGCGCAATCTCCAATTGCATGTGAGAGCATTTGTGAGCAACCACACGTCTTCAACAAAGCACCCCCCAAAAAAAAAGAATCATGGGAACTGTAGTTTACCCCTCGCTGAGCTACAATTCTTTGGGGGCTACAATTCTTCACATGTTTGGTGCAGGTCTTCTGCTAGAGATCTTTTTGCAGAGGCTTTTTAGAAAGCCATCAATGGAGACGCTCTAGATCTGAGCAGGCGATATACATCACCAAGCAAGGAGCTGGATCAGATAGACCAGGGATGTCCAACAGGTCAATCGTGATCCTGGGAGATAGCTCAGTTGGTAGAGCACGAGGCTGTTCATCTCAGGGTTGTGGGTTCAAGCCCTAGGCTGGGCAAAAGACTCCTGCATTGCGGGGGGTTGGACTAGATGACCCTTGTGGTCCCTTCCAACTCTACAATTCTTTGAGTCTTTGAGGTTTTGGTAGATCACAGTCAATCGCTGGGTCCCTTTCCTTAGCACTGGTAAAATTGAACCCTGCCCTACCCCCTTGCCCTGTCCTCCATTGTTGCAAGATCTGCAACATGGAGTTGCAAGATGGAATTTACTCAGTGAGGCTGTTTGTTTCCCCAGCGATTTGTTGTTGGTTCCTCTTTCCCCCTCAAACCCCTTTAAAAAAAGGGCTCTTCCATAAAAAAAGCTCAACAACTTTGAACAAAAAGGGGGGTAGATCACTGCCAGTTTTTAATTCTGTAAGTAGATCGCAGTCTCTTGGGAGTTGGCCACCCCTGATAGGCCATAAGGCTTTTGCACAACTCCATGATGCCATGCCTTTATCTTTTACCAGGCATAGGCAAACTCCGGCCCTCCAGATGTTTTGAGACTACAATTCCCATCATCCCTGACAGCTGGTCCTGTTAGCTAGGGATGATGGGAATTGTAGTTCCAAAACATCTGGAGGGCCGGAGTTTGCCTACGCCTGATCTTTACTATACAAGTTCCGAAACAGAACCCTGGGCTTGGAAAGATTCCGATTCTGAGCCTTGATTGGCGCGGGAGACGAGAAGGACTGCTCCAAACCCATCTCTGTGGTTGCACCAGATAAGAGGTCAGCGACTCTTCAAGTCACCCTGCTCCTCCTTGCCTCGATAGCCGCCGCCTTCCAGCCAGAGCTTGGCGTAAACAGCGGAAGTTGCATGACTGCTATTATGTCCTCATGCCTCTGCCTCCCCAAATTGCAGCTGGAGTAATTGGGTCAAATTGCTTCTGGCGTCGGACGTCCTACTGGAGAGGGCCTAGCAAAGTTTCCAGGCAGTTTGCTATAGAATATATATATATATATATATATATATATATATATATATATGAGAGCGAGAGAGCGAAAGCTGAACAATGATATGAGCCTTCTGTGGGCAGTTCTGCAACTTTGCAATACGTAAAACTTTTATCTCCATGTGCTTTAAAGGGCAGGCAGTCTATTTAGGCAATTCTAAACAATACAAAGGATCACTCCTAAGCGTTTACCTGAAAGCAGGCCTGTGGTTATCTGCACACTGTACATCATGATGCAACACCTGCACTTTTAATAGTGGCGTTGAAGGAGGAATTTCAGCAGCTGGATTTTGCATACCAAGCTACACCTGCTGAAATTCCCTCTTCTGCACAACAATTAAAGGCGCAAGAGCCCTGCCCCCTTTTTTTACATCTGGGCACCCAGCTATATTGCCTACTCAGAAGTAAGACCCATTGAGCTCAATGGGTTTAGGCGGGCTTTGCAATCCACACTAAGCTGAGGAATGGATGGGCCTTTACTGGCTGGGAGTGAGGCCCACTGAACACAGCGAAACATCCTTCTCATGTAGATTTGCATGGTTAAGTTTCACAGGAATAACCGACTGAGTTTTACTTACAATAAAATGTCTACCAGATAAGGCCAGAGAGCTAAGTTTAGGCAATCTTCCAGCTTTGGGGTTTTAACTTAGGTTTCGATGCGGCCAAATGCCACCGGGCCTGTTTCTGATTTCCAGACAGCAATTAATTTCACGGGCAGAGTTCGAATCCAGAACTCTGACACGAAACCCCTGCCAGGTATATGAAGAGACGCTAGTGGGAAAGTGAGTGGTGAAAGGAAGGCACTCTGCACATGCTTAAAGGCAGTCTGGTCCTAATGACAACAGGTTCCAGTGAGCCTTGGCTCAACTTAAAACCTTTCTGTTGAGTTTTATCCTGGGGAAATCGAACAAGAAGCCAGAATTGTACAGTTAAACCCTGACATCTAGGCAAACACTGATTTCATCTCCCAGATGTTGTGAAGCAGTACTTGCCAATCTTGCTTTATTCAGTATTCTGCATCATTGTATCAGAAGGAACCCAAGTGCTATTTAAGCCAAACCCCATAATATTCTTACCAACTCTCCATTACTGTTCCCATCCAAACTCCTTAAAAGTCACATTAAAGGCTAAGAAGGGGCATCAAAAGTCCTTTAAATGGTACAACCTGGCCTCCTGTCATGCCTAAGAGACAGATGGCCTAATCCTGCTACTTGCCATAGCTGTCTTAAAAAGCAGATTTATTTTATTGCAGATTCATGCTGATTTGCTTGCAGGGAGGTCAGATGCTGCTGCATCAAAGCAAAGCAAATGTTACCCCACACTTCGCAGCACAATTTCCCATCACGTATCACAAAGAGTCCAATTTAGGGAGGGGGGGAGGCCAGGCTTGTTGCTCAAGACTTCCCAGCCAACTATGATTGTGCAACCTAAACCGGCTGGTACTTGTGATTGAATCCCACCCAAAAATAGCAAGCTTCTGGAAGCACCCAGAGACTTTTTGGCCTCCAAAAAGCAAAGACAGGCGGAGAAGCTTCCGTTGCTCAGGAAACGTGCCAAATTCACCCAGAAGAATCGGAGGACGGGGGTAGCCCTACAAAGGCAACTCAGATATCACTTGGGGAACCGGAAATAGGACTGTCTACATTTAAAAGAAAATCTTTATAGCAAGCAACCTTTGCCGATTAGAACTGAAATTATGGTACAGCACGGGAGGTTAAGCCTTTCAAGAGCACTATTTTCCTGATCAAAATACCGTATTTTTTGCTCTATAAGACTCACTTTTTCCCTCCTAAAAAGTAAGGGGAGATGTGTGTGCGTCTTATGGAGCAAATGCAGGCTGCGCAGCTATCCCAGAAGCCAGAACAGCAAGAGGGATTGCTGCTTTCACTGCGCAGCGATCCTTCTTGCTTTTCTGGCTTCTGAGATTCAGAATATTTTTTTTCTTGTTTTCCTCCTCCAAAAACTAGGTGCGTCTTGTGGTCTGGTGCGTCTTATAGAGCGAAAAATACGGTACTATCCCCATTCCACTGCCAAAAACAAAAGACAGAGGTATCATAAAGTTTCTGTATTTGATTTGAGACACACACACACACACTGCTGCAGTTAACACTGCAGGAAATGCGATCTCTGCTTTGGTCCTCCACAGATGACGACTAGCTGAGATTTCAACTGACAGTACAAATCCTTTTGATTGACATCTCCCTCTGTTCAGTGGGGCTTACAGAGCAACCCTACACAGGTTTTCTAAGAAAAAAGTCTGGGCTGAGTTCAAATGCCCTTTCCTGCCCGGTAAGCATGTGTAGGATTGAAACCAGTGAGTGTTGGGCTTTTTTCATCTGCTTTAGACGTTTCAAAAGTCTTTCCCCCCCGTTTTTGTCCTCCCTCCCCTTTGAAAGCTGCAACCACCATTTGCCCAAGGAAACAGATGGTTATCGGCAGTCTAAAAAAAATGACATACAGGCACACACACCTTCCCAGTGCTTTAAACCGTATGGGCAAAAATCCAAGAAAAGGAGAACTATTCACAGCCTGACCCTATTCATGTAAGTTAAGTCCTGCTGGATTCGAGGGGACTGATTCCCAGGTTAAGAATGCAATCCCAAGGATGTCTACTCAGGAGTAAGTGAGGTCAGGATTGCTGCCCAAGGCTCCAGCCCTGCAGCCTGACCCACAATGCATGTTTTGCTAGGGCCGAAGTAATTATGCAGAGTGGCAGTAAAAAAAAAAAAGGGGGGGGGGACATAGCTCAAACGGAGGAAATCAGATGCTGCAATATAATATAGCCACCCATTTCTCTCTTCCTTTCTTTCAGGTTTTTTTTGTTACCCAAGGAGAGTTTGCCTTGAAAAAGATCTGCCCAGCTGTTCCCGTGGCCTACTACTAGATAGCTTGGTGGGCTGAGATCCTGGTAGATCCATCCTCAGCTCAGTCACACTTGGAGCAGCCTTGCGGGAGTTGCTCTTTCTTAACCTTAGCTCCCTCCTCCCTGTAAAATGGGAATAACAACGAGGCAGCTTGCGAGTCTGACCAGACCCTCCAAGTGTCCCCATTTTCCAGGGACAGTACCGGATTTACGAAAGCCGTCCCAGTTTCTGATTTGATCCCAGAATGTTCCGCTTTCCCCTTAGAATGTCCATATTTTCATCGGAGAAATGTTGGAGGGTATGGAATAAGATGCCCCTATTTTCACTGGAGAAATGTCGGAGGGTATGGGATAAGACACCCCTATTTCCATCAGAGAAATATTGGAGGGTATGCTGTTTGGGTGGAGGAGCATGAGAGGCAAATATTTTGTGTCTTAAACAACAGTACACAAAAGACACATGCAAGCCATCCTACTTGGGACATAGTGCCTTCTGCCAACCAACTGTCAACCCAGATATGCAGTCGCTAGTTGGTCCACCAGCTGCTTGTGTTCAGCAGATGTGGGGGACCTGTGGCTTTCCCAGTGGCGTAGCGTGGGTTGTCAGCACCCGGGGCAAGGCAAGTAATTTGCGCCCCCCCGCTGCACTGTCCCTCCCCCAGATAGTCCCTCGCTCTCTCTCCGCACCGCACCACACCGCACGCCTGGCACCCTCCCCTCCACAGTGGGCAGCGACCCGGCGGCTCGGATCAGATTCGCACAGCCAGCACTGCAGTGTGAGAGAGTGAGTGAGCCAGGTAGGGGCAGAGAGCTGCGAGTGCGCCCCCCAGATGTTGCGCCCGGTGCGGCCGGCCCCCCTGCACCCCCCACGCTACGCCACTGGGCTTTCCAGATGTTTCAGAACTAACAAGCCCCATCATCCCTGCCCATTGGTTGTGCTGGCTTGGGCTGCTGTGAACTGTGAGTCCAGCAACACCCGAATTGCCACAAGTTCCCCACACCTCCTCCAGAGGCTACCAAGGAGTTGTTTTCCCAACTTGGCCAACTTCCTCCTCGCAGTTACCCATCAGCACCTCTCAGCTGAGCCTCCCTTGGCCTCAGGAGGAAGAAAGGGACTCTGCCAAAACACAGGAGTTGCGTCGCCACACCTACGTGTTTCCTGCCACCGCCGCCTCTCAGGGCAGTCAGCATTCCGCTCTGGATCACTGAGCCCCAGCCAGAGACGAATGAGTAGGCCTGAGACAGCGGAGGAGCGATGGAGACTTGACTCTTTCCCTTCCGTGCTGCGGCCCATTACTCCAAACCTGTCAATATCATCTAAGCTGATGCCAACACATGATTCCCATGTTATCAGAGCTACTGCTCTCCTCAAAGAGACACCGACATATGTCGCCTTGAGCAGCGGCATAAAAACCCAGACAGCTCTTCTCTGCGATCCCCTCCATCCCAAAACTTTTTGCTGCGATGACACGGAATGCGCAAAAACATTCTAACTGCAGAGGTTGAAAAGTGTGGAATGCTGGCATTCCGCACAGCTTGCCAAGAGAGAGAAGTGAAATATTGGCTGTGTGGGTTAAAACACACACAGACACCCCAAAACAAAACACCCTCACAAATGGCTAGGAACTGGAGGAGCTGAGGAAAATGAGGTCAAAGCGGCAGATAGGGGGGAAACCTGCATGCAGTGCCTAGAGGAGTGGGGAGGGGTGAAGGAAAATACAGCCAGGGGGGCTGAATTTCACATAAAGTTTTGACATGTATCATCAGATTTTCAGCTGCAGGACTCCACTTTTGTAGTACAGTGGTACCTCGGGTTACATACGCTTCAGGTTACAGACTCCGCTAACCCAGAAATAGTACCTTGGGTTAAGAACTTTGCTTCAGGATGAGAACAGAAATCGTGCTCCAGCAGCACGGCAGCAGTGGGAGGCCCCATTAGCTAAAGTGGTGCTTCAGGTTAAGAACAGTTTCAGGTTAAGAACAGACCTCCGGAACGAATTAAGTACTTAACCCGAGGTACCACTGTAATGGATTGGGATTTCAACAGCTGGAAGTCCCAAAGTAATTGGGAAATTGAGAAGAAAGATCAAACACCCAAACACCTGAAACTACTTTTTCTCTTACTGTCCTAAGGTATTTTATTCAAGAGCTGTGAAACTCCTGCTGGGGATCTCCCAACCATCTAGGGCCACTTAAATCCAGCAACTTCCTGAGATTTTGCTGGAGTTCCACGCACATGTCCCTCTCACGCTCCCGTTTCCCTAAACAGAGTCGGAAAGCTAAACAGACCAGGATGTTCTTTTTTCCAATGTGTGCTTGTTTCTACCTGAGTCTGGGTCAGTCCAAGCTGCGCGGCCAACTCTGCCCTCTCTGGCAGCGCCAGGTACTGCGCCTTTTGGAATCTCCTCTGCAAGGCAGCCAGCTGGTAACTCGAGTAGATCGTGCGCGGCTTTCGGATCTTTTTGGGCTTCCCGTTGACCATCCGCACTTCTGGCTCGGGTTCTTCCTTCACTGAGACTGCAGAAAGGGGCAGAGGGGTGGGGGGAAGGCAGAGGAAGAAAGACATCAGAGCACAAAAATAAATAAAACCACAGCGAGTTGCTGGATCGGAACTGGAAAAGGAGTTGCTTTTTATACTTTTGGAGCGGCAAGCTGCCTTTCCGCAGAAGAGTCCAAGTTCTCGGTCTCTGCTGGAAAAGAGAATGAATGAAAGCCTGGCTGAAGAGAACAACGTGCGTTTCTCTAGGACGGCAAAGATCAGCCCTTTGAGAATGGCGGCTCAACAGAAGGGCAGGATAACTGTGATCTCCTCTGGCGACTATTTTATTTTGCTGGGCTGCTCCCCAAAACTCTTAATTTGCCCCCAAGAACCCGCCCGACTTCTGCACACCACGAAAGCGTCTAACTCCCCTCCACTGGTTCCCAGGGGTGCAGAAAACATGAAAATTAGAAAACCAACCTCTGATGTCAAAGACCCACCACACAACCCTATGTGGCCTGATACATATAATGGTACCTCCATCATCCATTCCCCCCAACCCTACCAAGTTCTCAGTCAACAAAGCTTTGTAATCTCCATCTTTTAGGGCTAGATCGGGGAAACGATGTGTGGTTTAAATGGGGTATCTGGAGCATGCTATGGGAAGCAAAGATATAGGGTTGCATCCAACCTGAGTTTCACTCAAAGTCGACCCATAGGAATCATGCATTCCAATTTCGCCCTGTCAATTCATTTCAATCGGTTTACTCTGAGCAGGTCTGGCATTGGGTACGGCATATTGTACACTTGGTTTGAACCAGTCAATTCACCTCTCTGGGGTCTGTACCGCAGAGGTTGCTTCGAGCCAACTGTTGCTTTATTGTCTTGAGACAGAATCAACTTTACCCACAATTATTGGAAAAGACCCTTCTCCTGCCCAGGCTTCTGGGACTCTGTACCATCCTATTCAGTGGAAGCGGAAGAGATTGCACTGAAAATAATCGAACTTCCCATGGTTTTAGCACTTTTCTTTCTCTTCCATTACCCGATATTTTTCTCGTTTTCAATTTTTCCTTCGCTCGGCTTGACTCTGGTTATTTGATCGCTGCCTGGGTTTCTGTATTCAAATTTCCCTTTCTCCCTCTGTTCTAGTCTCAGTTTCTTCACTTTTTCACCTGATGTTTTTAGCATTTCCAGGGCTGAACATGGCTGGACTTTGGCCTAGCCGGCTTTGCTCTGCTTCAAACCTCCTGGCTCACAAAACTTGCCTCCTCCTCCATGTCCTCCCCAGTTTGCCTTTCTAAAACTGTCTCCATTTCTCAGTCTCACTCGTGTATCCACGGATATTTTTTCTCCCTGGCAGGAAGCATTGTCCGGTTACGTGGGGACAGTCGGAACCACACAGCCCCCATGTTCCCTTCCTGAAATATTTGTGGGGAGTGAGGGCGTGAATTAGGCCTCAAACGGCCGGCCAGCATCTCTAGCCTGCTTCACTTAGAAAATCGGCATGCTCAGTTTTGTTGACAGAGAAAGACTTTTCTCACCTTTGCACACCTCCATCCTAAACCCATGGACTTGGAAGCAAGAACTACTATTTTCCATGGAGCTTTTATTTTTATTTTTAATAAAAGAAACATACTGCCTTCTTGCTGACATCTTTTTCTTTTTAAACTTTCCACTTTATTTCCTACGTTTTAATCGGTGATACCAAATCAAATGTCTCTCCTCTTCCAATCATAAGTTGCAAAGTATCTCAAATAAAAAGTTTTGGAGAGGAGGGGGAGAGTAGCCCAGCAAATTCTGCACACCTGTTCGTACACTCACAGAAAATAAATATGTATAAACTTGGAAGAGACGGTCACAGGACAAAATAGTGGTGTTTATTTTTTAAGTGTGCGTGTTGGGGAGGTGAATATTATTTTTCCCTTCAAAAAGTCACAGAATGGGGAGGTGGGTGTGTGTGTACAAAATATCAAACTCTCATTTGAGCAAAAGAAGCTATTGTGATATTGTTGTCAAAGTCACTTGTAGTTTACATAAGAAGAGACAGCAATCAAAAGTCACGGACCGGTTCATGATATTTTTTTATGTAGACTGGGTTACGAAGTTATACTGTCGGGTATTCCTAAACTTGTATCTCTTAAGTGCACTGAAGAAATAGATCTAGGATGGAAAAGCCGCCTTCAGATATTTTTCTCCCCTCTTTCTCGAACTGAGAGAACCGCTTTTAATACCCCTTTGGCCAGGGAAAAAAGTTGTATAACCCGAAGACCTCCATCAATGGCTTTGCTATTTTATGCCAGAATAAAGCCTGCAATGAATTCTTCATATTACATCTTTTATGGCAGAGTCTGAATGTGGCAAATGGCAAGGGAATAAGGAGGGAAAGGATGGAGCAGTAGCCCCCTTGGCTACGCTGTTGTCGCCTCTAACTTGCCAGTGGCCAGAGTTGTGCTTCTGAAAGGGATCACAGAACTGGAAACACCGTTTCAGTCTTTTAACATTGCAGGATAACTTTATGGACGGGACTAGCAATCTGGTTCAAGAGATGCAGAAACGTCTAAGAGCAGCAAGCCCTGAAGTGAATGTTTGTGGATCGAGGGCACTGATTTAGCCTCATCCTAGAAGTTCATGATTCTGGTTCAGTGGGACTACTGGACCCCTCCAGAAAGTGCACTTGTTGTCTAGTGTGACAGAGCAAAAGAGACGTTCCCCGTGTCCAGTTTTCCTGTTCAGTCGTAATACCTTTCTCAGAAGATATTACCAAAGTAGATCCTCCTTCTCTTCTATAAGTAAGAATATTTTCCAAGAGAATGGGAGGGAAGTGATTCCACTTTCTAGGAAGGTCTTAACCTCCCTGAACCCTAAAACTCCCCTTTCTCAATAGTGTCACTAACACACACACACACACACACACACACACACAGAGAGAGAGAGAGAGAGAGAGCTTCTCATACCCTTGACTTCGCTCGCCGGGAACATAAATATTCTCCTTACCTGTTTCTTGACTGGGCAATGGCTGATCCCGGAAAGATCCATACGGCCTGTAGGAAGTGCTGTAGGGGTAATCAGATTTCGGGGAGTACGTCCCAGCACCCCCAATCCCATTGAGGTTAAATTGGGGGTGGTACGCATAATGGTTCATCGGCTGGGTGTACGTTTGGCTGGGATAATACTCGTGCTGGTTATGTGGGGTGCTGTAGTAACCCAGATCCGTGATGGACGACTCGGGGAGCGTTGGGGAGTCCTTGGTGGCCACATGGCAACTCAGGGAGCTGGAGATGTCCGTCAAAATACTGGTGATCTTCTTATCAAAGGATCCACTCATGGTGAGAAGGTCCACGCCGCCGTTGCAAAGGTCCACCAAGTTGGGCAAAAGGAAACCAAGCCCACCCACCCCTAAAAATAAAAGGCTTGCTTGTAGGGTTTGGGGCAGATCTCCTCCTCTTCTTCTTCCTCCTCCTCCTGAGTAGGCTTACTCAGTCATTGCTGCAGTAATAGCTGCTGCTGCTGCTGCTGTTCCAGCCCTCCTCCAGGGAAAATGTGTAAGAAATCCAACCCAGCCAGCTTGCTTAAACCCTTTAATTAGGGAGTAGGGAAGGGTGGATACTGCATTCCGATTGGCTCCAGAAATATTGCCTTGCAGGCAAAACAGACTCTTCCCCCCCCCACTCCCTTCTCTCTTTGCCTTTTCTTTCTTTCCATCTCTCCATACTTCTTTTAATTTTTTTTTTTAAAAAGGAGCGGAGGAGAAAACAAATGCAACCCTTTCGAAGCACACATGCACACACATATTTACATATACATGCCTCTTGGGAGCATGCACAGACACACACATATATATAACACCTTTGGAGAGGAGATGGATTCCCCCCCCCTCACAAAAACCCCCAGGGTGGCTCTCCCTATATCTCCCCCCTTGACTGTGGGAGGGATTAACTGTCTTATAAAGAGGTGCATCCGTTGGGATGGGGAGAGAGGCAGACCTGTTCTGCGTTTGTTCTGTTCTGTTCACCTATGGAGAAGTGTGTTTGGGTGGCGCTGGGCCTGATTTTGGAGGGTCTGTATGCGGCCTCCATCTGTCCCATTCCAGCTGGAATGGCAGAGGCGCACTCCAATTCTACGGGTTTTTGTTTAAATGGTGCACAGAGCATTCTTTATTTGCTTTTAAAGCACTTCACAAACCATTGCCGGCATTATAGTCTGAGGTGGTTGGAACCCCCCCCTTAAATTAAAAGTTTCTACCTGTCCTCAGAGTCCCCTGTGAATTCTCTTATAACACCTGGATACCTTGACGACAGATGTAGCACTTAGTTCACTGGCTAGAGGATGGTGCTGATAAAGCCAAGGTCATGGGTTCGATCCCTGTATGGGTGCGTATTCCTGCTTTGCAGCGGGTTGGGCTAGATGACCCGTGGTGTCCCTTCCAAATTTATGATTCTATCATTCATTTGAAAATTGCTTTCAGATCTTCATTACACACACACACACACCAGATCCAGCACTTGTTCATTTACAAACCGCTTTGCAAATCATCATCATCATTATTATTATGTCTTTACAAATCTTTATTTCACCTCCCGTTCCTCCGACACGTGTACAGTGAATCCCGATTAAATCCGGCTGAAAGGAAAAGGTGGGGTTTAAACAAAGTCGGGACTGATTTCTTTGTTGCCTTTTATTGGAGGGGTAATTGTCGTCTGGACTTGAGCCAATGCACTTCTCATAATAACCGCCTTGCGAGGCAGATCCTCTTCTTCCCATTTTATTGATAAGGAAGTGAAGCCCAGAAAGCAGCACGCCCAGAGACGGGATTTGAACTCCCTTCCAGATCTATTGCACCACATGTAAGCCAAAGTATCAGTGTTCCAATATGTCATGTTCAGGGGCGCGCATATGCAATGCGTGGGTTCTAAGCGGGCATGCATTTGTGCATTTATACAAGGATAGCTGTGTCTGGGCTGGGAATATGTGTTTCTAGCTGCATGGATAAAGGACCTGAATAAATCACATACATATTTTTACATTTGGCAAAAAAGTTTCGGGTCTGGGTTTTGATAATGTTCCCATTTGGAAAGGTGAATTTTTTATAGAAAGTTTTAACTAAGCGTTTTAAGGCTTTAGCACCTATCTGGCAAAGTCGGGGCTTTTTGTTTGTTTGTTCTGAAATCCACCCAAGCCAGCTGTTTCCAAAATTAGGCAGACTGAAGAACCTTCGCATGAATGGATTTCTGCAAAGCGTATTCAAGTTAGGGAAAGTTGCAGGAGAATTTCCCACTGGCTGCTATGTTGGTATCATTCTTCTGACTGTATAAAAGCAAGTGTGGTGAACCTTTGGCCTGCCAGATGTGGCCAAACTACAACTCCCAACAGCACCAAGAAGCAAGTAAACATGCCCAGGCCTGCGCGTGTCACAGCGTACCTATTGGATTTCGTGCATACCTTCCAGTACAGAATCATGTAGGGGACAAGATAGTTCAGTGGCTCAAAAGTATTGGCCCCAACCTGAGTTCAAATCCCGCTTTCCCCACAGACTTAACCTTGGGCAAGCCTTTTAAAGAAGGCGATAAATTAAGCTGATGATAACAGCTGTCCCATCGCTGCTAATGAACCCAGTGGCTGAACAGCTTCTCTCCCTATGCTTTGGGTGGGCAGGCAGATTTTAATTGGGACTATTGCGGGTGGGTAGGGGGAGTTAAACTCACCATGCTACATGGACCCGATCCGCCATGCCCATGTGCTGTTGTGAAAACAACCGCACAACTTAAAGTAATGCTGGCTGTGTTGGCCGCAAGAGAGGCGTGAAATACTCATCCCTTAATAAAACTGGAAATATATATGGACCCAATGCTAGTCCTACTCAGAGGAGACTTGTGGACATTCATGAATCTAGGTTTGTCCTGTCCATTCACTTCAATGGGTCTAATCTGAATAGGACCAGCATTTGGTACAACCTATTCGCTGTGTGTGTCTCCTTTCTTAAAAAGTAAAACAAATAAACAATTATTTACTTGTTAATTCCGTTACAGTGGTACCTCGGGTTACAGACGCTTCAGGTTGCAGACTCCACTAACCCAGAAATAATACCTCGGGTTAAGAACTTTACCTCAGGATGAGAACAGAAATTGCGCGGTGGTGGTGTGGTGGCAGCAGAAGGCCCCATTAGCTAAAGTGGTACCTCAGGTTAAGAACAGTTTCAGGTTAAGAACAGACCTCCAGAATGAATTAAGTTCTTAACCCGAGGTACCACTGTATTATTTTGTCTTGCCGCCTGCCTGTCCTTACGAGCCAAGGGCTCCTCTTGCTTTTTACGTCGTCCATTGCCACTGTGCTTTGAAGGGACAGCCCCGTGTGTGGGAATGCGCCCACAAATAGATGCCTTTGCGCAACATCTCGCAATCCTATGTGTGATTCATTGCTCCCATCTCCCTGAGCCCACAGACCTGTATTTCCGAGACTCTGAGATATGTTGTTGTCTCGCTTTGCATATATGCAAAAATGTGGCAACTCGTCATGCGCTTGCTAAAGGATTGAGGTTGAGAGCTGGGGATTGTGGGTGTAGCAGATATTTCTGGTGCCAAGGAAGAAAGGAAGCTGCCTGGGGCTGAGCCAAGCCAATGGTCCATCTGATGTGGGGTTCTCTGAACTAGACAGCTACTCTTTTCCAGGGTTCGGGGGATGGGGCAGTCGCAGTCCTGCTTGGAGATCCCATTGTGGAATGAACCTGGGACCATTGCGCTACCACTGAGCTACTGGCGTATGGGTTTGTGTGTTGGCTAGGGATAAAGGACAGGTGGAGTTGTGCGATGGCAAAGAATGCTGGAGAACATTTGTGTAGGTGGCAAAGGTTAGGGCGTAGATGGATTTAAATATGTGTGAGGCCACAAGGTTCATCTCTGAGCACATGGCTGAGCAGTGTTTGTTTTTTAGAAAACTCACCATGAAGTTCTGACAGTAAGTGCCACAATTTTTAACCCTCCCCCAAAAGTACCGGTACTGCTTAGCATTGAGTACCCCCTGGGGGAAAGCACTGGGCAGGAGACTGAGCACATAGGGGAGAGATAATCCATGGGGTGTGTATGTTTAGGGATGTGAGAACTGGGAAAACAGAAATGTACAGGATGCACCATTTGGAGCCAAAGGAGTTTGCAGAAACACCACGTGGAACAGAAGAACTGGGCATTTCAAATCGTCAAACGTTTTCTTCTATGAAACTGGATACATTTGTGTGTATTTTCCCCGACACTGTTGCTTCACCGAATGCTAAGCCTCGTTGATGGATCTGAAAGCAACTTGGCCCCAGATTCAGTAGCACGCGGCCCTGTGCTTCTGAGGCTGCAATCTTGCTTCTGAGCAGAAGTGTCCAGGATGGCACTGCAAAAGTCCGAACTGAAAAACAGGCTCCACAATGAGGAATGATCAAATCAGAACAAATGTTGAGACTCGATAGACTCTCCTCCGATCTATTCCAACACTTTCCTAAGAACTTTTCTCTGGGTTTATCTCCATGTGCATTTATTATCATTTATTTGCAAAAAACTCCTGTTCCACCAATTAAGGGGACGGGGGAAACACCTTGGTGGTCAACAACAAAAAACCCAGCAATTAAAAAAACAAGTACAGAATACATCACAAAGCAGTAGATCGACTTAATCCATCACCCCTCGAGGAAAGCTTGAGTGACGAGCTTAGTTTTAAGCAGGTGCCTAAATGTGGGTACAGTAGGTGTCTACCTGATGTTAATTTGAAGTACATTCCAAAGCGGCAGGTGACACCACACTAAAAGTCCTGCTCTCGGTGGATATAAAGCAAACCTAGAGAGCATAGAAGTAAAGGATCCAAGCGGCAGAATGGGGATGTAAGATGAGACACCTTTGGTCACCACAGGGGTCAGGTGTGAAGGGGGTAACCGGAATCTGCTTGTTTCAGAGGGATCTAGTGAATCTAAGCATCTCAGAGTTTCAGCTTGTTCTCGTCCCAGCAAAGATGCTCGCTGTACGCAGCCATTTGACACCTCCAATATGGGACATGCATGCTTGCAGGGTGAAAAAGGATAAACTTTTGTTTCAAAAATTATTAGTGCTGGCCTGCCATTTGTTCCTGACTTAATTGCATTTATATTATGCCAGCTTTCCTCCACAGAGCAAAACATGGTGTGTGGTTCTTCTCCCATCGGTCCTGTGAGGTAGGTTACTCTGACTGGACCAAAGTCAACAGGTGAAATTCATGGCTGAGCGGGGATTTGAAACTTTGGTTTCCCCACACTCTGGTGCGTGCTCTAACCACTCCGCCACCCTGTCCTTCTGCCTTCACAGCCTCTGAGGCCTTTCACAGCACACTCGCAAACACAAACCATCCCATCCCGCTGCTTTTCTCTGGAGCCAAAATCCTGGCGTCTTGTGGAATCGGCGAGCAAAGAAACCAGTGGATCGGAATGACTTTGAATTTAGCCCTTAAGCTTCTTTCCTTGTCCAGGTTGAGATAAACCTCTGAGCGGATGAGATTGCATTGTCATTGTTTTCCTTCCATGATTTCTAGAAGAAGAAGACCTCTGCCGTATTAGGCCAATGGTCCTGCACTCATAGCAGCCAGCAGAACAGCGCACTCCCCTCCTGTAATTCCAGCGACTGCTCTTCAGAAATATACTGCCTCTGACAGCGGACGCAGAAAATAGCCACCAGGCTTACGAATGACAGTGGGCTCTTCCTTAGTCCCTTGCTTGAATGGCAGCCTGTGGCTTTGTGAGCTAACGTGGCCTAATGGTTAAAGTGCTTGACTTTGACTGAGGAAACCAGAGTTCGAAACCCCACTTAGCCATGGAGCTCGCTGTGTGACGTTAGTCCTGTCGCGCAGTGGCGTAGCGTGGGTTGTCAGCACCCGGGGCAAGGCAAGTAATTTGCGCCCCCTAACCCGGGGCAAGGCAAGTAATTTGCGCCCCCCCCTGCACCTTCCCTCCCCCAGATAGTCCCTCGCTCTCTCTCCGCACCGCACCGCACGCCTGGCACCCTCCCCTCCACAGTGGGCGGCGACCCGGCGGCTCGGATCGGATTCGCACAGCCAGCACTGCAGTGAGAGAGAGTGAGTGAGCCAGGTAGGGGCAGAGAGCTGCGAGTGCGAGCGCCCCCCCCCCCCAGATGTTGCGCCCGGTGCGGCCGGCCCCCCCCTGCACCCCTCACGCTACGCCACTGCTGTCGCGGTTTCTCTCTTGAGCTCCTGGTAGCGGGGGGGAAGCAGGATATATGTGTAATATTCAAGTAAATAGTATGCTTGATTTAAATCAGGGCTCAGTCCCTAAACATATTGGAACACTAAGCCAAACGCTGGAGCACGTGCAGATTATTACATACCCTCCAACATTTCTCTGATGAAAATAAGAATATCTTATTCAGTAATAATAATAATAATAATAATAATAATAATAATAATAATAATAATATTTCTACCCCACCCATCTGACTGGGTTGCCCCAGCCACTCTGGGCAGCTCCCAATATAGAAAAATAATAATAAAACATTGAACATTTTTTAAAAAGCTTCCCTATACAGGGCTGCCTTCAGATGTCTTCTAAAGGTTGCATAGTTACTTATCTCCTTGGCTCTGGGAGTCGAATAACTCCACACCCTCCAACATTTCTCCGGTGAAAATAGGGACGTCCTGAGGAAAAGCGGGACATTCCGGGATCAAATCAGAAACCAGGATGGCTTCCGTAAATCCAGGACTGTCGCTGGAAAATAGGGACACTCGGAGGGTCTGTTATTGTGAGCGTCAAATGCCCCACACTCAATTGCATACTCCGTCAGAAGGAGAAAAGTGAATGATATACAGTAGAAGAAAGAGACAGATCAGTGGTCAAATTATTGGAGGGCATAATAGTTTGTTTGATTCACACTTCATTAGAATAGCCCCTCCCCTAGTCAGAAGATTAAATTTCACCTCTGGCATATTTCTTCTGCAGCCGTGCTTTGAATAGACTCCCCAGCAAAACATCTGAGGCTCCTGGGGACTCTTTGAAGTGGATCTCGTGAGCACATGGGATCATTAAGTCAGAACTTGTTGCACATCAAACGAGTCGCGAAAAGGCGCATCCCCAGATTCTTCCTTGGAAGCGGTACGGGGGGGGAGAATTTTGATCGAATGGGTTCTCCTGTGTGTGGTCGTGGGAATCTGTCCACAAATTGGCCGTAGGGCAAGAGAGAACATGAGAGGAAATCCTACCACAGATCAGGGGCAAGCTATGGGGTGCGCCTCAAATCTCTTTGGATTCCTGCTCTCATCCACCACAGCCAAAGGAATGCCGGAAAGGCCAGAGGTGATGGATGTTGCAGACCAGTTCCTTCGTCCCTTCACAGAGTGGTGATGATTCTTCTGCATTTCCTTAGGTAAAGGTAAAGGGACCCCTGACCCTTAGGTCCAGTTGTGGCCAACTCTGGGGTTGCGGCACTCATCTCGCTTTATTGGCCAAGGGAGCCGGCGTACAGCTTCCAGGTCATGTGGCCAGCATGAATAAGCCACTTCTGGCGTACCAGAGCAGTGCACGGAAACGCCGTTTACCTTCCCACCGGAGTGGTACCTATTTATCTACTTGCACTTTGACGTGCTTTTGAACTGCTAGGTTGGCAGGAGCAGGGACTGAGCAACGGGAGCTCACCCCGTCGTGGGGATTCAAACCGCCAACCTTCTGATCGGCAATTCCTAGGTTTTGTGGTTTAACCCACAGAGCCACCCGCGTCCCTCTGCATTTCCTTAAGTGAGTCTTAAACATGGATCTTGAAGAAAAACAACGAACTCTAAAATACAAAAGGGACTTAGTTCAAAATCATGCTCAAAGTATGGCTGTAGGGAGCTGAGGTTTTTGTGTTTTTGCTTTCGGTGGGATATCAAGAATGATAGGAGCTACGTCTGGCCGCAACACTTTGTTTTTCATCATCAGCGCTGGACTCAGGTGAAGGAAAAAGAAACCCCATCAAAGCAAATGCCCCTTTGCACAGCTTTGA
The DNA here is from genome assembly GCF_965153285.1 of Podarcis tiliguerta. Taxonomy (NCBI): domain Eukaryota; kingdom Metazoa; phylum Chordata; class Lepidosauria; order Squamata; family Lacertidae; genus Podarcis; species Podarcis tiliguerta. Next base: position 19,399,219 of record NC_139546.1, on the reverse strand, counting down.
CTTCTTTATTTCAGTTTCCAGGTCCAAAAAGGAGGCTAACAGGCCAACATGTTACCCTCCCTGTTCCCAGCATCTTTCTTGTATAAATGAATTACCCTGGACTATCTTCTGTTCTTGCGACATGGACAATTGTGCAAGGGGGTGATTTCAGGGTTTGTGATGGCTTTAAAATGGAGATTGCCAATGTGTCTTGTGTGGCAAAGATGCCAATTCAATAGCTCGTTTATTAAAATTTTAATAAAATATTATTATAACACAATTCAATAGCTCTTTAATAGGTATTAATTCCCCAACCATTAATTTTCTGCTCAATTAGGGCACGCCATACATTTAAAACATATCCCCTCCCCACACAAAGAATCCTTGTATCTGCAGTTTACCCCTCTCAGAGCTACATTTCCCAACACCCTTACACACTACAGTTCCTGGAATTCTTTGTTTTCCTACATGTGCCATTGAACATTATGTGGAATGGGAAAATGAAGCGCAAACCTTTCTCCCTTCCCTTCTCTTCCCTTTGTTTTCACAAAGTTTAATCTTAAGTACTATTCTCCCCCCCCCCCTTTAAAACCGTTAATTTACAAGCCCTTTTCCCATGTGGCAAACCCAACCCCATCAATGCAGTGTGTATGGCACTTTTGCAGTGTGCAAAAGAACAAGTCCCTGCCCCAAGGAGCTTACAGTCCAAAACCCAACAATAGGGTGCTCAGTGGAATTTCTTTGTTGCCAATTTCTCTTCTTCCACCCCAGATGATAAATAAAAATAAAATAAAATTGGGTGAGCGGGTAGTTATATAACTGGCACCAAAATTCCCTGTCCGAAAGAAGTGATCCTTGACACATTGAGTGATCTATTTATTCAGTGCTTCCATGTTTATATTCGGCTCCTAATGTGTTTGTGCGACAAGAAAACTTTCTGAATAAATGTGACACTCATGTGACATGCCCATTGACTCATATATGTTATCCTCCTGTCCTGTTTATATATACTAAAAAATCCCATTTAGGGATGTGCAGTGCAACATTGCCATCTACTGGGAGTCATTCTGTACTACCACACTGCCTATATCCTGTAAAGCCTGGAATCTGCAGTCCTTCCGATTTTACTTTTTTGTTCTTCAACTTTCATTTGACGCAGCCAGCATGGCCAATGGTCAGGGCGGCTGGAAGTTGTAGTCTGGCAACTCCTAGAAGGCTGCAGTTTAAAGATAAATGTTGTAAAGCAATTTGTGCTGTAAGGCCATATAGGTAAAGGTAAAGGGACCCCTGACCATTAGGTCCAGTCTTGGCCGACTCTGGAGTTGCGGCGCTCATCTCGCTTTATTGGCCGAGGGAGCCGGCGTACAGCTTCCGGGTCATGTAGCCAGCAGGACTAAGCCACTTCTGGTGAACCAGAGCAGCACACAGAAACGCCGTTTACCTTCCCGCCAGAGCGGTACCTATTTATCTACTTGCACTTTGACGTGCTTTCAAACTGCTAGGTTGGCAGGAGCAGGGACCGAGCAACGGGAGCTCACCCCGTCGTGGGGATTTGAACCACCGACCTTTCGATTGACAAGTCCTGGGCTCTGTGGTTTAACCCACAGCGCCACCCGCGTCCCAAGGGCATATGGGTGGGGTCTTTTTTGGTTGTTGGTGTTGCATCCTTCCTTGCCTTCCCGTTCAATGTTTCAGCTTCACCTGCTGCTAAAAACTAGGCTGTGCTGTGCTCTCTTCTCCTCTTCCCTGTTGCAAGCAATTGCTTGATAGCTTTCCCCTGAACCCAATTTTCTTCTCCAGTCCAGTCGCAATGAACTTTTACTCAAGGGGAGAGCCACTGAAATGACTGGATCTACATTTGCAACGTTCTTTCGTATGTGGTGGACCTGTAAAAGGGTGAAAGAGTATTGGGAAATAATACACAATGAATTGAAAAAAATGTTTAAAAGCAGTTTCCCCCCAAAAAACACCATATCACCTTTTTGTTGGTGATAATTCGGATGGAAATTCCCAGGTGTCAAGAAAGGTTATTTATGTATGCTAGTACTGCATCCCTTGCTCCGTTAGCCCAAAAATTTAAAGCAAGCAACGTCCCAACTAAAGAAGAATGGCAACTTAAGCTGATGGCATATGCGCAGCTTACAGATTTAACATATAGAATAAGAGAACAAGAAGAACATATGTTTAAAGAAGATTGGAAAATGTTTATTGAATACAGTGGTACCTCGGGTTAAGAACTTAATTCGTTCTGGAGGTCCGTTCTTAACCTGAAACTGTTCTTAACCTCAGTACCTAACACCCTCCCAGCCACATTTCTCCTTTTCTGGTGCTCCCTGCTATGTTGTTACTCCTGCTTGCAAAACATCTGCATTCATTCATTTCCATTTCTCTCCTCCTTCGGGGCTCTCCATCCCTTTTCTTCTGAAAGCCTTTTGCATTTATCCATGCTTCATCTCGGCAGGGTAGCAATCACCTGCTTGTTCCCTTCTCTAAAGCAGCTCGCTTTTCTTCTCTCCCACCGACCGACCTGTGATCCTACCTGGTGAAACTCTGCAATACAATTTTTCAGATCGCCAAGCGGTTACATTGGGGCACGTAAATAGTAGCCCGGGGGCATTTGTAACCACCTGCTGAGGCAGCAACTGCAAACCAGTTGCCCTCCAGATGTTGTCAGACTCCAGCCCCTTCCAGACCGGGCTGTGGTTGTTGTTTTGCGGGTTTGCGTGGGTGAATTACGCAACATAACATTGACGCACCAGTGCTGCTTTAATGGTGAGTTTATTCTGGGCTGTCCACATATCAATCTGCTTGATCAGTTGTTTTGCAACACTATTGTGTTGTCCCCATCTGGAGAGACTCACCAAAGCAGGGCAGTCACCAATAACACCTTAGAATCAAAGACCTATAGCCACCCTGAAACTTTTGCAGGCACCAACAGTATTCTTTTTTAAACATTGGTTTTATTTACTGTTCATGGTACAGGAGATAAATTATGAAAAAACAGTTGTTGCAACAGTAAACCACAAATACAGTCATACCTCATGTTACGTTTGCTTCATGTTACGTTCTTTCAGGTTACATCCTGCGGTGACCCGAGAGTACCAGAAAGAGTTACTTCCGGGTTTCGCCGCTCGCACATGCGCAGATGTACAAAATGACGTCACGCGCATGCACAGAAATGGTGAATCACAACCCATGCAAGCACAGATGCGCCGCTGCGGGTTGCATTCCTTTCATGTTGCAAATGGGCCTCCGGAACGGATCCCGTTCGCAACCAGAGGTACCACTGTAACTTGTCCCGATCCAATTACAAGCTTTTGTCATGCTAGGCAATAAAGTTTCATTTGATCACTCTAAAACTACAGGGAACCCTGCAGAGGGCCTTCTTGGTAGTGGCACCCACCCTGTGGAATGCCCTCCCACCAGAAGTCAAGGGGATGAGTATCTACATAACCGTTAGAAGACCTTCAAAGGCAGCCCTCTACCTTCGATCCAGAACGACTTGCGAGTCGAATGTTTTGGCTCCCAAACGCCACAAACCTGGAAGCGAGTGTCCCAGTTTGCGAACGTTCTTTGGAACCTGAACGTCCGATGCAGCTTCCATGGCTTCCGATTGGCTGCAGGAACTTCCTGCAGCCAATTGGAAGCCGCGCTTTGGTTTCTGAACGTTTTGGAAGTCAAACAGACTTCCGGAACGGATTCCGTTCGACTTCCGAGGTACGGCTGTGTAGGGAAGTCTTTTAATGTGTAATGTTTTGTTGCTTTTACCTATGCTGGAAGTTGCCCAGAGTGGCAACCCTGTCAGCTGGGTGGGTTATCATCATCTTCATCATCTTCATCATCATCATCATTACACAACATTTTCCCACGAGCGTTGGGTGGATCGATGCCACAGGGACTGTGATTGTCCTTTGCTGCTCTGACCTGACATGTCAATTTCTCAGCCAATGCAACAACAGTATTAAAAGCAGGTTCACATATAACCCCCCTGATACCATTGTGAGTGCAGAGCGTTATGAACGCTCAATGAAAAGAACATCTGGAGGCTCCTTCCATTGGTCTCAGCCAGCTTGGCAAATGGTCAGGGACGACGGGAGATGTGTTCCAATAACATCTAGAGAGCCATGGCTCCCCCCCCCGAGCTTATGGTAAGTTTGTTGTTGTTGTTTAGTCGTTTAGTCGTGTCCGACTCTTCGTGTCCCCATGGACCAGAGCACGCCAGGCACTCCTGTCTTCCACTGCCTCCCGCAGTTTGGTCAGACTCATGCTGGTAGCTTCGAGAACACTGTCCAGCCATCTCGTCCTCTGTCGTCCCCTTCTCCTTGTGCCCTCCATCTTTCCCAACATCAGGGTCCTTTTCCAGGGAGTCTTCTCTTCTCATGAGGTGGCCAAAGTATTGGAGCCTCAGCTTCAGGATCTGTCCTTCCAGTGAGCACTCAGGGCTGATTTCCTTAAGAATGGTAAGTTACACACCCTGAATTCCTTATTTGTTATTGTCACCTGAGGTCATCACACCTTCACAATCATTGTGCAAACGCAGCAATTTTAACCACAGAAGACCGGTGCAGATCTTGAAGGAAACAGTCCCCCAGTCATGGAGACTTATGATATAGGACATTCTGAAGTTTACTTTGGGGTTCAGGGACTTATAAACTTTACTCCTTTTTTTCAAACCTTATCTGAGCGAGCTGTGCATCCATTTAGGAAAGCACATTTATAGCGCAGCCCCCTCTCCCCAAATCATGGGAATTTTAGTTCTTCCCTCACCAGGCTACAATTCCCAGCACCCTTAACAAACGATATTTCCCAGGATACTTGTGTGGGAACGGTGCTTTAAAAGTATGGTTTCAAGCTTTCAAACTGAGAACTAGCAGCCAGCATGGTAGTCATTATCTCCCAGCTTTTTCTCTTGCTTGGTGAAGCAGCGCCATCTACTGGTTTTAGTAAACCACAACAGAGCATATGAGAGGCATTTAAGCATGGACTTCACATTCTCAACAAAGTTGATGTGACTCGAAAGCATATGCAGCGCAGTCCTGCCCATGTGGACTCGGAAGTCAGTCCTGTCGAGTTCAATCTTGCTTGATCCCTGTAAAGATAGATAAAGATAAAGGACCCCTGGACAGTTAAGTCCAGTCAAAGGCAACTATGCGGTTGTGGCACTCATCTCACTTTCAGGCCGAGGGAGTCGGCGTTGGTCCACAGACAGCTTTCCCGGTCATGTGGCCAGCATGACTAAACCGCTTCTGGTGCAACGGGACACCGTGACGGAAATCAGAGCACACGGAAATGCCGTTTACTTTCCCGCCACAGCACTACCTATTTATCTACTTGCACTGGTGTGCTTTCGAAGTGCTAGGTTGGCAGGAGCTGGGACCGAGCAACGGGAGCTCACCCCATCGTGGGGATTCGAACCGCCGACCTTCCGATCGGCAAGCCCAAGAGGCTCAGTAGTTTAGACCACAGCGCCACCTGCGTCCCCTACTCCAGAAACTACCCTAGAAGGACCATGACGCGTCCCCCACCAGTTAAATTATACTGATTTCTAAATCTGACCTATCCATGATGCTGAGCAGATGCAAAGGTGATGCAGATGTGTGTTTTCTTTTTCAGTGTTGAAATTCCACTCTTTGGGCAGTGCATCACCAGAAACCCTAACAGTAGAGCCGGCCCCATACGGAGCAGCTCACGTTCCTGCTGACTTTCCAATCCGTTTCTGGGAGTGTCTCCCCAGTCTTCACCGACAGACATTTGGCCTCCTGCCTGCCTGGCTTGTCAGCCTGAAACCCACCTGCCTTTGAAGAATCTGCCTGCCCTAAGGCAGGGTGCCTGGCGACAACAGCCCCACACTGACAAACACACAAACATGGCCGCACCCTTTCGGAGATTTATTTATAACTGAATTTAATTCAGAAGGCTGTTGGGGCTACGTGCTCTCTCGCTGTACCGCTCCAGCACAGAGAAAAGCTGATTTAGATTTTGGAGGGAAAGGAGGAGGGGAAAGGCACCTCCTGCTGCATGGAATGACTCTAAACCCACTGTGCTTCAATGGGAGAGTTTTATTTTACCATCTCCACCAAGCAAGAGGCACGGTCAGAGGAGAAGGACACACCCCACCCAGGCCAGGGTGCAAAAGGAGGACTGGGGAGGATTGCAAATACAATAACCCAAGTGGCTTGCTGGTAGGCCGCTGTTGCTGACCGGAAGGGAGAGGGGTGAAGCTGTGGAGGAGCTGAATGCTAGAGGTGTAGCGTGATGGGGGCAGCAGGGGCTGTTGCCTTGGGGTCCAAAACCTGAAGGGTGCAACGGGGCCCTAGCATAGGGTTACCAGATGTCCCCAGTTCCCAGGGACAGTCCCCGGATTTGCAAATCCGTCCCCGGACAAATTCCGTCCCCGGAATGTTCCCAGATTTGTAAATCTGTCCCTGGGAAATGTGGCAGTGGCAGTCTCAGCAGCCCGGAGCCAGCCTGTTAGCGCAGTTGGTTCTGGCTGGCTTCAGGAGCTGCTCGCTGCCATTGGCGCCTGCTATTTTTCCTCACCGGAAGTCCCCATAGGATGTGCGCAACACGAGCAGATGCTGCCGCTGCTGCCACCACTGCCGAAGAGAAACCAGGGACGTCCGGCGATACAGATCTCCAGGCCCCTTCCCCCTTTGTTTTGACTGATCAGGGGAGGCTCAGGAGATGTGGGCAGCGCCCGTTGCCCAGTTTTTTAAAAACTCAGCACATTTATGTTTTACAGGGTGCAAAAGAAGGGCTTTGTATCCTTATACAATATGCATGTGTGCATGGGCCCAGGGTCTTTTGCCTCACTATCCCCACTACAGACTCCCTGTTGCTACTCAGCTAGAAAGAAAGAAAGAAAGAAAGAAAGAAAGAAAGAAAGAAAGAAAGAAAGAAAGTCACTAGATTCATTGGGGGGGGGGGATCTGGTAACCATACGCTAGCGGTCCCGAAGGCACCACGAAACCGGGAGGGAGGTGGCTCCCTTTTCTGGCAGCGGCAACATTCAGTATATGCAGTGTGACACATACGCCACCTTGCCCCCGTGATTGAGGGGGCCTGGGGCTGCATGACGTCAGCACGCCATGTGCGCATGTCTCATGGCGTGTGAGCATGACATATGTGCATATGACATCAGCGCATGTACGTATGACGTCAGCATGCTCTGTGGTGTGCTGACATTACGTGTGCAGACAGGTGGCATGCTGACCTGTCATGCGGCCGCCACATAACTTGGGGGGGGGGCTCTGATTTACAATTTTCGGGGAGCCTTGGCCCTGTGTTCCTCCCAGTGCACACATCTCCCAGGTGGCCTGGTGGACTGCAAGAGGGGAGCAGGCAGCCAGATAAGCCCTCCCCTGTTGGGGTGGAGCCCCCTCTCGCTGCTCACACAATTAGGTGCCTTGGGACGGTGTGCCACACACTCCACGGACCATAGCTGCACCGTCGCTGTGCGACCAGGTCACTGCTGCGCCAGGAAGCCCCCTCAGCTCCCTCCTGCCCCAGGACGACTGCAGAGCCCCCAGCCAAGGCCCGTGTGGTAGCAGGCAACCGCAGGCATGGCAGGGCATTGCCAGAGCACCTGCGAGGACAAAGCTGAGCTTCCTGTGGACTCCCCTTTTGAGCCTTGCCCCAGGCTCTGGCAAGTGACGCTACGCCACTGGTCAGCGCAGTGCAGACACAGCAGCAGAGCCAGTCCAGCACTCCTGCTAGTTCAAGTTGCTTCTGCGAAACACCCAGGGCAACCCACCCTGCAGGAAAAAGCCAACATCTTGGCCCCACCTCCTCAAAACAACATCAAAAAGAGTCCTGATGTTTTAGGAGACGATTGAGCCCTGCCCTTTGAAATCTCATTGACTTCGCTGGGAAGAGTTGCAATCCTACTATGCTCTTCAGGGGGAAAGAGACTCTAGTGGCGCTGTGGTCTAAACCACTGAGCCTCTTGGGCTTGCTGATCGGAAGGTCAGCAGTTCTAATCCCCACGATGGGGTGAGCTCCCATTGCTCTGTCCCAGCTCTTGCCAACCTAGCAGTTCAAAAGCACACCAGTGCAAATAGATAAATAGGTAGCACTGCGGCGGGAAGGTAAACAGTTTCCATGCGCTCTGGTTTCTGTCACGGTGTCCCATTGCACCTGAAGTGGTTTAGTCATGCTGGCGTGATCTTTATCTTTACAGGGATAGTGTGACAGCGGCCACACCCTGGGAACATGGCTCTGAATGGCTGGCTAAACGAGGTGAGGGTGGTCCATGGGTCTCAAACCCTCATGAGTTAGGGATTTTCCCTGCTTGCGAAGACAGGCTCTGGTGGATGCAATGAGTCAAGAAAGCGGTTTCTGAAACAGTCAAGAAGGTGGGTTCTGCGTGTGGTGTAGAGCAGGGTTTCCCAAAGCTGTGTCTCCACCTGTTGTTGGACTACAACTCCCATCATTCCTAGCTAGCAGGACCAGTGGTGAGGGATGATGGGAGTTGTAGTCCAACAACAGCTGGAAACCCTGCTGCTGTAGAGGGAAGTGAGGGGTAGGTGGGGCTTGCCAACCTGGGAAGGTAGCCCATCTACATAAGAAAAGAAAAAATCAGATCAGGAAAATGCAGTGAAAAGGATAACAGCTACTTGATGCAACATCTTCTAACCTCCCTGCGAACAAATCAAAATGAATGTTCAGTCAATAGCTGGCATCCTCTCACATTCATGCAAACTTGGGCAAGCAGATTAGGACGAATGCTGAATAATAAACTGCGTACACAACCTGAGCAAGTAAATTCATGCTCAGGCTTTCCTCTTAAATTTTGAGCAGCACATTCCAGTGGCCGCTTGGTGGCGGAAGTAAACCATTTTCTTTCGTGACGCAGCAGTGGTTTTTCTACTTTCAGGGAACTGCTTCTGTATACAGTGGTACCTCGGGTTATGTACTCATTTCATTCCGGAGGTCCGTTCTTAACCTGAAACTGTTCTTAACCTGAAGCACCACTTTAGCTAATGGGGCCTCCTGCTGCCGCTGCGCCGCCAGAGCACGATTTCTGTTCTCACCCTGAAGCAAACTTCTTAACCTGAAGCACTATTTCTGGGTTAGCGGAGTGTGTAACCTGAAGCGTATGCAACCTGAAGCATATGTAACCTGAGGTACCACTGTTCATTTGCCTGCCCAAAGGGCACCTTCGTTAGTTGCTGATGGGTTGTGTTCTAAGCCATACCTCTTTGGTCTCCTATGAACACGACCAACACAGCAGAATCTGCAGAATCTCAGAAGGTGGTGAACTCTCCTTCACTTCAGGTTCTGTGTCGACGTCCTCCTGTGGCCCCACTCAGTATGAAAAGTTGGGCTGCCCTGCGCCTAGAACACACTTTGCAAATTACAGCTTTAAAGGCTCCCCCATCCCAACTTTACTTCTCCCAACTTCCCCTTCTGCCCAGAAAGATTTTGGATGTGTTGGATTCATGGGCAAATGTTATGTACTGAGTTGAATAGGATCCAAAAGGCAGCAGTCTGGTTGGTCCTAGAACAATAGGATTCATAATGCAGCAGTCTGATTGGTCCACAGGAGCCACCCAATCCAGCTCCAGGTGGAAGGGAATCTGCAACCTGATTGGCCTACAGGAGAATCCCGGAAATAGCCAATCACGTGGGGCCCATTGTGTAAATAATGTATATAAAGCAGACATTCTGGGGGAACTTCCATTCCCCCTCACCACTATGAGCTGAATAAAGAGCATGAAATCCACTCTTGACTCCGAGTATATTTCAGCAAAAAAAACCTGAGGGGATTACGAAGTCTCAGCCTGCCAGACTACCTGGTCAGAGTTATCTCCCCAAATGGCAAAAGCTTAATTTGAAGGAACACTGCATTTTTTAAAAAAGAGAGAGAGAGAAACAAAAAGCAGGTAGCCCTTCTGTTCTGTGCTGACTGCTCTATAGCTGTTCTATCCTGAACAGTAGCAGCTGGAGACATTGGTGCACCCCAGGGAATCTTATCTAACTCCAGAAGGACTCTGGATACTGTGAAAGACTGCAGTCCTTGCCTGGAGATCTGCTTGCACTTTGAGCAGCAAGGACTGCAACTGGGGAGCATCTTGTGTTGTTGAAAATACTTTTTGCATGCTGAGAGCTAATGTCTTAGCAAAGAAGGGTCTGGAGAGGCCCTCCTTTCACCCTCGCTCCTAACTTTGGAGAACTAAGATTTCTAAAGCTTCTTTTCCTGTCCCAGAGTACGAAGTGAAACTGATCAGAGATGGCAATGAGATGGATGGGTTGCCAGCAGAAGGCCAGGAAGCAAGTTTCTTCCCGAAGACATTTGTGGCTCGCCTGCCACACCCACCCACGCCGTCTACAAGGAGACAATCTGCCAAAAAAAGGAGGGGGAAAAGGGGGGAAAACATGTCAGAGAACTGTTTGGGACAAACCCAAAGCAGATCAAAAGTTTTCCAAAGTGCTCTTCTCTGTGATACATCATTGCAAACCATCATTTGGGCCTTCAACCTTTCAAAGCTGGACTATCACACTGCACACATCATTGGCTGCCCTTGGAGACCATTACCGGTGTTTCGGCTGGTTCAAAACATGGGGTAGGTTACAGAGAGCTCCCTCTTGACTTCCAGTTGGGCTGGCTCAGTGAAACTGACTGGCAGGAGATTCAGAACAGACATACAGTGGTGCCTTGGTTCTCAAACGCCTTGGTACTCAAACAACTTGGAACCCAAACACTGCAAACCCGGAAGTCAGTGTTCTGGTTTGCAAACTTTTTTTGGAAGCCGAATGTGCTCCGTTTTGAGTGCCACACTTCCGTTTTGAGGTCTGTCTGCTTTTGCTATTTATTTTGTGTTTGTGTTTTTGCAGCTCTTTTGTTTTTGTGACTGCGTGGAACCCAGTTCACCTATTGATTGTGTGACTGCAGTACATTGTTTATTGCTTTCATTTTATGGATCAATGATCTCCTTAGATAGTAAAATTCATGTTAAATTGCTGTTTTAGAGGTTGTTTTTAAAAGTTTGGAATGGATTAATCCATTTTGCTTTACTTTCTATGGGAAAGCGCGCCTTGGTTTTGGAATGCTTTGGTTTTGGAATGGACTTCTGGAATGGATTAAGTTTGAGAACCCAGGTACCACTGTACAGCACACATAGAATAGAAGAAGAAGAAGAGGAGTTTGGATTTGATATCCCGCCTTTCACTCCCTTTAAGGAGTCTCAAAGCAGCTAACATTCTCCTTTCCCTTCATCCCCCACAGCAAACACTCTGTGAGGTGAGTGAGGCTGAGAGACTTCAGAGAAGTGTGACTGGCCCAAGGTCACCCAGCAGCTGCCTGTGGAGGAGAGGGGACGTGAACCCGGTTCCCCAGATTATGAGACTACCGCTCTTAACCACTACACCACACTGGCTCCCTGAGTGTGTGTATAGAATTGTAGAATCAGTGTGTGTATAGAATTGTAGCATTGGGAAGGGGTCCATGGATCATCTAGTCCAACCCCTTACACCCATCCAATTTGAAACCATCCCGGACCCTGCTTAGATTTGCAAATGCTTAGCTTTGCAGAATGCAGCAGTCTGATTGGTCCTAGAACAATGCAGCAGTATGATTGGTTGGCAGGAACCACCCAATCATCCTCCAGATATAAGTGAATCCACAACCTGATTGGCTTACAGTAGAATTCCAGAATTAGCCAATCATGTGCAGCCCATTGTGTAAATAATGTATATAAAGCAGATACTTTGAGGGGACTTCCATTCATTCCTCCTCACCGCTATGAGCTGAATAAAGAGCATGAAATCACTTTGCGACTCTATATTTCAATCATCTAGTCCAGACCGCTGCAATACACTCTGAGAAAGGCATCTACAGAGAAAGGCACTCTGTACATGCTCAAAGAAGATCCCTTCTTTGCATGATCCCGAGTGGAGATCTAGCATCGAAAAGAGGCCCTGCAGGGAACAAGCAGATGCCTGTAGCGTTTCCTCCCAAAAGGCATGACCCCACCATCTTTTTCCAAACATTGCTACAATTTTGGAGGGGGGATTAACTTCCTCCCCCATCAGCCCCATTCCTGCACCAGGTGGTATCATGTAGGAGGGATGCTCCCTGTGCCAGGTATAATAGGGAGTCCTAGCTTTCCCCCCTAGTTGTCACATTCCTGGAATTCCAGCTGCCCTGCGGAGGAAGTATGAGCAATATTAGCTTTGCAAACAAAGTCTGCTTTTCTCAAGTCATGCCTCCTGATAGCCAGTGTTCACACATAATGTTTAACTAGAGGTGAAGTGAAGCAGGCTCATGGGGCATTGGCGCTCTCTCTCTCTCTCTCTCTCTCACTCACACACACACACACACACACACACACACTATTTTGTGAATGCACCCTGTAACACGCCATCAATACAATAACAGTGCATTATTGGTGAATTTGCACTGGACCACCCAGACACTAGGGGGGGACACGGGTGGCGCTGTGGGTTAAACCACAGAGCCTAGGACTTGCCGATCAGAAGGTCAGCGGTTCGAATCCCCACAATGGGGTGAGCTCCCGTTGCTCGGTCCCTGCTCCTGGCAACCTAGCAGTTCGAAAGCACGTCAAAGTGCAAAAAGATAAATAGGTTCTGCTCCGGCAGGAAGGTAAACGGCGTTTCCGTGCGTTGCTCTGGTTTGCCAGAAGCGGCTTAGTCATGCTGGCCACATGACCCGGAAGCTGTACGCCGGCTCCCTCGGCCAATAAAGCGAGATGAGCGCCGCAACCCCAGAGTCAGTCACTACTGGACCTAATGGTCAGGGGTCCCTTTACCCTTTACCTTTTTACCCAAACACTATTCCACTTTCTTGGCTGTCCTGCGATGTTACCCCAATATTACTGCGCTCCTGATGCTGTCTGGAGGGGCACCACAGACAAAATTAATATATAAACAAAGCAGAACATCTTTTCTTAAAAAAAAACAAAACGGCATACAAAAGTTTGTTTATTAGGAGGAATTCAAATTAGAATGCTGAAAAATTTCCATGAGCGTTCCACTCATTCAAAAATGCAGAGAACTAGAATTGACAAATCCATCCCTGCTTGCCTGCCTGCTAGAAATCGTTTACCTTAGTTACCCTTTAGCTTCGGACCATTTGTGGTATGGAAAGTTACAGGATTTCAGCAGGAAGCTTCAAGACATGCATTGATACCAAATGGAATGGTATGTCCATTCCAAAACCTTTGCAGGTGCAAACGGTATGGAAAGCGGATTGTGTGTAACCTCCCCGATATCATCCCAAGTGCGAATCATCGTGAATGCGCAAGGGAAAAGAGACCTATAGGGGGAGCCTCTTCAATTCTAAACCTGCTTCCTAATCTACCTAGAAAAAGCAGCATGATTATTTCCTCCCGACCAAGGAACTGAGCCCAAATGGAGCCTCTCTTAGGACTGAATCATTTATTTCTAAACCAGGAAGCAGCAACAGCAGCAGGGCACTCCAGCTAAGCGCTGTGATGGCCTGGCAGGCCTTGTTCCTAATCCCTGATGGGTTGGGGCTGGTTATTCTTTTTTATATATATAATTTTTAAATTAGTTTTTCAACATATCATTTTCAACAGTAATTCAACATATTTTCATATCTTATACCATTTTTTTTTTTACTTCCATCAATCACATCTGATCATTTTCCAATCTAGTCACTAAATATACATTTCTTACTTCCACAATTACATTTAACTCATAACTGATATCTCTATTCTTCCTCTACTTTGCAATGTTTCATACATTTCTCCTTACAAAACTTATTGTAGTCCTACTAGTGTAATTTGTTGATTACAGTTGCCCTTCAAATAGTTCATATATTTCTTCCAATCTTCTGTGAATCTCTGGTCCCGGAGGTTTCGAATCCTTCCTGTCATTTTTTCTAATTCTGCGTAGTCCATTAATTTTGCCTGCCATTCTTCTTTCGTCAGAATTTCTTCTTGCTTCCATTTCTGGGCTAACAATACTCTTGCCGCTGTTGTTGGGCTGGGACTGGTTATTCAGTGGGACAAGGAAGATGTTCATGGTCGGAGGCATTTTTAAATATGATGCTGGTGGTGATCTTATAATTATGGTCTGGAATTGTATCATTCTTACAAGAGTCTAGCTCTGCATAGAACCCTGTGTCTGGATGTAGCAGCACACACACACACACACACACACACACACACACACACCACCATGCCATGGCTGGCATCTTGTTCCACACACCCTCCCACACTTCACAGAAGAAAAGAGTGACGTTGTGTTTATTTACAGTGCTTGCCTGTACAGTAGGGATCATTGTTCTGCCTCTCGCCAAATAGGGATTTAATTCTCTGGAAGCACGATTGGTGGAAGTAAATAATAATAATAATATACAGATGAGGCACAGTTCCTTATATAGCCAAAATGGCGCCGCCTGGGAACAAAAGGGAGGGACAGATGTACAGTGGTACCTCAGGTTGCAGACACTTCAGGTTAGAGACGCTTCAGGTTACAGACTCTGCTAACCCAGAAATAGTACCTCGGGTTAAGAACTTTGCTTCAGGATGAGAACAGAAATCGTGCGGCGGCAGCGGGAGGCCCCATTAGCTAAAGTGGTACCTCAGGGTAAGAACAGTTTCAGGTTAAGAACAGACCTCCAGAACGAATTAAGTTCTTAACCAGAGGTAGCACTGTACCTTGGTTGTAGAATGGAATGCGTTCCGGAAGTCCGTTCGACTTCCGAAAAATGTTCGACAACCAAGGCGCAGCTTCCAACTGGCTGCAGGAGCTTCCTGCATTCACTCGGAAGCTGTGGAAGCCATGTCAGACTTTTCGCCTCCAAAGGACATTTGCAAACTGGAACAACTCACTTCCGGGTTTGCGGCATTCAGGAGCCAAAACGGACGAGTACCAAGGCATCTGACAACCAAGGTATGACTATTGACAGTCTTAGGGTGGAAGAACCCAAAATTTGTGGAAGTACAAAAAAGGAAGGAAGGAAGGAAGGAAGGAAGGAAGGAAGGAAAGGGAGATGATTAAAATCTCAAAAAAGAGCCCATTGAGGGCTGAACATGCTCAGTATGCATAGAATGTTGACTCATTCTTAGGGATGGAACTGGAAACCAGAGTTAGATGGAAATGGAATAGAGTCTTCTGTGAAAGGGCATGGCTGGCCATCTACAACCCTGAAGGGGAGCACTCCGCAGGTTCCAGGGGTTGCTGCGAAAGACAGAGGCTTCATCTATTCTCAGTAGTTGCACTCGCCTTGCGGAATGCCCTCCCATCAGATGTCAAGGAAATACAGTGGTACCTCGGGTTAAGTACTTAATTCGTTCCGGAGGTCTGTACTTAACCTGAAACTGTTCTTAACCTGAAGCACCACTTTAGCTAATGGGGCCTCCTGCTGCCGCCGCACCGCCGGAGTACGATTTCTGTTCTCAACCTGAAGCAAAGTTCTTAACCTGAAGCACTATTTCTGGGTTAGCGGAGTCTGTAACCTGAAGCGTATGTAACCTGAAGTCTATGTAACCCAAGGTACCACTGTACACAGCTACCTGACTTTTAGAAGACATCTGAAGGCAGCTGTTTATAGGGAAGCTTTTAATGTGCGATGTCTTACTGTGTTTTAATTTGTTGGAAGCTGCCCTGAGTGACTGGGGTGGCATATTAACAACAACAACAACTATTATTATTATTTTTATTAGAGGCTGTTCTCTCTGGCTTGTGTACTTGCTGCAGTGTCTTCCAGACTGGGCTGTGTAGTGTTAATAAGCCTGTTGTAAGATTTCCCTAAGAATGCTAAATGGAATGTTTAATCTCGCAGTGGATCGCGGTTGTGTTTAGAGAATACTTGCAAGACAAAAATTGCATTCTCAGGCATTTATTATCAGCGCAGGGCAGCGGTAGCAGAGGAGGGAGAGGACAGAGCGTACTGGTGTTTTGAGTCCGTGTCTGTATATTCACTTGCTCGTTTATTGGACACACACACTGTCCCCAATTCCCCACTTAGTTCCTGAACTCCTCACATCCAGCAGATATGAGGAAACCTGGAGTGCTCTGGTCTAGGGACAATGTGCTGTAGTGGTTAGAGCACAGGACTAAGGACCAGGAAGACCCAGATTCAAATCCTCAATCTATATACACATTATTGCCTTAAATGCAACTGGGTCGGTTTTTTCTCTCAATACGGATTGAGGTGGTTTGGTGGAAAGTGAATCAAAACGCAGTACTTCACAAAGAAAAAAGGTCTGCCTGCGTGGGCAGAGTCAAACCAGAACATTCTTCACTAAGAAGGCTGCCGCTTGTAGTTCAGTTGTTCGCCACATGAGGCAGCCATGCACAGATTCCAGAAGCTTCTGGCACACCGTGCTCCCAAAAGTGTAATAGGTACAAGAGATGGGGCAAAATTATTGGAATCAAGAAGTACTGGGAAAGCTCTCAGCTTCCCCTGGCTCAGGAACAGGGCTGTCTTTACCTGGGGGTGCAAGGGGTGCAGGGCACCCGAGCACCAAATTCTGGGGGGCACCAAATGTATACCTACTGTATACTGGTCCCTCTCGATCAGCAGCAGTGAAAAGCAATGGAGCAAAAGTCCCCACCCCCCTCCTCCGTTGCTCTGTTACTCCGTAGCGTCAAAAATTTCTGACGAGTCAGGAAACAAAAGTTTTCCCCCGATGTGTCATTGTTACAGGTGAGCGATTCCCCCCCCCCTCAAAAAACGCTCAACAACTTTGAGTTTGCCCCCCCCTTAAAAAAGGTCAACAACTTTGGCTCCCCCCTCCCATAAAAAGCTGAATAAAAGTTAATTTGGGCACGGCTAAACTAAATTTGGGGGTGTTGAGTGGATCTTTGCACCCCGGCGGCGCATATGCTAAAGACAGCCCTGCTCAGTAATGGTTGTTGAAATGTCTAGGGCTGTGTGTACATGTTGCCATTTCATCTGGGTCCAGTGCAGCCCCGCCACTGACATGCAACGTTCCCCCTGATGCAGAGCTACCCTGCAGGTTATTGAGAAACGCCACTGTTTGATTCATTCCCTTCAAAACAGCTTCCGTCCAAAAGGAAAACGCAAGCCACATTCACTTTGCAGGGAAACTGAGGTGTGTACGGTTGAGACAGGCATTGCACATGCTCAGTTGATAGTTTGATGAATA
This sequence comes from Podarcis tiliguerta, assembly GCF_965153285.1. Lineage (NCBI taxonomy): Eukaryota > Metazoa > Chordata > Lepidosauria > Squamata > Lacertidae > Podarcis > Podarcis tiliguerta. The sequence continues at coordinate 19,382,138 of NC_139546.1, read as the reverse complement.
AGTGTTCAGGAGGGTTGCAGGGACAGAGGAAGCGAATGAGCATTGCACGCTGGGCGAAGATATCCCCATCTCCTCACTGGTGTGTGCAGCAACATGCAAATGTGCCTTGAAGCACAGCGTGGGGAGAATGACCTTGTTGCATTTCAAGCCGCTAATAGCCTAGATTTGGCAGAAACGGACCAATTAGCAGAAACAATTCATGAAGAGAGGCTTGCAACAGTCAATTAATGTAGCAGATAAATGGATGGACTTTATATTTTACTGGAATACATGTAGTGGTCGTCTTAGGTTGGACAGAAGCCTGGCTTTATTTGTTTTCTTTGTAATCGGCACTGTTATTCCTCATTTTGTTTCTTGTGCCTTATTTCTCTCTCAGGGAAGTTTAACTGGCACCTTCTTTATACACCTTTAGGCGCCAGGCCAAAGTGTTCCTCTTTAACCAAGCCCTGGGCTGATTGATGTCCGATGCCCTTTTAAACTGTGTTGGGGAGGGGGGATTATTGGGTTTTCCTTGTTCTTGTTTTTATCACATATTCTGTGTTTTTATATTGTGATTAACTACCCTGAGACCTGCGGGTATAGGACAGTATACAAATTTAATAAATAATTATAATAAAATAAACTATGTGTTGTGCAACAGTTTTAAAAATACATATACAGTGGTACCTCTGCTTGCGAAGGGGATCCGTTCTGGAGGCCCGTTCGCAACATGAAAAGAACACAACCCACAGCAGTACATCTGCACACGCACGGGTTGCGATTCGCTGCATCTGCGCATGCGTGGGACGTCATTTTGCGCTTCTGCATATGCGCGAGTGGAGAAACCCAGAAGTAACCCTTTCCGGTACTTCCAGTTTGCCGTGGGACGTAACCTGAAAGAACGTAACATGAAGCGGATGTAACATGAGGAGTCATACCTTAGAAGTCGAACGGAATCCATTCCAGAAGCTCCTGCAACCAATCAGAAGCCGCAGAAGCAGAAGTCCAGTTTCCAAAAATAGTTCGCGAACTGGAACAGTCACTTCCGGGTTTGCAACATTCGGGAGCCAAAACGTTCGGGAAATAAGCTGTTCCAAGGTATGACTGTATATTAAAAGCAACTGTTTACATCAGGGCCGTGTGAAATAAAGACTCTCCCTGCGAATTAGAGACAGTGGAGCCTAAAGGAAGAAAGGATGAAGAGAGACAGATCAGGGCTTCTCTCTTGGTCCCCAAAGCAGACTTCCAGCAAGTCGTCTTGCAGCAGCTATAGCTCCGTTTGCACACCTTTTCTGTATTAGGGTTGACAAACAGCTACCGGTATTCCTTGTGGAGTGGGAATAGGCCCTGGGGCTCCACTTCCTAATCCTGCACCTCATCTCTTCTCCATCTCCTGTAGCACTGCCACCCCCAAGCCAATAAACGCATCAGGAAAAAGCAATCCAGACCAGTGGCGTAGCGTGGGGGGTGCAGGGGGGGCCGGCCGCACCGGGCGCAACATCTGGGGGTTAGGGTTAGGGGGCGCCAGTGGCGTAGCGTGGGTTGTCAGCACCCAGGGCAAGGCAAGTAATTTGCACCCCCTAACCCGTGGATTTGCGCCCCCTAACCCTAACCCCCAGATGTTGCGCCCGGTGCGGCCGGCCCCCCTGCACCCCCCACGCTACGCCACTGGGGGCGCAAATCCATGGGTTAGGGGGCGCAAATTACTTGCCTTGCCCCGGGTGCTGACAACCCACGCTACGCCACTGATCCAGACCTTTTTGGCATGAATTTGTGCCCTGGACTGCCTGGTTCTTCCTGCAAGGAAAGCACCAGCGGGGTGTGTGTGTGCATTTTTAGGGCCAAGTACATCCTGGCAGCCTAACTCATCATGCATAATCGCGTCTCATCATTTCTCCTGCTGGCTCCTGCCTCAGGGTGGTTGCTGCCTCGGGTGATAAAAGGGCAACGATCCAGGAATACTTCACTGTGAGATGACTCAGGAGGAGTCATCCCAAGGCTGCACATGGTTGCAGGCCAGCCCCAATCTCTGAGCAGTGTGTGATTCCGGGGGGCGGGGCTCTTGGAGCTGTTTCCTTTTGGGAAAAATGAGGCACAGTGGAGATCGTGGTGTCTTTGTGATACAGTGGTACCTCGGGTTACAGACGCTTCAGGTTACAGACTCTGAAACCCAGAAATAGTACCTCGAGTTAAGAACTTTGCTTCAGGATCAGAACAGAAATCGCGCGGGAGGCCCCATTATCTAAAATGGTACCTCAGGTTAAGAACAGTTTCAGGTTAAGAATGGACCTCCAGAACAAATTAAGTTCTTAACCCGAGGTACCACTGTATATGGTTTATTTAATAATAATAATAATTTGTTATTTATACCCCGCCCAGCTGGCTGAGTTTCCCCAGCCACTCTGGGCGGCTCCCAACAGAATATTAAAAACACGATAAAACATCAAACATTAAAAACTTCCCTAAGCAGGGCTGCCTTCAGATGCCTGTCAAAGTCAGAAAGTTGTTTATTTCCTTGACATCTGATGGGAGGGTGTTCCACAGGCCAAATATTCCTGTAATAAGTCCAAAAGAATAACTCTTTATGTGTATACTTGTTGCTGGTGCAATTCCGACGGAACTCCAGCAACAAGATAACTGGATTTCAGTCTCTGTTTTGTGACTTTTCTTCTGGTTGGACCGAAAAGGAACTATGCAATGGCAATTCAATTAGGGCTGCCATACATCTGGAATTTCCCAGACATAGCTGGGATTCATTTGTTAAAAATGGCATCCAGGCTGAATTTTCTAAAAGTGGTTAAAATGTTTGGGGAAACCAAGGCATATGGCAGCTCATATTAGAAGGTTTTGGGTGAATTTCTGGAAAAACAGCTTTAAAACATCTTTTTTTTCCTTTTTGGAGAAAACTCAACCACTTTGGCAAAAAGTCTGGATTTTCAATTCAATGCTCAACCAAATAGGTCAGCTCCAACTTTAGAATGGCACCTTGTTCCTCATCTGGTGGAACGCTCTGTCACAAGAGACTAGGGCCCTGAGGGACTTGACATCTTTCCGCAGGGCCTGCAAGGCGGAGCTGTTCCACCAGGCCTTTGGCCAGGGCACAGCCTGACTCCCCCTCTCCTTCTGTAATCCTCATAGAACTCTAGCCCAATGGTTGCCATTAATTTGACTCTGAATTGATTTTAGAATGAATTGATTTTAGAATGTATTTCAATTAATTGACTGTGATTTTATGTAAACGGCATTATTTTTACTATCGTTAGCTGGTCTGAGCCCGGCTTCAGCTGGGGAGGGCGGGATATAAATAAAATTTCAATATTTGAATTTTTGTACATTACTGTTAATGAATTTTTGCAAACCATGTGCAGAGATGTTTAGTTTGGGACCAAGAAGCTGTGCGCCCACACAACCCACACCAGTCCTGTTGTTTCTCGTCAAATGCTGCCTTTTGTTGTGTTTTTCACCCGGGAAGCTTCGGTCCTCGTTCAGAAGAGGAACGATCTAGCTGCGTTTTAAACGGCTAATGTGCACACAGCCTTATTGTTTGTAGCTGAAATGTGGGTGGGTGCACTCACACGCATTTGGGGGAGGGAGCTTACACAATCCCCGGCCTTGCTTGTTCATAGAAGTTTCGACTTGTCCGTTCCTCCCTAGCACACGAGCTAGAATTCTCCGAATTTTATTGCATTCCTTTCTTCTTCCTTCCCAATAACAACTCTCCCCTCTGGGCATGCAGTATTCAGGATGAGGCTTGCCCATCTACCTCCCATGCCCTAGATATGTCTACTGAGGGAGGAGAAGGGAGGGGACCATTTTCTTTAGGTGGGGGCTTAGCAGGGATGAGACGGGACGCCACACGCCTTGTGTGGGGAGCTGTGTGCGTTTTGTGGTGCGGTGATGGGTGGGGGAGACGTTCTCGCTGCTGACAAACATGGCTTGCTCAGGTTCCTTGGGCCTTAATCAAGGTGTACGGAAGACTTTCTTCTCGCAGAAGCAGATAAATCTCTGGATGTCTCACGCACTAGAACCGAGCCCCAGAACCTGTTGAGTCAAGGATCTGGAATGTGTCGAGTTGAGTGATGAAATGGCTTTTTCGCAGAATGTGCAAAGTGCCTTTCTATATCGCTGCTCAACCGTGGACAGCTTGTATATATATCTGGGACTCTGTGCGGGATCTTCCAGGAGGTCTTGAGCAGTGCCGGATTTATGTATAAGCTAAACAAGCTATAGCTTAGGGCCCCACTCTCTTGGGGGCCGCCAAAAAAATTAAAGGGGAAAAAAAACCTGGATGTACATTTCCAAAATATAAGATAAAAAACAAATCAAATAAAACCTACATACAGCAACAGTGTTTTGTGTTGTGTAGGCTCCTATGATGTAAGTCATGGGCCCCGCCTGCTCGCCTGCTCCCTAAAATATCACTGGTTTGCTCATTTCTGTATATAGGGTGCCTACATTCTGCATGTGCAAATGGCTTGAGATACCTATGAGGTCCATAAATTACCGTACCATATAGCATATATTCAAGACAAAAAACAGCGACAATTTGTTGTTGACAAAGGACAGCTGGACATATAAAGGGCCCCAATAGCTTAGGGCCTCATCATACCTAAATCCGGCCCTGGTTGTGAGCTCTGGTGGCTTTCATTGTGGAAATTACCCCCTGCTTTCACATTCAGTGCAATGGTTGCCCATCTCTTGGCTGAAAAAAAAAAAGAAGATGTGCATTTCCGAGTCACACAGAGCTCTTCACGGCTGTGACTTACCTCCAAACATCTCCGAAATGACATGAGAAATGCCTGGTGGATCAATCCAATGGCCCATTTAGTCTCACATCCTAAGCTTCCACATCTGCTAGGCACTATCAATCTGTACACACAGCAGCTTAAACTATGCCTTGTGGCCATTTGTGGCTTGTTTGGGTTCTCTAGATGAACATATTTGCATTTGCTTTGTTGCCACCGGCTATTAAGACAGCTGCAATTTCTTCCCCTTAACATTTCTAAACATCGGTCGGTCTTTTCCCCATCGCCCGTTTGTCCCATGCTTTCCTTTCATCTGGGGAAGCTGCATAAACAAAACCCAGATATACGAGGAACCATAAATATCCTGTAAATATACAGATGGAGGGGAAGATAAGAAACAGTCGCTGGAGCTGCTATGTTTCTACAGCAAAGGGATAGAGGGACGGAAGGGCGGGGTTTCTCCACCCCACCCTAAACGGCTTGGAAAGACAATTGATGAATGTCAGGCAGACGGCAGCTGCTTATGGGATCCTGAGACCTGGAGGCTGGATTCACACAGACGCGCCAGCAGAGGCAAAACCTGAACTCCACGTGGCTTGGTCAGCTCTCTTTCAAAGAAGGTAGTTTGCAATGGGAGAAACCAGCGCTTGAAAGTCTTGCAGGGAAAAGATCATAGAATCACAGAAGGGACCCAAAGAGTCATCTGGTTCAGCCCCTAAAATGCAGGAATCACAGCTAAAGGCTGTTTATTAACTGCAGAATATGTGTAAGCTCTTCTGCGGCAGCCTAGGAGCGGTTTTTCCTCTGATGTAGCTGTGGTCTAAACCACAGAGCCTCTCGGGATTGTTGATTGGAAGGTTGGCAGTTCAAATCCCTGCAACGGTGTGAGCTCCCGTTGCTCGGTCCCTGCTCCTGTCAACCTAGCAGTTCGAAAGCACGTCATGTGCAAGTAGATAAATAGGTACCGCTCCAGTGGGAAGGTAAATGTTGTTTCCGTGCACTGCTCTGGTTCGCCAGAAGCGGCTTAGTCATGCTGGCCACATGACCCGGAAGCTGTCTGCAGACGAAAGCCAGCTCCCTTGGCCTATAGAGCGAGATGAGCGCCACAATCTCAGAGTTGTCCGCGACTGGACATAATGGTCAGGGGTACCTTTACCTTTACTAGCTGCATCCCCTAGTAGAGAGGCAATGTTGGAGAAGACACAAATGTACCCTCAGTATGTTCTATCATATGTGGTGGACCTGTAAAAGGCTAAAAGAGTATTAGGAAATAATTCATAATGAATTGGAAAAAAATATGTTTAAAAGTACTTTCCCCAAAAAACCAGAGTCCTTTTAAAAAGGTAAAGGGACCCCTGACCGTTAAGTCCAGTCACAAACAACTCTGGGGTTGTGGCGCTCATCTCATTTTACTGGCCGAGGGAGCCGGCATTTGTCCACAGACAGTTTTTCCAGGTCATGTGGCCTGCATGACTAGCTGCTTCTGGGGAAACCAGAGCAGCACACGGAAACAACGTTAACCTTCCCACTGGAGCGGGACCTATTTATCTACTTGCACTTTGACATGCTTTCAAACCGCTAGGTTGGCAGGAGCAGGGACAGAGCAACGGGAGCTCACTCCATCGTGGGGATTCGAACCGCCAGCCTTCCGATTGGCAAGCCCAAGAGGCACAGTGGTTTAGACCACAGTGCCACCCACGTCCCTAGAGTCCTTTTAAGTTGGGGATAATTCAGACGGAAATTCCCAGGTTTCAAAAAAGGTTGTTTATGTATGCCACTACATGTTTTGTTAGCTCAAAAATGTAAATGAGCGAAGTCCCAACTAAAGAAGAATGTCAACTTAAGCTGATGGAACATGTGCAGCTCGCGGACCTAACATATAGAATAAGAGAACAAGAAGAACATACAGTGAGAGAATGAGAAAATATGGGAGGGGGGGAATAGAATATTGAACAGTAAAATGACTCACCAATTAATAAAATGAACCAAGAATGGAAGGGAAGGGAAGTCGATGATATGGTTTGTATTCTGTAAAATATTATTGTGTAAACTTGGAAATGGTTTTTAAAAATGAAAGACATTGTCATTCAAATGGTGTGGAGTGTGCTGTGTCATGTGATCGATTATGTGCGTGGGGCTTACCTCCCTCCCCCAAATATTTTAATCAAGTTGGCACCTCTGGCTGGAAGATGTGTCAGGAGAGGAAAGGGTTAAGTCGTCCTTCCTACTCACCTTTTCCCCTCTCAGACATAGCCTGCCCCCAGGCTGCTTTTGAGTTAAAGCAAAAGAACAGAACAAAACCACAGAAGAGTGAGTCACCAAACATTTAAGGCGTAGCTTGAGCTTAACACCTTACGTAGCTCTGACCCTGATGATGAAGAACAGGGAGCCACAATTGTCTCATGCAAAGTGGCCCCGGAGGGCAGTCTTAAGAGGCAACTATTCTGTGGCGCAGTTAGGTATTTTTTTTTAGGCTGCAGACATATTGCCATTTACTCCACTGGTGTTTGAAGCAGAGTACACCTGATGTTATCCACACCGCATAAGTATCCTGTAGCTCCTTGGGGAATCCTCCTGTTTGAGGTGCCTTCCCTCACACTTGCTTCCATGCCATTCGAAAATGTGAGCTGCAGTTAAGTTGAGGTGTGTACACTTCGGGTGGCTGTTGGACATGCCCAGGTGATAGCTGCTGCCTGGGCAGGCCGGGTCATCCTCTTATATACCTGCTGGGATTGACAAGGCACCTGACCCTCACCTGAATCTCATAGCTCTCCTGTAGCTGCATCTGATTAGTTATCATTTAACATGGAAGCTAGGACGCGGGTGGTGCTGTGGGTTAAAGCCTCAGCTCCTAGGGCTTGCCGATTGAAAGGTCGGCGGTTCGAATCCCCGCAGTGGGGTGCGCTCCCGTTACTCGGTCCCAGCGCCTGCCAACCTAGCAGTTCGAAAGCACTCCCGGGTGCAAGTAGATAAATAGGGACCGCTTACTAGCGGGAAGGTAAACGGCGTTTCCGTGTGCGGCTCTGGCTCGCCAGAGCAGCGATGTCACGCTGGCCACGTGACCCGGAAGTGTCTTCGGACAGCGCTGGCCCCCGGCCTCTTGAGTGAGATGGGCGCACAACCCTAGAGTCTGTCAAGACTGGCCCGTACGGGCAGGGGTACCTTTACCTTAACATGGATGCTGCCAAACCAATTAACCAACTAGAAGGATTACTGTTAATAGCACCAGTTTTTGTATAACTTGATATTGCTGGATAGTTTTTTTTATCTAAAAAACATTTTTAGTTTTCTTTCTGTTGCCACCATGGAACCTTTCTTTATTAGTGCCAATTTGTTTTGTATGATTCCTTGCAAATGAAGGAAAACAACTTTTCTCCTTGTATATGTTGATAATATAATTTCAGTTACTGAGGACAAACAAGATTGTACAAAAACAAGATTGGGTGCAGGCCTGGCCAGGACATAGGCATCCTGACTGTGACAAAGGTGACCTGTGTGCTTGGTTGATTAACAGCTGTTGGGAACTTCAAGGTCCCTGCTCTCCCTTCTTATGGGCTTTGTGGTGGACCTGGAGACTCCAGTAGAGAGCATTCCATGTCAAGAAGGAGGGCAAGTGGGCACCCTATCAAATGACAGGACAGGAGTTACACAGAGCAGGACCTTTTCACTGGTGGTGCCCATTGTATGCCTCACTCTCCTTAGACCTGCTCTCTTTTGGCCTGTATTTTGGAGCTTTATAATTTAGGAAGACTTTGGAAGAACTGTTTGACAAGTCTTATCAGTCGCTGACATATGAGTGGATTTTATTTTCTGCTATTCTGTGCTTTTGGTGCACCAGGGTTTACACCAGCATAATAGAGTTGGCCAGGATGCCAGAAGGGATACAATTTATGAGCTTTCTCCATTATCTGCACAGCAGGGGGTGTTCAGTCAACAGTGCAAAGGCTGAGCTGAAGCATTCCCTGCTGGTTACCTGTTTTCAGCAATAGGGGTCGCTGTTTGGCAGTACCCAATTGGTTAGCTGTCAGATTCTAGAACTCCCTATTGGTGGCTCTTAGGTAATTCACAAAATACAGAGTCCATTCATAAAACACAGTCTTCAATCATAAAGCAGTAACATAAATCTCCTTTGCTACATATTGGGTGTATATTTCAGTGGTTGAATGTACAAGTTTATGGCCATGATGTAGTGTAGTGCTTATGCGACTGTGAATAAAAGGTGGTTGGGTTCTTTGTCTTGGGGTTTGGGGGGGAAGAGGTGACAAAACTGATTTCCAATAAGTTCCCCCCTTTATTTCCATAACAAGTCCTTGAGTCTGTACTCTGAATCGTGACACCAGGGACCTAGAATCATAGAATAGAATCATAGAATCATAGAGTTGGAGGAGACCACAAGGGCCATCGAGTCCAACCCCCTGCCAAGCAGGAAACACCATCAGAGCACTCCTGACATATGGTTGTCAAGCCTCTGCTTAAAGACCTCCAAAGAAGGAGACTCCACCACACTCCTTGGCAGCAAATTCCACTGTCGAACGGCTCTTACTGTCAGGAAGTTCTTCCTAATGTTTAGGTGGAATCTTCTTTCTTGTAGTTTGGATCCATTGCTCCGTGTCCGCTTCTCTGGAGCAGCAGAAAACAACCTTTCTCCCTCCTCTATGTGACATCCTTTTATATATTTGAACATGGCTATCATATCACCCCTTAACCTCCTCTTCTCCAGGCTAAACATGCCCAGCTCCCTTAGCCGTTCCTCATAAGGCATCGTTTCCAGGCCTTTGACCATTTTGGTTGCCCTCCTCTGGACACGTTCCAGTTTGTCAGTGTCCTTCTTGAACTGTGGTGCCCAGAACTGGACACAGTACTCCTGGTGAGGTCTGACCAGAGCAGAATACAGTGGCACTATTACTTCCCTTGATCTAGATGCTATACTCCTATTGATGCAGCCCAGAATTGCATTGGCTTTTTTAGCTGCCATGGTTTGGCAGCATGGTGCATGGCTTGTCAGTCCAACCCCTGCACAGTGTTATCAGGGCTGACCTTAAGGCAATTGGAGCAATTGGGCCAAATTGGGCCCCGCGGACCGCTCCTAAGGGGGACCCTGCACCAGGGCAATCTAGATGGATTTTATTTATATCTATAAGATTTAGCAGAGTTTGGCTGTGAACTGGGGCCCTCCCCCCCAAAAGAAAATCAAGTTGCACCCCACTGCTTCAAATTGGGCCCCACTGGCTAGCCCTGAGTCAATAGTGTCAGTGCCGATTTATCCCAATAAACACATTTTTATATGCAGTTTTAACTAATGTATGAATTCTTGCATATTTGCCCATTATTTCCACCAATATATTAATACACACTTTCCCAATATGTGTGCATTTTTGTAAACATTTGTTGGTCGATGAGCTATATCAGAAAAAAATCAAATAAGTGCAAATCTTGAAGGATATCTGTGCTTCTGCTTTGTATTGTTTCAGAAAGAGTGAATTTGATAGGCTTGGCTCCCAATGAGACCTGAATTGAATTTTTCTCCCATGCCCGTTCCTTGCTTTGAATCTGACTCAATGGTTTTGAGAAGCTACCACCACTCATCTTTAGTTTTCCCACTGCGGGATGGAAGAAATAACACTTCATCTACCTGAGAGGGTTGTTGTAAAGATTGAAATAAAATAATGCATGTGAATACTTCAATATTTAAATGCATGATGGAAATGCCAAGTCTTACTACTATTCCTGTCATTGACCCAGGATTATTATTATTATAATAATAGTTTTGACTCCGTGCTAACATTCGAGTGACAAAGGAAGTAAAAGGAGGTGGATAACAATTAAGGATTTATCATGTTTTCAGAATGTATTGGAAAATTTATATAGAAAGGTTTATTGTTTTGTGTACATTCGATTGTAAGATAAAACATATGTGAATGGACTTGACAGGAAGTCAAAATTGAAGAAAAGTTTTTGTAAGATAAAAGGGGGGAAATATTTACTTTCATTATTATCATTTTGTGTGTGTGTGTCTGTACATATGTGTGTTTTGTATGGAATGTTCGGGAGGAAATAAGACGGTAAATAACAAATAACAAACTAAATATTGATGTATGTAATTTTTATTTCTCAATTATATTTAGTGGTAGTATGGTTGTAATGTTTTTTGTAACATAAAATCATTCAATAAAAATTATTTTTAAAAAACGAAACGTAACACAGCATAGATTAAACGACAGTTCTCAGTCATTCTCTGAGAGAGTCCTTTAAGAGAATCTGAGAAGTCTCTTTGCAGGGAGGGAGGCAGGCTTTTGTGACTGGATAAAACTGGCTGGGCAGGGGAGTTGCATGCACTCTGCACATGCTGAGAGGCACTCTTGCCCGGTGTTCCGAAACCAGCCCAATGAAGCCTTTTGCTCCTTTACTGGCTGCTGAACCATCGACTCCAAAGACAATGCCAGTCCCAGATCTCTAGGATTAGCACTCTCTGCAGGGTGGTTTGGGGAGTGGAAAGGAAGGTGACGAGCCCTGGCTGACGATAAGCCCAGGCACGTCCTGTCCTGGGCAAGGTCCGGGCCACATCCAGCCAGAGAAGGGAAGTGACTCACGCCGGTTCCAGGGCCGTGCGTTCTGGACACAGCGTCGACTTTCCTTTTCAGGAGGAAATTTATTCATCGCCCAACATGAAAAGCAAACCGGGGGGGCGGGGGGCACTGCCGTCCAAGTTGCCATGGGCAGAGGGGGGGGGGGTCAGGGTGGATCAGAACGGATATTGAAAAGAGGCTGTTTGCATTGGCTCATCTTGGCCTGCCTGCCTGCTGGAACAAGTGCACTGTGCTTTGTGGGGCTGCGCAAGCCTTGGCGAGACTCCAAGGGCTGGAAGGTTCAGCTCTTCGACGTCTCCTCTGCCGCTCAGGTGCGGTTACAACTCATCCCCGCCTCCTCAGGCCTTTGACTTTTGAAGCGAGAGAGGGTGCGACCCACCTGTGATTATGGTCAGGGCACAGCGAGCCAAAGTGCAGTGGTATAATTACACCCATGTATTGTCTGCACTACAATCCAGAGGCCTAGCCTTTTCGCAAGCAGCCAGACTGAGCCATTTTCAGGCTGCAGGGGAGGACTTATGAAAACTGGTTGCTCAGCAGTACCAGAATGCACACACGTACAACACCGCACTAATTAAATTAGCATGTCAGTGGGGCGGCCAGGCTACTGCCCTTCGGCCCGTAATGCTGTTTTATACGTAAGAGGGATTAAAAAAATAATATGGTATAGACTAGAGGGCACCTCTGCACCGTAAGTTTAAAACACTGTTGTAACACTTATAAGTGTCACGGCCATAGTGATTTAACCATCAGTGCCTCTTCCTGGTGAATTTTGTGAGGGGTTGCCTACTAACAACTCTCAGCACCCTTAACAAATAACAGCTCCCAATATTATTTGGGGAGAGTGTGAATTTTGCAACAACAACAAAGTTGTCCAGTGGAGAATTTTCAGTAACTAACCTCAAGATGCAATTCCCAGGGGTTTTTGGATGAAGCCATGATAAATTAAACTGGTACAGTGGTACCTCGGTTTTCGAACGTAATCCATTCTGGAAGACCGTTCGACTTCCAAAACTTTCGGAAACCGAGGCGCAAAGGGCGGTCTGCAATTTCAATGGGAAAAATTGGGGGGGGGGGGGTTTCAGCGGAAGCTGTTTGACTTCCGAAAAGCATTCAAAAAAGTGAAGCAATTACTTCTGGTTTTTCGGCGTTCAGAAACCGAAACGTTCAGCTTCCGAGATGCTCAAAAACCGAGGTACCACTGTATAAATAATGTAAGATGTTCCACTCTGGAGGTTGCATGGAGACTTACGCCAGTGTGTAATACAGTGGCGCCTTGGTTGTCAAACACCTTGGTACTCAAACAATTTGGATCGCAAACACTGCAAACCCAGAAGTATGTGTTCCAGTTTGCGAACTTTTTTCAGAAGCCAAACATGCTCCGTTTTGAGTGTTATGCTTCCAATTTGAGTACCACGCTTCTGTTTTGAGTGTTATGCTGAGCTCTGTCTTTTATTTGCTATTCATTTAGCGTTTTTCTTGTTTTGTGGCTCTTTTTGTTTTCTTGTGGGGACTGTGTGGAACCCAGTTCAGCTACTGATTGATTGATTGATTGTGTGACTGCAGTACATTGTTTATTGCTTTCATTTAATGGGCCAATGGTCTCGTTAGATAGTAAAATTCATGTTAAATTGCTGTTTTAGGGGTTGTTTTTAAAAGTCTGGAATGGATTAATCCATTTTGCATTAATTTTTATGGGAAAGTGCACCTTGGTTTAGGAATGCTTTGGTTTTGGAATGGGCTAAGTTTGAGAACCAAGATACCACTGTATTTGTGTTTATTTCCAAATTTATAGGTTGAGCGTAGGTGGGAGAACAGCATTAAATACCCCAGCAGGCACCCCAAATCCACTATTAGATCTTCACAGAGAACACGCCCCAAAGTTGTTTCAGAGTCCTTACAGCCCAGCACTTTCTTCCTTCAGTCTATCTTGGTTAGGGTGACCCACAGGGGAACATTCGAAGTCATGGTACAGTGGTTCCTCGGGTTACATATGCTTCAGGTTACAGACTCCGCTAACCCAGAAATAGTACCTCAGGTTAAGAACTTTGCTTCAGGATGAGAACAGAAATTGTGCTCCAGCGGCGTGGCAACAGCGGGAGGCCCCATTAGCTAAAGTGGTGCTTCAGGTTAAGAACAGTTTCAGGTTAGGAACGGACCTCCAGAATGAATTAAGTATTTAACCTGAGGTACCACTGTATATATATTTAGGATTCACCTTAAATTTTTGTGATCTGTAGGCCCCTCAATTCTGATGATGCTTCTTGCTCGCTTGGATGAAAGATGGAGAGGCATGTGAGGTTGTGTGTACAGATACGAAGGTAGAGTTGACATTCATTGCTCACCCTGCTTTGACTTCTGGCCCTGCCAACCTCTAGCAAGTGGCCCCTAGGAGGTTGCTGAGAAAGTTGTGCGGCCCTCAGACTCCCCACTTCTGTTCTATGCAGAAAACATGTGCTTTGCCTTGGGGTCTTCTCTGCCATGCCAGCCCCCTTCACCGCCCCTACAAGTGCTCTGAATGGTGTCCATCCTAGTCCCAGATGAAGGAATTTCTCAAATTGATTTTTCTTTTTTGTCCTATTTGTTTCCTCTCTTCTTACCTTCCAGTTCCTTTCGAAAGCTTGCGGAACGCCTGCGAAGGTCTGGCCCAGCCGTTTTACCCTTAACACACCCATTGAGCCAGGCAAATATTTAGAGAGCTAATCAGAGATAAGGAAGCTCCTGGCAGCCTTGAAGGGCCCTCAGGGCAGTATTGGGCCTCCTCCAGTTTGGGCTGGGCTGTATTTGCACCTATGAAATTCCTAAGATGCCGTCCCTTTGCTTCTCGTCCCCTCCAGCACCTGGGGGGAGCTGAAGGCAGACTTCTCTGGGCTCCGTTTCTGGGGGTCTGAGACAGCGACACATAAAACCTTAGGGCTGTCAAATTTCAAAAAGTAAAAACCTGGACACCCCGAAAAATCGTGATTTTTCGAGTGGCAAAGCACTGCCTTTCAGAAATCCCACTGGATGCCAATTCTGCTTTTGAGATCCCAGTAATGTCTGGGGAAATCTGGACGTACAGCAGCCCTCCTGTCTCTTGGCAAGCCGATTTTGGACAGTGTTTGTTGTTTTATTTTTCGTTTTCATTTGGGGGGGCAATTGCATAATTGTTGCACATTACAGTGGTACCTCTGGATGCAAATGGGATCTGTTCTGGAGCCCCGTTTGCATCTTGCAGCAAACACAACCCACATCTGCTCGTGCACGGGTTGCAATTCGCCACTTCCGCGCATGCGTGTGACATCATTTTGAGCGTCTGCGCATGCGCGAGCGGCGAAACCCAGAAGTAACACGCTCCGTTACTTCCGGGTCGCCACGGAGCACAACCCAAATATGCTTAACCTGAAGCTACTTCAACCCGAGGTATGACTGTATATGTTTGCCATTTCAGAAATCCCTAAACAGCACACAGTAGGAACATAAGAAATTCCCTTATAGTGAGTGATGAGATTCCTGCATTGCAGGGGGTTGGACTAGATGACCGTTGGGGTCCCTTCCAACTCTACAATTCTATGATTCTATGGTTCAGACCCATTGCTCCATTTTTTAAAAAAAACGTATTATTTATTAAAGATTTATTGTATTACAAAATTATGTGCAATGTCTCCTTTTTCAAGTTACATTGTCTACAGATCAGTTTCATTTGTTGAAACATTAGAATCATAGAATCATAGAGTTGGAAGAGACCACAAGGGCCATCGAGTCCAACCCCCTGCCAAGCAGGAAACACCATCAGAGCACTCCTGACATATGGTTGTCAAGCCTCTGCTTAAAGACCTCCAAAGAGGGAGACTCCACCACACTCCTTGGCAGCAAATTCCACTGTCGAACAGCTCTTACTGTCAGGAAGTTCTTCCGAATGTTTAGGTGGAATCTTCTTTCTTGTAGTTTGGATCCATTGCTCCGTGTCCGCTTCTCTGGAGCAGCAGAAAACAATAGTGTTACATTAGAAAGAAAAGGGGGGGAGAGATGGAGGGGACCATGGCGAGTGTCCCTAGACATCCTCAAAGCTTTTGATTGCTTAGAGTGGAAATACCTATTAGCAGTACTAATTAACATGAAATTGGGCCCCAACTCATTGCTCCATTTTGATCAGTCTTGTTTACACTGACTGGTAGCAGTTTTCCAGGGTTTCGGACAGGAATTTTCTCCCAGCCCTGCCTGGAGATGTTGGGTACATTGAACCTGCATTCTTCTGCATGCAACGCACCAGACCCTCCACCACTGGAGTCCTCCCAAAATAATTAAAGCAAAGATGCAAACAATAAATTATGAAGCATCAGTATAAAAAGACTTAAAAGCAAGGAAAGCAGACACCCATGCATTCAATGCCCTCCCAGCACTGGTGTCACAGGAGCGTACCTGGGCAGGTAGGACAGTCAAGGTTCAGCAGGTGCATTGGGAGGAACACTGCCAGTCTCCCCATGCAGTCACTGATACCCTGCCCCACCTCACTCCACCCTAGTCCAGGTGAGCTGATGGCATCCCTCAAAGTTTCTTGCAGGAGTAGATGAAATAAAATGCTGCATCAGCAAAAAGGAGGACAGAAGAGACAGATTCTGCATAAAATTGGCACATAGCTGAAGGTAAAGGAACCCCTGACCATTAGGTCCAGTAGCGGATGACTCTGGGGTTGCGGCGCTCATCTTGCTTTACTGGCCAAGGGAGCCGGCGTACAGCTTCCGGGTCATGTGGCCAGCATGACTAAGCCGCTTCTGGCGAACCAGAGCAGCACATGGAAATGCCATTTACCTTCCTAACGGAGTGGTACCTATTTATCTACTTGCACTTTGATGTGCTTTCGAACTACTAGGTTGACAGGAGCTGGAACTGAACAATGGGAGCTCATCCCATTGCGGGGATTTGAACCGCCAACCTTCTGATCGGCAAGCCCTATTGCCGCATGTGAATTTATTATTTAGAGGTGCACATTTGAAAACTGTTACTATAATTTAAACAGAAATGCAATCCTATTTTAACCCTAATAGGAATGCGATCTATCTCATTCTCATCATGTATGGTGTGGATGTGGGGGGAAAAATATATTCTGGAATAGTGTTCATGAGCAACTAAAAAAGATTTTGAGGAAAAACCAGAGGCGTTCCTGTTAGGCATTGTATCAACAGACATCCCCAACAACAAGAAAAAAGGAGTTTTTATATGCTACAGCTGCTGCCAGAATACTGATAGCCAAAAACTGGAAAGGGGACATTGTCCCATCAATAATGGATTGGCAAAATAAATTATATGAATTTATAGAATTGGCTAGAATGACAGCAGCTATCAGATATCAATCAAATCAGAAACTAAGGAAAGAATGGGAATGCATGGAAGAATATATGACAAAACATCGCTCTAAAACAAATTTACTGATATGCATTGACTAAATTTTGTTAAGCTATCGACAGACGTTTTATGGGGAAAATACAAACAATATACATAACACAATACAATAAGAAATAAAAACAAAAGAAGCTGTAAAGTGGTGGAAGGAAGTCACAGGTGTAGGAATAAGGAAAATAATATATGCATAGAGATTTACATATATAGTACAGTGGTACCTCAGGTTAAGAACTTAATTCGTTTTGGAGGTCCGTTCTTAACCTGAAACTGTTCTTAACCTGAAGCACCACTTTAGCTAAAAGGGCCTTCCGCTGCTGCTGCGCTGCCGCACGATTTCTGTTCTCATCCTGAAGCAAAGTTCTTAACCCGAGGTACTATTTCTCGGTTAGCGGAGTCTGTAACCTGAAGCCTCTGTAACCTGAGGTACCATTGTATTGGAAACAATAATAATTTGGAATGTATTGCTAAGAATGTTAAAATGTGTAATTGAATGTAATAAAATTTTAAAAACCACCAAAAAAGAAAAGAAAACTGTTACTGTAATTTAAACAGAAATGCAGTCCTACTCTAACTGTAATAGGAATGTGATCTATCTCATTCTCATGGGGGCAAACTGCGATCAGGTGACCTATGTACCTGCTCCGCTGGTATGTTGCGGGCGACTGGCAATTTCAAGACCCTTGCAAGCTAGACTTTAAGCCAGGCATGAACTGGACAACACTTCAAACAGATGACTGTCTTTCTTCTGCAAAGTAGGATTCATGGTCACCCTGGTTGGGAATGAGGAGTAATGGGTTAAGGCAAAAAGATGCTATAAGCTTTTTCATGTGGGATGAGATTTTCTGAGGCACTTATAGAATCATAGAATCATAGAGTTGGAAGAGACCACAAGGGCCATCGAGTCCAACCCCCTGCCAAGCAGGCAACACCATCAGAGCACTCCTGACATATGGTTGTCAAGCCTCTGCTTAAAGACCTCCAAAGAAGGAGACTCCACCACACTCCTTGGCAGCAAATTCCACTGTCAAACAGCTCTTACTGTCAGGAAGTTCTTCCTAATGTTTAGGTGGAATCTTCTTTCTTGTAGTTTGGATCCATTGCTCTGTGTCTGCTTCTCTGGAGCAGCAGAAAACAACCTTTCTCCCTCCTCTATGTGACATCCTTTTATATATTTGAACATGGCTATCATATCACCCCTTAACCTCCTCTTCTCCAGGCTAAACATGCCCAGCTCCCTTAGCCGTTCCTCATAAGGCATCGTTTCCAGGCCTTTGACCATTTTGGTTGCCCTCCTCTGGACACATTCCAGTTTGTCAGTGTCCTTCTTGAACTGTGGTGCCCAGAACTGCACACAGTACTCCAGGTGAGGTCTGTCCAGAGCAGAATACAGTGGCACTATTACTTCCCTTGATCTAGATGCTATACTCCTATTGATGCAGCCCAGAATGTCAGCCCGGACTCTTTTTTTTTTTTGCCATTCTCTATAAAGAAACCACTTAACAGAGATTTTAATCCCCTCTCTCTTCACAATGGGCGTTGCTATTCAGGTGAAAGGGAAAGGTCACAGGAGGCTCTGTAGAAGGATGGAAGGGGAGATTTGTACAAGGTTTAGGGCTGTAACTGACCAAGTCCTCTTTGGAGTGGACTCACAGAAATTAGTAAACCTAATTTACTCAGGCCCACCAATCACAGTGGGTCTGCTCCTTGAGTAAGACTAGCATTGAATACAGTACTTTGTTGCTGCTGTTTTAATTGACAGGGAATAGAAATAATGGACCCAACCGTAGGCACCACATGCGCAATATATTAATCCATATACAATCTAAAAGTAATCTGTTTGCATGTTGCCAGAGTTACATTTTCTATCTGTTGTATTAGCTTTCCAAAGAATCAATAAGCAAACTGGGAACACAGCTTATCCTACAAGGTTTGTGCATCCTTCCAAGTTTTGACCCCAATATGTGTACAAAAAAAGTGTACATAGAGGAGAAATGTCCTCAAAAATGTGTATATTGGTGGGAGAAATGTACAAAAGTAATCGCCGTAGGGAGAATTGCTTGCAAAAGCATCTGTACAGTGGTACCTTGGGTTACAGATGCTTCAGGTTACATACACTTCAGGTTACACACACTTCAGGTTACATACACTTCAGGTTACAGACTCTGCTAACCCAGAAATGGTACTTTGCTTCAGGATGAGAACAGAAATTGCGCAGCGGTGGCGCGGCGGCAGCGGGAGGCCCCATCAGCTAAAGTGGTACCTCAGGTTAAGAACAGTTTCAGGTTAAGAACGGACCTCCAGAATGAATTAAGTTCTTAACCCGAGGTACCACTGTATTTGGCAAAATGCTGTACAAAACTACACACATTAGGAGAAACACATGTGAATTTTCATGCAAGCGCCTTCTTTTTTAAAGGGAAAATTGCAAACTAATGCAGAAATGAGATAAAAACTGAAACACTGGGAAAATGAGAATCCAAAAAGGGGGGAAATGCTCATCTTCTGTAAAGGAACGAGCTGGAGTTTGAGAATAACATGTGTGGATAATTTTCAAATATTGGGCGAGGGGGACCTATATTTGCTCTGATGCTCATAAAGCCTTTCAGCAGCTCTGGGGGAAGAAATAAACAGCTGCAAACTTGCTCCAGGAAGGGGATTTTGCGATGGGGACCAGGGAGTAGGGAGGAAACACCCAAAGATCAATGCGACTTTCCATTTGGAAGGAGGCACACTTATCACAGGGATTATAAAAGCCACTGTGGTTGCCCTAATGCAAACAAGACCTGTGCTGCAGAGCCTCGCAGAGGAAGGGGAGGCAGAGGTGAAGAATCACAGAAACGACATGGGCTCTTATTGCACCTGCCTGACGCCAAAAGAATTTGGCGGCTCTTCCCTCTCGCTCGGGCCTGCCAGGCTCAGAGAACAGCCCCAACTTCCTGGACCTCAGACTGCGGCTTGGCAAGGGGTGAGTCTGCAAAGAGAGAGGTGGCAAGGCCAGTGGCGTAGCGTGGGTTGTCAGCACCCGGGGCAAGGCAAGTAACTTGCGCCCCCTAACCCGTGGATTTGCGCCCCCTAACCCGTGGATTTGCGCCCCCTAACCCCCAGATGTTGCGCCCGGTGCGGCCGGCCCCCCCTGCACCCCCCACGCTACGCCACTGGGCAAGGCTGCAGCCATGCCCCAAATTTAGCTGGGTGCACCCAGGCCGTGCACAGTGGGCGAGGGCGAGGCATTCTGTGTACAAGTTACACAGAACCAGGCAGAGGGCCTGGAGAAAAATAACTACCAAACGTTTAGAAGACATCTGAAGGCAGTCCTGTTTAGGGAAGCTTTTAATGTTTAATAGGTTATTGTATTTTAGTGTTTTGTTGGAAGCTGCCCAGAGTGGCTGGGGAAACCCAGCTATATGGGTGGGGTATAAATAATAAATAATAAATACGTAATAATAATAATAATTAGGGCCAAAGGTAGGGCCAAACTGAACAGGTTTGCATTGCTTGCTGTTTTCTGAAGCCTCTAAATCAGGGGTCAGCAACGTGTGGCCCATGGGCCAGAAGCGGCCCACAGAGACCGTTTAACTGGCCCACAAGCCACCCCAGAACTGAGCCGCCCACTCGGCGAGTCTCGGCACGCTGTGCTAAACCGGCGCAGTGCGGCATGGGGACTCGCTTCCCCGGCACCGGAAATTGCATCTGTGCAGACGCTGGAAATCACAGGCGTGCGTGCGATCCAGTGTGATCCAGCCCACAAAGGGATCTCTGCAGGACCGATCTGGCCCAGGCAAGGCAAACCTTGCTGACCGCTGACCTAAATCTTGCAGCAACAACAACCCGAACAGGAAACTCAGTGACATGATGAACATGCCGTGAATCTTATTTGAACACTCATGGCTGAGTGGTAGAGCCCAGGCCCTGAATGCAGAAAGTCCTGGGTTCAAATCCTGGCATGTTCAGTTTTGAAAGTATCCGATAGCAGGTGGTTGTGGGCGGGGGTTCTGTTTCAGACCTTGGATAGCAGCTGACATGCCCATTATCCAAGTACTATGCTAGATCAGGGGTAGGGGAGGAGCCTTAGAGAGTGGTGGGAAGGCAGGGACCCTCAGTCCTTGCAACACCTGCATTGGGGCAAGACCTACTGGGAATAGTGACCACTAGGCCTGCACTGGTTTGTTTTCTTTCAATAAAGAGTTAACTTCACTGGCACCGCTGTTTTTTCAGTTGCTGCCCTACACCTGACTAAGGCTCAGTGGCGTAGCGTGGGGGGTGCAGGGGGGGCCGGCCGCACCGGGCGCAACATCTGGGGGGGCGCGCTTGCGCTCGCAGCTCTCTGCCCCTGCCTGGCTCACTCACACTCTCTCACTGCAGTGCTGGCTGTGCGAATCCGATCCGAGCCGCCGGGTCGCCGCCCGGTGCGGTGCGGAGAGAGAGCGAGGGAAAATCTGGGGGAGCGACAGTGCAGCCGGGGTGGGGCGCAAATTACTTGCCTTGCCCCGGGTGCTGACAACCCACGCTACGCCACTGCAAGGCTCCCATCATCAGGCAGCCTTCAAAAGTGATGCCTGGTGCATGCAATTTATCCTTGGGGATTATATCCAAGTGCCAAAAAAAAAATAGCAACTGGTCGAAATAGTTCAAAGAGAAGTGTGGTCCAAAGTATCTTTGGCAATGAGTAGCATGCCCTGCTTTTGGATGCCGGGAAGATCCACAGGAATCCATTTACAGTTACCTGGCGGAGCGCTGCTTGGGTCTTCCTTGACACTAAAAGCAATTAATGCTGTGTCCTTAATGTTATCTTGATGTAGCTTTCGCTGCACAACGGTGCTCGCTTGCCTTTATTTTATTATTCATGAGGAAACGTTTACAAGGGTGTTAGAAGTGCTAAACGTTGCAAACGTTTTGATGCCCGAGGCAGGAATGTTTGCCTTGAATAGCACCCACAAACCAGGAGATGTCAGGAGGTGTCAAGTCCACAGTAAGTCTTGAACCTGAAGCCATATTGCAGAAGTGGCTGAGCTTCAGCAAGCACTGGAAGGAGCTACCAAGACTTGGAGGAGAGGGCTTTCAATGGCCTGGGCTCTGCCTCCAGTCTGACGCAGCAATGCTTTTGAACGCCAGTTGCTTGAAACCCTGGGAGGGGAGAGGGCTCTTGAGTTCTAATCCTGCTTGTGGCTTCTTTTGTAGAATGACAGCCGTCCAGAGAAAGCTGGAGTTTTCAGCGGAAAACATTCTTCTGGACTATATACCTATTATATATAAGGTAAAGGTAAAGGACCCTTGGACGGTTTAAAGGTAAAGTGAACCCTGATCGTTAGGTCCAGTTGCGGACGACTCTGGGGTTGTGGCACTCATCTCGCTTTACTGGCCGAGGGAGCTGGCGTTTATCCACAGACAGCTTCCGGGTTGTGGCCAGCATGATTAAGCCGCTTCTGGTGAACCAGAACAGCATATGGAAATGCCGTTTACCTTCCCGCCAAAGCGGTACCTATTTATCTACTTGGACTGGCGTGCTTTCGAACTGCTAGGTTGGCAGGAGCAGGGACCGAGCATCGGGAGCTCACCCCATTGCAGGGATTCGAACCGCCAACCTCCCGATTGGCAAGCCCAAGAGGCTCAGTGGTTTACACCACAGCGCCACCCGCGTCCCTTTAAGTCCAGTCAAACTATGGGGTTGCACCGCTCGTCTCGCTTTTCAGGCCAAGGGAGCTGGCGTTTTTCCACAGACAGCTTTCCCGCTCATGTGGCCAGCATGAATAAACCACTTCTGGTGCAAGAGGATGCCATAACAGAAACCAGAGTGCATGGAAATGCCGTTTACCTTCCCACTGGTGCGGTCCCTATTTATCTACTTGCACTGGCGTGCTTTTGAACTGCTAGGTTGACAGGAGCTGGGACAGAGCAACGGGAGCTCACCCTGTCACAGGGATTCTAACTGCCGACCTTCTGATCGGCAAGCCTAAGAGGCTCAGTGGTTTAGACCACAGTGCCACCCATGTCCCTACCTATTATATGGAAGCTAACAATGGGACAAAGAAAATGGGTTTGACGTGCTACCGCCAAGAGACTGATATTGATGAACTGGAAGAATGAAGATATGATCCCCTTTAATAAATGCATTGACAATACGATAACACTTGCAAGTTATGAACGGACTGCTTATAGACGTAGACTTTGTTTGGTTAAATATGACAATATTTGGAATGAGTTTATACAAAATGTAGTAAGCTATTAATATTTACACATCAATATTATTAATAATATTTACATATGTATTAATGGGAGTGGGTGGTGTTGTGGTCTAAACTACTGTGCCTCTTGTCTTGGGCTTGCTGATTGGAAGGTCGGCGGTTCAAATCCCTGCGACGGAGTAAGCTCCCGTTGCTCTGTCCCAGGTCCTGCCAACCTAGCAGTTCGAAAGCACACCAGTGCAAGTAGATAAATAGGTACCACTGTGGTGGGAAGGTAAACGGCATTTCCGTGTGCCCTGGCTTCCATCACGGTGTCCTGTTGCGCCAGATGCAGTTTAGTCATTCTGGCCACATGACCCAGAAAGCTGTCTGGGGACAAACACTGACTCCCTCGGCCTGAAGTAAGATGAGCGCTGCACTCCATAGCCAAGTTTGACTGGACTTAACCATCCAGGGGGTCCTTTGCCTTACATAAGTATTAGGATAATAATATCAAATGTATATAAGTATGCATGACTTAGGGTATTTTTAGCATATTGGGTATATGCACATATTGTTTCCTTCTACACATTTTTGTGTCTTCTTTCCTTTTTGCCTTTTTCTTTGCATCACTTTATTTATTTAAAGTGAGAGCTGGACCATCAAGAAGGCTGATCGCCGAAGAATTGACGCTTTTGAATTATGGTGCTGGAGGAGACTCTTGAGAGTCCCATGGACTGCAAGAAGATCAAATGCATCCATTCTTAAGGAAATCAGCCCTGAGTGCTCACTGGAAGGACAGATCCTAACGCTGAGGCTCCAATACTTTGGCCACCTCATGAGAAGAGAAGACTCCCTGGAAAAGACCCTGATGTTGGGAAAGATGGAGGGCACAAGGAGAAGGGGACGACAGAGGACGAGATGGTTGGACGGTGTTCTCAAAGCTACCAGCATGAGTTTGACCAAACTGCGGGAGGCAGTGGAAGACAGGAGTGCCTGGCGTGCTCTGGTCCATGGGGTCACGAAGAGTCGGACACGACTGAACGACTAAACAACAACATTTCTTTAAAACGGAAACCTTTTCAAAAAATGTATTAATACCAAAAAAAACCCAAAAAGTTTAAAACAGGCACCTGGTCAGTCATTGTGAGATCAGAGGTGCTGGATTAGATGTGCCATGAGCCTGATCCATGAGCCTCTTCCTATGTTCTTACATCCCTAGTTGGACCAGAAATGACTCTCTCCATTTCCCATGACAAGCCAGCTCAGTGTCAGATGAGCTAAGCATTGCAAAATTTGGGAAGCATGATGCTTTCTTTCCATTGAAAGGTTGTATATGCTGTAGCAGATTTATGGGCAGGCAACCCACCCCCCAGGGCACTTAGGCATGTGGGGTGCACCTGTCACGAACTAATCCACCCAACGATCTTCCCAACAGCTGAAATGAGTTTCACGTACAGTTTCTACGGCATGAATGAATATAGAGTTACAGATCATAGCGTGACAGGAGTAGATCGTGCATGCAGATCACACATCAAAGTCACGCAATGGGTTACCCCGAGGTATTGGGGAAATATATATATTTAAAAAGCTGAACAAATGGAATGGGCAGAAGACGCCCCTCACCTGGAGGGTGTCATGAACTGGCGGGACGCAGAGGAATGACGGGGGGCTCCATCTGGGGGAGCCACCAAGGAAAGAAGGCTCAGAGCCCGGGGAGAGGTGGTAGGACAACGACGGGTGGACCGAAGGGAAGAGGAGGAGTTGGAAGCTGAGGAGGCAACAGGGTCTAGTGAGCAGGGGGAGTGTGTGGCATAGAGCAGTCCAGAATCAGAGGCAGAAGCTGATATTGCGGCAACGCTAGCCATCTCCTCCCCATATTCTTTAATAATACTGACAACTGGGAAACACTGGCCTGCGAGCGCTCCAATTGGAGAACAGCCTTTACCAAAGGTGTCATGGACTTTGAAGATGCTCGAACTCAGGACAAAATGGAGAAATGTGCTAAGAGGAAGGCACATTTGGCAAACACTCACCGTGACCAACTCCCACCTGGAAACCAATGTCCCCACTGTGGAAGGATGTGTGGATCCAGAATTGGCCACACATGGACTCATTTTTTAAACCATGTTTATGGAAGACAATCTTACTCAGCTACAAGTGATCGCCAAAGAAGAAGAAGAATATTCCTTAATACTAAGAACATGTCTTTTGCACGTGGTTCTGGTGGGTAGATCTTGGCATTCTAGTAAAACCCAAGGTGGTTTGTGAGAGCCTGAAAACGGGTGGCCAGGGCGGAGCCTTCCAGATGCTGGGGACTACAACTCCCACCAGCCTAGGCAGAACAGTCAATGGGCAAGGATAATGGGAGTTGTGGTCCAAAACATCTGGAAGCCACGTTGTTGGCTACCCCTGAGAAAGGCCTTTGGTATGGTCCAGCAGGGCGCTTCTTAGGACTGAGAACAGAGGTCAGCAACCTAAGGCCCATGGGCTGGAAGAGGCCCACAGAGGTCATTTGACCGGCCCACAAGCCACCTCCAAACCAAGCTGCCCACTCATGCGCTGCACTAAACCGGAGCACCACAGGGACTCACTTTTTTGGTGCCGGAAATCACAGGTGTGCACACACAGAGGGACCTCCGGGGGACCGATCCAGCCCAGTCAAGATAAACCTTGCTGACTCCTGACTTAGAACATGAAGACGGCCTTTCTTGAGGTATGTTCCCATACATGGTGATGAAGGCACAGAATTTCATTTCCAATGACCCCTGGTCAATGGCCATGATGCCTGTGACTGAGGGGAGTTGGGCGTCTAAAAATACCTGAATGGGCACAAGTTAGCCACCCCTGTTTTGGAGGGAGGACTTTTCCTTTTAAGGACCAAGAACTGAGAGGGTATCTGCGAAAAGGCTATGCATCAGAAGGAGAGAATCAGGCGATCCGAAACATCTGAACTCACCAGGAGGGGAGAGCAAAGCTGTCTGGTCGAATTTGAGTTTGGGTGAGAAATCAAGCTCATCTTGATTGATGCCCTGTTCCCAATTCCTCCACTGCTAATGGGGAAAATCAAGGATTCTGCACCAAACCCCTGGAAGACTCTACATTTCCTCCTCTCTCCATTTCCTCTTTTCTCTACTTGGAATCCCAAGATTATCAGGCTGAAAACATCCAACAGCAATTAATGCATTCCATTCCTGAAACAGAAGGGTTTGCAATGATATGCAAGCAAATTTCCTGGGAACAACTTGTGGTTAAGAGCAGGGAAATGTAGACATTTCCCTTTTGGGTTTGAAAGTCCTTTTTTTTTTGGCCACCCAAAATAAGTGTGGCCTGTGTCCTATCACAGACGCAACTGGAAGCTGAAGCAAATTCTTTCTCCACCCCCGAAGTTCTCTGGTGTGAATTTCGAAGTTGATTGTTCTCCAGATATTCCCCGGTTGCTCAAATATTTGCTGTCTGTATTTGCCAATATGTGGACATGTGATACGTGTCACTGACTGCCTTGCTCCTAACGGCATCAGCGCTGACCACAGTTTGAAATGCAGAGAGCGCTAGAGTAGTCCGTTCCGAATGTAACCAGTTCATGGGTCACCACAGCTTAGAGCAGCCTTTCTCAACCTTGGGTCCCCAGATGTTTTAGGCCTACATCTCCCATCATCCCTGACCACTGGTCCTGTGAGCTAGGGATCATGGGAGTTGTAGGCCAGAAACATCTGGGGACCCAAGGTTGAGAACCACTGGCTTAGAGGGAAAGCACATGTACCTATTTACCGTATTTTTCGCTCTATAAGAGGCACCAGACCACAAGACGCACCTAGTTTTTGGAGGAGGAAAACAAGAAAAAAAATATTCTGAATCTCAGAAGCCAGAACAGCAAGAGGGATCGCTGCGCAGTGAAAGCAGCGATCCCTCTTCCTGTTCTGGCTTCTGGGATAGCTGCGCAGCCTGCATTCGCTCCATAAGACGCACACACATTTCCCCATACTTTTTAGGAGAGAAAAAGTGAGTCTTATAGAGCAAAAAATATGATATTTAACATATTTCTGTCTCGTTTTTCAGTGCAAGCCCTCACAAGGCTGCTTACAGTGGAAATGTTAAAACCCAAACATCTGACTGTTGGAAATGTAAAGAAGTAGAAAGCACATTTTACCGTATGTGGTGGACGTGAAAGGAGCTATGGACTTTTGGGAGATGATTTATAATGAGTTGAAAAAGATATTTAAGGCAACTAACCCCCCCAAACTAGAAGCTTCTTCTGCTTTTTACTAGAGATAACTGGAGAAGATATTCCCCCAAACCCAGACAAATCTATTTCTTTACGCAACCACGGCAGCAGGAATATTATACGCACAAAAATTGTATGATGAGGTGCTCCCTACTCAATAAGAATGACAGCTGAAATTGATAGGCTATGTAGAACAGGCAAGTTTGCCGTGCAAAATTAGAGATCAGAAAGAGACTGGTCTTAAAGAAGATTGGAAAATATTTACAGAATGCTTAGAAGCTCGGTGTAAACATGTTAGAATGCAAATAGGATTTGAATAAGAACAGCAGTGGAGGGGGTGAACTTTTTGTTTTTATGTGAGATAAGGTGAAGGTATAGAGTAACGATAATATGCAGCATAAATTGAAATTTTGAGGGAAACACGGAGGGATGGAGGGGAAGTCGTAGGTGGAATGACTGATTGCTAAATTTGAAATGTTGTTGAGTTGTTTGTTTGTTGAAAATTTACAAATAAAATTATAAAAAACAAAACAATTGAACGAACATACAATAAAAGCAGCAGGTTATAGACGTAACTTCACAGATCAGAATAAAAGCTCAATAAAAAAATGACAGGCAATGTTGTCTAACCTTCCCACAAATTTGGTGCAAACAAACCAGTATGGATGCTTAGTAAACATACAACATCTTTGAGCCAACCTGCAGAGTTTATGCAAATAAACCAGAACAAATGCTCAACTAGAAGGTCACCTGGAAGTAACTTGTATGTCATAATGACGAATCAGCTAAGGGGTGTGGTTTTGAAACTATGAAATCTATGAATTCGGAGGAATACATTTGCGCGCACAGAGAGCACTTTGAAATACAAACATCCGTAGTGGAAAGCCATCTTAGGGATAGGGAGGACCAAGCAGCATAGCTAGATTTTGATATATACACACACATTTCAAAATCCACAGGTTAGAACCACAGATTTGTAGAGTTGGAAGGCACCCTGAGAATCATCTAGTCCAGGAATATGCAGCTGTTCCATACGGGGTTCGAACCTGCAATCTTGGCGTTATCAGCACCATGCTCAAACCATCTGAGCTATTCTGAGATGTGGATGTCTGCTTGCCACATTTGAAAGCTGTGAACCTGAGGGAGGAACCAGCCTCTCTCTCACTTTAAAGTAAAGGTAAAGGTACCCCTGCCCGTACGGGCCAGTCTTGACAGACTCTAGGGTTGTGCGCCCATCTCACTCAAAGAGGCCAAGGGCCAGCGCTGTCCGAAGACACTTCCAGGTCACGTGGCCAGCGTGACATCGCTGCTCTGGCGAGCCAGAGCCGCACACGGAAACGCCGTTTACCTTCCCGCTAGTAAGCGGTCCCTATTTATCTACTTGCACCCGGGAGTGCTTTCGAACTGCTAGGTTGGCAGGCGTTGGGACCGAACACTGGGAGCGCACCCCGCCGCGGGGATTCGAACCGCCGACCTTTCGATCGGCAAGCCCTAGGCACTGAGGCTTTAACCCACAGCGCCACCCGCGTCCCTCTCACTTTAAGTTGTATGTAATTCCAGTGCAGTTTACTTGACTCCGGGAGGGCTGGCGCAGCAGGGATCAGTCCCGGAACCTCAAAACTATAGACCAAGTCAGGTGGAGTGGCTAGGATGTTGAACTTAGACCAGGGAGAGGCAGCTCTGTTTTGCAACAAAGTTCACTGGGTGATTTTGGACCACTTTATTGCCTCCTACCCTATAGGGCTGTTGTGACAGTGGACTTGGGACAGGCAGAGAGTGAGATGAGCATCTTGGCCAAGGAACAGGATAGCAATGCAATAACAAAACAGACAAACCTCACAGCACCAATGGTAGGGCTTTGCCAGGGCTGACTGAGGGAAATGCAAGGGACATCTGGTAAAATATTTTGATCCAGTGATGGTTCTGAGTCAGGCAAACTTCTGCTTCCTTTAGATAAGCCCAGCGGTTTGCCCAGGAAAGCCGGCAAGTGCGCCAGAACCGGCTCTTGTTATTCCTCGCGCGGCGTCATAATAAAAACAAGGGCCCCTGAGCGTGTGTAGAGTGCACCCCCTTTCCCGCTGACTAAAAGCAGCGCGCCCCAATACACCTGTGATCACGGAGAGATGCGCTTCGAGGGGAAAGCGTGCGCCTGGAAACCTCCAGGCAAATCTGGGTCTTTGTACCTTTAAGGTGCTTGTTTTTTTTATAAAAGAAAAAGAAAATACAAGCAAGAATGAAATCAGTTCCCCGGCCTTTTATCTGCCCTCGTCTTTGTTTGCGCGCTGGGCAGGTGTCCAACCTGTCCGGGGCCCCTTTAAGAACCAAGCGCTTGTCACTCCTGCTCGCTCCGACTGTTTCTTTTTCCCCCGGAAGAAAAGTGTAGCCAGAGCGGCTGCTCAGACTCTGTGCAAGGTGGGGAGGGAGGTAACCAAGCAAGCACGCGCGCGCCTCGCTTGCGCGATACCAGCCACAGAACCGGCTCCATCCGAGCCTTTTGCGCGTAGGGAAGAACCGGGTGGAGAGGAAGGAATATCCGATCGCTAAGCAGGGAGACTGCTGCTGCTGCTGCTGCTACAATCTGCAACATTCACAAAGGAGGTTGGAGAGAGGAGGAGGGCAAAACTCCAGGAACTGAAAGCAACAACAAAAGCAAGCCGGGTTTTTTTCCCCCAGCCCCCAGCAAAACGAGCAAGCCACCCGCAAACTCCTTTGCAGAAGGGCGCAGCAGACTCCTGGGAAGCAAAAAAAAAGAAGGAGAAAGAAATTGGCGAAACACGAAATGGGCGCTAGCCAGTTCCACCTTTGCAGACCCGCAGGACGCAAGAGCCAGCCTGGGAGGCAGAAAGCGCTCCTGCTGGCATGCGCCCTGTGGATTTCCCTCTGCGCCCCGAGATGCGCGGCTTTCAACCTGGACACGAAATTTCTGATCCACAAGAAAGGCAAGACCCCGGACAGCTACTTCGGACTCTCCGTGGCTCTGCACCATCACGTGGACGGGCAACGATACCTGTAAGTGAAAATAGCGTTGGGACGGGGAGTGTGCAGTATTGTGAGAGGCGCCCTTTTCTCCGGAGCCTCCCACTCTCTTTCTGAACTTGAGGTTCAGACTGGAGGCATAAAATCCGCTGCAGTAGTTACGAGGGGAGCAGGCATTCGAATCACACAGAACTGTCCGGCAAGCAGGGATCTGAGATTTAGAGAGCTGTCCGATATTTAAGCTGACATCCCTTTTTGTTCCTCCCTCAGGAAGCCTCAACTGAACTCTGTGGGACTTACTTTCGAGTAGACCTATCTAGGGTGTTATACTGAGAGGCACACACTTTTTTCCCTGCCCATTTTTGCCTAGAACAACAGGTTGGCAAAGCCCCCAATTCTGCGCTCATTCCCCCTCCTTGCCGCCAACAAAGTTTGGCAGTTCCCCAATCTGCTTTTAATTAAATGTCATATTCTTGGTTCCTTCTCTTGGGAATGGAGATCTAGCATATTTTTGTGGTCTCTGGTTAGCAAAAGGGACTCTTATAATAAGTGTCTGTGAACTAATTGAGAAGTTACTTGCATCTACTCCCCACCCACCCAAGCGTGATGCAGTTCACATCTGTTTGTGCCATTCAGCTTGTCAGCTTTTCGGATTTAGCTGGAATTCATCTGTTCCTGAACTCGATGCCTGTTTGCGTGTGTGTTCGAGAGCAATTTATGCCCTATTGTGTTGGGGTTGTACCACATGTGGCCTGGTGCGTCTAACATCAATTGGCCCTTTCCTTCCAAAGCGAGATGTTGATTGAAACCAGGGAAGCGGCTGCAAATGTGATGGTTAATGCTGTTTGTTGACAGAAAATATATTCAGGGTCACTGAATATTGGTGGCCACCGGTAACACAAGACTGGCGGTTGCCAACGTGCTGCTTGTGGGTGCCTATGAAGCTTTTCCCTGGTTGCCCGAAGGGTTTTTTCCACACAAATTAGGCTTGTGAGAAGCATTCCATTATAGCCAATATCATGGGTTGCAGAGTGTGCTTGGTTGTGGTTTGCAGATATGTCCACAGACTCAGAAAGATGGCAAGTCCTGCACTCGAGGTACATTCAAGTCTACCCAGCGGCACATTGCAACCTAATCAGAAAATGCAAAAACTCAGATATATGAGCTAGGCTCCAAATAGCTTCTTAAACCAAGGTTACAGTTGCCAGAACAGAATGTCTAGTTTGGGGGCTCTAAAGTCTTATATTTTCAAATGATGGCCGAATGACGGTGAGGGATTCTCATTTAAACATCTGGCTAGTTCAGATGACCACCTTGAGCTGGGTTAAGAGCTCTGAGAACTTAGGGAAGAAAATTCACTTTATCCAGGGACAGTTCACATGTACAGTGGTACCTCAAGTTAAGTACAGTACTTAATTCGTTCCAGAGGTCCGTTCTTAACCAGAAACTGTTCTTAACCTGAAGCACCACTTTAGCTAATGGGGCCTCCTGTTGCTGCCGCACTGCTGGAGCACAATTTTTGTTCTCATCCTGAAGCAAAGTTCTTAATCTGAGGTACTATTTCTGGGTTAGCGGAGTCTGTAACCTGAAGCGTATGTAACCTGTATATCTGCTCCAAACTCTTTTTCTTCATGATGGCTTCTGCTGCTCAGGCTGCACAGAAAACGCATTTTGGTTCCAAAAATTCATTCTGATTGTGCAGATAATATATAACTGATAGAATTCTATAGGATGGGGGCATGGGTGTGCAAAAACAGTCCAGATTCAATGATCCCCAGGCATGCAAATTCCAGGTGGTGGAGATGATATTTTATGTGAATCACCCTGAGACCTTCAGGTATAGGGCAGTATATATAAATTAAATAAATAAATGATAAAATGTCAGGCACCCAGGCATCTTCGCTTGGTCGCAAGTGGTCAAAAGCCAGGTGCAAAATGCTCCTGGCGCCTGGCTAATTTCGAACACCGACAGCACGTCGAGATACCTTACTGGGGAATAGTGCAACTTTACTGCAACATATGCCTGAGCAGAATAAAAGGGGCAAATCAGAACTTAAAGGTAGAGGTAAAGGGACCCCTGACCATTAGGTCCAGTCGTGACCGACTCTGGGGTTGTGGTGCTCATCTCGCTTTATTGGCCGAGGGAGCCGGCGTACAGCTTCCGGGACATGTGGCCAGCATGACTAAGCCACTTCTGGCGAACCAGAGCAGCACACGGAAATGCTGTTTACCTTCCTGCCAGAGTGGTACCTATTTATCTACTTGCACTGGTGTGCTTTCGAACTGCTAGGTGGGCAGGAGCAGGGACTGAGGAATGGGAGCTCACTCCGTTGCGGGGATCCGAACCTCCGACCTTCTGATCAGCAAGTCCTAGGCTCTGTGGTTTAACCCACAGCGCCACACTTAGGGACAAATCCTTACCGTCCCAAACCTGCTTAATTCATAGCAGTGCAGTTTTGTCTGGGATATGCATGTGAGGGCGAGGCTCCCTTAGCACTCAGTGTGCGTTTCCCTGGATGAGGCTCAGCTCTTATGCTAGTGGCAGCAGATAACAGGTGCCAACCCAACCAATGCAACATGCAGGCCACTCTGGTGGTTCACGAGAAGCCTTTTGAAACCTTATCCAGCAAGGATGCAGTACTAAATATTTAGTATGTATGTCATACCTTCTTCTTTTTTAATGGCATCAGATGGTTGCTGGAATGCTTTTATTTCTTCTAAGAAATTTATATCCCACTCAGTATTTATTTAAGTAAAAAGAAACCCAAGAAACTTCATTTTTTTAATTTTAAAAAATCCCTAAAATATTTTATGCTATTATTTCCATTTATATGCCATTTTTTTCCTATGTAAATTTGCACAATTGCAACAGTACCTCTGCTCTGAGAACTGCCCTGGTTGCCCATTTGCAATTGGGCCCAGTTAAAGGTGTTACAACAACAACAACAACAACAACAACAACAACAACAATAACTTCTTCTTCTTCTTCTTCTTCTTCTTCTTCTTCTTCTTCTTCTTCTTCTTCTTCTTGCCCTGCCCATTTGCCTGGGTTTCCCCAGCCACTCGGGGCGGCTCCCAACAGAATATTAAAAACACGATAAAACATCAAACATTAAAAACATCCCTAAACAGGGCTGCCTTCAGATGTCTTCTAAAAGTCAGATAGTTGTTTATTTCCTTGACATCTGATGGGAAGATGTTCCTCAGGGCGGGTGGCACTACTGAGAAGGCCCTCTGCCTGGTTTCCTGCAACCTCACTTCTCGCAGTGATGGAACCGCCAGAAGGCCCTCATAGCTGGACCTCAGTGTCCAGGCTGAACGATGGAGATGGAGACCCTCTTTAAAGCCCTTAACAGCATGGGACCAATTTACTTGTGAGATCGCTTTACCCCATATAGGCCCATATGACCACTTCAGTCTAAAGAACTGGCAGTGTTACAGGTATCACATAATACTGATTCTGAACTTGTTGTTGTTGGCGCCCATCTAAATAAATCCATACACATTGGAACTAACTCTCTGTCTCTTTACATCAGCCAGTCACCTCCGCTGCTCTTTTCAGCACCTGTTTAAAATGTGTGTTTTTTTCTAGGCAAGCCTACCCAGACAGGCAGAAATCATCATTGAAACACCTCAGTCAATACCAACTGGTTAAAATATATGTGCTCCACCAGGAATCTGGTGGCATTGTTGACGGGGCAAGATCTGTCAAGATGGGCAGTTTAGGATGCATAGATGACCTCTGGCCCTGCTGGTGTTAAGAGACCAATCTGGCTTAGCCAAAGATACACCAGCATAATAATAATAATAATGTTATTATTTATACCCTACCCATCTGGCTGAGCCGAGGCCAGCGCAAGATGCCCAAAATGGACATTCTGGGGGCGTGTTTTGGGAAGCACCGGGGGGGGAGGAGGAGGGAGGGGAGACACTTAGTTCGAATCCTAAGCTTGTTCTGCTCATTCGGATGATTGGCAGCCCTGTATAAAACACTATTTTAAAGGCATGTTTCCCCTCTTCCAGGCTTAGGCAGAGCAGCTGCAGCGGTTCCACAGCTGAATGGGATTTGGCTCTGGTCTACCTTTAGGGCAGTTTAACTTACGCCGGCTTGTATTACGCCAAGCTTCTTGTGTGCATAGGATTGCTTCCTATGTCTGGTCCACACTTCTCAATGTGAGGAGTTGTGGGGAGACACCTGAAATGGGTAGTTATAAAAAAATATTTAAAATAATAATCATATTTATTTATTTATTTATTTACCGCTCGTCGTTAGGCAAAACTCTTAAGCGGTTTACAACACAGGTTAAAACACCTTAAGTAAACAGCAAACACCAAAACAAAAAGGAGGGAATTTATACATTCGATGAAACGCAACTCAATAGAGCATCCTCGTCGGTGTCAAAATAAATAAAAAATCAGCTGCAAAAAAAAAATGCGAGGAAAATCCATGGTAAAAGGACTAAATCCAAGCATCCTCTAAAGATCAGGCAGCAAAATAATTAAAAATGAAAATGAGCTAAAAAGTATAAATTTCACCTTTTTAAAAAATGACGATAAAAACCCCCAAACCTGATTCGCAATGAAGCAAAAGAAAACCGACTCATTCTTCCCCACCACCATACATCAATCCATCATCCCATGAAAATCACGAAGAAAACTTTGGCTTAGAATCAGTTTGATTCCCACCCCCTCTTTCTTTTTCCTTTCTCCTCCTGTGAAGAGGCTGCTTCCTCATGTTTTCATGTTGTATTTTAATCTTTTTTAAAAATTGTATTTTAATCAACTTGTTTTTATTATTGGTTGTTAGCTGCCCTGAGCCCGGTCTTGGCTGGGGAGGGCAGGGTATAAAGAAAAAATTATTATTATTATTATTATTATTATTATTATTATTATTATTATTATTATTTAAAACAGCCACTGTTAAGAGCCATTAAAAAAAATACACTGGGCAAGAGAGATATCAGCCTAGTGGCTCAAAAGCAGGCTGCAATGGAATAATGCAAGGAGGATAGCTCACTTGGTTAGAGCGTGGTGCCATTAAAGCCAAGGTTGCAGGTTCTATCCCCGTATGGAACAGCTGCATATTCCTGCATTCCGGGGGGTTGGACTAGATGATCCTCAGGGTCCCTTCCAACTCTATGATTCTATATGAAGGGGCACGTGCTGGATTTCCAACAGCCACCCCCTTGGGGCACGTGAATTGGAGGCTCTTGGCTCTGTTCTCTCCTCCTTTTTTGCACGTGGCACACACTGGCCTGCTTTATCCTTTGAGTTTGTTCTTCAAAGCACATGCCTAGTCTTGCAGATGCTTCCCTGTGGTTTGTGCCTCCACCTTCACTCACGCTGCCTGTCTGCCACGCAGAGAGAGTCATCTGGGTGGGATGCAGGTACCTAGTGCGTTGGTAGTTTAGGGCTGTTTGAGGAGCAGCTGAGCTAAGGTTCCGATCCTACGTTTACTTACCGGGTTTGGGGGGGGCGATGGAGGAGAAATTTGAGTCAGTACACTTTTAAAGCCAGATCTAGCAGATCCACACTTTCTGAAACTATACGAGAACCAGAACGCAGCTTATCTTTGAAACATACATTTGTCTGAATTTTGCGGTGCAGTTTTCCAGCCCAAAGTATACAAAAGCGCATATGATAGTGTGCCTGAGAATGAGGATATTAGATACAGCAGCACATTCTATTCAGGGAAAATCGCTTGCGAAAATGGGCACATCAGTATAAACTGCGTATGTTCATTAGCAGAAGTCTGCGCTAAAATGCTAAGGACTTTTCCTCTCAGTGGAAAATTTCTGCAAATATGTAGAGAAGTCGAAATGAAGATTTGAAAAATGAGAAACTGAGAGAATGGAAAAGTATAGATCCTTCCAGCCCTACCTGGGAGTAAGGCTTGTTAAACTCAATGGGACTTACTTCTGAGTAGTGGTTTCTTCTTGAAACAATGCTGAGCTGAATGGACCAGTGATTTAAAGCAGTTTTCTCTGCCCTTACAATATGAAACACTGGAGCATAAAGTATTGTATTAATTCTCTACATGACTGGCAAACCTTACTATCTGAAGCTGGCATTGAAAAATCTGAATTTTTCCTCCAGTCTTCCTAAGCAGTCTGTCCCTCTGGCTTTTGTTACCTGTCACCTACATATTGTGTGTTTGTGTGTGTAAATACACTTACAAAGCACTGAGACGGATTCCAGCCATGTGCAAAAGGTTAAATGGAAAGGTATTGCCCTAATGCACAAAGTACCTATGCAAAGGTGATGGTGGAAAATGAAATCAATGGAAATTCTTCCCCCACAAAAGTTTATTTTCATATGCATTAATTATGGTTTTGTCTCACGCGGCTCAGCTCAGGATCAGCCAGAGAGCTTCATGGCTCAGAAAGATTCGGATCTGAGGCTTTGCAGTCCTTAACTGATCCGTTTGCTGTCTGGTGTGCTGCTTCCAAAACATTCCTGGGAAACCCCAAGCGGTTGTAGTTCCAGGAGTCCTAGAGCACAGCTCCCCCACACTCCCTATAGCCTGACTCCCTTTTCTTCTAACTCTGGGTGTAGACATCACTATCTCCAAGAGGGAAGAAGCAGGCAAATAAACAACAATTGCTCCTACCACCACTCACTTACCGTATTGGCCCGAATATAAGCCACACCCACAAATAAGCCGCACCTTCGGGGGGGGGAGAGGGAAAAAAAAGACAATACCCAAATATAAGCCGCTCCCTTAAAATTGGGTTACAGGCTGAAAGTCGCAGCGGTTGGTAGAATTTTAACTTGGAGCCAATTTAAGCCTTTGATTTTCCAAGCCCGCAAAAGTTACTGTACAATCTCTGAAATTGCAAATTGCTATTCAATTGGCTACAATTCCGCAGGCACTCACACCCATAAATGGGAAATGAACAGTCTCAAGCTCGCAAATCGACAATAAAACATTTACCGTATGTCTGTTTCAAGCAGCGATATCGTAAAAAGGCCAATTTTTGTAAGGTCGCGAATTTAAGCTGCACTTTAACTTTTCACGGTTGGAATTTTGAAAAAAAAAGGGAGGCTTATATTCGAGCCAATACGGTAACTTCATGGAAGTTCAGCAGCAGTTTAGTGGACATTTCCCCTAACTGACACACAATTGTATGCAATTTTGCCTAAGACAAGCATTCCTGCAAGGCGATTTCCCCGAATGTGATGCATATGTTTTTTGCATGTCCTCGTCCCTAGTATACACATCTAGGGTTGCCATATGTCCTCTTTTTCCAGGACACATCCTCCTTTTCATGGGTAGAGTCGTCATAGCGATCCATAGTTAAAAGTTGAAGTTGACCCAGGTGTCCTCTTTTTTGCTCTTCAAAATATGGCAACCCTGTTTTCTTTCACACTTCCCCATGGCAAACGCACCTCTGTACTTATTAGTTTGCTGGAAAACTATGTTGCAAAATTTGGACAGGTGTGAATTTTGAAAGACGGCCGTGGTTCAGGCCTTGTAGTATTTCAGGAAGAGTGAATTGTGTAGTTTAGCCTTTAAATGTGGACCATATTGAATTGCTCCCCACTCCCTAGTGGAACAACCTTGAGTCTTTTCTGATTTTGATTTGAAATGCCTTCCTCCCCACCAGCCAATTTGAATGTTTTGACCCAGAGCGATGGCCCAAGAGTATTTCTTAGGCCCAAGAGTATCTCTTCATCCAGACCCAACTGTGAATTGTTCATTTACAAACAGAGGCCTATCCTAGCCCAGGCTCATCTTCGAGGGTCAAGGTGTGAGGTTCCCATGGACCTGTTAACATTCTTGTAGTTCTTTGTTGGATTGGATAAATTCTACGGTGCTTTACAAAAGACCTTTTCAAACCACCGGATTTTTCCTCTTGATTAACTAACTCTCTCTCTTAGCTCAGGCCTCCGTTCCCATGGAGACGTGTATTATGTTGTTTAAGAGGCAGGGTTTTTTCCACACACCCCCTTCCTTACTTAGCCTTGGTATAAATCACGGCTACTTGCACTAATTCTAAATGTACTGATCTTCTAGATTGCGTTTCAGCCGGAGATCTGTTTGTGTTCTTCTGCTCTTACTGGGGCTGCACAGGGATGGGTGAATCTGTCTGTTTCTGGGTTGTTGTTTTTTTCATTTTCCCAATCTTAAATTCAGCTTTCTACATTTGCACATAGGTTGGCAATTTTTTTTGCAAAAGGATTTCTCTTCATAGGCACATTCTTGTAGGCAATTTTGCCTGGAATAAACCTTTCGGGAAAGAGATTCCCCTTACTAGAATGCATGAAAATGTATTTTATTTTCAGTAATATATGTATTTTTAGGTGCCCTTTGCCAGGGACGGCCCACACATGAGGTAACATGAAGCAACTGCCTCAGGTGGCAGGATCCAGAGGGTCAGCAGAACCCAATGTAGATCTTTATTCCACCCCCACCCCCATTCCTGATGTAGATCTTCACTCACCCCTTCTTCCCCGGCAGGGAGTGGGGACGCCATTTTGTGGTTTACCTTAGGTGCCAAAATGTCTTGGGCTAGCCCTGCCCTTTACGCTAGCATAGCTAGTTTCTGGACCCACTTCTAATCTGAACATACATTTGGGGACCTATTTCTTAACCTTTTACCACATATTTGCATGATGGTAGCACTCCTGTTGTGACTCACCGTGGATCAGGCCGCAATCCAGTAGTTGAAGACGAGCACGCGAGTAAGTGCAGTGCACTTTCTTTGGCTAGAGAACCGCAATTCAAAATTCAGAGAAGTGCCGATCTCAAAAAATGGCTGCGTTTTGGTTTGCATATTGTTTCAGAAAGAGAAAATTAGGTAAGTTCGTTTTTAAAGGCGATCTAAATCTATGCCATATTTGGTGGGGAGTCCTGTTCCTCTTAGGGACGCGGGTGGCGCTGTGGGTAAAAGCCTAAGCGCCTAGGGCTTGCCGATCGTACGGTCGGCGGTTCGAATCCCCGCAGCGGGGTGAGCTCCCGTCGTTCGGTCCCAGCTCCTGCCCACCTAGCGGTTTGAAAGCACCCCTAAGTGCAAGTAGATAAATAGGGACTGCTTACTAGCGGGAAGGTAAACGACGTTTCCGTGTGCTGCGCTGGTGCTGGCTCGCCAGAGCAGCTTCGTCACGCTGGCCACGTGACCCGGAAGTGTCTTCGGACAGCGCTGGCCCCCGGCCTCTTAAGTGAGATGGACGCACAACCCTAGAGTCGGACACGACTGGCCCGTACGGGCAGGGGTACCGTTACCTTTACCTGTTCCTCTGCCTTTAATAGTGGTCTTCCAGGCAAGCATTTAATAAAGCTTTTCCTGATGATATTATTATTAGTAGTAGTAGTACTTTGTCCATATGCCTGGGTTGCCCCAGCCACTCTGGGCAGCTTCCAACATAAACAAACATCAACAGAACAGAACATTGCAAGCGCCTTGATACAGGGCAGCCTTCAGATGTCTACAGGCAATCGTATAATTATTTATCTCTTTGACATCTGATGGAAGGGCTTTCATGGGGCGAGAAGGCCCTTTGCCTGGTTCCCTGTAACTTTGCTTCTCACAGTGAGGGAACCTCAGTGTCTGGGCTGAACGATAGGGGTGGAGACGCTCCTTCAGGTATAAAGGACCGAGGCCGTTTAAGGCTTTAGAGGTCAGCATCAACACTTTGAAATTGTGCTCGGAAACGTACTGGGAGAGGGAAGATTGAGAAAGACGTCACCAATTTCTGTGCATCAGGTGTTAAGAAGATCTGAAAAAGAAAGAAAAATTGGCAACATCTGGCATTTAGAGAGTGGGGCATTTCCTCAGTGCACTTATTCTGAATCAGTCTGGTAGCAGTTTAATTGTGCAAAGTGCTCCATGGCCATAATTTCTTTCGGCCTTGAGACTCTGTTCCAATTTTGCGTAGGAAGCTACCTTATATCAAACCAGACCATTAGTCAGCACAGCTCAAGATTGCCTGCTGCCCTCTCCAGGTTTTCAGACTGGGTTCCCAACTCCATCCTGGAGACTGAATCTGCATTCAAAGCAGCGGCGTGGGGTGAAATTTTTCGTAGGGGAACAGTTAGGGACAGAAGCACCAGCTTGCAAGAGTGATGGGGGAGAGGTTGACATCATGTGTGTGATGTCTCGATGTCCTGACATCAGAAGCATGAGCTTCACACCTTCCTCCCTGTAATAATAATAATTATTATTATTTATACCCCACCCATCTGGCTGGGTTTCCCCAGCCACTCTGGGCGACTCCCAACAGAATATTAAAAACACGATAAAACATCAAACATTAGAAACTTCCCTAAACAGGGCTGCCTTCAGATGTCTTCTAAAAGTCAGGTAGTTGTTTATTTCCTTGACATCTGATGGGAGGGCATTCCACAGGGCAGGTGCCACCACCAAGAAGGCCCTCTGCCTGGTTCTCTGTAACCTCACTTCTTGCAGTGAGGGAACCACCAGAAGGCCCTCAGAGCTGGACCTCAGTGTCTGGGCTGAACGATGGGGGTGGAGATGCTCCTTCAGGTATACTGGGCTGAGGCGATTTAAGGCTCCGTAAGCTGGGCAAAAGCTTCCTGGGCTTTGGGAAGGAGAAGGCAGGGCTCTGATAGGATGCTGGAGTCCCCTGTCTCCTTCCCAAAGCCAGGTGGGCACTGGGAAGGTGGTGGGAGGGCTCATGGACCCATGGGAGCATCGCGCCTCCCTCCCTAAGACGGACAGAAGCTTTTCAGGGCTTTGGGAAAGTGGCACCAGGGGAACATTTATGGGGCTAGCCTAGTCCCCCTAGTCCACTGACCGCACACCACTGGTTCAAAGGCATGTGTTCTACTACTGATCTGTGAACTTTCTCGAAAGGGATGGAACAGTGTGGCTGGACATTCATGGCTTGCTCAAAACACGTGGGTTGTTATTGAATCTGTTGCTGCTGCCGTGTAGTTCCAGGATTAAGCCATGAAATGGTCAATGAGGAGCTTGCAGCCTTCTGGATTTTGCTGGCTAAACATTGTCCATGTTGTCTAATGCTGATGGGAGTTGAGAAGCCCAACAACATCCAGAGAGCCTCAGGTTCCCCATCCCCGGTTCAGAGCACACAAAATCCTGACAGCACTTCTGAGCATATGCGAAGCGCCTTTCTGAGGCCACTGAAGCAAGGCAGCCGGGCTCTGTGCATCTGGAATGAGCAGCGAAGCCTTCCAAAGCACATGGCAAGACTTCTAAAGAGCTGCAAGCTCCGCTCACCTCTCGGACGAGGGTTTTGCAATAGGTCTTGTTTGCTCACGCTGCGGTACCTACTTAAAAAATAACAAACATATTAACACCACCAGGGCAAAAACAGTGGGAGAGCGGGGGGGGGGGGGGAAT
This sequence comes from Podarcis tiliguerta, assembly GCF_965153285.1. Taxonomy (NCBI): domain Eukaryota; kingdom Metazoa; phylum Chordata; class Lepidosauria; order Squamata; family Lacertidae; genus Podarcis; species Podarcis tiliguerta. The sequence goes on along the minus strand of NC_139546.1, from coordinate 19,340,759 downwards.
GAGAGGAGAGCCAGACTTCTTGGCTTTCGCATTTCTGAGACAGCTGGAGGGTCTCCCTCGCTCTCCTACCCATTTGACAAGGATGTCTTGTGCCCTGGAGAGGATTTCTGACGGCAGCAGCTGCACGGCTCAGAAAGCATCTGTGGAGACATTCCAAAGATTCATTTGCAAAGCTCTTGATGAAGTTGAGGGCTTCTCTGTTGAAGGCAATGGGCAATTCTGGTTCCCCCCCTCGTTTTTCCTCCAAGAACAGCAGACCCCCCAACCCTCACCCCGCAGCCTTTAGGTGAAAAAGGGGAGAAGAGGCAGCTGTGTGGAACATGTGTCTGCATGTGCGAACACTGTGAGAAAGTTTGGGGGATTTGATCTGCGAGCAGTGTTTTAGGAAAGGGGCAGCCCCAGAGTTTAATTTCAACGAAAGCTCACCCTTGAAGTCAATTTTGAATGCATGAGGGTTTTGCTTTCTCCTAAAAATGCATAGCAAAGGGGCTTAGAACCCCAGAATCATAGACTTGTAGAGGGACCCTGAGGGTCAACTCATTCAACCCCCCCCTGTGGCACCTCTAAAGGCTTACACATTTATTGGAATCCATCCTTTACTAAAGGACTAGCGACAAGGGATATTTTGACGACGTTTAAAAATGATGGATTTAACCTATAGCTAAGGATAGGGGGAGAAATGTGATTCTGTTCCCCTTTAATAGAATCATAGAATCATAAAATTGTAGCGTTGGAAGGGTTGTCTGGTCCAACCCCCCAGCAATGCAAACTTAGCCCATTCACATTCCCAAAACAATGTTCAAATTGAAACACATAGGTCATCCTTTGAATTTTGCACTTCTCTGAATTTTGTAATGCCCTTCTCCAGCCAAAAGTATCATGCGTGTGTAAGTTAGTGCAATGTGTGCCTCCAAATGCATGTAATTGGTGAAATAACATACAAAAGCGCATTTTGTTAGGGGAAATTGCTCTGCAAAAAAGAAGTGCATATCAAGAGCAATTCACTGACGAATTTTGATGAGGACTTTACAAAACAAAACGGAGTATCAAACAGATGTGGAGATGTGCAGAACTGAATGTGAGACTGGAGAAATGAGAAACTGAGAGGAAGGGAAGCGGACATTTCTGGCCTTCCCTAGTGAGCATGCTCTGCCAACCAGGTGATTGCTGGGAGATGAAGTTCCTTCTGGGTATTCGTAAAGGACTCTCCCCACCCTTGAGAAATGTAAAGTCCAAAGGGTAAGTAGGTTTGTTTGGAGAGTGCTGCTCTGCATCTGTCCTTTGCTCCCTCCCCCCACCCACTCCACAAATAATGCCTTTTCACCTTTGAGAAAGGGTAAGGATGCTTTCTAAAGGCAGGTCTTCCCTAAAGCCGGCCCACCCATGAGGCAAAGTGAGGCAAGCGCCTCAGGTGGCAGGATCTGCAGGGGTAGCAGATTTGACCTTCAAATAATGCATCACTGGCTGCTGTTGCTGCCGTGGCGCGGGAATGTCTGCAGTCCACTCCTTGGAGGACAGATCTACTGTCTCTTGGGCAGTCCCCGTCCCAGTGGCATAGCATGGATTGCCAGCACCCGGGGCCACACAGAGGGGATGGGAGGGAAGTAGACGGAGTACCCATGGACATTCAGCTTTCTAATGGCGCTTGCGTCACCCAGGAGATCGCAGCCACAGAGATGAGAAAAGAAGAGTCGTTCCGTTCTCTGCAGAGGTCACTTCCCGGTCCGCATGGAGAAGCTGTTTTCAATGGAGCCCAGCGACAGAAGCACACAGCTATATTGAGGCAGCACTGGGCGTTGAAATTTTGTGCCCCCTAACAATTTTGCGCCTGGGGCAACCGTCCCTGTGCCCCCATGATATGCCTCCTCCCCAGTTTTGCATCTACAAAGGCCTCTTGCTGAACAGAAGGTGCTGCTGGTCTCCTCCTACCCCAAGGGAGAAAATGTCAAGGGCTTCCCTTGGGGGTCTCCTGGGATCTGCAGCCACCTGGTTTGATTCAGAGCAGTACCCCCCTCCCAGTGATAGCCTTTGATTCCCTCTTCAGCCATTTGGTAAGGATGATCTGACCCCCCCCCATTATTCCCAATGTAGATATGTATTCCCCCTTGTTCCTGATGTAGAACTTCCCTCACCCCTTTTTCCCTGGTGGGCGGGGTTCGCCTCAGGTGCCAAAATGTCTTGGGCTGGCCCTGCCTACACCTGTGTGCCCAGGTGCGTGACTGGTGCAGGTGTCTTCAACTGGACCAAGTGAATGGAGATCCATTGTGCGCATTTTTGAAGATAGCTATCCTGAATTCTGAACCTCGAAGCAGAATAGGGTTGGGCGATATATCAATATATCGTCCAAAACCGGTTTGAAGTCATGATACTGGTTTCATAATTTTTGACCTGACAGTATATCGCAAATCATGACATGTGTATGTGTGCATGCGCTATGCAAAAATCACAATGTGGGAAAAACCGTGAAGCCAGCCAATGCCTCTACGTAACTCTATCCTTATTTCAGACATCATGCTATATCAGTATATTGCAATATTCAGCTGGTGATCTATCGTGATGTTGAAAACCAGGTATTGCCCAGCCCCTAAAGCAGAACATGAAATCCTCCGCTTTTTGCACAGATTCCTGAAAATTTCAGCTTTTGCGTACAGCACATCAGGAACAACACCCATAACAGCTCTGGCACTATATAAGGCAGGGGTTGGAAATCTATGGGGCTTCAGATGTTGTTGGACAGTGGTGAATGGAGTTCTAATGCAGGAAGATCTGAAGGGCAAATGGTTCCTCTTCCGCCTTCAGGAGGAGGTGGGGTTGCAGGCTTCATGGCCCCTCCACGCACGCAGTGGGTTGTGGCCAGCCCTGCACGATTGGGGGATTCCTGGTCACATCACCCCCTAGCCAGCCAATTGGCTGACTTGGGGGCGTGGCCTGCTCTATATAGGCAGGACGCAGCTGGGGATCTCCCTCTCTGCTGCCCACCAGCTGTTCCGGTTTCCCCACCCACTCTATAAGGTTTTCGTTCTTTGACCTTGCTATGGACCTTGGTTGGTCGCCGTTGGGGGCACCTGGTAGGAATTTTTCCACTTGGCAAATTGGCAGCAGCCACTTGGTTTTTGCCTACCTTGTAGCAAATCATCACAACTTTCTGGGTATTGGCGATTAGGATTTGGTATTGTTCTGTAGATGGAAGAGGGGAGGTAGTGCCATCACCTGCCCCACATATTGAAGGGTAGTCCGTTAAAGGATTCCAGAGGGCATTGCCCTGTCTGAAGCCTAGGAGGTTAGGGCCTAAGGCACACCCCTGAGCGGTGACCCTGGGGGAGTTCCTAGTTGATGTGCATCAGCTGGACTCCCCCTACTGGTGGTTAACCCTTCCCGAACTTCAAGCGGACGGGCTGAAGTCGGATATAGTCGGTTAGGACCAATACCGCTCATCACCTGTAACCAATTAAGTTGTGGCCTTTTTTAGCCCATTAACCTTAATTGTGTCATGTGTCATTTTTTCCACCTGGGGGGGTGGGTTGGGAACTCACCACACAATCTTGATTTCCTGTTCTATACAGCACTGAGCACATTGGGGCTGCTGATTAAACAAGGGGGTACAGTTCGAAAAGGGGGGGCAGCACAAATTTGTAGAGGCTGTGGCTTTTGCAGCATGTCTACGCAAAACCATGCCAGCTTTAAAGGCTAGACATTATTGCAAGGGGGAGCTTTTACGAGCAAGGATGGGACCGCGTGGCAGCCTGCATGACTGCAGAGCTTTTTCCTCCCTTCCAAAAACATTTATAGCTCCTGTAGCAGCAGCAATTGTTGGATAACTTTAGGAAGCACAACTTGGGCTCCTTTCAGAAGATGTTTGCACTGACCTTTGCAAAACTGACAGAAGCTGTTTGCTGATTTATTTATTTTTTAAAGTTGCATCCTTCCTTGTTACGCTTCTTGGAAGGGGTCCCAGGTCAGAGAACAAAACAAAGGGAACAGGTGCTTGAAAGGGAGAAAAGGGCTTCTGCAATGCAGTTTTGGATTAATGATAAAAGCCAATAAATGGGTGGCTTTTTTTTAGTTGCTGTGATTCCTGGAAAGAGAGCTTTAATGAGAGACTCCCTCGCCCCAAATCACCACCCCAACGCTTTCCTCCTTAAGAAGGAGACTAGATTAGGGTTTTAGGATGACAGGGGAGGGAAACCTTGATCAAAGTTCAGGTGTGCTGGCTAAAATTTTGAAATTCAAGAGGCTTAGCTGGCCTTGAAGGCTTCCCCCAGGTTGAGATATCTGAATCTATTCCTTTCGCTTTGGAACTGGTTTCTTTTTAACCCATAATTCCGTTCTGTTTCTGCATGAATCTGTGATTTATTTCTTTTGTTTAAAAACCCTCTTCAAATGCATATTCAAATGCTGCTTTTGCTGCATTTGAGCCATCAACACCTGAGCAACCTTCACAGAGGTGTAAAATCAGATGGGACAGCTAGGTTTTCCAGTCGCGCATTAGTCCATGACATGCAGATTGGTGTGTGTGTGTGTGTGTGCAGGAATTTGCAAATATCAAGTTTCTTAACCCTCCCAACAGAAACATCTACCCTGCACATCTCCTTGCCTTTTTCTCATGACTATGAATCACTGCTTGCCCTTTGCATCCCTTCTTCTTCTTTTAAATATTTTTAATTAATTTTTTAACAACAAGAACAACAAATGTCATAATTCCAAAACAGGAGCTGTAAAACACCCAAATTGGAATGTTCACAATAGTAGGATATACAATAACCAGTTTGGTGTTCAGTCAATATAATATACACAATAATAAAAAGGATTGCAGCAAAGTACTCGAACTACAAATAATATATGCTAAATCACTAACATAGTACATATATTTAGTGCATAGTGCTAAACATAGTACAGCCCTCAACCAACCTGGAGGGCACCACGTTGGCAAAGGCTGCCATAGTATCTCTCCCCTCCATTATTACCCAGGACCCCCCACCAGCCTTGATATGGCCCAGTTTCTTGACTTCTCAGATGGGCCACTGTTTCATGTCAATTTCACATCCGTGCTGCGGCAAAACAGACAGCACATCTGGCTATTTGAAAGTGGCATTGACCTCGTCATAAATCCCGCTGGCTTCTCTTGACGCAGAATATTAGATTTAGGTTTTCTCCATTTGTAGCCTCGAATATGAAAACCAGGGCTTCAGTAGTCCTATTGCAACATGCACCTGGTTTGTCTTAATTCAACCAGCGGAGGGGAGCTTCAACCAACTTCAGCAGCTGAGCCCTGCCAGAGCTCACCTTGGCTGGACTCAACAGCCCATAATGTTGTGCTTTTGCACTTTTGTACCTTTGCTTATCTTAATTTATTTACGGCGCAATCTAGCCAAGGTGAAGAGCTCTTCTTCCCCCAGTTTTCAAGGAGAGATTTAAATCTGCACGTTAAGAGGATTAAAAAATGCTTATCTTTGGACAGTTCACCCACTTGCAGGGCAGCTCTTGCAAAACATACCAAGTCAGCTTATTAGCTGGATCTGCCATTTTCTGCACATGTACAAGGGCAAATGATTTGGAGTGCTCCAATACCTTCTTTTGGAATAATAGAAATAATAATAATAATAATATATTTATACCCTGTCCATCTGGCTGGGTTTCCCCAGCCACTCTGGGCAACTCCCAAAATATTAAAAACACGATAAAACATCAAACATTAAAAAATTCCCTAAACAGGGCTGCCTTCAGATGTCTTTTAAAAGTCAGATAGTTGTTTACTTCCTTGACATCTGATGGGAGGGCATTCCACAGGGCGGGCACCACCACTGAGAAGGCCTTCTGCCTGGTTCCCTGTAGCCTCACTTCTCGCACTGAGAAAGCCACCAGAAGGCCCTTGGAGCTGGACCTCAGTGTCCGGGCTGAACAATGGGGGTGGAGACGCTCCTTCAGGTATACTGGACCCAGGCCGTTTAGGGCTTTAAAGGTCAGCACCAGCACTTTGAATTGTGCATGGAAACACACTGGGAGCCAATGTAGGTCTTTCAGGACCGGTGTTATATGGCCTCGGCAGCCACTCTCACTCACCAGTCTAGCTGCTGCATTGTGTTTTCCTTGAAGTATGTCGCAGAAGTTACACACCGTTTTCTTGAAACTGAAGCAGCCCTTCTGCTTTCAGTGTTCCTAAATCCATAGCTTTGGAGCATACAGAAACACTCTTCCTTGGTGTTCTCCTCGTGCGCTTTCTCCGGAGTGACCCCAGGAGCCAATCCTTGGTGGTTGACTCTCTTTTCACTCTGACTGGCTCTAATCAGCACAAACGGCGAGAAGGCTTACTCTCAGTGGCGAAAAAGATCCCCTACCTTGCTCATTGGGCTGCACTTAGATGCTGGAGACAGTGGCGTATCGGTGGTTGTCTGTCTCTGGGGCAGGCGGGCACACACCAGACAAGGGATGCCAGCCCAGGCCTTGCTGCTAATCCCACCGCCACCACAGCAAAGTGGGGCAGTGCTGAGCCACCTCCCTGCCTGTGCAGGGGGGAGCTCGGAGGACAGAGAGGAGCACCAGGCCAGGACACGCTGGGGGCGCCTGGTTCGTGCCCCCTCAAAAAATGTGCACTGTGGGCTGCACACACACCCGATGCACACACGGATGTGCACACAAACGTACACCAGTGCTATGCCCCCTGACTAGAGACTGGGACCCTGCTAGAGAAATAGTCATGGGTGTTGACCCCAGGCAACCCCGAACCGCTGCACTTATGGAACCATCCTTAATGCTTGGCGTGTTTAATGATATATGCAAATGTCTTGAGGTAGAAGCTCAATGTGTGTGGGGTTCTAAGAAGGTAGACACAATAATAACTTTTCTTAACGTCCCTCCAAAATCTGTTTGACCCACTCCCTCTCCCCAACAAATCTTCCCATCCTCAAATCCTCGCTCATCTTGCTTAGTAAATATACATATATTCGGTCTGGTGCTGTTTAGTTTACTTGAGTTTATTTATATGTCAGTTTTCTCCTTTGGAATGTGCTCAAAGGCGCTCGCCGTCGACCTCAAATAAACATCCACCCAGCGTTTGGAAAACAATTCAATTAACAATTCATAATAGCATGTCAAACAAATGGAAATGAAGTCATCAATTCAATAAACATACCATAAATGTAATATTTACAAGGATGACATACAGTCCACTGCCTCATTTTATTTTATTTTAGTTCATGTTTACCTCGCTTTGCCTCCATGGGGTTCAAAGAGACGTATGTGCCCCTTCATTTTATTCTCACAACAACCCTGCGAGTAGAATAGACTGAGAGATAATGAGTGGACCCGGTAAGCTTTGAAGCTCTAATTTATACTTCATTAATATTTAGCAATCAGCTACAAAACTAAGATCCAAATTAGCAGCAATAAAATAAAATAAAATAGCAAAACCAACCCTTACTGCTGTTGCTGGTTTGGGTATCCTTCAGCAGCCTGGATTTAAACACAGTTTGGGTGAGGGTCACACTGGGCTAAATCAGGCCTCTCCAATCCTGGTGCCCCTCCAAACGTTTTGGACCACAACTCCCACCAGTCAGCTAGATGATTTTCAGCTGGCTCCCTCAACACTCTTCCAAGGAGGCGTTTCATCAGATCCTGTTGGTGTTCCAGCCCAGTGCAGGTGGTCTGCCAATTATCCTGGTAGCATTCCCATTAATCTGCCATGATCCAATTGCAGGACTCAACGGCCAGCTGGCATGTTGTCAGGCAGTATCAAGCAGAGACCCTGATTCTTGAGGGAGTTCATGCAGGGACACGACAGTTCCACCAGTGATGAGGAATCTTCCCGTCTCATTCGGAAAATCATTGTGTCAGGTGTGCGGGAAGGAGCCAGGCCCTGTGACCAATAGGACTTTGCAGGACTGGGGCCTTCCTAAGTTTGTTCTGAAGAGGCAAGGCGCGGCCGCACAGGTGAGGCCGCTTGGTAACTTGCTGCACCTGGTGGCAAGAACTGGGAAGGGATATAAGGTCAGCATTTCCCTTTGGCTCTTTGCCACAGCAACACACTTCCTGCCTTGCTGACTTTGGCTTCTTGCTTCCTGATCCTTGAACCTCGGCTGCTTGACTCCTTGCTTCCTGACCCTCGGACTCCACTCCCGGCTCTCTGACCCCCAGACTCTTGGCTCCTTGACTCCTGGGTTCTGGACCCCTGTTCCTGCTCCCTGAAGAGTCTCAAAGCAGCTCACAATCTCCTTTTCCCTTCCTCCCCCACAACAAACACTCTGTGAGGTGAGTGGGGCTGAGAGACTTCAGAGAAGTGTGACTAGCTCCAGTGGCGTAGCGTGGGTTGTCAGCACCCGGGGCAAGGAAAGTAATTTGCGCCCTCTAACCCGTGGATTTTAGCACTGATTTTAGCACTGCGAGTGTGAGCGCGCCCCCCCCCCCAGATGTTGCGCCCGGTGCGGCTGGCCCCCCTGCCCCCCACGCTACGCCACTGACTAGCTCAAGGTCACCCAGCAGCTGCATGTGGAGGAGCGGAGACGCGAACCAGGTTCACCAGATTATGAGTCCACTGCTCTTAACCATTACACCACAGTGGCTCTAGAGCCAATGGTGGGCGGAACCAACTAATTCTATTTTCGCCCCCATTCTCCTGCAGTACAAGGAGAACACTGAGGCTGAGGGCAAGGAAGCAGACAGCCGCAGCCACTCTCTGAACCTGTTGTAAGCAAGAAAACAGGTGGTCTTAGAGGAATCAAGATGGAAGTTGGTTGGGCAGCACCCCATTTGTCCTAATGGACTGACCTCCACTGCCTTGCAGGTCTTTTGCCGGCTGTCAGTCTTCCGGGGAATCGGCTGCCTCCCATGGGGCAACATAGAATCAGAGAAACAATATGAGTTCTTACCAAGCAATTGATTCAGTAATTCACAGAGAACGATGAAGGAAAGCAGCCTTCCTAAAAATGGCGTTGCTCCAGCTGAGCTTCTTTCCCCTCCCTTCCTAGCAACAGCACTTCCCATTACGGTGACCACCAGGGGCTAATTGTCTCCGAGTCCTTTGCTCTTCCACTTTCAACGCACGCCAGGTTCTGGGAGAAGGGGGGTCAGAAATGCTCTCCCCAGTGATAACATGTCAGCTGGCTGCTCAACCTCTGTCTCCCCATTCTCTTCTCCCAACACCTCCTGTTCACCTGTCTCTGAGCTATGACCTTCCTCAAACCACTGCTGTAATTCAGTACAGTGGTACCTCGGGTTACAGACGCTTCAAGTTACAGACTCTGCTAACCCAGAAATAGTACCTTGAGTTAAGAACTTTACCTCAGGATGAGAACAGAAATCGCGCAGAGGCGGCAGCGGGAGGCCCCATTAGCTAAAATGGTACCTCAGGTTAAGAACAGTTTCAGGTTCAGAACGGACCTCCAGAACAAATTAAGTTCTTAACCCGAGGTACCACTGTACCGCCTTCCTCTTCTCTGGGAAGTTCAGGAGGAGGGGCGTCGGTCTCCACCATTCTTCCTCAGTCTTGTCCCCCTCAGTCCAGTCCCTGACACTGGCTTTCTGGGAATGTCTTCTTCCTTTTACAGTCATGCCTCAGGTTACAGACGCTTCAGGTTGCATTTTTTAAGGTTACAGACTGCCGAAACCTGGAAGTACCAGAACGGGTTACTTCTGGGTTTCAGCGGTCATGCATGTGCAGAAGCACTAAATCGTGCTTTGCGCAGAAGTGCCGAATCGCAACCCGCACTTGCGCAGACACGCCGCTGTGGGTTGCGAACGCTGTGGGTTGTGAACATGCATCCCGCACGGATCATGTTTGCAACCCGAGTGTCCACTGTATGTTTCTTTACTGTGCTTCCTCCCTGCTTGGAAGTTCTAGGTAATGGTTTCTTTCTGACCTGTGAGCTCACCTGCTTGCACATGGCTGGGGAAACAGGTATCATTCCACTTCATTACTCTTAGGCTCCTTATTCATCATCCTGACACACAGCACAGCACAGGCGCCAGGCAAAAATGCTTCCAGCTTCATGCTCCTTGGCAACCGCCGTGAGGCTCTTGGCTCAGAACTGCAGCGTCAGCTGCTGCTTATCATTGCAGGGTAGCAACGCGAGCCGCTGGCACAGGTACCTGTTGAATTGGCCGGAGATTACCCATTTTACGTTAGAACCCAAAGCCAGGCTTTGCCGAGTGGCAGGGCCACATCCACAGAGCATGCCAGCCGGGTGTCGAAGGGGGCAGGCAAATTGCTGTACACACCTGGAGCCCGTTCAGGGGCTGCCCCCAGTGCGAATCTCACCCATGCTGCTTCCACCTGCCTGGATTTTTTGGGTGGGTGGAGCACCCCAACACAAAGATGCTCCAAGGAAAACCCCGGAGACAAATTCCCACTTGGCAACACTTGCAATAAGTCTTCCACCTTTATGTGTTAGCGCAAAGGATACTGGGGCCCAGCTCCGAGGGCCTTCTGGCAGTTCCCTCCCTGCGAGAAGTGAGGTGACAGGGAACCAGGCAGAGGGCCTACTTGGTAGTGGCGCCCTCCCTGTGGAACAGCCTCCCATCAGATATCAAGGAAATAAACAACTATCTGACTTTTGGAAGACATCTGAAGGTAGTCCTGTTTGGCGAAGTTTTTAATGTTTGATGTTTTATCGTGTTTTTAATATTCTGTTGGGAGCCACCCGGAGTGGCTGGGGAAACCGAGCCAGATGGGTGGGGTATAAATAATAGATTATTATTAATTATTTTAAAGGGGGGTTGCTAATATGGCGCCCTGAGTGAGGACAACATTTGGCACTCCCACCCCCAACCACACTAAATATTTCTTAATTTTACAAAAAATTTGTTACAGTTGCTGTTTAAATGAATCTTCTCAGTAGGTAACCGTACAAATATAGGTGTTCTTGTTGTTGTTGTTGTTGTTATATTTTGTGCTCCCTCGGCTCAGCGCCCTGCCCGCCCTGCCCTAAATACAGTGCTATAATGACTTTGTGAGGGACTCCCTCATAAAGGGACTGTGTATTAATTCATTCTCTTCAAAATGTGGTGAGCCAGTCCTGTTGAATTTTGAAGGGCCTTTCCTGCTCATTCTGCTCAGTGGGAGCTCCCCCAATATCCTGGCCTACCCACGTCCCAAATATGGTTTCAGGTTATTTTAGTGATTTTTGGTGCTCTTAGCCATCTTACGGCTTCCACTTCATTTGCGTCCAGTCATGTGAAGATTACTTTATCTACCTATCATCTAGCAATCTACCCATCTCTGCATCCGTCTATCTCAAGTTTCACATAGCTTGGCCTTTGCTTCCTGAGGAAACCACAGCCAAACCTGCCACAAATTTAAAGCTCTCCAGAGTGCCTAAGCATTAGTATCATAGCATCAAAGAAGGGACCCCAAGGGTCATCTAGTCCAACCCTCTGCAATGCAGGAATCTCAGCTAAAGCACCCGTGGCAGGTGGCCACCCAACCTCTGCTTAAAAACCTCCAAAGAGTCCACAACCTCCCAAGGGAGACCGTCCCACTGTCAAACAGCTCCTACTGCCAGAAAGTTCTTCCTGAAATCTCCTTTCTTGTAACTTGAAGCCATTGGTTTGAGTCCTACCCTCCAGAGCAGGAGAAAACAAGCCTGTTCCCTCTTCCACTTAAGATATCTGAAGATAACTATCATATCTCCATATTAGAGTAGGACCACCACCTGCGTAGGGTGCGTGACCAGGGTAAAGGTGTGTGCAGCTGCACATGATTTCAGCATTGAGCCTTGTACTTGCTGTGGTTTGGCCAGACACATGCATGTGGGTTAGAGAAAGATGCACAAAACTTTCAAATGCATCCTCTGGTCTCTCACTGCATCTTCCCGCTTCCTTTCTTGATGTGCTGCAGCAAGCCACAGAACTCTACAGTTGAGTGTAGTTTCTCATTATGAGCAAATTGGGGGGCGGGGGCAGGCACATGCTGTGGTTGCCATGTCAGAACACAGCATCTTAAACCACTGTCTGAAAACCTTTTTGAAGGGTCTGGCTCATTCTAAGCCCAATAATACAGTCGTACCTTGGATCCTGAACGCCTTGCGAGTCAAACGTTTTGGTTCCCGAACGCCGCTAAACCAGAAGTGAGTGTTCCGGTATGTGAACGTTCTTTGGAACCTGAACATCTGACGGGGCTTCCACGGCTTCCGGTTGGCTGCAGGAGCTTTCTGCAGCCAATCGGAAGCTGCGCCTTGGTTTTCCGAATGTTTTGGAAGTTGAACGGACTTTTGGAACGGATTCTCTTCGACTTCTGAGGTACCACTGTACAGTGGTACCTCGGGTTACATATGCTTCAGGTTACAGACTCCGCTAACCCAGAAATAGTACCTCGGATTAAGAACTTTGCTTCAGGATGAGAACAGAATGCTCCGGCGGCGCGGCAGCAGCAGGAGGCCCCATTAGCTAAAGGTTAAGAAGAGTTTCAGGTTAGGAACGGACCTCCGGAATGAATTAAGTACTTAACCTGAGGTACCACTGTAATAGCAACAACAATATTAATTTTATTATTTATACCCACTCATCTGGCTGGGTTTCCCCAACCACTCTGGGAGGCTTACAACATATCTAAAAACATAAGTCCTATAAAACTTCCCTAAATAGGGCTGCCTTCAGATTAACATTAATAATTTATAACAATATTAGTAACCAGGGCAGACTCCAGAAGGTGGACATTTGCCCAGGCACTAAGACCAGTAGAAACTCGATTGTCCTAACAGTCCTTTTCAAATTGCATAGGGAATACAGGAAGATCAGATGCAGCCTCAGAGATTTCTCAGTTTGCCTGTCCCACCTCTTCCAGATTTAGGGGAGCGCTGGGGACCCCCAAAATCTTGGAGCCAGGACTGCCAATAACCATTATTTTCCAACCTGGATATAACCAGAGGCACTGCTAGTAGTTAAAATATTTAAAATACCTAGTTATTTAAAATATTTGGGCTATGGTCCAATAGACAGAAATTTACATCTACTGTATTTGTATAAATTAGCATATGCAAAGCTTATGCAAATTAAAAAGAGTAGAATTTAAACTTCGCAGAAGCCAAACCCACAAAAATCCCATTCAAGTCACCCCAGAGAAAGTCTTCCTTTAATTTTTCACCACACCCTAGATCAATTCCTTTTCAATTAATTCTCTCCTAATTAATTTCCTAATAGGTCCTGCTTCAGATCAGCTCCCCTTCAGCTACCTGTTGTCACCACCACCAAATCACCTATAGAAAAAGCCATGTGAAATTAATTTATTTTCCTCCAAATTAATATCCCACCAGCAACCCAGATCTCTCTCCCTGTCTTTCACATACACCTCATTCAATTATCCCCAAAGGCATTAGCAACCCAGAACAACTTGATAAGCTTCAAAAAACATTTCTGCATTTTGCCCACCCCGGCGACAGCCCTGTAAACCACGGCCAGTTGAAGGCATTTGTGGTTAACTATAGTGCACTGAGAAAGGAGGAAGGGGTTGGTGTGCCCAAGCAAAAGGCTCGTTCATATTTTGATATATTAAGACAATTTTCTGAATGCATCAATGTCTTCTGCTCTGGATCAGCCATGGAGAAAAATATTGAAGCTTCCATGTACAGCAGTGAGTGGCCAAGAATGAAGATATCATTAATCTCTCCCCCCGCCCCCCTTCTTTACTAAAGCAGTTTTCTCAATACTTAAAATTTATTCTACAGTGGTACCTCGGGTTACATACGCTTCAGGTTACAGACTTCGCTAACCCACAAATAGTGCTTCAGCTTAAGAACTTTGCTTCAGAATGAGAACAGAAATTGTGCTCCGGCGGCGCGGCGGCAGCAGGAGGCCCCATTAGCTAAAGTGGTGCTTCAGGTTAAGAACAGTTTCAGGTTAAGAACGGACCTCCGGAACGAATTAAGTACTTAAACCGAGATACCACTGTACTACTTAATATTTCTAAGGAAAAAAATGAGGGTGGGGTAAGTTGCACGACTTCTGAGCTCTTGGGTGCCCCTACAAACCAAGTGAGTAACAGCTCACAGATGAGCAGAGACTTTGGTGGCTGGTTATGAGAGTTCATGTGTGTGTTAGGGAGGGAGAGAACTGTCCATTTCCGTTTCTCTCCGTTTCTCATTTCCCCCCAATCTTAAATTCAGTTCTCCTCACTCCTGTAGCAATTCACTATATATATAAAAAAAAACAATAAATTGTCCTGAAAATTCACCAGCGTTTTAGGGTGAATTTCTCCTAGAATTCAAGGCTGGATCTAGACAGAAAGAAGCATTTCAGGAAAACACATTGTAAACCTGGCTTGCTCAAACTCGGCCCTCCAGATGTTTTGGGACTACAACTCCCATCATCCCTGACCACTGGTCCTGCTAGCTAGGGATCATGGGAGTTGTAGGCCAAAAACACCTGGAGGGCCGAGTTTGAAGAAGCCTGTTGTAAACTTTTTATGAGAAAGCGCGTTGACAAAAGCGGAACTCCACAGTGCCGTCTGAGGTCACAGTGTTATAATGCATCTACAACACGTATAACATGCTTTTACCAATCTAGCTGAGTCCCAGGTTTGTATACAATTCTGCCTAATATGCACTCTCTCTTTTTTCGCAAAGCCATTTCCCCTAAAATAATGCATTTCTGTGTGTTATTTTCACAAACACATGCATTTTAATGCACACTTTGCAGTGATATACAGTGGTGCCTCGCAAGACGAAAAGAATCCATTCCGTGAGTCTCTTCATCTAGCGGTTTTTTCGTCTTGCAAAGCAAGCCCATTAGCGGATTGGCGGATTAGCGCTATTAGCGGTTTAGCGGCTATTAGCGGCTATTAAAGGTTTAAGGGATTAGCGGATTAGCTGCTAAAAGGCTATTAGCAGCTTAGTGCCTTAGAAAAAGGGGGTGAGGAGCAGAAAAAAACCCCCAGGAATCGCAAGACATTTCCGTCTTGCGAAGCAAGCCCATAGAGAAATTCGTCCTGCGAAGCGCATCGAAAAACGGAAAACCCTTTCGTCTAGAGGGTTTTCCGTCTTGCGAGGCATTCGTCTTGCGGGGCACCACTGTATATGCATTTTTGCACATGTAGAGAACTGCATTGCAAAATTCAGAGGAGCGTGAATTTCAGAGTTGATGTATTGTTTCAGAAAGTGTGGATCTGGCAGATTTACCTTTCAGTAGGAACTGGACTGGATTTCTCTCCCATCCCGTGTGTGTGGCAGACACACAGAGAAGGTCATTCCCATTTTGACCAATGAAAAACTGAGGCTGCAAAGAAGCAATTTGCCCAAGGCCACCTTGCAAGTCCTTGACAGAGATGGCATTTGAAAACAGGTCCTTTCCGTACTACCAGACATCATGTACACTCACACTGGTGGGACACACTGCCTTCCCCTAGCAATAGATTTCGCAGATTGAGGATGGGGAAAACATGAATCTTCTTGCCATTGTGGTGGGGACATTTGGACCCCCTCTCTCAACCCACAAACGAATAGGGGCAGGGGTTGTGATTCAGAAAGGCTGCTGGGTAGACCGAGTCCACTTTGTACCTGCACAGCTTAAGATCTCCCTTACATCACATTCCTTTGTTCTTCGGTCTTGCCCCTTCGGTCTGAACCGTGGGTGGTCCAGCTGGACAAGGAGTGCAAAGCCATAAAGGCACAGAGTTCTCTGGGAAGGAGTCAACGTGGAATGAAGCCAGCCTGCTGGTGCCAGCAGCCCAGAGCTGTTAATCTGGGGAAAGGAGGGAGCAACTAGGCTTTTCCCCGCTTTAGACCTTCGCAAGCAAGAGGAGCCTCCGTTGTCTCTTCTGTGTTGAGCGTTGCCTCCCTCACCGTGAAGGTTCACTTCCTTTCCTTTTTAAAAAAAATAATTTTTGTTGGATTTTACAAATATAAAATTATAACAATCCAAACTACATATCCATATTTAGAGATTCCTGCGAATCTCCAGACTTCTCGCCTTCCCCTCCATGGATCCTATTGTACACCTTCTCAGCTGCATATTATCTCATAATCCATATTTTATATCTATCCATATTGTCCACAATACAGTCATACCTCATGTTACGTTTGCTTCAGGTTGCGCGTTTTCAGGTTGCGTCCCGCGGCGACCCGGAAGTAACGGAACGGGTTACTTCCAAGTTTCGCCACTCATGCATGCGCAGACACGCAAAATGACATCAAGCGCATGCGCAAACGTGGCAAATCGCGACCTGCGCACACGCAGAAGCGGGTTGCGTTCTGTTAAGGTTGCAAACGGGCCTCCGGAACGGATCCCATTTGCAACCAGAGGTACCACTGTATTTGCTACATTACAAGTGTTATTAAAGGTAAAGGTACCCCTGACCATTAGGTCCAGTCATGACCGACTCTGGGGTTGCGGCGCTCATCTCGCTTTATTGGCCAAGGGAGCCGGAGTTTGTCCACAGAGCTCCCTGGTGAGCTCCCGTTGCTCAGTCCCTGCTCCTGCCAACCTAGCAGTTCAAAAACACATCAAAGTGCAAGTAGAGAAATAGGTACCACTCCGGCGGGAAGGTAAACGGCGTTTCTGTGCGCTGCTCTGGTTCGCCAGAAGCGGCTTAGTCAAGCTGGCCACATGACCCGGAAGCTGTCTGTGGACAAACCTCGGCCTATAGAGCGAGATGAGCGCCACAACCCCAGAGTCGGCCACGACTGGACCTAATGGTCAGGGGTCCCTTTACCTTTACCCTCGTTCATGCCATGCCCATGTCCCAGGGCAGGACTTGGTGTATGGATCAATGAGAGTCAAGAGTGCAAGACTCTGCTAGGACTTGGGCACCAGTTTCTCCTCTGTCCAGCCTGTCTTGTCCTGAAGAGCAGGTGCGGGGAGAGTTGAGGGGAAGAAGCAGTGCTGAACTGCTACCCTAAGGGTTCTTCAAGTCCTGGAAGGGGACTGAGCTTTCATCCTTCTGGCCTGCTGGCAAAGAAGGGGCTTTTCCTGCTCCTGTGGGTGGACTAAGGAAGGTTCTCTTCGCTGCTTTCTATCCAATTAAAGTGGTAGCGTTGAGCCTGCCCTGCTCTCCCTTTCCAGTCTCCTGCCTGTAATCTCCGTTTCGATCTTTCCTCCGTTTCTCCTTAGCCAGAGCCAAGCTGCCTCTTTAAGCAGATGGGTTAATGGGAAATGACATTTGCCCAGAGTATGGCTCTCTGAATGCCTGCCATCTCTCCCTCCCTCCCTCCCTCTCTTGCTCGCTCTCTCTCTCGACGCAACTCCCTGGCTGTGTTTACACTTGGCTTCTCTGGCACCAGTGCGGATCCTTTTTGGACTAGCTTTACAATCTCTGCCACTGCTGGCGCCAGGGGAAGAGGTGCCCATGGGGGGCACACAGGACATCCTCCCCCCTCTCTCTTTCCTCCAGTCTGTCCCCCTAGTGCATTTTTGTGAGCACTGAGCAAAACTTTGCCTAAAGTCAGGAGAGTAGAAATATATATACTGTATATATATTTGAAGGTGATGGTGGTGGAAATGAGAGCATGTAAGTAACCTAGACAGCATCTTTAAAAGCAGAGACATCACCTTGCCTACAAAGGTCCGTATAGTTAAAGCTATGGTTTTCCCAGTAGTGATGTATGGAAGTGAGAGCTGGACCATCAAGAAGGCTGATCACCAAAGAATTGATGCTTTTGAATTATGGTGCTGGAGGAGACTCTTGAGAATCCCATGGACTGCAAGAAGATCAAACCTCTCCATTCTGAAGGAAATCAGCGCTGAGTGCTCACTGGAAGGACAGATCCTGAAGCTGAGGCTCCAATACTTTGGCCACCTCATGAGCAGAGAAGACTCCCTGGAAAAGACCCTGATGTTGGGAAAGATGGAGGGCACAAGGAGAAGGGGACGACAGAGGACGAGATGGTTGGATGGTGTTCTCGAAGCTACCAGCATGAGTTTGACCAAACTGCGGGAGGCAGTGGAAGACAGGAGTGCCTGGCGTGCTCTGGTCCATGGGGTCACGAAGAGTTGGACATGACTAAACGACTAAACAACAACAAAAGTAACCACACCCTGAAGGTAATGCAATATCGCACCCTCGATCAAAAAAGGACAAGCAGAGAGGAGTGAAGTTTGGAAGAGTAGGACGTCTCTGTCCCCAGCCCGCAGGCCACAGAGCGTCCAGGAGGCTGGAGAGGAAATTCAACTGCCTTGCACACCTTCACAACTCTACATTGCTTCCACTGCTCATGGCCTATATCATTACATCCACTTATAGCTTTCCTTTTGTGTGTGTGTGGGGGGGGGGGGTTCTCTCCACGGGGCAGTGCATTCAAAGAAAAGGAAGAAATCTCACATCTTTGCCAAGCTCAGGCATTTTGCAAGATTATGATCTTGTGTGCTGGATTTTAAATTCCATAGCATCAGAGTCAGTGCAATGGGACCTAAAGGCCAACTCAGTGCACTCCCTGTTAGGAAGCAGGACTACACACACACACACACACACACACACCACTTGCACTGTACTTTTAAAGCACTATGAGGCCACTTCATAAAGTCGTGGCTGTTGAGTTGTGGGTGAACCTATCAGACGACACAGCAATTCTTCAGACCGCTCTTGTTTATTCACAGGCCAGAACAGAACAGAACTGAAGGGTTCAGCCAGCCTGCTTAAATAGACCTCAACTACAACGCAACAGTAACCACTTTCTGTAACTATCCAGTCACTGAACGTCACTTTCAATTCCTTATTTGCATATGTGGACCTGGGTGAAAACTATCTACAGTATCCCCCTGCTGGCCCAGGGGGAGAACTTCAGTACATAACAGTGGCTCCCCCAAAGAGTTCTGGGAAGTGCAGTTTGTTGAGGGTGCTGAGAATTGTTAGGTGACCCCTATCCCCACTCCTGGAGCTACAGTTCCCAGAGTGGTTTAACAACCAACCCCTCTTCCCAGGCAACCAAAATTCTGCGGGGGCATCAGACTGCCTCGGTGGGGCAAATGGGGAGCAGAGCTTGCCCCACCAGCTCTGCAGCAACAGCCCAGCCCCACCATCCCTCCTCCGCCTCTTTAGCCATTCCACCAGGCTGCCTCAGTGGGAAGCAGGCCTCTTTCCATCAGCTTTGCCGAAAGCTGTGTCAGGTACCTCCTACCCCTGAACTGAGCCATTTGGCCAATAGAAGAACAATGGCTTAGGAATTGGTGCCTGAGTTTGAGGTTTTCCTCCTCCCTCCGTGTCCCTTTCCCCTTATGTGTCTGTCTGTCTGTCTGTTTGTTTTAAGCCTGTAGGCAGGGACTGTCTTCTTCACATTGTGAGCCACTCTACGTATAAGTGCCTTTTTGGCTGACTGGTGGGTTACAAATGCTCTAAGTATCTAAATAAGTTGGGATGCAGATTGAGAAATTCTAAATGTGGCGCTAGCAGCGTGGACCCTGGGGGGTATTTTCTTGCAGTGCTGCAAGCGAGCGGCACTGTGTCTGTTCTGAATTAGCCACCCCTGAAGCCTGTCTCCTGATTTAGCACCAGGGAATTTTATTGATGGGAAATCTATTTTATCCAGTTCTTTTATCTTTTAGCTGTAGCAACCCTCAATAGTGAAAGTGGAAGGAGAGAGGACCGGTTTTAGCTGGCTGCTGGCAAATTTTCAGACACTAAGGACTTTGTGAGGAGGTATCCCAGGGGCCTGCAACTTAGAAGAGGACTTGTCGTTGTCTTTTGCACTGGGCCTAGATTCCCCTGCTCCTTTCACCCCTTTTCAAATGTACAAACTTTTTTAAAAAAAAAAAATTGCTCCCAGCTGGTCTTGATGCAAACCACAGCACCCTGGCGTGCAAAGCAGAAGCTAGGGTTGGTGGGAGTCATATAGTACGGTGGTTATTGTTAAGTTGTGGGTGAACATATCAGACAACACAGCGATTCTTCAGACAGCTCTTGTTTATTCACAGGCCAGAACAGAACTGAACTGAAGGGTTCAGCCAGCCTGCTCCACTATAACGCAACTGTAACCACTTTCTGTAACTATCCAATCACTGAACGTCACTTTCAATTCCTTATTTGCATATGTGGACCTGAGTGAAAACTATCTACAGTATCCCCCTGCTGGCCCAGGGTGAGAACTTCAGTACATAACAGTTATAAGGTTGAACTAGGACCTGAGTGATCCGGGTTCAAATCCCTCACTTGGCCATGAAGCTCACTAGGTGAGTGTGGGCCAGTCGCCGCCTCTCAGCCCAACCTACCTCACAAGGTAGGTTGACATCCATACACAATCTTAAGTACATGCACAAAGGTAAAACTGATAATAATAGTAATAACAACCTTAAATAATTATACTGTTAAATATTGATTTAAACTTGTGCTTGCACATGCTCTTTTCTTATAATTTCTAGCTAAACAAAAATAAACCAAAGTAAAAATCCAGTAAACTAAATTATATCAAAAAGACTTCCCGTCATTTCCCGATGTAAGTTACAACATTGAATGTACTTATACTTCTTACCTTACTCTTACTATAATTTCTAGTACTTTCTTATAACCTATCGTACCATTTTTCCTTATTTAATAGCATTTGATTTACACAAGGGTCATTCAAATGCTGCCATGGATGTTATATCATTGTTATATTTTTGTAGGTATTTCTTGAACATATCCCATTTTTGCGTAAATGATTGTTTTGTATTTCCCCTTAACCTATTTGTCAATTGAGCCATTTCTGCGTAGTCTAATAACTTATACTGCCATTCCCTTACTGTTGGTACTTCCCCCCCCTTTCCAGTTCGATGCAATTAATGCCTGGAAGCTTGGGGCTCCATTCTGGGTTAAGCTGACATTTGAGGCCTCTGTTGTACTTCCTCAGCCCCCTCCTTCCTTTGCGAGTTTCTCTGCGACGCACAAAAAGCCACATTTTTGACCCCGCAGCCACAGAAGCCCGAGGGCTGCTGATATATAAACGGAGGCAGGAGGAGGAGGAGAAAAAGTCCCTCTCCCTAATTCTGGCCTTGGGATTTTCATCTCCCTCCCCCTTCTTCCTCTTCCTTAACAGGGT
The DNA here is from genome assembly GCF_965153285.1 of Podarcis tiliguerta. Classification (NCBI taxonomy): domain Eukaryota; kingdom Metazoa; phylum Chordata; class Lepidosauria; order Squamata; family Lacertidae; genus Podarcis; species Podarcis tiliguerta. The sequence goes on along the minus strand of NC_139546.1, from coordinate 19,319,832 downwards.
GGGTTGGTACTATTGCTGGCACTCGCTCAAAGCCATTGTGTTTTGTCCCAATGACTTCCTTGTCATGCCAGTTGGACTTCCCGGAGCTGCCAGATTGATTGAGAGCAGAAAGCTGGGCTTGCCAAGAGACCAAAGGCTTAATAAAAAGATACTATGTCCACTTATAGGTAAAGGGACCCCTGACCATTAGGTCAAGTCATGGCTGACTCTGGGGTTGCGGCACTCATCTCGCTTTATTGGCTGAGGGAGTCGGCGTACAGCTTCCGGGTCATGAGGCCAGCATGACTAAGCCACTTCTGGTGAACCAGAGCAGCGCACAGAAATGCCGTTTACCTTCCTGCCAGAGCGGTACCTATTTATCTACTTGCACTTTGAGGTGCTTTTGAACTGCTAGGTTGGCAGGAGCAGGGACAGAGCAATGGGAGCTCACCCCGTCGCGGGGATTCGAACCGCCAACCTTCTGATCAGCAAGTCCTAGGCTCTGTGGTTTAACCCACAGCGCCACCCGCGTCCCAATGTCCACTTATAGTACTCTGGCAAACAAGTGGTTATTTCCCTATCCCAATTAAACTACAAGCCTAACGTTCAAGCTGCTTTCGCATGTTCCGAATATTACTTTGTGTCCAGTCTGCTGGATGCAAGCCATGATCAATTGCCGCATTCTCTGCAGGTAATCCAAATGCATCCCATCCCATTGGATTTATCACTCCGGTTGAGAGTCACAGGACTGTCTCATGCAGCACCTAGCCTACAGTTCTATAGCCTGACTGACAGCATGAAGCAGCCTTGCCCCTGAATCTCCCCAAAGTGGCTTGGTGTAGGCTAACTGTGAGCCAGTGTGGTGTAGCGGTTAAGAGCAGTGGACTCATAATCTGGGGAACTGGGTTTGCTTCCCCGCTCCTCCACATGCAGCTGCTGGGTGACCTTGGGCCAGTCACACTTCTCTGAAGTCTCTCAGCCCCACTCACCTCACAGAGTGTTTGTTGTGGGGGAGGAAGGGAAAGGAGAACATTAGCTGCTTTGAGATCCCTTAGGGTAGTGATAAAGCAGGATATCAAATCCAAACTCTTCTTCTCTCTTCTCATGGCTTGCAGTGGTGCCCGCCCTGTGGAACGCCCTCCCATAAGATGTCAAGGAAATAAGCAACTATCTGACTTTTAGAAGACATCTGAAGGCAGCCCTGTTTAGGGAAGTTTGTAATGTTTGATGTTTTATCATGTTTTTAATACAGTGATACCTCAGGTTACAAATCCCTCGGGTTACAAACACTTTGGGTTACAGACTCCGCTAACCCGGAAGTAGTACCTCAGGTTAAGAATTTTGCCCAAGAATGAGAACATCTATCACAGGGGGAGGCCCCATTAGCTAAAGTGGTACCTCAGGTTAAGAAAGGTTTCAGGTTAAGAATGGACCTCCAGAACAAATTTAGTTCATAACCAGAGGTACCATTGTATTCTGTTTGGAGCTGCCCAGAGTCCAGCCAGATGGGCAGGTATAAATAAATTGTTGTTGTTGTTGTTGTTGTTGTTGTCCATGCTTCCACTTGTCCTGCTGCTTTTTCTCTGTGGGAGAACCGCAGTTTAGCGCTCAGTTGGAGCCAATCGCATTGGCTTGACCGCCGTGATTGAGTGGGCCGGCGCCACATGAAGTGCACTTATGACAGCAGCACATCGCATGGTGTGTTCACATCCTTCGCATGTGACGCGCAATGTGTGGACGTGCATGCCGTGACCAGGCTACGCGGCACGCATGAGCGACATGAGCACGCCACATGACGTGCTTGCATCATGCCCGCATGTCACTGCAGAACATTGGGGGGGGCCGGTCCCCTCCTTCAAATTCGGGGGGGCCCTTTCCCCTGGGCAAGCAGACAACCAGCAAAAATATGGAAGAGCTCTTAGAGGGCTACAGGGGAAGGAGACTGGTTCAAATGTCCACCTGGCTCACCTTGGGGACGTTGCATTTTTTCAGCCTAACTCAAATCTCTCTGCCTAAACCACAGGCCTGCTTTGAGCTTGAAAGGAGTGACACTGCCACCGCCGCACAGGCACACACACACAACCTTCTTGGAGGAAGGGCGTGACAGAAATGTGAAAGGGTGTGAAAGAAATGTGACAAAGGGCGCTTCCCGTCTGTCACGTCCCAGAGCTCGATAGCAGAACAATTTGTCTTAATAAAACAGTTTGTCTTGGCACGGGGTCCGTTTCGACATCAAAGGATCCCAGCCTGGGGACGGCCATCTTTGAGGGAGGGGCCCATAGTTTGGTGGCAGCAAAGCACATGCTCTGCATTGCAGAACGTCCTGGGTTTGAATTCTGCCATCTTTGGGCAGGGCTGAGAATTATCCCTGCCTAAGACCCCGGAGAGTCAGTGGTGGACCTAGTTGGGAAATGGGTCTGATTTGGTATGAGACCAAATGCTCCTCTTCTATTCAAACACCTGCATTTTTTATTTTATTTTTAAGCAATATATGCTTTTGAACTGCTAGGTTGGCAGGAGCTGGAACGGCGCTCACCCCGTCATGGGGATTCGAACCGCAGACCATCCCATCAGCAAGCCCAAGAGGCTCAGTGGTTTTAGACTACAGCGCCACCCTCATCCAGCATCTGAACACTACACTTCTGTTGATGCAGCATAGAATAGCATTAGCTCTTTTTTTGCTGCTGCTACTGCATCACACTGTTGACTTGTGTTCAGATTCTGGTTAACTAAGACCCCCAAGATCCTTTCCACTACAGTCGTACCTCAGAAGTCAGACAAAATGCATTCTGGAAATCCATTCGACTTCCAAAACGTTTGGAAAACCAAGGCACGGCTTCCGATTGGCTGCAGGAAGCTCCTGCAGCCAATCGGAAGCCATGGAAGCTGCGTCAGACGTTTGGGTTCCAAAGAACGTTCGCAAACCGGAACACTCACTTCCAGGTTTGCGGAGTTTGGGAGCCAAAAAGTTCAATTCACAAGGAATTTGGGATCCAAGGTACAACTATCCTACTAAATGTGGTGCAAACGGATTTGGACCCCCCCAAAAAAAACCACACACCCCAAATGCACTTCAAATGGCTGCACCTGTGCTCCCCTCCCAGCTGAAGGAAGCAGCAGTTTTTAGCACTGAGAGATGCGCTGGGCAGACTGTGATAAAATTGTGGCCTAAAGGCACTCTCTCTTACACACACACAGTCAGGATATAAGAGAGCAGATTACTAAGCACTGGCAGAAGCAGGAGGGGAAGTTGCCACTTGCAAATGATTCACGGATTGAGTCAGGGCAGGTGAGAGATGCCTGCCACTCAGCTTCCGTTTCTTACCCATCCATTGTTGGGGGGCTAGGCTGGCTGGATGTGGCGTCCCTGCGGGAAGCCGAAAAGCATGCTTCATCTGATGACTCATGTACCTTTTATCTGGGAGGCAAAATATTTCCCGCACAAATCACATCTCTCGCGCACAAAGGGCATGATGATTCACAGAGGCAGCATCCGTATGTCAAGAGGTCTCTTGGCAAAGCTCGCCAGAGCCGTGCCAAGGGCAGGGGCTTCCCTGCCCTTCTTAGGTTTTGCCCTCTCTTTTACACGATCCTGTTTTTATACATGCAGCTTGAGTGCATATAATGATCTCGGTTTCATGATTATGACCTGGTGATAATATTGTGCATTGTGATAGCTGGTCTTGTTGTTGTTGTTTAGTCGTTTAGTCGTGTCCGACTCTTCGTGACTCCATGGACCAGAGCACGCCAGGCACTCCTGTCTTCCACTGCCTCCCGCAGTTTGGTCAAACTCATGCTGGTAGCTTCAAGAACACTGTCCAACCATCTCGTCCTCTGTCGTCCCCTTCTGCTTGTGCCCTCAATCTTTCCCAACATCAGGGTCTTTTCCAGGGAGTCTTCTCTTCTCATGAGGTGGCCAAAGTATTGGAGCCTCAGCTTCAGGATCTGTCCTTCCAGTGAACACTCAGGGCTGATATCCTTCAGAATGGATAGGTTTGATCTTCTTCCAGTCCATAGGACTCTCAAGAGTTTCCTCCAGCACCATAATTCAAAAGCATCAATTCTTCGGTGATCAGCCTTCTTTATGGTCCAGCTCTTGATAGCTGGTTTAGCTGGTGATAGATCACAATGTTGAAAACCAGATAACATTCAGCCCTGTTGGGCACTGAGCAGGTTTCTTTCCCATCGCAGTGATAGCATCATCCCTCTGTCTTTACTCCAGCTCCCCCATACTCTCTGCCTCCACTTTCTAGCCTAGCCCTTCAGTTCTAATCTCTCACATGTGAGGACTGGCAAAAAAAACCCCAGAACAAAACACTCTTTCAATCTTCAGAGAATCTTCAGAGGCGGCCATTTGTACAAACATCTCAGCCCATCTTCTGCCCCATCAGCTCCACATGACCTTAGGGGCAAGTCCACAAATTACTAAGGAATTTCTATGGAAAGGCTGGTTCGTATCCCAAATAAGGGGATGTTTCCTAAACTGAAAACAGTGGTGATGGTATTTTCCGGGTTCTTGAGGTGGTGACGTCAGAAATCCTTATTTGGCAACTTTCCTACGCTGCCCGTTTCAACAAGTCAGGAATAGCTCAGTCGGTAGAGCATATGACTCTTGATCTCAGGGTTGTGGGTTCGAGCCCCACGTTGAGCAAAAGATTCCTGGTGGTCCCTTCCAGCTATGATTCTATGAATGACTATTTTGTCCTTGTAGATACAGGTTGGCATCTACTGAACCTGTGCCTAATAATGGAGCATCTAGTTGTACCTATTTATCTGGCAATATAGTTTACTCAGTTGGCATGCAAACCAGGCTGTTGAACTCCACAGTTAAACGATGCCCTGGGAGAATAAATACTTTTTGCTTATACGGTGGTAAAGGTAAAGGTAAAGGTAAAGGGACCCCTGACCACTAGGTCCAGTTCTGGCTGACTCTGGGGTTGTGCGCTCATCTCCCTTTATTGGCCGAGGGAGCCGGCGTACAGCTTCCGGGTCATGTGGCCAGCATGACTAAGCCGCTTCTGGCAAACCAGAGCAATGCACGGAAACGCCGTTTACCTTCCCGCCAGAGCAGTACCTATTTATCTACTTGCACTTTGACGTGCTTTTGAACTGCTAGGTTGGCTGGAGCAGGGACCGAGCAACGGGAGCTCACCCCGTCGCGAGGATTCAAACCACCAACCTTCTGCCCGGCAAGTCCTAGGCTCTGTAGTTTAACCCACAGCGCCACCCGCGTCCCTGGGCAGCCTGGTAGCCCTCCCCTAAATCTCCTTCTGCAGGGAGCCCCAACCATTTGGGGCCCATTTGGAAATGTGAAATGAGGCATGCAGCTGGCAGGGAAGGGGTTAGAAAATTGATTCATTCCATGTTTGCCCTTTTAGAAACAATACAAGAATGAAATTCAGGCTGTCCTGCGAAATGTGCACTTCCCCAAATTTTGCAATGCGTTTTTCCAACCAAGTGCGTATACAGATGCATATACCAGGGCGAAAGGTGCATTAACGTACGTGTTAGTGGAAACAGCAGGCAAAGATCCATTGTATGAAGGACAATTGCTTTGCAGAAATGGGTCTATCAGGAGAAACCTGCACTAAAATGCTAGTGAATTTTCATGAGGACTTCCAAAAATATTGCAAACTCATTCAGAAATGTGGAAGATTGAACCTAAGGTTGGTAAAATGAGAAATTGAGGGGAACCAGAAACCCAGTGGCTGGTCATGAAGTGGGTGTTATGGGAGTATGGTAAGGACTAGTAACTTGCTCAAGAAATTGAGTACAGCGGAATCTTGGTTTTCGAATGTTATCCGTTCCGGAAGACTCTTCTGAAATGTTCAAAAACCGAGGCCCAAAGGGCGGTTTGCAAATCTCATAGAATAAAATGAGAAAAATACAGTGGTACCTCAGCGGACGCCGTTTGACTTCTGAGGCGTGTTGGAAACCGAAATGTTAGCCAACAGAGACATTTGAAAACTGAGGTAGCACTGTACAAGGCAGAGCCCCAAATACCAGCGCATATTTTTGGCCCATACGTAGCACACTAAAATGCTAATTCTACATCCAAACTCTCCTTTACCTGTGCAACCTCATGTACCAGTTCATACCCTCTCTAGTTCATGCACATACATTCCATCCATCCATGACTTTTGTGCTTAATGTTTTCCTCCCACCTGCCACCTGCCACTGTGAAATGTTCCCTTGGCGCGTTCTTTTGCTTTCTTTCCTTTGTCTAGTGCGAGAGGCGCCTTGCCCACAACATTGAAAAAATACAGCTGTGTTTTTAGAGTGCGGTGGAACGCACACCAGCTGCCTCTGTGCCAGGATGGAAGTAATATTTTGCTGGAATGGAAGAAGCCTCTCCTCACAGGGGACTAGCTACTTTGACAGGCTAGCTGATGCTGCTGTAGTTTCATGCCTGATCAAATTAGATATGAGTTTATAGATTGAGGTGGGCAACCTCCGTCCCATGGGCCAAATACAGCCCTCCAAGACGTCTCCCTCTGGTACCTCAGGACTCTCCTCAACAGCCTCCCCTCAGTTACATCTCTTACCATTCCTGCTTCTCACCCTCCGTGAATGTTTTTTATAGAATCATAGAGTTGGAAGAGACCACAAGGGCCATCGAGTCCAACCCCCTGCCAAGCAGGAAACACCATCAGAGCACTCCTGACATATGGTTGTCAAGCCTCTGCTTAAAGACCTCCAAAGAAGGAGACTCCACCACACTCCTTGGCAGCAAATTCCACTGTCGAACAGCTCTTACTGTCAGGAAGTTCTTCCTAATGTTTAGGTGGAATCTTCTTTCTTGTAGTTTGGATCCATTGCTCCTGACTGGAATGTGGGTTGCTTTTAGAGCTGATGTGTTTTCAATTTTGCGTTAGGGTTAATTTTTTTTACTTCCGTTACGAGCCACCTGGAGCTTTACCAAAGATCAGGAGGGATTAAAATGTTCTTTTTAAAAACAAATGCGGGGAGGAAGGAAGAGCAGGCAAAGCGTGCTGCTCCAAATGGAGGCGGTTTGGAGGTCAAGTTGCTGGTGTGAAGTAGTATTTAATTTCCAAAATAAGAAGTGCTGAGTTTCAACTTGCTTGGAAGTTCCGCTTTATGAGCCGGGAGCCGTTTCCTGGAAACACCAGTCACGGATCAGCAAGGAGGGAAAGGCACCCTGCTCTTACCCCAAAGCATTTTCGTCTCTCTCAAAACATGAACTGAGGTGGAATAGACCTAGCATTAAAAAAAACACCCCAAGATTTTGTTGTGATGAGCAGTTGCCCAAACTAAGCCCCAAAGTGACCAAGACGGGGAGTCCTTTCCGTGAAAAGCATACCATCTCTTCCAAATTACATTGCAGCCGTGTTTTCTCATTGTGAGCAAGTGCTCCCCTTCCACCAACTCTAATTCAACATTATTATTATTTATTCTCCCTTTCTTCAGGCTGCTTGCTGGAGCTCCTCGCGATACGGCTACAGGGATGGAGAACGCCACGCGAATGGGCGCCATGTATGCTTGCCCTCTGACAGCGGCCACGGATGACTGCGAGAGGGTGGACATCAAGGTGAAAAGTACGTGGGCATGTGCAAAGGAGAGCCCCCGCTAGATTCACAAAATGTTTAGGGGTATGAGTACCCCTGCATCCCCCCAGAAAAAAACCCTGATTATTATTTTTGCAAATGAAGTCATAGACAGCAAGCCCTGATTATTCCTCTGTTGGTTCCTGTTAGGTTTCCAGATGAAACTTATCAATTATCAGTATATCTCTTTGCTCTGTAGTGCCTACAGCTTTGATTAGTGGTTTCAAACAAGATCCATTCACATGTTATTTTTATCCTCCTTCTTTCCTTCCTTCTCTCCTCTTATATACTGCCTATATTCCAGAACAACTTCCAAGTGGTTTATAACTATTAAATTAATCCATAATTAAACTATACAATAGTATCTGTCTTTCTGCAGCTATGAAAACTGCATCCCGTTTTGTGTGTGAAGCCTAGGTCTGAAGAACTTGTAGCCCTTCAGATGTTGAACCACAGCTTCCATGCTGGCTAGGGAGGTTGGAATCCCTGCAGCATCTGGGCGGCCACAGATTCCCCACCTGTGCCTTAAAGGACCTGGCAATAATCCTTTGCACATTTATGGGGGAGGAAGTCCTATGCCACTCAATGGGACTTACTTCTGAGTAGGCATGCATAGGATTGCATGGCAGGGGTGTTTGGAACATGGTGGGAAGGTGGATTGTGTCCTAACTGCATTTCTCCCTCTTTCTTTTGCCCCTCTGTTCTCCCCGCAGGTGACCCACACAGTAATATTGTCGAAGACATGTGGTTGGGGGTGACAATAGCAAGCCAGAGAGCATCTTCTGGGAGAGTGATGGTGAGTAGTTTGTATTTATGGGGCAGGGAGCATCTCCATGGCAGGGATGAGGAACCCGGTGCTGCCTGGATGTTGCGGAGCTTCTTCTTCTTTGGTGATCGCTCGTAGACAAGTAAGATTGTATTCCATGAACACGGTTTTAACAGTGAGTACGTAAGTGGCTATGGAGGCCAGTTCCCACCCTACCCACCTTCAGTTAATGTCTTATTTTGCAGGCTAACTTTTCTTCACAGGTTTTGCAGGTTAACTTTTCTTCACAGGTATGTGGGCGTTGCTACGTTAAGGTCGATGTTAAAGGGCCGGAAAGGAATTTCCCTGCATTGGCAGGTTTTGCCTTTCCCGTAGCAAAACGTCACAACTTTGGCGGTATCAGGCCTTGGGCGGAATCCTTTTGTCCATCTTCCTCTTTGTGGCGGCGATACCAGGGTTCCCCGTTAAAGGGGTTTCTGAAGGGAGGCTTTGACCGTACGCCGAAAGGTCGTCATTGCTCTCCCCTGCGGCGGCGGCGTAACAGGGGCGGCTATCTCTGCCCATCCCCCCCCCACACACTGGATAACCCTGATGCTCCATAGGTCCCCGGCTGGGGACTGGGGAGGGATAACGGCCAATGCCTGAGCCAAGGTCTACCCGCATTTGAAATTTAATAAAGTTGTGGCCAATTTAATCCCATAGCACATTGTCTTGAGTCGTTATTCCACATGACGGGGGGGGGGCGCTCGGGACCTGGGGACTCTGCCTGTCCGCGCAAATAATACAGCAACAAAGTGCATTACAAATTCCACAAGAGGTGGGAAAATCAATAAGTGGTCCACCAAGACCCTCTGTAATTTCCAAGTGGTGGGGGAGTTTGGGAACCAGTGGGTCAGACCCACTAAGACCTCCACCTTTCTTTCCTGCTCCTTCCCAAATATTGCAAGCAGGAAAAAGCCGCTGCTATGCACATCCATAAGATCTTCAGAAACCTGCCACTAACTGGCTCTCTGTTTCCTGGTACATCTTAGATAACATCCTCCCGACTTCTGCCCCAAAGCCCTTCGCATCCTTGAATCTCTCCCGGTAGCTATTTTGATCCTCTGCCACATCAGCGCCTTTAAATGGTTTAAAAACAAACATAAAACCCTCCACCAATCTCCACTGGCATTTGCTGAAATTCAAGAAATAGCTTTGGGCGGTGGCAGCCAGACGGCCAGGCACCTTGGAGATCAGAATGCAGGTGCCAGTTCTTTTTTGCTTTATAAGAAAATACCAGCGGTAGTTCCTTTTCGGGTGGGTTTAAGTTTCTTGAGAAGCTTGCTGCTTCTGTTCCATTCCTTTCCCTGGCTTATTGGAGACGTGACTAGTTTTGTCATCCGCTGTCTCCATTGTGGTCCCTTGCAGCTAATTTTATCCTGGGTTAGGCCAGGAATTTGTTCTCCTTGAAAATCACAAGTCCCAGAATACTCAATGCAAGGAAGATTAAAGTTTCTCTGAGCATGTACGGAGCGCTCTTGACAGCATCGTGGAATTAGAAAGCATCCAGCGAAGAGCTTAATTTGAGCACAGGGTGCAGTCAGAATTAGCCTGTTTGCAATACCAGCGGTCAGCCTGGTAACATACAATGAGAGAAGAGAGGACCTGTAAGCATGCACAGAGTGCCTATCCCTCGCGACTGAATAATCACAGCCAGCTCAGGATGGGAGTTGGAAGTGGTGGCCAGAGCAGTTCGATGGTCAGAGCAGTTCGATGGTCACTACCTTGGAAGGTAGTGGGCTCTGGAGCTGCGAATAATAATAATAATAATAATAATAATAGTAATAATAATAATAAATTTTATTTATACCCCGCCCTCCCCAGCCAAGACCAGACTCAGGGCGGCTAACAACCAATAATAAAAACAAGTTGAATGAATACAACTTAAAAACAAGATTAAAATACAACATTAAAACATTAAAACATTTAAATGACTATCAGACTTTGAAAAGCTGGTATCACTGAATCAAGTTCATAAACTTGTTGGATTAATTAAACTAATGTCAAGGCTTCAGAGAATCCTATCCCTTCCCACAGTGCGATGCCAAGAAGCAACAACAACAACAGGAATTCTTACCAAGTGGTTTATTCAATATTCACAGAGAGAGCCGAAGGAATGCAGTCTCTCTTAGATCATGGTGTTGCTCCAAGGAAAGTCCCACCCTCTCAGTCCCTCCTATTCTACATCACCCTTGTGTTGGTTGATCTGTGTTTTCTGCCTCTGAGCTTTCTCTTCTACTACTCTCAATGCCCGCCTGGTCCTGGGAGAAGGGGGTCAGGAATGTTCTCCAAGGACACTGAGTCTGTTGGCTGTCTCTCCCCTGGTGCTTTTTCTTCCTGCTGTTCCTCTTCCAATATTTCCCAGCTCCTCCCCTCTGCAGCCTCTGAACTATGCCCTTCGGCAAACCGCTGTTCTAAACCTATACTGTCCTCCTCTTCTCAGGAAGTTGCAGGAAGGGGGTGGGGGTGGGGAGTTCCCACCATTCCTCCTCAGTCCAGCCCCTGAGAACTAAATAGTTTTAACTGAATTCTGAATAAATGTGCAGTTGCCATATTTTTCCATGTATAAGACTAGGTTTTCCCCTTTAAAAATAATGTCAAAAATAAGGGGGCGTCTTATACACAGATCGTGTCTCCCCCCCCCCATTTTCTTAAATCTGAGTCCCCCAAAATAGGGAGCATCTTATACATGGGGGCGTCTTATAGATGGAAAAAATACGGTAATTGCTCCTGCTTTGAATTTTGTTGTGTCGTTATCTTCTTTAGTGAGTCGTGCAAACCGCTCTTCTGAATGATGCTCTTTATAGGGTAGGGGCCACTGGGAATGAATTTAGGGAACTAAGGGCATGGTGACCCAAAAATGTTTGGGAACCTTAGGCTATGGAAAGGTTTTCAGTGCTAAAGCTGAGTATGCACGGACCATGCATACATATCTCCAAAGTACCTGGAATCATGGGTATGGCATACCCTCCAACCGTCCCTATTTTCCTGGGACATTTCCAGAATTACAGAAGCCATCCAGGCTTCTGATTTGATCCCAGAATGTCCTGGGGATGAGCTAGAGTGCCGTGTGAGCTAGAGTGCAGCAGTGCCGTGATCTTGCATGAGCCAGCTTACTCGCATGGCACCGACAGAAACACATCCCAATTGCCGTCAGGAGAATGATGAAGGCTATGGAATGGACTTAGAAAGGCAGAAAGTGTCAGGAGTTCAGCCTACACTCAAGTAGGACCCTGGCAAAGATACATGCCTGACTGGCATGTTCTCTCCCTCCTGGTTGATCGTTCGGGAGCTTCAAGAGCTTTCTTCAGCCTGAACATCACAGCGACCGATGCCAACCGACACCGGCACACTTAGGGATCCACAGAGTTTGCGCAACTTGCGTGACAGACCTCAGCAACTCAGCATTTTGGCTAATCTACTTTATTTACATATAAACACACACGGAGCACTGCGACATGGCTCCCTCTCTCTCTAGCATCAGACAAAAAGAAAAGGACAATAGCCCCACTTCATGGAACACAGTAACACAATCTTCCTGTCTTCGTCACTTCCCACGCTGTGGAGTTCAAACATACACCGTCATGTGAATGACAACAATCCCATGACTGCAATCATGGAGCAGGAATTCTAACAGAAAGCGTGCCTTCAAGGAAAGGCCAGAGCCTCACCCCACCCCACCCCGTTTCGGTGCAAACTAAAGCCTTGTCTCCTTGACTTTGCTAGGCTTGTGCCCACCGGTACACCCGAGTCTTGTGGGCTGGCAACGAGGACCAGAGGCGCATGGTTGGGAAATGCTACGTCCACGGAAACAACCTGCAGCTTCAGGAGCAGGATGAATGGCAGCATTTCCACAACGAGATGTGCAACACCAACAGCGACTCGGACGTAACGGGCATGTGCCAGATGGGCATCAGTGGCGGCTTCACCGCCAACAGCATTTATTTCGGAGCCCCCGGTGCTTTCAACTGGCAAGGTTTGTGACACTTCCTCAGCCCCTCCTTCCTGTGTCGCCATGTAAATGTGTGGCTTAATGGGTTAATGCAGCCAGAGACGAAACCAAGCAGGTGGGAAATTGCCAAAAGCACATTAATTTGCAGGCCGTATACAGTCGTACCCCGGACGTCGAACAGAATCCGTTCGACTTCCGAAACGTTTGACTTCCAAAGCGCGGCTTCTGATTGGCTGCTGGAAGCCCCTGCAGCCAATCGGAAGCCCCGTCGGACGTTCGGCTTCCAAAAGAATGTTCGAAAACCGGAACACTCACTTCACCCCATTTATACATTTTTCACCCCCTTGGAATATCCTTGGGGGGCCCAGGGCTCCATATGGGTGAGGAACACTGAACTAGACTGTTTTTTGTACTACAGTTCCCATCATCCCTGACCACTGGTCCTGCTAGCTAGGGACGATAGGAGTTGTAGTCCAAAAAATGGCTGGAGACCCAGGTTTGGGAAACTCTGAACTAGAGATTTTTTACTTATTTTTTTAATGAGAAGCAGACAAACTGAAACGGACAGAATCGCCCAGCCCTAAATAAGCCCCGTCCCATTGCATCTCTTCCTTGTGGTCAATGACCGGTGTTAAATAAGCCCCATTAAATTCAGTGGGATTTACTTCTGGGTGGACGCGGTCAGGAATGCAGCCTTACCTGGTAAACTAAATGATGAAATAAAAGCAGCCGAGCAGAGCCCAGTTGAGGGGAAGGCATGTGCTCTCCTTTTCTTCTGTGATTAGAGCCCCTGAACCTCCGCATACACACCTGGGTTCTGAAACACAGGGAATAGCATCCAGGCAGGATTCTAACCCAGGACCTCTCTCTCTGGAAAAGCTAGTGGCTCAGTAGGTGGAAGGGAGCGGTGGGTCTCTTTGTCTGTGTTGAGTTAAAATGTCACACCTTTCCTCTTTCTGGCATAGGAACCGATTACATGATCCTTCGAGGGGACCGGGAATGGGACCAGCAAGATTACTCGTATCCAGATCAGAAGTACAGCTACAGCTATTTGGGTAACTGCAACCGATATGTTTTTTCCTGGTCCGCTGCCCTGTTTGCCTGCCTACATCTCCCAGTGTGGTGTAGTGGTTAAGAGTGGTGGACTCGTAATCTGGGGAACCGGGTTCGCTTCCCCGCTCCTCCACATGCAGCTGCTGGGTGACCTTGGGCCAGTCACACTTCTTTGAAGTCTCTCAGCCCCACTCACCTCACAGAGTGTTTGTTGTGGGGGAGGAAGGGAAAGGAGAATGTTAGCCGCTTTAAGACTCCTTAAGGGGAGTGAAAGGTGGGATATCAAGTCCAAACTCTTCTTCTTCTTCTTTCCTCACTCGCATACAAACATGGTGATAGGATCACGCCCCCCAACCTAGCTAAGATTTCTTAACACATGAGTTTCCTGCAGCCAATCAGAAGCCGTGCTTTGGTTTCTGAACATTTTGGAAGTCAAACGGACTTCCGGAATAGATTCTATTTGACTTCCAAGGCATAGGACTGGAAGACAGTGAGTGAGAATTATGCTTTTGGAAAGGGGGTGATCAGGATAAGAAGGAACTCATGCGCTTCCCTCCGTATCTATAGGCTACACAGTCGAAGCAAGAACTGAGGTTCTGCGCAAAAACGAGACCACCTTAGTCAGTGGCGCCCCTCGGTTTAACCACACGGGAGCCGTCTTCCTGATGGCAGCGGACAGCAGCACGACCCTTCAGAGGAAACTGATTATTTTCGGGGAGCAAGTGGGCTCCTATTTTGGCAGTTCCATTGCTCTGGCTGACCTCAACAATGACGGGTGAGTCTGCTGGCCGGCAAAGCCGGTGGGAAGCAATGTCTTGTTTGCCCAGCAGAGGGGCTGTGATCACACCTCTCTCTCTCTCTCTCTCTCTCTCTCTCTCTTCCTATCGGTAGGTGGCAGGACTTGATTGTCGGAGCACCCTACTACTTCGACCGGAAAGAGGAGAAGGGTGGGGCCGTCTACGTGTACATGAACCTGGGAGGGACGTTCCACAGCAGCCCCAACATCACCCTGACAGGGCCCAGCAGCTCTGCCTTTGGCCTGGCCGTGGCCAACATTGGAGACGTCGATAAGGATGATTTCCAAGGTGGGGAGGGGCCTTCCTCCTTCGACTGTTGCCCCCATGCATACATTACTGGAAATGCATTCTGTTAGGGGACATTGCTTTGCAACAATGTGTATTTTGGGGGGAAATGCATATAAAATGTATTTATACAGTGGTACGGTGGCGCTGTGGGTTAAACCACAGAGCCTAGGACTTGCCGATCAGAAGGTTGGAGGTTCGAATCCCCACGACGGGGTGAGCTCCCGTTGCTCGGTCCCTGCTCCTGCCAACCTAGCAGTTCGGAAGCATGTCAAAGTGCAAGTAGATAAATAGGTACCACTCTGGTGGGAAGGTAAACGGCGTTTCCGTGTGCTGCTCTGGTTCACCAGAAGCGGCTTAGTCATGCTGGCCACATGACCCGGAAGCTGTATGCCAGCTCCCTCGGCCAATAAAGCAAGATGAGTGCCACAACCCCAGTCGGCCACGACTGGACCTAATGGTCAGGGGTCCCTTTACCTTTTACCTTGGTTCTCAAACTTAATCTGTTCAGGGAGTCCATTCGACTCCCAAAACAGTTCGGAAACCAAGACGCAGCTTCTGATTGGCTGCAGGAGCTACCTGCACTCAAGCAGAAGCAGTGTCAGACATCTGGCTTCCAGAAAACATTTGCAAACTGGAACACTTATTTCTGGGAGCCAATTTGTTCGGCGACTAAGCCATTGGGGAACCAAGGTACCACTGTAATTAGGAGGGAATCGTGGACATGAAGAAGTGTAATCATAGAGAAAAGGTTTCGCTTAGCCCTCTCTCTGCCATTCTCATTTTCTGTCTCCAGAAAGAATTCATGAAGTGGTGTTTGCTTGTTGTTTTTTTGGCTTAAGGAGAACAAAGTTCTGCAGTTTGGAGGCTGTTGCTGGCAATGGGAGATTTTAGTTAGATTTGTTTTGAAGAGTGACTATAGAAGGCATAGGCAAACTCGGCCCTCCAGATGTTTTGGAACTACAACTCCCATCATCCCTACAACTCCCTAGCTAACAGGACCAGTGGGCAGGGATGATGGGAATTGTAGTCTCAAAACATCTGGAGGGCCGAGTTTGCCTATGCCTGGACTATAGGTTTGTTTTAGATGCCTTGGAAAGCTGGCGAATGAGTTCACCTTACCCTTATCCTCCCTCTTTTCCTCCATAGATATCGCAGTTGGAGCTCCTTTTGAAGGTTCGGGGAAGGTCTACATCTACCACAGTGGTGCAGGAGGGCTTATTGATAAGCCCCAGCAGGTAAACTCACCTTTCTTGTTCATCATTTCCCCCCTCCATGCTTGGCAAGGAAACTGCCTCTGATTGCATGGAATGCCTTCCTCGTGTTTTGCAGCTAATGCAGCAAGCCTGCAGGCACTAGGAAGTCAGGGACAGGGTTTCAGCAGAGCTTGGCCCCACATCATGGATCCGCTGGGGGGTGGGCTGCACTTCTAGGCTAAGTGCCCATTGTGGATCTGCACCATCCCCAGCTACAGAAGGGTCATAGCTCAGCAGTAGAGGACATGTTTTGCATGTAGAAGGCTGTGAGTTCAATTCCTGGCATCTCCAGATAGGCCTGGAAAATAAGAACCATATTTTTTGTACCCCACGCATCTGACTGTGTTGCCCCAGCCACCCTGGATGGCTTCCAACAGAATATACAAAAAACACAACCTGTCTTTAAACAAAAACCCTGTCTAAAATTCTGGAGAACTGTTGGTGTAGACCACTGTTGTTCAATCGTGGGTCCCCAGATGCTGTTGGACTACAACTCCCATCATCCTTGACTACACTGGCTGGGGTTGTTGGGAGTTGTAGTCCAACAGGGTGTGGATGAAGAACACCGGTTGCAGGCAATCTGCGTTCGAAAGCAAGGTATAGCCTGGTGACATCAGTGGCAGTCCTGCTCTCTCTCCCACACCAACCCAACATGCTTGGCCAAGGCACCATCAACCTTGAGGCACAGCTCACAACATAGATCTTTCTCCTTTTGATGGCTGCCATTCCGTCTCCCTCATTTGCTCCGCCTCTGCAGGTTATCAGCGGTGAAGACGTCGGACCCGGAATCAAGACCTTTGGCTATTCCTTCAGCGGCGGAATGGATGTGGACGGGAACTCCTACCCCGATCTCCTGGTGGGCACACTCTCAGAAAACATCCTACTGCTCAGGTGAGAGGAGCTTAAAGAGGGACAGTTAATGTACCCCTGAGGGTCTGCAGAATTCTTTTCCCTCATGGCTGACTTGTCCAAAGCCACTGCTGATGCTTGGGACTATTTGGGTTCTCTAAAAGTCTGGTAGTTGTTGTTCTCTTTGACACCTGGTGGGAGGGCGTTCCACAGGATGGGTGCCACTACCGAGAAGGCCCTCTGCCTGGTTCCCTGTAACTTGGCTTCTCGCAGTGAGGGAACCGCCAGAAGGCCCTCAGTGCTGGACCTCAGTGTCCGGGTAGAACAATGGGGCTTCAAAGGTTTAGGGCTTTAAAGGTCAGCACCAACACTCAATGAGCTTCTTTTTTACTATTTCCACCTCAACAGTCACTGCATTTTATATGCATTATTATGCATTAGACTGTTCACGTGGCACCTTCATTGTACACCTTTAGGCACCAGGCAAAAACATTCCTTTTTAACCAGGCCTTTGCTTGATCTGATTTACATCCTATGCCCATTTAAGATGTGTTTTGTTTGGGGGGGGCTATTGGGTTGTTGTTTTAATTTTTGTTGTGTATTTTGTGGTTTTATATCTTGATTTTATTCTGTGAACCGCCCTGAGACCTCCAGGTATAGGGCGGTAAAGGTAAAGGTAAAGGGACCCCTGACCATTAGGTCCAGTCGTGGCCGACTCTGGGGTTGCGGTGCTCGTCTTGCTTTATTGGCCGAGGGAGCCGGCGTACAGCTTCTGGGTCATGTGGCCAGCATGACAAAGCCGCTTCTGGCGAACCAGAGCAGTGCACGGAAACACCGTTTACCTTTCCGCCGGAGTGGTACCTATTTATCTACTTGCACTTTGACGTGCTTTCGAACTGCTAGGTTGGCAGGAGCAGGGACCGAGCAACAGGAGCTCACCCCGTCGCAGGGATTCGAACCGCCAACCTTCTGATCAGCAAGCCCTAGGCTCTGTGGTTTAACCCAAAGCGCCACCCGCGTCCCTATAGGGCGGTACACGAATTCAATTAATAATATTAATAATAATATCCTTAAACAGTACCCCACTCATTTCCCTTTTGTCTCATATCTCTCTGCAGAGCCCGTCCTGTGATCAATATCTTAGACAAGTCGTTCACGGTTACCCCAACCACATTGGACCCAAGCAGCTGTACCGAAGACTCTTGGTAAAAGCTTCCTTCTGTTTTCTCTCCTCACTGTTCTCCCTCCTCACCGCCCTGCCCGGGTGCCAGGGCTCTTTGAAAGGCGTGTGACGGCAGAAATGCGATGGAACTGGTTATATTTAGCCTAAGGAAAGGAAGATGAAAGGGGAGCACGCTGCCAATTTTCAGCTTGTTTAAGGGGATGTCGGAAAGAATCAGGAGAACAATTGTTTGCCCTCCCCGCCGAGTGCGGGACAAGAAGTAGGAGTGTTTACACAAGAAAGGGCGGGATTCAGATTGAATGTGAATGAAGAAAACATCTGTCACTAAGAGCAGTATAGCGCACTGGAGCAAGCATTATAGAGATGTGGCAGAGTCGCCTCCCTTGGATGATTTCAACAATTAATAACAATAATTATTGTTAATATTAATTTGTATACCACCCTTTATCCGAAGATCACAGTTGACAACATAAAAATACAGAATGAAAACACAAAATACATAATAAAGCAAAAACAAACCAATAACACCCTCTGTCCCACAAACACATTTAAAAGATAATAATAATAATAATAATAATAATAATAATAATAATAATACTACAGTGGTACCTTGCAAGACGAAAAACTCGCAAGACGAAAGAGTTTTTCGTTTTTTGAGTTGCTTCGCAAGATGAATTTCCCTATGGGCTTGCTTCGCAAGACGAAAACGTCTTGCGCCTTTTTCTTAAAACCGTCAATGCATTCCTATGGGAAACCGTCAATACACAGTGGTGCTTCGCAAGATGAAAAAATTCACAAGACGAAAAAACTCGCAGAACGAATTAATTTCGTCTTGCGAGGCACCAGTGTATAATCATTTATACTCCACCCACCTGGCTGATAATAAGAATAAGAATAAGAATAAGAAATAATAATAATAATAATAATAATAATAATAATAATAATAAACATAAGACATGAAAAACTTCCCTGAACATAACTTGTTCAATCAGCCAAAGGCCTGGTTATAGAGAAATGTTTTTGCCTGGCACCTAAAGATATGTAATGAAGGAAAGAGGGGATGAATTGTGGAATAATAATAATAATAATAATAATAATAATAATAATAATAAATGGAGTTCCCTCTCCTGCAGGTGAAAACTCCTGCTCTTTGAAAGAAAACTCCATGCCCCCAAGATGCCACTTGCCGCTCACAAAAATTCATCACTGTCCTATAACAAGAGCATCCGAGGAATGCATTTCAGTACAAAACATCTTTAAGCTGCCATTGTACACTGGGCATTTAGAGTAGAGCCTTCCAAGGCTGGTTGCTGTGGCTTCAGGATAGGTTTGTGCTTCTGCGCCTCCCTTTAAAAAGTGATCACTGCTCTGTTTTGGTTTGCCTGGAGGCAGTCAGCAAACTGAGAAGAGCAAGGTTCCTTCCCGACAGTCACAACCACGCCCCTTCTAAAATAATGCAATAATCTTATGGTTATACAATAATAATAATAATAATTTGCAATGCAGTGCCACAATAAATGCAAATCTCCATGTGCTCAGAAAACATCCTACTGCTCAGGTGAGAGGAGACTTAAAGAGGGACAGTTAATGTACCCCTGAGGGTCTGCAGAATTCTTTTTCCTCACGGCTGACTTATCCAAAGCCACTGCTGATGTTTGGGATTATTTGGGTTTTTATTATTATTGTGTATTAATATCCACCTTCCTTCTGTGAGGAAGTCAGAATGGCATGCATATTGCTTAGTAGTAATAATAATAATAATAATAATAATAATAATAATAATAAATAATAATAATTTATTATTTATACCCTCCCATCTGGCTGGGCTTCCCCAGCCACTCTGGTCGGCTTCCAACAAAATATTAAAATACAGTAATCCATCAAACATTAAAAGCTTCCCTAAACAGGGCTGCCTTCAGATGTCTTCTAAAAGTCTGGTAGTTGTTGTTCTCTTTGACATCTGGTGGGAGGGCGTTCCACAGGGCGGGTGCCACTACCGAGAAGGCCCTCTGCCTGGTTCCCTGTAACTTGGCTTTTCGCAGTGGGGGAACCGCCAGAAGGCCCTTGGCACTGGACCTCAGTGTCTGGGTGGGGGTGGAGACGCTCCTTCAGATATACTGAACCGAGGCCATTTAGAGCTCTAAAGGTCAGCACCAACACTTTGAATTGTGCTCGGAAATGTACTGGGAGCCAATGTAGGTCTTTCATGACCGGTGTTATGTGGTCTACACCCCTGCCTGGAGGAATCTGTGTTTACTCCCATCTCATCCTGCTCCAAGACTTCCAGGTCAATCACATTTCTCTCTTTTTTTCTCTCTCCTTTCCCTCCCCTCCTCCTCGACTAACAGCATCAAAGTGCAGCTCTGCTTCTCCTATTCCCAAAGTGCTGGAAACCCGACATACAAGGAAACCATAAGTGAGTAGAAGTTCCATTTGAGAGGGATTTTATTTTTCGGGAGAGAAGTTCGGGGGGGCTCATCCTCTGGCAGCCGCACAAGCCCTGAGCTTGAACTGTCGCTCCTAAATGTATGTGAGCATTCCAGATATGCCCAGAGGCACCTTCCTCTTTCAGTCTTGCCTTTTCCCGGGTTCAGGTTAAACCGTTACCGGCACTGCTTCGGGAGGAAGAGCAGGGCAGAAATTGAATGGATAGATAAATAAATAAATAAATAAATCGCACCCACAGCTCATTTTCCTTTCTGGAGATTTCTCAGAACTTCAACTTGAACCCAGCCCTTATCAGGTGCTTAGGCCCAGAATACAACAGCCGAACTGAGGTGGAGGCAGGGCCGGCCCATCCAGGAGGCAGAGAGAAGCAGATGCCTCGGGCGGCAGAATCCCATAGGGCACCGACCCCGCAGGCACACGGCCCACCCCTGCTGCTTCTGGGGTCACATGACAGCGATGGCTGCGGCTTCTGGCGAGATCTCTGCGTGAGAGTTCTGTGATATCTCACGAGATCTCGCCAGAAGCTGCCAAGTGATGGAGAAAATAATAATTTCATAAACTGTATCGTTTTGGTTATTTCGTTGTCTTTTCTACGGCTCACACTGAAGAGGCCTGTGCCTGCCTACATTTTTACAGTACAAAACTGGTTGTTTTCAGGCACTGTATGTAGCAAATGTCCCTAACAGAACACGGAAAAAGCATAAACTGTTAGAATCTATGGCGGCCGTTGCACGCAAGAGAAAGGAATCGTCTAGGCATGGTCGTTGTGATTAATCTTGAATTGCCGACAAAAGAGGATAGTGGGAGACATTTAATGAACAGGAAAATGAGCCCTAGTCCTATTAAAGACATTGAAAAAATGATTTTAATCACAGGATGTTATTAAAGACATTGAAAAATGATTTTAATCACAGGATGTTACAACCTGCAGACTAAAATGATTTTGGTTGGTTCAGGATGGTAACATTTGGTGGCAACTGCCGAGATTGCTGTAATCCTTTGACTGGTGAAATGAAATCACCAAGGGTGTAAGAAACATTGCTTTGGGTGTGATTCTTCGTCTCCACCTCCTTATTTTCGAGGCTGTCCCTCTGCCTGTTTGTATTTCAATAAAGGCTTCTGTTTCACTTGGAGCCTGCATCCTTTTTGCTTGGGTTTCTGGGGGGATACCTCCAGTCGAGGAACCCCTTTTTTAATTTATCCAACACACGCTCCCCCGGTAAGTGAGGATTCGGCAGGCTGGGGGGTGGAGACGACAGGAGCAGCGCTTTCCTGTTTTGCCTGAGGCGGCAAAATGGGACAGGCTGCTTCTGGGTGGAGGGAGTGGGGTGCTCATGTGCCTCAGTTTGCCTGGTGAGTCTTGGCAGTGCCTCCGGCCTGTTTTCCCCACCCTATCACTTCCCCTCCGCATCTCATTTCAGAGTTGAACTACCTGGTGGAAGCTGATCGGGACCGCCGTCCACCTCGAGTATATTTTGCCGCGACGCAGTCTGCTGTCTACAAGGGACAGTTTTCCATGCCAAGGGAGAAATGTCAGACCCTGGAAGTCCTCTTGCGGGTAAGGCGAGGGCAGCAGGCAATGTAAACAATACATTTAGATGGCTGGGAGTGAGCAAAACATGGCATAATAATAATAATAATAATAATAATAATAATAATAATAATAATGTGTAAAGGTAAAGGTACCCCTGCCCGTACGGGCCAGTCTTGACAGACTCTAGGGTTGTGCGCCCATCTCACTCAAGAGGCTGGGGGCCAGCGCTGTCCGAAGACACTTCCGGGTCACGTGGCCAGCGTGACATTGCTGCTCTGGCGAGCCAGAGCCACACACGGAACGCCGTTTACCTTCCCGCTAGTAAGCGGTCCCTATTTATCTACTTGCCCCCGGGGGTGCTTTCGAACTGCTAGGTTGGCAGGCGCTGGGACTGAGCAACGGGAGCGCACCCCGCCGCGGGGATGCGAACCGCCGACCTTTCGATCGGCAAGCCCTAGGCGCTGAGGCTTTTACCCACAGCGCCACCCGCGTCCCTAATAATAATAATAATAATAATAATAATAATAATAATAATTTATTTATACCCCGCCCATCTGGCTGGGTTTCCCTAGCCACTCTGGGCTTAGTGGTGCATTGCGCCAGGGCGCCAGCCTCTCGGGGCGCCCTAGCATGTGGGGGAGTTGCGCGCCTTTGCCAGCGCCCTCCCCTTTCCCTGCACACCCACCAGCTGCACCTTGCCAACCATAAGGCTGGCGGGCATGCAGCTTCCCTCCCAAGCCTCCTCAGGAGGAGATCGATCCCCGCGGAGGCTTAGGATGGAAGCTGCGCCTCACCAACCATATGGGTGGGGGGCGCGCAGCTTCCCTCCCAAGCCTCTGTGAGGATCTCTCTCCTCACAAGGAGGCTTGGGAGGGGCGCAACTTCACTCCCAAACCTCTGCGGGGATCGGTCTCCCGCAGCGGCATGGGGGAGACTTGTGCCCCCCAATGGCTGGCAGTGCGCAGCTACGGCCACCCCAACACTATCCATGGTAATTTGGAGGCGCTGGGCGGGTATTTGCACCCCGGCGCCGCATCTGCTAAAGATGGCCTTGGAGATGAGCTTTCAAATTCCTCGACAGAGTACAATCACTCAGAACTGGGTGGAGGGCTTTCTGCAATGAACTCTTTCCTTGCCCTGCAGGCTGATATGCGAGACAAGCTTCACCCCATTGCGTTCTCCATGAACTATTCTCTTGCCGAGAAGCCTATGAGGTTCCAGTTGGGCCTGCGCTCGCTTGATGCGTTTCCTGTCTTGAACGAGGATCAGTCCCGCGAGAATCAGACTGAGGTGAGCGCCATGCAGTAATCCAAAGCATTTCCCCTCCCCAAAACCGCCCCGCTTTGCGCAAGCTCATTCGCTGTTGAATTTCTTTGTCTCCTCCCCCCACCTTCTGCCTTCTGCCTGGTTGCTCAGTGTGGCGGGACAGCTCAGTTTTCCCATACTGCTCTTCTTTCTGCCCCTAGGATCTCCCCACTTTCTGCTAATTACACTGACCTTTCAGTTATGCCGCAGGCGCTGCTCTATTTGCCAACATTCTTTTTTAAAAAAATAATATTTATTTTTTTATTTAAATAATACAGCAAAAACAGAACATCAACAGAAAAAAAGAAATTTACAAAGGAAAAAAAACCACAGTTCAAAAACATTGAAAACAAATATACTTGTTGTACAGTACTCCACCCACCCACCAGCAGCTTCCCTCCGCCATAGTTCGACTTCTTTAAATCTCTTTTCTCCACATTTATCCTTGCATTCTCCAAATATGTCATTATTTGTCCTTCTTTTATCTCTTTTCTTTTCCAGTTCACACATATACTTTACATTTTTCTTGTAAGCATATTAGCGTATCTTTCTTAGAACAATACTTTAACATGTAATCTTTGCAACATTTCCATTCCTTTTTTAATTTTTGATTTGACTGATACCTTATAATTGACGTTAGCTTTGCCAGTTCTATTTGCCAACATTCCTTTTGCTGGCTCCTTCCCCCGCATCAGTTAGAATGTCTGTGCATATTCCTAAATTTGGTCCAGCAGCTTAAGCTTCAGCCGACTGCAGGTCGGGGTCTCTTGCAAAATGGGTAACACATGCACGCTAATGTGAGTTATGTGCATGCACACACATACGTACAAACACAGACAAATATCTGTGAGAAATTGTCTCCGGTTTCCCATCATCAGCCTTCGTAGAGCCAGCATCCAGTTTGCCCTCTGGCACCATCTGGTGGGAAAGCCTGTTCACCATCATTTTAAAGACTGAACAAAATAACATCCTGAAAAATGAGTTGCTTTGGCTCGTGCAGGTGAACTAGTTTGCCGTGATGCGGGCCTTTGCGCAGTCGTCGTATGATGACTTTGACATGTGCTCGTGTTTCGCGTCAAATATGTCAAGTGGCCCAGCCAAAATTTGGGAGACCCTTCACAGTGGAATAATTATTTTGTTTGGATGGTTGATAATCCACCATTTGGTTGACTGATCTTCAAGGTGGCTTGCAAGTTATACGCCAGATTTACGTATAAGCCAAACAAGCTATAGCTTAGGGCCCCACTCTCTTGGACCCCCCAAAAAATGTAAAGGGGAAAAAAACCTGGATGTACATTTCCAAAATATAAGATAAAAAACAAATAAAATAAAACCTACATAAAGCAACAGTGTTTTGTGTTGTGTAGGTTTCTGTGATGTAATTAATGGGCCCCACCTGCTAGCCTGCTCCCTAAAATATCACTGGTTTGCTCGTTTCTATATATAGGGTGCCTACATTCTGCATGGGCTGGCTGCATGGCAACATGTGCAAATGGCTTGAGATACCTATTAGGTCCATAAATTACCATAGAGTATATATTCAACACAAAAAGCAGTGACAATTTGTTGTTGACAAAGGATATATAAAGGGTCCCATTAACTCCAGTAGTTTAGGGCCTCACCAAACCTCAATCCAGCCCCATTTGCAACATATTGCCATTGCCAGTCTGGTGTAGTGGTTAAGAGCGGTAGACTCGTAATCTGGGAAACCGGGTTCGTGTCTCCGCTCCTCCACATGCAGCTGCTGGGTGACCTTGGGCCAGTCACACTTCTTTGAAGTCTCTCAGCCTCACTCACCTCACAGAGTGTTTGTTGTGGGGGAGGAAGGGAAAGGAGAATGTTAGCCGCTTTGAGACTCCTTTGGGTAGTGATTAAACGGGATATCAAATCCAAACTCTTCTTCTTCTCTTCTTACACCACCTCAAAACCCACACATCCCTGCAGCTCTTAGTTCTCTTGATGATTGATGGGGTCAGAGTGGCTATCACAACTGCTCTAGGTGAATCCTGGCTTTGGAGAGACTGGCTGGCTTACTCTGAAATAATATGGTGGTTTCATTCACCGACGCACCTCTCACCTCTGTGGCGCACATACAAACATTCTTACCTAAAGACTGAGAAATAGTTTTTGTTGCCCTTTGTTGATTTGGATGTAATGGTTAAGCCAAGATGCGGCTTAGCTCTGGGTAGTTCAGGAGCAGCAATTTTTCCTCTCAGTCCTCAAACACCTGCTCGCTCCTTTGTTCATGCTTAGCAATGGTTTGGCTTAGTGTTATGTGTGAACCTTGCAAGCCAACCAGGGACTAATCTACACCTGTCAGTTAAAATGTTAAAACGCGTTATAAAAATGTGACACCAGAGGGTGCTGTGGAGCAGTGATCAATCATCAATGTAAAGTTGCATTGAGAACTAGACTACTTTTTTTTATATACCGTTTTCCAGATCATTGTAGATCCAGCCCAGGGTGGTAGAACTGCATGGAAAGCCTCTTATGGCAGCTGGTTAGATCAGCTATCCCAGTGTGCCTTGTTCACATAAAGCAATAGAGCAAGTTGAAATATTATGGTATTACAAGTGGCACATTGATTGTCGAACTTAATCCGTTCCGAGAGTCCGTTCGACTCCCAGAACCATTCGAAAACCAAGGCGCAGCTTCCGATTGGCTGCAGGAGCTTCCTGGACTCAGCTGTAAGCCGCTTCGAACGTTTGGCTTCCGAAAAACGTTTGCAAACCGGAACACTCACTTCCGGGTTTGCAGTGTTCGGAAGCCGATTTGATACTTCTGTGGCTTACTGGTATATCATTGTTGATGAAGAAATTTTAAAACTCTGAATAGATTGTAACAATAGCAACAACTCTACTGCTTTCAGATTCAGTTCAAGAAGCAATGTGGAACAGACAACAAATGCAACAGCAACCTGAAGATTAAGGCTGTCTTTTTAAATGACCAGAACCAGAAGTTGCCCAGGTGAGAAATACGTTCCCTTTGCACCCTCACTGGCTCTCCACTAGGGGCAGCAGCGCGCAGACTTTGCACACCTGATGTTCTTTCCCTGGCACCTCCAGAGAGATAACTAGGAGGTGGGTGGATAGACAGCCCTGCTCTGCCTCTGGCCACCCCCCACCCACCTGTGCCATCTCCCCCAATGCAGGCGGAATGGGATGCAGGTGTTGCAGTACAGCCGGGATGTCAAGAAGCTGAACCTGGGCATCAGCGTCACAAATATACCGTCGTCACCCACGAATGGAGAAGATGCTCATGAGGCTTTCCTCAACATCACGTTCCCGCCCTCTCTGGTGCCTTCCTCTGTTCGGCCGGTGAGAGACTCTCCCCCCCCCCTTTTTTATATAAAAATAAGGAGAATATATATATAATTTTTCAAAAAAATTAATAATTATAAAGCAATAAAGTGATTTGAAAAGAAGAAAGCACACAAAACACTGTAAAGAGGAATACACGCACACACACAAAGATGCCCTAATTCAGGCATAGGCAAACTTGGCCCTCCAGATGTTTTGGGACTACAACTCCCATCATCCCTAGCTAACAGGACCAGTGGTGAGTGGCATAGAATAATAGTATTCAGTTGTTAGGTAAGTTCATCTGGCAACCTGCCTAAGGCCATCCAAGGACTGGGAAGGACTTTGGTAAGTGAGGAAAACCTTGGACCTTCCATGCGTTGCCCCATCATCCTTGGCCATGGCTTGATGGGTGTCATGAATGAGCCAGCTCCCAGGAATGGTTTGCAGCCAGCTGAAGAAAGCAGCCAGGACAGAGAGGGTTAGCTGCCATGCAGGATGAGCATCAGCTGGTGCCAACTCCCCCACCCCTTGGAATGCTGGCTGATAAGGGAATGGCTGAGAGCAGGCTAGAACGCATTCAAAGCTCACCGGAAGAACAAACAGGCGGGAAAAAGACAGCCTCTCAGAGAATGGGGAAGAGGCGAGTGCTGACCCACTGAGTCCGAGGTCTTGCCGAATGGGAGGGCTGCAAGATAGGAAGCAAAACAAAAGATATATGAAGCAAAGGTTCAGTTGTTTCTGGTCACGCCGGAAGCAGTCTTCAGAAGGGTCATCTTGATTGATGATGGCGGAGGCCTTGTTAAAGCCATCCAGGGCTATCTGTTTGCTTTGACAATAAAGCATCCTTTTTAGTTAACTACACTCACTGTGTTCTCAAGCCGGGAACTGGACTCCTGACAATGGGGCTGGTGGAAGTTGCCCCTGTCTGAGCGCAACATTTGCTGCACCACATTGAGTCTGCTTTTGTACAGAAGTGTCGAAATGCTGATGAAATAAGGCAATATTCAGCAAGGTGGCCTTTTCTTTCTTCAGAGCGGCGCCTGCAGGTTCGAGGAGACGGTGATATGTGAGCTGGGAAACCCTTTCAAAATGGACCAGCGGGTGAGTCGTTTTGGGTCCAGGTGCTCCAGAAAGGCAAGGCTTCCAAAGTGGGAGACCCAAACTGTGACATCTCATCCAGCACAAAAGATGTGTTCAGGCCTTGGCCCCCTTGGGACTTGGAAATAACAAAACACTGGAACCTTTGACCTGCTCCCAGCCTGCATTCACATTTAAAGCGCTCTCTCGCACACACAGAGAATCCCAGGAACTGTGGTTTGCTAAGGGGGCTGGGGAATCATAGTTCCGTGAGGGGTAAACTACGTTTCTTAGAATCCTTTGAGTGGGAAGCCCTGTGCTCTAAATGGGTGTTCAATGTTTTCTCAATGTATGGTGTGGGTGTTCATATTTTCTGGGGTAAACTACAATTTCCAGGCGGGGGGGGGGGTGTCTTTTAAATATATCGTGTGTACGCAGCCCCAGTGTGCCATTGAGGGAGAGCAGACATACAGTACCAGAGTCAGATCACATGTAATCATTCCTCGGGAATGATCTTCGTAGATGGGGAATATGCAGAAGAAACAATTTTGAGGAGATGTGGAAGGTGTTTGTAGAAAAGTACTGCTAAAATGGAAAGGGCTCAAACCATCGCAAGAGGTGTTGAAATTTTGGGAGGTTGGATACTTACACAATGGAATGGTCTCAGTGGTGGGGTGCACATTTTTATTCTTATTTATTTATGTGGTTGTGTTTTTTTAAAAAGGAATGGTTTTCGTTTGTTCATGCAACATTTTTGCACCTTACCTGTAATGGTTCTAGGGATTGCTTGTGCGTAAGTTGCCTTTACTCATGGCTAGGTTGCATGGTTGAACCCTTTCTAACAGGGCAGCCTCTATTCCGTGGCTGCCTCAGTCGCTGGCAGAATCCGTCAGTGGGCGTTTCTTAAACCGCTTCCAACATAAAAGCTGCTTGACACCCAGTCTCCTCCCCTGTTGCCTGCGCGAAAGCTTTCTGCACAGGGTGGGTGTGGGCAAAGGAGCACTTGTCCCCTCTCCGCTTGTCTCCTGCGAAGAGTCCTGGAGCCACCTCTCCGCTTCCTCTATCTCCTCCCCTTCTCCACTGGTGTTACGCTGATTACCTTCCCCAGCGGATGGGCTATCCCTCCTCCTACTGGGACCCTCTCCACCATCATCCGGGAGCCCCCTCACTGCCTCCCGCTCCGATGGCAGTTCCCTGACATTACCCATCCGATTAAAAAAGCACAATAGTTAAAAACCTATCAAATCATATCAAAGTATCACCCATCAGTGGTAACAGAGTACTATACAACACAATGGGTAAAATAAAAACATTTTCCTTTTATATTTAAAGAGTGCTGCTGAGGGAGATAAATGAAGATCTACTAAGAGGGAGTTCCATATGTAGGGTGTTGCTGCTGCAGTGTTAGGTTTATATCCCCTTATTTGACCAGTAGTTGAAATGCTGGTTCTTCTGATTTGCTTCTGCAACCTGCAGCAAAGCATGCTGGGTAACCAGCTTGTGCACTCTTGCCTCCTTTCCAGGCAGAGCTGACTATCACGTTTGAAGTTACTGGAGTTACGCTAAACACTCAAGATGTCACCGTGCAGGTGGAGCCTTCCACGTGAGTCTTCTCCCCGGGGCTAAATAGTTGTGCTTGGAAATGGGAACATGCATCAGGAAGCCCAGTCAGTACTAGTGTACTTTGGTATAGCAGTTTGAAAGCATGCCAGTGCAAGTAGATAAATAGGTATCACTGTGGCGGGAAGGTAAGCAGCATTTCCACACGCTCTGGTTTCCGTCACAGTGTTCTGCTGTGCCAGAAGCGGTTTAGTCATGCTGGCCACACGACTCGTAATGCTGTCTGTGGACAAACGCCGGCTCCCTTGGCCTGAAAGCGAAATGAGCGCCACAACCCCATAGTTGCCTTTGATTGGACTTAACTATCCAGGGGTCCTTTACCTTTACCTTTTACTTGGATATTGACTGAAGGGCTGCAGGGCCAGTCCACCCATGTGGCAAGGTGAGGCGACCGCCTTGGGCGGCAAAATCCACATGAGCCACAGAAGGAACACGTCACCCACTGTTGCTCCATTGCTGTGGTGGCAGCGATGGCTTTGGTGCACTCCTTGGAGGCTGGATCTGTCACCTCCTTGGAAACCCCCAAAATACAGCAGATAATTGGAGAATAGGAGGTGCTGCCTGTCTTCTCCCAAATGACGGGGGTGTCCTCTGGGGTCTCCTGGGGTTTGCACCCACCTGACATGATTCAGGGTGGGTCCCTTTCCCCGCAACAACCTTTGAGCCCCACTCCAAACATCTGGCAAGGTTGAGTTGATACCCGACTTGTTCCCAATGTAGCTCTTCACTCACTCCTTCTTCCCTGGTGGGTAGGACGCCATTTTGTGGTTTGCCTCAGGTGCCACAAAGTCTTGGGCCAACTCTAGAAGGACTGGCGTGGGTAGGGACTTCTGTGTGGACTCACCCCACATGGCCTGGGGCTTCTCGTGTGACT
Source organism: Podarcis tiliguerta (assembly GCF_965153285.1). NCBI lineage: Eukaryota > Metazoa > Chordata > Lepidosauria > Squamata > Lacertidae > Podarcis > Podarcis tiliguerta. Next base: position 19,289,948 of record NC_139546.1, on the reverse strand, counting down.
CTACTGAGGAGGGAAGGGGTGCTGATTTGTTGACTGTTAAGCATCCCATCTGAGAGGCTCCGACTGACCTCTCTGAACAATGTCCTGTCTCTCATAGGATCAGCTATCAAGAAGATCTCGCACCCGTGTCGGCAGTCCTGTTGGTAGACTACACCATTGATGCTTCCTTGAGCATGTGCGTATCCACCGCGATGTTTGACGGGGGTTAAAAAAAGAAGTGATACAATCAAACCGTGGTTGTGGAACGTAATTCGTTCCGGAAGACCGTTCGACTTCCGAAACGTTCGGCAACCGAAAACTGAAAGTGGAAGTCTCAATGCAATAGGGAAACTCAAAATGGAAGCCATGTTGGACGTTCGGTTTCCGAAAATCGTTCAAAAACCGGAGCAGTTACTTCTGGGTTTTCGGCGTTCAGGAGCCAAAACGTTCAATAATGGAGGCATTCGGGAACCAAGGTTTGACTGTATACAAATGCCACTCAAGATGAGATTGTAAAGCGGGATGTGTGTTATGCTGAGACCTTTCCCTCCTCATAACAAACCCACCCACCCACCCACACACATGTTGTGTAGTTCTTCATCTCCCTTGACATCTGATAGGAGGATGTTCCATAGGGAGGATGCCACTACCAAGAAGGCCCTCTGCCACTCTGGGCGGCTCCCAACAGAATATTAAAAACACGATAAAACATCAAACATTAAGAACTTCCCTAAACAGGGCTGCCTTCAGATGTTTTCTAAAAGTTTATTTCCTTGACATCTGAAGGGGGGTGTTCCACAGGGCGGGTGCCACTACCGAGAAGGCCCTCTACCTGGTTCCCTGCAGAGAGGGAACTGTCAGAAGGCCCTCAGCGCTGGACCTCAGTGTCTGGGTTGAACGATGGGGGTGGAGACACTCCATCAGGTATACTGGGCTGAGGCCATTTAGGGCTTTAAAGGTCAGAACCAACACTTTGAATTGTGCTCAGAAACATACTGGGCACCTACTCTTGACTCTCCTGGTTCCCCATGTTGTTTTATGAAGTTGCTTGAGTTCCCAGGATTCCACGATTAGCAGATTTGGTAGTCGAGTAGGCCTGACAGCAGTATAAATCTACATTGCAGACATTTCCTAAATGAACTCTAGTAGGTTACACTTCTCATTGACTAAATTAGGAAAGTGTGACCCACTCATCCAAATTGTGAACAGAGCCCGGTTCCTCACTTTGTAAACTTTCCCATCCTTCTCACCTCTCACTGTGTTCCTCTCTCCGTGGCAGAGTCAACCGTTGGCTCCAGACGCATTTCAGTGGGACAGTCATGGGTGAGTCAGCCATGAAGCATGAGGAAGACGTAGGCAGTCCCATCGAATTTGACTTCCAGGTAAGGATCTTCCTTGAGGGGTGTGGCTAATACTCTCAAAAATTGAAGCACAGGGTCATAAAGTTGGAAGGGACCACAAGGAACATCTAGTCCTCGAATCTCGTCTTCTACCAACTGAGGTATCCCAGAATTGCTTCTGAGTCTCTTCATGGTTAAAACCCACATGGGCTTGTTTACTTGAGCTGGATTCCATACAGGGCCATTGATCCCTTGTCAAGAAAGCAACTAAGACACAATCCAGGATTGAATCCATCCCAATGCGATTTGTTAATTTGCAGAGTTGAGAGTACAAGCACAAGACAGAGGATTCCCAAAGGGCATGTGTGTCGGCTTATTTCTCCCGGTGCAAAACGTTAAGCCAAATATTTGAAAAGATCTCTTTCCCTTCCTATTTGTGCCCGAAACAGAAGGGTAAACTGCTTGGTTGAAATGGATTCTTGACATTTCCCCCCAAATCTGGTTCTTCCAAGATACTTTGAGGTAGGGTAATAGATCAGTGGTTGAGAATCAGTCCTGCATGCAGGTTCTGTGAACCGCCCTGCGACCTACTGTATATAGGGCGGTATATAAATTTAATAAATAGTAATAAAATAATAATAATCTCCAGGTAGGGATAGGATAGACCACAATCAGAAAACCTGGAGAATGGTTGCCAGTCAGCTTGGACTGAACTGGATCCACCAACTCAGTATAAGGCAGATTCCTATGTGCTCTTATACCTTGAACTTGTTTTTTGAAACTGCTGTATTGGCACTGATTAATTACACCTTGTCTTCCCAAATATGTTTGTCTCTTTTATCTCCTATTTTGGCTGTCAGTTTTGCCATTTCCAGATAGTCCATTCACTTTTGAAGCTTACCTCCTTGGTTGATACTTCTCCTTCTTTCCATTTCTAAGAGTACAGGATTCTGGCTGGTGTTGCCACACAGACACACAATGGAATTGAATAATCTTGACCCCGAGTGTGTTTCATGAACTACTGTCCTGTCCACACGCATTTGCCTAGGGCGACCTCTGCTCCGAGGTGTCCTTCTTTGTACTATTTCTACCACAACCTGAGGTTGAAAAGGGGCTTCATCTTGTCCCCTGGCCTGTGTTTTTCAGGTGACCACGAAAGGCGAGTCTTTAGGATCCTCGGGAACAATCACGCTGGGCTTCGAATGGCCTTATGAGGCCAGCAACGGGAAATGGCTGCTGTACCCAACTCAGATCCTGGTGAAGAGGAGTGGGAACGAGAGTCGGCTCTGCGTACCCCCCGGGGAAGTCATCAACAACCGCAACCTCACAGTGAGTCTGATCTCCAGCGCGAGCCCTTTCTCCCTTTTGCATTCTCTCTCTCTCTTCATTTACTCCTTTTTCTTTGTTCCCTTTTCAATGGGCTACACCTTTCACCTTGGCCTGCCACCATGTACTGTATGTAGCTATTTCTACTAGCTATACCTGAGATGCAGGTGGCAGTGTGGTCTAAACCACTGAGCCTCTTGGGCTTGCTGATTGGAAGGTCGGCGGTTCAAATCCCCACGACGGGGTGAGCTCCCGTTGCTCAGTCCCTGCTCCTGCCAACCTAGCAGTTCTAAAGCACACTAGTGCAAGTAGATAAATAGATACTGCTGTGGCGGGAAGGTAAACGGCATTTCCGTGAGCTCTGGTTTCCGTCACGGTGTTCCGTTGCGCCAGAACCAGTTTAGTCATGCTGGCCACATGACCAGGAAAGCTGTCTGTGGACAAACGCCGGCTCCCTTGGCCTGAAAGCGAGATGAGCGCCGCAATCCCATAGTCACCTTTGACTGGACTTAACCATCCAGGGATCCTTTACCTTTACTAGCTATACCAGTGGTTCTCAAGTGGTGTTGTGTGTCGCACTGGTGCGACAGGAGAGGATAGTCCTCTTGGGAACATGCTTTTTCAGGAAGAGAAAGCTGACCAGTTCTTCTCCTTTCCCAGCTACACGACTGGAGCAGGACCTCAGCACGGAGGAAGCGCGATCTGCAAACATCTCCAAAGCGTGAGCTTCCCGTAACCTTGCCAGCTTCCAAGAAAGCCAAGTCAGAAACGTTACTGGTGAGCATTTTGGCTGTCTTGTGTCATTTCCACTTCTGCTCAGGAGGGCTTTTCAGGAGCAGGTATGTCCCAACCTGGAAACTATGGTTAAACAGCTTCAGAAACAAGCCATATTCTGGAGCCATTAACCATTGTTTCCTCATTTGGGCGATGCAAGAAACCATGGTTAGCTGAAGACTTCCTGGTTTGTTTGCTCAGCCAGCATGAAGAGAGGGGTGAGTCAGCTGCATCCACGAACACAAATCTTTGTCAAGATCAAGTTATGACCATCCAAACCTAGCCAGTGAGTGGTTGGATGGGAGTGGTACATTTTTTCAGGCAGGAAATAGCTTAGTAGTTCAAGGGATCTGGGCATCCTTTTCACCTCTGGACTATTTTCAGATATAATCTTCAATTGGACTAAATCCCCATGTCTTATATGGCAACTGGAATAAAAAGCAAATGTTTCAGATTGTACCTATGTGAAGGCCTCCAAATTAATAACTGGCCATTTATTCCTGCACCATACCTCCAGATCATAGAATCATAGTGTTATGTATTCGGTGGGGTCTGTGTTTGTCTGAGCTTGAGTCTGGACTAAGGATTCTGAGCCCCTCTATTCCGATTCAATACATTATATCCAATCACAGAAAAAATTAGGATTTGAGCCTCTGCCATTGGCCCTTAAACTCTAAGTCATGATTGGCAGCTTGGAAGTTTAGACAGCCAATCACGTTGGGAGTGGGAGTGGCCCAGGCCTTCCGGAATGTATATAAGCAGTTGCTTTGCCCCTGTTGTCCAGTTCTGTTAGTTCAATAAAGGTTCTTGCTATTATCTCTTTGTGTTGCCTTGTGGGAACCCACCTACACTTCACATAGAATTGTAGAGTTGGAAAGGAACACGAGAGTCATCTAATCCAACCCCCTGCAAAGCAGGAATCTTTTCCCCAATGTAGGGCTCACACTCCTGACCCTGAGATTAAGAGTCTCAACCTCTACCAGCTGAGCTGCTGAATTTGGCTTAGGAAGAAAGGTGGGGGGGACCTAAGAGATATGTACAAAAGTGTCCCTGGTGGTGTGGAGATACTTGTAGTTTTCCTGGGCTGTAGCTCAAAGGTAATGTTCCCAGGTCCAATCTCTGCCGTCATCTCCTGGTCGGGCTGGGATTGTCACCTGTCTGAAATATCCACCCCCACCTTCCTTTGTTTCCAGAGCTGTTCCAAAGGAACATGTCGCTGTATCTGGTTCGAGTGCCCCTTGTGGGATGCTGCAGATGTGACAAATGTGATGGTTCGTGCCCGGGTCTGGAACAGCACGTTCATCGAGGTAAACGCTTGTTCTGTCCCCTTGCAAGGATTTTCTCTGGTTAACGAGAGAGGGAATGTTCTTGTCAGGCAACTGCCCCCCACCCCGCCATGGCAGTTGATAAGAGATCAAATGAAAGAACGCCTTACCAGTTAGAATCTTTAATAATCACAGCTAGAGAACAAAGACCTCCTAGAAATGGCGGTGCTCCCAATTAAGGATGACACTCCCCCCATCCCTATTAATCTACGTCACTTCTATGTCTTGTAATCTGTGTTTGTAGCCTCTGCGCTTTCTGTTCTGACACTTTCTGAGCTCTCCGGGAGTTTGGGGGAGGCGGGTGGATTCTGTCCAGAGACTGTGAATCTGTAAACCCTCTCTCTTCCACTGTGTCTTCTCCTAGCTGTTTCCCATCCAGTATTTCCCAGCTTCTGCCTTCTGAACTATGCCCCTCTGCAAACCACTGTTCCAAATCCATACTGTCCTCCTGCTCCTGGGAAGATTCAGGATCAGGATCAGGGGAGGGCAGTGGCGTAGCGTGGGTTGTCAGCACCCGGGGCAAGGCAAGTAATTTGCGCCCCCTAATCCGTGAGCCAGGTAGGGGCAGAGAGCTGCGAGTGCGAGCACGCCCCCCCGATGTTGCGCCCGGTGCGGCCGGCCCCCCCCCGTACCCCCCCACGCTACGCCAGTGGGGGAGGGGGAGACTCCCACCATTCTTCCTCAGTACAGCCCTCCTCAGCATGGTCCCTGACAGTTCTGGAACATTCCAGAACGTCCGATTTGCACAATTTAAAGTGGGTGAAAAGGCACGCTTCTCCCTATTACAACAAACCCACTATGAAAAAACTCACAAACTGAGACTTGTTGTGGCTTGGAAAGTGACTGGGATGAACAAATGATGGGATGGGAAGATTCATAAAAGCAAATCGGGTTGAATGCAGGACGGATGCTGGTCGCCGTATAACTGCCCTGTAAACAAACCAAAACAAATTTCTCAATAAAAGCAGAATGTAATCTAACCTCCAAGTAAGCTGTTTGTCAGCAAATCAGGATGTTCAATGAAAGGGTCTCTCATTCGAAGGCATCTTCCTGTGTTCAGTGGGTGGGAGTACATTGGAAAAAGAGTTTAGGTTGCTGCTTTTTGATATGCTCGCTCTTTCCTATCCAACCCCCCCCCCCATGGAAATGTAGGACTACAACAACTTTGACCGCGTGAAGGTGGATGGGAAAGCCACGCTGTTCCTCAGGACAAACTCCTCCACCATCAACATGAAAAACGACACCGTGTGGGTGAGTGAGACTGGATTTGTTGGGTGAGGAAACTTCAGAAAGTCCCGGGGTCCAACTACCAATCCCAATGGAAGGCCTCCCAGTCGCCATTCCTTTCTCTCTCCCAGTTAAACTCCCATAATTAGCAAACTCCGTCAGTTCTTCTTGAGCAGCAGCTTGGTTAATTCAAATGAAATCGATTTATTTTCAAAGCAAAGCTGCCCTCACATCCCCATCTGTAAACTCAGGCCTAGGCATGGGATGTTTTTCCCAATGTTGATGAATTAATCAACCCAGATGAGAATACGAGGCCTGAGCTGGGAGCATTTGAACCCCACTTTCTACCTCAGGTGTGACCATGTTGATCTCCACACACCAGGTCGATGACGTTTTAGGGGGTGAAACTTAATTTTTGCACATTTCTTCAGTGGGGATGGGAACCTTAAAAACATATTTTTGGGCGTGAGGAATTCAAATCTGCCATTGTTTTTATGACTGGGCAACAATCAGCTTGGTAAATGAACATTTGATGAAGGAGCATGTGAACTGCTCTCAGGAAAACCAAAGAATTTCCCCTTCTGACAATTCAGGTAATGCTAAATAATATCAGTACAGTGGTACCTCGGGTTACATATGCTTCAGGTTACATATGCTTCAGGTTACAGACTCCGCTAACCCAGAAATAGTATCTCGGGTTAAGAACTTTGCTTCAGGATAAGAACAGAAATCGTGCTCCGGCGGCAGCAGCAGGAGGCCCCATTAGCTAAAGTGGTGCTTCAGGTTAAGAACAGTTTCAGGTTAAGAACGGACCTCCGGAACGAATTAAGTACTTAACCTGAGGTACCACTGTACAGTAATAAATAATAGTATCAGTACATCATATAACTGCAAGTACAGTGGTACCTCAGGTTACAGATGCTTCAGGTTACAGCTCTGCTAACCCAGAAATAGTACCTCGGGTTAAGAACTTTGCTTCAGGATGAGAACAGAAATTGTGCTCCAGCGGCGCAGCGGCAGCAGGAGGCCCCATTAGCTAAAGTGGTGCTTCAGGTTAAGAACAGTTTCAGGTTAAGAACGGACCTTCAGAACGAATTAAGTTCTTAACCCGAGGTACCACTGTACTTGGCAATCATTTTTAATGATTTCTGTGCAACGTGACACACATTTTACTTACCAAGCAAAAGAAGTAAATTATACTCATTTAAACCAAAATACTACCTTTCGAATTCCCAAGTCACATTACACCCCTCGTTTGGGGAAGTTGAAAGTTGAAAAATTCAGCGCTGAGTCAGTGTCCCCTCCATTCTGCCCTTCCTCCCTTGAGGCAAACCCACCTCTCCCCTTTTTTTCCCCCTTCCTTCAGTTCTCGGTGACCATCGACTCTGAGCTGATCGAGGAGCAACCAACCGAGATTGAGCTCTGGCTGGTGCTGGTTGCCGTAGCAGCCGGACTTCTGCTTTTGGGCGTCATCGTCTTACTGCTGTGGAAGGTGAGAAGAGGAGGGGTTTTTTTGAAATTGGGGAGCAAGGGGTGACAGGCTCCTTCCTTTCCTCTCTCTTGGCCCCCATATTTGTAGAGAGACGCTCTCAAAACTGCTTCTGCAAAGCCACACAAAAGAGAAGAAAACACGCAGCAACCCACACAATTTTCTGTGGCAAGCTCAAATGCCTTAGCAGTATTTTCGGGGCTGATATAAATATGCTATAGGCGGGCTGGCCTCGCTGGAGAACAAAATGTTCAGGCATTCAGCCAAACAAACAAACTAGCCAAGCCAGTTTGAAATGGACCAGGCAGGAAGTTAACTGCTTCCCTCCCCAGCTTTATCCAGAAGTGATGTAATCTGCTCTGACTTGGGTGCTTGCATTTAGCTTGTGCAGTTAATATTGGAGAACAGCCAAGCAGCTCATTATATCTGTAGGATGCTTGCTATAGCCCTTTTTGTCACCGTAGAGAAACCGGTTGGACTGGGAGGAAACTATATTTAGAACCTGATTAACCAAGGCATCAGCTGAGTATTTGAGGTCCTTTGGTCCTCAGGATAAGATGATAACAGTAGTCATCTGTATTATGGTCGGTCTTCATCAACTCATTGAGAGATAGATAGATAGATAGATAGATAGATAGATAGATAGATAGATAGATAGATGATAGATATAGATAGATGATAGATAGATAGATAGATGATAGATAGATAGATGATAGATAGATGATAGATATAGATAGATGATAGATAGATAGATGATAGATAGATAGATAGATAGATAGATGATAGATAGATGATAGATAGATGATAGATAGATGATAGATAGAAAGAGATAGATGATGATAGATAGATGATTGATAGATAGATAGATAGATAGATAGATAGATAGATGATAGATAGATAGATGATAGATAGATAGATAGATAGATAGATAGATAGATAGATAGATGATAGATAGATAGATAGATATAGATGATAGATAGATAGATAGACAGATGATAGATATGATTTTTAAAAATATAAACATACAACAACAACAAAAGTCAAGATCCGAATACCAAGATTGCTCTGAATATCTTGACTTCTCCCCATCCCCTCCATGGGTCCTAGTGGTATTATTTACAACTGCATATCAATACTATCCAAGTTTAATCCTTCCAAATTATCCATACTTTCGTTAGTTTACAAGTCTGGTTAAAATCCTGCTAATGTTTGAACCTGCTTACAATGGTCTTGTAAACAGATTGTAAACTTTTCCCATTTTAAAAAAAAGTTCTTGTCCTCTTGATTTCTGAGCTTCCCAATTAATTTTGCCATTTCAGCATAGTCTATCAACTTGGTTTGCCATTCTTCTCTGGTCGGGATTGTTTCTTCCTTCCATCTCTGGGCTAATAGGATCCATGCGGCTGTACATAAACAGTTTTTTTTGGTCCTTTGGTATCTCGGTACCTGTAATTCCTAATAAGAAGGCTTCTGGTTTTTTAACAAAAGTTATTTTAAATATTTTTTTCATTTCATTATATATCAATGCCCAGAATTTTTTATTATTATTTTGCATGCCCACCACATATGATAATAGGTACCGTCTTTTTCTTTACATGTCCAGCGGGTATCTGAACTTGTTCTTAAGCAGTTTACTTCGCTGATGCTTGGAGCATGCTGCCTAGTGCCTGTGTGCCTGACCCTTTTCGGAAATCCCTTAGTTGTTGGCATCCGTCTGTCTCAGGAGACAATGGAGTGCACCTCCAGGGGTGAAGTCAAACTGCTGCATTAGCAGTACCAAAGTGACCTTCCTGGGGCGCAAGCCTAAATTGGTCTGTTTTTCCAGAGCAACTCCAACCATTACCTTGTCATTGAGGGAATGTGTGTTTTCAAGCCTCCCTCTGCTTGTATAGGTTCCCAGAAAGGGGGGGGGGAGGATTCATACCTCCTGTTCTTAGAGTACCAAATGCAGATTAAAAATGTGGAGGCAGTCATGGCTTGCAGAGCACTTCCAAAGCTAAGTCTCCACTAGTGCTGCGTTACATTCCAACTCCCATAAATAACTGGCCATATTCAAGTGGGGAGTTTCACTAGCCCAGCTGAAGTGGCAAAAAGCATCTCATTTACTCTAGTGACAACTGAGCACAGGAAAACAACCACCGCCCGAGAGGATGTTTTCCTGCCCCTCCCTATGGCTTAATATCTTTGTGTGCTGCAAATTCAGCATCCAAGATGCTCAAAATATAGAAAGTGAATCCTGGAAGTGCTCTCCAACTGTGGTTGCCTGTATTGGCTGCTGGGGAAAGCTCTCCTCCGGAAGATCACTACAGGCAAGATGGGTCGTGAATATACCTGTACCTTTCTTAAGAGGGTAGCATGGAAGTTGACCTTTGGTTCTGTGCAGGTGAATTCAAGGGCATGCTTGAAGTTTTGACCACCGCGTGTGGCATCCTTACAGCACCAGATTCGCCATTTTCTCAGTGGTGTCTTATCAATTCTGCTTGATATTTTTTGCCTTGGAATTGTAGCCTTGTGGAGGAGCCCACAGCAGCCCCAGATTGTGTGCATTTGGCAACTCCCAAAACTATCACTCCTGGCACCTGGCAATAAAATGAGACCAATCCCGTCTGCATGTTGAAAGTTATATCCTTTGCAACAAAGGGGCTGGAACGCTTGAGCTGGTTGTCTCCCCAACCCATTGCGCATTGTTTCCTTGTTGTGCTTGACCTTTGACCCCCTGCTTCCTCATAGTGCGGCTTCTTCCGGCGGGCAAGCACACGAGCCATGTACGAGGCCAAGGGCCAGAAAGCCATGATGAAGATCCAGCCATCTGAAACTAAGCGGCTGACCGACAGCTACTAGCTCCTGTCTCAGGGGGAGGGGGAACTGCCCACCCCTTTGCCCTGTCTCTTGGTAAATCAAGCTCTTGCAGCAGGTCTACTCCTCTTGTTCGCTGTCTCTGTCAACCTCTCCACTTCTTAATCTTTCCCACAAGACCCTGGCGTTGAGAGCTGTGTCCCAGTCCTGGTTCAGGGAAAGTGGACTTTATACTGTTTGAGTTACCGTCAAACCTCGGTTCTTGAACGGCACCGTTTTTGAACGTTTCGGCTCCTGAACGGTGAAAACCTGGAAGTAAATGCTCCAGTTTTTGAACGTTTTTTGGAACCCGAATGCTGGCATGGCTTCCGCTTGAGTGCAGGAAGCTCTTGCGACCAATCGGAAGCCGTGCCTCGGTTGTCGAACGGGCTTCCTGAACAGATTACCGTATTTTTCGCTCTATAGGATGCACCTGACCATAGGACGCACCTTGTTTTAGAGGGGGAGAACAAGAAAAAAAAATCTCCCCCTCTCTGCTCAGCACCCCTTCAGCGAAGCAGCAGGAGAAACAGAGCCCCTTCCATTTCTCCTCCCGCTTAGCTGAAGGGGCGCTGCGTAGCTCTCCCTCTCTGCTGAAGCCGGGAGAGTCTTGCTCTCCCGGCTTCAGCAAAAGGAACTCGAAGCCTTCGGAGCGCAGCGTGAGTTCCTGCTGTGCTCCAAAGGCTTCAGGTGGCTATCCCTGAAGCCTGGAGAGCGAGAGGGGTTGGTGTGCACCGACCCCTCTCGCTCTCCAAGCTTCAACGAAAGCAACGTGAAGCCTCCGGAGCGTGGAGGGAGCGCTCCCTCTGCGCTTCGGAGGCTTTGCGTTGCTATCATTGAAGCCAAGGAGCCTGCATTCGCTCCATAGGATGCACACACATTTCCGCTTAATTTTTGGAGGGGGGAAAGTGCATCCTATAGAGCAAAAAATACGGTACGTTTGACAACCGAAGTTTGACTGTATATGGGACTAAGCGCTGGCTCATTTAAACGAACGGACAGGACCAACTTAGGTCTGCTCCACTCACAGAGCACAACTAATAACCACAATAATCAGTATTCTTAGCCACTCCCCACCTGGGGGCAAGTGGGGCTGTGCTGCACCTCCTGCCCACCAACACAGGGGGGAGCCCAGTCGGCCGAAGTGGCCTTTGCCAGGTGAATCCCTTGCCCACCTCCCTCCATCCACTCTCACTCACAGTCTGGGGGGTGCACCTAGCAGCCAGGCCAAGCTGGGGCCCTGAGACCCCCGGCAGTTGACAGGGAAGAATCGGGAGCTGGGAACAGCAACCCCCCTGATGTGTCTGGGCAGGATGGGTGTAGGGGTGCCTGGTTTGCGCCCCTTCAAAATTGTGTGCCTGGGGCTACAGACCCCTTGGCCACCCACTACACTATGCCCCTGTATGGGGAGGAATGGTTAAGCACACCCCCCCCCCCGCACCTCTGCTGCTCTGATCAAATTCAGAGGTGCCCCTGCCTCTTTTTAAAGCTTTTTTTTTTTTAAAAAAAAGGAAATCTGATTATGACTCTCCTGTGTGATTGGGCCCTAAGCCTTGGCTTTATTCCAGTGAGCTACTATGGGTGCTCCTGCTTCAGAGCCCTCTTTCAGCGCAGGAGGAAATGCAGGTGTGCAACACGGAGCCTCGCGATTGGGAGGTAGTACAAAGCCCCTGGATTGGCTGTGCCCAGTAGGAAAACCAAGAGCCTACCTTTGTTGTCTATGGGGCAGAGAATTCTGCCTGTTCCTGCCCCGCCTCCAACTCTGACTATCGAAGCCAAGGACCCTGAGATAAGAGTCTGGATTTGCAGGTGGCAGAGAAGCACATCTGGCCTCAGCCCTTGTTCGGACATTTCTCTCAGCATCCAGAGCCAGTGTGGTGTAGTGGTTAAGAGCGGTAGATTTGTAATCTGGGGAACCGGGTTCGCTTCCCCGCTCCTCCACATGCAGCTGCTGGGTGACCTTGGGTCAGTCACACTTCTCTGAAGTCTCTCAGCCCCACTCACCTCACAGAGTGTTTGTTGTGGGGGAGGAAGGGGAAGGAGATTGTTAGCTGCTTTGAGACTTCTGAAGGGGAGTGAAAGGCGGGATATCAAATCCAAATCCAAACTCTTCCAACATCTGAGGTGTCCAGATTTCCAAAACCAGCCCTCTCAACACCAGTTAGCACCAGGCATTCCAGGCCCTCCCTCTCTTCGTTGTCTTCAAGGCATGTTCCTCACACATTGCGCGTAATGCTCTCCCCCAGGTGTCAGGTGTCATGTCTGTTGGCCTCTTTGTTTTACCTGTCCGTCTCACTAACCCAAATGTGTTTCTTTTCCTAGGCTTTAAGAACCACCTATGTTTCAGGTGGCTTCTGAGGTGGCACCTCCTCACTCTGACAAGGGGCTTTCCTCTTTCTCTCTCTTTACTCTCAATCTTCCTTCCGTTCACTGGGCCATTCATTCCAAGTGACTGTTCTGAGGTGGTGCTGAGTCGGCGACACTGGCGGGGGTTGACTTCGATACAGGAGTCAGTCTAGAGAACGCTCTAATACAGGGTTCCCCCAAGCTTGGGTCTATAGCTGTTTTTGGACTACAACTCCCATCATCCCTAGCTAGCAGGGCCAGTGGCCATGGATGATGGGAATTGTAGTCCAGAAACAGCTGGAGACCCAAGTTTGGGAAACCGTGCTCTAATATATACCCAGATTGGCAGCTCACCCTCACATATTTTGAGTTGCTACACGCGCGCGCGCACACACACACACAGTTTTGCTACAGAATCATGGCAGGTGTTAAAGATCAGTGGCCAATCCCAGTGTTAAACCATTTAATCCATTGTGCCTTCGCCACACCACCGCTGAAGGACAACATAAAAAAGAATTAGCAAAATTTTGAGCCAAGTTTCGAGCCAACCAAGTTTCGAACCAATTTTGAACCAACCTCTTGGTTGCCAAGTCGCCATTTTGTTGACTCTCACTCAGAAAACAACATGGCGGGCCACGTCACTGCCACCTTTTCCTCCCCAAGCTGCAAAAACAGTCTTACCTTAGGGCCGTCTATGGCAGACAACTGCTCCCAACACATGAGAGGGGATAATGAGATCATTCTTTTTCTCAATTTCGATTGAAGCTGGTTTAAAGGTAAAAAAGGGTAAAGGACCCCTGGGCGGTTAAGTCCAGTCAAAGGCGACTATAGGGTTGCAGTGATCATGTCGCTTTCAGGCCGAAGGAGCCGGCGTTTGTCCACAGACAGCTTTCCGGGTCATGCGGCCAGTATGACTAAACCGCTTCTGATGCAACAGGACACTGTGACGGAAACCAGAGCGCACGGAAACACTGTTTACCTTCCCACCGCAACGCTACCTATCTACCTGCACTGGTGTGCTTTTGAACTGCTAGGTTGGCAGGAGCTGGGACAGAGGAACGGGAGCTCACCCCGTCGTGGGGATTCGAACCGCCGACCTTCTGATCGGCCAGCCCAAGCGGCTCAGTGGTTCAGACCACAGCGGCACCCGCGTTTGGGGCAGAGGTTTTGTTTGGGGCAGAGGGACACATCAAAATGCAACCTTTCATAAGAACCGACAAAATAGATACAGGTTGTGATGAATACTGTGTGCACACCACTTCCCAAACCACTGGAGGCAGAGTAGATTTTCTCCGTTTTGGAACCGATATGGAGCCTTTTCAGCCTTTCAGCCACCACAGGAAACTGGTCCAATGAACCGGCCTTCTCTGCTACCTCCCCGCTTCCTCTCTCGCCTTCTCTTTTGCCCTGCCTCTACTCTCTATAGCATCCCTTTCCTCAAATTCCCAACTTCGGTTAACATGTCCTCGCACTAATGTGTCTCTTTCCCCCTCCCTCTCTCCCCGCGCAGTGCAACTTTTTCAAGCGGACCCGCTACTACCGAATCATGCCCAAATACCACGCCATCCGGATCCGGCAGGAGGAGCGCTACCAGCCGGCCGGCGGCTTCCTGGCTCCGAGGCACAAGAAGCAGTGGGTCACAAGCTGGCAGGAGACGGGGAGTTACTACTGACGCTTGCCTCCCTTCCCCCCCATCCCCTCCACCCTTGCCGGCTGCTTCACTCCCTTCTGGACTTGGCGTTGAACCAACGACAAAACGGCTATTGAAACCCTAAGTTACGTGACCCAGGTCGGTGTCCACGACCCGAGAGTTTTCTCCGGACGCAGTGATCTTAGGGAGGGGTTGTTCCCTGCTGGGATGAGGGGTGGAGAAGCTTTTTCAGTCTTTGTGGGGCAGCCTGGTGGGGCCCGAGGCAAAAAATGGACCGAGCGACAGGTGCGGTTCTCACCTTTGTGCAACAGGCTGCGTTCCAGCCACGCAAAAGTAGGAGGCCTCCTAACTCTTCATCCTGATTCAAGGACATCTGCCAGCTAGGAAGGGGACTGAGGAGATGAGGGAGGCTGTGTCCTGGTGAAAGTCTCGAGGGGTCTGCATCTGGCACCTGGGCTTCAGTCCCTTTACTCTCACCCCCCTGAAATACAAAGCTCAAAGGGGCAGCTTTTTCACTTAACACCAGTTATTTATTTCCCCACCCACAACCACCACCACCAGGGTCCTGAGGACTGCATTTCTGTGAGGTATGACAATCAGCTTAGCTTCATTCTGGATAGATCGAACCAAGTCAGCTGTGTTGAAGTTGTCTTGGTGACCAAAACACAAAGACATCTCTCTCTCTCTCTCTCTCTCTCTCTCTCTCTCTCTCTCTCTCTCTCTCTCAACTGTGGCTTCTCAGATGCCACTGTTGTTTCACACGACCACTGCTTCTTGCATTTACACTCCGCTTTCCCTCTGGAAGGGACACGGGTGGCACTATGGGTTAAACCACAGAGCCTAGGACTTGCCGATCAGAAGGTCGGCAGTTCGAATCCCCGCGACAGGGTGAGCTCCTGTTGCTCTGTGCCAGCTCCTGCCCACCTAGCAGTTCGAAAGCACGTCAAAGTGCAAGTAGATAAATAGGTACCACTCCAGCGGGAAGGTAAACGCCGTTTCCGTGCGCTGCTCTGGTTCGCCAGAAGCGGCTTAGTCATGCTGGCCACATGACCCGGAAGCTGTACGCCGGCTCCCTCAGCCAATAAAGCGAGATGAGCGCCGCAACCCCAGAGTCGGTCACGACTGGACCTAATGGTCAGGGGTCCCTTTACCTTCCCTCTAGAAGGCAGGGAGCAATTTCCAAATGGCTCTTAGTCTGCCTCCCATCAGAGGTGTACCTAGGGGTTGGTGAAAGCAGCCCCGCCAGGAATGCAGGCCCAGGGTCCCCCTGCAAAAACCACCTATGAGACTAGACTGTGTGACGTATATGTGACGCACTGCCACTGTTGCGGTGAGATCAAACGCAGAAGAAGATCCCCATGCTTCATGCACTGTAGAACAAAGGCTTACAATTATTATTATTATTTTTGCCCTTCCTCCTCGCTTTGCCCTCACTCCAGACGCTTTTGAGTACTTGGGTGGCTAAAACGTAGCAATTTCTAATGTGGCAATTGCTTTAAAGTGATTTCTTTTTCTCTCACGGGGGGAGCAGATACACCGACACAGCTCCTTGTCAAGAGCGCAAGGGGTCCCAGGTACACTTCTTCCTCCTATCCCAGCAGCTTACAAAGTCATGCCAGCTTAGTGGTGAGACTGTCTCATAGAATCGTAGAATTGGGACTCCAGGGGGTCATCTAGTCCAACCCCCTCCAGTGCAGGAATCTTTTGCCCTGAGATTGAGCATCTTGTGCTCTACCTACTGTCCTCTGGGCAGCCAGAAGGTTCCTCTTATGCAAACTTTGGGAACATAGGAAGCTGCCTTGTATTGAGTCAGATCCTCAGTCTATCTAGGTTTGTATTGTCTACACTGACTGGCAGCAGCTGCCCAGAGCTTCAGAGAAGCATCTTTCTCAGCTGCACCTGGAGGTGAGGGCTGAACCAGGCACCTTCTGCAGATACTTGTGCAAAACCTCTTGTGCATGGACAGCCGCGTGTGCCATGGTGTGAGTTAGCTTGGCTAATGCAGATGCGTACAAGCAAGCTTTCATGTACTTTCCCCCGATAGCATTATCTTTGATGTTTACACTTTCTTTCTCCCCCACCTTTGGTTCATTTTTTTTTTATCGCTGACAAACCAGGGATTCCGACATCCTTCCTTTGGGGCCTTGCTAAAGATGACACCCTTCTATCTTAATTCTCTTCCCTCCGACACACACACATGCACCCAGGGCCTTGTTATAGACATTACACTGAACGCAAGCCATGCAAGTGTTTGTGTGAAAGACTGGACACAATTTGTTGATTTGTACAGCTCAGCTGTTGCACGCATAGATCGCAGGGGGGTTGCCAAGTTGAATACAATATTGTGGGCGCCCAGGTAAGCTCCACCCTGCATAATCGATCATATGATGCAGTGCACACACCTCATTTGAATGGGAATGCCAATCAACTTTGCAGGGGCTTCGGCCCCCCATATATTTTATTGTGGGGACCGAAGCCCCCACAGCCCATAGGAATTGGCTCCAATGATAGACTTACAGTACACTTACTGTAACTACGAATGTAAAAATCAGCTACTTACGTACACAGATTGTACACTTGTTGGATGTAATGTGGGAATGACCCTAGACTAAGCATAATTTGGAGAGAAGGTTGAACGGACTTCAGTCCCTGTGCTATGGCTTCAGCTGCCTCCTTCCCCAACCCCATACTGCTATACCGCAAAAACACTGGATGTATTGCCACTGGAGCTCTGACTATGCCAAAAACTACTGATCCTTTTTTTAGTCACTGTGTTGTTTCTTGTATCTCCTCCACGATTCTTTGGAGGGAGAGAAAGTGGTTTTTATTACTTACTGCGGTCCAGCTTCTTAAGGAGCGCAAAGGAGATTTCTGAGCTTGAAATGCAGGGAGTGGGCAGAAATATTATGATTCCTTTCGAAACCTCTTTCTGCTCATTCTGTCGGGAAAGATGTGAAGCCACTTTCTGCACTTTGGGGGATGCCAGGGCAAGCTTTGTGTCTGAGGAGGCCCTGGGCAATGTACTCTTTGGTGGGTTCTCTCCTCGATCTGCGAGCCCCGGTTGGCTTACCTCTGGGGCAGGGATTGTTCTCAAGCCAGCGGACCAGATCCTGGGTTCCCCCACTCCTGCCAACCCACTCAGACAGGTGGGTGAGGCCGCTGACCTGTCAGTCACCAGATATCACCATGGCATCAGGTGACCCGTTTTTCCTTCGTAGCGTGGCTTGTGTTCGAGTCACTCTGCTGAGGAAAACCCAAGCAGGGCTTGACGTCACAGCCGATCAGCTGGTTTCAAGTCACGCTTCCTGCAGGGATCTGCTGTGCTGTGAAGTTCAGGCTTGGTCAGTAGCACCTAGCAAGCGCCGCAGCAAAACTCATCTCAGTGCGCTTAAAGTCAGCACCTGCCAGCTGATCAGCGCTGGCAGCAAACACCCCTTGCTAAGGAGCTACTGGGAGCACACTTCAATGCACCTCTATTATGTCCTCAGGGGTGCGGCTGGTGGGCATAGTTTGGGGGGGGGGGCAAATTGGGACCCAAGCTGGACCTAGTTAGGCCCAGGAAGTTGCCCACTCCTAGTTTACTTCTGGGCAGCCGTGCTACAAGTAATATGGGGAGCTGGGTCTAGCACCAACTTAATTCCTCACAGTGGCTCACAGGAACACAATGCCACGAATATTATGTGAAGTGTAAATGGTAACTAGAGCTGCTTCGAGGGCCTGGGCAGGTTTTTTGTTTAATGAAGAGTTTTCCAGGGGAAGTGTCATTCATGGGCCCTACTGAGGCCCTAGCGGCCCCAGGATACTGGTGGTCTTGGCCAAAACAATTGGCCCTGGAAGGTGTGTTAGTAATAAAGGTGTCTCTGTCTCTCAAAACTGACCAGCTGCAACCAGTTCATGGGGATGGGGCGTTTGTGAGTGCCAAGAATGGGCAGGCTTAAAGCTCCCGTTTCAGACATTACTCAGCGCTTGTGGAGAAAGGATGGGATGGTAGGGACAGCCTGCATTTCAGTGGAATACAGCAAGGCAGAACGAGGCTTGCTCCCTGCTTCTCCCCCACTGCCCAGCCGCCATTTTGAATCTTGAGGAAAAGTTAGCCTCGTATGCTCCATGTTCCGCATCAGAAAGGGGTGGGGTTTGAGGGCAACTGCTTCTGCGATTGGGCAGCACAGCCGCCCGTCTTGCCAAGAAGTAGGTGCCCATGGCAGTTTGGTCCGCGATGCTTTCATTTCAAAACGTCCCTTGCCCGTGTCTGACTCGGAGAACTTACTGAAGCTGGATTTGGGGTTCTTTATAAAAGCATGTTTCCATTTCAGGTTTCGTATCTAAATATCCAAAGTGTTTACCTGTTTGTAAGACACAGTTCCTCACTGTTTTACAAGTGTGTTTGTCACCAAAGGACACTACTGATCTGGGCTGCGAAAAAAGGGGGGAGAAAAATCTGAAAGATCCCCTTCCACACATCACAGTTAAGGAAACTACGGTTGTGTTGAATATCAGAGAATGAGCACACCCCCTCTGCCCACATTCCCCATTTCCCAGCTGTATATTAAATTATTAAGAATGTACTTAACTATAGCTATGTATATATAAATATATATATATTTGTTGCTCACTGGAATTTACCACTGTTTATGGTACTGGAGGTCTGGAATCATTGTGCCTTGGTTGTAAATAAGCTTGAGTGGCTATTTTATTTTATGAATAAAAAAATGACTCTGATTTGTAACTTGCGGCTTCAGGTTTTTGTTTAAATTAATGAATGAGAATCCCTAAGCTCACTTCAGCAGGCTCTGATTTATGTTTGTGGATTCAAAGGAGGGCAAAGTCTGTTGAAAAAGTGTGGCTTTGCCAGCGAGGGCTCGAGATACACAGAAGTATTCCATGAACGCAGGACAACACCCCTGATTTGAGTTGATCGCCTCTAAACAAGGGCTCCCTGTGAGAAGACAATTTGGACAAAGGGCTTAGCCAATCCATATAGCCCAGCCAACGCACCCAGATCAAATAGAACCAGGGTAAACAATCTCAGCTCTCCCTGTACATCTGGGAAATGGTAACGGTCTTTAGCACTTAGGTAAAAAAAGGTAAAGGACCCCTGAACAGTTAAGTCCAGTCAAAGGCAACTATGGGGTCATGGAGCTCATCTTGCTTCCAAGCCGAGGCAGCCGGCATTTGTCCACAGACAACTTTCTGGGTAACGTGGCCAGAGTGACTAAACCACCTCTGGCACAACGGGGCACTATGACAGAAACCAGAGCACACAGAAATGCTGTTTACCTTCCCGACGGAGTACATATTTATCTACCTGCACTGGCGTGCTTTCAAACTGCTAGGTTGGCATGAGCTGGGACAGAGCAACCCCGTCGCGGGGATTTGAACCGCCGACCTTCCGATCGGCAAGCCCAAGAAGCTCAGCAGTTTAGACCACAGCACCACCCATGTCCCTTTAGCACTTAAGCCTGCGTGTCTCTCATTTTAGATACAGTGGTGCCTCGCAAGACAAAAAGAATCCATTTTGTGAGTCTCTTCGTCTAGCGGTTTTTTCGTCTTGCAAAGCAAGCCCATTAGCGGATTAGCGCTATTAGCGGTTTAGCGGCTATTAGCGGCTATTAAAGGTTTAAGGGATTAGCGGATTAGCTGCTAAAAGGCTATTAGCAGCTTAGTGCCTTAGAAAAAGGGGGTGGGGAGCGGAAAAAAACCCCCAGGAATCGCAAGACATTTTCGTCTTGCGAAGCAAGCCCATAGAGAAATTCGTCCTGCGAAGCACCTCCAAAACGGAAAACCCTTTCGTCTAGCGGGTTTTCCGTCTTGTGAGGCATTCGTCTTGTGGGGCACCACTGTATTGGTGTGTAGTATCTAAAAAGCCTGGGGTCAAGAGTTCCATTCCTAAGAAGAGGATTATTCCACATTATACAAAAGAGAGAAGTCCCATGTTTCAGATGTTACAGCTCTTAAGTCAGGTTTTATATGTAATGGCCCAGCTATACAGTGGTACCTCTGGTTGCAAATGGGATCCGTTCCAGAGGCCCGTTCGCAACCTGAAAGGAATGCAACCCACATCTGTGTGGGTCGCGATTTGCTGCTTCTGCGCATGATGTTATTTTGCACATCTGCGCATGCGTGAGCGGCGAAACCCGGATGTAACCCTTTCTGGTACTTCTGGGTCGCCGTGGGATGCAACCCGAAAACACTCCACCTGAAGCAAACGTAACATGAGGTATGACTGTATATGATTAAAGAATGCCAGAGACTGCTGTAGGCCAAAGGTTGTTGAAGTAATGTGGACTTATTCCATGAACAGACGTTAGCACAATTTTTCTCATTCATTGCAGTCTTCCCATACACACAGGGTTTCACAAATAGAATTGTAGAATCTTAGAGTTGGAAGGGACCCTGAGGATCATCTAGTCCAACCCCCTGCAATGCAGGAATATGCAACTGCCCCATATGGGGATTGAACCTGCAATACCTTGGCGTTATCAGCACCATGCTCAAACCAGGCTAGGCTATCCAGGCTGCCTTGTTTACCAGCTGGACATACAAAGGGCCCCATTACCTTTAGTAGTTTAGGGCCTCATCAAACCTAAATCCGGCCCCGAATATAATAAATGTAAGAAGCGATAAAAATGCAATTACAAATCGGACGACTTCTACAACAGCACCTTACAACGACGGCTACAATAACAGGTAGAAAAAGGAAGGGTTAAATGGGCGTGTCCCAAGGGGGGGCGCACCGGAGTCTCCTCCTTCCTTTTCCACGTGGTGCCGAGCGCCTTCCCATTGGCCGGCCACGTCTTGTTTTTTTCCGCCGCGGCAGTCCGTCGTAGTGGGTGGGCGGGCCCCCGCCTCGGATTGGCCGGGAGCTGGTGAGGGCGGGGCTGTGCCTTTCCGGGGTTGGCGGCTCCTCCAGGGCTGTTGCCAGTCGCTCTCTGAGCCGCCCGAGAGTGCGGGTCGGCTCTTGCAAGGCGGGAGGGCCGCTGAGTTGGCCTGCCGGGGCCTGGCTGGTGCCAGTGCAGCCGCCGCCGCGATGCGCCTCCTGCGCTGCCTGCTGAAGGGCCATTCGGCGCTGGCCGGGGCGCCCAAGTACATCGAGCACTTCAGCAAGTTCTCGCCGTCCCCGCTTTCCATGAAGCAGTTCCTGGACTTCGGTGCGTGGACGGGCAGAGGGAGGCGGGCAGGCAGGGGAAGGAGGCGCATTGACCTACCTGCTGCCTCCAAAAATAACAAGTCAATCCGCATAAATGTGTGTTTAAATCTCTTTGCGTCTGCTCTGTTGCTACTTAAACAACAGCGACAGACAAGAAGTTTTCTTTAATGGTAAACAAAAGGGGACGGAAGCTTTGGTTGCGTTTCTGCTTTGCTTCTGCTCCATAGTTTATTATTTTTTTTAATGGCGAATTAAAAGGGAGAGGGAGTTTTGGAGCACATTCCTGTCTTGCGAGTGCACTCAGAAGGAAGACCTGATTTGAGGGGGGTGGAGACTTGCTCCCAGGTAAGTGCATGTAGAGTTGTAGCCACTGGTTGCTGCGTTGTTTTTCTTGGGTGTCTTGTAGGGGGGAAAGTGAGATAATATGCATCATTTAGGGAAGCGAGAACCGGCTGCCCCCCACCCTCCTGCGCCCAGCTAAACCGGATTAAGGACCCGCTTCTCCTTTTGCCTCCCTAACCTTGTTAAGCCCGTCCCCTGCGCTTGGGGTGTACAAGTCCTTGGTACCTTAACAGGTTTGACAGGGTGGTGGTCTTGTGCAAGTGTGAGTAGAAGCAAGTCCTGTTGAGTTGAGTGGAACTGGCTGCCAGGTCAGTTTGCCACCTGGGAGATCAGTTGTGGATCAAACAGTTCAGTGTAACGAGGTGAATCATGAGATGACCTCAGAACACCTCTCCTCTGCGTAAATATACCAAGTAACACTTTAATCTGGCTCTCTGAACAGCATTCCCTATTTATCTATGCAGGAATGTCCCGCAGCCCGAACAGGTGATCTTTCCTCTTGTTTGTGTGTGTGTGAGAGAGAGGAGATTGGGAGCATAGCTCACTTTGTGTGCAGAAGGTCTCAGGTTCAATGACATCTCCAGTTAAATGTTTATATAGGTAGATAAACATTCCTATGCGCATGCAACTCCCCACCCCGCTGCCATAAGTGCAGCCACCCAACTTTCCTCAAATTTAGCCTGTTCTTTGCCTCCCATGCAGTCCAGTAAATCTCTTCCTCCTGCGTGCTCCCATGCCTTTAACACACACACCCATTTCCACAACTAGATACTTCAGGCTGATCTCTGTGCTTCCACAAGTCGCAGAGTGCACTTCTATAAGTAAATATGTCCTGTGTATCTCAGATAAATGTGGCAACCCCCAAAAGGGGTCTGCATCATTCCTGTTTCTGCACATAAACATTCTGTTTGGTATATAATTCTTGTGCCCTTCCTTACTAATCCATTGCCACGGTTCTGAGAGATTTGTGATGTGCTCTGCTTAAGTGCGGGACCAGTGTTTCCTGGGGGCTAAATATGTATATTTTTGAGCTAAGGAATTGCTGCATTCAGCCCCCCACCCCAAATTGACATTTGGTTCAGCAGTTTTACCAGCAGGGGGCTAGCCTCTTTGCCGTATAGTTTCAGTGCTGCTAAATGACCCAAATCTGAACGGTGACAGCATCACCGTGTCCCTATATCCACAAGGTTGCAAGCCAAACACCTGGACTAAATCTGGGCAGGTACAACATCTAAAGTTCTGTTCCCAACAGTGCCCTTTTGCCAGGATTTGCTCACTTGTCCACCTGGATTAACATCTCCCCAGACACACTGCTTTTTCGAAAGGACATCAGAGATGAATGAGAGGGGGGAGGGAGCAGGACGGAGAATATTTCAAAGTTCCCTGATGGCAGAAGCGATTCTTGTGAATTGCAAAGACCTTGCCTCCTCGCTCTGGGTTTATGCTGGTGATTTGGGAGGGGGGAGTTTTGTGTGATGCCCTCTGAAGGATATGAAGGACAAGCGGTGCTGATTGGGGGATCCTCAGCGTCAAGACCTCCCCTAGCCCCACTTGCCGTTTTTTTTCTGGCCAATTTCCCCCTCCCTCCATTTTCCCTGCAGTGCTTCATTCCTGTGAGGATGGTGTCTGACGCTCTTTTCAAAACAGCGGGGCTAAATAAAGAACTCCACACTCTTTGCCTCGGTAGCAAACGGAAACACGCACAATGGATTCCTTGTCTCCCTTTCCAGCAGTTGCTTGCACAGCTCAGCTTGCTGCTTAGTGCTTTGACCTGTGTGCAGGTTTCCTTCCGTGGAGAGTTTGGATGGAAGGGGTGGGGGCGGTGGGAAAAACCTTTGGATGTACGGGCCCAGCTTGCCTTCTCCTACATCCTCTGCTTGCTTTTCTGTCTCCTCTGTTTGCTGAACAGCTCCCTGTTTCCCTGTCCTTGCCCAACGCTCTCACCTTGGGTTCTTCCTCCTTTTTTTGACAGCATAAATTGCTTCCACACATCTGCTTCAGTAATAAACACATCACGTCCCTGCTGTCTGCAGACCTTCCTCCTGTTAGTAGAGAAATACCCTGTTTCCATACAGTTTGATTTATAGAATTCAGAGGTGGCAGGGCTTTGAAATAACACCATCCGATCCGGCGTTTGTTTTTGGAAAGCTGGTTCCCCACCCCCACCCCCACCCCGTGCTTCTTACTAATGCATTACAGTGGTTTCTGCTTTTCTTTTTTTTTAAGCTCTCAGGACTTTTGTAAAATAAGCCGGGTATTTTTTTTAAACCACCTTGGATTTCAAGGTCAAGCTGCGCCACCAAAAACAAATTCCAGCAGTTGCATGTGAGGGATTAAAGCCTGCTATGCTAATTCATTTGCCTGGGAGTAAGATCCTTTGAAAGGGACGCGGGTGGTGCTGTGGTCTAAACCACTGAGCCTCTTGGGCTTGCCAGTTGGAAGGTCGGCGGTTCGAATCCTGAGCTCCCGTCGCTCTGTCCCAGCTCCTGCCAGTTCGAAAGCACACCAGTGCTCCGGTGGGAAGGTAAACGGCGTTTCCATGCACTGCTCTGGTTTTGCCAGAAGCGGCTTAGTCGTGCTGGCCACTTGACCCAGAAAAATTGTCTGCGGACAAACGTCCGCTTCCTCGGCCAGTAAAGCGAGATGAGCGCTGCAACCCCAGAGTCGTCCACGACTGGACATAACTGTCAGGGGCCCTTTACCTTTTAAGATCCTTTGAACTGAAGAAGACTTACTGAAGAAGACTTTGAACTGAAGAAGACTCCTGGAGTAGACGTGGTTAGGTTTGTGCTGTTTTTCTCCGTTCCTGCACTTCCATCTACCCCAGGAAGTGGTTTTAGTGCCCATTGAGTAAGGGAACATGGAAAGCATTGAAATCCGAGGTAATCCGTAGCAGATGTTGGAAATCCACTCCAGAAATGGAACTGTAGCAGCTGGGTGAATGGATTTGTTGGCAGCTGAAATGGCAAAGTGTGTGGCTATACAAACTCTTGGCGCCTGACTGCTTGAATCTACCATTTTGTTTCTAAATCTTGAGCAGAAACTTGCCCCCCTTTTCTTTGCAGTTTGTTCTCTACAATCATGAGGTCTAGCAACTTTCAAGGAGCAGAGCCTGAGCAGCTAGCTTATTCCATGTTTGTTATCTTACTCCAACATAGCAAAAGCAACGGAGAGCCATTAAGACACCTTAAAGAACTAAGAGCGTCACCTGAGCTTTCCCTGATGAGAACCTTTGTCATCATAAATATGGAGGGGACAGTGAAGGAAGATACAAAATTTGTGTGTGTTTGTGTGCGTGCGTGCATGCATAGTGCGCTTGTAATACTGTAGGTACGTGGTAACATAGTTAATTGCAGGATCTGGAACAGGTATAGGCAAACTCGGCCCTCCAGATGTTTTGGGACTACAACTCCCATCATCCCTGACCACTGGTCCCGTGAGCTAGGGATGATGGGAGTTGTAGTCCCAAAACATCTGGCGGCCGAGTTTTCCTATGCCTGATCTGGATCTTACAAGGCTAGAATTTTATAGATTATCCTCCGATTAGGGAGCCTTCGTTGGGGATCGCAGGCTGGTTTGCAGTAACATTCCAGAGTGGCACCTGGGATCCTGACCAGGGTTCAAATCCCCACCCGACATAAAGCCTTGGGCCGGTCGCTGCCTCTCAGTCTAACCTACCTCACAGGGTTGTTGTGGGGGCTATTTGAGGAGGGGGAGAACCCATGCACAACACCTTGAGCTCCTGGGGGGGGGGGGAAATAGAAGGGATAGAAACGCAGCAGCCAAATAAATAAATACTGGCTGGCGTAACCTTTTCCTTGGGGCGTGCGCCAGAACAGCTGATAGCAGGGTGTGTTTTTCTTTTCAGGATCCAGCAATGCCTGCGAGAAGACCTCATTCACTTTCCTCCGCCAAGAACTCCCTGTCCGGCTGGCAAACATCATGAAGGAAATCAACCTTCTCCCAGACCGTGTGCTCAGCACCCCTTCCGTCCAGCTGGTGCAAAGCTGGTGAGTCCCTTCTGTTTGTTTAGATGTTTATGGGCAGATAAAATCACAATATATAAAAAACACCATACACAATAAAAACAAGAACAAAAACAAACTAATAATACGCTCCCTCCCACAGCACATTTAAAAGTGCATCGGATGTCAGTCACCCTGCCTGAAGAGGAACAATTGCTGCCTGGCACCTAAAGGTGTATGATGAAGGTGCCAGCCAAAACTCCCTGGGGAGAGTATTCTATAGACGGGGAGCCACTGCAGAAAAGGCCCTGTTCTTGTGTTGCCGCCCTCCAGTCCTCTCATGGAGGAGACACACAAAGATGGGCCTCGGAGGATGATCAGTGGTTCCTTTATTATACAGCCTGCCATACCAAAGTGACTTTCCAGCCCTGGAGCGGATGTTACTCGGCTGGAGGAGTAGTTCTTCTGGCTTGATATAAGTCAGCCCCAGTTAGCAAAGCCCAGTGTTTGGGCCACGACATCTGGAGGGCCACGGGGTCTCTATTTCTGCTGTAGGTCCAGGAAAACCCTTCTAAGTGTGGGTTTTGCTGACCATCACTGAAGGTTGACAGACAAGAGTGGTTTATCTGAGGGTCAGTGGAAGTAAGTTCATAAGGAAAAGGAGCCTGTGGTGAATGCTGTTACAACTGGTTACCTCCTGATCTAAACCCCACCGAGCTAATCCCCTCTACCTCCCCCCCCCCACCTGCCTTTAGAACGACATGAACACTTTATGCAAACATTGCAGTCCAAAAGAGCTTAAAGGTAAAGGTAAAGGGACCCCTGACCATTAGGTCCAGTCGTGACCGACTCTGGGGTTGTGGCACTCATCTCGCTTTATTGGCCGAGGGAGCCGGCGTACAGCTTCCGGGACATGTGGCCAGCATGACTAAGCCGCTTCTGGAGAACCAGAGCAGCACACGGAAACGCCGTTTACCTTCCTGCCACAGTGGTACCTATTTATCTACTTGCACTTTGATGTGCTTTTGAACTGCTAGGTTGGCAGGAGCAGGGACCGAGCAACGGGAGCTCACCCCATCATGGGGATTCGAACCGCCGACCTTCTGATCGGCAAGTTCTAGGTTCTGTGGTTTAACCCACAGCACCACCCGCATCCCTCCACAAGAGCTTACGTTTCAATAATTGAGTTGTCAAGGTGTTCCCCCCCCCCCCCTTTGCCTTGGAAGCACACAGGCTTTTTGCAATCTCTCCAGCCAAAGACATGGCTGCCGTTTTTGTTTTTTTGTTTTTTTGGTGGTAAGGGGGCAGCTCCGAGTTAAGAAGGACCTGTGGTTTTGGTGCAGATCAGGGAGCTGTTATGTGAGAAAAACAAGAAACAGCAGAGGGAGCCGCAGATGTTGCTGGACTACAACTCCCATCATCCCTTGAATTACAACTCCCATCAGCAGTGCTCGCAGCCTGCTGTAAAGGGACTGGCTGCTTGGGGCCATGTAGATGTGTTTAGGAATAATGATTTGGAGTACATAGGATAACGCAGTGTTTTGCTTGCCCTGATCTGCAAAAGTTTGTCTGTGTCTGTCTGTGTGTCAGAGTGGAAATAGGTTCTAAGCAGGGTGGATTAAATCAAGTCATTAAGACTTGATTTAAATCACTAGTCAGTAAGACTTGATTTAAATCACTTGTCAGTAAGACTTGATTTAAATCATTTTTTTTACAGATAGACTCACTCTTATTATTTACAACCAGGTGAAGGTTTCATTTTTGGAATAATAAATTTTCAGAGTAGTTTTTACTGTTATATCAAAAATTACTGATTTGCTTATACTGTTAAAAACACATAGGTGATTATGAAATTATTGTCATGTTTAATAAGTTAACTGTTTATATTTGGACAACTTTATTGGAAGGAGAAAAACAATCATTTCCCTAATAACAATTTAAACAATTTCTTTAACTAAAACAGTAACATTATAGCATATGTATCGATGTTTGTTAACTGATGTGGTTAAACGTTGTTGTTTTTTTAAAAAAAACAGACTGAAAAACTTAAAACAAATCCTTATTTCCTGAAGAATAGCCTCTGGACTATAATGTAACTTAAATAGAAAACTATCTTTAGAAAGATCTTTCCTCCCAAAGCATTTTATTTTAAAAATCCAATTAATTTTTTTAAAAAAATCCAATTTTAAAAATAATATTAAATATACTAAGGCATCGAGGATGGATGTGCCATGTCTCAATGGGGCTGGGGCGGGATTGGCATGTAGTTTCAAACGCCCAGATTGTGCTCTAAAACACCTTCAGCAGCTGTGAGCCTTTGGGTGAGTGAACTTGGCGGCTGACTCTTAAGAAATACAGTGTTACCTTGGGTTAAGAACTTAATTCGTTCCGGAGGTCCGTTCTTAACCTGAAACTGTTCTTAACCTGAGGTACCACTTTAGCTAATGGGGCCTCCCGCTGCCAGTGCGCAATTTCTGTTCTCATCCTGAGGTAAAGTTCTTAACATGAGGTACTATTTCTGGATTAGCGGAGTGTAACCTGAAGCATTTTTTAACCTGAAGCGTCTGTAACCTGAGGTACCACTGTAAACACACAAGGGAATAGGTGAGGTCTGTGCTTGGAACCTGATGCCGCAATAAATCTGTTGGCCTTTAAAGCATCCATCGCCAACCCGGTACCTTCTGCATGCAACTGCCACCAGCCTCAGCCAGCGGAACGGATGGGCATTTCAGTCCGGGTACATCAGGAGGGCGGCAGGTTGGCAAAGGAGGCTTCATGGTGCCACAACACTCTGTGTTTTGTTTTCTTGCTGCGGCACACTCACATGGCTCCCTATGCGTGCTCAGAAAAGTGTAGCACCTTGTCAGATTCGGTTCCCAAGGAAGGAAGATGCTTGGCCAGTTGCCTGCCTGCCTGGGTCTTTTAACTTCTGTTTCCCTCATTCCCCTCCCCCCTTCTTTTAGGAAAGGGTTTTTGTTTTGTTTTCACTTCGCCTGAAGGTGCCGCTGCTTTTAAGCGGCTTGCACGAACTTTGTCCTACTTTGAGGGAAGCACGTGATAAGGGACTGTTTGTTGACTTCGCCCTGTTCTCAACATCCCTTTGCAGTTGCCGGAGAAACACGGCGTAGGAAAACCGCGATTCCCCCACTGCAGAGCAAAGCGTCAAGTAGATTGCTTCAAACTCCCTCTCCCTCCCTGCAGCCACCCAGTGCCCAAGCTGGCGTTGAAACCTGCCTGTTTCCTTATCATCGCCTCCCTGCTACACTTTATTATTAATAGATATGCTTCTTTCCTTCCATGCAGACATCTCTCTCGCTTTCCCACAGATCAAAACCCAAAGGAGAGATCCAGGTGGAATATAGGTGATGCGGTTGTGCGTGTACATTCACACAAACACAAATACAGTCATACCTCGGGTTACAACCGCTTCAGGCTGTGTTTTTTTCAGGTTGCGGACTGCCAAAACCCGGAAGTACCGGAACGGGTTACTTCCGGGTTTTGGCGGCCATGCATGCGCAGAAGCGCTAGATCATGCTTTGCGCATGCACAGAAGCTCTGAATTGTAACCTGCCCATGCACAGACGCAGGTTGCGAATGTGCATCCCGCATGGATGTACCCGAGTATTTATAGGTATATACATAGAATCAAAGAATCTTAGAATTGTAGCGTTGGAAAGGACCGTGAGGGTCATGCAAGCCCCCCCCCCCCCTGCAAGGCAGGAATCTTTTGCCGAGCGTGGGGCTCAAATCTACATCCTTGGGTGTAGCTTGGTCAGTAAGCATGAGACTCTTGATCTCAGGGTTGGGGGTTCGAGCCCCATGTGGGGCAAAAGATTCCTGCATTGCAGGGGGTTGGACTTGAGGACCCTCACAATCCCTTCCAATGCTATGATTCTTTGATTCTGTGGTCTAAAGATATGTGTCTCTCCTTTAGCCTCTTGCTAAACACTAATAATAATAATAAACAATAATTATTATTATTTATACCCTGCCCACCTGGCTGGGTTTCCCCAACCACTCTGGGCAGCTCCCAACAGAATATTAAAAACACCACACCACCTAACATTAAGACTGCCTTCAGATGTCTTCTAAAAGTCAGATAGTTGTTCATTTACTTGACATCTGATGGGAGAGCGTTCCACAGGGCGGGCGCCACTACCGAGAAGGCCCTCCGCCTGGTTCCCTGCAACCTCACTTCTTGCAGGGAGGGAACCGCCAGAAGGCCCTCGGAGCTGGACCTCAGTGTCTGGGCTGAATGATGGAGGTGGAGACGCTCCTTCAGGTATACTGGGCTGAGGCCGTTTAGGGCTTTAAAGGTCAGCACCAACGCTTGGAATTGTGCTCGGAAACATACTAGGAGCCAATGTAGGTCTTTCAGGACCGGTGTTATGTGGTCTCGGTGGTCTTCACATAGCCAGTCCATGAAGGCTGCAGGCAACTCTTCACAAACTTCTTCTCCATCCAAGTAGTCCCTACTCTTCCTTCTCTCTTCCTTCTACCCAGGTACGTGCAGAGCTTGCTGGACATCATGGTGTTCCTGGACAAAGACCCTGAAGACCAAGGGACGCTGGGACAGTGAGTTTGGGTTTGGGGGGGGAGGGAGGAGGCTGTTGAGAACAGCGCATACAAGAACCCCACCTCACAGCATCATTGCAAAGCCACTTTTTATGTGACATCTTTCCTGCATGCAGACTGTCAACAATCTTGTCTGGAGTTGCTGCAGTACTTGGCTTTGGTCTCCTCCCACTGGAACGTGACTTGGGAGGTTTGTAAAATTGCACAGAAATCATTCAAAACGATTGACACTTGCAGTTATGTATTAATATTTTCAGAAGGTAAAATTGAAATCCGAAAGTGGTTTTATGTGCATCAGACATAGACCTGCCACAAAAATAATAGCAGATTGGAATTCCTCACACCCCAAAAAAACATATTTTAAAGACCCCTCATAGAAGGAATCTGCAGAAATTATGTTTAACCCCCCAAATGAGATGCCCTTATGGGGCAGGGTGTGTGATTTTCCTCTAGCACACAGTGAAGCATAGGAGACCTGGGCCCTTGCCTTGTCTGGAAAATTTGAAGGACGTTGTTCTCCTCTCAGACAGAAGACCTACCTCCCGTTTTTGAGATTTCTTCTCTCCCTCCCCCCCCCCCCCTTTGTGGCCTGCCTCCTCCCAGATTCACGAACGCCCTGGTCACGATCCGCAATCGCCACAACGACGTGGTCCCCACCATGGCGCAAGGTGTGATCGAGTACAAAGAAGCTTATGGGGACGACCCCGTCACCAACCAAAACATCCAGTACTTCCTGGACCGCTTCTACCTGAGCCGTATTTCCATTCGCATGTTGATTAACCAGCACAGTGAGTTCAGTGGCAGCCATTTTGGATTCCTGTCAGACCGTCAACCTCCTTGTTCCTGGTCTATAACACTGCTTCTGCAATTCCTTTTCCTTTTTTTTCCCTTTTTTGCTAATTAATTTTTATCAGTTTTCAAAAAAATTGAGGCATTTACATCCTATTAATACAATTCAGTGCAAATCTAAAGTTGTCTTCCCACCCTGTTTTTTGCAGCAGTTCCCTTCTCTCCCCTTCTTGCTGCGTCATAGTACTGGCGCTGTGGTCTAAACCACTGAGCCTCTTGGGCTTGCCAATCAGAAGGTCGGCAGTTCGAATCCCCGTGATGGGGTGAGCTCCCGTTGCTCTGTCCCAGCTCCTGCCAACCTAGCACTTCAAAAGCACACCAGTGCAAGTAGATAAAGAGGTATCACTGTGGCAGGAAGGTAAACAGCGTTTCCATGTGCTCTGGTTTCTGTCACGGTGTCCCGTTCTGCCAGAAGCGGTTTAGTCCTTTCTGGCCACACAACCCGGAAAGCTGTCTGTGGACAAACACTGGCTCCCTTGGCCTGAAAGCAAGATGAGTGCCACAACCCCATAGTCGCCTTTGACTGGACTTAACCGTCCAGGGGTCCTTTACCTTTTACCTACATACTTCCCAATCCTTTACTTAAAACAGTTTAAATTTTTATCCTTTTTTTATCCTCCTGCATATCCTGGGGCCTGTCACCGCCTCAAAGTGAAGTCACCCGTGTGTGGGGCAGCCTGACCCCCGTTCCTGGTGCGCCAGGATCTCCTCATGCCTGTCCTGTCATGGTTGCCACATGCCATGGTTTCTGCCTTTGTTTACTTCACCCTTTCCCCCCTCACAGCCTTGATTTTCGATGGCAGCACCAACCCGGCCCACCCCAAGCACATAGGCAGCATCGATCCCAACTGCAACGTCTCGGACGTGGTCAGAGGTTGGTGGGCTTTTATCTTCTGTGTCTCCCCCCCCCCCTTTCCTGCTCCTTCCTGAAAATGAATGGTGAATGAATGAATGAATGAATGAATGAAAATGAATGAGCTAAAATGCAGCAGAACCTCGGTTTTCGAACGTCTCCATTGACAAACATTTCAGTTTTCAAACGCTGTACAGTGGTACTTTGGGTTACATACACTTCAGGTTACAGACCCCGCTAACCTAGAAATAGTGCCTCAGGTTAAGAACTTTACCTCAGGATGAGAACAGAAATCGTGCTCCGTCGGCGCAGCGGCAGCTGGAGGCCCCATTAGCTAAAGTGGTGCTTCAGGTTAAGAACAGTTTCAGGTTAAGAACAGACCTCCAGAACGAATTAAGTACTTAACCCGAGGTACCACTGTAAACCCAGAAGTAAATGCTTCAGTTTTTGAACACGCCTCCGAAGTTGAACATGCCCTGCAGCTTCCGTATTGTGTTTTCCATATTGAGGCTTCCGTTTTGAGTTTTTGAATGTTCCGGAACTCGAACCGTCTTCCGGAACGGATTACGTTCGGAAACCGAGGTACCACTGTTTTTTGTTCATTTTTCACATGGTCTAGTCCTTCCCCTGCTCACCCCCCTAATATTCTTAAGAGGGTCCGTTCTCTTCAGAGAGTAGCTGGAAGTAGGGGAGGAAAACAGTCCTTGTTTCCTTTCACTCTGCAGTTTTAATCTGAAATCTTTGGCACAGTACTGTGTCCAGAGCCCAGAAACTGCCCTCGCTAATGAAATTCCCTGTCACAAAATGCACCTAGGAAAGTGGGAGTTTCAAACACGGCCCTCACCTGGGGCAGTGGGTGGGATTGCCACATGAGAACAGGCCATTTTAGGAGTCTGTGGAATTCTCTCCACAGATAGACACGCCTGGCGCCGGCCTTGTTGACATTTCCACACCAAGCTAAGACTTTTCCTGTTTACCCAAGGCCTTGGGTCAATTAATCTTGCCTCATTTGCAACTGTCTTCAACGGCAGCCCCACGTGCAATGCTTGGTGGTAGTCTAAGGGACACAGACAACTGAAGCCAGGCAGTTCTTTCATAGCTGGGTTTGAGTGTTCCCACAGAACAATTCAAAGGGAAATACCAAGAGAGAAGCGGGAGAGAGAGTCTTCCGTGGTAAAGAAACAGAAGCGATACAACTCACGCTGCCTCCTATTTCTCTTTTTATTACTTGAAGAATGGTGATTTTATTACTTGGGGGGCCAGCTGGGTCTTTAAGGGGATGATCAGGGGGAAAATACTCCCTAATCCCATCTTGTAGCAGCCGCTCCTGCTAATTCATACTAGTATGCAGCAAAATCATCATATTAAAAGAGTTCCAAAAGCAGACTAGGCTAATTAGATCTAAAGACTTGTTAAAACAAGATTTTGAGTTATGTACTGGACTGAAGTGGGACATGGGTGGCGCTGTGGGTTAAACCACAGAGCCTAGGACTTGCCGATCAGAAGGTCGGCAGTTTGAATCCCCGTGACGGGGTGAACTCCTGTTGCTCGGTCCTTGCTTCTGCCAACCTAGCAGTTCAAAAGCACGTCAAAGTGCAAGTAGATAAATAGGTACCACTCTGGCGGGAAGGTAAACGGTGTTTCCGTGCGCTGCTCTGGTTCGCCAGAAGCGGCTTAGTCATGCTGGCCACCTAACCCGGAAGCTGTATGCCGGCTCCCTCGGCCATTAAAGCGAAATGAGCGCCACAACCCCAGAGTCCTCCACAATTAGACCTAATGGTCAGTTTACCTTTACCGGAGACTGACAAATTGATAAAATGAAAATGGACAATCAGAATTATGAAACTGGAACCAACAAGCAAGAAAGCAAAATGTAAATAAAAGGTATTACCTCAAGAAACCAGAACGTGAGGAGTCCCTGGAAATTATTTAATTTGGAATTTATAATTGGTGATAAATGTATATGATTTGACCTGATTTGTTAATAATTGGGAGATTTTTATTGGAAAATGAATAAAAAAATATTATTATTATTTTTAAAAAAGCAGACTGTGCTCCTGCAGCAACCTAAAATGTTGGGTCTCTCTTCCTGCCGCAGATGCTTACGACATGTCCAAGCTGTTGTGTGACAAATACTACATGGCTTCTCCCGACCTGGAGATCCAGGAAGTGAACGGTGAGTCCTGCAGAGCCAGAAGGCAGGGTGGTAAGATTGAAAAGAGGGTTCCTTTAAACGCGGGGTGATAAAGGAAACACGGGTGCTCCGGTGGTGTATAGGCCAAGAGCTGGTGGCCATCGACGAAGGCCGTTGTCCTAACTCTGCTTTACCTGG
Organism: Podarcis tiliguerta; assembly: GCF_965153285.1. Lineage (NCBI taxonomy): Eukaryota > Metazoa > Chordata > Lepidosauria > Squamata > Lacertidae > Podarcis > Podarcis tiliguerta. Next base: position 19,255,593 of record NC_139546.1, on the reverse strand, counting down.
GAGCAAGCCTGTCGTACTCAGCAGGGCTTACTTCTGAGTAGACGTGATCAGTACTGTGCTTGCAGGCCAGCTGCGGAAGGTCCTCTCGACTGCAGACAGGTTTTGCAAGGCTTCCTGATATACAGAGGTGCTACTCCTCCACCTGAATATGAGGCTCATAATCATAAATGTTGCAGAGACGGACCTTAATTTACGCTGGAGTGTAATTTTGGGGAAATGGGCTTCGTAATAGCATTCTGACGGGTGGGAAATGCCCCAGGGTAGTCTGTTTCTGTTTTAGGCTTCGAAACAACTTTCTCTCCAGGCTTCCCTTTTTAAATGAAATAAAAGAGAGAAGGTCCGTCCTTTCAGCTTGTAGAGCAACTCTTGGCCTCATTCATTTCCTCCCCCTTTTAATTCAGCCTCTGGAACAGGAGCTCACCCGTGGCCTAGTAAGTAAATCATTCAGTCAACAGGCTGTCCTGAAGGTTAGCATTGTGGCTCAGTGGCTAAAGCTTTGCTAGAATCCCAGCTTCCTTCCTTGTGGCTTTTTTCTTTATCGCCTCCTAAACCAAACGATAGCAGCTCCCATCCCTTTACTTGGTGGCATGGCATGGAGAACTCAACAGGTGCAGCTCTTTGCAATGTGGAAATCGGAGTAATGGGAGATCCTATTTAACGGACAACTTAGAGTAGATGCTTAACTTATCTCTTTCATCAAGACTTGGGGGCATGTTTGCATTTTTGTTTTTATTTTTTTATTTTGCATTCAGGACTGAAGCGGTTCAATAAGGATATTGGTTTTGCACTTTTCCAGTATTTTCTAATAAATACAGAGCAGCCTTTTGACAGAACGCAAATACTGATCTTGAAATAATAAAAGACAGAAAAACACAAGCGCTCGTTTGCTATTTTTCAGTGGTCATTTGCAGTCAAACAATATCTCCCCCACAATTATGCAGCCCTTCGTGTTCATTCTGGAAGGAAGGAAGAGCCCTGCAATTTATTAACAATAGGTCCCTTTTTCCTGGGTCTGCGGTGGGAGATAAGCAAGATAAACTAGATAGGGGCAAATAGTGGTTCTGCTTCTCAGGTATCACCAAGGGGTAAACAAACCACTTTCATCACCCATGTATTAAAGCATCCAAGTTCCACTAACAGCAGACAACCCCGATTCTAAAACTATGAAGCTACAGTGGCTAAATTGAGCGAGCTTCCATGTTCATGAGCAGTATACCCCGGATTTCAGTTTGAATGGGAGGGCTGTTGCAGTCATGCTTGGCTCGTGGGCTTTCCACAGGCATCTGTTCGGGCCACAGTGTAGGATTGGAAGGATCTTTGGACTGTTTCAGCGGGACTCTGCTCAGGATGGTAAAAGCATTTAGCCCACAAGTGGACCCTCCTAACCATTCAGTAGTATTTGGGGGGAGGGAGAGTCCAGCTCACAAAAGGGGAACAAATATCAGCACACATTTGATATCAGACAGCCAAACGGTTGCATTCTGCCATTGAATAACCGTGCATAACCTCCAACGCTGCTTTATACTAGCTTGCAAAATCTGATGGTTCTGCTGGAACTAGAATTACATACAGTAGTACGTTGGTTTTCGAACAGCTTAGTTCTCAAACATTTTGGCTCCCAAACGCCGCAAACCCAGAAGTGAGTGTTCCAGATTGCAGACTATTTTGGGAAGCCAAATGTCCGACGGGGCTTCCACGGCTTCCAATTGGCTGCAGGAGCTTCCAGAAGCCGCGCTTTGGTTTCTGAACGTTTTGGAAGTCGAACGGACTTCCAGAACGGATTCCGTTCGACTTCCGAGCAGGGCCGGATTTAGGTTTGATGAGGCCCTAAGCTACTGAAGGCAATGGGGCCCTTTATACGTCCAGCTGTCCTTTGTCAAAAACAAATTGTCGCTGTTTTTTGTGTTGAATATATGCTAGATGGTAATTTATGGACCTAATAGTTCCATACACAACACAAAACACTGTTGCTGTATGTAGGTTTTATTTTATATGTTTTTTATCTTATATTTTGGAAATGTACATCTTGTTGTTTTTTTCTTTTAATTTTTTGGGGGGCTCCCAAGAGAGTGGGGCCCTAAGCTATAGCTTGTTTAGCTTATATGTAAATCCGGCACTGCTTCCGAGGTACGGCTGTAGAAGCATTTGGGGATTGTGCTTGTGGGAAATGGGAGCAGTTTTGTGCATGTCGAAGTGTGGGGGGGGGGAGGACTTGTGAAGAGCAATAGAAACGCTGACATGTCAGCCGATAAAGGTAAAGGGACCCCTGACCATTAGGTCCAGTCATGGCCGACTCTGGGGTTGCGGCGCTCATCTCGCTTTAATAGCCGAGGGAGCCGGCATACAGCATCCGGGACATGTGGCCAGCATGACTATGCCGCTTCTGGCGAACCAGAGCAGCACACGGAAATGCCGTTTACCTTCCCGCCAGAGTGGTACCTATTTATCTACTTGCACTTTGAGGTGCTTTCAAACTGCTAGGTTGGCAGGAGCAGGGACCGAGCAACGGGAGCTCACCCCGTTGTGGGGATTCGAACTGCCAGCCTCCTGATCGGCAAGCCCTAGGCTCTGTGGTTTAGACCACAGCGCCACCAGTGTCCCAATGTCAGCCTGATGGGGAGCTAAAAGAAGGAAGTCTTGGAGGGCTCCCAGCCAGCCAGGGAGCCAACCAAGGAGCCAGGGGAAAGGCCTCGGGGAGCAGGGAAATGCAAGGAGTCTCCTCTGCTTGTGAGGCCTTCTCTGCTTGGTTGAGTAGCTGAGGCCTCCTGTATTTTGGCATGACGGCATTGGGGTTGTGGCGTCTTGGGGGCAGCACCTGACATGAACCAGAACATCTAACCTTGAACATGGAATCTGTGTGCCTAAAGCAGCATTTCTGAAAACTGGCAGGTAAATGCAGCAGGAAGCATGGGCGACGTGCACGTGGCGGGTTGCTGGAAGGGAAGGTAGAGAATAGCAGTCGTTTTGCTTTTAATGACCTCTCCTCTCCTCTCCTGCTTCCTAGCTAACCAACCTGACCAGTCCATCCACATGGTCTATGTCCCGTCTCACCTGTACCACATGCTCTTCGAGCTGTTCAAGGTAATTCTTCCTAGCGGTTTTGATAGTAATAATACCTGAAGAAGCGTCTCCACCGCCATTGTTCAGCCCAGACACGGAGGTCCAGCGCTGAGGCCTTCTGGCGGTTCCCTCCTAGTGAGAAGTGAGGTTACAGGGAAGCAGGCAGAGGGCCTTCTCGGTGGTGGCGCCCTCCCTGTTGAACACCCTCCCATCAGATGTCGAGGAAATAAACAGCTCTCTTACCTTTAGAAGACATCTGTTTAGGGAAGTTTTTAATGATTGATGTTTTATCGCTTTTTAAATTATTGTTAATATTTTGTTGGGAGCTGCCCAGATTGGCTAGAGAAACGCAGCCAGATGGGCAGGGTATAAATAATAATAATCATCATAATAAATCAAAATCACACTTAGGAGATTCATAACCATTTTTTTTAAATTCTCAAACACACATGTCTCTTTAATACAATAAATATTACTGAGCAAACAAGCAATTGGAGGAAAACAATTGCTGGAGGATTTCCAGTGGAATCCTAATCCCTTCATGGATCCATAACGAGTTGTTGGAACGGGCTGTTTGAGTTACCTTGATGGCAGTCGGCCATTTTCCCACCCGCATTCCTTTCCTTGTCGTCCTTAATGGCCGACTGCTGAGGTACATTCTAACTGCAGGAAGCAAACCTGTGGCAGTTGGGTGTTCCCTTTTAGGGGCGTGAAGCTTAATTCTTCCAAATTTATTCAGTGAAGGGTCTTAAAAATATGCTTCTGGGTGTGAGGAATTCCAGTCTTCTGTTACTTTTGTGGTTGGACAGTGTTTGGCTTGCTAAGTCTAGGTTTGATGAAGAATCACCTAAGCTGCTTTTAGAAAACCAAGTAATTTTGATTTTACCTTCTGAAAATGTCAGGTCATGCTAACTAATAATAATAATATATAACTGCAAGTACTTGGGGATCATTTTTAATGATTTCTCTGCAATTTTACCTGCAGTTTACTTACCGAGCAACGCTAAATAATATTAATTCAACCAAAGTGTCTTTTGAATGCCCAAGTCTTGTTGCAACATTTTTTGGAATTTGAAAGCTGAAATATTCAACCCAGTGGGGCAGGAGGGTCTGGTTTAGAAAAATCTGGCTGAGGGAGACCTCGTTTTTCCGTTGTCTTCCAGAACGCCATGAGAGCCACCGTAGAAAGCCACGAGTCCAGCCTCACGTTACCGCCCATCAAGGTGATGGTGTCCCTGGGCCAAGAAGACCTCTCCATCAGGGTAAGCAGGGAGACTGGGAAGGGAGGAGTTTCAGAAGGAAATCATTCAGAAGGAGTGGCCGCCGGGACCACATAACACCAGTCCTGAGAGATCTGCATTGTCTCCCAGTACGTTCCCGAGCACAATTCAAAGTGTTGGTGCTGACCTTTGAAGCCCTAAACGGCCTTGGTCCTGTATCCCTGAAGGAGCATCTCCACCCCCATCATTCACTGAGGTCCAGCGCCGAAGGCCTTCTGGCAGTTCCCTCATTGCAAGAAGTGTGGTTACAGGGAATCAGGCAGAGGGCCTTCTTGGTAGTGGCGCCCGCCCTGTGGAACGCCTTCCCATCAGATGTCAAGAAAATAAGCAGCTATCTTATCTTTAAAAGACATCTGAAGGCAGCCCTGTTTAGGGAAGTTTTTAATATCTAATGCTGTATTGTTTTTAACACTCGATTGGGAGCTGCCCAGAGTGGCGGTGTATAAATAATGAACTCAGCCAGATGGGTGGGGTATAAAATATATTATTATTATTATTATTATTATTATTATTATTATTATTATCATCATCATCATCATCATCTAGCAGCAGTAACTGCCCCCCCTACCCCATCACAATTGATGCTATTTCCCCTCCCTGTCTTGGAGCAGATGAGCGACCGCGGAGGAGGGGTCCCTCTGCGCAAGATAGAGCGGCTCTTCAGCTATATGTATTCCACAGCACCCAAGCCAGAGTTGGGGACCGGAGGGACGCCCCTGGTATGTGCTCTTTTTTAAAAAAATAATAATTTGTATTAATTTACGACCAAAAAAAAAGCAAAAACATACATTATTTTCACATCCAAATTTTCACAAGTCTTTCTTTTCTAGACTTCCTTCAGCTTTTCTGTAAATCTTTCATTGTCATTATTAATTTACGCATTTCCTTTATTCATATTGTCATTATTTGAATCTTTTTCCTCTATTCCCTTTTAACAATACCTCTCACATTTTCACAGTGCTCTTTTAAAACCCTCTAGCGGTTATTTGACCCTCACTTATACTCTCCAGATATTCAACAAATTTTCCCCAGTCCTCTGTGAACTTTTGGTCTCTTAAGTATCTAATCTTCCCAGTCATCTTATCCAACTCAGCATAGTCTAACAACTTCCCCTGGTATGTGCTCTTAACTGGGCCCAGAGTGGTGGGAGGGAAAGAGAGAGAGAGAGAGAGAGAGAGAGAGAGAGAGAGAGAAGACCATTTACTAACCACACTCCTGTCCTTTCCTCCTGCTAAAACCAGGCTGGCTTTGGGTACGGCTTGCCAATTTCCAGACTCTACGCCAAGTATTTCCAAGGTGACCTTCAGCTCTTCTCCATGGAGGGGTTTGGGACTGATGCTGTCATCTATTTGAAGGTGAGTTGCTCTCGTCCTTTGTCTTCCTTCCCCCACCCGCAAATGTGACTTCCTTCTTTTGGGTCCTGACCTGGTTTCTTCACATACTGACCCATTGAGGAGCTGTTCCTTTCCTGCTTCTCAGAAGAGGTGAACGTTATAATAATCATAATCATAATAATAATTTATTATTTATGCACGTCAGAGTGCAAGTAGATAAATAGGTACCCCTCTGGCGGGAAGGTAAACGGTGTTTCCGTGTGCTGCTCTGATTTGCCAGAAGCGGCTTAGTCATGCTGGCAACATGACCCGGAAGCTGTACGCTGGCTCCCTCGGCCAGTAAAGCGAGATGAGCGCCGCAACCCCAGAGTCGTCCGCGACTGGACCTAATGTTCAGGGGTCCCTTTACCTTTACCTTACATCTGGCTGGGTTTCCCCAGCCACTCTGGGCTGCTTCCAACAGAATATTAAAATACAATAGTCTATTAAACATTAAAAGCTTCCCTAAACAGGGCTGCCTTCAGATGTCTTCTAAAAGTCTGGTAGTTGTTGTTCTCTTTGACATCTGGTGGGAGGGCATTCCACAGGGCGGGTGCCACTACCGAGAAGGCCCTCTGCCTGGTTCCCTGTAACTTGGCTTCTCGCAACGAGGGAACCACCAGAAGGCCCTTGGAGCTGGATCTCAGTTCCTTTTAACACGCTTGTCTTTTTGTGGATCTCTCCGCAAGAGGCTGTAGTTGCCGTTATCATCATTATCAGTTTGGTTTCTTTACCCCTCTGTTCATCGTAAGGTCCCAGGGCACAGATTGCCACAATTTAAAATCCAGTATTAAAAGCAGATTGAAACAATATTTCTCAAGAAGGTAAATTTTTTAAACCACAAGGAAGCAGTGGCGTGGTTAACACGGCCAGGTAATGAAAAGCATAATACGTGTTCGAAACGAAAGCTAAGGGATGTTCGCTCTGCAGGCCATCTGCTTTTGAGCAGCTCAGCTGAGCCAAGGCCCAAAGACTTGTGCTCCTGAGGTCATTTGCCTTGGAATAAAACCAAGGGCAGAGAGTCCACGAGTGACATCAGTTGGGCCATTGCCTCATAGTGCCTATGAAAGTGGGCATGGTAGGGAAAGCCACTTCCGAGCACTCGTAACCTTTCTGGTTAGGTGGTGGCTTAAAGGATGGGCGTTAACTTTGCCACACGTGTTACAGTGAGGGGGGGAAAGTATTTGATCCCCTGCTAAATTTGCCCGTTTGCGTAATTTTAATGGTAGGGCTAATTGTAGCTGTGAGAGACAGAATAACAATATTTTACTGGAATTTAGTCTTGTAGCCCAGTCCAGCCTTGCGCTGTTCTACAATCTTGTCCCTGACATCCTTGGACAGCTCTTTGATCTTGGTCATGGTGGCTACTTTGGAATCTGCTGGATTGATTGCTTCTGTCGACGGCTGTCTTTTTTACAGGTACTGTAACGAGCTGGGATTACAGGTAAGACCTCTCCCTTACAGCAGGTGCTTCTAATCTCAGCTCGTTACATACAGTGAAGATACCAGGTAGCCTGACATCTGGCTGGTTGATAGGGGATCAAATACTTATTTCACTCATTATAGCGCGCATCAATCTCTGACTTTTGTCTTCTGGGTTTCTGGGGGTTTTTTCCTGGTGTTGTTCTGTCTCTCACAGCTACAATAAACCTACCATAAAAATTATGGACGGGTCATTTCTGCGTCAGGGGGCAAACGGGCAAATTTAGCAGGGGGTCAAATACTTTCCCCCCCTCACTGTACTTTTCCTGTTGACGGCTTCTTCCGAAAGCCCAGTGTCACTGGGAGTTCCAAAAGAAGCCCGGGCGAAGAGGACCTTTGTTTTGGATGCACGTTTGGGTTAGGAGAACCTCTATGGGAGTTTTTGTGACCCTCCTTCGGCCGTTGACTCTGCGCAAGAACCCCATATGAGTCTCCTGTTGCTATTAAAATAGTGGGAAGCTTTCGAACTGCTTGGTTGGCAGGAGCAGACTGTGGGAAGGCTGTTACTTTTTCCTGACTCTCCCATGCCTCTCTTGTCTCTCACATACCTTTTAAAACACACACACACAGAGACCCCAAAGATACAACCTGGCATTGGAAAAATCTATACTGCTACATCTCCCTGAGTCAGTTTGGCCAGTGGTTGAGGATCATGGGAGTTGTAGTCCAGCATCTGCAGGGCACCACACTGGCTCTCCCTTTTAGAGTGAGCTCTCCAACTTGCAGGGCCCACAGTGGTCACCTGGTGGTCCCTGTGGGCACTGCCAGGTACAGGGGGTTGAAGGCACGGTGAATTGGGCACTTACAGCCCCAGAGCCGCCATTGGAGGTGCGTTGGCCGTGCACCTGGCCCTGCCAGGAGCCCCTCACCCCACACTGCTTTTGTCCCTTTCCCAGGCCTTGTCAACAGACTCTGTCGAGCGGCTTCCGGTCTACAACAAATCGGCTTGGCGCCACTACCAGACCATCCAGGAAGCCGACGACTGGTGCGTGCCCAGCACGGAGCCCAAGAACACCTCCACCTACAGGGTGACCTAAGACAGAGACTTTTGCTCGCTCGAGGGAACGGTGTCTCAACGCCCGGCCTCGACGACGGAGGCACCGAAACATTGGGGCGGGAAAGAGAAGCACGGGATGATCATCACCAGCACAAACCCACCTCGTTCTGCAAGAGCTCGCGGCTGGCCTGGCCTGGAGCCTGGCAGCTTCTCAGATTTGATTTTTGGAAGTACGTAGCCTAGATCTCCTTCACAAATATTGCCACGGCCCCGCATGGAACTTCTTCTCCTTCTCCTTGCCCCACCCTCAGAACTGCCTTCTGGCCTAGCCGATTGGGGTTTGCCTTCCACGAGTGGTTTGGATCATACTTAAGTGTTTTGCACACCATCTATTATTATTATTATTATTATTATTATTATTTATTATACCGTAAAATGGAAGAGCTTAAAGGATTGGGCACTTAAGATTTAGAGAAAAGTCAAGGGGGGGGGGGGAGTCTACAAGAAGAAAAGGAATGTCAGAGCAGCTGGCGCATGTGGTCTGTGTTCATTTCCTGACATGGCGGACAGAGGGGAAGTGGCAACCATAGGCAGATAAACCTATTGAAACGAGCAGGCGAGTTTGAGAAAATTCAAGGCCACCTGGGTTGCTTTTCAACGCAAGCAGAAGAGGGAGGGGGAATGGTACACAGAAACCCTTGCGTTACATTCTGTACCTTTCCCAACGTGTATGACTCCCCAGCTAGGGAGGACTGACATGAAAAAGAGGCCGTTTTAACTGTGGGTTGGGTGGGTGGGAAATGGGTACCCACACTAGGGGCAGACAGACCGTAGGTGTGCAGTGGGATCTGTGCCAGCGTTGGAAGGAGGGCTCAAAATTCCACTGGTGGCTCCCCGCTCAAATCGGCTTGTCCACCCACCATTGGCTGAAATGGTTTCGTGACAGCGCAGATCTACTCCTAGTGAGGCTCATGCTGACATGCTTCCCTTCGTGGTGGGGGAAAAGTCCTGCGCACCCTATTCTCTGTGAGCCAAAGCGTTGCCCCCAAACAGGGTGGGCAGTTTGGGCGAGCCTTGCAATGGCAGAATTCCCACGTGATGCTTGCAGGAGCTGCTAGGTCGCTTGAGGCGCTGTAGCAAAGCCTTGTGGGAAAAACATGGCTGCGTAAGCAACTGGGCCTAGTTCAGTGGGTTGTGGTGGGTGAGGGAGAGGCTGGGGTGGGGAGTGTTGAGGGCTTCCCCCTTCAACTCCGGTGGAGCGAGTGGGGGTCTCTGCCCAGAGAAGAAAGGGATTGTCTCCTCGACTACGGTGTGTGGAAGTGATAGGCAAGAGTCGCTGTTTGCAGTATTGGCGCCCAGTTTGGGAGGTGCAAAGACTGTAGGCCCCCCCTCTGCCAGTCCTCCTTCCTTCTCCTGTAGCTCCTGCCAGGATCCCTCATTTCTGGTCCTCGTTCGAAGCAATGGGAATGGTGATGGGTTTGTGGGCAAAGCATCCCCATCTGACTCCTGCCATTGCTTTCCATTCTGGCCGCTTCCCCAATTCATCTAAGCAGGAATCTCCTGCGCTCCTCCCCCAAATTCTTCTGATCTCACCTTCTGGCTCCCCAAGCAACTGCCAGCCAGCCTTTGCTTGGAACCTCCTGCATGGCACGCTCTCGAATTGTCTGGAAGTTTCCATGTACATATATATATATATACATAGATCTATTTTATTCTCTGGGTGGAACCACGGACACACAAAAACTGCCGCAGTATTTGCTCGCTGATGAACCATCGGGGGAAAGAACCATTAAATTTTAAACCCTACCTCCCTGGTTGTGTGACGCATTGCTTCATTGCTGATTGACTTTTTGGTGTTGGATTTTCGTCGCCCCACGTTTACTGACTTTTTGAGGAATTGTAGAACGGGAGAATGCTCCGTTAAGAGGCTTGGTTCACCCCCTTGTGCTTCTGAAGCTCAGATTTGAAGTCTGTCTCTGAAATGCACTTGGCTAGCAAGATGCAGGTCATCGGACAGATTCTTGGTCACTGGTTCCTGTAATGGTGCTTTCCCCTCCTCTTTGGTTTTTGAAAGAAGCAGCCGCTAGGGTTGTCGTTTGAGAAACACAGCATTATACCTCCAGCTACATGTTCTCATCACTTTCCTCTGTGCTTCGTGGCTCGAGGAGCTGCAGAGTGAGGGCTCCATTAGGTGTGGCAGAAAGTGGAAGGAATCCTGACATTATTAGGACATGGCTGTAAGGCTTGCAAAAATGGCACCACCTATTCACCGTGTGTGTGTGCACGCGCGATGAATGCTTTAAGCATTGGCTCAAACCATGGTTATGTTTGAGTAATCAAAATCATCTCTCCGAAAGTCTTCCCATGTGGTAGAGCATGGGTAGGCAAACTAAGGCCCAGGGGCCGGATCCGGCCCAATTGCCTTCTAAATTCACCCCACGGACGGTCTGGGAATCAGTGTGATTTTTTTACATGAGTAGAATGTATCCTTTTATTTAAAATGCATCTCTGCGTTATTTGTGGGGCCTGCCTGGTGTTTTTACATGAGTAGAATGTGTGCTTTTATTTAAAGTGCATCTCTGGGTTATTTGTGGGGCATAGGAATTCGATCATTCCCCCACCCCACCCCTAAAAAATATAGTCCGGCGCCCCACAAGGTCTGAAGGACAGTAGACCGGCCCCCTGCTGAAAAAGTTTGCTGACCCCTGTGGTAGAGCATCGTGAAGGCTTTTGGAGAGATGATGTTGACATACCCTGGTGCCACGTGGTGGACCTTTTTATGAAAAATGGTTTACAAATTGTTTTAAGAGGATGAATGATGTTACAGTCAAGCCTTGGTTCCTGAACGGCTCCGTTTTGGAACGTTTCAGTTCCTGAACGCCGAAAACCCGGAAGTAAACGCTCCGGTTTTCGAACTTTTTTGGAAGCCAAACGTCCGACGTGGCTTCCGCTTGAGTGCAAGAAGCTCTTGCAACCAATTGGAAGCTGCGCCTCGGTTGTTGAACGGTTCGGAAACCGAATGGGCTTCTGGAATGGATTATGTTCAACAACCAAGGTTTGGCTGTGTATATTTATCCAAGCAGGCATTGGGAACACACACAGACACACACGGGCAGTGGGCAATGCTAGCGAACAAAAGGCCTGTCGAGTAACACACAAGAGCTGCTGGGGCTTGCCGGCTTCTCTGGACACCTGTGATAGTTCCGTGGGCAAGAAACACAAAAATACATGCAAGTATAAATACCCACCCCTGTTATCTCAGAGACGGGAGGTCATGTGGCCTTCCCAATGACGTCAGACTCCTTTGGCTCTAGCTGGCATTAGCAACAGCCAGGAATGACTGGCATTGGAAGCCCAGCACCATCCTGAAGGACACACTGTCCCCCATCCTGCTTAGAAACCGGGACGTTTGATGATGCAACATTTGGTCATGCAGAAAGATCCATGCCGTTGATATCCCATATAGTTGGGCTCCTTTGGTGGGGATTGAGTTACGGATTTGTGCTTTGCTTTTGTCATCCCGCGGAGAAGGAAAGAAAAACTCCCCATGGGAAAGGGGCTCTTGGCTGTTCCTTCCATGGACGTCTACTCTGTCCACCATCTCTTTTCAGGCCTCTCTGACCCAAGGGGCAGTACCCCTCAGTCATCGGGGCATCCTCAGGAATAGATGTCCCATCAGCAAGCTGCCACGTATGGCTTCCTTTGCTTCAATTTTTTTTTATTCTGGAGCAAAGTCGCTGAAGAGCACCCAGTCTTGGCATGTTCTTCCTGCCAGCGTGGGCAAGCTGATGCAGCATTTTAGGGAGTGCCCTTGAAAAGGGACTCCTCCTTTCCTGTCCTTTCTTTGGACGCCGAAGGACACTCTGCAAGGGCAGGTTTCTGAGACGCAATGTACCCGGTGCAGAGGCACTGTTGTGTCTCCTCCCACGACCGCGGGTCCCAAGGTGTGTCTTGCGTTGGTGCTTTGAGTCCCTTTGATCGTCAGAGCTCTTTCCTGTTCCCTGCAGCTTTGGCTTCTGTTCTCTGCAGACGCCAAACTCCCAGTGTCATATGCATGGAATTATTTTTTTAAAAAAACGACACAGAGTCTTCTTATTCAGCCAGCAAAGCTTGTGTGTTTGTGCTCCTTTATTGCATGGAGTTGTATTCTAAGAATGAATAACCGTGGAACGTGCTCAGCATGTGTGGACATCCCTCTGTGGACTATTGTGCCTTGAGCTTTGAAGAAATAATAGATCCAAATTACCACATTTTTTTGACGATAAGATGCCCCCTTTTTGGGGGGACTCAGTCTTAAGAAAATGGGGAGAGGTGGCCCCATGTATAAGATACCCCCTAATTTTAGACATTTTTTTGGGGGGGGGAACTAGTCTTATACACGGAAAAATACAGTATCTTCCCAGATATTGCAGGTTCAAGGTGTGACAGTCTGTGTGGGTAGGACCCTAGAAGCTAAAAGGCACACACTTATCCATTGTAGAATCATGGTTCAGTCCAATCCACTGCAATGCAGGAATCTCAGCTAAAGCATCCATGACAGATGGCCATCTAACTTAAGCGATCAACTTATTTCTACTTTTCAGCACTTGCAACTGGTGAGATCATCGAGTGACATCACAGCAGCCCAGGCAGTGACAACTTGTGCCTGTCACGTGTCTTTAAAAACACATACGTGAACTTTTTCATATATAAATCACACCGCAGCCTGACATTTCCAGCTCTAAAAATAAAACAGGCTGGAATTCACACTGTGATGTGGGGACAGGAGTCTGTGTCCTTGCTATGAGTTCACAGGCAAACACAAGACCTAAGCTAACAACAACAACAATAATAATATTTATATCTGGCTGGGTTGCTAAAACAAAGACTTTGCTAAAACTCTTGGTGGGTATGATCTGCAGAGTCTTGAAGAGACGAGACTTAACTGTTAGAGAAAGGGCATGGTTTGCAACACTTTTAAAATCTAGGTTTCTAGTCCTCATTGCAGCCAGGAGAATTCTTTTTGAAGGTGTGATGATAGCAGGAGGAGTAGAGCAGGGAGGCCCAGAAATTCTCCAGCAATATCCTAAAATTAAAACTCGGGACATCAATGTTCAGAAGGCTTTAAGAGACAGAACCTGTCCATCAACTGGATATGGGGTGAGAAACCACCTGGGAACTGGCAGCTTGTTGGGTGCTTGTGAAGCGTTGCGTAAGGGACTTTTGGTCGGTATCAATCACCAGATGTCAGATAACTTGACAAGGGGGCTGTCCCACCCAGCTGCTGAAATTGATACACGGAGATGAGAGAAGATAAGGGTCTGGCCCACCAGGATAAAGTTTTTAATGTTTGATCTTTTAACATGTTTTTAATGTTCTGTTGGGAGCCGCCCTGAGTGGCTGGGGAGAACCAGCCAGATGGGTGGGGTATAAATAATAAATTATTGATTGATTGGCCTCTACGCCTCACTAATCTGCGCCACCCTTTCCCTTGCAAACCTTTTAAAATTGGGGTAGCCAACTCTGAGCAATTTTTCTTGCCACCCCATGCCCTCTGCACTAAAGAACAGTTTTGATGACGAAAAAGGAAAACAATAAAATAATACTGGAGACGGCACTTTCTGTTTTGCTGCCCCTACTCCGCCACTGGAGAGCTGGACCATAAAGAAGGCTGATCGCCGAAGAATTGATGCTTTTGAATTCTGGTGCTGGAGGAGACTCTTGAGAGTCCCATGGACTGCAAGAAGATCAAACCTCTCCATTCTGAAGGAAATCAGCCCTGAGTGCTCACTGGAAGGACAGATCCTGAAGCTGAGGCTCCAATACTTTGGCCACCTCATGAGAAGAGAAGACTCCCTGGAAAAGACCCTGATGTTGGGAAAGATGGAGGGCACAAGGAGAAGGGGACGACAGAGGACGAGATGGTTGGACAGTGTTCTCGAAGCTACCAACATGAGTTTGACCAAACTGCGGGAGGCAGTAGAAGACAGGAGTGCCTGACGTGCTCTGGTCCATGGGGTCACAAAGAGTCAGACATGACTAAACAACAACAACAATACCCCGCCACTTCCCCTTCAATGCAAAATAATAATAATTAAAAAAATAGGAGCACATCCTGGGAACAATTTAAAACTTTCTTTTATTCCTGTGGTTCCTCATTGTGTATTCACCAGACATCTGTGGCTCTCACACATGTCTTCCTCTTGGCTGAGCCTGCCCCCGCCTCCCCCTGCCCCCTTTTCTCCGCAATGCAGGTCGCCAGGTAGGTGCAGCGGGGGTGGGGAAGAAGTCAGGCCTGAGTAGACCTGATACAGAACCCGTTCCGGAGGGAGGATGCAGGGCTGGGGAGTGGGGAGAGACAGACAAGGTAGTGGTGCTGTGCCTTCATCTCGTCCTTTTCCGTCTGGGGAAATTGTGTGTGAGTGTGTTTGTGCGCACAAGTGTACCTGTGGCTTGTGTCTCTTGAGGCAGCCGTGGCCCGCCTCGCAGGAACGAGGCGGTGTGAGGGGACACCCAAATGGCACCGATCGGGCGCGGACACACCCGGGCTGCTGGAGGGAGCGGAATGGAGTCGACGGGAGGTGTGATCGGAAGGTGTTCGCCGGTCGTGGCTTCGGTTCGCATCTGCGGCACCGCCCTTCCCGCATCAGGAGGGCTCGTGGGCCCACTGAACATGCGGTTGGACCGTCCAGGCGATGAAAGGGGGTGAGGACGCCACTGGGCAGAGGTATCGCCTTCTCCTCCGTGGCCCAACTCGGCCATCGGCGGTGGTGTCCGGCTGCCACCGCCATCTCCGTCATGCCCGGTTCCACAGCAGGTTCAGCCCCCACCCAAACCCTTAACCTTCGCCGGCAGCGCGCCGCCTGCTTCTGGTCCCTCCCCCGTCCGTTTCCCAGTTTGCAGATGATCCATCCCACCCCCACCCTAGAAATGCTCCGTGGGTGAAGAGGGTGTGAGCCCCGTGCGCCTGGAAGCGGCCACCCCCGTATTTCCCGCCCCCCACACTCCGTTTAGCTTAGCTCTTCTTCTGTTCCAGTTCCCGCTCTTTCTTCTTCTGCTTCTTCTGCTTCTCTACTTTCTCCTGAGCTTTCCTCTCCTTCTCGACGGCCGCGTTCAGCTCCTTCAGCTTCCTCTTGAGGAGGGAACGGTCGTGAGAGTTGCTGATGCCGAGAGCCTGCAGGGACGTGGCGGGAGAATTTGGAACATGCAAAGTTCAGAAGTTTGTGTCCTCAGCACACACACAAATATCCACATAGGTGCCAACTTCCTGGGTGCCAAAGCACCCACAAAATTCCACACAAATATCCACATAGGTGCCAACTTCCTGGGGCCCTGGGTGCCTGAGCACCCACAAAATTCCACACAAATATCCACATAGGTGCCAACTTCCTGGGTGCCTGAGCACCCACAAAATTCCACACAAATATCCACATAGGTGCCAACTTCCTGGGGCCCTGGGTGCCCGAGCACCCACAAAATTCCCCATGAAGGGGCTGGGCACCCACAAATTTCAGTGCACACTGCAAGGCACCCATGGCCCCGGGCACCCACAGTCATGGGCCCAAGCTGACACTCCTGAATATCAGCAATAGCATCACTTTCTGTATCTCCGTTCTTCCTGCAGTGGAGGTCAGGGCTCAGACACCACCTTCACAGGAGATGTTCTTAAGCTGGCTGACTAGGCCGTAATCTTTGGCCAGACACTCAAATGTGTGTCAAGGGCACTTTGCAGCCAAAGGAATGAACATGGCAGATAGTTAAGTCTCTATTGTTTAAGATAACCCTGCCACTTCTGCAGCTCTGGATAACTACGCACAACAATCTAGCGTCTAGACAGCTATTCCCGGGTCCACGCTCTATGGAGCAGTTACAGCAACAGAGGACCACTCTCCCTCCACCAGTTTATGTACCTCCCCTGACAAGCTGAGACTAGGCCTGAGTGGAAACTTCCTCTGCTCCTCCCTCTTCAGTCCCCTCCTGGTTCCGGGGAAATGGCGCAGGAGAGGGTGGGGAAGCACCTGGTCCTTCCTTTGCCTGACCTGCCTCTTCTTCCCCTTCTTCTGACCTATCCTGTGCTCAGCCCTCCAGCTCTGAAACTTCCCCTGCCTCTGATTTCCCCCCAAATCAATGACCCCTTTTCCCAAGTCAGACTCCAGTCCTCCTTCCCAGTGGCCTGTCAGTCTCTGACATTATGGTACATCTGCTCTTCTTTCTCTTTTCTCATCCTAGAGTGCCATCTTGTCAAAAGAAGAGTCCTGTACTCAACCCCTGGCTTCAATGGTTTAAAAAAATCAAATGGCAGGTGTTGAAAAACCTGAGACCCTGTGACCATCCCTGCTGGTACAGCTGGCCAAGGGTAGCCACAGTGATACCCATCCCGATTTTTTGAACGATGACTCATAACCCCGAGCCAGTGTTTCCAGCAGGGATGATGGCATCATCCTGGCTACGGCTGGAACAGATAGCACTGGGTTACACGGGCAAATATTCCAGACAAAACAGCTTCATCCTAGGATTCCTTGCCCGTTGAAAGTTCCTGAGTTCATTTTAATTCTGCAGGTGCCGTCCTAAATAACTTTTGCCACCTTTTTTTGCAGTGTCTGCAAAAGTTAATTAGGTGCTCGCTAGTAAACACTAAAAAAATTAGATTCTGTGTATCTGTATTGAACCTTATCTGCAAGGGGGATATTATTATTATTATTATTATTTTATTTGTTGAATTTATATACCGTCCTATACCTGGAGGTCTCACGGCAGTTCACATAAAAGGATCACAGTACAGTGGTGCCTCGCAAGACGAAATTAATTCGTTCTGCGAGTTTTTTCGTCTTGTGAATTTTTTCATCTTGCGAAGCACCACTGTGCATTGACGGCTTCCCATAGGAATGCATTGACGGTTTTTTAAAAAAGGTGCAAGACGTTTTCGTCTTGCGAAGCAAGCCCATAGGGAAATTCGTCTTGCGAAGCAACTCAGAAAACGAAAAACTCTTTCGTCTTGCGAGTTTTTCATCTTGCGAGGCATTCGTCTTGCGAGGTACCGCTGTATATAAAATAAAAATAAAAGCAATAATCCAATAATACCTCCCCCCCCCCCCAAAGAGCCACATTTTAAAAGGGCATAGGATGTAAATTGGATCAACCAAAGGCCTGGTTAAAGAGGAACATTTTTGCCTGGCGCCTAAAGGTGTGTAATGAAGGCACCAGGCGAACTTCCCTGGGGAGAGCATTCCACAGATGGGGAGCCACTGCAGAGAAGGCACTGTTCTTGTGTTGCCACTTTCTGGACCTCTGGAGGAGGGGACACACAAAGGAGGGCCTCAGAAGATGATCTCAGGGTCCGGGTAGGTTCATATGGAAAGAGGCGGTCCTTGAGGTATTGCAGTCCTGAGCCGTTTAAGGCTTTATAGGTCAAAACCAGCACTGCGAATTGGGCCCAGAAACTAATTGTGCAGTGCAGTCGGACCAGGATTGGTGTAATATGCTCAAGCCGTCTTGCTCCGGTGAGCAACCTGGCCACACCAGCTGAAGTCTCCGAACCGCCTTCAAAGGCAGCCCTACGTATAACGCATTGCAGTAATCTAACCTTGAGGTTACCAGAGCATAGGCAACAGTAGTTAGGCTATCCCTAGCAACCATGTCAGAGCCAAACCCACCTTAGTGGTATAAACCAGCGGCTCACCAGCCACCCACTGGTCAAAGAAAGAACCCCAAAGCTCTCTGCAGTCCACTAAAGCAGAAAAGCAGAGCTTGCAAAGCAGGAGTGCGGCTGGGATGCAAACCCCCTCACCCCCTCTTTTCCGTCACCTTCAGCTTGGTTCCATCGAGGAGGAGGAGCTGCTGGCCGTCCACTTCCTGGGCGGCAAATTCTGCCATGTATTGCTCCAGGTTCAAGCTCTCCAACCACTGTCCCACTTTCTGACTGCTCCACGTCGAAGCTGCACTCAGAGGCTCATCCAGGAACTGCAGAGAGAAGAAGAAGAAGAAGAGTTTGGATTTGATATCCCGCCTTTCACTCCCTTTAAGGAGTCTCAAAGCGGCTCACATTCTCCTTTCCCTTCCTCCCCCACAACAAACACTCTGTGAGGTGAGTGGGGCTGAGAGACTTCAAGAAGTGTGACTGGCCCAAGGTCACCCAGCAGCTGCATGTGGAGGAGCGGGGAATTGAACCCGGTTCACCAGATTACGAGACTACCGCTCTTAACCACTACACCACACTGGCTCTCGAGGAGAGGATTATGAGAGTATGCAATGAATGATGATGATGATGATAATCAGTGTTGCTGTTGTTTTCTGGGGTGCTCAGGGGTACATAGTACCGGCACCTTTTTCTGCTAGAAGAAAAGCACTGATGATGATAATAATAATGCATCTTGATGTTTTTGTTTTTACTTATTTATTAAATTCAGGACCTCCAACCCCCGATGGATTGCACTGGAACTCAGTTCCGGCACCTCTCAGGTGGGCGCCATTGTCATTCTAAGAGAATGCTGAATTCTGGCACTATTTTTCCAAAAAAACAGCCCTGATTAAATTTATCCATCTGAGGATCGCAGGGCGGTTTACAATATAAAAGGAGAGACCACCATCCAGCTTGGGCTGCCGTCGGTAGCGAGTGGTGTATTCTGCCCATACTCAGAGGCCCTGATTATTTTGTTAGTTGTTCACATGGTTCAGCAGTGGTGAGCCTTTGCTCAAGATATTGGCTCTCAGAACAGCAGGTTGAGCCAAAGACAGGTGCATTCAGGATCCAAGAGAAAAACGTTACTAGTCCTCATTAAAGGGCAGACTGGAGGGAGGTCAAAAGGTAAAGGACCCCTGGACGGTTAAGTCTAGTCAAAGGTGACAATGGGGTTGCGGCGCTCATCTCGCTTTTAGGCCGAGGGTGCCGGCGTTTGTCCACAGACAGCTTTCCAGGTCATGTGGCCAGCATGACTAAACTGCTTCTGGCGCAGCGGAACACTGTGATGGAAACCAGAGCGCACGGAAATGTCATTTACCTCCCCGCCACAGTGGTACCTATTTGTTTACTTGCACTGGTGTGCTTTCAAACTGCTAGGCTGGCAGGCGCTGGGATAGAGCAACTGGAGCTCACCCCGTCGTGGGGACCTTCTGATCAGGCAAGCCCAAGAGGCTCAGTGGTTTAGACCACAGCTCCACCCACGTCCCTGGCGGAGATATTGGTGGCATTGCGCAGATGGTTCTAAAGACCCAGCTGCACCAAGGCATCACTTGCCAGGGGACTTACCTCATCAGACGACTGGGACAGGGTGTGGTAGGGGTAGGAGCACTTTGTCGTCTCAGGATGAGCTCCACTCAGGGTCTTGGGGCTGCTGCTACTGCTGGGAGGGGTGGAGTCATCACTCAGGGTAGATTCCTGTTGGCAGGACAGAGAAGGGTTAAGGAAAAGTCCTGCAAGGCGACTCTCAGCCTGGCCCTTTGCGACCAGGCTGGGGTGGGGGTGGGGGCTGACTGACTCCAGCTACAAAGGCTGCTTCAGCTGCCTATGGTTCCTAGCAGAAAACATCGGGGCGAGATATCAATTAGGGGTTGCTGCTGGAGTCAAGGTTCATTTTGGGATATGTGTTCTAGTTTGCTACTTATCCGCATCTTATTCTTTATTGTTAGCTCTTGCTATCGGCGAGTGTTTTACTGAATATTTATTCATAGGAGCCTAGGACCCTCGTACCTATGGGACCGCTTCTCCTGGTATGCCCCGCAGAGGACCTTAAGGTCCATAAATAGCTATAACCTAGAGGTCCTGAGCCCTAAGGAAGTCAGATTAGCCTCAACAAGGGCCAGGGCCTTTTCAACACTGGCTCCAGCCTGGTGGAAAGCTCTGTCTCATGAGACCAGGGCCCTGCAGGATCTGATTTCTTTCTGCAGGGACTGTAAGACAGAGCTGTTCCGCCTGGCCTTTGGCTTGGAACCAGCCTGATCCCCTCCCCCTCTTTCCCTTTCGTTCTGTGACGGAACCCCTATTTGGGGACTTCCCTGCCTTTTTGCTTTTTTCTGGCCCACGTAGGACCAGTCTGGATAGCTGGCCATGGTGAAGATTTGACGTTTTCTCACCCCAAAACAGATTTTGATCTGGGCTTCCACTGAAATGAGGCTGCATTTTAAGTTGTACTTTAATCCTGTTTTAAAGTTGTATTTTAATCAATTGTTTTTATAGTTGATGTTAGGCGCCCTGAGCCCGGTCTCGGCCGGGGAGGGCGGTGTGTGTGTGTGTGTGTGTGTGTAGTGTGTGTGTGTGTGTGTGTAATATTGTTTATATTTGCATTACTGTTTATAAAAGTTGCGGTAGATTGCAATTCTTACAAAATTAGCTGGTCGTTTTGATGGCATGCGGTACATTGAGCATGGTTTACTGCAGAAAAGTGGCATGTGGACAAACAATTATTGTACCAGAGGCAAGGGGGGGACGGAGGGACACACGGACACACCAGTCTTATGCAGGAACAACACCACTCATGCGGGGGTTATATTCTGGAGGCCTGCACACATATGCGAAAATCATGCAAGAGGTTAATAGGCCTCTAAATGCCTGTTCCTTTTTGCTCTTGCTCCTGCTCTCTCTCTACACACAGCTCTCTCCTCAACTAAAACTGCTGCGCTACTCCATAAGCCAGTTGCTAGTCGGGGAGGCTGAGTAGCCTAAATAAAGCCCCACGGGGCACCTCTGGTCTCTTTGGGCTTCTTCTGCCTTCATTGACATCCTCTCTGGGCTCCGGGGAGGATGTCCTCTCCAGCACAAAGACTCTCTGGCTCTCCATTTCCTGGTTTGAACCCATTTATTTATTTCCCAGTGCCACGCGTATACGTGGTTGCACACGAGTTGATCATGTGTAACTGGGGGGGGGGGGGGTCGACAACACACAACGCCTATATACACAAACTGTATGCAAATCTGGGCCTCCTCATTTGGTGATGAATTTCCCCGTTTCCAATAACACAACTCACACTCACTAGGAAAAGCTGCCCTTTGTCAGCCTCACTAAAACAGCAGAAGCTGCCAGTGGTGTAGCGTGGGTTGTCAGCGCCCGGGGCAGTGCGGAGAGGGTGGGAGGGAGGGAAATGGACGGAGTACACATGTACATTCAACTGCCTAGTGGCATGAACAGCACCCAGGAAGTTGTCTGGAAAGGTCCCTTAGTGGTTTGCACAGAGAAGCCGTTTTCAACGAAGCCCAGCGACTGTATTGAGGCAGCACCGGGTGCTGACATTTTGTGCCCCCTAACAATCTTGCACCTGGGGCAACCGCCCCTGTGACTCCCTACACACACGCTACACCACTGCCAACCATGCCCTAGTATGGGGCTTGGGGTACCAGCCCATTACCCATCAGACGGACTCATAACCTGCGAGGCAGACTTCTTGCGGCTGAAGGCCTCATTCTTGGGGGAGGAGGTGGGGGAGGCAGTGCTTCCTGAGGAGGCGGAGCCTTTGCCGCTGTCCGTGAACCAGGAGAAAGGCATGAAGGTCGAGGCAGAGGAGCGGCTGGGGCCCTCCATCAGCTCCCTGCAGGGAAGGGGGACAAGTATAAACAGCAAGGAAATGGGGTTGCAAAGATGACAATATAACTTGCGATAAGAAAAATCTGGGGAGGTCGCGGGATTGGAAAAGAGGCTCCCACTGGAATATTGACATAGCTTTGTGCAATACTGGGGTCAGAACTAAGTGCTAAGGTGCTGGAAAAGAAATATTGGAAGCAATTTCAGTCACGTAAGTGAGAAATGATAAATAATCCGAACTGTTATGTAATCATTATATAGTGGAACCTTGGTTCTCAAACTTAATCCATTCCGGCAGTCTGTTCGACTCCCGAAACCGTTCAGAAACCAAGGCATGGAATTTAAGTTTAATGAGGCCCTAAGCTACTGAAGGTAATGGGGCCCTTTATATGTCTAGCTGTCCTTTGTCAACAACAAATTATCATTGTTTTTTGTGTTGGATATATGCTATATGGTATTTTATGGACCTAATAGGTATCTAGAGCCATTTGTACATAACAAAATATGTATTTTATCAAAGTAATTATTGAACTGAAATACTATTAAGAAGTATATTAATACTGAAAAAATTATTAAGTTCTAGCCTAAAATGATTTTTTCTTCATAACAAACTTAATACAGCGATACCTCGGGTTACATACGCTTCAGGTTGCATACACTTCAGGTTACAGACTCCACTAACCCAGAAATAGTGCTTCAGGTTAAGAACTTTGCTTCAGGATTAGAACAGAAATCATGCTCCGGCGGTGCGGCAGCAGCAGGAGGCCCCATTAGCTAAAATGGTGCTTCAGGTTAAGAACAGTTTCAGGTTAAGTATGGACCTCAGGAACGAATTAAGTACTTAACCCGAGGTACCACTGTAATGCAAACACATCGGTATTTGGCAATAACAAAAGTTCCTTTAGAAACACAATTTACAAAGACTCATTCATAATCTAGTCTCTAGAAACTTGGTATAACATGAAATAATAATAGGTGTAAGTATATGATGCAAAGTACTACTAATTATGAATAGCAGAATGTAGGCACCCTATATATAGAAATGAGCAAACCAGTGATATTTTAGGGAGCAGGCTAGTAGGCGGGGCCCATTACTTACACCATAGGAGCTTACACAACACAAAACACTGTTGCTGTATGTAGGTTTTATTTGATTTGTTTTTAATCTTATATTTTGGAAATGTACATCCAGTTTTTTCCCTTTAAATTTTGTGGGGGCCCCCAGAGAGTGGGGCCCTAGGCTACAGCTTGTTTAGCTTATACGTAAATCCGGCACTGCTCCCACTGTTTGGGTACTACAGTTCCCATCATCCCTGACCACTGGACCTGCTAGCTAAGGATAATGGGAGCTGTAGTAAAAAAAAACAGCTTGAGACCCAAGTTTGGGAAAACCTGTAAAAGCTATCACTAGGGGCATCTTATTCAGACACAATTGCATGGCACTTTTTCGGGTAGATGTTTCTGACGCCCCTCTATTATGTGTGTGTGTGTGCGCATGTCTGTGTATCACCCACCTTCCACATAATTTACAGGGTTCCACGAGAAATCAATTTGAGAGGAGCCTCAGGAAATTGCCAATTGCTTACCTGTTGCCCATGGAGAGCCGATTGCCCCCTTTTTCTTTCCTGCTCTTCCCAGAAGATGCCCTTCGGAGGGTGACCCTGTGCATCAGGAAGGGGACAATTAGGAACATGTGGAAAAACCAGGTGCAGATCTGAGATATGTAGAAAGCACACAAGCAGAGGGGGCTGTGAAAGAGACCCCAAAGGTGCAAAATGAATCAGTGTGGTCCACTCCTTGTCTCTGAATAGCTAGCTTTCAAGACTCACCCTAAGTCCAGAAACTTCCGTCGGGTTTTCTTGTCGAGACCAATAGTTGGGCTTGCAGGATCTGGCGGGCTCGTGTCCCGGCTGTCATCTGGAAGGGGAAACGGGGAGGTGAGAGGGAACAGTGTTTAATTTCTGAAATGAGAAGTGCCAAAGACTGAAGGGCCAAAGCCTGATACACAAATAATGTAGGGATTTTAACCACTTTTGAATTAGCCTAAGGGGGCCTGTGTTTTCTGACTGCTGTATGGAAAAGCACATGAACCTGACCTTTGAAGAGTTTGTAAGTAACCATTTTTAGCTTTCCAAATGTGTGGTCTTTTTCTGTACTAGGGAAAATGGAAGACTTTGGAAGGACCTTAGAAGAGCATATTTTAAAGGCACAGTAGCCTATATTTACATGCTTTGCTTTGTTGCATATTTTGTGATTTTAAATATCTGCTGGGAT
Organism: Podarcis tiliguerta; assembly: GCF_965153285.1. Taxonomy (NCBI): domain Eukaryota; kingdom Metazoa; phylum Chordata; class Lepidosauria; order Squamata; family Lacertidae; genus Podarcis; species Podarcis tiliguerta. The sequence continues at coordinate 19,231,637 of NC_139546.1, read as the reverse complement.
TCTTTCACCAAAGATTTCTTGCTCCCAAACCTGGATCTTGGCATCTGGGGAATTCTCCTTTTTATACTCCCCACCACCACCAACCAACTTTCTGCACATGCTCAAGAGTTCCGTTGCTTTTACTAATATTTTCCGTGTTCTGCGCATATGGCCTGGGGTTGGAAAACTAAGCTCTGAAATGAAGCCCTGGCTGAAATGAAGCCTTGGAAAGATATGCAAGAAATATTATTCAAGAGCAAATGTTTTACAATTTTGTGTATTCATTTAAATAACGTTAAAATATCAATGACTCCCCTTCTTTTCTTTCCAAGGTTCATTTTGCATAACATAAATCTCTGCATATTTTACATAAACTTCAGTGGCGCCTAGGGCTTGCTGATCAGAAGGTCGGTGGTTCAAATTCCCGCGACGGGGTGAGCTCCCGTTGTTCGGTCCCTTCTCTTGCCCACGTAGCAGTTTGAAAGCACGTCAAAGTGAAAGTAGATAAATAGGTACTGCTCTGGCGGGAAGGCAAATGGCTCCCTCGGCCTATACAGCGAGATGAGTGCGAACCCCAGAGTCGTCTGTGACTGGACCTAACGGTCAGGGGTACCTTTACCTTTTATTCCATTATTACATCCATCAAAACTTATTTACACTGTTGAATTTATCTTAATGCTGCCAACGTTTTCCTCCCATATATTCAGTAAACGTTTTCCAATCTTCTTTAAACGTATGTGCTTCTTGTTCTCTTATTCTATACGTTAGTTCCGCAAGCTGCACATATTTCGTCAGTTTAAGTTGCCATTCTTCTTTAGTTGGGACTTCGCTCATTTTCAATTTTGGGGCTAACCAAACAGTAGTGACATACAGAAATAACATTTATTTATTTATTGAGGTTATTGCGTGTTTACTTTCTTTAAGAACTTACAGGATATTTCTGGGAGGATGGAGGAATAACCTTTTCTGCATCAAATCAACCTAGGGAGAGCTGCAGGTAGGTTTGTGCATCTGCAGGCAGGTTATATGCCCTTTAGGCACTTCTTTCCTCGATGACATGTGTTGTGGCAAGTGTGACGTTAACATATATGAGAGAGTGCTGGAGGGGAAATAGTTAAATAGGTTGCACAGACAGGACCCAGGGGGGTGGAGTCAGTGGGTCTATAAAACTGGTTCTGGGAGAAGTTCGTTGGGAGTTGTTGGTGGGCAGTTGGTTGGGTTTTAGTGGGTTGGCTGGTTGGGAAAGGCAGTTGGAGAAGCAGTTGGAAATAGAGAGACAGGGCAGTGGGTTCTTGAGAGTGGGGAGGCAGAAGAGATAGAGAGAGGAAAAATAAGACTAAGAAAGTAAAGAGCAACAACGTTTGGAATGCTGTAAAACTTTTGTTTGTCTGAAATAAAATACACTCTTTATTAATTGAAAAGCTGACTGAGACTGAAGTGATTTTACCAGGGAGGACCTGGTTGGTGGCAGCGGATTAGTGGTGTACGGGTCAATAGTCCGTGAGACGACCGGGGGCTCCGTACGAACTCCACAGCAAGGTCTCTGGTTTTCCCCAGCCCCAAGCTGCCCAGAGCCCCTGCTTACCTTCACTGTGCCTCTCCCTGCGTGCATAGATGGGTGAGCTGTCTGAACTGTGGCAGGACTTGGGCGAGGAGCTGGTGGGGGTGCCCCCTAAGGCCTCCTGGGAGGAGGTGTTGGTCAGAGGTCGGTAACGGATGAGGGGCGACGACGGCTGCTCTTCCTGCTCCACCGACCTCCGGACTGTCGGGGCATCAAAGGAGAACTCGCCGGCGCGAGTGAAGGGCGAGGAACCGGAGAGAGGAGATGAGGCCTGGAGGGAACCGTGGAGAGGAGACCTCAGGCGGTGGAGAGGGCTTCCACAGCTATCACCCGCCTGCAAGGAGAAGCAGATAGAAAAGAGTTAAGCTGCCCGTGTATTCAGACTGCAGACAGACTTGCATGCCCAGTGGACCAGGAGGGAGGACTCGGAGGACAACAAATGGCCACCTGACCATCCGTGGGAACGATATGATAATGATAATGATACAGAGGAACCTCTGGTTGAGAACGGGATCTGTTCCAGAGGCCCATTCGCAACATAAAAAGAGCGCAACCTGAAGTGCCATATCTGCGCAGGTGCGCGGTGTGATTTGGCGTTAGTGCGCATGCACGAGCGGCGAAACCCGGAAGTAACCCTTTCCGATACTTCCAGGTCACTGCAGAATGTAACCTGAAAGAACGGAACATGAAGCAGACGTAACATGAGGTATGACTGTAATATTCATTCATTCATTCATACCCCACCCATCTGGTTGGGTTTCCCCAGCCACTCTGGACCACTCCCAGTAGAATATTAAAAACACGATAAAACATCAAACATTAAAAACTTCCCTAAACAGGGCTGCTTTCAGATGTTTTCTAAAAGTCAGGTGGTTATTTATTTCCTTGACATCTGATAGGAGTCCGATGTAGTGATGGGATTGCTATGAGGAATTATAACAAATTATAAGAAATATAGAGTAAGCTATCTGTGTCAGCAATGAAAGCATTGCGTTGACTGGGTTTAAACTATTTTGATATGATTCTTGATCAATCTACACCTCTGCATCTCTGTTCCATTCCTCTTTCTTGACAAGTCACGTAGACAGACAGCCAGGCATCCTGGGTCATCAAAGATAATGGGCAAGCTTCTTTGAAGTAGCCTTTCCAATATGTTAATCTCAGGATGTTGATCTTAGGGCCTGGAAATAGTTTCACAGGAAGGTGATAAAGATGCAAGGAGATAGGCATCTTTATCACCTTCCTGTGAAACTATTTTCAGATGAGGCTTCTACCTTGATACGGCCCAAACGTGGAGGGAAGTGAGCATGCACACTAATGACACCTGCAAATGCAAGCAAGCGTCACTTGATTCATATTCTAATGGATTCTGGATCAACATATCTTTTGCCCCTGCATGCTTAACTGTGCATACACAGGTGACTTTGGCACATTCCATCTCTCTTTGTACAGGTGGGGCTGGCAAACAGGGTGCTTAGCCAGGAGGAAATGCACACACTTCCTCCCCTCTATGTGCTGGAATTGTAGTAATTCTCTAATAGGCACCTCCAGATCGTTCCTTAGAGATTTCATCTGGGGGTGGAGTGCAGTGAGTACAATTATGGGGACAGAAGGCAGCTACTAGCATTCAGTAGGATTCAGATATACACCAGTGTCGTCCAGAATTGCTACAGACTCATTGCGAGGTTGTGGGCAAGGCATTATCTCTCAGCCTCAGTTCCTCAGTCTAGAAAATGGGAATACTGTGGCCTATCTCACTGGACGCGGGTGGCGCTGTGGGTAAAACCTCAGCGCCTAGGACTCGCAGATCGCATGGTTGGCGGTTCGAATCCCCGCAGCGGGGTGCGCTCCTGTCGTTCGGTCCCACGCCTGCCAACCTAGCAGTTCAAAAGCACCCCCGGGTGCAAGTAGATAAATAGGGACCGCTTACCAGCGGGAAGGTAAACAGTGTTCCGTGTGCTGCGCTGGCTCGCCAGATGCAGCTTGTCACGCTGGCCGCGTGACCCGGAAGTGTCTGCGGACAGCGCTGGCTCCCGGCCTATAGAGTGAGATGAGCGCACAACCCTAGAGTCTGTCAAGACTGGCCTGAACGGGCAAGGGTACCTTTACCTTTACCTTATCTCACTGGACTAGGATGAGGAAAGACATAAGACCCCCAGCGAGATCAGCCCATTAAGTCCAGCATCCTAGTTCTCACAGTGACCAACCACATGCCAGTGGGAAGCCCACAACAAGGGCAAGAGGACAATAACGTTCTCCTTCTGTTAGGCCACAGAAATGGGGATCCATTACAGAAAGACTCACTCTTGCTGGTATAATCTTAATATTTACAACCAGACAAAGGTTTCATTTTTGGAATGATAAATTTTCAGTCATTTTTACAGTTATATCAAAAATTACTGATTTGGTTATACTATTAGAAATACATAGGCAGATAATTATAAAATTATTTTGAGGTTTAATGAGTTAACAGTTTATATTTGGACAACTTTTCTGCTATACTTTATTGGAAGGAGAAAAACAATCATTTCCTTCATAACAATTTAAATAATTTGTTTAACTGAAACAAAAACATTATAGCATATGTATCCATGTTTGTTAACTGATGTGGTTAAACAATTTTTTATTTTTATTTTTTTAAAAGCTTAGTCTGAATTTTAGCACACATGGAAAAACTTAAAACAAATCCTTATTACCTGATGAATAGCCTTTGGACTATAAGGTAACTTCAATAGAAAACTATCTTTAGAAAATTTTTCCTCCAAAAGCATTTTATTTTTTAAAAATCCGATTTAAATTTTAAAAATCCAATTTAAATTTTAAAAAAAATCTTATTAAAATTTTTAAAATATGAGATTTTTTAATTTTTTTAATTCATTGATTTTTATCCACCTTGGTCCGTTGGTGGAGGGAGTGAGAAATATCCCTGTTTTCATCCGTGGGATGTTGGAGGGTCTGAAAGCGAGAGTAATGCATAGGTAGATATTTGGTGGGGCATCGGCCGGGCACTGACTGTTATGTACTGAAGTTCTCACCCTGGGCCAGCAGGTGGATACTGTAGATAGTTTTCACTCAGGTCCACATATGCAAATAAGGAATTGAAAGTGATGTTCCGTGATTGGCTAGTTACAGAAAGTGGTTACTGTTGCGTTGTAGTGGATCTCTATATAAACAGGCTGGCTGAACCCTTCAGTTCAGTTCTGTTTTGGCCTGGGAATAAACAAGAGCTGTTTGAAGAATCGCTGTGTCGTCTGATATGTTCACCCACAACTTAACACTGACCTTTTTCTCCAGGATATCATCCCCTTCTGTGGAGCTGACGCTGTCTCTCAACCGGGACCTGGAGGGGCGCTGCCGCCTGCCTTTGGCGGAGAGCTGGGCTCGGGCCTTCTGCAAGCTGCTGTCCAGCCTCTGGGTCTCTGGAATCACATCATTAAAATCTGGGGGTGAAAGAGAGAAACGGGAAGGGGGGCAGAGCGGTGGCAGGCGAGGAAAAGCGAGCGTGAGAGGAAGAGGTCAGCGTAGAAGCGGCCGGGGGGGCGGCCGCGGGAGGAAGGATGGAGTGCGGAGAGTGCAAGATGCAACGTAAAGGAAGGAAGGAGGGAAGCGGGGAGGGGGCAAACGAGTGAAATTCAAGCCCCACCAAGTAAGGGGGACACAGAAAAGGGGTGGTGGAATGGAGGGCAAGAAGGGAAGGAGACACACAGAGAGAGCATTCAGAGAAGAGAAGAGCACAGTCGTCATTCAGTAGTATCCTTTCAAAGACATGACCTCCCAAAACAGAACAGGCTACCTATAGGGCGGCATCCTATTACACCTATTGGCCTGGGAGACCTTCAAAATGTCCCTATTTTCCAGGGACAGTCCCGGATTTCCAGAAGCCATCCCAGTTTCTGATTTGATCCCGGAATGTCCCGCTTTTCCTTAGGACGTCCCTATGTTCATCGGAGAAATGTCAGAGGGGATGGAGTTATGCGACCCCCCCCCCCCAACCAAGGAGGTAACTAGACAACCTTTAGAAGACACCTGAAGGCAGCCCTTCAGGGAAGTTTTTAAAAATGTTAATGTTTTGTCGTTTTTATTTACCGGTATGTTGGAAGCCCCCCAGAGTGGCTGGGGCAAGCCAGTCAGATGGGCAGGGTATTATTATTATTATTATTGAATACAATGTCCCTATTTGGTTAGATTGCTCTCAACTAGGGCCACAGTTTTTTTAGTACTGGCCCCGACTTGGTGGAAGCTCTGTCACAAGAGACTAGGGCCCTGCGGGACTTGACATCTTTCCTCAGGGCCTGCAAGTCAGAGCTGTTCCGCCTGGCCTTTGGTTTGGAATCAGTCTGACCCTTATGTTTCCCTCGCCTTACGGTTTTGATCTATGGGCTACTTTTAAAATGAGGCTGCATTTTAAACTGTATTTTAAATTGGGTCCCCCCCCCTTCCTATTATGTTTTTATTGTAATTTTACTGGTGTTAGCCGCCCTGAGCCCGGCTCTGGCCAGGGAGGGCGGGGTATAAATAAAATTTATTATTATTATTATTGTTATTGTTATTATTATTTTATCGGAGAAATGTTAGAGGGTTTACATGTGGAGACTTGTTTAACTTGCCCCTACCGCAGGGCTGGGGGACCCCGTTGAAGTTAGGGAATCTCAGCTCTTCCCATTTTGATTTTAAAATTACGTTCCATCCACCCCTCACTTTACACACGAACGAGGAAGGCAGCGTGAACAAGAAACACGGCTGAAGCAACATAGTTTGGCTGTCAGGACTCCTTTTCAAAATGGCACCCGGTGTGTGTTTTAGAAACGGCAGCAACTGAATGGAAAGGGGAGCAAGTTGCTGCTCTTATTGCTGCTGTTATTACTCCACTTCCTATAGGATTTTTCCACCTCAGGTGGCAAAAGAACTAGACCTTAGGTAGAGGCACTATTTCTGTTCTGCCTTAAGCAGCAAAATGTCTTGGGTCTGAAGCACTGGGCTGACAGAATGTCTTGTGGGTTTTTTTAAAAAAAGTTTTCTTATCGTTTTTTTATAGTCGGTGTTTTAGACTCCACTGCTTCTGATTTATTTTTTAGTGTGAGCCTTCCCAAATGTGCCGAGGATTACAAATGTCCCAAATAAGTAATAAAATGCACTGAATTTCAGTTTAAATTATAATAATTCTTTCTAAATTTTCTTCTATTCCTATAAATCAACATATGCAAATTTTATGCAAATCTATGCCATAAGGTAGCGGTGGAGGAAACTACAACTAATCCAGAATGCAGCAGCTAGATTGGTGATTGGGAGTGGCCAATGAGACCATATAACACCGGTCCTAAAAGACTTACATTGGTTTCCAGTACGTTTCTGAGCAAAATTCAAATTGCTGACCTTTAAAAGCCCTAAGCGGCCTCGGTCCAGTATACCTGAAGGAGCATCTCCACCCCCATTGTTCAGCCCAGACACTGAGGTCCAGCACCGAGGGCATTCTGGAGGTTCCCTATATGTGATAAGTGAGGTTACAGGGAAACAGGCAGAGGGCCTTCTCGGTAGAGGCGCCCTCCCCGTGGTACGCCCTCCCATCAGATGTTAAGGAAATAAACAACCACCTGACTTTCAGAAGACATCTGAAGGCAGCCCTGTTTAGGGAAGCTTTTACTATCTGATGTTTTATCGTTTTATTATCATCATCATCATCATCATTATCATCGTTAATTCTGTTGGGAGCTGCCCAGAGTATTATTATTATTATTATTATTATTATTATTATTATTATTTCCTCTTTTTCTGGTGATGTGCATGTGGTCACCCTGAATCTAGTGCAAATCGGCTGTGAAATATGAGTATCATGCAGTCAAATCCCAGATGTGACACAAACACACTGCATTCCCAAAGAAGCATTTACCCACTCTTAATACAGACATCTTATGTCTACTCAGAAGTAAGTTCTGTCAAGTTCAATGGGGCAAATTCCCAGCTCGGTGTGTATGGAGTTGCAGACCAAGCCTCACATAGAGAAACATATTTCTTTTTCATTCATTTTCCCCCCCTTCAGACACAGAAGTACATGAGAGCTATACCTAGACACATATGTACACCTCTGTATTTCTCACACATATTTTAACTTTTGTTGCTGCTGTACACAAACACTATTTTGCTCTCTTTCTTCCTCCCCCCCCCCCTGCAAATATACATTCAGCATCTTTCAGGGAGGAATGCTATTGATGTGTGTGTGTGTGTGATTTAGTAGGGGGAAATGGCGGCTGAAGAAAGGTTAAGCACCTTCCCTGTGTGCCACTTTTGCAATCATGTCCTTCTGAAGTGGCTTTTAAAGCAAACAAACGTAGCTGTCAGATTACAGTTCCCCACATTTGCAGTTTGACCGCGGACTTCGACCCCGCCGTGCGCAGATTTCAGTTCTGAGACAAAACCATTTATCCGTACATACCTCTCTCTTTCACACAAACAGACACCCACACATGCTTGCCTGGTCCCTCAAATGCTCCAATTATGCCCACACATCAACGGTACGGTAGTCCTATCTCCCTTGCCGTTTGCAACGCATGTTTGCGCCATCTCCCAACAGTGCCTTCCCTGCATACAGAACAGCCTCATGAATTAATCAGATCCGCAAGGCATCTCGAGGCAGGAAGCGCGAGGGGCTCGCTTGTTTGTGTGAGTGTGTGTGTCGCTGTGCGTGTAGCCATGTGTGCGGCGAGGTGTCTCCCGGGAGCAAAAAGTCAGCCACCGCTTAATTGACTACACAGGGATGCCGGGAGTGGGAAACGAGGAACAACGGTATCGGGAGACATGAAACATCAGCAAGCAAAGTTGGAGAGGTGGCAGAGAACATGTGCTTGCACATACAAGACAAAACACAATACTGCTTAGTTTTAGAAAGGGCTCGGGTTGCATGGATGCTCTCAGCCATAGGGCACCCATATCCCAGCTGCGTCGAGGCTGGTTGTAGTGGTGCGGGTGGCACTGTGGTCTAAACCACTGAGCTTCTTGGGCTTGCCAATCAGAAGGTTGGCGGTTCGAATCCGCACAATGAGGAGAGCTCCCATTGCTCGGTCCCAGCTCCTGCCAACCTAGCAGTTCGAAAGCACGCCAGTGCTAGTAGATAAATAGGTACCACTGCAGCGGGAAGGTAAATGGCATTTCTGTGCACTTTGGTTTCTGTCACAGTGTTCCGTTGCGCCAGAAGTGGTTTAGTCCTGCTGGCCACATGACCCGGAAAGCTGTCTGTGGACAAACGCCGGCTCCCTCAGCCTGAAAGCGAGACGAGCGCGGCAATCCCATAGTCGCCTTTGACTGGACTTAACTGTCCAGGGGTTCTTTACCTTTTTTTACCTATAGGTTACTCTACAAAGAGTGTTTTCTGCACATGCTCAGAGATGCTCTTGTAATGCATCACCTTACATGAAATATGCATGTGTGTATATGCAGAAATCTAAACTGGGCATAGATTTGAAAAAGCTGGGGGAAATCTGGCTCTGGATGAATAATAGGATGAGGAATAGAAGAATGTGGAGCAGATGTAGCTTTTTTCCACCGCCTGGATTCAGCTTGCCCTCATTGCAACCAGATATTCTGAATTGTTTACCATGAGCATTGCCACGATTGTTCAGGCAGGAAGCAAAGCATCACTGTACAATCAGAGTGACTGGGTGAGTCAGCCCTCTCCAGCACTCATTTCCATCCAACCACAGCTTCCAGGATATAAAACTTTCCAAGGTGGAACACAAGTAAAATTAAAATGCAAGAATGAAATACACAGCATAGAAAGGTGAGTTTTTATCGGTGTTTGACGTCATGGAGGGAGGCGACACATTCATATTTTATTTAAGTAATTTTAGCCTGCACTGCAGCCAAAAAAGGTTTCCTTCCAGAACGGCTTACAGGGTGATTTTTTTTAAAAAAGAGGGAGAAAGACTGTCCTCAAGATTACAATCTGAAAAACCATGGCACAAAAGGAAATTGGATTGGTGAGGGAGGAGGAGGAAACAGGCATGCTCAGGTATAAGTTAATGCCTGGATTCTTAATTACAATTTCTTAACTAATGGCATATTATAGCCATGTTTTGGTTGTAGGTACCGAGAGCCTATCCTCCATCCTCTGTCCGTTCCTTCTAAATCATGCCACCCCAGAAAGTTTTTGCACGCTGAGGTTCCAAATGCACCTCTGTGATTCAGAATGAGTAAGGCTACCCTTTTCCCCCTACAATGTTTGCGCTGCTTTGTGACTCTTTAAAGAGCTTTATTCATTTTGTTTTAGTTCTTCAGTCGCCCATTGAACAGTTTTAAGAGGGAAAACTCAACTAACCATTTTTTTAAGTGCCAGAAAAATGCAGACGACTATCCCCCTCCCACTTGGTTAAAGTTTTATTTATCTACATTCATTTAATGTTTCGTTGAAAGTAAAGGGGGGAAATCATTTTTAGGTTCCATTTCTCTTTCTGTCTAAAGCTAGTGGGGATGTGGTATAGTGGTTAAAGCGCTGGGAAGGACAAGCACTGGGAAGACACGGGTTCAAATCCCCACCTCACTGAGTGACCTTGAGCCAGCCATTTTCTCTCAGCCTATAACCCACCTCACAGGGTGTTGTGAAAATAAAATGGGTGGGGCGAAGCATGCATGCTGCCTTGAGCTTCTAAGGGTGATGGGGGACTTAAGATATATACAGTGGTACCTCAGATTAAGAACTTAATTCGTTCTGGAGGTCTGTTCTTAACCTGAAACTGTTCTTAACCTGAGGTACCACTTTAGCTAATGGGGCCTCCCACTGCCGCCGTGTGATTTCTGTTCTCATCCTGAGGTAAAGTTCTTAACCCGAGGTACTATTTCTGGGTTAGCAGAGTCTGTAACCTGTCTGTAACCTGAGGTACCACTGTATAGATGTACTAAAATAATATGGCGCTGCTATTTCCCCCAACTCATATCTAGCATGTGTTCGGGGTGGCGAAGCCACAGAGCACATGCTTTGACTGCAGAAGGCCCCAACTTCAATCTCACAGCATCTCCACTTAAAAGGATCAGGTAGCAGGTAATGAGAAGGAGTTTCTCTTGCCTGAGTTCATAAAGAAGAGATGGGGAAATGCAGACCCCCAGGCACAGTCCCATCAGCTCCAGCCAGCATGACTAATGGTTAGAGGTGATGGGAGGAGCTTGCAACCCCATTTATGTTCCAGCTGTGTCTTAACCTGCCAAATGGTCAGGATACGAGTATTTGAAAAGGAAGAAGGGGGCATCGCACAAGGAATAAATTCTTCTGGGTCATGCAGAAAGTGACATTCCCCACCACCACCACCGATTCAAGATGCAGATGAGAAGCTGGTATGGCAACCCCAAAAGCAAGCCCTGCCTCTCTGCCTCCTCCCCCAGACGCCAGGTTTGTAAGCTCAAAAGCACAGAAATGGAAAATGCCCAGCAGGCAGCAATGGGCACCATGCCAGCAGCATCAAATTCTTCATCCAACAATGAGTGTGGCTGAGCGTTGGCATTTTGTTTTGGGTCGTTTTGCTCCATCCATACCCCCCAATAGCTTGGTTTGTAGCTGTGTCTAGAGTTAATTCACACTGCGCTCAGGGCAGGGCCTGCAATTTAAAATCTAATGCCCTGGATGAATGTTGTGCCCTGTGCGTTTGCTTGGGAAACTGCCTCAGTCCCTGCAAGGAGTCACTGCACACAGGCTTTCGAACCACAGCGTAATAGAATACGTGCCGCCAATGCGAGAACAATTCAAGAGAATTGTATATCTCCAATTTGCCATCTCTATGGGGGCTTTATGAAAGGGACACGGGTGGCGCTGTGGGTTAATCCACAGAGCCTAGGACTTGCCGATCAGAAGGCTGGTGGTTCGAATCCCTGCGAGGGGTGAGCTCCCGTTGCTCAGTTCCTGCTCCTGCCAACCAAGCAGTTTGAAAGCACATCAAAGTGCAAGTAGATAAATGGATACCACTCTGGCAGGACGGTAAATGGCATTTCAGTGCACTGCTCTGGTTCGCCAGAAGCGGCTTAGTCATGCTGGCCACATGACCCGGAAGCTGTACGCCGGCTCCCTCGGCCAATAAAGCAAGATGAGCGCTGCAACCCCAGAGTTGTCTGCAACTGGACTTAATGGTCAGGGATCCCTTTACCTTTTTATGGGGGCCTTATGAATGTGAGAGTGCACATGCAGAATCTTTCCCTTGCCACATTATTTTTGTTGTTACTGTTTAAACGTCTATCCCACCCTCCATCTGAAGGTCACAGGGCAGTTTGCAATATAAAAAGACACCCCCCCCCAAAAAAAAACCCTCACACCAACATGCCACCTGTGGTGAGGGTCCTAGGAGGTTTACAAATGCTTCTTTTTAGGCGCAGCCCCTGGGTGGCGCAGGGATCGGGTGAGGCCAGGGTGGAATAAGGAGCTTACCGAAAACCTCATCCGCATCTTGGAGTTTGGAGGAAGACATGATGAAGTAAATCTGTGAAGGAAGAGAGAGATGGAGGGAGGGAGAGAGAAAGAGAAACAGTAGTCAGTCTTTACAACTGGCATGAGGAATTTCTAGACCTCCCTGCCTGGCACATGGGAGTCCCTGTAAGTCACACCTCCTATCCAACCCTTTCCCATGCCCTTCCCAACTGGAATGTCTTCTTGAATTGTGATAGAGTGGTACCTTGGTTCTCAAACTTAATCCGTTCCAGAAGTCCGTTCCAAAACCAAAGCATTCCAAAAACAAGGCTCGCTTTCCCATAGAAAGTAATGCAAAACTGAACAATCCATTTCAGACTTTTAAAAACAAGCCCTAAAATAGCAATTTCACATGAATTTTAGTCTCTAAGTAGACCATTGATCCACAAAATGAAAGCAATAAACAATGTACTGCAGTCACATACACAATCAATCAATCAGGAGCTGAACTGGGTCCCACACGGTCACAAAAACAAAACAAAAAAGCCGCAAAACCACAAAATAAATAGCAAAAACAGACAGACCTCAGCGTTACACTATAAACAGAAGTGTGGCACTCATGTTCAGCTTTCGAAAAAGTTTGCAAACCAGAACAGTTACTTCCGGGTTTGCAGTGTTTGGGTTCCAAGTTGTTTGAGTACCAAGGAGTTTGAGAACCAAGGTACCAATGTAGTGCCTTATGAGACAGCCTGTCTTATGTTTTAGCAGTTAAGCAGCTGAGGGATGGCTTTTTCACTTTGTTCTCTGGCTCAAGGTATCACATAGGGTCTCCAACGGCCATCTAGTCCAACCCTTACAATGTAAGGATCTCAACATGCCTGTCTCCCATCCAATTTGAAACCTGACCAGGCCCTGCTTAGCTTTGCAGACGTGCTAGCAGTTTATTGCTGCACCACATGTCCAAAAAACCCCAACCAAACACATACAATCCCTTCTGCCCCTGCGTGCTGCTGCTGCTTTTCAGCTGCTGGGGCGGGACAGGAAGGAAGGGAAGCAGGGATTCACACTTATTGGCCAAATGGATCTGAATAAGCCACCTTAATGGGTTTGATTGCTTTTGCTGCTGCCGTCCCTGGAGTACATACTCTGTGTGTTCAATTCTTGCATCACAGCACCCCATCACTCAACAGGGCCTGACCAGTAGCGAACAGCCGGCAGCCTGCCTAGTCAACATCTCTGGTATCCACCAGCCTTGGGCTGGGGCAGGGGAGAGAATCATTCAAACCTCATCTAATTCCACCCTCTGCCTTGACGCAAAAGTTGCGTACATTTCCTAGGACTGACAGGAAAAAGCCGGGGACTAAAGAAATGGTGAACATACAATTCTGTGTCCAGGGCAGCCGCCTACCAGCTCCATCTGGTATGCAGGCTGAGATGGTACCTGCCCACAGACTGTCTCACCAGAGTGGTGCATGCTCTGGTTATCTCCCGCTTGGACTACTGCAATGCGCTCTACGTGGGGCTACCTTTGAAGGTGACCCGGAAACGACAACTAATCCAGAATGCGGCAGCTAGACTGGAGGCTGGGAGTGGCCGGCAAGACCACATCACACCGGTCCTGAAAGACCTACATTGGCTCCCAGTACATTTCTGAGCACAATTCAAAGTGTTGGTGCTGACCTTTAAAGCCCTAAATGGCCTCAACCCTGTACAGTGGTACCTCGGGTTAAGTACTTAATTCGTTCTGGAGGTCTGTTCTTAACCTGAAACTGTTCTTAACCTGAAGCACCACTTTAGCTAATGGGGCCTCCTGCTGCCGCTGCACAAATTCTGTTCTCATCCTGAAGCAAAGTTCTTAACCCGAGGTACTATTTCTGGGTTAGCGGAGTCTGTAACCTGAAGCGCATGTAACCTGAAGCGTATGTAACCCGAGGTACCACTGTATACCTGAAGGAACGTCTCTATCCCCATCATTCAGCCCAGACACTGAGGTCCAGCTCCAAGGGCCTTCTGCTGGTTTCCTCACTGCGAGAAGTGAGCTTACAGGGAACTAGGCAGAGGGCCCTCTCGGTAGTGGCGCCAGCCCTGTGGAACGCCCTCCCATCAAATGTCAAGGAAATAAACAATCTGAGTTTTAGAAAGCATCCAAAGACAGCCCTGTTTAGGGAAGTTCTTAATGTTAGGTGTTTTATTGTGTTTTTAATATTCTGTTGGGAGTTGCCCAGAGTGACTGGGGAAACCCAGCCAGATGGGTGGGGTATAAATAAAATATTATTATTATTATTATTATTATTATTATTATTATTATTATTTATGAATTCACTGTGAACTATTGCTTAGGCCTGTCTACCAGCAACTTTGACCTACCAGTAACTTTGGGTGGGGTAGGAGAAAAGATTTGTTTAACTACACAGGAAGCTGCTTTATACTGAGTCACGTAGTACACATAGAACCATAGAACCTAGCTCAGAAGGTTCTTGCATTGCCTTTCCTAGGTTTCAGGCAGAGTACACCCCCAGCCCTTCGTAGAGAAGATGGAGATTAAACCTGGGACCTTCTGCATGCAAACCAAGATGCTCTACCATGGCCTCCAACCACAGAGCAATATATCGTCGTCTGTTTTCTGATGGCCTGGATAGGAAAAAGTTGTAGCATGCGCAACACCTCCCGTGTCCCAAGCTGCATTTTTGTTCTCATCCATCATGTCCCAGCTGCACTTTTGCAAAAAAGGGGGTGTATTTTAGATCTGCCTGACATTATAAAGGCCAAGCTAGCTTATCTGACATATTCTTTCTAAGCCATGAAGGATAGGTAAAGGTAAAGTGACCCCTGACCATTAGGTCCAGTCGTGGCCGACTCTGGGGTTCGGTGCTCATCTCACTTTATTGGCCGAGGGAGCCGGCGTACAGCTTCCGGGTCATGTGGCCAGCATGAGCAAGCCGCTTCTGGTGAACCAGAGCAGCGCATGGAAACGCCGTTTACCTTCCCACCAGAACGGTACCTATTTATCTACTTGCACTTTGACGTGCTTTCGAACTGCTAGGTTGGCACCGAGCAATGGGAGCTCACCCCGTCACGGGGAGTCGAACCGCCGACCTTCTGATTGGCAAGTCCTAGACTCAGTGGTTTAACCCACAGAGCCACCTGCATCCCTAAGCCATGAAGGATATAAACAAGTAAATAACCACTGCAGGTTTTTATCAAAATGCCCATTCTTTTGGTGCATATGAACTTCAAACCCGTCCCAGTCCAGAAAACAAATGAAGCAGCCTGTTGTTTCCAAAGAGAAACAGTGCTGAAATTGCATGTAGTTGGAACATGTGGAGGGAGACCTTTTATGGGGAATATGCAAAGAGCTGCACATGCAGTACCCCCCAGAAATTGCCTTTTGTCCCGTCTCCCCCAAGAGGCATCTTGTACAGCTGGTTCCAGATGTGCTCGCAAAAGCTCACGTTAGCACATTTGCAGGATCAGTTTCCCCTTTAGAGGTCCAGAGCTTCTGATTATTATTCTCTCCCTTCCCAGGTGCCTGACAGAGGGAGATTCAGGAGGGGGAAATGGGGAGGAAAAAGCAGAGAGGGCTGGAAGAGCTTGTGGGAACGGCAGGGTGTGTGCATGAAAACAAAGAGGAGGGGGAAGAAGGGATTCAGAAAAGAGTAGGTCTGCAGAGATGGAGAATGGAGGATGAGAAGCAGAAGGGGAAATTGATGCATAGGCCGAAGGTCCTTGATTCATGCAATAGCACTCAAGACACGTGAAAAACGGTAACTGGGCCAGGATCACACCCAAGGCCTAGATCTGAGCTGCCAGCCCTCTTATAACTCAGCACACAGCAGCATTAAACATCCCGACCCTTTTCTTGCAAATAAGGAAAAGCGATGTGCTATCCAAAAGTAAGAGCCTTATTTTTGTGTTGCATTTCTCTGTTCCTCCCTTCCGCTTAGCTCACAGCAACTGTTCAGCCTCACAACAACCCTGGATGGTAGATTAAGCTAAGAGAGGGAAAGAGGGAGACATTGAAAAGGCCACCCAGCGGGGACCCAAACCTGCTTTCCCTACACCTAAGCCAAACATTGAAGCCAATGCACCACGTCTTCCTAACCCTCTGAATTCACAGTGACATGCCAGGGTGGGGGGTGGGGGGACCGATTAGCTGCTCAGAATCTCTTCCAGGGTTGAAGAAAGGCAACAGAACGAAGGGAAAGGGGGAGAGGAAATCCACCCACAAATTGGATTTTTAAAACACAGTGTGGAATGGCTAGCGTTGAAGGCCAGGAAAGGGGCTTGAATAAATGGCAGTGGAACCCTCAGCAGACTTACTGGGGAGTAAACAGAACAAGGCTTGTTTTTGAGCAAACATGCTTGGAATTGCATTGTAAATAATAATAACAAATCACCCACACATCACGGCACACAAGCATGTCAGCAGTCAAAGGCCTGCCTATAGCCTAGCGTAAAGAATATCAGGAAAGGGAAATAAAGGAAAGGGAGAAAACACGAAGGGAAAGTAGGAAGGCATTCAAAATACTGTCCACATCTCAGGTATGGGCATAGTTTTAGGATTATACTAATGAAGTCGATGAAAGGAGAATTTCCAAATATTCTCTTTGCTGCAGAAATTATGATAAAATACTGGTTTGAATGTCCAAACCTGCAGGGCTATGCATGAGGACTCCCAAATATGCAAAAAAAGAAAACGAAAACATGTCCCTGTCCCTGGGCTCTGCTACACCACAATAATTAGAGGCCGAACGTTTCTTTTATCTCCCACTAGGCAAATTTCCTTCGTGTTTCCCATTCTGATCCGACGTGCGGGAAATCCTGCGGCCAGTGAGAGCAGAAAGGAAGAGAAAAGGAGGAAAAGATATTTCGCACGGCCAAAAGGGCAAGTGAGATAATAATGGTGATGTTGATGGTCATGGGAAATCTCCAGCGAGCGACAATGCAGCAGCATCAGCAGCCCAGATCCAAGGCAAGGAAAAAGAAGGAAGGAGGGATGATGGAAAGATGAGCGTCAAGAGAAAGTGTCGCCGCTGAATTTAAGGGCCTGCATTATCCCTCATTCGTGATTTGATTTTTTCCCCTGTAAACAGCACTGCTTCCAATTCTTAGCCCGCGCCCCCCCCCCAACTTTCGCTGTTAAGGACTCTCTCAAAGTCCGGGTGGGGCCAGGGGAAAGTGAAATGGATAAAACCCACCAAGGAAAGACAAGCGTGGCTTACCTGGCGCGCGGAGGCATCCTCAACAAACGCCTAAAGGTCTCCTACAAATCCCACGCCCGGCTGCCAGGGCCATTTTCCTTTGCCTGCCATTCCCTTCTCTGTTAGTCTCCCGCCGGTTGTTCTCCCGATGCGTTATCTTCTGGTCCTTGCGATGTTTGAACACAGACAGGTTGCAACTACTTTGCGGTGCTGGATTTTTTTCTGGGGGGCTCCTCGGTTTTGGTTTTTTTTCTCAAAGGGACCTGTGAATTCGCCAAACTGGGATTGGGATGGTCCCAGGGAGATAGGGGGAGGGGGAGGAGGCGGGGAGTAACTGGAACCCGGAAGCAGCAGCAGCAGCAGCTTGGCTGGAAGTCATCCGGAGCAAGGCGCGCTCACTGCGCTGCTTTTCCTGAAATCCCCGCCCAGATGCTCTCGCTTGGCTCGGCTTCTGTGTATTCCCAGGAGCCCGGGATGCGATCTGACGACGCGAGGCTCGCCTGCCTCCTGAGGGCAGCAGGCAAGGGGAAGGAATAAAGGGGCGGGATGGAGGGGGAAGAGATGGAAGAAGGGGTGCGGGTGCAAGGAGACGAAAGCGCAGGGAAAGGTTGCAGAGTCTTCACGCGGACATACCCTCCAACATTTCTGCGATGAAAAGAGGAGCGTCCTGTTCCATCATCATCATCATCATCATTTTACTATCTATACCCCCACCAAACTGAC
The DNA here is from genome assembly GCF_965153285.1 of Podarcis tiliguerta. NCBI lineage: Eukaryota > Metazoa > Chordata > Lepidosauria > Squamata > Lacertidae > Podarcis > Podarcis tiliguerta. The sequence goes on along the minus strand of NC_139546.1, from coordinate 19,213,795 downwards.
TGGGTTGCCCAAGCCATTTTAGACGCCTTCCAACATATATAAAAACATAATAAAACATTAAACTTTTTTTTTTAAAAAAAAAAAAGCTTCCCTGTACAGTGGTACCTCGGGTTACAGACGCTTCAGGTTACAGACTCCGCTAACCCAGAAGTATTACCTCAGATTAAGAACTTTACCTCAGGATGAGAACAGAAATCATGTGGCGGTGGTGCAGTGGCAGCGGGAGGCCCCATTATCTAAAGTGGTACCTCAAGTTAAGAACAGCTTCAGGTTAAGAACGGACCTCCAGAACGAATTAAGTTCTTAACCCGAGGTACCACTGTAGGTGCCTTCAGATGTCTTGGCTCAGGGGTCACATAACTCCATAACCTGCAACATTTCTCCGATGAAAATAGGGACTTCCTAAGGAAAAGTGGAACATTCCAGGATCAAATCAGAAACCAGGATGACTTCTGTAAATCTGTGACTGTTCTTTGAAAATAGGGACACTTGGAGCGTCTGCCTTGAGCTCGCAGGTGAACCCACCACCCCCTGTATCCTAAGCATCATCTCCTTGGTTTGGGCTTTCAGAGATTCCTGTTCATCTCCTGGTGGCTGAAACATCAAGGGATCAGATCATGTTGCCTAGAAGACTGCCCACCCCTGGGTGGACCTGGAAGGTCACTTAAAGGCCCACTGGGGAGTTGCGGCCAGATCCAAGGTGGGGCACAGCAGGAGCACTGCCCCCATGCAAATCTAGGGTGAAAGCATAGGAGCCAACTCCTAGGAGCTGTGTCCCTTTGCTCCCTCTGATAAAATATTTGAGGGGGGGGGCAAAGTTGATGGGCATTGCCATTCAAATGGTGCATGTGTGCTGCCTCTTGTGATGGACTATGCAAGGCAAGGCTTAGCTGCCTCCCCTATTTTATTTTATTTTATTCAGGTTGGCACTGGGGTTAAGAAAAGGGGTCCCAGAGGCATGTTTGGGTTAAAACTGGGTTCTGGGTCTGAACAGGTTGATGATCATCTGGGCAAAAGGCACTCATGGTTCCGCACCTTACAGAATATAATAGGGCAGTGACCCAAAAGTTGGCATTGACACTATTTCCCTTGGATTATGGGATGCCCTTTTCACTGCTATGTGAAGCAGCAGCCACCAGTTGTTTCAGATCACTCGTGAAAATATACTTTTTTGGCCAGGGGAAAGTTTGAGCATCATTAATGTGTTTGAAGTACCCAGGTTCCTGTTTTATATGCCTTGACACAACAATTTTACTAGTTTCATGTTGTGTTTTTGCTTCCATGACATTGTTTTGTTTCTGTGTTGTGCATCGCTTAGTTTTAAACACTAAGCAGTATATAAATGCTTTTAAACAAAAGGAAAATAAGTAACTTTCATCTGGTTTGCCATTGTTAAACAAGGTTCTAAATTGGAGAAGCCATTGGTCTGACTTTTCATTTATTCCTACATATAATATCACAGATAGACCATTAATCACCCCAATAACAGAATCCCCAGTGGGGACGGTTCACCCATTCAGATGCTGGTTTTTAAGCTATAACAGTTCTATAGATATACATTGTGGATGGACCAGCCCTAAGCCTCCCTAATTTCCAAATTAGTGTTGCTGCTGTACACTTTCTGTAGGGAAGGTGCTCATAGATTGCATTTATCCTGTTATTTACACCCAGGCAGCGAATGTGTTTAATCCTTCTGTCCCCATAATTCTACTCACTCCACTCCACCCCCAGATGAAACCTCTCATGAAAGATCTGGAGGGGCTGTTTAGAGGATCACTACAATTAGGGCCCATTAGCGTTTTCATCTCTATTTTGCAAATTGCAGATTGTACTTGATGGCCACTTGTTTAGATGGCTTTTAAAAAGGAGATTGGGCCAATTCCTGGAGGATGAGTCCATCCATGACTACAGGTCGCGATGGCTATAGGCACCTTCTAGATTCAGAGGCCGTATGCCATGGGATCCCCATTTCTGTGGCCTAACAGAAGGAGAAGGTTATTGTCCTCTTGCCCTTGTTGTGGGCTTCCCACTGGCATGTGGTTGGTCACTGTGAGAACTAGGATGCTGGACTTAATGGGCTGATCTCGCTGGGGGTCTTATGTCTTTCCTCACCCTAGTCCAGTGAGATAGGCCACCATATTCCCATTTTCTAGACCGAAGAACTGAGGCTGAGAGATGATGCTTTGCCCACAACCTCGCAATGAGTCTGTAGCAATTCTGGACGACACTAGGGTATATCTGAATAACTCAGCCACTAGAGCATGAGACCCTTAATCTTAAGGTCATAGGTTTGACCTATGTGCAAAAGATTCCTGCATTGTAGGGGTGTTTGGACTAGAAGACCCTTGAGGTCCTTTCCAGCTCTATGATTCTGTAGTGTAACTGTCTTTGTTTCACTGCTTTATAGTTTGTGCTTTTTAATGGTTTGTTTCAGTGTAAGGTAAAGGGACCCCTGACCATTAGGTCCACTGGTGGCCGACTCTGGGGTTGTGGTGCTCATCTCACTTTTTTGGCTGAGGGAGCCGGCGTACAGCTTCCCGGTCATGTGGCCAGCATGACTAAGCCGCTTCTGGCGAACCAGAGCAGCGCACAGAAACGCCGTTTACCTTCCCGTCGGAGCAGTACCTATTTCTCTACTTGCACTTTGATGTGCTTTTGAACTGCTAGGTTGGCAGGAGCAGGGACCAAGCAACAGGAGCTCACCCCGTCGCAGGGATTCGAACCACTGACCTTCTGATCGGCAAGTCCTAGGCTCTGTGGTTTAACCCACAGTGCCACCCGTGTCCCTGTTTCAGTGTATATTTTAATTAAAAGTGTTTTAATGTCATTGCATGATTTTGTTGCTTTGGAGTGTTTCTCCCCCTCTTCCCTCTTCAACTTTCCCCATGCTTTCTGTAACACCCAGCTTGATGAATTGGCAAACCCAAATGCTTTCTCACATCGGTTTTGGAATCCATCTTGACGAGACACAACACAACACCCCCATCCTCTCTTGTATTTAACCTACTTCTCTATTGTGCCTTATGAATATAAGGTAAACAATTCAGAGGTCGAAAATAACTTGCGTTCTTATCTCAAGATGAATAGGTTATGTGCAACCTCTCCTTATTTGGCCTATTAATTCCTGGCTCTGATCATGCAGAGATTATCTCCCATAATTATTCTTGCTTCCCTAAGATGAAGGAACTGAGATACCCACCTCCTCCAAACCGAGACTTGAACTCAAGTGCTTCCACCACCTTCCTGGAGCGGCTGGCTCTTGGGAATGAAAAACTGGGTATGAGAATTGAGGTAAGAATTTGCTTGTGATGGGGAGAATAGCTGGTGCTGAATGGACAGCTCCAAGAAAACCGCTCAACCAGCTTGCAGAAGAGGATAAAAAGGAAACCCGTCTTGCGGACTGATGTTGTTGATTTACATTTAAGTATTTTTTTACATGCAGTTAAATATTCTAATCAAAAAAGGCAGAATCCCAGATGGAGAGGGAAAATACTATCTGATTCCCACGATGTCCAGCCAATCTGAGGGGTCCATTGTTTCACTTTGAGACATGTTTCAGTTTCTGACCAATCAGGTACAGATCTTTGAGGTTCACCTCTTGCAGAGTTTTTAATTAAAATGCAAAGGTGGGTAAATTACAAAAAAACACACCTTTTCTTTTAAAATGTGGACTCTCCAGGATATCCAAATAGGTGAGACTTCTGGCTAATCTAATCAGCCAATATCCGCTAGAGAGCTGCTCGCCTGGGCATTTAGAAAAACACCGCTAGATCAAAGAAATATTTTGTAAGGATATGTGTGAAACCAGGGTCATCTCTGCTGGCTACAACTAATTGAAATGGGATTTAAAAGTCCTGATGTAGCAGATATTAAAATATAACACATTCAATTGGCTCTGCTTTATTAGTCCTTAAGGTGCTGCCATGCTCTTGTTTTGTTTTATTATAATTTTTGCTGCAACAGAGGAGCTGGAATGAATATAAGACAATTCCCATATGCAGATGACACAACCTTGATGGCAGAAAGTGAGGAGGAATTAAACAACCTCTTAATGAGGGTGAAAGAGGAGAGCGGAAAATATGGTCTGAAGCTCAACATCAAAAAAACGAAGATCATGGCCACTGGTCCCATCACCTCCTGGCAAATAGAAGGGGAAGAAATGGAGGCAGTGAGAGATTTTACTTTCTTGGGCTCCATGATCACTGCAGATGGTGACAGAGGTCACAAAATTAAAAGACGCCTGTTTCTTGGGAGAAAAGCGATGACAAACCTAGACAGCATCTTAAAAAGCAGAGACATCACCTTGCTGACAAAGGTTCGTATAATTAAAGCTATGGCTTTTCTAGTAGTGATGTATGGAAGTGAGAGCTGGACCATAAAGAAGGCTGATGGCCAAAGAATTGATGCTTTTGAATTCTGGTGCTGGAGGAGACTCTTGAGAGTCCCATGGACTGCAAGAAGATCAATCCTATCCATTCTTAAGGAAATCAGCCCTGAGTGCTCACTGGAAGGACAGATCGTGAAGTTGAGGCTCCAATACTTTGGCCACCTCATGAGAAGAGAAGACTCCCTGGAAAAGACCCTGATGTTGGGAAAGATGGAGGGCACAAGGAGAAGGGGATGACAGAGGACGAGATGGTTGGATAGTGTTCTCGAAGCTACTAACATGAGTTTGACCAAACTGTGGGAGGCAGTGGACGACAAGAGTGCCTGGAGTGCTCTGGTCCATGGGGTCACGAAGAGTCGGACATGACTAAATGACTAAACAACAACAAAAAATATGGGCAGGGCTTTTTGTCAGCTGGAACTCACAGGAACTCAGTTCTGGCACCTCTCAGGTGGTGCCATTGCCATTCTAAGAGAACAAGGGAGGAGTTCATGGTGAGTTCCGCCACCTCTTTTTCTAGAAAAATAGAAGTGTATATAGGAAACAATTTCACAGAAGCATTAGCCGGATACCTTCCATTGATCTGACCGTGCTGAATAGGTCCCACTGCATACTGTATGGTATATACATGCTGAAAAGCTACAATGAGTTCCTGCAGTAAAACAGATAGGTGTTCAAGTGGAAAGACATGATTTCATTCCACCCTGGACTCCCATTTGAGAGGAACAATAGTATAAAAATAAAGTCAATAAATAATGAACATAAAATAAATATGTTTGAGGAGTTTTCTGTTAACACCGAGTGACGGTCACAGTGCAATAGCAAAACTAGTAGGGACAGATAAGTCTCAGGCAACTCTGAAATTACTAATTTAAGAATAACTGATTGCTTTTAACTGTTTTTTTGAAAGGCAACTTTTAACTGTTTTTTTTCCCACTGTACTGTTTTAGTATTGGCATTTTTACCACCCGGGGCTCCTTTGGAGAAAGGGTAGGGTATAAAGGGTAGGGAGAGGTCCAACCTTTTCCTTCTCTACCTAGTCTCAGGAATTGGAGAGGAAAGATAACTCTGGCAACTAGGAGGGCCTGTAGCACATCACATTAGGCTAGTTTGGGCCCAGGGGCCTCTAGTTGCTGACCTACAATCAAATTAATGTGTGACATTTTACTGTATTTTAATCTTTGTTGGAAGCTGCCCAGAGAGGCTGGGGAAACCCAACCAGATTGGTGGGGTAAAATAAATAAATAAATAAATAAATTAATAATAATAATAATAATAATTCAGTGTTCGTTCTGAGCCAAGATGACCATATCAGAGGCCTATCCATCTTCTACATTAAACCCTCCAAGAGATAGCAATTCCACAGTCTGCTCCATTGCTGAGCTGGTCTTCTGGTTAGAAGGTTCACTGGAATGTAATAACCCACCTACACCTCCCCACAATTTCACCCTCCCTATGCTACTCGTCTCATCCTTGCTGGGCAGTTTAGAATGGATGCTGTTGTTTCTTCTGTGATCTTCGCCTATATCCATCCCTTTCTTTATGATGACTTTTTTCCTATGGCCTCAGCATGCCCAATTCCTTCAGCCTTTAAAGGAACCCCTGATCATTAGGTCCAGTGGTGACCGACTCTGGGGTTGAAGCACTCATCTCGCTTTATTGGCCGAGGGAGCTGGCATACAGCTTCTGGGTCATGTGGCCAGCATGACTAAGCTGCTTCTGGCGAACCAGAGCAGCGCACGAAAACACCGTTTATCTTCCCGTCGGAGTGGTACCTATTTATCTACTTGCACTTTGACGTGCTTTTGAACTGCTAGGTTGGCAGGAGCAGGGACCGAGCAATGGGAGCTCACCCTGTTGCGGTGATCCAAACCACCGACCTTCTGATCAGCAAGTCCTAGGCTCTGTGGTTTAACCCACAGCACCACCCGTGTCCCTCCTTCAGCCTTTACCCTGCTATTATTAGGAATGGTCTCCTCAAACCTTTTTTATCTGCCTCCCAGGTCTGTTCTGAGCCCTTGCCAAGGTCACTTCCAGAAGCGAGATTCTTCCGAGGGGTTGCAAGGGGGATGAGGAGGCAGCCCGTCAGATTTCAGACCCTGCCCCCCTCTGTGTGCGCTAAGAGGCGGTGGAGAGGAGTCTGCCTCCTTAAGTTTGACCTACATAAGACCTGCATTGTTTATAATGTGTCAAACGACTATTGTTCTAGGGAGACCCGCCATCTGTTTCACATTCGGACCTGGGTAAACAGTTCTAGTCAGTATATTAATAGGATTGCTGTTGCGATTAGAGGTAAATTAGGAAGATGTCGATTTAGCCCAGCATGGTCTGCTCTGACAGAAGCTTTCCAGGGTCGCTGGCAGCAAAAGGTCTTTCCCATTACCACTCAATCCTTTCTGAAGAAGGGATGCCGGGGACTGAGGAGCCATACAGAGTGGCTGGGGAAACCCAGCTAGATGAGTGGGGTATTATTATTATTATTATTATTAAACATGGAACTTTGTTCATGCAAACTGCTTACATGACCACTGCATCTATCTTATACCACACACGATTCACATGTGGAGGTTCCAGGTTCAAATCTCCAATCACCAATATCTCATGAATGAATCATAGAATCATAGAGTTGGAAGAGACCACAAGGGCCATTGAGTCCAACCCCCTTCAGGAGACCTCCTGCCAGTCAAGGTCTCTTCTTCTTCAGCGAACACTCATAGATAAGTAAGATTGTCTTCCATTCTTAACAGTGAGTCTGTAAGTGACTGTGGAGGCCAATTCTGGATCCACATACCCTTCCATAGTGGGGACATAGGTTTCCAGGCAGGAGTTGATCAAGGTGGTAAAAGGTAAAGTAAAGGGACCCCTGACCATTAGGTCCAGTCGCGGACGATTCTGGGGTTGTGGTGCTCATCTCGCTTTATTGGCCGAGGGAGCCGGCATACAGCTTCCGGGTCATGTGGCCAGCATGACTAAGCCGCTTCTGGTGAACCAGAGCAGCGCACGGAAACTCCATTTATCTTCCCGCCGGAGCGGTACCTATTTATCTACTTGCACTTTGATGTGCTTTCAAACTGCTAGGTTGGCAGGAGCAGAGACCGAGCAACGGGAGCTCACCCTGTTGCGGGGATTCAAACCGCCGACCTTCTGATCGGCAAGTCCTAGGGTCTGTGGTTTAACCCACAGCGCCACCCGCATCCCAAGGTGAGGGTTTCCCAAACGTGCCTTCCTCTTAGGAACGTTTTTCAAAGAGGGCCAGATTTGATGAAGTGAAGGGCCGTGGGAGCCAAAGTTGTTGACCTTTTGTAGGATTGAAGTTAGGCCCCCGAAATGGACTTTGGACATGACTGTCTTAGCACGTTTCTCCCTTTCGTCCTGAGTTTGAGCATCTTCAAAGTCCATGACACCTTTGGTAAAGGATGTTCTCCAACTGGAGCGCTCGCAGGCAAGTGTCTCCCAGTTGTCAGTCTTTTTCATTTGGTTAATAGCTGTACACAACTCTCCCAGATTTGGAGAGACTGCAAGCTCATCTCCAATTTGTTTTTGCGGAATTTGTGAGAGGACATCAGCAGCTACGGGGGAGTTGCGGTTAAGGAGATGCTGGTAATGTTCTTTCCAGCACAATGCAATAGTGTCTGGGTTAAATCAGGGGTAGGCAACCTAAGGCCCGGGGGCCGGATGCGGCCCAATCGCCTTCTCAATCCGGTCCGCAGATGATCCAGGAATCAGCGTGTTTTTACATGAGTAGAATGTGTGCTTTTATTTAAAATGCAGCTCTGGGTTATTTGTGGGGCATAGGAATTCGTTCATTTCTTCCTCCAAAATATAGTCTGGCCCACCACATGGTCTGAGGGATGGTGGACCAGCCCATGGCTGAAAAAGGTTGCCGACCCCTGGGTTAAATGATTGACAAATAATATTAGAAACAACATCAGGAACCCAGTAATCTTGATGCACTTCCACCATGAGGGTTCTTCTTGTGTTACAGCCCTGCTAGTGTTGGAATGAAGTCACCAAGGTGATGTGAGGGAGCTTGACTGGAGTCCAGTACCAGAGAAAACTACCCTCAGCACTGCCTCCTGGACTATGGCCAAAATGGTCTTCATAGGAGGCTCTGTCCCTATTTTAGCCCAAGCATTTTGGTCTGTTGTTATGCCTAGGTTGTACTCCTATGCCTGGCTCTCTCTATTTGCATTTCCCATCCTACAGTTAATCAACAATTTATAAATAAAAGAATAACTCTTCAATTATGAAGCAGATTGGATCGAACGATGTTCAAAAGCCGTCATGGGGCACAAACTAGTCCCTTCCCTGAATAAGCTTTTAAGGAATGTCATGATCTGTAGCAGCTGAAACCAGGAAAAAAAAGTGGAGCTTGTCACATAAGGCATTGGCTTTATGGGTCTCCCTCTATCCATAAAGTTTCTGATTCTGTATAACCCTTCTGTAGAACACCCCACCTTCTCTCTTTTTTGCAAAGGCAGCCAGTTTAACATGGTTATCCTGCAACTGGGTTTTTGGTTATGGGGAAATGATGGCTAGCTGTGCCATGCCCTGTATTTCGAGAACATTCCCTTCCATAGCCAATGGTGTAATGTGTTATACTAGAAGAAGAAGAAGAGTTTGGATTTGATATCCCACTTTCTCACTACCCAAAGGAGTCTCAAAGTGGCTAACATTCTCCTTTCCCTTCCTCCCCCACAACAAACACTGTGAGGTGAGTGGGGCTGAGAGACTTCAAAGAAGTGTGACTGGCCCAAGGTCACCCAGCAGCTGCATGTGGAGGAGCGGAGACGCGAACCCGGTTCACCAGATTACGAGACTACAGCTCTTAACCACTACACCACACTAGCTCTCTAGAAGACATTTCTCAAGACCAAGAGCCACCTGTGCAGCAGGAGCTCTCCATGATGGTTTGGTTGCAGTTATTCCTAAAGAAATTGGACGTACCTGGTGTAGTGGCTAGGAGATATATCGCTATATCGTCCAAAACTGCTTTGAAGTCCATATTGTAATATTGGTTTCATAATTTCCGACCTGGCAATATATTATGAATCATGGTTTGTGTGTGTGTGCTATGCAAGAAAACCACAACATGTTTAGCTGGTGATATATCACAATGTTGAACACCAGATATTCCCCAGCCCTACTGTTCACCTCAAAAGCATTTACATACATACATAGCTATATATATGGAAGGGCTGCCTTGAAGATCTCTAGAAATTCCAACAGTGGATACCCAAAGCTCTGCCCCCCCCCAATCCCGCCTCCCCCAAGAGCACATAGTGGCATTTGAAAAACCGAACAGGGTGGAAACAAAGACCTGCAGTTTATCTGATATGACCGGATGATAGGACAATTGGAATACAAAACCAGGAACAATACGTACATACATACATACATATATATATTATATATATACATACACATTTATACCTGTGTAAAGGAGATTAAATTAAAATTTAAGATGATCTTTTAAAAAACTCATTTGTTTTTCAGAACATTACATCTCATTCCCCTGCGTGTCATTCTCCACCCCCTTGCTCTGATCCTGCACCCATTTATTGTTTACAGTACACTGTACACCTCTTGAACCAGCTTTTTTTGGGGGGGGGGGGGTGCAAAATCTGTTTCATCCTTTATGTAACCCAGGATGGCGGTGGCGTGGAGACACCTTGTCACCTAGAGAATCGTTCCTTGCAGCCCTCGCAGGGTAAAGGGATGGGAGGAGAATTCACTGGCAGCCGGCCAGTTTTGCCTGCCTCTGTGGTCACCACCACTAACAGTCTGGAAGCTCTGCGTTTGGCAGGTGTAATGGCGGCGTGTTGCAGCGAGCAAATGGCGAGCTGGAGACCCGTGCCCCTTTCAGACGACGTCACTGCATCACAAAATGGCCAAGCCTTTTGTGGACTCTGCCAACGTGGAACACAAGAATTCACATTCCGTAAAGGGTGTGTGCGTGTGTGAATGAGAGAGCTGCTTACCTCCAGAAGTAGGGCTGCGTTTCAGGGCGTACATGTAGCAACACACACACAATTTGACCACTGAGGTTTAAAGGAGATGGGGAAGCAGTCAAACCCCCTGAAACACATTGCCCAGCTCTGGAATAAAAGACACAACATGTCACCTTTTAATTTTGGATTGTTGGATCCAGGATATTTGCCATGCCCAGGTTGTCTACTTCCCGATCGTGATATGTGGATTAGAATCCCCACTCCAGTCCACAGAAACATACCCTGGAAAACCGACCCACCATTTTATCACAGTATTTAATACTCTGGGGGAGTACAAATGGATTGTGAAAGCGCACGAAGGCAAATCTACCCACATTACGTTGTCTTGAGTGGGACACATTCTGCACATCATTGTCATGAACTGTTTTCGTCCCATGATAAGACAAAACAGGGAACTGTGAATTCAAAGTTATGAAGGAAACGTGGGAGACATCTTTCCTGAAGTTATCCTCATTATGGGATCCGGACATTTCTGGGCTAGGTCCATCGAAACTGGAGGAAAGACTGGTTCGAAGTTCAAAATGAACCCCTTCGGTGCTCCTTCCCCCATCCAAAGCTGTCATGCAGACTGCTGGAATTCACACTGAATTTCTGTCTGAATCACAGCAAGAGAAAGCAAAGGACGTCTTTTTTCCAAAGCAGGCACTATTAAAGCCCACAAGAAGTAAACAATAAAAGGGGTGGGTACCTCCTTGAGGCAACAGGAGGAAAACACCCTGTTTTTCTCCCCCCCCCTTTCCTTCAAAGTGGAAACCTTGTGAAGGGGACAGCATTTTCCACTCCCTTCACAAATTCCAGTTTAGAGGTGAAAACCCAAAGGCATAGCCTTTCCCGGCAGAATACTGCTTTAAACCAAACAAAACATACAGGCTTTTGTATCGGCCTTATTTTGGCTCTTTTTGAGGGGGCAGGGGGAAGCAAATTTCCCCAGCAACCGCTTTACAAAACGTACGTCCAGTTCCACTTTACATAGACGTTCCACAGCAGCCTTGGCTAATGGCCATGCCGGAAAAATAATACTGTCAAAAAGTTTGTAGATGATGCAGTAGGTGGAGTCCTGCTTGAGTGGGTAGAGGAAACGTCACCTGATTTGCATCGTTTTTTTAAATATAAAACTGAATCTAGGTTAATAAATATATCTCTCGAACAGCTGAAAGAGGACCAGTGAATGTCTATGTGATGCAGCTCAGTTTATAACAGCCTTCCCCAAGCAGGTGCAATCCAGGTATTTTGGACCATTGGCCATGTTGGCTGGGGATGATGGAAGCTATAGCCCAAACATCAGGAAGGCACCAGGTTGGGAGAGGCCCCCAGTGGGACCCGATTGTGAGTACCTGTGTTATTTCCAAGTTGGGTTGAGCAATGTGGCACTCTCAGCCAAGCTCCAGGGCATGAATGAATCGTGGTGGCCAAAAACCACGCCCAAGGACGGGGATAGCGAAAGGTCAGAGAGGCCAAAATGCAGGCAAGCCTCCAAATGTGTTCACACAAAGCTTCACCTTGCCATATTTAAGGTAAGATGTTTTCTGACTTTTCCCCTTAAGAACCTGATTCCAGCATTACACACAACACACAGATGCTGCTGTCAGGCCAAACTGCATCCTTCTGGTGCCACGGATGCTGATACAGAAAGAAACTCCCCATAAGCTTGGTGCCATACAGAGAGCACCTTTGCAACATCTTGGCCCTCTGGGCAAAGTGCAGCTCTACGGAAGGGTTGTTTTGGTGCCTCTGTGTATGTCAGCTTGGCCCCTGATGCCTGGGTTAGGGTGTAAAAGCATGGGCAGCAAAGGAGATGCAGTCAGTGACTTCTGCTCTTGTCAGATTAAACAGATGAGGAAGAAAGAAGCTGCAAAACCCTCTGGTACCTTAGAGATGAACAGCTTTTGTAACTCGCTGCCGGCACCTGTTATGAAGGCTCGCGCTGTAAGATATCCCCCACCTGTCCAGTTTACCACTAAGGTGACCCAGCGCTTTCTGGCTACTAGTAACGATCTCAACTATTTCTCTAGAAAGGGGCATAAAATGAGGAAGGCAAGGCGCTGACTGGCTGGCCACTGCAGCAACAGTTATGACGCCGTTGTGTTGCTTCAGAGAGGAATTCCCTGCCAGCTAGAGATGCCACGTAAAAAACCCAAACTAAATGCACCCATGCAGCTCAATCGCTGGAAATGGGGGTGATGTGAAACAAAGGGACATCTACGATGGTCCAGTGTTTTGTCCTGGGACAAAGGTTGACCTCATAAATTAAGGAACAAAGAAGAACCAGGCAATACCTCTTACAATCTAATGATCTTAGAGACTGGGTCCTCATTACCTGTGCGTCTAAGGCACTCGTGCCTCTGTTTTTATCTTTTGCTGTCCCCCAGCTGTAAGCCCACCCACTTCCACAACAAACCCTGGTATTGACAGCAGCAAAGCAGAACCCTGTCAAGGTGTTGGGCTTCCGAAAAGGTGCTGCCCTTCACAGCTTTCTTCCAGTCAAATGCAGAATGGCTGGTGCAGAACCATGAAACTGAAGGCTTGCTCAAGAGCGGGACCAATGATTTCTTCCCTGCTCAGTTCCATTTTTTCTCTCTCCAAAGTCTCTAGCTTCAGCTCCTGGCTCGATACCTTTGATGCGTTTGCTCCCGGCTCTTAGGTTTTAATTCTCAGCTCCCTTGGGAGGGTCCAGTTCATAAACCTCCTGGGTGTTGATTCCCAGAAATTCTCCAAGACAAACGTGAATAAAAATGCAGTGAGGAGGGGAAAGAAACAAGGCAAATGCTCTTTTCCTGGTTGTAAAAAGTCAGCCGTAGCGTCTATTCAGATGCCGACAGGGGTTCCGGAGGCCGGAGCCTCTCCTCAGTCGCAAAGGTGGCGACTGGCAAAATCACCCTCCTTAAAAAACACAGACATATTTCCCACCATCGCACGAAACATAGAGAATAATGGATTCCATATTGTCCAAAAGGATGGAAAATTAAAGGCAAGATCATCCAACCCGCCCCACCCTCACCAAATCCCAACAATAAGACCCCCCCCCACTCCCAACCCCGTAACCCCTCGCTCAAAAGTTTAAGATTCAGGAAAGAAAACAAAAAGAGATAGAGAGAGCTGGTCTCGCTTCTTGCCAGCAGAGTCCTGCTGCCTTCCAGTTTCGTCCCCTGCTCCACGTGAAGACAGTCTCGATCCCGATCTGCAATGGCTGGCGCAAGGTTCTCATCAGGCAGAGAGGACAGGGGACACAAATGGCCGGACACACGGGACCACCGCCTCCCCACCCTCCACGGTTTGTCGATCCAGTTGACACAAGACGCACACCGGACATGGAAAACTGACAAGTGATTCACCACCCTTGTCAAGGTGTCTGGGTTTCGCCTCTGCGGCCCACTTTCGCCATCCCGCCTGACCCGTCCACCCGGCCTTTGTCTCTCCCTCACCCTCAAGAGAAGGCAAGGCCATTGGCTACTCTCGCTTGCCGTAGTTCTTCTGACTGTGTCGGGGTCTTAACACTTCCCTGCTGGGAAAACCGGGCAGGGGATGAGGGAAGAATAACAGAGTGGACAACGGGCAGGAGGCATTTCTAAACAGGTCCCTTGCAAATGATAGTAGTAGTAGTAGTAGTAATAGTAATGAGAAGAATTAATTGCTCTGGTTGGTTTATATGTGTGTTTTTTCTGCTCTCTCTTTTTTTAAGTCGGGTTGGAATTTTTCAAAGTCTGCAGCTTCGCCTCCAGTTCAGAGATCTGAAAAACACACAACAGAAAGGGGGTGAAGAGGAGATTTCCAGGTAGAAAAATAGGGGGGGGGGGAGAGATGGGAAGACACGAGGGAAGGAGACATGGTGGAAATTGGCTGGCTGGCTCAGCACCCATTAACAGCAATGGGAAAGGGCTGGTGGAGAAGAGGGCTATGAAAAAGGGGAATGAAGGGGCACGCCAAAGGAGAATTGTATGGATATAAATGGTGGTGGCGGGGGGGCTCATTAACACGGCTTCTGAACGTTTAGGCTTGCAGTCTGCTCCACATCTGTTTTGAGAAGGGTTCCTCTGCTCTGAGTTCGGCAAAAGGCCGCGCAGCGTAAACTGTGCAGATCTAGTTAAAAGTTGCCTTTAATGTCTAATAAAACAGACTAGCGCACACAAATCAGTTTCTGCACCCAAACTGGAAGAGGGCAATTTTAGGACAGAGTTGCTAATTTCAATGAATCACCTCTCAAACAACCTTGCTTAGATTGATCACATTAGATATGTCTCCAGAGTGAATCATAAAACAGATGCATATCTAACCTTTCAAAGCTGACACAGGCTTGAGGTTCCAAGACTAAAATGATATTCGTTCCCCAACGAGGACTTAAGTGCCTCCATCTCCCATAATGGGACATGGGTGGCACTGTGGGTTAAACCACTGAGCCTAGGACTTGCCGATTAGAAGGTCGGCAGTTCGAATCCCTGTGAAAGGGTGAGCTCCCGTTGCTCGGTCCCTGCTCCTGCCAACCTAGCAGTTCAAAAGCACCTCAAAGTGCAAGTAGATAAATAGGTACTGCTCTGGAGGAAAGTCAACAGTGTTTCCGTGCACTGCTCTTGTTCGCCAGAAGCGGCTTAGTCATGCTGGCCACATGACCCGGAAGCTGTACACTGGCTCCCTCGGCCAATAAAGTGAGATGAGTGCTGCAGCCCGAGTTGGTCATGACTGGACCTAATGGTCAGGGGTCCCTTTACCTTTACCTTTATCTCCCATAATGCTCAATTGCACCCGGCAGAAACCAAACTTCTTAATGGTTACTGCAATTGGTTATTTTCTTTGAGGCATCTTTCAATGTGCCATTTTCAGCCTACCAAGTTCTAACTGGCTTGGCCAAACCTGAGGACTGCCTCTCCTTTCTTCACAGTTACTAAGATTTGCTGAAGATGCCCTCTTGATATTACTATACATGTGTCATGTCAAGGCATTTATTGATGGCTCCTCTCCTTTTAAGCACTGTTTCCCTTGGAGAGGAACAGCTGATATCTGGCTCAAGCTTTTGGAATACAAGCCTTTGGCTTTGCATTTAACTAACTGATTAACTAAGCTATCGCATTAGAGCTGGGGCTGTGCAGAAGTGAGAGTCAGAGAGCAAGCTGCCTTGGAAACAGCTCTTTCATTATGCAAATGCACGCATTCCTTCCTTCCCAATTCCTGCCCAAAGATTCCTACCACCGTCTCCCTTTCAAGGCAACCTTTCAAGGATCACTGTGCCTAATTGTGAAAAGGCGGCAGATGGGAAAGAAGGGGAAAGTTGGCCGGGAGCAGTTCTAGGAGAAATCAGTGGGGTGATGGAGTGAAGTAATGGTTGGGGAATGAGAGCCGATGGACATGACTGAGAAAATAAGCATGGCAGAAGCCTTCGGCCTGATGCTTGGGTCAAATCAAAGGTATAACACATTTGGTGATGGGAACAGTGCCCTGATGTGGGCAGGCTGCTGTTCAGCAGACTAGTTCACCATATTTTTATTCATTAGAGAGCAGTCAGTCCAAGACAAATTCAGACACAGTCAGCAGAAAGCATCCTAAGAAAATAGGGAGATCGCAATTAAGGTGAAGGGGAGGTGATGGCTTGATAGGAGGCTACATCCGCAGCCGTGTTTTGTAAGGCAGGGAAGGCCTGACACAGCCAGCCTTCTCAAGATAAAGGACAGCAGCTTAGGATTTGCACCACTTTCCTGGCTGTGTGTGTGCCTTGTCTTGCCTGTGTTCAGCCACATCAGCCTGTAGTCAGCACCTTTCCGCAGAGTCCTCTCCACCTGGGACTCTACGAATGCATGTACTGATTTGCCCAGGGTGCCACCAATTAAGGTAGGAGGGAGGTGAGGTGGCAAACTGCACTGGCTCCCAGTGGAGTACAGGGTCAGGTTTAAGGTGCTGGTTTTGACCTTTAAAAGCCTAGGCAGCCTAGGACCCATGTACCTACAGGACCACCTTTCCTGGTATGCCCCACAGAGGACCTTAAGGTCCACAAATAACAACACTTTGGTGGTCCGGAGCCTCAAGGAGGTAATATTGGTTTCAACTAGGGCCAGGGCCTTTTCAGCACTGGCCCCGATGTGGTGGAACGCTCTGTCACAAGAGACTAGGGCCCTGCGGGACTTGACATCTTTCCGCAGGGCCTGCAAGACAGAGCTGTTCCGCCTGGCCTTTGGTTTGGACTCGGTCTGACCCTTATATTTCCCTCCCCTTATGGTCATGATTTATCAGCGACTTTAAAATGAGACTGCATTTTAAATTGCATTTTAACCTGTATTTTAAATTGTGTTTTTTTCCCCTCCCTCTCTTTTTACCCTATTATGTTTTTACTGTGATTTTATTTTATTGGTGTTAGCCGCCCAGCGCCTGGCTTTGGCCGGGGAGGGCAGGGTATAAATAAAATTCATTATTATTATTATTATTAAGCGGATTGTACCACATCAGATAATGCGGGAGGCTGCCAATGCTGAATGCTCCCGTATGCTAAAACCTCACAAATAGAAGGTTTATAGATGTGCTAGCTTTCTGTTTGCAGGGAGAGGTTGGTGGTTACCCCCCCCCCTCTGCCCGCACTGTCTCATGGCCTTGCTTTTTCCATTCACCACAGTTGTGGCAATTGCTGCCTAGTGCTCTATCCATGTAGAATGTGGTTTGTGCTGCCTGTTCTCCATCGAGTGGCATGCCGCAGCCATGTAGGTCTTGGCAAAATGCGCACCTCTGCTTATTCTGGGCCCTGTGCAGGTGATCCTCACCCTTTCCTTAAGAGCTTGGCACTTTGTAAATGCTGAAGAGCAGCAATGGTGGCAGTGCTCAAATGCACGTGCTAGCTTGGTCTACCCCAATAGAGATGAATGGGGCAGGGGTTTGTGTGTGTTGCGTTCAGTGTTCTGTGCAAAGAAGAGGAGCACACTGAGACCTGCCGCTGTGATTTGGGTTTTAGAGGGGGCTTCTAGGCTGCAGTACAAGTGATGTCCTCCAGAGGGAGCATGGGGAGTCTCCTGGATGTTGGAAGAGAGCGATTCTACATTGCTCTCTGATCGGTGTAGCCGCAGTACAGAAACCCAGGTGCATTCACACTCATGCACACACACACAAACAAATGCACACATTTAACACACAGAGGCATGAGAACAACCTGACGAGTCTGACATGATCCACTGCCTGATGTAGGAACCAGGGTGTGGCAGGGATCTGCAACTGGCCCAGCGAGGAGAGATATAGATTTGACACGAGACCCGTTGCAGGATCAAGCGAAGGCCCAACGCCCATGCATACGTGGTGGAGAGACAGCGTTCGATCTAGGATCAAGTGTCTGCAAGCTAAATAGAACACTGCACAACCTTAAGAGATCCCTGCAGATCTGGGATGCGGAATCTCACATCACAGGATCTGGGGGAAGGTGGGCGAGCGTGGGCTTGTAAAGATCCACTTTGTCCTGGTGGACGTTTCAACGGGACTCTGCAGAAAGGACACCCCGGCCACCAGCGCCCCAAGAAATCTGAAGGCGATATAGGCGTGGAATTCAAAAAGATCAGAGTCTTCCCACCCCCTGCCTTTGAGCAGCAGGATCTGCTTAATGAGTGATCCAGCACTTGACACAAGGTCCTACAAGACTCAAGCATTGATGCCCAACTCTACAGGAGTTCAGAAAGATGGGTGTGTCCCTCTCCCCCCAACCCTTCCTCTACCCACGTCAATAATCAGGCCCCTTCCAAGTGCACACATCTCACATGTATCCCTGAGCTGAACTGAACCAAGGCCTCTCCAGTCACAGCAAAGCCCTTTCTTTCTTTCTTTCTTTCTTTCTTTCTTTCTTTCTTTCTTTCTTTCTTTTCCTCGGGGGCTCAAGGCAAACCCCCAGTGCTGTCCTTGATGCCCACCTTCTCCTGCAACTTGTCCACTTCCTCCTTGTGGGCCAGCTCAGACTCCTCCTGGATGCGGCGCTGAGCTGTCTCCTTCTTCAGGAACTCGATCTCTCTGTAAGAGGGGAAGAAACACATAATAATAATAATAATAATAATAATAATAATAATAACGAGAGCCAGTGTGGTGTAGTGGTTAAGAGTGGTGGATTCGTAACCTGGTGAACTGGGTTCGATTCCCTGCACCTCCACGTGCAGCTGCTGGGTGACCTTGGGCCAGTCACCCTTCTCTGAAGTCTCTCAGCCCCACTCACCTCACAGAGTGTTTGTTGTGGGGGAGGAAGGGAAAGGAGAATATTAGTCGCTTTGTTCTGGTTCCGAAAAACGTTCAAAAATGGAAGCATTTACTTCCGGGGTTTTGGCGTTCGGGAACCGAAACGTACGAGAGCGGAGGTGTTCGGGAACTGAGGTTCCACTGTATTATTATACAAAAATGATGCAGTACTTCTATCTCAAACGAAACTGGGCATAAAAAGGTTGATGAGGGCATTCTCCTTTGCAATTCTATGTGTGAAGGCCTAGGACTCGGGCTTGGACTCGGAACCAGAAGATCCTTTGCCTCAGGCATCATCTGAACCAAGTCTGGGGCCCGATTCTGAAGAGCCCCAGTCTGCACAGGTTCCCCTGCAACAAACACCAGCTGGGCCGAGTCAGGGGCCTGAGCCTGCCCTGGCTCCAGATGCGGGGATTACCTCGTTGCCTTCAGCTGGGCCATCACTTACAGCTGCTCCACTACCGGTTTGGTCAGGGGAGGCTGAGGCGGCCCCTGGGTCTAGTAACCCACCGACGTCTCCCGAACTGCAGAGACTGAGGTCTGAGAGAAGGAGAGACCTGAGTACTCGCAGGAGGAGTGCTCACCTTCGGGTGAAACAGGGAGGTGAGTCACCGGGGGATCAGGACCAGCCGCTACCCCGACAAAGATAAAAGGCTGTTGGACCCCGCCCCAGGTTGCGGGAGCAACATTGCTGTATGCTAGATCCTGCCTGAGATCTTGTACCTGTCCTTGCCTTGTGTCCTGCCTTGGCCCTTTCGGACTGACTCCCAGCGGAACCTGCGGATTCTGAACTGGTCCTGGGCCGCGTTTCACGGGTTACCCCCGGGCCCAGCACACTATGGTTCCATGATTCTTAGCAGACATGCATATCATTGCCCATTACGGGACAGGGCTCTGCAAAGGGAGTCCTTACTTCTGCTGATACTCTTTGATGAGCCTCTTGGCTTTGCTGTACTTCCTCTCCAGAGTCTGGTACTGGGCTTGGGTCTCTTTCAAGTGCTCGTCCACAGCCTGGCACAAGTTCTGGGCTTCCATCCAGTATCCCTCCAGCTTCTCCATCCGCTCCTTGTTCTCCTCCACGCTCTGTTCTAGCTGGGCTTTCTCGAGGCGCCAGCGGGATTTCTCTTGTTCGATGGACTGCAGCTGAGGGAAGACAGCGCGAGGGAGAGGTTAGCTCTTTTTCTCAGAAGCTCACTAAATCGGCACACTGCTTTGAGCCGTAATTAAAACAAAACGGACGGTGAACATAAAGATTTGACTGACTATGAAAGAATCTAAAGGAGGGAAATGATTAAAGAACAGATGTAAAGGCGAGCAAGATACCGTATTTTTTGCTCTATAAGACTCACTTTTTCCCTCCTAAAAAGTAAGGGGGAATGTGTGTGCGTCTTATGGAGCGAATGCAGGCTGCGCAGCTATCCCAGAAGCCAGAACAGCAAGAGGGATTGCTGCTTTCACTGCGCAGCGATCCCTCTTGCTGTTCTGGCTTCTGAGATTCAGAATATTTTTTTTCTTGTTTTCCTCCTCCAAAAACTAGGTGCGTCTTGTGGTCTGGTGCATCTTATAGAGCGAAAAATACGGTAACTAAGAGACGTGCGGTGAATGCAGTGAAAACCTTTTATAATATTTTAACTGAGATTTATATATTGTAATGTTTGAAGCACGAATTTGGTAATATTATTGGTTATGAAAAGTATTTTTTTTCTTTTTCTTTTAGTTTGTATTTTGGAAAATATGTATATAAATGTGTTTATAGTGTTATGTGTTGTTCTTTGTTTATCTTTCTTTTTCTTTTTTGTAAAATTCAGTAATTTTTTTTAAAAAATAAAAAACAAAACGGACAGCAGCGACGTAGCTGAGAGCCATCTCGGCGAAAGGCAGAAATCAACACAAAAAGCAGCAGCAGCAAACATATAAGGAGTAGAAATTACAGGAAGGTGCTCAGCCGAGCTACTGGGGCAGCAACCGAGGAGGCCCTGTTCCCTGCAGAGGTCAGTCAAGCCTCCCTCTAATCAGGCTGGATTTGATTTAAATCAAATCAATCTAAATCACGATTTAAATCAGTACTCAGTAAGACTTGATTTAAATCGTGTGGTTTTTTTCACATAAAAACTGGTATAATCTTAATAGTTACAACCAGAGGAAGGTTTCATTTTTGGAATAATACATTTTCAGAGTGGTTTTTAGAGTTATATCAAAAATTACTGATTTGGTTATACTCTTAGAAATACATAGACAGATAATTATGAAATGATTGTGAGCTTTAATAAGTTAACTGTTTATATTTGGACAACTTTTCTGCTGTACTTTATTGGAAGGAGAAAATAATCATTTCCTTAATAACAATTTAAACAATTTATTTAACGGAAACAATAACATTATAGCATATGTATCTGTGCTTGTTAACTGATGTGGTTAAACATAAACAAAAAACAAAACAAAACAAACCTTAGACTGAGTTTTAGCACACATGAAAAACTTAAAACAATTCCTTATTTCCTGATAGCCTTTGGACTATAATGTAACCTAAATAGAAAACTATCTTTAGAAAGACTTTTCCTCCAAAAGCATTTCATTTGAAAAATCCAATTTAAATATAAAAAAAATCCAATTTAAATATAAAAAAAATCCAATTTAAATATAAAAAAAATCCAATTTAAATATAAAAAAATAATCAGATTTTTTTTATTAAAAAAACATTGATTTTTCATCTACCCTGCCTTCAATGCTCGTTGCGGACTCTTTTCTTGGCAGAAACAGGTATATCTCACAGTGCTTCTGGCAAGCAAGGATGGGAGGTGAGATGAGATAAGCCAGGCAGTTTTGCTAGGCTGGGCAGCATTCCCGGAAAGGTAGGTGCCAGGACTTTGCGGGTGGCCCCTGGCATATTTAGGCCTCCAGACCTAAGCAGCTCAGGGCAAGGGATGGGATTTTTCAAAAACCTCTGTGTCTGCACACATTTCTCCCTAATGGTGTGTACACACCATGCAGTTAAAGCACATGGCTCCCCTCAAAGAATCCTGGGAACTGTAATTGACCGCTACAGTTCCCAGCACCCTTAGCACCCTACTGTTCCCAATATTCCTCGTTTGCTTTAAATGCATGGCTGTTTCCCTTCTTGCTCCTGGAGCTTGTTAAGAAGCGAGCTACTGCCCCCCCCCCCCACGAAAAACACAAATAATTCTCGTACATTATATATGCCTTTAGTAAAGGTAAAGGGGTTTTACCATTAGGTCCAGTCGTGGCCGACTCTGGGGTTGCGGTGCTCATCTCGCTATATTGGCCGAGGGAGCCGGCATACAGCTTCTGGGTCATGTGGCCAGCATGACTAAGCCGCTTCTGGCGAACCAGAGCAGCGTACGGAAACACTGTTGACTTTCCTCCAGAGCAGTACCTATTTATCTACTTGCACTTTGACGTGCTTTCGAACTGCTAGGTGGGCAGGAGCAGGGACCGAGCAACAGAAGCTCACTCCGTCGCGGGGATTTGAACTGCCGACCTTCTGACTGGCAAGTCCTAGGCTCTGTGGTTTAACCCACAGCGCCACCCGCGTCCCTATATATGCCATTACCATAGGCATGATATACCCATACTAAACGCAGACGCATTCCAGGTTCCCCAAAGTTAAATGGCACATAAAAATGTGAAGGCGACTTCATAAAAACACACTTAAGTATTCATGCTTAGAAAATTATGCTATGGAAATGCAGTGCTGCCTGGAGTTTTCCAGACCTATTATACTTATAATATTCTTATGTGTGTGTATCGTTTTCCATCTAATTAGCTGTTTAAGCACACACACAACAGCGCCCAAGTGGTTGGAAAATAAGCAGGTACTTGATGGTCTGATGCGGTCAGAGCTGCCAAAATCTCCACATTACCATATTTCACGTGTATACCACACCCCTGTGTATAAGACACCCCCTATTTTTGGGGACTCCAAATTAAGAAAATGGGGGGGGGGCGATTGCCCAGAGTTATTGAGCTTTTTTGGGGGGGAGGATTGCCCACAGCTGCTGAGGGGTGCCCATAGCTGTTCGGGGGGGGGGGTGGTCCAGAATTGTTCAGCTGTTTTTTTTTAGGGTAGATTGCCAAAAGTTGCTTACCCTCTAGCTATCGTCTGTCCCCACGCCGGCGGAAGCCGCCAATCACCCGCCCTATTTCCGCAGCGACAGCCAATCAACACCAGCCCTTGCCGAAGCCACCAATAACCTGAGGCTGACAATCTCCAGCTCGTGGCAGCAACCAATCACACGTCGCCCCCTGTGCACTATTATCCATGTATAAGATGACCCCCAATTTTTATCATACAGTGGTACCCCTGGTTACGTACTTAATTTGTTCTGGAGGTCCATTCTTAACCTGAAACTGTTCTTAACCTGAAGCACCACTTTAGCTAATGGGGCTGCTGCCGTGCCGCCGGAGCACGATTTCTGTTCTCATCCTGTAGCAAAGTTCTTAACCCGAGGTACTATTTCTGGGTTAGCGGAGTCTGTAACCTGAAGCGTCTGTAACCTGAAGCGTATGTAACCCGAGGTACGACTGTACTTTTTAAATTAAAAAAACCCCTCATCTAATACAGTGGTACCTCTGGTTGTGAACAGGATCCGTTCCGGAGGCCCGTTCGCCACATGAATAGAACGCAACCAGCAGCGGCATGTCTGCGCATGCGCGGGTCACGATTCACCACTTCTGCGCATGATGTCATTCTGCGCATCTGCGCATGCCCAAGCAGCGAAACCCAGAAGTAACCCTTTCCGGTACTTCTGGGTTGTGGCGGGACGCAACCTGTACAAACGCATCATGAAGCAAACGTAACATGAGGTACGACTGGACACAGAAAAGTACGGTAACTCCATTGATAAGGATTCCTCCACCATCCCTAGTAGGGACAGTCAAACCAACTGGCAAAATATTAGATCCATTCAAGCCTTTTATTTCAGGCACATCGCTTTGGGCTCATCCTTCCCCCAAGAAGCTCAGGGTGACTTTTATGGGGCTGTTTCTATTTTATCTTTGCAAGAGAAGACTCTCGGGATTGTGACCATGAGGGTGGGGCAGGGCCGCCCCACTCCAAACCCTACGAAAGCAGATTAAAAATAGCCCCGCTATTAAAAGAAGAAGCTCTTACAGAGCTTGTGGAAAACACTCTCAGCCATGGATTTGGGCAAGTCTCCAAGGGGAGGGAAAGGGATCTCATAGCTTACCTTTCTTTTCAGCTGCTGTATTTCAGCCTCGGTCACGGCATGCTTGATCTGGAGCTGCCAAAAGAGAAGAACAGAGAGTTCAGGGCGGGGAAATCTTTTCCAGGCTGAGGGCCACATTCCCAGCTGCGCAGCCTTCCGGGGGCCACTGCAGTGGGTGGAGCCAGAGTCAAAAGCGGAAGACAGAAGCAAATGTAAATCCAGCCTCTGTTCCCTACATTCCATTCCCTTTATCCAATAGCTGCCGCTTTATCAATTCCTGCCCATACATTTACAAAACAATATCATCTACCTCTAAAGAACAAAAGGTTAAAGCTATGGTTTTCCCAGTCGTGATGTATGGAAGTGAGAGCTGGACCATAAAGAAGGCTGATCGCCGAAGAATTGATGCTTTTGAATTATGGTGTTGGAGGAGACTCTTGAGAGTCCCATGGACTGCAAGAAGACCAAACCTCTCCATTCTGAAGGAAATCAGCCCTCAGTGCTCACTGGAAGGACAGATCCTGAAGTTGAGACTCCAATACTTTGGCCACCTCATGAGAAGAGAAGACTCCCTGGAAAAGACCCTGATGTTAGGGAAGATTGAGGGCACAAGGAGAAGGGGACGACAGAGGACGAGATGGTTGGACAGTGTTCTCGAAGCTACCAGCATGAGCTTGACCAAACTGTGGGAGGCAGTGGAAGACAGAAGTGCCTGGCGTGCTCTGGTCCATGTGTCTCTGTCTGTGTGTCTCTTGAAATCCAGCACAGCGTGTCAGCAAGCCAGCACTGGGGCTGGCTCGATTCTAGGTGCCTAAATGAAAGCTTGCTGACACACATTCCAGGGTCAACTAGAGGCCACTACCCACATTACAGAAGCAGCAGAGACATTAAAATTTAGCGCCTCCCAGGCTGCCTTTCTCTTGTCTTTAATTGCCACTTACACACTGCAGAAGACGGCAAGGGAGAGTTAGAGCTGCCTGCGGCTGTTCATTACACTTGGCCCCATATATTTATGGGGGGTGGGTTGAGGGAGGAAAGGGGTAACTTCCTCACATGCCGCTGGGCAGAAGCAGACGTACGGAAAACGCAAGAAGGTACCAACACTGGAAGAATGGCAGATGAAGATGATGGATTTTTCGGAGCTAGCCAACCTGACCGGAAGAGTCCCTGACCAGAAGGAGGAGGAGTACCAGGAAGAATGGACGAAATTTAATGACTATTTAGTTAAATACATTAAGTTAAATTAATTGGGAAAAGCTTGCAAATACTGGATAGGCTTAGGATTCAAATATGTAATGCGATAATATGTTTAATACTGAATTGGGAAGAAAGGAAGATGTTAAGTGACCAGGTTAATTTTATAAGAATATTGATTTGGAAAACCGTTAAAATGATATACAGTGGTACCTCGGGTTAAGTACTTAATTCGTTCTAGAGGTCTGTACTTAACCTGAAACTGTTCTTAACCTGAAGCACCACTTTAGCTAATGGGGCCCCCTGCTGCTGCTGCGCCGCCGGAACACAATTTCTGTTCTCATCCTGAAGCAAAGTTCTTAACCTGAAGCACTATTTCTGGGTTAGCGGAGTCTGTAACCTGAAGCATATGTAACCTGAAGCATATGTAACCTGAGGTACCACTGTAAACTGAAATCCAACCAGGGGGATACGAGGAAGTCGTTTAACTATGTTAATTGGATTAGTTTTAATAAGGTTATGATTTATGCGTATTTGTTTGTTTGTATGTTTAAATTTTTGTGAAAATCAATAAAAAAAAATGAGAAAAAGAAGAAGCAGCAGACGTACGGAGCTTAACGTTTGCTAGCTTCCACAACAGCTACGCACAAAGCAGCCTCCAGCGAGGCGCCTGAAAGGGATTCCTCCCCCTGGCAAGGATATGGAGGGGGCTGCCGTTTTAGGAGACTTGTATCACACAAGCAGCATCTGTGTGGCATCGCGGTTTCTGCGCAGCTGAGCTAAAAGCGGAGGGGAGCAGCTCCCATCAAGCGTTATGCTCTATACTTAGAGACAAGAACAGAGGGCTGCGTCGGCCACAAGGGGTCAGCCGAGACGTGCAGCCGTGGGCCAGGGATACGAAAAGCACAGAGGCCCCGATTTCTCGCAAACCGCACATAAAACACAAGGAGCCTCGTGGCAGCTTGGCCGTCGCCACTTCCTTCCTCTCCACGCTCACCGGCCTTGTTTCCTTCCCATCTCACCACCTGAAGTTTTAACTGATTCCCTCTTGCTGGGCTGTGCAGCTCGAGACAACCCATTCTCTTCTTTCCCTGTTTCAACACATTTCTATGGTTCAAGGGGTGCCAGAACTGCCACAAGGAGAAGCCCAATGGTGTTCCTCCTTCAGACATAGGTGGCACACATTCCAAGCACGGCTTCTCCCAAAGATCTGGGGAACTGTAGTTTACTCCCTCGTGGTGCTACAGTTCCCAGCACCTTTAACAAACTGTGGTTCCCAGGATTCTTTGCGGAGAAGTCATGCGCTTTACATGTGTGGGGTGTGTGTCATTTGCAGGGGCATCCTTAAAAAACAACAACCAAGACTGGGAAGATACTATGACCATGTCATGGCACAACCTTGTTCCCAGATTAGACCATTCCCATGGAGAAAATCCCACCCACTCCAAAGGTTAGTATCTTTTGTCAAATCTGTTTGCCCCCATCACAAAAATCTCCAGTGCTGCTTTGCTCCCACTTCCTGAAATCTATGAAAATAAATTGAATTCATGTGACTGTCTCCTATATCTCAAGCCACTGTGACTGCTATGTGATCACAAAAGCAAACTGCATTTTTTTAGTCAGTTAGAAAGGTTTTTAATTGTTTAATCTAGCCAGTTAACCGGTTAAAGACTGCACTCTACTCCTCATATCTGCTTCCTGGATCCTCTTGGTTCTCTAACCTGAGCTAGGAAGTGTGGGATCAGCTGGCAGTTGTGGCCTGCCACTGACTCACCTGGTTTTTGCCAATTGTGCCTCATCCATTACAAAGTCTGATTTTTCTGGTCTCCCACCCCTCTTGCTTCTGGAGAATGTTTATTTTTAAACCCAGACTCGGCATTCGTGCAGCTGCGGGCAATGTTAAATTTGCATGCGTTTAAAATATATTAGCAGATTCAACTGCCTTTCCCCAGCACCACCACTCCCTTCTGAGAAGCGAAGTGCGCATATACACAACCCATGTGCTCAAGTGCTTCTGCAGCCACCTCCGCAACTCAGCAAACAGCACCCTTCCCTGTTTGTTTGAGTCAAAGAACAAAGGTTTTCAGTTCCCTAAGCTGCAGGTAAAGGTAAAGGGAACCCTGACCATTAGGTCCAGTCGTGGCCGACTCTGGGGTTGTGGCACACATCTCGCTGGAGAGCCAGTGTGGTGTAGTGGTTAAGAGCGGTAGACTCGTAATCTGGGGAACCGGGTTCGCTTCCCCGCTCCTCCACATGCAGCTGCTGGGTGACCTTGGGCTAGTCACACTTCTCTGAAGTCTCTCAGGCCCACTCACCTCACAGAGTGTTTGTTGTGGGGGAGGAAGGGAAAGTAGAATGTTAGCCGCTTTGAGACTCCTTCGGGTAGTGATAAAGCGGGATATCAAATCCAAACTCTTCCGAGTCATGTGGCCAGCATGACTAAGCCGCTTCTGGCGAACCAGAGCAACGCATGGAAACGCCGTTTACCTTCTCGCCAGAGCGGTACCTATTTATCTACTTGCCCTTTGACGTGCTTTCGAACTGCTAGGTGGGCAGGAGCAGGGACCGAACAATGGGACCCATCACGGGGATTCGAACCGCCGACCTTCTGATCGGCAAGTCCTAGGCTCTGTGGTTTAACCCACAGTGCCACCTGCGTCCCTTAAGCTGCAGGTAGCTGGGGTCATTTCTGTGGTGTGCTTAGAAACAAGGAAAGGTTCCACGGATGTTTTCATTAGTCATGTGACACTTCCATCAGCCACGGAAGCCACTGTATCCCTTTTAGGTCCCCAAGTGAGGAATATGTGGCCTTCTAGAGTTTGTTGAACTTCACTCCGCATCATCACATTCCTGCTGGCTGAGACTGATGGGAGCTGGGAGCCCAACAACACTGAAAAGCTTACGGGTTCCTTATCCTTGCAGTATTAAACGTATTAGTTCATCACATTACACCTGCCCGTACGGGCCAGTCTTCACAGACTCTAGGGTTGTGCGCCCATCTCACTCAAGAGGCCGGGGGCCAGCGCTGTCCGCAGACACTTCCGGGTCACGTGGCCGGCGTGACATCGCTGCTCTGGCGAGCCAGAGCCGCACACGGAAACGCCATTTACCTTCCCACTAGTAAGCGGTCCCTATTTATCTACTTGCACCCGGGAGTGCTTTCGAATTGCTAGGTTGGCAGGCGCTGGGACCGAACAACGGGAGTGCACCCCGCCACGGGGATTCGAACCGCCGACCTTTCGATCGGCAAGCCCTAGGCGCTGAGGCTTTTACCCACAGCGCCACCCGCGTCCCGTCCTTTCCTTACCTCCTTAAATTTATGCACCAGCTTTTCGGGGTCCATCTCAACTGGAGACAGCATGTCTTCGTTTTCAGCCAGCTCAAAGACCTCAATGGCCATCTCGCTGCTGGGGAACATTGGGCTCATTTCCTCGTCTTCGTCTGTGGCGTATTCACCCGTCTGCAAATTGCAAAACAGGCAAGCTTTATGGTTCGGCTTTTAAAGCTACGGTAACATCAATGCTGGACAGAACCAAGTGTGTGTTCAGATAGCGCCCTGAGACCCAGGAAGAGGGGGAAACAGCAAAAGGTCTTGTGGAACCTTAAAAACCAAGGTAATCATTATGCCATAAGCTTTTGTATTCGCTTTGTTGTTGGTTATAAATCCCACATCAGCAATGCCGTCAAGCCTTGCCACTTCTGATGCCAGATTTGTGCTTACAGTGGTACCTCGGGTTACATATGCTTCAGGTTAAATACGCTTCAGGTTACACACTCCACCAACCCAGAAATAGTGCTTCAGGTTAAGAACTTTGCTTCAGGATAAGAACAGAAATCGGGCTCCGGCAGCGTGGCAGCAGCAAGAGGCCCCATTAGCTAAAGTGGTGCTTCAGGGTAAGAACAGTTTCAGGTTAAGTACGGACCTCCGGAACGAATTAAGTTCTTAACCTGAAATACCACTCTATTCTGCTTTGATTGGACTACAGTGGTGCCTCTGGATACAAACGGGATCCGTTCCGGAGCCCCGTTCGCATCCAGAAGCAAACATAACTAGTGACGGCACGTCTGTGCACGTGCTTGTCGCTTTTTGCCCCTTCTGCGCGTGATGTCATTTTGAGTGTCTGTGCATGTGCGAGCGGCGAAACCCGGAAGTAACACACTCTGTTACTTCCGGGTTGCTGCGGAGCGCAACTCAAACCCGCTCAACATGAAGCATATTCAACCTGAGGTATGACTGTACAGTCTACGAAAACTTGTGCCACAATGCACTAGTTGAGTCTTTAAGGCACCACAAATACGCTTTGCTGTTTTTGCTGCAAAACAGACTTTACACAGCTACGCGTCTGGAAACTTAACAAAGAGAGAGAGATGTAAAAGTGAGTCATGCTTTCAGTTTTCACATGGCTCGAGTAATACCGAAAAGGGATGCGTGGAGGAAATGTACAAGCTAATTCCACACCAGGGGACTTGCACATCTTCCCAAAGCCACTCTCTTTTCAAATGTTACCATGTAAAAACAGCAAGTGGAGCTTGCTTGTACTTCCTCTCTCCCAGCATTGAATGCCTGAAACCATACACATAAACGCAGCAGGCTTAAAACATTAGGAGTAGCCAGAGGAAGAGACACCAATGGCCCTTCTATGATCTCCAGCAGAAATATTCCTTTGGTACTCAATGTCTTGATACAAGAAAGAAGGCTGATTGTTCCCCTGTCTCCAACCGTGGCAAGCCAGGGACCTCCATGAAACTTCCAACAGGCTGGTTCAGTGGAGAAAGCAATTCTCTATATTGTTTGTACCTAGCAGGTATCCTGCAGTTGGGAATGGAGGTTCCATTCTTAGCTCTCATGGTCAATAGCCAATGACAGACCTGCCTTCTGTTAGCAGGTACAGTGGTACCTGGGGTTAAGAACCTAATTTGTTCTGAAGGTCCGTTCTTAACTTGAAACTGTTCTTAACCTGAGGTACCACTTTAGCTAATGGGGCCTCCTGCTGCGCCCGCACAATTTCTATTCTTAACCCGAGGTACTATTTCTGGGTTAGCAGAGTCTGTAACCTGAAGCGTCTGTAACCTGAGGTACCACTATATTGTCAAAAGCAGAATGCACTTTGGTTTGCTTACCCCGAGACAGTTAACCTCATGCTGACCTAGGCCTTACAGCAAACAATCTGAAATGTAATGTGCTACAGGATTTTGTGATGACTGGAAGCAGGGCCATGTTACCCATAGGTGCTAGGGGTGCGGGGCACCCGGGCGCCGGGCTCTCAGGGATGCCAGGCCGAGAGTCCGGGGCCCGAGAGCTGAGACCGGGGAAGAGCCCACCCATCGGTCGGAGCACCGCGGTGGGCTCTTCTGCTGCAGGCAGCTCTGCGCTGCGAGTTTGGGGGCTAGCAAGCTAGCGAGATGCTGAGGTGGCCAGCCGGCTCCGGCCTCCTATGTGCCTGGGACTGGGCAAACTGGGGGTGGGGTGCGCTGGGCGGATCTTTGCACCCCGGCGCCACATATGCTTAAGACAACCCTGATTGGCAGAGATGGTTGCGAACCCTCTAGCACATCTACATTGGACTCCGCTGGAGACAAAAGTAATTCTCAGCTACCACCAAAGCTTACCCATTTAAGGATGGCACACGGGAATCTGAAATATTATCCCCCCCCCCCCCAAAGACTGGTTTCGGACATGGGTAGCAAGCATGACAAGAGGCCTGGGAATATGAGTGGAAGAAGGGACGAAGGGCACTTTTGGCAGTCAGCTTACAAAAAAATTGGGGAGGGGGAGAGACAGAGAGAGGGTGGGAAAGAGGGAAGTGGCTGGAAGAATAGGCTAGGGATGGAAGGCTGCTCTTCCGGGCACAAGGAGCAACAGGGCAGAGGGATGGGAAGGGAGAGGCACGGAGGAGGCATGGAAGGGGAGATGAAGGAGGAGACAGCAGACAACTTTAAAGAAGGACTAGGAACTTAAGAAGGGCTCCAATTGTGTGCGAAAAGATAGGCAAGGCTTGATGCTATCGATTTGTTCTGTTTCTTTATTCAGGGCCCCTCCTGACTGGCATTTTGTGGCTTTTTATTTCTCATTTCGCAACATGTCCTTGACGCAATAATAGTGCATTAATGGCGGATTTATGCTGGACCATTCACGCACCACCCTGCTTTTTTAGTTGCTCCCCAAGTGCAGCCACATTGCTGCTGTTTGAAGAGGCTACAGAGCGACAGAAGCCGGGACCAAACGAAAAAGCCCCCTCAGAACACCTGTGGTATGAAAAGTGACAGGAAATGCGCCGATCGGAAAGGAAACTTCATGACTGTGCCAAAACCTCTGCCATGCACAGAGCGGTATTGAAAGCGGGACTGTGCAGGGCCGCCCCAATAACAGCACAATGAATGCACAATGAAAAGAATTTGTCCGGAGCAGGCCTCGGTTTCAGCCAAAAACGTAGCCTCTGGGAGACCATCACAAAGAGTCAGCAAGCGAACCACAACGTCCTATGGCTCTCCTTTATGTTCAGAGTGCTGACAAGAGGAACGAGGAGGGGAATCGGGGCGCCGTGTCCTTTTCCTCCACTCCCCAACAGGCTGAGAGAAACTCGTCCCACTTACTTCTTCGTCCTCCTCCGTGTACTGGGTATACCTCTGCTCCATCATTTCCCGCTGCCATCGTTCCTGCTCCAGCGTCTGTTGGATGAGTTGAGCCACCTCGCTCTGCTCGCCCGGCTTCTCTCTCCCAATCAGGAACCTAAGGAAAATGAAAGAGGTGGGAGAGAGGGGGATAAGAGTATGGATCTCAAAGAAGTGGGTCAACACACCAGGAGTTATGCGGCCAGGCTATATATATATACACACATATATGCACTGGGCTCAAAAAGATCCCAGTACAATCAGTTTCTGAGCCGTGATACAATTGGAACGGCTTTGCTTATTTTGTGCAATCAATTCTTCTTCGGACATGCAAGGAGGACAAGGAAGTACGCCGAGGACTGAAGTCCCCTCATCCCACGAAGTGGAAGGCCTTCCCGGCCACCATTTTTGAAGGCTATAATACATAGATGTCAACGTTTTCCTTTTTTTTTTAAGGGAAATTCCCTTATTCTGAATAGGATTTCTTGCAAGAAAAGGGAAAAGTTGACAGCTATGCTATAATAGCTGCGCTGTGGAGGAATATGTGATTAGATATTTTGGCATTTTTAAACTTGAAAACAGTTGCCAGAGCTCCCTGATTTTGATCGGGAGAGTGTTGCCGATGAGGGAGGGGAGGTTAATTCTTCTTCATTTCCCCTCATCTAACTCTCTCACTACCTAAGTTCCAACTTGGGGGGGGGGGGGGATATAGATATTGTATTGTGCCTGTCTTTCTCCCACAGCAGGACTTATGGCACCTTTGGGTGTGTGGGATTTTGGTTGAGGAAATCATGCCAAAGGGTTAAAAACCCCTCCAGCCAGAGCCACTATCCACTAACAATTGGGAGGTCCCACTGCCACAGTCCTCTAGACCAGGGGTCAGCAAACTTTTTCAGCAAGGGGCCAGTCTACTGTCCCTCAGACCTTGTGGGGGGCTGGCCTATATTTTGAAGGGGGAAAAATGAACAAATTCCTATGCCCCACAAATAACCCAGAGATGCATTTTAAATAAAAGCACACATTCTACTCATGTAAAAACATAAGGCAGGCCCCACAAATAACCCAGAGATGCATTTTAAATAAAAGGACACATTCTACTCATGTATAAAACACACTGATTCCTGGACCATCCGCGGGCCAGATTTAGAAAGTGCATGGGCCTAATCCAGCCCCCGAGCCTTAGTTTGCCTACCCATGCTCTAGAGCAGCGGTTCTCAACCTGTGGGTCCCCAGATGTTGTTGGACTACAGCTCCCATCATCCCTGAGCTCTGGCCTTGCTAGCTAGGGGTGATGGGAGTTGTAGTTCAACAACATCTGGGGACCCACAGGTTGAGAAAGGCTGAGCTAGACAGATCTTCTGCTTTGGGGTTTTTAAAAATTAAGAGCAGTATATAAATAAACAAATCTTTCTTGTTGTATCTGTTGGGTCCCTACTATTTGACAAGTTGCTACCCATTGTTTTTAGGCTTGGGGGGGTGGGAGAGAGAGAGTTGTTGCAATCAACTAACCAAGGAGGTCGTGGGTATATGTATATGTCCCATGGATACAGAACCAGAAAGCCATACAGATTTCCGGAGCCTGGTCTTAGCCTGAGGCCTGCCACAGCCCGTGCCTGCAAGCGATGTTCAACGACAAGGCTCAGAAACTGGTTGCGATGGGGAAAGTATAAAGATGAGCGCCCCTGAGCATGCACAGAGTGCGTTTCTTTCCCAAGTGGGCAGCTACTACAACCAGTTGGTAAAGGGACCCCTGACCATTAGGTCCAGTCGTGGACGACTCTGGGGTTGCGGCGCTCATCTCGCTATATTGGCCGAGGGAGCCAGCGTACAGCTGGTCATGTTGCCAGCATGACTAAGCCGCTTCTGACGAACCAGAGCAACACAGAGAAATGCCGTTTACCTTCCCGCCAGAGTGGTACCTATTTATCTACTTTAACTTTGATGTGCTTTCGAACTGCTAGGTTGGCAGGAGCAGGGACCGAGTAATGGGAGCTCACCCCGTCGCGGGGATTTGAACCACCAACCTTCTGATCGGCAAGTCCTAGGCTCTGTGGTTCAACCCACAGCGCCACCTGCGTCCCTTACTACATCCAGTAGCCTGCTCCCAAATGGGATCAGGACTAGGACTTCTAGATGAGAGGAAGTGACATAACCTGCATCCCCGGGGGGAAAGGACATTCTATTCAACATCCATGAGATGGTCTTATTTTCTGGAAGGTTTGCTAACGCTTGTTTCCCGAAAGTGACATTTAGGCATGGGTCAGGTTGCACAGAGTTCACGCGGCACAGTGTCAAGGGGTGTGTGCGTATGTGGTTTTTTTAGCAGTGATAAAAAAAATATGGGTCGGAGCACCAGTTTAACAGATTACCAAATCCTTTAACTGGTTAACAGAGCCTTTCTATCTGGGAAGGCAGAATGGTGCCTGTGGAGTATGGAGAAACTAGTTGCCTAGCAACACATTCTCGTAGTTGAGGTTCCCATCGCTTGGGAACCGATCAGCACTCAAATCTCGGAGGAATGGGTTAGGTTCTAGGTGTAACCCCCCCAAAAAACTGCACCGCCCTTTTTGTTGAAGGAACCAGGGAGGGCCCATATGTGCCCCCCCTCTGTGTGTGTGTGTGTGTGACAGAGCGAGTGTGAGAGAGGTTTTCTGGCTTGATTTCCATTCTTTCAAAAACCACCGACGCAAGGATCCTGGGATGGGGCCAAACCTCTCATTCTTAATGCTGCCAGGAAAAGTCAGGCCAAATGCCTCTGGTGAGATTTAAAAGAGAGAGAAGGGGGGGGGCACAGAGGCAGCCGTATAGATAAAAGGGACAAAAACAGAAGAACCACAGCTGACAGGATAATTCAACAGCCCACAGCCCTATGGTCTCCCTCACACGCATATATACACATTTCCATTGAACCGAACCCTTGTTTCGTTTCGTAGGAAATAATAAAACGGGCATGACATTGGACACTTTCCCATGCTGCATCGGGGCGCATTCTGGGGTGCAATGGGCACTGCTCCCCAGTTTAAAATGGAACCAAATGCTGGCTGGGCAATGCTGCCAGCCACTGCCCATTTTCTAGGAAGCCAAAGGCCTGTTTGCAGACGCCCTTCCGTTTGCAGTTCTCTGGGCACTGCTGGGCCAGAGCTGTGGAAATAGAGATATACGAATAACTGGGTGGAGTGAAAAACAGGCCAAGCAAGGAGGTTTAGTGGGTGCCTTTCGTTGCTGTGCTAACGCAATGCTAATCTCGCTTTCTTTTCTCTCCCTCCCCTTTTCCTTGCTTGATGGCAGGGTTAGGATTCGGAGATTTTGAAGGTGAAAAGGAGCGCCGAGTTGGTGGTGAGAGTGAGGGGCAGTTGTTGTTGTTGTTGTTTAGTCATTTAGTCATGTCCGACTCTTTGTGACTCCATGGACAAGAGCACACCAGGCACTCCTGGTGTTTCAAGTTTGTAAAATCAAATAAAAATTATCGGGGGGGGGGGGGGAGAGAAAGAAAAGTTACACGTGCAAGATGATAAGAAAGGGAAATTAATATAAAAATACTAATGATTTAAAATAGACAGGCGGTGGGGGTGTGTAACCTCTTTTGTTCTTTATTGTTGTTGTTGTTGTTTAGTCGTTTAGTCGTGTCCGACCCTTCATGACCCCATGGACCAGAGCACGCCAGGCACTCCTGGTGTTTCAAGTTTGTAAAATCAAATAAAAATTATCGGGGGGGGGGGAGAGAAAGAAAAGTTACACGTGCAAGATGATAAGAAAGGGAAATTAATATAAAAATACTAATGATTTAAAATAGACAGGCGGTGGGGGTGTGTAACCTCTTTTGTTCTTTATTGTTGTTGTTGTTGTTTAGTCGTTTAGTCGTGTCCGACCCTTCATGACCCCATGGACCAGAGCACGCCAGGCACTCCTGTCTTTCACTGCCTCCCGCAGTTTGGTCAAACTCATGCTGGTAGCTTCGAGAACACTGTCCAACCATCTCGTCCTCTGTCATCCCCTTCTCCTTGTGCCCTCCATCTTTCCCAACATCAGGGTCTTTTCCAGGGAGTCTTCTCTTCTCATGAGGTGACCAAAGTATTGTAGCCTCAGCTTCAGGATATGTCTTTACAGTGAGCACTCAGGGCTGATTTCCTTAAGAATGGAGAGGTTTGATCTCCTTGCAGTCCATGGGACTCTCAAGAGTCTCCTCCAACACCATAATTCAAAAGCATCAATTCTGAGGGGCAGTAGAGAAGTAAAAAAAACCTGCCATTCTCACATCATGGGTTTGCATGTCGTGGTTTACTGCAAAAGAGCAGCGTGTTAATTCAAGTGATGAACCCAAAGGGGCCAGCTTTGCGTGATGTATGAATGCAGGGTCCCTATCTGTTGGTCCCAAACCAGCCAATGGCCTGCGTGCTTTTTCAGTGAAGTCAGAAATCCCATACCCTCCAACATTTTTCCCGGTGAAAATAGGGACTTCCTATTCCGTACCCTCCAACATTTCTCTGATGAAAACAGAGGTGTCCCCTTCAACATTTCTCTGATGAAAATAGGGACGTCCTAAGGAAAAGCGGGACATTCTGGGATAAGATCAGAAACTGTGGTGGCTTCTGTAAATCTGAGACTGTCCCTGGAAAATAGGGAGACATGGCGGGTCTGAAATCCTCACTCACTGCGATGTGCGAATTTAGCCAGTACGTGTCCTCTTAACATACAAGAGTTTATAAAGAATAAGTGTTTCAGAACCTTGGTTCCCCTCTGGCTCTTCAAGTAATGCTATCAAATTGGCAGAACGTCAGGCAACATTTAACTTTCTGTTGAGGTTGAGGGAGATTTGCCAGAGAGGCAGGAAAAAGGAGAAACGAATTAGGCACTCAGACCTGGAAGGAACAGCAAAAGTGAGGAGAGCCCACTTGACCAGGAAATGAAATGAGGAGTGTTGAACCAGGACTTTAAGGGGCTGAGATGCAGATTTGAAACCTGCCTCCTGTCAGAACTGAAGTAGGCTTTTACATGCAGGTACAAGTACCCGCTGAGAATATGCTTTGAAATATTCATTTAAAAGAAATGTACCTTTAAAAGACAGCATATTAAGCAGAAATTCCAAAGGTGCTGGATGTCTCCCACCATATAGCCACGATGGGGAAAAGCCAAACCAGTTGAACTTCTGTGTATCACAAACTTAACAGACACAGCTGCCCCTGCCTCTTCCTCTGTTTTTAACCCTGGGCAGCTTGTTCTCTGCTTTCAAAATGCCACAACAAAAAGGGAGCCTTCAAGCTACATTTTAGCGCCTTGAAAACAACAACGAGAACAACAGCAGCTAAGTGGCAGGTAGCAATTTAACAGGAAAAGCCTCCATCTGTTGCCCTTGTGTCTGGCAGAAGGCATTTAGAAACTCGGTAGCCCCTCCAGAGGAAAGAAGAAAAGGAAAAGATGTGAACTCTGCCAGGGGGGAAGAAATGTCATCATCGTCTAGGTTCTTTTATACTCTTTGGCATGATTAGCTGAAAGCGCTGCAATGCAAGTGAGCTTCTAACCTTGCCTGCTTTATATGGTTTTAAAATCCATTCCTATGCATTTCTGTTGGTGTTGCTTCACACACAGAGCATTCTAACTTCAATTGGGAGCAAGAAATATCTGCAGTGGACCATTAAGAAGGTAGCCCCTTGATGTAAGGAACTCACCAAGGCAATACAGTTCTATATCTGCCCAACTCTACATAAATAAGCAGAAGCAGCAGTACCATGGCTGCTAGGAAAACCTTTCAGCTGCCATCTTACACCCACAACCATTTCACGGCAAACAAAATGACTGCTCCGAGAACATTTTCCCACGATGCATCAGAGAGCTCTCTCTGAGGCAATACTTCCGCTCTTCTCTATATGTGGTTTTGGTTTTTTCCCCAGACAGACAAACAAAACAAATTCTGGTCCCATCACAAAACTGGGGTGCACACCGTTCCCCTACCGGACTCTACCCTTGGTATTCCTCAGCACGGAGGCAGCAAAGCTTTGGGTCACACCCACCAGACTGGTGCCATCCACCTCGACGATAAGGTCGTTTACCTGGATCCTGAGGGAGAAAAAGGATGGAGAAAGTTAGAAGGGGACTGACCATTCAGTTGTAATATATATGTGCACAAAGCCAAAGTAGAGGCCTTCTGCATTCTTTAGCTATCGGAAAGCACATCTGTGCCAAACTTGCATATACAGCGGCACCTAGGTTTTCGAACGTACAGTGGTACCTCTGGTTACAAACTTAATTTGTTCTGGAGGTTCGTTCTTAACCTGAAACTGTTCTTAACCTGAGGTAACACTTTAGCTAATGGGGCCTCCTGCTGCTGCCACGCCGCCGGAGCACAATTTCTGTTCTCATCCTGAAGCAAAGTTCTTAACCTGAGGTACTATTTCTGGGTTAGCAGAGTCTGTAACCTGAAGCGTCTGCAACCTGAGGTACCACTGTAACCCATTCTGGAAGACCATTCCAAGTTCCAAAACGTTCGGAAACCAAGGCACAAAGTTGGCTGTCTGCAAATTCAATTGGGAAAACTGAAAAACACGCAGCAGAAGCCGTTCGACTCCTGAGGCACATTCGAAAACGGAAGCATTTACTTCCGGGTTTTCAGCATTCGAAAACCGAAACGTTCGTCAACGGAGATGGTTCGAAAACTGAGGTACCACTGTATTTTTAAAACCCAGCGAGCATCATGGAAGATGGCCACGTTCTCATTTGTGGAGAAAATAGAAGACGTGGGGTTTTTTAAATCAATCTGCAATACTGCGGTTATTTTTTATCAATCAGTTCTTAAACACTTTCCCATATATGAAGGGCTTCATACTCTCTTACTTAGTTGCCAGTAAGTTAGAATGCAACATCGCGACATGACTTGCCCAAGGTAATATTTGCTCTCCTCTGTTCAAAACCAACATTTTTTTTCACTATAACACACACACACTCACCCAATCCCCATACACAGCTCTCTCTCTCTGTGTGACTTTAAGGTACTGAGAAGGACATTTCTATCGCTCTTTGCATTCATGCCACTACAGTTCACAATGCAAAGGCAGAATTGCCGCCACCGGGACACTCTTGTTAGAGGGGGCGGTCTGGATGAGCCTGCATAGGCCTCAACAAGTAATTTCCACGGGAAAAGAGAAACACTACTTTTTTCCAAGATTAAACAGAGAAGCAAAATAAAAAAGCAGATGAGCAGGTGGAAAAGAAAACCCAGGCAGGTCAGTTTTAGAAGAGAGCAGGTGGCGTCCACACATTGTTTGACCAGAGGTAAAAAAAGCAAAAACAAGAACATCTTGAGCATGCGAAAGATCCTTTGCCAGATGCAACTTGGTGAGCGGTTTCTGTAATCTTACCAAGCGTTCTCCCATGAATACCCCCTGTTTATATTTCACTGGTGCCCCTGGAACTGGGCAGGCAGCCATGTTTGTTGCCATGACAGCGAGCGGCAGCCCTGCTGGCATTTCGCACCAGAGTTGCTTCTCCTCTCCCCCATCGCCACCCCTTCATTTCTCCCCCCCCACACACATTTCAATTCTGTGAGAAAACACACAGGGAGCATTAAGGCGTTCAGTTCCAGCAAAGAGACAGTGGTTGCTTCTTGATTTAAATTGGTGGCCTGGGATGGGTACGGGCTGGTTAAGGATCTATTATTGTAACATTCTGTGTCGTATCTATTTATTTCAGCTTCTGCCCCTTCCCAAAAGCTTCTGCCCCTCCCCCCCTTCATGATGGGGAACGGCACATGTAAAAGGCTAAAATACTGCTTAAAAACTTGGAGCGAGCAATCAATGAAAAGCATGCCAGCCCTGAAGCATTTCGACCTTAGCCCCTAAAAGCCCATTCCAATTAGGTTAACAGCATATAGCAGGATTGGCGAACGTCTAGCCCAAATTTGGCCTGCGAAGCTGTTTTCCCCAAACCATGCCCGCCTGACCCATATACAAACTTAATTCGTTCTGGAGATCCATTCTTAACCTGAAACAGTTCTTAACCTGAGGTACCACTTTAGCTAATGGGGCCTCCCGCTGCCGCCGCATGATTTATGTTCTCATCCTGAAGCAAAGTTCTTAACCCGAGGTACTATTTCTGGGTCAGCGGAGTCTTTAACCTGAAGCATATGTAACCTGAAACGTCTGTAACCTGAGGTACCTCTGTAAACAGCGCCGCAGAGCTGGGACCACAACGGTCATCTAGTCCAACCCCTTTCAACGCTGGAATCTTTTGCCCAACGTGGGGCTCAAACTCATTACCCTGAGATTTAGATGTGTCATACGTGATGTCAGGATTGACTGCGCAACCAAGTTCTCCGTTGCAAACTTGATCGTGCAGCGAATCCCTGCAGCAAGCAGGTTTGAAATCGCTGCCGGTGGGGATGGTATTTCAAGCCTGCCGGATTGGCTGCGAGTTCGAGTTCCCCACGCGGATTGCACCTGCCGAGCCAAGGACACAAGAAGAAGAGCCCCGCTGGGCCAGACCAGAGTCCAGCATCCTGTTCTCAGAGTGGCCAAGCAGATGTCTGTGGGGAAGCCTGCAAGCCAGGACACGGGTGCAACAGCAGGATTGAATTGAGAGAGATCCAGAGGATTGATTCGCCAATGGAAAGGCCTAACTACCGCTTAAAAGAATCTGAGAGCAAATGATTGAAACGTTTTGCAGGAGGAGGGAATCATTTATTTATCATATACTGGAGCACCGCAGAAAGACACGCCAGAGTGCTCCATCTGCTTTTCGACTGTACTGGGACCTGACAGGGTCTGCTTTGTTTTGAATTCTGCTTATTCAGCCTTGCGTTTAAGCCAATAGCCGCAGGTGACAAGAAATCACATGCAGGCAAGTGAGGAGGCTGGTGGAGGGGAATAGATGAAGTGCCCTGTCCATAGCTGTCAGCTTACAGATTTGAAAATAAGGGACCAGCAGCCTTCAAAATAAGGGATCGGCAGCCAAAATAAGGGATTTTGCTTGGCTTATGCATGTCGGGGCTGCCGTCGTCCTGGCACGAGGAGTTCCATTGTACAAATAATAAATTATTATTATTATTATTATTATTATTATTCCATCGGCCCTTCCCTGCCTGAGAGAGAGGGAGGGAGGAAGAGAGACTCTCACCCGTGAGCCCGGCATGAGGCCGTTGCGGTGCCGCAGTGGCCGCTGAAGCGCCACCCTTCTGCGTCCCTCCCCATCCCCTTCTCTTCCTCCTCCCTCAGGCCGCCTCTTCAGCCGCCTCCAGCTTCCCCTGGCAGCGCGGCGGAAGTCTCGCAAGAGAGGGGCTGCCTGCCTTCAGCTGCCACCCGTTTCCTCACGATGCACCCCTGAGGGGGGAAAGGGAGAGACGGGGACCTGGCAGCTTGTGCGTGCGCTCTCTTGAGGTAGAAGACCCCGAGCCGCTGCTTGCCTCCCGAGCCGGGTGAGCATGAAACCCGGGAAATTTAAGGGACATCATCAATCCGGTACAGCAGCGGGACACAGGGCTGGGATAAGGGAGTTTCCCGCCAAATAAGGGACGGTTGCCAGCTATGGCCCTGTCCCTATCAGGCTGTCAGAGGAGAGAAGTCCTTCCTCAGAGCCTTGCACAGAAATGCAGTGTGCCACTGATGGAAGGCCCTGCTCATCTCTGCCTCTTTTGTACCTTGCCCTTTGCCCCTTCATCACAGTTCCTCATTCTCGTGAGCCCTGAGGGTATTTTTTTTTAGCTTTTCTATGAAAACAAGCCAAGTTGAGGGGGAGCAGGGGAGGGTGAAAGGCATGGAGGAAGTTTCCAAAATGATTCTTGCGCAGTTCTAGAACTCAGGGCCACCCAATCCCATCCCTTGGCAGCGGGTCCCGAGTTCAGAACAGGAAGATGTTCTTCACACAGCTAAGCCTGCGGACCTCTCTGCTACAAGGTGCGCAATGACGAACGACTGGACGCGTTCCAGTGGCGAAATCAACAGATATGACAGGAAAATGGACCCCTTGCATTCAGTAATGGTGTTATGCCTCTGATTAACAGCTGATGGGTATAAACAGTGGAAACTGGATGACATTGTTTGACAGAGACTTGGAGCATCTGACAGGTTCCCTTTGGAAGTTTGGGGCTGATTCAGAAAGGCAGCAATAATTTACAATGCTCCTTGTTTATTTCACAGCTGAGGTGATTTTAATCTGTTTTAATATTTTAACTTTTGCATGTTTTAAAAGTACAGTCGTGATTTTTTTCTTGATTTTATTGTTAACCGCTTTGAGGTTCTTTACAATCAAGCAGTGCATAAATTGTATGAAATGAATGAATAAAATGAAAATAAATAAATATCCATGTAATTACCTTTCTATAATATCAAATCCCACACCTTGTGATTACTCAAACACAAAACGCATCACAAATGCCATAACTCATTATCTCATTGCTGTCAACCCATGGGATTCTTTATTCCTTGTACAAGGCCATAGTCTTCAAGGTTTTAATTGCTCTCTTCATACTACAGATCTTCCAGCGGTGATTTCACCTCAAACTATTTTGGGCAGAGAGGGAATCCTGCAATGGCAGGTGTAAGCCCAGCAATTAAAAATAGCACAGCAAGGTGTGTACAGTTTGACTTCCTTTAACACGAAAATGTTTTCAGGGTTCAAAGCTAAACCGAAGCAGGTTACACTGCTCAGGAGATGCTACTGATTAATCAGAAACACGCCTTTTTAATTTTCACTGGGTAAACAAAATTATAAATCATAGGACATGATCCAACTGTTATTTCAAGAAGTGTTCCCCTAGTTGTGACCTACAGTATTGAGATCAAGCATCTCTGCTACGTTGTGGTCACGTATAACAAAGCCACCCAAATCCATTCTTCTTTCCAAAGCACTTTTGGAAGGGGGAAATTAAAAATGGAGGCAGGGGGTGCAGTTTAAGAGAAAAACAATTGGCAGGTGAAGGGTTAACCTTCCAGAAAACTGTCAACAATGGATAAGGTGCTGCTGCAACAGAGAATGCTTTCTGCCATCTTAAAAATTTGCTCGGGGAAAAAAGGTTGGCTCTTCATTGCAGAACAGTACGAGAATTGTTGCTTCGACATATCATTGTTTTATGATATGTTCGGGTCTGTTATGAAACCGGGAAAGCAGTTGGTTAAATAACCCTGCCTTCCACAAAAACATTCCATCTCTTTATTTATTTCTTCTGGAAACAAACACGCAGCCCTCAATACATTTATAAGGGAATCAAGTCAGTAACTCAGTAAACTGCCCTTCAACTCGGTGCTTAGGATCACACTGCCTGGCCGCAAACTAACACTCGCTGCATGAGAGCATCCCCGCCATGCGAAAGTTTTTGCCTGCTGAGAATTCTGTTTGCTCTCCCATGAACAAGCCAAGAAAGTTGGAGGGAACAGAAAAACCACAGGCATATATATATATACACACGCACACAAGATGGTGAAGGAAGAGACTCATGTCACATCAAAACACCGTACATTTAAAGCATGTTGCTTTCCCCGTAGAATGGGAGAGCTGGGAACTGTAGCTCGGCAAAGGGCCAAACTACAGTTCCCAGGATTCTTGGGGGACAACAACAATGCTTCGTATGTACAATGTGTGTGTGGCCTCTGGAGGCCTTTCCTCTCCGTTCTTTATCTCTCCTTTGCAGATTGTTGTCCCTGCTGCGTCCTTTCCCAGTTCCTAAGGAAAGCTAGGAATTTTCTGAGCAGAGGGGTAAAGAACGGATGCAGAAAGACAGAAAGAAGCTCCTTCTTCACTCTGTGTATGTGTGACGTTTATCCCCTCCAGCTTTCTCTGCCTGTTGAAGAGGAAGGGGGAAAGTACTTCATAATTTTCAGCAGAATTGTCCGCTCTCGTACGGTGAGCGTAACATGTTTGAACATTGAGTATAATCTGAATGCTCCCTCTCCTCCCATGTTTCACTTCCAAAAACAGATAAGCACTCATCATCCACCTGCGTTCTCAATTTCTTTCCCAATTTCTTTGTTTTCTCTGTTTTTAGTTGTTCTTATCTGTCAGCCGCCTTGAGTCCCTGTCTGGGAAAAAGGCGGGGTATGTATGATTGCTTGCAAGTATCCCTTCACCCAGAGCTGGTTTTCCCAAACTTGGGTCTCCAGCTGTTTTGGGACTACAATCAGTGCTGGTTTTACATATAAGTGAAACAAGCTATAGCTTAGGGTCCCACTTTCTTGGGGGCCCCCAAAAAATCGAAAGGAAGAAAAAAATGTATTTCACTATTAATATACTTCTTAATTGTATTTCAGTTCAACAATTACTTTGATAAAATACATATTATGTGCAAATGGCTTTAGATACCTATTAGGTCCATAAATTACCATATAGCATACTGTATTTTTCGCTCATTAAGACACACTTTTTTCCTCCTAAAAAGTAAGGGGGAATGTCTGTGTGTCTTATGGAGTGAATGCGTGGTCCCTGGAGCTGAATTGCCCAGGGGCTAAAAGCAGATTGTGCTTTTTTTTTTT
Source organism: Podarcis tiliguerta (assembly GCF_965153285.1). NCBI lineage: Eukaryota > Metazoa > Chordata > Lepidosauria > Squamata > Lacertidae > Podarcis > Podarcis tiliguerta. The sequence goes on along the minus strand of NC_139546.1, from coordinate 19,169,772 downwards.
TTTTTTTTTTGAAAGAGGGAAGGGGGTGTTGAAACAAAGCCGCTGAGCAGCTGATTGGCAAGCGATTGGGAGGGAGATAAGGGATGCTAGCGATAAAGGAGGCTGCCTGGGAGTGAGTGGGGAGGTAAAAGCCCATGGATCCTCAGGATTTTTGCATTGGGTCACCCCAAATTCACCATCAGATCACATAGCATATCCATGGCTACAGCCTGCACCCATCTACTGTTTTGTGGGGCCACAATGGCACAAAAACGTGGTTACAAAGCACGGATCCACATGGATCCTCGGGATTTTTGCATTGGGCTACCCCAAACTCACTGTCAAATCACATATCATGTCTGTGGCCACAGCATGACCCACAAAAATCATACATCCACTGTTTCATTCAGAATATTATTTTTCTTGTTTTCCTCTAAAAACTAGGTGCGTCTTATGGTTGGGTGCGTCTTATGGAGCGAAAAATACGGTGTATTCAACACAAAAAACAGTGACAATCTGTTGTTGACAAAGGACAGCTGGACATATAAAGGGCACCATTACCTTCAGTAGCTTAGGGCCTCATCAAACCTAAATCCGGCCCTGACTACAATTCCCATCCCACTGGTCCTGCTAGCTAGGGATGATGGGAGTTGTAGTCCAGCAACAGCTGGAGACCCAAGTTTGGGAAGTGCGGACCCAGAGACATGGAATGCTTGCTTATGGTAGCTTTATGAGCGCAGAGAAACACATCACATCACAGCTGGCAGGGTTTTTCTTCCCCCTGCTCCCAGTACCCCCTTCTGTGAGTCAAAGTTAGGGCGTTTGCAGTGGGTTCAATGCCAACCAGAGACTGACCTGCCATCTCGGTGAGCTGCTCCTCCTTCTGTCACCGTCTTGACAAAGATGCCAAGTTTTTCTAGGCCCATATCAGCACCGGCTCCCATCCCGATGATGCTGATTCCAAGCCCCTCGGAATCTGAACGAGGGAAAGCAAAGGGTGATTTTCTTAAGAACACCAGGTTCCAGAGGAGTTACCAGAATTAGGTCACAGGGCAAGTTGGACAGCATATTGCAACAAATACAACAGATAAGCACAAGGATGTCAATAAAAACACCTTTGAACTACTAAGTCAGACAATCACAATGCTTTTCACATTGTAGATGTAAACTAATAGCAGGGAAAATGGGTGGAAACTTCTCTGCTTGCATTGCGGTGCACCCTGAACACGGACCGGACCACAGGCAAGAAGATCCAAGCATCGCCCATGAAATTAGAAGCAAAGAAGAAGAAGAGGAGGAGGAGGAGGAGGAGGAGGAGTTTGGATTTGATATCCTGCTTTTTCACTACCCGAAGGAGTCTCAAAGCGGCTAACATTCTCCTTTCCCTTCCCTTCCTCCCCTGCAACAAACACTCTGTGAGGTAAGTGGGGCTGAGAGACTTCAGAGAAGTGTGACTGGCCCAAGGTCACCCAGCAGCTGCATGTGGAGGAGCGGAGACGCGAACCCGGTTCCCCAGATTACGAGTCTACCGCTCTTAACCACTACACCACACCAAGAAAACCAGGACATGCAAATTAGGGATGGTTGATGTATCAGTGCTTCAGGTCCTAAGGATTAACATTCTTGGTGGTAGGGTGGAGGAAACATTGCATTAAAGGCCTTTCCCTTATTTGTTGTTTATTTCCCGAGTTGTTTACTTTCCTTGCTTTGACCACATCCCAGTTTCTATGAAAAATTAGCTGTTAAGGTAAGAAAAAAAACCCAAAAGGATAGGACAAGGTGGGTGTAACAGGTAGCCAGGTTTTATGAACAAACACAAACACATACATGCACATACACACACCCCTACAAGTGGTAAAGCTTTGCTGCTAACACAGCTGTGGTCATTCCTGCAGAGGAACAGTTTGGCCAATATGGTCAAGGTGTTAGTTACCTCAAGAACAGATAACTTCACAACTCCATTACAGTGGTACCTTAGTTCTCAAATGCCTTGGTTCTCAAACAACTCGGAACCCAAACACTGCAAACCCAGAAGTAAGTGTTCCGGTTTGCGAACCTTTTTGGATGCTGAACGTGCTCTGTTTTGAGTGTTATGCTTCCATTTTGAGTGCCACATTTCCGTTTTGAGTGTGACGCTGAGGTCTGTCTGTTTTTGCTATTTATTTTGTGTTTTTGTTGCTCTCTCTTTTTGTTTTGTGTGGAACCCAGTTCAGCTACTGATTGATTGACTGTGTGACTGTAGTACATTGCTTATTGCTTTCATTTTATGGATCCATGGTCTCGTTAGAGAGTAAAATTCATGTTATATTGCTGTGCTAGGGGTTGTTTTTAAAAGTCTGGGACAGATTAATCCGTTCTGCATTGCTTTCTATGGGAAAGAGCGCCTTGGTTTTGGTATGCTTTGGTTTTGGAACGGACTTCTGGAACGGATTAAGTTTGAGAACCAAGGTACCACTGTAGTCCACAAGCTGCCACTAGGCTGCCCATTATGCCACTGGGCTCAAGGTTTTTATTTTAGCATTCAAAGCCCTATACAACTTGGAGCCAATTGTGTTCCTCTAATGGGACACAGTTTAGAGTCCCATATGCTTAGATGTGCTTGACATCAACTAGATACTAGGATTTTAGTTTTGTGGCTCCAGCTCTATGGAATCAGCTCTTGATCTCCTTTCATTTTTACTCTTAGGCAGCTATCAAATATCAAATAAGTTCTCTCTCTCTCTCTCTCTCTCTCTCCAGTGTGGTGTAGTGGTTAAGAGCGGTAGTCTCGTAATCTGGTGAACCGGGTTCGCTTCCCCGCTCCTCCACGTGCAGCTGCTGGGTGACCTTGGGCTAGTCACACTTCTCTGAAGTCTCTCAGCCTCACTCACCTCACAGAGTGTTTGTTGTGGGGGAGGAAGGGAAAGGAGAATGTTAGCCGCTTTGAGACTCCTGAAGGGGAGTGAAAGGCGGGATATCAAGTCCAAACTCTTCTTCTTCTTCTTCTTTTTAAACAATGGCTTTCCCTGAAGAGTGACTCAGCCATTTTACATTGTATACCACAGGACACCTGGGTTTTTAAGATCTGCTTTTCAGATGGTTATGCACATTTTTGCTACCTATTTTGTTGCTTTTTAAATATTTCCGTTGCACACACTGCTTCGAAATCACTTTTTGGGGGAGACAGTTTGTAAATCCTTAGACAAACAAATAAATAAATAAAGAAGGGAGGGAGGGAATGTAAAGGCTGGTGTTAATGACAACGGAATGCAAAATACCGTCTGGGACAATTTAATTAGAATGTAAATGTATGCAAAATTACCCTTCTCAGCAGCAGTAGCTGGTGATAACACAGTAATCTCAGCATCCCTGAGTAAATCAGAGCTTAAATGTATGTGGAATGAACACGGCCGTGACACTTCACAGCGGCAGCGGAGGGTGACAACAAAATCATCTGAACATTAGCACTTGCAGTGGGGCTAGGAAACCATTGTCGCTATTCAGGCCCAAATGGAAAGAAATGAACTATTGGATGCATTGCAATTCAGTGGCCAGGCCATCCCTCAGCTGAAAATCTCTGACAAAGACCTTCCTGGGTGATGTGTGTGTGAATGTAAAGAAACACCTTACTTTCCAACACATTCCCCAGCTGGCTGAATCAACAAATAGGCTCCCACCTTCTCCACTCCAGAAAAACCATTTTTACCTCACATCCCTACCAGATTTCTCCATTACCTTTATCTAGTTCCACGGGAAAGAGGTCTAGCCTCTCCACCCGCTTCTCGAGTTCATACTCTGCCGAGGCAGCCATGGGATCAACATCTTCGTTCCGCCGGTCATATTCCTCGTTGGAATAGGTGCTAAAAACCTGGACAGAGAGAGAAAAGATATGAACACAATGGCACAATGGAACACCGTAACGGAAGCCAGAGCGCACGGAAATGCTGTTTACCTTCCCGCCGCAGTGGTACCTATTTATCTACTTGCACTGGTGTGCTTTTGAACTGCTAGGTTGGCAGGAGCTGGGACAGAGCAATGGGAGCTCACTCCGTCACCGGGATTCGAACCGCCAACCTTCCGATCAGCAAGCTCAAGAGGCTCAGTGGTTTAGGCCACAGTGCCAGCTGTGTCCCTGGACTAGATGGGACACTGGCCTAATCCAGCAACACTCTTCTTATATTCAATTCTCTCTTCTTATGTACACACACACACACATACATTGTCCGTTAAGAAAAGCACTTCCCTTTGTCAAGTTCTGTGCTGTGACAGGGAAGTCTCTTTCTCCATGTACAGCGCGGAAAACACAACTTAGGAAGTCAGGAAGAGATCACAGGAAGGAAAATTCGAGACACTGAACAATGGAGAAAGGAGGTGATTTTGGTGTACTTTGGATGGGATTCGGAGGGAGACCTTAGTGACAGCTAAAGCAAGGAGTGTTCAAAATCCTACGCCCATAGCCTTCGACAAACAGGGCTTGATTCCTCGTTCCGCCATCTCACAAGGCCAAACTGGCTCTCACTTCTTACCTCCTAAGTCAGAATCCATATTTATACATCCTCTCATATTCACACAAAACAGTCCTTATCCCTGGGATGAATTTGTAATGAATCTGTTCAGTATTTAACCTTTCAAACTCCCCACTTCTATCGTTCTAGAATTGATAATTGCTTTTATTGCAAGCTGACTTCTGGGTCTGCCATACCAAAAGTGCTGGTATATGCTTAAATAAAATTTGTAACTTGTCCTTAATTTGAGCAATACCGGATAAGTGGCGTTAATTCGGTTTGACATGGTACATTGATTTGGTAAAGTGACTAGTTGTTTGAACGCAAGGTGAATTCAGTTTGCAATGCTTTGACTGCTGCAATGCACTCTACGTGGAGCTACCTGTGAAGGTGACTCGGAAACTACAAGTAATCCAGAATGCAGCTGCCAGACTGGTGACTGAGTGCGGCCACTGGGACCATATAACACCGGTCCTGAAAGACCTACGTCGGTTCCCAGGACGTTTCCAAGCACAATTCAAAGTGTTAGAATTTGAGCTGAGGTAGAAAAATTGTGAACTCCTCTCTTTGCTGCTACATTTGTTTTTAGGTAGACAAACTTACTAAAACTTTGGACATCTGAATTGTTTTATATGGCACAGCAATCACTTCTCTACCAAGGACCAAAATTAAAGGCTTAAAAATGACCCAAGAAGTTTCTTCTCCAGCTGATAGGAGTATCATTCTAGTTGCCTTCTCTTTCTTTTATTGGCTAGATCCACTTCCCTAAATTACTTCATTCATTCGTTTAAAACATTGAAAGGCTGGGGCAGGCTAGTTTCTTGCTGAATGAATGAGCAGAATTCGCGTTTACACCATTTTGCCTCATTTCTCTCGTTGTAGAAGGCAAGAGGCTTGCAAATACAGATTATGAACCCATGGTATCACTCATGAGTTTGTTTGTTTTTGTTTGTTTGTTGCAGGGCTCCTTTGCCCTCTGAACAGGCAAAACCTTAGTTACCAGAAAGCCCCATGTAATCATGAATAAGTGATATCTCTTCTCTTGTTTTGCCCCCTCGCATCCATCTGTAATTACAACACGAAATTAACTGATGGCATCACTTCTGCAGCACCTCTGTGTGAGTTGCCAACATCGCAGACAGTTGACACCTGAGCACAGATGCAGGGAGGTCACCCCAATCAACCCCTCTACATGATTACAACCAAGACTTGTTTCCATGGCCCAGGTTTGCTGTTTCACTGCACAATTTAGAAACACAGAGTGAATGAATAACCCACCTGGTACTGTATTTAGACCATTCTGTGTAAGCCACAGGTCGCCAACCCAGTACCTGCGGGCACCAATGTGCCTTTCAGTACCTCTACTGCAGCTCATGAAAGTTCTCCGAAAATATCCTCTCGGAAATCCCCTGTTATGCATTCAGTGGGGTCTGTGCCTGAGCTTGAGTCTGGACTAAGGATTCTGAGCCCCTGTGTTCTGATTCGATACATGATATCCAATCACAGAACATTTCAGGATTTGGGCCTCTGCCATTGGCCCTTAAACTCTGAGTCATGATTCGCAGCTTGGAAGTTTAGACAGCCAATCACGTTGGGAGTGGGAGTGGCCCAGGCCTTCAGAAATGTATATAAGCTGTTGCTTTGCCCCTGTTGTTCAGTTCTGTTAGTTCAATAAAAGTTCTTGATGTTATCACTGTGTCTTGACTCGAGGAAACCCACCTACACTTCACACTTCACCCACCATGCATGAGACTGCTTGCTCTTTCCGGTCGGCATCTCCTATATTTAACATGCCTCGCTCAACATGTCCACTTGACCTTCTGTTCTGAACAGAGACGCAAAGAGCATGTGGGTGCCTGTTTTCTATTGAGAGCTGCAACAGTACTGTCCAATGCCCTTTTAAAGTGCCTGTGTGGGAGGGAGCGTTATTGGGTTATTTCTATCTTGATTGTGTATTTTGTGTTTTTACATCGTAATTGCATCCTGTGAACCGCCCTGAGACTTGCGGGTATAGGGCAGTATACAGACTTAATAAATTACAAGAACAATATTTTGTCTTTCTGTCTCTTTTTCTGCTCTTTTACACGAGGCAGCCATTTTATGTTATGCCGCATCCCCTACGTCAGCCATTTTGCGAATGGTGCCCACGGAACTGCCTCAAAATTTCAAATGTACAGTGGTACCTCGGGTTACATACACTTCAGGTTACATACACTTCAGGTTACAGACTCTGCTAACCCAGAAATAGTACCTCGGGTTAAGAACTTTGCTTCAGGATGAAAACAGAAATCGTGTTCCGGCGGCGCGGTGGCAGCAGGAGGCCCCATTAGCTAAAATGGTGCTTCAGGTTAAGAATAGTTTCAGGTTAAGAACGGACCTCTGGAACAAATTAAGTACTTAAGCCAAGGTACCACTGTTGCCAACTGGCCGAACAAACAAGCAAACCTTCTGACGTCTCCAGGCATTGCAAGAAGGATTTAAATGAACATGTGGAGGGATGGGAGTGGGCACCAGGACCTCAATCTTTTGCTGTTACTTGAATAGTCCTCATTCCCCTTTCTTCCTTAAATGCTCTCTCTTGGGGCCATTCCAAGGCATTTTGCTATCTAGGGCAAAGCACAAGACCAAGTTTTCCCTGATCCACATACAGAACCTGAGTTGATTCATAAAGGTAAAGGTACCCCTGCCCGTACGGGCCAGTCGTGTCCGACTCTGGGGTTGCGCGCCCATCACGCTTAAGAGGCCGGGGGCCAGCGCTGTCCGGAGACACTTCCAGGTCACGTGGCCAGCGTGACGAAGCTGCTCTGGTGAGCCAGCACCAGCGCAGCACATGGAAACGCTGTTTACCTTCCCGCTATAAAGCGGTACCTATTTATCTACTTGCACTTAAGAGTGCTTCCGAACTGCTAGGTGGGCAGGAGCTGGGACCGAATGACGGGAGCTCACCCCGCCGCGGGGATTCGAACCACCGACCATACGATCAGCAAGTCCTGGGCGCTGAGGTTTTACCCACAGCGCCATCCGTGTCCCACTGAGTTGATTCATAGGGCAACCTTAATTGACTTGAACGTTACTTCAACACAGGTGACAAGACAGCATCCTCCACTAGCTTAGCAGATGAAGGGCAAGCCGACTGGCACAACATAGCTCTTTCCTCCAACGCCTTATGGCCACTCCCCAACCCCCAAGAATGCACCACCTGAGGCGGCAGCTTCACTCTGCCTAATGGCAGGGCCGGCCCAAAACCTCTCCTACATTTGTCCACCCTTTCCTGCCTTCCTTTCCTAGATGAAAGGACGAATTCTTTCCCTTTAGCTTTCTCGCTCTTTCCCCTTGACTTCAGAAAGCTCACGTCTCCGCCCCACCCCGCCAAACACACGCTTTGAGCCCTCCGCAGATCCCGATTTAGCTGCCATCCCTGTACGTACGCTTCCCCACTTAGGAGATTCATCCCCGCCCCTCTGCAACTTCCATCCTCTTCCGCCTCCAATCCTCTCAGGCTCGCTCTATCCTGTAATCAAAGCCGCGAAGGCTGTCACAGCCAGAGACAGAAAGCACGAAAACACCCCACTCCCAAAACCCACGGCGGCATCAATTAAGCCTGCCCCTGCCTTGCCTTTGCACCCACCACCTGTGATGCCTAGTCAAGGACAGGGAGTGGGGGGCCTCACCACACTCAGTCCCATCTATGGATGCAAAGGAACACGGAAAATAAAATAGGAGGAAAACACACGCTTTCTGAGCTCGTGTGTGGGAAGAGAATGGAAGTTTGGAATAAATATGAGTGCTGATTAGCCCCGTCCCCCCTGCCTCTCAGGGTTTAGTAAAACCCTCAGCAGATCCGTTGGGCTCAGAAAATTATTACTCAAAATAGACCTGTCAGGAGATTAAAACGCAGCTGGGAGAGGGAGCGCAAGTGGTTTAGGCGCATTCATGGGATTCCCCCCCTAGATTTCCTGTTTTCGAACTGTACCCATTGTGCAGAAATTGACAACAGGAGAGCGAAAATGGATTCTACGCGCCCTAATGGTGGCCAAGGGACCACACTGATGAATTGAAAGAATAAAGATACGGGTCCCCTTAATCAATGGTTTGACAATACGACAACTTTGGCAGCATATGAAAAGACAGCTTGGATAAATACAATGATATCTGGAATGAAGTTACACAGAATGTATTAGTTTATTGACAATTTCGTGTGTATTTGGCTAATAAGAATATGCACATCTGTCTATTCTTGCACAACAGTATTTTTCTTTTTTTTCCACTCTCACTCTTTCCTTTCTTTTTTTTCTTACTCTACCTTTTCATAAATGAAATTCTTCTAATGAAATATCAATAATAAGAAGAAAAATCCTATTTTTCCTTAGGCTGTCATTTTTTTAGACTGTCATTTTCCTCTCCACTCCCATGTCAAGGGCACTCTTGCCTATACATATGTGGTCTGGAAGCAAATCCCTCTCTCGTCAGAATGGGTAATAGTCACTTTTATTTCATCATTTCATTCTCTAATAATACATAGCTGGGCTCACTTATGTGAGCCATCTCTTTACACAGTCTGAGGGGATTTCTGATGCAACACTACACTCTCTGCTCAAGTGATTAACAATATGGCACCCACCAATACATCCTGCTGCGCCCACAACAGGTTTCAGTAAATATCTCCTCAAAAATCCACAACGCATGAGAGATTGTTGGCTCTTGCTGTTCAGTTCGTGTTAGCACTGACTTAGCCTCTCCTACACTGAACACATCCTCTTAAACATACCCAACCTTCACCGGATGCCAGGATTTGCTGCCCACCCTCTCATCTGTTCCAAACACAACATGTACGGCTAATGTATGAGGAGGGGGACATGTAGTGCCAGATTTACATATGAGCTAAACAAGCTACAGTTTAGGGCCCCACTCTCTTGGAGGCCCCCCCAAAATTAAAGGGAAACAAAACTGGATCTACATTTCCAAAATGTAAGATAAAAATCAAATCAAATAAAACTTACATACAGCAACAGTGTTTTGTTGGCTTCTATGATGTAAGACATGAGCCCCACCTGCTAGCCTGCTCCCTAAAATATCACTGGTTTGCTCATTTCTATATACTGCACAGTGGTACCTTGGTTCTCAAACTTAATCCATTCCAGAAGTCTGTTCCAAAACCAATTTCACTATTAATATACTGTACTTCTTCTTAATTGTATTTCAGTTCAACAATTACTTTGAAAAAATACATATTTTGTTATATGCAAATGGCTTTAGATACCTATTAGGTCCATACATTGCCATATAGCATATATTCAACAACAAAAAACAGTGACCATTTGTTGTTGACAAAGGACAGCAGGACATATAAGGTCCCCGTTACCTTCAGTAGCTTAGGGCCTCATCAAACCTAAATCTGGCCCTGTGTGCATGCAGGTCTTTTCTGCTCTTTCAGAGGTGGCATCTTGCGTTATTCCATGCCCTCATGGCAGCCATTTTCTGTTACGCCAACTTTTGTGAAGAAACCAGAAGCTTTTCTATTAGGAACCAACATCCCAAAGGATCAGAAAAGACTTTTTATGTGTGGAACAACAGCCGTCCGGATGCTACTAGCCCGAGCTGGAAAGAAGACAAAGTCTCTACCAGAGGTCAATGGCAAACCAAGCTGATGGACTATGCTGAGATCAGTGGCGTAGCGTGGGGGGTGCAGGGGGGGGCGGCCGCACCGGGCGCAACATCTGGGGGTTAGGGTTAGGGTGTGCAAATCCACGGGTTAGGGGGCGCAAATTACTTGCCTTGCCCCGGGTGCTGACAACCCACGCTACGCCACTGGCTGAGATAGCAAAGCTGACTGGAAAATTCAGAAACCAAGAGGAGAAAAACTTTATAAAAGAATGGGGGGAAATTATAAGTTACCTAGGAGACCACTGTAAGCAGATGGAAACAAGAGCAGGATTTTGACTCACTAGTAGTGAAAAAAATACTATGGATAATATGGTTTGATATAAGAATTGGAGTATGGATGAATATGTAGTTGCAGATGCTTAAAATAAGACTCCAAGGAAGGGATGAAGGGAAGGCTTGAGATTCAGAGAATCTCTTTGTACAGATATGTTTTTACTGGTTTGTGTTTATTTGTACTTTGTATTTGTAAAATATTTGTATGGTTTTCCCAGTAGTGATGTATGGAAGTGTGAGCTGGACTGTAAAGAATGCTGATCGCCGAAGAATGGATGCTTTTGAATTCTGGTGCTGGAGGAGACTCTTGAGAGTCCCATGGACTGCAAGAAGATCAAACCTCTCCACTCTGAAGGAAATCAGCCCTGAGTGCTCACTGGAAGGACAGATCCTGAAGCTGAGGCTCCAATACTTTGGCCACCTCATGAGAAGAGAAGACTCCCTGCAAAGACCCTGATGTTGGGAAAGATGGAGGACACAAGGAGAAGGGGACGACAGAGGATGTGATGGTTGGACAGTGTTTTTGAAGCTACCAGCATCAGTTTGACCAAACTGTGTGAGGTAGTGGAAGACAGGAGTGCCTGGTGTGCTCTGGTCCATGGAGTCAAGAAGAGTCGGACACGACTAAATGACTAAACAACAGCAACAATTTGTAAAACCAATAAAAAGGAATTGTATTTTATATATATATATTCCCACAATGTACTTGTGCATTGTGCAGGGCACCATGGGAAATCACCATGGCTCATGGCTATGTTTAGGGCTGACCTGCACATTCTCCGCACTCACTTGAAGTTCACGTTTGTCGGCTCCTATATACGCAGCCTGCTCGTATGAAGTTGTGCAACGGATGAAAAGAGAAATGATGCAGTACCAACACTTCTGTGAACGAGGCATGTCTGTGTCTTGTTTCCTTGTTCTGTGTCAGGGTGGGAGGAGACCAAGGGCCACATTCCCCTCTGGGCAGCCTCCCAGGAGCTGAATGCCATGTGAATTTCGCTTTTGTACCCTAGGCTGATTTCTTCACACACAAACAAACACATAGTCTGTTAAGTTGTGGGTGAACATATCAGACGACAGAGCGATTCTTCAAACAGCTCGTTTATTCACAGGCCAGAACGGAACTGAACTGCAAGATTCAGCCAGCCTGCTTATATAGAGCTCCACTACAATGCAACAGTAACAATTTTCTGTAACTATCCAATCACTGAACGTCATTTTCAATTCCTTATTTGCATATGTGGACCTGAGTGAAAACTATCTACAGTATCCCCCTGCTGGCCCAGGGTGAGAACTTCAGTACATAACACAATCCTTCATCCAGGCAAGCAAGAAGCATTCTCAGAGTTCAGGGAGACATTCCAGCCTGGCTAAAACACTCACCCCTGCTCTGTTGCTGCATAATGTGACCTGCTTTACTGGGTCCGGTCCTTCCTTGTAAAGGTAAAAAGGTCAAGGACCCCTGGATGGTTAAGTCCAGTCAAAGACGACTATGGGGTTGCGGTACTTTCAGGCCGAGGGAGCTGGCATTTGTCCACTGACAGCTTTCTGGGTCATGTGGCCAGCATGACTAAACCGCTTCTGGCGCAACGCGACACTGTGACGGAAACCAGAGCGCAAGGAAATGCTGTTTACCTTCCCGCCACAGCGGTACCTATTTACAGTGGTTGCGAACTTAATTTGTTTCGGAGGTCCGTTCTTAACCTGAAACCATTCTTAACCTGAGGTACCACTTTAGCGAATGGGGCGTTCCGCTGCCGCACCATTTCTGTTCTCATCCTGAGGTAAAGTTCTTAACCCGAGGTACTACTTCTGGGTTAGCGGAGTCTGTAACCCAAAGTGTTTGTAACCTGAAGTGTTTGTAACCCGAGGTACCACTGTATCTACTTGCACTGGTGTGCTTGCAAACTGGTGGCTTGGCAGGAGCTGGGACAGAGCAACGTGAGCTCACCCCGTCACGGGGTATCGACTGCTCACACAAGCAGCTCTTAAACCGCATAGCACCAGTTCAATTCACGGAGCACAGGTACACTAATGGCTATTGCCCCCGATGGACAAATGGAGCCTCAGTATTCAGAGGTAATCTACCTCCGAGGACCAGGTGCCGGGCAGAAGCAGCAACTCGAAGGTGGCAACCTCCTTTGCGCCTTGCTTGGAAGCTTCCCAGAGGCTGGTTGCTATTGGAAACCGAATGCTGAGCGAGATGGATCTGGTGGTAATCCAGCAAGGCAATTACTGAGTTCTTAACATTTATTGCATAGCTCAGCCCCCTAGACATAGCAGAGAAGTAAGTGTCTGGCATAGCAGGAACCCAGACCAGACCAGGCAATTTGGACAACACTGCAGAAAGCTGCTTTCGGCTTTTATGTGCTCTGCGTAGTCATGATATGGGTGGATTTTCACACTTGCTGCGAAAAGACGGCCTGCTCCATATTGATGGACCTTCCCTTGCCAAGGAGGTACCCCAAAGCCCGAGAATCTTGCAGAAACAGACTGGTTGGGATTATAGACTCAAAGATTCAGAAGCTGCGCCCACCCATTCCCTCTCTGGCACACTCCCTGCAAATTAACACTAGGCAGCGTCCTTTGTTGTGTTGTTTTCAGCACCTGCTAAAAAAACTTCTTTGTTCAGGCAAGGCTACCCAGAAATACAGTGGTACCTCGGGTTAAGAACTTAATTCGTTCCGGAGGTCCGTTCTTAACCTGAAACGGTTCTTAACACGAGGTACCACTTTAGCTAAGGGGCCTCCTGCTCCCAGCGCATGATTTCTGTTCTCATCCTGAAGCAAAGTTCTTAACCCGAGATACTATTTCTGGGTTAGCAGAGTCTGTAACCTGAAGTGTCTGTAACCTGAAGCGTCTGTAACCCGAGGTACCATTGTATAATGTTAATAAATAATTTTAACATGTCATTTTATTGTGTCTATTTTATTTAAAACTCCTGGTTTCACATTTCAAATCTTGTGCAACTTTCGATTTTATTGGTACGTTTTAATGGATGTTTAAAATGTCACGTGCCCTGCTTGAGAGGTTTTGGATACAAATCTTGTTAACTAAAAATAAATGAAAGAAAAAATCTTACCCGTCACAGACCAGCCCCTCCCTTCTGCATTTTATCCCTTAAAATTCCCCATGATGGTGTACAGTTGTACCTCGGAAGTCAAATGCCTTGTGAGATTAACATTTTGGTTCCTGAATGCTGCAAACCTGGAAGTGACTGTTCTGCTTTGTGAACATTCTTTGGAACCCAAATGTCCGTCGCAGATTCCAATTGTCTGCAGGAGCTTCCTGCAGCCAATCGCAAGCTGCGTCTTGGTTTCCGAACGTTTTGGAAGTCGAACGGACTTGCGGAACGGATTCCGTTTGACTTCCGAGGTACGACTGTACTATGAACAGAGAGAATTGGGCAAGGAGCTTGCAGAGCCAATGGCAAAACGTATAAAAACAGATGGGCTGACAATTCAACTCTGGCTATCTAAAGACATGAACGTAAGAAGAGAGTGCTGGATCAGGCCAAGGCCCATCTAGTCCAACAATCTGTTCTCATGGTGGCCTATGGGGAGCCTGTAAGCAGAATCTGAACACAACAGCACGCTCCCTGCGGGGAATTCCCAGCAACTGTCATTCAGAGGCATACTGCCTCACACTGTGGAGGCAGAATATAGCCACTCTGGTAGTAATAATAATAATAATAATTTAGATGCCTTTCATCTAACTGGATTACCCTAGCCACTCTGGACAGCTCCCACCAAATTAAAACACAATAAGACATCAAACATTAAAAACTTCCCTATACAGGGCTGCCTTCAGATGTCTTCTGAAAGTCAGATAGTTGTTTATTTCCTTGACATCTGGATGGGCGCCACTACCGAGAAGGCCCTCTGCCTGGTTTCCCTGTAACTTTGCTTCTTGCAATGAGAGAACCACCAGAAGTGTCCAGGCTGAATGTGTCTGGATCTCAGCATTTGGGCTGAATGATGGGGTTAGAGATGCTCCTTCAGGTATGCAGGGTCAAAGCTGCTTAGGGCTTCAAATTAGGTCAGCAACAACACTTTGAATTGTGCTTGGAAATGCACTGGGACCCAACGTAGATCCTTTGGGATCCTTAGTAGTGGCTGGGGAAACCCAGCTAGATGGGCGGGATATAAATAATAAAATTATTGTTGCTGTTGTTGTTATTGTTGCTTCTGCCTAATTCTCCATGAATTTGTCTGATCCTCTTTTAAAGCCATCCGAAGTGGTGGCCATGGCCCATGACAGGCCTCAGGGAAAAGGGGGGGGGGATGTAATTTTAAACTGATAATATTCTTCATAAACAAGTGACTTCCCGTCTCTTCCATTTTGTACCAATAAACTTACTGCCTATACTCATCGTCTTTTTATTGATAATGTTTTCTTATATATCAATTTTCCTTTTAGAATTGTTATCCACAGAAACTTCTAAAAATCCTTCTTTTTTCCCTCCCCCCCTTTCCCCCTTTCTTCTTCTTCCTTGTGTACAGCAATGTTTGCCGATCTATGATAATAACAATCATGAACCTACTTTGAAAATAAGAATATGTATAATTGCAAGGTGTAAAGTTATGATGTAAAGATATACTTGTGAGTATTAAAGGAATAATAATAATAATAATAATAATAGACAGGCCTCAGGGAAAATCTCGACATCTCAAAGGTGGAAGCGAAAGTAGCCAGATGTCTCTCCAAACCCCCTTGGGGTGGAAGAGGCCTGGTCTTTGCTGCATCCGGTCAGTCTGGAATGGCCTCGTGCTCCATCTCTTGTCCTCCACCCACATCCTGACAGATGACTCCTCTCGCCTTTCCCTGGAACAGCGAAGAACTGAGCCGAGCTGTACCAAAAAACTCTGCCCACTCACAAGCTGCCAAGCCCTGGGAAGGAGTGTGCCAACCTGCCAAGCAGTGCCATGACTCAGCAGGCACACATATGGTGGAAGTCACGCCTGCGAGCTAACGGAGGCCAGGACATCTTCAGGAATCCAGACCAGGATTCCTACCCAACGGCACTGAGGTGGCAAAACAAGAACCGGGGCACCCACATACATACACACAAATTGTGGGTGCTTAGCACCCACAATGCGGGGTTCTGATGTGACTTCCGATTTCTACTGGAAGTTGGGTCAGGGCTCTGACCTCCCAGATGATGTCAGAGGCCCTGCCAGGCCTCCAAACGTGATTTCCGGTAGAAACAGGAAGTTGTGCAGGAGGTCTCATGAGGTCTCAGACTTAATAATACAGCTATACCTTGTGTTGAAGTAGCTTCGGGATATGTATTTTCGGGTTGCATGCTGCGCCGAGGGCCTTCTGGTGGTTCCCTCCCTGCGAGAAGCGAGGTTACAAGGAACCAGGCAGAGGGCCTTCTCGGTAGTGGCACCTGCCCTGTGGAACACCCTCCCACCAGAATGTCAAAGAGAACAACAACTACCAGACTTTTAGAAGACATCTGAAGGCAGCCCTGTTTAGGGAAGCTTTTAATGTTTGATGCATTACTGTATTTTAATATTTTGTTGGAAGCCGCCCAGAGTGGCTGGGGAAGCCCAGCCAGATGGGCAGGGTATAAATAATAAATTATTATTACTTTTATTATTATTATCTACTGCAAACTACCTGGAGATCTACCTTCTGCGAGGAACAGGTGGATCCTTCCATCTCACTTTCTCCTTTTTCCTGCCTTTACTTCTCCACATTCTGACATCAGTTTGCAACTGTTAAAAAACAGAAATTTGCACTAAAATACTGCACTCATGAGGACATGTCAGTATTTTATTGCAAATTTCTCCTAAGAGACAAATTTGTCTAATATATGCATTTCTGCAAGCAGTTTACCCTACTATGCAATGTGTCTTTGTTATTTTTACTAGAAGATTCATTTCTATGCACGCTTTACTTAGTAGATGCATTTCTGTACGCATTATTTAGGTTTATGTCTTAGCCTTTTCTTCTCCTGAAGATATTCAGCTAGACAGCAGAGGTTTAGGATCAGAATTTTCCTTCTCCTAAACTCTATCTGCCCCTCACTTCCTCCTACAACTTGTGAAGAAGATGCCTTCTTGACTGTTGGCCACACTATTGATCTCGTCCGCTCAATCCACCTGAGCCTGTCTTTGCAGGCAGAGGAATATATATATATAAAGTACACACATATAAACAGATGCTGAAGCAACCATTTGTTCAACTTTGGTATAATCAGATGCTACAGGAAGCCCTGGCACAGCCTTACTCATTGCATTTTCGTGGCTGATAAGCATTTTTGCAACGCAGCACTCAGACAAAACGGGAAGCAGTGGCAGGTGTGAGGGCGGAAGTTGCTTGCTTGCTTACTTACTTACTTAGAAACCTACTCTGCTTTTCCAACATTTGCTTCTTGGTCAACACAATGACCCGCCTGTGCTGCAAACAACAACAACACGGCTTTGATTATCCAGTCACCCAAAGTTTGGTGCTTCACTGGATGTCCAAGACTTAGGAGGGAGAAAACAACATTTCTCTCTTCACCTTCTCCACCAGAGTCCCTGCACCTGTGCAAACTCAGATCCCCACACTCGTCCCGAACCTCATCCCCAAGCGTGCACTTTGCATGTGACTGTGGCATCCCTTATGCTGCAACGTAAGAGGCGGAATGGGACGCGGGTGGCGCTGTGGGTTAAACCACAAAGCCTAGGACTTGCCGATCAGAAGGTCGGCGGTTCAAATCCCTGCGACGGGGTGAGCTCCCGTTGCTCGGTCCCTGCTCCTGGCAACCTAGCAGTTCAAAGACACATCAAAGTGCAAGTAGATAAATAGGTACCGCTCTGGCGGGAAGGTAAACGGCATTTCCGTGCACTGCTCTGGTTTGCCAGAAGCGTCTTAGTCATGCTGGCCACATGACCCGGAAGCTGTACGCCGGCTCCCTCGGCCAAAAAAGCGAGATGAGTACCGCAACCCCAGAATCGTCCGCAACTGGACCTAATGGTCAGGGGTCCCTTTACCTTTAAGAGGCAGAACGCCTTGAATGGCGCCTGCCAAGGAACCAGAGGAAATTGCTTTGCCTTGCAAGATGTAGCGTGTCTTATCAAGGGTTAGTGAGATACTGAAAACAAAATAGAAAAGGAAGGTACACCACACACAGCTCACGCCAACAGCACTTCTGGCCTTGCACTATGACAGCTGAAAAGTTATTTTATATCCCATGTGGGTGACCTTTTGGGACCTTCATCCTCCAGCAGCAGCAGCAGCAGCAGAACCCCCATTCCTGGTTTCCTTTTGCACACGAGCTTTGCTTTGGGAAGAGACAATATCCCTAAATGAAGCAGCTGAGCCTGAACCGGACATGTGTACTCGAATGATGAAGCAGCACAGGAGGGGGCGGGCAAAGTGAGGCAGGATTCTACTTGTGCATAACCTAGACAAAAGGATGGAGGAGGGAGTATCGATCTCAGCCAGCTGTCCATGCGTAGATGCTCCAATAATACTGCTAATTCCCCTGACCCTGCCCCCCGCTTGCTGCCTTGCACACCATCTCTTGTAAACAAGCCACGGTCAGTTTCAATTCGAATCACCAGAGAGGCATCCTTTCGCCGTTTCCCATGGACGCGGTTTGCAAAGACAGCAGCCATAATCTCCTACACAGGAAAAGCGGCCCTGTTGCATTGCCCTGAATGTCCCATTTGCGTGGCAAATGGGGAGAACAAAATATACCATCCAGCCCAGACACTGAGGTCCAGCTACAAGGACCTTCTAGTGCAGGGGTCAGCAAACTTTTTCAGCAGGGGGCCAGTTCACTGTCCCTCAGACCTTGTAGGCGGGGCAGATTATATGGGGGAGGAGTATTAATTCCAATGCCCCACAAATAACCCAGAGATGCATTTTAAATAAAAGGACACATTCTACTCATTTAAAAACATGCTGATTTCCGGACTGTCCGCGGGCCGGGTTTAGAAGGCGATTGGGCCAGATCTGGCCCCGGGCTTTACTTTTAGCGGTTCCCTTACTTTGAGACATGAAGCTACAGGGAACCAGGCAGAGGGCCTTCTCGGTAGTGGCACCCGCCCTGTGGAACACCTTCCCATCAGATGCCAAACAGATAAACAACTATCTAACTTTTAGAAGACATCTGAAGGCAGCCCTGTTCAGGGAAGTTTTTAACAGTTGATGTTTTACTGTGTTTTTAATATTTTGTTGGCAAAGTGGCTTGGCAATCCAGTCAGATAGGCAGCATATGAATAACAAAATTATAACTGTATCTGGTGGCTCTGATCAGGAATCCACTTAACTATCACAGCTCGTCAAGCTGCACATAGCCTTATTATGGACTATTAAGTCTGCTTTGAATGCTAGGGTTGTCCCAGGAACAACTGAGGTAACTATCAAGGAGAGTGTGCTTCTGAGCATGAGAGCAGTGCTCCGTAGATATCCCCTGGATTGTAAATATACAAGCTGTAACAGCATGGACAGAGACGGATTTAGGGCAGCACGACCGGTTCCCTCGCACTGGGCGCCAAGCCAAAGCGGGCACCACAGGGCGTCACAACCATGACATCCTGCATGCGCAGAAGAGAAGGCAAGAGGAGGGGTGTGGCAAATTTTGGCCTTGCTCAGGGCACCATTGAAATTTGGAAGACCCAAGTCTGCCCCTGCCATGGACTTGGGGGGGTGAGGGTTTTAAGATCAGAGGGTTTGTGATTTGCAGGCAAGTCTGATCCGGGCACCTCCCATTTCTGACAAATCAATCACTTGACCCGAATGGAGAACTTGTTGTTAAATGCCAAGGCTGAGCTTTGAAATGGGAGGTCACAATCAACAGACTGCCTCTGGGCGTAGACAGAGTTTGTTTTCAACACACACACACACACACACAAAACCACCTCTGCACCCTGGGAGGAAGTGAGCTGTGTGCAGAGGATGTGACTTCTTTTTTTAGAGGCTTGAGCCCCCACCCTGCAGCACCATAGCTCAGTGGCAGAGCAACTGCCTTGCATACAGAAGGTTGCAGGTTCAAGCCCTGGCATCTCCAGGTACAGCAGGGAGAGAGCTTGGTCTGAAACCCTGGAGAGCCATTGCCAGTCTGAGTAATAATAATAATAATAATAATAATTTATTTATTGTTTATACCCAGCCCATCTGGCTGGGTTTCCGCAGCTACTCTGGGTGGCTTCCAGCAGAATATTAAAAACACAATAAAACATCAAACATTAAAAACTTCCCTAAACAGGGCTGCCTTCAGATGTCTTCTGAATGTCAGGTAGTTGTTTATCGCTTTGACATCTGATGGGAGGGCGTTCCACAGGGTGGGTGCCACTACCGAGAAGGCCCTCTGCCTGGTTCCCTGCAACCTCACTTCTTGCAGGGAGGCAACTGCCAGAAGGCCCTCGGCGCTGGACCTCAGTGTCTGGGCTGAACGATGGGGGTGGAGACGCTCCTTCAGATATACTGGACTGAGGCCGTTTAGGGCTTTAAAGGTCAGCACCAACACTTTGAATTGTGCTCTGAAACGTACTGGGAGCCAATGTAGGTCTTTCAGGACTTGTGTTATATGGTCTCGGCGGCCACTCTCAGTCACCAGTCTAGCTGCTGCATTCTAGATTAGTTGTAGCTTCTGGGTCACCTTCAAAGGTAGCGCTTTATGGTGTTTGTGTGTCCCAACACCGCCACCTTCTCTTTGTACATCCAGCAAAACCATGGAGCATCGTTACAGATAGAATGCATAGTTTGGAAACAGAAAACAAGGTTGTCCTTTCACAGCAATCTCCCTCTCCTCCTCCACCCCATTACCCCTTCTTATCTGCCTTCCCTGCTCTTGAGAATTCCTATTGTTGCCATTTCCCTCTGCACTGGTTTGCACAAAATGAACTTCATGGCACTTCTTCGCGTGCAGCACCTGCCCCCTCTGCTTTGGTAGGGGGAGGAGAAACGGCTTCGTCCATCTCTCAACAGCCCCCTCCCCCCATTGTACCATGTCCCCACTCCCCACCTGATCTCCATGGGCCCCTCTATCTGAGCACACCCCCCACCTCATCCATCTTGAGCTACAACAAATGCCACGGTCATGGGAGCAGTAAGCAAGGTGGAGAAGGCGGAGAGAGGGTCAGTTGCAAGGTCACAATTATACCAGCAACCTGAACGGTGGTTCAGCCACTGGTCTCGTCCCTGTGCTTCAAGTCTGCTTAAAACAAAATAAAAGAAGTGTAAAGTAGCATAAGGTAAAGGTAAAGGTAAAGGGACCCCTGACCATTAGGTCCAGTCATAGCCGACTCTGGGGTTGCGGCACTCATCTCGCTTTATTGGCCGAGGGAGCCGGCGTACAGCTTCCGGGTCATGTGGCCAGTATGACTAAGCCGCTTCTGGTAAACCAGAGCAGCGCATGGAAACACTGTTTACCTTCCCGTCGGAGCGGTACCTATTTATCTACTTGCACTTTGATGTGTTTTCGAACTGCTAGGTTGGCAGGAGCAGGGACCGAGCAACGGGAGCTCACCCCATCGCGGGGATTTGAACCGCCAACCTTCTGTTTGGCAAGTCCTAGGTTCTGTGGTTTAACCCGCAGTGCCACCAAGTAGCATAGATATCTGTATAAACCCATTCTTCACCTTTTCACACACACAGTATTACGAGCATGTTAACAACCTCTGTAAAACTACTCCAGGGAGTTGGTGATGTCACAGATGCTGGCCAATAAGTACCTTTGATGGTGGTCTGTTCCTCCCCTTATAAATGTACAGTGCATTGTTTTACTGCAAGGGGGAATGGCATAGAAAAGGGGTCTTGGCACTGCACAAAATGTTTTCAAACTGTATCCCCTGCTCTTCAAATGCTGCATCTGGCCTTCACTATTCTGCTGATCAGTCTATGCTTCAGTCAAGCACAGCGGAGAAATCTCTTCTCCTAAGCACCATGGATGGGACAATGAAGCTGATTAATGGGTAATTAGTTGCAACAAGATGCCATTTGGCGTGCCAAACATACCTGGGAATCTCTCGGCAGCTGAAGACATTCTCCAGGTATACATTTGTAAGAAGAGTTTTGGTTTGCTGTGTGTGGAGCTGATCAAAATTTCAGTGACCTGAACGAAATCCATATTACGGGGTCACAAGGTGTTTGCTGCTAGACAGATCATGACCCGGTTCACATGATCCTATCTTGGCATACATTAGCTTCGTGTAGCACCTGCTCCTCCCTCCCTTTTTTCAATACACCAGAAATAAACCCAGAACTCTTTAAGTAACCATAGTTTCATTTCACATCCAAACCAGGACTCTATGGTTATAAGCCTCGGAAGAAGCCAGAATCTCAAAGGATCTTCAAACTCTGTGTGTGTGTGTGTGTGTGTGTGTGATTATCATGGCTTGTTTTGAGGCTGATAACCACAGTTTCCCAGTTCAAACAAAACAGGAAACTAATGGAAGGCTGCACCAAGGTACACCAAGAAGCGAGGAGGCAAGGGGTGGCATGTGGAGCCAGAATTGTTGTTTACATCTTGGCTTATTAAGCCGAGATATAATCATCCGAACTGGGCAAATAACTGAGCAGACTGCAGATTTATAAATAAAGGTCACTATCCAAAGGACTGAATGACCAGTTTCATCATTCCGGCCAGGTTCTGGATTTGTGAAACAACAGTGCCTTCCTCCCCAAGCTAAACTATTTTTGAAATTCAGGTGAATCTGCATCTAGGATATGGTGGGAGTCTGTTATTTTAAAAAGAAAGACTCCCTCCGGCTTCTGCTTGAAGTAGCTGCCTGGATCTCAGTCAACAAGATGATTTCAAGGACACCACAAGCTAGGAGCTGACCAGATGCTAGAGCATATGCCTTGCTTGTAAAAGGTCCTCAGTTATACCCCCAGTATCTCCAAGCCTGGCTGCGAAAGACTCTCCTGCGTGGAAACCTGGAAACTTTCTGCCGGCCAGGATCAACGACGCTGAGCTAGAGGGACCAAATCGCCTGTGACTTGGTAGAAAGCAGCTTCCTGGCATAGGGGCCAACTCTATGGGGCCCAGACCCCTTCAGCATCCCCCCCCCCAAAAAAATATGCTGCCCAACGGGCGGTGCTGAGCCATTCCAAGCTCCTCTGCTGCTGCCACATTGTGATAGTGCAAGTAGGACACCCGACTGCCCACTTGCCTCCCTCTCTCCAGGGGTGAACTCCTTCCTGTCCTCTGACAGCCTTGGCATGGACCTAGTGCCCCGCGAGCCACCCACCACAGAGGGGACTTGTCTGCCGCTTGCTGGCATCTAGGCAGGGAGACAAGGGTGCAGTGTGAGGGCTGTTCCTGCCATTGTCCCCCGGCAAGCCCCCTGGCTCAGCTTCTCAGCGCCAGCCCCAGCCCAGACAGCAATGCCTCTCATGCCCAGAGCCTGACTGCCTGGGCCTTGAAGACCAGAAGAGAGAGGAAGGCAGCACAGCCTCACACTCGGCTGTGCTCGCTTGGCTCCAGCCTCCCTCGCCCCCTCCATCCTTCTGGTGAACTTGCAGCATGGGACAGCCCCCCTCCATTCTATTCAAGTTGCCGCCACAACATCCTGGGTTCCTGTGACCCAGAGATTACCATAGAGCGCACAAGACACATGACATCTGGTACGCAGGCTGAGACCCTACTTGCCCGCAGACTGTCTCGACAGAGTGGTGCATGCTCTGGTTATCTCCCGCTTGGACTACTGCAATGCGCTCTACGTGGGGCTACCTTTGAAGGTGACCCGGAAACTACAACTAATCCAGAATGCGGCAGTGAGACTGGTGACTGAGAGTGGCCACCAAGACCATATAACACCGGTCCTGAAAGACCTACATTGGCTCCCAGTACGTTTCCGAGCACAATTCAAAGTGTTGGTGCTGACCTTTAAAGCTGTAAACGGCCTCGGTCCAGTATACCTGAAGGAGCGT
Organism: Podarcis tiliguerta; assembly: GCF_965153285.1. Classification (NCBI taxonomy): domain Eukaryota; kingdom Metazoa; phylum Chordata; class Lepidosauria; order Squamata; family Lacertidae; genus Podarcis; species Podarcis tiliguerta. The sequence goes on along the minus strand of NC_139546.1, from coordinate 19,146,496 downwards.
CTCCACTCCTATCATTCAACCTAGACACTGAGGTCCAGCTCCGAGGGCCTTCTGGCGGTTCCCTCACTGTGAGAAGTGAGGTTGCAGGGAACCAGGCAGAGGGCCTTCTCAGTAGTGGCGCCCGTCCAGTGGAACGCCCTCCCACCAGATGTCAAGGAAATAAACAACTCTCTGACTTTTAGAAGACATCTGAAGGCAGCCCTGTTTAGGGAAGTTTTTAATGTTTGATGTTTTATCATGTCTTTAATATTCTGTTGGGAGCTGCTCAGAGTGGCTGGGGAAACCCAGCCAGATTTGCTGGGTATAAATAAAAAATTATTATTATTATTATTACTCCTGAACTGTGGTGCCTCCACACCTTGGTGATGACTGATCAAGTGGTCAAAAGCAATGTGGCAGGAGGTGGCAGGTGCCTAGGAGAAACAGCAAAAGGATTAACCCCCGCAAACATCTGCTGTTTCAAGCCTTCAGATGCCCTCCCAAGGGGGGCTCTGCAACAAAAATGTCATTCTGACCTAAGTCTGCGCATAGCAACTAAAAAGCAGCATCTTTTCTCCACAACACTAACTCAGAAATACGATTATGTAAAGAAAGAAAACTTGCCCTTTGTCTTTCTGAAAGCTCTCTCAAAGCTGTGCGTGTTCAGAAAAAAGCATGTTCTATTTTCCCTCCCCTTCACGTTCTCTGGCACCATCAGGGCAGGATTTTGGGGGAGAAGACTGGAGCCTCATGAAGCAAAACGAACAGGAGCCCCAACCCAAACAACCACAACCACACAGTAGAGCAGCTGAGCACATGTTGAAGTCAATGAAATAATGCACAGATGGGGTCCATTCACACACCACCCCCTTGAAACACAGGCACGTTTTGCATAAGAACTCAATGCACCAATTTATATATATATAGTAGCAAATTTGGGGACCGTGTCTAGAGTTGAGATATGATACATCTGACCGCAGTGGAGAAGAGGGCAAGTATGGCCTGCATCCCTGCTCATTCTGCGCTCCTAACTCTTGATGGGGAAATCCAAGATCCCCGACAGTTCTCATTGTCCTTCCAGCCGGACTTAGACAGGGCAGCTCTTCAAACAGAGGACTGTCCTCTGTAAGGTAGGGCATCTTCAAAGGGGACGGGGAGGGCATTCGAGTGCAGGGTCTAAAATTACCTAACCGCAGTGCTGTTCACAATCACCAAAGGCACGCTGTCCCTTTCCGCAGGGTTGGATAGAGGGCTGCCAGCTCCCTTTTGGACCGCTGACCTTCCTGAAACCAAGGTGTGTTGTGCGTGTGTTTTTTAACTCCTTTCACGACTGAGGAAGACGAAAGGCCGGCATGGTTCTGTGTCCAGACAGAGAGCAAGCAGTGGTGAACTGGGGAGCCTGTTGGACGAAGAAACCTGGGAGAGCAGGGTTTGAATTGCCACTTGGCTGTGAAACTCACTGGGTGACCTTGGGCTGATAGCTGCCTTTCAGTCTAACCCAGGGGTCTGCAACCTTTAGGACAAAAAGAGCCACTTGGACCCATTTCCGAAGAAAAAAAAACTGGGAGCCGCAAAACTCGTCATTATAAAAATAACTTTTTTGTCACTTTTTTATTATTTCTTTGTTTGACCCCTCAGAATTACTCCTCCTCATAGAAATAAACATTAAATTAACAAGTTACCTTTTTGTGTGTGTGTGTTCTTCACTCCCCTTCAAAACAGTGACCAGCATACATGCCCCCTTTCAATGCAGTGACCAGCGTACATGCCCCTTACAATGTAGCGGACGGGTGGGAAGGTGATGTCGGGACGGTGCGTGACTAACGCACACACTGCCCCCATGCGACGTCACAGCCAGTACAGCGCCCACCACAGTGGGGAGTGTCGGGGCGCACAATGCGCCTCCTTCCCTCCCTAGTATCCACCCCGGAGCCGCGGCAAAGGTGTAAAACAGCCACATGCGGCTCCGGAGCCGCGGGTTGCAGACCCCTGGTCTAACCCATGGGTAAGCAAACTAAGGCCCGGGGGCCGGATCTGGCCCAATTGCCTTCTAAATCCGGCCCATGGACAGTCCAGGAATCAGCGTGCTTTTACATGAGTAGAATGTGTCCTTTTATTTAAAATGCATCTCTGGGTTATTTGTGGGGCATAGGAATTCGTTCATATTTCCCCCCCAAAATATAGTCTGGCCACAAGGTCTGAGGGACAGTGGACTGTCCATGCTGTACCATCTGAGCAGTGTAATAACAAAACAAAAAAAACCCCAAATATCGCCATGAAATTTGCTCCTCGAAAAGCTATGGGTAGGCTGTGTGTGTGTGTTGATGCTCCTACTTGTCTGATGGTGCTGAGAGCCGCTTTGCCGTTTGTTACAGGAACCGAAACTGAAATACAAGTCAGAAAACAGGAAGCCGTTGCCCCCGCCTAGGGCTTCTGTGGAAATTTTCATCTCCAGAGCTGCCCTGTGACATTTTGCAGCCTGACGCGGACACTCCGAGCAGCATGCCACCCAAGGTTACTGCTGGTAGCTGTTGGTAGGATAGCAACGCTCACCTGACCTCCTAGCACTGGTGTCACTGTGACTTAGAGTTTGGATTTGATATCCCGCCTTTCACTCCCCTTCAGGAGTCTCAAAGCGGCTAACAATCTCCTTTCCCCTCCTCCCCCACAACAAACACTCTGTGAGGTGAGTGAGGCTGAGAGACTTCAGAGAAGTGTGACTAGCCCAAGGTCACCCAGCAGCTGCATGTGGAGGAGCGGGGAAGCGAACCCGGTTCCCCAGATTACGAGACTACCGCTCTTAACCACTACACCACACTGGCTCTGACTTACTGGGAGGGAGAGGGGGCAAGGCGGTGGTGAGGCTGACATGGTGCAAATGCATTGGTGGAGCCAACCCAAAGTTCCAGTATAGTGTGTTTGCACCATACTGGCCTCGCTGCTATCGTGTTCCTCTCCCTCTTGTGAGGGCTGCTGCTGGGAGGTCAGGTGAATGAAGGAACCCCGTGTCATGGCTGGGTGCAAAGGAATGGTGGGAGGAACCAGCTGGGGAACCCCCAAGGGAAGAAGGCTCAGAGCCCAGGAAGTAGGGGTGGGACAACAACAACAACAATATTTATACCCAGCCCATCTGGCTGGGCTTCCCCAGCCACTCTGGGCAGCTTGCAGCACATGTCAGAACATACTAAAACATCAAACATTAAAACACTTCCTTTTATAGGGTTGCCTTCAGACATCTTCTAAAAGTCTGATAGCTGTTTACTTCCTTGACATCTGAAGAGAGGGTGTTCCACAGGGAGGGCACCACTACCGAGAAGGCCATGTTCAGAGGGAGCAGAATGGGAGGAGGTGTCAGAAGTTGAAGAGGTAACAGGGTTTTGTGAGCAGGAAGGAGCTGTGGCAGAGGGCAGTTCAGAATCAGAGGCAGGAGCAGAGGCTGGAGAGGAGGGGGGCAAGAGGCAGAGATCTGGCCGGCTGCTGAAGAAGCCAGGGAGTCTCCCCCTCCTGCAGTGACCAGCTCCCCTCCGCCTGGTCTCCCCAGAACCCGAAGAGGAATGAAGAGGGCAGAGCAAATAGAGATAAGACAAAGGAGTCTCAGATTGCTTGGGAAGGAACTGGGGGAGGAGGCGACTCAAAGAGCTTTGGGGAGGCAAGAGCAACAAGTGAGTTGCTGTGCTGACTAGGCCTGGTCTCCAGAGCTGTTTGTGTCTTTGAATAAAGAGTTAACTTCACTGACGCTGTGTGTGACTTCTTACTGGCCTGCTCCTGGCTCCCACCCCCTTGACACCCCACCGGTCACTGCTGTCTGCTGCACGTGTGCCGACATACGCCTGTGTTAATTTACACAAAGCACAACTCACTGAGAAGTGCTCTGGTGAAAGTTCGGTTGAAATGAGCAGGAGCCCATTGCCAGCTGACCCTTCCTTGATCCTTGATGGGTTGTGCAAATTGGGACATCTGAGCAGATGGGGTCAAACTGAGCCTGCCTCACTCATGCTTCTGCCCTTAACATCACCTCAAAGTCCCAAGTCGAAACATCCCAAGGAAGATGATGATGATGATGATGAAGAAGAAGAAGAAGAAGAAGAAGAGCTGGATAAAGGTGAAGGAAAGGACAACCAAATTTGATCAGGGAGGGAGCTGGGGCAATTCCCTGAGAAGGAAAAGTTATAACGGTTGGGTCTTTTTAGTTTAGGGGAAAGACAGTGAATTGGGGGGGGGGGGAACGGGAGAGATAGTGCATAAAAATTATGCACAGTATTGAGCAAATGAGGGGAGGGAGGGAGGGTAGGAGAAAGAGGGAGAGAGAGAAAGAGAGAGAGAGAGATGGAAGTCCTCAGCTCCCCCCCCCCCACCTGCTCTCATAATGCTACGACTTGTGGTTACCCGATGAAATTGATTGACGGGAAGTTCAGGACAGACAAAAGGAAGCACTTCTTTGCACAGCATGCAATTAATTTGTCGAATTCATTGCCGCACAATACGGTGCCAGCCAACATCTCGGATGGCTTTAAAACGGAAGTGGGGATGCTGAGGCCCTGGGGACGTTGTCAAACTCCAACTCCCATCAGCCCCAGCCAGTAGTCGAACAACATTTGGATGTCTGCAAGGTCCATCCGTCCTGTTCCCCCCGATCTATGCGTTCTGCCTGGATTACTTTCTTTTCTATCTTCTCTAGAGCGGTCCTCCAAGACCTAGCAGCCCGTCCTCGCAAGCATTGTGGACCCTTGCAGTCCATCCTCCTTGGGGGCAGAGGTACCATTCCCCTGCTGCCAGGCCTTGTGGACACCTGTTGGGCTGCCTGCTTTATAGGCGAACAGCACACCCTCTTCCCCATCAGCCCCTCTGATCTTGAATTCTTATTAGGCCGTTTGTCACAGGACACGGGTCTCTCCTCCTTCCAGACTTATATACCCTTCGCTTGACCATCCAGATCGAGGGAAGTGGAGAGCAACTAAAGCTGGCCAGCAGGAACGGGAAAAGGGGCTATTGTCTAATAATTTGCGCTGTTTGGCTTATCCCCAGTGCACAAAGAGTCCACCTGATGCTACGTTGCAAGGCTGAGCAGATGGCCCATCAGCCTGAAAATGGGGGCCACCTAGGAAGAGGATAACCCAGCATCCTCTCCTGGGGTGGGGGGCGTGGGAGGATTATAGCAGCAGGGGGTTAACGACAGCAGACAATAACACCACTCCAAGGAACCTTGTGGGCCAACATAGCGTGTGAGAGAGAGCACTGTTGCAGGACATGCGGCTCAGTTCCAATTTCCTTACACGAACGTGATAGGGCCGGACCAATTTTGCTCCTGAAAACTATCCTCAAAAAACCAGTAGCGGGTGGCTTTGTGGGGGCTGCCCTACCAAAACGAGGAGGCGGCAGGGAGGGTGGCACAGTGCGGTCCCGGCAGCAGGAACTCCGGATTGGCTCTGCTGATGCGTCTGTACTGCACCCATCTTGCCGCCACCATGTCCCTCCCAATAAGCAGCCATGATCTACCCAAATGCAATTCTGTTTTTAAACACAGGATAAGGAATCTCTATAGAACTATATTGTATTTTAAAATGGGGTTTCAGAGGTTTTAGGTAGATTTTTCAATTTCATTGTTCTGCATGGGACAATGACAATAAAGATATCGTATCGTATCGATCCGCCTGCCAGGACAGGTAAGAGCCTTCTCCCCACCTGGCTGTCCACTATCGCTCACAATTCTCATTTGCTAATTCTGCCAAGCCTGTAAACGGCTGCATGTTTGCCAGCTGTCGTCAACACCCCACCCTATCTGATTTCATTGTTTTTGTATCTTGCAGGTTGATATTTGACAGTGATCCGTCGCTGATGGCTGGTATATGAAGGCGGATGCTGAACTGTCTTCGGCAAAGGCTTTCTCCTTTGGTTTACCTTCCAAGGAACCCTGGCCCCCATTACCAGACTCAGAATAAGCACCTAGCACCCTTGGGCAGCTGCCATGACCCTGGCAGCTTGACATGACCCAACCACACACATCTAGGATTGGTGATGTGCCCTTTTAAATATTCCACAAAGTGGGCTGCCTCTTTATCCTTTGCATCAACCAACTTGGATGGCTTTGAAAACAAGTTGGACAGATTCACAGAGGCTAGCGCTATCATTGGCTACTAGCTATGACAACAATATTTGCTCCACTATGAGACTCATGTTCTGCTAGTAGATAGCCCATAAGCATCTTTTGGGGGCACTGGACTAGGTAGACCTTTGGTCTGATCCAGCAAGGCTCTTATGGTCATAACATGAAGGGAATCTTGAGATTTCTGGTTTCATGGAGTGGGAGGGATGGACCGCTGTAATAATAATAACAACAACAACAATAATAATAATACACTGCCCATCTGACTGAGTGGCCTCAGCCACTCTGTGTAGCTTCCAACCAATTATAAAACCACAGTAAAACACCACACATTAAAAACTTCCCTAAACATCTGAGGGGAGGGCATTCCGCAGGGCGGGTGCCACTACCAAGAAGGCCCTCTGCCTGGTTCCCTGTAACCTCACAGTGAGGGAGCCTCCAGAAGGCTCTCAGAGCTGGACCTCAGTGAATGATGGGGGTGGAGACACTCCTTCAGGTATACAGGGCCGAGGCCATTTAGGGCTTTAAATATCAGCATTTAAACTTTGAATTGTGTTTGGAAAGGTACTGAGAGCCAATGTAGATCCTTTAGGACCTATGTTATATGGTCCTGGCAGCCACTCCCAGACACCAGTCTACCTGCCGCATTCTGGATTAGTTGTAATTTCCGAGTCACCTTCAAAGGTAGCCCCAAGTAGAGCTTATTGATGTATTCCAAACAGGGACTTGGGAAATCTGGATTTATTTCCCAGATCTACCTTGGAACTGTTATAGGGCCTTGAAATTACTGCAGTTTTTCAACCTCAGTTTCCCCCCTGTAAAATATGGAGTTTTGTATAGGAATATAACGTACCGAAAACGCTCTGAAACTAGAATGTCTTTGCTTCCCCGCACATCAGTCGCTGAGCAAATGTGTAATTATGACATATTCACAAATGTTCTAACTGATCAGGAGGAAGCTGACAGCAATGGAATATTATCCCCACCAGTGCAGGTTCCTGTCAGGAAAGTGAAAAGATAGGGCCGGCTAGCGAGGAAATGTTACACAGCATCTGGGAATTGTTGGGGCTGTGAGCTGTTGGGGGAAGAAAGGGTGTTGACAAAGGAAGAGAAGCTGGAAAAGGTGCAGAATTTGGCACAACTGCTGAAAGCAGAATTTCAAATTAAACTGCCCATCCCTGAAGAGAGCCAGAGTGTGATGTCGTGATCACACCAGGACAGGGAGGCTTGAATCAAATCCCTGCTCAGCTATGACCTTGCCCATTCGCTCTCTCTTTCTCCTCGCCTACCTCACAGGGTTGTTGTGAGGAGAAAGGGGGAGGTGACTATGGAGGCCGCTCATGAACGAGTAAGAGTAATGAATTCATTTTTGACCAGGTCTTCATTTGAGCCAAGACTCTGCTTCAGAATCTGAATTCAGCAACAAGAGCTCAACTACAGTGGTACCTCTGGTTAAGAACTTAATTCATTCTGGAGATCCGTTCTTAACCTGAAACCGTTCTTAACCTGAGGTACCACTTTGGCTAATAGGGCCTCTCGCTGCCGCCGCAGCACGATTTCTATTCTCATCCTGAGGTAAAGTTCTTAACCCGAAGTACTACTTCTGGGTTAGCGGAGTCTGTAACCTGAAGTGTCTGTAACCCGAGGTACCACTGTAGTTGCAAAAAAACAACAAAAAACTTCTGAAGCAAGCCAGAGCATCAGTCAGAAGCTTCATGGTAACGTCTGATTATAAGTTAGCATGAGAGGCTATAATGTTTAATTGCATCCTCTTTCCACTGAAGCTTTCATCAGAGACTAAAACCCACCACCCCGCCCCTGACACTGGGGTTGACTAAAGGACATACCACTGAGTAGATCTCATATGCACACAGGCAGGCTACCTTCCTCTTTCCCCCTTCTGCAGAAGTCGCAAAACATATTTAAAGATGGCTTTCCCTTTCAGTTTGGACCTTAAAAGAAGCAGGAAGCTTCCCTTTCATGGTGATGCATTTTCCACTAGCCAACATGTGCCAACTCATCTCGTATACTTGTCTCAACTTTGAAACCTGCTTTGGCTCTTGTATGCCAGATGAGAAAACACTGCGTTTCCACATGTGAGGAAAAATAAAATCTTAAAGGTGAGACTCTTAATCTCAGGGTCGTGGGTTCGAGTCTAACATCAGGCAAAAGATTACTGCAGTGGTGAGGAGAGACTGGGCCTTCTCTGTAGTGGCCCCCTGTTTCTGGGGTTAGACTAGATGAACCTTGGGGTGCCTTCAAACTCTTCAATTCTATGATTGATTATATGTTTCGGAAAGTTGTTTCGCCATCCGCTTGGATGCCTCTTATGATATCACAACCAAATTTTGCATGAAAGTTCCAGGGACCAAGGAGCAGGGTTGTTGGGTTTTTTGTCAATGTTTGGATACAAACGGGCGCCATTTTGAATCAAGATGGCGGACTGAACCTTCCAAAGCTGGTTTGAAACACCGATTTCAAAACTGCACTGTTTTTGTTGCTTAGTATTCCTGAGCAAAGCCGGGTATGCGGCTGCTAGTATGAAACAAAGCAGGAACATTCCCTCCTAACCACAAGATCTGAATCTAGTTTATTAAATTAAGCTGTTTCTCACAGGAGTGATTTGCCCCCTGCCATTGCGACCTTCCTTGGTGTAGTGCCACTGCTGGGAATACACTCCCTGAAAGAATGTCTCCTTCCTCCTGGGTGGCACATTTGACTGGCAAGGGTAGCAAAGCATTGTGTGACTCTGGCGGGCAACATGCACCATGCCATCTCGCCCCCTCATTGTGTTTGTTGCTGTTCAAAGAAGAGTTGTTTGGGGCTACACCTAAAGAGCTGCCTTTCCCCATTATGAACCTGCCTGGATGCTGAGAACATCACCTGAGGCTCTTTTGTGAACACCACATCCCAGGGAACTTCAGAAGGTGGTGAGGAGAGACTGGGCCTTCTCTGTAGTGGCCCCCTGTTTCTGGAATGCTCTCCCCCGGAAGGCCTGCCTGGTGCCAGCCTTGTCATTGTTTCAGTGCCATGAAAATAACATTTTTATTTTCCCAGGCACTTGGGAAGCACAAATGCTGCTGTAGTGTTAGATCTGTTTTTAATATCCTATCTGATTTTATCATTGGTGATTGTTTTTTACTCGGCTATAAATGACTTTGTGGTATTTTTTAGTGGGAAGCAATATATTGTTGTTGTTATTTAAATTTGCCCTTCATCCACAGCTCTCAGGGCAGTTCACAACATAAAATCACAACATGAACACACACAACATACATAATAAAAACAAAAACAGACCAATAACCCCAGCCCCATTCCATAACACATTTAAAAGGGCATCGGATGGCAATCAGCCCAAGGCCTGGTTGAAGAGGAACATTTTCGCCTGGTGCCTAATTGTGTATAATGACGGCACCAGCCGAGTCTCCCTGGGGAGAGCATGCCACAAATGGGGAGCCAACACAGAAAAGGCCCAGTTCTTCTCTTTCCACCTCTGGGCAGAGGAGGTATGCGAAGAAGGGCCTCAGGTGATGGTTGCAGGGTCTGGGTCAGTTCATATGGAGAAAGGCTGTCCTTGAGGTATGGTGGTCCTGAGCCATTTAAAGCTTGATAGGTCAAAACCAGCACATTGAACTGGGCCCAAAAAACTAATTGGCAGGCAGTGCAATTGGGCCAGTATCAGTGTAATATGCTCAAACCGCCTTGCCCCAGTGAGCGATGTAATAAACCTGCATCTAAACCATTGGCAATGAAGCTCTCCAAGCTAATATACAGTCAACTGCTGGGAGGGCACAGGCTGGAGCAGAAATATGATGAGCTGCTCTTCATACAGACCACAGTTCCTCTTCAGAACCAGCTTGAATAAAAGAAGACAGGAACAGATTTCTCACCACCATAGGGGCTGGGACCAGCGGCATTTCCTTGCAAGGTAGGATTCACCGTTAACCAAATCTCTTCATCCACTAACACAGGCATAGGAGACCTCAGCCCCAAGAGCCAAAAGCATCCTTCCCATCTCTTTCTGACTCTCTAAACTCTCTCCAGGCCTCACCCCTCGCTGGCCCTGCTTCATAGTGCAAGCGTTTTTGCCTGGCTGGGATGTGTCCTTGAGTGCTGACTGTGCCTTTTGCTGGTCTGCTCGGAGGTTATAGAGGAGCATGTGAGTGTGTGCAGAAACTAGCCTACTGCACAAAGGTGAAATTTGCATTCATTGCCCCACCAGTTTGATGATGATGATGATGATGATGATGATGATGATGATTTATTACTCATACCCCGCCCATCTGGCCGGGCTTCCCCAACCACTCTAGGTGGCTTCCAACAGAATGTTAAAAACACAACAAAACATCAAACATTAAAAACTTCCCTAAACAGGGCTGCCTTCAGGTGTCTTCAGATAGTTGTTTATTTCCTTCACATCTGATGGGAGGGTGTTCCACAGGGAGGGCACCACTACCGAGAAGGCCCTCTGCCTGGTTCCCTGTAACTTCACTTCTTGCAGCGAGGGAACCATCAAAAGGCCCTTGGAGCTGGACCTCAGTGGAGGTGGAGACGCTCCTTCAGGTATACTGGCCAAGGCCGTTTAGGGCTCTAAGGTCAGCACCAACACTTTGAATTGTGTTTGGAAACGTACTGGGAGCCAATGTAAGTCTTTCAGGACCGGTGTTATGTGGTCTCGGCGGCCGCTCCCAGTCACCAGTCTAGCTGCCGCATTCTGGATTAGTTGTAGTTTCCAGGTCACCTTCAAAGGTAGCCCCACGTAGAGTGCATTGGAGTAGTCCAAGCGGGAGATAACCAGAGCATGCACCATTCTGGCGAGACAGTCTGCAGACAGGTAAGGTCTCAGCCTGCGTACCAGATGGAGCTGGTAGGCGGCTGCCCTGGATACAGAATTGACCTGCACCTCTGTTCCCACCCGCCACTGGCCCACAGCCCCTGGAAAGCTGGAAATGTGGCCCTTGAGCTAAGAATAGTTCCTTCCCCCCTGCACTAACCTATCAGCAGAGACCCAAAGGGGACGAGGGGCGAATCCAGGCCAAGCCCACCAAGCAGGAGAAACAGGAAAAAGACCAAAGAAGACCCACCCTTCAGGGTCACCGGCAACGGGGGAGGTTTCCTTCCCAGCCACACATGCGGCAAATGTCGTGCCTTCTGTTCGGCACAAGGTTCGCCCACGGAGTCTCCCTAAAAGGAATTTCACGAGCACAAAAGACTTGCCAGGCATCCTGCCGCTTTCCATGGAAGTCCTCGCTGCCTAAGACGCCTCGCTGCCCGGGGAGCAACAACAATCGCTGCCCCCAACTCCAGAGAAGGACAAAATGCACCGTCCCCCAAAGGCTGACCAGGTTTACCTTTTGCTACCTGAGACAGAACATCCCGCAAGCACCTCTCCTAGGGAGCAAAAAATACCACAAAAGTAACCATGCCTGAGGCATCTGATTCAGTCTGGCCAATGACAGAGCCGGCCTTGCCAATGTCCTAGACTAGGTCAAGGTTACCTGCTTTATCTCCCTGAGGAACATTTTTGTTTTCTTGTTGTGTTGGCATTTGGCAGATTTAATTGTTCTTTGCGGGGGTCTAACACTCAGCTCTCTTCCATGGTTAAAACACATAAAGCAAGACTGCTCTGTTCGCATGTAAATTGCGGTGGCCCCTCTTTTGGAGTTGGTGATCAGGGCTCTTAAAACCCCAGGGTCTTAAAATCTGACCCTTGAGCCTATAAGCTAGCGCGTTCTGTCAGCTCCCAGGGACCTGAACTCTCTTATGGCAGCCTGACTGGAGTAATGCTTCCTCTTCTGCCAGCGAGCAGTCCCATATGCCATGACCTGGTGCCAGGATGTTGGCTAAGACAGAACACTGCCAGAAGGCCAGAGAACATAAGAAAAGCCTGTTGGATCAGGTCCACGCCAGCATCCTGTTCTCACAGTAGCCACCCAGATGCCTGCTGGGAAACTCGCGAGGCCTGAGCAGAAGATCACTCTCCCTTCCTGTAGTCTCCATCAATTGGTACAGTCATATCTCGAGTTACAGACACTTCAGGTTGCGTTTTTTTGGGTTACAGACCTGCCAAAACCCAGAAGTGTCGGAACAGGTTACTTCTGTGTTTCAGCGCTTGCACATGCACAGAAGCGTGAAATTGCGCTTTGCACATGCGCAGAAGCACCGAATCACAACATGCGCAGAAGCAGCACTGCAGGTTGCAAACGTGCCTCCCGCATGGATCACATTTGCAACCTGAGCGTCCGCTGTATTCAGAAGTATTACTGCCTCCAGGCGTCGAGGGCAGAGCAGAGTCATCATGGCGAGTAGCCACTGACAGCCCTCTCTCCTCCAAGAATTTGTCCAATCTTTTAAATTCACACAAATTGGTGAATTCGAATCCCTCCCGAGGGAGGGAGTTCCACAGAGTAACAATGCACTCTGAGAAGCTAAGAGCTTTGCTGCATCACATCAAAGGTCTGTCTAGCCCAGCATCCTGACCCCACAGCAACCAACTAGATTCCTATGGAAAGAGCACGGCTGCAACATCGCTCTCCCGTTCCTGTTAACTTATTGGTGCAGGGCACCTTCTTCGCAGCGTTAGAAACTCAGGATATATATAAGGTAGGCGCCCCATGGCATCTTAATCCTACGTAGGTTACGGTCACCACAATGGAATGTCTGGGGCTGGACTAGATGGCCCTTGGCTTCCCTTCCAACGCTACAATTCCATGATGCTATGATCTCGACAACATTGATGGGCTGTAGCTTAGTCCGGCAACAGTTCACTTGTCCCAGAATGCAAGAAGGAGAATCACACACAGGGGGAACGGAATTGGTATTAACTGTGGACCAAGGCAGAGGTTTCCTAAACTGTGGTTGATAGCCTGGCACCCAGAAAACTCTACATAGTCACAACCGGACTCACACCTGGTAAATTTTGAACACTGCTTCTTTGCCCCTGCCATCTGCTCGTGGGACATTCACCCATGTTCCTACGTTCTAATCTCTCTCCAGACATATTCCCTTTTTGTCCCAACTACCCAAAGAACTCAAAACGACCTGTGTTTCTCCCCCTTTATCTTCATGACAACCTAGCGAGGTGGGTTAGGCTGAGAGATGGGGGACAGACCAGGAAGCTTTGCAGTTGAACAGGGATTTCAACCAGGGTCTTGCTGGCCCGGCTGCAACCCACTAACCACTACAACACGCCAACCATTAAGTGGAGATATCATGGGCAACCTGAGTTAATGATCCTATCTCAGAACTTGAAAACATTGGCCTGATTGACCATCTCCTTCTATCCAGGTCTATGACCTCATGGGCACCCTCCAGAGGGCTGTCATGTCCCCCTGTCTCAGGTTCCCAGTGCTGACCTGAACATGGATCTCATTCGGATGACAAACCTGTCAACCCACTGGAGGGGAGACCCTTCAGCAACAGCCCCTTCTACACTGACCAGGCCTGAAGATTTTTTGCTCTATAAGACTCACTTTTTCCCTCCTAAAAAGTAAAGGGAAATGTGTGTGCATCTTATGGAGCGAATGCAGGCTGTGCAGCTATCCCAGAAGCTAGAACAGCAAGAGGGGTTGCTGCTTTCACTGTGCAGCGATCCCTCTTGCTGTTCTGGCTTCTGGGATTCAGAATATTTTTTTTCTTGTTTTCCTCCTCCAAAAACTAGGTGCGTCTTGTGGTCTGGTGCGTCTTATAGAGCGAAAAATACGGTAGCTCTTGCATATGAAGATGATCCCCATGTAGAATCTCCTGTGACTGAAGAACAGGCTACAGGCCCTTTAAATATTGCCAACAGCTCTCTGGGGTCAGGGCAGGGGGGCAGAGCTACTGGAAAGTCAAACCCTGCTGTCCTTTCAAAGGCTTCAGATGACCCTAAGCCTTCTGCTGAGACAACATCTCCCCAAGCTCAGCACGCAGGGCCTAGTCGGAGCTGTCCGTGGTCCTGATTTGCCTCGCCTTACCACACCCCTGGACCAGGCTCTGGTTATTGATTGCCCCTCTCCCTGTGGGCTCCAGTCCCCAGCAGAACAGGAGAGCTGCCATTCATTTCCCTCATCTGGGGAAGACTAGAGAGTCTTCCTGCCTCCAGATTCACCCCCGGCAAAGCTGGCCTTTTGCAGGGGACAAAACCGAGCTAACTGTTTGGGAATGATGGTCAGTACGCCTTTGATCCTTGCAAGGTGTTGAAGAGCGGAAAGGTAGCCAATCGATAGCAACTCCGAGAGGGAATAAGGGGCCTTGGGGCAGCAGGAGGGCTAGAAAGGAACAGATGGCGATGAGCCATCTCCCTGAATTTGTGTCGGTGACATCTCTCTCCCCAGCCCACCCCTCCCCTCTCCCTCCTTCTTCCAGAAACATGCATCCCCCAGCCGAGGTGGGATGGAGTGTGAGAAACGGAGATTTCACATCCAATGTGTTATCCCCTTTACTACCAGCAGCCAGACAGAAACGGGTTCATTAATAATCCCTCCCTCGCCCTGAGCGTTCCATAAAAGCAGTGGTTTTGCAAAAAAAAAAGGGGGAGGAGGGATGGAGAATGGTTTCTCCCTCTTCCACCCCCAGACTGCTTTGCAATATCAAGTCACCTCAGCAGCATCTCCCTGTCTGCCGAAATCTCAGGCTAGGGAATGGTCTCCTTCAACCCCACCCATTCCCTGATTTTCCACCCTAGACAAATATTCTTTCTCTCTCCCTAGGATTCTACAATGGAAAGGAAAAAAAGGGGGGGGGATTGAGTGAGAGTAGGGGCGGGGGCACTCCAAAACACTGTCACTATCTGCCATGATACTGTCTGGCCTATTGGTCCTAAAACCACCTTTGCACAGATAGTCTTGAGTCCTGTAGATCTGCCTCAGAGAGAGGCCAGCCCTGTTAAAAGCAGCAACCAGGCCCCTTTTTTCTGCCACTAGCCCTTAGGATGAGAGTTTTGCTTGGCTGTTCTTGAACAGAACCTTCCCTCCAGTGTTTCCAGAGCTCCTAAAGTTCAAAATAGAAATACATATATGCAAAAGGGGGACACACAACCCCTTTCCTGTCGGTCTGTAGTTCTCAAGTGATCGTTTGCTATAGGCTTTTCGATATCGAGGCCTTCTCATTGGAAATCTTCCTGAGGAGAGGGTTGGTGTGGGGAGAAAGCCCATCTGTAGGCCTCATCCTCCCCAACAGGCCAGTGGGTTGTGGGAGGCTGTGCCATGACTGGGCCAATCCAGATGGCAGGTTAATGCAGCTCCACACAAACAAGCGCATGTCTTTTTACACGCCTTTCCTTTCATGTAGAAATCTAGCTGATCAGGAAGAAGGTGGAGCTTCATGCCTTCTCCTTGGCATGGCATGTACAGGGAACATATTTATCAAACACAAGGTAATTTTTGGATGGAGGAGCCACCCCATCAAGCAAACTCGGCTTGCAGCCTTTGTGGAGGTGCAATCGAGATACAGGGACTCAGAAAGCCACCTTACCCTGGGTGAGACCTCTGACCATCTTCCTCAGTATTGTCTACACTGACTGGCAGCAGCCCCCCAGGATTTCAGGCAAGGGTCTCTCCTACCTGTCAATGTCAAGGGCTGCACCTGAGACCTCTTGCATGCAAAGCAGATACACTATCCCTGAGCTGTGGCCCTTCCCCACCTCATAAGCTACATGTGAGAACTAGGCCAAACCCAGACAGGCCAAACTGAGGGGTAGCTCAGTTGGTAGAGCATGAGAACTCTTAATCTCAGAGTCGTGGGTCTGAGCCCCACATTGGGCAAAACATTCCTGCACTACAGGGCATTGGGACAAGATCATTCCCATGGTCTCTTCCAACTCTAAAACGATTTGAAGATTCTAGCTCGGAAAACTCACTGACAGTGACCCCCAGCAGGCGACGGACTTCCCAGACCCAAGAACAGCTGAGCCTTGCCAAGCCCAGTTGTACGTCCTACCTGCTCCGAACATCTCATGCCTTGGCCTACCTGGATGGGAGCAGTGCTGAAATGGATCTTGCGGTTGGGGGCGCCCTCCTCCTCTTCTGACAGCCCGGCGATCTCCATGCAGCTGGATTCCGGCGCATACAGTCCATCGGCGTCTTCGTCTTCGTCCAGCCCGCTCCCTCCCGAATCCTCCCCCAGCCCGCTGTAGGCACTGATGTCCACCAGGTCAGCCTCGGAGAAGTCCTCTCTCTTCGACTCGTCGCACAAGTCATTCTCCTCCGGCCCTTCCGCCTTGGCCCCTTCCTCGCCGAAAGCGTCCGCCAGAGGGTCTGGCGTCTCCAGGTGCCTCTCGCCACCCGGCCGGCCGTTCTCCAAGGCAGCGTGAACCGTGACCTCGGCCTGGATCACCTCTGCCCGGTTCGCCTCGCCAAGCCCCTTGGAAGCGGCCTTGCTGCGCTCTTCGGCAATTGCCGCCGCCACGGCCACCTCGGCCGCCTCAAACTCCTGCTCCGAGTCCCCGCTCTCCTCCACTTCCACGGGCTTGATCTTGCGCACCTCCTGGACCTTCTGGGGATGCAGACCTCCCGCGTTGCCATCCCCCGGCTTCGCCGTTGCCCCTCCGCCAGCGGGAAGTTTGGCCTGGCTCTTGTCGGCCTCAGGCAGCCTGCCTCTCGCCTGGAGAGCAGTAGGCCCGTCGCTGCTGCTACTACTACTTCGCCCTTCTGCTTTGGCTCCTTCTGGGGCCTGAAGGAAAACCCTGGGCCTCTTGGGGACAATCTTGGAGTTGAGGGGCCCAACTTTCCCAGGGGCCTTGTGGAGGTTGTTCCTCAAGTCGGCCTTCTCAAAGACGGCACTGAGCTGGCTGACGGTGGGCGACACAGCCTCGGTGTCCAGCTTGTCCAAGGACTCGGTGCTGCCGTTGAACCTCACCACCACGTCCAGCTTCCTGTCCTGGAAGCCGGCCCTCTCCTTCCTCAGCAGAAGCTTGTTGCTGGTCTCCTTCTCCTGCAGGCTCCTCTCAAAGATCTTCCTGGTCTCCTGCAGCTTGGAGAGCGGTTTGTCCGTCTTGGAGTCGAAGCGGCTCACCCTCTCGGACACGCTGGTGCCCAGCTTCAGAAGGGCGCTGTGGTCCACGTTTTCGTTCAGGCTGCTGGCCCGGGGCAAGGACAGCCGCACGGGCTTCTCCTTCATCTTGGCCAGGTCCATGGTGCCCTCCCCGGCGGGGCCCGCCGTCCCCATCTGCAGGAACATGTTCTTGATCCGGTGGACGTTGGAGCCATACTTCTTGTTCCGGGCTTTCTTGGCCTCCTCGCTCTCGGCGTTGCCAAGGGCATCCTTGGTGGCTTTCAAGGCCTGGATGCCAGCTTCGTAGGCGTTCCGGTGAGGCGAGGCACTCCGTAGGCTCCCTCCTCCACTGCCGCCGTTGTTGCCGCCGCCGCTGCCACTGCTGCTGCTGCTACTGCCACCAGGACTATTCTGGGGCTCAGTCTTCATCATGGTTCAGCGAATCTTCGGGTGTCCTGGACACCACATAGCCCCACGTTTGGTCCTCTTTCCACGCGCCCACCCTTCCTCCGATTCCCCCTCCGAGCTGCCTCTTCCCAGACGAGCTGCGGCAGCGGATTCACATCGCGAGAAACAAGGGATGGAGGGGAGGGGGGGGGAGCTATTGCACGCTTCTCCTTCTTCCTCCTACAACACGGCGTTCATTGTGTCAGGGAAATGTGGTCAGCGGGGGCGGAGGAGAGAAGGTTTCCAAAAAAAGAGAGGCTTCTTTTCCTTACCGATGGTTACAGGGAAGCGCGACCCTTCAGGCTCGGATCAGCTCAGGCCCACTGTCGCCGGCTGCTCGGATGCGTTACGCCTCCCCTTCATCCCTTTGCCTCCCTCTCTTCTTCTTCTTCCTCCTCCTCCTCTTGTTTCTGGTCGCTCTCTCAGTCTTTGCAGCCCGATGGTGGTGGAGACCCGGCGCTTCTGCGAACGGCGCAGCCTGTCGCTCCTAAAAAAAAATAAATTAAAAATATAATAATGATGATAAGGTTGGGGGAAGAGAGGAGGGGAGAGAGAGAAGGGAGGGGGGGCAAACCCGAGAGAAAATTCCCGCTGGGTCTTAAAGAGATCAGATTCTCACCCCTCTCTCGCGCGCCTTGTCCACCCCCCCCCTTTTTTTCTCTGCTGTGGCAGGAAAGGAAGCTAAACGGCAGCCAGCGACGCGCTCTTCTTCCTCCTCCCCCTGCGCGTCCGCGCCGCCCTCCGCCCCCCTCGCCATTGAAAGAGAGAAAAACCCACTGAACTCATCCACCCCGTTGCAACAGGGAGGGAGGCAGGCACGGCCATCCTATCCCTTCCCCGCCCCCTCCCCGGCCGACGGATTATTAAAAAAAAACCAAAAAAAAAGCAAGCGACGCAATCCAACCCCTTCTTCCACGCGTTTTTGCGCTAAAATGCGTAAAGCAACGCGCGCCCTGCACTTGCTCCGAAATAGGATCAAGCGCGGCCGGGGAGATTTGCCACCCTGATCCCTAGCGCGCAGTTGGGGACGTGTAACCCCGGGATCCGGCTGCAGATTGTTGGGGGGGGGGCGGGACAGATACACCGGAGAGGAGAGAGTGCCCCGGGATCTTTGGCGGTGTTGCAAAAGCCGCAGGGACGGAAAGGGGACCTTTACGAGGCCGAACTGGAAATGTCACAAAATTAGGAGGAAGCTGGCTCGCTATTGTTTGGTGAATTTTTAGCTGTCCCTAATATAACGGTAGTGCTTCGCCATGGGATATTGGGGGGGGGGTTAATTCTCATGGGCCAACTCTTCTCCCCATTATTGCAAATATGCAACTGCTTAGCTAGGTGCTTTAAAAAAAGAAAAAGCAAATAAAAATATAAATATATAATGTGCCTCAACTAGTGAGAAAATATGATTTGTACTGAGGACCTCCATTCATAAGACAGCTATTCTAATTAGTGTAAATGAAAATTTAGATTCTTTACAACGTCTTGAAAGGAACTGAAGCCCAGTTTTGGAAACTCCCGTTTTTCTAGGTGCATTTTGCTAAGGGGAATTTCATTAGTGCGAGCAGTTTCTGAGCACTGGACGTAGTACCACGCCTAAGATTTCAGATGAAAATTGCAGAGTGGAAGGAAAGGAGGCCTTTTTCTAGCTCCCCACTTCCAGCTACTCTCTGAAAACTAGAGAAGAGACCCTCTTAAGAACATTGGGAGGAGGGTGGGCAGGGGAAGGACCAGACCATATGAAAAATGAACATAACATTTTAGCTGCAGTTCATTCATTTTTCAGCTTTGTGTTCTTGTTGTTGTTTAGTCATTTAGTCGTGTCTGACTCTTCGTGACCCCATGGGCCAGAGCACGTGTTCTTATATACGTATAAAAAAGTGCGCCTAGACATTCCGTTGTTGTGCCCATAACCCTAGGCTTAAGGTGCCATTTAGCTCCTAGCTATCATATCTCAGTTTCTAACACTGCTGAAATCACCAGCTGCTCTAACGCAGTTTGCTATGTATTGTCCTACTCCAAAATAGGCCAATGTAGCTAGCTTGTTTGGGATGCAGGTGGCACTGTGGGTTAAACCACAGAGCCTAGGACTTGCCGATCAGAAGGTCGGCGGTTCGAATCCCTGTGATGGGGTGAGTGCCCATTGCTCAGTCCCTGCTCCTGCCAGCCTAGCAGTTCGAAAGCACGTCAAAGTGCAAGTAGATAAATAGGTACTGCTCCGGCGGGAAGGTAAACAGCGTTTCCGTGCACTGCTCTGGTTCGCCAGAAGTGGCTTAGTCATGCTGGCCACATGACCTGGAAGCTGTACGCCTGCTCCCTCGGCCAATAAAGCGAGATGAGCGCCACAACCCCAGAGTCTGTCACGACTGGACTTAATGGTCAGGGGTCCCTTTACCTTTACCTTTAGCTAGCTTGTTTGGACAGTGGCAAACTGAGCTGATCCCAGTTTTTAAATGCTGTATGTTTATCATGGACAATCCATTATTGAGAGCTTAGAATAGCAATGCTGATTGACAGCGCACTGTTTCTCAACTGTTTGCTTGTTCATTCTCACAACCCCCCTGTGAGGTAGGCTGTGGGCAGCTTAGGGCAGGGAGGGGGCTTGGGAGTACAGTGTGGGTTTTATTAAGTGACTACCATCACCCGCAAAACGGCAAAAAAAACCCCACCAAAAAAACAACAACAATGGAAAATTGTTTCTGCCACTGTGATTTTGTGATTTTGACTTTTGTGTAGTTTTTAATGCATTTAGATAGATAGATAGATAGATAGATAGATAGATAGTCCAGTGCTTTGGTAATAAATGTTTTTATGCAATTGCAGCAAATAGGTATTTTTAAAAAAATAAATAAATACATTGAGCATTGACTGATAAATCTGAAATTGCTCACAGCATGGTGCCATGAAGGCAGCTTCAAGTGGCCTCTGCATGGCGAGAGTTTCTTTTGAAATAGCCTCCAGTTACCTCATAGACAATTACCTTTTTCAGAAAAACAAACAAACAAAAAACAAACCCCATTATTGTATGCATGTGGTCAGGGACGGATCTAGGTTTGATGAGGCCCTAGGCTGCAGAAGGTAATGGGGCCCTTTATATGTCCAGCTGTCCTTTGTCAACAACAAATTGTCATTGTATTTTGTGTGAATATGTGCTATGTGGTAATTTACGGACTTAATAGGTATTTAAAGTCATTTGCACATGTTGCCAGGCAACCAGTCCATGCAGAATGTAGGCACCCTATATATAGAAATGAGCAAACCAGTGATATTTTAGGGAGCAGGCTAGCAGCAGGGCCCATTACTTACATCATAGGAGCCTACAAAACACTGTTGCTGTATGTAAGTTTTATTTGATTTGTTTTTTATCTTATACCGGTATTTTAGAAATGTACATCCAGTGGTTTTTTCCCCTTTAATTTCTGCTGACAGTAGGGGTACAATATGGGCATGTCTTTAAGTTAACATCTTACATTAAAAACCTGACAGTACCAAACTATCGAAGGCTTTTCACCAAAGCCAGACTAAACGTCTTTCCTTCTGCAGTGTTGGATAGCAGGCTGAGAGGTGTTCCCTATCAGGACAGACTTTGCTCATGTGCTCAAGACATCGATTCCATAAAACTTATTTTGTTACACTGTGCAAAATATGAGCAAGCCAGGGCTGAACTGATACTACCCTTGCTGGTATATTTCCCGGGAAAATCAGAGGCTCACTATGTCAGGTTCCTATTGGAAGACTGGACAAATGCTAGAACATTAGCAGTGGCAAAGTTTTTATCGGTGGTTGCAAGAACCAATGATCCCTATAGTCTGAACAAAATGCTTGTTTAACCTGGAGGTAAAGGTACCCCTGCCCGTACGGGCCAGTCTTGACAGACTCTAGGGTTGTGCGCTCATCTCACTCTATAGGCCGGGAGCCAGGGTTGTCCGCAGACACTTCCGGGTCACGTGGCCAGCGTGACAAGCTGCATCTGGCGAGCCAGCGCAGCACACGGAATGTCGCTTACCTTCCCACTGGTAAGTGGTCCCTATTTATCTACTTGCACCCGGGGGTGCTTTCGAACTGCTAGGTTGGCAGGCGCTGGGACCGAACGACGGGAGTGCACCCCGCCGCGGGGATTCGAACCGCCAACCATGCGATCGGCAAGTCCCCCACCTGGAGGTAGGCTGTATGAATTGTGTATTGCTTTGTAACGATTTGTTGGGTCTCTGGACCGTAATAAAGATTGTTGTTGTTATTTTTCAGTTTATTAGTCACTTGCCATTTACGGTGCTTCCGAGAGACTTAAACAAATTTAAGAGCATAAACCAGGCATAGGCAAACTCGGCCCTCCAGAAGTTTTGGGACTACAGCTTCCATCATCCCTGACCACTGGTCCTGTTAGCTAGGGATGATGGGAGTTGTAGTTCCAAAACATCTGGAGGACCGAGTTTGCCTATGCCTGGCATAAAGCATAACAAAGGAGCAATACGTTGTGATTTTTTAAAAAATCCAATGACCCAATAAAACAGCAAGAAAAACATGCAATCCATCGACAGCAAAATCAGCATTATCTGCCAAATGTCTGGGAGAATATGCTAGAGGATCCTCACCAGTGGGCTGCACCCATGTTCTGCTTAGAGAAGACCTATTTAAATTAACAGACCTACGTTTGTTAGGTCCAGTCATTTCAATGGGTTTCATCTGAGTATTATTGGATACAACCAATCAGGCATCCTTTCCATATCACTGCCTTTTCACATATTAAGGAGCAGCAGAGCCAAGTTTCCCACTGAGGGTAGATACATTCATTAGGCTGCGGATCACCAACAAGTAAATTTGTAAACGTATGTTGCAATCAGTTCCCCCTTTAGGAACTTCCAAGGGCAGCTGTTCTGCAACTTCTCTTAACACAACAAACAATACAAGCAACACGCAGACCAGTATACTAGATAGCACTGTAATTCTTATTGCATAATATACATGATTTAGTAACAAAACCAAAATGTGTCCACTTGTAAATTCTCTAATATATTTGAAATCAATTGAACACACGTCTGTCAATCTTTGAAAGTCCGCAGAAGTATAATAAGTCTATGGTTGAATCAAAGTAATAGATGCTATCCTGTGGGCTAAGCGGTAAAACTTTTTTTAGGCGTTCATGGTGCCGAAGTAGTAGGTGAATAACAACAGACAGTGATCCCGGATAATCTGACTGTTTCACTGGAATCTTCTTCAGCACAACCCTTAGATTAGAAAAATGCACAAGGAGCAGTGGTCATGTGGATATGTAACCACTACTCACAGGGGTTTGTTGCAACACAGGGGTTTGTTGTTCTGTACTGCAACTTCTTAAAAAGCGGAGACATCACCTAGCCAACAAAAGTCCGTATAATTAAAGCTATGGTTTTCCCAGTAGTGATGTATGGAAGTGAGAGCTGGACCATAAAGAAGGCTGATCGCCGAAGAATGGATGCTTTTGAATTCTGGTGCTGGAGGAGACTCTTGAGAGTCCCATGGACTGCAAGAAGATCAAACGTATCCATTCTGAAGGAAATCAGCCCTGAGTGCTCACTGGAAGGACAGATCCTGAAGCTGAGACTCCAATACTTTGGCCACCTCATGAGAAGAGAAGACTCCCTGGAAAAGACCCTGATGTTGGGAAAGATGGAGGGCACAAGGAGAAGGGAACGGCAGAGAACGAGATGGTTGGATAGCTTTGAGAACACTGTCCAACCATCTCGTCCTCTATCGTCCTCTTCTCCTTGTGCCCTCCATCTTTCCCAACATCAGGGTCTTTTCCAGGGAGTCTTCTCTTCTCATGAGGTGGCCAAAGTATTGGAGCCTCAGCTTCACGATCTGTCCTTCCAGTGAGCACTCAGGGCTGATTTCCTTAAGAATGGATAGGTTTGATCTTCTTACTTAAATCAACCTACACAAACCCCTCGAAGAATCCTGGGAACTTTAGTTTACCCTCACAGAACTACAATTCCCAGCACCCTGAAACTATAGTTCCCATGCTTCTTTGGAGGGGGGCTTTAAATATATGGTGTGTACGCAACCCCCGGTGTACAAGAGCCTGTTTATGAAGAGAGGGGAAGGGTTATTAATGGTTTGCTCCTAAGGATCACAGTGCACCCCAAGTTTGCACCGTTTCCCCACGAGCTGAAGAAAACTGATGCGTGCAGCAGCTTCCCTTCAGCTCGTCCAGCAAGCTCTGGGGATCTGGGTCGTTGCTTCTTGCTGGGAAAATATCGATCCCCAACAGCACGGGGATTGTGCGGCGTGGCCGAAGCAAGCAAGCAAACAAGCAAGCGAGCCCCCGGTCAGCCACAGAAGCGCCCATCACCCCCGAGGCTACGCAGAGATGCTGAGGGCGCAAGGACCCTGCGGGAAAATGCCTGAGCAAAGCTTGCCTCCCAGACTACGCGGTTTCCTGCATCTTTTCCCCCTTTTTTGGCGTGTGCGCAAAGCAGACCTCTTTCCCGTTTCCTCTTTTGCCGTCAGTCTTATCAGCTGCTGCAGATTCTCCAACGAGAGCGGAGGAGGACGCATCAGTTTTCTCCACACACACGAGCTGGAGCCAGTTATTTTGGCTGCCTACACCTTTAAAGCACAAAGCACATTCCTTCAACTCCCCTCCACCCCCAAAGAATTCTGGGCGCTGTAGTTTGCTAAGGGTCGCTGGGAATAGTAACCCCGTGAAGGGTAAACCACAGTTCCCAGAATTCTTTGAGGGAAAGGCTGTGCTTGATTGGAGAGGTGGTTAGCGCTCCTTCTTCTATTGCTCTCAAAGCTCAGAGGGGCCTGAATGTTCACCTCCCTCTGTTTCCAGGATGCTTTTGGAAGCGGGGTTCCTCTGCGGTGAAGTGGAAGGCACTCTGCGCGTGCTCAGAGGCACTCGCTTCTAAATTACTGTTTCATAAGTACAAGGTGCCTTGAGATTGGGGACGAGAGTGATGTGGAAATGGGAAAGGCGCAGAACTTGTAGGTTTGGCCACTTGCGTAATTTCTCCCTCTCTGCCACATGGCCTCTGGTTACAGTTGTACCTCGGTTTACAAACTTAATCCATTCCAGAAGTCTGTTCTTAAACCGAAACCGTTCTTAAACCGAGGCATGCTTTCCCTAATGAGGCCTCCCACCGCCAGTGCCCTTCCACCATTCGGATTCCGTTCTTAGACTGAGGTAAAGTTCGCAAACCGGGACACTACTTCCGGTTTTGCGGAGTCTGTAAACCGAATCGTTCATAAACAGGACTGTTCTTAAACCGAGGTACCACTGTATATTCCCCTGATGTGTCTCACATCCCTTTCCGATAGCCGGCCCCTCTCTCCTTCCTGCCATTTCCCACTGCTGTATGTTTCTCTTCTTACATAAAGGTCTGCTCAAAATTCTGCAAAAAAACACAAAAGAGTGACAATGCAATTGCCATGCAAAAAATCCCCAGGTGGGTGGACCTCATGTATCGCAAGCCCCTGCTGCACACATTGCACAGGAAATGTGAAAGAGGAAATGCAAACCGCAGATGCTTTCACTGGCACTTCCTCCCTCTACCGCCGCTTCTTGAACACCCAAAGCCACAGCAGACACACATGACGGGGAAAGACTCCATGTGACAGAGGGAGAAACTGCCATTTCTCAATGCTACGGCTGGTGCCTTCCCAATTTCTACCTCACTGAGGACTAGGAGCATAAGTAGAGCCTAGTGGCTCAGATGTGACCGAGGACACGGGCGGGCATGGAATCTGAGTAATATACATGTGCAAATTTAGAAACCATCACAACCATTTTAATAGATATGTAAACAATACACCACGCATACCCCTGATGAAAATAGGGACGTCTCAATACATAATGATAATTTTACTATTTATACCACACACATCTTCCTGGGTTGCCCCAGCCACTCTGGGCAGCTTCAAATACAGTGGTACCTCAGGTTAAGAACTTAATTCGTTCTGGAGGTCTGTTCTTAACCTGAAGCACCACTTTAGCTAATGGGGCCACTGCACGATTTCTGTTCTCATCCTGAAGCAAAGTTCTTAACCCGAGGTACTATTTCTGGGTTAGCAGACTCTGTAACCTGAAGCGTCTGTAACCTGAAGCATATGTAACCCGAGGTACCACTGTATATATAAAAACACAATAAAAACACAATAAGATATTAAACAACCTTCCCCATACAGGATTGTCTTCAGACAATCGGGGGGGGGGGTCAGATAACAACATACCTTCCAACATTTCTCCAATGAAAATAGGGACATCCTAAAGAAAAGTGGGACGTTGGTGGCGCTGTAGGTTAAACCACAGAGCCTAGGACTTGCCGATCAGAAGGTTGGCGGTTCGAATCCCCGCGACGGGGTGAGCTCCCATTGCTCGGTCCCTGCTCCTGCCAACCTAGCAGTTCGAAAGCATGTCAAAGTGCAAGTAGATAAATAGGTACCACTCCGGCGGGAAGGTAAACGGCGTTTCCATGTGCTGCTCTGGTTCGCCAGAAGTGGCTTAGTCATGCTGGCCACATGACCCGGAAGCTGTACGCCGGCTCCCTCGGCCAGTAAAGAGAGATGAGCACCGCAACCCCAGAGTCATCTGCGACTGGACCTAATGGTCAGGAGTCCCTTTACCTTTAAGGAAAAGTGGGACATTCCGGGATCAAATCAGAAACCGGGATGGCTTCTCAAAATCAGAGACATCCCTGGAAAATAGGGACACTTGGAGGGTCTGTACATCTTTCACTAGCAGGGAAGGTTTTGACCATATGACCTCTCTGCTATCTTCTGGATTGTCCTCTGCAAAGTAGGCCACCCAAACTGCATCATGAATGCAAAGGCTTGCTGGGTAGAAACCACCCCTTAAAGTTTTGCACCCTGCCTGGAGTCCCCTATTGCATCCTGCGCACTCACACGCAACGACGTCTCTGGCGGTGCAGCAGTGTGCAGACAGCGTCCTGCTGCTAAACGTGGGCAGTTCCGTGGCAGCCAACTGTGTGTTCAACCTCCCATGAGCTTGTAGGTCATGAGGGGAAATACCTGGGCACAAGGCTCCTAGAATAGCCTTACGTTAGGATTTAGGTGTGCTAATCCAGGCCTGGAATAGAACGGTGCTGCGTGGAAGGGGACCCGCCCACCTGGGGCTGTTACCTGTAATACACCTGCCTCTGCCGCAGGGCTAGCTGGCTATATGTAGCAGGGCCTTACGGAGGAAATATTGACCCATATTGACTTTCCAGGAAAGCACCGTCTTAATACAGGTAGGTGCTGGAGGTTTAACGTCAAAAATACCTGATTAAGGCTTATGATGCGAGACATATATTATTTTCGGTCTGTAGTGGTTGTGTCTTGTCAGAATACTTGATATTTACAGGTGTCTGGGTACAATTTAATAATAATAATAATAATAATAATAATAATAATAATAATAATTTATTTATACCCACCTATCTGGGCAGCTCCCAACATAATACTAAAAACACAATAAAACATCACACATGAAAAACTTCCCTAAACTGGAGAGAGGAGCTGAGGGAAGTCTGGGGGAGGGGGGCAGGGGGGAGGGGTTTTCTTGGGGAGGGGGGAGGGAAAAATGGGGGGGTGAAGATGATATGTTTTTGCTAATTTGTTATGTTGAAATTCTTAATAAAAAATTATTTATAAAAAAAACAACTTCCCTAAACGGGGTTGCCGTCACATGTTTTCTGAAAGTCAGATAGTTGTTTATTTCCTTGACATCTGATGAGAGGGCGTTCCACAGGGCGGGTGCCACTACTGAGAAGGCCCTCTGCCTGGTTCCCTGTAACTTGGCTTCTTGCAGTGAGGGAACCACCAGAAGGCCCTCAGAGCTGGACCTCAGTGTCCAGGCTGAACGATGGGAATGGAGATGTCCTTCAGCTTTACTATATCACTCTCCTATGAGAACTAATGCAGGGCAACAAAGGTGGGTTGTGCTTCTCCTACCATCCCCTTGAGCCTGGAAGAATGAACATCTAAAATGAAATAGTCTGAAGACTTCACTGCCCTTGCTACATCTGAACGTTTCCCCTGTCAATGGCAATCTTCTGTGGACACCTGTTCAGACATCTTGTACTGATTTAAACATTAAAAATGGGAGCATTTACAATCATTGTGTCTTCTTCTTCTTCTTCTTCGAATCATAGAATCATAGAGTTGGAAGAGACCACAAGGGCCATCGAGTCCAACCCCCTGCCAAGCAGGAAACACCATCAGAGCACTCCTGACATATGATTGTCAAGCCTCTGCTTAAAGACCTCCAAAGAAGGAGACTCCACCACACTCCTTGGCAGCAAATTCCACTGTCGAACAGCTCTTACTGTCAGGAAGTTATTCCTAATGTTTAGGTGGAATCTTCTTTCTTGTAGTTTGGATCCATTGCTCCGTGTCCGCTTCTCTGGAGCAGCAGAAAACAACCTTTCTCCCTCCTCTATGTGACATCCTTTTATATATTTGAACATGGCTATCATATCACCCCTCAACCTCCTCTTCTCCAGGCTAAACATGCCCAGCTCCCTTAGCCGTTCCTCATAAGGCATCGTTTCCAGGCCTTTGACCATTTTGGTTGCCCTCCTCTGGACACGTTCCAGTTTGTCAGTGTCCTTCTTGAACTGTGGTGCCCAGAACTGGACACAGTACTCCAGGTGAGGTCTGACCAGAGCAGAATACAGTGGCACTATTACTTCCCTTGATCTAGATGCTATACTCCTATTGATGCAGCCCAGAATTGCATTGGCTTTTTTAGCTGCCGCGTCACACTGTTGGCTCATGTCAAGTTTGTGGTCAACCAAGACTCCTAGATCCTTTTCACATGTACTGCTCTCAAGCCAAGTGTCACCCATCTTGTATTTGTGCCTCTCATTTTTTTTGCCCAAGTGCAATACTTTACCACCTTCTTCTTCTTCTTCTTCTTCTTCTTCTTCTTCTTCTTCTTCTTCTTCTTTTCTTCTTCTTCTTCTTCTTCTTCTTCTTTTCTTCTTCTTCTTCTTCTTCTTCTTCTTCTTCTTCTTCTTCTTCTTCTTCTTCTTCACATTTGTCTCCCACCTTTCCTCCAAGAAGCTCAAGGTGGCTTACCTAATTCTCTTGCCTTCCCATTTCATCCTCACAACCAGTGCTTTTTTCTTTAAGAATGTTGAGGGGTACAGTGGTACCTCTGCTTATGAACTTAATTCGTTCCGGAGGTCCATTCTTAACCTGAAACCATTCTTAACCTGAGGTACCACTTTAGCTAATGGGGCCTCCTGCTGCCACCGCACCACCGCGGCACAATTTCTGTTCTCATCCTGAGGTAAAGTTCTTAACCTGAAGTACTATTTCTAGGTTGGCGCAGCCTGTAATCCAAAGTGTTTGTAACCTGAGGTGTTTGTAACCCACAGTACCACTGCACTCTCATTTGGACTCAAGAAAAT
The DNA here is from genome assembly GCF_965153285.1 of Podarcis tiliguerta. Lineage (NCBI taxonomy): Eukaryota > Metazoa > Chordata > Lepidosauria > Squamata > Lacertidae > Podarcis > Podarcis tiliguerta. The sequence continues at coordinate 19,117,606 of NC_139546.1, read as the reverse complement.
CATCATTTTATAGTTCAAATCAGGAAAAATAAATACAGCAAATGGACAAAAGTAAAAAGATTCGCAAAATGTTTAGGGGTATGCGTACCCCTGCGTCCCCCCAGAAAAAAGCACAGCTCACAACAACCAGGTAGGCTAGGTTCGGCTGAGGGGCTGGCTCAAGGTCACTGTTATGTACTGAAATTCTCACCCTGGGCCAGCAGGTGGATACTGTAGATAGTTTTCACTCAGGTCCACATATGCAAATAAGGGATTGAAAGTGACGTCCAGTGATTGGATAGTTACAGAAAGTGGTTACTGTTGCTTTGTAGTTGAGCTCTATATAAGCAGGCTGGGTGAACCCTTCAGCCCAGTTCTGTTCTGGGCCTGTGAATAAACAAGAGCTGTTTGAAGAATCGCTGTGTCGTCTGATATGTTCACCCACAACTTAACAGTCAGCACCCAGTGAGTTTCATGGTCGAGTGGGGGATTCGAACCCTGATCTCCCAGGTCCTAGTCTGACACCCTAAACCCCACACCAGTGTTGCTTTCTGTATTGCTTTCCCCTTACTCCAACCCTCTCTTGTTTTTCTTTCTCTTTGTTAGATTCTCTATTTAAAAAGCAATATTAATATTATTTTTATTTTTTATAAAGGAGGAAATACCCTTCAGCGCAGGGCAAGAAGAAAAGCTGGAATCAAAACACTGAGTCAGCAGCTCTGATTCATCTGTCCACCCACCAATGATATGTTGCTGTGAAGAAGAGGAGGGGGGGGTGAGGTTTAATGCCAAACTCTTGGCTATTACTGTCTCGTAATAATTGGTTTCCATACAATTTGATAAAGAGCAGGGGTATTCATCCCGTGTTGTCATAGGCAGTCTCCCCTAAAGTCTCTCCTTGGCTTTTTAGCAATTCTTCTTTATATTTTTAAATAGAGTTCAGATGAAATTTGGGGGAATACACACACAAACACACACACACACACACACACAGAGAGAGAGAGAGAGAACATCAAAAATTAATAGTAGATATTTGAGTTTCAAAATTAAATGCTATACAGTAATGTTTTCTTTAATATGTTAGATTTGCATTCATAAGCTGCTTTTCCACAAAGAGGACTTTAAAGTGACTTAACAGAAGCTAAAGCCCAACTTGCAGCAACTGCGGTCTTAAAATATCAAAAATGCAAACCGAGAAACAAAGAGAACTGTAGCATAATTGTCGACGAGACGCCAGAATGCTGCAAGAGAATGGCTTGAGGCCTAAGGCTTAGCAAACTAAGGGCAGGTCCATTGGTTTTTAAGCATTCGAAATGCCGCATACACTTGGATAGAGACAAATGTAGTGCAAGCAAATTATCAAGTTTAATAAGATGCATGAATATAGTAAAGGTAAAGGGACCCCTGACCATTAGGTCCAGTCGTGGACGACTCTGGGGTTGTGGTGCTCATCTCGCTTTATTGGCCGAGGGAGCCGGCGTACAGCTTCCGGATCATGTGGCCAGCATGACTAAGCCGCTTCTGACAAACCAGAGTAGCGCACAGAAACGCTGTTTACCTTCCCGCCCGAGCGGTACCTATTTATCTACTTGCACTTTGACGTGCTTTCGAGGTGCTAGGTTGGCAGGAGCTGGGACCGAGCAACGGGAGCTCACCCCGTTGCAGGGATTCGAACCACCGACCTTCTGATCGGCAAGCCCTAGGCTCTGTGGTTTAACCCACAGCGCCACCTGCATCCCCTGCTAGACTAGAGCTCCCATCAGCTCCCATCAATCATGACCCTTGGCTATGCTGGTTTTGGCTGATGAATCCAACAATGCCCAGAGCGCAACAGGTCTCCCAACGCTGCTACGTAAAACCGACACCCCAAGCTTCAAAGGGAGCTTCCACAGTCCTCATTGTTGGCATCTGCAGGCAACAAAAAAAGGAGGAACATGCCCTCCCAGCATCACCCACCATCCAGGTTCTCCAAGGAAGAGTACACAGTGTTCCCAATCCGTCGCCCAAACCATCTGCGCGGAGGACAGGCATGAAAAAAAAGAAAATCTCCATGGAGTTTTCTGCACAAGCTGTGCCAGGCAAAGTAAAGTAGTGTAATTATTTTAAGAAGCGGAAGAGGCACGGGGTTGCTTCTAGGTTCGTTGTGGCAACTGAGATCTCCATGTTGTGAAGGAACCCTGGCACAACAAAACATCCCCTGGCTACAGCGGCCCAAGCACCAGGCCTGTTGCCTGCCCCTTTTGCCCTTCTCCCTTTCTTTTAAAATGTTCTCCCTTTACATTTCTCTGTCTAGTGCCGGCCCACCCATGAGGCAAGATGAGGCAGCCGCCTCGGACAGCAGGATCCACAAAGGCAGCAGACCCGGATGTAGATTTTTATCCCCTTGCCCTTGTTCCTGATGTAGATCTTCACTCACCCCTTCTCCCCTGGCGGGGAGGGAAGAACCATTTTGCAGCTCGCTTCAGGTGCCAAAATATCTTGGGCCAGACCTGCCTATATCTATACTGATAGGCTAGAGAGAAAGATATGGAAATTTGCAAAGAGGATCCTTTGAAATGTGTCCTGAATTTGTAAAAAGGTAAAGGTACCCCTGCCCGTACGGGCCAGTCTTGACAGACTCTAGGGTTGTGCGCCCATCTCACTCAAGATACAAATTCAGGATGTCCTGGGATGCGGGTGGCGCTGTGGGCCAGCGCTGTCCGGAGACACTTCCGGGTCACGTGGCCAGCGTGACATCGCTGCTCTGGCAAGCCAGAGCCGCACACGGAAACGCCGTTTACCTTCCCGCTATAAAGCGGTACCTATTTATCTACTTGCACTTGACGTGCTTTTGAACTGCTAGGTTGGCAGGCGCTGGGACCGAACAGCGGGAGCGCACCCTGCCGCGGGGATTCGAACCGCCGACCTTTTGATCGGCAAGCCCTAGGCACTGAGGCTTTTACCCACAGCGCCACCCACATCCCAGGACATCCTGAATTTGTATCTGTACATTAATCGCCATCAGCATATGTTAAGCAAGTCGTAAGGATCTAGCAATGTGTGTGGGGAGAGAAAGAATAATTTCTAAACACTGAAACAATGCCACCCCCGCCCCCAGGAAAACATTGTGGAGAAGTAAAGAAGAAGCAGAATATCCCACATTTTAAATTTTGTTGGAGGCAACTTACATAAGAGGATGGATCCCTGCTGCTGCACCAGACTGATGACCCATTCAGTCCCACATCCTGTTTCCCACGGGTGGCACTGCGGTCTAAACCACTGAGATTCTTGGGCTTGCTCATTGGAAGGTCAGCGGTTTGAATCCCTGTGGCAGCCTGAGCTCACGTTGCTCCTTCCCAGCTCCTGCTAATCTAGGAGTTTGAAAACATGCCAGTGCAAGTAGATAAATAGGTACCACTGCAGCGGGAAGGTAAACAGCATTTCTGTGCGCTCTGGTTTCCGTCATGATGTCTCACTGCACCGGAAGTGGTTTAGTTATGCTGGCCACACGACCCAGAAAGCTGTCTGTGGACAAAAGCCAGCTCCCTCGGCCTGAACGTGAGATGAGCGCCACAACCCCCTAGTCACCTTTGAGTAGACTTAACTGTCCAGGGGTCCTTTACCTTTTTTGCCTCTGGGAATCCTACAAGCAGGACAGCAGTGAGGGCCTTTAAGTCTGGAGGCAGAGGACAGCCATCATTAACAGCAGTCTCTTGTTCTCCATCAACATTGTCTCACATCCTCTTTCAAAGTCATCTAACCCCACATCTTCAAATAAGCAGGCAAAGGATAGGAGGGCTATTTAAATCTCCAAATTATGATTGAGTTATAATGTGAAAAACATCTTTCGGGTCCATCAATGACCATCAACTATAAGGGACCATCAATGAGGTGTGGAATTTAAGAACGATGTGTTTGAAGAGGGCAGAGCTTGCCCCCACCCACCCTGGCACCATCTTTAAAAGGAACATAAGGTAGGGTTGAGGGATGCGGGTGGCGCAGTGGGTTAAAACACAGAGCCTAGGACTTGCTGATCAGAAGGTCAGTGGTTCGAATCCCTGCGATGGGGTGAGCTCCCGTTGCTCGGTCCCTGCTCCTGCCAACCTAGCAGTTCAAAAGCACGTTAAAGTGCAAGTAGATAAATAGGTACCACTCCGGCGGGTAAGTAAATGGTGTTTTCATGCACTGCTCTGGTTCACCAGAAGTGGCTTAGTCATGCTGGCCCCATGACCCAGAAGCTGTACGCCGGCTCCCTCAGCCAATAAAGCGAGATGAGCCCCAGAGTCGGCCACGACTGGACCTAATGGTCAGGGGCCCCTTTACCTTTTAAAGGTAGGGTTGCCATATTTCAAAAAGTAAAAACCAGGAGACCTCAAAATTGTTGAGCTTTACCCATGATTTTTCTATTGGCTTGCCTAAGATCCAGAACAAAGCGTCATCTTTCAGAACTTTACCTATGTCGCACCTGGTGTGTGAGTTCAACGCTGTTTGCTAGAAAGGTTGGCTTTAAATGTTCAAAGGTGCTAAGATGCTAGGAAATAATTCATAGTGTTAAAAGACATCAGAGCCCCACTAACAAGTTCAATATCAGAACTAAACATGCACCAATGCAGCAATCCTTGCCCCATTCCCCCTCTTCATTGTCAATTGGAAATTCAAAAAGCATGCAAAAGACAGAAACAAAAATTGAAATGGTGTGAGTCCCCGCTGTCTGCGGTATTAATTCACTGAACTTGTTTCAAACAGTGGGCAAAGCAGAGATGCTCTGACGTTATCGTGCAGATGAAACTTTCGGTCCGGGAGTCTCTGAATTCTCTGAAGGCTACTGTCTCCAGCTGAGTACATTAGGAACAGAACGCACATTATCCTGTGACAATCTCACAGGGTAATAGACCAGACCGGTCTCTACTTTGTGCTAAAAGCAACAGTGTGTACCAAGCAAAACCAATCTGGCACCCATTCCCAAATTCGGCATCCAAATGCTACATTCATTTAATGGACTATCTTGTGGAAGTGAAAATATATGTGCTGTGTGGTCTGATGGCAAATGATGTGATGGTTGGGGCCCTTCAATATTCCTCAGCCCGCCGGGCCCCGCCGGGCCTTCCTGCAGCTAGCAGAAGGCTGCACTTACCTGCGGACTTCAGAGCCTGTGAAAGCTGGTGAGCTTCATGGCCTATTGGGGATCTGAACCCTAGCTTCCCAGGTCCTAGTCCAGTACGTACTCTAACCACCACAGCACCTGTGGCCCCTCTGCAAGAAGGTAAAGGTAAAGGACCCCTTACGGTTAAGTCCAGTCAAAGGCGACTATGGGGTTGCGGCGCTCATCTCGCTTTCAGGCTGAGGGAGCCAGCGTTTGTCCACAGACAGCTTTCCAGGTCATGTGGCCAGAATGACTAAACCGCTTCTGGTGCAACAGGACACCATGACGGAAACCAGAGTGCACAGAAACACCATTTACCTTCCCACCGTAGTGGTACCTATTTATCTACTTGCACTGGTGTGCTTCCGAACTGCTAGGTTGGCAGGACTTGGACAGAGTAATGGGAGCTCACCCCATCACAGGGATTCGAACCGCAGACCTTCTGATCGGCAATCCCAAGAGGCTCAGTGGTTTAGGCCACAGCACCACCCGCATCGCTCTGCAGGAATCATGGAGTACACATGGCTAAGGCTAAGGCAGGGGTGTTTTCTCCAGATAGACAAAACCCCTTTGTGCAGATTTTCTTGCGAGAAACCCGCCAACTTATTTTCACATGCCGATGCAAGCGAAAACAAAACAAAGCAAAAAAACCAAAACTCATGGCAAACCAGGACAGCCTATTCCAAACAAATTTCTGGTTAATCTGTCACCTCACTTCCCCACTTCCCAGGCTGCTTTCTATTCCTCTGCAAACCAAGACTAGCCAGGAAGACTCCTGCAAGATTTGGGGGGAGCCATGCATCAGTGAAAAACAAACAAGAAAACGAGACTGAACATCCATCAGATGCGGAAAAAAACCTGTATTGAGACAGTCAAGGGGGGGATGTAGAGATGAAAGGGCCAAGATAAACGGCGGCGGCCCACAATTAATTATTCATCAAGTTATTAATAGCTGTGATAGTTCCTTTGCCAGGGCGATCCCACCCCCAGGGAGACAGAGAAGCTTCTGTTCAAATAACCAAACCCCTCCCCAAATCAAACTCATTCTGCTCCTAACTCAGCAGGGCTGTGGAAGAAGCAACTCTCTGATACTGATACTTGTGAGCGTTCTGAGGCGTGAAAAACGCATGTAGATTATTTGAGCTTTGTTAATTGTAACCAGGGAACAATTGCATCCGCAGCGCCGAGATTAGAACATCCCAAGCTGTGAATTGATTTGGCTCTGAGAGACCCGAACCGAGGCTTTTTCCAGCAATGTCCAGCAAATGCATATGAAATCAGGTTCCTACTTTGTAGATCTCCTGTTTGGGCTGCTTGGCTAGAGGCTGCTGGACCAGTGAGGTGTGATGGGATGCTGGGAGGCGAAACTACATCTCGTACTGTAATGAATGCTGAACAAAAACAAAAACCTAAGCAGCTGAGCCACTAGCTTCTAACATCTCCAGAGGTTGTTTTTAGTAAAGGGCGTGTTGCTAGACATCAGAATCGAAGTTACAGAGGTCAGTGGCTCAGTTCTGACATCACATTATGCCACAATCAAGCCATAATCATGTTAACGGAGAAATCCGACGGCTCCCTTGGACAAAAAACAAGGACACCAACCAGGAAAATTGGAACAAAACAGCAGCCAGTAGGCTTGGTCTTTATTGAAGACTATCGCGACAGGATTCCCACCTGCCACAAGGTGGAACAAGATGGAAGCCCTGAACAAAAGAGCCCCCAAACTTTTATTAGCTGCTAATCCCCATGTCACACACCCCAAACTACATCACTCATACATCACGGTTACATCATGAAAGGGGAGGTCTGGTGGCAGTCATCTGAGCATCCTGGACTCTGCCCCATGGTTCTCCTTGCCCTCCACCAAACACCCATCAAGTGTAACAAAAGAGATCTTTACATTTCCCTGTTTCCCAGCCAAGTTAATCACACCCTTTTGTCTTCATCTGGGTTTGTTATTTCTGGAATGGCTACCTGTCTGGCACTCAGGTATCAGGATGCCAGGTATTATCACTCAGGCAGAGGGGCTGATGAGTAGCTGAGCTCACAGGTCTATATGAATTTCTGAAGTTTTCCCTGTGAGCCAGTACATAGATACATTTATCAGTGAATTGTTACATTTGGTATCGTGCAGCAAAGGCCCTTTGAACAGATAGGAAGAAACTGTGATGAAGTGTTTTGTGGGGACAAATCACAAAAATCACAAAAGTGATTGTGCTGATTTTGGTAGTGGGCTGCATGTGCATGATATCTGCTGGAGAAGCAACCACCCCAACCTATACATAAATTCCTGCAACAATCAGAAACCCTGGTTTGAAATGGTTTCTGCTAACTGTGGTTTGGTGAGATGTTTGAATGGACAAGCCATTGCTATAACTGGCAGAGGCCCCAAGAATGAAGTAAAAAAGTTTGGAGAGCTGGACTGATAGGATTTGAAGGCAGTGGCGCTGTGGGTTAAGCCACTGAGCCTAGGGCTTGCTGATCAGAAGGTCGGCTGTTCGAATCCCCGCAACGGAGCTCCCGTTGCTTGGTCCTTGCTCCTGCCAACCTAGCAGTTCAAAAGCACATCAAAGTGCAAGTAGATAAATAGGTACCACTCCGGTGGGAAGGTAAACGGCGTTTCCGTGTGCTGCTCTGGTTTGCCAGAAGTGGCTTGACGCATGACCATGCACGCACACACCACGGCGACCTGGAAGTGGCCCGAAAAGGGAGAGTAACGGGGGGGGGGGTGCATAACAGGGCATAACCATCACACATGATGACATGGTATGTAACCCCTGTGCAATTCGGGGGGTGCCTGTAGCTTGAAACAACAGTACGTTCTGAGGTTCAAGTTATCATGTGGTTTGTAAAGCATAGTTAGTGCAAACCATGGTTTGGGGTGGTGTTGGAACTGAATCAACACCTCTGGTTTTCAGGTGCTATTTTGGTACAGGGGGCAGAAAACAACAACGTGATTATGTACTGACATCAAATTTTGAGTGATTCAGCCAAGATTGGGCATGGCTTCTGATGGTGGGAGGTGAAGGTCCTTTCCAAGCTTGCTCCTGTCTGAAATCCTATCTAGCTTTTGATGGAAACTGGCTTGACTTACCAAATGTATCCAGCTTGCAGGATCTGGTGTTCTGCTGGCACAGAATTCTCATTGTCTCAGAGATCACGCAGAGCTGCTTGCAACAATTCAAAGGGCAAAAGAAAGCGTGATTTGGAAACTCTTGCAACTCTGAGAACAAAACACTTATTGAGTGCTTGCAATCATTCAGGGGGCTTGAATTTAGTCGCATTCATCAAATTTTGGGTTGGGCGTGCAGAGGGACTGTAATGGCTACCACGGGGTGGGAGAATGTGAGGAGACAGCCCCCCTCCCAAAAGAAGGAGTTCAAGCTCCCTTTTAGTCTTCCTCTGCCTGGGAGCTTGTAATGGTGTCTCACAGTGGCAGAATACAGGAAACAGCCCCCCCTCCATCCTCTTTCTTTGCCTTTTTCGCTTGCGGCTGCCAGCGTTTCATGCCCACTCATCAATGAAAATCTCTGCTTCGCCGCGCACACAGAGTCACCCCCCCTCCCACTGCTGTAATTCTAATACCCATTTTTGAAGCGTGCTACCTAAGCGGTTTCCCCTTTAGGCAACACAGCAAGTGTGCTAAGCAGAGAGAGAGAGAGAGAGAGAGAGAGAGAGAGAGAGAGAGAGAGAGATTGGTGTGCTGTCTCTGAAGGCTGCTGCACACACAACCCTTTTCAGACATGGGGGTAGTAAAATTCCTGCTACGCAGATGTGCAAGGGTATCCATATGCATATAAATACACAAAGTGTCCACACACACACACACACACACACACTTATTTAATTATATGTTTTGCAATTTAAAATACTCAATTTTACATCCTTAAAATATCAGTGACTTCCCTTCTTCCCTTTCCATGGTTCATTTTACATATCATTAACAACAACAACAACAACTTATTATTTATACTTCGCCCATCGGACTGGGTTTTCCCAGTCACTCTGGGCAGCTCCCAACAGAATATTACAACAGAATAAAACATCAAACATTGAAAGCTTCCCTAAACAGGGCTGCCTTCAGATGTCTTCTAAAAGTCAGATAGTTGTTTATTTCCTTGACATCTGATGGGAGGGCATTCCACAGGGCAGGCGCCACTACCAAGAAGGCCCTCTGCCTGGTTCCCTGTAACCTCACTTCTCACAGTGAGGGAACCACCAGAAGGCCCTTGGAGCTGGAACTCAGTGTGGAGGTGGAGATGCTCTTTCTGGTATACTGGGCCATTTAGGGATTTAAAGGTCAGTACCAACACTTTGAATTGTGCTCGGAAACATACTTGGAGCCAATGTAGGTCTTTCAGGATCGGTGTTAAATGGTCTTGGTGGCCACTCCCAGTCACCAGTCTAGCTGCCGCATTTTGGGTTAGTTGTAGTTTCCGGCTCACCTTCAAAGGTAGCCACAGGTAGAGTGCATTGCCGTAGTCCAAGCGGGAGATAACCAGAGCATGCACCACTCTGGCGAGACAGTTTGCGGGCAGATAGGTTCTCAGCCTGCGTCCCAGATGGAGCTGGTAAACAGCTGCCCTGGACACAGAATTGACCTGCGCCTCCATGGACAGCTGTGAGCCCAAAATGACTCCCAGGCTGCACACCTGGTCCTTCAAGGGCACAGTTACCCCATTCAGGACCAGGGAGTCCTCCACACCTGCCCACCCCATGTCCCCCAGAAACAGTACTTCTGTCTTGTCAGGATTCAACCTCAATCTGTTAGCTGCCATCCATCCTTCAACCGCCTCCAGGCACTCACACAGGACCTTCATAAATCCCTGCATAGTTTACAAAAACTAAACCATTCAGTATTCCATTATTGCATCCATCAAAATCTATTCATACTGTTGAATTTATCTTCATGCTGCCAGCGTTTTCAGCTGTACACAATTATTTCCCATATATTCAATAAACGTTTTCCAAACTTCTTTAAACGTATGTTCTTCTTGTTCTCTTATTCTATATGTTTAGTCTGCAAGTTTTGCATATTCTGTCAACTTAAGTTGCCATTCTTCTTTGGTTGGGACCTAGCTTGTTTCCATTTTGAGGCTAACGAAACACGGGGCTCAGTTGTTGCATACATAAATGCAACACTTACAATGGTGCCTCGCAAGACGAAATTAATTCGTTCTGTGAGTTTTTTCGTCTTGTGATTTTTTTCATCTTGCGAAGCACCGCTGTGTATTGATGGTTTCCCATAGGAATGCATTGACGGTTTTAAGAAAAAGGCGCAAGACGTTTTTGTCTTGCGAAGTAAGCCCATAGGGAAATTCGTCTTGCGAAGCAACTCAAAAAACAAAAAACTCTTTCGTCTTGCGAGTTTTTCGTCTTGCGAGGCATTCGTCTTGTGAGGTACCACTGTATTTATGTTGAGTGTCTATTTTGTTGCATCTTCAAACACATGTCCAGAGATATCTGCCTCAGTTTTCTTTGATGAAAGTAGGGATATCAATTATTATTATTATTATTATTATTATTATTATTATTATTATTATTCCCCACCCATCTGACCTGCAGTTCAAAGTGGCATGGTCCAGGAAGAAGTTCCCACCAAAGAACAAAGGATAAGATGGACTATGTGGAATTTGCAAAGTTAACAGCTAAAATAAGAGAACCTAATGATTGTTTTGTGGCGGAATTGAAGCCCCTTTCAGACTAGCAAAAGAAATATTATAGTATGATGAATTTGAAAGCAGGATTCGAACCAGGAGCAACAGAAGGAATTAGGGATTATTGTATCATTGTTGTGGTATATGAGAGAGATGTGCAGCAAGGGGGGAGAAATAAAAAAACGCCACGAAAAATAGGGTCAGAGGTCAACAAAACAAATGAAAAATTTATTATGTGTTGGAATGTACGGTATATGTGATTTTTTTTTTTTTTTGAAAATTTGATAAAATGCAACGGAAAAAACAAAACAAAATGGTACAGCCCAGATATATCCTCAATTGTGGTTTGCAAGGACTAAAAGATCAAGTCTGTAGTTTCTTGAATTCCTCCAGGAGAAACAAATGCCTCTGGAATTCTTCATTTCCTGATTTCTGTTTCTCTGGCTGAAACAGAGAATGGGCATGGGGAGAAGAGGGACGGCAAAACAAAGCCCTCAAGCACATTCACTTCATAAGATGTAACCTTAAATTAAAAACAAAGATCAAAAACAAGCCTTGTCCATCTGCAAACCAGGGCAAGCCTCGTCTTTCTCTGGACAATGCTAGGCAACCTTCTGCCACTTCATAAACATGAATTTATTATTAAACCCCAAAATCTGGGTTGGGGGGATGATGTTGTTCTGTTATACCAGGGGCAGGTGTTTGGGAACACTATGACAGAGGGAAGTGGAGGTGAAAGATAGGGAGACATCCCATGATAAGCAAGAGAGATACAGTTGAATTTTCTGCTGAATTCAGGGGAAACCGCTGGAAGCATCTGTTGTTTTGAGCTATTTCAATTGCATTTGTTTGATTTGCTCATTGCAAACAGCTGAAAGCCCGAAAATTTTGATAATACAGTGGTACCTCGGGTTAAGAACTTAATTCGTTCCGGAGGTCCGTTCTTAACCTGAAACTGTTCTTAACCCGAGGTACCACTTTAGCTAATGGGGCCTCCAGCTGCCACCGCGCGATTTCTGTTCTCATCCTGAAGCAAAGTTTTTAACCTGAGGTACTATTTCTGGGTTAGCGGAGTCTGTAACCTGAAGTGTCTGTAACCTGAAGCATCTGTAACCCGAGGTCCCAGTGTAAACCTTTTGCAACTGTAGCAGACAAGAGCACTTGAGACGGGTGCAAAGCAAAGTAGGTGAGAGAGGTGGCGGAGGAAGGATTTGCAGTATTGTGAAAGTCCCAAGGGCCAGCTGAAGAGATTTGGAGGGCCGCATTCAGGCCAGAGTTTCCACGCCCCTGATTTAGAGCATCATTTGCTCAAAGCCAGCAATTTCAACCAATTCCTGAAACAAATAGTTAAGCCAAGCAAATAGCAGGTATTCAATCTGAAAATTTGGCCCACCAGAACATCTTGGCAGCTGCATTTTGTACCAATAGAAGTACCCGGCCTGGTTTTAAAGGCAGACAGACACATGTTGTTGTTGTTTAACGATGCTCGGTCCCCCCCCCACCTCATCAAGTGGACCAGATGGTCCGTTGAAAAATAGCTTTCCGAAGGGAATGGTTCTGGAATAGTTTGTCTTGCGTCAAACTAAGGCTAGCATATAGCACTCACCTGCTCAGCGCACTGTTTTGAGGAGGGATGGCAACCTTTATAGCTGAACGGTTAGCTATTAATCTGAAGGTGGGGTTTTTTGTGTGGGAAGGGGGAGATCATTCTTGCAACTTTCCCCACATTGTCCAAGCAGCATTACTAGCAACCAAACGGCTTGCCTGCATTTCCCACCCAGCCCCATTTAATCTGAATTTATCCTTTCAACAGCAAACCCAGTAGATTCCACCGAAAAAACCCATTGCCAATTTTCTGCCTGTGATAGCTGAGTGACCTGGTTATGATACTAATCCCCTACCAGGAAGCACCCTTAGTTAGCCTTACTTAATACAATGCAAATTTTAATTTGCAGAGTGCTTTGGGTTGTGTTTTGCACAACGGTAATCTCGCTATCTTCCTGCGTTTAATACAGTGGTCAGCAAACTTTTTCGGCAGGGGGCTGGTCCACTGTCCCTCAGACCTTGGGGGGGGCAGACTATATTTTTTGGGGGAAATGAACATATTCCTATTCCCCACAAATAGCCCAGAGATGCATTTTAAATAGCACACATTCTACTCATGTAAAAACACACTGATTCCCGGACTGTCCCGGACTGTCCGCAGGCTGGATTTAGAAGGCAATAGGGCCTAATCCGGCCCCCGGGCCTTAGTTTGCCTACCCATGGCTTAATATTTTCATGCCTCTGCTCTGAGCACTTAATTGGAGGCAGTTTGCAACGTCGGTGCAATTCCAACAATAAAATCACACTGCAGTGGTAAACTCAATAGATTATAAAACAGTTTAAATCATAATGGCTGAGAGGTGGCAGGTACAGATCAGAACGTTCCCTTCAGTGCCCTTTATTCATTGCAGGTGTGGGGAACCTTTGAAGCAGATGTTGCTGGACTACATCCATCACCCCTGGCCCTGCTGCCTCAAACGCTTATGCCTAACTGGATTTTTGTTGTCGTTCCATTTCTCCATCTGCAGAAGAGAGAGCAGATGCCTTTAGAAAGGCACACAGCCTCACTGGCAAGATCAGCCAGTGGTGATCACTGTCATTCGCCTTAAAAACAAAAACCCCCAGCAGATCTGTTCTCTTGCTCACACACAGCAGGACGAAACCAGTACTGCTCTCTTCCTGTAAAGGTCGGCCGTTATCTCTGAACGCAGCCTGCCTGCACTGGGACATGTTGACATTCCTCCTTAAGGGAGAAGAGGAAACTTGCTGACCTAAATATGACAGCTTGCGGGTAATGGAAGGTGCTTTGGGGACTGGGGGGCCAGAGCTGTGGTCTTCGGTGGGAGAGGTGTGAAGCAGTAGGGCATCAAGATGAGTTTTACATGCGCTGTGTGCTCTAATTGGTTCCAGTGCAACCGCCTCCTCTGTGCATATATGGAAATCCATCTCCTCCTCAAGCTCTTTTTTTAATAAAAAAATTCCTGATTCTTTGTCTTTTTTATCAGTCTTTATTATGGTCCAGAGACCCAACAAATCATTACAAAGCAATACACAATTCAGACAGCCTACCTCCAGGTTAAACAAGCATTTTGTTCAGAATATAGGGATCATTTGTTCTTGCAACTACCGAGAAAAACTTTGCCACTGCTAATGTTCTAGCATTTGTCCGGTCTTCCAATAGGAACTTAACATAGCGAGCCTCTGATTTTCCCAGGAAAGGTACCAGCAAGGGTAGTATCAATTCAGCCCTGGCTTGCTCACATTTTGGACAATGCAACAAAATATGTTTTATGGAATCGATGTCTTGAGCACACGGATTCTTTGTCTTTCCCTGCTTTCAGATACTATCCTAGAGAGAAACCCGAAGCAGCAAGCGTCTGCTCAGATCCCACCAGCAAGATCGGTTCCGTCAAGGCCTGCAGTTAAGACTGAATTAATTTTTTTAAAAATGAAAGAAAGGGCAATGGAACTCAAGTTGTTCCTGGAGCAAGCCACTTCTCCCATTTGGGGGACTCCCCCCTCCTTCCCACATGCTGGAGGGCAAATACTGTGGTTACCCCACGGCGAAGGAAAAGCACTTTGTGCATGCTCAGATGTAGGTGAGTGCAGCGGTGGACCTACATTTTGGGAGCCCTGGAGCTTGAACTGTTTTGGGGACCCCTTCACAACCAGAAATGAGGTCTGGGATGCAGGTGGCGCTGTGGTCTAAACCACTCAGCCTCTTGGGCTTGCTGATCAGAAGGTCGGCAGTTCAAATCCCTGTGACAGGGTAAGCTCCTGTTGTTCAGTCCTATCTCCTGCCAACCTAGCAGTTCAAAAGCATGCCAGTGCAAGTAGATAAATAGGTATCGCTGCAGTGGGAAGCTAAATGGCATTTCCGTGCACTCTGGTTTTCATCACGGTGTTCCGTTGCACCAGAAGCGGTTTAGTCCTGCTGGCCACATGACCCAGAAAGCTGTCTGTGGGCAAACGCCGGCTCCCTCAACCTGAAAGCGAGATGAGCGCCGCAACCCCATAGTCGCCTTTGACTGGACTTAGCCGTCCAGGGGTCCTTTACCTTTTTTTAAAAAAACCCACTGTTATCTTCTCCAATGGGGTTGTTCCACAACAGATCACCACACCTTTACAACACCCGTGCTACTGACTCTCAAACTTCGGGATTGTTGAAATAGAGACAACAAAAAATGAATCAAATTGAGTCGTGTGACTCTAATTGGGTCTACTAGACCCAAAGCTTTTAAGCAATGAAATTCGCTTCTGGGGCTCCTCTGGGATCAGGAGCCCTGAAGCTTAAGCTTTGTTCGTTTCATAGTAGATTCACCTCTGCGTGAGTGGCACAGCAGCAAAACATAGCTCAGTTGGTAGAGCATGAGACTGTTAATCTCAGGATCATGGGTTTGAGCCCCACATGAGGTGAACTATTCCTGCATTGTGGGGGGTTGGATTAAAAGATCCTAGACGTCCCTTGCAACTCTATGATCATATGGGTCTTGGGGTCCAATCCTCCAGTAAAGAGTCATCCGTTTCCCATTTTGTGCTTTAAAACCTGGATAGCTCACTCGGTTAGAGCGTGGTACTGATAACGCCAAGGTTGCAGGTTCAATCCCTGTATGGGGCAGCTGCATATTCCTGCATTGCGCGGGGTTGGACTAGATGACCTGCAGGGTCCCTCCCAACTCTACAATTCTGTGATTCTAAGGAAGACCCTTGACCGTGGGATAGAGCGGCTGGTTAGGTAAAGGTAAAGGGACCCCTGACCATTAGGTCCAGTCATGGCCGACTCTGGGGTTGTGGTGCTCATCTCACTTTAGTGGCCGAGGGAGCCGGCGTACAGCTTCCGGGTCATGTGGCCAGCATGACCTTCTGATCGGCAAGTCCTAGGCTCAGTGGTTTAACCCACAGCGAGCAGCTGGTTACTTATCACTAAAGAAAGCCAACATAAGAAGACACAGACTTGCACAAGAGGATTGCAAAGCCTAATTTACATGTGCAGATCCAAATTTAGACGTTATTACTATGATTTAAATAGAAGTTCAGTACATCACACCACAGTGGGAGAAGGGCTGTCGATTGGGTTTCCTGTGTGCCTGTCCATTCCGGTGGGCAACTTCAAGGTCCCCTCTGCTCTCCGCTCTGCATCTTTAAACCCTACTTGGATGGAAAGCCCTTCAAATAGCAGACCCCTTCGAACAGAGGAGTGCCGTCTGAAAGCCCTTGAAATAAGGGGACTGCAATCTCTTAAGTCAGACATGGGGACACCCCCGCCGTGTGACATGGCCCAATCTGAGCACAGGAGCCGCTGGACCCGACTCACGAAACCATCACTTTGCTGCCATGGTGACCCCACTCGGAAACATGCCGAATGATCAGAAAAGAACAGCATGCGCAGAGTGCTTCTGAGGATGCGCACTGAGCTGGCAGCTGCCCCAACCCCCACCCGACCAGAGGGGTGACTTCTAGAAAGATCCTGGGTCTCAAAACCATCTTTTAAAAAAAGAAATCAGCCAGGGTGCTTTAGCACGTAAGCACCCAGAAGTGCAACTCTCTGCAGCCTCCACCAAGCCGTCACACAGAGACTCAAGACATCAGGAGACAGTTACACGAAAGGCATTTTTAGCTGGTTGTCCCTCAGTGTCAGGTGTCCTTGATTGTCGGGGATGGCCTAGATTTGAAACAGATCTTTCCAGCTCCTCCCTCTCTTCGTCATTCCTCTTGCAATGTCCCCGGCTTTCCAAATCTTTCCTTCTTCAGCTCAATTTGCTGGTCTGCTCTCTCTCTCTCTCTCTCTCTCTCTCTTACAAATATGAATTTATAACATTCCAAATGCATATCCATATACAGTGGTACCTCTGGTTATGTACTTAATTCGTTCCGGAAGTCTGTTCTTAACCTGAAACTGTTCTTAACCTGAGGTACCAGTTTAGCTAATGGGGCCTCCCACTGCCGCTGCGCTGCTGGCGTGCAATTTCTGTTCTCATCCTGAAGCAAAGTTCTTAACCCGAGGTACTATTTCTGGGTTAGCAGAGTCTGTAACCTGAAGCATATGTAACCCGAGGTACCACTGTATACAGAGATTACTCTGAATCTCGAGACTTCCCCCCATCTCCTCCACGGGTCCTATTGTCAGCATTTACAAATTCATATTATTCCACATTCTATATTTTATGTCAACCCATATTGTCCATAGTATTTGTTACATTACAAGTGGGGTTCAAAACCTGTTAATGTTTTCATCTGCTTACAGCGGTCTCTTAGATAAGTTTTTTAAAATTCCCATTCTTTTTAAAAAGTTTTTGCCTTCTTGGTTCCTGAGCCTTCTGGTCAGTTTTGCCATTTCGGCATAGTCCATTAGCTTGGTTTGTCATTCCTCTCTGATCAGGACTTCTTTCCATCTCTGGGCTAATAGCACCCGAGCAGCTGTTGTCCCGCACATAAAAAGTATTTTCTACTCCTTTGGGATGTTGGTATGTATAAATCCTAATAAGAAAGCTTCTGGATTTTTAACAAAGGCTATTTTAAACTTTTTTTTTCCATTTCATTATATATCATCCCCCAGAAAGCTTTTATTACCTTTTTGGACCACCACATATGATAAAAGGTACCTTCTTTTTCTCTACATTTCCAGCAGGTATTTGTATTTGTTCTATACATTTTTGCTAACCGACTAGGAGTCAAATACCACTGGTACATCATTTCCATATGATTTTCTTTCAGCGTACAACATGCCGTGAATTTCAAATTTGTTTTCCATAACCTTTCCCAATCTGCCATCTGCTGGTCTGCTCTCTCAAACAGCTGTGGTACCTCCCAAAATCCTGGACACTTCAAGGTTTGCTAGCCTTTTTATCGGGTCTGAGCTTTGCCAGGAAGACAGATTTCATTTCAAAGTGTTAAAAGGTAAAGGGACCCCTGACCATTAGGTCCAGTCGTGACCAACTCTGGGGTTGCGGTGCTCATCTCGCTTTATTGGCCGAGGGAGCCGGCGTACAACTTCCGGGTCATGTGGCCAGCATGACTAAGCTGCTTCTGGCGAACCAGAGCAGCGCACGGAAATGCTGTTTACCTTCCCGCCGGAGCGGTACCTATTTATCTACTTGCACTTTGACGTGCTTTCGAACTGCTAGGTTGGCAGGAGCAGGGACCGAGCAACGGGAGCTCACCCCGTTGCAGGGATTCGAACCACCGACCTTCTGATCGGCAAGTCCTAGGCTCTGTGGTTTAACTCACAGCGCCACCCACGTCCCCTTTTCAAAGTGTTACGTTACTGCAAATTTCTCCTAACACATTTTTTAATACATTTTTGGGTGGACAATGTACACGGTTTGGCAAGCAGTTCTCCTTCAGACAATGCATTTTAAACATTATTTTCAGTCACGCACAGATTTTTGTACCCTTGTTTGGTTGGAGAACTGCATTGCAAAATTCGGATGAGTGTAAATTTTGAAGGGTGACTGTGTTTCGGTTCCCACATTGTTTCATAAAGTGCAAATTTGATTGATTTGGCTTTAAATGAGGACTGAATTCAATTTCTCCTTCATCCATAGTGACAGCGATCATTTCAGAAGAGGTCTGTACTCTTCATTCTCACACGGTGGAAAAAAACACTTCTCCTACAATGGTGTCTGTTTCAACCCTATACATTTCTGCTCAGAAGTAAGTCCTAGTGAGTTCAATGGGAATTACTGCTGGAGTGTACAGGTTAGTAGCTTTATACATGCACCTTCAAGGGACGCTGGTGGTGCTGTGGGTTAAACCACAGAGCCTAGGACTTGCCGATCAGAAGGTCGGTGGTTCGAATCCCCGCAATGGGGTGAGCTCCTGTTGCTCGGTCCCTGCCCCTGGGCACCTACCAGTTTGAAAGCACGTCAAAGTGCAAGTAGATAAATAGGTACCGCTCCAGTGGGAAGGTCCACAGCATTTCTGCTCTGGTTTGCCAGAAGCGGCTTAGCCATGCTGGCCACATGACCCGGAAGCTGTACGCCGGCTCCCTCGGCCAGTAAAGCGAGATGAGCGCCGCAACCCCAGAGTAGGTCACGACTGGACCTAATGGTCAGGGGTCCCTTTACTTTTACCTTTTACATGCTCCTTCAGGTGTTGGACTGCAACTCTCATCTGTCCTGCCAGGTTGGTCAGTGATCAGGGACGTTGGGCATTGTAGTAAGGCCACAGGTTCCACATATATGATATAAAAGAAGAATACTTTTAAAAAGCATGTATTATCCACACGCAAGTGTATAGGGATTTAATTGGACATAGATGAAGCACCTAAGATTTCTTGCTTCAGGTGACACCCCTAATCTCTTTAAATGTTCCAAATGTTGTGTGCTGTTTTGGCTTCAGCTTTGACAGGAAGTTTCGTGAACGAATATTTGGGGGATGCATTACGAAGGTTTAGGGATGAATTTCTAGCTTAAACACCTGGCTTGTTAAATTGTGGATTAATATGATGAGCTTTGTCTTGCATATAGGTACATGTCGATTGTGCTCCCTGGGTCATTTGTTTTCATTTCTTTTCAGTATTCAAAATAATAATAATACACTGTGAAAAATTGTGTGATTTATTTTTTGCGATTCCATCCTGCCTTTCGACTCTTGAGCCAGGCTTTTGATTGCACGGGGATTCCTTGCCATCCCTAATAATTTTGCAGCTGCTGAGGTTGCATGAGCAATTAGACCTGCTCTTTCCCCACAATAAAGAGCTGTGTGCTCTTAACGATTCAGATAATTGGTCCATCTGTATTGTCAACACGGGCCAGCAGCAGCTGTCGGGTGTTTTAGGGTAAAGGTAAAGGGACCTCCGACCATTAGGTCCAGTCGTGACTGACTCTGGGGTTGCGGCGCTCATCTTGCTTTACTGGCCGAGGGAGCTGGCGTTTTTCTGCAGACAGCTTCCGGGTCATGTGGCCAGCATGACTAAGCCGCTTCTGGTGAACCAGAGCAGCGCACGGAAATGCCGTTTACCTTCCTGCTGGAGCGGTACCTATTTATCTACTTGCATTTTGATGTGCTTTCGAACTGCTAGGTTGGCAGGAGCAGGGACCGAGCAACGGGAGCTCACTCTGTCGCGGGGATTCGAACCGCCAACCTTCTGATCAGCAAGTCCTAGGCTCTGTGGTTTAACCCACAGCGCCACCCGCATCCCTGTCGGGTGTTTTAAGTAGGCAATATCTCCAGCCCTAAATAGAGATGTCGAGAATCAAACCTGGGACTTGCTGCAGAAGGCAGATGCTCTACCCCTGAGCTACATCCTTTCCTTCTAGCCAAGGTGCACCCCTGTCTTGTCTGGATTAACCCTCCATTTGCCAGGCTTCACACAGCCTGTATTACCTGTTCTACTTTGCTGTGTTACATTGTCATGATATTAACCATGCAAGTGGCTTCTACAGGGGTGGCTGGTGCAGTCTGTATCCTGCAGTTTTGCTCAGCAATGGGACCATCTCCTCGCCTGCTGTTTTGGCAGTCTTGCAGTGCCCCCTTGAGGCAGTGACAGGGCCTGATGCTCGGACTCTGCTGACACCCATTCTCCTAACCCCCTCTGTCTGACACAAGGCGCACACACCCTCCCACTGCCTGCGATTGCAACCTGCCTCTGTCGATCAAAACTTTCCTCTCGAAAGATGGCAGGACAGCGCCTGATTGCGAGCTGCTTCCTTGCAGGCAAGTTTCTGGATTTTATATGGGAGCATACAGGAGTCTGCTGTAGAGCAGAGGGCGTCTGTGAGTTTGTGTGCCTTTATATTTAGGATCCACTTATAGGAATTGGTATGGGAATGCCATAGGACCTGTTTTAAGACAGGATGAGTAGCCGCAGGAAGAGATGTCAGCCAGACACTGTATCAAAGGCTATTCCAAACTTTTTTTAAAAGAAGAGCTCCACTCTGGTCAAGAAAGAAGTAGCCACATGTATGTTTTTCACCCTGCTGTGTGTCTTTTGGTACAATTTTTAGCAGGACCCGTGTGCCTAAAATTCTTGGGGACCAGGAAGTTTGCCTGCTTTTTCTTGCTGTCTCTCTTTTGCAGCGCCTTCTAATTTTAGTCTCAGGCTGCAGCCCCTTTCGTTCGCCGCTTGGCGCAGAGACAGCTGTTACCATATTTGTGAGGGAGAGCAGGGGATCATGCCACAGCAGTGGCAAAATCTCTTAAAATGCTTTCAGTTGCATTTCAAAACAATGCCCTTTGCAGCAGCAGCTGGCGCATCAACATTAAGTAAGGACCCAGGAATGGAAACAAAACAAAACTGAGGAGTAATGCGGTTTTCACAATCCTGCTAAAGAATACACGTTAATTGCGCATGTGGTGTTTCTCATAACCAAGTAGGTAACTTTAGCAGAATCTACTAGTATGTGTGGGATCTTTCCATCATGTAGCATGTGTCACAGGGGTAGATACTTGAGAAAAGGGCTTAAGAAAGGGGAACTAAGGAGAACTACTTGAAAATGATTTACAGATGGCATTTAACTCTGAGTAAGCTTGCTAAGTTGTATAAGACTGAATCAGATAAGTGCTGGAAATGCAAAGAGGTTGAAGGAAAGTTCTTTCATATGTGGTGGACCTGTAAAAGGGTAAAAGAGTATTGGGAAATGATACATAATGGATTGGGAAAAAATGTTCAAAAGTGCTCCCCCCCCCAAAAAAAAACACCTCAGAGTACTTTCTGTTGGGGATAATTCAGACTGAAATTCCCAGGTGTCAAAAATGGTTCTTTATGTATGCCACTACTGCAGCCCATGTTTTGTTAGCCCAAAGTAGAAAACGAGCGAGGTCCCAAAAACGAGCGAGGTCCCAACCAAAGAAGAAGGGCAACTAAAGTTGACAGAATATGCACAACTCGCAGAGTTGACATATAGAAGAAGAAAGCAAGAAGAACATATGTTTAGGGTAGATTGGAAAACGTTTATTGAATATATGGCAAATAACTCTGTACAGCTGAAAATCTTGGCAGCATTTAGATAAATTCAACAGTATAAATAAGTTATGATGGATGTAATAATGGAATACAGTGGTACCTCGCGTTAAAGACGCTTCAGGTTACAGATGCTTCAGGCTACAGACTCCGCTAACCCAGAAATAGTACCTCAGGTTAAGAACTTTGCTTCAGGATGAGAACAGAAATCGTGCTCTGGCGGCATGGCGGCACCAGGAGGCCCCATTAGCTAAAGTGGTGCTTCAGGTTAAGAACAGTTTCAGGTTAAGAACGGACCTCTGGAACGAATTAAGTTCTTAACGCAAGGTACACTGTACTGAATGGTATAGTTCTTGTAAAACATGCAGGGATTTATGATATGCAAAATGAACCATGGAAAGAGAAGAAGGGAAGTCATTGATATCTTAAGGCTGTAAAAATGAGTACTGTATCTTTTGCTCTATAAGACTCAGTTTTTCCCTCCTAAAAAGTAAGGGGAAATGTGTGTGCGTCTTATGGAGCGAATGCAGGCTGCACAGCTATCCCAGAAGCCAGAACAGCAAGAGGGATTGCTGCTTTCGCTGCGCAGCAATATATGAATGTTATTAAATCATACTGCAAATGAGCTTTGCTCTTGCAAGGAAGTGACAATTTCTCTCCAGGGACAATAGGTAAAGGTAAAGGTACCCCTGCCCGTACGGGCCAGTCTTGACAGACTCTAGGGTTGTGCGCCCATCTCACTCAAAGAGGCCGGGGGCCAGCGCTGTCCGAAGACACTTCCGGGTCACGTGGCCAGCGTGACAACGCTGCTCTGGCGAGCCAGAGCCACACACGGAAACACCGTTTACCTTCCCGCTAGTAAGCGGTCCCTATTTATCTACTTGCACCCGAGAGTGCTTTCGAACTGCTAGGTTGGCAGACGCTGGGACCGAACAACGGGAGCGTACCCCGCCGCGGGGATTCGAACCGCCGACCTTTCGATCGGCAAGCCCTAGGTGCTGAGGCTTTAACCCACAGCGCCACCCGCGTCCCTCCAGGGACAATACTGTAGAAGAAAAGGAAAAACCTGTTGTCTTGGGTATAAAAGAAGCAAGGGGTAAGAAAAATCTATAGCCTTAGCAACATTTAGATGTCCCGACCCTATTATGGTCAGGAAGAAGAAAAAGGAAACAGCCATCATTCAAATGGCAGAATCAGAGAACAAAGCACATGAGGTGAAGAATGAGTCAAACAAAGGCCAATTTGGTTTGACACATGTGCAGTTTGAAAGCTTGCCCCCAGCTTTATTTTATTTTAGGGATTTCTGTCTCGCCCCACAAAAGGCCTCCAGGGCAGCTTATGAAAAGTTAAAATAACGGGGAAATTAAAACAACTTGCAAAACGCTACAGTATAATGGTATAAAGGCAGTTGGCGGAAATGAAAGCAAGCACAGCACAATCGTATCAATTTACAGAGGACTGAGAAACCATTTGCCCAGCGAAGAAGCATTCTGGGCGTTACGAGCTCAGCCAAGTAACGTTCCAAAGCGGATAATAACCAACTTCTACGACTCTTTCGGTAGAGTGCACAGGCTTCCCAGCGATGCTACGCTCCATCTTGGGCTGTGCAAAAACCCTCAATTTGCTGAAAAGCAAAAGGCAGTGGAGAACTTTGAGAGTTTGTCTTTTATGTCATACGAATCCGGATTCTGGACCTAATCCTGTGTCTTCTCTGCTCTGTCTTAGGGCTCCTCTTCAGCCGGGGCCTGGCTGTCAGCCTCCCTGTCCTCAATCTCTATGCCGTGGTTGGGGAGATCTTTGTCCACGAGTTTGAAATAGACGACTTTAAGGATGCCTTTCCCTCCTCCATGGACGAAAATGGTAAGGGATCATGAGCTGTTTCTTTTCAATCCATCCCAGGCACAGTTAAATAGAGTTTGGATTTGATATCCCGCCTTTCACTCCCTTTAAGGAGTCTCAAAGTGGCTAACAATCTCCTTTCCCTTCCTCCCCCACAACAAACTCTCTGTGAGGTGAGTGGGGCTGAGAGACTTCAGAGAAGTGTGACTGGCCCAAGGTCACCCAGCAGCTGCATGTGGAGGAGCGGGGAAGCGAACCCAGTTCCCCAGATTAGGAGACTACCGCTCTTAACCGCTACACCACACTGGCTAGCTGTCTTTCTACAGATACAGTTTTGTCTACATAACGGCATGTGTCTGTGTACCTAGATCTATATATGTTGCTGTGATTAACAAAACAAAGTATATTTATTTATTTATTTATTTATTTATTATTATTATTATTATTATTCATGGAGCCAGCTGCTCTGCTTTGCCAGTCACAGTAGTATATTATTTCAGCTAAATCCTAAGAGGGATCTGCAGCAAGCTTGTGTGAAGTGCTCTTTGATGCCAAGACTACAAAAGAACAGGTCCCTGCCCCGGGAGCTTACAATCTAAAACGTTCCCTTTCTGAACGCTGGAAGACCGGAAGTAAACGCTTCCATTTTCAAACGTGCCTTTGAAGTTGAACGGCTTCCTCTGCGTGATTTTCAGTTTTCTCAATTGAACTTGCAGCCAGCCCTTTGCAACTTGGTTTTCGAACGTTTCGGAGGTCAAACGGTCTTCTGGATTACGTTCGAGAACCGAGGTACCACTGTGTTGTTGTTGTTAGTCGTGCCTCCATAGAGATCAACCCTATACACTATAGCCTAGGTTTTTCCAAGGACCAGGCTTCAGGATAGCATCTCCATCTCCCAGGGAGGGCAGAAGAAGCACAACATTAACTCAATTTGGGTCTGAAATCTTACAGAACCGCCTGAGGTCCCTGTCACTTTCCACACCAATCTTCTGGATCACCCAGACTTGCCTCGCTGGCTGCGCTACATTCAACGGACCCCCTACCAGACGGGATATCTCTACGGGTCCCCCACAAGCAAAGAACTCGGCAAGCAAACAATTGAGGTGGGTGCATGTTTTATAATACCTTGACGCAGTGGCGTAGCGTGGGTTGTCAGCACCCGGGGCAAGGCAAGTAATTTGCGCCCCCCCCTGCTGCACTGTCCCTCCCCCAGATAGTCCCTTGCTCTCTCTCTGCACTGCACCACACGCCTGGCACCCTCCCCTCCACAGTGGGCGGCGACCCAGCGGCTCGGATCAGATTCGCACAGCCAGCACTGCAGTGAGAGAGAGTGAGTGAGCCAGGTAGGGGCAGAGAGCTGCGAGTGCGAGTGCGCCCCCCCCAATGTTGCACCCGGTGCGGCCGGCCCCCCCTGCACCCCCCACGCTACGCCACTGCCTTGACGGACAGGGGGGTGGTCATCTATTTTGCTCAAGACTCACCTGAGAGCGTCCTGGGCAGAAGCCCAGGTCCAGGCTGAGCCTGAAGTCATGCCCACATCCTATATCTAAAGCATATTTATAACACATGGCTCCCCCCCAAAAAACCCCCCACAATGGGAATGGTAGTTTACCCATCACAGAACTACAATCCCCAGCACCCTTAACAAGCTACAGTTCCCAATATATATTTTTTTGGGGGGGGGAATATTGACGTCAAGCACGGGCACCACATGCAGCCGCCATCCCCAAATCTTGGGGGCAACCTGATGGCATGGATTCGGTCGCTGTAACTGCATCTCTGCCCCAGCAGGATGGCACCAGCTGTGGGACACTAATGTAGAGTGTGTCCCTTTTTTCATCTGAGGAATATTGGAGAGTATGGCTAAAACCCATGACTAGAAATCACTGGCAAATGTAAGTGCGGACAAGCCCTTAGTTAAGTTGATCTGCACTGAAACTCAAGCCAAATTAATCCCTGTTCCTCCCCCACTCCCCAGTGGACACAGACACATGTTGAAGCCGCAGTCAAGCCCCTTGTCACCTTAGGGCTGATCCAGGGAGCGGCACTGCCAGGGCCGGATTTAGGTTTGATGAGGCCCTGAGATACTGAAGGTAATGGGGTCCTTTCTATGCTCAGCTGTCCTTTGTCAACAATAAATGGTCACTGTTTCTGGTGTTGAATATATGCTCTATGGTAATTTATGGACCTCGTAGGTACCTAAAGCCATTTGCACATGTTGCCATGCAACCAGTCCATGCAGAATGTAAAGGGGTAAAGGGACCCCTGACCATTAGGTCCAGTTGTGGCCAACTCTAGGGTTGCGGCTCTCATCTCGCTTTATTGGCTGAGGGAGCCGGCATACAGTTTCCGGGTCATGTGGCCAGCATGACTAAGCCACTTCTGGCAAACCAGAGCAGCGCACGGAAAAGCCGTTTACCTTCCCACTGGAGCAGTACCTATTTATCTACTTGCATTTTAATGTGCTTTTGAACTGCTAGGTTGGCAGGAGCAGGGACCGAGCAATGGGAGCTCACCCCGTCGCGGGGATTCTAACCGCCAACCTTCTGATTGGCAAGTCCTAGGCTCTGTGGTTTAACCCACAGCGCCACCCGCACCCCAATAACAAACTTAGTTGGTCTCTAAGGTGCTACTGGAAGGAATTTTTTTATTTTGTTTTGACTACGGCAGACCAACCATGTTACCTACCTGTAACCAGATAACTCCAGTACCAGCTCTGAAGAGCCAGCTCCACTCAGATGAAGGATATGATTGCTTCTGCTTCCAGCTTTTCTGGTATCCATCGGCCCAGAAGCTATTTATTTGCTGTTGTTATCCTTATTGGAAACCTGCTTTTTTTCCCTTTGAAGGCTGAGATACAACGGTTTGTGTGCCATACCCTCCAATATTTCTCCAATGAAAACAGGGGTATCCTAAGGAAAAGCAGGACATTCTAGAATCAGATTAGAAGCTGGGACGGTTTCTGTATATCCGGGACTCTCCCTGGAAAATAGGGACACTTGGAAGGTCCGGTGTGTTTGGGCGTGTGTTTTAAAGAAAAATTAAATTAACCCCCAAGTCTCTTTCTCTTATTTGTGACAGGTGAAGGCATATAACAGATACACTTATGAGACTGCGAGGCAAACCATGATCATCACCATCGCCCCATCTTCAGGTAATTCCCCCTCCTCCATGAAGTATATGGGGCAAATTCAGCTGTATTTCCTTATGATTGACTTTGGTGGGGATACTGGATCTTGGCTGTTCTTAAATTTGGTGCAGATCCTTACTGCCTGGAGTCCCATGAAAGGCCTTTGTTGGGCTTTTGGGGGAAGGTGGATGAGCAGGTGTCAACCCAAGCCAGGAAAGTTGGAGAAGACTTCCAAATCCATCTAGGCCCAATGTATATATATGCATTATTTGGGCTTATTCATCCCAGCGATGAGGAATCGAATCTAGTTGTGTGTGTCTGTATGTGTGTATGTGTATATCTATATATCTATAACTACATATCTATTTTACACTTCAGAATACTCATTTAAACAACCTTAAAATGTCAATGCCTGCCCTTCTTCTCTTTCCATGGTTCATTTTGCATATCATAAATCCCTGCATATTTTACATAAACTAAACCATTCAGTTTTCCATTATTACATCCAGCAGAACTTATTTACACTGTTGAATTTATCTTACTGCTGCCAACATTTTCAAGTGTACACAATTTCCCCCATATATTCAAAAAACATTTTCCAGTCTTCCTTAAATGTATGTTCTTCTTGTTCTCTTATTCTATAAGTTAGATCTGCAAGACGCGCATATTCCATCAGTTTAAGTTGCCACTCTTCTTTAGCTGGGACCTCGCTCGTTTTCCATTTTGCGGCTAACAAAATAGGGGCTGCAGCTGTGGCATACATAAATAACTGTTTTTGACACCTGGAGTTTTTCGTCTAAATTACCCCCAACAAAAAGGACTCAGGGGTTTTTTGGGGAAAAGTACTTCTAAACACTTTTTTTTCAATTCATTGTGGATTATTACCCAATACTCCTTTTACGGGTCCAAGAATCTAGCTGTGTTTTTACCTGCCCGCAGCTCAGATGTGAAACCCTCATGAGGCAAATGTGAAGGGACCCCTCCACCCTAGATCTTTTGCCTTAAACATGTATCTGGACAGATCAACATCATATATTTAAAGCACATCCATTTAAAGTTCTCTTCCACTGAGCTATGTCCCTTCCCCACTGCATAATCCAAGAACTGTAAAGTTGGAAGCAGTGGCGTAGTGTGGGTTGTCAGCACCGGGGCAAGGCAAGTAATTTGCGCCCCCTAACCCGTGGATTTTAGCAGGGGGGCAGAGAGCTGCGAGCGCGAGCGCCCCCCCCCCAGATGTTGCGCCTGGTGCGGCCGGCCCCCCCTGCACCCCCCATGCTACGCCACTGGTTGGAAGTTACCGTCATGAGAGTCATCTAGTCCAATACAGGAATCATTTGCCCAATGTGGGGCTCAAACCCGCGACCCTGAGATTTAAAGTCTGATACTCTACCAACTGACCTATCCAATCTCCCCCCTGTGCTGGTTTACTCAGGAATAATAAGCCTTGCCGTGTTCTGTAGCGCTTTCTCTCTCTAGTAAACGGGCTCGGAATTATCGCTCTGCAAGTATGTGTCAAATGACGCATCAGGCTTTGGAGCGATTATGAAAGGAACTGGGAAGGAAACAGCAGGCATCGCAATGCCTTTCTGCCAGGCGGCTGCAGTGTGGCTTCAAATAGAATATCATCTCCCTGTCTCGAAAAGATGTAATAACGCTAGGGGGAAATGATCAAAGAGCTGGAGCGCTTTTGCCTGCGAGCAAAGGCTAAATTGAAGCTTTTAAGCTTAGTATAAAGGACAGCAAAAGAGCATGATAGAGGTTCATCAGTTTTTGAGCAGTATGGGAAAAGTGGCTTGAGAAAGCCCTCCCTTCCCTTTCTTAGAATTGTAGAGTTGAAAGAGGACCGTCTAGTTCAAACCCCCTGAAATGGCAGGTGTCCCATACGGGTTTCGAACCTGCAACCTTGGCGTTATCAGCACCTCGCTCTAACCAACAGAGCGGGTCTAGGCTCACAATCCACAGAGGAAGAGATTTGATTGGCTGCTGGGAGTCAGCTGATACATTGGATCATGGGCTTAGACCCTAAATAGAAGGGACAGTTTGTGGAAGTCAAGGAACGAACAGGGCAGAACAGAGAAAAAGGTGTTTCTTTACAAGAATGGTAGACAGTACCACTTCAATACACATTTTCCAAACTTCCTTAAATGTATGTTCTTCTTGTTCTCTTATTCTATAAGTTAGATCTGCAAGATGTGCATATTCCATCAGTTTAAGTTGCCATTCTTCTTGAGTTGGGACCTCGCTCGTTTTCCATTTTTGGGCTAACAAAATACGGGCTGCAGCTGTGGCATACATAAATAACCTTTTTTGACACCTGGGAATTTCCATCAAAACTATGCTCAACAAGAAGGTGCGTTGTGGAGCCTAGTCTGCTCTGTTGGTTAGAGCATCATCATCATCTTCATCATCATTTTATTTGTACGCCGCCTTTCCATAGTTAAAACAGTGCTCAAGGTTGCTTACAACAGGACAAGATTTACATAATTACCAACATAACAAAAGTCATAAACAATAAATAAAACACATCAAAAAGTACACAACCAAATGGAAAACAATTTCCACATAAATTATACAATCTAAGACTAAAAATACAGCATTAATATTAATCACAATTTAAAATGACATGTTGTTGTTTAGTCATGTCCGATTTTTCATGACCCCATGGACCAGAGCACGCCAGGCACTCCTGTCTTCCACTGCCTCCCGCAGTTTAGTCAAACTCATGCTGGTAGCTTCGAGAACACTGTCCAACCATCTCATCCTCTGTCGTTCCCTTCTTCTTGTGCCCTCCATCTTTCCCAACATCAGGGTCTTTTCCAAGGAGTCTTCTCTTCTCATGAGGTGGCCAAAGTATTGGAGCCTCAGCTTCACGATCTGTCCTTCCAGGGAGCACTCAGGGCTGATTTCCTTCAGAATGGAGAGGTTTGATCTTCTTGCAGTCCATGGGACTCTCAAGAGTCTCCTCCAACACCATAATTCAAAAGCATCAATTCTTCAGCGATCAGCCTTCTTTATGATCCAGCTCTCACTTCCTTACATCAAATGGCACACATCAAAATGACATAGATAAAAAATAAAAGCAATGGAGGCCTCTCTGCCCAGCAGCAGCAGCAGTCCTTTATGGAGCCTGTCAGGCCCCTCCCCAAGCCAGATGAAGAGAGGCAGGGCAGGGCCCTTCAGGCTCCCAGCAGGTCAGTCCTACAGCACAGTGCTGATAACACTCAAGGTTGCAGGTTCGATCCCCGTATGGGGCAGCTGGATGAGGGCAGACAGAGGTGGGCTGGGCAGACGGACCAGGACTTTTTGTGGTGGGAAGTAATGCATATATCCCCTAACCCTAACCCTAACCTCTTTCTGTAGATGGAGAAATGCCATACCAGGCGGATTTCCTGGTGAAGAACTGGGACGTGGAGGAAGTACTGCCAGCAGATATCCAGGATCTTTTCCAGCAAGCTGTGGACAGCATGTGGGAACAAGATGGCCTGACCGTCGTCAATATTACCTCAGCGTTGGACCGGGGAGGCCGTGTACCTTTGCCCATTGAAAACCGGAAGGAAGGGTAAGAGGAGGGGAGTCTCTCGCAGGCTGTAGAAATGGTCCCCAATACAGTGGTACCTCAGGTTAAGTACTTAATTCATTCCGGAGGTCCGTTCTTAACCTGAAACTGTTCTTAACCTGAAGCACCACTTTAGCTTATGGGGCCTCCCACTGCTGCCACACCGCCGCTGCACGATTTCTGTTCTCATCCTGAAGCAAAGTTCTTAACCCAAGGTACTATTTCTGGGTTAGCGGAGTGTGTAACCTGAAGCGTCTGTAACCCGAGGTACCACTGTACTGGAAAGGCTGCCTCCTTTTCTACAGAATCTCCTCAGATTCTGCCAGGGAATGGTCTGAAGCAGAGGGGCGGGGGATGCATTCCCAGGCAGAGCAGCTTCTCTCAGAAAAGGAGCTGGAGGGGGAAGATTCACCCTCCCCCCTTGCCTACAGTTGTCTCAGAAGCCAAGACAGACACAGACACAGAGCGGTTTAGGCAGGAGTTACCTAGCTGCGAGATAATGGCAAAGGGAGGGGACAGATAGCAGAGACTTCATTAGAAAGCGTGGGGGACACTCACTCCCCATGAACTTGGAGATCCAAAGGTATTAGAGAACAAAGGTTGCAGAGAGAAGGAGGGACCTCCCGTTGGCACCTATTATCTTGCGGAAGATGGAAGGGAAAAGAATTAGAGAAGCCAACTGCTCTCCTTGAGGAGGGATGTGGATTGTTGCTTGCAACCTGATGCCTGAACTATAAAATATAAGGTAAAGGGACCCCTGACTGTCAGGTCCAGTCGCGGACAACTCTGGGGTTGTGGCGCTCATCTCGCTTTATTGGCCGAGGGAGCCGGCGTACAGCTTCCGGGTCATGTGGCCAGCATGACTAAGCCACTTCTGGCGAAGCAGAGCAGCGCACAGATACACCGTTTACCTTCCCGCCAGAGCGGTACCTATTTATCTACTTGCACTTTGACGTGCTTTCGAACTGCTAGGTTGGCAGGAGCAGGGACTGAGCAACGGGAGCTCACCCCATCGCAGGAATTCGAACCGCCGACCTTCTGATCGGCAAGCCCTAGGCTCTGTGGTTTAGACCACAGCACCACCCGTGGTCTAAAATATAAACTGCCTGTTAATTTTTATCTGTGAAGTTACCAGAGGGGAGGCGGACTCTCCACACCTGGCAGATGCGAAGATCACAGAGGGGCCCCACTTGGTTGTTCCACTGCCCTCAGAAACTGTAAATTGGGAGGCCAAATAACAGGAAAAGGAGTATTTATCTGTTGACCAGCAAGGCTCAACTGTACACGTTTTCTGGCTTGCTAGCACTGCAGATCGGAAAGCTGCTCATTGAAAGCCTCTTCTGCATTGCCCAGTATCAAAGGTGTCGGTCTGGGTCTCAAATCCCTCGTGAGATAAGGACTTCCCCCTGCATGCAAAGACAGGCTCCAGTGGATTGAGCAGACAAGACCAAGAGTGGGTTCAATGGTCAAGAAGGCAATGTCTGCATGAGCCGTAGAGGGAAGTGAGGGGCAGATGGGGCTTGCCCACCAGGGAAGGTAGCCCATCTAGGAGAAGGAAAACTTCCACTGCCTTGCGGGATATTTCGGGAGAAAAAAAGGCTTAGGAGCAAACCCTACACAAATCCAGAGTGGAGTCCCTAAGACAGTTGGATGGTGTCTTTTATGCCTCCTTCCAGCAACTCCTGCAGCCCAGCTAGTGCCAAACATATTGCTCTGCTTTCCTTTGGCCTTGGGCCAGTATACCTGAAGGAGCATCTCCACCCCGCATCATTCACTGAGGTCCGAGGCCGAGGCCATTTAGGGCTTTAAAGTTCAGCACCAACACTTGGAATTGTGCTTGGAAATGTACTGGGAGCCAATGTAGGTCTTTCAGGACCGGTGTTATATGGTCTCGGTGGCCTTCTCGCAGGTTGTTCATCAAGGTGGGCTCCATTAAAATGTCACACATTAAAAACTTCCCTGAACAGGGCTGCCTTCAGATGTCTTCTAAATGTCAGGTAGTTGTTTAGTTCCTTGACATCTGGTGGAAGGGCGATCCACAGGGTGGGCACCACTACTGAGAAGGCCCTCTGCCTGGTTCCCTGTAGCTTTGCTTCTCGCAGTGAGGGAACCACCAGAAGGCCCTCAGAGCTGGACCTCAGTGTCTGGGTGGGGGTGGAGACGCTCCTTCAGGTATACTGGGCCGAGGCTGTTTAGGGCTTTAAAGGTCAGCACCAACACTTGGAATTGTGCTTGGAAATGTACTGGGAGCCAATGTAGGTCTTTCAGGACTGGTGTTATATGGTCTCGGCGGCCTCGGAGAGCCAGTGTGGTGTAGTGGTTAAGAGCGGTAGTCTAGTAATCTGGGGAACCGGGTTCGCGTCTCCACTCCTCCACATGCAGCTGCTGGGTGACCTTGGGCCCGTCACACTTCTTTGAAGTCTCTCAGCCCCGCTCACCTCACAGAGTGTTTGTTGTGGGGGAGGAAGGGAAAGGAGATTGTTAGCCACTTTGAGTCTCCTGAAGGGGAGTGAAAGGCGGGATATCAAATCCAAAAAAACTCTCTCTTCTCTCCTTCTCGCAGGGTGTTCATCAAGGTGGGCTCCAAGGAGCCGTTCAACGAGTGCTTAACCAAGGTCAAGTCCCCTGCCAACCGCAACCGGTGCAAGCTGCAGCAACAGCCGGCTCTCACCTGTTACGACACCTTCAGCCCTCGGTTCCAGATCGACTGGTGCAACCTTACCTTGGTGAGAGGGGACGCTGGAGAAAGTGGGTGGTGGCATGTGCTGGGGCATCCCAGAGATGCTCACTCCCCCTCCGTCCTCCCAACCCCCTTTTTTCCCGCTCCTCAGATAGACCTCACCAATATAAACACCACAGAAGCGGTGACCATCTATGGAGACGGAGTGCTAGAGGAAGGCAGCGAATTCAATCCTCCGGATGACGCCCCCGACAGGGAGTTCTTCAGCGACTTCCTGCTCACGTTCCTCCTCCCTTTCCTCCTGGCGCTCCTCCTCGCTCTCCTCCTGGCCTACATCATGTGCTGCCGACGGGAAGGCGTGTAAGTCTGAGTCTGAGGGAGGCCACAGCCTCCCGTGGGCATTTCAGAATACAGCGGTACCTCCGGTTGTGAAAGGGATCCGTTCTAGAGGTCTGGCCGAATCCCGAAGTTTTCGCAACCTAAGGATCACTGTTACACGCATGCGCGCAGCAGTAGACCACTTTTGCGCATGCGCATGCAGTGAAACACTTCTGGGTTTGCCGCTTTCGCAACCTGGAGTTTACGTTACCGAGGCTAACGTAACCCAAGGTGCTACTGTAGCACATTACAAAATAGTTACACACCATAAACACAACATTTTTACACATTAAAAAAGAAAAGGAAAGGGTTCTTTTGAACCTTGAGACCTCCTTCCTTCCCTCCATGGTTTCCAATTCTAAATTTTATTCCTGCATACTTTATTTTATTCTATCTGTTATATAATCATAGTACCCAATGTTATATTACGAGTGTCACTGTATTCCTGCCAATGATTTGAACTGTTTTCAGTGATCTCTCAGATATGTTAGAAAGTCATTCCAGTCTTTTGAAAATACTCGGTCTTCCTGATTTCTGATCTTTCCCGTCAGTCTTGCCATCTCTGCATATACCATCCGCTTGGTCCGCCACTCTTCTCTGGTCGGTACTTCTTCTTCTTTCCATCTCTGGGCTAGGAGCATCCTTGCTGCTGTCGTGGCATACATAAACAGTCTTTTATTTTCTTTCGGTAGTTCTGTGTCTATAAAGCTTTTCACGATAGTTCAAAGGGGGTGTGGGAGGGGAGAAATTGGGGTTTCTGTACCTTCCCCCAATGGGCTACATGCACACAGCTGGAGACTATGCCTGTGTGGAAACCTCCCTTTTCAGTCCCCTCCTGGTTCTGAGGGATAGTGCTGCAAGAGAGGGTGGGGAAGCACTCAGGCCTTCACTTGCCTGACCTGCCTCTTCCTCCTCTTCTTCTGACCCATCCTGTGGCTCCACCCTCCAGCTCTGAAGCTTCCCCTCCCTCTGAATCTTGCCTCCTGGCTGGTACAGTTCCCCACAAATCACTGACCACCTCTCCCGAGCCAGGCTCCCGCCCCACTTCTCTGCCACTCCAGTGTACACTGGTCAGTGACTTGCCAGTCCTTCGTCTCCTGAGCTCCCAGTAAAGGCCAAACCTCCTGCTATTAAAGAGGCCAGACGGCGATTCCATGGGAATTCCCTGTGCGTTCTAGAACCCTGGGAAATCATAAAGGGGTGGCAATGGCAAGGCAGTTTAAGGCAGCAGGGATACCTTGGCTCCCCTGATGTCGCTGAATGGGAACTCCCATCATTCCTGACCATTGGCCACGCTGGGTTACATATCGGGTTGAGGTCCCCAGTGCAGATTGCAACCCATGTAAAAAACAACCCAAGGGCCAGTTTAAATTAGCGCAAGGGCTAGTTGTTCACCAGCCCTACACCATACTTCCATGTGACCTGCAAACATGGTCACAGTCTCCCAAAAGGCAAAAATGGGTTCAAAATCTGACAGTGATTTACCAAGGACAGGTCCAGAAAATGTTCAGCTAGAGCAGCGGTTCTCAACCTGTGGATCCCCAGATGTTGTTGGACTACAACTCCCATCATCCCTGAGCTCTTGCCTTGCTAGCTAGGGGTGATGGGAGTTGTAGGTCAACAACATCTGGGGACCCACAGGTTGAGAAAGGCTGAGCTAGAGTATATAGGACGGTTGTTATCTTGGTACAGCCCTGAGTATACTAAATTAATGGTTTTCTGTTGCCAAATTGGACCTAACCCCAGTTTTCTCCCTTTTTAAAATTGTAGGCAGAAAAGGGACCAGAAGACCTCAGAGTAAGTAGTTGTGCCTCCATTTGCATGTGAGTGGTTTGTGAAAATGTGAAATCATTACTTCCACATACCCCACACCCAGTGTCTGTATTTCAGAAGTTGCTTTTCCCCTTTCAGACACACCCTTTTTTGTATTTTCTATTGTCGTCTTTTAAAAGTGAGGCGATCCGAAGTACACACCTTATTTGAAAATGTGGATGAAGCAAAACCCACACGTCAGCATTATATATCAGTCACGGGTATCGAATGTATGAATTTCTTCTTCTGTTGACCAAATCCTTGCAATCATTTTGAAATTCCTGCCTTACGTGCCATGACTACAGGGCCAGCCCCACCATTAGACAGGCTGAGGTCACTTCCAGACAGTTGATATTTCTGGGTGAGATTCAACCACAGGCTGGCAAATTTTAGCATTTATCTGGAGCTCTTTTGCGACATTTTCCCCAAAGCTTGGACTTTATGCGGTTAGGAAAGTAACGGTGAAAACGTGTCGGCAAGTGTGTAACATCTGCTTGATGCAACGTTGCCTAATCTCCCGCAAACAAATGAGAACGGATGCTGACGTCCTTGCAAACTAGTTAGGGTGGATACTCAGTGAATGGGCTATGAGTGGGGAATGGTGTTGGGAGTGATGGAGCTGTGTGTTCCATGCAGTGGTGTAGCATGGGGTGCAGGGGGTCCGTGGCCCCAGGAGCAAATTTCTGAGGGGACTTTAAAGTTCCAGAGTAAAGTATATCACTCCTTCCGGACTTTATGTCTCTTATAAAAATCAAAGAGAGAAAATGGATTTTAAGTCTTTTTGTAGGTCAGCTCAAGTTCCCTGCTACTATGATAGCAATCTTGGTCAACTTAATTCTTTCAAATTGATATTTCCTCTCAAAAGAATGGGAATCAGATTTTCTCCGTCTCCCAAACTTCCCACCAGCTGGGAATTGGGAAACACCTTCAATTCTGAAAATGGATGCTTTGTTCCTTTGCTGTGATCATTAAAGACTCTTTAAATCAGGCATAGGCAAACTCGGCCCTCCAGATGTTTTGGAACTACAACTCCAATCATCCCTAGCTAACAGGACCAGTGGTCAGGAATGATGGGAGTTGTTGTCCCAACACATCTGGAGGGCCGAGTTTGCCTATGCCTGCTTTAAATGGTCAGGGACTGTTTTCACTTTGTCCTGCAGCAAAAGGGGGGGGGGGGGGAGGAAGCCAAGTGCCAAGAGATGTGCACTTGTTGATGATGTCATCACATGGGAGCAGCATCACAGGGGGCTTGTGATCCCACAATGCACCAAGGTGTTTCCATGGCGACCATTTAGTCCAAGTCCCTCCCCTGTAACCTCATAACCTCTGGCAAAGCAGGATGGCTTTGTCATATCTGCCTTGCACAGGATATCACCACCCAACATCTTCCTCAGCTGCGAGGCAGGTAGCGTAGGGATGTACCAACACAAGCCAGGCTTAAGGAGAAGATGAGTGCCTTAGGCGAAACGCAGATTGATTTCTTGGTTAATAATGAGGAGTGCTCAGAGGAGAAGATATCGGCGGACATCTTTGACCCCCCGGCACATCAGGAAGACCAGGCCTTAAGGGAGCCTCAGCCGTCATGTTCCGGCGAACACCTGAAGGCTACCTCCAAGTCCAAAACGAAAGCCAGAGAGCTCCACAAACCTTCCTTCCCCTGGAAATTCCTCTTTCCGAAGCGCGGCGTCTCCAAGCTCATTTTCCAGGTGGTGGCCTCGGGAGAGAAACGTCACGGCGTCTCCCTGCAAGCCCTCAAGAAGAGTGTGGCGGCCACCGGATACGACCTCGAGAAGAAGAAGACCTACTTCAAGAGGGTCTTGAGGGCCTTGGTGGCCAAAGGTGTTTTGCGGAAGCTGACTGGCCGAGGGCTCACGGGCTGCTACGCCATCAGCCGGATGATGATGAGGTTGCTGAGGAGGAGGACCCAGAAGAGGAGGAGAAGAGGGAAGGGGAAGGGGAAAGGGAAGGGGAAGGCCTTGCCAGATCTCAAGCCGAAGCAAGTACCCAAGAAGAAAAAGAGGAAGAGCAGAAAGAGGAGGAGGAAGAAGAAGACCAAGAGGGTGACATCTAAGCCGATTGACTTGCAGAGTCCTATGCTGATGACAGGTTCCCATAGCTGATGCTGTGTGTAAGGAGGAAAAAGAATAAAGTGTCGTATTTGAAGTGCCTCTGTTTTTGTGCCTCTTATTTGAGATGGTTAACATCTGATCCAAAGACATGAGAAAGGGCAGCTTCTTCTCAGTCTTTTGAGATGGAGATCTGAAGCAACCGGGGGATGTGTTTGTGTGTGTGTGTGTGTGTGTATCTTTATTGCGGTCCATAGACGCACAAACAGTTTCAAAACAAGATACAGTGGTACCTCGGGTAACATACGCTTCAGGTTACAGACTCCGCTAACCCAGAAATACTACCTCGGGTTAAGAACTTTGCTTCAGGATGAGAACAGAAATCGTGCTCGGGCAGCGTGGCAGCAGCAGGAGGCCTCATTAGCTAAAGTGGTGCTTCAGGTTAAGAACAGTTTCAGGTTAAGAACGGACCTCCGGAATGAATTAAGTACTCAACCCGAGGTACCACTGTACAGTTGAGACAACCAAACAACAGGCGAAAGAGACCGAGGTAGTCCTTTTGCTGTTATCTAGAGCACGATGGTCTCTGTTTCTTGCAACCTCCAAAAGAAACTTTGCCATGGTCAGCGTAATATCGTTTGACCTATCCTCCAGAAGGTTTTTAATATGGGAGGCTTCAGATTATCCTGGCAAATTTGCGAGTAAGGGTTTGATCAGCTGATCCCTTGCTTGCTCATACTGCCCACAATGCAGTAGGATATGGTTCATGCAATCGACGTCCTGAGAACACCAACAAAGCCTGATCTGGCAGGGGATGCCTCTCAGTCTACCGTTTAGAACTTCCGATGGAAACACATTTAATCTAGCTTTGGTAAATAAACGCTGATAGGTGGGTACGGACAAATTCCTAAGATATGAGGCTAACTGGAAATCGTGCCCGTATTGTGAACGTACACCCATCGTTTCCTCTTGTAGCCACATTTTTTTTACAAAGCTGCAAGTCCTAATATAATGGCTGCTCGCAGTCTTTCCCGTGAGTGGCAGTTGTGGCCCGAAGCTGTGCCTCCTATCTCACCCAGATGCACAGCGCCATTTTAGAACGTTTCCCCGTCCCCTCCAGCCACCATGGAGGCTCATGGGAATCCGTTCCAGAAGTCTGTTCGACTTCCAAAACGTTCGGGAACCAAGGCACAGCTTCAGATTGGCTGCAGGAAGCTCCTGCAGCCAATCAGAAGCCATGGAAGCCGCGTCAGACATTCAGGTTCCAAAGAGCGTTCGCAGACCGGAACACTCACTTCCGGGTTTACGGCGTTCGGGAGCCGAAACGTTCGGGTCGCAAGGCGTTTGACTTCTGAGATACGACTGTACACTAGTGGCTCCCAGCTCCTCTGATGATGTAGGTGGTTCTGCCTTTAGGGATGCTTGAGGAATCCAAACTCTGCAAATTCCTGCATGAAATGGTCCGACCCACACCTTTTGGACTGATGTGCAGATAAGTACTTTGCTAACCGCCAGATCTCAATGCAGTGCAGTTACTGGCAATTAAAAATGTGCAAAGCACATTTAAATTATGCATTCTGAGGTAAATGATGCCTGTGGACAATCTATTAAAGTACATCTTAAATACACATTTTGAGATTAACACCCGCACACCCGCCGCCAAAATTGAAGATTAATGCAGAAAGGGGATTGACTAGCATTTCCCCCCTTCTCATTCATGAAAGCCTTCCTTGAAGTGATTTCATAGTAAAGAATAAGTACAATTAAAAAACATCCACCAAGGAAAAACGACGACAGCCACATGTTGAATAAATTGTTGGTGAAAAAGGAGGCCTTGTCCACGACAGATCTGGAGCGTAGCAACACTGAGGTCCAGCTCCGAGGGCCTTCTGGCGGTTCCCTCGCTGCAAGAAGCCAAGTTACAGGGAAGCAGGCAGAGGGCCTTCTTGGCAGTGGCACCCGCCCTGTGGAACGCCCTCCCATCAGATGTCAAAGAGAAGAACAACTACCAGACTTTTAGAAGACATCTGAAGGCAGCCCTGTTTAGGGAAGCTTTTAATGTTTAATAGACTATAATATTTTAATATTCTGTTGGAAGCCGCCCAGAGTGGCTGGGGAAACCCAGCCAGATGGGCAGGTATCACCTGGCGCTTTCATTATAAGCCTTCGAGGGGCAGACAAAAATGTTCCTTTTTTAAAAATAACTTTTTATTCAAAATTAAAACAAAACATATTATCCAGAAACATATCATCCTTCCCCCACAGAACCCACCCACCCCACCCCCGACTTCCCTCAGTTCCAGTCTTTGATTTCTCTAGAAATGCTGTTTTCTGCATGTTACACAGTTGTATACATCCTCAAACTATGTAGCTGATTATTATCAATAAAAAGCTTGTGAATGTTTATTCAAAACCAGCCAAGGAGTCCAGTTCGCTTTGTTGTGTCTTCAAATACTTTGTAAAGGGTTTTTTTAAAAAAATCACCTGGCGCTTTCATTATAAGCCTTTGAGGGCCAGACAAAAAGGTTCCTTTTTAACCAGGCCTTTGGCCAATGAACATCCAATGCCCTTTTAAAATGTGTTGTCAGTGTTACTTGGTTTTTTTGTTTATCTTTTGGTTGTGCGTTTCGCGTTTCTGTGTTTGGATTATATCCTGCGAACCCCCCTGAGACCTGCGGGTATAGGGCGGTATACAAATTTAAATGATGGTGATGGGACCTACAGACTGGAAAAAGACAATTCACCCACCCCCACACCGTTTTTCAGTTTTGTCCTCCCCCTTCCCCACTTATATGTGATTTTGATTTTTTGAGGAATGGGAAAAATTACAGACACCGGTGAATTTTAAATACAGGGCTTGCTTTATTCGTCATAAGGATGCGGAGGTCACTCTGGAGGACACAGCAAGCACCCTTCACACTTTGACCTGATTCTGGGCAGCTGGGAGAGAGAGAGCCCTGCTTCTCTTTGCGCCTCGGCCGGACTCTGCCTTCCCTTGCTTCTTGTTCCTGCCACTCCTGGACGTGGCTTGGCTGCCTTTTTTCTTGGCGGCTTCCTTGGCCTTCCGGCCTCTCATCTTGGGCTGGTACTTCTTGACAATGTTGGGGTTGACCTTGAAGAAGCCTGTGGCTCCCTTCCCTTTCACTTGCCAGAGTTGCCCTTTGGACACCATGTTGTTGATGGACCTCATGAAGTAGTGCTTCTTCTCCTCCATGTCATAGCCCATGTCGGTCACGGTCTTCTGGAGAGATTGCAGGGAAAGGCCAGTCTTTCTCCGGCAGGTGGCCACGGCTGTAAATATCAGCAAGGAAAGGTGGGTGGTGGGTGGCTTGGGCACAGCGGCTCTCGTTGGATTGCGGTCGGAAGCAGTCCTTGCCCCAGGATTTCTTCTGCCTCTCTGCAAGGAAGGATCCAGGGGAGAAGGGTCCTCAGAGGAACCCGAGGATTGCATGTTTGGAGAAACATCAGATTCTTCCGTGTCTTCTGGAGCCGAGTCTCCGTTGGTTGAGCCTGTTTCAGATGCATCAGCCGAAGGAACGTCCGCAAATTCTTTTGACTCCATCATATTGCTCAGAAAGTGTCTTCTGTTTGACCCACTTCTTCTTGTTGTTTCTGGGTGGATAGTTCTGTCGGTTCGTTTCTATCTGGGAGGGAAATGTATCTCTCTCCCTTCTCAGATTTAATGAAAGTCAATGGGGGTGTTGCTTTTGTCTTGGTCTATATTGTCCACACGTGTCTATTGGAGATTTTGTGGCTCTGAATATCTTGTCACATTCGCAACTTGACTCGCCCGCCCGCTCACCCAATCCTTGCTGCAATACTTGGGGGTTCCTCAATAAACAGTTATCTCTTTTCAACCGCTCTCAACAGTACTTCTGAGTTTGCTTGCCTTGGAGGGTAGAGGATTTCAAGTTGATGGTGCTCAGCTGCAAGGCAAATCAATCCTGTCCATCTCTCAGGCACATTTTGAGTATTTAGGTCCAGCTAGTTGCCATGGGAACAAAGCTGGGTGCTCTATGATGTCAGCTTAGTGCTCTGTGATGCCACGAGGATACTGCCTGAGGTATTGCATCACACGCCTGCCTCTTCCACTTAATGGTTTGCTATTTTCTTTATTAAAAAAAACACATTGAACTATTTGTTAACTCAACAAATGAGAGTAGTAGTAGTAGTAGTAATAATAATAATAATAATAATAATAATAATTGTATCCCATCCATCTGACTGGGGTTGCCCCAGCCACTCTGAGAAGCTTCCAGCATATACAAAAACACAATAAAACACCAAACATTAACAACCTCCCAATACAGGGCTGCCTTCAGATGCCTTCTAAAAGTTGTATAGTTACTTATCTCCTTGACATCTGAAGGGAGGGCATTCCACAGGGCCGGCGCCGCTACTGCCCTCTGCCTGGTTCCCTATAATCTCACTTCTCGCAGTGAGGGAGCAGCCAGAAGGCCCTCGGAGCTGGACCTCAGTGTCCACATGTCAGCTGAGTGATGGAGAGAATATGTAGCATAGAAAAGGGCCCAGGTTTAATCTCCAGGTAAGCAGGGCCACAATAAGACTCCCACCTTGGCTGTTGGAGGGGTGCTGCAAGTTAAAGTCTGATACATTTCATGCATCATCATAAAGCCAAGTCAACTGGTCCTTGTGCCCCATGATTATTATTACTATTACCACATTCATATCCGTCGCCGGCCCAAGACATTTTGGCGCCTGAGGACCACAAAATGGCACCTCCCTCCCTACAAGGGAAGAAGGGATGAGGGAAGATCCACATCAGGAACAAGAGGGGACTAAATATCTACATTGGGATCTGCTGACCCTATGGATCCTGCCACCTGAGGCGGTCACCTCACCTTGCCTCAAGGGTGGGTTGGCCC
Source organism: Podarcis tiliguerta (assembly GCF_965153285.1). Classification (NCBI taxonomy): domain Eukaryota; kingdom Metazoa; phylum Chordata; class Lepidosauria; order Squamata; family Lacertidae; genus Podarcis; species Podarcis tiliguerta. The sequence continues at coordinate 19,075,553 of NC_139546.1, read as the reverse complement.
TGTTTATATCTCACTTCTCCTTCTCAGTCATGTACAGTGGTATCTTGGTTCTCAAATGCTCTGGTACTCAAACAACTTGGAACCCAAACACTGCAAACCCGGAAGTAAGTGTTCCGGTTTGCGAACTTTTTTCGGAAGCTGAACATTCTCCGTTTTGAGTGTTATGCTTCCGAATTGATGGCCACACTTCCGTTTTAAGTGTTACGCTGAGGTCTGTCTGTTTTTGCTATTTATTTTGCATTTTTCTTGTTTTTGCAGCAATTTTTTGTTTTGTTTTTGTGACTGTGTGGAACCCAGTTCAGTTACTGATTGATTGATTGATTGATTGATTGTGTGACTGCAGTACATTGTTTATTGCTTTCATTTTATGGATCAATGGTCTCGCAAGATAGTAAAATTCAGGTTAAACTGCTGTTTTACGAGTTGTTTTTAATTGTCTGGAACAGATTACCGTATTTTTCGTCCTATAGGGCGCACTGGCCCATAGGACGCACCTCATTTTTTGGGGGGGGGGAATGAATAAAAAAAAATTATTTCCCCCCCCAGCCGCGGCTGCCGCCCCAAGCCTTGCACACACCTGCCCAAAGCATGGGGTGCCCTCCAGAGGGCTCCCTGTGCTTCGGGCTGCAGGCTGCCGCCCCAAGCTTCGCGCCCTCCGGAGGGCTCCCCATGCTTTGGGCGGCAGGCTGCTGCCCGCAAGCCTTGTGAGCCCGCGGAAACTCCCACAGGGCTTGCAAGGCTTGCGGATAGCTTCCTGAAGCCTGGAGAGCGAGAGGAGTCGGTGCGCCCCGATGCCTCTCGCTCTCCAGGCTTCAGCGAAAGCCTGCATTCGCCCCATAGGACGCACACATATTTCCCCTTCATTTTTGGAGGGGGAAAAGTGCGTCCTATGGGGCGAAAAATACGGTAATCCATTTTGCATTATTTTCTACGGGAAAGTGTGCCTTGGTTTTGGAATGCTTTGGTTTTGGAACGGACTTCTGGAACGGATTAAGTTTTAAGAACCAAGGTACCATTGTACATGGTTCCCTCCCTCCCCATTTTATTCCCACATCAACCCTGTGGGGATAATACCATTTCTTTTCTTTCTCAGCATCCAAATGGTGCATCACCACACAATCCACGACAACACCGAGGAGCTGAGGGAGATGGCCAGCACCCGTGACGTTCCCCGGCCCCTCTCCACCATGCCCATGTTCAACGTCCGCACGGGTGAGAGGACCAATCCCATGAGAAGCGCCCGCTTTGACACCGCCCAGGTGCCTCTCATCCTGGCTCAGCAGTGAACCTTTGTCAGGTGAGTTCCTCCACAGCCACTGCAGAGCCATAGAGCTGAATGGGGCCTTGAATGCCTGGGAACAGGCATCTTCAGTAGGGTTATAACATTATTATTTTTACAACCTTGTGTTCCTGTAGCTTAGTTAGATGAACTTTGACCTAAAAACAATGACCGCTCCCCACATAAAACGGGAGGCGCCCTTTGCGTGGACGTGCGCAGCCCTAGATCTGGAGCGGCTCCATCAGCATAGGCTTGGCTTTGCCTTCCCTCAGGTGGGATACCGGGAGGTCTCCGCCTACCTCAGTCAGTTGTCCAATCCCACCTGGGGGAAGTGTTGCCAAGGAGATCAGGCCAGGTAGGGGAGGGATTACCTGCCCACACAATAGAGGGAGGATCTTACCTGGGAATCCTCACTTGGCTCCAGAGCTTCTCCCACCCTACCCACCCTCAGTTAATGCCTTATTTTGCAGGTTAACCTTTCTTCACAGGTTTTGCAGGTTAACTTTTCTTCACAGGTATGCGGGCGCTGCTACGTTAAGGTCGCTGTCAAAGGGCCGGAAAGGAATTTCCCTGCATTGGCAGGTTTGGCCTTTCCCGTAGCAAAACGTCACAACTTTGGCAGTATCAGGCCTTGGGCGGAATCCTTTTGTCCATCTTCCTCTTTGCAGTGGCAATATCAGGGTTCCCCGTTAAAGGGGTTTCTGAAGGGAGGCTTTGACCCTACGCCGAAAGGTCGTCACTGCTCTCCCCTGCGGCGGCGGCGTAACGGGGGCGGCTATCTCTGCTTGAACATATGTTCTCCAGAGCTGGCCCATCCCCCCCCACACACACTGGATAACCCTGATGCTCCCTAGGTCCCCGGCTGGGGACTGGGGAGGGAGAACGCCCAATGCCTGAGCCAAGGTCTACCCACATTTGAAATTTAATTAAGTTGTGGCCAATTTAATCCCATAGCACGTTGTCTTGAGTCGTTATTCCACATGACGGGGGGGGGGGGACCGCTCGGGATCTGGAGACTCCGCCTGTCCACGCAATGGAATGAACTGTCATTTCCAAATCTTTTGAAAAAAAGATTTCACCCCCAAATCAATAAATTGATTTTTGCATATGTAGCTATATACAGTGGTACATTGGTTGTGGAACAGCTTGGCTCCCGAACAAATTGGCTCCCGAACGCCGCAAACCCAGAAGTGAGTGTTTCGATTTGCGAACGTTTCTCAGGAGCCAAATGTCTAATGCGGCTTCCGATTGACTGCAGAAAGCTCCTGCAGCCAATCAGAAGCTGCGCTTTGGTTTTCAAACGGTTCCGGGAATCGAACGGACTCCCAGAATGGATTAAGTTTGACAACTAAGGTACCACTGTAGTGTATTCTGTAATGCGCACAGAATGTATTATAATACAGGAAAAACAGAGACGGCAAAGTTTATGATACTTGTGCTTTGTACATTGTACATCATTGCAAAGTTTATAATGCTTTGTACATTGTACATCATTTCTTACTGCTTAGAATAAATTGAGGTTGCAGTTTGTCTTTGTTTCTGCCTCGAGCACCATAAAATTCCCGCATCGCTTTTGATTGCGCATTCTGCGCACTGATTACTTCTTGGTATCTGGAGTACGGATGGATCCTGCTTCCAGTGATTCTCCAATACAGTTTTAGGAAGTTCCAGACAGCTGTAAAAGTTCTAAACAGTCCCATCAAGTTTTTAAAATTGCTAATACTTATGAGTAGCTCTGTTATATATGTGATGATACCAACTTTTCATTTCGGGGTGACCTTTTTTTTTTGCAATTGAGAAGAATTAGTCCGTTTTTCAGTGTTTCTATGCAAAAGTTCATCCCTTTATGCTACCGGAACGAGGTTCTTTTTTTTAAAGTCAAGAAGTTATAACGCTAGTGCTCAGTCAAGAAAGGATTTAACCCTGTCCTTTTTGCAGGGGTGGGGAAGCTTTTTCTTTCCTTCATTTTTGCAAGTACAGTGGTGCCTCGGGTTAAGTACTTAATTTGTTCCGGAGGTCCGTACTTAACCTGAAACTGTTCTTAACCTGAAGCACCACTTTAGCTAATGGGGCCTCCTGCTGCTTCCGCTCCACCGGAGCACGATTTCTGTTCTCATCCTGAAGCAAAGTTCTTAACCTGAAGCACTATTTCTGGGTTAGTGGAGTCCGTAACTTGAAGCGTATGTAACTAACCCAAGGTACCACTGTACAAAGACACAGAAACCTTCTGGTGGATGAATGACCCCTCTTGTAGTCTCCGTTCCCCCTTCTCAGTAATGGAAGCCAAAGAAATGCATGTGGTATTAAACTCCCCCCTCTTCTTCCCCCCCAACAGGTCAAATCTGGCAAGGCTGTGGAGAATGTCCCCACCAAAGACTTCTCTCAATATTGAGGCAACTTCTCTCGAAACTCGGGAGAGTGGATTTTGCCTTCCTGCTTGTTTCCACTTCGATAATGGTGGGAATTGGGATAATGGTGGGAATTCAGTAACTCTGTGCATATGTTTGCATTTTGACTCCCGGGGCAATGTTGTTTTTGTGTTTTTGCTACATATCCAAGTGGTGGGTGGGTAGTTCAGAGCTACCGGTGCCAGCCATTGTGGGTACATAACCTTTGTCACAGAACGACAGTGCCCAGAGTTCTGTGGGTAACATCACGACAATACCTTTTTGAACCCATAGAGTGATTGCGATCAAAGAGTCCTTTGATTACCATTTTGCACCTTGTAGTGATAAAAGGTTAAACACCCCTCTTTGTATTGTTTTTATTTATTTTATTTTATTATTTTATTTATTTACCTTCTCCCCAATTAAGAGCCTTAAAAAGGCTGGATTCCTTAGTTAGCGTCACACTCCATAACTCAGGGGTAGGCCCAACTGCCTTCTCAATCCGGCCCGCGGACGGTCCAGGAATCAGCGTGTTTTTACATGAGTAGAATGTGTGCTTTTATTTAAAATGCACCTCTGGTTTATTTGTGGGGCATAGGAATTCATTCATCCCCCCCCTCCAAATAAATATAGTCCAGCCCACCACATGGTCTGAGGGTCAGTGGACCAGCCCACGGCTGAAAAAGGTTGCTGACCCCTGCCATAACTGTTATGCAGCTTTGATGGGTTCAACTTGGAAAAGCTCCCATAAATCCGAGTGGAAACTAAAGGTATGCTAAAATCTCAGCGGGGCAGGATGGAGTCTGCTTCCCCTGAACACATGCACAACTTCAACACACATGCTGTGCCAAATGGCAACACACACACACACACACACACATTAATTTCCACCCGCACAAGTTTGTACGATGGGCATAAATACTTGCTTCCAGCAATGGATGGAAAAGTCCGTCCATTTTCGTTCTCCCAGTTTCTCATTCTTCCAGTCTTAAATTCTGTCCTCCATATTTCTGCAACAATTGGCAATTTTCTTTGTTAAAAAAAAAAATCCTCATAAAAATTATTCAGCAATTTAGTGCAAATTTCTCCTAATAAGCACATTTTTGTATGCGGGTTTGACTGACGTGCACATGTTTCCAAGCAATTTTTCCTAATATAATGCACTTTTGTATCGAGTTTTCATGAATATATTCATTCTAATGCATACTTTCCCCTGATATATGCATTTTTGTAACCATGGATAGGTTGGAGAGCTACATTGCAAAACTTGGATAAGTGCTAACTTCAAAAAAATGGCTTTGTTTTGGCTCTCACGTGGTTTTGGTAAGTGCAGATTTGATAGATCGGGCTTTGAATGGAAGCCGAATTGAATTTCTACCTTATCTCTACTTCCAACAAAGGCACTGCCTAGCCACCACCGAGAAACATTCATTTCCAACACACAACTCAAACGTTTATTTTCAAAACATTTGTTTATATCCTGCCGGAGTGTACAAACACACACACGATAAACGCCGGCTCCCTCGGCCTGAAAGCGAGATGAGCGCTGCAATCCCATAGTCGAATTTGACTGGATGTAACCATCCAGGGGTCCTTTACCTTTTTTTTTACCTGCACACACTTCAGCATGGACCTATTAATGCATATAATAAATCTCCCACACACCCTTAGCACATGCTGTGTCCCAGTGGCGTAGCGTGGGTTGTCAGCACCCGGGGCAAGGCAAGTAATTTGCGCCCCCTAACCCGTGGATTTGCGCCCCCTAAACCGTGGATTTGCGCCCCCTAACCCGTGGATTTGCGCCCCCTAACCCCCAGATATTGCGCCCGGTGCGGCCGGCCCCCCCTGCACCCCCCACGCTACGCCACTGCTGTGTCCTTGCACAGCCTACTCTCTCATTTCACACAGAGAAATCCTCAATACCTCATATTCTGAGAATGCTGCCTCCCCAGCTAGGAATGGAGATAAATTTGGTTCAGTTCGCATTTAAAGGCAAACATACATAAATCACACTTCACTGAACATAAGGTGACCTGAAGCATCCTTCGGAATTCACTGTTCTCTGGATTTTGCCCTGCAGTTCTCCAGCCAGGTAATGAGTAAAGAAAATGCACATACGCTGAAATGTGTGATTATGGAAACTGATATATCAAATTGCATTACATTAGGGGAAATTGCTTGCAAAAACGTGCATAAAATTGCATTGACGTGTGTATATGGAGAAATTTGCACTAAGATGCTGATTAATTTTCACGCTGACTTTTTTTTTTAATGAATAAAAACTAATGTGGCAGGGTGGAGAATATTCACCCAATCCTACTTCCTGCTCTGTACAAAGAAAACCTCAACACCTTTGACTGCCACATGCTCACAGACACCCCGACCTATAGGTTCAAATGTTCTATACTCCTGGTTCACACAGTATGGACATCAGAAACGGTCAAATAGAACATTATGGAAGCCCCTTGTCTTCAAAGAGTACAGGTCCACCCCCCCACCCCCCGGTTTTAAAATCCTAAAATGACAACTCAGGCAAAATTACCCCCTTTGTATTGGAAGAGGTGAGATCTGTGTATGTCAGCTTTCACAATTCACAGAACACTTCAATAAAAACATTTTACAGTTTTGTACTTTAAATATGACCCTCTCGTTAAAAGAAAAACCTTCCTTCCTTCCTTCTTCTCTCTCTCTCTCTCTCTCTCTCTCTCTCTCTCTCTCTCTCTCTCTCTCACACACACACACACACACACACACACACACACAGACTATACTTACCTTTGCACTACCACCAAATTAAATAATAACCTTTCATTGTTAACGGACACACTGTGATGCCACAACAAGTGAACTCTGAACAGTGATTAAAGCAATATTTTTAAAAAGTCTATTTGGTGCTTTTAAGTCTTTAGTTCTGGGAGGAATCAAGAGTCATCTGAAGAACAACAACCTACAAATTTAATGCCATGGCAAGTTGATTGGAGCAGAATGTCCAGGATTCTCCTCCTCCTCCTCCTCCTCCATCTCCTGAAAGTATTGGCTCTCTTTTTAGCCTGCATCCAGGAAAAAAAGCAAGCCAGCTTTTTCTTTCCTTTTCTGGTTCACTGGCTAACCAAGGTCCATAACATGAAAGCACATAATCCACGAAAAAGCAACATGTTCCTATCCTTGTCCCCACTTCATTCAGTTGCAGAAAAGTGGAGGAGTCTCCATAGCCCACAATATGGAATACAGCTTTTCTGTCTAGGTGTCGTCTGCTCAGAGCAAACGGGTTTTTGCAGATCTTCAGCACGCTTCAAGCTCTACCTGGGGAAAGAAACAGATTGTAAGCTTGATCTCCCAGATATATGTGTGGTTGTGGTAGCTGCTGATTGGCCAGTTTCTGTGACATCACCAGAGGAGCATGCCCTGCCTCCGAATCTGTGGAGCAGCCGTGTGAAAAGTTTGATTTAATAAGGCAAATATGAAGGCGCATACGGTACATCTCATATACCTTGCACCTTGATTCTGAAGCTAGGAGCAGAAATGGATAAATGCATGAGAATAAACACAAAGGCGGTCCTTTTTGCAGCAACGCCTCGCCATTTCACGATCATTTTCCATTTTGTAAAATCCATTTTCTTCTGAACGGAGCACAGATTTTCCTCCTCTAGTTGCTGCACAGCAAGCATTGCCTGAGTTCTGAAGGAGCAAATTCAGAGTATGCTGCAAAGATATCCCACCCCCGGGCCTCCGGAAAACTCGGCACAGAAGCTTCATTGTAAATGAATAGTTGGAGCATTATGTGGACTCTGTTGCAGTTCTTCCTGTCCTGAGAGTGCACCATTGCTAAGTGGGCATTTCAGATCAGTCTTAATATTGATGATGGATACATTTCTGGGCAGTGGGTGTTTTGGGGCTAGTCTACATGTAGTTAGGGTCATCTTGAACAGACCCTCTGAGTGTCCCTATTTTCCAGGGATGTCCCTGATTTAGAGAAGCCGTCCCGGTTTCTGATTTGATCCTGGAATGACCCACTGACCATTACGTCCAGTCGTGACCGACTCTGGGGTTGTGGCGCTTATCTCGCTTTATTGGGGGTTGTGAAGCTCATCTCGCTTTATTTATATATAGGGTTGGGACGCGGGTGGCGCTGTGGGTTAAACCACAGAGCCTAGGACTTGCCGATCAGAAGGTCGGCAGTTCGAATCCCCGCGATGGAGTGAGCTCCCATTGCTCGGTTCCTGCTCCTGCCAACCTAGCAGTTCGAAAGCACATCAAAGTACAAGTAGATAAATAGGTACCGCTCTGGCAGGAAGGTAAATGGCGTTTCCGTGCCCTGCTCTCGTTCGCCAGAAGTGGCTTAGTCATGCTGGCCACATGACCCGGAAGCTGTACGCCGGCTCCCTCGGCCAATAAAGCGAGATGAGCGCCACAACCCCAGAGTCAGTCACGACTGGACCTAATGGTCAGGGGTCCCTTTACCTTTACTATATATAGGGTGCCTACATTTTGCATGGACTGGTTGCCTGGCAACATGTGCAAATGGCTTTAGATACCTATGACATCCATAAATTACCATAGAGCATATATTCAACACACACAAAAGTGACAATTTGTTGTTGACAAAGGACAGCTGGACATATAAAGGGCCCCATTACCTTCAGTAGCTTAGGGCCTCATCCAACCTAAATCCGGCCCTGCGATGGGCAAATGGTCTGATCCTGTGTAAGACAGCTACACAGCAACATAAGGCAGAAACTGCCAAGACTGGTTTTCACCCCACTCCATTTAGGCCTTGGGGTTTCCCAGACAGATGTTGGTTGTTTTGAAAACGCTCCATCCATCCTTTGTGTTTCCAAAAGCTTCTTATTCATGAGCAGCCGTCCGAGCGGCTGTGCTTTTTCCGCCTTCACAACCAGGCCTCTTTGGAAGGGGGCAGAATATCCACCGTGCGCATGTTTGCGCATGATGCCCTTGCTGTGCGTTTTCCCCTTTGACAAAGCCCCCTTTGATGCAAAGAGCCCCTCTTCTCGCTAGCTCCTGAATGAGGACCATTGAACGCCGTCCAGCTTTCCTGGCGTGTGGGGAGAAGACGCCAGCTCTCGCGTTTGGTGAGGGAGGAGGAGGCTTCTCTCCCCCCCCCTCACACAACCTTCTCCCTTTCCTGTTTAGAGCGTCAGGTAAGCAAAAGGAATGGGAAGCTCCGTCCGGTTTGCAAAGATCTCAGAAATGCTGAGTACATGAGAGAGCTGGTAGGGTGTTGGGGAGATGGGCTGCAACGGGTGCATATCTGACATAATGGCAGACTGGAAAAGGAGACCAGAGGCAAGGATGCTCCTGGACAATGGACAACCAGAGGCAAGGATGCTTCCTGGACAATGGAAGAAGAAACCCAAGAAAGAGAGGCTGGTGGATGTTGAGGTAAAGCAATGAGGCTGCGAAGCTTTCTCCTTCTGGCTTTGAGCATCTGCAGACAGGATCCCACAGCTTCGCATGTGCCTCCACAGCCTTGAAATCTCTTTTCAGTGCCATGGATAAGTGTTTCTGAGCATGCACAGAGTGCCTTTTATTCTCCCTCCCACAACATCTCTCCCATACAGTTTGGATCGTTGCACGAGGCTTCAAGGGTAAGATGGCATTGGCCGCTAGGCAGACTCAAGCTCTGGCCTTTCACCCTCATAAATCACACTTTGCAAGAATGTATTGCAGGATGGGAAGGTGACCATTGTGGTGTTGGGGCAGCTTTTTTTAAAAAATGGAACTGATATTTTGTTTGTGGGAGGGGAGATGGGCTTTTGGTTTCTTGAATTTGTTCAGCTTCCTTTAAAAGAAAGGTGTTCTCCAGCTCACAGCGAAGGGGGGGGGGGAATATATGAGGGGAGAAATGTGAGTGTGAAAAAGAAATTTTCAGGGTGGAATATTCTCAGAAAGTTTTTTTGCTTTATAAATATTTGTCGGAATTTAAGCCTCCTGCCTCGAGGAGTACCATCTTCCTCAGCATTTTGCTAAGTTTTTAGTTTTTATATGTTTCTTTGTCCTGAATTCATTGCCACTCTTTTATGAAACCGAATGGTTGGGTGGTGGGTTGGCTGTTTGCTTGTTTCTTCCAGCTCTCTGGGGGTTTTGAGATGGTGGGGAGGGAGGGTTAAAAGAGAAATTTCCCGGTGCCTGAAAACCAGCAGGGAATTCCTGCGGGGGCAAATGTCTGAGGTGAAATATCTGGAGACAGGGAGGGAAAAAATTGAATCAAAATGAATCTGTCGAACTGAGAATGAGGGTGGCAGCCAGGAGGACAGGTGTGGTGCGTTTTTGCCGGGAGGAGTGTGACCCACGAAGTGACAAGAGGCATTTTTCTTCGCAGGGACCTAAAACGATGAGCGCTTTACCTGCTTAAGTTTTTCCCCCCCTATCTCTCTGTGTTAAAACATATGGGAGCCAGGCGGTTAAAAGTTGCCGAGCCTAATAGAAGCATTGGGTGGGGCAGGGGACATATTGACCAGTTCTAGAAGAAGTTGTGGGGTGGGAGGAAATAACCAGGCATACAAGAAGAGAGCAAGGATGAGACAGGACCATGCAAAGGGAGAAGTTGTCAGAAGAACTAAGCGAAGGAACAAAACTCAGACTCCTTTCCCTCAGGCTACAGCGTGCCCACACTGCAAATGTCAATTGGTGGGGCTCCCAGTGAGAAACACAGGGACATGTTTCTCCCCAAAGCAAGGATTCTGTGGCCTTCAAGATCTTGCCAGATTACAAGTCCCACCATTTCTGACCAGGGGCTGATGGGACTTGGAAGTCCAGGAAAATATGAAGGACCTGGGCTCCTCTTCCCTGTCTCTGACAGAAAATTATCTCAATGCCCTCACACAACTGTGTTCCCCTTGGTCCCTTGAGGAAAGCCATGACAATTAAGAACAGGGCATTTTTTATCTAGCCGGAACTCGCCGGAACTCAGTTCTGGCACCCTTCAGATGGGCGCCATTATAAGACAACAAGGGAGGTGTTCATGGTGAGTTCCGGCACCTCTTTTTCTAGAAAAAAAATTAGCACTGGTTAGTAATGATAATTTCCCAAAGCGGCTCATGTTTGAAATGTTAGGCACACCAGTAAAAGTGCAGAAAGCCTTTGCCCCGTTCTCCCAACCGACGCCCTGGCCTTGCGTGACAGAAAAAGTCCGAAGAACAACCGGTGTGTTGGATCATTTCACATGCTTTATTTCAGCAGTCAAAATAATTAAAAACATCTCAAATTATTATACATATACAAAATAGGTACAGAATCTTCGGCCGCTCACACTCCCTACAACATCTGCCTCTTGTGAGAAAGAGAGGAATTATGGGTTTTTTTGCTTGAGTCGGAAACCCAACGAAAGACAGAAAGTGGAGGGGGGGGAGAAAAAGAGAGATGAGGGGTGATGTTGGCAGAGCTGAGGAGAAAGAGGTGGATAAGAAAGGGAAGAATGAATCAGCAACGAGGGAGGGCGATGAGCAAAAGTGTTTGCTTGTGGGATGGGACGAAAGATGGAAGAAAGAGAGAAAAAGAGAGAGAGGTGGTGATGGAGGAGAAGAACTGAGGGAATGGGGGAGAAAACACAAGCCAAAAGAGAATCCACCTGCTTTACAAGAGAAAGACAGAAACTGCTGAGACCTTGATCCCTTGTAGCAATGTTTGATTTATTTTTTTCCTCATCCTCGATTTTTTTAATTATTATTTTTGCTTGTTAAAAAAGAAATAGCACCTTTTGAAAGAAAAAATTCACAAGTATCTCTGGGCAGCAAGGCATCCAGTTTGCTTTTCCCCTCCAATAATCTCATTTCTATAGCACCAAATGGCCCCATTTTCAGCAAAGCTGTGCTTGGGGCGAGGTTTTTCTAGGTTTTGTCACCTCAAAAAAATAAAAAATAAAAAGTTCATGGGACCTGAAAATTATTAACATAGCAGACTAAAAAAAAAAAAAAAAGATATATGAAAGACACAGGTAGCACCTTTATCTAAACCTGAAACTCTGCCCAGTTTCTTCGCCCCCCTCTCCATGCAAGCTGATGCTAGTTTTTAAAAAAAGACCCCAAAACTACCCCAAAGAACTTGAAAAAGACAATGGTGAGGTAGCCATCCATACAACAATAATATACATTTAAACATTACATTTTCTCTGCTTTCTGGTATTATTGGCCATTTTTGCCCCTTCAGTTGCTCACCGACAAAATAATTAAAGCTCTTAAACCTGTCTTTTCCCCCCTCTACCTGATGTCTGTGAGAGGGACAGGCACTATCACCTGTTCTTTTCCTTCAAACAGGTTTCTGTTTCGAAAAACCGCTCAGTGCCACACCTTTTTTTACGATAACTTCGCCAAATTTATCCCTGTTGCCGACTGAACAAAACTGAAAAAAAGCGTACATTTAAAATGGCTGAAAGAATCATCTTTTCAGTGGCATTGCTCCGAGTAAAAATAAAAAAGAGAGAGAAAGATAAATCTCTTTCTATCAGGTACCGGCAGAGAAAGATGGTCTATAGGTAGATTTTGGGGTTTATTTATTATTACAGTTCTGGGCTGAGAGGAGGGGAGGTTATTTTTGATGGGCTTGTGATGGGCAGGTTCTACCACTAAGTTTAGTATTGCTCTGATTGCTGCCAGGAAGATAAAAACACACACCAGATTTTCATACAGATGTATTTCAGGTGTTGCTTGGTTTCGACTGATTTTGTCATTTTTGTATGGTTTTTATATATGTATTTTTGGAATGTACAAATATTGGTCCCACAATATTACTTGATCTTTTTTTTAAAAGAAGAAGATAAAATCAAACCATTCTGTCTTTGGGGATTTTAATAATAATAATAAAGTCAAGCAAGTGGATGCACTTCCTTAATTATTTTTGAAAAGTAATTTATTTTTATTTTAATGCTTTTTTTGTTTTTTTTTTAACGGAAACAAAAATAGTTTTAGAGATGATGGATAGAAAAAGACACAAATTCAAGTCCATGTGAAATTTCCTTCTTTTTTGGCTGTTTTTTATTTTATTTTTTAAACTGTCAGGTTTCCTTTTGGGTTTACAAGAAGCAGACTGGTCCAATATCAAAGCCGAATTCCTGGTCTCTGCCACCAATGTCCATGGGAGCCACATCAATGATGGGCAACCGGGAAGTTTTTGTTGTCTTGTATTCGATGACTGTCTTGTCCCAACTGCCAGTGTGACGCTGCAGAGGGAGGGAAAAATCAGAATTTAGAAATCAGAATATTTTGTTTTTGGCTCCATAGACTTTTGAAGCTTCCGAGTACAGAGGAATGACACCCCCTCCCCACATCCGACCTGAACTTTCTCCCTGGTCAACTGTGCTCCTAAAAGCTGGCTCCTGCCTTCCCCACCCTGGATGCCCATCCCATTGTGCCACATAATTACTCCGGCATTTAGAACTTCAGGGATTCAGGGCACTGTGAGAGAAGAGGCAGAACCAACATAGAAGTTGGAGGATATGTTATAGTCTATCTTCTGCATGACCAGAATCCAGGTCCTTAAGTCCAGAGGAAGCCACCATGAATAGCCAGGGGGAGCAATCACACCATCTGATCTTGAGCTATCACTGTCTCCTGATGGATTTAAGCTACTGTGGACTCAGCCATCTGGACCCTCTCTTGCCTTGAAGGCCTTTTGGCTCAAAAAGCAGGATGTGCCTTCAAAAGGGAAACACTAAAACGTCCAAGAGTCTGTCCCCGATACAGATGTCAAGAGCACAAGCAAGTAGGGACCGCTATACTAAGCGAAGATACACCTTTGCAGGTTCTGAGGATTTATTATGGCAGCAGTATGGAGACTGCGGCCTTCCAGATATTATTGGACTGTAACCCCCATCACTCCTGAGCACTGGTCATGGAGCTGATGGGAACTGAAGTCCGACAAACTTCTGGCGGGCCACGGCTTCCCCGCCCTGAGATCTTTCAGAGGGTTCTTTTGCTGAATAGGGATATTCCATACCTCATCTGCAATGCTTCAGCACTGAAAAGCACCCAGTGTACGTGTTTCCAAACACAGATAGGAATCACAGCACTGAGAGGTCAACCTGCAGTCCTGACATCCTCAGCCAGACCTGCCTACCCCTATTTCCCCCTGCCTCTGGCCATTCTTACATATGGCGTTGTTTTCTATGGATTGTATCCCAGTTCCAAAGCATGGTTTTAGCAGGAGGTATAGAAGGGGAACACCCCTGCCAGCTGTGAGTAAAACACTGCAGTTATGCACAAGGTCTCCAGTCGGAGAGAGAGAGAATCTATTGTACCCCCCACCCCACACCTAAAGACCCAATCGCTCACCGTGCAACCATCCTTGGGGACTCCATAGAGGAAGCGGCTGTTGCCCTCTGCTCTGATCTCGATCTCGTTGGAGCCTTGGAGGAGCAGAGCGTTCTGCAGGTTGCCGGTCTCTGCGTTCATGTAAGCCACGCTGTTCTTGCAGTGGTAGGTGATGTTCTGGGAAGCTTCAGTGGACATCAACCGCAGGAAGGTCAGTTGAATGGAAACATCAGCTGGGTCGGATCCCTCGCCACCATATTCGAACTGTCATTGGAGATGGAGGGAAGGAGGAAGCAAGGAATTGGTTAGCGCTCGTGTCATGTCCTCTAGGAACCCCACCCCCTGCTATATCTAGGAATCTAGCCAGCTCCTTTGCTTTCTCTTCATGCTCAGAGGGCCGAGGCAGGAAGTAATGCAATAATGGGCAAAGCCAGTTAAGCTGACTGCTGCCCAAAATCCAGCTTGGAAATGAGATGTAGAGAGATAGATGAGGCAACAGGTCTACATTCTTCTTGACAGACTGCTTTTCCAAGTTGCAGCATCTACAGCTTCTTTGAGCTAGACTACTCCAGCATGCTAAGTCAAGGGACCTTTGAGCCCAGCTGAACCTCTGGAATATATCACTTGAAAACTGGCCTATGTTTGCTTTTAACCAATGATCTTCCCCTCTCCCTTTTGCTTCCAAGTATCATAGAATTGGAAGTGATTTAAGGAGCAAGCCCAACTGCAAGCACCAGGAATTGTACTTTGAGGCTCCTTGGACAACATAAATTCCCTCTTCCTGTCCATTTTTCATCTGTTGTGTTCAGCATCCTTGGATAAAGGTTGGAAGTGACATCAAGCCACCATCCAGGTTCTGCCTTGTGAATCAAGCCCATTCCAACGAAGCCCAATGATGCCCAGGCCTCCCCAGGCAGCCAATTCCAGGGCTCTTCCACCTTTTACAGCTAAAGGCCCTTTCTCAATGGGCAACTTAATCTTTCTGGTTACAATCTGAGCAGATTCCATGGCAGACATGGAAAGTAGACATGGATTTCTCAGTCTCATTGAGGCCACTCCTACCTGTGTGTTAAGGTGATTATCTATTCTCAGTCTTTTCATCCTCTTGCTAAACAGTCCTAAAGCTTCTATTGAAACAACCAAGCAGTCACCAGGTTCTTCTGCCTGTGACATTCTTTCCGCACATGGAATTCATGTGGAATTCATATCCATTCTAGTTCAGCAGGTGACTTTAAGGAAACCTGACCCTGAAATAACTCTCTCCGGTCCAAGCTCAGAACAAGGGATTGGCAGTCCCAGCTAAGCCACCTGCTGGTTAACTGTCGCTGCCTCACCGATTCCTGGTCTCACCTGGAAGCCATCGGACATGCTTTCGCCGAACCAGACGTGCTTCTTCTCCTTGGGGTTCTTGCTGATGTACCAGTTCTTCTGGGGGATAGTGGGCTGAGAAGCTTGGACACAAGTCTCTCCAGTCTCCATGTTACAGTAGACCTTGATGGCATCCAGGTTGCAGCCTTGGTTGGGGTCAATCCAGTACTCGCCTGGTGAGGAATGGGGTCAAGTGAATGGGGATGATGGAGAACGGATCACAGGAGCAAAACAAAACATCAATTTACACCAACCTGATCTAAAAGGGGACTGGCCAACCATTTGCCCCTTCCTGCTTCTTCCCATCTCACAGATCCCACCCTCCATGCAATGAGTTCTCAGACTTGCCCAAGTGGGTCAGGAAAATATCTGCCCAAGCCTTACTCCATATAAGACGAGGAGGCAAATAGTTAAAAACAAAAGAATAGAACTACGTATGTATGGCTGAGATGGACTTCAGAGAGCCAGGGAATAGGGGGAGGTGGATGTGTGTTATATAAAATAGATGGTTGCCCCATCACTTCCCAGCATTAATTATCTACACAAGAAATGACATTCTGCTTCCTAAGCATATTTTTTTTTGTAGGAGAAAGGAGAGGGGCCAGAGAAGAGCCTGGGCTGGAGCTAGAAGCTCTACAGCAACTTAGAAGGCCCACTTCACCCTTTAGGACCTAAATAAATGCAAGTCACATTCTGCAGATAGAAGCTACTTGGGAGAATTAATCGTTCTGCTTGACTCAAGCATGTTATTTAGGGAAGAGGCTGTGAGAAAAGGCACCCAAATCACTGCCCAGTCAGCTCCGGTGGAAAATCCATTCCTGGCCCAGGACCTGAGAAAACAACTATATGCTTGGCTGTGCAAACAATCCCCAAGTGAAAGAGAAAGGTCAACATGGCAGAGAAGAGAGGAGAAGTGAGAAGATTGATATATGGGGAAGGAAAGACCAGGGCAGAGCCATTCTGCCAACGGACATGGTCCAGAAAAAAGGAGAATTCGTGGCATTTAAGAGATGCACCTGAGAATTGTTTCCCCCCCGACTGTACTCACCACTCTTCCAGTCTCCGTGGCACATCTTCAGGTCGCGACAAGTGCGGGCTGGGTTCTTACGGGTTCCGTCAGGGCTGCGGATGTTCTCGATCTGCATGGACAGGCTCTTGAGGGTAGTGTCGACTTCCAGGTCGCGGTCGCGCATCACGTTTGCATCGTCAGCTCTGTAGTAGCGGCCACCATCGTGAGCTTTCTCCTGAGGAGGCTGGGGCAGGAAGCTGAAGTCAAAGCCGCCGCTGGGTGGGCCTGGGGGACCGGGTGGTCCAGGAGGTCCGGGAGGACCCTGGAGAAGGAAAAGAAGAAGAGTAGGTAGGCAAAGATCTCATCCACCCATTGTGCTGATAACTATGAGCTTTGTACAGTGAGAAGGAATACGTACAGCAGGACCAACGTCACCAGTGCGACCACGGGGACCAGGTGGGCCAATGGGGCCAGGAAGACCATTCAGACCGTCTTTGCCAGCGGCACCGGAAGAGCCAGGGGGACCCTGTCAGGAACGCAGAACAAAAATGTACCATGAGTGAAGCTTGAATGCTTGTTAACATGAATGCAGCAGCAGCGGCAACAACAACAGGTGCATAGAAGGACTAAAGTCTAGCAATAATAGCCAATAGCTAAAATGCTGCGCTTTACAGCCCAATCCATACTTACTCTTGGACCAGCAGGACCAGAAGCACCGGAGGGACCTTGTTCACCAGGAGAGCCCTGCACAAAAGAAAAAATTGTCAGTTTTGATGATCATCTGGGGAAAAACAGGTTTGTTTAAATGGCAGAAAATGCAATCCTGTTCAGTTACAGAGAGGAAGTATCAATCTAGCTTCTGTCCATGCCAATCTCACATGTGTTCCTTCATCAATCTACTCTTCCAAGTGGCAACGGGAACCAATAGGTTCACTCAGTACAAAATAAAATAAAATTATATCTATGCTGCCATGTGTCTCGATTTTCCCAGACATTACTGGAATTTCAAAGGTGGAATTAATGTCAGGGAGGAAATTCCGAAAGGCGGCGCTTTGTTCTGGATCTTAGGCAAGTCAATAGAAAAATCGCTTGGGGGGGGGGTGTCCTGGTTTTTACCTTTTGAAATATGGCAACCCTATATATATATATTTTTTAAAAAAGGTTTCATTCAGTACAATGGAAACTGGGTATATCTCAAATGGAAGCCTTTCAGCAATTAGATTTCTAGGTCTTGGGTGGAAAGAAGGATAGGCAATATTTTTGTGGCCTATTTTTCATATGCCTTGCCCATGCTCGTCACAACTACTGGGCAGCATACTGTATTTGCATTTGGGACCAGGAAGAAATGTATATCAAATGCAGATTGCTTTGGGGTGTGTGGAGGTCTAAATACATCTTCTCCAATCTTGCCACTGTGTAATTAAGAGGGCTGCGTTAACGAGGGACCCAAAGGAAGCCATAGCAATCTAAGGCCTCCATCTTTAAAGTTCTTATTTCCATGCTGCTAAGGTAGGCCCAAGCCTGCCTTGGCCACTGCCCAGTGACAACAACTATACACCGAGTGACAGCTGAGGCCCACTGCTGCTTTCAACCACATGGCAGGCTCGAAGCCTTTCTGGACGGAGGAATGCGTGGAACAAATGGGGATGTGCATGAACGCAGGCAAGCACTTATTTGCAAAATGCATGGTGCGTCTGTAAGGGGAAGGGGGGAAAATACATATGGGTAGCTTAAAAAATTTAGGAACAAAATTGTTGCTCGTTAGCCTGCCCTCTGTCTCTAAAAGTTGGAAAACTGGAATTACAAGTTTTGATTAAGTAAGTTGGTGCAATAGGAGATCTGGATGGAATTGTAAACGGAAGCCGATTAATGGGCGAGGGCTATGGTGAACCTTCAAGGACCTGCAGTTGTACAGGCCAAATAGATGTCAAAGCTCCCCCTTTTCTTTCCTCCACCCCCTGACTAGATGTTTCATCGAAAAGGTATCCAAAAGTGGAATTTCCTTGCAGAAAGAGACGGTAGCTTTTGCTCATTAAACAACTGGACCGAGATCCACCTGTCTCTGAATAGTGGCTAGTCAGAGGCCTCTGGGGAGTTCAGAAAACAGGGTGGGGAAGGAGGCAGGTTTCCTCTGAATGCAGAGGCTCCATTTAAGTTATTGTGGCTATTGAAAGAAAGGTCTGTCCTTCATTCTTTTCCAGACCGTCTTAAGCCACAGAAATGAGATAGGAAAGCTCTAGCTCTCTAGATCAGAGGTGCAAGGCTCTAATTTGTGTGAGGACATTTCTCTCCTTCACGAGGACTAAAGCCTCAAAGCAAGACCCTCCATGTGTCCCTATTTTCCAGGGATGCCCCTGACTTAAGAGAAGCCGTCCTAGTTTCTGATTTGATCCTGGATTTGGTCCCACTTTTCCTTAGGACGTCCCTATTTGAGAAATGTCAGAGGGTATGGAGATCTGTGACGTCTGGAGCTTCTCTACATCAAAAATGGCAAAGAGCTTTCTGGTACTTACAGGGGGGCCAGGGGGACCCTGGAGACCAGAGAATCCTCTGTGACCCTTCATTCCTCTGTCACCTTGTTCGCCAGTCTCACCCTTGTCACCACGAGCACCTTGTGGGCCCTAGAAACGGAAAGCAAGATTTTAATTTTAATTTTTAAAAATTGGCTTATTGGGCTTTCACAAAGGAGAAAGGAAGGAAATGCCTATCAGCAAGTCCCTCTGCGTAACTCGGGATATGAACTTGGAGTGCTTATTTCCAGTTGTATTTCAACCATAAGGCAAAGGTAGCAGAGATCATCCAGACAGGAAGTGTCCAAGTATATCCATTCAGCCTTATTGAATAGCATATTATATACAGTGGTACCCCGCAAGACGAATGCCTCGCAAGACAGAAAACCCGCTAGACGAAAGGGTTTTCCGTTTTTCGATGCGCTTCGCAGGACGAATTTCCCTATGGGCTTACTTCGCAAGACGAAAATGTCTTGCGAGTCTTGAGGATTTTTTTCGCTCCCCACCCCCTTTTTCTAAGCCGCTAAACCGCTAATAGCCTTTTAGCAGTTAATCCGCTAATCCCTTAAGCCTTTAATAGGCGCTAATAGGCGCTAATAGGCGCTAAACCGCTAATAGCGCTAATCCGCTAAACCGCTAATAGGGTTGCTTCGCAAGACGAAAAAACCGCTAGACGAAGAGACTCGCGGAACGAATTAATTTCGTCTTGTGGGGCACCACTGTATTCTACCAGTATAACATAGCTGAGCTGGTAGAGCACGAGACTCTTACTCTCACGCTCATGGGTTCGAATCCCATGCCGGGCCAAAGATTCCTGCATTGCAGGGGGTTGGACTAGATGGCCCTTGCGACCCCTTCCAATTCTATGATTTTATGAAAAGAAAGAGAGAAAGAGAGAGGACATTTCAAAGCCCAAACTTACTGCAGGACCACGAGCACCAGCAGGGCCAGCGGGGCCAGCAGGGCCAGCGGGACCCTAGAGGGAAAGAGAAAAGGAGAAAATGTACATATCATCGCTTTTAAAAGTCCGCATGTAATTGAGCATGCAACTTATTTCTTTAGGAGCCCAGTCCTTGGAAGGGAGGACAATCACAGCAGGAAGAGCTCGAGTCTGTCTGTCGAGTCTGTCTGTCTATCTGTTTGTTGTATTGTTAGTTATAAAGTGTTTTCACTATAGCAGCCAGCCTGATATTTAGGATGTGTAGGTGGGCATATATGGCCACCAGATGGCTGCATCCACCTTGCTGAAACTAAGCAGATTTAGGTCTGCTCAGGATTCGCACGGGGGACCCCCTGGGAACCCCCATGCAGACTGCCCCGAGTTCCAAAGATGAAAAAGGCAGGATATAAGCATGCCAATGAATAAATCTGGGAGTTGTCAATTCCTGCATTTGGTCACAAGATCCTGGGATGTTCCATAGGATTTGAGCGGAAGATATTGCTCCCTGGGTCCTGCCACCCCCTGCTTGGAGAGTGGAATCGGAGCACGTTAAGATCACAAACGAGTGACCTCATTAATCCTCTGGCAGAGTTGCAATAAGGATGGGGAGAGCGTAATGGAAGCGGTTCCCCCACAGCGCTCTCATATGGCTCGAGTAATTATTTCGAACTAACAAATGAGGAGCCATAGGTGGATGCCAATCCAAGTTAATTAAAGCAGCATGAAAGAGAGCCCCTTTAGCAAATGTGAGCACAGGACCAGAAGTGTTCCAAGTTAATTAGGTACGAAGGCACGCTCCTGAAATATGTAAGACCCTGAAGCTGGGTGTGGAGGGTATGCCTATCTCATCTGCAAACGGATACCCATCTTGCCTGCATCTTTACTGATCATGAAAATGGAAAGTTGTGAATGACTGGCATTATTTCAGATCCACTGAACTGGAATAAGTCGGTTTGCATATATGTGGCCTAGTGGGGTTCGGAAAAATGAAGGATTTGGAAAACAGGTTCTCGCCCCCCACATTTTGCATTGTAGCAGAAGGAAAGGAAGCACCACTTACAGTCTCGCCACGGTCGCCATTCTTGCCAGCAGGGCCAACTGGGCCAGGGGCACCAGGGGCACCGGGAGCGCCAGGGGCACCAGCTGGGCCAGTCTCACCACGATCACCCTGTTTGGGAAAGGGAAAGGCAAGAAGAGGCGATCAAAGCTCAGAACCGGTGTGCGTTTGTGAAATCCAGTCTTTCGTTTTGCAAAGTTATCGGACCTGGGTCTTGCGGCACCGGCCCGTTCCGGACACCTGCTGCATACACACATGCATGTTCAACTCACCTTGGGACCAGCAGCACCATCGCGACCGGGAGCACCTTCTGCACCAGGAGAGCCCTGTCAGCCAAGAAGAAAGATGGTGAGACTGAGATTGTGGTGGTGTTGAAACTCTACAACTCTCTAGCTACCGATGGGAGATCTAGAACTGAGTTAAAACTATTCAACTCTGTAACTGAACTATATTATTCAATGCACATCTACTAGTAAGGATTTACGGACATATGAAGTTGCTGTATGTCGTTCTACCCGGACACTGAGGTCCAGCGCTGAGGGCCTTCTGGCGGTTCCCCCACTGTGAGAAGCCAAGTTACAGGGAAGCAGGCAGAGGGCCTTCTCGGTAGTGGCACCCTCCCTGTGGAACGCCCTCCCACCAGATGTCAAAGAGAACAACAACTACCAGACTTTTAGATGACATCTGAAGGCAGCCCTGTTTAGGGAAGCTTTTAATGTTTGATGCATTACTGTATTTTAATATTTTGTTGGAAGCTGCCCAGAGTGGCTGGGGAAGCCCAGCCAAATGGGCGGGGTATAAATAATAATTTATTATTATTATTATTATTATTATTATTATTATTATTATTAACTAAGGAGGACTACTGGTCTACCTAGCAGTATTGTCTATCCTCTGTAAGGACAAAAAAAATCAGGCACCATATCTCCAAGGTCTCAGGCAGCAGCCTGCTTGAGTACCCTTTTAACAGGAGATGCTAAGGAACAAACATGGTATCTTCTGCAAGTAAAGCATGACCCTGATCATGGTCCCTCACGAAGCTACACTGCTCTGAGCCAGACCATTGGCCCAGTATTGCCTTACTTTCCAAGGCTCCAGATAGAGGTCCTTATCAAAGCTTATTTTAGCTGGGGATGCCAAGGCGTTCTGCACCTGCATTTTACCACTGACTGCACCGTTTGACTTGGGCCATATTTCTGATCAATGGTAAGAGACTGGGGTTTGACAGAGAAAGGTGAACAAGTTTAGGAGTCCGGAGCTCCTGTGGAAATTGGAAGACTTGCCTCACGTCCAGATTCACCAGGGGGTCCGGCCAAGCCAGGTGGTCCCATTGGGCCGGGAGGACCGCGTTCACCAGAAGGACCAGATGGGCCTTGTTTGCCAGGCTCGCCCTGTGGAGATCAGTCCCAGTTAGAACAAAAAGAATCCAGTTGTGGAGATACAGAAGGAGGCGGGAGGAAGACAGCAGGAGAGGAATCGCATTCACACATCATGCTTGATCATGGTTAACTACAGTTAAAAAGAGCGAAAGAAGGAGCCTAGTCTAGGCAGAGTTTGAATTCTGTTCCCTGGGATCTCAGAAAGCACTAAAGAAGAACTTCCAATGCAACATGGGTTATGGGCCCAGGGAAGGTTATCTTCTCCATAGGGTTCTATATCACTTGAAATATATAGCTCTGCATTTCAGAACTAGGGAAGCATCTGTTGTATAAAGCATGGGCTAGTCTCAGATAATAGATTTCTATGGAGTTCTGTTTTGTATGGCTTACATCACTTTTCTAGATACTGCAGAACCCAGAGCACTGTTCTATTTATGAAAGCTCGCTCACTTCCTGATATTGAGAATCCAGGAAGTTTTTTCAAACCAGATTTGCATTTTACAAATTGAATCTGTTTCAGCTTTGAAAACTGAGATTTATAAAACACTTTGCAAAACCAATATTTGTTGTCTTCTTGATCAGTGCTTAAGGCAACAATATTAAGTTATAACTGACCAAGTTCAATATTTTAACTCCTCCCCACCTTGTCCCCTATCCTGTACCCCTTAATCCAGCTACATCTTTAGCGGTCTAGGCTGTGAGACAAATTCTCATTAAGAGAGGACAGAGTCAAGATTGAGCTCGAGGAACTTGCTTGAGAACTTTCCCCCCAGAATTATTTTCATTTTCAGTACACACAGCTGTGTTTTTTTCTGTTCTGGGGAGCTGTGGATGGTTCTTTTAAAACAGAATTCCAAAAATTTGTGAGCTGCTTCTAAGAAACAGTTGCACTCCTCAAAAAAATAATAATCTGCCCTTAAAACACAGAAAATATGTCAAATGCATTTCAAAGACCTAGCAAAATGCTCATATTAAAAACCTGAACAGATGAATGTTACTACATCTTTCGGGACGTCCTGTCTCGGGGCTTACATTTAATATGATCAACAGGATTCCCTAGAAATGTTTCTTTCTTTTGACAATTCACAGAACTTGTGGTTGAATGATAAGTCTTTTTGATGGGGTAGGGAAGATTTGGAACTGAATTCCAGGGTTTAGCCTTCACTTTTCAGCAATTCAGCCAAGGGCTGTGCAGGTATTTGTGAGCAAGCTAAAACAATAAACAGTGCTTTGTCTTAGCTCACCCAGACTTCCTTTTGGACCATTTTTCTAGGCACAGGTCCACATTTCAAATCTCTGTTTTAGAGCATTTTGTTGTTGTTGTCCTTGCGCTTTCCCTGCAAAAACCCACTCTGAACTGCTGAATTGGAGCAAACAGCAATCTACAGAAAACCTGAATTGCTGTTTGTTCCGATTCAGCTTTAAAGAGCAGGTTTTCCTGGGGAAAGTGGTAGTGGTGGTGGGGAAAACAACCACTCTTGGATACAGAGCTTAAAACGCAAGACTTGTGCCTAAGAAAGCCCGGGGCAAAAGGTAAGGTAACCCTAACCCATAGATGCAATATAGAAAACATGTTGCTCTGTTTCTACAGGAGAATGGTATTGACCTTTTATTTATTTATTATTCTTGGCCTTGGAGGAAACAAAAGCGATTATCTGGGTTAATGCACACTCATACTGCCACTAAGGAAAACGACAACAGAGCCCATAGTTATTATGCATTATATTAGGAGCAGAAACAAAGAGCAGCACAAGGGTGAAAAGAAGCCTTGCTTTGAGACCCGAGCTGCGATCCAAATCCCTTGTATCTGCAGACGTACCGCTGATGCTGACTTCTATATAAATGTGTTTAGCCCAAGAGTGCTGAAGACTAAACCTGAACAAGCAACTCAAATTGAAACTTTGCTGTGTTCCCTCTTGTTCTTTGGGCCTCGTATGTCAAGCATAGACTTCAGGCTGAGTCATCAGACCCTGAAGTATATTGTCAGGGAGAGGCAGGAGTCTGAAGGGACGGGCAGAGGAGGCAGCAGGGCAGGAGAATGATCCAGGGGAAGGGCCAGTTATTTGTGACATTCTGTGCCACCAATGAGACAGCAGGGAAAGGAAGAGGCTGGGCAGTCAGAGACAGGGGAACAGCTGCAGGGAATCGAATCTCCTCTGTCCCCGCCTGCACTGTCTCCAAGGATGAGGAGGGGCTTAAAGGGACAGGAGCAGCCGGACATGACACGCAGGAAAAGTCACTGGTTGCTCCTGCTGCAACTGCTGGGACAGATCACAGGTCTGAAGGAGAACCTCTCAGCTAGCTAGATTCTTGCACCTTTGGAGTTGATGCAATTGAGTGCTTTGCCAATTGATAACTAAACTTCTAATTGCGGGCACTGGGTATACTTGGGTCATATATTCCAGTTAGACTCGGGGTGTGTGTGTCTATTTTGCTTTTATGTATCCTTGCGTTTTCAGCCTTCTATGTGGCTGAGTCCACTTAAGAAACATTCCCCCTCAAATAAAAATTTCCTCGCTGTTCCCCAGCCCACAAACACCAGCCCCAGAAGGAAACTGAACCCAGACTTTCTGCGCAGAGTTCTCAGAGAAAAGCTGAAGGGGAGCACTCACAGATGGTCCGGGAAGACCAGGGAAACCTCTCTCGCCTCTTTGTCCAGGAAGACCAACGACACCACGCTGTCCAGCAATACCTTGTGGGCCAGGAGTACCAGGTGCGCCCTACAGGAGGAAAACGGACATGAGCATGAGAGGTCAACAGAGAAGCTCCCGGTTGGAAAAACACATGTCGTTTTTGCCAGCATTATGCTGCACTGCAGAAGGGTTGGAGGCGAGCTGGAAGAACGTGTGGATCCAGAATTGGCCTCCACGGTCACTTACAGACTCACTGTTAAACCATGTTTATGGAAGACAATCTTACTCAGCTACAAGTGATCACCGAAGAAGAAAGAAGACCCCAGACAGGCTGGGAAATAAGAACATGGTGGGCTTGCTTGAAGCAGAAGAACTGTTGGATGTCCTGACTCCACTTTACGTCGTGAGTAATGCCCATGAGGCTTTCTATCCTTGCCTAAAGGAGCCCACACCTTGTTGTATCTTGGCTGGCTAGGGGATTTTCCTTCAGGCTCTCTTTCAGCAAAGTGTGACCACGCATGGCAAGGACTACCTTTTCCACTGAAACACATCCCACATTAAAAAAACCCAAACACTTGGCAAGCAACAATCTGAACTAATGGATCTGGTCTATAATGTAGGAAGCCATTATGTGGCATTTCAACGATGCTCACTAGAACATCGCCACTGAAGAGGTGCAGCCGTAAAGATTTGCACAAGCAGTGGGAAATTCCAAAGCCAATTTAAGGCAGAGAAATCGTTAACATAGCAGCTGGGCTGCCATCAGGGAGCCAGATGTTGCAACAGGGAAATAACCCCATGGAGGGGGCGCCCAACTTTGGCTCAATCAACCCCGCTCAAGAGGAATGAAAGGTAAGAGGTGGCATTTACTTACAGCAGGTCCATCGGAACCAGGAGAGCCCTTCTCGCCAGGAGGTCCGGGTGGGCCAGCAGGTCCAGCTTCACCAGGGCGTCCAGCAGGTCCAGTCTCACCACGGGGTCCTTTGGCACCTTCCTTTCCACCAGGGCCTGGGGGGCCGGGAAGGCCGGTGTTACCCTTTGGGGGGAAAGAAAAGAGGACAAGGAAATCAATGACACTCACAGGCCATGTGTTGAGTTTGGGAACAGTGGCCCCAAATGAAGCATCTTTGAGGAAGGACCCCCACCCCACCCCAGTGAGGTTCTAGTGGGTCACTGAGAATGAGGAGTTTCCATCCCACCAGCTAGTTTTTGCATTGGGTTGCATGTTCCTAGAGACAGCCAAAAGCTTGGGCCACCGCATTTCGAATCAGGTGCAGCTCCAAGCAGAGCAAACTGAAACGAAAAGCCTGCCCATGCTTATGTGACAGTGTCATTTAAATGTCGTGGTTTGCTCCAGCAAATCCTGTGGACTGCAGATTGGGCAAGGATGCTGAGAACCTAATGCTAAAAGACCCTTGGCCTCTCCTCCCCAGCTGCAATTCCACGAAGAAGGAATGGCCATTGAGATAGTGGTATAAAAATACTTAGAGATTCTTGTGTGCCATAATAATCCATAAGGCCCAACAATTTCTGCTGTGTCTGAAGGCTTTTTTTATTATTATTGTGGTGGGATGGAGCTAAAAATTTGGGGGAAAACCTAGATATCCAGTTTGCAAACTTGGGAGTATAAAAATAAAAGTGGATGCACAAAGACTACTTGAAGGGGGTTGTACTAGATCACTCTTGTGGTCCCTTCCAACTTTTCCAATTCTATAAGGAATGCTTCTGGTTCGGACTAAAACCATTGTATATATTTAGATAGGAATTGATTCAGCACTATTCTCAACCTGTATCTTTTCTACCTTATGGCCCTCTTTTCCCATCCTCTCTGCTGCCAAGAGAGTCATCATATATCTTTGTAGGTCCTCTAATGTAGGCTCTAAGGGACTTCCTACTGAGCATCCTCTCCCACCACCAGCTACCTCGGGGTTGTGTAACAGCTTTCTAAATTGTTGCCCACAATGCCGGCATGTGTGTGTTTTGTGGGAGGGTACTTACAGATGGGCCAGGGGGTCCGACTCTTCCAGCAGCTCCAGGGAATCCAGTAGCACCCTATGAAAGGAATGAAAGAGAAGGTTCCTTTTCAATAACTCCTCCCCTACCAAGCAGGAACTGTACGTGTGATTCTAGCACAGATTCCCCACTTAGTAGGATCCTGCAATGGATTTCGTCTTAATTTCTCAGTTCGGCAACCTCTTTGCAATGCCGAAGCTCCTTGCCACAGAAAGATAATGATATCTCAGCTCTTCTAGCATCTTGTCACTACTGCTTCTGGGTATGCAGAAAAAGGGTGCCATTTTTATTTTATTTTATTATTTGTTTCTACCAGCTAGAGATCCTCATACATCATGCAGCTAAACCAATTTGGATGACGTGATCGAGGTTAATTGCATTGCAATCAGCTTGGGCTTAATTTCAGCCTAGAACCTGCCAGTGGCAAGCTCTGGAATGTGATTCCCCCTCCCCCTTCTTGTGTGTTAGATGGGTTTAGGCTAGCTAGTGAGAGCCTCTGAACATACACAGAGACTTTTCCTCACCACGGTGTAGCTGGTCTGCTGTGAATACCGATTAACTATTTTGGATCAGGTGCTAAAGAGCCCTGTCTTGCCCACCTCACATAGACTGTGATCTTTCTGGGCAGAGGTTTCACGATCCCTTCTGTGGTACATTTCTGCAGCCCACTGCTGCAGCCGAGAGCTGCATTAGTTTTCTAACCCACGATCTGCTTTAAATGTCCTAGGGTGATCAACTGGGAGTGATTTCCTTAGGATGTGAAAACTCTGGCTTTCGAACATGAATGCATTTTTGACTCGCACCCAGGTTAAGAATGCAGAAGAAGGAGGTACTCACAGGGGGTCCTGCACTTCCACGAGCACCTTTGGGTCCAGGAGCACCAACAGCACCCTGCAACAGGCGGGAGGGAGACAGTGTTAAGCCAAAGGCTGATGGAAGGTGATGGGTTCACGAAAGAGATTGGGGTGCAACAAGAGGGTCACTTACAGCGGGTCCGGGAGGTCCAGTGGCACCAGCAGGTCCGGGAGGACCAGCATCGCCTTTAGCACCAGCATCACCTTGTTCACCTTTAGCACCAGGTTGTCCATCAGCACCCTGTGGAGGTAAGAGCAGAGCAGGTGGTGGTGAAGGATGGAAAAGGAAAGACATATCTACTTAAGATGGAAGATATTAATGGATCTTTCTCTGCATCGTCCAAGTACATCTGACTAAATGATCTCATTGTGCCAGAGGAGGTTGGACCACATTGCTTCTGATAACCTGCCAGGTGTGAATCAAACAGGAAGAGGCAGCATGAGAAGCAAGGTTTGCACAACCTGGAACAGGGAGGGTGCAAATGGAGAGGAGGGTTCTCAATCAGGTTTGGGAGAATCAGTTCCCAGTCTCTCTCGGTTACATAGTGGAGTCAACCCGGTTGCAGTTCAGCTTGGGACATGGGGAAATCCAGGTTCAAGTGCCCACTCCTCAGCTTTGGGTTCAAGCACCTTTCTCACAGTTTAATCAACCTCAAAGGATTTGTTGGGAGGACAAAGAGGATGAGCACTTGCAAAGCAATTGGCAGATCCATATGTCATCAAGAATCAGCATGGAAACCACATCAACTTGTGATTTACTGTCTTGACTGACCCAGTTCTTTAGTGGCTCTACACTCAAGTTCACCCAGTTCTGGAAAATACTCCTAAAATGGATTCAAGTAGGACATGGAAGATTGCTGTCTGGGCTCCTATTTTATTTATTTTAATCATACCCTACCTTGTTCTCCAAAGGACCTCAAGGTGGCAGTGAAAGTGGTTAAAAGTGGCATAAGGCACTGAAAAAGGCACTGCTGGGTAGAATTTGCCACCCCAATAGTGCACTAATTAATGCCTGCTTGATTGCTGTAGTTAGGAGGAAGGTAAGGGAGAACCGAATTGTTCTTCCAAGCCTTATGAGGAACAGTTGAAGGAACTGTGTATGTTTAGCCTGGGAAAGAAGAGACTGAGAGAAGGTATGATAGCCATCTTCAAATATCTCAAGCGCTGGAAGATGGAGGAAGCTTGTTTTCTCCTGCTTTGAAGGGTAGGACTTGAATCAATGGCTTCAAGTTACAAGAGAGGAGATTCCAACTAAACATCAGCAAAAACCTGACAGTAATTGTTCTACAGTAGAAAGGTCTCCCTGGGAAGGTGGTGGACTCTCCTTCCTTGGAGGTTTATACGCAGAGGTTGGATGGCCATCTGTCACGGATGCTTTAGCCGAGATCCCTGCATTGCAGGGGGTTGGACTAGAAAACCCTTGGCGTTTCTTCCAACCCTACAGTTCTATGATTCTATGAATATACCCCAGATTGGGACTATTTTCTTTACTTTATGAGCACTGCTAACTGAGGAATTGCAATGCCTGGAACGTATAACTTTCTCCTACCAGAGATCACTTGATAACAATCTACAGGTGCTTCTGGTCGCAAACCTTGCCTGTCAACTATTGCTGCTTGCTTGCCACAATGTGCACCAGAACGGAGGGATTGTCCACCCTGCACCCAACACCCAACATGCAACGAATCAACAGTTTGATGAGAACTGAACACTTGTCATCATACTCACAGGGGGGCCGGCAAATCCAGCGGGTCCGGCAGGGCCAGGCTCACCACGATCTCCCTGGGGAGGAAAATGAGACAAATGCATTTGGTCAGTGGTGATGAGAGGAAGGGTCAAAGAATGAGAGAAGGCGATAAGAATGAGATCCCTGCATTGCAGGGGGTTTGGATTGGATAACCCTTGGGGTACCTTCCAACTCTACAATTCTGTGTTTCTAGGATGGAAAAGAAAGGACTTACGGGAGCACCACGAGCACCGGTGGGACCAGCAGGGCCAGCAGGACCAGCTTCACCCTGGTTGAGGAAGAAAAGAAATAGAGATGAGGTTAAGCTCCAGGGAACCAGGAGGAACCACAAAAGGCTCTGTAACACAAGTAGGAAAAAAGCACACACACACACACACACACACCCAGGATGCATAGCTCAGTCAGTCGAGCACGAAACTCTTAATCTCAGGGTTGTATGTTTGAGCCCCACATTGGATGAAAGATTCCTGCATCACAGAAGGTTGAACACAAGATGACCCTTGTGGTCCTTCTTCCAATTCTACAAATCTGTGATCTAAAGCTGCAGAACCCTACCGGTTAGTTACGTTCCTCTCTTATACCTTGCTACTCTCACCAGGTTGGATAAATGCCTCTTTTTCTAATCATGTACTCACTGCCTCGCATGGAGGCCTAAGTTCAACATGTGAATTGAAAAACATGAACCGTTTGCCTTCATATCTAGCAGAGAGAGAGAGAGAGAGAGAGAGCCAGCCATTGAGTTTTATGGTATGAAAACAGGAGGGGGAAAGCTTATTAGTGACAGGTTGGAAGAACAAAATTGGGGACGGATGGGGAAGGATCATAGCTCAGTGGTAGAGCACATCCTCTGTAAGCAAAGGTCCTCCAAAGGGTTGGTCCCTGATACCTGCCTGAAACCCTGGAGAGGTGGTGCCACTCATTGTGGACAGTACTAAGTTGATGGATCAATGGCGCTTGGATTGTATGAGGCTGGAGAGGAGAGACTAGAAGGCTGGTCATGTCCATACCTTTCAGCCTAGCCTATTCGTAGGACCTGAAAGCACCCCTAAATAGTATACATAATATAGCAGGTTGAGCTGGGAAAATCCTTTAACTGCGTAGTCAGGGTGGCCTATGAGACAATGTGACCTGCAGATGATCACCTGTCGGCCCATCGCTCTCATCCATGCAATTCTGCAGGCAAAAAGAAGCCCTTTCTCCCCATGTGTTCTTTCCACAGCCAACAACCTTCATCCAGTGTCCTGGGGATGCTGTTGTGGAGGTTGTAGCCTCAGCCAGCGATGGGTGTCCAGGTGACATCAAGTGAATAAGGTGAGAAGGAAGGGGCTAAGCTCTTCCCCCCAGTGCTCCACTCCAGATTGACCTATCACTGAATCTAGTTGCTGGCCACTGTTTTAATTTCAAACTAGCCCCTGTCAAATCAGCTCTGGTCCATGTGGACATGAGCTAGAAAGGTTCTGATATACAGTGACATTCCACTAGCCTCTTGCTCTCTGCCCAAGCCTAGCCCAGCTGACCTCATAGAGATTGAGGGCTTCAGATGAAGACAGTCATCATAGGCTAAAATCCCAGGATCCAATAAGGGCACACAATGCCGAGATTCTCATACTTAGAATTTCTTGTCCCCATGGCTGCCCTATTCTTGCCATCAGCATGCAGGGCAGGGACACTGAGCTGACTAGAAAGGGCCAGTTTGGATCTCTGCATCCCTACGCCATCAGAACACCTGGTCAGGAAAGAGTTGCCAACTGCCTCTCCACTGCATGCTTTGCAAAGGAATGGCGTCAAAGCCCAAGTCGGAAGACGCCAAATAGCTCCCAGCTCATTCACAAATTCGTTAATATGCCAGAAAATGCACCTAGACATCTGACAACTGGAGATCACTAGACCTTTTTCTGGAAAAGAGGTACATCAAGTCAGTGGAGCACTTGCCTTGTCACCAGGAGCACCAGAAGGTCCAGGTGGGCCAATAGGTCCAGTCAATCCTCTAAGTCCATCCTTGCCAGGAGCACCATCAGCACCTTTGGGACCAGTGTCACCCTAGGAGGAAGGAGAAACAGAGCAGACCATGAAGCACCGAAAGGAACAAGCTGGTGCAAAAACTGGGAGGAAGAACTCTCTGTTGACGATACAAGGTGTCTCATATCTGAAGGTCTTGGGAGAGATCCGACCATCTAGCAGAATCTGCATTAGGATGTCAAGCTGAGTTTGGCGCGAGGGAATTTATCTCAAGGAGACTGATGGAAGAAGGACTAGGTGCTGGATAGCACCCCGAGATCTGCCCTTCATTCCAACCCTGAAGGCAAAAGCCTGCAAGCCAGAGGTGGGGGAACTGTGCCCCTCCAGATGTTGAGTTTCTATCCAGCATGGATGATGGTCAGGGATGCTGGCAGCTATAGTCCAGCAACATCTGGAGGGCTGCACCAACCATCCTCTTGCTTTGGCCATACAGAAGGGAAGAGTCGCCTGCCCACTGGATATTTTAAGGAGGGGAGTTTCTAAATACCAGCAAGCAGAATTTAATATTATGTTCCTGTTCCTTATTTCCCACATTACGATTCTGCCAGCAGTCTACTTCAGGTAGAGGAAGGTCTGGGGGCAGATTACAGGCCTTGGATGGAGAAGGCCCTAGGTTAGATTTCTGCCCCCTTTTTTTCATTAAAAAAATAAAATAAATCCCATGTGCTGGAAGTGGGAAATATCTCAGCCAGATATGGTGGAGCTCTGTTGCCAGCTGAAATAGACAGAGTACTGAGCTTGGTGGACCATTTCCCTGACACAGTGTAAGGCAACTCCGGATGTTACATTTCCACAAACTTCCTACCCAATTGAAATGGTGTGTTACAAAGCCAGTCAATAGCCCAGTGTGTTTTCCTATCACTTTCTTTATCACCTAAAAGTCCTGTTTTGGAGGGAAGTGGGTGTGTTGCCAAACAACACCAAACGCATTTCAATTGCACAGAGTTTGTTGGCGTGCAGGTAAATCCCACCTGCAAAACAGCAACAGCCTTGCAAGTGACCTCCTGTTTTTATTAAGTCTTCCATCCACTGGCCCCCTATGACCCTCATATGAACCTGTGGGCATGAGGATCTGTGTCAAGATTATCTCTGCACAGTTGCAGTAATGGTGGTTCGTCATGAAAGTGGGCTGGAGAGAGATATGAGGAGAAGTTGGGAAAGCCTCCTAACTGGAGGGTTATATTTGGAAGAGTCAAGGGGCTGTTGCCGTTGTTGTTGTTTGCTTGTTCGCCTTCTTTATAGGTCGGTTAAGTTAGTGAGCTGCCATTTTGATGGCATTGTTTCCAAGGACCAGATACTTACTCTGTCTCCCTTGGCACCAGGCAGACCAGCAGCACCACGTTCGCCAGGCATACCCTGAAGGCCAGCAGGACCTTGGTTTCCGGGGGCACCAGGAGCACCAGCATCACCCTAGAGGAGCAGAGCCAAACAAACAAACACATATCAGAAGCAGAGCTAAGATACCAGGCCCAGCATAGATGGCAGCACCGAATCCCTTCTGAATTCTGTCTGTCTGTCTCATATTTGCAAAACAACATTTATTTATTTTTCAGATTTTCAGTCTGTATGCTAGGGAAGAAGAGCCTTGTTGCACCCAGGAAGGCAATGATTTAGAGGGATTGGGTAGATGATACTAAGGAACAGGCACAGGATTCCTGAATGTGCCCCTGCCAAGGCAAATCCATTTCTTTCCTTATTTGCTTTAGGGTGCAAAATTTGCCTTGCTTGGAGTGAAATGTGCCTATAGGTTCTGAAAAGAGAAAGAAGGTCCCAGAGCTTGTCCCATGTGGTCCGGCTAACGTAATAAGGTAGCAGAATCGAAGCTGTGTCCTGCTTCATGGCAGATGCTTGGTTGGATTCCAAAACTTAGCCCAACCCTGGTGAAATGAAACAGCTCAGCTGTGGGCCTCTACTCCTGATTTGCCCAATATCCTTATAACCTCTCTTTCTGTGTGTGTGGAAATGCACTATTATCAAGTTCCATAAGCTCATAAGATGACCCCAAATACTACAGGTGGTCCCACTCTGTCTTAAGCTGGTGAGCACTGTACATCACCTTTGTTGAGAAAACAGGAGCTGTGAGGGGATGCTTCAGAAGGCATAGATTGTTTCCTTCACCTCTTGAATTATAGATGTTTTGCTGCCTACGTGGCTCAAAACCTAACTCTGATCATTTGAAAAAAATCCCAAGCATCCAAGACTGATTTTTATATTTGTCATGCAAGATATTTTCAAGGAAGATAAAGGACATGGATAATAATAAGCGATGGACTTCATCCTATCATGCACCCTTACCTTAGCACCATCGTTACCAGGAGCACCATTAGAACCACGGGCACCCTGAGGACCTGGGGGGCCTTGGACACCACGTTCACCGGGGAAACCTCTCTCGCCCTAGAGGGAGGAAAGAGATCTGGTTAGAACGCCAGCATCACAGTAAACAGCAGCGGACCAATGAAAATACATATGGAAGACCAGTATGGAGAAGAAGATCTTCACTTACTCTTGCACCAGAGGGACCAGGAGGACCAACATCACCAGGGACACCCTATCAGAAGAAGAAAAATCATTGGTTAATGAATCTTTGGCATCCAGGTGTCATAGGTAATCCAAGATGGGGCTGATGGATGGTTCTGCTGTGCAGCACTGGGGGTGAATTTTGCTGCTTCATGGCTGAGGACTATGTGGACTTATGGTCCCTTTGAATTATGGAATTCCAGAAGGAACAGCTCAAGTCTGAAGTGGCAGGATTTGCCTGATGTGGGCAGGGTCTCTAGCATATGAAAGCATGGAGGAAAGTGGACAGCACAATGAGAAGCATCTAGCTATTCTCTTCTGCTTGGTAGGAGACACTTCAGGAGGTATGCATTGTAAACCTCCCTTGACGGCTTCTCCAAAACCGCATGTTGGAAACATGAGTGGACAGGATTGAAGATGGACTCTTTTAAAATGCCAACTTCAGCCACAGAATATTAGCATAAATTACGGGCTCCTGAATCATCAAGTTGTGCCCAATCCAATGGCTTACTGAAAGAGTCACTAGGCCTAAACTAAGGACTCCACTCATTTCAGCATCTCTTCACCTCGCTGAGACAACGTCCCCTTGAGGAACAAGAAGCATCAAATATCTACAGTGCTTTGAATGCCTGAAATCCCAGTTTTAGTCCAAGCAATCAATCCTATCTCTAGTAGGAGAAGGACACGGGGGAGATACAGATCTGTTGCCTACAATATGGGAGGTTTCTATGGCCATTGGGCCATGCAAAAGGAAAATATTTCCTTCCCGCCCTCCCTATATACTTCTTTGCAGGTGCTCTGGATTTTTATTGTTGGCCAATCAACTGGAAGTCCATTGGCTTTGCAAAGGGAGCATGAGAGAAGCGTCATACGAAAAGCAGGCATGGCACGGACTCTGCTGTGATTGCACAGCTTCCAATTCATTCAACGCAAAGGGTGCATGTGGTTCTCAGAATGTTGCTGGATAGATTCAGCACCAGCACTGTACTGGTTTTTTTGCAAGGAGTGGATGAAGCCTTTATAAAGAAAGCCACCTGAGCTAAGGGATTCTAAGCTTGCTGTGGTCCTGAAAGGAAGGAGCAAACTGTGCCTGCTGAAATTCCCTCCAGCTATTCAAAGGAGGAGAAACCTCACCCTGCTGTGTGTGTGCACGTAGATTGTGAATAACCGAACAGAAGAAGCTAAGTGGGGAGAAGCTTGACCATCAAGGTATCCTTACGTCTTTCTATAGTATGGTGTAAGTACTGCATTCTGTCTGAAGGTATTCAGGAAGGCAGATGCAAATGCCATATCTATATGTGGAGCGAGGCTTACTGGGGAGCCAGCAAGCTCAGATCAGACCCCAAACTACCTATCTCTGAACCCAGTCTCTTCTTCACATTTCTCTATGTGCAGCCTCATTTCTTACCTGTTCACCAGGCTTTCCAGATTCACCAGGGGCACCTGCAGGACCGGGAAGACCCTGTAAGAGAAAACCAGAGATGGAGAAGGTGTTAGATTAGGAACTGAGATCTTGCTTTTCAAAGAGCTTAGCTATATCTATCCTACAATTTGATCGCCCACAATTATTTTGTGTGTGTGCACAAGCACAGGCATTGATGCCTGTTGTCATGGTTTCTGCATAGTTAAATTTCCCAGCTTTCCTTTTTTCTTCTTCAAAGCCTTGATTTGAAGAACATATTTGCATGTTGTGCCCGTCAAACTATTATACTGTTGCCTCCCACTCCTTCCAGAAAATTTGCAAAGAAATCTGAAAACCTGAAGCAAAGGAGCAGGTTTAAGCATGCAAAATGCAGAAATGTACTATGTTTGCAACGTTTATTGCTATCCCTGAAGTTTCTTCCCCATGCAGCCGGCTTTCAAATTTGGAGTTTTGCTGTGGCAGAAAATACACACACAGTTCTGTATGTGCCTCTATTCATGGAAAGCTTTTTTTTTTACCTGGAATCCGGGAGCTCCACCGGGACCTTGTTCACCTCTTTCTCCAGCAGGGCCCTAGGATGGGAAGCAAAGGAAAGTTCAAAGGTTGGTAGGCGTCAAAAAGTGGTTTCCTACAATAGCCATCAATGGTACAGAAAGTGGGATCAGGGAAGAATTCATACTTACACTTGGGCCAGGGGGTCCCTGGGCACCAGTTTCACCATCTTTACCAGGAGCACCCTGCAAGGGAGAAGAGGATCAAAAAGGCAGAGATGAGAGTATCTGGATGGACTCTTCGGAGAACAGTCTACATTGAAAGCACTCCATTGTTTTTCTACTCCTGTGTCCAGATCTTCTGAATTCATTGCATTGACTTCCTTGTCACTCTATACCACTGTCAAACCTGCAGCCTCTAATGTCTATGCGCTGCTCTTCTTTGTGTGACTCTCCACACAAATGCATCTCATCTGTGATTTGTCCTTAGTAAAGGCTTCCCAGAGCTTTGCCTTGCCTGCTCCTCCACTGCTCTCTGACTGGCTTGTGGGATAAAGGCCCAGGACAAATGTATCAGTCCCCAGCCTCTCCCTCTGCTCTCAGCCTTCTCTGTTACATAGATTGAAAGCTAGGGTTGTGATCACTTCTATGTTCTATTGTCAAGTACGGGAGTTCCCCTCTCCCTTCCGGTGGCTCACCGATAAGAATTAACGAGCGTTTGGTAGATTTATAGACCTTTTATTACAGCATTCTGTTACCAGCACAAACAGGCCACCCTCCAGAAGGATATCAGTTGCCTACTCTGGCTCCTCCCCACTTCCGCAGCAAGAAGTGTGCCAACGGGAAGTCACCCCCCCCCCATGTCTCTGACATGATCAGACCTCCGAGTTTGGGGGGAGGGAGGGTGTCATCCCCCCACTCTCGACTGATGTATCGCCCAGCTGCTCCCTCCCTTCTGGTTGCTTAGCTACTATCTCATAACTGGGTAGCTCCTCTCTAACTATGCAGCTTCTGTTTCTGCCTGTCTCTCTGCTTCTGGAAACGCTGGAAGCAGGCGGGGTCAAATATTCCCCCTCCTCTTCTGTTGGGAACTGATCTCCCTGCATTTGCATTCCCCAGTCTTCTGATCCAGACCAGCCCCTGACATCTATATAGTGTCTTGGTGTCAAATCAATTTCCTTGCTGTGACAGGGCTTGCTATAGCGAACAAGTGCCCAAGATTTCTTGCTTTCATCTAAAAATCCCTGTGTGCAAAGCCGTATCTGAACCTGGCTGCAGAGGGCATTAAGCAAAATACTTACAACAGCACCGGTAGGTCCAGGAGCACCTCTCTCGCCAGGTTTGCCAGGCTCACCCTAGAAGAAGAAGGGGGCAAAGGGGGTCATTTCAGAGACAGGATTGACAACTTGACGAGCAGTGAGCAAGAAGATATTCGTAGCAGTGGAACTCCATTGCACTCTTCGGGTCATACTAGAACGAGTCAAATCCAGGTTATGTGTATGCTGTGTTCAAAATTTGGACCACAAATGGATACAACCATTTATGGGGAAACCACAGCGCCTGCATGTTGCTGCATTCTTGGGAATGATTTTTGGCTGAAGGGTAGCTTTATGTTGCAAAACAATAATGAACAAGGAGCCATAACTTGTCTTGTGTGCCCACTGCTCATACTGAATCGCTGGACTGCAACTGATTTACCACATACCCAGAACAGAATCACTGCAATGATCTGCTTAATTCTAAGGTCCAATACAAGAACTGAAGATTCAGTTCTGGAAAGGGAGCCATCTAAACCATGAAACCAGGCTGATGCCCCATGGCAGTAACAGCAGATGCAGAATCACGATGAAGAACAGAAATGACCAACAATTTAGGTCTTTATGAACACCCAGAGTTTTGGGGGTTTTTTTGTCCCTCTAGTTGCTCAAAGACGTAAGGAGGGCAGCTAGAAGGAGCTTGCAGTTACAGGCACTGCCAGCCATTATTTCATGAAGACTTGAAGGCAGCCATTTCAGGAAGTTCTGAAATGAAGTTCTGCCATTTTCATGGCAACACTGCAAGCTGAACTTCAAGCAAAGACTGGGCACTGCGAGGAGAAAGCTGGATTTTGCCATCCTTGAATTTTCATCCAAGGGAGTGTAAGATTCAGGGGAAGGAAGCAGTTACTTACAGCAGCGCCTTTAGGTCCAGGGAATCCCATGACACCAGCTTGACCTCTTGCACCAGGTGGACCTGCAGGTCCAGGGCGGCCATCTTGACCAGCGGGGCCCTGTTAGGAGACATAAAAGCCCGTAAGTTTTTGTGTGTGTATGTGTGTGTTTTAAGAGAACAATTCCTTTCTGAGCAAAGTAAAACAATGAAGAATGCCATCCTGTTGCTACTCACAGTGGGTCCAGTCTTGCCATCGGGGCCAGGGCTTCCAGGGCTACCAGTCAGACCCTATAGGTGGGAGGGGAAAGGAAGGTGAGTTAGGAAACATCCTTTGGTCAATAACAACGAGGGTTTGTAACCTAGAAAGGGTAAGGTAGGATTGCTCTGTCTTTGCCACCCCATTCAGCACAGTCATTCCTAAATGCTCTACAACCCCTGTTTTGAAAACATCTGTTTGTCATAGGAACCCCTTATTGTGCACCTCTTTTGTGAATGATTCCCAGTTCTCCTAAATGCTTCTTTACAGCTTTTGCGAACCCCTTCTGGAAGTGTTCACCCTCGCCCTTCCATCTCCAGATGTACAGAATATCTGAGTAGCTAATAAATCCAATGTGTCCCTTGCAGTTGGTGGTTTTTTTTCATAAGGGGGCGGGGGAAGACTTTTGTTTTGTTTCCAAAAAAATTCTAGGGGTTGCTGGTTTCTCTTAAATCAGTTCCAGTTCGAGTCCTGCTTTGTTGTCCTCCTTCTGGTTTTGTTTTATTTCAGATTAATTGGTGCATTTTTTTTAAATCCGATTTTAATTTTGTTCTAGGTTGCCCTGAGCTCATGGGAGAAAGTGGTAGATCGATGCATTAGATAGATGGGCATAATGATCCCCTTTGCATCTTGAAGTGGGGGGGGGGGGGGCGTAGAACGCAGGGTTCAAATCACTGAGCAAGGAAGGATTTGAGAGCTTGTGTGACCCAGTAAGAAGGGTATTTCAGCTTGGCTAATAAGCCCCCGAGTTAAATTTACAATGCTGTATTTAATTTTCTAGTGCCCTTGGGCAAGTCACGTCTTTCTAGGGTTGCACTGAACGTTTGCCTCTGAATATGTTCTTGGCAAAAATGGGGTGTTCAGGGAGGCTGAATTTCCCCCTAAAAACTCCTTGCATTTACTTTGATGGTGCTGTTTGCAGCTATTGCTTCCCCACATTGCTGCTATTTCTTTAAGGGCTTTTTCTGCTTCCAGAAATGACCCTTACCAATCAAGGATCACATAGGGAGCTACAGGGCGCCACGATGCCATCCATTACCCGCATTCTAACTGGGCAAATTCTTACCCTTATCCCATCATGACCCTTCCGTAAAAAAAAAACAGCCAAAAGAGGACACTAAAACCTGTCGGCAAAAGTCTTCCTCCTTTCAATTCACTTATGCATTTCTCAGCCTCAGTTCCCCGTCTGCAAAATGGGACCATTGCAGACTTTCCTTGCAGGGGTGGTCTTTCAAATTTTTGCAGCAAGGCCACAATTTGGGGGCCCCTGGCCCTCGCCTCCCAATCTGCTCAATTCACTATGTCATATTTGCGATGCCCCCCAGCTCAGCGCCCAGTGTGGCAGAACCGGTCGTGGTGCCTGAAATCTGCCTCTGCTCCTTTACCAAGTTGTTAGGACAGGGAGTGCAAAGTCCTTTGCATACTTCAAAGTCCTATGTTATGTCCTAGGTGCAATTACTATAACAACAAGGGGAGCTTGTGATTACCTAACACAGTTTGTTTTTCAATTCCTCTCTAGGGCATGGGAGCTTCTGGCAGAAGGAACCTCATTCCCCACTGCCCAGGGCCTAACAGGAAAGCGTATGGCCAGATTGCCTTTGCACTTCTGCCAGATCTCTTGCAATCCACTCACCTTGGCTCCAGGGAGACCAGGCTCACCAGGGCGTCCAGCTTCGCCAGTGTTTCCTTTGGGACCAGCAGGGCCGGGAGAGCCACGCTCGCCAGGTGGGCCCTGGAAGAGGAAAAGCAGTCAAGTTATCCCATTAAGCACTGCAGGTAAATGCCGACATTGTTTCATCTTCTTCTGGTTCAGAAGGCTGTTATATCAGAGCTCAATCTAAGATTCCCAGAATTGTAGACCTTGAGGGCCATCTAGTCCAACCCCTTTGCAATGCAGGAAATCTGA
Source organism: Podarcis tiliguerta (assembly GCF_965153285.1). NCBI lineage: Eukaryota > Metazoa > Chordata > Lepidosauria > Squamata > Lacertidae > Podarcis > Podarcis tiliguerta. Next base: position 19,035,349 of record NC_139546.1, on the reverse strand, counting down.
GCACATGGTCTCCCCTCCACTTTGAAACCATACCGGACCCTGCTTAGCTTTGCAAGTGTGCTAGCAGTTTTATTGCTGCACCACTAGGAGGACAGCAAGGGAAGGAGACCAACACCAGGCTGCCTGATTCTGTGTGGATTGCTTAATCTTCATGGGCAGAAAATATAAGATATGAGCCATAAAAAAGTCCCAAACCCAACAATATGAGCAATAACTACTGGGGCTCTGGTTCTCCATTAGCCAGATGAGCATATGTGAGTGGTTTGAGGTTATGCTGGAGAATTCCAGAACGTGAGAACATAGTAAAGTGTGATATATAATAATGAAATGTTGCTGGGGTGGGAAGGGCAAAGGGTGGGTGAGTTGGTGGGACTACAGCTGGCTTCCAGACAAGATCTGGTGCCTTTAAAAAAAGAATAGAAAAAAGCTCAAGAAAGCCCCTGGGACTGCAGGAGTGGGAAGACATGAAAGCAACTGGTGTTGTTAAGCAAGAGCTGGGAGCAATGATCAACTCATCTGGGGGCTTGAGGATGAGGCTGCAGTGTCTTCAAAAGGGATGACGTGTGATGCTCTCAGATGATTAGGCAACTCTTGCTGGCCCCTATAAATTTCCACAAGACTACCCAGCTCCTTCAGGGAGTTTTGGAGGGAGGTGGAAAGCAGATTCACTTAGTGCAAAGGAGCTCCTTAGATTTCTACATTTGCTGGACAATTAGACTTCCATCTTAGAGACCTGGGCACATGCCTGCCACAAACTTATTCAGCAGAAGCTTGGCCAAATTCCCACTCAGCATCCACCACTAAAATGGGAGTAGTATGAAGTTAATTCGAGCTGGAAGCTTTATTTTTTAATTTTTTTAAAAAAGAAAATTGCTATTTTCGATGTCTTTACTTTCACTAGCCCTACTATCAGCATTGGCAGGGCAGGAAAGAAATGAAAGAAATCGAGAACTAGTCATGTTTTGATAGCATTAGAACATGTGCAGAGTGCCATTTCTCAACGTTGTGAAAATCTGCTCAGGCCACCTGAGTTCCAAGGAAGAAGGCTTTCTTTCCATCCCCCATTTAACTCCTTTAAACTATTCCTAACGTAGGTAACAGCTAGCAAAAATAAAATAATATTCAGTAGCATTTGAGATTGCTCCAGGCTCCTTTCTACTAAGAGAACATTCCATCTCTCCCTGGTTTAACTGTCTCTGCCTTGACCCACATTCCCAGAGCCTTATCTGAGGCTTCCCACCTCAGCCCATTGGAGTGATGCCAATGGATGGAGAGGCCATTATTTTTATACCTTTTGTTCTGTAGAGAAGGCAGTGACAGCGTGAGGAGACTAGAACCTACCTTGGGACCAGCAATGCCATCAGATCCGGGGAAACCACGGCTTCCGGGAGCACCCTGCGAATGGTAAGGAGGAGAACAGGTTAATGTCATATACACAGCACTGGTTTCTCCCATCAAAGTGGACAGGGAAAATAGACATCGATTGGCCAGAAAGGACCAAAAATACAAATCCCACAAGGCAGAATCACATGCAGATCAAAGAAAGTAAATTCAGATTCAGGATAATCTCAAGAATCTCAGAATCCTAGTTTAGGGCCCAGGTTGAAGACAGGATCCCACACCTGCCAACCCCATCTCAAAGCAGCAAGACACAACCCACAAATAGAGATCAGGGGCTGAAAAGGTGTGCAAAGAGTTGCAGGTAACTCAAGCGAAAGTACCGGATGGCATGTTATAAGAGGGAGCAAAGAAACATAAGTAAACAAGGAAAACTGTCTAAGTGAGAGGAAAGTTTGGATTTGATCAAATGTTTGAAGTTCAAAACACAACTGATGACCTGGCTATATTGCAGCGGTCTTTTGACCTCAAAGGTCTCAGTTGTTTTTTATTTCTCTGTATGAAATCAATTCTTGTGGGACTCCCCTGGGATTTCAACTTGAGAACAGAAAAGAATGACGGTGTTTCTTTTCCTAAATTCAGCCGTGGATGATTCTTAAGGCAGTGATCTGTTAAGTGAAAAGGACAGCAATGTTCTGCCCACCTCCGGGCCTAGACAGTGCTTCCTTGTGGGTTTAAAACACTCCACGGTGAACACATGGTACCAACTGGGCTCACATCTTAGACACCTTAAGAGGCAGTTCCTAATAAGTGGCAAAGGCATCTGCAGAGTCAGTTTTCTTTGAAGTGCTGCAGCGCACTCTATTTTTGCAACAGCTTTTCCCTGCAGAATAGCTCTCCTCTGACTCACAGAGGCTTCTCGAGGCTGCCTTTCCAGACTGCTTTGCTTTCATTTGTAATTTGACCCAGCAATTCCTAACTAATCTAATAATGTACTGTGAGTATGTTAGACAGATACATGGTCCGTGCACAAATTAGTCTGCTTGCTAAGAGAGTGTGATCTTGCTGCCCGCAGTTCAGGAGAGACTAGTTTTGGTTCGAGAGGGCAGTAATATGGAGAACAACGTTGGTACGTACACGTTCACCAGCAGGTCCAGGCAAGCCAGCGGGTCCAGGCTCACCACGAGATCCTCTCTTGCCTTCCTCACCAGGTGGACCAGGGGGGCCTTGGACACCAGCGGGGCCCTGGAAGATAAAAGGAAGGAGAGGCAAGCGTGAACAAAAGTGAAAATGAAACAAGGACAGATGCACCATTTTAGAAATGCATCCCAGGTGAGAGGGATACTTACGGGTTCGCCTTTAGAGCCAGTATCTCCTTTGTTTCCGGGAGCGCCAGGTTCACCCTAAACGTATAGAAAGAGACAGAAAACAACATGATCACAAACCTCATTCAGCACAAGGAAGGCAAGAATGAATCCTTTTTTCTACGAGAGAACAAGGGGGTGTGGCTTCTCTGAGATGGCTTTCAACATGCATCTGTTATCAAGACTTAGAATTTGCAGAGTTGGAAGGGACCCTGAGGATCATCTAGTCCAACCCCCTGCAATGCAGTTGTCCCGTACAGGGATCGAACCTGAAGCCTTGGAGTTATCAGCACCATGATGCAACCAGTAGAGTTATCCAGGCTGACAATCCACAGAGGAAGAGATTTGATAAGATGCTGATGCATGTGATTTTGGGCTTGGGCCCTGAATAGAAGGGACAGGTTAGAGCAAACTTGGCCCTCCAGATGTTTTGGGACTACAATTCGCATCATCCCTGACCACTGGTCCTGTTAGCTAGGGATGATGGGAGTTGTAGTCCCAAAACGTCTGGAGGGCCAAGTCTGGCTATGCCTGGTTTATAGGAAGCAGAGTCAAGGAAAGGGAACTTGAGAATGTAATAGGGAACATGCAACTCGATGTAAATCTCCACCATATGAGAGTTAACAATGGGGTTTGGTAGAAGGAGCGCCCTGCTAAATAATCTTGGATACTGCTACCCTTAAAAAAGAGATTTGTACACCATCGCCTACCATTTTGATACCTTTATCCTACCTGCTACACAAATCTAGCTGCTGTGGAATAGTGTCATTTTCAGAATTTTAAAACCCAGTGTATTATATGATGCCAAGGCAGGAAAGCTGGTATTATTGGTAGTATTGGAGGTCATGGTTTGAAAACGACTAAGAAACAGTGCTTTAGCTATTAAACAAGCACAGTCCAGAGAGGATATGCAGAGGGTGGTATTTTCTGAATTAATTATGTTATGGTAGGTTCCTCCTTGTGTTCTCCCAGTTAGGCTAAAGAAGTCTGGATTTCCTGGATAACCCACCCAGATGCCTCTATTTCTAATTTCTTCAAAGACCTCTGAAGGCAGGCACAACTTAAATGATGAGCCAAAAGGTGAGGGGAGATCAGGTGAGACTTACGCTGTTACCCTTGGGACCAGGAGCGCCGCTGGGACCCTGAGGTCCAGCTGGGCCGCGAGGACCGGGGAAGCCGGGGGCGCCAGAAGCTCCAGGAGCACCCTAGGAGAAAAGAGCAACACTGGTGAAGCAACTGGGAAAGGAAGGCATTGGAGAAGACACGAAAAGCGATGGGAGGGTACTTACAGTTGCACCTTTGGCACCAGGTTGACCATCAGAACCGGGGTTGCCCTAAAGCAGAGGAGAAGGAGGAGAGAAGAGTCATTATGATGATGCTCCTTAGAAACTCCCGAAGCGCATTCGGCAAAAGCAAAAATCGGATAGTAGTGCAGCTTACAGAAGGACCAGCAGCGCCAGCGGGACCGGCGGGACCAGGTTCACCACGAGCACCTTGTGGGCCTTCACTACCACGAGCACCTTGGGGACCGGTTTCACCCTGTGCAATAAGAGAAAAAAGAACAAGGGACATAAGTACTCTTCCACAGGTATGGTGGCAGCGTCTCCCTGTCAAACTACACCATCCCACACCAAGCCCTTCTGAGGCTTCACAGTTTTGCCTCGTTGGATCAGTACAACAATGCCTCAGGCCTTCCTTTGCCACCCTGTCCCTCAGAAATCAAGAGGTTGGAGGCCTGCCACCTGAAGCACACTACTTGGTCCTCTTGAGGCAGGCTGTTGCTACAGCTTCTTTGGGGTCTACCACTAAGTGCTTATGCTGCAGGAACTTGGCAGTCACTAGTCCTTTACAGACTTCCATCTTGCTACTCTGGGAACACCTGAAACCCATAGGCCACCCTGGAGGTTTAGCAATGCGGTGGCTTCCTTCCCAAACCATCATTGCCTGTTGTGTGTGAGAGAGAGGCTGGAACGGGAAGCAACATTGCGGGCACCTCTCAAGTAGCCTCTAAGCTTCAGACATTGCTGGGCAGGATGAAAAGCTACCACTCATGGTGTAGCCTCATAAGGCTACAATGGAATTTAAGAACTGGGCCCATGTAGATGTGTCACCCTCCATTCTTGAATGAAGAGCTATAAGGGAATACAGAGACTCGGAGGGAGGAGGGCCTTTCAAATCGTTATGAGGACCATGGCTTTTCAGAAATAGCCTGTGATCTTTCCCACAGAAGACTAAGGTGCTTGTAGCTGGTTTGGTAAGAAATAGTTCATCTAGAGCTGGTGCTACAGAGCTTTTCGACTAAGAAGGGGAAGACTGTCTCTGCCCTCCCCCCCTTTTAAAAATATTATTATTATTATTATTAACAATAGACTGAGGAATCAAGAAGACAAGTGGGAGCTGCAACAAAATGTTGCAGTCTCTGTCCACGATTCCAGATACTCCATTCTACTTCATCACCTGCTCAGATTTCTGTTCTTCACACCCCAACAGTCTGTTAGCATTCTGTGCCGAGTCTGCACAGTCATTATCGGTTGGTATTTTTTATTTTTTTTATTTTTACCTATAAGAATTTCCCCCTAAATATTTTTGTACACCTGCAAACACTGGGATTCTCCTGATGCCTCCCTCTTATGCACCGATGGTGCAATGTTGGCTTGCATGAGGACTGGCACCTGAGATATTGATAGAGTCTAAACCCAACAATTTTTGATGTTCCTGATACAAAACAATTGCTTCTGAGCATCAGTGTTGTCCAGTGTCTTTACCTTAGGGCCAGCGGCACCAGGGAAGCCAGGGGGACCAGCTGGACCAGTGGGGCCCTGAAAGAAAGAAAGCAATGGCAATTATGGCATTTTCCTTGGAGTCCCAAATTAGCAACCTCTTAACACTGGCCAACTCCACCCCAGCAATGGCCAGAGGTTTGGTCTGCGATTTAAAATGTCAGGGAAAGGGAAACAAGAGTCAAGGCCTTCCATCCCATGGCTGGTTTAATTACAGAGTGTGCTGTCCTGCAAATCCCCATTTAGGAGATGGAGTCTGGCAACGGCCAATGTTTGTCTGGCAGGACAAACCCTCTCCACAGGAAAATAATCGCCACTTAAGCAGAGAAGAAACTGCAGGTTGCAGGAATACTTACTGGGGGGCCAGCAGCACCGGGGGCACCATCATTACCACGAGCACCCTGTGGTGAACAAGAGGGGGAGAAAGGCGTTTCAGTTACTGCCACCTCTCCAGGCCGCACCAGACCTGGAGGATGCTACACCAAGGATGCCTTGGTACCAGTTGCATCCAGCCCCACAATATGTCCCACAAGACAAAACAATGTACTTACAGCAGGGCCAGAAGGTCCAGGGCGGCCTCTCTCACCGGGAAGACCACGTGGGCCCTAGGCATAAGGAGAAACAAGTTTAGTTTAGGGGAAGGTAGCTTTGATCCATGCCCCGTTACCATCCACCCAGCCTTTCATTAGCCATTCTGTTCTTTAGCATCTACCATTGCTAATGCCTCTACTGGTATTAAGGGGTTCCTTCGTTCCCCAGGGAGCCATAAAGTGAGAACGAAGACTTTGTACATGCCAGCATGCCTTGCTTCTTCATGTCTTGGCTTCATACATCTCAAGTGCCCTCAGCTTAAAATTGTTTTTTATCTACCCCCTCATTTCTTGATGCAATCCCCTCTGACTCATTATGTCTTCTTGCTCTCCTGGATCTGGCTGCAACTATACACAAAAGGATGATATATGCCACTGTGGAATCCGTTAGACCAAGCGAAAGAGCCTTTGATCTGTAGCTTTCGCCACCCGGATGCTACAAACACCCATGACGTCGGCCTGCTGTCTGAAATCTCACACATAGTTCTCTGCACAGTAGAGTTGAGGAACTCGCAGCCCTCCAAACGTTGCTGAGCGACGCTTCCCACCCTTCCTGACGAAATGGCCATGGTGACTGGGACTGATGGGAGCTAGAATCCAACCACATCAGGAGGGTACCTCGGTTTCCCCAACCCTGCTATGAAATAATGCTTCATATCGCTGGATATTTCTCCTTGTCTTCTTTTATGTCAAAACGTGCCTGTCCCTCATGTAGGTTGCTACTGCCATACTCAGATGGAACTATTGCGTTGTCCTTTGGGGTTACTGCATGTTAACCATCGCATGGAACTAGTTCATCTGAAGGGTTTTCATGAACAACATATGAAAGGAAGTATACTGAACTTGGACGCCTTCAGACAAATTATTTCCACTTGATTCTCCACAAAGCATGCTAGGAATCAAACCCATCCTCAGGACACAATGGATGTAAGGTGTGATCACAGTAGGCAGAAACCAAACAGAGATACCTTATATTGAATCAGACCATGGGTCTACCTAGCTCAACATTGTCTATGGGATTGCAAGAGGCTCCTGAGGATCAGACAGAGGTTTTGCCCATCATCTATTCCTTGTTCCTTTTAATAGGCTAGGGATCGATCCTGGGGTATTCAGAGACACAAAGCATGCACTCTACCAATGAGTAAGTCCTCTTACTCCCCCCCCTTTTGGTGACTAGGAGTTTTCCTTTACTCATCATCCTTTCACCTGAACAAATCCATTTCTGCTGATACCCAGCCTATGCTTGTAAGATTTGGAAAGATGGTCTACCCATCAAAGCAAAGGGCAGAAGAACAATGATACTCACAACTTGTCCAGGAGCACCATTCTCACCGGGGCTACCAGGCTCACCCTGAAAGAGGGAACAGAGCAGATGTCAACACCCTGTTGCTGAAACAGGAGGGGATAGAATTAGGTATAAACGGAAGGGGGCACATACTTAAAAGTGGACACTCACCTTGGGGCCAGCTGGACCAGCATCACCTTTAGCACCATCAAGACCGCTGAAACCCTAAAGTAGTGGGATGAAGGAATGGATGGAAAAGAAGAAAAAGGAACATTAAAATCCAAATAGTTGAGTATAAAAAAGACAATGGGGTGCCTTAATTCTACATTTGGAAGGTTAGCAGCCCCTCATTTTACTGTTCAACTGAAAAGATTACAGGTTCCATATTGGCAACCACGCAAAAGCTGAGGAGGCCTGGGTGGAAGACCACCTTGGAACCAAGGATATGAATATACAAGATAATAATATAATGGTCGACTAGAAACACCTGAGTAGACATTTTTAAGGGTTTGTTTCATGCTCTTCTCAGCTTGGACCTAGGCTGCCTCCTAAGATCAATAGTTCGAGGTGGGGCTTCACCCCAAGGTTCATGTGACCATATGGCTATTGTCACCTTCATGGCAGGCATTATCTAGTGAAGGTGCCATGTTCGCAATGGCAGATGCTGTTTGTATTGTGATGTCTGCAAACCTTAAAAGCTCCAGAGGGGATGCATGTCTACTCCTAAGTAAATAATCTAGCCAGGGGACATTCTGAATTGCAAGATCCCCGAATTTTCTTGGTCATTGAGCTATTGGAGCACACTTACTCTGTGTCCCTTCATGCCTGGAAGGCCAGCTGTTCCGGGAAGACCACGGGCACCCTAAAGCAAGAGAACAAAAAGTTATTTAGGAGTCAGAAAAGAAGAAGAAAACGTGTCTCGCCTTTCTCGCCTTCTTTAGGCATGTGGGTGGGACCTCTTCACACCAATAGCTGGTTTATGACTGGGACATACCTAATGTGCTTTTCATCAATAGCAACAACACTGTAGGACTCAGTTTAAAAGGATTAAGAAATGCCGTTAAGGCAGATGGCGGCATCTTTACTGCTAGTTTTGTACTATGCCCTTACATCTCCTTGAACATCCTATTTCTCCATACAGCTGGGACCACCCATTGAGAGCTCAAAATTTCCAATCTAGGAAGGAGTCTGTCAGTGATCACCCAGTCTAGTGGGCAGAGTGGATGTGCTCAAATGTGGGCCCCAAAATCTCACCCAGGCATCTTGAGGCCTTAGGCGCATAAACTGTTTCACAGTCAAACCTAACCACCTTGCAAAATTGCCGGGAAGGTGAACTGAAGTAGGGATGCATTGCAATACAGCATTTGGGGTGGGAATAGGTTGTATGTCACCCTTCGCCAACCCCGTGTCCTACAGGAGCTGCCGGACTCCAAATCCCATCAGCCCCAGACACCATCATGGCCAGTGTTGGGGGGTGACAAGAGTTGTAGTCCAAAACATCTGGAGATTGGAGACAGCTGTAGGATGGCTTTATAAACGAACCATCCCTCTGTACTGAAGCAGGAATTGAAAAACTTAAGCTGCTTCTTGCTAATACGATCGTCAGGCCGCCAATGTAAGACATTGCATCACTTTCCCTAAACAACAGGTTGTAATCTCAAGGCTCCAGGGATGCCAGGACAAGGAGCAGCTCTTCCTAAAAAGACAGGTGCTTGACAGCCACCCCATGATGAGAGACATCTTACCTGTGGACCTTGGGCACCACGCTCGCCAGGACGGCCAGGTTTTCCAGCTTCACCCTTGAAGAAAGAAGAGGAGACAGGGTCTGAGCCGATGCTCAAGAAACAGCGCACTAGGCGAGGATGAAAGACCATTGATTGGGGATCTGTGTTTGTAAAAGGGACTTGGACCTTGCATTAAGGTTTGTAACCAAATGGCCCTGTAACGTCAACAGGTGTTCCTTAAGGATTGGTGCTTCTGCTCAGCAGAAAGGAAGAAGCCAGAGAAAATGGTAAGGGGCAAGGATGGTTAAGGCCCAGCACTGACAAACTGTGGGGGTCTCCCATCAAGTGCTGGTTTGGTGGGCTGCTTAGGAGTTCAAGTCACTAATTGCAGATAAGGCTTTTTTTATTTTTACACTGCGAGTTTTTTAGACCTGACTCGCTTTACTTGGAGGCAAAGCAAGGCAGGTGGATAAGTCGGCCAACTCAAGTCTGTAAGTTGAGGGTAACCTTGACACTGAAACTGTGTGGCTATTTGGGCACACTCCGTCTTTGGATAATTGGAAAGAAGAAGTTTCCGGGGGCCCCCCCACTCCAAAAAAAGACATAAGTCACTCACATCATCTCCATTCTTTCCGGGTGGGCCAGCTGGACCACGGGGACCCATTGGACCCTAGAGTTTGAGAAGAAATAGATGCATTAAAATCTGAGTCGAGTCGTCCCTGCTCCTATTTATAAGCTGGTTGAATTTTTCAAAAGTGGGCCAAAGAACCCCCAGTACGGAAACCTGTCTACTGCATTCGACGTTCAAAAGCTCCCCCAAGTGGTGGAAAAAGAGAACTCCAAGGAACAGACTCCAAGGAGGCCCTTCAGCTTCGCTCTAATAATGCATGCGAGAGATACGAGAAATAGTTCAGATGGTACTCACAGCAGCACCAGGCTCTCCGGGTTCACCAGGGGGACCTTGGAAACCTTGGGGACCCTGGAAGATAAATCAGAGCATCTACGTTAGATGGAAGGCTATGACCTACTGCACCCCTATTTGTTTTGGGTAGACCATGATAAACCACCTGAGTTTTGTCAGCCCCGAGTGCCCCCTTCCTTTCATCTCCACCTCCATTACTTCTGCTGCGCTGCTCTCCTGACCTGAAGCAACTTCCTCTTCCCTATCAACCCTCACCCCTCTTGCCCTGCTACAAAGCATCTCTTCTCGAACCACCTTTGTCCTATTCTGGCCTACATCCCAGTTTGCCCAACATAGATGCATAAGCTTCCTAGTAAAGGTCAACTGGAGCCAAAGGTCATCAGTGCTGGGAGCTCAACAAAGAAATAGAAACGGCGCATGGGCAGAGTGTTCTACAGAATATCTAGATTCTTCATGTATCTTGGATTGGAGTTCAGGACACCTACATCTCCAACACACACACACCCTCTCTCTTGTTCTAAGAGGCAAGCGATACATTACTTTGGTTCCTTTGCCTGACTTCATTGCACACTATTGGTCTACCCGCTTTAAGAAGGAATAGTGTCAATAAGTAACCACTTCACACATCAATGTGGAAATGGTTATGTATTCTATGTCCCCTTCTCTCATCTCTCCAGAGTTTCTGTGAATGCCTGGGAACATCCAGGCCTATGGAGTAGGCCTCTCAAGAGAGGACCTTATTTCTTCCGTGCAAAGAGAAAAGAAACCTGCTACCAAAGCAATCTCCTATTCTGTGCCAAGGATAAGTGAATTCTGCGACTCCAGAATTTATACAAATGAAGATTTGCATATAGCCTGCATTATTATTATTATTTTCTGGAAAGAGACAAAGATGTCACAAAATCCTTGCTCTCCAGAGCACTAGAAACCCCACTAGCCCCCATTCCTCCAACCAAAGGGAGGAATAGGACTAAAGGAAAGAACTAGGAATTTCTGGTTGATGAACATTGCCTCAAGTACTGAGGTCCGTACATTTACAATGCACCTCTCTCATCTGAAATCCCAAATGCACAACCCCTTGTCTAAAAAGCATTGAGAATTTGTTATTAAGATGGAAGCAAAGAAGTACTTACGGGAGCGCCAGGAGGACCAGGAAGACCACGGGGACCAGCTGGGCCCTACAAACCAAAGCGAGAAGAATCAGTCATGTTTCCCGAGAAAATGAAATTGGAGCCATCTTGTCTTGACTCTTGTGGATATCCATTCTCTGACTTGCTCTAACCACACATTCTTGACCTTTTCTCTTAACTAGGCCTCACTCTGACCTCCACCCACTTTTACGTCATTTCCTAAATTGCTTTTCCTCCATCTCTCTTTAAACAACCATTTCGTCTCTCTTGGTCTAGTGTTCCACATTGATGTTGGGGCATGTCTGTTTTTGTAGTTGCTATATTAGTGGTCAGCGTGTTTGGATACCTCCCAGCTGAGAGGCGTTGGGCTGCCATCAGATGGGAGGTTCCTGCAATGGAATAACTTCTGAGAAGCTATGAGAGACACTCAAAAGATTCCCACAAGGCTAATTGAATTTCTTGGTGGGGATTTGCTCACCGTTAAGTCCCCTGCTCCTTTTTCAAACCAGATTAACCGGTGTATTTTAAAGAAAGCGAGTATACTAACCCACACTGCTCAGCCATAAACTCAAGCCACTGTTGCCACTAAAATGAGTTTTCATGACTAACTTGTTCCACGGGTTTCACTGGGAGCTGCGTCTAACCAACTTAGTCTGGATCTAACGTCATATAACTAGATGAATCTCAAGTTTCCTTCCAACTCTATGGTAAACACTTAGGACCATAAAAAATTATCATTGTCATGATGCTTATCATTAGTTCATGGAACCCACATTCCATGTCCCTTTTCCTCATGGAAAGAAGCAATGCTATCCCTTAGTTACTCAGCTTTATTAGTGAGATGCCTGCCCAATCAAAAAGAATAAAGTTGGAGTATCTTTGATACTTCAGTTTCTGCTACTAAGAGCTCATCAGGCGGACATCAGTTAGCAACATGTACCTCCCTACCTGTGGCCTCACCATTCTGTCCTGAGATTAAGGAACCAAGAAGGCTGAAGCAGACTCCTTCTTTCATACTTCTACAATCTTCCCACTTTTCTCCTTCCACACTAAGCTCAAATCCCTTGAGACCGTCAACACTTACCATTGGGCCAGGAAGAGCAAGGCCACCAGATTTTTCATCATAACCGTAACCCATCTGAGGAGCGAAGTTCTGTAAGGGGAGAGGAGGAGAAGGAAGAGAGAAGGTGTTGCTGAGGTTCTTAAAAATGCATCCTCCATGAATTGATGGAAAAACAAAAGTTATGGAGGCAAACCCAACTTACTCCGCCAAGGCCTGGGGGGCCTGGGGGGCCTGGAGGTCCAGGGACTCCGGGTTGGCCAGGAATGCCATCTCTGCCTGGGGGACCAGGAAGCCCCTGAAAACAAAGAGAGCAGGAAGACACAGGTTAGCACCGTGGCAGTATATGGTGCTGAATGCACAAAAATGTATACGTTTCCTACAAAAGAGGCACAAAACTTTCAGATTCCTGAGTATGGTAAAGCTATCCATTATTAGAAGGCAATATTAGAAGACCAAAACTGCTTTGGAAATTCCTCACAAACCAGCAACATTTGAAGGGGGGCCTTCTGTTCTCCCACTCCCAAAATATGAACCACCGTGATGCTATAGTAAAGAATGCCAAAATGGCCGGGTCTTCTTGCAACAGCTTTGGGATGTTTAGTTAAAAGCTGATGTGAGCTGAAGAAATTCAAATGTTGTTAAAAAGAAGAAGCAAAGGGAGATTTGAATCTCCTTTCTGTAGGTTAGAGGGGGCGAGTGTTCTTTTAAACAACCTAAGTAGGCAGAATTTCTTTTGCGTATAGGAATGGAAATTTCAAAATGCGGCCAAGGAATATTTTATGACTGTCCTAGTCACACACAACTACTTGCCACCAATTTTTCTGGCATACTTGCATATTAATTTTATTTCCTTTCCCCTTTGAACTATTATCAGCCAATGTTTCATTACAGATACCTACCCTGTCTCCTTTAGGGCCTCGTTCCCCCTGAGGACCCTGCCAATTAGGAAGATAATAGTGATTAGCTGGTTATCAAAAAGAAAACAAAATTGATGCATCCAAATAAATGGAAGTTAGGGTTACCAAAAGATAATTTACCTCTACTCCAGTGGCTTCTTGGGGAGTTTCACTGGTTTCTTGAATACAAAAGGAATATTATGAATCAGACCCATCACCCAGAATTTATCATCATCACCTGATACCATTGCAACCCCTCCCTTGCACCCACAATGCCCTCTGGTCTATCAGAACATCCTTCCCTTAATAAACATTGAATGAAGACCAGGCTTCTTTCCTAGGTACATTTAGAAGTTGATAGGAAATGGCAACTCCTATCATTGGCCTAATCAGAATATGTAATGGGCCGATCTGAAGGACCATCCGAATTCACATCATCCAGTCTACTTGGGCAATCCTATTTGGAGTGTTGACTTTTCAAAGAAAGGAAAGAAAGCCCAGTTTCTTCCCACAATGCACCAATATAGCATCAGCTAAAGTTAAGATGCCTGAAAGGTCCTCTCCCATCTCTTCACCCTCTTTCCTGACTCTGCAGAATTTTCTTTGCCAAATTTCTGCAATCTCTCAAGGAAGGGATGCAAACATCTCTATGAAACCAGCGGTTTGTTATTGTCGTTTACAATGAAAACAAAACCTCAGGCAACTGAACCAGGAGACAGACGAGTGGTGGATGGATGGATGAGTGGTTAGATAGCACATAGAGGGGTGGATACAAAGAAACAATTAAATAGGTGATGGGGCTGTAGGTGGATGGATAAATGGATGGGTGATTAGATGGCTGTTGATTGGTTGATGTAAAGAGAAGAGAGGGAGAAGAGGAACTAGATAGGTAAACAAATGGATTTTTTGGTGTACATTAGTAGAAGGTGGGTGTTTCATTTGGGCAGATGGGTGAATGAGTAAAACTAGAATAGATAGAATGAGTAAATACATTTGCGGGCAGGCAGTTTCTCCAGGAGACTGATTGGAGTATGCTTAAATGGAATGGGGGGGGGGAACTGAGTGACCGTGGACGGACAGAACCGTAGGCAATACTGATGGTATGAGTGGATGGAAGAAGAGTAGGTAAAGTCAGTATCCATACCAGGGCAAACAGGGCAGCATTCTCCTTCGCGGATCTCGGGATTTGGGCAGTCTGCTATGCTGTCACAAATCACCGTGTCACAAAGGATACTGCCGTTGTCGCACACGCAGATGTCGCAGGGGGTTGTTTTCCAAACATCTCGGTCACTGTACGTTATTCCGTCCTGTATGCAGCTTCCAGATGGCACTAAAGAAGGAGGTGACACAAGAAATGAGGTGGGCAAGGGAAGAGGGGAAGGGTCCTTTGGGAGCCAGCAGTGTCGGCAGAATGGCCAAGGCGCAAACATGTGAACTTCTTACAACGGATCGATCTGGAAAGCGCATACATTTTTAAAAAAAGATAAAATTGTTTCCGATGTTTGGCCTCCCTTCCCTCCTCCTCCTGCTCTCCACTTAACGCTGACATTTTGTGCGTGCGCTCTAAGAAAACCCTCATCTGCTTTTCATCAGGCAAACTCTATGACACAGGAAACGAGCCAGCCTCACAATAACTCTTTCCAGTTGCTTTGGAATTTAAACAAAACTTCTGGCCGGTTGTTGCATCCAACTTGGTAACCTCAACGTTCTGAGCTGAAGCCAAGCCAAACACAGAAAGGAGAAAGAAATTCACAGCCTTCTAAGAAGCAAAAGAGATAAAGAGGAGAGGGGGAGAGAGAGAGAGAGAGAGACTCAGGAATTTGGACTGGAGGAGGACCCGTGTAAGAGAAGAAATTGCGTCCCGCTGATGGCGTGTGGCCTTGGGAAATCAGCTCCACCGCAAACAATTTAGGTAGGATGAGGAGTCAGCAGGTGTGGATCACAATAGGGCAGGCTCACTAGGCCTCCCACCTTGGCTGAAATCCGAAGCCAGCTTGCTCAGAAACAAGGAGTTTCGTAGCACCGTGGATGTTAACTGTGGAGCATACCTGAGCTAAGGATGGCACCAAGAGATATGACCAAGGACGAATGCTGGAGAAGAAGTAAGAATTTGCTTTTCTAGCATAATTTGTTTTTGTTTTTTAAATGAGGGACCGTGCATTTTATAAATTATTTCCTCCTTTTAAAATCGAGCACTGGACTGTTGAATTTTCTGCAAAAATAAAAAACCACCAGATACCGGACAGGGAGGGAGAAAGAAAACCCGCTATTCTCGGGGGAAAAGTAAAGGGGGAAGGAGTCAAGTTGTTTTGGGAACATGAAACTCATGTTTGAGAATACCTTCCTGGGATGCTGCAGGAAAACTTCCCACCCATCACTAGATGGCAGCAAAACTTCCATAATTGGAGTGATGAATATACTACACACGAAAAATGTTGCTTGCTTGATGGTAAATTGATTTCCCTCCGGTGAGGAGTTGTTTACTAATCCTGTTCAGTTGTCGACCCCGGAAATGCACTCCCTTTGATCATTGCTGACCCATTTTAAGGCCACTCCCCACAACCCCACCCCTGGCAAGTCTATAGAAGAATGCCAAGGACAAGCGAGTCCCTCGATGGCCAGTAGATGTCGCCATTGGACTTGGTCGGCGAGCAAAAGTGATTCCCTCCAATCCTTTACCATCCAAAAGGCTTTGTCTATGAAGTGATGTCTAGACTCCTGCGCTTTATAAGTTGCTGAAACATTTTCCTTATGAATCATCCTGAAACTTCTCTCTCTCCTCCTCCGCTCCCCCCCCCCCTAATATTTTCCTGATGGCTTTTGCAGACTTCTTCGACAAGGCAGGGAAAACAGCTTTGTCCTCCTCGCCTCTCCTCCCTGTCAAGCGTTTGGCTTTCCAAGAACGCACAATGAGTTTTCCATCATTTGCCGCGCTCCCCTTTCCTGTCCCCCCCCTCCAGTGACAACCCACTCGCAGTTCCCGCCCCTCTTTCCTGAACTTGGCAAGCCAGTGCAGAGATTCTAATTGATCCAACTTGTTATCTGGCCCCAAGGGACATGTTAAGAGAAGAGAAGGAGGGAGGGAGAGAGGAGGAAGACCAAAGGAAACACGCCCAAGGCTATGCACAGCTGGCTAAGTTTGCTTTTAGAAGAGTGGATTGTTTTCTCCATAGAGCACTTTCAGGAGAAATCTGCGAGGTGCGAGAGATACCTTCTTTTTCAGTCTCTTAAGCCTTCCTCCCCGCATTGCCTTCATGCCAACTCCTGAAGGTTCGGAAAGGTCACAAACGTGTGTTGACCTTTCTCAATTTTTTTTTATTCCTTTTTTTTTAAGGAATCTCAAGACCGTATATAACAAGCGCTCTCTTTGCCTGGTCTTATATCTACATCTCTCAAGCCACCGCAACACGCTGCGAGTATTACAACCACAGGGAAGCACAGATTGCAAAATCACAACTCAGCCTCCGCCGCCGCCCCTCTCCCCCGACTTTGGCAAACTGCTCGGTAGAAATGGTTTGGTGCTTACTGTCTTTTGCACTTCTGGAGTTCTTGGTGGCGCAGGGGGGGAAATAGTTTTGCATTCGACAGAAAGAGATGGGGGGGAAGGAAATATGGGGGCAAGTACCACCCCATCCATAGGACTACAATAAAAACTGTCATTTAACATGTATATACTGTGCGAGAGTACATAAGATGCTGTACTTACGGTCTTCTTCGCCTTGACCTTTGGTGAGTAGAGCAGTTGCTGCTATCAAGAGCAGTAACCGGGAATCCACAAAGCTGAACATGTCTAAATATTAGACATGAAGACTCTTTGTATCCTTGGTTCTGCTTTAGTGTCCAGTCATACAGGGATGGTCTGGTTTATGTAGTTCCACTCCAGACCCCAGCAGAAACTTCCTACTGACTCTGTCAAGTTTTTAGCCTCCCTTTTTATACGGTCCAGTGTCCCAGAGGTGGATCCCTTCTTCGCTTGCTTCTGAGTGCTGAGGGGGGGATCTTGGGCCAGCCCCTCAGCCAATCAGAGGAGCCCAGCCTGCCCCCAAGGCGCACACAGACACGCAGACACACACACACACGCACCCACTCCCAAAAAGTGGAGAAGCGAAGCCAAGCCCCTTTCTAACCAATCACAAAAAGAATGGACCCCGCTAGCCTCTCTTCCAGAAAACCAGTGGATCTTCTGGGTTGGCAGTAGATTCTGCAGGAAGAGGGAGGAATGTAATGGGGTATGAATTGAAGGGTGCTCATGCGTTTGTGTATGGATGTATGCGGACTGGGGGAGTTAAAAGAAAAGTGGGAGCAGACTGATTTGAAGAATAGGAGTTACAGGACTGTTAGGAAGAAAAAAAGCTTAATATTAAGAAGCATGCAAGATCAGATAGTAGTGAGATGGAGCTTGCAGGTTTTGCACTACCTAGTAGCGCACCTGTGAAGGTGAGGCACCAGAGGGAGATGTAGAGCAAAGTGTGTATTTGTTTGTCCTTGTTTTTTCTTCTTCTCTAAGTACAGAAAAAGCCAAACTCTGGGGATCTTGCAAACTTCCTCTAAATGCGATCTGATCCTTGCTATGTTGTTGTTTGCTTTAATTTTATTTCTTTCGCCGCCTTGTCCTCTTTCTCGCTGTCCTTTCAAAAACAATTGCCGCTTAATTTCATATACACACCTTTAAAGTGTATATAGTGGCTTGGAGATTGTCCTATTAAAAAAAATATGAGAAGGGAGCTTGGAATGATCTACAAAGGACCAAAAGAAAAGAAGCAAATAGGCAAAACTGCAGGGGAAAGGAATATCTCTGCAACTCCCTCTGCGTTTAGCAGCTCTGCACAGAATTCCCTGACCTTCGAAGTTGCCACTGTTCCTTTTCTACACCATATGCATATGGGGACTCTGTAGGTGAATCGCAGTACACCTGAGATTCTGCGTCAGGAAACATTTGCTTATGACAGCTTGAAAAGAGGAAAGTTCTGGAGTTGGTCTTGTTTACAACCCCAGCGAAGTAAAACATATCTTGCTTGGGAATTCCATAGGAAAAAATTGGTGGGATTTAACTTGCATGCAATGCAGTTACTAATGGAGCAATGAGTTATGATCACAGGTAGTACAGGGTTGCGGTCGGGCGTCTCAAAGTATCAGGGTTTTAGCTTTCCATTTTTGACCACCCTCCCTGTGAAAAACAACAACAGGAAGGCTACCTGTGCATGTGTTTCACTGTGTGATATGGCTTACCTAGTGCCGGTACTCATCAGGAGTAAGTGCCATGCTTTTTAACATTGCTGTTAAAAAGCACTGGGCTTACCTATATTCATGGCTGCCTGTCTGTTAGGATGTGTAACAGAGCAGGGCAGTTTTCACATGTGCACATAGCAGATTGAAACACATTGTTAAAACCATACAAAGTTGTTTTTCCCATTGTAATGTTACCCACGTTCCAAACCGTCCCTTTATTTGTACTGATGTGAATAAGAAAGAAAGAAAGAAAATAAATCACAATATTTCTCTTTCTATCCTAATCTGGAACCTCAGCGAGACTTCCCTAAGAGTATCCCAAACCTTTGATCAATAAAAACGACTCCCTCAAACTTTCCACCACTTATTTCACAAAGGTTTGAATGATCGAACCCATCAAATCCCAGTTGCAAAGATTGCTTTGTTGTTGTGACTCAAATAAAAGCATTCCAGGAAGCTCAGGGAAAAATCCAAAGGCAGATTTCTTATTAGCTAGTATACTCCGTTTCCCTGATGGACCTCAAGGGCATTTTTCTTTTTTTAAAAAAAAGAATGGCAAACTTCCATGACTGTTCGAAAGCGTGAAGAGCCACGTTGGTTGGAAAAAGAAGCAGCATCGTGACAACAGCACACGAGATACGTTGCAGTTTTTAGAAGCTGTAATTACCACTGCATATAAATGTGTGCGTATGCATGCATGTATGTTTAACAGGCCAACCTCTCAACTTCTGGGTTTTAAAATAAGGACCAAGAAGATTCCAAAGGGAAGGCATCCCAAGGCAAACACCATGAGAAAGAGAGCAAACTTTTCCCGGAGAAATAAAAAATGTAGAGAGAAATATCATTGTGTGACTTTATCCTTGGAAGCATGGAGAGGCAGCGGGATTTGAGTTCTGTGCTTCTTTGCAGTTTTAAGGTTTTATATGCATCTATTCCATGAAACAGGAACACTCTGGAATGAGTTAATGCTCCTAATAATCACGATGGCAGCAGAATGGATCTTAGCAGCAGCCGACAAATCTGTCCAATTTCTGCTTATTTTCCTTAAATCCGGTTCGCCATATTTCTGCCCCAGTTTGTGAATTTTTCGTTCAAAATTTCACAACAAATTTTCGCGACGAATCATGAAAAATTGTTAGAGCTTCAGTGCACCTTTCCCCTAATGAATTCACATTGGCAAGCAATTCCACCATGTATAACACAACAGTTGTACGTTACTATGACCAGTATTTGCATTTATATGCACACGCTCTCCAAACATATGCATTTTCGGAGACTGTATTTTGACTGCATTGCAAAATTCAGAGGAAAGCAGATTTTGAAAGGGTGCCTACATTTCGGTTGGCATATTGCTTTGGGAAGTGTGAATTGGGTGGGCTCACAAGGCAAAATGCATGTCTCTCTCCCCACACACAGACATCAGGGAAATCCCATAGAAACATGGCATACAGCAGAAACACAGGGATCAAATCAACCTTTTAAGTTGATCAAAGACAATGGCAAGGAGAGGAGCTTGCTCTGAATCACACTGGGTTGCAGCAGAGCCTGGGAGACCCCAGAGGGTAGACCCCGCCATTTCCTCCTTAGGAATGGGAGGAGACCACCAGCACCTCCTATTTGCCAAGGATCAGAGGTACCGATCAGAAGGTCGGCGGTTCGAATCCCCGTGATGGGGTGAGCTCCCGTTGTTCGGTCCCTGCTCCTGCCAACCTAGCAGTTCGAAAGCACGTCAAAGTACAAGTAGATAAATAGGTACCACTCCGGCGGGAAGGTAAACGGCGTTTCCGTGCGCTGCTCTGGTTCGCCAGAAGCGGCTTAGTCATGCTGGCCACATGACTGGGAAGCTGTACGCCGGCTCCCTCGGCCAATAAAGTGGGATGAGCGCCACAACCCCAGAGTCAGTCACGACTGGACCTAATGGTCAGGGGTCCCTTTACCTTTACCTTTTACTGTAGAGGTGGCACTGGGCAGGGAGGGGGGACTGCCAAGGAGAAGGCAGAAGCACGGTTTGATGCATTCCTCATGAATGGGCCAGCCTGGTCGGGATCCCTTGAACCCACTGTAAACTAGGACGGATCACGGATCAGAATATATTTTAGTGATTGTCAAGGGCAGTGGCTGTGGGAAGTGATCCATGAGAGATAGTCAAGTACAACATTCCTTTTAACGCTAGAGAAGACAAGCAAGGGAATGTTTGGTCCAGCCAGTCGAAACTTCCTGTTCCTCCTGGCTGGAGCATCCTTCCTTTTGCATGTGGTAGAAGGTGGGCGTGGCCTTACCTGTCCAGGTAACAAAAGGACAAGTCACACAGCACACTTCGTCTTTTTTTGACTTCCTTCTTCGTTTGACCAGCTTTCAGCTAGGACTGCTCTGCTAGCTCTCAGCTAGCAGAAGCACTGAGATTATTCCCCCATATGGGGTAGATTCACATGTACATATTTGTAACTAAGTCTGCCTTCTGGAATCCAACTGTGAACTGATGTGAGGAAACTTCTTTTACTGACTTTGAAAAAGATTGTCACGTCTTTGAAAAAGATTGTCACGTCTTTGAAAAAGATTGTCACGTACAATTCAGTCTGAGACAGACTGAATTGTATAATAGTGAGAGGCTCACACGAGCCTGCAGCCAACTATCTGCTGTGCATGTAAAAAGGGGAATGTAACTCTGCTACATAAAGGAACTTTCCAGCGCAAGTTAAGAAGGCTATTAATAAACAATATATCCTCTCCTGCCACCCTGGACATTCCCACAGTGGCTCCCAAATTTGACCCCCTTACCAAAGACCAGGTGAAAATTGCTGAGGGTCTTGGCCATGGGTAGGCAAACTAAGGCCCGGGGGCCGGATCCGGCCCAATTGCCTTCTAAACCTGACCTGCGGACGGTCCAGGAATCAGTGTGTTTTTACATGAGTAGAATGTGTCCTTTTATTTAAAATGCATCTCTGGGTTATTTGTGGGGTATAGGAATTCATTCATTTCCCCTGCCAAAAAAATATAGTCTGCCCCCCCCCCCAAGTCTGAAGGACAGTAGACCGGCCACCTGCTGAAAAAGTTTGCTGACCCCTGGTCTTGGCAGACAGCTTAATGTTTTTCCCCACCTGTGCTTTGCTTGTGCTCTCTCCTTAAGGACCTCCCCTCTTTCCTGCAGCTTCCTTCTTTGCCATGCATAGACCCCCCCCAACTCCTTTCAGGAACATCACCAGCTTCTTTACCCTGCTTGGGACCTTCCCCCACCAAGCCGTCAGCCATGGCTTTGTTCCTCCGAGGAAGGCAGAGCCTCTTACTTCTGCATCTTCCATGGACCACTGGAATGAAACTCATAGACCACTGGTGGTCCACGGACCACACTTTAGAAACCTCCCATCATTGAGCTTCAACCGGTGGAATTGCCACCTGCTTTCAGGTGGATCTGCACCAGCAGTACTGCCACCATTCCCTGTTCTTTTAAAAATGGTTTTCTTTGCTGCTGGTTGTTAAGGAAAGAGTTGAGTGCAAGGGGGGGGGGGGGAGATGCACATTGTCTGCGCAAGAGGATAATACGGCTGCCATTGTGCATCCATGGCTGCACCATGAAAAAAGCATCAGAAAACTGGGGAGAGGAAAGTCAGGGTGGTGAATGAAAAATGATTCTCATGCCATAGATTGCGATTAAAGGAGGATTGCAACTCTGGAAAAGGCCACAAATCTAAATAACGCTCCTAGGCGATGGCTTCAGCTGCATGGGTAGTGAGTATGGTGCCCTGCAGATATTGTTAGACTACAACTCCCATCATCCCTGACTATTGGCCATGCTGGTCGGGGCTAATGGGAGCTACAGTCCAACTACCCTTGCATTGAATGAGGGAGATGGAGCTCTCGTGTGGACTTGTATGCCCTTGATGGTTGCAACTCACATGACCAACTTTCAGGCAATGAAACTGGACGCAGTAGCTTGAGGGCAATGAATAATAATAATAATAATAATAATAATAATAATAAATTTTATTTATTATTTATATCCCGCCCATCTGGCTAGGTTTCTCCAGCCACTCTGGGGAAATGAAGAGTCGTAGCGCCGTGTGCATCCGATGATCTCCCTGGGTCAAAAAGGAGATTTACAGGCTGCCACAGTTGACAGCATTGGCATTGAATGTATGTGGCAAACCCATCCCCATTTCCACCACCTCAAATGCCCAGCCTCGCTACCCTCCGCAGGCGGGCCTTGCTAACGATGATGCTAAAATCGATCGCTTTTTATTCCTCACCCCCTTTGCTCCGTGGAGCACTCCTCTCTTCCAGGTTGCCCTAAAAACAAATAAGTAAAAAAAAAAACATTTCTGCATTTCCACTTTTCAGATCCACGTGTATTCTTCTCGACTCAAAAGGGACACGTCAGAAGTGGAGCCGCAAAACCTTCTGCGCAGGCGCCCTGGCTCTGCCTGGATTTAATAGGCTGCAATTAAATGCACACCAGAGTTCCACCAAAGCAACGAAAGAGACTTCCCTTCAGCAACGCAGATGCAAAAAAAAATCCCGCCGGCTTTGATTGACTGCGGAAACGCACACGTTGCAGGAGACACCTCCTCCTCCCTTCTATCCTGACTGGGGTTTTGGACGCTTAAAAAAGCTGGGTGGTTTCCAGAACGAAGATGTGTCTTTAATTTTTGTTTTCTTGGTTTTTTTTTTTTGTTTTTTTTTTTGCAGCATGACCAAAAAGAAAAGAATCCCATCGTGTGTGTGTGTGTGTGTGTGTGTGTGTGTGTGTGTGTGTGTGAAGAGAGAATGAGAAGGATGAGGGGGGTGAGACTGGGCTAAGAAGGGGGAGAGACGCCACCTCATCACTTGGAGCTCTCAGTTTGGGCTCAGGAATGCGATGGGTTTGCCTGGGGTGGGGGGTGGGTGGAGAGAGGAGAATGCACTTGGAGAGAAAGAGAAAGAAGGAAAAGGAATAGTCATCCTCTCATTAGAAAGGGAGAGAAACAGACAGAGACCGCAATGCAGCGGCTGCTGCTTGCCTTTGTGGCTGGGGTCTCCCCATGAAGACACCTTCTGATGTCTTCTCAATGGCTTCTTCGCAACTGACCCCCATCTATGTACCCCTGCTGCAAAGCCTCCTTGTTGCCTGCAGGTTTCGGTTAGCATTTCATGGAGGGAAACCAGGGGTAGGGGGCTTTTTGACTTTTTTTAATGCCCTGGATTGGCTTGCTTCTGCAAACAAACAAACAAAAAAACCCGCTACTTTGGGACAGCTCTCTACAGGTGGCACTGGGACACCCAGCACAGGGTCCAGGCTATGCTAGTTGCAGTTCCTTTGAAATGCATGTGCACCACAGCCATGGAGTGCTAACAGACTGGGCTGGCGAAAAGCCGATAAACCAAACTGCCCAGGAACGGAGCATTCTGAACAGCAGCACCCCACATTGCCTAGGTTCACCATGGGTCCCATTTTAAGGCTGGCTGATAGCTAAGCTGATGGCTAAGATAGCTACTTAGATTCCGGCCATAAGAGCCAACTCCTAGGAGCCAAGGTCCCTTTGCCCCCCCCCCTAAAATATTTGAGAGGGTGAAGAACCCCTCAAAGTGGATTGGCATTGTCATTCAAACGGTGTGTGTGTGCTGCGTCATGTGATCGAATCTGTGGGGAGGGGCTTGTCTGCCCCTCCCCAAATTTTATTCAAGTTGGCACCCCTGATTCCAGCTAAAAAGCTGCAATGTAGTGCCCACATAGCCCAATGCACGTTAAATAGTAGAAAACCAGAGCAGGTATTTCCCAGTTGATGGGATCACAGTTGTCACTTCTCCTCCATAGCGCTCTGTGTATGTTCAAAGTGCCTCTCAAACAACTTCTGGTGAAATGTGAAGTTTATGCCTCCATAAAGCCCAGCACCCTGGCACAGAGGAAGCCAAACCTCACAAACAGGGGAGTCTTTAGCATATGCGCTGCCTGGCTGCAAAGATCCGCCCAGCACCCCCAAATTTAGTTTAGCCCCCAAATTACCGTATTTTTTGCTCTATAAGATGCACCAGACCATAAGACACACCTAGTTATGTCAGACACCATGCTTACGCCTTATCTCTTGTTTACGAAAGAAGGGAGGGGAAAGAAGCAAACATTTTTATTTGCTCAATTATTTACAATACACTTATACTCGTTGAGTCTGACAAGCGCCACCGTTGTGAATGACAAGCGCTGCTGCTGGTGCGGCGCATCTTTGGTAAATGAGCGCACAAAGTCAAAAGTCCTTTAGTGAAACAGCAGGTTTACATTTACGTAATACAGTCATACCTCAGGTTACAGACACTTCAGGTTGTGCGTTTTCGGGTTGCGCGCTGCGCCGAACCCAGAAGTACCGGAATAGGTTATTTCCGGGTTTCAGTGCTTGTGCATGCACAGAAGCGCTAAATCATGCTTTGCACATGCGCAGGCTTGCCGAATCATGACCCGCATGTGCGCAGACACAGCGCTGCAGGTTGCAAACGTGCCTCCTGCACGGATCATGGTCGCAACCTGAGCGTCCACTGTACCTAGGTATATATGTATTTTGTTTTTCTAGCTTGATCAAAATTAATTATTATTTCATAACAGGTAGGTAGTTAAGAGCTTAGGCAGCTTCAGCAGCAGGTGCCTGGTGCCCCCCAGAATTCGGCGCCTGGGTGCCCCTCACCCCTTGTACCCCCGGTAAAGTCGGCCCTGCTCACAAATGAGGCATATGGAAGTTGCGCTCCTCTTAAGTGTCCCGCAGCAGCCAAGAATATGTAAAAGCTCCATTTCCTAAAGTCGTTTTTACGCAGTGTGGTGTAGTGGGTAGAGTTTTCATGGCAATAATGGGGGGGTAGAAGAGAATCATAGAATTGTAGAATTCATCTGCAATGCAGGGATCTCAGCTAAAGCATCCATGACAGATGGCCATCCAACCTCTGCTTATAAACCTCCAAGGAAGAGGAGTCCACCACCTTCTGATGGAGACATTTCTACTGTCAAACAGCTCTTACTGTCGGAAAGTTCTTCTCCTTTCTAGTAACTTGAATCCGTTGGTTTGTGTCCTACTCTCTGGAGCCGGAGGAAACAAGCTTGCTCCATTCTGCATGTGACAGCTCTTTAGAGATTTGAATATGTGTATCATATGTCAACCCAATCTCCTCTTTACCAGGCTAAACATATCCGTTTTCCTCAATGGTGCCTCATAAGGCTTGGTTTCCAAAACCCTTGATCTTCTCTCCCCCCCTCCCCTTTTATGAAGATCACCCGCTCTGAGACCCCACAGCTATTTTTCCCCTGGCCTCCTCACTGGCCCAAGTAGGACCAATTCAGCCAGCTAGCCCTGGGGATTATCTAATTGATTTTTGAATTTTATTGTTATTTATGTTTTTATACTGTATTTTATGTTGTTTTTATAATTAAGTGTTTTAAAGTGTTTTAAATGTATTGGTAGCCATCCTGAGTCCGGTTTTTGAACCGGGAAGGGTGGGGTATAAATAAATTTTAATAATAATAATAATAATAATAATAATAATAATAATAATAATAATATTCTTGGTCGCCCTCCTCTGCACACGTTGCAGCTTGAGAACATCCTTCTCAAATTGTAAACACTGTGAAGCAGGTTTCCGATTTTTCCGGTCATTTTAGCTATTTCAGCATAGTCTATCAACTTCATCTGCCGTTCTTCTCTGATAGGAGAACACAACTTTTCCATCCTTGTGTTCCTCAGGTCTGTTTTTTGAAAGAAAGAAAGAAAGAAAGAAAGAAAGAAAGAAAGAAAGAAAGAAAGAAAGAAAGAAAAGAAAATGCACTCTTCTGTGCTCCTCACTTTCTTGACCACTGAGAAGCCCAGGATTTAATTTCCTTTGGATAAGACATATCTGTTTGTTTACAAATATGCGAGGAGAGCATTTGGGAACAGGGAAGGAAGCATGGACTTCTCAGCCAGCTCCCAATGCTTTCCAGCTCTGACTGACTTGCTTCTCTCCATCCCTTCCTCTGCTCTTATAATGTCACATTCCAGGGGTGGAGAGGGGAGAGTTTAAGGCCATTAAGGCCCATTGAAGTCCTTCTGTTAACATTCCTGATAACCCATCATCTTTTCTTGGCAAAAATCACAGTGATAAACTTATTTGTGTTAATTGAGGCAGCCCAAACTTGTAACGTCTTATATGTGTACTTGTTTACATTTCTGCCCATTCTCTTAGGTACTGAATATATTGTTGTTGTTATTAGTATTTATTCTTTTAAATATTTAGATATATGAAAGATGTGCCTTGTGGACACATGGAAGATACTCAAGAGTTATAAATAGGAAATCTTTGTGCTTCTGCTGATAGGAAATAATGAACCAGGAGGTTCTGTAAAGGAAAAGTAGAGCTGCGTGTCATCAGCATATTGCAGGTGGCGCTGGGGTCTAAACCACTGAGCCTCTTGGGCTTGCCAATCAGAAGGTCAGCGGTTCGAATCCCCGTGACGAGGTGAGCTCCTGTTGTTCTGTCCCTGCTCCTGCCAACCTAGCAGTTCGAAAGCACACCAGTGCAAGTAGATAAATAGGTCCTGCTGCAGCGGGAAGATAAACGGCATTTCCGTGCACTCTGGTTTCCGTCACAGTGTCCTGTTGTGCCAGAAGCACTTTAGTCTTGCTGGCCACATGACCCAGAAAGCTGTCTGTGGACAAACGCCGGCTCCCTCGGCCTGAAAGCAAGATGAGCCCCGCAATCCCATAGTCGCCTTTGACTGGACATAACTGCCCAGGAGCCCTTTACCTTTTACCTTTACTTCTATATTGGTGACAATGTACTCCAGTGCAGGAATCTTTTGCCCAATGTGGGGCTCGAACTCAAAACCCTGGGCTTAAGAGTTTCATGCTCTATCAGCTGAGCTATACCTTGAATATTGGACAAGCTAACCAATGTTTTTTGTTTCATGTATATTTACCCTTGGGGAAAGCCCCCCTCATCACTGGTCATTGCTGGCAAGATTCTCCATCACATTCTTCCAAGTTCCTTGGGCAGATCTGGCAATAGGAAGGAGATCTGGCTACATTAAATGCTTAGAGTGCATTGCCATAAGCTGGGAGGGTGGGGGTTCATTTAATAACAGGTGCTGGAAGAGACTCTTGAGAGTCCCATGGACTGCAAGAAGATCAAACCTCTCCATTCTTAAGGAAATCAGCCCTGAGTGCTCACTGGAAGGACAGATCCTGAAGCTGAGGCTCCAATACTTTGGCCACCTCATGAGAAGACTCGACTCCCTGGAAAAGACCCTGATGTTGGGAAAGATGGGGGGGGCACAAGGAGAAGGGGACGACAGAGGACAAGATGGCTGGACAGTGTTCTCGAAGCTACCAGCATGAGTTTGACCAAACTGTGGGAGGCAGTGGAAGACCTGGCATGCTCTGGTCCATGGGATCACGAAGAGTCAGACATGACTAAACAACTAAACAACAACAACAAGGAAAGCCAATTGGCATCAGGACCAGAGCCCATGGAGAACGTGATTTCCCCACAAAAGTCACCTTCCTCCACAGCAATCAGACTTACCTTTCAAAAGCTCCCAATGGTACACAAAACAACAGAAAAATTGGCATGGAACCACAGAGAAAGAAAATTGTTTTGACCTGGGACCTGAAACTTACTTGGTGCCAGGTAGATGTCTCTGGGCAGAGTATTCCATAATGAGGTTACCAGCACAGAAATGGCTCTGTTCCCAGTTCCCACTTTCCCATACAACAGAGATGGAGCACCCAGAGAACAGCCCCCTCAATATGATCTTAAGAGCCAAGCAGACATTTTGTACATGTGTAGGCCTCCTTCATGCTAGTGTTGAACGTGCCAGGTTGTGGCTAGCGGGCACATCAGTGCTGGCTGCAGAGCTAACACGTCAGTGTTAATTTCAGACAATTTATATATCACTTGACTGTAGGGGGTAAAACCTCACAAACTGGTTTTGCAACGAATATAAAACAACCCATATGGTTCACTTAACTTTATCAGTGTTCCACCACTGCCTCATGACTGCTTCCGCTGTGTGGAGTTTTCTCTTTTAATCTTGGCTCTTTCCAGTGTTAATTTTCCTGGAAATAACTTGGCTCTTCCCACTATTAACTGGACTAGGTTTTATTGTTAATTTTTGTTCTGTTGCGGATTGGTATTTTTATAAATGAAAGAAATATATTTTATTTGTGATTTTTACAAAATACAAAGGCAGAGTCAACAATGTCAACAAGGTATGCTTCCACGAGGACTGAGGCATTGCTAGTCTGATGCATCGCACCATAGCATGGCATGTGTCGAGAGAGCTGTGGTTTTCCAGTCCATCATGTTCCCAGACATTAGAAACAGGGCTGGATTTAAGTTTGATGAGGCCCTAAGCTACTGAGGTGAGATGCAAGTGGAGCTGTGGGTTAAACCACAGAGCCTAGGACTTGCTGATCAGAAGGTCGGCGGTTCGAATCCCCGCAACGGGGTGAGCTCCTGTTGCTCGGTCCCTGCTCCTGCTAACCTAGCAGTTCGAAAGTATGTCAAAGTGCAAGTAGATAAATAGGTACCGCTCCGGCGGGAAGGTAAATGGCGTTTCCGTGCACTGCTCTGGTTCGCCAGAAGCGGCTTAGTCATGCTGGCCACATGACCCAGAAGCTGTACACCAGCTCCCTTGGCCAATAAAGCAAGATGAGTGCCGGAACCCCAGAGTTGGCCACGACTGGACCTTTACATTTAAGCTACTGAGGGTAATGGGGCCCTTTATATGTCCAGCTGTCCTTTGTCAACAACAAATTGTCACTTTTTTTGTCTTGAATATATGCTATATGGTAATTTATGGACCTAATAGTTACCTAAAGCCATTTGCACATGCAGAATGTAGGCAACCTATATATAGAAATGAGCAAACCAGTAGTATTTTAGGGAGCAGGCAAGCAGGTTACTTACATCATTGGAGCCTCAACAACACAAAACACTTATGCAATACGTAGGTTTTATTTGATTTGTTTTTTATCTGAAATTTTGGAAATGTACATCCAGTTTTGTTTTCTTTAATTTTGGGGGGGGACCCCAAGAGAGTGTGGCCCTAAGCTATAGCTTGTTTAGCTTATACGTAAATCCAGCACTGGTTAGAAAACCAGACCATTCCTGTCCCATCCTCTTGCTTTTCTCTGTTGGTTCATCTTCTGCTCTGCTGAAAGCCTTTGGTGTTCTGGAGGTGAAAAGATGAGGAACAGGTAAAATGGTAAAGGTAAAGGACCCCTGGGCAGTTAAGTCCATTCAAAGGCGACTATGGGATTGCGGCGCTCATCTTGCTTTCCGGCTGAGGGAGCTGGCGTTTGTCCACAGACAGCTATCCAGGTCATGTGGCCAGCATGACTAAACCACTTCTGGCACAACGGGACACCATGACGGAAACCAGAGCGCACGGTAATGCTGTTTACCTTCCTGCCATAGTGGTACCTATTTATCTACTTGCACTGGCGTGCTTTCGAACTGCTAGGTTGGCAGGAGCTGGGACAGAGGAACGGGAGCTCACTCTGTTGCGGGGATTTGAACCACCAACCTTCTGATCGGCAAGCTCAAGACGTTCAGTGGTTTAGACCACAGTGCCACCCGTGTCCAATGAATATATTTAGAATGGGGAAAGGGACCTCCCACCTCCCACCTATGTTCACTAGATCATCCATGGGGGGCTCCTCGCAGAATGAATGTAGGTCTTCCCTGTACCCATTCATTATACAACTGAACATATGGCGAGAGCTCGCATTTCAGGGCCAAGGCAACACTCCTGAGGAAACCCTTAAAATCTGGGTTGCTCCAGCCATCGCTGTCTCTGACAGGGCCACTTGTGTGAGTTACAGCCAGGCTTGCATTTCTACGACTCGGCCTGGGGCGGGGGGGGGGGGGCGGGAAGAGAGAGAAAGGGACGAACGAAACTGGGTTAGTTGAATTCGTCTCGCAAAGAAGGAAACGTTTGCAGAGATATGAAGGGTTTCCAAGTGGCAACAGAACGGAGCGCTGGAGATATATATATTTTTCCTAGCGCGAAAGGAGGGAGGGGGGAGGGGAGAAAGTTGCTTTAATGCAACCCATGTGTTCTGCAGTGTTGAATCCAGTTAACAGATCCCAGATGCCCTTTATCTGCTCCAGTTTTGTCTTCAGGGAGAAAGAGTGGCGCAGGGGAAAACACATCCCAGAGTTGCCTCTGACTGAGTTTGTTCAGAGCTTGTGTCTCTCCTTGCCCTGGCAGGCTGGCCCAGCAACCTGTCTCATGGGGGGGGGGTGTCCCACTGACAGTCAAAATTAGTTAGCTTTGACCACTTGTGGGAGGGCATCCCCACACTGCCAGGGGTCCCGTGGAGATGTTATAGAGACTGGCATATCCTCCAACATTTCTCTGATGAAAATAGGGTCGTCCTATTCCGTCATCATCATAATTTTATTATTTATACCCCACTCACTTGACTGGGTTGCCCCAGCCACTCTGGGTGGCTTCCAACATATGTAAAAAAAATCGAGAAAACATTAAACATTTAAAAACATCACTATACGGGGCTGTCTTCAGATGTCTTCTAAAAGTTGTATAGTCACTTTCCGTATTTTTCGCTCTCTAAGACGCACCAGACCATAAGACGCACCTAGTTTTTGGAGGAGGAAAACAAGAAAAAATATATTCTGAATCTCAGAAGCCAGAACAGCAAGAGGGATCGCTGTGCAGCGAAAGCAGCGATCCCTCTTGCTGTTCTGGCTTCTGGGATAGCTGCGCAGCCTGCATTCGCTCCGTAAGATGCACACACATTTCCCCTTACCTTTTAGGAGGGAAAAAGTGAGTCTTATAGAGCAAAAAATACGGTATCTCCTTGGCTCAAGGGGTCATGTAACTCCAAACCCTCCAACATTTCTCCGATGAAAACAGGGACGTCCTAAGGAAAAGCGGGACATTCCGGGATCAATCAGAAACTGGGACGGCTTCTGTAAATCTGGGACTGTCCCTGGAAAATAGGGACACTTGGAGGGTCTGTTAAATGGCTCAGGAACGTAGCACTTCAAGGACCACTTTTGTGGTGGATCCCTGCTTATAGAATGCTCTCCCCAGGGAGGCTCACCTAGTGCCTTCATTACATATCTTTTGGTGCCATGCAAAAACATTCCTGTTCTCCCAAGCTTTTGGCTAATGAAATGATTGGTAGCCTTTAAAACTGGGGGCGGGGGATTGTTTTGTTATTACGCCTTGCATTTTTGTGCTTTTATATTGCAAACTGCCCCGTGATCCTCAGATGAAGGGCAGTGTATAAATTTAATAAATAACTGAATAATTCCAGAACATCCCATGACTGAGCCCTGAAACATCCTGCTGATGCCCATCTTCAGATTAAAACCTTTGCCCATCCTGCAATTCTCTGTCCCAAAGCAGGTCAGCCGAAATCCCCTCCCCGGCCACCTCTATCTGCTGACTGTCTCTTTCTTGTGATCCCTCCCGTT
Source organism: Podarcis tiliguerta (assembly GCF_965153285.1). Lineage (NCBI taxonomy): Eukaryota > Metazoa > Chordata > Lepidosauria > Squamata > Lacertidae > Podarcis > Podarcis tiliguerta. The sequence continues at coordinate 19,003,597 of NC_139546.1, read as the reverse complement.
CAGTAGGAGGTTTGACCACAGGGCTACATGGATGGCAACGCCCGGTCTATTATGGTCCCTACCGCCAGGCCACCATACAATCGTCCTCTCTCTTCCTCCTTAATTGTGGCTGGCCCGGTGATACCCGGCAATCAGTCATGCAGGGTTCAGAAGCTATTTCCAGCTCCTAATTGAAATCTTGCTTGCAAAAATGCCACAAGGCCCATTAGCAAAGACCTAAAAGAGAGCCTTGGAGGAGACAGGGCAGAGAGGAAATGTTTTTTTCAAATACAGGACTCTCTGGGATGGGTTGCATTACAAGAGTAGAAGGAGGGGAATCTGTGTGTGTTGTGTGTGTGAATGTCTATAGAGTGGAGAAGAGAGGTGAGGTATTTCTGAAAACACACATCACAGTGATATTTTTCTCTAAAATCGTAAAGAACTGATCAAGTCTGCATATTAGTCTGCGGCAGTTTGAAGCAGGTCAGTTTGCAATGGGATTTACAAAGCAAGAAATTCCTCAGGCATCGCTGCGCCCAGGTTTAATTTGAGACAGAGTTCTGTGCTGCACTTCCGAGCATAGGCTAAGGGGCCTTCTCACTGCTGAATCAAGGGGCAACCATGGCAGAACCAAGTCGTACCCTCCAATATTTCTCCGATGAAAATAGGGGTGTCCTATTCCGTAATGATTTTTTTATTTATACCCAGCTCATCTGACTGCGTTGCCCCAGCCACTCTGGTGGCGTCCAACATATATGTGACGCGGCAGCTAAAAAAGCCAATGCAATTCTGGGCTGCATCAATAGGAGTATAGCATCTAGATCAAGGGAAGTTATAGTGCCACTGTATTCTGCTCTGGTCAGACCTCACCTGGAGTACTGTGTCCAGTTCTGGGCACCACAGTTCAAGAAGGACACTGACAAACTGAAACGTGTCCAGAGGAGGGCAACCAAAATGGTCAAAGGCCTGGAAACGATGCCTTATGAGGAACAGCTAAGGGAGCTGGGCATGTTTAGCCTGGAGAAGAGGAGGTTAAGGGGTGATATGATAGCCATGTTCAAATATATAAAAGGACGTCACATAGAGGAGGGAGAAAGGTTGTTTTCTGCTGCTCCAGAGAAGCGGACACGGAGCAAGGGATCCAAACTACAAGAAAGAAGATTCCACCTAAACATTAGGAAGAACTTCCTGACAGTAAGAGCTGTTCGACAGTGGAATTTGCTGCCAAGGAGTGTGATGGAGTCTCCTTCTTTGGAGGTCTTTAAGCAGAGGCTTGACAACCATATGTCAGGAGTGCTCTGATGTTGTTTCCTGCTTGGCAGGGGGTTGGACTCGATGGCCCTTGTGGTCTCTTCCAACTCTATGATTCTATGATTCTATGATATAAAAACATAATAAAACATTAAACATTAAAAAACTTCCCTACATGCCTTCAGGTGTCATCTAAAGGTTATCTCCATGGCTCAGGGGCTCGAATAACTCCATAACCACCAACATTTCTTTGATTAAAATAGGGATGTCTTAAGAAAAAGCAGGATATTCCAGGATCTAATCAGAAACTAGGACAGCTTCTGTAAATCCCTGGATAATAGGGGCATGTGGGGGGTCTGCAATGCGGAATGCTCCCATGCAGGGTTTCAGCCAGCCGTGCCCTGTTTCAGCATACTCCATTCCATCCCTTCCCCTTCTGCCAATCATTCCCCCCCCCCTGTTTTATTCTCCATTAGTCACTCAGCACATGCTCATTGGTCCTCCCCTTTTAGAGAAGCCCTCCAGGTGACCCACTGATCAATGAGGAGGATCACCTTTGCTTCCTGGAGCCAGCCCCATTCTGGGAGGACTCCAGCCACAGGTGCTTGTTTTCATTGAGTGTTCAACTAACCACTTGTGGCTTGAACTGAGAAGACAAAAGAGTGGAGTAAACAGACAAATCAAGTTATTTTTTTCAAAAAAAAAAAAATTTTAGGGATACAGTGGTACCTCTGGTTATGAACTTAATTTGTTCTGGAGGTCTGTTCTTAACCTGAAACTGTTCTTAACCTGAGGTACCACTTTAGCTAATGGGGCCTCCCGCTGCCGCCGCCACGCAATTTCTGTCCTCATCCTGAGGTAATGTTCTTAACCCGAGGTACTACTTCCAGGTTAGCGGAGTCTGTAATCCGAAGTGTTTGTAACTCGAAGTGTTGGTAATCCGAGGTACCACTGTACTTTCATTTTCCTACTCATATTGAAATACTGCCCCTCAATGAGGCCAAACTTAGATTCACAAACTGTATAGGGGTATGCGTACTCCTGCGTCCCCCCAGAAAAAAAAGCACTGGACAAATCAACCGGAGAATGCAACCTGGTCCTAGACAGGCTGTTGCTCAGAGCTCATTCTTGTGTAGTGGAGGCCGCATTGCCATGGCAACCCCTAGTTGGTTCATGGGCTGAGGGAGGCCCCCAATTGATGCACTAGCTCAGGAAAACCATCCACGTGGAAAAGCAGGTGAGCCGCGAGACAGGTTTGGGCAGAAAACACGTCAAGGCTAGCGCCTTCCAGTTCAGAAAGTGAAGGAGCTGCCTGAAATCTGTGAGCTAAGCTCAAAGCTCTACTTCCCGAATTAGCAGTAGTGTGGAGCGACGTTGCCTAAAAGACCTAGGAAGCTGGTACCTTCTACCTTACAAATCCCAGATTTGTAGGAGCTTGCAAGGGCTAAATAAGAGGGGGAAAACACTCGTGTGAATGCTCAGGTGCTCTGTCATTGAACTATAAAGCATTCCCTAGGAAGAGGATCCTGTCTTATTTTTAATATTATTTACACCTTACGTTGCTTTTTACCATTTTAATGTAATTATTTTATATTTCCCACTGTTTCTTAATCATTTTAAATTGTTTTTAATTCTAAATTTAATATTGTACTTAATGTATTATCTTGTCTTTTATGTGCTCTGTTTCTTCCTACCTTCTCTACTGGTTATTGACTGAAATAAATACAGTGGTATCTCGGTTTTCGAACATAATCTGTTCTGGAAGACTGTTCGAGTTCCAAAATGTTCGAAAACTGAAGCATTTACTTATGGAATACTCAATACAGAAACTGCATGGCACGTTCGACTTCCGAAAAGTGTTCAACAACCGAAGCAGTTATTTCCGGGTTTTCGGTGTTCAAAAACTGAAACGTTCAATGTTACAGGCTTTGTAAATTAATTTAAAGGCCCTTAGTTTGGCTTGGTAAAATATGGGCAGTTAAAAGTTCTTTCCTTATTCCTGATTGGACTCAAACATCTGGATGGCAACAGGTGGCCCATCCATCATCATCATCATCAACATTTGTTTACCGTCCTTCACTCAAAGGTTCCAGGGCAGTTCACAACCGAAAAATAGAAAACGAAACTACAAAATACAGTGGTACCTCGGTTTTCGAACTTAATCTGTTCCGGAAGACCGTTCAAGTTACGAAACGTTCGAAAACTGAGGCACAAAGAGCGGTGTTAAATGTTCGGAAAAAGTCAGAAGCGCAAGGCAGTATAAGTTCCTCAACTAAGTTTATTCAACATTTGTCAGTGAAAACAGCTCACCCATAGGAACACAAGAACCAAACTGACTGGACAACATGATAATACAGTGGTGCCTCGCAAGACGAAAAGAATCCGTTCCGTGAGTCTCTTTGTCTAGCGGTTTTTTCGTCTTGCAAAGCAAGCCCATTAGCGGATTAGCGCTATTAGCGGTTTAGCGGCTATTAGTGGCTATTAAAGGCTTAAGGGATTAGCGGATTAGCTGCTAAAAGGCTATTAGCAGCTTAGTGCCTTAGAAAAAGGGGATAGGGAGTGAAAAAAAACCCCAGGAATCGCAAGATATTTTCGTCTTGCGAAGCAAGCCCATAGCAAATTCGTCCTGCGAAGCACCTCCAAAACGGAAAACCCTTTCATCTAGCGGGTTTTCCGTCTTGCGAGGCATTCGTCTTGCGGGGCACCACTGTAATGCCAAGCATGAATTGACCGTTGGCAGTTGACAGTTGAAAGGAGCATGCGCTTACTTGCCATTAGAACGTTCATCTACCAACGCTGCTACGATTGGTTAGATACGCTCCTTGTAACATAAAATGTGTTAAAACCAATACATAACACTCCTTCCCCTACTTCCTAACAGAAGGAACAAACATAGTCATCAAGGTTTGCCAGCCTGTTCCACTCCTGCTGGGACCGTCGCGGTTCCTGTGCCCGAGTGGGTGACCCAGGAGGTTCCTCCGGTACCCGCAGTCTGAGTGGAGCGGTCAACAAGGCCGGCTCCGAAGGGGTCACTGCCAATGGAGCCACTGAGGATTCTGGCCTGAAGTAGCCCTGCTGGGGTAACTCAGTCACCGGCAACCTGTCTGGTTCCCACCCTGGCCTTGGCACAGAATCTCCCGAAGTACCCATTTCTCTGTTCTCTGGTTCCACTCGAAGTTCCGTGTTCATGTTCCTGGCTCTGATCTGGTCGAGGTGTCTCTTCCAAACTTGTCCAGCCCTACCTCGTAGGAAACCAGACCTGTACAGCGGGCAATGATACCTGCGACCCAACCCTGTCGGGGCCCATAGTTTCAGACGTACACAGTGTCCCCTGGGGAACACAAGAACCAAACTGACTGGACAACATGAAAGTAATGCCAAGCATGAACTGACCGTTGACAGTTGAAAGAGCATGAGCTTACTTGCCATTAGAACGTTTGTCTACTAATGTTTCTATGATTGGTTAGAATGCGCCTTGTGTGGCGCCAGTGTGAGAGCCAGTGTGGTGCAGTGGTTAAGAGCGGTGGACTCGTAATCTGGTGAACCGGGTTCGCTTCCCCGCTCCTCCACATGCAGCTGCTGGGGAAGTGGGGTAGAAAAGGCTGAGAGGTGAGCAGGGAAATGGGGGACCACCTCACCCCTTTAGACCAGAGGCAACAGCTAGATATGGCTGAGGTGACAAAGTGGAATCATTGACGTTTTTCACAGTGCCCCCAATATATACAGACCCTCCAAGTGTCCCTATTTTCTAGGGATGTCTGTGATTTAGAGAACCCATTCCAGTTTCTGATTTGATCCCGGAATGTCTCGCTTTTCCTTAGGCTGTCCCTATTTTCATAGGAGAAATGTTGAAGGGTATGGTGTTATCCAACCCCCGAGCCATCTGAAGGCGATCCTGTATAGGGAAGTTTTTTTTAATGTTTAATGTTTTGTTATGTTTTTATATACGTCAGAAGCTGCCCAGAGTGCTGGGGCAACCCAATAAGATGTGTGGTGTATAAATAGTAAAATTATCATTATGGAATGGGACGTCCCTATTTTCATCGGAGAAATGTTGGAGGGTATGATATATGGCATACTTCTCGGTACTATAGGAAATCAAAACGATGGCTTCCTGAACAGGAGTCTGAGTGCAGCCATTTTAATTTCCCACAATCCCCCAGAATGTGACATTCCAGTGATGCATCCCAGACCCAACCACTTGGGACCAATTGGAGTGCTGGAATATGCCCACATGACCCCACCCAGCAGGCTCATGATGCAAATGGGATGCCGTAGCTCCGAGTGGGAGAGGAAAGAATGTGTGATTCAGCCCACAATGTATATCGGCATCTGCATGGAATGCTGTGTCATAACCTTAAGTTATGGGTGCAATGGAAAAGCGTACCATGGGAAACAGGAGCTTTGGCCTAGATAAAAGCTTGAACCAGGCCCACATTTCAACATTGCGGGGGTCAACTTTCCTCCCTCCCTCCCACCAGACCCACTGATCTGGATCACAGTGGGACTGCTGGCAGATCTGTTACTTCACATATTCTAGGCCTCAGCTCTGGCACTGAAAAAGTAGCCAGGATTGGAAAAGCTCTGGAATGTGGGCTGAGCTTGGAGGCGGTCAGTTGCCATCTTGACATAAGCCACAGCATCCCAAGAGTGGCCACTGCATTTAAAGAGCCAACTTGTATGGGTATGCCATACAAAACCTCCCTTTTTTTAAAAAAGTGAAACATATCAGCCCTCGGTGCTCAGAACAGGCAGGTTTTTGTTAGAGCAGGGTTTCCCAAACTTAGGTCTCCCGCTGTTTTTGGACTACAACTCCCAGCATCCCTGACCACTGGTCCTGCTAGCTAGGGATAATGGGAGTTGTAGTCCAAAAACAGCTGGAGGGCCAAATTTTGGAAGCACTGGGTTAGAGTGCTAGCCTGGGACCTGTGACACCAAGGATCAAAGATCCACTGACCCCAAATCTCGCCGGGTGATCTTGAGGCATTTGCTGTCTCACAATAACCTACACCACAGGGTTACTGTGAGGATTTTTTAAAATTTTAAACATTTTACAGTGGTACCTCGGGTTACATATGCTTCAAGTTACATACGCTTCAGGTTACAGACTCCGCTAACCCAGAAATAGTGCTTCAGGTTAAGAACTTTGCTTCAGTATGAGAACAGAAATTGTGCTTCGGTGGTGCGGCGGCAGCAGGAAGCCCCATTAGCTAAAGTGGTGCTTCAGGTTAAGAACAGTTTCAGGTTAAGAACGGACCTCCGGAACAAATTAAGTACTTAACCTGAGGTACCACTGTATTATAAATATCAATACATTACAAAACAATATAGAATATACATTACAAAACATTACATTACATATTTTACACACAAAACATACAACACATATCTCACCTTCACCACCCCTTCTACCTACCTACCAACCAAGACGCAAACATACTATGAGGATTAAATGGTGAGGGGCAGGAAACCTATATTCTACCTTAGAGGAAAGATGGAATAGACATCTAATAAATGATTAAATAAAAATAAATATTTATCATTGTTGCTCCCTCTACTCAACCCTGCCTCTAATGGGCCCTCAGTTTTTACTTAAGCCAGAGTGCTTTTCTGCTATAGCAGTTCAATAGATAAAATTCTTGCACCTAGGAAAGGAGACTGCTCCCACTTGCAAGTTTTCCCCTGGTGATGGTTCATGGGCTGCATCCAGAAAGCATGTACTAAGAGCTAGTTTCAGCACCTGCCATCCCCGGATAGCTGCTTTGGCAATGTTTGGAGGGTCGTGGCAATGCCAGCTCCAGTTTGGCTATACCTACCTGCCTGCTGCCCTTGGCTCTGCATTTCCCTAGCAGTGGGCCACACAGTGCCCAATGCCCAAGAGTTGGGGCAGGCAGCTCACAGCCACCTGGTGCAAGACACTGATGCCGTGCCTGCCCATTGCTGCAAGTAAGCCCCACTGGAAGCGGGTCCATAGATGCTGGAGCCACAAGGAAGAAGGGGAAGTCAGTGTGCTGCAGGCGCAGCGATGGAGCCAATCTACTTGCCCAAATCTGTGCCTGCGTCAAGCCGGCCTTCCTGCCAATTTGGTGGAGGTGGATAGCTCAGTTGGTTAGAGCGCGAAGCCAAGGTTGCAGGTTCAATCCCTGTAAGGGTCAGCTGCATATTCCTGCATTGCAGGGGGTTGGACTAGATGATCCTCAGGGTCCCTTCCATATCTATGATTCTATGAGACCCCCTCACCCCTTGATAACCGACAGCAGCCCCGGTGTGGGAAGCCAGATAATCAGTGCTGCTGCACCCTGCCTTGCCAACCGCTCCTGAGCGCCATCCTCTGGACAGTCATGAGCAGGCAAGTGGGCACTAGCACAGGGGTCAGGAAACTTTTTCAGCAGGGGGCCGGTCCACTGTCCCTCAGACCTTGTGGGGGGGTGGACTATATTTTGAAGGGGGGGGGGATGAACGAATTCCTATTCCCCACAAATAACCCAGAGATGCATTTTAAATAAAAGGACGCATTCTACTCATGTAAAAACATGCTGATTCCCAGGCCGTCCGCAGGCCGGATTAAGAAAGCGATTGGGCCTGATCCAGCCCCCGGGCCTTAGTTTGCCTGTCCGTGCTGACTAGCAGGTGGCAGGCTGAGCTTGCTAGGGAAGGGCCCCATTCACTCTGATGGACCATCCTCTGTTGGCTGCACCTTCAACCTGAACCTAGCAGGGATATGGGCAGGGATAGGACTTCTGGAGCGAACCAGTGGCAGTTCTGCACTCAGGAGCTGAGATGCTATTTGATTGTCAGCTTCTTCCTCAGCATTCTTCGCCTCTAGGTCTGGAGATTCAATATGGAAAAACTGATGAAACAGCTGCGGAGAACGTTTTCCACTTTGGGCATATTCTTCATACTCTCTCTTTTTTTCAAAAATGCAAAGCCTGCTGCCAGTGACTTTGAAGACAGTGAAATTTGCAGAGGAAGTTGAGGAGCAGCGGGGACTTGCTATAAGCAGGAATGAACACATGATAAATCCATAATGGCTAGTATTTGGCCGTAAGGAAACAAAAGAAAAGTCTTGCTCACGTCAGCGCTTCTTTACCTAGAACAGGAATGGCAGAAGGTACAGCATATATCTGCTGCTAGATATCCGGATGAGTTGCAGTAGCTTGGCAAGTGTTTCTGACTTTAAATTGTCAACAACAAAAGACTCTCCACCGCCCCACTCCAAAGTGCCGTATTTTTCTGTCTATAAGATGCTCCCATGTATAAGACAACCCCTATTTTGGGGGGCTACGGTTTAAGAAAATGGGGGAAGATCTATCCGTGTATAAGACCCCCCCTAAAAAATTGGACATTATTTTTTAGGGAAAAAACCTAGTCTTATACACGGAAAAATATGGTACGCTGTTATAATCCCTGACGTGTTGTAACATGGTCGCATGTTTGTGTTTACAGAACATCTCAAGTATATGATTCCTGATACCAGAAATCTACAGGGTCATATATACCAAAACTGTCCAAATCCCCTCCTATACCAGAAATCTATAACACAGAGGAAAGACACACAAAAGTAACTTTAATTTTGAAAAGAAGAGTAGGTTGCCATCTCCCAGGGAAATCTGAAGATGTGCGGACGACCATGGTTTTGAAGACTTTACAAGGCAGTTAGGCAAACCTATCTTTGTGTCCATCTATTAGTTTTAAAATTTATTCCAAACACAGAATGCTGGGTTTCCATTGTAGAATTTGGATTGCAGAATTTAGCACACGCACGCACACACAGACACACGAAGGCCTGGCAGAAACGAAGCTGCTTAGCCCTCCCATGAATATAATTAAATCCGTACTGGAACTATATAAAGAGAGAATGCAAGCTAGATTGGGGAATGGGGGAGGTTGGAAGGGAGGAATGGTTACAGACTTGGGGTAGGGGTGGGTGAGAGCAGCCACATCATTAAAGGAGTCTTGGCCCAAAGCGGGGTCCTTGATTCAGAGCAGCTGCACCAGGCATAGGGAGAGAGAAATGGCTGCCTAGCCAGTAGAGGAGTTTCACCAAGAGGAGAGAGAGAGAGATGGGGAGCTGGCAGGCACGACAGAATTTGCAACTGGCGCTCAAGTGGGGAGAGGTTTTCAAGAGAAGGGAGGGAAGCATCTCTTCCGAATGCTTCACATACAAAAGGGGGTGGGGTGGGGGGGGAATAATTTATACATCAGGTTTCATCCCTCTGCTTTGACCTCATTCCAGGCAAGAAAGAAGGGAGAGAAACTCAGATGCCACGTGTTCCAAATGCCGGGAATTGTGGTCTGGCAGAACATCGCCTGTGCTGAAAAGAAGAGAAACTTCTTAACGCTGCCTTTTCTTCTTGGTACCATTCTCATCCTTTGCTTTGGACGGCAGTGACTTCAGCCGGCAAAAAACATAAAACGCCCTACTTATCCACAAAACTTATTCCAGAACAGGAGGTTTTCACTGTTGCCACACTTAGGTGTTGCAAGATCTACATGTACACAACGCATGAACGAGGGCGCGCAAACACACGCTGCACCACTTCCTTTGATCGCAACAAATATCCACAATATGCAGCATTCAAATGTTGCCACCAATTCGCCATTCTGGTGATGTGTCCCAGGGGAGGTGGTAGAGAGGGTGGTCTAAACCACTGAGCCTCTTGGGCTTGCCGATCAGAAGGTCAGCGGTTCGAATCCCCATGACGGGGTGAGCTCCCGTTGTTCTGTCCCAGCTCCTGCCCACCTAGCAGTTCGAAAGCACACCAGTGCAAGTAGATAAATAGGTACTGCTGTGGCGGGAAGGTAAACGGAGTTTCCATGTGCTCTGGTTTCCATCACGGTGTCCTGCTGCACCAGAAGCGGTTTAATCATGCTGGCCACATGACCCGGAAAGCTGTCTGTGGACAAACGCCGGCTCCCTCGGCCTGAAAGCGAGATGGGCGCCGCAACCCCATAGTCACCTTTGACTGGACATACCCATCCAGAGTTGAACTAGATGATCCTTGGGACCTCTACCTACTCTAAAATGTTATGATTCTATGAGACCACAAGCGTGGGCAAATGTGCCTTTAGCAGCTGCTATGCTGATAAGTCAAATAGTCCACAAGCTGCATTGCTCAAGGAGAGAGAAGGAGGGAGGGAGAGATCTTAGTCTCCAGAATTGTCTAGGCCCAGTGGTGCTGTCAAAATAGGACATTTGTGCAGATGCCCAGGACCCCCCTTAGCAGAATGAACACGAGGGTCATTCTGCCACATTTTGAATTGCCATCTCAAGCGGGGGGCGGAATAAGACCAGTAAGTCTAAAATTACTGCACCATTGCCTGGAATTTTAGCTATGTTTGCTGGTGCCTTGGGTGGAAGTGAAATTGCCCTTGCTTTATGCACCATATCTACTTTATTTCAAATACTGCTGTTCCATAGGAGAGTCTAGAGAAGGAAGCCTGGCTCCAGAATGCCCCTTATTTTATTTTTTTCATTCTGACAATTTTTTATTTTTATCTTGTTTTGGGAAAGCCTGCGAAGTTTCCAGCTCTGCTCTTGGCTGTGAAGAAACTTTTGGCCAGTGCCATTGAATGGTAACCTTTAAAGTACTTGAAGGCTGAATTACAGGTGGGGAAGAACGAGAACAGTTCCAGGCCCACTTTGTACTTCCTCGTGCAATTGCATGTGTTGGCAAAGGGGGAGGGGAGGCGATAGGATGACTGTTAATGGAGATTTCTCATAATAAGGCAAGGGGTCATCAACATGGCGCCTGCAAGTACAATAGAGCCCTCAAGGTCTTCCCTTGGCACCTACAAAGCTTCAGAGCCCCTTGCCACTCATGGCACCCTTGGCCAAGCGGTGATGAGGTCCCCCTCCCTCCCTCAAATAGTACATAGAGCTGAAGGAGGAAGTTGGAAGAATGACGCTCTTCCCCGCTTCCTCTTTCAACTCTATATACTTTTTGAGGCTCAGGTTAATTCTACTGACTCCAAATTTCCCACTCAGAATGTGAAGTCTGTGCACACTTTATCTCTCTCTGTCTTGGGGAATGGTGCCCATGGCATTCTCGAAAAATACAAATGTACCTCTATGCCTATAATTGTGACACCTCTGTTGAACCAAGGGGTTCTGCAAATTCAGTTTCTGTTGATACTTTGTTTGAGATTTTATTTTCCAAGCTTTCCCCTTGCAGCTGGGTGTTTGGGTGTCAGGGAGAGGAGGACATTGTCTTGCTTCCCCCTTTATTAATATCATATCGCTCCTCTTCTCTGCATTTGCTACCTGGGTCGCTGCAGTAATGTCTCCCAGAAGATTTGGGTTCTCGACACTTTTCAGATTCAGGGCTCTAAGAACCGTAGCTCTGATCAGTGTTAGCAGGTCTCTCGCCTCCAACAAACCACATTGTTGGGTGAGGGGTGGTGATTATGGGGTCTGTGAGGTGCTGACAGAGTGCATGGGAAATGATAATCTTCCATTCCTTAGGGATGTGGGGTATGGAGGATTCTCCCTGCACTGCTGGCCACAGTCTGTCCAGAAGGAGCAAGGAACTACAGTTCCCACAATGCAGCGCAATAGCACATGGAGACTTACGCTGTTTGCAGCTTGCGCTCCAGGAATCAACCCTACCTTGTTGCAACATGTGACCCCCAAACAATTCCTCAGGCTGCCAGGGAGGACCCCAACTCATGCCACACAGAGACCTCGAAGTGTCGACGTAGGGCGGTCCTAAGCTCAGCACTGTTGATGCTGCAGCTGTGCCCAAGGGCCTCTGGAAGTTCTCCAGCTAATTTATGGACAGAGAAATTGCAGAGCTGCTGGAGAAAACCAGCTCACTAGATCTCTACAGCCGAAATATAAATTCTCCCAATGGTTTCTCTGGGGTGGGGCTCACCATTAGCAGTGGTAAGAGCACAATGCTTCCCTTTCCCCCAGAAATATTTTTTTGGGGGGGCACCAGTAGCCACTTGCCAAAGCTCACTTCCCGGGGGGGGGGGGGAGCTCACAGTTGCTTACCAGAAGAGGGAAGGCCAAGGCAGCAGGGAGGTCGATGTCGTGGGCAAACATTGGCGCTTTGCCAACTGCCCCTCTCCCTCCTGGTGAGAACAAACAACCCAGCTGCTAGGAAGCTAGAGCAGCGGCTCTGCCCCAACCTCTGAGCCACTTCTGGCTGCTGCTTCAGGTGGCAACAGCCGCTGCCACTGTACTGGCAGCCCGGCAGCCATTTTGTCTCAAATCTAGCATCGCGTCAGGGCCTTGTGTGTATGAGATGTGCCTCCCCCCAAAAAATATCCAGAGACAATCATGCACACTGACCTTTCTCCCCTTGGATAGGAGTGGGTGGGATGAGAGGGAGAGGTGAAAGAAAGAAAAATATGCATTTCCTTTGAAGAATAGTCGTCACTCTGAAATGTTTCACCTCAGTTCTAGGTTACGCTGGGGAAAACTTGCTCGGAAGAATAGTTTGGCTGTGGGATGAGTTGTATTAGGGTGGCAAAGAGGCATAGCTGTCAACATTTTCCTTTTTTTAAAGGGAAATTCCCTTATTCCGAATAGGATTCCTCGCAAGAAAAGGGAAAAGTTGACAGCTATCCAAAGAGGAGACCCTTCTTCCTGAGGACTGAGATAGATCCACGTTGCCATTTTTGTGTGAGGGTTGCAGGGGGTGAGGGTCCATTGGTGGGCGAAGTGGACTTGGAAGAAGAGGGCTGAGGGAGAAGGGCCCTGATCCATCCATCCAAGATCCTTTGCCGACCGGTGTCGCACGGTACAGCAAATCCTGAGCACATCCTGTAATTGAAAGCAGATGCAATGCTGCTGCTGCTGCTGCTGAAAAAAGGAAACCCAAGCCATGAGGAATTTCTGCTGGTTCCTGTGCCCAGATTGGTTTCTTTCCCCCCCCTCCCCCCTTTCCTTTCTTTCTCCTCACTGCCCCCATTCTTTCGGTCTCCTCCCTCTCTCGTTGCAATGCCTTCCCTGCCCCCAATGAGAAGGCTTTCTTTCATCTTGGCCGCTTTCCTCCAAGTCGTCCCCCCCCCACCTCCACCTCCTTCGCAGATCAGCTGATGCTACTTACTGGCTCCCACACCAAAAGTGGGTTTGGTGGAGCTTCCAGCTGGGAGGAGCAGACACGTCCTCAGGCCTCCGGTTCGGCATCTGTGCCGGGGGGACGGCTATCCACGTCGGCAACCGTGGCAAAGAGAGGAGGGGAAGGGAGGGAGCTCCAACCTGGGGGGGGGGGGACAGGGGGAGATGACAGCATGCTGAAGGATGGAAGCCTTCCACCAGGCAGTCTCTTGGTGTTCCAGCTCGGGTTGAATTTGGCCCTGTCCTCGCTGGACAGAATTGTGACACGGCCCTTTGGAAACGGCGCTGAACTGTCCCAGGCTGCCAGCACAGGTTATGGGAGAATGTCTTGACACATACAGTGGAGATGGGTCTTTGTGAGGCGGGTGCTTGGTGACAGTATTTATTTATTTATTTATGTGTGTGTGTGTGTGTAACTCACACAGGGTCCCCGGACATTTGACAGTCTATTGATCCCTGTGCCACCACTGTGATTGCTTCCCCGCTGCCACCAACCCGTTTCTCTCAGGTACACACAGAGTCCAGACAGTTGTTAACATTAAATCAAATAGGCAAGTTTATTTTATAAGCCTGAACAAGTTTATGGTTTCAGATGATTTTTCTTGTCAGTTTCTTAATCTTAGTTTCTATACCGGCCTATACCTTTCCTAATAACTGCTAACTGTTATTACCTAATAACCCAACTGTCTATCTGACTCCTCCTTTCAGTTTCTCCACCTCTCTCCCAACACAACTCGACCAACCCACAGACTTATCCTCCCTCTTCCTTCTCCAACTCCCATGCATGCTTTTGCAGCCAGCTTAAGAGATTTCAGAGTTCCATCTGGTAGTGCAAACTATAGTGGTTGCGAGAGTCTGCTTTAGGAACCTAGGGCAGGATTCTCTGCACATTCCCTGTCCAGGGCAGCTGTCTACCAGCTCCATTTTGTTATTCCAACCCTACTAACGATTTTAACTGCTTACAATGGGTTTTAAGATAAATTATAAATTTCCCCCATTCCTTATTAAAATTTTGGTCTTCTTGATTTCTGATTCTTCCGCCCATTTTGGCCCTTTCGGCACAATCCGTCAATTTGATCTGCCATTCTTCTCTGGCCAGGACTTTATCTTCTTTCCATCTCTGGGCCAATAACATCCGCACAGCTGTGGCCGCATATATAAACAGTATTTTCTGTTCCCTTGGAATTTCGGCACCTAGAATTCCTAAAAGGAAGGCTTTGCAAAATAAACCGACACAAAAGAAGATAAGAGAGCTCCCTCACATTTTCTTGGTTGCATGCTTTATAAAGGACACATAATTCAGCTTTCTTTGGCACATAATGGGGATTGCTTGGTTGCCGTTTTCTTATTATAATTAGCAAGGTGCACACACACACACAGCCATGCCCATTGGCTGCAGTCACCCCCAATCTCTCTCCTGACAGCCCGGCACTGCCCTCCTTGTTATCTCCGAGTCCCCCCCCCCCCATCCAATCCTCTTGGTACCATTATGTATACATATACATAGACTTGTAGAATTGGAAGGGACCCTTAGGGTCATCTAGTCCAACCCTCTGCGAGGCAGGAATATGTATGGGAATATGTATTTAAATATACATAGTATAAATGGAGGCTGAGTACTCCGGCTTCGAATCTTTATTATTGGAAATGAGAGGAAATTACTCTTTATATGATCAGCAGCGCTGTTTTCTGTGTTATGGCTGAACCTACCTCACATACAAAGCACGTCCCGGGTCTTAGTCCTTGCTTTGGACACCTCTCGAAAGAACAAGACAACGCATGCCATTTCCCGCTATCGGAGCTGAAGCGTTTAGCGGGTGGAACTTTCTGCCTCGCTTCCTCTCTTGAAGTAGGGAAATAGGTGTTTATTTAGGTCAGACAGAGATTAAAAGCAGCAGCCCAGCCCTGCCTGTCAGGGTTGGGGTGGAGAACGTGAGATGGTCGGGGCAGGTATAAATAACTTCCTAGTATGTGTCTAGGAAGGCAAAAGAATGTGATTTAAAACCCACTGAAGCACACGAGAGTTGGGAAAAGAAGGCCAATCTAGAAGGTGAGTGCCCATCTCTCTCCAAATGCCTAGCTTTTCTGGCATGAACTACATTTTCTCCATTATTTTTTTTAAATCTGCTTCTCATTCGTGAAGCACAGTTTGCTTTTAGGAATCGTAAGGTTCAAACTCAGCATTCAAAGGCAATCATTTATGCTGCAAGCTTATGCATTGTTGTGCAAATAATAATAATTAATAATAATAATAATAATAATAATAATAATAATAATAATAATTTATTATTTGTACCCTGCCCATCTGGCTGGGCTTCCCCAGCAACTCTGGGCGGCTTCCAAAAAAAAATATTAAAATACTCTAATACATCAAACATTAAAATCTTCCCTAAACAGGGCTGCCTACAGATGTCTTCTAAAGGTCTGGTAGTTGTTGTTCTCTTTGACATCTGGTGGGAGGGCATTCCACAGGGAGGGCGCCACTACCGAGAAGGCCCTCTGCCTGGTTCCCTGTAACTTGGCTTCTCGCAGTGAGGGAACCACCAGAAGGCCCTCGGTGCTGGATCTCAGTGTCAGGGTAGAACGATGGGGGTGGAGACGCTCCTTCAGGTATACAGGACCGAGGCCATTTAGGGCTTTAAAGGTCAGCACCAATACTTTGAATTGTGCTCGGAAACGTACTGGGAGCCAATGTAGGTCTTTTAAGACCGATGTTATGTGGTCTCGGCGGCCGCTCCCAGTCACCAGTCTAGCTGCCGCGTTCTGGATTAGTTGTAGTTTCCGGGTCACCTTCAAAGGTAGCCCCATGTAGAGCGCTTTGCAGTACTCCAAGCGGGAGATAACCAGAGCATGCACCACTCTGGCGAGGCAGTCCACAGGCAGGTAGGGTCTCAGCCTGCGTACCAGATGGAGCTGGTAAACAGCTGCCCTGGACACAGAATTAACCTGCACCTCCATGGACAGCTGTGAGTCCAAAATGACTCCCAGGCTGCGCACCTGGTCCTTCAGGGGCACAGTTACCCCATTCAGGACCAGGGAATCCTCCACACCTGCCCGCCTCCTGTCCCCCAAGAATAGTACTTCTGTCTTGTCAGGATTCAACCTCAATCTGTTAGCCGCCATCCAACCTCCAACCGCCTCCATGTTTGAAACAAAGCATGTTTTCTATGCCACATCGATCAGTCTGTCAAGCGCCCACAAAAGAAGATGTTTTGGGGGTGCTTCAGTTATTATGGTATTGGAAGCCTGCAACCAATAGAAGGAATGATGCGCCTGCCACAATATATTGAGGTTCTACGAAACAGAGTTATTCAAGAGTTGGAAAAGAGGTATCCTGACAGTACTGGAATGTTGCAGCAGGACCCAGCCCCCTGTCACACATGGAAAGTGGTAGAGAAATTCATGAAAGAGTAGCAAATACAGGTACTTGATTGGCCATTACCTGAACCTAAATCCCATTGAGAATTTATGGGCTATATGCAAAAGTCGCCTCTGTGCTGTAGACTGTATGACTATGGAGAAGCTCATTCAGGTGCTGATTCAAGTGTGGTACAGGGATCCGAAAATCAACAGTGACTGTTCGAAACTAGTAGACTCCAAACTGTGTTCAAATGCTGCTTAAAAAGAGCAGAGTTCATATCCATTAGTAATGTACGCATATGTGAGTTTTGTACAATAAACTACTAAATTCATTGTTTGTTTCAATTAATTTGCACAAGGGTGTAGTTGTTGTTATTTGTCGAGGGCCACATTCCCCTGGAGGAACTCCGCCAGGGGCCACTGGCTGAAGCCAGTTCTGGGCAATGCTGGAGCCTAGAGTGGGTGGACCATACTTTTGGCCTCTCCCATCCCGGTTTCCCTTCCTCTTCCACCCCCTTTCAGGGGGTTGGGCAGGCGGCGGGGAGGTGGATAGATCTCTCTTGCAAGAAACCTCAACCCTTCACTTGGAGGAGGTGTCTCCCAACAGGAAATGGAGGAGCTGTCTATTTCGCTTCTCTCCGTTTTTCGTTTTTCCCAATCTCCACATTTCTGCAGCAATTTGCAATTTTTCTTTTTTCCAAATCTTCATGAAAATCCTTCAGGGTCTTCAGCAGGGATATCACACTCTCTAAAGGCATATGATGATATTCATATTGTCCTGCCTAGGGCTGACGGGGCTTGTGGCCAAAAACTTCAGGGTTGGGGGGCACCAGGTCAATGACAGATGAATAATATGCAAGAGGCCCAGGCCTTAGCAGGCATATTTATGGTATTTACATTCCCCATTCTATTACGTGCCATGGCAGACATTTTCTCCATAAACATAGTGCTCTCTGTCCTGTGGAACCCATTCCCTTAAGGGAGATGTTTCTTTCCAGGAGTACTTTGAGGGAAGATTCACCCCAGCTGAGATGCTGAAATTGGGCAGAAAGCAGGCCAGGACACCCTTCTTACTGCTCCGCATTCTTTGCTCCTCTTTCGGAAAAATATCAGAAAAGCATGGAAGGGGAAGGCCGGGATCAGGCTGTGAGCATCAGAAATTTTGTTTTCTGTCTCGAGAAACAATGGAGTGCTCCTCCAGGGGTGTAGTCAAACTACTGTGCTAGCAACACTGAAATGACCTACCCTGGGCACAAGTCTGCCAGTGTGCCTGGAAGGCAGGGGCAATGTCTCTGTTTCAGTTTGGGGGCGGGTAGAGGTACTGAGCATTTTCAGCTGGTGTGAGTTAAAGATGGAGTGCAAACTATAGTGGTTGCAAGAGTCTGCTTTAGGAACCTAGGGCAGGATTCCCTGCAGATTCCCTGTCCAGCCTTTTGGCAGTTCCCTCCCTGCGAGAAGCGAGGTTACAGGGAACCAGGCATAGGGCCTTCTTGGTAGTGGCGCCCACCCTGTGGAACGCCCTCCCATCAGATGTCAAGGAAACAAACAAGTATCTGACTTTTAGAAGATATCTGAAGGCAGCCCTGTTTAGGGAAGTTTTTTTATGTGTTTTTATTGTTCTAGACTTAGGTAGGTAGCCCTGTTGGTCTGCCGTAGTTGAAACAAAATAAAAAAAAAATCCTTCCAGTAGCACCTTAGAGACCATCTAAGTTTGTTAATGGTATGAGCTTTTCTGTGCATGCATGAAGGTATCTGAAGAAGTGTGCATGCACATGAAAGCTCATACCAATAACAAACTTAGTTGGTCTCTAAGGTGCTACTGGAAAGAATTTTTTTAATTTTGTTTTGATCTTTTATTGTGTTTTTAATATTCTGCTGTAAGCTGCCCAGAGCGGCTGGGGAGGCCCAGTCAGATGGGCGGGGTATAAAAAAATTGTTGTTGCGTGGCTATTCCCCTCCCCTCCCACAGAATGGAATAAATAAAGACACAGGACACCAGAATTTAGGTTAATGGGCGAACAATGGCCACAACTTTATTGATTACAGGTAAGAGCGGTATTGGCTTTAGGCATTGGCCCTATCAGACTAACCGGCATAGAACCGGGAAGGGTTAAGCACCAACAGGGGGAGCCCCCGAGATGCACATCCCTAGGCGCTCCCCGAGGGGTCACCGCTCGGGAGCGCGCTTTAGGCCCTAGCCTCCATAGGTTTCGGATGAGGCGACGCCCCCCAGAGTCCTTTAACGAACTACCCTTCAACATTTGGGGGAGGTGATGGCGTTCCTCCCCCATCTCATTTGCATAATAATACCCCTGCCAATGCCTAACCACCCAAACCAAGGTGTTGTGACGTTTTGCTATGAGGTAGGCTTCCAAAATATAGCCAATTAGCCAAATGGAAAAACTGCTACCAGGCCCCTTGTGGCGACCCACCGAAGCCCATAGCAAAGTCCAGATGAGAACCTACAGGGCGGGAGGGTGGGAAACCGCAGCTGCTGAAAAGAAAAGAAAGGGACGAACATGGGCTGCCCCGACCTTAAATGCCCCTTACAAGTCCCGCCCCCACCGCCAGCCGATTGGCTGGCGCGGTGAATAATGAATACTAATGATCCCGGGATTCCCTAGGTCCCGCAGGGCTGCAGCCAGCCCCGCGAGGGTGTGAATGGGGCGTGAGCCCGCAACTCCCCCCTCCGGATGTGGGGAGTGGCATTGTTGTTGATGATGATGATGATAATGATGATGATTATATTGTTACATTAAATTAAAGCGCTGATTGACAGAAGCTCCCAGTCCTAACAGGAGTTTCCATGTGTTCGTCAGAACATTTGTACAAAAATTGTACAAAAACTGATGTGAATCACTAACATTCCCAAGTCTGGCTTTCTTGCAAATAGTTTAAGTTGTTTAATAACATCCTATGGTTTAGTGAAGTTGGAAAATGTCTTATGGCTCTCGCATTTTGACACACACAAGACACAGCTTCTTTCATTAATATAGACCTGTAAATTATCCCCAAACATCTTGGTGAGGGTGGTATCAGTCTCCCTATTAGATCATGCTACTTAACTCCTCTGTGTCCAGCCGCTCTTAGGATCATTTCTCCTCCCCTGCACTTCATTCAGCCTCCAGGCAATGATAAATCAAGGGGAAACCCTTCCACATCCCGCCTCTCCAAGCATCTCTGGAGAAGAACCATCGCCGACTGCTCCTCTCCCTCCCAGGACATTCCTTTGGGATCATTACTCATCTGGAGTTGTCCCTAAAAGGAGAGAGATTCTCATGAAAACAGGGAGGAGGGAGAGTTGTGGTTAGGTCTGCGAGGAGCTGGGAATTGAGAATAATGTCCCCCTGCAGCTCCAAGTAATAATGTACAAAGAAAAAAGAAGGAAGGAAGGAAGGAAGGAAGGAAGGAAGGAAGGAAGGAAGGAAGGAAGGAAGGAAGGAAGGAAGGAAGGAAGGCTAGATGATAGAGAGAGAGAAGAAAGGAAAGGAAAGACACTGGAAAAAGAATTAGGCGGCCAGAAATGGAGAAAAGAAGAGAAATGGGTCAAAAAGAAAAATGCTGAATTGAGGAAATGGACGTTTACTTGAGACTAAATAAGAAGGCAAAGGAAATTTAAGATGGGAAGGTAGATTATCTTCCCTGCTCCGGTCCTCCCACTTCCGTTGCTTCTTGTCTCCAGCCATTTAATTATGTGATCAAATGCTATGAAATGCTTCATGAGCAGATTTGGAGGTTCAGCTGAGAAGTCGTCCAGATTTTGGGGGTGGACAATTCAAAGGGAATTGTGGGTAAGTCTTAGAAGGTTCCAGCTGAGCCTAGGTATCGCCTAACATCCTTGGACTCCCTCATCAAGACGTCCCCCCCCCCAGATGTGTCCAGGACCTCTTTGTCCTTAGCCTAGAGAAGTTCATCTGCCAGAATAAATTTGCTGGTTCCCCAAGATTCTACTGCTTTCTCCCAGAATCATTGGTTTTGCTTAGATGCTTGACATCCAACAATATTCTGCAATTGGTAGAATTGGGTATTTGATTGTGAGATAGTAGACTCTGAGATATGTAGACTTTGCTGTCACCTCTCTCACACACAATCATATATTCGGCAGCTGAGATATATTTCATATTAATTGAAATATAGCATTTGCTCTTATTAACTAGTCAATTGGTTAATTATTCAGTTTCCTTTCAAATAAATTTCCATGTTACCGAAACCTCAGTATGGGGATCTATTTAAGAGGCTGAAGGAGGTCTCAGACAACTCACAACCCAACCCTACACATTTTTAGTCAGAAACATTTCCCAACATGTTCAACAGAACTTTACTCACCTGGAAGTAAGGCCTATTAAACTCACGGACCTCATTTCTGAGTGCACACACTTTGAGTTTTTCTCTTATAATTTTTAAAATGCCACTACTCATTCTTAGAAAGAAAAGCCCTCTTTGATTTTGCAGTGACACACCAGATGCTACTGCAAACTCAAAAAACTTTCAAGGGCGCTCTTTGCCCACAGCCCCATCGATTAAACTGGATTCTACCAATGCATCATTCCAGACATTTAATCCACAAATGAAACTGATTAAAGCTTGTGGCACCAGCTGTGAATACTTAATGTCAACACTAGTTTGATGTGCCAAGAAACTTGTTGATTCAGGCTAATAGATGCAGTCAAAATGGTAAAACTCTCCTTAACCTGACGTGGAAATAAACAGGGAACAATGGAACTCCAATTTCAGTAGCCTGGAAGTTCCACTTCCTGGTTACTTTCGAAGCCATTTTCTGTCTCTCTCCTGCAGGATAGGAGAGACAGCTGTCCATAGGAAATTACGGACTTATTATAACTGTAACTAGGTAGCAGATATCCTACCTTTATCATTTTTTAACAAAACAACATATCAAGTATACATTGACATATATTTTTAAAAAGTCAGATAAGCAATAAAACAATAAACAAAACAAAAAGAGTGGGCCTATTTCTTTAGTATTATGTACCTACACATATAGAAGAAGTTC
Organism: Podarcis tiliguerta; assembly: GCF_965153285.1. Classification (NCBI taxonomy): domain Eukaryota; kingdom Metazoa; phylum Chordata; class Lepidosauria; order Squamata; family Lacertidae; genus Podarcis; species Podarcis tiliguerta. The sequence goes on along the minus strand of NC_139546.1, from coordinate 18,981,929 downwards.
TAGAAGGGACCTAGAAGGGGAATCCTTTCTTCTTTTTTAAGTAGAAGCAAATTCAGAAATTCACGTTCTTTCTAATGCAAATCTTATTTCGCGTGCAAAATAGGAATTAATTTGCAGACTCATTTTCCCTTGAGACTGTGTAAAACGAAACCTCTGCACCACACTGGAGCCACACAGTTTTGTGAAGCTGTATCCATTTCTATGGCTTTTTCCCCCAGACATCAACGGTGCAAAGGCTGCAAACCTTGGCATATGGACATAAAGTCATCACCTTGTGTGAGAACTTTTGAGTAGGCCTGACGATGACAAGGACCTGATCCGGGCCTAATTGTGATTAAACTTTTAGGTGGCTGCTGGAAATAGCAAACCGACACATTCTTGAACTTGTCAGATCAGTAGCTGAACCACAACCCGTATGGGGGGAAATTCAAAGAAATTTGAATCCCCCATGGCCGCTGCCTGGTGCTAGCCAAAAAGTCAGCTTTCACCGCATCATCTCACATGGAAGAACACCCCAAACCCAACAGCACCAATGGTGTCCGAATGCATTTGATGTTTGACCTCAGTGACACTCAGTTTTACCTACTCAAAAACTCCTATAGGTGACTATTGATGCATCTGTGGTCAAAGATCCATATGTGATGATGGGCCATCTTAACTACAGCCATAGCTTCACACAAAAATACCAGGAAAATGCCCTACCAAGGGCAAGCACCTTGCAGGCAAAGTTCAGATTAGCTACAAACTCCTGCAGCTGCCTCAAGGGAAGTTCCTTAGGCAGTCTAAGGTAAAGGTAAAGGGACCCCTGACCATTAGGTCCAGTCGTGGCCGACTCTGGGGTTGCGGCGCTCATCTCGCTTTACTGGCCAAAGGAGCCGGCATACAGCTTCCAGGTCATGTGGCCAGCATGATTACGCCGCTTCTGGCGAACCAGAGCAGCGCACGGAAACACCGTTTACCTTCCTGCCAGAGTGGTACCTATTTATCTACTTGCACTTTGACATGCTTTCCAACTGCTAGGTTGGCAGGAGCAGGGACCGAGCAACGGGAGCTCACCCCGTCGTGGGGATTCGAACCACCGACCTTCTGATCGGCAAGCCCTAGGCTCTGTGGTTTAACCCACAGTGCCACCCGCGTCCCTCTACGCAGTCTACAATCTGCAATTAAAGAGCATAATATCTGATGCTTGGCCTGGGGTGGGGAGGCAGCTACTTTGATCTACTGAAGGCATGGGGAACCTGTGGCCATTCAGATGTTGTTAGACTCCAATTCTCATCCTCCCCACCAGCATCACCAATGATTAGGGAAGATGGGAGTTGTAGCCCAGCAACATCTCAAGGACCACAGGTTCCCCATTCCTAGTCTTCTTCTTTGACAATCATTTGTAGCCAAGTAAGCTTGTCTTCCATAAACACTGTTTTTACAGTGGGTCCATAAGTGACTGTGGAGGCCAATTCTGAATTCACACGTCCTTCCACAGTGGGGACATAGGTTTCTGGGCAGGAGTTGATCATGGTGAGGGTTTGCCAACTGTGCCTTCCTCTTAGCACGTTTCTCCCTTGTGTCCTGAGTTTGAGTGTCTTCAAAGCCCATGACACCTTTGGTAAAGGCTGTTCTCCAACTGGAGCCCTCGCAGGCCAGTGTTTCCCAGTTGTCAGTGTTTATACTACATTTTTTTTTAGATTTGCCTTGAGAGAGTCTTTAAACCTCTTTTGTTGACCACCTGCATTACGCTTTCCATTTTTAAGTTCGGAATAGAGTAGTTGCTTTGGAAGACGATAATCAGGCATCCGCACAACATGACCAGTCCAACAAGGTTGATGTTGAAGAATATTTGCTTCTTCCAGTACACTGGCATTAGTTCGTCTGCCTTCCCAAGTGATGTGTAAATTTTTTTGGAGACACCATATCCAGGAATGTTAGGCTAGACGCAGGACCCTCTGCCTTTCCTTCAGCCAGTGGACCTGCCAATTTGTGAATGAACCATGTTGATGCTGCTCATTGTTGGCCACCAGCCAGGCTGTTAAACCTGGAAGTCTTCAAGGTAATGATCCAGAGGGTCTTCAGGGGAGCTCAGAATGCAAACGTCCCCCATGGTCTTGCTGAATTTCATGTTGGGTCCAACTAGGGAGAGACAAATGCATACATTTCAGTTCCTCTGTTTCTCATTTTTTTTCAACCTTAAGTTCTCCTTATTTCCACACCAGGGATTTTGGTTTTTTTAAGTCTTCATGAAATCCTATCAACATTTTGGTGTGAATTTCTCCTTGCGTACACATGTGTATGCAATTTTGCCTAATAAATGAATTTTGCAATGCGATTTAATCCCTCATGGCCGCTGCCTGGTGCAATGTGATTCCATCTAAAATAAAGCATTTTGTATATTATTATCCCTAAGGGTTTGCCCATACTTCCTCTTGCCCTTCTGGGTTCCCTTGGGGAAAAACCACTCTCAAGTGCTCAATCAGAGCAAATGGCAATTCGAGTTTTCTGCTGGGAAAGGAGCGGGGGAAAACCACTCACACCTGTGCCAAGAAAGAACAGGGCAAACAGGAGTGTGGGAGAGCCCTAATATATGCTTTGTAATGCACACATTACCCTAATATATGCATTTTTGTGCACACTGCTTGGCTGGAAAGTTGCATTGCAAAATTCAGAGAAGTGTGAATTTCAAAGGGTGGTTGTGTTTCCATTTGTGCATTATTATGGAAAGTTCAAATTAGATAGGCTCACCTTTAAATGAGTCCTCAATAATCAGTCTGTTGTGATGATCACAGATCAGCTGCTACATTGCAGTCAAACAGGTTTTACTGTGTACAATCCAGCATGGCAGGGGATTAACAGCACAGCAAAGATTTAATTTTTGAGAGCTGTGTGCATGGAAGCATAGTCTTCACCCGCTTGCATGCAGCTCAGGTGGGGAAGGTACGTAAACTGAGGTTGGGGGCGGGGCCTCCCTGTTGCTGCAAATACCTCACCAGTTGCACACCTAGAAGCAGCTGAGAACTGCAGGACTGATAGAGGTGCATTTTCCTAATTTGTAAGTGTACTTTTGACAATAAGTGAGTTTAATTCCTCACTCTGGACTTTCCTTGCCTGTCAGTGCCATGACACTGACCCTCCCACTAAATGGTCCTCCTTGTTAGGCCTTTCTTCCTCTTGCACAAACAACTAACTGTAACAACAAGTCCCATAATCCATGGTGGTAAATGATGCTCTGCAGAGTATTTTCTACCAAGGATTTTCTCCTGTTGGGATGCAAACCTTTACTACCATATATTCCTGCCCCAAAGTTACAGTTTTTTTGGCTTGGGAGATACTGGCAGAGAATATAGTTTTTGAGCATCCCTACTGTGGTCTAAGGGACGTGGGTGGCGCTGTGGGTTAAACCACAGAGCCTAGGACTTGCCGATCAGAAGGTCGGCGGTTCGAATCTCCGTGACAGGGTGAGCTCCCATTGTTCGGTCCCTGCTCCTGCCAACCTAGCAGTTGGAAAGCACCTCAAAGTGCAAGTAGATAAATAGGTACCGCTCCGGTGGGAAGGTAAACTGTGTTTCTGTGCGCTACTCTGGTTCGCCAGAAGCAGCTTAGTCATGCTGGCCACGTGACCCGGAAGCTTTACACCAGCTCCCTCGGCCAGAAAAGTGAGATGAGCACCGCAACCCCAGAGTCATTCATGACTGGAATTAACTGTCAGGGGTCCTTTACCTTTGCCTTTTTACTGAATGCTCAAAAAGCCTGATGGGTTTTAGAAGCAAGCCCGAGAAGGAGGATGAGGTTATCGCCATTTACAAAATAAATGAATAAATGAATAAATGAATAGTGGGAAGAGGCAGAGCTACAGGAATAAACAGATCCTTCCTTCTGTATCTTCCTTCTTCCAGCTGCATCTGGAAAAGAAGGAAGTTGCAGTGATATATTTTTACAAGGGTGCTGATAAGAAGGAATACCGCTGAGGAAGGAATTTCTTGTTCTGAAACGCGTCAGTCAATAATATAAGATTTGGGGCATCTTTAGAAATTCTCTCTCTCTTATTTATTCCACGTCCCCACATACACCATCATATCAGCAGCAATTCTTACCAGGAGGTCAAATATCGTAGCAAGTCCTTGGAGGTTTTCATCCATCAAATCCTGGGTGGAGAAGAGTTGGTGGGTTTTCATCTGCTGCTGTCTTGAAAGTTGCCGTATGTCCTCTTTTTCCAGGACACAGCCTCTTTTTCATAAAGGGAGCCGTCATAGAGATCCACAATCAAAAGTAGAAGTTGGCAAATGTGTCCTCTTTTTTGCTCGTCAAAATATGGCAACTCTATTTCTATTTTATTGTCATATAAGTCATATATGTCCATGAGAATGACTCCAATTAACCCCTGTTGAGGGCTCATTCACACTTCCCTTCATATCTCAGTTCTTGGCACAAGTCTGGGCTTTCCAGGTCCAATCATCATCATCATCATCATCATCTATTTGTACCCTGCCCATCTGACTGGGTTTCCCCAGCCACTCTGAGCAGCTTCCAACGTATATAAAAACATAATTAAACATTAAAAGACTTCCCAATTCAGGGCTGCCATCAGATGTCTTCTAAATATTATATAGTTACTCATCTCCTTGACATCTGATGGGAGGGTGTTCCACAGGGTGGGTGCCACTACTGAGAAGGCCCTCTTCAGGGTTCCCGATAGCTTCTCCCATCACTTTCTATGGGAAAACCCATGATTATTGCTGAATCAGAGCAAACTGCAAACGGCTTTTCTGCAAATCGCTGTTTGCTCTGATTCAGAGGTAAAATGTGGGTTCTCTCAGAGGAAACACTGAGACAAAGGAAACAAAAAGATGCACGATGGCACACCTGGATAGTCCGAACCTACGCCTAGAAAACATGGAGCAAAGGTAAGTGTGGATACAGCCTCCTAAGGGAGTAATATTCCTTAATTAAGGGATTTACTCTGATTAGAACTAACATTGCATACAAGGCATAGAAGGAAAAGCAGGGTCAGAATAAAGACAAGTCAAAAATGGTAGCAGTAGTAGTAGTAGTAGTAGTAGTAGTAGTAATATATTATTACTATTATTACTATTATTACTATTATTATTATTATTATTACTATTATTACTATTATTACTATTATTATTCCACCCATCTGTCTGGGTTTCCCCAGCCACTCTAGGTGGCTCCCAACAGAATATTTAAAACACGATAAAACATCAAACATTAAAAACGTCCCTAAACAGGGCTGCCTTCAGATGTCTTTTAAAAGTAAGATAGTTGCTTATTGCCTTGACATCTGATGGGAGGGCGTTCCACATGGTGGGTGCCACTACCGAGAAGGCCCTCTGCTTGGTTCCCTGTAACCACACTTCTCACAGTGAGGGAACCACCAGAAGGCCCTCAGCGCTGGACCTCAGTGTCCGGGCAGAACGATGGGGTGCAGACACTCCTCCAGGTATACTGGGCCAAGGCTGTTTAGGCCTTTAAAGGTCAACACCAACACTTTGAATTGTGCTCGCAAACGTACTGGGAGCCAATGTAGGTCTTTCAAGACCAATGTTATGTGTTCTCAGTGGCCGCCCCCAGTCACCAGTCTAGCTGCTGCATTCTGGATTAATTGTAATTTCCGGGTCACCTTCAAAGGTAGACCCACGTAGAGTGCATTGCAGTAGTCCAAGCTACTAATGAGAGCGGCACAATACCTACACATAATCTAGTACAGGTGGGGGGGGCAGTAGATAGACCAGGATCTGTTGCTGGATGGACAAGCATTTTGGACTCCTGGTTGTTTAAGAACAAAATAGCCACCAAGCCACCCCAATTATACTGGTGAAACGAAGGATCAAAGTAGGGGGTGGTTCGAAACCAGGGACAGCTTTTGGAGTAGGATGGTGAGCAAGATTCTAGCACTCAAATTCCCAGGCTCAGAATTCTTTAATCCTAGTTCTATGCCTTGGCTTGGGTTGGTGGATCTCAGCATTCTATAGTAACGTCGATCCTACAACCTCAAAGTCTCCCAGCTCCAGTTCGGAACATATATGTACGATCCAATGATAGCTGACCTTCATAAACATCTACTTGAAAGCATCTCATTTGGCTCTGAGTTTCATATTCCTCCAAGGACACAGTCTGGATGCCATGCAAATCTCCAGGGAAGAGACCTATGATCTCCTGCTTCCAGACGGAGACGTTTAGAGCTAATAGGAATACATAAGAACCCTTCTGAGCTGAACGGTCTGGGCTTGCATAATTCAGAGGGAGAGGGAGGGAGAAGAGAGGGAGGACGGGCCCCATGAGTTGTTCTGGCTCTTTCATCCCATCCCCTGCTTGCACACGTCAGTCAGAAAGGCAGAGGCTCAGCAGAGCAGACTGCAAAAGGGGTGCTGGTCTGGTGGTCCAAACCCTGGCATGCACCTTTGTGTGAGAACAAAGGGAGGGCTGGGTGAAAGAAAGGGTTACACGAGTCAAACAACACCCTCCTCCTTTTCCTTGCAGCCCCACTACTCCAAGATGATGTATCTATCCAAGCATTTCTTGTTCCACTTGGCTCTTGTCGACTGACAGCATTATCTACAGCTTTCGAAGGACTGCAGTCAGAGTTTCCACCACCTTCTGCTCGAGCCACTGTTTTCCCCTTCTTTCTCTCTCGCTCGAAGGAAAGGGGCTGGGAGTGAGAGACAGGGGTGTGCGATCGTGGTGGAATGAGCACAGAAAGGCAAGGATGGGAAGGGGAGGGATGAAGGGAGTCAAGGAAGGAAGGAGGATCGGCTTGTCTCAGAGATAACTGGCGAAAATGCACAGCTAAAAATGGGCAATGCTTATAGATTTGGAAAGCCAACTGCGGAATGTAAACAGGAGAGCCTCTGCATGTGTGTGGCTGGTCCTCGATGTAATCTGCTTCTTGGGTCTCCCAGGTGACAAGGGTAAAGATCAGAGGGAGCCTATGGACCGCTTACATACCAATTTAATAGGCTCCTGCACTGTACTATTATCCTACTTCCTGGAGTGGCAAGAAGATACAGGGTTTTGCTTCATTTGGATGGGAGATTTGTACCCTGTAATATCTGTGGTGTCTCTGCAATGTTTGCAGCAGCAGCAGCAGCAAAAATTTATTATTTATACCCCACCCATCTTGGCTGGGTTTCCCCAGCCACTTTGAGCACCTCCCAACAGAATTTTTAAAACACAATAAAACATCGAACATTAAAAACTTCCCTAAACAGGGCTGCCTACAGATGTCTTCTAAAAGTCAGATAGTTGTTTATTTCCTTGACATCTGATGGGAGGGCATTCCACAGGGCGGCTGCCACTACCAAGAAGGCCCTCTGCTTGGTTCCATGTAACCACCTTTCTCGCAGTGAGGGAACTGCCAGAAGGCCCTCGGAGCTGGACCTCAGTGTCCGGGCTGGACGATGAGGGTGGAGATGCTCCTTCAGGTATACTAGGCCAAGGCCATTTGGGGCTTTAATGGTCAGCACTAACACTTTGAATTGTGCTCGGAAACATACTGGGAGCCAATGTAGGTCTTTCAGGACCGGTGTTATATGGTCTGTCTGAGGTCTGTCTAAATAGCAGTACATAAATACCATAAGTGTGTGAGTAAGTAAAGCAGAGCAATTTTCCTCTTGCACTGGTAATTAACTTGTAGCTAGAAGTCATCGCTATCTTACACAGTGTTGCATAGTGGATAAGGACACAGGTGCTGAACCTTTGACACTCCAGATGTTGTCTGACTACAACTCCCATCAGCCTTGAATATCTGCCATGTTGGGTGGGGCTGATGGGAGATGTAGTTCGGCAACATCTGGAGGCCAAAGGTTCCCCAAACCTGTTCTAAGTAAACAATATCTATCATCTCAAGTCATGTGCTTACCAATACTCTCCAAGGACTCTATAACAGAATCATAGAATTGTCGAGTCGGACGAGACCCCAAGGGGCAACTGGTCCAATCTCCTGCAACGCAGGAATCTCAACTAGATCATACATGACATATGGCCATCAGACTGCTGCTTAAAAACTTCCAAGGAAGGGGAGTCGACCACCTCTGGTGGGAGTCTGTTCCACTGTCAAACAACTCTTACCGTCAGAAAGTTCTTCCTAAGGTTTAGTTGGAATCACCTTTCTTGTAACCTGAATCTGTTGGTTTGGATCCTGCCCTCTGGAGCAGGAGAAAACAAGCTTGCTCCATCTTCTGTGTGACAGCCCTTTAGAAACTTGAAGATGGCTATCATATCTTCTTTCAGTTTCCTCTTTACCAGGCTAAACATACCCAGCTCCTTCAACTGCTCCTCATAAGGCTTGATTTCCAGACCCTTGATCATCTTGGTCACCCTCCTTATGCACACGTTCCAGCTTGTCAATATCCCAGAACTAGTGAAAAAGGAAGTGACCAATTTTCAATTCTCAGGTATCAAAGCTGATCTTAGGGGCTTTGAAATATCCCCCGTGAAAGATCCCTGCTTGCACACAGACATCCAAGAATACCCAAGTGTTGCTTGAAAATTTGCAGCTGGGGTGATTTGTTTCCATAAGCAGGTGGTTTTATTGTTGCTAATTTATCCCGGGTTTTCGTTTTATTCTTGAATGTGTGTGTGTGTGCGCACGCAAGCGCCCAAGAGAGAAAAAACGAGATTGCTTCCTCTAAGACATCCTGGCCTTTACAGAATTTGGTAGTCTCTGAAGTACAAACGAGGGAATAAAAGAGAATACCCCCCCCCCTTTTCTGGCAGTTGAAAAGCACCAGGTAAAGATTTCAACAGACAAACGGTGAGCAGGCTTGCCCAAATTTAAAAACCCGACAGAATGCCAGAAGTGAGCTGCAATCCTATATGTGTGTCTACTCAGAGAAGCAAACCTCTTTGAGTTCCATGAGACTAACTTCCAAGTAAGTGTGCTTAGCTGAAGCCGGGTTCCACAGTTGCAGTCTTCCTCCACTTCCGTTCTCCATTTTATATACTTTCCAAACTCTTCCTCCCCCTTTTCTCTTCCTCCTATACCTCCCTCCCCCTCCTCCTGTCTGCGACATTTGTTTTAAAGCTTTCTGACTTTTTAAGCTATTTTTTCCACAAAGCTTGCCAAGAGAGGCTAATCAGAAACAAGTGCGGTCCTTCTGCTTCCAGGCGGGAGCCCATCCCTGCAGCGCTCTTTTCACGGGCCGGCTACAGCTCTGGGCTCTGGCCTCCTCCATCCAGAAGCCCTGCTGGGTGGGGGACATCAAAACCCCTCTTTTCCATTGGTTTAGATGCCCTCCACTTGCATCGTAGAATTGTAACCTTGGAAGGGGAACCAAGAGACATCTAGTCCAATCCCATGCAATGCAGAAATCTCAGCTAAAGCATCTATTTCAGATGGCCACCCAACCGCTGCTTAATAAGCTCCAAGGAAGGAGAGTCCATAACCTCCCAGCTCTTACTGTCAGAAACTTTCCCCTGGTGTTTCATCGGAATCGCCTTTTCTTGTCACTTGAAGCTCTTGGTTCGAGTCCTGCCCTCCAGAGCAGGAGGAAGCAAGTTTGCACCACCTTCCATGTGACAGCCCTTGAGATATTTGAAGATGGCTATCATATCTCATAGGGACGCAGGTGGCACTGTGGGTTAAATCACAGAGCCTAGGACTTGCTGATCAGAAGGTTGGCGGTTCGAATCTCCGCGACGGGGTTTGCTCCTGTTGCTCGGTCCCTGCTCCTGCCAACCTAGCAGTTTGAAAGCACGTCAAAGTGCAAGTAGATAAATAGGTACTGCTCCAGCGGGAAGGTAAATGGTGTTTCTGTGCGCTGCTCTGGTTCACCAGAAGGGGCTTAGTCATGCTGGCCACATGACCCGGAAGCTGTACGCCGGCTCCCTCGGCCAATAAAGTGAGATGAGCGCCGCAACCCCAGAGTCAGCCACGACTGGACCTAATGGTCAGGGGTCCCTTCACCTTTACCTAACTGCCCACAGACACCGGGTGTTGGTGTCAAGCCTGCCCCCAATTTATGAGCTTTAAAACCTTGCATTGCGAACATTTTGGTTTGTCTTCCAATGTAAGTCCGCAGAGCACTTCAGTCAGTCGTGAAGCACCGTTGGGACACTTTTCTCCCAGGAATGGCAGTGTTTCACTACCTCAGCAGTGTCAGGCGCCGGTCATGGTGCCCTCTTGGCATCTGGCCTGATGTAGTTGGTGACAAGCTTGTTGCTGTTGCCACAGTGCAGTCCAAAGAGCAAAACATCGCTGGCTGTGAAGCCAGGAAGGAAAGGACTCCAAGCGAAATCAGGGTGTGGCGGAGCCAGATAGTGGGCCCAGGAATTCAATGCGGCTGAAAACACAGGAGGTGATGACCTCTTTATTGACACCCTACCTTTTTCCCTGACAGAAACTCAAAGTGGCTTACAGTCAAATTAAGAAGTGCTGATACCACATACAGAGAGAGAATCATTTAAAAAAAATAATGAATTGTTATGCATATGTATAATGTATATGCAAGGCTTTTTTAAAAGCCAGAGCTGAGCTCCTGTCTCAGGTGGGTGCCGTTGCCATTCTAAGAGCTGCAGCACCTCTCTTCCTAGAAAAATAGCGTTGGAAACACAAGGACCAATCTGAGTTTGAGAAATAAGTACATGAATTTTAAAAACAGGAAAGGATTTGTGTGTGTAACACTGAAGGAAATGGACAGACACAGCAGAAGTTTTAATATCAGAATCATATCTCATCCCAGCCTCCTCTTTTCCTTTTTTTTTATAAAGGATTTTTTATTGAGTTTTCCATATTTAATTACATTTCATTACACAAATCTATAACATAAAGCATTGCTCAGACAGTGCATCGACTTCCTTCCTTCCCTCCCTCTTTCTCACTTCCAAACATCTTTTAGTAAATTCTCGCATTTCTATAGCCACTTTTTTTACTTTATATCTTCTTTTTTTAGAAATCGCCTCCTTATATGTAAATTGGTTCCTTATTTTCACACTACAAAGCATTTCAATTCAAACCTACAAACGCTTTCAAATATTTACAATTTTCTTTCATGTAAAGTATACATTTGCTCCAGTCCTTCTGAAACAGTTCGTCTCGCCGATTCCAGATCTTCCCCGTCAGCTTTTGCCATCTCCACATATTCTACCATCTTTATCTGCCATTCTTCCAATGTAGGAAGTTCCTGCTGCTTCCATTTCTGGGCCAGGAGTATTCTTGCAGCCGTTGTGGCATACATAAACAAATTTACATCTTTTTTCTGAATTTCCTCTCCAATTAACCCTAACAAAAATGCCTCTGGTTTTTTATTGAAGTTATATTTAAAAACCTTTTTCATTTACTAGCACAAGGTTGAAGAAATCCCAACTAAAGAATCATGGCAAGAGAAATTGATGGATTAAGCAGAACTGGCAAAACTGACACATAAGATACGGGACAAGGACAACTGTGATTTCAAAGATGAATGGGAACCCTTTACAAAGTACTTGATGACACAACAAAGTCAATTGGACTCCTTGGCAGGTTTTGAATAAAGACAAACTCTTTATTGACCATAATCAGTTAGACAATTTAAGGAATTATACAATTTTGTAATATGCAGAGAACAGTATTCACAGAGAAACCAAAGACTGGAACTGAGGGGAGTCGGCGGGGGGGGGGTCTTTATGGGAGGGTGGGGGGGAGGGAGGAAAAGGGAGAAAATTAAGGAGGTGATATTTTTGGATAACATGTTTTGTTTAAGTTTCTAATAAAAATTTATTAAAAAAATAAAATAAAAACCTTTTCCAACTGATTGTATATTATATCCCAGAAGGCTTTCACCTCCTTTCAGCCTCCTCTTTTCCAGGCTAAACCTACCCAGCTCCTTCAATCGCTCCTCATAAGACTCGGTTTCCACACCCTTGATCATCTTGGTTGCCCTCCTTTGCACATGTCCCAGCTTGTCAGCATCCTTCTTAACTTTGTGGTACCCAGAATTGGACACAGTATTCCAGGTGTGAATGCTACAGCTCTGGGCTCTGGGCTCCTCCGTCCAGAAGCCTTGCAGGGTGGGGAACATCAAAACCCCTCTTTTCCATTGGTTTATATGCCCTCCACTTGCATCGTAGAATTGTAACCTTGGAAAGGGAACCAAGAGACATCTAGTCCAATCCCATGCAATGCAGAAATCTCAGCTAAAGCATCTATTTCAGATGGCCACCCAACCGCTGCTTAATAAGCTCCAAGGAAGGAGAGTCCATAACCTCCCTAAGCTCTTACTGTCAGAAACTTTCCCCTGGTGTTTCATCGGAATCGCCTTTTCTTGTCACTTGAAGCTATTGGTTCGAATCCTGCCCTCCAGAGCAGGAGGAAGCAAGTTTGCTCCACCTTCCATGTGACAGCCCTTGAGATATTTGAAGACGGCTATCATATCTCATAGGGACGCAGGTGGCACTGTGGGTTAAACCACAGAGCTTAGGACTTGCCGATCAGAAGGTTGGCGGTTCGAATCCCCGCAACGGGGTGAGTTCCCATTGCTCGGTCCCTGCTCCTGCCAACCTAGCAGTTTGAAAGCACGTCAAAGTGCAAGTAGATAAATAGGTACCGCTCCAGTGGGAAGGTAAATGGCGTTTCCGTGCACTGCTCTGGTTCACCAGAAGTGGCTTAGTCATGCTGGCCACATGACCCGCAAGCTGTACGCCAGCTCCCTCGGCCAATAAAGTGAGATGAGCGCCGCAACCCCAGATTCAGCCATGACTGGACCTAATGGTCAGGGGTCCCTTCACCTTTACCTAACTGTCCCCAGATGCCGGGTGTTGGTGCCAAGCCTGCCCCCAATTTATGAGCTTTAAGACCTTGCATTGCAAAGATTTTGGTTTGTCTTCCAATGTAAGTCCGCAGAGCACTTCAGTCAGTCGTGAAGCACCATTGTGGCACTTTTCTCCCAGGAATGGCAGTGTTTCACCACCTCAGCAGTGTCAGGCCCTCTTGGCAGCTGGCCTAATGTAGTTGGTGACAAGCTTGTTGCTGTTGCCACAGTGCAGTCCAAAGAGCAAAACATCGCTGGCTGTGAAGCCAGGAAGGAAAGGACTCCAAGCGAAATCAGGGTGTCGCGGAGCCAGACAGTGGGCCCAGGAATTCCATGCGGCTGAAAACACAGGAGATGATTACCTCTTTATCGACACCCCACCTTTTTCCCTGACAGAAACTCAAAGTGGCTTACAGTCAAATTAAGAAGTGCTGAAACCACATACAGAGAGAGAATCATAAAAAATAATAGAATTGTTATGCATATGTATAATGTATATGCAAAGCATCCTTCTTAACTTTGTGGTGCCCAGAATTGGACACAGTATTCCAGGTGTGGTCTCACCAAGGCAGAAGAGAGTCGGACAAAGACTTCCCTTGATCTGGACACTATACTTCTGTTGATGCAGCATAGAATAGCATTGGCTTTTTTTGCTGCTGCATCACACTGTTGACTCGTGTTAAGCTTGTGGTCCACCAAGACCCCTGGATCATTTTCACATGTAGGCCAGGTCTCTCCCATCTTATATCTGTGCATCTGGTTCTTCCTGCCCAACAGCAGAACCTTACATTTGTCCCTATTGAAATTCATGAAGTCGAGAGGGAAAGGATTAGGCCAGGACCAGCAATGGAAAAACACAAGCCTGTCAACTTGCTTACTGCCAGAAGCAGGCTGACATGCAGGGATCAATGCTGGGGTGTCTGGAGTATCAAAGAAGGTATCTGAGCATGTACAGAGAGCATCGCTGGGATTCTCAAGCAGGGCTTCCAGGTCGGAAGGTGCAATTCACTGAGCAACCAGAAACAGACTTGCTCCCAGTGTGTGAACTCTGCACATGCTCCAGAATCCCCAGCAATGTGTGAACCGGGGATGCTAGAGGAATTCGATTTTTATCCATTCTGGCGTGTTCTGCATCTCCTGGACTATTGCATAGATTGGAATGTTAACTTAGCCTTTGGATCTCATACGTTCCCGGATTTTGCGATACCCTTCTTGGTTCAAAAACATTCCAAAATGTGTGGTTTTGTTTTTTTTAAAAAAAGGATGCTGGGATGAAATTGTTGAAAAATGCATACACAGAGAAATTAAGTATTCACAGGAAAATGAGATGGAACAGATTTGTGAATGGACACATGCATCATTGACACAGGCTGTCAGCCTATCCCAAATGTGAGCCTGACATTTGAGGTTGCAAGTGAAGAAATAGCAAACAAAGAAGGGTAGCCAATGCGTGCCTTGAAGAAGTTGCTGGACTACAGCTCCCATCATCCCTGACCAATGGCTATGCTGTTGGGGGCTGATGGGAGCTGGAGTCCAACAGGGGTTGGACCAGATTACCCTCATGGTCCCTTCCAACTCTACAGTTCTGGGATTCTATGACATCCGGAGGGCACCAGATTGGCTAACCCTGCAAACTTTAAGTATTTGGGAAATGCAATGCCCCCAGATAAGAAATGCTTCTTGTAACAGTGGTACCTCGGGTTAAGTACTTAATTTGTTCCAGAGGTCCGTACTTAACCTGAAACTGTTCTTAACCTGAAGCACCACTTTAGCTAATGGGGCCTCCTGCTGCCACCGCACCGCAGGAGCCTGATTTCTGTTCTTATCCTGAAGCAAAGTTCTTAACCTGAAGCACTATTTCTAAGTTAGCGGAGTGTGTAACCTGAAGCGTATGTAAACTGAGGTACCACTGTATTGGGAAGGCTCCTCTATACCCCCTGCAAGAAATGGATGGCCACCGCTGAACATTTGCTGCAACGTTGTATAGAAACAGGAAAGGCCCAAATTCCTGTATCTGTGTGTCATCGCTGCAGCGACTTTAATGACATGTTTTTCTCCCAGACATTAATGTTTCTGCATCTTTATAAACACCACATCTACTGTTTGAGAGGAGAGGCTGTTTCTCTCCTCAAAGGAGCAACGGCGAAGGGAGCTGAAGGCCGGGACTGAATTTGATAAACTCCTCTGTCACCTCAAGTGGAGGTGACAGACATTTGTTCTTCAGTCCAAGGCAAGCATTGCATGGAGAAAAGAGCACCCACAGAGTCATCATCATCGTAATAATAGTTGTTGTTGTTGTTGTTGTTAATGATATTCTGCCCTTCATCATAAGATCTCAGGGTGGTTCACAGAATAAAAACAAGTACAGTGGTACCTTGGGTTAAGAACTTAATTCATTCCAGAGGTCTGTTCTTAACCTGAAACTGTTCTTAACCTGAGGTACCACTTTAGCTAATGGGGCCTCCTGCTGCCGCCGTGCGATTTCTGTTCTCATCCTGAGGTAAAGTTCTTAACCTGAAGTACTATTTCTGGGTTAGTGGAGTCTGTAACCTGAAGCATCTGTAACCTGAAGTGTCTGTAACCCGAGGTACCACTGTAAATAATTAAAAACAAAACAGTAAAACAATCACACACACACCCTTTCCCACAGACACATTTAAAAGTCTGTACAATCAAACCTTCGTTCCCGAACGGCTCCATTTTGGAACATTTCGGCTCCCGAGCGCCGAAAACCTAGAAGTAAATGCTCCGGTTTTAAAACAGTTTTTGGAAGCCAAATGTCTGACGTGGCTTCCGCTTGAGTGCAAGAACCTCTTACGACCAGTCAAAAGCTGCGCCTCGGTTGTCAAACGTTTCGGAAGCCGAACGGTCTTCCGGAACGGATTGCGTTCAAGAACCGAGGTTTGACTGTAGAATGTTGATCAGCCAAAGGCCTGGTTGAAGAAGAACATTTTCACCTGGTGCCTAAAATATATATTATGAAGGTGTCAGGCGAACCTCCCTGGGGAGAGCATTTCGCAAATGGGGAGCCACTGCAGAAAAGGCCCCGTTCTCCAGCTTCTTCACCATTGGACCCTCTACTGGTCTTGTCCACTCAATCTTCCGGAGTTTGTCTTTGCATGCAGAGAAGTCTTTGCATGCAGAGAAGTCTCTAACTCACTGAGGGTTTTGAGACCCGTCGGCTACCCTCACCTGGTTTAGCTGGGCAGTCGAAGCCATTTCCTGGGGTGTGGCATGCTGGCAGCTTCTAGGAGCCACAGGTGAGATCTGAGATCAGGGTGAGGACCATAGGTGGACAAACCTCCCCAGAAGGAGCATGACATGTTTCCCACCAGAGGTACTGCCCTTCCTCTGACACCCCATATACTTGTGCGCAGCATACTTAAAGCTTGTTGTCACTTGTGAAGATCTGAGGACTGGGATATTAATTCCAACACCGGCATCTTGGAGTGGGTGGGTTGTGATGTAGATTCATCAAGAGGCCCCAATGCTCCAACCCACTAAGGTTTCATGGCTGATCAGGGTGGGGAGAAAATGACTCTCCACTTGACCGGTGGAAATATTCTGTACAGTGGGACCCCAGGTTACAGACACTTCAGGTTACAGACGCTTCAGGTTACAGACTCCGCTAACCCAGAAATCGTACAGTGGTACCTCGGGTTAAGTACTTAATTCATTCCAAAGGTCCATTCTTAACCTGAAACTGTTCTTAACGTGAAGCACCACTTTAGCTAATGGGGCCTCCTGCTGCCGCCGTGCCACTGGAGCAAGATTTCTGTTCTCATCCTGAAGCAAAGTTCTTAACCTGAGGTAATATTTCTGGGTCTTTAACCTGAAGCGTATGTAACCTGAAGCATATGTAACCCAAGGTACCACTGTACCTCGGGTTAAGAACTTTGCTTCAGGATGAGAACAGAAATCGTACGGCGGCAGTGGAAGGCCCCATTAGCTAAAGTGGTACCTCAGGTTAAGAACAGTTTCAGGTTAAAAATGGACCTCCGGAACTAATTAAGTTGTTAACCAGAGGTACCACTGTAATTCTAAACCCTGTACATCTTAGCCTTAAGAGGGCCTCTTTTAAGATGGTACAGTTTCTCTGACATCACCTGCTTCAAAATGTGGTTTGCCAGCCTTGCTATATATTGGCATCTCCCTGGTTGTTCTGCTGAGTAGGGGCCCCTGGACATCTGCCCCAAATTCTTGGCCTGATGGGGCCACTGCATTTGCCACAGGATCCTATCCTGCCCTCGGTCTTAATGCCATACTTCCTGCCACCCCCCAAAAAAGGGAGGTCTCTGCATAGTTTGAGAAGCCATGGGATAGATTCTAGGGGGTTTGCCCCACCTTTCTTGCCCAAACCCCAAGCAAAAAAGCTCAGCCAGCCTTGAGTTCCACCCTGTGCTTTTGCTATTCAGCATATTTGGGGAGGAGGTGGTTTGAAGCGAGGATCGCTCGAAACGCAGAGCAGCATTGCTTCTTAAAACAAATTCTGTAAGACTGGGAAGGGGAAAAATTCCCGGGGTCTTGAAATTTGAGATATTCCACATCCACCCTAATTTCAAAGCAGTTCGCATGATCATAGGCATAGCTGTTTAGCTGCTGTTCCTTATGTTCAAAAAAAGAAAATACTTGTGGGGGGGGGACAACAAGGTTGAGAAAATGTGTGGCCCAATTACTGCTTTTCCTGGTGCCATTCAGTGAGGTGGCAAGAGCTGGTCTGGGCAATCCTTTGGGCAGCAAAATCTGTTATTGTAGGGAAAGGGAGGTGGAGGAGGGAAAAGGAGGGATGAGAAGAGAAGCTGCTCTTCCCCCTCCTTCTCTTTCAGACTATAATGTGCTGCGCTGGCAGATCCAGAAATAGAAAGCAAATGTGAGGCTGGCGGGAGGACAATAACCGAAGATCAAATTCAGTCGTTCCATGGTCTGAGTCACAAAGGAGGAATGGGGGGTGAGAGCACGGCTCAAGGAGAACAGCAAAAACTCTTGCAAGATTCTTTTCTTTATTATTATTAAAGAAAATATATGCATTGCACCAGGAGCCAGCACCAGAAAGCATGAGGCCTTTATCAGGATGATGTCGTCACATTTCCACATGCAGAATGTGCCCCCCAGGTCCACTTTGTGCATGCTAGTAGATTTCTAAGAATGAGAAATTAGGGGACTCGGGTTAAACCACAGAGCCTAGGACTTGCCGATCAGAAGGTCGGCGGTTCGAATCCCCGCAATGGGGTGAGCTCCCGTTGCTCGGTCCCTGCTCCTGCCAACCTAGCAGTTCAAAAGCACGTCAAAGTGCAAGTAGATAAATAGGTAAACACTGTTTCCGTGTACTGTTCTGGTTCGCCAGAAGCGGCTTAGTCCTACTGGCCACATGACCCGGAAGCTGTACACTGGCTCCCTCAGCCTATAGAGCGAGATAAGCGCCGCAACCCCAAAGCCAGCCATGACTGGACCTAATGGTCAGGGGTCCCTTTACCTTTTACATCTACCCTGGAGCTAGATGTGAGAGAGAGCAAACTCTCTAGTAAAGGAATGCACTCTTTACATGCCCATCCGTACTCTTTCTTCTCACCTTCACATAAACTGAGCCCAATGTTGCTCTTTCTTCTCCCCCTTGATCCTGATGTAGATTTTCTCTTCCCTCTCTGGTGGAGAGGAGGGTCCTGTTTTGGGGTCTCCCTCAGCTGCCAAAATCTCAGGGGCTGGTCTGGATCAGAGGATTGGGGAATGCAATTGCAGGGAGATGAGTTCCTAGCAGAAGAGGAGGGGAAATATTTGCCCCCGCCTGATTCCAGCGTTTCCAGAAGCAGAGAGTCAGGCAGAAACAGAAGCTGCACTGTTGAGAAAGGAGCTACCCAGCTATGAGATAATAATAATAATAATAATAATAATAATAATAATAATAATAATAATTTATTTATACCCCACCCTCCCCAGCCTAGACCAGGCTCAGGGCAGCTAACACCCAATATAACAACAAAATGATTGAAATACAACTTAAAAACAGGATTAAAATACAACATTAAAACATTAAAATACAGCCTCATTTCAATGGAAACTCAAATCAAAAACTTTTTTGGGGATGAAAACGTCAAGTCTTTACCAAGGCTAACTATCCAGACTGGTCCTACATGGGCCAGAAAAAAAGCCAGGGAAGTTGATAGTAGCTAAGATAGTAGCTAAGCAACCAGAAGGGAGGGAACAGCTGGGCGATACATCAATAGAGAATGGGGGGAACCCCCTGCCTTCCCCCCCCCCCAACTTGGAGGTTCGAGAGTGTCAGAGAACAAAGGAGACGCAGGGGGGAGGAACTTCCTGTTGGCACACTTGCGGAAGTGGGGAGGAGTCAGAGTAGGCAACTGATATCCTTGCGGAGGGTTTCCTGTTCATGCTTGTAACAGAATGCTGTAATAAAAGGACTATAAATCAACCAAATGCTCGTTAATTCTTATCGGTGAGCCACTGGAAGGGAGAGGGGAACTCCCGTACTTGACACTAAATGTCTAGGGCCACCTTATCCTTGGCTGGAGCTGATGAGAATATTGTATTTGCAGGAGGCCCTCACCTGCAGACTGCAATGTCCAATTAGGTTTATAATGTTGGGATATGGTTCCGTTCCACCTTAAAAGGGGACAGGCATGACTGTTGTGTGTCACCTGCCTGTTTACTTCCAGCGTCTGCTGGGAACTTCTGTTTGTATATAGCTTTTGCTTGCTGCTGTTTTGCTGGACACGAAGGCAAGCAGACATGTTTTTTCCTTTGTTCCCACTGCTGAAAAAAAATGCTGTAATATACTGCTTACACATGGCTCTGTCCACCTCTTCTGCTGTGAGAAGATTTACTCACTTTGCTGATGGAGCGTGCACGTGTCTCTAAACGTATCTGAGGCTCGTGTCGCTGATTGATGCTGTTCCAAGTGAGACTGGTGATAGTCCGGCTGCCGGCCGGTGGCTGAAGCAAGCTGTGGGCCTGCCTGATGCCCCCGTCTCCCCAGCAGTATCTCAACATATAAGGGTTGAGGCGATCTTTCAGGTGTATCAGTGGGGTTCCTGCTAGGCTCATTTGTATAGGATTGCAGCCAAGCAGTCCTATGGAGCAGGGCAGGAAGAATCCAAGGGAGACAAACCATTACAAAGCCATGCCACGCTCCCACTGGCATGGTACAAAGCAAGAAGGCAGCATTCCCCCCAGTTAGAGGGTCAATAACTACACCAGCCCCAGGGTTGTGCATTTCCCTACCCCATTTTTTAGGGCGTGTCGGAGGAAAGGGGGGCCTCTGGTCCTGGCAGATCCCCCTGACACTAGTGCTATGCCCATTTCTCAAAAGGTTTCTTTACCTGTGAATGAAGGTATAGTTCATTGCTTGGGGAGGAAGGTAGGCAGTAGCGAAGGATCATTCAATTTCAGTTCCCTTAGTTTCTCGTCTTTTGAGTCTTACATACAGCTCTCCACATTTTTTTCCAGCAATTTGTCATACAAAATGGCTCACAAAGGTGCATTATATTGCTTGCAAAAAATTTGTGTGGATTAGTGAATTTTTTTATTTAAAAAAAATCCTCATGAAAATTCAGCAGCATTTTAATGTGAATTTCTCCTAATAAAGACATTGCCGTATGCAATTTTCACTAATCCACACATTTTTTTGCAAGCAATACAATGCACTTTCGTACGTCATTTTCACCCAAATATCCACGTTCATACTCATTTCTGCCCAATGCATACACTTTGGTAAACATAGCCTGGTTGGACAACTACGTCGGAAAATTCAGATTAATGTGAATTTCTGTGTATTTCAGAAAACGCGAATTTGGACAGGTTCCGCTTTAAAGAGGAAGCAAATCAAATTTCCCTGAAGTCCGTAGCCACCACTGGCCTGGACTATCGCAGGAGGGTATCTTTGGGTTCTTTGGGGAAACAGGGAGGGATGGGAAGGGTTAAGCACTATCCTCCCACCTAAAGCTTCTCTGCTGCGAATCACACCCTCCCAGGCCTGATTGGAATAGGAGAAGCAGCAGAAGCAGCAGCTGGATTTGGAAACTATCATCATCCAATTGGAGTATTGCACTTTGTCATCTTGCTAAGGAAGAACGCGGGGTGGGGTGCGCCGGGGAGGGGGGGTCGGTGGCGGTGGAAGTAGAAGAAATCACAGCTTTGGAGCGAATCATTTTGGGATGTCGAAGCTAGTTGTTTTCTTTTGTCCTGGCCCTCTTCTCCAACTTCCCGTTACAAGACCCCAAACCCGTCGTTAAGAGAGCATCTCCATTTGCGGCTGTTTAGTCTTGTGGCTAGAAGGTAGATGGGCTAATTACAGAGAGCGCTCGAGTCCGCTTCAAAGGCCTCTCTCGGTTCTCGGGGAACACGCTGGCTTCCCTGCGGGCGGCGTGCCAGGTAAACAGCAGCCCGCAAAGACCGTTTTGGCAGAAGCACCCACCTGCCTTGCCCTGCTATTTAAGCTTTTCAGAATGGAGCTTTAATTCTAGCGTCAAGAAAGGATGGCATGTAATTAGCATCCCTAAAAAGGCTCTCCGGGCTAACTTGTAATCTCGGAGACAGGCAGTTGGCTCGGCGCATTGCAATGAAGAGTTGATGGAGAAGCAGAAGGGGGACGCAGGGAAAAGGGGGGGGAGGCTTGCGGCTGCCAAATTAAACACACCCCTCCTTGCTCGAGGGAACCGCGGGCACCCAGCACCAAAAACAGCAGCAGGAAAGGGCACTGAAGGCTCGTCGGATGGGCAAATCGGAGGAATATTTTTGCCCTCCCAAGTCTAAGTGGGGGAGCAGGAAGCCAAGAGGCTGATACGGCTAACTAGGCGATGATCTAAGAGGACGGCAGCCCCACTTCCTTTGCAGATACGAACGCAAAGCAGCAACTGAGACACCACTGTGCGTTTAGGGATCTAACACAACTCTGTCCATGGTCTGCTCGCTTTTGTTTGTGAAGGGATGACTCTCTCTCAATTGTCTGTTTTACAATTTAGAATACTCATTTAAACAGCGTTAAAATATCAATGACTTCCCTTCTTCTCTTCCCATGGTTCATTTTGCATATCATAAATCCCTGCATATTTTACATAAACTAAACCATTCAGTATTCCATTATTGCATCCATCAAAACTTGTTTACACTGTTGAATTTATCTTAATGCTGCCAGAGTTTTCAAATGCACACAATTCCCCCCTCCCATGTAGTCAATAAACACTATCCATTCTTCTCTAAATGTATGTTCTTCATGTTCTCTTGTTCTATATGTTAAGTCCGCAAGCTGCGTATATTCCATCAGCTTAAGTTGCCAGTCTTCTTGAGTTGGGACCTCGCCCGTTTTCCATTTGGGGGCTAACAAAACATGGGCCACACTGGTGGCGTACACATATAACCTTTTTGGACACCTGGGAATTTCAGTCTGAATTATCCCCCCCACCACAAGACTCTGGGTTTTTTTGGAAATACAGTGGTACCTCGGTTTAAGAACAGGCCTGTTTATGAACTATTTGGTTTACGAACTCCACAAAACTGGAAGTAGTGTCCCGGTTTGCGAACTTTACTTTGGTCTAAGAATGGAAGCTGAACAGTAGAAGGGCACCAGCAGTGGGAAGCCTCATTAGGGAAAGTGTGACTCGGTTTAAGTACGGTTTTGGTTTAAGAATGGACTTCTGGAACGGATTAAGTTTATAAACCGAGGTACCACTGTATACTTTTGAACATTTTTTTTCAGTTCATTATGTATTATTTTCCAATACTCTTTTACCCTTTTACAGGTCCACCACATATGAAAGAATGTTCTCTCAACCTCATTGCATCTCCAGCACTTACCGTATTTTTTGCTCTATAAGACTCACTTTTCCCCTCCTAAAAAGTAAGGGGAAATGTGTGTGCGTCTTATGGAGCGAATGCAGGCTGCGCAGCTATCCCAGAAGCCAGAACAGCAAGAGGGATTGCTGCTTTCACTGCGCAGCGATCCCGCTTGCTGTTCTGGCTTCTGAGATTCAGAATATTTTTTTTCTTGTTTTCCTCCTCCAAAAACTAGGTGCGTCTTGTGGTCTGGTGCGTCTTATACAGCGAAAAATACGGTACCTTTTTATTTTATTTGTGGAAGGGGTTATGGTGAAACATTCCATCAGCTGGGCTTTAGGGTTGCCACCTTTGGTTGGGCAAAATAAAGGACAGGTTAGGGAAGTGGGGATTCAGTAGAACACACTCTCTCGTGACACCAAATCCTTCCCCCTTTGTGTTTTTTGGGGGGGGGGTTCCCCTGCATTCGGCTTCCCGCCCTCCTTGCCATCCCAACCCCACTCTTCCCCTTGACTCATGTAGATGGGCAGAAGGCATGGGTATATGATGGCTCCCAAGGGCAACTTGAGCTGCAGATCCAGCCTCTCACCCATGCTAGCATTGGAGGAGACTTGAACGCAGAGCAGGAGGTGAGAGGAGGGAGGAGGAGAGGTCAGGTTGGGGTGGTGGAGGGGGCCAAGCGGCGCTGGGCTCACACCATGCTAGACCGGCGGGCGGAGACTGAGGGGGCACAACAACAAGAGGGGGCGAGGGAGGGAGAGTAAGTCGCTCCTTCCCCCTTCTCTCTATTCTCTCTCGAGCTCGGTCAGGCTCCCCATCAGAGACACAGCCACCATTTTGGGTCAGCAAAGCTCGAATATGGACGGGGGGAAGTGTCCCATTTGAAGTCAGAACAGGACAGGGGACAAAAATGGGGTGGTCCTGTTTTTCTAGGATGAGTGGCGAACCTACTGAGCACCTTGCCACTGTTAGGATATTTCTGATCCACCTTAAAAGGGAGCAGGATGTTTGTGTCACAGCCTGCGTATTTTCCTGTTCCACAGGATGTTTCTGTTGTGCTTTTGTTTTCGTCTCTCTCTCTCTCTCTGCCGGAGACATTGAAGCAGGCAGTCATGTTTTTCTTTGTTCTGATCAACGCAGAAATAAACTTGTAAATAATGCTCTCCTGAGTGCATCTTTCGCTGTGCGTTATCTGCTGATAGAGCGTGCACGGCTCTGGAATGTGGCAAGCTATTTCTGGAGCTCGTGTCGCTAATTGCTGATACTGCGTGTCTACGGGAGATCGATGGACGTCCGGAGACGATGTGGTGTCATGATGGACTTTGTCTCCCTGGCAGTATCCCAACAGCCACATGGTCTAAGAGTGGTACAGACCAGTCTAAAGTGGTACAGGCCAGACACAAGTTTACAGTGGTACCTCTGGTTAAGAACTTAATTCGTTCTGGAGGTCCGTTCTTAACCTGAAACTGTTCTTAACCTGAAGCACCACTTTTGCTAATGGGGCCTCCCGCTGCCACTGCACCACCGGAGCAAGGTTTCTGTTCTCATCCTGAAGCAAAGTTCTTAACCTGAGGTACTATTTCTGGGTTAGCGGAGTCTGTAACCTGAAGCGTCTGTAACCCAAGGTGCCACTGTACTACCTATGTAAGGCTACAAGGAATGTGGTATGAGAGGGCCATGCAATTCTCCCCACAGAGCTGCGATTTCTGTGAATTCTGGGAATTGTAGTTCTGTAAGGAAGAATAGGAGTCTCCTAATGGGTCTCAGCATGCTTAATAAACTACAGCTCCCAGGATTCTCTGGGTGAAGCTGTTACGGTGGCATAAATAGTGTTTTGAATGTATACTGCATATGGGGTCAGAGACAGAGGTCCAGCTCAGTCTTGTGAAAGTGTGGCTTCTTCAAGCACCCAAATACATCATTGGGAACACAAAAGGGCTAGACGGGGCTAATTTGAAATTACCCCTGGAAGGGGATTTAAAATAAAAATAAAAAATCAGACATATATCCTCGTAATTAACCCAGTTTACACTGCTTTGGTTATTGATTTCTCCCTCCCGGTGTATGTATTGTATATACGAGCGGACTTATCACCTGTCACTAGCCCAGAGACCCATAATTTAATCCTCTGGCCTTCAATAATCTACATACAGTGCAAATGGATGCAAAAAATGTGAGTCCATCTTCTTGGTGAAAGCAGGCGGGGAGAAAGCTAGGACTTTAGTGAGTTCCAAGGCAGCCACTGGGAGAAACACTTAGCATTCCTTAGAAAATATACTGTGAATTTCATCCTGGCAAAATCCCAGCTCCAGAGTTCCTCATTATTTTTCCTTTAGCTGCTTCTCCCCACCGCTAAATAAATCGGAATGTTTGTTTATTTTTGTCTGCACACACACACACACACACACACACAGGCTTTCTTGGTTTCTGTATTTGGCTTCTTCCCAACCACAGCAAATAGCCATGGTCTGAGAGTTTAAAAAGGGCCACGCTCTTCTGTGAGGAACCACAGCAAAGGAGCAAAAAGAGTCGCCGTGGAACTCAGTGGAGATTTTTATATAGCTAGGGTGTGTCTGTGGTTTAGAAATTAAGGGCAGCCCGTTCTGATTTCAGCTGCTTTTCCTGGGCAGGAGGGAGCGGGGAACCTGTTCGCAAGAGCGTGGCACAAATTCAGGTCCCACACATTTTGAGACAATGACCAAGGAATGATACAAGAATGGATCCCCTCTGATGGTGGGCCAAGCAAACGATCATTTAAACATTGCCAGAAAAAGGGGGGGAAAGATGGCTTACCTAGTGGCAACGGCGGCAGGTAGCTGCAGGAATCAGAGCAGCACCATGCAACCTGGGTTGAGCCGCCATTTTTATTTCTCACAACGTCCCCGATTGTCCTGCCCTGCCCCTCTTGAAGAGGGATGGGAAATAGGGAGCCCTTCCTTGGACTCCAACTCCAATCAGCCCTGGTCGGTATGTCCAGTGGTGAGGGATGATGAGAAGTGGAGTCCACACACATTCCCCAGCCCCGCTCTAGGGCATTGTGGGGAATTAAAATGGCAGCTTCCCCGAAAACCTGACAGCCAGTTGCCCCAAGATGCCAAGTGCTGGATGATGATGATAATGATGATAATTTATTACTTATATCCCCTGCCCATCTGGCCAGGCCTCCCCAGCCACTCTGGGCAGCTTCCAACAAAATATTAAAATACAATAATGCATCAAACATTAAAAGCTTCCCTACACAGGGCTGCCTTCAGATATCTTCTGAAAGTCTGGTAGTTGTTGTTCTCTTTGACATCTGGTGGGAGGGCGTTCCACAGGGCGGGTGCCACTACCGAGAAGGCCCTCTGCCTGGTTCCCTGTAACTTGGATCTTAATCATTACTTTCCAATAGGCGTACAAAGACAAAGAACTCTGCTTCTGACCAGAATTACGTACAGTCGAGACACTTTGGGTGCAGTGGCAGGTGGGATTACCAAAGTTTCTCTCTCTCCCCCCCATCCCTTTCTAATTTATTTATTTATTTGCTTGAAATGCACATAAGTTACATGCGTGTAAGCTGCAGGCTTGCTGCGATGCACGTGACCATCAAAGGCCCGATTGTTTTGGGACGCGTTTTAACTCAAAGCGAAGTTGTTCTCCTTCTTAAGGTGCTTTGTTCCTAACTGTCCCTCCGTCCAAAGCCTTTTGCCGTCCATTTTGGAAGCGTGCTGTATTCAAAAGCGCCCCCCCTGCAACGACTGCCCAAATCCTTTGCTTCCTTCTCTGGCTGCCTCCTTCTTCTCCAGACCAGTTACGTTTTGCTCCCCTCCTATTCTACGAGATGGTTTAGCCCACGGAGCTGCCTTTGGACTCCGGCCTTATAAAGACTCCTGCGCAGGAAGAAGCAGGAACCACAAGGGGCAAAGTGGAGGCACTTAGGGGGTGTTTGTTCTGGCAAAGAGAGGCCTGGCATCCTCGCCACATCTGGAGAGGCCAAGTGTCTCAGAAAGCTCATTGGGAAAAGAGAAACAGCGCTCCCCTCACACAGATACCTCCCTGGCAGTCCAGGAAAGGGTGGGGCCCAGAACAGAGCCAGGAGAAAATGCCACGAAAATGTCCCAGTTTCACCACTTGCGAGCTGCAGTATTTTGCCTTGAGAAGCTTCCCTCAGCCTGGCTTTTTTTTTTTCAGTGCCAGGATTCGGCCCCAGGGATCTGTGATTCAATAAGAAGAGTGCCTCTGGACATGTGCAAAGGGCCTGGTACCACCTTCAGTTCCTGGAGTGATGGGGAAGAGTTTTGGGGGTTCTAGAGGGTTTTGGGTTCCAGGTAGACAATGAATCCACACCATGGGTAGGCAAACTGAGGCCCGGGGGCCAGATCCGGCCCAATCACCTTCTAAATCCGGCCCATGGACGGTCTGGGAATCAGCGTGTTTTTACATGAGTAGAATGTGCCCTTTCATTTAAAATGCATCTCTGGGTTATTTGTGGGCTCTGCCTGGTGTTTTTACATGAGTAGAATGACCACTCCCCACATCAAATGGGGGAGCTTTTGCATGGTCGCATGCAGCCCCCCAGATCCCAGTGCGACTCCTGGTAGTTTGGGCTGGCTTCATCCTCCCCAGGCTGGATACCTGGAGGTCTCCACCTACCTCAGCCAATCGCCCAATCCCACCTGGGGAGGTATTGCCAGGGGATTGGCCAGGTAAGGGGAGGGACCGTCCTGCCCACATAACAGAAGGTGAATCTTACCTGCAAAGCGGAATGTGTGCTTTTATTTAAAATGCATCTCTGGGTTATTTGTGGGGCATAGGAATTTGTTCATATACTTTTTTCAAAATATAGTCCGGCCCCCTACAAGGTCTGAGGGACCCTGCTGAAAAAGTTTGCTGACCCCTGATCCACACCCTTCTCATTTTTTAATCTTAAAAAGTGCCAGTCCTTTCAGAACACAAAACTGGAATGAATGTGCATCGAAGCTCAGACCCAAGCAGGAAAGTCCTTGGAGACAAGTAGGTCAATTTTGGTTTCTGTCCGTTGTTCATTTTTCCAAGTTCAGTTCTTTACATTTCCAAATTATTATTTAATCCTCATGAAAATTTATTGGCATTTTTGTGGATTTCTTCCAATCTGCAAAATTTTGTATGCAGCTTTGCCTAATACACAGTTTTTGCAAAGCGGCTTCCCCTAATATAATGCACATTTCTGCATAATCTTCACTCATCTATTTGCACATTACTTGGGAAACTGCACTGCAAAATCTAGATAAGTGTGGATTTGGAAGGATAGCTGTGCTTCTCTTCGTGTCTTGGGTTAGGTATGGTATATGGGAATTACTACAGAATAAACAAGTGTAGCAGGGATGAGCAGTGCCTTTTTTTCAACTGGAGCATTTCCTGTACCTCTTAGGTGGGCGCCATTATGGGCCAGTGTCTTGCTCTAACAACTTCATGCGAGCTCTGGCATCTATTTTTCTGGAAAGAAAGCACTGGGAATGAGGAACCGGAGGTCCGCCGGAAGCTGCTGGACTACAACTCCCATCATCCCTGACTACTGGCCATGCTGGCTGGGGTTGATGGGAGCTGTAGTCCAACAATATCCGGAGGCCACCACATCAGCTCCAAATTAAACTACATTGTTGATACCTGCCTAGACTTCTTCCACCTTCTATGTTACAGTGCTCACTTGACTCTTTTTGCAGGGGCTTGTGCCTTTTTCTGCTCCATTTCTAGCTTCAGTGAGGAGGGGAGAGACAATGATTTATTTATCTGCCCCCATCCATTTTCTCCTCCAGCAGTTGAGGAAATCCATGGGTGGGTGGGCGGGAGAGTCATTCCATCCAAAAAATTGTGGGTTTTGCTCCAATTCTGCAAGCCAGCTGAATTCACCTCATCATGCAAGAACAGCTTTACCCCAACTTGGGACCCACCAGATACTTTTGGAGCACAACTTCCACCAATCTCTCTCTCTCTCCCTCCCTCTCTCTTTCTCTCTCTCTCTCTGTATATAATTTTTATTAAATTTTCTGTTTTACAATTTAAAATACTCATTTTTACATGCTTAAGATATCAGTGCTCTTCTCTTTCCATGGTTCATTTTACAAAAACTACACCAGTCAACATTCCATTATTGCATCCATCAAAACTTATTTACACTGTTGAATTTATCTTCATGCTGCCAAAGTTTTCAGCTGCACACTATTATTTCCCAAATATTCAATAAACGTTTTCCAATCTTCTCTAAACATATGTTCTCTTGTTCTATATGTTAAGTCTGCAAGCTGCGTATATTCTGTCAACTTAAATTGCCATTCCTCTTTGCTTGGGACCTCGTTCATTTTCCATTTTGGGACTAACAAAACATGGGCCGCAACTGTAACATACATAAATCACCTTTTTTTGACACCTGGGAATTTCAGTCTGAATTATGCCCAAAATAAAGGACTCTGGTTTTTTGGGGGGAAGTACTTTTGAACATTTTTTTTCCAATTCATTATGGATCATTACCCAATAAGCTTTTACCCTTTTACAAGTCCACCACATAGGAAGGTATGTTCCCTCCACCTCTTGGCATCTGAACCAATCTCGGCCAGCACAGCACAACATCTGGAAGGCAACAGGTTGGCGAAGCCTGCTCTAGAGCCTTGAGAAGTTTCACCTCATTCTCAGAGCAGGGGCAGTGGGCACACCTTAACCTGTGAGTATACAGTGTGTACACACAAAGGAGGTTCAGGTTCAAGACATTCAGCCCTGGTGCTCCAGGGCTCTGCCAAAAACTCGTTCTGTAGTGTTCAAACACGGCACTGCCACATCCCCTTGTCCTCACATCTCTGGAATGACCTCGAGTTATTTATTTGATGGACTATTTTGTGCCTCAAAAGGCTTCAGCTTCAGAAGAGCAGCCACAAATGCTGGCCCCAATCCAGGAAGCCCGAAGCGATGCACTGCTGCAGCCAGACACCAACACTTCCAAGTCATAGCTGTCAACTTACAGATTTGAAAATAAGGGGCCAGCAGCCTCGAAAATAAGGGATCAGCAGCCAAAATAAGGGATTTTGCTTAGCTTATACAGAAATCCGCCACTGATGGAGCTGTGCTGCTTTTGCGGCGACTGACTGTGTTTTGCAGGGGGTTGGACTAGATGATTCTAAGGGTCTACAACTCCAACCAAAGAAGGGTGGCAGACAAAACTGATGAATGATGTTGAGATGGCAAAGCTTACAGGCAGAATTAGAAACCAGGAAGAGGACCTCTTTAATAAAGAATGGGGAAAGGTTATAATTTAGTTGAAAAGCTATTGTAAAGAGTTACATACATTGGTAGGATTGACAGTAAAAATTTGAGCTATGGATGGACAAATGATTTATAAAAATAGAGTTAAGAAAAGGATGCAGAGGGGGAAATCACTACATTAAGATGCTGCACTGGTTGGAGGGTATGCTAAGCAGCACATCGGGGCTGTCCACGTCCTGGTGCGAGGAGTTCCATCGGCATCGGCCCTTCCCCGCCCAAGAGAGAGGGAGGGAGGGAGAGAGACTCTCGCCCACGCCACCTGGGAGCCCGGCATGAGGCAGTTGCAGTGCCATGGCGGCCGCTGAAGCGCCGCCCTTCTGCATCTCTCCCCATCCCCTCCTCTTCCTCCTCCCTCAGGCCGTCTCCTCAGCCGCCAGCGCTGCTGCCGCCTCCAGCTTCCCTGGCAGCATGACGGAAGTCTTGCAAGAGGAGCTGCCTGCCCGCCCGCCGCCACCCGTCTCCCCCTGAGGCGGGGAAGGGAGAGACACGGCAGCTCGTGTGAGCACTCTCTCTCGTGGTGGAGGACCCCGAGCTGCTGCTTCCCTCCCAAGCCGGGCAAACATGAAACCCGGGAAATTTAAGGGACATCATCAATAAGGGACAGCAGTGGGACACGGCACTGGGATAAGGGAGTTTCCCGCCAAATAAGGGACGGTTGACAGCTATGTTCCAAGTTGTGCTGTGGCTGCCTACGGAATATCCAAAGAGGAATATCCATGGGCTCGCATACACATTAGAGCAGGGGCAAGCCAACGGGGTCCCCCTACGCCAGATGTTTCAGGACCGCAACTCCCATCAGCCGTTGCCAGCATGGCCATTGGTCAAGGATGCTGGGAGTTATAGTCTCATTCTCACCAAACCTTTATTGGCATCACATACAAACATTCAGAATAAATAGGCCAGTGCGATCTCGTCGCCATTTCAACAGTACAGTCATATGCCAAAGGGAAGAAGAGGTGAGCAATCTATTTCATCTCTGGGGGCTTCCAGCAAGGGCAGGATCCTGTAGCGTACTTCGGCGACAAAAAAACCAAATAGAGGAACTTAGCTACTGTCTTGGTGAGCTCCTGGTCTCTCCCCTGTAATAAGAAGAGTATAACCTCTGTCTCTGGTTTCCATTTTGGAATACATAGATGGTCTAGAAATTGTTGGCGGAGATCATCATACATTTTACATTTAAGGGCCACGTGAGTGAGAGTTTCCACCAGGTGGGCATCACATGGGCAGATCCTATCTCCTTCTGCCATACCCGCAAACCTACCCCAAAGGAGGTTAGAAGGATTAGAATTGAACCTAGCCAGCGAAAAAGCCCTTCTTTCTTATGGGTTGAACACAAATTGTAAATAATTAAGGTTAAAATCCTGCGCCCAAGAGAGTCGAAAATAAAGAGGGGGGGGTGTTTTTTCCGCAGCCGAGATTAGTTCCTGGCAATCTTATGTCTCACAGCCTAGTTTTTAACATGCCCTTGGCGATTGGGAGAGTCACGGCACCCAGGAGATGCTCTGAAAGCCCGAGTTGCCGTATCTTTGTGCAAAACAGTTGTAGCCCTGGGGAAGGGAAGAGTTATAGTCCACCAATATGTGGATACCCATCTGCCACAGGATGGGTGGATCTGTTCTCTGCCCCCCTCCCCCCGCCCAGCAGCAAGCGATTCTGTAGCTCATATAGCCGCTCCATATGCAGAAACTTGGACCGTGCTCTCTGGGTGGGAAGACGTTTTTTCCAAGGCTGCTCATTCCAGGCTTTTAAATGTCTCTGGTTCCACTCTCATCCAAGGCATTCCGTTTTCTGCTCACCTCTCCTCCCCCCCCCCCTTCCAGCCCCGCATTTCCACATTCCCATCTCTCTCGTTCTAGAGTTTCTCCTCGCCTCAAGCTCCATCTTCTGGTCCCCTTGCAGCACGGGCTGCTGCCTATGACTCAGCCGGGACTGGGGTTCCATTCCACCCTGAGCCACACATACATACTTCTGATGTCATACACCCCCCTCTCCCCCCCCCCACTGCACCGCTGCCAAAGCAAACACAAAGCAGAAGCGCTGCACCATCTGGAAGCCTGCGAGCTCCGGGAGCGGTGGGGGCGAAAGGCGAGACGCGAACCTTTCTCCTTGCAAGCCAAACCCCCTTGCCCTCTGCTCTCCGGCCCGGCAGCATCAGCCCCACTCCTCCCGGCACACAGAGGGTTAAGCGCAACGCTGTCAACCAGAGGTCCTCCAGCCCCTTTCCGACATACCAAGCCTAGGTTTTATTTTATTTTTTGCAAAGCTCGGAAAGCCACAGGAACTCGGCCAGCTCAAGAGCTGGGATGTGGCAGCTCTCAGCGAAACCGCAGAGCTGCCCGGCGATGATGGAAGGTGGTTGATCACAGCCAGATGAACCTACGAGGGAAAAGAGAAGGGACCCCGTGGCAATTCCAGCACAGTGTTGGTTCTGCAAGGCGGGGGGTGGGGTGGGGAGGGAGGCAGGCATGTCTTAAAGTGGAGAAGGCAATGTTATCCCGCGCTGCCTTGCAAGCTGATATGGTTATACAGTGGTACCTCGGGTTACAGACACTTCAGGTTACAGACGCTTCAGGTTACAGACTCCGCTAACCCAGAAATAGTACCTCGGGTTAAGAACTTGGCTTCAGGATGAGAACAGAAATTGCACGGCAGCGGGAGGCCCCATTAGCTAAAGTGGTACCTCAGGTTAAGAACAGTTTCAGGTTAAGAATGGACCTCCAGAATGAATTAAGTTCTTAACCAGAGGTACCATTCTCTATATGAGCATGAGGGTCAACAGAGCAGGGCAGGATGTTGAAAGCCCCTCATGCTACCTATTACAGTGGTGCCTTGGTTACAGACGCTTCAGATTACAGACTCCGCTAACCCAGAAATAGTACCTGGGGTTAAGAACTTTGCTTCAGGATGAGAACAGAAATCACGTGGCAGTGGGAGGCCCCATTAGCTTAAGTGGTACCTCAGGTTAAGAACAGTTTCAGGTTAAGAATGGACCTCCAGAACGAATTAAGTTCTTAACCAGAGGTACCAGTGTACAACCTCCCCCCACCCAAGGTTTCACAAAGTTGCAAGTAGGAGAAAGGTAGGGGAGATTGGAGCCTGTATAACCAGGAGTGGGGCACTGGGAGTCGCCCAAATATTGTGGGACTTCAGTTCCCACCCACCCTGCATTCCTCACTGCCATAGGATGATGAGAAGCGGGAAATGTAAAGAAAAAGAAGGTACCTATTGCCATATGTGGTGGTCGTGTAAAGTAATAAATTAAATTTATGTTACCTTTTTGGTGGTGGCTCCCCTCCTCCCCTCCATGAATGCCCACCACACAAAATGGTGGCCATGGTGGCAGCATAACTGCTGCCATGGCTGCTCATAGTTGCCATGGGGAAGAAAAAAAACTTTGGGGAAAAGAAGTAAGCAGACCCGCATTACAGTGAAACTGTTGGCAAATTTCTCACATGACCTGAAAAATTCATCCCCATCCGCTTCTGTTTTGGTGTCCAATAGGGTGAGGAATTTCAAGCAACCATTTGCACAAAACTCTACTTCGCATGCAGACTTACACACATCCTCCATCTATCCAGACAGGGTTCTCGCTCTTTTTTCTTTTTCAAAGTTTTGAATATTGGTCACACATGGTAGCCAAGTGAATTCTTGAGGCTTTTGCAATGGAAGACAAAGCCAGCAAGCTCCACACAGGATGCTGAAAGGAATTAATGGAGAAACAAAAGAGAAAACCTCACAAATTAGAACCACATAGGAGAGCAGGATAAAGCTGGTCTTCCCCTCCCCTTTTAAAATCCATCTTGGAGCTCAAGGTGACTATAATAAAAGCAAAAATTACAACCCCCCCCCCCACTTATAATTGATCCTTTTTGACAGGGGACTTAATTTGAAAAGTGCTTGGCACAAAATCCATCAACCTGTTTGTAATTTGGTAGCTGTTATCCACACAGGAGGGGCTAATATGGCTGCAAATTTCATCTAATCGTGTCACAAAGAAAGATGTTGTGGCAGCTTTATTTCTCCATAACAGCAGGGGGGGGCATCAATGTTTATTTTCATTTTCAAATAAGGATTCAAATTTGACTCTGAGCCAAATTGGACTTATTCCAAAGCATCTAGATTATTTTCCAAAGTGCTGAATCAAACATGATCTCGTGATCAGTGCACAGCACTAGAGTTTGGACCCTGAACTCCTGGGTCAAACACTTCAGGAAAGACTCAACAGGTAGGTTCATTTTTCACAAGATACCTGCAGGAGGAACAGTCCATTAAAAAACCGCATACTAAAAATCATTGATGTGAAGCCGAGTCGAATCTCTCAGAGGAATTTTCTCTGAACATTTTCCAAACCATGAGACTTAAATTTGGGATGTGGGTTCGAGCCCCGCACTGAGCAAAAGATTCCTGCATTGCAGGGGGGTGGACTAGATAACCCTCATGGTCCCTTCCAGCTCTATGTTTCTATAAGGACTACTGCAATGCGCTCTACTTGGGGCTACCTTTGAAGGTGACCCGGAAACTACAACTAATCCACAATGCGGCAGCCAGATTGGTGACTGGGAGCAGCCGCCGAGACCATATAACACCGGTCTTGAAAGACCTACATTGGCACCCAGTACATTTCCGAGCACAATTCAAAGTGTTGGTGTTGACCTTTGAAGTCCTAAACGGCCTCGGCCCAGTAAACCTGAAGGAGCGTCTCCACCCCCATCGTTCTGCCAGCTCCAAGGGCCTTCTGGTGGTTCCCTCATTGCGAGAAGCAAAGCTACAGGGAACCAGGCAGAGGGCCTTCTCGGTAGTGGCGCCCGCCCTGTGGAACGCCCTCCCATCAGATGTCAAAGAAATAAACAACTACCTGACATTTAGAATACATCTGAAGGCAGCCCTGTTCAGGGAAGTTTTTAATGTGTGACATTTTAATGTATTTTTCATCTTTGTTGGAAGCCACCCAGAGTGGCTGAGGAAACACAGCCAGATGGAAGGGGTATAAATAATAAATTGTTGTTGTTGTTGTTGTTGTTGTTGTTATTTCTTTCTTTTGTAGTAGCCACATTGCCTTAGACGGACTCTAGGACCAGGGCTTTGTAAAGGATGCAAAATGGCAGCTAGACACCTGCTTATTGTGCTAACTGCAGTAGAAGTCGAAATAATTTTTTATGCAGGGGAGGAGGAGAACCTGCCAATGGCGAGGCCACCCCCATAAAACTCTTGGGGAAATTCTCCCCCCCCCCCACAGAAATTTGCTGAAATCCCCCGTTTCTCTGTTCGCAAATAGGGTGGTAAATTTGGAGCAGCTCTAGCATCATTAGAAAACAATGAGCTTCGGGGTGTGTGGGGAGACCCCGAGAGAAACCCAGGACCCAGTGTTTGCCCTAGAATAATTGGGAACAGTGAAAAGAAGGCTTGTATTCCCCCCCCTCCTTGCTTCTCGTAGCCATCTTCTTAGACCCAAACTTCACTGTTTTCAGGAGACGAACAACAAAGACTCGCCGAATGAGTCATCCAAACATCTGGAAAAACTGCAACACAAAGCAAAGCCAGCAACACCCCAAGCAGTGCCTCTCGCTTTGCAGTCGGACCAAGCCCTGTGGTCCAAGGTCTTGTTGCTTTTCTCTGCATCTTTCCAGTTACACCCAGAGCTTTCCTGATTGGTCGAGACTTCTCTCAGGGCCAAATCAGCTCCCGCCATTCACTTCTTGCTGACTAACCCCTGCCTCCTTTTTTGCTATTGGATAATAATACTAAAAACCCACTTGCCCCTCCCCGGAGCTGTTTCCCCTCACCACCAAGAAAAGAGTAGCAGGTCAGGAAAGCTGGAGTCCATATAAGGGAAAACAAAAGAAATAGAACGAAAGGTTTCTGGCACAAAGATGTGTCGAAATCGGGCTCAAAGCTGCTCTTGACGGACCAGGATGCTTCGGGATGGCTTTTGACATCTCTTCTATATAGTGTCGGAGAAGCTGTGTGATTTAGCTGGTTTTTTTATTTACAGGAAAGCACTTTTAAAAAATGAGCTGGGGGCACTATATTTTGCAGGCAATTCTATTCTGTCCCTTGTGGCTTAGATTATGGATTTTTATTTTTTTATATGGGCGTGAATTACTTTTCCCAGCCACTAGCACTGCCACGTTGATCGATCCCTGTAATTATTTTGCTTTCAGAGAAGAGTTGCAGTCAGTTCTGTTTTGTTCTGCTTTCCTCTCTTATCTGACTTCTCTACATTCCTCAGCCAGGAGTGTATGTGTTTGCCAATTTAGGATTCCATCGCATTCACCACAACTTATAATAAATGTGTTAGCCTTTAAGGTTCCACAAGACTCTTTGCTACTGAAACTAGGCTCAGGCTCAGCCAGGATTCAGATTTAAAATGTCTAGCTGGTTTCCAGATTTGTTTTGCAAAGATATAAAAGGAGTCCCTCAGAGTGTGTTTGAATATTAATGACTAGGCAGCCTCTGCCAACCTTCACACTTCTAAGAGGTTTCTGACTATAAGGTGCAAGTTTCCAAAATAATGCATAACATTAAATGTATGTCTCGTTCGTATCACTTCACGCGACCGAAGATCATAACTGGCCTCTATACACCTTGGATTATAGATTATAGACAAGGTTCTCCAGAAGTTTTTCCAAGCAGGCATGAACTTCAGATTGTCCTGCTACAACA
The DNA here is from genome assembly GCF_965153285.1 of Podarcis tiliguerta. NCBI lineage: Eukaryota > Metazoa > Chordata > Lepidosauria > Squamata > Lacertidae > Podarcis > Podarcis tiliguerta. Next base: position 18,945,477 of record NC_139546.1, on the reverse strand, counting down.
ATTAATTGCGTCATCAGTTAAATCAATTGATTTAAAAAGCAAGCAAGCAAACAAACAAACAATTTTCATAGACTGAAAGTATCCCTGAGCAGAAGACATATATAATTTTTGATACAAGTGACTGTAAACTGTGGAGATGTCTCTTCCAAGATGGCTCCTGCCGCAACATATTTGTGTCATCTAGAAACAAAGAAAAAGGCACCTCAATTCAGAAATATTATTTCTACCTGGATGTAACTTTTAACGATTAATGAACGGACTAACATTTATTTCATCAGGTTGCTTCTGTAATAAGTTTAGAAAATTAAGTGCCTTGTGCCCAAGGAAAGGCAGGGGTGCCATATGTAGGAAGAAATTGCTACACAAAGTATTAATGCATTTACTAGTAAGAAAGCTCTATTGTGCTCTGCGGGATTTATTTCTGAGTAAACATGCAGGTCAGGGTAGAGGTTGTAGGAATGTGGCAGTGGTGTAGCATGGGGATGGGCAATGAGGGGTGGCGCTGCCCCGGGCACAAATTTCTAAAGATGCAATATTTCAAAAGAAGAAAAATAAGAGAATAGTAATAATAAATACCAAAATAGTGTGCCCTCCCCCTCACACAGAGTATTGTAGTCCGAAACAACACAGAGATGGTAACAGAGGCAGGGCTGCTCTCGCAGGAGTTGAAAGCCACTGTCTAGAGCTTGCCCGCTGGCCTTTCCTTAGAAAAAGGGGCCAAGATCAGCCTAGTCGAACTGCACTCTGAAGGGGGCTGCTTAAACACATGTTGAGAAGGGTGCAGGGAGACTTAAGTAGAGCTTCCACTCTCAGGGGCACTCTACCTGTGTGTGCGGATATGAGGAAGGAGAGAGAGAGGTGAATGCCATGTGCACTGATGTGATTGGACAGAGTTTTTCCTCGGTTGGCCCTTGTTGGGAGGTGCAAAACTTGTCTTGCCCCGCTGGCAACCCACGCTGCACCACTGGGATTGGAGCAGGGCTGGCAAGCTCCAGCACTTTATTCCCACGCACCTTAAGAAGATAAGGAGAGTCCTGCCAGGTTGGGCCAGTAGGCCATCTACTCTCTGTTCTCACAGATCCTGAGCGCAAAACAGTGTTGTCCCCGTCTGGATTCCTCAGCAACCAGCATTCAGAGTTATACTGCCTCCAACTGTATGACTGCCATCATCTCTAGTATCTGCAGACAGCCTTATCCTCTGTGAATTTCTCTAATCCTTTTTTAAAAGCCATGCAAGTTAGGGGCCATCACTCACTCCTGGGGGAGCAAAGCCTTCCAAAGCACCCTATGAATACCTGAAAAGGACTTATACTTTACAATGCATCCAATGGGGGTAGATCTAAAAACCCCTCAAAACTTAAAAAGGTAAATGACCCCTGACCATTAGGTCCAGTCATGACCGACTCTGGGGTTGCGGTGCTCATCTCGCTTTACTGGCCGTGGGAGTTGGCATACAGCTTCCAGGTCATGTGGCCAGCATGACTAAGCCACTTCTGGTGAACCAAAGCAGAGCACGGAAATGCTGTGAACCTTCCCGCAGGAGCAGTACCTATTTATCTACTTGCACTTTGACGTGCTTTCGAACTGCTAGGTTGGCAGGAGCAGGGACCGAGCAACGGGAGCTCACCCCATTGCGGGGATTCGAACCGCCGACCTTCTGCTCGGCAAGTACTAGGCTCTGTGGTTTAACCCACAGCGCCACCCGCGTCCCATCCCTCAAAACTTACACTATGGTAAATTTGTACGTCGTGATTGAATGACAGGACTCTAAACCACTGAACCTCTTGGGATTGCCGATCGGAAGGTCAGTGGTTTGAATCCCCGCGACAGGGTGAGCTCCTGTTGCCCTGTCGCAGCTCCTGCCAACCTAGCAGTTCGAAAGCACACCAGCGCAAGTAGATGAATAGGTACCCCTGCAGTGGGAAGGTAAACGGCGTTTCCGTGTGCTCTGGTTTCTGTCATGGTGTCTCATTGGGCCAGAAGTGGTTTAGTCATGCTGGCCACATGACCCGGAAAGCTGTCTGTGGACAAACGGCGGCTCCCTCAGTCTGAAAGCGAGATGAGCGCCACAACCCCATAGTCGTCTTTGATTGCACTTAACCATCCAGGGGTCCTTTACCTTTACCTATCTGCTGTAGAATTTTTAAATGTGCGAAGGTCGATTTGATGGGCTTCACCATGTCAGCGTATTGGAATCAAAAGGAGGTATGTATTGTTTTGAAGTTTTCTGCCCCCCTCCTCTGTGTTTAAACAAGAAGAGGAAACCATTGCAGATAGCTTTCTTTTATTTTGTACTTATTTTATTTTTGTGGCCGGGGGATTGGGGGTTGCGAATGCAACGCATCAAGCTGATTACTCTCCCGCCCTCCCCCATCCCTAACACACATTTGCAGATCCTTTTTCATCTTAAATTGTTCTCTCCTCAGTGTCCACCTCATCTGGTTCCCAGCTGCTGCTGAGGCGCTGGCTCTCATTCTCTGCTTGCGGTTGCCTTCCTTTAAAGCTTCTTGTTGTTTTTCCCCCCTGAAGTTTGATGCATGTAGAGTCGGGCTGGGTTCCTGCTGATGTGGCAGCGAGAGATACTCTAGCCTAGAAAGAATCTCATTCTCTCCCAACAAGAAGAGCTGTCCTTAAAAAGGAGAGAGAAAATTGGCAGCGATGGATCCAGTTCTCCTCTTCCATCCTTGTGATCATGCCCTCCCTGTGGTCTTGTTAGCACCTGCGCTTCTTGTTGTTTTTTACCCTTTCGTTCAGTTGTCGCCCCTGATTTTCATGCACAAAAGGACAGCAGAGCAGGAGATGGCTCCCTGCCCAGACACTGCGTCCACCTCTGCTCCACATTCTTTCCTTCCATCGCTCTGTCCGCCCGCCTCCTTTCCTCAGGGCAGCTCTAACAGGCTTGAAGTCTGTTCCCTTCTTCTTCGCAAAGGAGCCGCATTCCTCCGCAGCATCTTCAAGTGGTCATTTCCTTCCTGTCCCTAACTGACCACCCTGTTTGTACGCCTATGTATCAGTTCTCATGAGTCTGACGCCTATCAGGTTAGAGACGGGTTCAGTGTGGATGAACGGAGTCCTCACGTACATCCTATTCCACCCAGTCCCTGACCGTCCGCATTTGACGCAAGGGAGGTCAAGGTCTGAGCACAAGTGAGGATATTCTCTGCACCCTGCCTCCTGTCAATACATATACAGTGGTACCTCAGGTTACATACGCTTCAGGTTACAGACGCTTCAGGTTACAGACTCCGCTAACCCAAAAATAGTACCTCGGGTTAAGAACTTTGCTTCAGGATGAGAACAGAAATTGTGCTCCGGCAGCACAGCGGCAGCAGGAGGCCCCATTAGCTTAAGTGGTGCTTCAGGTTAAGAACCGTTTCAGGTTAAGAACGGACCTCCAGAACAAATTAAGTACGTAAGCAGAGGTACCACTGTAGTGTTTGTGTCAAAGCAGCTTTATGCTGAGTCTGACCATCGGCCAATTGACCTCTCCAGTTACGAAATGACTCTTCTTTTCCTACATCTGTGGCTGAAATCTCCTGGGTGACACAGATACTTGAATAGATGCCTGATCGTTAGGTACAGTTGTGGACAACTCATCTCAGTCTATAGGCCAAGGGAGCTGGTGTTTGTCTGCAGACAGCTTCTGGGTCATGTGGCCAGCATGACTAAGCCGCTTCTGGTGAACCAGAGCAGTGCACGGACACGCCGTTTACCTTCCTGCCGGAGCGGCCATGCGTATTCCTATTTCTCTCCCTCCCACTCCTCTGCCCGGCCCCGGGCACTGGCAACCCATGCTATTCCACTGCATCCACGTTGGCCGTATCACAACTTCTTACGAGAGTGTTTTTTTGGTTATAAGCCTGCTTTTCAGAATTGTTGTTTAGTCGTTTAGTCATGTCCGACTCTTCGTGACCCCATGGACCAGAGCACGCCAGGCCCTCCTATCTTCCACTGCCTCCCGCAGTTTGGTCAAACTCATGCTGGTAGCTTCAAGAACACTGTCCAACCATCTCATCCTCTGTCATCCCCTTCTCCTTGTGCCCTCCATCTTTCCCAACATCAGGGTCTTTTCCAGGGAGTCTTCTCTTCTCATGAGGTGGCCAAAGTATTGGAGCCTCAGCTTCAGGATCTGTCCTTCCAGTGAGCACTCAGGGCTGGTTTCCTTCAGAATGGACAGGTTTGATCTTCTTGCAGTCCATGGGACTCTCAATAGTCTCCTCCAGCACCATAATTCAAAAGCATCAATTCTTCGGCGATCAGCCTTCTTTATGGTCCAGCTCACACTTCCATACACGATTACTGGGAAAACCATAGCTTTAACTATACGGACCTTTGTTGGCAGCTTTTCAGAGTACACTGCCATAATGGTGATGACGATGACAACAACAACAACAACAACAACAACTTATTATATTTGTATGCCCCCCATCTGACTGGGTGGCCCCAACCACTCTGGGCAGCTCCCAACAAAAGACAGTAAAAACACAACACAAATTCACACACACTAAAATCTTCCCTGAACTGCCTTCAGATGTCTTTTAAGTTCAGAACGATCTACTGAAGGAGTTGGTAACCTGGGGCGCCCCAGGTGTTGCTGGACTGTAATTTCCATAACCACTGACACCAACCATGCTGCCTGATGCTGATGGGAGTTGGAGTCCAACAAAATCTGGAAGAGGGGTCAGGTGTTCCCAAGTCCTCAGCTGTGTTGCACTTAATTCCATCTTCCTAATGTTTCCATATGCGTCAACTTTCATGTTTACTTCCACATGACGTAAACGCTGCCCACTATAGAAGTTTAGTGCTCATTTCTGCTGTGGGGAGGCGAGATCTTCCATTTCAGCAACTGAATCATGGGCTAAGACCTGCCGGGGATGTGCTGCTGTGCTCATTAGTCCTGACCCTCAGCCAAGTCTGTGAAGATCATGTTCTTGCTAATACGGAGTTAACTCCAACTTAAACAGTGTGATTTACAGCCGGCTTGCTCTGCGACAATTGCCTCCTCCTCAGTCTCAACACTGAACTTGTAGAACTCAGCAGGGAGGATGATGGAACTATTGGGCTCTAACATTGGCTCTGGTGCCATCTGCAGTTGCCTCCCTGCTTTTTACCCTCCCAGTTCCAGTGGGCACCAGTCACCACTGCCCAGTGCTGCTTGAAGAAGAAGAAGAGGAGGAGGAGGAGTTTGGATTTGATATCCCGCCTTATTACTACCCTAAGGAGTCTCAAAGCAGCTAACATTCTCCTTTCCCTTCCTCCCCCACAACAAACACTCTGTGAGGTGAGTGGGGCTGAGAGACTTCAGGGAAGTGTGACTAGCCCAAGGTCACCCAGCAGCTGCATGTGGAGGAGAGGGGAAGCGAACCCGGTTCGCCAGATTACGAGTCCACCACTCTTAACCACTACTATACCACACACAGAACCAATTCAACCTCCCTGCTGCATTGTCCCTCTGTGCCCTGCTAATGCAACCACAAACTTCCTGCCTAGCAGCTAACTAGTGTCTCTGCCCCACCTGGTGAGCTGCTTCGACCTGAAAGTGAAAATGTCTAAGTTACACTTCCAGAGACAATAGGCAGACTGAAATCCTTTGCAATTCTCACCTTGCTGGATTTTGCAACGCAACAATAAAAACGAAGGGTTCAAAAAATTTGTGCCCGAGTAAAAAGTGTTCATAAAAAAATGCATGGATTCATGAAAATAGCGTACAATAGATGCATTATATTAGGGAGAAGAGCTTGTTGTTATGTGTATATTGGGAGTGGGGGCAAATGCACACTAAAACAGTGACAGTTCTTCTGTGAGTGCTTAGAAAACCCAAAACCAAGCTAATGTGGAAATGGGAAAATAAGAAGCAGGAACTGAGTTTGACAAGTTTTTAAAGTTTTTAATGCTTGATGTTTTATTGCCCAGAGTGGCTGGGGAAACACAGCCGGATGGGTGGGATATAAATAAAATCACCATCATCATCAGATTACAGAGGTGTCATGATCACCCCTATCATGGCACTATTCATTTCACATTGTGAATGGGACATTAATATGGAATGGAAGGTGAAGAGAAGGGTTGCCTTTGACCAAATAAACCCCCATTTCTTCGCAAAAGGAAGCTTCTGCACTTTCGCAGCCCTTTCCGCATGCTTTGCCGAACTCCTTAAGCACGTTCTTTCCCTAAATAGCCGTTTCGGTGGGCGCAGCTCTATGCCAGCCTACGCTAAACTAACACTTCCCATCCTGCATTTTAGGAAGATAGTGGCTTTCAAACCACCACTTGGATCTCTGCGCATTTAGTGGGATTAAGATGCGGTGAGGGCGAACATTAGGTTCCAGCCCTGCACGGTCATTAAGGATAATGAAACACCTTGCAGCCTCGGATCTCTCCTGTGTGTGGCTCAATTAAAAAACAACAACTGCCTCTTGCCTTCCCCAGAGAACCGCAAACAGAGAGAGAGTTCAGTCAGGGAACAGGAGTTGCCCCTTTGCTTCGGAAGAGGATTCTTAATAAACTGTGCATGCGTCACTTACATCGTGTTTGCGTGCTGAGGTCCCCCAAAACACCCCTGCCCCAATAACTCACACATCACACAGAATTTTTGTTTAAGGTTTTTGGCATAATTTTGGCCACAACTTTATTAACATACATAGATGTGAGTGGTTGCTTAGGCATTGGCTAGGACTATCTGTCCCCCCGGACAGAACTGACTCCGGGATTCCAGCGAAAAAGTCAGTGAGGGAAAACAATATTGGGGAGAACTGGAGCTGCGACACAGGCCCTCAGCTTCTCCCCGCATGCTCCCAGGGGCTTACGTGGCCCAAACCCGATTCCAGGGGTTTGGACGAAAGGATGGCAAGCCCCTGAATTCCTTTAACGGAATTGCCTTGCAGCAGCAGCACTGGAGGGGCAGGCGCAGCCAATCCTTACCCCTCCACCAACCAATTTTAACCAATGCCTAACCGCCAACCTTACAAGTTGTGACGATTTGCTACGCAGTAGGCAAAAACCAAATGGCACCAGCCAATCAGCCAGATGGACAAAATTCCTACCAGGCCCCCGCCCCAATGGCAGACGACCCCACGACAGGCATAGCAAGGTCAAAGCACAAGCCCAAAACAAGGGCGGGCGGGCAGGTGATCCGGTGCCCACAGCGAAAGAGAAGGCAGCTTGCTGTGAGCACGGCTTAAATAATTTCTGCTCCCACCTCCCAGCAACTGGGGCAACCAATCCTTGCCAGGCCCATCTAACCCAAACTACCTGGCAACAGCGGGGTGTCTTGCCTGGCCCCAACCACAACACGTGCTCTTTATTAATGAGAACACGCTTTGGCAACCATACCACTTGCTAACAGTAATGTCATGGCAAATTTAAGGTGCAGGAGTTCAGAGTGACAATAGCCATGCCACCAAGGAAAGCCCCAAAATGTAGGGAGCTGTTTTGATCCATGTGGGCACATGAGAATTTTTTCCTATTTTTTTATGTTCTTCTTCTTACCAGCTTACGCCAAACAGAACAAAAGAATTAGGAAAAATTAGCATGACCCAGTCAAAATCCAGCCAACAGAACTTGAAAACACTGGCTATTGGTTGGCTCATAAGTCCTTTTTGGAAACATTTTCCAGTCCTGCCATTCAGTCTCAGTGGAAGGGAGAGGCTATAATTAGCGGGTAGCCAAAGTGCTTAGCCATATTTCCAGGCACTAGGAGGCCCCGAAAATGGAACCAAATTGTTGGGTCTTCCTCCCTTCACCTTTGTTTTTCTCTGATAACATTAATTATTGGGAATTAAAGCCGGTCTCGGCTGAGCAACTGTGGAACAAGTTTAAACTCTTCCCACCTGGGCCAAGTGCTTGAAAGAATTTGCCAAGGGACAGCACCAGACTGCAAGTTAGCAGAAAGCTCCTAGGGTAGATAGATAGATAGATAGATAGATAGATAGATAGATAGATAGATAGATGATGATAGATAGATAGATAGATAGATGATAGATAGATAGATGATAGATAGATAGATAGATAGATAGATAGATAGATAGATAGATAGATAATAGATAGATAGATAGATAGATGATAGATAGATGATAAATAGGTAGATGATAGATTAGATAGGTAGATAGATAGATAGATAGATAGATAGATGATAGATAGATAGATGATAGATAGATAGATAGATACTGTAGTTATGTTCAAACAAAGAGTGCCTCTGAGCATAGGATCCCTTGATGCCTCCTGCATGATAAAAGGGTTTCCAGATTCTCAGATTTAGGTTCCCCCACACAGGGTGCCTAGCCAAAGGTGTGCAAAAGAAGAAGACAAAGAATGAGGAGGAGGGGGAGGAAAAGAAAGAAAGAGAAAGAAAGAAAGACAGACAGACAGAAAGAAAGAAAGAAAGAAAGAAAGAAAGAAAGAAAGAAAGAAAGAAAGAAATTATTGTGAACCTAAGAAATATTGAGGGAGGGCCCAAATTTGGTCCTTGCTCAGGACACTATATTACCAAGTCTGCCCCTGCAGGTTCTAGACGAATGAAGGTGGGGAGTCTGTGGACCGGGTTGCACATTTAGTTTTGAAATTAGCAACAAGATCTCTTGCACCCAGATAAATTTATTTCCTAAAATCCATCGGTCACTGCAAAAATACAGATAGCAATGTTGAGGTACATCTTAGCATGCTGGAATCTTTTGCTCGTGACCCTGAGATTAAGAGTCTACTAAGTGAGAGAAGCCAGCCTTACTTTGCTCAGTAATAAGAAAAAACTGCTCCTTTTCCCTTATGGGATATCCAAGAGCCGATATAGAGTCCCTAAGTGGGTTACCTATCAGTAGGAGAAAATAACAAAGGCTAAGCAGAGTATATTGAGAAGCAAAGCAGCTAGTAAGCCTGATCTTTATTAAACTGTTGCAACAAGGTCCCCACTCCCCACACGCAGGAGGGAGGAGGAACCCTGAACAATGGTGCCCAAGCCCTAATATAGACTTTTGAACTTGCCCAGCCTGTAGCCCAAGACCACCCCCCAAAACATCATACATACATCACAGACGTCTGCCAGGATACCTAATACTGGTCACTGATTGCATTACCTGGGCAGCCTGGCCCTTCTGTTGTGATGGCTAATACTTTAGTTCCAGAATCCAGATCACAGGCTCACCCTATTCATACACAAATGTGCCTTCAAGACAGGGTTTGCGAGCAAAAGACAATGGGGAGACTTTACCTATTTGCCTCCCTTACTGCAGAGGAATATTTGAGGTCACTGGGAGAGTCAAAAGGGCTTCATGATTGCTCTCCTGAACTATTTCAGACAAATGGTTCAAATGCTTATGTATGAGGTTGCCTTGTACATTTGTGAACATTTAATTTATATTTGAGACTTTAGAATTCTTACAACACCTCTGTTGAAGGAGTGCAGCCTTGGTTTCCATTCTTTCAGTATTACAATAGTCATCCGGGTTTGGGTTTAGGAGCAAAGGGTGCTGTCTTACAACAAGTCAGACCCATGGTCCAGTACTATCTACATGGATGGGACACGGGTGGTGCTGTGGTCTCAACCACTGAGTCTCTTGGGCTTGCCGATCCAAAGGTTGGCGGTTCGAATCCCCGCGACGGAGTGAGCTCCTGTTGCTCTGTCCCAGCTCCTGCCAACCTAGCAGTTTGAAAGCACGCCAGTCCAAGTAGATAAATAGGTACCACTGTGGTGGAAAGGTAAACAGCGTTTCAGTGCACCCTGGTTTCCGTCACGGTGTCCCATTGCACCAGAAGCGGCTTAGTCATGCTGGCCAAAAGACCCGGAAAGCTGTGGACAAACGCCGGCTCCCTCGGCCTGAAAGTGAGATGAGCGCTGTACCCCATAGTCGCCTTTGACTGGATGTAACCGCCTGGGGGTCCTTTCCCTTTCCCTTTTACCTTTGCATGGATGGGCAGATGGTGTCCAGGGTTTCAGGCAGGAATTTCCCAGCAGCCCAGCCAGGAGATGCCAAGCACTGTACCCAAGACTGAGTTACACCTTCCATGCTAAGAGTAAGAGAAAGCGGCCTTCTCTTCTGTCTTTTGCCACCTACTGGCAGGCATGGAGAGTGCTTTCTTCTTGGGAACTTTGCTGTCTGTGGATGCACATCTGCACAGAGAGAGGTTGCGTACGAGAAGGGACAAGGAAGAATTTGGATTTTTGAAACTTGCATTCATCTGGCATTTTTTATTTTTTATTTTGGCGGGGTTTGGTGTGTGTTTGTGTGTGTCCTGGGCTCTCTAGCATTTCACACAGGGAAACGCGTGCACTCTTGTATACAGTGGTACCTTGGCTCTCAAACTTAACCCATTCCGGAAGTCTGTTCCAAAACCAAAGCGTTCCAAAACCAAGAACTGCTTTCCCATAGAAAGTAATGCAAAACGGACTAATCCGTTCCAGGTTTTTAAAACAACCCCTAAAACAGCAATTTAAGATGAATTTTACTATCTAACGAGACCACTGATCCATAAAATGAAAATAACAAACAATGTACTACGGTCACACAGTCAATCAATCAGTAGCTGAACTGGGTTCCACACAGTCTCTCTCTCTCTCTCTCTCTCTCTCTCTCTCTCTCTCTCTCTCTCTCTCTCTCTCACACACACACACACACACACAAAAGAGCCACAAAAAACAACAACAATGCAAAATAAACAGCAAAAACAGACAGACCGCAGCGTAACACTCAACGGAAGTGTGGCACTCAAATCGGAAGCATAACACTCAAAACAGAGTACGTTCGGCTTCTGAAAAAAGTTCACAAACCAGAATACTTACTTCCAGGTTTGCAGTGTTTGGGTTCCAAGTTGTTTGAGTACCAAGGCATTTGAAAACCAAGGCACCACTGTACACTGTTTTCACATTTCGGATCCCTTTGCCGAGACCCTCGCCCTGACCCCTTACTACCTATTGCTCAAGACACTTGTCTGCCTGAGGATGTTTTATTTTGCAATAGTAGGTCCCTCCTCCTGGACGGATGTTCGATGCAGGGATTCTGTCCATCTGGAGAGGCAGCGCTGGAAGGATGGGGGAAATGCTCTGCACCAAGGAGGGGAAATCACAGAATTGTAGAGTCAGAAGGGATCGTGAAGATCATCTAAGTCCAGCCCCCTGCAATGCAGGAATATGCAGCTGTCCCATACGGGGATCGAACCTGCAACCTTGGCATTGTCAGCCCCACGCTCTAACCAACTGAGCTACCCAGACATTGCTGGACTACAACTCCCATAATCCCTTGGATACTGACTGATGCTGGTCGAGGTTGATGGGAGCTGGAGTCCAGCAGCATCATGTGGGCCCGTTTCCCTGGCCCGGCTCGGCATTTTGTGCCCATGCAAATTAATCCGCATATGATCATTCGGCACAAGAAAGACCTTGCAAACACCTGCTGGAAATATAAAGAGAAAAAAGGCACCTTTTATCATATGTGGTGGCTGTGTAAGGTAATAAAAGCTTTCTGGGAGATGACATGTAATGAATGGAAAAAAAATGTTTAAAATAACTTTTGTTTAAAAAACCAGAAGCTTTTTTATTAGGAATTATAGGTGCCAACATTCCAAAGGAGCAGAAAAGACTTTTTATGTCTGCGACAACAGCCTCACGGTGTGGACATTTCCATTCCACCTTAAGGAACAGACATGGGATTATTAGGTGTCACATGTCTGTTTACATTCCAGCACAGTATGCTGGGAACTTCCGTTTGTGTATAGCTTTTGTTTTTCTCGTTCTCTCTGAGATGACACCAGAGAGAGATGACATGTTTCTTTGTCCTGATTTATGATTAATAAATCTGTAGTTGTAATATGCTTCCACAAACCTCACGCCTATTCTGTGTGTGCAGTTCTCTCTGCTGATAGCGTGCCCTGGCTTTGAAGCCCGGGTCGCTGATTTATGTTGGAGCACGGGCCGATGGATGGAGACGGCACAGCTGGGGCTTGCCAGCTAGCCTCCTGGCCCTCTGTATGTTGACACACGGATGATATGAGCTGAGAGATGGAAAGAAGAAAGAGACCCTACCAGAGAGGAATGCCAAATCAAGCTGATGGACTACACCGAAATGGCAAAGCTGATTGGAAAGAGCAGGAACCAAGAGGACAAAATGCTTTAAAAAGAATGGGGGGGGGTTATAATTTTATTTAGGAGGCCACTGTAAGCAGGTGAAAACATTAGCAGGATTTTAATCTCACTTGTAATGTAGCAAACACCACGGGCAATATGGATAGATTATGAAATAATATGCAGTTGAAAATTTTGACAATAGGACCCATGGAGGGGATGAGGGGGAGTCTCAAGATTCAGAGAAATCTCTAAATAGGGATATGTATAGTGGTACCTCGGGTTAAGAACTTAATGCATTCTGGAGGTCCATTCTTAACCTGAAACTGTTCTTAACTTGAGGTACCACTTTAACTAATGGGGCTTCCCGCTGCCTCCGCGCCACCAGCACCCAATTTATGTCCTCATCCTGAAGCAGAGTTCTTAACCTGAGGTACCATTTCTGGGTTAGCTGAGTCTGTAACCTGAAGCATCTGTAACCTGAGGCACCACTGTATTTGGTATTGTTATAAATCTGTAAAATCAAATAAAAATGATTTCCAAAATGAAAATGAAAATTATGCAGAATCTTGGGGAGGGGGGAAAAGACATAACTCCCCTGTTTATACCAGTGGTGTGATACTATCTTTCTTGAGGGGCAGAATTTGCCGTTCGTATACTTTTTTGCAGCTGGGGAGGCAGTTTTTTGCCACCTCAGGGTTTTCCAATATGCCAGCCCCTTGCTAGGAGCCAACCTTCCTTGCACACAGGAAGACGTCTTCTCATCTCAACATGGTGGAAACGTTCTCCCCGGTCCCTTTCCCCTCCCTCTCAACGCCTTCCACTCGCTTGCGTGACGGTAGGCTTGCAATATCTGCCCTCGGGCAGGAGGAACAGCCAGGAAATGAAAATTCTTTTGCTTTGCCTCGTCTTTGCTTGGCTCTCCATCTTCCACCCGGCGACACCAGCGAGTTGTGGAATCCGGGAGATGCAAACCAGCGCGAGGAGAGATGATGAAACCAATTTGGCTCAGAGCATCTCCTTGCTCGTTCCTCCCTCCTTCTCACATTCTTGATAGGTAACTCTATCCCCCGATCTAGGCTACTGTTGCTTCCTGTTCCTTGCATTAGTTCCCCCCCTCCAACACCCCGCCTTGCAACGCCATGTCAGTTTGTCGTTCCAAATCCCTCCAGGGCTGGATCGGGAGAAAGCTTTTTCATGTTAAGTAAATTAGTGTGTTTTTGATTTTTAAAAGGAAAGTTGGTGGGGCCTAAAGGACGTGGTTCTCTCCTAGTAATTCTTTGCCCTACTTGTAGAGGGATATGGGCAGGGCTGGGCAGGGCTGGCTATGGTTCCCCATGTATTTTGGAGAAGGCATTCTGCACATGCTCAAATCTACTCTTTTCCTCCCATCTAAGGTGCAAAATAAACTATGTCAGCTCCAGGGCCAGCATACTTTGTCCCTCCTTTCAGGGATATGTTGGGGGGGGGGGATGGGGGCACTTTCTATGGATTCTGTATAGTTCCCCCCTCCATGGCTTTCCTCTCTGTCTCTATTTCGTTTTGTGTCAGTGTTTTTCATTTTTTTTAATTGTAAGCCTGTGGAGTTAGACTGGCTTGTTTTAATTTATTGTTATGCCCTGGGAGCCTTTGAAGCTGAAGAGTGGTGTAAAATTGCTCTAAATACACTACAAATAACAATAAATACACACATGGCACGCCCCCCCCCAAAAAAAACTTTTCCCTGTCCAGCACTTTAAAGATAGTGGCCTTTCTGCAGTCCCATAGAAACAAGATGTGCAAATAGGTCAGTTTTGGTTCTTTCACCATCTCATTTTCACAATCTGCAGTTTTTAAATTTCTGCAGCCATCTGTGGATCTGAGTTAAAATAAAAACTCACCAGCATTTTAGAGCAAATTTTGGAGCAAATAGGCACATCTTTCTATGTAGTTTTGAGTAATATACCCATTTTTGCAAGCAATTCCTGCTGACATAGTGCATTTTCATTTGTTATTTTCATTAACAGATGCACTTATATGCACACATTACTCAAGTACAGTGGTACTAGGGGAGGCTGATCTAGGTATTTATCACTGTACAGTGGTACCTCAGGTTAAGAACTTAATTCGTTCTGGAGGTCCGTTCTTAACCTGAAACTGTTCTTAACCTGAAGCACCACTTTAGCTAATGGGGCCTCCCACTGCCGCGGCGCCGCCGGAGCACGATTTCTGTTCTTATCCTGAAGCAAAGTTCTTAACCTGAAGCACTATTTCTGGGTTAGCAGAGTCTGTAACCTGAAGCATATGTAACCTGAAGCGTATGTAACCCAAGGTACTACTGCATATGCTTTTTGTGCTGGTTCATTGGCTGAAGAACTGCATTGCAAAATTCGGAGAAATGCAAACTTCAGAAGACAGCTGTGTTTCGGTTCACAATTTGTTTCAGAAAGTCAGTTTGCCTTTGAATGAGAACTGAGAAATTTCACCCCCAACCCTACATGGGGGCATCTAACACTGAATCACCTTCTCCAAGGGTGGACCAATCTCCTCACTGCTGGAGAAGAAGATCCAGGAAATCATGTGCAGCCTTTGACACCCGTCGCCGTGACCATAATATTGTAGCCTTGATTCATTTAATTCATTGTAATTTACTAAGGTTGCAATCAATGACCACGTAACAAAAAGCAAGTCCCATTGAATTCACTTGGACCTACTTTTGAATTATCGTGCTGGAGGAGACTCTTGAGAGTCCCATGGACTGCAAGAAGATCAAACCTATCCATTCTGAAGGAAATCAGCCCTAAGTGCTCACTGGAAGGACAGATCCTGAAGCTGAGGCTCCAATACTTTGGCCACATCATGAGAAGAGAAGACTTCCTGGAAAAGACCCTGATGTTGGGAAAGGTGGAGGGCACAAGGAGAAGGAGACGGCAGAGGACGAGATGGTTGGACAGTGTTCTTGAAGCTACCAGCATGAGTTTGACCAAACTGCGGGAGGCAGTGGAAGACAGAAGTGCCTGGCGTGCTCTGGTCCATGGGGTCACGAAGAGTCGGACACGACTAAACGACTAAAGAACAACAACTTCTGAGTAGGGGTGGAGGAGAAATGCAATTCAGTTTGCATCTAAAGGCGAACCAACATAACTTTCACTTTCCAAAAGACAACAAGAAAGCAAGCAGAGCCATCTTTCACAATTCATAGTTCTCTGAATTTTGCGACGTAGTTCTCCAAGCAAGTAAAATAAGAATGCATATTTGGGGTAAAGTGGGCCTAAACATGCACATATTAGTAAAATAAAACCATACAAAAACGCTTTACATTAGGGGGAATCCTTCTACAGAAATGTGTAAATTAGGCAGAATTGCATGCAAAGATGTGTACATTAGGAACAGGTCACTGATGAATTTTCACGATGACTTTAAAAAAAGTGAACAAATGTGGAAAAGCTGAGATGTGAACTCATGATTGGGAAAAATGTGGATCAGTAAAAATAGTTTCACTTCAGCAGACCAAACGAAGGCAAAACAAAAATATTTTAAAGGACCCATCGGCGCTTGCTGAATTTGCTGCCCAGGTACTGCTAACTATTGATGGGCAACTTTAAGGTCTATCCTACTCTCTCCCTTCTTTAGGAAGGAGTTTCGTAAAAACTGTCCTCTGAAAACCAGGACACACATGGTCACCCTAGGTGGGGTGTGGAGAAGAGCACCTTCAACAGATCTTAATGAGAAGACAAATTCATATGGAAGAAAATGATCCTTCAACTCTCCTGCTCCTAAAGCTGTACCTACCTACCTGTCAGGGAACTGCCATCAGTGCCGGAGGGAGAGAGCAAAATCCAGAGGGATTCCGGAGAGCGTCCCGGGATTGGGAGAGGCAGCCCATCTTCTGGGGAAGAGAATCAGCGTAGCACCAGTGGAGAAGGGGGGCAGATGGGGGAAGCGGCGAGGCGGTCCCATGACTCCTTGCCAGGGACCAGCGGGGAGAGTAGAGGTCCTCCGCTGCCTACGCCCTCCTTGCGCAGAAGGCTTTTGCACAGAGAGAGTAGGAGAAGACTAGGCGTCAAAGAGCTTCTTTGCTGGAAGAAGTTTAAGAAACACCCACTGAGGAATTCTGCCAGCGATTGAGACAGCCACGGGTGAGTGGCTGTCCGGACAGAAAAGGTTCACTCAGGCAATCCAGCCAGGTGTTTGCACCGGCTTACGCACGAGCAACCCCTAGAACCATTACACTACCTATCAATTGATCTATTGATCAATCCATATTCCAGCTCCAAGTTCAGTCCATTTACATCCATTTCTATACATGCATGGAGAACTCATTCTACGAATTTGGATCCGGCTGTAGCTAAACTGTATCTAAGCATCTGAAGTCCTCGTGAAAATTCAGACAGAATTTTAGTGCAGATTTATTCTAATGCACACATTTTGATAGCAGTTTCCCTTGATATACATTTTTTGCACAGAAATTCAACCTAATCAAATGCACTTCTGTATGTTATTTTCAATAAAATAACATACACAAAATAACTGTACGCATTTTGTACAGATTAGTTGGCTGGAAAACTACTGTGTAAGATTTGGAGAATTTTCAAGGATAGCTGTGCTTTGGTTTTTGCGTTGCTTCCCAAAAAAAGGTGCAAATTAGGTAAGTTTGCCTTTAAATAAAAATAAATAGAAATTATCACCCATCCTTAGCCTCTGGCATCCCTGAACAGGAACATCAGAAGTAAACAAGATTGCTACCTATGGCTGTCCATTACTCCATCTTACTGAGGGGCATCAACTATGTTTTAAAGGTAAAGGTAAAGGTACCCCTGCCCATACGGGCCAGTCTTGACAGACTCTAGGGTTGTGCGCCCATCTCACTCAAAGAGGCCAAGGGCCAGCGCTGTCCGAAGACACTTCCGGGTCACGTGGCCAGCGTGACATCGCTGCTCTGGCGAGCCAGAGCCGCACACGGAAACACCGTTTACCTTCCCGCTAGTAAGCGGTCCCTATTTATCTACTTGCACCCGGGAGTGCTTTCGAACTGCTAGGTTGGCAGGCGCTGGGACCGAACAGCGGGAGCGCACCCCGCTGCGGGGATTCGAACCGCCGACCTTTCGATCAGCAAGCCCTAGGCACTGAGGCTTTAACCCACAGCGCCACCCGCGTCCCATTAGATGCCCATTAAAACCATATTTGCCCTAATATTTTTAAAATTGAATTGTTCAGTACTTTGGTTTTGGTTCATAATTTTTATCCAATGAATCTTGATTTGTATTTTGTTTAGATTCCAGTGTTGAATTTCTGGTTTTTACTTCATAAACGTGTGTGTGTGTGTACATGTATGTATAATTTTTAAAATGTCAGGGCCAGGTGTGCCAACTTGAATAAAACATTAGAGGGGCCAGGTAAGCCCCACCCCACATAACAGATCACATGACATTGCTCACACACACCATTTGAATGACAATGCCCATCAACTAGATCAAGGGAAGTAATAGTGCCACTGTATTCTGCTCTGGTCAGACCTCACCTGGAGTACTGTGTCCAGTTCTGGACACCACAGTTCAAGAAGGACACTGACAAACTGGAACGTGTCCAGAGGAGGGCAACCAAAATGGTCAAAGGCCTGGAAACGATGCCTTATGAGGAACGGCTAAGGGAGCTGGGCATGTTTAGCCTGGAGAAGAGGAGGTTAAGGGGTGATATGATAGCCATGTTCAAATATATAAAAGGATGTCACATAGAGGAGGGAGAAAGGTTGTTTTCTGCTGCTCCAGAGAAGCGGACACGGAACAATGGATCCAAACTACAAGAAAGAAGATTCCACCTAAACATTAGGAAGAACTTCCTGACAGTAAGAGCTGTTCGACAGTGGAATTTGCTGCCAAGGAGTGTGGTGGAGTCTCCTTCTTTGGAGGTCTTTAAGCAGAGGCTTGACAACCATATGTCAGGAGTGCTCTGATGGTGTTTCCTGCTTGGCAGGGGGTTGGACTCGATGGCCCTTGTGGTCTCTTCCAGCTCTATGATTCTATGATTCTATAACTTTGTAGGGCCCTGGTCCACTCAAGTATTGTGGGGGGCTGAAGGGACCTCAGACCCTAGGAAATGGCTCCTATGGTCAGGGCTGGTTTCAACTAAATGGTTCCGCTAATGGAAACCCTTACAAGACCTCCCAGTATTGCAACAGGACTCTCCCACACCTTCCTCCACACCCTCACCCCACACCAACCCCAAATCTGCTCTGGCGGGTCAAGAGAACACCTAGAACAGCCCTTGGGGGGCAGAGAGAAGGGAGATTGTTCTACTGGGCTTACCCTAACACCACAGTCTCCTAAATACTACATTAAATTCCACCCTCAGCTTCCTGGATTCCAAACATTAACGGAACAGGTCCATGCCCTTACAACACAATCTCACACAGGTCTACTTAGAAGTAAGCCCCACTGAGTTCCATGGTGAAGCCGGTGTTCATTAGGGAGATTTCTGATGGCTGAGGGTACTGTAGATCCCAGACCCTGCTGATAGCTGGACCCCTTGAGGGCAGGGGCATAGCGTGGGTTGCTGGTGCCCAGGGCAGGGCAAATGTTGCACACACACATACACACACACACACACACACACTCGGTGGACTGGACAATGGCCAGTCCCTTCTCTGGCCAGAATCTAACCAAGGGAGTCTCCTCTTGCAAACTAATCCCAACTTGGGAGCAGAAATAAGGCAAGAAATGTGGAAGCCAGGGGCGCCGCTGTGTTGCCCTCCCCTCCTGTCCTTGCAGTGATGTGCTCTGAGTTGCAGCAATGCTTTCCAACCTTCTTCTTCTTCCTCCCTCCTTGGTGGGCAGCAGTGGCGTAGCGTGGGGGGTGCAGGGGGGGCCGGCCGCACCAGGCACAACATCGGAAGGGGGGCGCTCGCACTCGCAGCTCTCTGCCACTACCTGGCTCACTCACTCTCTCTCACTGCAGTGCTGGCTGTGCAAATCCGATCCGCCCACTGTGGAGGGGAGGTGCCAGGCATGTGGTGCGGTGCGGAGAGAGAGCGAGGGACTATGGGGGAGGGACAGTGCAGTGGGGGGGGGGGCACAAATTACTTGCCTTGCACCGGGTTAGGGGGCGCAAATTACTTGCCTTGCCCCGGGTGCTGACAACCCACGCAACACCACTGGTGGGCAGTGACAACACTCTCCCCCATCCCTCCCTCTTGGCTGGTTCAGGAGTGGAGCACAAACAGATGTCCCTTCGCTGGCCATTAGGAAATGGAGGTGCCACTGCCGCCACAGGTCTGATGGCCCAGCCCAGGTATGACTCGCCTCCTCACAGTGAGGGAGCCTGCCTGGTGGCCCCTGGAAGACCCCCTCAGAAATTTGAACCCAGAGCCACGCCCCTTCCCCACACCCCACCGCTTGAAGGCCCTGTGCGGTTTTCTCTTCTGCCTGGGAGCTGGAAATGGTGGTGCCAAGGCAGGACTTCACCTCGGTCAGGTTTCAATGGGTTCCAGCACCTGAAGATCTGGAAGAAGCATTTCCATGTCAGAGGAAGGTGTGGCTTCCAGGAGGGGATGAGCTCTAGCAGAAAGGGGAAGGGGGAGGCCAAACAAACAAACAAAAACTGCTGCTACAGAGTTGGAGCCAATATCCTGATTGTCCCTTTGACACTTCTCAGATTGTGCTGCTGTCTGATTCAGACTCTTTCTCCGTTCAAAACGGGGTTTGCTGTCTCCCGACCACAGAAAGTGTGTATGTTGGGGGGTGGGGGCGGGGAGAGAAAGAGCAAGGAACACCCTCCTAAACCAAGCCTTCTTTTCCAGGGGCCTCTCCATGGAAAAGCCAGCTTGCCAGCGGCCACAGCAGGGTGGAAAATAAATAAATAAATACATACATATCCCAGCTGCCACCAGCCTGGGAAAGCCATCAGCTTAAGCCTCTTCCAGACTTCCAACCACTGGTGTACGTGGCAGCTGCAACTTCATGAGGCTTTTTTATTATTATTATTATTTTAAAAAAGAAAAAGAAGCCGAGGCGGAGGAGATCCCTGCCGTTGTTACATTCCAGAAAGGAGAAAGGAAAGGGGGCAAGTCAGGCCAGATGGAATTTTGTGGAAATAAAATTTTTTAAAAAAGAATCTTCCCTTTGCTGTAGAATTTCAGGAGAGAGAAAGAGGGAGGGGAAAAACAATTTTAATATACAGTGGTACGTCGGGTTAAGAATTTAATTCGTTCTGGAGGTCCATTCTTAACCTGAAACTGTTCTTGATCTGAGGTACCATTTTAGCTAATGGGGCCTCCTGCTGCCCCTGCGCGATTTCTGTTCTCATCCTGAAGCAAAGTTAACCTGAGGTACTACTTCTGGGTTAGCAGAGTCTGTAACCTGAAGCGTCTGTAACCCGAGGTACCACTGTATGTTTTGAAGACAGAAAGCAAAGGTTTGTCTTCAAAGCACTGTTGCATGCACCTCAGTCTCTGAGCTTTGAGAGACTTCCAGGGCGTCCCAACACTTACTCAGGGTTTGGCTTCGCCAGAATGAAGGTAAACAAAGACTATGATGTCTTTGGGATACAGTCGTACCTCGGCGGTCGAACGGAATCCATTCCAGAAGTCCATTCTACTTCCAAACCATTTGTAAGCCAAGGTGTGGCTTCCGATTGGCTGCAGGAAGCTCCTGCAGCCAATTGAAAGCTGCGCCGGACATTCAGGTTCCAAAGAACATTTGCAAACCAGAACACTCACTTCCGGATTTGCAGCGTTTGGGAGCCAAAACGTTTGACTCACAAGGCGTTTGACTTCCAGGGTATGAATTTATCTGCACATATGCGCTGTGGGTTAAACCACAGAGCCTAGGACTTGCCGATCAGAAGGTCGGCGGTTCAAATCCCCACGACGGGGTGAGCTCCCGTTGCTCAGTCCCTGCTCCTGCCAACCTAGCAGTTCGAAAGCACGTCAAAGTGCAAGTAGATAAATAGGTACCACTCCTGTGGGAAGGTAAACGGCGTTTCCATGTGCTGCTCTGGTTTCATGAGAAGCGGCTTAGTCATGCTGGCCACATGACCCAGAAGTTGTACGCCGGCTCCCTCAGCCAATAAAGCGAGATGAGCGTCACAACCCCAGAGTCGGCCACGACTGGACCTAATGGTCAGGGGTCCCTTTACCTTTACTCCCAGTTAAGTGTATATAGGATTTCAGCTGCTATCAATTGTCCTGTGTCACTTCATTTTTTCTAGATGCTTCCATTATTATTTTTATTATTTATTACATTTCTATCACCTGAATATCACAGGGTGCTTTACCATATAAATTGTGTAAGCAGCTGATCCCTGATCTGCCTGTCACCGTGAGGCAATGACTCATCCTTTGCCATGGCAGGAGCCACACAAAATACTGGTGTGTCCTTCAGCGTCATGGAAACGGCTTGAGGCGTCAGGTGCTTTGTGATAGTGAACTTCAGAAGGGGAATCCCGTGTAGTCTGATATCTTGCTGGTGACACGGGTACCTGTGGAGAAAACGGTGTGTCCTCCTGAAATGTAAGATTACTTCCTGTTTTAGAGGGAAACTGAGGCAGGAGGGGGAGGGCAAATCAACTCTTCATAGGAGACAATTTCTTGGAGGCGAGGTTCCTTCAGGCCCCCCCCCAATAAAATATTTGAGGGGGCCAGGTAAAGGCAAAGGTACCCCTGCCCGTACGGGCCAGTCTTGACAGACTCTAGGGTTGTGTGCCCATCTCACTCAAGAGGCCGAGGGCCAGCGCTGTCCGCAGACACTTCCGGGTCACGTGGCCAGCGTGACATCGCTGCTCTGGCGAGCCAGAGCCGCACACGGAAATGCCGTTTACCTTCCCGCTAGTAAGCGGTCCCTATTTATCTACTTGCATCCAGGAGTGCTTTCGAACTGCTAGGTTGGCAGGCTCTGGGACCGAGCAACGGGAGCGCACCCCGCCGCGGGGATTCGAACCGCCAACCTTTCGATCGGCAAGCCCTAGGCGCTGAGGCTTTTACCCACAGCGCCACCCACGTCCCAGGCCACAGGCCACAGGCCAGACCCCTCACCAAATCCATGGGCATTGCCATTCACTTGGTATCCGTGTGTCTCATCTTGCAATTGATTATGTGGAATAAAATATTTTATTCAAGTTGGCACCCCTGACTGCTATATTGAGCAGGAGGCAGCTGAATTCATAAGGAATGGGTTGTGTTAATTTTTCATTTTAATTTTTTTTAAAACCATTTTAAAGACTCAGTGCTATTTGGTTACTCTCAACTTTCAAGGCAAGCATTCAAATGTATATTCTTTTAGGGGGAGACAATATCTTAACACCTGGGAAGATCTGTAGGGAAGGAGGTGGTCTTTCAGATATCTGAGGCCCAAGTCATGCAGGGCTTATACAAGGGTAATAAAATGCTACAATAAAATGGAATGTTGACTGTTGCAAGTGAATGGAAAACTGGGATGGGGGAATGGAATATTCTGAAATAGGGCATAGGAACCCTGAACAGGAGCCGCACTCCACGCTGCAACATCCCGTTGCACCGGCTTGTGAAACTTCCTGTGAGGTCAATGCCATTTTGCAAATGTTGTACGGAAGATTTCAGAGCCTATGGATTCCTTTGCTGGAGGCAAAGCCTATATAGGAATGCTCAGCTAGTTTCTCTCTCTTTCTTTTGTTCCTTTTAAAGGATGAGATGCAAGCAGTAACATGCCCAGGTTGAGAAGCTTCTATAGTATAGTGATGAAAACTAGGAGCTCTGAGCTGGGGATTTTTCCTCTTCCAGCTTCGGGACAGGCATGTATTAAAATTAAGCAAGCCATTATCTCTTGGTGTCACACCCCAGCATTTATAATGTGTGTGGTTGCGGGGAGTAATAAAATCGGCCCAGTATATAATGTTGTAATTGGGATTATGGAAAGAACAGGTGCGAAATGCTTTTAGTACCAAAGGGAGGATACACAGATCCTAAGGATCCAAAGGGACACAGGTGGCGCTGTGGGTTAAACCACAGAGCCTAGGACTTGCCGATCAGAAGGTCGGCGGTTCGAATCTCTGCGACGGGGTGAGCTCCCATTGCTCGGTCCCTGCTCCTGCCCACCTAGCAGTACGAAAGCACATCAAAGTGCAAGTAGATAAATAGGTACTGCTCTGGTGGGAAGGTAAATGGCATTTCCGTGCGCTGCTCTGGTTCACCAGAAGTGGCTTTTTCATGCTGGCCACATGACCTGGAAGCTGTACACGGCTCCCTCGGCCAATAAAGCGAGATGAGCACCACGACTGGACCTAATGGTCAGGGGTCCCTTTACGTTTAAGGATCCAAAAATTATTTGCTGTGCTTGGCATTGAAAAGAGGCTGGCGGAAGACCTGCACAACAGCACTGAACTCAGGTGGGTCACACTCCTAGCATCTTCGTTAACCACCAGGAAAGGCCATTAACAGCCAAGGTGACCTTCCGTCGCCGGGCTTGGACTGACACCTTGTGGCTGAAACCCATAATAACCACTGTCTATTTGGTGGGCTCTGCTTTACTTCAGGGTGGGTGAATCTGTCTGTTTTGGTTTCTCCCACTTTCTCATTTTTCCACCCTTGAATTCAGTTCTCCATATCTTTTTCTTTGGCGATCACTCGTAGCCGAGTAAGATTGTTTTCCATAAACACGGTTTTAACAGTGAGTCCGTAAGTGACCATGGAGGCCAATTCTGGATCCACATATCCTTCCACAGTGGGGACATAGGTTTCTGGGCGGGAGTTGATCACGGTGTGGATTTGTCAAGCGTGCCTTCCTCTCAGCACATTTCTCCCTTGTGTCCTGAGTTTGAGTGTCTTCAAAGCCCATGACACCTTTGGTAAAGGCTGTTCTCCAACTGGAGCACTCGCAGGCCAGTGTTTCCCAGTTGTCAGTGTTTATA
Organism: Podarcis tiliguerta; assembly: GCF_965153285.1. Taxonomy (NCBI): domain Eukaryota; kingdom Metazoa; phylum Chordata; class Lepidosauria; order Squamata; family Lacertidae; genus Podarcis; species Podarcis tiliguerta. The sequence continues at coordinate 18,921,572 of NC_139546.1, read as the reverse complement.
CTACATTTTAAAAGATTTGCCTTGAGAGAGTCTTTGAACCTCTTTTGTTGACCACCAGCATTACGCTTTCCATTTTTAAGTTCTGAATAGAGTGGTTGCTTTGGAATCAGGCATCCTCACAACACGAACAGTCCAGCGAAGCTGATGTTGAAGAATCATTGCTTTGACACTGGTGATCTTTGCTTCTTCCAGTACACTGGTATTAGTTCACCTTCCCTATTGATATGTAAAAAATTTTGGAGACCACCATTGATGGAATCCTTTGAGGAGCTGGAGATGGTGTTTATAAGTGATCCACATTTCACAAGCAAACAGTGAGGTTGGTAGTACAATAGCTTTGTAAACAAGCATTTTGGTTCCCCTGCGAATGTCTTGGTCCTCAAACACTCTGCACTTCAATTGGGAGAAAGCGGCACTCGCAAAGCTCAGGCGATGCTGGATTTCGGCATCAGTGTCTGCCCTTGTATGAGCCCTACATGACTTAGGCCTCAGATATCTGAAAGACCACCTCCTTCCCTACAGATCTTCCCAGGTGTTAAGATATTGTCTTCCCTTAAAAGAATCTATATTTGAATGCTTGCCTTGGAAGTTGAGAGCAACCAAATAGCATTAAGTCTTTAAAAGGGTTAAAATAAAATAAAATAAACACAAACCATTCCTTATGAATTCAGCTGCCTCCTGCTCAGTATAGCAGTCAGGGGTGCCAACTTGAATAAAATATTTTATTCCAAATAATCAATCGCAAGATGAGACACACGGATACCAAGTGAATGGCAATGCCCATGGATTTGGTGAGGGGTCTGGCCTCCTCAAATATTTTATGGGGTATGGGGCTGAAGGAACCTCGCCTCCTAGAAATTGTCTCCTATGGTAACAGTCATGTCCTGGAAAGAAGAGTTGATTTGCCTTCCCCCTCCTGCCTCAGTTTCCCTCTAAAACAGGAAGTAATCTCACATTTCAGGAAGACGAACAGTTTTCTCCACAGGTACCCATGTCACCAGCAAGATATCAGACTGCACGGGATTCCCCTTCTAAAGTTCAATATCACAAAGCACCTGACGCCTCAAGCCGTTTCCATGACGCTGAAGGACACACCAGTATTTTGAGTGGCTCCTGCCGTGGCAAAGGATGAGTCATTGCCTCACGATGACAGGCAAATCAGGGATCAGCTGGTTACACAATTTATATGGTAAAGCACCCTGTGATCTTCAGGTGATAGAAATGTAATAAAGGGGGAAAGGAAGAGCGGGAAGAAAGTCAAATATTAATAATAATAATGCAAGCATCTAGGAAAAATGAAGTGTCACAGGTCAAATGATAGCAGCTGAAATCCTATATGCACTTAACTGGGAGTTAGTACTAATACTATATACACTCAAGACAATCCACTATCCATCCATAGTTTATCAAAATACTTCTTTTAAGATGATGTTTGGCTTCTGCAGTTTTTGTAAGCATCTGTATGAAAGCCCTTCCCCCCTCATTCAAACAGTTTATTTTAATCTAGGAATCTAACCAACTAGATTAACTAAGCATTACTGTTCTAGTGAAAAGGGACTTTTCTTTTTTAAAATAATTTGCATTAAATATTTCTTAGTTTACAAAAAATATGCCCATTGTCTCTTTTTTCGAGTTGCGTTTTCAACAGATCAATTACATTTGTTGACAACTTTTCCGTTATGGGCAGGAAGTAAATGAAGCTGAGTTTTTAAACAAGTCAAACCTCGGATCCCAAAAGCCTCCATTTTGGAACATTTCGGCTCCCGGACGCCGAAAACCCAGAAGTGAATGCTCTGGTTTTCAAATATTTTTCAGAAGCCAACGCAGCTTCCACTTGAGTGCAGGAAGCTCCTGCAGCCAATCAGAAGCCGCGCCTCTGTTATCAAATGTTTCGGAAGCCGAACGGGCTTCCGGAACTGATTACGTTCAATAACCGAGGTATGATGGTACAGTGGTACCTCGGGTTAAGAACTTAATTCTTTCTGGAGGTCCGTTCTTAACCTGAAACTGTTCTTAACCTGAAGCACCACTTTAGCTAACGGGGCCTCCCACTGTTGCTGCCACACCGCGCGATTTCTGTTCTCATCCAGAAGCAAAGTTCTTAACCCGATGTACTATTTCTGGGTTAGCGGAGTCTGTAACCTGAAGCGTCTGTAACCTGAGGTACCACTGTATAGAAAACAGAAGGTGTATTATTTGCTTCTTAGCAGACTGGCATTTTACCATTGTACTGTGGAGAGTGTATTAACTTATGGTCTGTATGTGTGGTTTGGGAGCTGCACAGCCAGGGAGAAAACAACACTGTCCATGGTTGTAAAGACTGCAGAGAGAATAATTGGGTGCACTCTTCCCACCTTGGATCAGATCTATGGTTCCAGGTGTCATGAGAAAGCTGCAGAGATAGCGCAGGATAGTGCACATCCCGGAAATGATCTCGTTCAGCTTCTGCCTTCTGGAAGAAGGTACAGGGTTATAAAGACTAGGACTAGCCGCCTGAGAAACAGTTTCTATCCAAATGCGATTTTGGTTTTAACACAGTGTAAGGAGTCTCTATGGGAGTGTATTGTATTTTAAACATGGGGTATCAGAATTTTTAGGGGGCTAACCTGGTTGGGATAGCTGGGATACCAGGCTTGTTGGTTTTGAATGCCTCGTGTAGACCCCCCCCCCCCAATTTTGTTGTTGTTTAGGGATGCGGGTGGCACTGTGGGTTAAACCACAGAGCCTAGGACTTGCTGATCAGAAGGTCGGCAGTTTGAATCCCCGCGACGGGGTGAGCTCCCATTGCTCGGTCCCTGCTCCTGCCCACCTAGCAGTTCGAAAGCACGTCAAAGTGCAAGTAGATAAATAGGTAGCGCTCCGGCGGGAAGGTAAACGGCGTTTCCGTGCACTGCTCTGGTTCACCAGAAGCGGCTTAGTCATGCTGGCCACATGACCCGGAAGCGGTGCGCCGGCTCCCTCAGCCAATAAAGCAAGATGAGTGCCACAATCCCAGAGCCGGTCACGAATGGACCTAACGGTCAGGGGTCCCTTTACCTTTACCTATGGGACAATGACAATAAAGATTATCGTATCGTATCGTATCGTATCATAATACCCCACGTCCAGTGTGTTGTAAACTCCTGCCTTGCTGTTTCCCATGGAATCCATGCTCCTCCTAACATAGGAGAGGCAAGACGCACAATTCTCTTATGCCTCACCTGATCTCCTTGGATATCCCATACACAGTTTCAGAAATGGTAGCCCTGGTGGGGCGGGGGAACCCTCTGCTGGTCTTGGGAGCCCTGGCAAATGCCTGATCTCCTTCTCCGCACCTTGCTGTGTGCTCAGCACAGCACATGACGGTGTCTTGTACCCAGTGGCAATGACCCCGTTCCCCACCCTCAGGCAAAGTCCACAGGGCGGCGAGCAAGATAAGACTTTCTCTGAGCGCTCCGAGTCCTGCACAGAGCACTGAACTGCAAGGCAAGAGGATGGCAACATGGCGAAACCAAGCAGCAAGGCTCTTGACTTGCCTCTTCGCTGTTTACCAGGAGGTGAGTTTGCCGAATGCCGTGGGACTCATAGCACAGAGCTGGGAACATTGCTGGAAGAGGCAACCCCAATGAGCTGTGGAAGAGAGGGAACCTTATCCGTAAGGAAAGGCTCCAACTTTGGGGATATTTTAGGGAATCACATCAAGACTTCCAGTTATTCTTTGGAATAAACCAGAAGTGGCTTCTCAGCATGCACATTGACCCTAGGTGGGAAATTTGTAAGCAAATATTTTGTCACTCGGCCTCATTTCTTCCTTGCTTGCCAGCTAAAGGTTTGTTTTTCAAGCAGATGGATAGAAAAGCAACATATTTCGCATTAATATTCCATCATTAGAGGAAAACAAGGGAAGCAGAAGTGGATTTGCTGCGAGACCAGCTCATTAGAAGAACTTCACAACTTTGGAAACTACCATATTTTTCTGTGTATAAGACGATGCTTTTCGCTAAAAAAAAAAAGCTAGGCAAAAATTGGGTGTCGTCTCATACGAGGATAGTGAATGCAGAGGGGGGGCGTGCGATTAGTGGCAGCAGCAAGCAGAAGATTGGCAGCGGTGATTGGGCGGTTGATTGGTGGCTGCGGCAAGGCCTGCTGGTGATTGGATGTGGCTGCGGCAATTGGGCAGGCAATTGGCAGCTGTGAAAAGTGGGCGGGTGGACTGTTGGTGGCGGTGAGCAGGCAGACAATTGGTGGCTGCGGTGAGGTGTGCAATCGGCAGTGGCTGTGGCAAGCAATTGGCAGTGGCGGGGAGGCAGGTGAGTGATTGACGGAAGTGACCTCCCCCACCCCCACCCAAAAGCTAAACAACTTAATTTCTTAATTTTGGGTGAAAAAAAATAGGGGTCGTCTTATACATGGGGGCATCTTATACACGGAAAAATACGGTAGTGCCCGAATTTGCTTTTTCCTCCTCCATCCCCAACTTCTCCTCCTTTCATGCTGTGTCTTTTAGCTCAAGGTAGGGAACTTGGTTTTTTAAATAATTGGTCCACAACCTTCACTGGCAACTCCCCTCCCCCTCCCCGTGAAGATCAAGATAAAAATATCTTGCTGAAGGAAGGGTGGGATATAAACTAAATAAATAAATGCTCTTTAAATAAAGACATATTCCTTTCCAGTCGTTCACTTCCAGATTCATTCTCTTTCTAGGTTTCGACGTTCAAAGGAAACTGTATGGATTACTCGTAAGTTACAGCTCCAGCTTTTTCCTCTGGCCTGTTCTCCTGTACTGAATATGCTAGAAGGACTGGCTCAGGCCTTAAATGGACGAGCGTCCAACCTGGGCGTGGAAAAATTGGGTAGATAAAAAAATTGGGTAGAAATTGGTGCAACGCGGGTGGCGCTGTGGGTTAAACCACAGAGCCTAGGACTTGCTGATCAGAAGGTCGGCGGTTCGTATCCCCGCGACGGGGTGAGCTCCTGTTGCTCGGTCGCTGCTCCTGCCAACCTAGCAGTTCGAAAGCACGTCAAAGTGCAAGTAGATAAATAGGTACCACTCCGACGGGGAGGTAGACAGCGTTTCCATGCACTGCTCTGGTTCGCCAGAAGCGGCTTAGTCCTGCTGGCCACATGACCCGGAAGCTGTACGCCAGCTCCCTCGGCCAATAAAACGAGATGAGCGTCGCAACCCCAGAGTCGGTCACGACTGGACCTAATGGTCAGGGGTCCCTTTACCTTTAAGACAACAGGGGTGGAGGTGAGGAAAACCCAAGCAAAAAAAATTGGCATGGCCGAAAAAACTAGGCTTGAGAAGAAATCCAGACCCTCTCCAGGGTTTCCTTCTCCAGCTCTCGCTGCAGAGAGCTAGGAACTTGCATGCAAAACGTGTGCTGTGTCACTGAGATGCAGCCTCTACCCACAAAGTTAGGGAAAATCCAGGAGCAGCTGGTAGAGAGGAGTGGCGGGCAAAGAGAGAGTGGCCTTTTTCTGTTTTATTATTATTTATTACTGATGTTCTACAATGTATTTTTAACGGGGTACACCGCCCTGGGATCTTTTGATAAAGGGTGGTATATTAAACAGAAATAATAATAATAATAATAATAATAATAATAATAGCTTTTGTTTTTCTAAACTTTTGCCTCTCTCCTTCTTCAAGGTGTATAGGCAGCTACTGCACCTGCATTGAATGGACAATGCCTGGCTGGTCCATGTACGTATGGAGCGAGTGTGGGACCCCCTCCCGGGAGAGTGGATTAGGTGGGGGAATCACTGCTTGTGAACTGGCAGGAGAAGACTTTGGTTTGTCCGTGATCACACCAGTGTTGAGACTGGTCCAATATCACATCGATGGACTGGAGGAATCCGTTTGTGTGCTGCCAGGGGTTGGGAACCAAATGTGGTCCAGGCTATGCCCCCTTCCCAGCCACACCCCTTCTCCTGAAGCCACACCCAGTGCCAGATTTACATATCAGCTAAACTGGTTATAGCTTAGGGCCTCACTCTCTTGGGCCCCCCCAAAATAATTAAAGGGAAAAAATATGGATGTACATTTCCAAAATATAAGCTAAAAAACAAATAAAATAAAGCCTACATACAGCGACAGTGTTTTGTGTTGTGTAGGCTCCTATGATGTAAGTAATGGGTCCCGTCTGCCAGTCTGCTCCCTAAAATATCACTGGTTTGCGCATTTCTATATATAGGGTGCCTACATTCTGCAATTTATAATTATTAGTAGTTTGCATCATATATTTACACCTGTTATTATTTCATGTTATAGCAAGTTTCTAGAGACGAGATTATGAGTCTTTGTACATTGTGTTTCTAAAGGAACTTTTGTTATTGCCAAACACCAGTGTGTTTGCATTATTAAGTTTGTTATGAATAAAAAATTATATTAATAATTATTTCACTATTAATATACTTCTTCTTAATTGTATTTCAGTTCATTAATTACTTTGATAAAATACCTATTTTGTTATGTGCAAATGGCTATAGATACCTATTAAAGGTAAAGGTAAAGGTACCCCTGCCCGTACGGGCCAGTCTCGCCAGACTCTAGGGTTGTGCGCTCATCTCACTCTATAGGCCGGTAGCCAGCGCTGTCCGCAGACACTTCCGGGTCACGTGGCCAGTGTGGCAAGCTGCATCTGGTGAGCCAGCGCAGCACACGGAACGCCGTTTACCTTCCCACTGGTAAGCGGTCCCTATTTATCTACTTGCACCCGAGGGTGCTTTCGAACTGCTAGGTTGGCAGGCGCTGGGACCGAACAACGGGAGCGCACCCCGCTGCGGGGATTTGAACCGCCGACCATTCGATCGGCAAGTCCTAGGTGCTGAGGCTTTAACCCACAGCGCCACCCGTGTCCCCTATAGATACCTATTAGGTCCATAAATTACCACAGAGCATATATTCAACACAAAAAAACCCAGCGACAATTTGTTGTTGACAAAGGACAGCTGGACATATAAAGGGCCCAATTACCTTCAGTTGCTTAGGGCCTCATCAAACCTAAACCCGGCCCTGGTCATGTGCCCGTCTGCATTATATAACAATTGCTTAAGCCTTCCTTAAAAACATTAAAAGTCACGAGTATTGTACACTGAAAGGGTCTCATTCCTCTCAGCTGTGCTGCCTCATTCTGCCTTCTCTGCTGCTTCCAAATCAAGCGTGAGGGAAGCCCCACAGAGAGTGCATTGCCGTAGTCTAATCTTCCACTGCTATACAGCTTTTCTTTTTTGCAAGCATTTTATTCCCGATACAATGCAAATTTGTATGCTCAACTTGCGGGGGGGGGGGGGGCTGGGAGAAAAAACAATGCCCTGGAACAGAATGCAGCCTAGAGAAGGAATGTCTTCTTGGTGGTGGGTTTCAGATATTCTGTATTAGCAGCATGGTAAAAGATAAGGACGCGGGTGGCGCTGTGGGTTAAACCACAGAGCCTAGGACTTGCCGATCAGAAGGTCGGCAGTTCGAATCCCCGCGACGGGGTGAGCTCCCGTTGCTCAGTCCCTGCTCCTACCAACCTAGCAGTTCTAAGACGTCAAAGTGCAAGTAGATGAATAGGTACCGCTCCGGCGGGAAGGTAAACGGCGTTCCCATGCGCTGCTCTGGTTCGCCAGAGGCTGCTTAGTCATGCTGGCCACATGACCCGGAAGCTGTATGCCGGCTCCCTCAGCCAGTAAAGTGAGATGAGTGCCGCAACCCCAGAGTCGTCCGCGACTGGACCTAATGGTCAGGGGTCCCTTTAACTTTTAAAAAAAGATAAAACATTTCCTTGATGGGGTTTGGTAGATCCAGGAGCTAGACTTATGCTATGCCTTTCCTTTGTCTCCATGCAGAGGTCTTGTCACTGTCATTGGGATCGGATTGGGCCTGAGCTGCCTGACGGTGCTTTTTAAGTGTTGCTGTGCAATTTGCAAAGACCCGGAGGAGACCGACCGAGAAGAAGTGGCAATACACATGCCCACCTTGCCGCCTGCCGTTGCCCCACCTGTGCCCACAGCTCCTCCACAGCAAGAGAGCATGGATCCTCCTCCCTACAGTGAGGTAACCATCTCATGTGACTCTTTCTTCTGCTCGTGAGATACGGCAGGTATTCCTGCAATGACGACAGCTAGCCTGCTTCCGGTGAGCTTTATAGTGGTGTTGAAGAGGGAGTTCCACCGCTTTGTGGTAGGGAGCTACACAACATTTGTCAATCTAGTATAGCCTGCACTGACAGGCAATAGCTCTCCGTGGCCTCAGGCAGGGTCCTTTCCCACCACCTGCCGCCTTCATTTACATGGAGGCACCAGAGATGGAGCCTGAGGCTTTCTGCAGGCAAAGCACAGTGTTCGTCCACTGAGTCCCTCCTGGCTGGAACTCACTTTTTGCAGATGGCCGTTGTCTTCTGAGAAAGCCACATCTGCCTTAAGGAGGAGGTGGGGTTGTGGGCTTCACGGCCCCTCCACATGCCCAGGGGGTGGGAGGCCAGCCCCTGCACGACTGGGGGATTCCCAGCTGCGTCACCCCCTAGCTGGCCAATCGGGTTGGTCTGGGGGTGTGGCCTGGCCCTTAAAGGCAGGGCACAGGTGGGGGATCTCCTTCTCTGTCCGCCCACCAGCTGCTCCGGTTTCCCCACCCTCCTGCCCTCTAAGGTTTGCTTTCTTTGACCTTGGTTGGTCGCCGTTGGGGGCACGTGGTATGAATTTTTCCACTTGACAAATTGGCACCAGCCACTTGGTTTTCGCCTACCTCGTAGCAAATCGTCACAACTTTCTGGGTATTGGCGGTTAGGCATTGGAATAATTCTGTACATGGAAAAAGGGGAGGTAGCACCATCACCTGCCCTGCATATTGAAGGGTAGTCCGATAAAGGATTCAGGGGGGCGTTGCCCTGACCAAAGCCTAGGAAGTTAGGGCCTAAGGCACGCCCCCTATCGGTGACCCTGGGGGAGTTCCTAGTTGGTGTGCATCAGCAGGACTCCCCCGACTGGTGGTTAACCCTTCCCGAACTTCAAGCAGACGGGCTGGAGTCAGATCTGGTCGGTTAGGTCCAATGCCTAAGCCAATACAGTGGTGCCTCGCAAGACAAAATTAATCCGTTCCGCGAGTCTCTTCGTCTTGCGGTTTTTTTGTCTTGTGAAGCACGGCTATTAGCGGCTTAGCGGTTATTAGCGGCTATTAGCGGCTATTAACGGCTTAGTGGCTTTAAGATAAAGGAACCAACATCCAAGAACTCGCAAGACGTTTCGTCTTGCGAAGCAAGCCCATAGGGAAATTTGTCTTGCGGAACGACTCAAAAAACGAAAACCCTTTCGTCTAGCGAGTTTTTCGTCTTGCGAGGCATTCGTTTTGCGGGGTACCACTGTACCGCTCATCACCGGTAATCAATAAAGTTGTGACCATTTTTTAACCCACTAACCTTAATAATTGTGTCATGTGTCATTATTTGTGAATAATAACTTCATTATCGTGAAGTCACCACACAACCTTCTTTCCACCCTGGAGAAAATCTCCTTCCCTTTTCATTCCCGATGGTTGGGTAGAGTAGATGTGTGTGTTTAAGAGCCCCCCCAGAATTCTTCGTGTTTTGACATTGACACCGTTCCACTCATTCTCTCCAGGTTGCTTGGAAGCTACCCTGTTACCCAACTCCTGAGGGACAGCCGCCTGCTTATGACAACATAGCTCTGGATATCTCCGAGCCTCCTGCATACATAACCGAAAGATGACAGTTGAAGAGCGCCGTGTTTCTGCTGCTATTACAACCAGAACTGTGAGAAGAACATAAAAATAATAATAATGGGTGGATCGGTCAAGGCTCGCATTCCCTTCCCAGTCTGCAAGGTTTCCTTATGAAGCACAAAAGCGGGGAATATAGATGATGGCCTTTCCCTTCCACGAACATTTGGTCTTCACAGATATACTGCCTCATGAAGGTTCCATTAGACATTATGCTGAATAGTTGTGGACAGATCTGTGCTTTATTATTACTTTGCCTAACCCCTGTTAAAAATCTCTCCGAGCTTGTGGCCACCTTCACATCTTGTGGGACTTACTCCATGCTTATCAGTTATTAACTAATCAGGCTAGTAAGTGTATTATTATTGTTGTTGTTGTTATTATTTATTGAACTTATACACAGCCCTATACCCGGAGGTCTCAGGGCGGTTATGTGTTGAAGAAGCACCTTCCTTGGTTCTTCAGATACAGAAGAAAGTGTCTCCATACTTATTGCCCCCGCAAGGGTCTTAATTCTAAGCTACAAACCTCAGCCACAGTCCCCCCCCTCCTTTTAATTCTCTCGTCAGCTGAGGAAACCTCCCTGTTGTTGTTGTTTTTAAAAAAATATTTATTGAATTTTCAAATTTTGCACATGTCCCCCTAGACATTGGACTCTCCTTGTGACTTCTCACCCACCCTTCTATGGTGCTCTATGTTTTCCCTTGTGCTGCTTATTATCTTTATAATTATCATCCTAAATTATTCATCTGACTATTTCTAAGCTGTTACTCGTATTTCAAATCCTGCTCGTGTTTTCATCAAACTGTTTCTTTAGATATGCTACGAAATACTTCCACTCCTCCAAAAACGTTCCTTCATTTTTTATCTCTAATTTTGGCTGCTAACCTTGTCATTTCTGCCCATTTCTCCATCATTCTTATAAACCATCTGTCTTTCGTCGGTATCTCATCTTCTTTACATTCTTGAACTCTGCGTGTGATCAGACGGAAAACTGTCTGCACTACACACTTCTGAAATTTGGTTCCTGGGACTTCCAGGTCAAAGGGTTGTGTGTGACTGCCCAATACAGTTGTAGCAATGCTACGGTCACTTGTAGGTACGGAATCAGTACAAATTTCTCTCTCTCTCTCTCTCTCTCTCTCTCTCTCTCTCTCTCACACACACACACACACACACTTCGTCTTCCAGATCTAGCCCTGCTGGATGAGACCCAAAGGCTTATGATTTATTTGATTTATGTTGTAATTGCGATGTTCTGCCAGGTTATTATTTATTGTATGTAAGCTGCTTTTTGACTCATGTTGAGTGAAAACCAGCACAGAAATAAAATAAAGGAAATGAAATGACTTGAATCCAACACACAGTTTTCCACAGTGATTAAGCAAATGGCCTTCTCCTGCTCTTGTTCCTCAATTACTATAAATTTAGGGTTGCCATACACCCGGGATTTTTCAGACATTACTAGGATTTGGCAATGTCAGGAGTGTTGATTTTCCCCGCTGAAAAATAGCTCAAAAACTTCAATTTTCTTGGAGATTTTGCCAAAAATCTTTTGTGTCCGTATTTTCACTTTTTGAAAATGAGAGTACCCCTAAATATTCTTTTTAGAAGAAAAAAAGCACTGCTCAGAAGTAACAATGCCAACCCTATATAAATTAGCAAATGCAATTTTTACGCAAATATGTGTCTTATTTGGCGGCTGCAGCGCCTCTTTTGAAAAGCAATGGCATTGCAATTCTGTGAAATATACAGTCTGCATAACTAATATCACAACATTACATAATATGGTACACTTGAACTTCTGTATAAATATGAACTTCCATGTCTGTTCTGATATTAAAACTTCTGCTGTGTCTGTCCATTTCCTTCAGTGTTACACACACAAATCCTTTCCTATTTTTAAAATCTGTGTACTTATTTCTCAAACTCAGTTAGATTGGTCCTTGTGTTTTCAATCCTATTTTTCCAGGAAAAAAGGTGCTGCAGCTCTTAGAATGGCGATGGGACCCACCTGAGACAGCTCAGCTCTGGCTTAAAAAAAAAGCCTTGCATATACATTATACATATGCATAACAATTCTATTTTTTTTTTTTTAATGATTCTCTGTGTGTGTGTGGTTTCAGCACTTCTTAATTTGACTGTAAGCCGCTTTGAGTCTCTGTCAGGGAAAAAGGTGGGGTGTCGATAAATAGGTCATCATCTCCTGTGTTTTCAGCCGCATTGAATTCCTGGGCCCACTGTCTGGCTCCGCCACACCCTGATTTCGCTTGGAGTCCTTTCCTTCCTGGCTTCACAGCCAGCGATGTTTTGCTCTTTGGACTGCACTGTGGCAACAGCAACAAGCTTGTCACCAACTACATTAGGCCAGCTGCCAAGAGGGCACCCTGACCGGCACCCGACACTGCTGAGGTGGTGAAACACTGCCATTCCTGGGAGAAAAGTGTCGCGACGGTGCTTCACGACTGACTGAAGTGCTCTGCGGACTTACATTGGAAGACAAACCAAAATCTTCGCAATGAAAGGTTTTAAACCTCATAAATTGAAGGCAGGCTTGGCACCAACACCCGGCCTCTGTGGGCAGTTAGGTAAAGGGACCCCTGACCATTAGGTCCAGTCGTGGCTGACTCTGGGGTTGCGGCGCTCATCTCGCTTTATCGGCCGAGGGAGCCGGTGTACAGCTTCCGAGTCATGTGGCCAGCATGACTAAGCCGCTTCTGGCGAACCAGAGCAGCGCACGGAAATGCCGTTTACCTTCCCGCCGGTGTGGTACCTATTTATCTACTTGCACTTTGACGTGCTTTCGAACTGCTAGGTTGGCAGGAGCAGGGACCGAGCAACGGGAGCTCACCCCGTCGTGGGGATTCAAACCACCGACCTTCTGATCTGCAAGTCCTAGGCTCTGTGGTTTAACCCACAGCGCCACCCACGTCCTGTCTGTGGGCATGTTACTGAGGTCCTAATTCACCAGCAGTACATGGGCCTGACTTGTGTAAGGTTCCCCATATTTCAAGAAGTAAAAATCTGGACACAAAAAGTTGAGCTTTTTGGTGAAAGGTTTTTTTGGGGGGGGGGGGATTGCCCCAAAAGATGGTAACTGGACATATGGCAACCCTAGACATATGGCTCATCCAGACTTGCCCTTGCCCTGCCCCTTTCCCCCAGGGAAACCCAATATTTACCACTGAACTGGAGCAAACCTGAGTCAGTTTTTCTCCAGATAGATGTTTGCTCCAATTTATTGCTAAAGAATACCTTTTCCCGAGGAAAACAGCGAGGCCAAAACCACTCAGGCCCAAGCCTAGAAAGCACGGGCCCAAGTGAAAACCACTGGGACGCTTTGCAGTGTTCTTAAATCCCAATGGGTCTACTCTTGAGTAAAGCTTGAACATCGCCCATCACCTGCATTTCTCAAGAGTGGGGCAATCGGACGAGTTGCCATCATGCAAGCTCTGTCTTGCTAACAAGCACAGAAAACCCCGGCGTTCCAAATTCCCCCAAAATGCCACGAGTTTCAGCCTGAGAAGCCGGAAGAAGACACAAGAAGACAAGAGTTTCGAATTTTGTGTGTTCTTTCTTTGAAATTTAATAAAAGTCAACAGAAATGTGTAACAAAAGGGGTCCGTTTCAGTAGTGGCTACAGGGGCACAACGTGCGCCAGAGAGAAGAAAACAAGGTACAACAGCATCCAGGGTTCTCAAAAGCAGCTACTTCTTTCTCCTATTAATTAGGAGTATAAAACAGCACGAAGAAAAGGGAAAGTGAGGAAAGTGTAAACATAAAAAACAACCAGGACAGCCACCGACGCCAGACAAACAGTTGGAGAGGTAGAAACAGATTTTTAGAAAGAGAGGCAAAGTTAATGTTCTTATTTTCTATTGCAGGGATGGGGAAGGTTTAAGCCTCCCAGATGTTGCGGAACGACAGCCCCATCATCCCCAGCCATTGGCCATGCTTGCAACATCTGGAGGGCCTAAGCTTCCTCACACCTGTTCTCATGGAATCACTGTAGAGTTGGAAGGGACCTGAGTGGTCATCTAGTCCAACCCTCTGCGAGGCAGGCATCACAGCTAAGTGATTCCATTGAGGTCCAAATCTTACCCCAAGTTGGGAAGTGTTTGGCAGTGTTCATGCTTTATCCTTGGCAGTTACACCGCTAGAGAGATGGGCTTCTTTAAAAGGGCAGTTTATTTAATGTGGTTATCATCTCTCCCCTTGCCTCTGCCCCACCCCACCCCGAGCAGTCTGAATTTGATAAAGAAGCCAACCAGATTGGTTCCTGGATTTTACATCCGCATTGGCAGCAGGTCTTCCAACAACTTGCTCGCTGCTGCCCTCTGCTGCCCGTGAGCATCCTTCACGCGAGGCATCCTCCTCACTCTGCCTAACAGAAGGGCCGGACCCAGATTAATTCCAAATATCTCAGGCATATGGATCAAAGTGTTAAAAGGGATGCAGGTGGCGCTGTGGGTAAAACCTCAGTGCCTACGACTTGCTGATCATAAGGTCGGCGGTTCAAATCCCCGGGGCGGGGTGAGCTCCCGCCGTTCGGTCCCAGCTCCTGTCAATCTAGCAGTTTGAAAGCACCCCTAAGTGCAAGTAGATAAATAGGGACCGCTTTATAGCAGGAAGGTAAACGGCGTTTCCACGTGCGGCGCTGGTGCTGGCTTGCCAGATGCCGCTTTGTCATGCTGGCCACGTGACCCGGAAGTGTCTTCGGACAGTGCTGGCTCCCGGCCTCTTAAGCGAGATGGGCGCGCAACCCTAGAGTCGGACACGATTGGCCCTGATGGGCAGGGGTACCTTTACCTTTAAGAAACCATTCTTCCATAGGTTGCTCTTCCCACATTTCATTGCATGTGAGCACATAATATAAACATGACTCTCGCCTACCATAAACCAGTGCACCTACTGATGGGCGCGATTTCCCCTAGGATAATGCATTTCTGTATGCTGCGTTCACTAATTCATGCATTTTTGCAAATACTTTCCCCTGTAAGATGCCTTTTTGTATATATACTCATGTTGGAGAGCTATTCATTCAAGGAAGTGCAGTTTCTGAATGATATGCATTTCGATTGAAGAATTGTTTTGGGGAAGTGCCAGCTTGGTTGGTTTGCATTAAAGTGCAAAGGGAAATCAAATCTCTCCCGCCCCCCACCATGGCGCATTATCTGCTGCTGCAACCACTGTAGCCGACAGCACCACTTTTACCTTTATTCCACCCGAAATAAAATGGGCGGAAAACAGCCACAAACTTTGCCAAACAAAGCTCAGCAACTTCTGTGTCTGGAGTTTCACTTTTGAAATATGGCAACTCTGTATGAATTAGCAAATGCAAATTTTACGCAAATCTGTCTCTTATTTGGGGGCTGCAGTGCCTCTTTTGAAAAGCAATGGCATTGCAATTCTGTGAAATATACAGTCCGCACAACTAATGTCACAACATTACATAATATGGTACATTTGAACTTCTGTATAAATATGAACTTCCATGTCTGTTCTGATATTAAAACTTCTGCTGTGTCTGTCCATTTCCTTCAGTGTTACACACACAAATCCTTTCCTATTTTTAAAATTTGTGTACTTATTTCTGAAACTCAGTTAGATTGGTCCTTGTGTTTCCAATCCTATTTTTCTAGGAAAAGAGGTGCTGCAGTGCTTAGAATGGCAACGACACCCACCTGAGACAGGAGCTCAGTTCCGGCTGAAAAAAAATCCCTGCATATACATTATACATATACATAACAATTCTTTTCTTTTTTTTAATGAGTGGTTTCAGCACTTCTCAATTTGACTGTAAGCCGCTTTGAGTCTCTGTCAGGGAATAAGGTAGGGTGTCAATAAATAGGTCATCATCTCCTGTGTTTTCAGACGCATTGAATTCCTGGGCCCACTGTCTGGCTCCGCCACACCCTGATTTCGCTTGGAGTCCTTTCCTTCCTGGCTTCACAGTCAGCGATGTTTTGCTCTTTGGACTGCACTGTGGCAACAGCAACAAGCTTGTCACCAACTACATTAGGCCAGCTGCCAAGAGGGCACCCTGACCGGCACCCGACACTGCTGAGGTGGTGAAGCACTATCATTCCTGGGAGAAACATGTCGGGATGATGTTTCACGTCTGACACGTCTGACACGGCTTCCGCTTGACTGCAGGAAGCTCCTGCAGCCTATCGGAAGCCGTGCCTTGGTTTTCGAACGTTTTCGGGAGTCGAACGGACTCCTGGAACGAATGAAGTTTGGGAACCAAGGTAATACTCTATAGTCCAAAACCAGTCCATATCATCATATCATTATCATAATTTTTGACCTGGCGATATATCGCAAATCATGGTGTGCATGTGTGTGCACTGTGCAAAAATCAAAATGTGAGGAAAACTGTGAATCCATCCAATGCAACACAAAGCCATCCTTATTTCAGATATATTGATATATTGCGATGTTTAAAAAGGTAAAGGACCCCTGACACGAATGACTCTGGGGTTGCGGCACTCATCTCCTCAGCAGTGCGACAGGAGAGTAAATGTTACAAACCCCTGGACACCTCGGATGTGAAGCTTTCCTTCAAAGTTCTCCTTGGCAACCTGCTCAAAAAACAACCACCAAGGGGTTCGCAGCACAGCAATAACTTGAACACTAACACCAGAACTAGGGTGGCAAAGTAGCTGCCATAGCTCATAGGTGACGTGAAGTGTCATCCGCTTTAGCATTTTAATGTTTTGTACCTTTTAAAGTGTCGTATTTCCCCCCCTGGTTTTCTTGTTTTTATCTTTTCGTTAACCGCTTTGAGGCTTGTTGCTTTTGCAAGCGAGAACTGTAGAAATGCTTTGAAATAAAATAAAGTAAAATAAAATAGGTACAGTGAAACCTCGGTTCTCGAACGGCTCCGTTTTTCGAACGTTTCAGCTGCTGAAAGCCGAAAACCCGGAAGTAAATGTCAGAAGCGGCTTCTGTTTTGAGTTTCCCTATTGAATTGAGGCTTCCTCTTTCAATTTCCAAATGTTTTGGAAGTCGAACGGTCTTCTGGAATGGATTATGTTCGAAAACCGAGGTTCCACTGTATTGGAATCTAAACCTCTGTATTGGTCCCGTTTGTACCTAGGTATTGTTCTGGCCACAGCACCCTCTTGGGTTCGCCTGCAGCAACTGCAAGGGAAAAATCCGAACGCTCTTAATCGGAAAGTGTCGTTCTTATCATTCTTTATAAATAAATAAATAGATAACTATAATAACCATAATAAAAATTCAGAACAGGAAAACGTGTACAATGCTTCTCTCCCCCACCCTATAGCAATGACAACAGGAAAGGACCCACCAAATCAGTTAGAAGAGAACCTACCGAGCTTTCAAAACATCCAGGACAAAAACACCATCTAAAATGTGGCGCTACTGAAAATAACACGGCACTCTCAAGAGAGACGGCTTTTCTATCACACACGCACACACAATAGACAAGATACTGAACTGTTCATCTTCTTTAAAGTAAAGGTAACGGTAAAAATACATGACAGCAGAGTGCAAAAGAGAGGGAGAGAGAGAGAAATTAAGAATGTGACATTTCCAGTATGAGACTCTCTTGCACAGTATAAACAGTTTTTAAAAATAAATAAAGGGGAAAGAAAGCCACTCTATGCTGCCAGGTCCGTGAAGTGGGGTCGTTCTCCAGACTTCCCACTTCTTGCGATTTCATCGTGCATTTTACGCGTGTGGTGTTCTTTATGCCTAAAGTTCCACTTTAATAACATTTTTAGCCCTTGTAGTTGTTGATATAATACTGGAAGCAAGACTTGTGAGTGGAGCCCCAGGCAAAACGCGCAGTTATTCTTTTAAAAACAGAGATAGATGGAGAGAATGAGTTAGGGGGAATGTTAGCTCAACCGGGAACAGGGGAAAGATAAAAAAAAGTGATGGAGGAGGCCAAGGGCACATTCATGTCATACATTTAAAAGCACTAGGATTCCACTTTAAATAGTCGTGGCTTCCCCTGAGGAATTCTGGGAGCTGAGAATTGATAGGAGAACCCCGGTTCCCTTCCCAGAGTGGTTTAACAGTCCATCCATCTTCCCATGGAATTCTGGGAACTGTAGTTCAGGAAGTCTTCTAACCACTCTTGATAAACTACAGTTCATAGAATTCTCTGGGGAAAGCCATGACTGTTTAACGTGGCAACACAGTGCTTAAAAAAAAGGGATGCGGGTGGCGCTGTGGGTAAAAGCCTCAGCGCCTAGGGCTTGCCGATCGAAAGGTCGGCGGTTCGAATCCCCGCGGCGGGGTGCGCTCCCGTTGTTCGGTCCCAGCGCCTGCCAACCTAGCAGTTCGAAAGCACTCCCGGGTGCAAGTAGATAAATAGGGACCGCTTACTAGCGGGAAGGTAAACGGCATTTCCGTGTGCGGCTCTGGCTCACCAGAGCAGCGATGTCACGCTGGCCACATGACCCGGAAGTGTCTCCGGACAGCGCTGGCCCCCAGCCTCTTGAGTGAGATGGGCGCACAACCCTAGAGTCTGTCAAGACTGGCCCGTACGGGCAGGGGTACCTTTACCTTTATAGTGCTTTAAAAGTATGGCACGAATGTGGCCAAAAAGGAATAAAACAGGGTCGGTGCTTGTCCAAGACATTTCGCTGCCTTAAGCCGAACCCCAAAGGTGCCCCATCCCCACTAAGCCCAAAGCTTTAAAATACCGGTATTTGTGGCCCCATTTAGATGCAAGTCCCTGACTTTATCTTTCTCCCAGCTAAGAGACGCATGTAAAAGAAAGAAAGAAGAGAACAGAGGCACAGAACTACTACGGAGAGATGGGCAGGTACAAAGATCCAAACCATGAGAAGTGGGTGACAGGGCAAAACCGCAGGAGCATTTGCAGTAAAAAAATTTTAAAAATTTAAATGATTCCAAGCAGAAATGCAAATATAAGCAAAACCCTATTAAGAACGAACCCAGGAGTCATTGGTGGGAATGCGCACAATTAATGCCACCAACAGCTCAACCCCGTGCATGTATCTACTTTGAATTAAGTCCCACTAAGTTCAGTGGGTGCCACGGCCCCACTGTAAATCCAGCAATTCTGCTACGCCACTGCGGCCACAAAGCAGTATAATAATTGGCAAGTTTCTGCCAGACACTCTCTACAAAACCCATGTCTGGATTCTGAGTGACCAGACATGTGTGAGAGTCAGCTGGGCCTCAGAGGAATAGGAAATGGTGACTGCTCCAAAAGAGACAGCCCCTCCCCCGCTCTGTGACTTAATCCATGTAAACAATAGCATAACTGCTTTTAAATTACTGCCTCCCCCCAAAAAAAAATCAGCTTTGATTTTTAACGCCTGTTTTGCTATAACATCAGGCATGTCCTTTTGGCCATTTCTAGCCAGGGTGCTACAGTTAATAATACTTGTTTCCTCTTTGCACACCCGTAATTGCTACCAATTTATATAGATTTCTCTCTCTTTAAATATACAGGTTTTCCCCCGCCCCAAATAAAGGTGCATAAATCTCTCCTCTATTTCAGCTATCTGTACAAAATTAAAAACTCATGCACGCATACATTTTGAGGGATATAAAAAGCACATGAGAAAGATTTGGAAGCCACTGGTCACGAGAGAGTTAAGATCCCAAAGAGGGGCAGAGCGGTTATTTGAGAAGCTAATAAATAAGGCGTGGTTCTTGGGAGGGTGACAAGAAAGTAAGGGCCGCAGATCAAACCATTCCTACTGTGTCTGGAGAGAAGGCATTGCCATAAGGCAAATTCAAATGAGGATTTTAGCCCGTGCCGGATTAAACGCTGTGGAGGCCTCGAGGGAATTGAAATCTCAGGGCCCCCCTCGCAAATTATCTCCTAACACGTTTCTGATTTTAGAGGGATGACACGGAACTAAGAAAGATTGATTGTGATTTTCTTTCAAGATCAAATCAATATTATTTTGATCCGTTGTCCCTAAAAGGAATGGGCCGGTGCCTATGATGCCTGTTTGGTAATCCGGCACTGATGTTATCTTGCCAGATTTGCATCCATGCTGCAGCACAATCCTGAATATGTCTACTGAGAAGTCCCACCATGTTTAACCTTCTTTCTGGATAAGCAAGTACGGTGGTACCTCGGAAGCTGAACGGAGTCCGTTCTGGAAGCCTGTTCCACTTCCCAAACCAAGGTGTGGCTTCCGATTGGCTGCAGGAAGCTCCTGCAGCCAATCAGAACCCACGTTGGACGTTCGAGTTCCAAAGGAAGTTCGCCAACTGGAACACTCACTTCGGGTTTGCGGCACTCGGGAGCCAAAACGTTTGACTCACAAGGCGTTCGGGATCCAAGGAGGGAAGGGGAAAGCCTTGGCCTTCCCAGATATCAGTGGCTTTCAGCTCCCATCATTGCTCAGCATTGGTCATGGTGGCCGGAACCAATGGGAGTTGGGTTCTGACAACAGCCAGAGAACCACAGCTTTCTCATTCCTGCGGTATATAATGGCAGTTTCAAAGCAGATTAGCAGATGCCTACCAATATTCCAAAGCCAGAGAGTTGTGCTGTTTCTTCTCCTGGGAATGAGCAGGTTTCTTCTGAAATGCCCCTGTTATTGTTCTGGGTGGTGGTGGTGGTTTGCTTTGCCTCCTTGTTCCACAACTTCTCCATTTCAATTTATCTACACCCCTACTTGGGGGGGGGGGGGGAGTTACTGGGTGTGCAGTCTGCAGCAGCTTTCTGCATCATCCCCTCCTTATATTTGTGGAGCAGAAGAAGCAGTCCCTGTTAGAATTCCTGCTCCATGATTGCAGTCATAGGATTGTTGTCTTTCACATGACATGGTATGTTTTGACTCCACAGAGTGGGAAGTGACAGGGACAGGATGTTTGTGTTGCGTGAAGTGGGACTATTGTCCTTTGTTCTTTTTCTCTTTGCTGTCTGATTCTAGAGAGAGAGGGAGCCATGTTGCAGTGCTCCGTGTGTATTTATATGTAAATAAAGTAGATTAGCCAAAATGCTGAGTTGCTGAGGTCTGTTACGCAACTGTGCAAACTCTGCGGATCCCTAAGTGTGCCAATGTCTGTTGGCATCAGTCGCTGTGATGTTTGGGCAGAAGAAAGCTTTTGAAGCTCCCGATCGACCAGGAGGGAAGGGCATGTGTCTCTGCAAGGGGCCTACTCGAGAGTAGGACAAGCTCCTGACAGTCCCCACCACATCAACAGCAACCACTCACGGAGTACTGCCTGGCAGTGGGTGGGTGGGAATTGAAAATCTGAAGTTATCAACAGATGTAAGAATCAGAAACATGTTTGTGAGCAAGGAGGAGCCTACAACTCTGGGCTGGGTGGAATGTCAGGTCTGCATAAACTGATAACCGCAGATGTCCTCCTCACGTAGCCCTTATCTCCAGACCTGCTTATCTCCCAAGGAAGGTTGTTGAGCAAACAATGAGGGGACAAGGAAGATCAGAAGATCCTGTTTCGCAGCCTTGCTATTGTGGAGTGGAAAATCCTGACTCTCACCATGTCTGAAATACATCTTGATATATATTTGGTAGAAACAGTGGTGTGTTTCAGCTCTCAGGGTCCTGCTTGCCCCATCCGCATGGTGAGAGTAAGCCAGAATGCGTTGCGGTGATTTAATAAATAAATGTTCTGCTTGACAGACAATTGGACTCTGCGTCTTATTGGCTGTTCAGGGTTTTGGGTACTGAACCCCAATATTCCCCCCCCCAACAGTATCAATGCACTGCCTTCTCCTTGCAGTTTTGTCCATGAGCAAGAGGGTTTTATAGTTACTGGGAAAGCACACACTTGATCACCAGCAGGTGGAGTTATTGCTATTTCTTTCTTTTCAAATTAACACTTGGTGTTGCAAGTAACAGGAAACCTGGCCAGGGACTTCAGGGGCTACCAGGCTGCCCCTGGCAAATTCAGGTAACACACTCTTACCGTTGATTTGTGCTCTTGCACAACAAACCCGCTGCCCCTTCCCTCTCCCCGAAACTTGACTTCTTGCAACCAGGACGGGGAAATGCATGAGAAACATGACCTAGCCTTTCCACAAACAAAAAATGCTCCATAAATAACCAACAGTGTCTATCTTTCCCCCACAAACTTTCTGTGAACAAATTAGGAGGAATGTTCATAATATAGTTGGGGGGGGCAGAGCTGGGGCAGTGACCCAGCTATCCTCTCTTCTGACATATAAAGGAAAATATCCCAGCTCTATAACCTCCTCCCTCTCCTGGCCCCATGAAAGTAGCCTGATAACCGCTGGACCCGATGCATAAGTGTGGGTCTGCCTGAGATGGGGCTGTTTTGTTCTGGGTTTCTCTCTGCCCTCCTCCCTTGCAAAGATACGGTGGTAAATATACTGGTTGGGCTCTGCCCCACGTTGCCCTGCTGACCAGCTCCCCATGGACTCAGCATCATCTTAGAGGTGGGTGATGGGTGGGAGGAAATTGGGTTTTTGTTTTTCTTTAAGGGGGGTGGAGAAAGAAATTGGCATGTGGGAGAAGCACTGCAGAGAAGCTTCTTTTCTTTACCTGGTGATAAAAAACACTCCCCCAAGTCCAAGGTTCTGCCCTTGCCCTGCAGCGGGTAGTCCCGCCAGTTAACAGCTGCCATAGAGTTGTGAGGTAGTGATTGTTGGTCCTTGGCAGGAGAAAAGGAGAACCCTGGAACTCGAGGGAAGCAACTGCAGGTAACGGAAAATCCGGGAAGCGGAATCCGCGAGGGGAGTGGGCTTCACGTAGGCGCAGATGAGAAGCAGACCATTATTTCTGCACTACGGATTTTAAGCGCCTGATCATCTCTTCTGCGTTTTGATGTTGTAAAAAGGGACAAAGAGAGCTGTGGGCAGGAACAGCAAGGATTAGGATCAAAGATGACTGTAATTGCTATTGCTTTCTCTGGTGGTGCTTTTGTTTGTAAGCGGTGGGGCACTTTGGACAATGGGTGCTCATGGTGCCCCCCCCCACTTCCACTCTATGGTGCCCACTCTCCCCCAGGCTAGATTCATGCATCCACCTACAGGGAGAACATAAGGCAGGTGGAGCAGCATGCTATAGCTCTATGCTCTTAATGTTTACATGCTTGGAGGCAAGAAGTCAGCTGAGGGGCAGGGAGGTAGTGCTGCCCCCCTTGCAAAGGTGTGGGTCTTGGCAGGTGCCCACCGATGCTGATCCCTGATGCCAGCCCTGGGTTCCCCTCACTGCCTCCCTACACTGCTTTCCTACTAGCGGGTCAGCTTCCCGGAGGCTGGAGAAGAACGACTTCCTAGCTGGTATGATGACGCTGCCTTTTGCAGAGTCGAACCATGAGCCCACCTTGCCCAGTGTGGCCTAGGAGAGTTGAAAGAGCTTGGGGCAGGGGGAGAGGTCTTTGGGTCTATGGGGAGGCCGAGGGAGACCCAGGTTGTACCAGACACAATGTGCCCAACAGCTCTTTGGGGATATTTGCGGCGAAGGAGCCTGCCTCTGCAAACAGCGTAAAACGAAAACAAACCATATTAAATAGCCCCATTTTACAGACAGCTAAACTGAGGCCGAAGGATCTCGTTCAGCCGCCGGCCGCCACGGCCCAGGGGAACAAGTGCAAAGTCCCCACCACCAGGCTATCTTGCATCACATTCTTCCTTGCCTCGCTTACAAACCTTT
Source organism: Podarcis tiliguerta (assembly GCF_965153285.1). NCBI lineage: Eukaryota > Metazoa > Chordata > Lepidosauria > Squamata > Lacertidae > Podarcis > Podarcis tiliguerta. Next base: position 18,898,259 of record NC_139546.1, on the reverse strand, counting down.
CAGGCGTCCCTCTGCCGTTTTTCCAACACCCCGGAAAATCTCGTGCTGACCAAGGTTGGCAAGGCATTCGCCCCTCCCCTCCTCCAATCTACTCAGTGTGGTATGTTCGGGGGGGTGGGAAGGAGCAACACCCCAGGGTACCAGTTCTTTTGGCAATATTGAGGTTGTGGTCCATCGACAAAGCAGTGATTTTGGCAGTGAGTTAGCTGTGACTGGAGAGGCGTTGTGTTCCCGCCCACCCCTCTTCCGCCTGAGCCAATCAGAGGAGCCGGACACAATTGGGTGGAGCCAACGGGGCAAGGCATTGTGGGTAACTGGTAGCCTGGCTCGACCCCTCTGACCAACCCCCCACGTCCGCCATGAGATGAATTCTTCCTGTGTTGCCAGCAATGGTAGGAGAGGGTGGGGAGAGCAGCCACCCCCCACATCTGTGGCAGAGTTCTTGGCTGGTTGGAGGTGATCTGGGGCCGGACCATCAAGGAAGCACCTTTGCTTTTCGAATCTAATAAAGCCAACTTTTTTGCCACGCCTGATTTGCCTGGGCTGTTCAGATGGTGCCGGGTGGTTGGGGAAAGGAGAAAGACGTCGGGGGGGGCATGTGCTGGGTGCTGCAGGTTAAGAGATCTGGGATTCTTGGCCAAGTGAGGAGGACAAAGCCGACACTCGTGAGGCTGTGGGGAAGAGGAGGAGGAGGAGGAGGAGAGGCAGGGCGTCCCTCTAGTAGACCCAGCTGACGGGGACCCATTGTGGTTCGCTGTGCAACTTCTCCAAGGCTTCCTGCAGCTGCTGGAATGTCTGCTCCATGTTGTCGTTGACCAAGCAGAGGTCAAAGTAGTGACCGTAGCCCCGCTGGATCCGGCAGCTCTCATCAACCGTCCGCTTCAGGTCGGCATCCTGGCAGGACATGCAAATTATTATTATTATTATTATTAATTGAATTTATACCCGGAGGTCTCAGGGCGGTTCAAAGAACAAACTCAATACAGTGGTACCTCGGGTTAAGTACTTAATTCGTTCCGGAGGTCCGTTCTTAAGCTGAAACTGTTCTTAACCTGAAGCACCACTTTAGCTAATGGGGCCTCCTGCTGCCGCTGCGCCACCAAAGCACGGTTTCTGTTCTCATCCTGAAGCAAAGTTCTTAACCTGAAGCACTATTTCTGGGTTAGCGGAGTCTGTAACCTGCAGCGTATGTAACCTGAAGCGTATGTAACCCGAGGTACCACTGTATATAAAACCGCAAAATATAAAACCTCAAAATAAAAGCAATAACCCAATACAGTCATACCTCGGGTTACAGACACTTCAGGTTGCGTTTTTTCGAGTTACGGACCGCCGGAACCCGGAAGTACCAGAATGGGTTATGTCCAGGTTTCAACGGCCATGCATGTGCAGAAGCACTGAATCGTGCTTTGCGCTTGCGCAGAAGCGCCGGATTGCAACCCGCGCGTGTGCAGATGCGCAGATGCGGGTTGCGAACGTGCATCCCGCACGGATCACGTTCGCAACCCGAGTGTCCACTGTAACCCGAAAAGTCTCCTTTCTTTTAACTTGAAGGCACTGGTTCAGGTCCTACGCTCCAGAGCAGGCATCCCCAACCAGCGGCCCTCCAGATGTTTTGACCTACAACTCCCACGATCCCTAGCTTAACAGGACCAGTGGTCTGGGATGATGGGAATTGCCTGCCATGTGGGCGTTGAGGGGACTCACCGCAAGCTGCTTGGTTGCCACACCATGCTCCAGCGCTGCCTTGTTCATGGCTCGAAGGGTTTCAAAATCCGGTGCCTCAATGAACACCACGTACGGGACGAACTCCGCTGTCCTCAAAACTTTCACAGCCTTTTGATGCATCAGAGAGAGGAGAGAGAGAGGAAAGGAAGAGAGGGGGTAGAAAGAGGGAGAGAGACAGAGAGAAAGGAAAGAAAGAGGAAAGAAGAGAGGAGAGAGAGAGAGAGAGAGAGAGAGAGAGAGAGAGAGAGAGAGAGAGGAAGGAAGGAAGGAAGGAAGGAAGGAAGGAAGGAAAGAAGAGAGAGAGAGAGAGAGAAGAGAGAGAGGAGAGAGAGAGAGAGAGAGAGAGAGAGAGAGAGAGAGAGAGAGAGGAAGGAAGGAAGGAAGGAAGGAAGGAAGGGAGAGAGGGAGGAAGGAAGGAAAGAGAAAAGAGAAGAGAGAGAGAGAAGGAAGGAAGGAAGGAAGGAAGGGGGAGGAGGAAAGAGAAAGAGAAAGAGAAAGAGAAAGAGAGAAAGGAGGAAAGAGAGAAAGAGAGAAAGAGAGAGAGAGAGAGAGAGAGAGAGAGAGAGAGAAAGAAAGAAAGAAAGAAAGAAAGAAAGACTTCCAGTACTGCAACACTGATGAGAGTCGAGTTGCAATTCTGTACTTACAAATTATGTGACCTGAATAAATTATGCAATCCAAGACCTAGCACTGCAACCAGGAAAGGTTCCTGGCACAGCCGACCAAAGGAAGACCTTCTCCCCACTCCTCCCTCGGTCCCAACCCTTGGAGCCAGAAAAGAAGCAGTACCTGGGGGTTCACATCCAGAATGCACATCTTGCCTGACTCTACGACTTCATGGATGGAGTCAATCTTGGTCCCATAGAGGTTCCCTTCATACTCGCCGTGTTCCAGGTAGCGGCCTGCTTTGATGTCTCCCTCCATCTCACTCCTGGTCACAAAGCAGTACACCTGCCCAGTCTTTTCGTGCTCCTTGGGTCTCCGCGAAGTATCTGCAGAACCACAGATGAGCAAAGAAAGATCACCTGGAAACTGAAACTGGAGATGGGATCTCCAGTTTGGACACAATGGAGAGGTAAAAGATTTGGATTATCGTAAAAGATGGCAGGAAGAAATGATTAATAATAGGAACTGCAAAGGGGAGGAGGGAAGTCCAGGAGATTCTTTTGAATCTTGTTTTTATGTTGTTTGTTGGATATGTGGCTGTAAAACTTTAATCTGAAACCCCCCCCCCCAAAAAAAATGTGTGTGTGTGTGCATACACACACACATACGCACACAACCACAAATATTATTTTACAAATAAATCAAGGTGTGTGAATGTGAAACGGACCCGGAAATAGACCGATTCATCCATTCCTAACACAAGATGCAGGAGTCTCCTTCGCATACACACACAGACCCAGAGCAGAGTGCAACAACACGACTAGGATCTGCCAGGATGTTAAGATGCACTCCATGACCCCGTGTTAGGAGTCCAGGTTCCCATCTTGATAACACAGTAAGCGTAGGTAATGAAAAAGGAGGATTTACTGCAAAAACAAACAGATAGCTCCGGACGGCTCCTGCATCATTACTCAAGATGACCCTTCTGAAGACTGCTTCCGGCCACGACAGAAGATATTGAACTTACGGCTCTAATGCCTCTTGTTTTGCTTCCTGTCTAGCAACCCTCCCATTTGCCACCTCCTTGGACTTAGTGAGTCAGCTCCAACCTCTTCCTGGTCTGAGAGGCTGAGTCTATTCATGCCTATTTGTGCTTCCTGCGAGCTTTGGCTTTGGCTTAGCCTGCTCTCAGCTATGGCCCATCAAGGTCAGGAAGAACAGAAGTATGCAGCTGATGGCTCTCCCCTGCCTAACATCTAAGCCTCTCTGTTGCCTCTCTGTTCCTGGCTGCTTTCTGCAGTTGGCTGCAAACCTTCGCTGGGAGCTGGCTCATTCCTGACACCCCGTCTGCAATCAACAAGACTCACACGGGATGGTGGTTCCGTACTGCGACTGGTCAGACATGATGAGCTTGTTCTTAAGACTGCGCCGGCCGACCCCCTGAGCCCCAATCAGCACCAAGGTTTTTCTGCGGAACGGAGGCATGCGAGCCACTTCCTCGTAGATCAGCAGCTCGTGCCGGTCGAACTCTGAAGTGGGAGGGAAAGAAATCGCCATCAGCCATTAATGCAGAGGAAGCGTGGTCAGGCGATGGAGAAATGTGAAGGCACACTGAGATCCCTTGCCTGCATTTTTAGTGGTCAGATACATCATCCTCTTCTTCTTCTTGCCGCTGAGGCTTCCGCACAAGGCACCTGCCAGGAGGGGGGAAAGGAGGCACTAAGCAAAGCTGTGGAGAGAGAAAGCTATCGCACGTGTGGAAGAAGGTGGGAGTAGGGGCACATTCACACGACACACCTTGAAAGCACCACAATGCCACTTTAAACGGCCATCGCTTCCCCCAGGGAATTCTGGGAGCTGTAGTTTGTCAACAGTTCTTAGAAGACCCTTTACAGTGGTACCTTGGTTCTCAAACTTAATCCGTTCCGGAAGTCCATTCCAAAACCAAAGCGTTCCAAAACCAAGCCGCGCTTTCTCATAGAAAGTAATGCAAAACAGATTAATCCGTTCCACCTTTTAAAAACAACCCCTAAAATAAATGGCAAAAACATACAGGCCTCAATGTAGCACTCAGAAAAAAAGTGTGACCCTCAAATCGGAAGTGTGGAACTCAAATTGGAAATGTGGCACTCAAATTGGAGCATGTTCAACTTCTGAAAAGAAGTTTGCAAACTAAAACACTTTCTTCTGGGTTTGCAGCATTCGGGTTCCAAGTTGTTCAACAATTAAGCCGTTCGAGAACCAAGATACCACTGTATTCTCCTCTCGGAGCTAGTTCCCAGAGTTCCCCAGAAAGACAGATTGACTGTTAAACGACTCTGAGAATTGTAGCTCTGGGAGGGGAACAGAGGATCTCCTAAGAATTGTCAGCGTCCTTGACAAACGGCAGCTCCCAGAATTCCTTGGGGCAGCGGTTCTCAACCTGTGGGTCCCCAGATATTGTTGGACTACAACTCCCATCATCCCTGAGCTCTGGCCTTGCTAGCTAGGGGTGATGGGAGTTGTAGTTCAACAACATCTGGGGACCCACAGGTTGAGAAAGGCTGCCTTGGGGGAAGAAGTCACGACTGTCTAAAGTGCTGAGAGTTGTTAAGAGAGCCCCATTTCCCCCCTCAGACCTATGTCTCTCTTCCCAGGGAACTCTGAGAACTGAGGCTCTGAGAGGGGCTGTGCCTTTTACCTGATGAGGGGGTGACTTCGAGGTCTCGCTTCACAAAGGCCTTGCGTTTCTCCTCCAGCAGCTGGCTTGGGATCAGACCAGCACTGCCGCCTTCCACGTGGCAGGCCTGAAACAACCAAAGGTTAGTTCTGAGCACCTGGGTGGGGAGGTAAATTGCAGGACCCGAGATCACGGAAAAACCTTCCCCCCTCCCACAAAGACACGCAACCCATTTTCTTCATTCTGACATTTTTAGCAGTCGCAGTATTAATAAAAGAATTGCAGTAGAGGTGGAGACCCCCTCATACAGACTTCTGGTTTTTTGCCTAGGAATTGCATTCCTTTCCTTTTCTTGCATGTAGCCACTCTGATTTCCCTGGCTAGTTCTGGCCTAGCGCCCTACAAACTGATTTCTTGGCAGCTCTCCCTGAACGCCACCCATGCCTTATCCCATGAACATGCACCCGGGCCTGATCCTGCCCATGACTCATTTATTTGACACAAGGTCCATACCTGCCACCAGTTGGGGTCATCTTGGTTGACGATCTGGAGGAGGTCTCCAGCAATGAACTTCAGCCCGGCTTCCTTACATGGAATGAGGTTGTCAGAGGCTGGGTCATAGTCAAAGTGAGCCTTCACAAACACCTATGGAAGGGGAAGCAAGGTGAGATGAGCAGGGAGGCTCTGGAGTGAGAGAGGGGACTCAGAAGGACCAATCCGAGGGGGGTTGACATCACGAGCCAGCCAAGATTGAAACAAAGTGGGCTTGCAGGTCACGGTAGAATGTGGCATTGACACCAGAAACCATGGAATTGAAAACAGGAAGGGATGAAAGATACATATTACAGGGAAATGTGAACAGGACAGTTCTACCCATCTCAAGTCTCCAGTTCTGCGAGAGATAGCTATGGCTGTCCCAATCCTGCAATAATAAAATAGTAATAATTATGATTATAATTTGTTATTATTTGTTATTTATACTCCACCCATCTGGCTGGGTTTTCCCAGCCACTCTGAGCAGCTCCCAGCAGAATACTAAAAACACAATAAAACATCATACATTAAAAACTTCCCTAAACAGGGCTGCCTTCAGATGTCTTCTAAAAGTCAGATAGTTGTTTACTTCCTTGACATCTGATGGGAGTGCGTTCCACAGAGCGGGCGCCACTACCGAGAAGGCCCTCTGCCTGGTTCCCTGTAACCTCACTTCTCACAGTGAGGGAACCGCCAGAAGGCCCTCAGAGCTGGACATCAGTGTCCAGGCTGAACAATGGGGGTGGAGACGCTCCTTCAGGTATACTGGGCCGAGGCTGTTCAGGGCTTTAAAGGTCAGCACCAACACTTGGAATTGTGCTTGGAAACGTACTGGGAGTCAATGTAGGTCTTTTAGGACCAGTGTTATATGGTCTTGGCAGGCGCTTCCAGTCACCAGTCTAGTTGCCGCATTCTGGATTAGTTGTAGTTTCCGGGTCACCTTCAAAGGTAGCCCCATACCACCAACCCCTAAACCTTCCCAGAAAACTTATAGCAGGGCAAAAGAAGAAGTGGTGGCATCAGGTATTGGTGTGCCAGCCTAAGCTGGTAAAAAGCACTCCAGGCCCTGCCACCACCGGGGCATCCCCGGGCATGTTGGGTGCAGCTGAACTCCCAAACAGCCGGCATGGTCCTTCAGGAGTGCAATTCCATCTAGGACTAGCTACAAACAACAACAACACACACACATACACACACAGCTTGACCTGCAGAAACCAGTGAAATAAATAACTTGCAGCACAGAGATGAGCAAACTTAGCCTGCCCATTTTTGCAAATTAAACCACAGCTCAGAAACTTGGGGGAGGTGGGGAGTTGGCAACATGAGGCTTCCTAGCCGAACTGAAGCTTGGTACCCTTTTCTTTAGCAATAAATTGCTCGTTTTCATTGTAACGCTCTAACTGCAAACACCTCCTCCCTCCTTGTGGACTGAAAAGAACAATCCGGTAGTCAGGAGACGGATCCAGCAATTTGCCAGAGAGACTGCAGAGCAAGAGCATGGCCAGTACAGTACTCATTTTGCCCTGTTATCTTCAAACAATAAATCCTGGTGGTGGAAGGCAGCGAGGAAAAAACACTAGCCTCTCTCTCTCTTCATTATAGACTCCTTTTATTTGCATTCGCAGGAGACACACACTGCTGACGTCTCCTGGGAAACGGATCATATCTGAGCCTGTCTGTCGAGACCTTTCACTCGTCCCCCTCCCTGCCCAATCTGAACGCTTGTGGGGACGAAAACACAGAAGGATGTTTGCAAAGAAACTCAGGGGCTCAGCGCTTGAGCAGTAGCAAAGGGAGAAGAGAACCTCAGCTCAGGCTCTCTCGATCCCCACCCTTGCAGCCCCCCATTGAGTCTCAAAAATGAAATGTTGTCGAAGATCAAACTTGGCTCCACTTCTCACAGATCAAGGGAAATGGGCTAAGGCACTAGCTGGTCGGGGATGTGGGAGAAATGTGATTCCGTTTCCTTAAAAAATGTTTTCCTTGAAACATTTTAATGGATAACAAAGCCACATAGAAACTCTGCTTTCAGTTTGCAGAGACTTTTTCGACAGCTCAGTTATATTTGGAGCAAGACACTGCTATCGTAGGCATTGTGAGTCTGGAGAACTGAAATCACTTGCACTTTCAGGAAGCAATATGCAAAGCGAAACCCAGCCACCCTTTAAAATGTGCACTGCTCTGAATGTTGCATTAAAGTACCCCGGATGGTTAAGTCCAGTGAAAGGTGACTATGGGGTTGTGGCGCTCATTTCAGGCCAAGGGAGCCAGCGTTTCTCCACAGACAGCTTTCCAGGTCATGTGGCCAGCATAACTAAACCGCTTCTCACGCAATGGGACACACTGACAGAAACCAGAGTGCAGGGAAATGCCGTTTACCTTCCCGCCGCAGCGGTACCTATTTATCTACTTGCACTGGTGTGCTTTTGAACTGCCAGGTTGGCAGAAGCTGGGACACAGCAACAGGAGCTCACCACCGTCAAGCAGATTCAAACCGCTGACCTTCTGATCAGCAAACCCAAGAGGCTCTGAGGTTTAGACCACAGCGCCACACACGTCCCTGAATGTTGCAGTAAAAGGCAAAGGTAAAGGGACCCCTGACCATTAGGTCCAGTCATGGACGACTCTCGGGTTGCGACACTCATCTCACTTTATTGGCTGAGGGAGCCTGCGTACAGCTTCTGGGTCATGTGGCCAGCATGACTAAGCCGCCTCTGGCAAACCAGAGCAGCGCACGGAAACACCATTTACCTTTCGAACTGCTAGGTTGGCAGGAGCAGGGACCGAGCGACAGGAGCTCACCCCATCACGGGGATTCGAACCACCAAACTTCTGATCGGCAAGCCTTAAGCTCTGTGGTTTAACTCACAGCGCCACCCGAGTCCCGAATGTTGCAGTACAATCCCGCAAATGTGCGTAAATGCAACCTAGGGTAACAGAGTCCTAGAGTTGGAATGGACCACAAGGAAACCTGACAGCTGATGGTGGACTGTGTCTTCCACTGTCACCTGAGGGCAGAATGCTGCTCTCCCTCCTTCCCTCCCTCCCAGCATTTGCCTTCTGAGGCAGCCTCCTCATTCTACCCAACAGCAGGGCCGGCCCTGAATACATCCTTCCCCTGTTGCTTCTCCGCTCTAAGTTGTTCCCTCCCAAAGCCCTTGAGCAAGTTATATATTATCTCTCCAGATAGAGGGAAAGATTGAGGTGGGGAGGCAGAGGAGGATTGTGTAATAAGTTAACGTGTCTTCCCAAGCATGCATGCACACACACACACATGCCCCTGTTGTCTTTTTTTAGGCCGCTATTTGGGCTTGGTGGTGTGAAATAATCCTCTTTGCTTCCACAAAGAAGCAGGATTATATTCACATGAAAACAAGCAGCGCTCGTCTCCATCACCACCATTCACGTCATACCTCCCCCACCCCTCTGCCGCTCACTTTGGAATCAGCATGGGCTTTGTGACAAGGAGCTGTTGCTAACTCATTACACAATCCCTCCCTCCGGAATGCTTCTAGCATCGCCAGACGTTACTCTCAAATCCCCGCCTGCACCATCGCAACAGGGAGAACACTCGAGTATTCCGTACAAAATGCACGTATGCCCTCAAATCGTTCCCCCCTTCTTTTTATTCCCTGCGTTCCACATTTCATGCTGAAGTGTTTCCACTAAGCGATCCCAGATGTACTCAGAAGACTGGTGGATAGCAGAGGGACGCTGCAAGCATTCTGCTATCCATGTTCGGAGGATAACATCTCTGACACAGCGGCCTGTAAGCACTTTGTGAGGGTGAGGCGTTGGCATCGTTCTTCAGAGTTTAGTTCCTCATCAGTGGCATCTAGAAATTCAATCTCCCAGTGGATGAGTCAATGCATATCATCCTATACTGGGAGAGCAAAGAGCCATGTTTTTTACATACAGTGGTAAAGACTCTGCTAACCCAGAAATAGTACCCCAGGTTAAGAACTTTGCTTCAGGATGAGAACAGAAATTATGCAGCGATGGCGTGGCGGCAGCAGGAGGCCCCAATAGCTAAAGCGGTACCTCAGGTTAAGAACAGTTTCAGGTTAAGAACGGACCTCCAGAACAAATTAAGTTTTCAACCTGAGGTACCACTGTAAATCTGGATAGGTTTGATCTTCTTGCAGTCCATGGGACTCTCAAGAGTTTCCTCCGGCACCACAATTCAAAAGCATCAATTCTTAGGTCCAGCTCTCACTTCCATACATCACTACTGGGAAAACCATAGCTTTAACTATACGGACCTTTGTTGGCAAGGTGATGTCTCTGCTTCTTAAGATGCTGTCTAAATTTAGAATCTTTTAAAGAAGACTGGAAACCTTTCCTAGTCTATATAAAAAGTTATTTTCCACACGAGGACCACAGCGGTGTCTGAAGTGTAAGAAAACAGCAGAACATATTGAGAAATATGTCACAGCGGATAGAATCAGAAAAAGAGGAAACCTAAAATGCAATTGTATGTGATTTGGGTTATAAGCATTGATGCTGGCCGAGCGGGAAATCAATAGTATTTTTTTAATACAGAGTAGCAAATGTAACTTTCTGTACGGAAAAAGAATACAATATTATTATATGTATTAAAGAACACCTGCTTCACTGTAGGGAAATGATGTTTCCTTGTAGAGCTTTAGTTTAGCCAAAAGAACAACCATCAGCTGCTAAGGCTGCTTTTAAAAGGCTGCAAAACACAGCATAGATTCTATGGAATGAAGAAGGGGTAGGGAACTGGATGCAGCTGGTGGGGGGCGGGTGGATCCTTGTCTCCACCCCCTTCTCCCCTTGCAGGGCCAGCCACCTGTCAATCACCTGATGTCACCATGACATTGGGTGACCCATTTTCCTTTGGCTGCGCAGTCTGAAATCAAAACAGCTGTAGGCAAAGACATAGCACTTTGCAAGCCCCCCACTTGCACAGCACAGGGCCCTGCAGGCACCGAGGATCAGCGGATTGTCGGGACTCGAAAAGGGTTGTGCCTCACTCAGCTGCACCAGGCAGTTCCTATTGGAAATAATCAGGAGCTCGTTTCAAGCTCCCAGTTGCAGCTACATTCTTATATGTCTCCCCACCTCACGTACAATATCAGGTGAGGGGCAGATGGGTCTGATTTTGGAAAAATAACCACATGGGCCAAACGGGGATGCATGCCAGGCCTAACTGGTCCTGTAATTAAAATTAAAATTAAAATTAAAATTAAAATTAATTTATACACCACCCATCTGGCTGGGTTTTCCCAGCCAGTCTGGGCAGCTCCCAACAGAAAATTAAAAACACAATAAAACATCAAACATTAAAAACTTCCCTAAACTTCCTCTGGTTGGAGTCTCCCAATCCAAGTGAAATGGTTGGTGGGAGGAGGCGCTGCAAAGTGGGGAGTGAAATAATAATAATAATAATATTTATACCCCGCCCATCTGGGCAGCTCCCAAAAGAATATTAAAAGCACAATCAAACATTAAAAACGTCCCTAAACAGGGCTGCCTTCAGATGTCTTCTAAAAGTCACAGATAGTTGTTTATTTCCTTGACATCTGAAGGGGAATAAGAATAAGGATGTTGGAGATAAGGATAAGAGTATCAGTTTACTTCTGCTCCATGTCACTTTCACTTCTCTTAATCCATAGTTCCACTCTACCCCATTCCTGCATTAAACTACATTTTTTAAAAATCTGCACAGAATTCTGCTTTTAAATATGCAATACTAAACATATTCCAGGGATGCGGGTGGCGCTGTGGGTAAAACCTCAGCGCCTAGGATTTGCCAATCGCATGGTCGGCGGTTCGAATCCCCGTGGCAGAGTGAGCTCCCGTTGCTCAGTCCCTGCTCCTGCCCACCTACCAGTTCGAAAGCACCCTTAAGTGCAAGTAGATAAATAGGTATAGCAGGAAGGTAAACGGCGTTTCCGTGTGCCGGTTCACCAGAGCAGCTTCGTCACACTGGCCACGTGACCCGGAAGTGTCTGCGGACAGCGCTGGCTCCCGGCCTCTAGAGTGAGATGAGCGCACAACCCTAGAGTCTGGCAAGACTGGCCCGTATGGGCAGGGGTACCTTTACCTTTACTAAACATATTTCCCCTTGCAGTACTCTTTCCTCTCAAAAGACACATCCCTATATGTATTTTCACTCGACATGCACAATTCCATATGGTTTTTAAAGGTATTTTGGTATCTGCCATGTTCCAACCTGAACATTAGTCCAAGAGGTACAGAGCAGGTTGATTCCCATCAAAACTTGAAAAGATCCAAAGTCTTTTGAGGCATTTCCAGTTAAATGCTGGAGGCTATTGAAGCAGCACCTCCGCTCTGCTGACTGTGAAGCTTGTTTGGCTTCCTTTTACCCTGCCCACCAAAAACTTAAGTGTTCTGCAGCTGGTTGCAATTTGATGCAGAGTGCGGCCCCGACTTTGGCTGAAAAACAATACCTGCTTAGGAGTTAGGAGTTAACTCCCGTTCGTTCAGCGCAATGGACCTTACTTCTCAGCGGTGTCTGTATATATGAATGATTCAAAGTGTTGGTGCTGACCTTTAAAGCCCTAAAGGGCCTCGGCCCAATATATCTGAAAGAGTGTCTCCACCTGAGGTCCAGCTCCGAGGGCCTTCTGGCGGTTCCCTCACTGTGAGAAGTGAGGTTACAGGGAACAAGACAGAGGGCCTTCTCGGTTACAGCGCCCACCCTGTGGAACACCCTCCCACCAGATGTCAAGGAAATAAACAACTACAGTGATACCTCGGGTTAAGAACTTAATTCGTTCCGGAGGTCTGTTCATAACCTGAAACTGTTTTTAACCTGAAGCACCACTTTAGCTAATGGGACCTCCCACTGCCGCCGTGCCGCCGGCGCACAATTTCTATTCTCAACCTGAAGCAAAGTTCTTAACCCGAGGTACTATTTCTGGGTTAGCGGAGTCTGCAACCTGAAGTGTAGGTAACCTGAAGCATATGTAACCCGAGGTACCACTGTATCTGGCTTTTAGAAGACATCTGAAGGCAGCCCTTAGGGAAGTTCTTAATGTTTGATGTTTTATCGTGTTTTTAATATTCTGTTGGGAGCCCCCCAGAGTGACTGCCGCATTCTGGATTAGTTGTAGTTTCCGGGTCACCTTCAAAGGTAGCCCCACGTAGAGCACATTGCAGTAGTCCAAGCGGGAGATAACTAGAGCGTGCACCACTCTGGTGAGACAGTGAAGTGGGGAATCTTCTGTAACTGCAGAAGGGAATTCCACAATTCGTTCAGTACCTTGCACGGGGAGTGACTGCGCTTCATGAAGGCACCCTCCAACTCATGGAAGGTGGCAAGAACGATACTGAGAGAGGAGGGAGAAACTTGTTTGCCCCCGGTCCACCTGCCTCAGGCGTTCCTGCTATACACCGTAGCAGGACGCCGGGAGAGGATGTCTCTTCTTTTTTAAAAAAATATTTTTTATTAACTGACCAATCAAATCAAATCAAATCAAATCACATCACATAAATTCCAAATCACAAAGCCGGATTTTAAATTTTTGTTGGGGGTACCCATATTTCAAGTTCCGAAGGGGGTCCAATCATCTTCTTGCTGCTGCATTAACGTCCACAAATCTGTCCAAATAATGTTCATAATTCTATCCAGTCCTATCTTGCTGTTTCCACATCTCATCTTGTTATTTTCATATATTTTTCTTTTTTCTTTATGACCTCTTCTAATAATCTCCTTAAGCAGGTAAAAGCAAGTTGTAATCCTGTGTGAATTTTTCCGTTCGTCCAATAGCCATATCAAGATGGTTTCCATATATCATCACTTCCATAAATAAAAGCACTCTCTCCATCATTAATCTTCGCAAATCTGTCGCCTTCTTTAATCCTCTGAGGAGGTTCACCCGCAGTATGAAAACAAATCCATCCTCCCAGACAGAACTTGCCAAAATGGCAACGCTGTTTTTTACTGCGTCATCCCAAAGCTCTTGTACTTTCCTTGATCTCCTTAAAACATGCTTTTGGTTAAAGTTTATCTTCACACAGTCTTAAATCATGCAGCTTAGGTCATTTAAGTGGCATTTCTGACTTGTGAGGGGGGATTATTGGTTAATCACATAGAAGAAAGAAAGAAAAGTCCCCCCCCCCATCAAGTCCCACTGCCGACATACCAAGCCTTGGTGTGTCTTCTCATGATATATTCCTGTTTATCCGACCCGTCTTCTTTCACAGAGGTCCCTTCAATTAGCAGTCTTTACTCCCCATTCTTCACTTGAAATATGTGCATTTGCTTCTTCCTAATTGTTTCTTTTCAAGTTGCTGTAGCTAGTGGCGCGAATCGGAGACAGCGTCCAGGAGAGCCGAAGTCCACACAAGGGCGTTGTGTGGCCTCACCCCCTCGAATCCGGGGGTGATTTATGGGCACAGCAGGCAAGGGCAGTCCCCCCCATTCCTTTGGGGGGGGCAGGGAGGCTGCATACTCCCATAACAGCCTCTTAATTACCTTGTGTGGGTCGGAGCGATGTTATTGTCGGCCATCTTCCAATGCGCCCCTAGTGCCCCCCCCCCGGAGAGGATGTCTCAGGCAACAAATCTCATGTGGGAAGCAGAGACGGGGTGGTCTTAGGAAGCAGAAAGCCTTCCCCATCCTTTTCTTGCACCCCGAAGGACTAATGGCTGCACCAGGGTCCCCTCCAAGGTGTGAAGTCCAGGTTGGTTTAGGCCAGAGAGGAATGCCTGAGGTAAAAAAGTGCTACCTCCTGAGCAGAAATTTGCTCGCGTTGACTTAGGCCTTACCCAGAACCAGGTTGCCAAAAAAAGGGCTGTGTGACACACCTACATAGCTTCCCATGCTCGGAGCGTGAGACGGCTATGCGTAATTGATTTGACACCTGCTCATTAAATTCTTACGCCACTATGCCCAAAGCACCCAAGCATTAAGTCACTTCTGAACTCCGCCGCATGAGACAAAGAGAGGGGACGCGTGACGGAACAGAATGGAAAAGTCACTTGGCAAAGGAGGAGTGGAGGAGAGAGGGACAGGGACATTGGCTGAGGCAGCAGATTTCTCTCTCTTTCCTTCCCAAAGGGTTGCGAGAGATGAGGAGTTACAGCCCTCAGGCTGGGAGGGACAAATATGTATTTCTGTTTCTACCCATTAAGTCTGTTTGTGCCATTTCTGAATTAGAATCTGTGATTCAAAAAAAACAAAAACCCTCCATGTAAGTATTCATTTAAACTTCTACTTCCTTTCATATTCAAAAATGCATATTTTTTTATCTCCAATAAAGCATTTAAATACGTACAGTCGTACCTTGGAAGTCAAATGGAATCCGTTCCGGATGTCCGTTTGACTTCCAAAATGTTTGGAAACCAAAGCATGGCTTCTGATTGGCTGCAGGAAGGTCCTGCAGCCAATCCGAAGCCGCGAAAGCCCCTTCAGACCTTCGGCTTCCAAAAATAGTTTGCAAACCAGAACAGTCACTTCCGAGTTTCGATCATTCGGGAGCCGAAACGTTCAAGAACTAAGCAGTTCAAAAACCAAGGTATGGCTATATTTTGATATGTTTATGTTGCAACATTATAACTTCTGGTTTAAAGGTGGCGAATGAGTTGTTTTAATAAATTCACAAACATTATGAGACGTATGAAATCTGTTGGGTAGATACAATCTGCACTCTTGTCCAAGAGATACAAATCAAACCAAGAGGTGTTAATTTTGTACAGGAATCTGAAAGATTTAGGGTTCTAGTCAATGCAGCAATTCAAGGGCTGCCAACCTCATGCCTGTAGGAGCCATTGCACCCATGAAGGTCTTTCATTTGCACCCCTGCACAGTGGCCCCAGTCTTTTGAGCTTTCTCCTAGAAAGAAAGTTTTGAAAGAAAAATATGCAGATACCCTTTCAAGCATTTTCTGTGAAATGAGCAAGCCCGGCTGATCTATCTTACCAGTGTTTGTAACCAATGAGTGAAGTCAGAGCTGTGATTGATAAGTGAATTGTTGAGCCAACAGGCAAGAGGAATTCCTGAGGTCTTAAAAGCCTGCTGTTTTCTCCTTCTTTTTAATGCATTTTTTCCTGTTTCTGTCTTATTTTCCAGGCAGAAATTCAACAGTTTATGCTTCCTCTCATATGGAAATACAGTTATGAGGAAAGCATCGCCCTGACTGCACACTTTCTAATTTTCTGCCCCCACAGCAGCCATTTTGTGACTTGTGCCCTCAGAACTCTCAACATTCAAAATGTGCCCCCTGGTCCAAAAAGGCTGGCAACCCCTGTGGCCATCAAATAAATAAATATAGATAGGGAATAGGAACATCTAAGAAGACTTACCAGGAGGTGGTATGCCTAGCTGTGTATGAGTGCCGCCAGAAGTAACGGTTGCCAGATCATAATTCAAAGAAAAGTGAGGAACAGGGAGGGAGCATACAGGGAAGAGCTATGTCCCCAACTGTGGCTGGAATGGGGATGGTTTCTATAGGGTTCCTTAGATTCACATATTTTATTTTATTTTAAGTTGGAATCTGCACACCACCTCAGGCGAGCTGAAAATCTGAGATGCAAACACAACAATGCATTGGTTATGAAGAAATCTCCCCCTGCGTCCGTTGTGAGATTGACAGCAGGAGTCTCTGAGCAAGGCCATCTGTCATAACTCAGGACACACAAGAAATGGTTTATGCACCAAGAGTCATGGAAGATGGAGCGATCCTCCCCTTTGACAATCTCAGGAAGCAGCCAGAGTGTCAAATACTTTGGCATGTACTCAGTGGCGTAGCATGGGGGGTGCAGGGTGGGCCGGCCACACCGGGCGCAACATCTGGGGGTTAGGGTTAGGGGGCGCAAATCCATGGGTTAGGGGGCGCAAATCCACGGGTTAGGGGGCACAAATTACTTGCCTTGCCCCGGGTGCTGACAACCCACGCTACGCCACTGCATGTACTTCCAGGAGGAGAAATCTGCGATGTGGTTTCCTGCTCCTAAGGTTTCCTTGCCTATATCCTGTGACACTAACAGCTCTTCTCCAAAAAAAACTCCCTCTGGACACCCGGCCTTCCATGACTGTGAGGGGAGAGACTCCATCAGGCAAGGCCTCTTTCCACCTACCTTGCCCCACCCTCTGACCCTAGGAGTCCTCATAAGGGAGCTGTTCCTGGAGGAAGAACTGCGAGGGGAAAGACTCCATCAGGCAAGGCCTCCTTCCACCTGCCTTGCCCCACCTTCTAGTCTCTGCTTCTCAATTTGTATTGTATTATTTTATGTACTATTGGGACACGGGTGGCGCTGTGGGTTAAACCACAGAACCTAGGACTTGCTGATCAGAAGGTCAGCGGTTCGAATCCCCGTGACGGGGTGAGTCACGTTGCTCGGTCCCTGCTCCTGCCAACCTAGCAGTTCAAAAGCACGTCAAAGTGCAAGTAGATAAATAGGTACCACTCCAGCGGGAAGGTAAACGGCGTTTCCGTGTGCTGCCCTGGTTTGCCAGAAGCGGCTTAGTCATGCTGGCCACATGACCCGGAAGCTGTACGCTGGCTCCCTCGGCCAATAAAGCAAGATGAGCGCTACAACCCCAGAGTTGGCCACGACTGGACCTAATGGTCAGGGGTCCCTTTACCTATTTTATGTACTGTGGCTTGCCGTTGTTTTACTGATTATAGTTTAGAAATTATTTATTGTAACTGTTTAACTTTTTTATGTTGTTATTATTATGTAATACGATTGACTGTTACTTTTTTGACGTAGGTTGCCTATTTTAAAGTTTTATCATCACATTTTTGTATTGCATTAGATTGTTATAAGATGTACATTTTCTGTTTCTTCAGCTTGTAAACCACCTTGAGTATTGCAGGATAGAAAGACGGTATACAAATTAAAAAATGATGATAAAGCGTGCAAGTTCGAGGGAGACAAGAGACACTGCAGCCTGTGGCCCCTTTGGTTGAAAACGGAGTTCCTCCAGGGAGGTGAAACCTTGGATTTTTGCACCCCTGACTAAAAAACAAGACTATATCAGTTGTCATTAGGCTTCAGACTGGTTCTGGGGCAAGACTTCAGTTTGCTGAGCGAGCACTGCTTGCAAATGCAAAATCTTGTCTCTGACTCCAAAGTGCGCTGACCAAGGTGCTGAATTTCATTCCACTCTGTTGCCTGCCTGTCAGAATCTATTACCCATCCTCGGTTGAGACTGATGGTTGTTCCCCAGATGACCCGCCTCACGACGGCTCATTTTAGATACAGCATATAGAAAGTTTGGCCAACTTTCCCAATACAGTATTACATAAAACAAAAGGAGGAAATCACTGGCAACAGCTGCAAACAGAAAGCTGGGCAGCTTGTGGAGGTTAGTGTAAGAACATAAAGAAGAGCCTGCAGGATCAGGCCCATCTGGTCCAGCATCCTGTTCTCACCATGGCCAACCAGATGCCTGTGGGAAATCAGCAAGCAGGATGCAAGCACAAGAACGCCACTCTTCCCTCCTGCAGTTTCCAGCAACTGGTATTCGGAAACATGGTGGCCTCCCACTGTGGCGGCACAGCATAGCCATTGTGGCTAGTAAAAAGGTAAAAGGTAAAGGACCCCTGGATGGTTAAGTCCAGTCAAAGGCGACTATGGGGTTGCAGCACTCATAATAATAATAATAATAATTTATTATCTATACCCCGCCCATTTGGCCAAGTTTTCCCAACCACTCTGGACGGCTCCCAATCGAGTGTTAAAAACAATACAGCATTAAACAATAAAAACTTGCCTAAACAGGGCTGCCTTCAGATGTCTTTTAAAGATAGTTGTTGCTGTTTAGTCGTGTCCGACTCTTCAAGACCCCATGGACCAGAGCATGCCAGGCACTCTAAAATAGCTGCTTATTTCCCTGACATCTGATGGGAGGGAGTTCCACAGGGCGGGCACCACTACCAAGAAGGCCCTCTGCCTGGTTCCCTGTAACCTCACTTCTTGCAATGAGGGAACCACCAGAAGGCCCTCGGTGCTGGATCTGAGTGTCTGGGCTGAATGATGGGGGTGGAGACGCTCCTTCAGGTATAAAGAACCGAGGCAGTTTAGGGCTTTAAAGGTCAGCACCAACACTTTGAATTGTGCTTAGAAACGTACTGGGAGCCAATGGATATCTCTCAGGACCGGTGCTATGTGGTCCCGGTGGCCACTCCCAGTCACCAGTCTAGCTGCTGCATTCTGGATTAATTGCAGTTTCCGGGTCACCTTCAAAGGTAGCCCCACGTAGAGTGCATTGCAGTAGTCCATCTCACTTTCAGGCCAAGGGAGCCGGTGTCTGTCTACAGACAGCTTTCCAGGTCATGTGGCCAGCATGACTAAACCACATCTGCACAACAGGACACAGTGACAGAAGCCAGAGTGCAAGGAAACACAATTTACCTTCCCGCCACAGTGGTACCTATTTATCTACTTGCACTGGTGTGCTTTGGAACTGCTAGGTTGTCAGGAGCTGGGACAGAGCAATGGGAGCTCACCCCGTCTTGGGGATTCGAACCGCTGACCTTCTGACTGGCAAGCCCAAGACGCTCAGTGGTTTAGACCACAGCGCCATCCGCTAGTAGCCATCGATAGCCCTCTCCTCCATGTTTTTTGTCTAATCCTCTTTCAAAGCCATCCATCCAAGTTGATGGCCATCACTACTTCATATGTGCTGCATGAAGAAGTACTTTCTTTTAACTGTTCTGAATCTTTCAGCAAAAGAAATCACAGTACAGTGGTACCTCGGGTTAAGAACTTAATTCTTTCTGGAGGTCTGTTCTTAACCTGAAACTGTTCTTAACCTGAAGCACCACTTTAGCTAATGTGGCCTCCTGCCGCCACCGCGATTTCTGTTCTCATCCTGAAGCAAAGTTCTTAACCCGAGATACTATTTCTGGGTTAGCAGAGTCTGTAACCTGAAACGTATGTAACCTGAAGCATCTGTAACCCGAGGTACCACTGTAGTTAACAGCATCACAGCGTTCAAAACAGTCACACGGATGGGGGGAATTCACGCTATAAGGCTGCAGATATTGCTGGAGGACCATAAAAGGTCCTTCGTGGCTCTCTTGTAGGCGTCTGCTATGAACACGAGAGCATCTGAGCAACACTTGCAAATGCCAAGAAAGTCTCCATGCTCAGCACTTACAGAGTCTTCTTATCCAACAATTTCTAATGACCTAAATAATTATCTGTGTATGCCAAACATGCAGCTACCAAAAACAGGGGGGCTTTTAAAATCACTTTGAGCTTTCAAAGGTTTAATCGGTACTGACTCAACGTTTTGTTGATTAACAGGTGGTGGTGGCCAAATTTAAATTGGTGGCCCTGCAAGTTAAGAGCACATAACTTGTTTGTTTTCATGGGCTATTTTAGTTCTCAGTGTGCTCCTCCTGCCACAGGGAATGCAAAAGAAAATACTACGGACGGCCTTTCCTTTTCGGAAAAAGAGCTTTGGGACGTTACCATAGACTTCCCCCCAGCAGCTCTGAAAGGCACCAATACGGATGTTCTGATAATATCCAAAAAAAGAAAACAGATAAATAATTGATGAATTCTTTAATCAGCCGACAGCGTAATCATTATGATTTTAGGACGGGGAATCTTTCTGAAAGGAAGAGAGAAGCAAGAAAGGAGTGGGGAAAGAAATGAAAGAATATAGTGGAAAGCCTGTCTGTTTCAGTCAAGAGATGACGATCACATTTTATCTTTGTTCCAGGCAGAGGTAGGGTGGAGGAAGAGAGAAGCAAGAAAGGATTGGGGTAAGAAATGAAAGAATAAAGTGGAAAGCCTGCCTGTTTCAGTCAAGAGATGACGATCACATTTTATCTTTGTTCCAGGCAGAGGTAGGGTGGAGGTGGGGGGGCAATTAGCAAGACCTTATTTAGCACAGGGGAGACAAGTAACTAAATGATGGCGCCTCCTACCTGGCGAGGCGGGTGTGGCTCCTGGTAACTGGGCAGGATCTTGAGTACGACGCTTCCGCTGGCGTTTTTCAGCACCTCTTGCAATGCCCGTGGGTCACTGCCCACCTCCTGCCCGTTCACCTCCTTGATGATGTCACCCACATGCAGCAGCCCCTGCTGGTCAATCATGCCACCGTGCAGGATGCGGGCAATGACAAGCTCGCCGCGCTCCACCCGGAACGTCACACCCTGAGGGAAGAGAAAGCAGCAAGAGTGCAGGGTCAATGCAAAGCAGTTATGGGTAATGGAGACAGGTACAGCCAAACCATGAGGCAAGCTGAAGCAGCTGTTCCACCTGGGCTACCCTATTGCTATGCACCGTATTTTTCGCTCTATAAGGCGCACCTTTTCCCTCCTAAAAAGTAAGGGGAAATGTGTGTGCGTCTTATGGAGTGAATGCAGCTATCGCTGAAGCCAGAACAGCAAGAGGGATTGTTGCAAAGCCTCTTCAACAACATTTGATTCAGAATATTTTTTTTCTTGTTTTCCTCCTCTAAAAACTAGGTACGTCTTATGGTCGGGTGCGTCTTATAGAGTGAAAATATGGTAAGTGACAGGTTGGTTGGTTAGTTGATTAGTTGGTTGGTTACAGGGCCAGATTTAGGTCTGATGAGGCCCTAAGCTACTGAAGGTAATGGGGCCCTTTATATGTCCAGCTGTCCTTTGTCAACAACAAATTGTTGCTGTTTTTTGTGTTGAATATATGCTAGATGGTAATTTATGGACCTAATAGGTATCTAAAGCCATTTACACATAACAAATAGGAGCCTACACAACACAAAACACTGTTGTTGTATGCAGGTTTTATTTCATTTGTTTTTTATCTTATATTTTGGAAATGTACATCCAGGTTTTTTCCTTTAATTTTTTCGGGGACCCCCAGTAGAGTGGGGCCCTAAGCTATAGCTTGTTTAGCTTATACATAAATCCAGCACTGGTTAGTTAGTTGGTTGGTTGGTTGGTTGGTTGGTTGGTTAGTTAGTTAGCTGGTTGGTTGGTTGGTTGGTTGGCTGGCTGGCTGGCTGGCTGGTTGGTTGATTGGTTAATTGGTTGGTTAGTTGGTTAGTTACAGGTCTGCTCAGTACACTGGCCTTTAAACTAAAATATGGTGAGGCCAATGACAGTGAAAAAAGACTACTCACCAGGTGTTCCCCAGCAGTCTTACGAATCCCCACCATGCGCACGGCATCTGGTGGCACCGGCTGGTTGTTGAACATGGGGTCCAGGACTGGACTGGGTGGTGGCGTCTCGTAGCTCTTGGAGGCAACGGAATCGTGGGTTTCCAAGAGGGACTGAGAAAGGAGTGCGGCAGGGGTGGGAAAGAGGAGGCAACAGAAAGACTCCCTCAGTTGAGACCAGAGACAGATCAAGTAAAACGTAAAGGAGGGGAATGGACCTCGTTACGGGGGATCATGAGGATCAAGTCTTTTGCACTAGGTCCTGGATCTCCAGGCCTTTCTCTCCAAACAGCACACTCATGATACCCCAGAAAGCACAGTAATGGCTTGCCTAGAGGCATCCCTTCATATAGGAAGCCTAAGAAACTGCCCTATGCTGAGTCAAACCCTTGGTCCATCTGGCTACACTGACTGGAAGCAGCTCTCCAGGGATTCAGACATTCCCACTGGGAGATGCCCATGAATGAACCCAGGACCTTCTGCGTGCACATAAACAGGTGCTCGACCACTGAGCTACAACCGTTCTGCAGCTAATATGCATATTTGTGCAAATTTGTGCCATGGGCCTGTGTCCAGAAACCTTAAAGTCCCTAGTCACAACACTGGAAGCAGGGGCAAATCTTCCAAGCCGTACCCAGAATGTCAAAAATCAAGGGGTGTCTTATACACAGATACATCCCCTCCATTTTCTTAAATCTGAGTCCTCCAAAATAGGGGGGGGGGCGTCTTATAGATGGAAAAATACGGTATGTTCTTGATCAGAAGAGGATCTATTCCATGGTGATTTCCGAAATCACTAGATTTAGCCCAGCAAGAACATACACAAACACACAGCGTCCTGGGGAACTATTAGGCCATATATAAATGGTTAGATATATAGTACAACAGGTGTAGAGGTGCCTATCAAGCTAGGACTAGGGAGTGGACCAGGCTTCAAATCCGCACTTAGCCATGACAGTCACTGGGTAATTGTGGGTCATTCATTCTCTCTGAGCCCACAGGATTATTGCAGAGATAATACCATGTGTGTCACCTTGAACTCTTTAGAGGGAGATGAGATCACAACATCTGAATGACATTGGGAGGGGGGCAGAATCTAAAGAGCAGAATTCCAAGTGTATTACAACTTGGCTTCTGATACCTGACTATTAAATTATTATTATTATTATTATTATTATTATTATTAGTACCCCGCCCATCTGGCTGGGTTTCCCCAGCCACTCTGAGCAGCTCCCAACAGAATATTAAAACACGTTAAAATATCAAACATTAAAAACTTCTAAACAGGGCTGCCTTCAGATGTCTTCTAAAAGTCAGAAAGTTGTTTATTTCCCTGACATCTGATGGGAGGGCGTTCCACAGGGCGGGCGCCACTACCGAGAAGGCCCTCTGCCTGGTTCCCTGCAACCTCACTTCTCGCAGTGAGGGAACCGCCAGAAAGCCCTCAGAGCTGGACCTCAGTGTCTGGGCTGAACGATAGGGGTGGAGATGCTCCTTCAGGTATACTGGGCCATGGCTGTTTAAATATTGTTTAACTATTGTCTTAAGCTTTTAACTGGGGTGGGCAATAAATGAAGCTTTCACTGTTAATAAGCTTCTACTTCAGTTTCCTGTGAAAACTGAAGGCAGCCCTCTTTAGGGAAGTTCTTAATGTTTGATGTTTTATTGTGTTTTTAATATTCTGTTGGGAGCCACTCAGAGTGGCTGGGGAAACCCAGCCAGATGGGCAGGTATAAATAAATGATGATGATGATGATGATGATGCATAAACCTACCAGTTAAAACAAGACAGGCAAATCCTTGTGAGCTTTTAAACTACTCCCTCATGCCACCTTAGACACAGACACAGAGAGGCAACACTAGCACAGAGAATCTACACTTTGTGTATATACATCAACAGTCTGAAGTTACACGATCCAGGAAATTTGCTGAAGCTAAGCAGGTATTCATCTGGTCAGATCCTAAGTGGGAAAACACCTGGGAACTCCTGGTGTGTTGCCACACAGCCAATACAGAAGAAAGACCTGATGCAAATGCAACAAGGAAGCAAGCAAATAAACCAACAGCATTAAGCCAGACGCCTCAGGTGTCTCTGCAAAAAAAGAGGACATAAACCATCTCTTTCTTATACACACGGAAAAAAAATAAATCTTGCTGTTGCATGTTGTTGAGCAAAGGCGCCTCGCCCCTCAGCCTGGCATGAAGCAGAAAGCTTTATCCATCGCCAAGTCGGAACCCTCCCCCCAACTCCTGCTGCCAAATAGGGCAAATCCACAGATGTCCCTTATTAATATCCTGGCCCTGTGGTTCTTTGTGCGAAAGGGCACTTCTCCCGACACTTTTCTCTCTGTGTGTTTCACACACAGACCAAGCTGCTATGCGCTGGGATTCCTGCTGACACCTCCTTATGAGAAACGAGCCCTTCGTGAATTGTCTGTCCTCCTTCCAGGGCCACTTCCAACGAGCCCCAAGCTCCAGGGTCCATGCGGCATCAACGATCACAGTTCAGGTCTGGAAGTGACACCTTTTTCCTCACTCTCTTGAGAGACAGCTGCCTCTCACCTGAAAGTGAGGCTCCCTTCAGATAAAAAGCTTCACAACTTTTAGAAGACATCTGAAGGCAGCCTTGTATCGGGAAGTTGTTGTTGTTGTTGATTTTAATTTTTTTATTTATACTTTTCAAATTCATTAGTTTTACAATCAATCTAACATTTCAAAATTTGACTTCCTTCCCCCTTTTCCTGCGGTTCCTAAAATTTATTTTTTTAAGATCTTCTGCATATCCAAATTCATTTAACTTGCTCTTTTAATTGCCTACTGTAAATACACGCTCTTATAAAACTGCAGGTTATTACAATGATCCTGCTCGTGTTTTGGTTTACAATTTATCTGCAAATATTCAAGAAACCATTTCCATTCTTTTCTAAAAAGTTTTGTTATCTTGATTTCTTAGTCTTCTGGTAAGTTGCGCCATTTCCCCGGATCTTGAGAGACAGCTCCTTCCTACCTGGAAGTGAGGCTCCTGGAGAATGCGAGCCAGTTCGGCGGCCGTGCTGTCTTGCTGAGCGATGCGAGTGATGTCTTTGAGTATCTCCTGGACCAGCTCCAGATTGTTGTCCCTCACGGCTTCCAGCTTTGTCTCCTCCAGTCGCTCGTGAGCCTGCACAGTGGGCGGGTGGCAAAAGGGCGAAGGAGGGGGGTGGATTAGAGAGGCACATGTAAATAAACCAACAAACCAACAAAGCCCTGTGAACCCTTTGTCCTTCCGACACTGTGGATGCTGGAGACCTACAGGGTTATGTTTCTGTGGATGCCTGAAAAACCCACGGCCCTGTCCCCCAAGTTAAACCAAAAGCATGTGGTGTGTGGTTGATAGAGCTCTCCAAATTTTAAATATGGGTGCCTGCGGAGTTTGGGAAAACTCATCAGCACTTTCCAGAGCCAAAAGGGTAAGGTTGGGGGGGGGAGAGAGAGAGGGTGTGTGTTGTGAACTGTGTAAAGGAAAGGGGATTGGAAGAATTACTCACACATGCCGCTCTCACACAAACACACAGCCCACTTGCTCAGAGCAGCATCCCCAGAAAGATCAGAGCCTCTCCCAGCCTTTGACAGGGAGCGCAGTCAAAAATCAAGCAGGTCTTTGCTACAAAAGGGATGAATCGCTGGCTCTGGAGGAGCCTCGAGAAAGGCTGTCCAAAGGGAGGCAGACACAAAAGAGAAGGAACTAAAAATAAGAAGGCTCTCAAGCAGAAGCTTAGCGCTGCCTGCCTGAAGTCATCAGGAGGGGGGTGGGAAGGAGAGCTGAATATGAGCCAGTTCTGGAATCCAGGGCTAGCATTGGAAAATAGCGAGGTGGGATGTTTCTGGATAGCTTTAGCTGAAAAATAGGACAAAAAATCCTGTTTCTAGCCCTCTCGAGAGGAACTTTCCCAGACTCCACTATTTGACAGGGGATTAGGTGAGAAGGGAGAATGCATTTGGGCCCTCAATCCAGGAAACATTAACATACAAGTTTCGCTAGGTTTCTGCAGACAGCTCAGGGCCCAACTAAAGGAGAAACAGGAGATGTACAGTTTTCTTACAGTATCTGAAAGCAGCCCTGTTTAGGGAAGTTTTTAATGTTTGATGTTTTAATCACTTTATTATTAATTATTATTATTATTATTATTACTATTATTATTCTGTTGGGAGTTGCCCAGAGTGGCTGGGGAAACCCAGCCAGATGGGCAGGGTATAAATAATAAATTATTATTATTATTATTATTATTATTATTATTATTATTATTAAAGGGGGATACAGTGATTGGGATCAGAGGTACAGCATGAGGGAGGGTCCGCTTAACCCTTATCCTTCCTGCCATTTCCCTGCTCAAAATCATTCCCCAAGCTCTTTTTTCAGCCTGCGGCTAGAAGATATGTGGTCCCTGTATCTTTTCCCCCCTCAAGGAGAAAGGCTGTTTGGGGTAGGGATGTGGCAGGAGAGGAGAGAGAGAAATTTGATTCGATTCACATCAAAAGGCAGATCTACCTAATGTGCAGTTTCCTGAAACTGCATGTAAACGGAAACGCAACAATCCTTCAAGATTCTCTGAATTTTGCCATTCTCCAGCCGAGTAATGTGTACAAAAATGCATTCAACTGAGGTAAAATGTGCGTAAAAATGCATATTAACTGTTAAAGCATACAAATGAAGACAAATATGTTTTACAGAAATGGGTATATTACATTAAAAAAATGTGTATTTTAAATGCTGGTGAATTTTAAAGAGGACGTTTTTAAAAAATTAAACTGAAGTGGAAATGCGAAGGACTGAAATTAAGATTTGAAAAGCGAGAAATCAAGAGCATTGAAAGACTATGTGTTACAGCCGAATTGGTTAGAAATGAATTCAGGATTTCAGATAGAGAGATGCTGCCCATTTCATTTTCAATTACTATTTCAGTTATTGTTACTTGATTATAAATAAATTAAATTTCGTTATTATCTGAACTTGGTTGAAATAAAATGTATGTTTCAGATCCTGCTCATGCATCCCCCATTTCAAAAGCAACCTGGCTCCAAATGACTACAAATTCCGAAGCCAGAAACAGGTTTGCCCTGCAATCTTCGGATGGAGGGTAGTGTATTAATGATCTAGGCAGCAACCATTTCGCACGGGGGTCTGTTTTCGGGTCTCCACACCTGTCGGCAGAGCGTACATAATTCTGCCTCTGTTCTTCCCTCTTTGCATGTCTTAGTGCAGAAAGCATTGATCTGATGTGTAGAGATATTTCCTATTCTAATTCATTCAAGAGGGTTCTGGAAGCTTCTCTGTGTGAAAGAAGCAAGCAGAAGGTTTGTTAAGTTTGGGTTATTCCTTCAGAGAAGCTGGTTAAAACTGGTTCTGTTATCTCTTTCTGCCAAGGTCATGCTGACTAAAATAAAAGGCCAGAAGGAGCCAGGGTTTCACTTTCTCTTTCTGTCTCTCTTCCTTCTGGTGTGGTGTTCTGTACATAGTATGCTGAGTGTTAAGGTTTAGACTTCTTATAAGTTATTGTAAGTTTAAATTAAGTCTACTGCAACTGGATTTCTTTTTTAATTTTAATTTCTGTTTTAATTTTATTTAATTTATTGGTATGGGGGGAATAATAAAACAAAACAAAAAAGAGAGAAAAGGAAATACATAGATAAGACAAAAATAAATTACTATTTACACAAACAAAAGTCATTCCCACCCCGTGACTACCCATCACCACACCCCACCGCTTCCCTCCACCACACCTCGACTACCATTTATTTTGAATTTCGTATAATATTTTAAGTTTTATATTTTGATCTTGTTATGACATGACTTATTAATGGTTTCTGTTCCACTTTACTCCTTTAATCTAAACATATCAGCACATTCTTTTTTGACCAGTGTTTATCCATATATTCTTCAAAACATTGCCATTCTTGTCTAAGTTTTTGATTTGACTGCATTTTTATATTTGCAGTTAGCTTGCCATTTCTAGAAATTCGCTTAATTTGTGTAGCCAGTCATCTTTTGTAGGTATTGTCTCGGAACTGGATTTCATACAGACGGTGCCAATCCTGAATGTATTGGATTTGTGACCATTGTTCTCATTTGCCTTCAGCAGCAGTAAAGCTCTGCCTCTGGTCTGTTAAGTTTTTACTCTGCTAACTATACGTTGGAGTTCTGCTCTGGATCAATATTGAGTAGAATTCCATGACAATAACGACTGCACACACTTGAGAGCAGGCGCTGTTGGCTGTCTACTCTTCCTGGGTTGTTTGCTTATATTATCTTTCATTTTAATGGCCAATTTTCCCTAGTGGCTGCAGTGGAGAGAATGAGGGACAATTAGCTGCCAGAAGAAAGATAAGCAGAGGTAAACAACAGAAAGGTGGCCAGGGATTAATGTCTCTGAGAGTGTGTGTGCACCCGCAACTGTGAGCATTTCTCACACACCCCATCTTCCTCTGCCTGCCTCTAGGGGAACTGCCTCTGTAACCTGAAGCGTCTGTAACCTGAGCTACCACTGTACTTGCACTGATGTGCTTTCGAACTGCAAGGTTGGCAGGAGCTGGGACAGAGCAACAGGAGCTCATTCCGTCGCGGGGATTTGAACCGCCGACCTTCCGATTGGCAAGCCCAAGAGGCTCAATGGTTTAGACCACAGCGCCACCCGTTCCCATTATGGATATATAGGCCCTTGCAGGTTCATCAGGCTATTTCCATGGTATCCAATATTGTAACAGGGAACTCATTCTTCAAGTGTGCATTCTTGTGCAGCCAAAACAATGTGATCCAAGCAGAAGAGGGATGGATCAATGGTGTGTGGGGACTCCCAAGATTTTCAGAAGTACCCAAAACAGCCCAATGGGGAGGAATTAGCATGCTCAGTAGGTGAAGAATACTGCCTGAATGTTCAGGAAAGAAAATGGAAAACCATGCACAGGGAGGATGGAATGAATTATTCTGGAAAAGCCCATCGCTGACTGGAAGCCTGAACAGGAGTTCTCTGCACAGCAATGTGTGCTGAGACAAAATTATCCCCTCCAAATTCTAACTAGTGAATGCTTTTCTCAAATACTCTCCCGCTATTCTCTAAGTGGCTGAATATTTGATGGCTGCTTTTGACATCCAGCTACACTGAATTTTGTTGTTTGATGCCTGACAGGTTTTGACAATAAGTTATTGGTTGATGCTAGCAATTGTGTTTGATAGTGCAGGCAGGACAGATAGCAAGTACACAAATTGTATTATTGAGCTTCAAACCAAAAACCACACTCAGATGATGGCTGATTATATCTACTAATAAGATGGTTATTGTCCTCTTTTGGGGAAGATCCACTGAAGGGTGATCTGTAAATATTTTAAATAAGAAAAAATGTAAATGAAAACATTTTATACTAGAAAAATAAAAACCCACTTTCCATCCCAGAGTAGTTAAGAAAAAAAAATGGGAATCAGCATTGGTATTTAAACTGGCACACCAAGCAAAAGCTGGAATAAACGTTCAAGAAAGCAAATTTCTTGAAATGTGGGTTTTATTTATACATTTTTGTATAATACATTTTTGGAATAATAGAATTGGGGGATAGTATCCCACCCTATGCTAAACAAGAGTTGAAACCTCATTCGATATGGGATTGGGGGGGGCAACTCCCATCTCTTGCGGGGGCGCAATTAGTGCCAGCACCGTCCGTTAAGAGTTTGGGTGTAATCTTCGACACCTCCCTTTCCATGAAGGCGCAGATTGCAGCTACAACAAAGGCGGCATTTTTCCATCTCCGCCAAGCTAAGCAGTTGGCTCCTTACCTCTCTCACCCTGACCTAGGCACTGTGATCCACGCGACGGTCACCTCCAGACTGGATTATTGTAACTCGCTCTACGTGAGGCTGCCCTTGAGACTGACCCAGAAACTCCAGCGGGTGCAGAATGCCGCGGCGAGACTCCTTACGGGATCTTCGCTGCGAGATCACATTCACCCGGTGCTATACCAGCTGCACTGGCTCCCGGTGGAGTACAAGATCAGGTTTAAGGTGCTGGTTTAAACCTTTAAAGCCCTATACGGCCTAGGACCCTCGTACCTAC
This sequence comes from Podarcis tiliguerta, assembly GCF_965153285.1. Classification (NCBI taxonomy): domain Eukaryota; kingdom Metazoa; phylum Chordata; class Lepidosauria; order Squamata; family Lacertidae; genus Podarcis; species Podarcis tiliguerta. The sequence continues at coordinate 18,868,555 of NC_139546.1, read as the reverse complement.
GGGACTGCCTCTCCTGGTATGTCCCACAGAGAAACTTACGGTCTTCAAATAAAAACATCTTGAAGGTCACAGGCCACAGAGAGGTTAGGCTGGCCTCACCTAGAGCCAGGACTTTTTCGGCTGTGGCTCCGATCTGGTGTGTGTGTCTGTCTCCCCGGGGCTAAGATCCAAGATGTAACTGAACGACTGCAAGGAATCATAAAACCCACTGACAAATACCCCTTCCTCTTGGTTCATGTGGGAACCAATGACACTGCAAGCAATAGCCTCCAGAAGATCAAAAGAGACTACGAGGCTCTGGGCAGGAAATTGAAGCAATTAAATGCACAAATTGTCATCTCATCTGTCCTCCCAGTTGAACGACGTGGCCCAGGGAGAGAGAGGAAAATAGTGGAAGTAAACAGCTGGCTTCGCAAATGGTGTAAACAGGAACGGTTTGGATTCTTAGATCACGGACTGCAGTTTCTTGAGGATGGACTTCTGGCAAGCGATGGGCTGCACCTCACAACGGTTGGGAGGAATGTTTTTGCCAAAAAACTAAGAAACCTCATCAGGAGGGCTTTAAACTGACTAATGTGGGGGAGGGAGACAGTGCTCCTGAAGGTAGGAGTCTATTAATTGATGAAGATGATCATCCAAATGTCATAGACCAAATGGAGCAAACAGCAAGCAGACCTAGTGGTGGGAGGAAAAAATCCTTAAATAAGAGACACGGGGGAATGACTAATGGACTTCAATGTCTGTACACTAATGCACAAAGCATGGGAAATAAACAAGATGAGCTTGAGCTCTTGGTACAGCAAACTAAATATGACATAATAGGCATCACTGAAACCTGGTGGGATAAGTCCCACGATTGGAATGTAAAAATGGAGGGATACAATCTATTTCAGAGAAACAGACCAGACAAGAAAGGAGGAGGAGTGGCGTTATATGTCAGGGATGTGTATACCTGTGAAGAGATCCAAGATTTAGAACCTCAAAGCCAAAGTGAGAGCATTTGGGTCAAAATTAAGGGAGAGAAGAATAATAGTGACCTCATTGTGGGAGTTTACTATAGATCCCCAAGCCAAACGGAGGACATAGATGATGCCTTCCTGGAACAGATGGCCAAGCATGCAAAAGGAAGGGAGATAGTAGTAATGGGGGACTTCAATTACCCAGATATTTGTTGGATGTCAAACTCAGCCAAGAGCATAAGGTCAAACAGATTCCTCACTGGCCTTGCAGACAACTTCATTGTCCAGAAAGTGGGAGAAGCAACAAGAGGAACAGCCATTTTAGATCTGGTCCTAACCAATGTCGATGACCTGGTTAATGGGGTAGAAGTGGAAGGATCATTAGGTGCAAGTGATCATGCTCTTCTGAAGTTTACTATACAACGGAAAGGAGCAGCCAAGCATACTAGGACTCAATTTCTTGACTTTAAGAAAGCCGACTTCATAAAACTTAGGGAAGTGCTGGGTGAGATCCCATGGACAGTAATATTAAAAGGAAAGGGAGTTCATGATGGCTGGGAGTTTGTTAAGAGGGAGATAGTAAAAGCACAACTTCAGGCAATACCAATGAGACGGAAACATGGAAGGTGCCTAAAGAAGCCAGGGTGGCTATCTAAAGAACTTTTAACTGAGTTAAGATTAAAAAAGGATGTGTACAAAAAATGGAAAAGGGGGGAAACCACCAAAGAGGAATTCAAACAAATAGCCAGCACGTGTAGACACAAAGTCAGAAAAGCTAAAGCACAGAATGAACTCAGGCTTGCTAGAGAGGTTAAAAGCAACAAAAAAGGCTTCTATGGGTATGTTCGTAGCAAAAGGAAGAACAAAGAAACAGTGGGGTCACTCAGAGGAGAAGATGGTGAAATGCAAACAGGGGACACAGAAAGGGCTGAACTCCTCAATGCCTTCTTTGCCTCAGTCTTCTCCGATAAAGAAAACAATGCCCGACCTGAAGAATTTGGAGGAAATGATTCAGCAGAGGAAACACAGCCCAGAATAACTAAGGAGATAGTACAAGAATACTTGGCTAGTTTAGATGTATTCAAGTCTCCAGGGCCAGATGAACTGCATCCAAGAGTATTAAAAGAACTGGCAGATGTGATCTCAGAACCACTGGCAGTCATCTTTGAGAATTCCTGGAGAACAGGCGAAGTCCCGGCAGACTGGAGGAGGGCAAATGTTGTCCCTATTTTCAAAAAGGGGAAAAGAGAGGACCCAAATAATTACCGCCCAGTCAGTCTAACATCAATACCAGGGAAGATTCTGGAGCAGATCATTAAGCAAACAATCTGTGAGCACCTAGAAAGGAATGCTGTGATCACCAATAGTCAGCATGGATTTCTGAAAAATAAGTCATGTCAGACTAACCTGATCTCATTTTTTGACAGAATTACAAGCCTGGTAGATGAAGGGAACGCAGTGGATGTAGTCTACCTTGATTTCAGCAAGGCATTTGACAAGGTGCCCCATGATATTCTTGTAAAGAAGCTGGTAAAATGCGGTCTTGACTATGCTACCACTCAGTGGATTTGTAACTGGCTGACTGACCGGACCCAAAGGGTGCTCATCAATGGTTCCTCTTCATCCTGGAGAAGAGTGACTAGTGGGGTGCCACAGGGTTCTGTCTTGGGCCCGGTCTTATTCAACATCTTTATCAACGACTTGGATGATGGACTCAAGGGCATCCTGATCAAATTTGCAGATGACACCAAACTGGGAGGGGTGGCTAACACCCCAGAAGACAGGATCACACTTCAAAACGACCTTGACAGATTAGAGAACTGGGCCAAAACAAACAAGATGAATTTTAACAGGGAGAAATGTAAAGTATTGCACTTGGGCAAAAAAAATGAGAGGCACAAATACAAGATGGGTGACACCTGGCTTGAGAGCAGTACATGTGAAAAGGATCTAGGAGTCTTGGTTGACCACAAACTTAACATGAGCCAACAGTGTGACGCGGCAGCTAAAAAAGCCAATGCAATTCTGGGCTGCATCAATAGGAGTATAGCATCTAGATCAAGGGAAGTTATAGTGCCACTGTATTCTGCTCTGGTCAGACCTCACCTGGAGTACTGTGTCCAGTTCTGGGCACCACAGTTCAAGAAGGACATTGACAAACTAGAACGTGTACAGAGGAGGGCAACCAAAATGGTCAAAGGCCTGGAAACGATGCCTTATGAGGATCGGCTAAGGGAGCTGGGCATGTTTAGCCTGGAGAAGAGGAGGTTAAGGGGTGATATGATAGCCATGTTCAAATATATAAAAGGATGTCACATAGAGGAGGGAGAAAGGTTGTTTTCTGCTGCTCCAGAGAAGCGGACACGGAGCAATGGATACAAACTACAAGAAAGAAGATTCCACCTAAACATTAGGAAGAACTTCCTGACAGTAAGAGCTGTTCGACAGTGGAATTTGCTGCCAAGGAGTGTGGTGGAGTCTCCTTCTTTGGAGGTCTTTAAGCAGAGGCTTGACAACCATATGTCAGGAGTGCTCTGATGGTGTTTCCTGCTTGGCAGGGGGTTGGACTCGATGACCCTTGTGGTCTCTTCCAACTCTATGATTCTATGATTCTATGATTCTAAGAGACTAGGGCGCTGCGGGACTTGACATCTTTCCGCAGGGCCTGCAAGACAGAGCTGTTCCACCAGGCCTTTGGCCAGGGCACAGCCTGACTCCCTCCTTTGGCAATCTTCGCGGAGCTCTGGCCCAATGGTTGCCAGTGGCTTGATTTGAATTAATTTTATAATGAATGATTTTAGAGTGTTGTTTGTGTTGTACTTTTGTACTGTTTTATTGTTGTTAGCCGCCCTGAGCCCGGCTTCGGCTGGGGAGGGCGGGATATAAATAAAATTATTATTATTATTATTATTATTATTATTATTATTATTATTATTATTATTAAACTGGGGGTAAACATGTTTGGGCTCTATTCAATTACTGTATTTTTTGGGGATAAGACTATATTTCCACCCAATTTTTTTAAGTTTAAAATTGGGGGTCGTCTTATACACAGAATGTTGCAATTAATTATTTCTTAATTTTGGGCTCAAAAAAATAGAGGTCGTCTTATACATGGGGGCATCTTACACACACAAAAATATGGTAAGTCCTACACAGAGTAGACAAATTAAAATATGAATTTTGTTAGTCATGCCCATTAGCTATAATGGGTCTATTCTTGAGTAAGACTAACATTGCCCCCACCCCGCAGTTAATCCTAACTGTGTTACACCTTGTTTGTAACATTTTTTCTTATAAAAACACTAAATGAAAAACCCATTTATAACCGGGCCTTTCTGCCTCAGCTTGACGCAGCTTGCAGCAAAATCAATATGTCTGATCAATAAACATCAACAAAAACAAAGAATATGAACAAGCAGAGGAGAGTAAATAATACACAAAACTACTTAGCAGCTGGGAATCAGGCAAAAGTCCCCAGTTGATATGCAATGGCTTTTAAAACAAACAAAAATACCAGCCCACATGAAGGATAGCATGCAATGGTAGTTAGTACTTGACAGCGTTAGACAGCTGGACAACTTAAGAGATTTGTTATTTGAAAAACTACCCTGAGAGACACTCGCAGCTTAAAGTGGTTGAATTTTGAGGAGGAAGTTTTTCCTGCTTAAAATGGCACTTTTAAACTTAAAATGTCTTGTCCCAAAATTGCCAGAGTTTTATATTTCTGCAGATTCTGACCACCAGCTCTCTCCTGGAGCATGAAAGAAAGAAAGAAAGAAAGAAATCTTGAGCCTGCATACAGGCAGTTCATATGTCTCAGGCCTGTGTCCTGTATAATCCAAAGCTGGAGCTGTGCTGTGATGAACTATGGCTAAAATGAAGTTGTCTGTAATAGAAATAGTAAATAGGCTGGGCAGGGGGGATGGTCCCCAACAGGGTGGATAAAAATCAATGATTTTTTTAAAAAAATAAGATTTAAAAAATAAATAAATCAGATTATTATTTTTTTAAATTGGATTTTTAAATAAAATGCTTTTGGAGGAAAAGTCTTTCTAAAGATAGTTTTCTGTTTAAGTTACATTATAGCCCAACAAAATATTAAAATACAGTGGTCTGTTAAACATTAAAAGCTTCCCTAAACAGGGCTGCCTTCAGATGTCTTCTAAAAGCCAGATAGTTGTTTATTTCCTTGACATCTGGTGCGAGGGTGTTCCACAGGGCAGGCACCACCACCGAGAAGGCCCTCTACCTGCTTCCCTGTAACTTGGCTTCTCGCAGTGAGGGAACCGCCAGAAGGCCCTTGGAGCTGGACCTCAGTGTCTGGGCTGAACGATGGTGGTGGAGACGCTCCTTCAGGTATACTGGACCGAGGCCGTTTACTTTAATATCACATTCTATTATTTCTCTTTGGAAATTTGAGATTTCGTGAGCAAATCCTTTTCTTCTTAACATTTTTAAATCATTCATTTATCTGGACGTGTCGTAACCAGTTTAGAATGGAATCTTTAATCTTCTCACCCACTTCTATTTTGTATTCCTCCTGAATCTCAAAGAACCACCTTGCACTTGGCTAGATACCATCATCCATTCTGTCACACCACATAGGACCCATTCGGCTAAAAAACATGGAAGAAGTCATATATGTGTGTGCATTTGTGTCTGTCTGTGTGTGTGTGTGTGTGTGTGTGTGCATTTGTATTATGTGTGCGCAGTGTGAAGGCCGGATCGTGTATCCAGGTAAAGGGGAAATAAAGCGAGCAGAGAATAGGTTGTCAGCTAATCTAGTTGGCAAAAGCGTTAACGGCAAGATTAAGAAGGAGTAAGGGATGCAGCGGAAGTGGGTGGAACTGGAGAAGCAGGATCTGTTGCAGCAAACTTCCCCTCTCCCAACTACCCTGTGTAACTGTACCTTAGCCAATGATCTTACTATTGGACTCTCCATGAGGCCACGGAGAAAGATGAGGTCCAGGTCTCCGGCTCCCATAGAGTTCGGGAGGTCACTGAGGTTGTCCAAGACCTGCTGCATTGCTGTGTAGAGAAACAACAGGGATGAATGAATTTATTATTTCGGTCGCAGACCAGTTCCAGCCCACATACAATATCAAGGAAGTCATAAAACACAATAGGGATACATTTGAATGTGCAATTAGGTATTGCAATCAGGGATGTTATTTCATTTTTTATTGGGGTGGGGACAGAAATCATAACAAAACCGGTATGATCAGGGCGAGCCCAAGACATTCTGGCACCTGAGGCAAGCCACAAAATGTAACCTACCTTCCCACCATAGCCTCCAACATTTCTCCGATGAAAATAGGGACGTCCTATCCCATAATAATAATAATTTTACTATTCCTGCCCCATCAATCTCACTTGGATACCCCAGACGCTTCTGGCATACAGTGGTACCTCGGGTTACAAACGCTTCAGGTTACAGACGCTTCAGGTTACAGACTCTGCTAACCCATAAGTAGTACCTCGGGTTAAGAACTTTACCTCAGGATGAGAACAGAAATCGTGCGGCAACAGGAGGCCCCATTAGGTAAAGTGGTGCTTCGGGTTAAGAACAGTTTCAGGTTAAGAATGGACCTCCGGAATGAATTAAGTTCTTAACCAGAGGTACATACGTTTCAGGTTACAGACTCCGCTAACCCAGAAATATTAGCTTGGGTTAAGAACTTTGCTTCAGGATGAGAACAGAAATTGTGCAGTGGTGGCAGCGGGAGGCCCCATTAGCTAAAGTGGTGCTTCAGGTTAAGAACAGTTTCAGGTTAAGAACGGACCTCCAGAAAGAATTAAGTATGCAATCAGAGGTACCACTGTATATACAAACATAATAAAACATTAAACTTTTTTTAAAAAAACCTCCCCTATACATGGCTGCCTTCAGATGTCTTCTAATGGTTGTATAGTTACTTATCTCCTTGGCTCCGGATAACTCCATACTTTCCAACATTTCTCCAAAGAAAAAATAGGGATGTCCTAAGGAAAAGCAGGACATTCCGGGATCAAATCAGAACCCAGGGAAGCTTTTGTAAATCTGAATCTGTCCCTGGAAAATAGGGTCTGTTTTCAGCTGCTTGGGGGGCCTTTTTATCTTAGACAAATGCCCTAAATAAATAAAGAATCTTGCTTCATCGGAATACAAACGCGAAGGGGGGAAAGCCATTTCCCTTCATAAAATTTAACCAAAGGGGGAGGTATTTGGCACAGCCTAGTCAGTAGTGTGCCCTACATTTCCAGGCCCACTCGCTAATTGAGGAGAACATTTCATTAACGACGGACGCTTTTGTTGATCAATTTACTGACTGGATCACCAATCCTACTTCATTTGCTGTGTGGGGGGGGGAATTCCCCCTCATATTTGCATTCCCTGAGAGGGAAGGAAAAACCAGACTGCAGCCTCTGTGCCTTTGTCCACATGCACAAACAGAGCGCAAACAAACAAACAAGCAGCATTCGTGGGTCTTGGCAGACAGCCACAAACATCTGCTTCATCCCCCAGATGATAAATTCATTAATACAGGATATAGCTGGGCTTCCGCTCTTGCCTGTCAGTCCACAGAGCAGGCAGAGAGGCCTCTGAAGATGACTGACCGCTGTGGGGCGAACGTTTGAGAGGCTGTTGAAAACGTTGTGACAGAAATAGCCACACGCAAACGCCAGGCACTAACTGCTGAGAATTGTGAGGCTCTCCCAGAGACGGACGGCCGTTCTTCTTGTGTATCCCACCCCACCCCACCCCCCACTATAGTGGCTAATTGTCCCTGTGAGTTATGAAGGGACAGGGCAGAGACAGCAGATGGAGAGGGAGAAGTGAGCCAGCAGTTCCCTCTCCTCATGAGGGGTTTTTGCCTCAGCTGGAGTCTCTGCCGGCCCTTGACAGGAGTTTCGGGATTCTCAAGCCTGAGGGGGCAGCTTAGATTGTATGACAGTTGCAACCTCGGTTCTCGAAGGAAATCCGTTCTGGAAGCCCGTTCGGCTTCCAAAACGTTCGGAAACCGAGGCTTGGCTTCCCATCAGTTGCAAGAGCTTCTTGCACTCAGCGGAAGCCATGTCACATGTTCGGGTTCCGAAAAACGTTCAAAAACGGAAGCAACCCCAGAGTCGGCCACGACTGGACCTTTACCTTAAAGGACCCCTAGACAGTTAAGTCCAGTCAAAGGCGACTATGGGGTTGTGGCGCTCGTCTCGCTTTCAGGCCGAGGGAACTGGCGTTTTTCCACTGACAGTTTTCCAGGTCATGTGGCCAGCATGACTAAACTGCTACTAAACCACTACTGGCACAACGGGGCACCGTGTCGGAAACCAGAGTGCACGGAAACGCCGTTTACCATCCTGCCGCAGCAGTACCTATTTATCTGCTTACACTGGCCTGCTTTCAAACTGCTAGGCTGGCAGCAGGTGGGCGTTCACTTCACTGCAGGGATTGGAACCGCCAATCTTCTGATCGACAAACCCAAGAGGCTCAGTGGTTTAGACCACAGCGCCACCCACCACCAATGCTTTCAAATGCTTTTGAATCTACTCCTTCCCCCATCCGACAGAGGGATGAGCCTGGATAGCTCAGTTGGTTAGACCATGGTACTGATAACACCAAGGTTGCAGGTTCGATCCCTGTATGGACCAGCTGCATATTCCTGCATTGCAGGGGGTTGGACTAGATGATCCTTAGGGTCCCTTCCAACTCTACAGTTCTGTGATTCTGTGAAATGGGCAGTCTTTGTTTTGTGTTAAGTTGACAAGAGGATTCAAAGCATGGTTCCAAAGAAGCCAAATACCATTTCCGAAATGTCCAGGGGCACATTTGGAAAGATCAACCCGAAATTGTACATTTCCCTAAAGCGCAGAAATCCCCCCCCCCTTTTCCCACAACCAGAAACTATGAATTACCACTTCTTTGTCGCTGTCAACACACACTCCCGATAACTTAAAGAGGGCTGAGTTGTCAGAGTCTGTTACCAAGATAGGAATGTGCCACCTGCAATAGCTCTACGGGCAGCTGGTGGGTAGCAGCATTTGTGAAGACATTTAGCAGCCACCAGTAAGCAGCACTTAGTGACAAAAGAAGTGCCATAGGTACATATTAACCATGTTCAATCATAGATGTGTGGGGAGATGCCGGGGATGAGGGGTTGGGGTCAACCCAATTTCAAACAGGAAGTGTAGATAGATATGCATTAGCACACCCTAACCAGGGGCTTGGACCCCTATTCTCCATGTTAGCTCTGAGATTAGAAGCTGTTCAGCCAACGAGTTAGAAAAGGTATTTGGATAGCTCAGTTGCTTGGAGCATGGTCTGATGATGCCAAGGTTGCAGGTTCGGTCCAGCTGCATATTCCTCCATTGTAGGGGGTTGGACGAGATCAGTGGTTCCCAGCCTTCTTTTGGCCATACCCCACCTAAGCATCTCTAAATTCCTGATGCACTGCACCCCCCCCCCGGCTGGTGACATATACAGTGGTGCCCCGCAAGACGAATGCCTCGCAAGACGGAAAACCCGCTAGATGAAAGGGTTTTCCGTTTTTCAATGCGCTTCGCAGGACGAATTTCCTATGGGCTTGCTTTGCAAGACGAAAATGTCTTGCGAGTTGCTGCGATTTTTTTCTGCTCCCCACCCCCTTTTTCTAAGGCACTAAGCTGCTAATAGCCGTTTAGCAGCTAATCCGCTAATCCCTTAAGCCTTTAATAGCCGCTAATAGCCGCTAAACTGCTAATAGCGCTAATCCGCTAATAGGGTTGCTTCGCAAGACGAAAAAACCGCTAGACGAAGAGACTCGCGGAACGGATTCTTTTCGTCTTGCGAGGCACCACTGTAATTCTTAGTATTCAAAAAGTGAACTCCTATTCACGTGGAGAAAGCCTAAAAGGCCATTGGCTTGGTCTAAACAAGCTTCCAAATTGCCCTCCTTAAAAATCAAATTGCTACCCTGTGAGGCATGTGCCCCACGTTGGGAACCATGGGACTAGATAATAATATTTTAATAATAATTTATTATTTCTATAATAATAATTTGTTATTTCTGCCCCACCCATCTAGCTGGGTTTCCCCAGCCACTCTGGGCGGCTGCCAACAAAAGATTAAAAATACATTAAAACATCAGTCATTAAAAACTTCCCTAAATAACAATAATTATTCCTCAGGATCCCTTCCAGCTCCATGAATGCAAAGAAATGAGGGGAAAGCGGATTTTTATTTCAGTTTAACCAAAACAGGCATGATGGCATCTTTCCCTACACAAACGCCACTCAGAACATTCACAAAGCTTCCAGGTTATGCAGAGCTCTTTCCTTGCACAAAGCCTAGATGAAGAAGCATTGCTCAGCGGTTTTGCATCTGTTTTGCATTCAGAAGCTTCTACGTTCAAGTTCCAGCATTTATCGACGCCCAAAGCTGACGTAAAGGTAAAGGTAAAGGTAAAGGGACCCCTTACCATTAGGTCCAGTAGTGACCAACTCTGGGGTTGTGGCGCTCATCTCGCTTTATTGGCCGAGGGAGCCGGCGTACAGCTTCCAGGTCATGTGGCCAGCATGACTAAGCATGCCATTTACCTTTCCGCCCGAGTGGTACCTATTTATCTACTTGCACTTTGACGTGCTTTCGAACTGCTAGGTTGGCAGGAGCTGACATAGAATCACCGAATTGTAGAGTTGGAAGGGACCCTGAGGATCATTGAGTCCAACCCAGAGGCGGAGCAAGTTGGGTGCAGTCGGTGTGGCTCGCCCTGGGTGTCATCCCTGAGGGGGGGTGACATCACCCCCCGGGATGCTCGACGCGCCCCCGGGACACTAGCCCCTCCCTCCAGGTGCAAGCCCACCACTGGTCCAACCCTTTGCCATTGCAGGAATTGTCATGGAATTCCACTCAATATTGATCCAGAGTCGATTCCAGTGTATAGTTAGCAGAGTAACAACTTAAACACATTGCAGAATTCCCACTCCAAAATATAGACCAGAGGCAACTGTATTCCCTCCAGCAGAGCTTTGCCGCTACTGAAGGCATATGAGCATTATGGTCACAAATCCAATACATTCAGGATTGGCACAGTCCATAAGAAATCCAGTTGTAGCAGGCTCATCTTAACCTTCCAATAACTTATAAGAAGTCGAAACCTTAACACTAAGCACACAGACCACCACACCAGAAGGAAGAGAGACAGAAAGAGAAAGTGAAACCCAGACTCCTTCTGGGCTTACTATTATATTCAGTGTGACCTTGAGAGATATAGAAATGAACATGGGTAGGCAAACTAAGGCATGGGGGCCGGATCCAGCCCAATCGCCTTCTAAGTCCGGCCCATGGACGGCCTGGGAATCAACGTGTTTTTACATGAGTAGAACGTGTGCTTTTATTTAAAATGCATCTCTGGGTTAATTGTGGGGCCTGCCTGGTGTTTTTACATGAGTAGAATATGTGCTTTTATTTAAAATGCATCTCTGGGTTATTTGTGGGGCATAGGCATTCGTTCCTCCTTCTTTTTTTCAAAATATAGTCTGCCCCCCCCCCCCAAAGATCTGAGGGACAGTGGACCAGCCCCCTGCTGAAAATGTTGGCTGACCCCTGGATAAGAGAGCCAGTTTAAGCCTGCTGTACAGTGGTACCTCGGGTTACATACGCTTCAGGATACATACGCTTCAGGTTACAGACTCTGCTAACCCAGAAATAGTGCTTCAGGTTAAGAACTCTGCTTCAGGATAAGAACAGAAATCGGGCTCCGGCGGCGCGGCGGCAGCAGGAGGCCCCATTAGCTAAAGTGGTGCTTCAGGTTAAGAACAGTTTCAGTTTAAGAACGGACCTCCGGAACGAATTAAGTACTTAACCTGAGGTACCGCTGTACTCAGCTTCTCTGAAACTTCATGAACCTTCTGCTTGCCCAAACTTCATGCCCAAACTTCATGAACCTTCTGCTTGCTTCTTTCACACAGAGAAGCTTCCAGAACCTTCCTGAATTAAGTAGAATAGGAAAGATCTCTACACATCAGATCAACACTTTCTGTGCTAAGAAATGCAAACTGACAGAAATATGCATTTTGTCCCATGCAAGGATCAAACTTGCAACCTTGGCACTATCAGCACCACGCTCTAACCAACTGAGCTATCCAGGTCATCTTTGCTACAACAGAATGTGTGGGCTTGGCTTTGCGCCTCTCTCTTTCTGTCTCTCAACTGGCTGCTGTTGCTTCCACCCCTGGGTAGACAGAAAGCAGCTTCCACAGAATTAACCCTACTAAATATTTCACACATATCTAGGACGGAGCCTTAATCTGGAACACCAGGGAAGTGGGCAGCATTATCATCCCCACAGTCCCTTGCCTCAGGGACAGCTATCTTCTACCTCCTCTATGAAGCTCCGATTTCAGAGAGGAAACGAAGAGCCTCTCTTCCGAAAAGAGATCACTCACTGGGTTGCCATTCACAGCTGTCTTCTGGAAAGATGCTGAGGGCACTTCTTCCTGCTGCCGTGGCAACCGTCTCAGGGTACCACAGCCCTGTTAACATTGCTCTCAGCTCAGAACAAAAGGCAAGGGGAGGCAGTTCTTCCCCACCTCTTTTCTAACAGTCTCAAATGAGGCAGAAAAAAAATTGCCAGACAATGAGATGCAAAATATATAAACTCTGTGTGTGCGCGCGTGCATTTGTGCCTGCTTACGAGAGCAAGTAACACGTGTAAAAGAGGTTGGCATTGTGAATTGTGTTCTCTCTTGTACTGCCAGCAAATTTGGACTGAACTCTGATGGGGCAACAAGTGAAACTGGCAGATTAATGGATTTGGACCAGCAGCTACCGCCCTTTAAATGTGATATACAGTGGTACCTCGGGTTAAGTAATTAATTCGTTCCGGAGGTCTGTACTTAACCTGAAACTGTTCTTAACCTGAAGCACCACTTTAGCTAATGGGGCTTCCCGCTGCTGCCATGCGAATGGAGGAACGAATGCCTATGCCCCACAAATAACCCAGAGATTTAAATAAAAGCACACATTCTACTCGTGTAAAAACACCAGACAGGCCCCACAATTAACCCAGAGATGCATTTTAAATAAAAGCACACGTTCTACTCAGGTAAAAGCACGCTGATTCCCGGACCGTCCGTGGGCCGGACTTAGACGGCGATTGGGCCGGATGTAAATGTGCTTTGCTGCCCTGAACCCTCACTACTACTGTGCATTAACAATGGGCTTTCAACACCCTGAAGGTCTAGCTAAAAAGGTCGCTCAGATTTTAAACCAAATATGGAACCTTCCCAAATACTTGCAGCCCAGACACCTAGGAATCTATTTTTATGTACATAAATCCCACTTTTAGGCTACAAAACCTCCCAAAGTGGCCAGAAATTGAATAATTATCTATTCAGCTTGGTTCTCAAAATTATAATGTTGTCTCTTTAAAAGATTGCTGCCAGTGTTTTTTAGGAACTGGGTGCCACTTCCAGCTACAGGATACTTAAATCTTATAAGGGTACTTAAATCTTATAAAGGGTACTTAAATCCATCAAGCCTGTTCAGGCTGGAGTTGAGCCAAACTTTATCAGCAAAAGTTACCAGAGAACTTTCAGTCTCCCCTCAAACTGTTGGAAAGTATCAGCAGACCCAGGGGAAAATTTGGCAAAATGCCTCCCCCAGCCTGTACACACACACACACAACCTGAGCCTACAACCGGGGGGGGGGTGTTCACAGCATTAATACCCCAGCAATAACTTGCTTTGGGACGTGGGTGGCGCTGTGGGTTAAACCACAGAGCCTAGAACTTGCCGATCAGAAGGTCGGCGGTTTGCCTTGCCAGAAAGCTAGCCGGGCTTCTATTTTAACAGTTGCTGGATGGGATGGAGAATTCCAGGTGCCAACTACGGATGCAACACAAATTTATTTTGACTGTTGAAGAAAGGAGTGGTCTTGATTCCTGCCACCTCCCAAGCCAGTTTGCTAGGACTCTAGAGGCTCAGATTCTGAAATTTAAAGGGTGGAACCTGGTGAGGTTGGGGCAAAGCCTGGTTAGCATTCAAATTTCTGACAAGCCTGAAATTGTTAGCTGTGAAAATAGGTTATTTTGAAGTGTTTTCCAATATTCTGAAATGGTTTAAAACATTGTGAGTTTGTGTTGTATTCTATTGTTTTGCTCTTCTGTTGTCTTCCACCTTGGGCTCCTTTGGGAGGAAGAATAGGATACTGAGAGAGAGAGAGAGGGGGGGGGCGGGGTATCTTGAATCTCGAATAACTTGGCTCCCGAACAAATCGACTCGCAGACAATCGAACCCCTGAAGTGACTGTTCCGGTTTTCAAACAATTTTTGGAAGCCGAACGTCCGGCCCTTTGGTTTCCCGACGTTTTGGAAGTCGAATGGACTTCCGGAATGGATTCCATTCAAGAAACAAGGTACACCTGTATATATATTCAAACATTTTGACTGAAGCATGGCAATCATTTGAATCACTGTACTTGTTGAGGCTTTAGAAAGAGGCCAAGATGCTTGGGGGGGGGACATGTTTGTTCATTCCCCCCTTGCCTCCCTCATGAGCTCCACCTGATGCAGGGTTTTCGCACAGGAAGCCATCAGTTTTCTAATCTCTTTAAGATGCTCCCTGATTTTCCCCTACTCCTCCCCTTCCCCGGCGCCTGCTCTATTACATCCTCGTTTCTGTGGCAACGAGGGGAAGAGATTTGCATCCAAGGTTACGCTAAAACTAGGGATGGATGAAAGAAAGATTTAAAGAGAGAAGCAGAGACAGAGAGAGGCAGCACAACTCTGGTTGCAGCCCCAAACCCAAATCCCACCAGAACATCAAGTCTCTCAGAATAGGAGAAGTCACAAACAGGAATGGGCAAATAAACCCAATTTCTCATTTATCCAATACTGAATTCAGTTCTCGGCATGTCCATGTCAGTTTTGCAATGTGTTACTTAAAAATAAAAGCACCCTCAGGACAATTCATCAGCATTTTAGTGCGAAGTTCTCCAAATATATATATATTTTTAAATATGCAATTTTGTCTGTTGCGCACATTTTTTGCAAAGCAATTTCCCATAATATAAGGTGAGGCAAAAGGTAAAGGACCCCTGGATGGTTAAGTCTAGTCAAAGGCGACTATGGAGTTGCAGCGCACATCTCGCTTTCAGGTTGAGGGAGCCGGCGATTGTCCACAGACAGCTTTCTGGGTCACTTGGCCAGCAGGACTAAACTGCTTCTGGCACAATGGAACACAGTGACAGAAACCAGAGCGCACGGAAATGCCGTTTACCTTCCTGTCGCAGTGGTACCTACTTATCTACCTGCACTGGTGTGCTTTGGAACTGCTAGGTTGGCAGGAGCTGGGACAGAGGAACGGGAGCTCACCCTGTTGTGGGGATTCGAACCGCTGACCTTCTGATCGGCAAGCCCTAGAGGTTCAGTGGTTTAGAGCACAGCACCAGCCACGTTCCCCAATAGAAAACATTCTTGTACTCCTATTATATGCACATAGAGCCACGCTTTACCCTAGCAGATGGGTTTTTGTACTTGGGTAGAGAAAAGGAAAGGAGAGCGGAAATAGGGGCTGCCTAATATCCAGACTGGGATGCGGGTGGCACTGTGGGTTAAACCACAGAGCCTAGGACTTGCCGATCAGAAGGTCAGCGGTTTGAATCCCCGCGACGGGGTGAGCTCCAATTGCTCGGTCCCTGCTCCTGCCAACCTAGCAGTTTGAAAGCACGTCAAAGTGCAAGTAGATAAATAGGTACTGCTCCGGCGGGAAGGTAAATGGCATTTCCGTGCACTGCTCTGGTTCGCCAGAAGCGGCTTAGTCATGCTGGCCACATGACCCGGCTCCCTTGGCCAATAAAGCGAGATGAGCGCCGCAACCCCAGAGTCGGTCACGACTGGACCTAATGGTCAGGGGTCCCTTTACCTTTACCTTTAATATCTAGTCTAATAGGGGCTGTGGGTATGTATGAAGGCTGTTTGGAATTCCAGCCTGCAAACTTCATCCACAGTTGTGATAGCTCTCAGCTTAGGGCAAGACCTGATACTTTCACTACTATGTGTGGTTAACCGGCTTATGCAGAGCTGCGAGGATTACAGGCTGCGCTCCCTGTGTAATCGGAAGATTCAGAGAGGAGATTTAATTGGACAGGCAGGAGCTTAGAAATCGAGACAAGAGCTAGCAGGTGAGGATGCTGAGGATGAGTGCAGAGACTTGAAACCAAATGGCTCCTGTGGTCCATGAGATGTGCACCCTGGGAGCAGAGGCATATGAAGGGGAGGCAGGGGCGGCGTGGCCCAGGTGCCATCCCTAACGGGGAGTGACTTAAAGGCACCCCGTGGGGGGCTCGCCTTGCCACCCCCATGCACAGTGGCTCATCACTGCACCTCTGGCGCACTCGTGTCCCCAAAGCTGCATGAAAGCTCCTCCTCCAGTATACCTGAAGGAGCGTCTCCACCCCCATCGTTCTGCCTGGACACTGAGGTCCAGCTCCGAGGGCCTTCTGGTGGTTCCCTCCCTACAAGAAACCAAGTACCAGGGAACCAGGCAGAGAGCCTTCTCAGTGGTGGCTCCCTCCCTGTGGAACGCCCTCCCACCAGATGTCAAAGAGAAAAACAACTACCTGACTTTTAGAAGACATCTGAAGGCAGCCCTGTTTAGGGAAGCTTTTAGTGTTTAATAGGTTATTGTATTTTAGTGTTCTGTTGGAAGCCGCCCAGAGTGGTTGGGGAAACCCTGGTATAAACAATAAATATTATATTATTGTTGTGTTGTTGTTGTTGTTGTTGTTGTTGTTGCTGTTGTTGTTGTTACTGTTACTGTTATTATTATTTCTCCTTGGTCTAAGGCCGGGGGGCTGGATGTGACCCAATCGACTTCTAAGTCCGGCCCACGGACAGTCCGGGAAACAGCGTGTTTTTACATGAGTAGAATGTGTCCTTTTATTTAAAATGCGTCTCTGTGTTATTTGTGGGGCATGGGAATTTGTTCATTTTCTTCTTCAAAATATAGTCCGGCCCCCCGCAAGGTCTAAGGTACAGTGGACTGGCCCCGTGCTGAAAAAGTTTGCTGACCCCTGGCTTATTGTATTTCTTTGGTGGTGAGAGAGGTTAGTGGTGGCTTAGGATGTGGTTGGTTGTCTTTGGTTAGCTGTAATGAGGTTTGTTTTTGTGTGTGAGTAGGAGTGTGTGAGTGGGTGTTTGGATCAGGTTAGCCAGATTGATCCGTATGCTGTCGGCAGATTATTGCTGTTGTCTTGTTGGACTATGTATGTGATAAAGGGGAACCATACCGGGGTGAAGGCGTCTTCTTCTATTTGTCCTCATGTCAGTTTCAGTTTATTGGTTAGTTTTTCTAATAAGGCTGTTTCCCATACTATTTGATACCATTGATCCATGCTTACGCCTGACAGATCTCTCCAGTGTCTGGCTATGATGTTTCTGGCTGCTGAGAGTAGGTGGGTTATGAGCTCTTTATGATATGAGTGGGCATTATTATCTTGGAAGATGTTTAGTAGGGCCAGTTCTGGGGTGACTTCTAATACTTGCTTAGTTATTTTGCATATTTCTTGTAGGCACCACTGAAATTTGAAAGAACAAAGTCCGCCTCCATCAAGGGACAAACCACGTTATGATGTACAGCTGCGTTCGAAGTTATTCAACCCCCGTCGCAAACCACGTTTGTTATCAAAATTCACAGACTTTGGGCTGTTTCCAAATCAAACAAAAGCAACTGAAGTAGCCCGACAGCATTTCTGAAACAAAGACTGCATGGAACAAATTGCTGTGTGAATGGAGTTGCAGTTTCTCTCAAAATATGCACCTTTTTGAGTCAAGATGAGTGTCGGAATATTTGGAATGGTGAAAATCCCAAAAGTTATTGACAAGAAGTCAGTGCCATATACACAGCGCCCTGGCTATCAAGTACTTCCCAAACAATGTTATAATCTTGTCCTCAGCGCCAAGAAAACAAAAGCACAAAAGACAGGTTATGAGAAACTCATAGGAATGACAACAAAGTCTGAGAGCCCCGCTTAGACTAAACACCTCAAAGAAGCTGGAGGGAAATTAAGACACTCAGCACTGTTCACTCGGCTCCTGCTTATATTTCCCAGCAACAATAAGAACTTTTGATGCAAAACACCGCGGAAAAGGAAGGCCATGAAAACCCTGATACAAAAAGCAGAATGAGTTAGGATCATGTTACGCCATGGGAAAGTGCACTCGGCTCTGCAGCAACAAAAGCGAGGGCAAAAGAAAGCAAATACCTGCACAGGACCTCATTTTGATGTCTGCTACCTTCTCCCCCCATTGCATCACCAGGGCTGGGTGGTACGTGGTTTTCAACATCACAATGTATCACCAACCAAATATCGCAATATATCACAATGTCTGGAATAATAAGGATGGAGCTATCACGCTTTCTCCCACATGGTGAGTCCCAAGGCTGAGGCCAGTTCTCGGATACGTTGTGGACCGAGATAATTCTGCATCTGGAATCTGTGGTGCAAGATCTGCAGCTGCTTTTGAGAGAAAGCAGTGCGAGTTTTGCTCTTCTTGCCTCCTTTACTTTCCTCCTTGCAGTCAGATCTGGGGAGGGGGCGGCTTGTTGGGGCTGCTTGCAGAATCTGGTGTATAATAAGTGAATATCCCAGAGCTGCAAGACCTCGGGGAGAGATCTGGGTTATTTCTGGGGCCCTTCCCTTCCGGACCGCTAACAGCCTCGGGGGCAGGGAACCCCCCCCCCCCCGAGCAGCTCCCCGTCTCCATCTCCTCCTTCACCGAGGGCCAGTAGTAACCGTCGTAGCCCATGTCAGCCGCCGCCGCTGCCACCCCTGCAAGGTAGACCCGGTAAGAGGCATTGAGGGCCAGGGGGACGCTCATGAATGGAGGAACCGGCAGGACCCTTCGGAAGCGTGACTGGATCACCCTCTCCCACATGGTGATTTTTGCATAGCAAAGACACATCACGATTGGCGATATATATCGCCAGGTCAAAAATTATGAAACCAATATCTTGATATGGACTTCAAAACAGTTTTGGACTGTATATTGCCCAGCCCTAGAGGCAGACTCCTTGGCTTCAACATCAGCCCCAAAAAACAACAATGAAGTCTTCCACCTCACATTGCTCCGTTTACCATCTAGCCCTGGTGCAGGAAGCCTGTGGCCCTCCAGATATGGCTGAACTACAACTCCCATCATCCCTGGCCATTGGTCATGCTTTCTGGGGCTGATGGGAGCTGGAGTCCAGCAACATCTTGAGGCCTTCCCCACACCTGATCTGATGATGAGCTCTGGAGAACTCAACAGCTTTCCCACTGCTTTGTGATATTTTGGTTGGGCTAATTGAAGGTACCACCCTACAGTGGATTTTAGAATTTTCTTATATACATTTACATATAGGCACGTTTGTTTTCTATAGCTGGTTTTGCGAGCTCCCCCCCCCCCCCATCATCAAGGAAACTTTTTCCACCTGGATTCGTCTGCCAAGGTGTGCTCGCGAGCAAGTGTTTGGTTCCAGACGTAGCCCTGCATACTTGCAGGCAGTCGTAAAATGGTACAAAGCAGATATTTGAGGAATAATCCGTAGCACAGTCGTACCTTGTAAGCTGAACAGAATCCGTTCCGGAAGTCCCTTCAACTTCCAAAATGTTTGGAAACCAAAGCCCAGCTTCTGATTGGCTGCAGGAAGCTCCTGCAGCCAATCGGAAGCCCCGGCAGATGTTCAGCTTCCAAAAACAGTTTGCAAACCGGAACAGTCGCTTCTGGGTTTGCGGCGTTTGGGAGCCAAAACGTTCGAGAACTAAGCTGTTCGAAAACCAAGGTACGACTGTACTCGGAGTGGAGCAGGTTTGGGGATGCTGAGATAGGAGCGAGTCATTACCTGTCTCTGAGTCGGTGGAAGCAACAGGCATCTCAGCAGCTGGGGATGTTTGCGCAGTGTCAGAAGTTCAGGTGGCTGGCGTTCCTTCTGGTGAGTCTTCTTGGTGGTGCTGTGAAGAGGAGAGAAATGGAACAACTGATAGATGGTCTAGGGCAGGCAAGTCCAACTCCCAAGAGATTGTGATCTACTCACAATATAAAAAAAATAAATGACAGTGATCTATGCTTTTAGGGAGCCAAAGTTCTTGAGCTTTTTTTGGTGGAGAGAAATAACTAGGAGACCACAGATCGACCTGTTGGACATGCCTAGTCTAGGGCATGAGGAGGGCAGCTTCCAGCTAGTCTTGTCTGTGCCTACAACCACAAGATCTGCCAACTGTAGAAATGCACCTAGAATTAAAGAACAGGGAACTCCGAACATGCTTTGAATCTAGGGCCAGAACGGAGCTGAGCTTACAAAACCAGCTCTCATTTCCAGAAAGCTGGGGAGGAGTCAGTCGAGGCCACCAAGAGGCGCATTCAGAGGGTCTACTGTGCTGAACCCAGGGACAGCAAACGCCTGTCATGGGCTGGCTGGACACAGAGGAATGGTGGGAGGCACAAGCTGGGGAACCCCCAAAGGAAGAAGGCTCAGAAACTGGAGAGTGGTAGTGGGATGACAATGAGTGGTCAGAGGGAGGAGACTGGGAGAAAGAAGTGTCAGAAGATGAAGGGGTGACAGGGCTTAGTGAGCAGGGAGAGTCTATGGCAGAGAGAAGTCCAGAATCAGCAGCAGAAGCAGGAGAGGAGGGAGGCCAAGAGGCAGAGATGAGTCAGACTGGTGAAGAAGCTCCGCTCCCCCCACCAAGTCTCCCAGAACCAGAAGAAGTATGAAGAGAGAGCAGCAGAGACAGGCACTGTGGCGTAGTCTCAGGTTGCTTGGGAAAGACCCAGGGGAGGAGAAGATTTAGGCAGCCGGGGACCTTCTGCTCCCATAACTGCCTCATAGGGGCAAGCCCTACCTTGAGAAGAGCTGGTGTGCTCATTAGGCCTCGCACCCCTGAGCAGGCATTGTTCCTCGTTCACTTACTCTGTGTGATTTATTGCTGGCTGACTCCCTGACCGTGCCTTGGTCTCTGAGCTTTCATTGTTGAGGACCACTACCCCTTACTGGTAATTGGTCGAGGACTTAATGTCCATAATGGGCAGAGCCAATGTCAGTGGTTGGCGGAGCCAGAATTAAAGGCAGGTGGGTCTCTCTGTGCTCTCTGCTTAAGCTTTGGTGTTGAAAAACTCCTCTGTAAGAGCTTGTTAAAAGCAATAAAAAGCAGGCTGAGATTGTTCTGAAATAGATGGTCTACCCACACTGCTAACAGGACCAGACCTAGGTTTCAGGGGGGCTCTTGGCAAAACACCCCTCCCAGTGTACCCCCTACCTAGGTTTTGAAGATTGCCACTGCAGGAAAGGGAGTGAACACTTTCTTCCCTTAACCTTTCTAAGCTCTACAACCATAGGAATCTGTAGCTCCTTAGAAACTAAACAGCTAAGAAATCTCAACAATCATCTAATGGAGACCTAATTGTTCAAAACACACGGGTGGGGGTTATATGACATGAGTTCATAAGTCTGCCTCCTGCATCTCCCCCTCCCAATTGATTCTGCTTTGGGATGCTGTCCTTTTGGGTATATTCCATTTGCAGAGTTGTGATTGCTGCTTGCAAGCCTATGGAGACGCTTCTGACGGAAGCAGTAGACTCAGGATGCTTGGGATAAGGCATTCGACTCCATTGTGGGGGATTTGCCTGCAGTGGCGCTTCTCACTATACTGCTTATGATTTTTGGATTGTTTTATTTTCGCATCTCTTGGCAGTTCTTGGACTGCTCCCTGTGCTTTCCATCTACAGGATGGACTTTATTTGTTGCATCCTCTCCCTTCTCGAAACTGGAGCTGAACAGCTCAACAGATGCTCACACTCAAAGCATAAAAATAGTTCTAAGCTAGCTACTAACCATAAGCAGGCAAAGCGGCTTTTCAAACCTCGTGCAGCTTTACCTATTTAAAACCAGGTTGCTACAAGGGGTTGAGCAGCCTGTACCAACATGCTGCCCTCAAAATATTCTTGGATTCCAGCTTCCAGCTGGCCAATGGTCAGGATGATGGAAGTTGTAGTCTGACAGCATACAGAAGGCACCAGAGTGGGGAGGCTGGGGTACAATAACAGTGCTGGGTTTGGATCAGGGAGGCCCATGGTTCAAATGAGATGCTTGTGTTCTCTAGGCTCAGGTCCAGAAATGAGTGTTGTGGGCTTGGCAATGCTTGCCTCCTAGAAGAAGAGTTGAGCATTAGATGCCCTCAAAGATAGTCTTCCCACTTCGATTAAAATATGAACGGCAAAAATCCATTTCTATACTTACACATCCTTTGGGAGTACAGTGGTACCTCAGGTTAAGTACTTAATTCGTTCCGGAGGTCCGTTCTTAACCTGAAACTGTTCTTAACCTGAGATACCACTTTAGCTAATGGGGCCTTCCGCTGCCACCGCTGCACGATTTCTGTTCTCATCCTAAAGCAAAGTTCTTAACCCGAGGTAATATTTCTGGGTTAGCGGAGTCTGTAACCTGAAGCGTATGTAACCTGAAGCGTAGGTAACCCAAGGTACCACTGTATAACGCTGAGGACACTGCCTCTGTGGGGCAAAGGCCCACCCCCAGAGGGGACCACACGCCATCTCCAGGCAAGGGACAGATGAATCTGTCAACCTGATTTCTCTCTCTCCCCCCCCCCCAAATCTTCAGTTATTCACAATTCTGCATCAGTTTGCAAATTATTCGAGTTGTTTGCATTTAAATGCAAACTGAATTTAATCTCGCCCCCGTCCCAACAGCAAGGAGGCCTCCCTGTGGAGAGCATTCCACAAATAGGGAGCCAATGCAGAAAAGGCCCTGCTCCTGTGTTGCCTCTCGTGGAGGAGGCACACAAAGAGGGGTCTCAGAGGATGGTTGCAGAGTCCAGGTCGGTTCACATGGGGGGAGGTGGTCCTTGAGGTATTGCGGTCCCAGGAAGACCATGAGGGAACCTAAAAAGGTTCCCAACCCCTTCTCTGTCAGGATAATATTCCGCAACTAGGGCTGATGAAGGCACATGAGCCCAACTCTCCCCAAAGTGACACATGTTAACCACTGCATTGCCCTTTGCCAGCTCACCATCTTGTAACTGTTAGGAACATAATAAACTGGGGAGCAGGCACTACTCTTTCAGAATTATATCTGGAAAGGCGAACCTGTGGCCCTTCTGCTATCATTGCACTCCAAATCCCATCAGCCCCAGTCAGCACAGCCAGTGGTCAGGGATGATGAAGGATGTAGTACAACAACAAATTAACATCCCAATTTGTATTACATATGATCAACATATGGAAGTGAGAGCTGGACCATAAAGAAGGCTGATTGCCGAAGAATTGACGCTTTTGAATTATGGTGCTGGAGGAGACTCTTGAGAGTCCCATGGACTGCAAGAAGATCAAACCTATCCATTCTTCAAGAAATCAGCCCTGAGTGCTCACTGGAAGGACAGATCCTCAAGCTGAGACTCCAATACTTTGGCCACCTCATGAGAAGAGAAGACCCTGATGTTGGGAAAGATGGAGGGCACAAGGAGAAGGGGACGACAGAGGACGAGATGGTTGGACAGTGTTCTCGAAGCTACCAGCATGAGTTTGACCAAACTGCGGGACGCAGTGGAAGACAGGAGTGCCTGGCGTGCTCTGGTCCATGGGGTCACGAAGAGTCGGACACGACTAAACAACTAAACAACAACAACATGATCAACATAGTTGCTGGTATTTGGGGGCTATGGGGGCTACAATGATGAGCTTCTCCTGAGCTTCAGGTTTCACTTCTACACCTTCCAGGGTTTCAGCAAACAGAAGCCACGCAATTTTCAGGCTTCTCTTTCCAAGCAAGCCACTTAAAAAATAAATAAAAACACAAGCCAAGGAAATTGCCCTG
Source organism: Podarcis tiliguerta (assembly GCF_965153285.1). NCBI lineage: Eukaryota > Metazoa > Chordata > Lepidosauria > Squamata > Lacertidae > Podarcis > Podarcis tiliguerta. The sequence continues at coordinate 18,844,765 of NC_139546.1, read as the reverse complement.
GCCGGTCACCCCTAAGACGCTCCATTATTAATGCAGCCCTCGCTGACAGCTCGCAAGAGAAATCTCAACCTGGTCTTCTGGCGGCAGAGGGAAATAATCCATCACACAGCCAACATGCCCACGAGCAGGGGCTCCATCAATAACCAAGGGATCAATAGTACTCTGGGGACGGAGGAGTCACATCCCTTTTGCTAATGGACTCGTAGATGTTTGGTGGGGCCCGAAGGCAGACCCGGATCCGGAATCTGGGAGAGAGGGAGTCAAGCGACCCGGCTAAACTGAAATAGGTTGAATGTGCAAAATGAGAATTCTCTCGGGCTGCATCTTATCTGATTGAGATACTCTGTGCAAAGTTGAAATGGTGAGCTGCTTTTAGGAGCCCCACTCATTTTGGAGCTTCTCCATATTGTAGAGTTAAAAAGGTAAAGGTACCCCTGCCCGTACGGGCCAGTCTTGACAGACTCTAGGGTTGTGCGCCCATCTCACTTAAGAGGCCGAGGGCCAGCGTTGTCCGGAGACACTTCCGGGTCATGTGGCCAGCGTGACAAGCTGCATCTGGCGAGCCAGCACAGCACATGGAACGCTGTTTACCTTCCCGCTGGTAAGCGGTCCCTATTTATCTACTTGCACCCGAGGGTGCTTTCGAACTGCTAGGTTGGCTGGCGCTGGGACCGAACGACAGGAGCGCACCCCACCACGGGGATTCGAACCACCGACCTTTCGATCGGCAAGCCCTAGGCGCTGAGGCTTTTACCCACAGCGCCACCCGCGTCCCATTGTAGAGTTGGAAGGGACCAAAAGAATAATCTAGTCCAACCCCCTGCCATGCAGGAAGCTTTTGCCCAACATGGGGCTCGAACCCACAACCTTGAGATTCATACTCTACTGAGCTCTGGCAAATGCCCCCCTTCTGGAGCTGGCCTTCTGCAGATGCCCAGAGGCACCTATATCACCTCCTTACTCACAGCTTCCTAAGCTAGCAGATTCCAAGGAAGGACCCTGATGAACATTTCCTGAATACCACCCTCAGCCACTTAAATTAGGGATATTGAAACCTGCAATGAAGAATTTTGTCTTTCGATCTAGTGGGGGTGGGAAGCACAATGGATTTCTTTTGGAAACCCTTTTTGATCTTTGGCCTTGAATTATCAGAGGATTGCTTCCATTACAGTGGGGCCTCAGATATAATCATACATGCATATTCTGTCTCCAGCTCCGCTACATCATGGATCTGTAGTCTAAAGACTGCGTAAATATCTTGAGCAGGTATTTTTCTATCCTTGTTGCCTGAGCTAAGCAGCTAAAAACGTTACAGCATTTTGCAAATGTTTTGTAAGCATTTTAAAGGTGCCAGTTTTATAAAATCTTAAAATCCCAATGGGGAAAACTGTAAAGCAAAGCGCAAAAGTTTTTCTGGCAGCAGAGGCAGCCAGGAGACTTCAAGAACACTTTTTCTGCACTGATTTGATGATCTGGGCTATACATAAATACAGCCGTACCTTGGTTCTCGAACATAATCCGTTCCGGAAGTCCGTTCGACTTCCAAAAACATTCAAAAACCAAGGCATGGCTTCTGATTGGCTGCAGGAATTTCCTGCACTCAATTGGAAGCTGAGGAAGCTACGTTGGATTTTTGGCTTCCGAAAAATGTTTGCAAACCGGAACACTCACTTCCAGGTTTGCAGCGTTTGGGAGCAAAAACATCCAAGTACCAAGGCGTTCAAGAACCAAGGTACGACTGTAGTCCGATCATGGAAATTGCCTGCAATAGAATGTTTTAATCAGTCTGGAGCTGGAAATGAAGGTCAACTTTCTTCTAAAATTCTTGCAAGCATATAAATATAATCAATTGGCTATTTACGATCCGTGGCAAGGCATCCCTGGAGGAAGGGACAGAAAGAAACAGGTTGGCTGCAGGAAATACCTTTGTAAAGTAAGCTATGTGACAGGCACACACAGAATCGAAAGGTTTCTACATACAGTACACAACAGCTCACACCATCTTTGCATCTTCTAGCCAGCCGAGCAAGAAATATTCTTTACAGCAGGTCAAAGGTGCATTCTGCTAGCCAGGCAGAAGCACTCAAAGAGGGTGTGGAGCAACGCTGGGGAAAATATTGCCTGGGGTATTTCCCAAGGGCCAGACAGAGAGACCTGGGGGTCACATTCAGCTTCCAGGACCAAAGATTGCCCATCTCTGGTCTAACAAGAAATGGAATTTATTGTCGGGATGAGAGCATGGAGAGAGAGCCAGAGGGTTTCTGAGCTGGCAGGGAGGCTAGCTGGAAATCAGGGTAGCGAAACACAGTATGAAAGGCAAGGACTTCAGCCCAGTATATCTGAAGGAGCGTCTCCACCCCCGTCGTTCAGCCCAGACAATGAGGTCCAGCTCCGAGGGCCTTCTGGTGGTTCCCTCCCTGCAAGAAGTGAGGTTGCAGGGAACCAAGCAGAGGGCCTTCTCGGTAGTGGCGCCAGCCCTGTGGAACGCCCTCCCATCAGATGTCAAGGAAATAAACAACTATCTGATTTTTAGAAGACACCTGAAGGCAACGCTGTTTACGGAATTGTTTAATGTTTGATGTTTTATCGTGTTTTTAATATTCTGTTGGGAGCTGCCCAGAGTGGCTTGGGAAACCCAGCCAGATGGGCAGGGTATCAATAAATTATTATTATTATTATTATTATTATTATTATTGAAACTCAGATATATAATCTAGGCGCCAAATGACTCCTTAAACCATGGGTAGGCAAACTAAGGCCCGGGGGCTGGATCTGGCCCAATCGCCTCCTAAATCCGGCCCGTGGACAATCCATAGTTCATTTTACATATCACAGGTAAAGGTAAAGGGACCCCTGACCATTAGGTCCAGTCGTGGCTGACTCTGGGGTTGCAGCGCTCATCTCGCTTTATTGGCCAAGGGAGCTGGCGTACAGCTTCCAGGTCATGTGGCCAGCATGACTAAGCCACTTCTGGCGAACCAGAGCAGTGCATGGAAACGCCGTTTACCTTCCCGCCGGAGCGGTACCTATTTATCTACTTGTACTTTGACGTGCTTTTGAATTGCTAGGTTGGAGTGTCTGATAGCCAGGTACAAAATACACCTGGCACCTGGCTAATTTTGAACACCTATGGCTTCTGGGGCAGACAGCCAAAGCTGGGTGCCAGGAAAACTCCAGCATATTCCCTTAGTAGTGTGTGGCATTGTCTACAAGCTTTCTGACGCCATGTGCCAGCCATAAAGCAGAGCTTGTGAATTTTGCCAGTGGAGAAGTGGATTGTCAAGGAAAGAGAATTAAGACTAACTGACTGCACAGCTGTGAGCAGCATGCTGGCTGGATGAGGCCCTTACCTGTGCTTTAGGGATAGGAGGACTGGAAGGAGAACTGGAAAGTGGGTGGGTAGGGAGGAGGTTGGTTCCTTAGGGCAAATGGGGCACTGCCCCACCAACCTCAGTCTGCTCTCAGCCAGTTCCCACCTGCCTGTCTGCATACTTACAAGCAGTCCAGGGTTGGCGAGAGATTTGTTGCAGGCTGAGACATTTTATTTTAGAATCAATGGAGATTGAGTACTTGTTTATTCCACATAGTCCAAACACCATCGAGATCTTGCGTATTTTTAGTCCCTGAAAAGTGCTTCTTGAGGAACTGGTTTCTGTTCCAAAAACCACAGATTGATTCTGCATTACCCCACAATGTGTACATTTGATCACAAACACCACCAGGGTGCATTTGATTTAAATCAAATGGATTTAAATCACAATTTAAATCACTAGTCAGTAAGACTTGATTTAAAACTGTTTGTTTGTTTTTACAGAAAGACTCATTCTTGCTGGTATAATCTTAATATTTACAACCAGATGAAGGTTTCATTTTTGGACTAATAAATTTTCAGAGTAGTTTTTACAAGTTATATCAAAAATTACTGACTTGGTTATACTGTTAGAAATACATAGACCGATAATTACAAAATTATTGCGAGGTTTAATAAGTTAACTGTTTTAACTTTTCTGCTGTACTTTATTGAAAGGAGAAAAACAATCATTTCCTTCATAACAATTTAACCAATTTATTTAACTGCAACAGTAACATTATAGCATATGTATCCATGTTTGTTAACTGTTGTGGTTAAACAATTTAAAAAAAAACTTAGACTAAGTTTTAGCACACATGAAAAACTTAAAACAAATCCTTATTTCCTGATGACTATCCTTTGGACTATAAAGTGACTTAAACAGAAAACTATCTTTAGAAAGATTTTTCTTCCAAAAGCATTTTATCTTAAAAATCTATTTTTTTAAAAAAATCCGATTTAAATTTTAAAAATCTGATTTATTTATTTTAAAAATATCATTGATTTTTATCTACCCTGATCACCACTTCTTCCTCTTCTGTTCACCTGGGGCACGAGCAGGGAGGAAAAGGAAAACCTCATCTAAGAGTGGATTTTCAAGCAATTATCAAGGAACCATCGAATCACAGAACTATCGAGCTGCAAGGGTCCCCTCAGGCTCATTCAGTCCAACCCCTGGCAATGCAGGAATCTCATACCTAAGCATCTATGACAGATGGTCGTCCAACCTCTGCTATAAAAAACAAACCAGTGAAGCCCACCAGTTTTCGAGGGAGTCAGTTCCACTGCTCAACAGCTTCCACCACCAGAAAGTTCTTCCTGGTAAAGGTAAAGGGACCCCTGACCATTAGGTCCAGTCGTGGCCGACTCTGGGGTTGCAGCGCTCATCTCGCTTTATTGGCCGAGGGAGCCGGTGTACAGCTTCCAGGTCATGTGGCCAGCAGGACTAAGCCGCTTCTGGCGAACCAGAGCAGCGCACGGAAACGCCGTTTCCCTTCCCGCTGGAGCAGTACCTATTTATCTACTTGCACTTTGATGTGCTTTCGAACTGCTAGGTGGACAGGAGCTCACCCTGTCACGGGGATTCAAACCGCCGACCTTCTGATCGGCAAGTTCTAGGCTCTGTGGTTTAACCCACAGCGCCACCTGGTAGTTAGTCGAAATCCCCTTTCTTGAAACTTGAATCCACCCCAACCATTGGGGATGGCAGGATCCAAACCACAGCTGTCAACTTTTCCCTTTTCTTGCGAGGAATCCTATTCGGAATAAGGGAACTTCCCTTTTAAAAAGGGAAAAGTTGACAGCTACGATCCAGACTCAATATAGGCTGAAAGCAGCGCACTCAGGATAACCATACACGATTCCAGATTGAGGGGGAAATGACATTTCTGTGCTGCAAGCAGGTTAGTGCCTACGCTGCCATGGTCTCTAGGGAAGCATCAATCTCATCGTAAAACAGCTCTCTCTCTCTCACACAGACAGATACAAATCCTACCTACTCACTCCACAGCCTCCTCCAGCCTTTTTTCCCCTCCCCAGCAGCTGAAAAGGATTCCAACATCATCCATTCAAAAGCAGAAACATTCTGGATTATAGGAGCCCGATTTCACGTGACAAGCTAGGACCTGCCATGGGGCTGAGGGAGGGGAAAGGGAGAAATTGTAGGCTGCTGAGCTGCTCTGTGCTGCCAGCCTATCACCACATTCCCCCTTATGTAAGACCCTGCTCCACTCAGCCTGCTGGAAAGCTCCAATGTTTGCGGCTCTTTGTTTTCAAAGAAAACACACAAATGCCCTCTTTATTGTCAGTGGTTTTCGAAACGGGCAGAAGCGGTACCACGGAGAGAGCCATTTTGAGGATGAGCGGAGCACAGCTGAAATAAAATTTCATACGCATTTTTAAAAAAGAACCGCTGAGATTTAGTTTCCATTATTTTCCCACTCTTGTTAACACCATACTTAAATGGTTGCCTTTTTTCTCTCTCTTTTTAAAGTCCTCTTATCCTTGGGAATTCTTAAGTAATCGTTTTAGGTGTCAACGTGCAACTCATCCCTCCCCCACCACAACCCCCCACCCAGTCCAACCATTCTTATAACTATCTTGAAACTGCAATTAGAATAGAGTGGTACCTCGGGTTAAGTACTTAACTGATTCTGGAGGTCCGTACTTAAGCTGAAACTGTTATTAACCTGTTATTAACTACTGTATGAGCTTTGATTTGCAAGAAAACTGTAGGGTTGTGCCACCGCTGCTCCAACCATTTTCACCTCTAGAATGCCGAAATCATGGTAAATCACTTTTGTGTATTATAGAATCATAGAATTGTAAAATTGGACCAGGGGTCATCTAGTCCAACCCCAACATGGTTCTCAAACCCACAACCCTGAAATTAAGAGTCCCGTGTTTTACCAACTGAGTTACATACAAAGCTATATAAGCTATTATGATTTAAATAATACTTAAAACTATTTCTTTAAAATCATGAGTCATGGGTGGCACTGTGGTCTAAACCACTGAGCCTCTTGGGCTTGCCGATCAGAAGGTTGGTGGTTCGAATCCCCGTGACGGGGTGAGCTCCCATTGCTCAGTTCCTGCTCCTGCCAAGCTAGCATTTTGAAAGCACGCCAGTGCAAGTAGATAAATAGGTACCTCTCTGGCAGGAAGGTAAACGGTGTTTCCATGCGCTGCTCTGGTTTCGCCAGAAGCGGCTTAGTCATGCTGGCCACATGACCCGGAAAAACTGTCTGCGGACAAACGCCAGCTTCCTCGGCCTTTAAAGCAAGATGAGCGCTGCAACCCCAGAGTCATCTGCGACTGGACTTAACTGTCAGGGGTCCTTTACTCCCCCCCCCCTTAAAAACTAAAGACTTTCTGCCCACAAGGCAAGCCAAGAGGTGCTTTATTTTCTACCGTATGAGAACCCCGACAAATCAAAAATAGACACAAAATACTAGGGGTGGTTCCTAGTAACACCGCGTTTGCTAATCAACTTTCTAAAAATATGCATTGTCTGTGCCTGGACCGCAACAGGGGCTAGGACATCTGCAACTTTGAAAATTGTGCAGAAGAGGGAATTTTGGCAGGTGAAACTTGTCGTGTCAAGACCAGAGGTGGGGAAACGATTTCAGCTGAAAGGCCACATGCCCCTTCTGGGCAACCGTTTGGGGGCCACGTTTTCAGTGGTGGGCGGGGCCAGGGCCAAAAGTGGGTGGGGTAATAATTGCAAATTTTACCTATGTAAGTAGGCTCATTTCTACACACAGTCACATGCGCCTCTTTCATTCTAACTAGGCAAAAATATTTGGGGGTGCAAATAGGACCAGTGAAGGTTGTAGAGTGAAGGGGGGGGGAGATCTGAGAGCCACTTAGAGAGCGCTGGTGGTTCTCCTCTCCTGCTATAGAGTCGCACCAACCCAGTTCCCTCTTTGCCTCTCTTGCATCTACCTAGCGAAGGTGTGCTAATCTCACACATACATCCGCAGACTATTGTTTTCAATCATCCCTGACCAATGGGCATGCTCCCTGGGGCAGATGGGAGTTGGACATGGGTAAACAAATCCGGGGGCCGGATCCAGCCCAATCGCCTTCTACTCACAGCTGTCCATGGAGGCGCAGGTTAATTCTGTGTCCAGGGCAGCTGTCTACCAGCTCCATCTGGTACGCAGGCTGAGACCCTACCTGCCTGCGGACTGTCTTGCCAGAGTGCTGCGTGCTCTGGTTATCTCCTGCTTGGACTACTGCAATGCGCTCTACATGGGGCTACCTTTGAAGGTGACCCGGAAACTGCTGTTAATCCAGAATGTGGCAGCTAGACTGGTGACTGGGAGTGGCCGCCGACACCATATAACACTGGTCCTGAAAGACCTGCATTGGCTCCCAGTACGTTTCCGAGCACAATTCAAAGTGTTGGTGCTGACCTTTAAAGCCCTAAACGGCCTTGGTCCAGTATATCTGAAGGAGCGTCTCCACCCCCATTGTTCTGCCCAGACACTGAGGTCCAGCTCCGAGGGCCTTCTGGCGGTTCCCTCATTGCAAGAAGTGAGGTTACAGGGAACCAGACAGAGGGCCTTCTCGGTAGTGGCGCCTGCCCTGTGGAACGCCCTCCCTTCAGATGTGAAGGAAATAAGCAGCTATCTTCTTTTTAAAAGACATCTGAAGGCAGCCCTGTTTAGGGTAGTTTTTAATATTTACTGCTGTATTGTTTTTAACACTTGATTGGAAGCTGCCCAGAGTGGCTGGGGAAACTCAGCCAGATGGGTGGCGTATAAATAATAAATTATTATTATATTATTATTATTACTATTATTCTAAATCTGGCCCATGGATGGTCCGGGAATCAGCATGCATTTACATGAGTATAATGTGCCCTTTTATTTAAAATGCATCTCTGGGTTATTTGTGGGGCATAGGAATTCGTTCATTTTTATTTTATTTTTTCAAAATATAATCCACCCCCCACACACAAGGACTGAGGGACAGTGGACCGGCCCCCTGCTGAAAAAGTTTGCTGACCCCTGGAGTTGAAGAATAAGGGCATCTAGTGGACAACAGGTTCCTGGCCAGACCCAGATAGTAAGTAAGGTAAAGGTAAAGGTACCCCTGCCCATATGGGCCAGTCTTGACAGACTCTAGGGTTGTGCGCCCATCTCACTCAAAGAGGCCAAGGGCCAACGCTATCTGAAGACACTTCCGGTTCATGTGGCCAGCATGACTAAGCCGCTTCTGGCGAACCAGAGCAGCACACGGAAACACCATTTACCTTCCCGCTGGAGCGGTCCCTATTTATCTACTTGCACCCAGGGGTGCTTTCGAACTGCTAGGTTGGCAGGCGCTGGGACCGAACAGCAGGAGCGCACCCCGCCGCGGGGATTCGAACCGCCGACCTTTCGATCGGCAAGCCCTAGGCGCTGAGGCTTTAACCCACAGCGCCACCCGCGTCCCATGTATAGTAAGTATGATACTGATATGATGGCACCCTCACCAGCAAGAACCAGGGCAGCAGAGGGGTCTGGGGGACAGAATAGAGGCCGATTTACACCTTGCACTTAAAGCACATCCAACACACGTTTAAAGCAGATGGCTACCCCACAAGAATTCAGGGAACTGTAGTTCCCAGCAGCGCCGGATTCAGTTCCCCCGCCCAGGGCACTGAGAGCATGTGCAGAATGGAAGGTGAGAGAGGGGAGGGCACCAACTTGTTCAGGGTGCTGTATTACCACCCCCACCCCGTTCCTAGGATTTTTTGGGGGGTGGAGGGTTGCTCCAGTGGCGTAGCATGGGTTGTCAGCACCCGGGGCAAGGCAAGTAATTTGCGCCCCTAACCCGTGGATTTGCGCCCCCTAACCCTAACCCCCAGATGTTGCGCCCGGTGCGCCCGGCCCCCCCTGCACCCCCCACTGGGTTGCTCATGTGCTTTAGATGCATGGTGTGAATCTGCCCTAGGACTGGAAAGACCTGGGTTCAACTCCTCACTCAGACATTTAAGTTCACTAGGAGACATTGGGCCGATATCTCTTTCTGCCTCTCTGTCCGTCTGCCTCTGTCCCTGCCTTTTTCTCTGCCTAACCTACCTCCCAGGGTTGTTGTGACGATAAACCAGGGAGGAAAGAACGGAATATGTCACCCTTTTTTCTTTAAAATACAGTAGTACCTCTGGATACGAACGGGATCCATTCTGGAGCCCCGTTCGCATCCAGAAGCAAACGTAACTAGCGATGGCACGTCTGCGCACGCACGTATTGCTTTTCGGCGCTTCTGCGCATGCGCGTGATGTCATTTAGAGCGTCTGCGCATGCACGTGATGTCATTTACAGCGTCTGCGCATGCGCAAGAGGCAAAACCCGGAAGTAACGCGCACCCCGCCCATCTGGCTGGGTTTCCCCCGCCACTCTGGGTGGCTTCCAACAAAGATTGAAAATACATTAAAATGGGTTAAGAGTGTTGGACTAGGACTCCAGGTTTCAAATCCCCACTCGGCCGTGAAGCTTGCTCACTCGTGGCCTCCCTCGCAGGGTTGTTGTGGAGATTAAATGAGGGGAGAGAGAAGAACCATGCATGCCCCCTTTGAGCTCCATGGAGAGAGAAAAAGGATGAGGTCAAACGCAATCCATCAATCAATATGACCTGCGGGGGGAGGGGGGTATAGGGCGGTATACAAATTTAATTAAAAATAAAAATAATTAAATAATTAAAATAAAAAACAATTAATAAAAAATAATTAAATTAAATAGTTAAAATAAAAATAATTAAAGAGAAACCGGATTAAAAGCCGTCAGTAGCACCCAGGGCATCACCCTCCTCCTGTTCCGGGGGGGTGGGGAATGAATTGCAACGCCGGATCTCCACGCGCGCCGCAGCCATCATCAAAAGCAAGGAGTAAGGCAAGAGTAGGGGGCGGGGAGCAGGACGCAATGAAGAGGAAAGGGACCCACTGCAAATATTCAGATCATAAAGGGGTTGGGGGGCTGTGTGAAAGACCCCCCTGCGACTTAGCGGCAAGAATTAGGGGGCGGGGTGGTCGGCAAGAGCTTTAAAATGAAGAGGCGCGTCTTCGCCATCAAAGACGAAGGTCTCTATTCCACACAAGAAGAGGGGGGGTGTTAAAATCCGAATTGGGGGGGTGGGGGTCGCGTAATGCAAGCCTGGAATTGATGGCGTTGGAACTGACCGGTGTGTTTAGAGGAGGCGGGGGCGGGGGTAGAACGGAGAAGAGGGGAGGAAGATCAAAGACCCGGCAGGGGGGAAACTCCCACGTTGTTAGGCGCGCTCTGATTAAACACGCTCCATGGCGTGTAGGAAGGGGGAGCGGCGTGAATGAATAGGGGAGGCAAAGAGGGAAAGGAACGCGGCCGCCGCTCACCTGCTTCGGTGCACAGGCGACGGAGACGCCGGAGGAGCGAGCGAGCGAGGCTAGGATGCGATGAGATGGATGGATGGATGGAGTCGCTGCGCTCCGAAGCCGCTGCGAATTCCCGCGGCTCTGGATCTGGCGAGGCGAGGCTCAGGACTGGCTCGCGTCGCTCCTCGGAGCGGCCTCTAGGGGGCAGCGCCTCCTTAAAAGGGCGACTCTCCCGGCAAACGTGATTTCTCTGGGTCCCACCAGCCTTTATTTGTGCAAAAGCAGGGTTTGGGTTAAAGCAGAGACATCACCTTGCCAACAAAGGTCCGTATAGTTAAAGCTATGGTTTTCCCCATAGTGATGTGTGGAAGTGAGAGCTGGACCAAAGAGAAGGCTGATCGCCAAAGAATTGAAGCTTTTGAATTCTGGTGCTGGAGGAGACTCTTGAGAGTCCCATGGACTGCAAGAAGATCAAACGCATCCATTCTTAAGGAAATCAGCCCTGAGTGGTCACTGGAAGGACAGATCCTGAAGCTGAGGCTCCAATACTTTGGCCACCTCATGAGAAGAGAAGACTCCCTGGAAAAGACCCTGACGTTGGGAAAGTTGGAGGGCACAAGGAGAAGGGGACGACAGAGGACGAGATGGTTGGATAGTGTTCTCGAAGCTACCAGCAGAAGTTTGACAAAAATGCAGGAGGCAGTGGAAGACAGGAGTGCCTGGCATGCTCTGGTCCATGGGGTCACGAAGAGTCGGACACGACTAAACGACTAAACAACAACAGCAGCAGCAAGGTTTGGTTTCTCCCACCTGTTAAGTTGTGGGTGAACATATCAGACGACACAGCGGTTCTTCAAACAGCTCTTGTTTATTCACAGGCCCAGAACAGAACTGGCCTGAAGGGTTCACCCAGCCTGCTTATATAGAGCTCAACTACAAAGCAACAGTAACAACTTTGTGTAACTATCCAATCACTGAACGCCACTCTCAATTCCTTATTTGCATATGTGGACCTGAGTGAAAACTATCTACAGTAACCCCCTGCTGGCCCAGGGTGAGAACTTCAGTACATAACACCACCCACCCAGTGCTTTTTTTCTTTTAAAAAAAATGTTTAGGGGTACTCTCATTTTGACTCAAGAAAATCACCTCTTCATAGTTCAAATCGGGGAAAATAAATACAGTCAATGGAAAAAAGGACAAAGATGTTTAGGGGCAGTGCATTTTTTCTAAAAAAAATGTTTAGGGGTACCCTCATATAAATGATATTATTATTATTATTATTATTATTATTATTATTATATCTTGCCACATTTTGAGGAAAACAGAGTAATCCAGGTTAGCATCTAACCTGGCAGCAGCAGGAGGCCCCATTAGCTAAAGTGGTGCTTCAGGTTAAGAACAGTTTCAGGTTAAGTACGGCCCTCCGGAACGAATTAAGTACTTAACCCGAGGTACCACTGTATTAATGTTGGCTACATACCTTTACAGCACATTCAAAGCATGCTTTCCTTCTCCCCAAGGAATTCTGGGCCCTGTAGTTTGTTCAGGGAACTGGGAATTGTAACTTTGTGAGGGGTGAACTACAGGGCCCAGAATTCTTTGAGGGAAAGGATGTAATTGAATGTGTTTTTAAAGACATAGTGCATGCGCATACAGTGGTACCTTGGTTCTCAAATGCCTTGGTACTCAAACAACTTGGAACCCAAACACTGCAAACTCGGAAGTAAGTGTTCCGGTTTGCGAACTTTTTTCAGAAGCCAAACATGCTGTGTTTTGAGTGTTACACTTCTGTTTTGAGTGCCACACTTCCATTTTGAGCGTTACGCTGAGGTCTGTCTGCTTTTGCTATTTATTTTGTTGTTGTTTTTTGTTTTTGTGGCTCTTTTTTTCTAACTGTGTGGAACCCAGTTCAGCTACTGATTGATTGTGTGACTAAAGTACATTGTTTATTGCTTTCATTTCATGGATCACTGGTCTCGTTAGATGGTAAAACTCATGCTAAATGGCTGTTTTAGGGATTGTTTTTAAAAGTCTGGAACGGATTAATCCATTTTACATTACTTTCTATGGGAAAACGCGCCTTGGTTTTGGAACGCTTTGGTTTTGGAACGGACCTGAAACGGGTTAAGTTTGAGAACCAAGGTAGCACTGTACATGGTTATTTAGCTTATAAATTGGTACCTCATTCCCTGCTTCAGTGTAAAAACATTTCATTTTTTTTAAAAAGCAAATTTTATTTTTCAGAGATCTTTTGACATAAAAACAATCCAATATTTCCCATATATATATATATATATTGACTCCCCAGCCCCAGCCCCCCACTCCATGTAAAAACATTTCCAGGACAACCTGCCGGCCTCTACCACCACCTCCAAAAAATTAATATCAAAAGCAATATCAAAAGATTTTTTTTTAAAAAAGCCAAGCAATGAATTTTTTAAAATTGGTGGTCAGTGATTATGGGAGCTGTAGAGGAAGAACATTCTGCACTGCACGGCAAAGGTTAAAAAAATAATATTTTAGCTCCATCTAGTGGGCATTTGTGGGAAACGGAACTGAAAAGAATGAGACACATTTGAGCAAATTCGCCTAGAACATCAGAAGGTTGGTGGTTCGAATCCCCACGACGGGGTGAGCTCCTGTTGCTCGGTCCCTGCTCCTGCCAACCTAGCAGTTTGAAAGCACGTCAAAGTGCAAGTAGATAAATAGGTACCGCTCCGGTGGGAAGGTAAATGGCGTTTCCGTGCGCTGCTCTGGTTCGCCAGAAGCGGCTTAGTCATGCTGGCCACATGACCCGGAAGCTGTACGCCGGCTCCCTCGGCCAATAAAGCATGATGAGTGCCGCCACCCCAGAGTCGTTCGTGACTGGACCTAATGGTCAGGGGTCCCTTTCCCTTTACCTAGTGGGCATTTGTGGGAAATGGAACCGAAAAGAATGAGACACATTTGAGCAAATTTGCCTAGAACAGTGATGGGGGGGGGCACATCCCTTGCCTGTTTGCTTGCCGCTCCGGTCCAGCCTTCCCTCCCTCAGCGCCTGGGCCGCAGGGCTGCATTTAAAATGCATTTTAAATTTTAAAAGCTGAAACTTTCCAGAAAGCCACAAAGCTCATAAACTTGCAACACGTAAAGAAGCAGCAGCACAACAAATTGGAAAAAGCAAAGCAACCGCAAATGACTCAAAATCACAAGAAAGCATAAAACAACGCTGACCCTGTTGCAGGAATTTATGTATAGGTTGGGGGGGGGGTTGCCCCTCCAGCACATATCATGCACATGCAGCCCACTACCAAAATCAGCACAATCACTTTTGTGACTTTTGTGATTTGTCCCCACGAAACACTTCATCACAGTTTCCTCCTATCTATTCAAAGGGCCTTTGGTGCACAATACCAAATGTAAGAATTCACTGATAAATGTATCTGTGTACTGGCTCACTGGGAAAACTTCAGAAATTCATATAGACATGTGAGCTCAGCTACTCAGCAGCCCCTCTGCCTGAGTGATAATTCCTCCCAGTGGCGTAGCGTGGGTTGTCAGCACCCGGCGCAAGGCAAGTAATTTGCGCCCCCTAACCCGGGGCAAGGCAAGTAATTTGTGCCCCACCCCCCCGCTGCACTGTCCCTCCCCCAGATAGTCCCTCGCTCTCTCTCCGCACTGCACCGCACGCCTGGCACCGTCCCCTCCACAGTGGGCGGAGACCCGGCGGCTCAGATCGGATTCGCACAGACAGCACTGCAGTGAGAGAGAGTGAGTGAGCCAGGTAGAGGCAGAGAGCTGCGAGTGCGAGCGCGCCACCCCCCAGATGTTGCGCCCGGTGTGGCCGGCCCCCCCTGCACCCCCCATGCTATGCCACTGATTCCTCCTCAGTGCAGCCCTCCTCAGCACGGTCCCTGACGGTACACAGAACAAAGCAAGGACTCTGCAAAAGCAGATATAGACAGTTTGCATTGCACGGACCGACAGCTTGCAGAGAGATAGAGAGCATCTGTCATGGATGCTTTAGCTGAGATTCCTGCATTGCAGGGGGTTAAAATAGAGAAGCCTTGGGGTCTCTTCCCACTCTATGATTCTAATGGCTGGAATATAGGCAAACACAGCAATCCCCAAATGAAAGGAGCAGATTTTTTAGCTGCGGGAATTCAAAATAAATAAAGAAGATTTGTTGTATGCTTGTTGAAGGGTTGCAGCAAAACCTGCAAAGGCTACAGAATTCTAAAACAGGACAGAGTTGCTCTCTTCAACACAGTCTACTTTGACGAGACCACAACCCGATGTCTTAAGTGATCTTTCCAATCTAATTCACCCAACAGATCTTGGGTAGCAAGTCCACCCAAGTCATGTGGGATTGGCTTCTGGTGAGATCTCGCGAGAATTCTGCGAGATCTCATGAGATCTTACCAGAAGCTGCTGCCATGCACAGTAGCAGGGGCTCCCATAGGGTCACTGTCCCACAGGATTCTGCCACCCGAGGCAGCTGCTTCAGCCCACCTCATGGGCAGCCCGGTCTATCAGTCATAGCTTTCTCCATTCTCCAGGCCATGCGATCAAAAGACAGGACCAGAGATGATGAATTCAACTACAGGAACAAGCAAGCAGAAAATTGAAGACTCCTTTCCCAGTGATTTCCCCATTATTGCCTTCCCATGGTGATTTTGTTAATTGCTGTACCAAAGAAACCCTAGAGGCCATTTTGTCAGACTCTTGTCGTCTGTAATCTTTATGGAATGTGTGCACTATATAATATACCGAGATGAAATCTGGACTCTATTTGGATTTTCTTTTCTTGTACAAGAGCTGGAATTGGTGGTTATGAGGCGGAACCCAATGCAGGTTTTGAGAAATGCCTTAGAAAAAGAAAAACAGTCCCCACCCATAGAGAAGACTGTGGCTGAGGGGGACTGGTACCTAATGTGCACCTCTTATTGGGGCATGTCCTCTGAATGTACTGGTCAGGCTAGTAGAACCTCTATGTTATTCAGGAGAAAAGGACTGCAGATTGAACACAAACAACACCCTACCTGCACGTACTGGTGTGGGTGAGATTTGGTGGACCTCAGGGAAGCTCCAGGAACGGTTCAAAGTGTGTGGACTGTAGTTTGTTAAGGTCAGTGCTTTTTTTCTGGGGGGATGCAGGGGTACGCATAGCCCTAAACATTTTGTGATCTAATGGGGACGACTAAAACAAATTAAATTGGTGCTGTGAATTGTGGGTCTGTGATGGCTAAGTTTCAGTTCCAATGATTTACTGATGGCGATGATGATTTATTTACACCCCGTTCATCTGCCTGTGTTTCCCCAGCCACTCTGGGCGGCTCCCAACAGAATATTAAAAACATGATAAAACATCAAACATAAAAACCTCCCTAAACAAGGCTGCCTTCAGATGTCTTCTAAAAGTCAGGCAGTTGTTTATTTCCTAGACATCTGATAGGAGGGCATTCCACAGGGTGGGTGCCGCTACCGAGAAGGCCCTCTGCCTGGTTCCCTTCAACCTCACTTCTCACAGGGAGGGAACCACCAGAAGGCCCTCGGAGCTGGACCTCAGTGTCCGGGCAGAACGATGGGGGTAGAGATGCTCCTTCAGGTATACTGGGCTGAGGCCGTTTAGGGCTTTAAAGGTCAGCACCAACACTTTGAATTGTGCTCGAAAACATACTGGGAGCCAATGTAGGTCTTTCAGGACTGGTGTTATATGGTCTCGGTGGCCACCCCAACTCACCAGTCTAGCTGCCGCATTGTGGATTAGTTGTAGTTTCTGGGTCACCTTCAAAGGTAGCCCCACGTAGAGCGCATTGCAGTAGTCCACGCGGGAGATAACCAGGGCATGCACCACTCTGGCAAGACAGTCCGCGGGCAGGTAGGGTCTCAGCCTGCGTACCAGGTGGAGCTTGTAGACAGCTGCCCTGGACACAGAATTTACCTACGCCTCCATGGACAGCTGTGAGTCCAAAATGAGTCCCAGGCTGCACACCTGGTCTTTCAGGGCCACAGTTACCCCATTCAGGACCAGGGAGTCCTCCACACCTGCCCCTCTGTCCCCCCCCCAAAGCAGTACTTCTGTTTTGTCTGGATTCAGCCTCAATCTGTTAGCCACCATCCATCCTCCAACCACCACCAGCCACTGAATGTGCATTGAATGTGCTGTAAATGTATGGCGTGAATGTAAATCAGACCCATGACCACTGATACCTCCTGCAAAGCTGGGTTTAAAATACCACCAAAGCAATTCAACAGCAGATACTGCAAGATGTTTCCGCATTTGATTTCAGTGCTTTTACATTCAAAGGCGACCAGATTGCAACGAGAATCTTGCTTTATTATAATGATTAAATTCTACAGTTAGTTCAAGAGGAGAGGAAAGAGAAGGCCCAGGAGGGAATGTCTTCCTCGGAAGCAGGCGGCCATGATCTGAAGAAAAAGTCAGGTGAAGAGGATCGTGGGGCAATCAGGTTTCAGTCTGGGAGGCTTGCAGATGTCCTCCTTGTGGACATGTCCCTGAAGGATGCAATGGAAGAATGCAATAAAAGCTGTGAGTGGGAGATTCCTCATCTCTCCTTATGTCTGGGACTGGGGGGAGGAGGAGAAATGGTGGAGACCGCCTTCCCTTCCAGGGAGGAGGAAGAGGAAGACAGTATAGATTTACAAGAGGGGTTTGAGGGAGGTCGCAGCTCAGAGGCAGATGAGGGGAAAAGCTGGGAGATCATGGGAGAGCCAGAACAACACCCGGCTGACACATGAGTGCAAAAATGTGTGCATGAGTGCAATGAGTGCAAAAATATGTGCATGAGTGCAATGAGTGCAAAAATGTGTGCATGAGTGCAATGAGTGCAAAAATGTGTGCATGAGTGCAAAACATGTGCCGACATATTAGCAAAGAAGAAGAAGAAGAAGAAGAGTTTGGATTTGATATCCCGCCTTTCACTCCCCTTCAGGAGTCTCAAAGCGGCTAACATTCTCCTTTCCCTTCCTCCCCCACAACAAACACTCTGTGAGGTGAGTGGGGCTGAGAGACTGTGACTGGCCCAAGGTCACCCAGCAGCTGCATGTGGAGGAGCGGAGACGCGAACCCGGTTACCCAGATTACGTGACTACCGCTCTTAACCACTACACCACACTGGCAGAAAAGTGTGTTATAATTGGGGGGAACTGCTTGCAGAAATGTGCCTATGGATGGAAAGTACCTTGGGATATGAGTCTGAGAAATTTGCACCGGTTCCAAAAATAAAACTTACTTGTCAGTTTGAACAGTCCAATCTGGTGCTTGGATCTCCGCAGAGTGCCTGGCTGCTGGATCGCTTACCAAATCTGGGTAAAGATGAAAAGCTGGTTTGTCAAACTGTCTTTACCATCACCAACAACTATTCATTCCTATGCAGTAGCACAGACACACACTCTCTGCATTCTGGCTTTTAATGAGAAATAGAGAGTCCTGTGGAGCATTTCCCACAGGGCCGTCTTAACCATAGGTACTTGGGGTGCAGGGCACCCAGGCACTGGGCTCTCAGGGGCACCAGGCCAAGAGTCCAGGGCCCAAGAGTTGGAGTCCGGGGAAGAGCCTGCCCGCCGGTTGGAGAACCGCGGTGGGCTCTTCTGCTGCAGGTGGCTTTGCTCCATGAGTTCAGGGGCAAGTGAGCTAGCGAGGCACTGAGGCAGCCATCTGGCTCCATCCTCCTGCGTACCTGGGATTGGCATAGTGCTATGGAGAGGCCTGCTCAGCGCATGCTGCTTACACCACGAGGCGCCTGGCTTCACTCAGACTCAGACGCCTCGGGCTGGTTCCTTGCGCTGGGCTCCTTATGTTTTCTGTTTTCTTTTCTAGAGCAGAGATAAGTGTGGTGTCAACTCTCTAAAAAAAAAGGTCAACAACTCTGGGCAACAGGGTGTGTGTGTGTGTGTGTGTGTGTGTGTGTATGTGCCAGGCGGATCTTTCCACCCCGGCACCACATATGCTCAAGACGGCCCTGGTTTCTCAAAATGCTCTACAAGGTAAAAAGGGGGTCTACATAATAATAATTTATTATTATACCCCGCCCATCTGGCTGGGCTTCCCCAGCCACTCTGGGTGGCTTCTAACAAAATATTAAAATACAGTAATCCATCAAACATTAAAAGCTTCCCTAAACAGGTCTGCCATCAGATGTCTTCTAAAAGTCTGGTAGTTGTTATTCTCTTTGACATCTGATGGGAGGGCGTTCCACAAGGCGGGTGCCACTACCGAGAAGGCCCTCTGCCTGGTTCCCTGTAACTTGGCTTTTCACAGTGAGGGAACTGCCAGAAGGTCCTCGGCGCTGGACCTCAGTGTCCAGGTAGAACGATGGGGTGGAAACGCTCCTTCAGGTATACTGGACCGAGGCCATTTAGGGCTTTAAAGGTCAGCACCAACACTTTGAATTGTGCTCAGAAACGTACTGGGAGCCAATGTAGGGCTTTCAAGACCATTGTTATGTGGTCTCGGCGGCTGCTCCCAGTCACCAGTCTAGCTGCTGCATTCTGGATTAGTTGTAGTTTCCGGGTCACCTTCAAAGATGCACATAGAGCGCATTGCAGTAGTCCAAGCGAAAGATAACCAGAGCATGCACCACTCTGGCGAGACAGTCTACATGAAGAATTAAATGCATTTGACTTAACCTGGGACGGTTGATTGAGTTGTGGTATTGCTGATACTCGTTGTAATATTGAACCAGTTGGTCGAGTGGAGCATCTTCACCGGGGAATTCGGGAGCGAGGCGTGCCGTGTCCCCAATGTGGCTGAGAAACACAGCCAGACAGCAAGCGAAGGTGAAGAAAGAGAGATGGGATCTCCTTGGAGCGATCATCTGTATTGAGAAAGGGAAATTCCCTATGATACCAAGGCGTCTTGGGAGGCAATAGATGTCAACATCACTAAGCCTTATTATGGTATATGTATATGTAGCTAATGAGCTAGTGCGCTACTATTCATAATAAAAATTAGTATTATTATTACTATTATTCTATACCACCATCCGAGGATCACAGGGCAGTTTACATTATAAAAACACAAAAATACATAAATAGTAACTAACAAAAACAGTACACACAGAAAAACAGTTTAAAAGGCTATAGATTGTTTTATTAACCACACATTGCTATGTCCATGGAATAAGTTCAATATGAGCTAGTGTATGGGGAACTCATACCCTCCAACATTTCTCCGATGAAAATAGGGACATCCTATTCAATAATACAGTGGTACCTCGGGTTACATACGCTTCAGGTTACAGACTCTGCTAGCCCAGAAATAGTGCTTCAGGTTAAGAACTTTGCTTCAGGATGAGAACGGAAATCATGCTCCGGCGGCACGGCAGCAGCAGGAGGCCCCATTAGCTAAAGTGGTGCTTCAGGTTAAGAACAGTTTCAGGTTAAGTACGGACCTCCAGAATGAATTATGTACTTAACCTGAGCTACCACTGTAATAATAATAATAATAATAATAATATTTTTATTATTTATACCTTACTCATCTAACTGGGTTGCCCCAGCTGCTCTGGGCAGCTTCCAACATATATGAAAACCTAATAAAACATTAAGCATTTTTAAAAAAAAAAAAAAAAAAAACCTTCAGATTTGCCTTGAGAAGTCTTCTAAAGGCAGTCTAGTTACTTATCTCCTTGGCTACCCTCCAACATTTCTCCAGTGAAATTAGGGACGTCCTAAGGAAAAGCGGGACATTCTGGGATCAAATCAGAAACCAGGATGGCTTTTGTAAATCCGAGACTGTCCCTGGAAAATAGGGAAACTTGGAGGGTCTGGAAACTGTGTGAAGCAAGGTAGGCAGATGCACATGAGCAGTGGCGTAGCGTGGGTTGTCAGCACCCGGGGCAAGGCAAGTAATTTGCACCCCCTAACCCGTGGATTTGCGCCCCCTAACCCTACCCCCCAGATGTTGCGGCCGGTGCGGCCGGCCCCCCCTGCACCCCCCACGCTACGCCACTGCACATGAGTGCTGACCCCAATGCTGGACATGTTCTGCAGCATTGATCCTCCTTCTCGGTCCCCGTTCTAAGACTCATAAACATTACAGCAACCTTATCCTTTTGCATCTGATACAGTGAACCTAAGGGCTCACTCTGACTTTTGTGCTATGTTTTGAGGCACAGATGCAGGCTTTAAAGCTCTGTGTCTGAACTCTTTCTTTCTTTCTTTCTTTCTTTCTTTCTTTTTCCAGAAAGACCAACGTTTGATTAGAGCAAATGGCAACTGGGTTTTCCGCAGAATGGTGTTTGCTCAGATCTAGCGGTAAAACATAGGTGTGGATCTGTGCTCTGAAAGCGCAGCGCAAAAGGATGAGCTCTGACCCATCCTGGACCAGGTCAAAGCCCATCCTTCTGTTCACGTCTCTGGCCAGCCAGAAGCTTCATGGAAGCCTGTGAATAAGGAGTGGGCTATCTTTAAGGAATACATCAAAATGTATGTGGAAAAAGTAGAATTTCTGACAGATATTGAGTGAATCCAGAAAATGATTAAAGTGAAAGGAGAGTAAAGTAAAAAGATAGAAGAAGAGATTGAGGAAATAATGAAATGCGTTTAAGCTAGTTGGAAAAATAAAGTAACGTAACTAGAACAGCTGGAAGTCAAGTCACTTGGTGGGTGTCCGTGTGGGGAAGGTGTGTAGGTATGTTGATATGTACAGTATAGGTAGGTATTATATAGAGTAATGTAGGTATGCTTTATGTTGTGAAAAAAAGGTAGTGTGTTATGTATGTGTATTGTGTAAATGTATAAGTACCATATTTTTTGCTCTATAGGACGCACCCGACCATAGGACGTACCTTGTTTTAGAGGGGGAGAACAAGAAAAAAAATCTCCCCCTCTCTGCTCAGCGCCCCTTCAGTGAAGCGGCAGGAGAAATGGAGCCCCTTCCATTTCTCCTCCCACTTCGCTGAAGGGGCGCTGTGTAGCTCTCCCTCTCTGCTGAAGCCGGGAGAGTCTTGCTCTTTAGCAAAAGGAACCCGGAGCCTTCGGAGCGCAGTGCAAGTTCCCGCTATGCTCCAAAGGCTTCAGCCGGCTATCCCTGAAGCCTGGAGAGCGAGAGGGGTCGCTGCGTACCGACCCCTCTCGCTCTCCAGACTTCAGCGAAAGCAACACAAAACCTCCGGAGCGCTGCGTTTTGGAGGCTTCACGTTGCTATCACTGAAGCCAAGGAGCCTGCATTCGCTCCATAGGACGCACACACATTTCCCCTTCATTTTTGGAGGGGGAAAAGTGTGTCCTATAGAGCGAAAAATACGGTATGTGTTTTATATGTTAATTAAAAAAATCTTTTTTAAAAAGAAGAAGAAGAAGTTTCATGGAAGCCCACAGACTTGTCTGTGAAAACTTTCCTCTACCCACAGCAGGCTTCACTTGATAGTTCACAATGGTCGAAAATACTTTTATCACCTCCCAAGACTTTTCCATCCTAGTGCCAAACACTCTCAGTTTCTCCTTGGACCCGTTTCCCCAGCAGAAGCTTAGGAAGGAGGGAGAAAATCGTATAGTCATCTCCTCCCGCCCCACAAGCCAGGAAAGTATCAGAATGCACAGCAGGTGACAGAGCCTTGGAAGGAAACTTCCTCCAAGCAAGACACTTTTATCTGAGAGAAAGATGGCGAAAACAGAAAATTCACTGGGACAGTGTGAATTTTGCAACTGCAAGCAATGAACCAGGGACGGCGCAAAGGAGATCTTCTGAAACAACAAGTAGCACCGCCCAAGGCGTGATGGAGAGCAGCAACGGCTGGCAAAAGATAGAGATGATATATTACAAGGACAGGAAGAAACACTACGGAGAGAATATTGTATTGTAGAATATTGGAGTACTGCAATATATCCAAAACAATGGGAGAAATTGGAAGGATCTCAAAAGAGAAGATAGGGACTGGAAGGTATTTAAAGGATACATGCAAAACCATATTAAAAAAATCAATATGAATAAACAAGTTCCGTTTTAAATACTGGAATACTAAATAAGATGGATAACAATGTGTAATAGAAAAAGAAGCATGAAATTAGGTTAAAAGTGTGTGAAAGAAAGTAATTGAAGTGGAAAGAAATTGCAGTTGAGTAGATTGGAAGTCTAACACAAAAGTGGGGTGAGGGGTGGTGGATGGTGAAGGGAAAAGGAATTATCTGTGGGATTGAGTGTAGGTATGTTTGAACATTTTTAAGGATTGTATGAAATGTATGTTTGTATATTCGCAATACGTGTGTATTAATGCTGAATTATTTTAACAAATAAACTTTTCAAGAAAAAAAAAGAAACATTACGGACAGAATAATTGCCACCCATAGGAAGGAGAGAGTTTGAATGCTTCACCTGCAGTTGTAGAAATCATTCAATGTGTCAATACGAATGGCAGTCGATAAAACTGCAGTTGCGATATAAGGGATTGGTATTTGGACTGGAGCGTAATTGAAATTTATAAGATTTTGGAAAGAAAACCATCAAACCGTTAATTCTAGCACGCGGGGGGGCAACCTAATTTGCATAATTTGGCACCTCAGTGATTGGTATTGTTAATTGTGTTATAATTTGGCATTGTTATAATGAGGCTATTATTGGATTGTTGTCATTGAAAAGCAATAAAAATTATTATCGAAAAAGAAAATACTTTTATCACCTCTCAAGACCTTTCCGTCACTAGTGCCAAACACTCCCCCCTTTTACTTGGACCCGTTTCCCCAGCAGAAGCTAGCAAAGAAAGGAGAGAGAAAATCCTATACGGCAGTACCTCGGGTTACAGACGCTTCAGGTTACAGACGCTTCAGGTTACAGACTCCGCTAACCCAGAAATAGTACCTCAGGTTAAGAACTTTGCTTCAGGATGAGAACAGAAATCGCACGGCGGCAGCAGGAGGCCCCATTAGCTAAAGTGGTACCTCAGGTTAAGATCAGTTTCAGGTTAAGAACGGACCTCCAGAACGAATTAAGTTCTTAACCTGAGGTACCACTGTAGTCGTTCCCTCCTGTCCTACAAGCCAGGAAAATATCAGGGTGCACAGAAGAAGAAGAAGAGTTTGGATTTGATATCCCGCCTTTCACTCCCTTTAAGGAGTCTCAAAGCGGGTACCATTCTCCTTTCCCTTCCTCCCCCACAACAAACACTCTGTGAGGTGAGTGGGGCTGAGAGATTTCAGAGAAGTGTGACTAGCCCAAGGTCACCCAGCAGCTGCATGTGGAGGAGCGGAGACGCGAACCCAGTTCACCAGATTACGAGTCTTAACCACTACACCACACTGGCTCTCAGGATTTCAAGAGCCTTGAAAGGAAATTTCCCCAAAGCAAGACAACTGAATAGAGAAATTAGTCCCCAGGCACTTCATCACAACCACAACAAGTTTTTACCCTGAGCCTTTTGGAAGTTGGAAACAGGAATGTGCTGGGCTGGGTGGATCCTTCTGTGTTTCCTCTCGCTCTTAATCTGTGGCAGCTGCTGAGGGAATTTTATACCTTTTTTTCCTCCCCTCCCTCCCCCTCACACCTCCACACAGCGTAAAGGGGGACACTCTTAATAGCCCTTTGCAACCAGTGAGTTCCGTCCCTCCCCTGACAGTTCACCCACCTGAAAACATTTTGCTGGCAAGAACCAGATTGTGGGGGTTCCTCCCCCCTCTAAATGCGAGTGATTAATTAGTTATTTGTTTTTGGTCCGCCTGAAGATAAAATGGAAAGAATCGCCTTTAAAAGAGGAAAAGGGAAAAAACAGAAGCACAAAGCATCTAGTGTTATAGCTCATGGTGTGTGTCTTATTTTCATTAATATGCCAATTTTTATTTACACCTTCCTGATACAGTGGTACATCAGGTTACAGAAGTTTCAGGTTATAGACGCTTCAGGTTACAGACTCCACTAACCCAGAAATAGTACCTCGGGTTAAGAACTTTACCTCAGGATGAGAACAGAAATGGTGCGACGGCAGCGGGAGGCCCCATTAGCTAAAGTGGTACCTCAGGTTAAGAACAGTTTCAGCTTAAGAACGGACCTCCAGAACGAATTAAGTTCTTAACCCGAGGTACCACTCTATTTGCATTTTTGCAAACATTGTTGGGTTGGAGAGCTACATCGCAAAATTCAGAGGAGTGAAAACTTCGAAAGATGGCTGTGTTTCAGTTTTCATTAATTTTTGGAAATGGCACATTTGATAGGTGGGATGCAAATGGAATTGAATTTCCTCCCCAACCCTAAGTACGAGATATATCTTGCCTGCAGTAATCCGCCAAGTGGTAATCATTCAAAGAGTGCTACTATTTTTAAGTCTCAGAGGCCGGATCCTTCACCCTCAGCAAATCTCTCTTTCTTGGTGCAAAGTGAAATGTTCAGTTCCCACCACTTGCCTACGGCTTCCCTCAACTTCATTCCTCAAAAGCTGTTTTCACAGCAGGGCCTGAAAATTTCTGGTTTGGACTTTTATTCTGTTCTTCAGGTCCATAGAGTAGTAATGACAAAACAGACAACTTCTGTTTAGACTGGAAGAGGGAAAGGTAAGCTTTCATCATACAGTGTCTTCATGGTCCTGCTAGATCTATTACCAAAAAATAGACTGATAATAGTTTCAGGGCCAACTTGCCCACACACATTGGGTGTAGCTAACCAAAGGCAAATAATGAAATAAAACCAAAGAGATCAGCTTCATAGGTCACACTGAAGGCAAGGGTGGCATCTAAAACCTCTTCCCTTTGAGTCCAATGAGATTTACCCCCTGATGGACGCGGGTGGCGCTGTGGTTTAAACCACAGAACCTAGGGCTTGCCGATCAGAAGGTCAGCGGTTCGAATCCCTGCGATGGGGTGAGCTCCCGTTGCTCGGTCCCTGCTCCTGCCAACCTAGCAGTTCGAAAGCACGTCAAAGTGCAAGTAGATATAAAAATCCTTTGTATTTTGGGACTCCCACAGCACTAAGACCAGGGATCCACAGCGCTAAGATTCAGAGAACTGTATAAACCACATAAGGCTGAGCATATGGAGGTGCATAGTGCTTCACCTAAAAACTTCCACGTGAACATATCTATGAGCTACTTGTATAATTATGCATGTGTTGCTAGGTTTCTGGGTTTTGCTCCTGTGAAAGAGGCCCTCTCTCTCTCTCTCTCTCTCTCTCTCTCTATATATATATATATGGAGTAGGAGTGGGTGGAGAAATCCACTTCAGTTCACATATATAAGCAAGCCTACGTAAATAATTTTCAATTTCTGTAACAATGTACAAACACAGCCATCCAAATCTTGTAATGTTGTTCTCCAGCCAAGTAATGTGTACAAAATAGGATATATTGGGTTAAATTAAACGTAAGGATGCATATACCAGTAAAAATAACAGATAAGAATGTATTGCATTAGGGGAAATTGCTTTGCAAAAAAAAAAGTCCACGTTAGGAGAAATTAGCACTAACATCCCAGTGAATTTTCACAATGAATTTAAAAAAGTTAACAGATGTTCAGATGCACAGAACTGAACTTAAGATTGTAAAAATGAGAAACAGAGAGACCAAAACTGACCAGTTCTCCCATTCCCACGTCAAGCGCAGTGGATCCCTGCATGGAAACCTCTTTCCACACATGCAATAATTTCACTTAGGTCATGGTGTGCTAAATGTCTGTCTATTAAACACCTTGAAGACAAACACATTGGGTGAAAAATGGAGAAAGCAACATTGAATTTGGCAACACGTGCAGCGGATTCCAAGAAAGACGAACTTTGAGGGGGGATTGTTTGGGGTCCCTCCACCCCTTGATCCTTTAGAGAAAGACCTTTGACGCAATTTTCATCTAAGTTTCCCTTCCATCTTCGGAAAGGCATTTTCAAAACAGATCCTTAACAAGCGGTCCAAGCGGGTGAACTTCTTCGGGTTCAACAAAAGAAAGGGAGAGAAACAGATGTTGCTATCTATGACCTGAAAGCTGATTAATGCCAGAGGCAGATTTAAATAACTGCTGGCTGGCTGCTGTGTTTTCAGAAGGAGACCAGCCGCCACGACTTTGCCCCAGTAGACTTTGGGTGCAATCTGAGCATCCTCTAAAATTAATCATGGCTCCATCACACCTCTTTAATTCCAGTCTGAGACTGCGACAGGACACAGATTTAGGCTTACGTCATGCTAAGAAACATCTGTTTCCGTTTGCTGCAACCTGGCCCTCTTGGTGACTTTTAGCGATGTTTCTTCTAAGAATAAGATGTTACGCTGCAGCTGAATGGAACTTCCTTGCTGCTGCCTGCATCCAGCAGGTGGCACCCCAGTTATTCAGGAAGTCCCAGAATCCCAGCAGTGCATCCAGAATATAAGGGCATTTTATTTTATTTTTTGTCCTTGCAGTAGCTGTCAGATTTCCAGCAGGTGTCAACTGTCTGATTCTTTCTTCTCCCCTTGTGTCAACTGTCTAGCAAGCATGAACTTAGACTCCAAAGTTACGAAAGTGTAAGTGTCAAGTGTTCAGAATTTTGGCCCTCCGCCCTTGGGAAGGACATCTCTTTTCAAACCTCGAGGGTGGACAGATGCAAAAGGGCTCCTGCACCTTTCATTAATAGTTGTGAATTTTGCTGTTATCTAGGGACGTGGGTGGCGCTGTGGGTTAAACCACAGAGCCTAGGACTTGTCGATCAGAAGGTTGGCGGTTCGAATCCCCGCAACAGGGTGAGCTCCCATTGCTCGGTCCCTGCTGCTGCCAACCTAGCAGTTCGAAAGCACCCCAAAAAGTGCAAGTAGATAAATAGGTACCACTCCGGTGGGAAGGTACACGGCGTTTCCATGCGCTGCTCTGGTTCGCCAGAAGCGGCTTAGTCATGCTGGCCACATGACCCGGAAGCTGTACGCTGGCTCCCTCGGCCAATAAAGCGAGATGAGCACAGCAACCCCAGAGTCGGCCACAACTGGACCTAATGGTCAGGGGTCCCTTTACCTTTATCTATCTATCTATCTATCTATATCTATCTATCATCTATCTATCTATCTATCTATCTATCTATCTATCTATTTATTTATTTATTTTTAAATGGTTTTTCAGATTACAATTTTACAATCACTTATTCAACATACAACATAAAATCAAGATTCCAAAGAACCTCCTGGACTTTCCCCTCCTCCCCTTTGTGGGTCCTATTGTTAATCATTTCCTCCTGCATCTTTTCTAATAATCCAAATCTTTTGCATCACCATTATATCCAAAATTCATCATGAAACTACAAGTGATTTTCCAATCCTGCTAACGATTTTTAACTGTTTACAATGGTTTTTAAGATAAATTATGAATTTCCCCCACTCCTTATTAAAATTCTGGTCTCCCTGATTTCTGATTCTTCCGGTCACTTTGGCCATTTCAGCATAATCCATCAACTTAATCTGCCAATGGTGCTCCCTTGTAATCACTATTTTATAAAGTATTAATTCTAGATATTTAACTGAGTTTCTTATATTTTGATCAGGGGTCGGCAACATAAGGCCCATGGGCCACAAGCGTTCCATGGGGGGGTCATTTAACCAGCCCATGGGCCCCTGCCGCCCGCTCGGGGACCCCCACAACCCATTCAGTTGACTCCCATGTGCCATGCTAAAGCGGTGTGGAGCAGAGCGGGGACCGCCTTCCACGATGCTGTCTGGCTTCCCATTGGCTGCAGGAAGCTCCTGCAGCCAATGGGAAGTTGCGCACGCCTCCTCCACACCAGAAGGAGCACTGGAAATAGTGTGCGTGCGTGCACGTGCACTCCAGCCCACCGCGACATTAGTGGGACCGTGAACTGACCCAAGCCACAAAAAAATCTTGCTGACCCCTGATTTTGATGATGTTGCTGTTGTTCCGTGGTTTGCTGGTTGTTGCATGGTTTTTATTTCTTACATGATATTCTAAGCCACCTTTTGTGAAAGGTTTGGTCGTAACCATTTGACATAAATTAGATTGTGGGTTTTTTTGTGGTAGAGCTGTGTAGGCCACCTTGGGAGCCAATCTTGACTTTGGGCTTCTGCGTACCTCCATTTGCCCAGCTGCTTTCCCCTGAGGAAACTTGATATTTAGTGCTGAAGTGGAACAAACACCAATCGAGACCATTTCCCTCCCACACAAACCCCTTCCGTGTAGCTGCGGGTCCTGGCAAACCACGCTACGCCACTGGGAAAGGTGACCGATTTTAATATTTAAAGGGGTGTGGGGAAGTAGAGAGGGGACCATTGTTCAGACCATACATGAAGGACAGAACCCGGCCTACCCAGTCACCAGAACAAGATGTTAGAATAGATGGTTCGTTCTATTTCAGACAGTAAGCAGGGGAATGGTGTTTTTTAATGCTCTCCTCCATCGGAAGCTTCTCAGGACATAGAAAATGGGCACAGAAAGCAAAGTATAGAACCGGAGGCTTTCTCTGCAATAGAGAAAGGGTTCTCCTTGGAGGACATTTTGGCATGACAAGGACTTGGAAAATGGTATCCCGGGACTCTGTTTCCCAGTTGGAATTCTCTAGTATACGCTGGGAAACTGTGTATGTACAGCTACTCACACTCCATTAAGGTTTGGCAGACAGCCAGAAGGCAATCTGAAGGAATAAGTCTGCCTGGTGATAACAGAGACATGGAGACTGCTCCCTGATTGGTCAAGCTCTCTCAAGGGAGTGATAATTAATGGCCTACTACCTGGAATGGGATGTGGGTGGCGCTGTGGGTAAAACCTCAGCGCCTAGGACTTGCCAATCGTATGGTCGGCGGTTCGAATCCCTGTGGCAGGGTGAGCTCCCGTCTTTCGGTCCCAGCTCCTGCCCACCTAGAAGTTCGAAAACAAGTGCAAGTAGATAAATAGGTACCGCTTTATAGCGGGTGCTGCACTGGTGCTGGCTCATCAGAGCAGCTTCATCACGCTGGCCACGTGACCCGGAAGTGTCTCCAGATAGCGCTGGCCCCCGGCCTCTTAAGTGAGATGGGCGCACAACCCTAGAATCGGACACAACTGGCCCGTACTGGCAGGGGTACCTTTACCTTTTACCTTTACCTAACTGGAATGTGTTAGTTCAGAGTTTCGTGTTCAGAGTTCAGTGTATCAGTGAGTGTAGGAGTTGTGAGTCGTGTCAGAAAGAGCTAGCAT
This sequence comes from Podarcis tiliguerta, assembly GCF_965153285.1. Lineage (NCBI taxonomy): Eukaryota > Metazoa > Chordata > Lepidosauria > Squamata > Lacertidae > Podarcis > Podarcis tiliguerta. The sequence goes on along the minus strand of NC_139546.1, from coordinate 18,815,012 downwards.
AAGATCCGTGTTCTGTAAATAGTCCACTGTATATAATAAACGCCTAACTACAAGTTCCTGGTTCCTGCTTCGTCTATCCTGTCTGCAGCCAAGTTGCCAATTGCTTCCGTGGATTCTGCGTGTACTCTGCTAGGTCTGGCTAAGGTCCTGCAACTAGTCGGAAAGTTGCAAAACACCAAATAGGTTGTGCCAATAGTATATTTGCTGTAACAGTTTCTGTACCCCAGCACCCAAAGACTGTCCCACTTCAGTTGGTTGGGAACAAAGGGAGGAATGCAATAGGCTTCTCCATCAAACTTGCTTTTTATTCTTGAGACAAACAGAAATAATTTCAAATACATACATTTACACACACACATACTCCTATTCACACCCGCACACATGATGTACAGGACAACCCAGAGTAGACATAATGAGGGCTTGCATTGGGGGGGTATTACAACCTTGGCTGCTGCCAAGGGTTGGGGGCAACCTTTGTGCCCCCAGCCACAAAGCACTCTTCTGGCACCCCCTGTTGGCTTGTAGGGAGAAAGAGGCCTGGCTCATTGCAATGTTGTTGTCTTGAAAGGGGGGATGCAGTGAGAATTTCTTTCCCAAGCCTCTTCAGTATTGGATGGAGAAAGTTGAGGTGGGGAATGGACTCTTTAAATCATCACAGCTTAATTGGTTTTGAAAAATGCAGAATGAACACAACGATTTGCCTGTTTAAAAAGAAGCAGCAGATGGACCACTGGCTGAGAAGCATCGACATCATTACCACATGTTGGAGTCATCAAACCTGCAAAAAAGAAAGAAATTGTTGTGAACGTAGAGAATTGTAGGAAGAAGTTCAAGTACAATTCGCTGCTGCTCCCTGTCCCAAAGGCCAAGACCATCTACCTGCAGAACCCAGAGCATTGGTGCACCAGGCATCCACAAACATTTTAAAAAATGGTTTCTTAGCAAGCATGTATTTTATATACATTGTGGCTTCAAAAATGCTGGGTGCTTCAAAAATATTGTTTTTACTCATGAGCAAATTATAGATAGATTATTGATAGTGAAACTCCCATGATTAATTGATTCCAATAAGTTTTTAAAAATTGTTCTGTGAACCACCCTGAGACCTCTGGGTATAGGGCGGTATATAAATTATAACAACAACAACAACACCTTTTATTTTATTTTATTTATTTTATTTTATTTTATTTTATTATTCCATTGCATTGTATTATCAGCTGGCTAGCTCCATTGGATAGAGTGTGGTACTGATGATGCCAAGGTTGTACGTTCAGTCCCCATAAGGGACAGCTGCATATCCCTGCATTGCAGGAGGTTGGACTAGACAATCCTCAGGATGCCTTCCAACTCTATGCTTCCATGATTTGCTTGAGCATATGGGCTAGGATAAGCTCTAGATCTCAACAAATGTCATAAAACAGGGGTGATACCATGCTAGATACCATGCTTAGACTGAATCATGAATGGCCCTGAATCTATATTACATGATTCCTGGGATTCTTCTATGTGTCTGCGGTTTAGTTTGGAAAAGGGTTAGGTACGTGCAGAAAGCTGCTTCCCCATTGCTGGGTAATCTTGACGTTCTAGGTCTAGAAAGCATTGCTCCTTGAGCAGACAAGGTGGTATCCAATCTCTTGAGAATCACTCTTCTTTCTTTTTACGAGGCAATAGGAATGTCCCTCCCCATCCCAATAGATGACACAGAAAACACAATGTGTCTCCAAGCCTAGTGCTTGCCCTTCCCTTTAGCAAGGTTGTGGTGGTTAGAAAGAATTGGCTCCGGGTCAGAAAGAGGCAGGTCCTGGGTAGGTTTGCTGCAAAAATGATTGCACCCTGCGCTGCTAGGACTTACCTTGACCGGTCATCATGACTAGCTCCACTGTTGCTGCTGCTGTCTCCAAAAATAAGCTCAGACATCAAGGTCTCTGGGCTGGACCTCTTTCCAAACCTTCAGTTGGGAGAGGAATAACTGAGTTAATGCCATCCTATTTGTTCCCTTGGAGACAAAAAAAAGGGGGGGGTTTCCTCCTCCCCACCCTACCTCTGATTTGCACAGCCATGAGGCAGCCCCCCCCCCTTCCTGTTATTTAATGGCAGCAGACATGCATGGCAAGGAATTGAACACTAGCACACACACACACCCCACAAACTAGTGCACATTTTATTCATGCACGGCCACTGGGAAATAATTTAAAAATTCAGTTCAAACCCGGAAATTGTGGGAGGGAGTTGGGGAGTCCTTGGGGCAGGCTTTGTTTCGGCTGCCTAGCCTCCCCGCCCCATAGCTGATGTGTGGGGTATCGCAGCAGCAACTTTCCCATGTGTCTTCCAGCCTCCTGCCAACCCCAGAGCTTCAATTCTAGCTGTGGATATTTTTGGATGCAGTATTTTTTTGTCTGCATTTGGTTTGGATTTAAAATTTGGGCATTTTAGGTTTGTCTTGGTCTGGTGCACATAGGATCTTTCCTTCTGTAGTTGTGTGATTTGTGCCTATATTGTGATGGCCATTGGCGATAAACAATAAAAAATCTATTGAATCAATTTGAGGGAGAGCTGCCAAGAGAGCGTTTAAAAGGCATTTAGAGAATGCTCCCCACTTTACGCAATATCACCGATGCCCGGAACATAACCCCTGTGTAAGTGGAGGGACGCCTGTAAGGTAAAAAAAGGTAAAGGACGCCTGGATAGTTAAGTCCAGTGAAAGGCAACTATGGGGTTGCGGCGCTCATCTCATGAGGGAGCCAGCATTTGTCCACAGACAGCTTTTCAGGTCATGTGGCCAGCATGACTAAACCACTTCTGGCACAACAGAACACAATGATGGAAGCCAGAGCGCATGGAAATACCGTTTACCTTCCCGCCGCATAGGTACCTGTTTATCTACTTGTGCTGGCATGCTTTTGAACTGCTAGGTTGGCAGAAGCTGGGACAGAGCAACGGGAGCTCACCCCGGCGCAGGGATTCGAACCGCTGACCTTATGATCGGCAAGCCCAATAGGCTCAGTGGTTTAGACCACAGCGCCACCTGCATCCCCAGGTACACCTGTACTGCCTCAGCCGCTAACCTTGCTCTGACTCACGCACTCACCCACATAGGGAGTCGCTCCCACTGCTGCCTTCGCCTGGGGAATGTTAAATAAATGTGCTCAGGATGGAAGAAGGCTGCATTTTTCTCTCCCTTTCTTGGGAGCCCTGCGCATAATGCTCATTCCCCACCAACATTCAGCAGGCAGGAGTGTGTGTGTGTGTGTGTGTGTGTGTGTGTAGACAGGGCTCACAGAGACCACTCCAGAGACCATCACTGCACCACTTTAAAAGCATCCCGCACCTTGGCCTTGTCACCAGGTTAAGGTAGTGTCGGAGAGCTGACAAGTATCTGGCCATTTCTTCAGCGGAGGCATCTTCTCCAGGGTGCTCTGGCTGTTGAGGGTAGGCCTCTACCAAGGTTCCCAGGCAGAACAAGATGCACAGAGTCACAGCGATCATGAGAGGCCAGGACTTCAGGGAGGCCACCATCTAGCGGAAAAGAGACAAGAATGTACAGAGTCCGAAAAGCAGCTTTGGCTAACTGAGGGTTGCCAGGTTTGCACTGCAAAAGCTCCCTGTCCACAGTCCCTTGTGGAAGCGCCAGTTTTACATTACGTTAGCTGTCTTACACATCGACAACTTGTCAAGATCTGGTGTACAGTGGTACCTCGGGTTGCAGACGCTTCAGGTTACAGACTCCGCTAACCCAGAAAAAGTACCTCGGGTTAAGAACTTTACCTCAGGATGAGAACAGAAATTGTGCGGCAGCGGCAGCGGGAAGCCCCATTAGCTAAAGTGGTACCTCAGGTTAAGAACAGTTTCAGTTTCTAGTACAGCTGCTAGAATAGTGCTTGCTGCTAGGTGGAAGTCACAAATTATACCCACAAAGGAGGAACAGATTTGTACACTAAATGAAGATTTAATTTTGGCAAAATTAACTGCTATAATGAGAAATCAGTCAAATCAAAAATTAAAAAAGGAGTGGAAATGTTTTGATGAGGTCGAGGTCCCCAGGGCCACCCCAATAACTCACACATCACACGGAATTTTTGTTTAAGATTTTTGGCATAATTTTGGCCACAACTTTATTAAAATACAAATTTGTGAGTGGTTGCTTAGGCATTGGTTGAGACTATCTGCCCCCACCATGGGGGACAGACTGACATTCCGCACAATGCGAAAGTCAGAATAGGGGAATACACTTGGGGGTAGCGACGGAGCAGTGAACCTGCCCTCACCCCAAATGCAACCAGGAGCTCATTGCTATGGCCCGAGCCCCCTTGACAGAGTGGACAAGCAATAGTTAGCCCCTGATTCCTTTAACGGAATCACTTGCAGCAGAAGCATTAGAGGGGCAGGCACAGCCAATCCATGCCCCTCAACCAACCAAACCATAAACCAATGCCTAACTGCAAACCTTACAAGTTGTGACGATTTGCTACACAGTAGGCAAAAACCAAATAGCCCCAGCCAATCAGCCAGATGGACAAAATTCCTACCAGGCCCCTGCTCCAAAGCAGACGACCCAATGAGAGGCATAGCAAGGTCAAAGCGAACAACCCTAATTCTAGGGTGGGGGGGACGGGCAATCCGATGCACGGGCAAAAAGAGGAAGCCCTAGCCTCGTGCAAGGAGTTTTAGCATTTCTGGCTGTCAGTCAACAAATGGCAACATTAACTTCTTCCCAACAACAAGGGAAGCCCCAATCGCATCAGTGGCCAACGGTCAATTAGCCCGCCCCCAACTTTGGAGTGTCCTGGCGGCCCCCACCGCAACACGTGCTCTCCATGAAGGAGAACACACTATATGGCAAAAATTTGCTCAAAAAAATATACGCTAGTATGCCTAGATTAAAATGTGAAGTACTGGATGGAAGAAAAATTAGTAAGGAAAGATAATAAGAATATATAGACGATTTGAGAAGATTGTAGAATGCAAAGATTATTGTGAATTGTATAATGTGGAGGAAATCGAGGGGGGGGCAGAGGGAAGTGGGAGGAAGGAGAAAAGAATAATATGACGGATTGAGGAAATATAAATGTAAATGTATGGGGGAATGGAGAAGAAATGGTGTTGGCTTTGGTACATCTGTATTGTAATGTAGTATGCCAAAACCAATAAAAAAATAAAAAAATTAAAAAGAACAGTTTAAGGTTAAGAACGGACCTCCAGAACGAATTAAGTTCTTAACCTGTGGTACCACTGTACTAAGCATCAGGCTTACCTAAACTGCCTGGAAAGCAAAACATAAGCAGATGTTCTGTGTGGGAATAAGCACCTCATGCTGCAGAGGCCATGCTCCAGAACATTCTGCTTACAGATATGCCCTCTCTCTACATTCATAACACATTTGCCCCAATTCTGAAGCTCAGCATAGATAGCAGTTAGGGTTTCCACGTCTTGAAGCATCTGCTGCTAATATTCAAGAAGCAGACTGAAAGCAAGCAGAACAGAAGGATATGAAGCGCAGAATCTGAAGGAAGCACTTGGATAATAGAGAGAGTGTATTGGGTTCATATGGGAGTACGAATGAAAGGTCTGTTGATTTCATTTCTCCTGAGTTTCTCATTTCTCAGTTTCTCTTAATCTTAAATTCAGTTCCCCATGTTTCTGCAGCATTTTTTTTAAAAAAACCTCATAAAAATTATTCAGATTTTAGTGCAAATGAAGCCTTAAAAACATATTTTGGTAAGCGATTTTGATAAAAGCAGTTTCTTCTAATAGAATGCATTTACACATTTCATTTCCGCAAATATGTTGGTTTTCCTACCTAATGTTTCCGTTTTGGCAAACTTTGGTTCTTGTTTCTAGAACTGAATCGCAAAATTTAGAAGTGCGCGGATTTTGAAGGGTGGCTGTGTTTTGAGTCTCACGTTGTTTCGGATTGTGTGGATTTGATCGATTCAGCTTGACGTACAAACTGAATTGACCTTCTCCCCCTTCCTCCGTGGGAAAGTTCAAATCATACTTGGCCATAAGCATATTGGAGATTCACCTATCCAGACAATAGCTCCTTGTACAATGTAGTGGAGACAAGTATACGGTACTTTCCCATGGCAAACCTTCTCCATACTGGACTTCTAAGCATCCTTAAAACAAGGATTGGACGTGGGTGGCGCTGTGGGTTAAACCACGGAGCCTAGGACTTGCCGATCAGAAGGTTGGCGGTTCGAATCCCCGCCACAGGGTGAGCTCCCGTTGCTCGGTCCCAGCTCCTGCCCACCTAGCAGTTCAAAAGCACGTCAAAGTGGAAGTAGATAAATAGGTACCACTCTGGCGGGAAGCTAAACGGCGTTTCCGTGTGCTGCTCTGGTTCGCCAGAAGCGGCTTAGTCATTCAGGCCACATGACCCGGAAGCTGTACGCCGGCTCCCTCGGCCAATAAAGCGAGATGAGCGCCGCAACCTCAGAGTCGGTCACAACTGGACCTAATGGTCAGGGGTCCCTTTACCTTTACCTAAAACAAGGATGAGGATGTGACCCTCCTGATCTTGATGGACTGCAGCTCCCACCATCCCTGGCAATAAGCCATGCTGGTTGAGGCTGATGGTAATGGTACTCCAGTGATATCCCTCACCCCTCTTTTGGCCTCCTCTCCCTTGCAGTTTCTCTCCCCAAGACCCTCTCCTCTAAGCCAGGATCAGTTCCAATATCCAAGCCCTCCACTGGTTGAAAATGGCTGGAAAGAGGGGCTTCTGGGAGTTAAGGAGAAGAAGATCAATGAGACCGATCTGCACTCCTCAGCTGCTATTTTCTTTTGCTTCTAAAATCAGATCTCCTCCCATTCACATCTAAACGTGGACCCGGCTGCCCAAAAACTCACAGAGCATCTTGTGTTTGTCAGCCGCAAGCAGCCCCCAGATTTTAGAAACCTGGGGGTTTCAGCCGGCCTCTGGTTCCCTACTCCCCACAACTTTCTTTCCCTCTCCCCCCCCCCGAAAAGAAGTGCAACACATTGGAGCAAAATTGCTTTCCTGCCACACTGTACTCACCGTCAAAACGAGGTCGAAACAGGTGCAAAAGCTGGGTGCCGAGGGGTGCAAATTTCAAGTCGCCTCTCGCCGGTGCCTCTGCTAGCAGCGCTCTCTCGGCCAGGGGTTTATATCCTTGGGAGGTAGGTAAACTAAGGCGGGGGTGGCTCCTCCCTCCCTCCCCATTCTACTCGCCCATCTTTTGTTGATCGATGCAATTCTGTATCAGGCACCTTGATTACTCTGCGAGGAAGCTGCGCCCAGTGAAGGGGGGTGGGAGCAGGAAGGAGAACCAGTTCAACCCAGGCAGGGTGTGGGGATTTATAGACACAGCGACTGTGTTCCTGAGCCGAGCTCTTTGTGGAATTGAATAACTGTTGTGGAACATTGATGGGGCTAGGATGACAGCGCCTTATAAATTCATACAGACATTCTGGTTGTAGAGTTAGGGGGTATACAGTGGTACCTCGGGTTACAGACGCTTCAGGTTACATACGCTTCAGGTTACAGACTCCGCTAACCCAGAAATAGTACCTTAGGTTAAGAACTTTACCTCAGGGTGAGAACAGAAATGGTGCGGCGGCAGTGGGAGGCCCCATTAGCTAAAGTGGTGCTTCAGGTTAAGAACAGTTTCAGGTTAAGAACGGACCTCCAGAACGAATTAAGTTCTTAACCCAAGGTACCACTGTACTCTCGAAGTTTAAGAGAAGTATCAATATAAGCTGATCAACTGCAATGTTTAAAGGGGGCGGGTGGTCTTTGCTTCCATCATAGCAGAAGTAACCTGTTAGTCTCTGCGCCAACAATTCTTGTGACAGGCACATTGTGAAGGCCATGGTAACACTACCTAGTTTTTGAAGCTGGAACACAACTATCCACTGAAATTTGCACTTCTTTGAATTTTGTGATGCTGTTCTCCAACACGTACAAAAATGCGTCTATTTGTGAAGATAACTGCCGAAACGCATATATTATTCACGGCTACATACAAAAATGTGTATACAGTGGTATCTCAGGTTACATACGCTTCAGGTTACAGACGCTTCAGGTCACAGACTCCGCTAACCCAGAAATGGTACCTCAGGTTAAGAACTTTGCTTCAGGATTGGAACAGAAATTGTGCCCTGGCGGTGCAGCGGCAGGCCCCATTAGCTAAAGTAGTGCTTCAGGTTAAGAACAGTTTCAGGTTTAGAACAGACCTCCGGAACGAATTAAGTACTTAACCCGAGGTACCACTGTATTGGGAGGAATTTGCCCTAAAATGCTGGCAAATTTTCATGAAGGTTGAGTTAAAGAGGAAAAAAAAGAATTCTTGGCAGATTGCTGTGTAAATGTGTAAAAACCGAGTTTAAGACTGGGAAGATGAGAAACTAAGAAAACCTGCAATGGACCAATTTGTCCATCCCTAGGAGAGAACATGCTGAGCCACCAAAGATAGCAATTCTTACTCAGAAGAAATACTTCAAAGGTGGAGAATGAATTCTTCCAAGATTCCATGAGCTACAATTTTTTGCACACATTGCGTGCTCAGATGAAGGGCACTAGAAGCAGTGTTTTTTTTCCTATAAAAAAATGTTTAGGGGTACTCTCATTTTCCTACTCATATTGAAATACTGCCCCTCAGTGAGGCCAAGCTTAGATTCACAAAATGTTTAGGGGTATACGTCCCCCTGTGTCCCCCTGAGGGGGGGAAAGCACTGACTAGAAGCATCAAAAGAAAGTAGTCTATGCAGAATTTGACTGTGCTGTATTGAAGTGGTCCAGGGCTGTCCCCACATAATATAATAATAATAATTTATTATTTATACCCCGCCCATCTGGCTGGGTTTCCCCAGCCAGTCTGGGCAGCTTCCAACCGAATATTAAACCTACAGCATCAGACATTAAAAACTTCACTAAACAGGGCCACCTTCAGTTGTCTTTTAAAAGTCAGATAGTTGTTTATTGCCTTCACATCTGGTGGAAGGGCGTTCCACAGGGCAGGTGCCACTACCGAGAAGGCCCTCTGCCTGGTTCCCTATAACCTCACTTCTCGCAGGGAGGGAACTACCAGAAGGTCCTCGGAGCTGGACCTCAGTATCAGGGCTGAAGGATGGGGGTGGAGACACTCCTTCAGGTATACAGGACCGAGGCCGTTTAGGGCTTTAAAGGTCAGTACGAACACTTTGAATTGTGCTCTGAAACGTACTGGGAGCCAATGTAGATCTTTCAGGACTGGTGTTATATGGTCTCAGTGGCCACTCCCAGTCACCAGTCCAGCTGCCTAGCAAAGCTTGGATTGCCCCAGATCTGCCTGATTCTGTTCAAGGACTCAGCCAATGAAAAGCACTTTAAGTGGGTATTGGAACAGGGCTGGTGAGAGATGTGGTCTGGGAAGGAAGAGTCCTGAGGACTAGACAGTCTGAATTTCCCCAGCCTTCCTCTAAAGTTTCTTTTTTTTTGAAATCATTTTTATTTGATTTTACAAATATAAAATTATAACAATGCAAATACGTATCCATCCATTACTCTGAATTACTCATGATTACCCTGAAACTCATGACTTACCCCCACCCCCTCCATGGGTCCTATTGCCAACATTTACAACTGCATATTATTCTGTAATCTATATTTTATATCAATCCACATTGTCCATAATATTTGTTACATTACAAGTGAGATCAAAATCCTGCTAATGTTTTCATCTGCTTGCAATGGTCTTGTAAATCGATTATAAAATTGTCCCATTCTTTTTTGAAGTTTTTGTCCTCTTGGTTCCTGAGCTTTCCAGTCAGCTTCACCATTTCTGCATAGTCCATCAGCTTAGTTTGCCATTCTTCTCTGGTGGGGACACTTCCTTCTTTCCATCCCTGAGCTGGTAGCATCTGTGCAGCTGTTGTGACGTACATAAAATGTCTTTTCTGCTACTTTGGAACATCTGTACCTATCATTCCTAATAGAAAAGTTTCTGGTTTTTTTAACAAAAGTTCCTTTAAACATTCTTTGCAGTTCCCCAGAAGCATTAAATGGTCCCCCATGCTTAATACAGAGTTAACTCACCTCCTCCATTCGGAAGACGTGAAGACCATCTACTCAGCCATTGTATTAGCCAATACCGGGGCAAAGGCCATGGACTCGTTCAACGAGTTATTAGCAAGACTAAAGACCTTCCTAACAACTGAGATACTTAACTCTGTTACAAAGCGGGCAAAGGATCAAGAGAGTTGGTTTGATTCGGAGTGTAGACAAGCAAGGAAACGTCTGAGATCAACCTATCGGAATTACAGAAACACCGGAGCACCCTCGCTATTTATGGCCTACATCTATTTAAGACGAAATTACAAACAGCTATTAAAGGTAAAAAAACAAAAAGCCGAGAGAATGGCCTGGTGTAGACTAGTGAAGGCCTCGAATGACAAAGACTCAACCTCCTTCTGGCGCACCATTAGGGGGATCCTGGGCCAAGAGCAGATTGGTCCCACATGCACTGTAGAACCCCAGGAGTGGATGAAATATTTCCAAACCCTCTTCTATGATGACAAAGCTCAGCACAACGATCCAAGTGCCTACTCTGAGAATTTACCATATTGGCCTCCTGTCTCCATAGAGGAGGTGGGGAAACTAATTGCCCAACTGAAAAACAACAAAGCCCCGGGCATAGACTACATTCCAGCAGAGCTCCTGAAGAACAATACCAGTTGGTGGGCTCCTATAATGGCGTCAATATTTACATACATCGATTCAACAGGCATAATCCCTGGTTGCTGGACAGAGGCAGTAATCATCCCAATCTATAAAAAGGGTTCCTATGGCAGATCCAGCGAGCTACAGACCCATCAGCCTCCTCCCCATTCCCAGCAAATTGTACGCCAAACACCTCCACATTAAACTAATCGACTGGATGGAAACTGAGGCAGTTCTGGCAGAGGAGCAAGCCGGCTTCAGACAGGGCAGAACAACAATAGACCATTGCTTCGTATTAGCACATCTCATTGACAAATATGTCAACAAAACACGTGGGATTCTATACGCAGCATTTATTGACCTAAAGGCGGCCTTTGACTCGATTTCACGAATCAAACTCTGGGCGAAACTCAATGCTACCAACATTGACAAAAGATTACTATTCTTGATAAAAAGCCTATATAAAGACTCCAAGTTATATGTAAGAGCCTCAGTAAATGGGCAACTAATTGGCCCTGTACCAGCCACCAAAGGAGTCAAGCAGGGTTGCATTCTAGCCCCAGCCTTATTTAACTTATATATCAATGACATGGTCAAACACCTAACATCCCCAGAGTTCCATGCCCCCAAACCGGCCGAAAAATCAATTTCAGTGCTCCTCTATGCGGACGACGCGGTTCTCTTATCACGAACTAAAGTAGGCCTCAAAAGGCTACTAAGAGAATTCTCAGCTTACTGCAGGAGAGATCAATTGGTGGTTAATCACCAAAAAACTAAAGTCATGGTCTTCGCTAGGAGACACAGACATCACAGATGGGAGATGGACAATCAGCCAATAGAACAGGTCAAAATTTTCAAATACCTCGGAGTAGTTTTCCAGTCAACAGGGGCCTGGGAGGCCCACCATAAATATGCTAGGGAAAAAGCATCTCAAAGCGTCAAAATACTGTCTCGCTTTTACTTTACGAAGGGGGGAAGACATATCCCAGCAGCTTTGGAGGTCTTTCAAGCAAAACCCTTGGCACAACTACTCTACGGGGCCCAAATCTGGACGGGAAATCATTGCCGCACACTCGAAACGGTCCAGTCTAAATTCCTAAGACAGATTCTAGCCGTTCCATCATGCGTACCAAATGCGGCCCTACGGCTGGAGACCGGCCTCCTCTCCATCGAGACCCGGACCTGGATAAGAACATTCAACTATTGGCTTCGTTTAAATTTAAACCCATCCGGACTATTACCTCTAGTAGCACGAGACGCTCATAGAAGTCGGTGGTCCAAAGTAGTGCATCAAAAACTACTTACATGTGGCCTACAAGCACAGCATCTCCTGAAAGTGGGTCTCCCCAAGGCAAAAACCATTATCGATCAGCGCTTGAAGGATATTGAGCAGCAGAATAATCTGGCCTATATTAAGAAATTTAGTGCTTGGTACGCTTATCTGCCCCCCTCCCATTTTGATTTTCGGGCACCTTATTTGTCTACCTTAACCATTCCAAAACTTAGGCGGGCCTTTACACTGGCCAGACTAAATATGTTACCGTCAGCTGTTCTTGAAGGTAGATATCAAAAAATTCCATTTGAGAACCGGCTCTGCCCCTGTGGAGCTGGCTATGTAGAGACGGCGTCACACGTTCTCTTGTCTTGCTCCCTATATAAAAATCTCAGGGACGAGACCATCACGCCGCTCCTATCTGCCATCCCCGGCCGCTCTTGCGAAGCCAAATTGTGCTCACTTCTAGCCGACCAGAACAGCTCGACAACAGAGAAGGTTGCCAAATTTATCGAGAGAGCAATGAGACTGAGAGCTGGTATCTGAATGATATCAGTGTGGTCACCCGGATTCCTCGCCTGGGTTTTTATGATTATTATCATTATGTTTTATTACTATTATTTTATTACTTCTGCCAAGTTTTAAGTACTGAGATTATTAATTTACCTAGGGTTTTAATAGGTCACAAGATTTTAACTATATTTGTAATGTACTTCTGTTGGTGTTTGTCCTTTGATGCTATGGCCTGTTGGGTATGCAAATAAAGTTTTATTTTTTTTTATTCTTTTCAGTTATATATCTTATATAACATTCTTTTCATTATATATCATTTCCCAGAATACTTTTATTGCCTTACATGACCACCACATGTGATAAAAGGTACCTTCTTTTTCTTTACATTTCCAGTAGGTATTTGTACTAGTTCTATACATTTTTGCTAACTGACTAGGAGTCAAATACCACCAGCACATCATTTTCATATAATTCTCTTTCAGCATACAGCATGTTTTCCATGACCTTTCCATTTATTAGATTTTACCATTTTATATTCAGTCAACATAATGACATCGTATAATGGAAAAAAGCCAAAAAAGCCATAAATCACACACCCCTATCCCTCGTCCCCCCTACCCCAGGGACTTTCCCCAACTTCTCCTTCTGGTTTTTTGATGCATTTATTTCTTCTGCTATTGTTGTTCTACCTAACTTCATAATCTCTTTTGTAGGTATACTTCTAATCATCTTTCTAATTGTATTTCAATATCTTTTTGAGATCTTTTCCTTAATTGTGTTTATTCAAACCCTGCCAGTGCGTCTTTTCCTTTACAATGTTTCTTCAATTACTGTATAAATGGATTCCAGTCTTTTCTAAATTCTCTATTATCTTTATCTCTTAATCTTCCTCTTACGCAGTTGTTTTGGTAATTCTTGTCCTGTAATGCCTAAAAGATGGGACGTGGGTGGCACTGTGGGTTAAACCACAGACCTAGGTCTTGGCAATCAGAAGGTGGGAGGTTCGAATCCCCACGACGGGGTGAGCTCCCGTTGCTCGGTCCCTGCTCCTGCCAACCTAGCAGTTTGAAAGTACGTCAAAGTGCAAGTAGATAAATAGGTCCCGCTCTGGCGGGAAGGTAAATGGCATTTCTGTGTGCTGCTCTGGTTCGCCAGAAGCAGCTTAGTCATGCTGGCCACATGACCCAGAAGCTGTACGCCAGCTCCCTCGGCCAGTAAAGCGAGGTGAGCGCCGCAACCCCAGAGTCGGCTACAATTGGACCCTTTAGGGGTCCCTTTAGCTTTTTAATGTCTAAAAGAAAAGCTTCTGGTTTTTTTAACAAACGTTATTTGAAACATTTTCTTCATTTCATTATAAATTATTTCCCAATACTTTTTGATTATTTTACAATTCCACCACACATGACAAAACATTGCACGATGGTTCCATAACCTTTCTCAATGTACCATCTGAATAAAGTTTCAAGGTATTTGGTTGCAGCAGCATCAGTCTTTGAATTCTCCTTCATGCGCTAGAATATACTTTGGCCTGAAGGGAACATCCCAGTCTCTGATAACTTCTATGTCTGTTCCCTCCCAATCATCCTATGATCTGGGTATGGCGGTTAAAAAATGGTTTCTTCTGTCTTTCTGTCCACATCCTCCATGTGAGGGAATACCATAATCTCTAAACAAAACCTTCACACCTTCTTTCAGTCCCATGTGGCCACGAATGCAGGTCTTGCTATAAACCCCCTCAGCTTCATTATGTAAATTATGTTATCATTATGTTGCTCCAACCCTGCTCATCTCAATGCCAAGGAAACGTGATCCAAATGGAGGGGAAGGCAATTGCAAATAATTTGCGAGATGAAATCAGCAGCAACAGCAAATACCAATTTCGTGGGATTGATTTTGATTCTGGACAGGGGTTGAGTAAGCGAGCACCAGCCATTCCTGCCCCTGTTTCTATTTTCATTTGAATTCTTCTTCTTCTTTTATTTTGACAAGGTAATACGCATATATAAATAAGAACAAAAATATGTACCCCATCACCCAGACCATTACATTGTAACTATCCAACTTCTGAAAATTTCAACACCTCTTGCAATGGTTTCACCCCTTTCTGTTTTAACACTACAAATTCTACAAACACCCTCTATATCTCCTCGAAATCATTTCTCCTGCATATTCCTCATCTTATGGCATGTTAAGGTCTTTAACATGGGACCCCTGACCATTAGGTCCAGTCGTGGCTGACTCTGGGGTTGCGGCACTCATCTCGCTTTATTGGCCGAGGGAGCCGGTGTACAGCTTCTGGGTCATGTGGCCAGCATGACTAAGCCGCTTCTGGCGAACCAGAGCAGCGCATGGAAACGCCGTTTACCTTCCCGCCAGAGTGGTACCTATTTATCTACTTGCACTTTGACGTGCTTTCAAACTACTAGGTTGGCAGGAGCAGGGACCGAGCAACAGGAGCTCACCCCATTGCAGGAATTCGAACCGCCGACCTTCTGATTGGCAAGTCCTAGGCTCTGTGGTTTAACCCACAGCATGTTAATTTATTATTAAGCATGTTAATTTATTATTAATTAATTTACCGGCACATGTTAATTTATCATGAATAGCTATATCCCACACCTCTTAATACCATTCTTCCATTTTATATTCTGCTTGCCCCCTTCCACTTCCTAGCTGCCAATAAATTGGTGAGCAAGTCCTTCATAGCCAGCGAACCTTCCAGAATTCTGCAACATCCCCAAATTTAATAAATATTCTTCTTAAGAATGATGTCAGCCAGGGAACCAAAGTGGATAGGTTAGCCTGGGTTCGCACCCTAAAATGGGGAATTTTACCCAGGGTGACTTAACTCTGCATCACAGGCATTGTGATGGGAAATGTCACAGCTGATGACATTTTCCCTTACCAGCAGCTGGTACTCTTATGTCACCAAATGATGTTTTATGACTTTTTGGGTGCATTTGGTTCTTGCTTGTTGTATTGTGCTCTGTCATTGTGAGGCAAGCCTTCCCCAACCGATCAATAGATGCAAAAGAGCAAATAAAGTCAAGGTACTAAATAAACATCATGTATGTCTACAACATAGATATGAAACGACGTAGAAACTTCACAAAGATTAAATCCCTGGCCTATGGCCAATAGGCTGTACAGTTACCGTAATAAACAAACCATCATGTGTGGCTTCCCAACGCTGAAATGCAGACAATGTGTATAATACGGCATCCCTGTATTCCAAAATATCTTGCTGTGCTAACTAGATATATGTCTTTCAACTGGCTCTAGTTGAGGCCAGCCTAACCTCTCTATGGCCTGGGACCTTCAGGATGTTTTTATTTGAAGACTGTAAGTTTCTCTGTGGGACATACCAGGAGAGGCGGTCCCGTAGGTACGAGGGTCCTAGGCCGTATAGGGCTTTAAAGGTTAAAATCAGCACCTTAAACCTGATCCTGTACTCCACCAGGAGCCAGTGCAGCTGGTATAGCACCGGGTGAATGTGATCTTGCAGCGAGGACCCCATAAGGAGTCTCACCAGTTTGATGGGTGACTTCACATAACGCAAAACAGCCCATGCATAATTGGCATTCAGTATGCATGATGGAGGGACACAGTATGCATGATGGAGGGACGCGGGTGGCGCTATGGGTTAAACCACAGAGCCTAGGACTTGCTGATTGGAAGGTCAGCGGTTTGAATCCCCGCGACAGGGTGAGCTCCCATTGCTCGGTCCCTGCTCCTGCCAACCTAGCAGTTTGAAAGCATGTCAAAGTGCAAGTAGATAAACAAGTACCACTCCGGCAGGAAGGTAAACGGCGTTTCCGTGCACTGCTCAGGTTCGCCAGAAGTGGCTTAGTCATGCTGGCCACATGACCCGGAAGCTGTACGCTGGCTCCCTCAGCCAATAAAGCGAGATGAGCACCGCAACCCCAGAGTCGGCCACGACTGTACCTAATGGTCAGGGGGCCCTTTACCTTTACCTATGCATGATGGAATCTAAAGCCATGTTCAGTGGCTGTGGAGAAGCAAGACTTGAATGAGCCATGCTGCTGCAGTATTCCATGGGTCATCATATCAGAACACCCCATGGATCCTGTTTCCCAGTTTGCAGTTCCTTGGCACATATGGAGTACTGTTTGGGTAGTTTCTTCCATCCAACATCCAATGAAGACCTCACTTGAGATGGTTTAAAAAAATTGTATTGCATGGATTTTGGTAATAGATAAGAATTTGCTATGTAATGCAGTACAAAAGGGTTTGAATACATAATATTCCATGGGAGATTGGGATAGGTTATGGAAAACAGACCTGAAATTCACGGCATGTTGTACTTTGAAAGAAAACTATATGAAAATGTTGTACCGGTGGTATTTGACCCCAACTAAGCTGGCAAAGAGGGGACGCGGGTGGCACTGTGGGTAAAACCTCAGTGCCTAGGACTTGCCGATCGCATGGTCGGCGGTTCAAATCCCCGCGGCGGGGTGCGCTCCCGTTGCTCGATCCCAGCGCCTGCCAACCTAGCAGTTCAAAAGCACCCCCGGGTGCAAGTAGATAAATAGGGACCGCTTACCAGTGGGAAGGTAAACGGCGTTCCGTGTGCTGCGCTGGCTCACCAGATGCAGCTTGTCACGCTGGCCACGTGACCCGGAAGTGTCTCTGGACAGCGTTGGCCCCCGGCCTCTTGAGTGAGATGGCCGCACAACCCTAGAGTTTGTCAAGACTGGCCCGTACGGGCAGGGGTACCTTTACCTTTACTTTAAGCTGGCAAAAGTGACAAGTACAAATACCTGCTGGGAATGTAAAGAAAAAGAAGGCACTTTTTGTCATATGTGGTGGACCTGTAAGGTGGTAAAAGCTTTCTGGGAGATGATATATAATGAAACGGGGGGGGGGGCGGGGAATGTTTAAATTAACTTTAAAAAAAAACCAGAAGCTTTTTTATTAGGAAATATAGGTACTGACATCCCAAAGGAGCAGAAAAGACTTTTTATATATGGAACAACAGCCGCCCAGATGCTGCTAGCCCAGAGATGGAAAGAAGACAAAGTCCCTACCAGAGAGGAATGGCAAACTAAGCTGATGGACTATGCCAATATGGCAAAACCAACTGGAAAACTCAGGAAGCAAGTGTGGTGTAGTGGTTAAGAGCGGTAGACTCGTAATCTGGGGAACACGGTTCGCTTCCCCGCTCCTTCACATGCAGCTGCTGGGTGACCTTGGGCCAGTCACACTTCTCTGAAGTCTCTCAGCCCCACTCACCTCACAGAGTGTTTGTTGTGGGGGAGGAAGGGAAAGGAGAATGTTAGCCGCTTTGAGACTCCTGAAGGGGAGTGAAAGGCGGGAAATCAAATCCAAACTCTTTTTCTTCTTCTTCTTTACAAAAGAATGGGGGGAAATTATAAGTTATTTAAGAGACCACTGTAAGCAGATGGAAACCTTGGCAAGACTTTGATTTCACTTGTAGTGTAACAATCACCATGGACAATATGGATTGATATAAAAGTTAGAGTCTGCGAAAAGATACAGTTTTAAATGTTTAAAATGGGACTGCAGGGAGGGGGAGTCCTGAGATTCGGAGAAATCTCTATATATGGATATATATTTGGATTCTTATAACTCTGTACTGGGGGGTGGGGGGAATCAAATAAAAAAGATTTCAAAAAAGAAAGAAAGAAAGGGGTTTGAATAAAAACACTATGGGAGTGTGAGTGGGAAGCCCTTCGTGAAACAAATATGTTATGTAATTATGGGGAAATTTAATTAAAATAATATATTTTTAAGAGAGAGAAAGCATAAAAAAGGAAAAACTCCAGGAGGCTTCTCCATTAAACTTGCTTTTTATTGTGGATGCAGAGAAAATTCATTGAAAATGCATACATTTACATACATTCACCCATAACCACACATACACACGCGCACACAAATGGTGTATAAAATAAAGATCAACCCAGAGGAGACATAGCAGGCTCTTGCACTGGTGAGTCAACACAGACGTCACTACGAATACAACCTAGGTCACCACAAAGGCAGCCCACCCCCACCCCCACCTTGTCCCCAAACACAAAGATCTCTTGTGTCGCCCCCTGCTGGCTTATGGAATGACGGAGGCATGGCTTTGTTGTAGTGTTGTCTGGGGAGGGGAAATGATTCCCCAAGCCTCACGAGTACGAGCTGGAGAAAATCGAAGTGGGGGGAGAGGAGAGGGTCTCTTCAAAGAAAAGTTTTGGCTCTCATCACGGGTTGATGGTTTTTCTTTGAAATAAAATTTAAAAACCGCAAAACGACACCACAGAATTGGAACGTCTAAAAAGTGGCAGCCGGCGGGCCATTGGCCAAGGTGTGCGAAGGTCGTCACCACCCGTAGGAATCATCAAATCTGCAGAAAGCAAAGGCAGAATCACACAATTGCAAGGGAAGGATCAAAATTCGATGCTCCTGCCCCCAAAACAAGGCCACCCACCCTCTCAGATCCATCCAGAACAATGGCACACCACAGGGTGGGTGGTTTAAACCAGGGCTTCCCAAAACTTGGTGTTAGGGACTGGGAAGAGGGAGAATGGTGGAGACCATCTCCCCAGCCTGACCCTTCCAGAGAAGAAGAAGACAGTTCAGAAGAAGAAGAGGAGGAGTTTGGATTTGATATCCCGCTTTATCACTACCTGAAGGAGTCTCAGAGTGGCTAATGTTCTCCTTTCCCTTCCTCCCCCAAAACAAACACTCTGTGAGGTGAGTGGGGCTGAGAGACTTCAGAGAAGTATGACAGGCCCAAGGTCACCCAGCAGCTGCATGTGGAGGAGCGGAGACGCGAACCCGGTTCACCAGATTACGAGTCTACCACTCTTAACCACTACACCACACTGGCTCTCAGAATTCAGAATTACAACTGGGGTTTGAGGGAGGTCACAGCTCCGAGGCAGATGAGGGGGATAGTTGGGAAATAATGGGAGAGGAGGAGGAGGAGGAGGAGGAAGAAGAAGAAGAAGAAGAAGGAGGAGGAGGAGGAGGAGGACACTGTGTCTTTCGAAAGCATTCCAGACACACACACCCTCTCCCAGAACATGGCGGACCTTGAACGTAGGAGAGCAAAGAGCTCAACCAGAGCCAGGGCTTTTTCAGCCGTGGCCCCGATCTGGTGGAACATTCTGTCACAAGAAACTATGTAAACGGTGCTATTTTTACTGTTGTTAGCCGCTCCGAGCCCGGCTTTGGCTGGGGAGGGCGGAATATAAATAAATTTATTATTATTATTATTATTATTATTATTATTTTCAGCACCTGTAGTGATGACTCATGAGAAGTGGGAGGGACAGAGGGAGTGGGGTTTGACTCTGAGCAACACCATAATTCTGAGAAGGCCACATTCCCGAGCCTCTCTCTGTGAATATCGAATAAAAGCAGATGGTAAGAACTTTTCCGTGTCTTGTCAGTTCCTGGCAACCTGCCGAGGGGGCTGGTACCTCTGTTGCCTGACAATACCCCTTTTCCAGCGAGTAAGCTCCACTAAACTATGACTTACTTCTGATTCTGAATAGGCAAGTGTGGGAGTATCACCAGAAAGCATCCCAGACCCACCACCTCCTAGAACCCAGCAGGCCTTAAAGGTAGGAGAGCAAAGGGCTTGGAGGTCATGGGGGGGGAGTGCTGTTGATGAATGGGGAAGTGGAAGAGAAGGGAGGTGAAGATTTACTCGGGGCAACACCATCATTCCAAGAGCCTCTCTCTGTAAATATTAAATGAAAAGCAGATGGTAAGGACTTTTCATTCTCTTATCCGTTCCTGGCAACCTGCCGTGGGGGTTGGTTCCTCTGCCGCCTGACACTTGGGTCGCCAGCTGTTTCTGAACTACAACTCCCATCATGCCTAGCTAGCAGGACCAGTGGTCAGGGATGATGGGAACTGCAGTCCCCAAAGAAGCTAGAGACCCAAGTTTGGGAAAGCCTGGCTTAAATGATATTGCATTGTTAAATACAGTAGAACCTCGGGTTGCGAACGTGATGGGTGCGGGAGGCACATTCGCAACCCGCAGAGACGCATCTGCGCATGCGTGGGTCACGGTTTGGCTCTTCTGCGCATGTGCAAAGCGCAATTTAGCACTTCTGCGCATGTGCAAGCGCCAAAACCCAGAAGTAACCCCTTCTGGTACTTCCAAGTTCGGTGTCAAGCGCAACCCGAAATCGCGTAACCTGAAGCGTCTGTAACCCGAGGTACCACTGTATATCTTTTATAGAAACCTTTTTTCAGTGTCGCCCTTGGATGTGCTAGATCTGAAATAAGGGCCATGAAAGATAAAAGGATGGAATAATTGCACTGGATCACGCACACCTCTGAATCCACAGTGTACGGTTCCTGGGATTATTCCGCATTTGTCTTCAGAGGCAGCGTGGTGTAACAGTCAGAATGCTGGAGCAGGACCTGGGTTCGAATCCCCACTCAGCCACAAAGCTCGCTGGGGTGGCCTTGGGCCAGTCACTGCCTCTCAGCCCAACCTACCTCACAGGGTTGTTGTGAGGATAAAATCGAACCACATGCACCAGCTTTGAGGAGAAGGTGGCATATAAATAATTATAGTTTAGCATGGGGTAGCAGGGAGGTTCCTTTAGATAAGTGCAGAATGCTGCTTTCCTAATGATGAGGAATCTTTCAGGGGGGTTGCAGGGGGGCGGAGGGGAAACATTGCACTGGGTCAAGATGGAGGTGGCTTCCAGCAAGTCTGAGTCTTAAACTCACCTTTGTTTCTACAGATTAGACATCACAGTAATCACACAAATGTATCTGAACGTTTAAAGCATGTTTTTTCCTTCCTATTTAGCAACCCTTAAAGGTTGTTGTGGTTAGAAAGAACAGATAAAAATGAAAGGTAAATGACCCCTGGACAGTTATGTCCAGTCAAAGATGACTATGGGGTTGTGGCCATAGCTGTCAACCTTCCCCTTTTTTTGCAGGAAATTCCCTTATTCCAGCGCCGTTTCCCGCTGCTTCCCGCTGCTATCCCGGATTGTTAGATATCCTGTAGACTGTCCCCAGGACAGGTGAGGCTGCTGATCCCTTATTTTTGAGGCTGCTGATCCCTTATTTTCAAATATGAAAGTTGACAGCTATGGTTGCGGCGCTCATCTCACTTTCAGGCCGAGGGAGCCAGCGTTTGTCCACAGACAGCTGTCCAGGTCATGTGGCCAGCAGGACTAAACCGCTTCTGGCACAACGGAACACCGTGATGGAAACCAGAGAGCACAGAAACGCCTTTACCATCCCACCACAGCGGAACCTATTTATCTACTTGCACTGGTGTGCTCTTGAACTGCTAGCTTGGCAGGAGCTGGGACAGAGCAAAGGGAGCTCACTCCATTGTGGGGTTTTAAAGCGCCGATCTTCCGATCGGCAAGCCCAAGAGGTTCAGTGGTTTAGACCACAGCGCCACCTACTCCTCTAGAAAGAATAGGATCCACGTCAGGTACAAGTGGCTTCCGGTACTCTAAAAACGGCTATGCCCTGCAATGTTCGGAGGACTCACCGTGATCTCATGTTGTGGTCACTGTTGCTGCTGCTGCTGCTGCTGCTGTCTCCAAAAATGAGTTCAGACATCAAGCTCTCTGGACTGGATCTCTTGCCGTACCTTGTGTAGAGAAAGGGATGGAGAGAAAGGACTGAGTTAGTGCCGTCTTAGAAGTTTCCTTGAGAGATGTCCAGATTTTTACTCTTCCTCTCCCCGCCACCTAATTTCAGCAGCTACAAGGCAGGAGCCCCACAGTGAACTTGCAACAGATGGAGCAAGGATAAGAAAGGAATGCCTCTAAGCATGTACAGAATGAGCTACTGTGGCATCACCACTCACGTTTACACCTTTGGGCCCAGTATACCCAAAGGAGCGTCTCCACCCCCATCGTTCAGCCTGGAAACTGAGGTCCAGTGCTGAGGGCCTTCTGGCCGTTCCCTCACTGTGAGAAGTGAAGTTGCAGGGAACCAGGCAGAGGGCCTTCCCGGTAGTGGCACCTGCCCTGTGGAACGCCCTCCCGTCAGATGTGAAGGAAATAAACAACTATCTAACTTTTTGAAGACATCTGAAGGCAGCCCCGTTTAGGGAAGTTTCAAATGCTTGACGTTTTATTGTGCTTTTAATATTCTGTTGGGACCCACCCAGAATGGCTGGGGAAACCCAGCCAAATGGGCAGGATATAAATAAGAAATTATTTATTATTATTATTATTATTATTATTAGCAAGGAATTTCGAAGCAGAGGGTAGAAACTTCAGGTAGCCCTAAACAACCTTTAATAATAATAATAATAATAATAATGCATTAGATAGTTATAAGATGTACATTTTTTGTTTCTTCAGCTTGTAAACCGCCTTGAGTATTGTAAGATAGGAAGGTGGTATACAAATTAAAAATGATGATGATGATATTTATACCCCACCCATCTGGCTGGGTCTCCCCAGCCACTCTTGGCAGCTTCCAGCACGTATAAAGACATCACAAAATGTCAAACATTAAAATCTTCCCAATACAATGGTTTGGGCACGCAACTCAAATGCAAAACCTGCGTTGCAAATCTTGCCTGTGTTTGAACACCCCCAAAGAAGGCTGGTCAGACAAGAGCAACAGAGAAGATTGGCTACATGAGCTGACCCTTAGGGTGTGACGCTCCCTGCAAAGGTGGGCATTTATCAGTGGATTCTAAAAGGCTTGTGCTTTTTCCCCCACAGGAATATATGCGCTGCCGTTCCATGGCTTGCAGAAATCAGATCCACAGCTCCCCTGGGTTCAGAACTGGGTCAGGAGTTCAAGAAGGACATGGAGACAAAATGAATCAACCCAGAAGGGCGAGGGCTTGATAATCGCCTCCTGGGTCGGATTTCCAATTAAGTTTCTAGGAGATGACAGTTAATGGGCTGTACCAGGCAGTTGGTGCTAATGGTGGAGGTGTTGAAATGGGCTTTGTTGTTTTTTTTAAAAGCAGCTGGGCTGCTGATTTGATTGGCTGCCTTTAAAAGCTGCAGGGCTCAGCAATCTCTGCAAATGAAAAGCTACACTCTGTGGGCGCACAGACCATCGTTAACGTACTCGACAAAGTAGTGATAATTTGCATAGGCAAATAAGGATTAAGAACATGCTTCATGGGCCTTCTTAACTTACACACTCACTCAGCAGAAGATAAAAACTGTTTGCAGACCCTCCAAGTGTCCCTGTTATCCAGATTTACAGAAGCCTTCCCGATTTCTGATTTGATCCCAGAATGTCCCGCTTTTTCTTAGGATGTCCCTATTTTCATCAGAGAAATGTTGGAGGGTATGGAGTCATGCGACCCCCTTGAGCCAAGGAGACAAGTAACTATGCAACCTTTAGAAGACGTCTGAAGTCTGCCCTGTACAGTCATACCTCGTGTTATGTTTGCTTCATGATATGTTTTTTCAGGTTGCGTCCCGCGGCAACCCGGAAGTACCGGAAAGGGTTACTTCCGGGTTTCGCTGCTCACGCATGCGCAGACATGCAAAATGACGTCACACACATGTGCAGAAGCAGCAAATTGCAACCCGCACGTGCGCAGATGCGCCACTGCGGGTTGCGTTCTGCTCATGTTGTGAATGAGCCTCCGGAACGGATCGCGTTAACAACCAGAGGTACCACTGTAGAGGGAAGGGTTTTTTAATGTTTAATGTTTTGTTGCATTTTTATATATGTTGGAAGCCACCCAGAGTGGCTGGGGCAAACCCAGTTGGATGGGCAGGGTATTAGTAGAAGTAGTAGTAGTAAATAGGTAAAGGTATCCCTGACCATTAGGTCCAGTCGTGACCGACTCTGGGGTTGCAGCGCTCATCTCGCTCTATAGGCCGAGGGTGCCGGCGTACAGCTTCCAGGTCATGTGGCCAGTAGGACTAAGCTGCTTCTGGCGAACCAGAGTAGCGCATGGAAATGCTGTTTACCTTCCCGCCGGAGCGGTACCTATTTATCTACTTGCACTTTGACGTGCTTTCAAACTGCTAGGTTGGCAGGAACTGGGACCGAGCAACGGGAGCTCACCCGTCGTGGGGATTCGAACCACCAACCTTCTGATTGGCAAGTCCTAGGCTCTGTGGTTTAACCCACAGCGCCACCCGCATCCTCTGGTAGTAGTAAATAGGACGTCCCTATTTTCACTGGAGAAATGTTGGAGGGTATGCTGTTAGCGTGCTGTCACAACACAGAGAAAATGAAACCTGGCACAGGAACAGTCTAAGGTTGAAGAAAGGTGTCATCTTTTGAAAGGGTTCACCATGGCTTCCTTGCAGCTTCACAACTGATGACATACAAGGATGTTAGTGAGCTGGATACAGTCTCAGACAGCAGCCTTGCCCTGACTCCTTCCCTCTGCTTCCTTCACCTGGGGAATGTTAAGAATGTGTGCTCTACTTGGCAGGGAGCTAAAGCCTTTCCTCCATTGCTTTGGACCTCTACACCCAATGCCCATTCCCCACCAACGTTCAGGCAGGCAGCAGGGGTGTGTGTGTGTGTGTGTGTGTGTGTGTCTATGTGTGTTCATTTCCCTGGTACATAAGAAGCCACTACTGCACACCCAAACCCACATGATCCTGCTCACCTCTGCCGTGTCACCAAGTTGATGTAATGCCGGAGAGCTGAGAAGTATTTGGCCATCTCTTCGGGGGAAGCATCTTCTCCGGGGCTCTCTGGCTTGGGAGGGTAGGCATCCACTAAGGTCCCCAGGCAGAACAAGACGCACAGGGTCACAGCGATCACAAGAGGCCAGGGCTTCAGAGAGGCCACCATCTGGAAGGAAACAGACAAGAACGCACAAAGCCTGCTAAGCAGCCTGAACTAACCCAGTGCCGCCAAGTGAGCCCTGCGAAAGCATCCCATAGTCCCTTGTGGAAAGGCCAGCTTTACATTAATACATTCCCACCTTGTTGAGATCTGGTATGGCCATCAGCCTTTC
This sequence comes from Podarcis tiliguerta, assembly GCF_965153285.1. Taxonomy (NCBI): domain Eukaryota; kingdom Metazoa; phylum Chordata; class Lepidosauria; order Squamata; family Lacertidae; genus Podarcis; species Podarcis tiliguerta. The sequence goes on along the minus strand of NC_139546.1, from coordinate 18,789,644 downwards.
CTAAACTGCCCGGAAAACAGAAAACCGTCAGATGCTCAGTGTGGACACAACTGCGTACAAACACGCCGCATTCAAATGTTCAACCAGCAGAAATGTCCGGTTCCCTGAAACAGCCTCTTTCCCTTTTGACCCCTGATCCTGAAGCTCAGCATAGCAGCTCGGTCTTTCGAAGCACCTGCTATAAAATGTCAGGAAACAGCAAGCAGAAGGGGAGCATGTGCCCAAAAAACACCTGCCATCCTGTTGTGTTCAGGAACCCCAAGCAGCCCTCGGCTTTTAGAAATTAAGTCATGCTTCGGCTTTATTCCCTAGTCCCCACCACTTTATTTCCCCCCCTGAAAAGAAGTGCAGCAGCAGATCGAAGGGACTCCCCCACCCCCATCCAAACCAACAATTGCCTGTCCCAGATACTCACCGTCAAAAGGAGGTAGGAACAGGTGCAAAGGTAGATGCAGACAGGTGCAAGTAGGATTCAGCCAGCCCTTCTGCAAGTTTCAAGTTGCTTCTTGCAGATGCCTCTGTTAGCAGCTCTCTCTCAGCCAGGGGTTTATATCCATGGTAGGTGGGTAAATTAAGGAGGGGGAGGCTCCTCCCCTCCCTCCTCATCCAGTCATTCACTCACCCATCATGTGTTGATCGATGCGATTCTGAATCAGCCACCTTGATTGCTGAGCGAACAGGCGCTGCATTTGCTAAGGGAGGGGGAAGCTGAACGGGGAACAGGGTGAACCTTGACAGGGGGGGGGGGCAGAATTTAGAGAGGCAGCGACTGTGGACCTGAGCCAAGCTCTTTGTACGATTAAATAACTGGAGCTTCTGATGGGGGGGGACGAGGATAATGGGGCTTCACACAGTCCTAAGATCTCACACTGAAGGAGGAAGGCATATATACTCTTCAGGTTTGTGCTCATCCCCCCAAACTGGTAAGATGCAAAGTTTCAGAAGAGAAACAGGTTTCACTCACACAGCGAAAGAAGCCGCCTCTTGGTCTCAGTGCCAGTGAGTATTGTGACATGCACAAGCATATGAGAGAGCTGGGAGGCAAGTATCGGTTCATATCAAGTATTATGTTGCCTTGATAAGCAATGTTTAACTTTCAGGACTGAGATTCTTCCGGCAGTGGCGTAGCGTGGGGGGTGCAGGGGGGGCCGGCCGCACCAGGCGCAACATCTGGGGGGGGCGCGCTCGTGCTCGCAGCTCTCTGCCCCTACCTGTCTCACGGGTTAGGGGGCGCAAATTACTTGCCTTGCCCCGGGTGCTGACAACCCACGCTACGCCACTGTCTTCCGGTGATCTGTCTGATGAGAGGAGAGGGACGTTGCCCCGCTTGTAAACTTCACCGTGGTGTCTAGCTGTCCACTGGGAGAAGAGAGGGTGCTGAAATCCATCAGCCACAGACTTGCCACATTTCTATCTGGCTAGGGGGGCCATGTCAAAATCTAAGGGGTTGGTGGAAAATCTCAGTGGGATGCTGTGCGAATATTCTGAGGTTCTATATGCACTCAGTGTTTGCGTGTCCAAGAAAAATCTCACCGCAGACTAAAAAATTCTGCCAAGTTTACTTTTTGATTCTTTAAAACAACAACAACAAATTTGTTTGTTTCTTTCTACCTCACCCATATGGGTGGGTTTCCCCAGTCACTCTGGGCGGCTCCCAACAGAATATTAAAAGCACAATAAAACATCAAACATTCATCAAAATCAAATCAAATTGATAAAAAATCAAACTTCCCTAAACAGGGTTGCCTTCAGATGCCTTCTAAAAGTCAGATAGTTGTTTATTTCCTTGGCATCTGATGGAAGCGTGTTCCACAGGGTGGGTGCCACTGCCGAGAAGGCCCTCTGCCTGGTTCCCTGTAACCTCACTTCTTGTAGTGAGGGAACTGCCAGAAGGCCCTTGGAGATGGACCTCAGTGTCCAGGCAGAACAACGGGGGAGGAGATGCTCCTTCAGATATACTGGGCTGAGGCCGTTTAGGGCTTTAAAGGTCAGCACCAACACTTTGAATTTGTAAAACAAAATTATTGGTTTTACATAAGAGTTATACACAACAGACATAACATTTCCAATAATAATAATAATAATAATAATAATAAATGGTTCTTTCGAACCTTCAGACCTCCTTCCTTCCCTCCATGGGTTCCATTTCTATATTTTGTTCCTGCATCTTTTAATGTACTCTATCTATTATATAATCATGGTTTCCAAAGTTCATGTTACTTTACAAGTGTCCTTGTATTCCTGCCAATGATTTCAGCTGTTTACAGCTGTCTCTCAAATGTGCTAAAAATTATTCCAGTCTTTTAGAAAAACTTGATCTTCCTGGTTTCTCATCTTTCCCATCAGTCTTGCCATTTCTGCATATTCCATCAGCTTGATCTGCCACTCTTCTCTGGTCGGTACTTTTTCTTCTTTTCATCTCTGGGCTAGGCGCATCTTTGCTGCTGCTGCTGCTGTTGTTTAGTTGTTTAGTCGTGTCCGACTCTTCGTGACCCCGTGGACCAGAGCACGCCAGGCACTCCTGTCTTCCACTGCCTCCCACAGTTTGGTCAAAGTCATGCTGGTAGCTTCGAGAACACTGTCCAACCATCTCGTCCTCTGTCGTCCCCTTCTCCTTGTGCCCTCCATCTTTCCCAACATCAGGGTCTTTTCCAGGGAGTCTTCTCTTCTCATGAGGTGGCCAAAGTATTGGAGCCTCAGCTTCAGGATCTGTCCTTCCAGGGAGCACTCAGGGCTGATTTCCTTCAGAATGGATAGGTTTGATCTTCTTGCAGTCCATGGGACTCTCAAGAGTCTCCTCCAGCACCATAATTCAAAAGCATCAATTCTTCGGCGATCAGCCTTCTTTATGGTCCAGCTCTCACTTCCATACATCACTACGGGGGAAACCATTCTTGCTGCTGTTGTTGCATACTTAAACAGTCTTTTATTTTCTTTGGGTAGTTCCACGTCTATACTTCCTAACAAAAAAGCCTCCGGATTTTCTAAACAAAAGTTATATTAAACATTTTTTTCAGCTCATTATATGTAATTTCCCAGAAAGCTTTTACTTCCCCACATGTCCACCACATCTGATAAAAAGTACCCAGTCCCTGACACTTTATTATGTCCCTTTACTGTGTTTTTGATATTTGTTGACAACCTACGCTAAAAATTTGTTGGATGGTATACGTTTAATAAATGAATCCATAAATGTATTTAGATCACCTAAACAAGTAAATAAGTGGTGCCATTATAACAAGATGCTGCATTTCATTTCATTTCATTCAGTCTGTGATTATTTTTTTGCTGTAAAAATTGGACATCTTCCTAGGTTGCAAACTTGCATTTGTCATTTAGAAGATTGCCCAGGGGGGTTTCAATGTGTTAGTCCATGGCAGCAAAAAGAAAAGTGTATTGTGGCACTTTATAGGTTAACAAGCATGACAGAAGCTTTCAAAGGCCGGCGCCCTTTGCATTTTCTAATTAGCAGAAACCTTATCTGACGAAGGAACGAAAAATTGTTTCCTGGGATTGGCAAAGGGGTATATTAACATAGATCTTTCACAACATCTCATAAGCTGTTTTATGATGATAGTTTTCTAGGGACACAATATGTATTGCCTGCAGTTGTGACACTTTAAACTTATTTCTGCGTTTGCAAATAATCTCCACAACCTTGAGTCAGACCAACCTATCTGTACCATGGAGAAAATGCAAGTAACTGCTGGATCTCATGGAATATCAATAGACTGTGGTCATTTGCAACAGAGAACCTCCGACAATTGCAGGAACAAATTGTAAAAAACCACAGGAATGCAAACAAAAGGAAGCAGCTGGGGAACTACCAAGGGAAGAAGGCTCAGAGCCCAGGGAGCGGTGGTGGGAGAACAAATTGTTGCAGAAATGGGCTGCAGAAATGTGAATTTAACATTGGGGAAATGAGAAATGGAGAGAATCAAATTTGAGAGACCCTTCCACCCCTATTCCCTAGGCATAATGACAACATGCAATCTCCAATACGGTAGTACCTTGGTTCCCAAACTTAATCTGTTCCAAAACCAAAGCGTTCCAAAACCAAGGCACGCTTTCCCATAGAAAGTAATGCAAAACGGATTAATCCAGTCCAGACTTTTCAAAGCAAGCCCAAAACAGCAATTTAACGTGAATTTTACTGTCTAACGAGACCATTGATCCATAAAATGAAAGCAATGATCAATGTACTGTACAGTGGTACCTCGGGTTACAGGTGCTTCAGGTTACATACACTTCAGGTTACAGACTCCACTAACCCAGAAATAGTACCTCAGGTTAAGAACTTTGCTTCAGGATGAGAACAGAAATCGTGTTCCGACGGTGTGGTGGCAGTGGGAGGTCCCATTACCTAAAGTGGTGCTTCAGGTTAAGAACAGTTTCAGGTTAAGAACGGACCTCTGGAACAAATTAAGTACTTAACCTGAGGTACCACTGTACTATAAAATAAACAAGACAGTATTGTAGATGATTAAAAAAATATTCTTATGTGCACTGATGATAGTCATTGTTTGGATGGGGGGCTTTTATCCATTTCTGCAGTCACACAATCAATCAATCAGTAGCTGAACTCGGTTCCACACAGTCACAAAAACCAAGTCACAAGCCATAGCCACAAGTCAGTCCCATAAAACAAAGAACAAGTCACAGTCACAAAAACGAAGAAGCCACACACACAAAACGCAAAAAAAAAAAGCAACAACAAAAGCTCCAAATATCACCTCTGTGTTGCATGAGTGCTTGGGAGCCAACAGACTCAACAGGGTCTCTGATTAGCAGCAGGGGACTCAATTTACAAACGGAAGACACTCGACAGGAAGTGGAACATGTTCTGCTTCCAAGGCAAAGTTCACAAACCAGAACACCTACGTACTTCCGGGTTTGCAGCATTCTATTTCCAAGTTGTTCATCAATGAAGCTGTTCTAAAACCAAGGTACCACTGTACTTCTGCAAAGTTCCACAATCGCGTCCTCTCTAGCCCAGCTATACCTAATGAACTATCATTCGCTGTCTTGAGTTTCACTGGATGGGCAAGCATCTCACGCATCTCTTCCCCATATTTCCAAAACATTGTTGTGAGTTTTTTTGGGGGGGCAAGGGGGAGTTACAGTGCATGATGCCTGAGTCCCTTCCAATTGCTGGATCTAGCAAGGGTCAAAATCTAATGGAGGATCCTATTCATGAGTTAGCCAGGCAAGAGACGTAATTGCCAAACAAGCAGAAATTCCCTGTGCAACTCTGAAAGGCGCAGGAGCACCCTGTTCACTTTGGGATTTGGCAATCTTATGCTGCTGCAGCTCAGCATGTAACTAAGCCTACAACTGAAACAACGACATATAGCTTCCCTGTTTACATCTGCCACCGCTTCCCTGCTCTCCCTCTGTTGTTACTCCTGTGCTGACTTTTAGATTGTAAGATTCCCAGGGCGGAGACCTTATATTCCATAAGCACCACACACACCTATGACAAGATAGGTACATACACATAGGTAGACAATAGACAGATGAGAGATGACAGACAATTACCATATTTTTCCGTCTATAAGACGCCCCCACATATAAGACGCCCTCCCTAATTTTTGACATTATTTTTTAGGGGGGGGACCTATTCTTATACACAGAAAAATATGGTAGATAAAGACACACAAACTGGAAAACTAGAAGGAGGATGGATGGATGGATGGATGGATGGATGGATAGACAGATAGATAAATGAATAAATAGTTGGATAGACTGGTTGACTGATCTTTCTTTCTAAGTCAGGGTTCCTCAACCTCGGCCCTCCAGATATTTTTGGCCTACAACTCCCATGATCCCTAGCTAGAAGGACCAGTGGTCAGGGATGATGGGAACTGTAGTCTCAAAACATCTGGAGGGCCGAGGTTGAGGAAGCGTGATCTAAGTGGACAGCATGTGTGAAATCAGAGATGGCCTCCCTTGCAGATTTTGGCTCACAAGAAAACCAAGAGTATCCCTCATTCAGCTGAACATCTTTAAGCTGAGGAAAAGGGCGGCTGCTTTGATCAATGTATGAACCAGTTGCCTGCATCAAACGATAGGGCTGGCTATGGCTGAATGAATGTACACAGAGGATGTCAAGCAGAGAAGAGGTTTTAGAACTGTCATGGGGAGGGTGGCTGGAAAAGGTTCAGGTGAGAATAGACATTTTGACACAGGCCTACTTTCATTTCTTGGCGGTTTAGCCTCGCTCCTAAAAGCATGTCATCACTGGTGTCTAAAGGTTGTTAAATTTCATTCATTAATATAGCACGCAGTAGCAGTTTCAAGTTTTTCCACTGCGGGAGATATTTTTGACTTCCAGTTCTTGTTACTTTTACACATAAACCCACTGAGCTCCATTTCCAAACTAATCTATGAATCTTCACCCACCCCCAAGCTGCACAACAATTTGCATTAAAGTGCATATTTCAATACCCATTTTAAAATGTGTTGGTAAAAAAATTAATAAATGTGTTTGCGACCCCCCAGGTTTTCAGACATCCATAAAAAGCTTCATACACACACACAACTTTGCCCTTGTGCACCTTCTCACGGTGAGGCACACAACTCCATACGTCACCAGGCAGCCAACCGGCCTCCTCTCACTCCTCTTAATTAGAAGGATGCATGATTTGTTCATTAATCATTGCTTTGCTGTCCAATCTCCCATTAAAACTCTGATTGCATCAGAGAAATTTCTCCCCACCTAATCAATAGTCATCCAAATCCTCGCTTTATGGACTGATTAGTTACCCTTTTGTGGTTTCGTTTCATTAACATTGCAGCTTTAGTGGATAATATTTCAGGGCATCGGTGTTGCAGGCCACGGGGCCAAGTGCCATTATCATGCCACCCTGGATTACGCAATATGGTGGAGCTCTGTGCAATTTTTACCCAATAGAGATGTGGTGCTAAGAAGTCAATAACTTATTGCCTGTTGGTATTTTTACTTTAAAAGAATAAAAGGAGAATTCACTAGATGTCTAGATCCAGGTTTGGGGCAAGTACTCTTTGGTGAGAGCGCCCCAGCAGAGATTTAAAATCATAAAACATGCAGCAAAGTAAAGCGTGGAATTATAGGCTGTTAGACCTTTAAAATTACCCCTTTTAAGTTTCTTTCTGAAGTTTCCCTTTCTTCCCTTAGCACTGAAAGAGACCACATGTTCGGTGAGTTAAAAATGGTTACTTACAAACTCTTCAAAGGTCAGATTCATGTGCTTTTCCACACAGCAGCAAGGAAACACAGGCAGAAAAACTTAGGTTACAAAAATTGATAAAATGTTCCTAAATAATTGGTCTAGAACTGCAAAGTGGCTTGTAAGCCATGCACATGGTCTGAACCTGGATAAACCAGGTTTATTATTATCAATAATAAATGTATTTTAAATTTTTATTTGTACCCCGTCCTCCCTGGCCGGAGCTGGACTCAGGGCAGCTAACATCATAAAACTAACACAGTATACAAAGAACATAAAAACATAAAACAGGCAATCAATTAATTAAAACACATCTTAAAATTAGTTCAGAGCAAATTAAAATCTGGACAGATGGCAGTCCACGGCTAAAATTGGGAGTGGTTAATATTCTCCAGGACCAACTGTTACCACTGGTCTTATAAAGGACCTGTGAGTGGGCTAGGAGGCCTCTTTAATGCTTGTTCTTATACAGAAAGAAAAGAATCAGACTAAACCCCGTCCAAAGGCCAGGTGGAACAGCTCCGTCTTGCAGGCCCTGCAGAAAGATGTCAAATCCCGCAGGGCCCTGGTCTCTTGTGAGAGAGTGTTCCACCAGGCTGGGGCCATGGCCGAAAAGGCCCTGGCTATGGTTGAGGCCAGTCTAATCTCCTTGGGGCCTGGGATCTTCAGGGTGTTATTATTTGCAGACCTTAAGGTCCTCCATGGGGCATACCAGAAGAGGCGGTCCCGTAGGTATTATTATTATCAGTAGTGCTCACTGGAAGGACAGATCCTGAAGCTGAGACTCCAATACTTTGGCCACTCATGAGAAGAGAAGACTCCCTGGAAAAGACCCTGATGTTGGGAAAGATGGAGGGCACAAAGAGAAGGGGACGACAGACGACAAGATGGTTGGACAGTGTTCTCGAAGCTACCAGCATGAGTTTGACCAAACTGTGGGAGGCAGTGGAAGATAGGAGTGCCTGGCGTGCTCTGGTCCATGGAGTCACGAAGAGTCGGACACAACTAAACGACTAAACAACAACAACAACAAAGTAGTAGTAGTAGTAGTATTTAATTTTCAGTTATATACATTTCAATAGTTTTAGAGTCATTTTAACATTTCAAAACTTTACATCTTTGGAAATCTTAGAGGGCACACACACAAAGTTTTGTTTTCTGCAGGCAACATCTCTTCAGTTCCTTCAGCCTGTCCTAATTCTTTTGTAAGAGCAGGCCTGGTTTCACTTCTATAGTTACTCCTGGACCAGGATTCAAAGTAGCGCATGTGCGCAGAGGTCGCTCAAGGGAAGGATCGGCTGGAAGGTTATCGTGCGCACCCTGTCCTCCTTTCATTTCCCCTGCTGTCGTTTTAAGTGGACATCATGCAATATTGATCTCCTCCTTACAAAGTCCCCCAGGGGTCTTTTCAAAAGGCAGAGATAGCCCAAGCCTCCATGATGGATGGGAAACCAGCCTTGTGGGCGAGACGCGCCGTTCGGAGAGATGACGAGGCCCGTCTGACAAATCCTATCACGGATATCACTTACTGCTCAGAAGAGGCCTGACAAATCCATTCTCTGAAGCCTGCGCCAAAATAAATAAAAGGATCGCTTAGTCGCAGTCATATAAACCACCGCGGAACTTGCCAGCTTGCTGATGGCTCCAGCTGAAGAAGGAAAATTGGATGCTGCTGTAATCTCAGACGTCAACAGTCCCTCAAAAACTGAAGTGACGGATTGGACAAGGTGGGTCTACAAGTGAATCAGGCTGGAGAAAACTTGTGGGAGGACAAGATGGTGCTTTCTTCCCATTCCACACACCAAAGCTAAATGATGCTTAGAAGCTGGATGACCCAGTACTGGACCTGGAGTACTGTGTCCAGTTCTGGGCACCACAGTTCAAGAAGGACACTGACAAACTGGAACGTGTCCAGAGGAGGGCAACCAAAATGGTCAAAGGCCTGGAAACGATGCCTTATGAGGAACGGCTAAGGGAGCTGGGCATGTTTAGTCTGGAGAAGAGGAGGTGAAGGGGTGATATGATAGCCATGTTCAAATATATAAAAGGATGTCATATAGAGGAGGGAGAAAGGTTGTTTTCTGCTGCTCCAGAGAAGCGGACACAGAGCAATGGATCCAAACTACAAGAAAGAAGATTCCACCTAAACATTAGGAAGAACTTCCTGACAGTAAGAGCTGTTCGACAGTGGAATTTGCTGCCAAGGAGTGTGGTGGAGTCTCCTTCTTTGGAGGTCTTTAAGCAGAGGCTTGACAACCATATGTCAGGAGTGCTCTGATGGTGTTTCCTGCTTGGCAGGGGGTTGGACTCCATGGCCCCTGTGGTCTCTTCCAACTCTATGATTCTATGATTCTATGATTCTATTACCCTGGTGATGGGACAGGGTCCCTCACTGCATCTGAGCTAGCTTTCTTGGGAAGGGCCATAGCTTAGTTGTAGACCCATCTGAAACCCTGGAGGATACTGTCAGTCAGTGTAAGCTATATTGAGCTAGATTGACCACTGGTCTAAAAGTCCTTACACTTGTAAAATCAAATAAAAATTATCCCCCCCCCCCCAAAAAAGGAACATGTTTAATGAAAATTAGCCCTTTTCTCTCTAGAATGGTTGAATGATTGAGTATACAGCCGTACCTTGGTTCTGAAACAGAATGCATTCCTAGAGTCCGCTCGACTCCCAGAACCATGCAAAAACCAAGGCGTGGCTTCTGATTGGCAGTAGGAGCATCCTGCAGCCAATCAGAAGCTGCGAAAGCCACAACAGACATTCGGCTTCTGAAAATCGTTCAAAAACTGAAACACTCACTTCCGGTTTTTGATCGTTCAGGAGCCGAAACGTACGAGTTCCAAGGCATTCGGCAACCAAGGCACGACTGTATGCATCTTTTAAAGTGATATAATTACAGATAGAAATCACTGTAAAGGAACAACAACAACAATTGATTTATACCCCACCCATCTGGCTGGGTTTCCCCAGCCACTCTGGGCAGCTCCCAACAGAATATTAAAAACATGATAAAACATCAAGCATTTAAAACTACCCGAAGCAGGTCTGCCTTCAGATGTCTTCTAAAAGTCAGATAGTTGTTTATTTCCTTGACACCTGATGGGAGGGCGTTCCACAGGGCGGGCGCCACCACCGAGAAGGCCCTCTGCTTGGTTCCCTGTAAATTCACTTCTCACAGTGAGGGAACCGCCAGAAGGCCTTTAGCACTGGGCCTCAGTGTCTGGGCTGAATGACGGGGGTGGAGACTCTCCTTCAGGTATACTAGGCCGAGACCTTGTGGTACAGCAAGGTCTGCCAGCTCCTAATACCGAAAGCGTCTTCAGCCACGCCCCTTCCTTGCCTCAGAAGAGTACCTAGTTTACAGACATCTTCCTCCAATGCCACCAACACAGTTGCCAAGTGACCCTCCTCTCACCCGAGAGAAAACTCATGTGCGCAGCGGGGAGAGTGTATCCCCAGGCAATGGAGGTGTGCAGTGCATGAGCTTCAAGGTCCACAGAACTGGCTGCAAAGCAAACTCAGCTGCCTGCTCACATGCGCATACACCAGCAGTTAACAACCATGCTCCTCAGAAATATTGCCCTTCTTTCCATGAAACCCTGCCGTACATAAATATAGTCATTCCGCCTCCCTTCATTGCAGGCATTGACAAGGTCTTAGCCTTCTCACCAGCGTAGGTAACTGACCACACATTCTGGGCAGTTCTTTAGAAGCAGCCCAGCAGCAGAAGCCCTCCGCATGTGCACAAAATGTGCTATTTCTCCCTAGGTGAGTATTTCCCTAGTTTGATCTATGTTCACACATCCACATATCTTCCACACAATCGTTTCTCACTGTAGTGCTCGTAAGCTCCCATTGTGTGGTGTGTGAGAGGCAAGCAGGGATGGAGGAGCCATTTCCAAAACAACACGGGAACCGATACAAAGCCATGCTTCAAACGTCACTGAATTTTGCAATTCAGGTCTCCGGCCACAAAACGTGTATAAAATGCATGTTATAAGCTCACGTGTGCCTATAAATGCATGTATTTGGAGGAGGGAATGACATGTAATACTGCATTCTATTATTGCAAAAGTATATGGGGGCATGTAAAAATGGGGGTTGGGGGGAGAAATTCGTGCAAAAATGTTGATGAATTTTCATGTAAATATTCACCAGCGGATGCAGAATTGTGGAGAACCAAACTTAAAATGGGAGCAATGAGGCAGTGAGAGAAGCTGAACCTGATATATCCACCCATCCCTACAAGCAAGGTGCCACATTGTGAGTACAGTGGTACCTTGGGTTACATACACTTCAGGTTACATACGCTTCAGGTTACAGACTCCGCTAACCCAGAAATAGTGCTTCAGGTTAAGAACTTTGCTTCAGGATAAGAACAGAAATCGTGCTCCGGCAGCGCAGCGGCAGCAGGAGGCCCCATTAGCTAAAGTGGTGCTTCAGGTTGAGAACAGTTTCAGGTTAAGAACAGACCTCCGGAACGAATTAAGTACTTAACCCAAGGTACCACTGTATTCTCAACAGCCTGCCCCACACATCCCCCTCCAAGTTCCTTAGATATTGTAATGATGGGATCCTTCTTTGCAATACAGGGGTGTTTTTAATGCTGTGGCATGTAGGGACATCCCTGTTGAAAAAGCAAGAAGCAGGCTTACTCTAAAACAGTGGGAGGGAAAAACATTTTCCCATTCAGCTACAAAGAATCGGTGTGGTGCAGTCACAAGGCCACTCCAAGCCACTTCATTGTATGGCGGCAGAGCAGTAAATAGAGTCACCCACCAACACCATGTCATAGTGCGTCATACCCAAAACCAGTCAAGTTATTTTGGCACCTGAGGCAGAAGTTCCCCCCCAAAAAACTCTCCCTACCACAGCTGGGGGAAATGTGGCTCTTTAGATGCTGTTGCACGGCATCTCCCGTCATCTCTGATCATTGACCAGATGTTGCACAGCCCTCCAGTAAAACACATCGCCTTGGGGCAAGTGGTCAGGGGCCAGATGTCCACAAAGATTGGGGCAAAAACACCCCCACACACCACACAATGCACACCACATCCTCTCACACTAAGATGACTATTCACACAGATACACATAGGCATATTAAGGCGCATAGTCCCCTTTCTTGGCTCCCCAGGAGATCTTTGTTTTCTCTTTGTGTGCTAGGAAGGCACCTGTCCGGAGCGAGCCAGCAGTAAATCACACAGTGCAAGCTGAAATGAACTCTTTATTAACAAAAGCACAATCCGCACAGGGCCAAATGAGCCCAGCAATGGACCTCTGGCAGGTCTTGCTCCAATTCAGCAGTTACTGAGACTGAAGGGCTCAGCTTCCCCACAGCTGCCTAAGTCCTTATTCTCTTCAGGGTTTCCCCCCGAGCAATCTGAGACTGCACCTGCATGAAGCCAACCTCTCCTCCACCCTTTTTATGCCTCTTCTGGTTCTGGGAGGCCAGCGGGGAGGAGGGATTGTCGTGGCAGGAGGGGGAGACACCCTTGACTCTTCTCCAGCCTGACAAATCTTTGGCTCTTGGCTTCCCCCATCCCACTCACTTGTTTCAGCTTCAGCATCTGATTCTGGGCTTTTCTCTGCCATAGGCTCCCCCCACTCACTAAGCCCTGTTACCCCATCTGCTTCCAACACCTCCTCATCCCAGTCTTCTCCCTCTTCTCCCTATGTCCACCCATCATTAGCCCAACACCAATCCCCGGGCTCTGAGGTTTCTTCTCTTGGGGGTTCCCCAGCTGGTTATTCCTGCCATTCCTTTGCATTCAACCAGTATATGACAGCACCCTTTCCCCAATGCATGAAGAGTAAATTCAGCCAGCTGTTGGCAGTGGGAGATCTTTTCCCCCACATGGCCTGGCTGCAGTGAAACAGCTTAGAACAGGCATAGGCAAACTCCAGCCCTCCAGATGTTTGGGACTACAATTCCCATCATCCCTGACCACTGGTCCTGTTAGCTCAGGATGATGGGAATTGTAGTCCCAAACATCTGGAGGGCTGGAGTTTGCCTATGCCTGGGTTAGAACATGGTACTGATAACACCAAGGTTGCAGGTTTGATCCCTGCATGAGACAGCTACATGTTCCTTTTTAAATAAAAAACCAAAAACCAAAAACCAAATCTATTATTGGTTTTTAAACAAATACAATAAACCCTTATCCATCAGTACAGCTAATGGTGTTTGTTTTATCCGTTGTCTCTCGACATAGACGTACACATTCAACATCCAAACATATGCCTTAACATAACCCCTCCACTGAGAATATTGAGCAGTTGGTATAAAAAGGTCCTGATTCTGGTCATTAACATGGTTAAAGAAAGAGGTTCGCATTTCTTGTGAAGGTGTCTCTATTCGTTGTGCCTTTATTTCAGGGGTCGGCAAGGTTTACCTCACCTGGGACGGTTCACTCCCACGGAGATCACTCCGCGGGCCGGATCACGTTTGCACAGATGCGATTTCTAGTGTCTGCGCAGATGCGATTTATCGCGCCGCGGAAGCGAGTCGCCGCTCCGCACTGCACCAGTTTAGCACAGCGCATGGGCTCAATGCGGGGGCGGCTTGTGGGCCATTTAAACAACCACCGTGGGCCGTGGGACATTCCGCTGAGATTCCTGCATTGCAGGGACTAGATGATGCTTAGGGTCTCTTTCCACTGTGATCTAAGGGCAGGTGAACAGAGAAACACGGCTGGGAAAAGAGGCGTGGCTTAGGGAGAAGCAGCTGAGGTTGAAATGGAGAGGCTTCTCTTCTCTGATTCTCTGGCTGCCTGCAACCCAAGGCCAGGAAGGAAGAGGACAAAGGATGGGTGCAGTCTAACCCCTCTGGTCTGCGCATAAGCCCTGAGCCAAGAACTCTGCACTTCCTGCTGTGTCCTTCCGCCCACCCCATGCCCCGTACCGTACCCAAGAGAACAGGCAGCGTAAACAAGACCAGAGTCTGTTCATCCGTGAGCAAGTTACATCCACCTCTGGAGCTTTCTCTCGAAGCCAAGCGTGGCGGCTCAGTGGCAAAACATTCTGAGTAATAAGTACAGAAAGCAGGGAGCCCATTTAGTCGCTCAGGTGTGTCTGTATTAGCAGGCGGTTGGCTAAATGGAAGCTGCTAACACAATCAGGCTTATTCTCCAAGGCATGGCAGGAGAGCAGGCCAGGTACTGAGGAATAAAGGTAGGCAATCAGAGCATGGCTTGGCTCTCAATCTAACCTCCCTCCATCGCTCCCGCTGGGGCTCTCGTTTTTCCTAGTATTGCATTTCTCCAGCCGCCCTCCCTCCCCAAACTCATTTGCAAAAGCAGGCGGTGGGTGGCAGGGGGAACAGCCAAGAGGAACAGAGCTATAACAAACGGTTGGGATTTAGTTCGTTCCAGGAAGGTTAGGGTGACCAGATGCTCAGGATTGTGTTGTGGGGGCTCGTGCCTCTAATGGCTATGGAGGAGGAGGAGGAGTGCAAAGTGGCAGAAATGCAGCTTGTCTGCTGTTAAATTCTCCTTTCTATCTAATTACAGTGGTACATTGGGTTACAGATGCTTCAAGTTACAGACGCTTTAGGTTACAGACTCCACTAACCCAGAAATAGTACCTCGGGTTAAGAACTTTACCTCAGGATGAGAACAGAAATCGTGCTCTGGCAGCGTGGCGGCAGTGGGAGGCCCCATTAGCTAAAGTGGTACCTCAGGTTAAGAACAGTTTCAGGTTAAGAATGGACCTCCAGAACAAATTAAGTTCTTAACCCGAGGTAAAAAGGTAAAGGGATCCCTGACCATTAGGTCCAGTCATGGCCGACTCTGGGGTTGCGGCGCTCATCTCGCTTTATTGGCCGTGGGAGCCGGCGTACAGCTTCCGGGTCAAGTGGCCAGCATGACTAAGCCACTTCTGGCGAACCAGAGCAGCGCACGGAAACGCCGTTTACCTTCCCACCGGAGCGGTACCTGTTTAACTACTTGCACTTTGACGTGCTTTCAAACTGCTAGGTTGGCAGAAGCAGGGACCGCGCAACAGGAGCTCACCCCGTCGCGGGGATTCGAACCACCGACCTTCTGATCGGCAAGTCCTAGGTTCAGTGGTTTAGACCACAGCGCCACCCGCATCCCGAGCTACCACTGTATTAAAGGCACACAACACCCTCTGTCTTGCTTGCAACCATTCTGGGCATAGGATCCCCCAATAAAATATTTGAGGTGGTCAGCCCCACCCCCCAAAAAGCTGATGGGCATTGCCATTCAAATGGTGTGTGTGCACCATGTCATGTGATCGATTATGTGGGGCAGGGCATACCTGGAGCCCCCAATATTTTATTCAAGTTGGCCCCCCTGATTCTGGGCATTTGGTCACCCTAAGCTAGGCTAGCAAGTGAACAATGGGCACCTTTCCTGTGTTCTGAGGCATACCTGAGTTATAGGTAAAAGGTAAAGGTAATGAACCCCTGGACGGTTAAGTCCAGTCAAAGGCGACTATGGGGTGCGGTGCTCATCTCACTTTCAGGCCGAGGGAACCAGTGTTTGTCCACAGACAGCTTTCTGGGTCATGTGGCCAGCATGACTAAACCGCTTCTGGCGCAACGGAACACCGTGACGGAAACCAGAGTGCACGGAAACGCCGTTTACCTTCCTGCCGCAATGGTACCTATTTATTTACTTGCACTGGCGTGCTTTCAAACTGCTAGGTTGGCAGGAGCTGAGACAGAGCAACGGGAGCTCACCCTGTCGCGGGGATTTAAACCGCCGACCTTCCAATCAGCAAGCCCAAGAGGCTCAGTGATTTAGACCACAGCGGCCCCCACATCCCAGGTAGAGGAATAATTTTATTATTTATAGCCCAGCCACTCTAGGCAGCTTCCAGCGCATATGAAAGCATAATAAAACATCAAACATTAAAAACTTCCCGATACAGGGCTGCCTTCAGGTGTCTTCTAAAAGTTGTGCAGTATCTCCTTGACACCAGGTGGGAGGGCGTTCCATAGGGAAGGAGCTACTGCCAAGAAGGCCCTCTTGCCTTCAAATATGCCAATTGAAAGCTTGCAGAACATGACTGCAACATCTACTGAGTAGTGGCAGCTTCAGGGCAGGACTTGGAAGTGGGGCAGAAGCCCAGGGCCCCCGTTCAGCAGCATGAGGATGCCCCTCCCAACACATCAGGGCTTGTTTACCATATCTTGAAGTACACAGTACCTGCTAAAGCCACTTCCGCCATTAGGAGGAGGTGGGGTTGCGGGCTTCACGGCCCCTTCACGTGTGCGGTGAGTAGAGGCCAGCCCCGCGCGATTGGGGGGATTCCTGGCCACGTCACCCCCTAGCCAGCCAATCGGGAGCTCCCTCTTTGCCACCCGCCAGCTTTTTCTCCCACCCTATAGGTTTTCGTTCTTTGACCTTGCTATGGACCTTGGTTGGTCACCACTGAGGAACCTGGTAGGAATTTTTCCACTTGGCAAATTGACACCAGCCACTTGGTTTTCACCTACCTCGTAGCAAATTGCCACAACTTTCTGGATATTGGCAGTTAGGCATTGGTATAGTTCTGTAGCTGGAAGAGGGGAGGTAGCACCATCACCTGCCCCGCATATTGAAGGGTAGTCCGATAAAGGATTCTGGGGGGCGTGGCCCTGACTGAAGCCTAGGGAGGTTAGGGACTAAGGCACACCCCCTATCGGTGACCCCAGGGGGGTTCCTAGTTGATGTGCATCAGCAGGACTCCCCTGACTGGTGGTTAACCCTTCCCAGACTTCAAGCAGACAAGCTGGAGTCGGATATACAGTGGTGCCCCGCAAGACGAATGCCTCGCAAGACGGAAAACCCGCTAGACGAAAGGGTTTTCCGTTTTTCAATGCGCTTCACAGGATGAATTTCCCTATGGGCTTGCTTCGCAAGACGAAAATGTCTTGAGATTTTTTTTCGCTCCCCAGCCCCTTTTTCTAAGCCGCTAAGCCGCTAATAGCCTTTTAGCAGCTAATCCACTAATCCTTTAAGCTTTTAATAGCCTTTAATAGCCGCTAATAGCTGCTAAACCGCTAATAGCGCTAATCCGCTAATCCGCTAATAGGGTTGCTTCGCAAGACGAAAAAACCGCTACACGAAGAGACTCACAGAACGAATTAATTTCGTCTTGCAAGGCACCACTGTAGTTGGTTAGGACCAATGCCTAAGCCAATACCGCTCATCACCTGTAACCAATAAAGTTGTGGCCTTTTTTAGCCCATTAAACTTAATAATTGCATCATGTGTCATTATTTCCACATTGGGGGGGGGGGTCGGGAACTAGCCACGCAAAGTGTATTTGTGCCTGGAGGGGGGGGGGGTATAAGGCCATTACATCCAGAGTCTACAATTACCTTACTGCCATTGGGAGATGTTTTGCTCTCCGTGGAATTTGATCCCAGTTTCTCTCCAGCCAACTGGTTGGTTCTCTTGGAAGAACAGAGCTCTCCTATGAGCAGCGTTTTGGTGACATTCCGCTTTAGTAGCGAAGCTGCCGTTTCAGAGGGTGCGAAGAGGTCTGCCAAAAACCAAGGCTGCGCACACATTACCAGGGTGAAACACAGCTAACAATGTAAAGGTATTAAGAACATAAGAAGAACGTTGCTGGATGAGGCCAATGGCCCATCTAGTCCAGCATCATGTTCTCACAGTGGATATTATTATTATTATTATTATTATTATTATTAATAATAATAATATTATACCCCACTCATCTGGCTAGGTTTTCTTTTAAAACCATCCACTGCTGCTTCCTGCTGGAGGGAGTTCCATAGTTCAGCTACGCGCCGCATGATTTCTCTTACCTGTCCTGAATTTTCCAACCTTCAGATTCCGGCCCTGGGAAGCTTCGTAAGAGAGCTGTTCTGCTCCACAGGAAGAACTGTAAGGGGAGAGAGACTTTCTATTCCTCATCAGGCAATGGGATTTCCATCTGCTTTCCCTGACCCAGCCTTTCCCTGACCATGAGTTCGAGAACAGCAGCAGCAACTGGGAAGAGAGGAGTTCAGAGATAGATAGATGCATTTTTAATAGTTTTATGTGTGTCCTCATTCCTCAGTTTGATCCGTTTACATGGTTCTGTATGCTTTGTGGTATTTTATGCATTGCGATTTGCTGGGGTTTTTTAAATTGATTATAGAGATTGGTAATTCTTTCTTGTGGCTGATAAGTATAAGCTGTTTAATTATCATTTGCTGGTGTTTAATTTTACTGTTTACTATTAGATTCCGATGGCTTGTTGAATGTCACTTTGTTTGATATAAGTTGTTTATTTTAAAGCTATTGTGACTTTTTACATTGGATCAGATTGTTACTATTAATGCTTGATGTTTTTCTGTGTTCGAAGCTGCCCAGAGTGACTGGGGAAACCCGGCCAGATGGGCGGGGTACAAATAAAAAGTTGTTGTTGTTGTTATTCCTTGCATGTCCAACAGGAGAAAACAAACTTTTCTCTATCCTCTTTCTCCGTTCCATGAATAATCCTTTAAACTCCTATCCTGTCACTTTTTTCTCACCTAAAAAGGCCCAAACACTGCAACTTTCATAGGAGAGTTGCTGCATCCAATTGATCGTTTGGGTTGCCTTTTTCCAGGTTGTTCTTAATTCTGATTGAAGCTAGTTTCTTTGGGGGGGGGCTGGGGCACACCAGCATGCAGCATTTCTGTAAGAAATGACAGGATAGAAACATGATAGCTATGGTGGTCTTGTAATGAGGTTAAGGCTTACTGGAAAATGATATACAATGAGATGAAAATAACGTTGGGGGGGGGCCTTAAGCCTTTCTCTTTGGAATTATAGGGACAGAACTACCAAAATTGTTTAGAAATTTATTCATACAGCGACAAGAATGTTACTTGCCCCAAAATGGAAAGAATAAGAAGTCCCAGCAAATGAAGAATGGATCCAAAAACTTATGGAATATGGCAAAACTTACCGGAAGAATAAGAAATCAAGCTGACAAACTTTTTATTAAAGAATGGAAGTGGTTAATTGAATATTTACAGACAAATTGTAAACAGATAAAAACACTGGCAAGATTATTGTAACAACCTGCAGCTACATAAGGGTATATATTTAAAGAAGATAAATAAATGAGCAGGTTAAGTTAATTTGGATATGCAGAAGATATTAAAAATAAATGTAAGGAACCGCAGGAAGAGGGGGAAGGAAATCAAGTCCTTTAAAATGTCAAAGTGACTGTAAAATCGGTGAAATGTATATATCTGAAAAGTATAAATAAAATTTAGAAAAAGAAAAAGAAATAGGATAGCTATGGATTGTGAGTTATGTTGTATGTACACCACTTTCCAAACCCAGCAGTGGGAGCGCACTGAATGCAGAGTAAACAGTAGTGTGTACATAACCAAAAAAAAACCTTCGTTCCACAGTTTGTTCTACACCTTTTAGTAGCCACCATTTCCTCAATCTGCTGCTGCCTGGTGGAGGTTTTTTAAGCTCAAAAGGACATTGTACTCTTTCCCCTGCTCCTAAACCTGTTGCTGTGAGATGAAGCACCTGCTAAAGTACATTGGAGCATGACTCGTAGCACAACCTTTCTCCGTGGCACATAAATGCTTCACTTTAAAAACAAGTGTGGGATCGTAAGGACTCGTTTTCATTAGAGGTTTTAAAAGAGAGACTTGATGGCCGCTTAGAATCGTAGAGTTGGAAGATAACTTTTGTGAAAAGAGCAGAAGCCTTTTTATTAGGCATTTCAGGTCAAGATTTGCCAAAAGAAAAGAAAAAACCCTCTTTATCTATGCTACCTTCTTATAGGCAAGCCCAAGAGGCTCAGTGGTTTAATCCACAGTGCCACCCACATCCCAAAAAGACAATACATATATATCTGGTATGTACAGTGGTGCCTCGCAAGACGAAAAGAATCCGTTCCGTGAGTCTCTTCGTCTAGCAGTTTTTTCGTCTTGTGAAGCAAGCCCATTAGCGGATTAGCGCTATTAGCGGTTTAGCGGCTATTACCCCTGCCCGTACAGGCCAGTGGTGTCCGACTCTAGGGTTGTGCGCCCATCTCACTCAAAGAGGCCGGGGGCCAGCGCTGTCCGAAGACACTTCCGGGTCACGTGGCCAGCGTGACATCGCTGCTCTGGCGAGCCAGAGCCACACACGGAAACGCCGTTTACCTTCCCGCTAGTAAGCGGTCCCTATTTATCTACTTGCACCCGAGAGTGCTTTCGAACTGCTAGGTTGGCAGGCACTGGGACCAAACGAAGGGAGCGCACCCCGCCGCGGGGATTCGAACCGCCGACCTTTCGATCGGCAAGCCCTAGGCGCTGAGGCTTTAACCCAGAGCGCCACCCGGCTATTAGCGGCTATTAAAGGCTTAAGGGATTAGCGGATTAGCTGCTAAAAGGCTATTAGCAGCTTAGTGCCTTAGAAAAAGGGGGTGGGGAGCGGGGAAAAAACCCCAGGAATCGCAAGACATTTTCGTCTTGCGAAGCAAGCCCATAGAGAAATTCGTCCTGCAAAGCACCTCCAAAACGGAAAACCCTTTCGTCTAGCGGGTTTTCCGTCTTGCGAGGCATTCGTCTTGCGGGGCACCACTGTACTAGGAGGAAGTTCCAAAGAATAGGTGCCACCACAGTAAAGTCCCTATTCCTATGTCATACAGAACAGATTTCCTGAAGAGGAGGCGTCTGCAGGAATCATAGAATTGGAGAGTTGGAAGGGATCACAATAGTCATCAAGTCCCACCCCCTGCAAGGCAGGAAACTTTTGCCCAAAAGGGAAAGGGATCCCTGACCAGTAGGTCCAGTCGTGGCCGACTCTGGGGTTGCGGCGCTCATCTCGCTTTATTGGCCAAGGGAGCCGGCGTACAGCTTCCGGGTCATGTGGCCAGCAGGACTAAGCTGCTTCTGGCGAACCGGAGCAGCGCACAGAAACGCCGTTTACCTTCCCACCGGAGCGGTACCTATTTATCTACTTGCACTTTGACGTGCTTCGAACTGCTAAGTTGGCAGGAGCAGGGACTGAGCAACGGGAGCTCACCCCGTCGCAGGGATTTCAACCACCGACCTTCTGATCGGCAAGTCCTAGGCTCTGTGGTTTAACCCACAGCGCCACCCGCGTCCCACTATCTGGTATGTACTAGGAGGAAATTCTAAAGAATAGGTGCCACCACAGTCAAGTCCCTATTCCTATGTCATACAGAACAGACCTCCTGAAGAGGAGGCGTCTGCAGGAATCATAGAACTGGAGAGCTGGAAGGGACCACAAGGGTCATCAAGTCCCACCCCCTGCAAGGCAGGAATCTTTTGCCCAAAGTGGGGTTCAAACCCACAACCCTGATATTAAGAGTCTCATGCTCTACTGACTGAGCGGTGGACAACCAGCTATGTACGCGGGTGAGACAACCTACCCTTTTAAAGCGATGGTGCGCCAACCATTACAATGCCTCCGCCGTATCTCTAGCTGCGTCCTTGATCAAGCAAGGAAACATTCCAAGTCCTGTATTCAATGTCTCCTTTGTTGGGCTCAAAGCAGCTCCAGATGGCTGGCTCAGCTAGGTGGGCTGGCACGGTTGCCCAAACTATTAAGAAGAGAATTGGCTCTGCCTGGGTGCAGTCAGGGAGTAAATGTACCACTGGCGAAACAAGAGCTCCCTGTTATTTGCCCCGGCAAGATCACCTTGAGAAGAAGAAAGCATTTCTTTGGGGGTTACGCCCCCTCTAAATTTGATATGGTGCGGCACAATTTGCTGTTCACATCAACGTCAACAGCCTAAAACTGGAGTAGCCCTCCAGAAATTCATGGGCTCTCCACAGCCAGTATTCAGAGATGTTGAGATGTGGAGCCCAACCAAATCGGAAGGGCACCCCGTTGGCTACCCCAGTCCAAAACAATCATGATAATAAAATAAAAAACAGCAGCCCAAATATAAGAAGAATGGTTGGCATCCACCTGTCTCGGGAGTCCACAGAGGAGTGCACCTTTGTGGATGAAGTCAAACCGTTGGGACATTGCAGCACTTGCTGTGGCTGCAGAGACTGGTGTGGGAGAGAGATGTTTTGTTGCAGCTGGGGAAGATGAAGGCGTCTGGTTGGGCTGCAGCAGGGCCGGATTTAGGTTTGACGAGGCCCTAAGCTACTGAAGGCAATGGGGCCCTTTATATGTCCAGCTGTCCTTTGTCAACAACAAATTGTCACTGTTTTTTGTGTTGAATATATGCTGTGTTGTGTTGAATAAATACGGCCCTGGTCCTAGTCCATCGCTCTAACCACTACACCAGTCTGGGTGGCGTCATTTTGGCTATGCATAAGTAACAGCGCTCACACCCCAAACGTCGGAAATACCGGTAGAAGGAATTATTAAGATCCTGGAGGGGGAGAAAACGTAACTGGCTTTGCCCGGTGCTGAAAGGGCAGCAAAGCAGTTAACCTGTACACATCCATACAGTCATTCCCCGGTAATGTGTGCAGTGAGTGTACATTCTGCCTACCCCAGTAACTCAAGAGTTGAGATGTACAATTCAACAAGTGTAAGCTCTTTCGCACAATGAATGAATGAATGAATGAATGAATCTTTATTTGCATCAGCCATCAGCCATAGCAATAAAACAACAATACAATATACAAAGAATAAAAAAATAAAGTCAATTATATAAAATACATTTTAGGGTTTTGAATCAATAGTGAAATAGTGGATCTTATTCTGGTTGTCCCAGCTAAAAACCTTGATGTCTTTGCTGTCACCTGCTCATTTTGATCTGTCAAGAGAAAGGACAGTCTGGCAGTGGTTGGGTGGCCCAGAATGGACAATAAAATAGGGGTGATAATCTCATTCCTCAAGGCTTTGTAAAGAATGCAAGCCAGAAGGGCATGTGCCACTGATTCGGTACTGCCATCTTCGCAGGGACATAAGGTTTTTGTGTGTGGAATCTGTTGGAATCGTCCCTCAAGTACAGCCGAGGGCAATACATTCAATCTTGCTAGAGTAAGAGCATGTCTATATTTTATAATTGCTAGGTTATGCAGATAGGGTGCCAGAGAGTCGAATACCATGGGTGAAAATTCTTTATTGTGGCCAAGTTGTTCTGACTCTTGAGAACAACTCAAGAGGTGTTGACAAATTTGACTGCTTTCTTTACTAAAACCCAAAGTGAGTTATGTTGTGGTCATAAACCACAAGAGTGAAGTTTTTGATAGACAGTTTTAGTCCAGGCACTCTTGGGACAATCCTGCAGCACTGGGGATATTAGACCGGGGGGATTTGAGTTTAGGCGAAGCCAATAGTTAAGTGCTCTATGCCAGATCCATAATTCTACTGAGGGAAGATTAGTCTCTAGGCGCAATGATGCATTTGGGACACAGGGTGGTACAGAGAAAATTTGCCTTAAGAACTTTGATTAGACAGCTTCTGTAGATCCAAGGTGAGGTTCACACAAAGACTTGCACGTGCGTAACAAAGAGCCTTGTACGTCGGTTCAGTGTAACATGCAAGCGAGGCTTTGCTACAGAGTAGAGAGCTCCAACCATCATTGCACAAAAAGTCTTATTGTTGGTTTTGTTGTGTGTGTGTTTTATTATACAGGGTAACCTTCTCATTCCGTAGGTGGCATTGGGATAGAGGGCTCCATCTCCCTAGTTGGCAAGGATTGTGTTGTTGTTCCATTTTCTCCAAGTGCCTAGCACACTTGCTTGACCTCAATGAAGTCTAATAACTGGTAGTAGTAGAAGATAGTAGTAGTGGAGGCAGCCTTGTGTGCATTTAATCAGATCCCCTGACCTAAATCAAGGAAGACGAAAAAAGAACAGGGTTCGATGGTGGAAATAAAAGTTTATTTGCTGCAACCAAAATCGATGCTGTTTTCTAATTTCTTCCAAGAAGTCATTAAGCACTAACTCAAGAGAAAATCTCCCAATCAATGAAGATGGAGGAAAAACAGCTTTTCAGTAATTAATTGCCACTAACGGCTGCTGGGTTAATGACAACAAAGCGGTGAAAGCAACAAGAAGGGGAAAGCAATGATGTGCCGACTATCGCAGATGTCTGGGCCCAGCACCAGCCCTTGGCTTTCTTGGGTAAATGTCTACCAAGGCCTGGTCTGGGCTCCCTGTTAATATTATGTTTCCCATAGTGCAGCTGAACGCCAGGACAGCATTCACACTACATGATCATGCTTTAAACCATCATGGCTTCCACCAAAGAATTCTGGGAGCTGTAGTTTGTGAAGGCTGCTGTGAGTAGTTAAAGGTAAAGGGACCCCTGACCATTAGAGAGCCAGTGTGGTGTAGTGGTTAAGAGCGGTAGTCTTGTAATCTGGGGAACCGGGTTCGCGTCTCCACTCCTCCAAAATGCAGCTGCTGGGTGACCTTGGGCCAGTCACACTTCTTTGAAGTCTCTCAGCCCCACTCACCTCACAGTGTTTGTTGTGGGGGAGGAAGGGAAAGGAGAATGTTAGCCGCTTTGAGACTCCTGAAGGGGAGTGAAAGGCGGGATATCAAATCCAAACTCTTCTTCTTCTTCTTCTTCTTCCAGGTCCAGTCATGGACGACTCTGGGGTTGTGGCACTCATCTTGCTTTACTGGCCGAGGGAGCCGGTGTACAGCTTCCGGGTCATGTGGCCAGCATGAGTAAGCCACTTCTGGCAAACCAGAGCAGCACACGGAAACACCGTTTACCTTCCCGCTGGAGAGGTACCTATTCATCTACTTGCACTTTGACATGCTTTCAAACTGCTAGGTTGGCAGGAGCAGCAGGAGCTCACCCCGTCGCAGGGATTTGAACCGCCGACCTTTTGATCAGCAAGTCCTAGGCTCTGTGGTTTAGACCACAGCGCCACCTGCATCCTACTGTGAGTAGTTAGGAGGCCTCATTCCTCTCATAAGAGGGGCCTAAGAGCTGAGTCTGAGGAAGAGGCCGCCTGTTGGCTGGAGCACCGCGGTGGGCTCTTCTGCTGCGGGCAGCTCTGCGCCATGAGTTTGGGGGCGACCGAGCCAGCGAAACGCTGAGGAAGGCCGGCCGGCTCCGCCCTTCTGTGCGCCTGGGACTGGGCAACCTGGGGGGGGGGGCGCCAAGTGGATCTTTGCACCTGGTGTCACATATGCTTAAGACAGCCCTGGGGCTCTGGATTCAGTGGATCCAAGACCCCTCATTTTGTGGACTTCCACCTTCTTCTTACTTCTTCCGAGTAAGACTGTCTTCCATAAACACAGTTTTGACAATGAGTCTGTAAGTGACTGTGGAGGCCAATTCTGGATCCACATGTCCTTCCACAGTGGGGACATTGGTTTCTGGGTGGGAGTTGATCACGGTGTGGATTTGCCAAGTGTGCCTTCCTCTTAGCACGTTTCTCCCTTGCATCCTGAATTCGAGTGTCATCAAAGCCCATGACACCTTTGGTAAAGGCTGTTCTCCAACTGGAGCACTCACAGGCCAGTGTTTCCCAGTTGTCAGTGTTTATACTACTTTTTTTAGATTTGCCTTGGGAGAGTCTTTAAACCTCTTTTGTTGACCACCAGCATTACACTTTCCATTTTTAAGTTCGGAATAGAGTGGTTGCTTTGGAAGACGATCAACATCAACTTCGTTGGACTGGTCTTCCACCAGAGGAAACATTGCCAGAGCTACATCTATCTCCTCTGTGCTTTCTACAGGAGTTCATGTAAACTCAGGGGCAAATGTGTCTCTCCACCCCATAGGTAGTCTCTATGGGAGTATATTGTATTTAATTATAGGGTATCAGAGTTTTTAGGGGGCTAAACAGGCTGGGATAGCTGGGATAGCAGGCTTGTTGGTTTTGAATGCCTGATGTAGATTTTTTCAATTTCATTGTTCTGTATGGGACAATGACAATAAAGATTATCGTATCGTATCGTATCGTATCGTATCGTATCCTTCTTAAACTCCTACAGTCAAGAGATCTGGAGGACAGAATTGCTCAGACATACCTTTCAGGCAAGCTTGGGCTACTGATCTCTTAGCCTTGGGGAAGGGAATATTATGTTTAAATTACCTATTGATAATTTTTTATTCTTAACAGCCATCTTGGATGGCCTGTTGCCGGGCAGAAAGGTGGGATACAAATATTTCAAACCAACTCATCAATAAGAATTGTTAACCATTTTGTTTAGTTCCAGCTTGGATCAAAAGCCCCTGGGAAAGAATCTAGTTCCAACATTTCTGTATCAATGCACTACTAGTTTGGTGCCCCTGAAACTAATGGGGAGAAGTCAGTGTTGATGCCGTGCACTTTTGTTTCAACCTTCTGATATGTCATTATCTCCAACCCCTGACATACCACTTTATTTCCAAATTGCATTTTATAGTTATTCAGTGAAGGAATGAGATACGTAACAACAGCCTTCAGCTTTCATTGCCTCTCTTTGTTGTTGAAACTTTTTCTTCCGTTCATGTATTATTGTAATTTTAAAAGTTATAATAAAGGTTTGGCAGGTAAGAGGGAGTTGCAATGGAATGATGGTTCCTTGTTTCTTTGTCAGCTGGCAAACTCTGAAGCAAGTCCGTGTTTTGTGCTGAACATCGTTCCCAGGGAGGTGCCAATTCTACAGCAGCCCACAGAGCTTGTTGGGGGGGAAAAATCTCCCTTTAAAACCCCAGCAGGCATAGTGTGCCGAACATGCAGAGAGAAAGTGATCAGGTGTTATGGGTTAAATAAAAAAAAAGAGAGAACGCCAGGTCATGCAGAAAAGAGCAATTGCTTTCTTTTGACATCAGGAGGTCAATTAGCAATCAATGTAATCGTTGTAAGAAAGACACGCCGGGCTGTTTGCCCCGGAACCTCCTCCACTAATCGATTGGAGGACGAATGTGTGTTTGAACAAGATAAGGCTGAGTGGAATGAGTCAATTAAACAGGGGCCCCCTTGTCTCTTCTGTGTACACAATGAGGCCAGTTCATCCTTAGTAGCCTCGCCAATGGTTTTCCACGGACGCATTAGCTCAGATAATGTCATGCACAGGGCACAAGAAACCAGGGATATTGAGAGGGGGGCAAAACTACAGGAAGCCGGACACCTGGCCCTCCCTGAGTAATGCCCATCTTGTTGCCTAAATTGCCAGCAATTGCCGGCAAATTGCAGCCTCGACCCTTTTTATGTGCTTCCAGTCGAAAGACGATGAGCGACGAAGCATTTTCGAGGCTTGGTCTGAAATGGTTATGGGGTTTTTTTGAGACCAGCCTTGACCAAGCTGGCGCCTTCCCAGTGTTGCTTGACTAAAATGACCCTGGGAGTTGGAGTCCAACAATGTCTGGAAGATGTTAGGTTGGGGAAGAGATGCTTTAGCATTGCAGCTGGAGGGCACTGCCTGCGACTTTTTCAGAGCCTACAAATAGTGCATAGTGCTGGTGTCATTTGGTTTTTGCCTACTGCGTAGCAAATCATCACAACTTGTAAGGTTGTGGTTAGGCATTGGTTTTATTGAATTGGTTGGTGGAGGGGTATGGATTCAGTGGCGTAGCATGGGGGGTGCAAGGGGGGGCGGCTGCACCGGGCACATCTGGGGGTTAGGGTTAGGGGGCGCAAATCCATGGGTTAGGGGGCGCAAATCCATGGGTTAGGGGGTGCAAATTACTTGCCTTGCCCCGGGTACTGACAACGCACGCTACGCCACTGTATGGATTGGCTGTGCCTGCCCCTCCAAATGCTGCTGCTGCAAGGGTATTTTGTTAAAGGAATCCAGGGGCTCGCCATGCTTTTGTTCGAACCCCTGTTAAGGGGCTAGGCAAGAGCCCCTGGGAGCATTTGGGGAGAGTTGAGGGCATGGTACCCAGCTCCGTCTCTCCCCCCAAGTGTTTTCCTTTACTGACTTTGCGGGCGGGCGAATGTCAGTCTGTCCCCATGCAGGGTCAGATAGTCGCAACCAATGCCTAAGCAACCACTCACATTTCTTGTGATTTTAATAAAGTTGTGGCCAAAATTATGACAAAAACCTTAAACTAAAATCAAGTGTCAATTGTGTTTTTATTGGGGGGTGTCTTGGGGACCTCGACACGCAATGAGTGGTCTGAGGGAGAAGAGAAACAGACTCGGAAGAGGAGGTCTTGAAAAGTTGAAGGGGCAACAGAGTTCAGTGAGCTGGGCGAGCCGGTGGCAGAGAACAGTCTAGACTCAGAGGCAGAAGCTGAAACAGAAGAGGAGGGAAACCAAGAAGGAGAAAGGAGTCTGGCTGGGGAAGAGTCACAGCACACTTTAAGCACTAGTTTCAAACATTTTTTTAAAAAAAATAAAGTTCTCTTTTGTTTGTGTTTGACACCCTCATTGCTCGATCAAATATATACTGGAGACAATAACAAGCGTTAAAGATGTGGAGAGTCAAACGCTGATATAATTCCATATCGTCTACTGCTGCTCCAAAAATAAAGGCCTCTCGGATGACTATTACAAACAAAATTAAAACTATAACAGGTTAGGAGTTGCCAGCAGATCCATTAGTAACTCTGGGTACATAAAACACCATGTCTTATCAGATTATGTGGAAATGATAGTTCATCTCTAAACAGCCACGTCGTATGTCAGTTCGTTCCAGGTGGGTGAAATCATGAACTGTAAAAGAGAAAAATTTAAGAGTATGAGAATGAATAAACTTATAAACAAAAGGGAAAGGAAGGTGGACATCTTATTTATTGGAAAGTGGAGTGTGTTGTGGCGGAGAGACCCCAATAAAATAGTTATCGGCATATACTATTAGGAACCTTGTAAAATATTAATGTTATTTTTATGTATTTACCTGTATGCTAAAGTTTCCCTTTGTATACACGTACAGTGGTACCTCGGGTTAAGTACTTAATTCGTTCCGGAGGTCCTTTCTTAACCTGAAACTGTTCTTAACCTGAAGCACCACTTTAGCTAATGGGGCCTCCTGCTGCTGCTGCACCGCCACTGCACAATTTCTGTTCTCATCCTGAAGCAAAGTTCTTAACCTGAGGTACTATTTCTGGGTTAGTGGAGTCTGTAACCTGAAGTGTATGTAACCTGAAGCGTATGTAACCCGAGGTACCACTGTACAGTACATTGATTATTGCTTTCATTTGATGGATCAATGGTCTTGTTCGATAGTAAAATTCATGTTGAATTGCTGCTTCAGGGGTTGTTTTTAAAAGTCTGGAACGGATTGATCCGATTTGCATTCACCATCAGAGCACATAGCATGTCCACGGCTATAGCCTGCACCAAAAAAATCATGCATCCACTGTTTCCATGGTGCAAAAACATGGTTACAAAGCATGGATCCACATGGATCCTCAGGATTTTTGCACTGGGCTACCCCAAACTCACTGTCAAATCACGTCTGTGGCTACAGCATGAACCACAAAAATCATACATCCACTGTTTCGTTCAGAATATATTTTTTTTCTTGTTTTCCTCCTCTAAAAACTAGGTGCGTCTTCTTATGAAGCGAAAAATACGGTACTTTCCGTGGGAAAGCACGCCTTGGTTTTGGAACACTTCGGTTTTGGAACGGACTCCCGGAACGGATTAAGTTTGAGAACCAAGGTACCACTGTACTTTTAACATGCCAGTGAAAAGCAGAGGACCGAGCTCTTTGCAGACGGCTCCGAGTGCCTCTGCTTTAATTGGAAGTGATGGCTTGTATCCAGCCTCCCTCTGCCAAGCGCTCCCTGCTGGCTGTGGCCTCCTCTTCCTCCTGGTGACTCAGGAAGATCTCCCAGGGTGGGCTTCGCTTCCAGTGCTCCTGGCTGAGAAGGAAGGGGCTGCATCTGACAACCTTTGCCTGGGCTTCGCCCCCTCCAGGGTGGGAGAAACAGTTGGAGACCGAGTTATCGGCTCTGCTTGAAGAGCAAGCCTTGCTCGGGAAAGGAGAAGAGGCTGCAGTTTAGCCCCCCCCCCCCCCGTTAATAGAAGCATTGTCACAGCCAGGCTAGGCCAGAACAAGGCATATTGCATTCCCTCCAACACGTCCCATTGCCGAATATAATGAATTTTGTATACCGTGGTATACAAAGTACTAATTCGTTCCGGAGGTCAGTTCTTAACCTGAAACTATTCTTAACCTGAAGCACCACTTTAGCTAATGGGGCCTCCCGCTGCTGCCGCACTGCCGGAGCACGATTTCTGTTCTTATCCTGAAGCAAAGTTCTTAACCTGAAGCACTATTTCTGGGTTAGCAGAGTCTGTAACCTGAAGCGTATTTAACCTGAAGCGTATGTAACCCGAGGTACCACTGTATTATTTTCACAAACACTTGTATTTCTTCTTCCTGTGTTTTGCTCTAATATATGCATATTTGGTGCACCTTATTTTTGGAGGCCTGCTTCGTGAAATTCAGAGAAGGGCTGCACCCCACCAGAAAATGTCTTTATTAAAGGTATTTAAACAGAAAAACAATTCAAACCTGGCCCAGTGGCAGTGTGATTTGGAAGGCAATGTACATACAAATAGCCTGAGAGCTAGGATTCCCTGAGTTCTCTCTTCATGGGGAACTCTGGGAATCGTACCTCTGTGAGGGAAATTTGGGGTGGTCTCCTAACAAATCTCAGAACTCTTAAACTACAGCTCCCGGAATTCTGTGGGGGAAGCCATGAGTGTTTAAAGCAGTTTCCCAAACTTGGTTCTCCAGCTGTTTTGGGACTACAGTCCCCATCATCCTTAACCACTGGTCCCGCTAGTTAGGGATGATGGGAGTTGTAGTCCAAAAAACAACTGGAAAACCTGGTTTAAAGTGGTGTCATGGTTCTGTAAACGAATGGTGCAAATGTGGCCTCTGTCTCACCCTGCTGTGCCTGTGACATGTTCCCTGCCTTCTGTTCTTCCATTTAGGAGGGGGAAAGAGGAGGGGTAGGGAGCTGTTTACACAGTGAAATGCGGAGCAATCTGAAGGAAAAGAGTGTGCAAACAGAAGAGGCTAAAAGGGGCCATTTAGTCACTGCTCCTCTTAATGCACACAGCCTGGCCCCGTCATTTAGAACAACCTGCAAACGTCAAAATGCTGTCGGAACAGCTTACGAAACTGCCCAGGGGGTGTCCATCTAGTTTTCTGGAACTATCCCCTGAGATGAGCAAAAGGCCAGTTTTCCATCCCATTTGCTAGGAAAGCAATCAAGAGCAATTTCCCTCCCCAAAGCACCACGAGACAGATCTCTGATGCAAAGGAAACACTTCTTGGCCGAGGCCCAGAGATGGCAGGACTGAAGCTCCATGATGCCACCATGATCAGCTGCTTCGTCACATTACCAGGTGTTATGGGAGCTGAGTAGCGGACAGTGCTATTTCAGCCATGTTTTATCTTCGCTTTCATTGGAAAACCTGCTTGCGGGGGGGGGGAATTAAAAAAAATGATCAAGCAGTCTGCAAATACGAAATGATAATCGATACGATACGAGGACTTTTGGATCAGCGTATGATGATTTACTACAAACAAAAGACTGGAGACCCTTACAAAGTTCACACAGAAACATAATAATGCTTGCTTCTAACTCGCCTGTGAAAACAACTCAGAGGTTATTAAGAAGAAAAATGATAACAACAAGAAGACTGGAAGATGGGACTTGTGAACATCAAAGCAGCAGAAATATGAGATGATTGGACCCTTACTGAACTTGAAGCATGGGTACCCCCAACAAAAATTTAAAAATTGGCAAAATTTTTGGACTTTATGATATGTATTGGTACAATCTGGAATAACTAATGTGATTTGATTGGATTGTTGAATGGAAAACTTTATATATATATATATATATATATATATATATATATATATATATATAAACTATATGATAAACTTTATTGTCATTGTCCCATACAGAACAACGAAATGGGGGGGGCGAATCTACATGAGGCATTCAAAACCAACAAGCCTGGTATCCCAGCTATCCCAACCAGGTTAGCCCCCTAAAAACTCTGATACCCCATTTTTAAAATACAATATACTTCCAGAGAGACTCCTTACACTGCATTCAAAACCAAAATCGTATTTGGATAGAAACTGTTTCTCAGGCGGCTAGTCCTAGTCTTTATAACCCTGCACCTTCTTCCAGAAGGCAGAAGCTGAAAGAGATCATTTCCGGGGTGAGCACTATCCTGCGCTATCTCTGCAGCTTTCTTATAGCACCTGGAAGCATAGATTTGATCCAAGGTGGGAAGAGTGCACCCAGTTATTCTCTCCGCAGTTTTTGCAACCTTGGACAGCATTGTTTTTCCCCTGAATAATTAAGAGGGCAAATGATGGTAGGTAGTATCCTATTCCTGCTAAGGTAGACATCCTCTTGCTTAGTATACCAACACTTTTAATTGTGCTCAGAAACATATTGGGAGCCAATATAGATCTTTAAGGACTGGTGTGATATGGTCCTGGCAGCCAGTCACCAGTCTAGCTGCGGCATTCTGGATTAGTTGTAGTTTTTGAGTTACCTTCAAAGGTAGCACCACGTAGAGTTCATTGCAGAAGCCCAAGATGGCTTACAAAAAGCTCTCAAATGCATGACAAAACTGAGGGCCTTCTGGCGGTTCCCTCACTGCAAGAAGTGAGGTTACAGAGAACCGGGCATAGGACCTTCTTGGTACTTGTACAAGCCCTGTGGAACGCCCTCTGATCAGATGTCAAGGAAATAAACAACTATTTGACTTTTCAAAGATATCTAAAGACAGCCCTGCTTAGGGAACTTTTTAATGTTTGATGTCTCACTATGTTTTAATGCAGGGGTCAGCAAACCTTTTCAGCAGGGGGCCGGTCCACTGTCCCTTAGATCTTGTGGGGGGCCGGAGTATATTTTGGAGGGGGGGGGGAATGAATGAATTCCTATGCCCCACAAATAACCTAGAGATGCATTTTAAATAAAAGCACACATTCTACTTATGTAAAAACACACTGGTTCCTGGACCGTCTGCAGGCCGGATTTAGAAGGTGATTGGGCCAGATCCAGCCCCCGGGCCTTAGTTTGCCTGCCCATGTTTTAATGTGCTGGAAGCCACCCAGTGTGGGTGGGGAAACCCAGCCAGATGGGTGGGGTATAAATAATATGTTGTTGTTGTTGTTGTTGTTGTTATCATGACAACTTTTATTTTTAAAAAATGCAAACCGATAGGGAAACATGGAGAACTGGACTGGAAAAATGAGAAACTGAAATGGACAAATATGCCCATCTCCACTCTCCCCAGGCAGTTTATAATTTCACTGAGAAACAGAGGAGGCTGGGTGTGGGGTGCTGTGAGACCTTTGCAGGAGAAAAGGGACAGGGGTTAAGCATTTGCCAAGCTAACATTCAGTTCTGCCCCAACACACAAAAGAACAAGTAGAATAAATATGATTACCGGTAATCGGTCTCGATCATTAGCAGCAGGTGTTGCTCCATTGTCACCTGCAACCATATATTGTATGATAACCCTCCTAAATCCTACCGAGTATAAATAATGAACCATTTATTCTTCAGCTCCCAAACTACCGCACACAGTCTAGAGAATTCCTTTTCATAAAATGTTGTTTGCTGGGGTTTTGTTTTGCTTTTCGTTTCTTACTTTTTCAGCATTTCATTTCCAGGTGTAATTCAGATGTTGGCACGTAAGGGACACTTTCATCCAGGACAAGGCCACAGTTTGTTCTGTGTTCCTTTCAGGTGTCTCTGGGAATGGTTTTGGGGAAGGTGAAAAAACAGGCCAGCCTCCCCTTCCATCTCTAGCATACCATTGGTTTGGCACCCATAATAAGTGAGCCTGCCCGCTGGAAGGATAGAAAAGGCTGTCACAAATGCTGTCTACACCCGGTTTTTCTGTCATTTCTAGGGAGCATGGAAGGTGTGTTGCATGGGTAGGCAACCTAAGGCCTGTGGGCTGGATGTGGCCCAATCGCCTTCTAAATCTGGTCCGCTGACGGTCTGAGAATCAGCGTGTTTTTACACGAATAGACTGTGTCCTTTTATTTAAAATGCATCTCTGGGTTATTTGTGGGGGCCTGCCTGGTGTTTTTACATGAGTAGAATGTGTGCTTTTTAAAAAATGCATCTCTGGGTTATTTGTGGGGCATAGGAATTGTTCATTATTATTTTTCAAAATATAGTCCGGCCCCCCACAAGGTCTGAGGGACAGTGGACCGGCCCCCTTCTGAAAAAGTTGGTGACCCCTGGGTTGTAATTGCTTGACACTGAGTCTCTTGGAGCAGAGCTGGGGGAGAAGTTCATTTTGGTTTGCCAATTTTTATTTTTTTAAAATCTGATTTAGGCTTCCTGAGCCAATACGCAAACTGACACCCCAGAGTCGATGCTCTTCCACTGAGCCTACAGCCCTTGATACTAAATATCTAAAGGTTGATATTAAATTACCTAACAGACCAACACAAATAGAAATCACAAGATTGTAGCTGTTATATAAGGGATTATGATATCTGAATGGAATGCAATGGAGAATATTAAAATTTTGGAACGCAGAAAAAAATGTAGACGAATGAACTCATCAACTCTAGCATGCGGGGGGGGGCACGGTTTAATGAAATTGTATAATTTGACATTTGAATAATTGGCAGTAATGACTGTATTAATTAGATAAAATGGGTATTGTTACAATGAGGCTGTCATTGGAACGATATTGGAAAATCAAATACATACACGCACAGTGGTTTTTTTCTGGAGGGGGGGCATAGGGGGACTCATACCCCTAAACATTTTGTGAATCTTTGTACTTTTGTCCATTTACTGTATTTATTTTCCCCGAATTGAACTATGAAATGGTTCAATTTTCTTGAATCTAAGTGAGAGTACCCCTAAACATTTTTTAGGGGGGGGGGAGCACTGTGTGTGTGTATACGATTGATTATATAGATATGACTGATTATACACAAACACACATAAATAGAAATAGAAATAGAAATAGAAATAGAAATAGAAATAGAAATAGAAATAGAAATAGAAAAAGAAATAATAGAAATAGAAATATGAATAGAAATTGCCTTCCTAAACACACACAGAGCTGTGCTGGGAATCCCACTTCCCATCATGCACTGTGTTTTCCGGATCTCTTTCAGACCCCCAGGCATATAATTTGCAAGAGACACCTGCATCCCTTGTCCTGGG
Organism: Podarcis tiliguerta; assembly: GCF_965153285.1. Classification (NCBI taxonomy): domain Eukaryota; kingdom Metazoa; phylum Chordata; class Lepidosauria; order Squamata; family Lacertidae; genus Podarcis; species Podarcis tiliguerta. The sequence continues at coordinate 18,754,462 of NC_139546.1, read as the reverse complement.
AACCAGATCAAGCCTGAAACAGACACCTCTTCTTCTCATTTTTATTGAATCTCCTGTAATGGCCCGACAGGTGCTGCTGCGCAGAGTGGCAAAGGTGAGATGCTCCTGGGGACGCAAGCGTAAGCGAAGCTCTGCCTGCTGCAGGTGGCTCCCTCACTCCCAAGCCAACAGTGATTAGCTTCCAAATGCCACAGGGAGATCTCAAGTTCCCGTTTATGTCCAGGAAGCAGCTGCAGCCGGGCGGGGAGAGAGCCTGGCATCATCAGGTTCCGGCATTCAGTGCTCCTTGGATTCAGTTCATAATTCTCCTGGCACGTAGTGGCAAAGACGGAGCCACTTAGCACCAGAGAGGACGGCTAGCGGGGAAATATTTGGCGCATGGGCTACTCTGGGAAGTGCTTAGCAAGCCAGTGCCGGATTTTGATGTTGTTTAGTTGTGTCCGACTCTTCGTGACCCCATGGACCAGAGCACGCCAGGCACTCCTGTCTTCCACTGCCTCCCTCCCGCAGTTTGGTCAAACTCATGTTGGTAGCTTCGAGAACACTGTCCAACCATCTCGTCCTCTGCCTTCCCCTTCTCCTTGTGCCCTCCATCTTTCCCAACATCAGGGTCTTTTCCAGGGAGTCTTCTCTTCTCATGAGGTGGCCAAAGTATTGGAGCCTCAGCTTCAGGATCTGTCCTTCCAATGAGCACTCAGGGCTGATTTCCTTCAGAATGGAGAGGTTTGATCTTCTTGCAGTCCATGGGACTCTCAAGAGTCTCCTCCAGCACCATAATTCAAAAGCATCAATTCTTCGGCGATCAGCCTTCTTTATGGTCCAGCTCTCACTTCCATACATCACTACGGGGAAAACCATAGCTTTAACTATACGGACCTTTAGTGCTGGATTTACGTATAAGCTAAACAAGCTATAGCTTAGGGCCCCACTCTCTTGGGGGCCCCCAAAAAATTCAGAATGAAATTTCAACCTTTCAGAGAGAAATAATAGAAAATGATAAGAAATCAGTATCAAAAATGTGCAATCTGTTGCTGGACTGGAAGATGAAAGATGAAGTGGTTGAATCAGTTATGATTAAATGGGCACAAGATGTGGGACACAATATTCGGATGGAGGAATGGGAAAAACTATGGAAGAAAGAGATAAAATTTACAGCATGTGTGGCAATTAAAGAAAATTACATGAAAATGATGTACAGATGGTACCCAACTCCTGTTAAATTAGCAAAAATGTGCGAAACTAAAGAAAGGAAGTGTTGGAAATGTAAAACAATAGAAGGGACATTTTTTCATATGTGGTGAGATTGCAAAATTCTTAAGAAATATTTGGAAATGATTTATAATGAAATGAAGATGTTTAAAATAACTTTTGTTTTAAAAAAAACAGAAGCTTTCCTATTAGGCATAACAGGGATGGATTTACCAAGATCACAAAAGAACTGCACAAAACAGCTGCATGAACACTATTAGCACAACACTGGAAAGAAGAAAGTGACCCAGCTAAAAGAAGATTGGCAAGTAAAATTACCGGAATATGCTGAAATGGCAAAATTGACAATGAAATTAAGAGGAAGAGACAACTACGAATTTAAGGAAGAATGGAAGGACTTTATTGCATATACAGTGGTACTTCGGGTTACAGATGCTTCAGGTTACAGACGCTTCAGATTACAGACTCCGCTAACCCAGAAATAGTACCTCGGGTTAAGAACTTTGCTTCAGGATGAGAACAGAAATCGTGCTCTGGCGGCGCGGCAGCAGCAGGAGGCCCCATTGGCTAAAGTGGTGCTTCAGGTTAAGAACAGTTTCAGGTTAAGAACGGACCTCCGGAACGAATTAAGTTCTTAACCCAAGGTACCACTGTATACAGAAGCAATGTACACAGGTCATTACATTGCCACGGTTTTAAGACTACTTGTAATCTCATTATGAATAGAGAATAAGTCATTCAAATGGTTAAAACTTTACAATGGACATGTAGTACACTGACACACAATGGAAACAAGGAAGAGAATAGGGGGAAGCCAATCTGTTTTGTTTTTGTTTTTATTGTTGTTGTTTTATTTTTGTTATTGTTGGAAAACTAATAAAATGTTATGGGGGGGGGGGAAGCAGCTTTGGAGGAACGATGTTGATTTAAAATATTGGGGTGGTAATGCAGAGGTCCATTAGGGTTTCTGGGTCAATGAACTGCTCACCATATAGATAAAACGTTTGGTCCCTCCAAATGAACTGGGGTTTTGTGTGTTTACAGGCTTGGCAAAGCTGGAAACTCACAACAGGACACCTCCAACCCTAATTACATACACACCCCTTCAATTGGTTTGAGGCCAGAACTGGGGCAGGTGGTTCCAACTCAGATCATCTGATCCAAGGAGTCCATGTTGAGCCCTGGGATTGTATCAAGGAGTTGTGTTCAACCTTAGTAACAAGCAAGGGAATGTGATAAGAATTTTAAGGTCTTAGATATATGATAAAAAGGTAAAGGTACCCCTGCCCGTACGGGCCAGTCTTGACAGACTCTAGGGTTGTGCGCCCATCTCACTCAAGAGGCCGGGGGCCAGCGCTGTCCGGAGACACTTCCGGGTCACGTGGCCAGCGTGACATCGCTGCTCTGGCGAGCCAGAGCCACACACGGAACGCCGTTTACCTTCCCGCTAGTAAGCGGTACCTATTTATCTACTTGCACTTAGGGGTGCTTTCGAACTGCTAGGTGGGCAGGAGCTGGGACCGAAAGACGGGAGCTCACCCCACCGTGGGGATTCGAACCGCCAACCATGCAATCGGCAAGTCCTAGGCACTGAGGTTTTACCCACAGCGCCACCCGCGTCCCTACTGTATATAATAACTGTTCATAAATGTACCAACCAAGCATAGATCAACACAGGAAGACCGAACTGAAACCATTTTGACTCCCAAGTTGGCCAAATGTTTTCTCTGCAAGGAGGGAAGGGGTCAGGGAGCCTTCCCATTGTCTCAGGAACTGAGTAATCACCATTTCAAAGGGTGACAGACTACCAGGAAAGGCAATCAGATAAGGCATTATCAGATAACCTGGCAGACAGGGAAAACAACAACATTCAAATTTCTGTTGTAGACCACCTTTACTGTGATGTGGGTATGATGTTTGTGGGGGGTGGTCTTGGGTTACACCCCTTCTGTGATGGATGGATGATGTATGGAGGGGTTGTCTTGAGCTCCAGGGCAGGGAATTTAAAATGTCTATATAAGGGCAGGCACACCTTGGTTCTGGGTCCTCCTCCTTTCCTGCATGTGAGGCGAGCACCCTGTTGCAACAGACCAATAGGCTTATTAGCTGCTTTGCTTCTCAATATTCTCTGGTTGGCCTCTGTTATTTTCTCCTACCAATAGGGAACCCACATAAGGACTCTATAAGGGCTCTTGGATACCCCATAAGGGGAAAAGGGCAGATTTTGTTTACAACAGGAACAAATTAAAATAGAGGGTGGGCAGGCGGCAAGGGATGAATGTTTTCCTACATCCAAAACTCTTTCACTCTCTCAAGAGATTGGTTAAACAGCAAATTAGGGGATTTCACCTACACCTCAACTATCCCAGGAAAACTGGGACATCACCTTTTTTCAGTGGCGTAGCGTGGGGGGTGCAGGGGGGGCCGGCCGCACCGGGCGCAACATCTGGGGGGGCGCGCTCGCATTCACAGCTCTCTGCCCCTACCTGGCTCACTCACTCTCGCTCACTGCAGTGCTGGCTGTGCGAATCCGATCCGAGCCGCCGGGTCGCCGCCCACTGTGGAGGGGAGGGTGCCAGGCGTGCGGTGCGGTGCGGAGAGAGAGCGAGGGACTATCTGGGGGAGGGACAGTGCAGCGGGGGGGCGCAAATTACTTGCCTTGCCCTGGGTTAGGGGGCGCAAATTACTTGCCTTGCCCCGGGTTAGGGGGCGCAAATTACTTGCCTTGCCCCGGGTGCTGACAACCCACGCTACGCCACTGCCTTTTTTTCACGCAAGAGCATAGCGGCCATTTTGCGCACTGTGATCTTGCACAGGTCACGTAACTCATGCAGAAAGCGTGGCCGCAGGAAATGGCGTCCTGGTTTCCACCTCGACGTGTTGGAGGGTATGTTGCATGTGTACGTTAGGGGGGTTTTGTGGGTTTATTTTTTCTTTTAAGAGAGAAAGAGGGAAGAGCGTCCGGAAGATAGTAAAGTCACCTTCCATTTCCAGATCAGAAAAGGGAAGCAGCAGATGCTTCGGAGAGCATATAAATAAAATTACAGCGCTTGAAAGATTGATTAGCAGAGTCCCAGCTGTCCCATTATCACCAAAGTTGGAATTGATGATGTCCTTAAAAGCAAATCATTGAGTGGAAGGCGCCTGCCATGATGGCTTTGGAAACTGTATCGTCTGCTTCGAATCTCTACCTGACTGCGCTTGGAACACAAAGCAGAGGCGAGCAGTCTCCTAGGAACATCTGCTTGGATTATTTCGGGGAGAAAGAGAAATAAAAGAGGCCAGTCTGAGTCAAAAATAACATTGTACCTTCTCTTTGACCCAGTAAGAACGCACTGATTCTCCCCGCCCTTAAAAATCGAAGCAGAACAGCCTATGATTCTCCCCACTATGGAGCAGAATTCAACATTTCCTTCTTCCCGCAACAGGAAACCTAGCAAAATTCAGGTTCCTAGTGCTGGTCTACAAGGTCTTATATTGTTTGGGACCTAAAAGATTGCCTTGCCCCTTAAATTCCCAGTCAGTCACGGCACCCTGCTGGAGAGGGCTTCCTGCAGATATCCTATCAGAAGTTTATTTCCAAATGAAGGAAAGTTTTTAATGACTGATGTCTTAATGTGTTTTTAATCTTTTGTTGGAAGCTTCCCAGAGTGGCTGGGGAAACCCAGCCAGATGGGCAGGGTTTTATTTATTTATTTATTTATTTATACTTGTAACACCAAATAAAAATTATTTCGGGGGGGGGGCGAGAAAGTGTTTGCAATTGTTCGCGAGAACTCACTTCGAGAAATGTAGTAGTAGTAGTAGTAGTAATAATAATAATAATAATAGAGCAGTGGACTCAAATACATAAACAAGGTTTATTTCGCTTACCTGAGCTATCTGGGCATATCCCATTTCACATCGTTCGTATAGGGCGCACATATTACGTGGCATTTCTGGTGGGTTGAGGCATGAGGCAAGGTGTGGCGAACCTTCTCTCAGGTAAGCATGTAAAGAAATTAATCTTCATCCCTACTAGCAGGTGTGGCAAGCTTCTGGCCTCCAGATGGTGCTGAACCATGACTCCCATCATGCCTGGCTATTGGCCATGTTTTCTGGGGCTGATGGGAGTTGGAGTCCGGCAACATTTGGAAGACCAAAGATTCCACACATAAGGCCCATGGCCTTGCCTTCAGGCAGCAGGGAGCTGACTCAACTCAGGGCCGGCCCCAGACATCTTGCTGCACAAGACAAAAGACACACACAGACACACCTGTTTCCTTGAAGAGCAAGTGACTAGAATGGCAATTGAATTTTACTGGCAGGACATTGGCTGCCAACCGTACTGTATGCTTGTGAAACATGGACAAATGCCATCTCCAACTCCTCAAAAGATTCCATCAACAGTATCTCCAGAAAAATTTACTCATCACCTGGGAAGACAGGTGAACTAATGCCAGCGTACTGGAAAAAGCAAAGATCACCACTGTCAAAGCAATGATTCTTCAACATCAATTTTGTTGGACTGGTCATGTTGTGTGGATGCCTGATTATCGTCTTCCAAAGCAACTACTCTATTCCAAACTTCAAAATGGAAATCGTAATGCTGGTGGTAAACAAAAGAGATTTAAAGACTCTCTCAAGGCAAATCTTTAAAAATGTAGTATAGGCATTGACAACTGGGAAACATGCCTGCGAGTGCTCAAGTTGGAGAACAGCCTTTACCAAAGGTGTCATGAAACGTGCTAAGAGGAAGGCACACTTGGCAAACCCTCACCATGATCAACTCCTGCCCGGAAACCTATGTCCCCACTGTGGAAGGACGTGTGGATCCAGAATTGGCCTCCACAGTCACTTACGGACTCACTTTTAAAACAGTATTTATGGAAAATAATCTTACTCGCTAAGAGTGATTGCCAAAGAAGAAGAGGAAAGAAGATGTTTGCTAGGCCTGATGGGAGTTGTAGTTCAGAAACATATGGAGAGTCAAATAACTGGGCAAATCGGGCCGAGTTATTTCTCTTGCTCATTCCACAGACTGAAGGAAGGTCTAGAAACCACGTTTGTAGCACTTCTCCAAATTCTTTCGGTGGTCTTAAAAACGAAGCACTCAATTGTTCCGACAATGCTTACTCTATACAGTCGCCATCCAGCCATGCTCCTTTTCACACCCCTTAAAAAAAACACCACAACCCAGTTCTTGGATCTGTCCATTTTCCACCCAGCATATTGATGCAAGGAACACGGTGACAAAAACAAACAAAACCTCACCACGCAAAATGGTGAAAGGGACCTGTCAAAAATGAACGGCGGGACAAGACTGTGTTACCCAGAATGCCGCAGAAGTCATTGTTCGATGCTTACCTCACGACGCATGTTTGAAACAGGCTGCTTTGTTCAGGACAAAGAGGACACACTGCCTTTGGTTTTTATCCTGGATTAGTCATTGTTTCCATGCTGGTTAACGCCATCAATTTATCCTGTAACTGACAGAAACAAAAAGCTGGTCCACACTCCCCTATTCTCTCAGCCTAGGCTGCACCAGGCAGCTCAGTTATTACATCTTGACAAAGCTCTGGAAAACTAAGAGAAGAACCAATTAGAACAATGCGAAGATGTGGGTATCATAAAAGCCTGCGTGCCATAATAGACATTAAGGAGCCAGAGGACAATGCTATACCACAGATTGCTTTGGTTTGTAGTAGCCAATGTCTCAATTTCACAACGTTCATTTGGACGTATTTTGCTGGGATGGAAACGCAAATAGGGGTGGGGAAGACCTTTATTTCCACTCACATTTCAAGGCAAACCTAATTCACACTTTCAAAAACAAAATAAGTGAATTGAAACACAGCCACCCTTTGAAAACCACACTTCTCTGAATTTTGCAATGCAGTTTCCCAGCCCAGTGATGTATACTAAGGGGGAGGGAGCGTATACTGGGGTAAAGTGTATATATTAATTAAAAACAACTTGTATTAATTAAAACCTATGAAAATGCATTACGTTAGGGAACATTGTTTTGCAAAAAAAAAAAGAAGAAGAAATTGCATGCAAAAAATAGAAGAAAATTCTGCTGAAATGCCAATGAATTTTCATGAGGAGTCTATAACAAAACTCTACAAACTGATGTGACAATGTGGAGAAATGAGCTTATGATATACACAAACATTCTTCAGTCCCTGAGAAATGGCCTGATGCAGGATTCTTGTACCAATAGGTGCCATAAAGGTAAAGGTACCCCTGCCCGTACGGGCCAGTCGTGTCCGACTCTAGGGTTGTGCGCCCATCTCACTTAAGAGGCCGGGGGCCAGCGCTGTCCAGAGACACTTCCGGGTCACGTGGCCAGCGTGAAGAAGCTGCTCTGGCGAGCCAGCACCAGCGCAGCACACGGAAACGCCGTTTACCTTCCCGCTATAAAGCGGTACCTATTTATCTACTTGCACTTAGGGGTGCTTTCGAACTGCTAGGTGGGCAGGAGCTGGGACTGAAAGACGGGAGCTCACCCCGCCGCGGGGATTCGAACCGCCGACCATGCGATCGGCAAGCCCTAGGCACTGAGGTTTTACCCACAGCGCCACCCGTGGTGCCATAGGAAGGTCCTTCATGCAGAGTCAGACCATTATCTAGCTCAGTATTTTCTTCGTGACTGCTTGTTGCTCCCTGGAGAAACTGAGCGAAGAGAAGTCACGATGGCAAAAAGCAGGGCTCTTTCCCAGCCTTCCTTGGCTTAGCCCCAGCACAAGTCTTCTTTCCCCGAATACTTGGTTTGCTCAGTCCAGCAAAGATGTGAAGCTGCGTTGCCTCTGCAGAGATGCAGAATACTAGACAAGCATAAGTACAGGCTAGGAAATGATTCTGGAGTCATAGTAGTATCAGACTTCCAGGAATATTTGGATCCTCTTATTTCATTTTAAATGCTTATATATCCTGTCTGCCCTGCTATCCGAACTTGCACATTTTAAAGAAATTGTTTAGAAAGGATAAGCAGTGGAAATACTGCATTTAGCAGTGGGAATGCTTTATTGAACTGAACTGGGCATGCATTCAATGCAATCTTCCCCTTTGCGCACACCCAGAGCTGTAAAAATAAAAAATAAAAATCTGCTATAGATTAGGAGAGGGGACCACCTAGTGCCAATTCCTGGTCACCGCACTTGTATTTCAAGACGGACCAAGCAGCCAGAAATGCATTTTTAGTTGAAACACCTAAAGACATACATCAGGCTGCGGGAAGAGGGGTTATTATTTTGGTTTAATTATTTACAGTGGTACCTCAGGTTACAGATGCTTCAGGTTACAGACTCCGCTAACCCAGAAATAGTACCTCGGGTTAAGAACTTTGCTTCAGGATGAGAACAGAAATCGTGCGGCAGCAGCTGGAGGCCCCATTAGCTAAAGTGGTGCTTCAGGTTAAGAACAGTTTCAGGTTAAGAACAGACCTCCAGAACGAATTAAGTACTTAACCCGAGGTACCACTGTACTTGCATTTTATCTTGTTTTATTCCATCATATGCCCTGGGATCTTTTGAAGAAGAAAATAACAAATAAATATCATGGAATTCTTTCTGCCAGTTCCTTAGGGAACTGTTTAGGGAGATTTTAAAGTTTGTTGTATCGCTTTATCGCTCCCCCCAGGGAAGTTCGCCTGGCGCCTTCATTATACACCTTTAGGCACCAGTATCAGGCTGTTGGAGAAGATGCCCTGCCAGAAACCCTGGCGGGCTGCTGCCAGTCAGTACAGGTGATACTGAGCTACAGCGACCAATGATCTAACTTGATATAAGGCAGCTTCATAAACGCCTAAGGGACGCGGGTGGCGCTGTGGGTTAAACCACAGAGCCTAGGACTTGCCGATCAGGTCGGCGGTTCGAATCCCTGCGACGGGGTGAGCTCCCGTTGCTTGGTCCCTGCTGCTGCCAACCTAGCAGTTCAAAAGCAGGTAAAAATGCAAGTAGATAAATAGGTACCGCTCCGGCGGGAAGGTAAACAGCGTTTCCGTGCGCTGCTCTGGTTTGCCAGAAGCGGCGTAGTAATGCTGGCCACATGACCCGGAAGCTGTATGCCGGCTCCCTCAGCCAATAAAGCGAGATGAGCGCCGCAACCCCAGAGTCAGTCACAACTGGACCTGAAGGTCAGGGGTCCCTTTACCTTTACCTTAAATGCCTAAGGTGCTGGCATGACATGACGACGCACAAATGCTGAGCTTCGTACAGCTGCCAGCTTCTGTCTGGGATACCAAGCATCGCATAACCGAAACCTCCCTGGTCCATGCAGCCCTGCTAAAACTTGGGTTGTTTGGAAGTTCAAAGACCGACGAGTGTTTGGAAGCAGCGGAAAGGACAGGCACGGAAAGATAAAAAATGGGAGACTGGAAAAAGTGTTTTATTTTCTTCTTGATCCTCCATAAACACAGTGTGGTTTAGAAAAAGCCAAAAGGAAGACGCAGCCATCAGCAATTATCTGCCCATAAGGGAAAGGGGGAATGCAGTGTATGGTCAACCGTGTTTCAATGGCGTTTGAGCCTAGAACAGAAAGCCCAATCAGCTCCAAAGTGCCTCCACAGGAGTGCTTTGGATACGACCGAAATGGAAGAAGACACTTTTTAAAAAGCAGACACACACCATTGCATCCAAACAGATGGTGTGGCTATTGTTTCCCAGGAGTGATTGCTGGGCAGCATTTTAAATTCCTGGCTAGCCCCAGTCAAACACAAACATCCCACCCTCCTCAACATACACACCAAATTCCATGGGGATGTTCAATTCCAACAAGGGTTTTCTTGTTTCTTCATGCACACTCTTCCCTGAAGTGCAATCCCCATTGTAGAAACTGCATGTATGCAGATTAAACTGCAGAAAGCTTGAGCACTGGGGTCAACAAAGAAAAACCTAATCAGGTACAGGGGGAGATTAAATGTGTGTTCTGGTGGTAGGTCGCCTCCACACCCCAAAAGCAGCTTCCTGTCCCTATAACAGCGCAATTCAATGTGTTTCAGCGCACGTGCCGTTTTAGCTGATTATGCTAGGTTTTAAAGATTTATGAACATGCTGAGAATCCCCTTCCCCACCCCCCTCATTCTTTTCAAAAGAGAAAACAAACTTGAGAGAGAGACGCCAATACTATGGAGCAATGATTCAGTTCTGTGTCACCTTTGAGTCCTGAAGTAATAAATAAAATGTGCCAAGCATGATCTTGCAGATAGAGAAAGAGCTTGCGTTTGGACATAACCAGCTGGGAAATTAAGGTACCCCACACCCTCATGGTGAGAGAACCGTTCTCAGCCTTTCCCAAGTTATGCTGCAGTGGCGCTCCAGATGAAACCCAACTGCCATTGGCCCTGGCAAGCGTGCCCAATGGTCAAGGACAATGGGTGTTGTAGTCCAGCAAAATCTGGAGGGTCTCAGCATCCCCAGTCCTAGAATAAATTATTCCAGAACAAAACCTGCTCAATGCTGGGGGATGGAAGTAGCAGGAGTTTCTGAGCTCTTGAAAGCTGCCTTGGGTCATTAGGCAGCCCACCTAGTCCAATATTGTCAAGTCTGAGCTTGCCCCTTCCAGGGGTGAGGGGCAATGAGCTTGAGGCTTCTCTTCCCCAACAACCCAATCCCATCCACCAAGCATTTTGAGAGCAGCCTCCAAGACTCCTGAGTTAGGTAAAAGGTAGCGCTGGATCAGCTCTTCTTTTCCCATCGTGCAAGGATGACACCAACAGTTTGCCATCCCGTTTAATCAGCTACGCCCTGTGTGCGCACAAAAGCTGTATGCACTCTGTACCGCGCAAGAATGGCGGCAGGGAGACATTTCTCCGAGTTGCTACGTTCCAAATGGAACAGTTTTTGCCTAACTGGTTGTAGCTGGCATGTCACACGTGCCCATGGAGCTTTGCAAAAGCTTCGGTACAGGCAAAGAGGAAGCCAGCCCATCTAAGCAGGAGTCTGTTCACACGAACTTCTGGGAACCTTTCAAAAGCCCTGACTTGCTGGTTAGAAGGAAATCCATGTTCCACAATGGCCTCCACCATCTGCATACAGAGCAAAGATGAGTCGAATGATCTCTGTGTCTTTGGCTACCCAAACCCCAGGGTTGGGATCCAGAACCAGCGCACCCAAGGTCACAGCGACCTTTGCAAATTTACCTTTAACCTATTGACCAGCATGGAAGCAAAGATTCACCCCTTCCCCACTGAAATGAGATGACAGCCCAAAAGCTTCACTGATGCAGCCCTGAGACTCTCGCAATTACGACAACATTTGGAGGAGGAAGCTGCTACGGTGTCCTTTGAAATGAAAACAAAAATGTAGGAATGGCTCTGGATTTTGAAAACAACCACCCGCTCTTTCGTTTAGCTGCCAATAAGCAAGGAACGGGTTGTTGTTTTTTAAAGATGCAGTAAAATGATAAAAAAATAAATAATAATAAAAAAGAGGGAGAGTCTCCGTCCTCTGCAAAAAATGCACCCCACTCCCACTTCAAAGCACCGTGCTTCAGTGTCTCACAGAGTCGAATGTCAGCCATCTGTGGCCAAAATTATGGCGGCCCCGAAGATCCCAACGTTCTGCCCAACCAGCTTCATTTGATTCCAGAATTCGACTCGGCGGGAATCGTGCCAGTAACCCAAGTTGCCGTCGATGAAGAGAATGACCAGAGGGAGGATGACCGACAAGATCTGAGCGGCTGCGGTGATGTAGTAGCCAGACAGGAAGGACAGGGCCAGCACCCCGTAGAGGACAAAGAGGAGCTGTAAGGCAATTTCTCCACCTGGGACGCCACTGAGATAGGCCAGGCGGTCTTCCTTGCTGTGCTGGAGAGAGTAGGCCTGGAAGAGGAAAGGGAGACAAGCAAAGAAAGTGAGGGTGATGTGAGTTGTGGCCCAGCAACATCTAGGGTTCCACACATTTGGGATTTGACAGCATACGTACCACGCAGATGAGGTAGATGCCGATGAAAACCTGCCCCGTGGACTGCAGGGACCTGTTCCGCGGTTTCTGCCGGTAGATCTCGCCGGCCCCGCTAGCCAAGACCAAGAGACCACCAATGATGGCTATCGTTCGTGAATACATCCTCACCTGTGCCAAAAGAGAAGGCAGGCAAGTTAATGGAAAGCAAACCAAACACCTTGAATCCACAATAACCAGAGATACGCTGGTTTACTGTATCATGTGAGCTGCAAACATTTGCCTCCTGGAAGTAGCATCCTGTGCACCCAAATTCCCAAGCAGCCACACTGCTATTTTTGCAAGGAGAGAGCATTCTTTTACTCTGGTCTAGCACAGACCATTTAGGGAAGATTACAGTTAAATGCCTTGTTTGGACCTATAAATCCCAGCTTAATAAACATGAAGGATCATTGCATATGTGCATTCCAGCCTTACGCAGCCCCCAACACTGCTGAGGCTAATCCAGGAAGCCTTCCATTAGTTTTCTGATACATCCACAAACCACAAAACTATGGTTGCTGAGTTCAGAATAAGCCATGATCTTAAACAATGGTTTGTACATTAACGAGAAATGTGGGTTAATGGAAGACTTCTTAGGTTGATCTTGAAGGGAAAGGGGAGGACAAAGCAGGTAGGCACAAGGTTTGTGAATATGTTGGTGTATTAAGCCAAGATCTGTACTTCTGAAGTGGGCCAGGGTCTGATACCAGAAGGGCTAGACAGAAAGCAGAAACGGGGCGAAAATTAAAGGTGCCATTGTCCAATTTGCTCTCTCACTTCGATTCACAACCAACGCCTAATCCACACAGGCTCAGAGCAGATACCCTGTAGAGTAAAGCCATCATAAAAAATTAATCCTGTACTTACTCTAAAAGCACTTTAGAAGACAAACCATTCTTTATCCCTCAGCACTTATAGGCACAAACTAAAGCATCTCACATTGCTCACCTCTGGCAGATCCTCAGTCTCAGGCAAACCTGAAGATCTGTTCAGAGGAAAGCTCAGTGCCACAGCCTTACGCCGGGAGGCAACTATCAGCCTGCAAGCTAAATCCAGTCAACAGAGAAACCATCTATCCGCTGACTGCTCTGATGTCCTTCAGGAAGCAAAGAGGAGCCCTCTGGACATATCTAATCTCACCACTGTCCTTTATTGCAAAGAAAGCAATTTTTTGGGGGGGGAGGGAGGGGGGTGTTAAGGCTGGAAAGGGAGGTGACCAAAGAGCAACATGAGTGCAGAAAGCAAGCAGCAGGGATCACTTTTGCTCCAAAGATTTTAAGATTAAGTGGGCAGTTGATATAAATGCATAAATAATATCTGGGATTCATGTAGGATAGCTTCAATAGCATATAAAGGATTATACACTCATACAGGGCAGGTCCATATACAGAAAAAGTACAGTCAAACCTCAGTTCTCAAACAGCTCCGTTTTTGAACATTTCGGCTCCCAAATGCCAAAAACAGGAAGGAAATGCTCCGGTTTTTGAACGTTTTTTGGAACCCAAACATCCGACATGGCTTCCGCTTGAGTCCAAGCAGCTCTTGCAACCAATCAGAAGCCATGCCTCGGTTGCTGAACGAATGTTCTTCCAGAACAGATTATGTTCGACAACTGAGGTTTGGCTGTATGCCTCTGACCACTTGATGCTCAGGGCGAACATCAGGGTTTGGTTCCCTTCCTCATAAGCTATTGGAGACGATGCTCTAAGCCAGCCTCTCTCAACCTGTGGGTCCCCAGATGTTGTTGAACTACAACTCCCATCACCCCTAGCTAGCAAGGCCAGAGCTCAAGGATGATGGGAGTTGTAGTGCAACAGCATCTGGGGACCCACAGGTTGAGAACCGCTGCCTAAGCAATCAGAGACTGCACCTGCATACGCGTCTTTGCACCACCCTCTTCATGCCTCTTCTGGTTCTGGGAGACCAGAGAAGAGGGGAGCTTGTCACAGCAAGAGGGGGAGACACTTGTGACTCTTCACTAGCCTGACTCATCTCAGTCTCTTGGCCTCCCTCATCCCACTCTTCTGTTTCAGCTTCTGCCTCCGATTCTGGACTTCTCTCTGCCATAGATTCTTCCCGCTCACTAAACCCTGTTACCTCTTCAGCTTCTGACACCTCCTCCTCCCAGTCTTCTCCCTCTTCATCGTCCCAAGACTACCCCCCAGGCTCTGAGCCTTCTTCCCTTGGTGGTTCCCAAGCTGTGGACTGAACCTGGGGACATTTTGTACACAGAGCAAGCGCTCTTCTACTCAGCTGCAATCTAGTACAGTCCAACTGCAGCTTTTGAGAAGACAATGAGCCAAAGACTCTCTCTCTCCTCTCTCTCACCTTCAGCCAGTCTCCATAGTGCGCATAGCCTCCAATGTACGCCGCATATGTGCTGATAGCCAACTGAAGGGCAGCCCCCAGGGCAAACCACCTGCGTTTCACCCCAAAGGACATGAAGCTGGCACACAGCACCGCCATGCCCATGTCGAAGTAGAGAAATGGAACAGGGATGTCTGGTTTTCTGGGCAAGGAAATAAAATGTAGAACATTAGTCATCAAAGGCACCCAGAAAAAAACAAATACAGCACAAGGAGAAAGGAAAGAGAAAAATAGGGCTATGGTTGTTGTTTTTTAAAGAACTAAATCCCCAAGGAGGAATCATTCCACCCCCAAATGACCCAGGAGGAATCATTCCACCCCGAAATGACCCAGCCATGGAAAGTTTTTTCGTGATGTATGAACTGCTGCAAAGCTACACAGATTTAATTAGCGTTGCTAAATGCAACATTTTGAAACCACGGGAAATTCAATTTCAAGCACAGTCTGTTAGAAGTGCTATGGAACTCATTGCCACGATATGTTATTTTGAAAGTCTGGACTTGGGGGGATGTGTTTGTGTGTGTGTGTGTTTTAGTAAGTCAGTATACTAGCAGCACGGGACACAGGTGGCGCTGTGGGTTAAACCACAGAGCCTAGGACTTGCCGATCGATCGGAAGGTCGGCGGTTTAAATCCCCACAACGGGGTAAGCTCCCGTTACTCGGTCCCTGTTCCTGCCAACCTAGCAGTTCAAAAGCACTTCCGGCGGGAAGGTAAACGGCGTTTCTGTGCGCTGCTCTGGTTCGCCAGAAGCGGCTTAGTCATGCTGGCAACATGACCCGGAAGCTGTACGCCAGCTCCCTCAGCTTATAGAGCGAGATGAGCACTGCAACCCCAGAGTCAGCCCCGACTGAACCTAAAGGTCAGGGGTCCCTGTACCTTTACCTATACTAGCAGCAGCTCTAGGTTTCTACCCCAAATATAGGTAAAGGTAAAGGGACCCCTGACCATTAGGTCCAGTCCTGACTGACTCTGGGGTTGCAGCGCTCATCTCGCTCTATGGGCCAAGGGAGCCAGCGTTTGTCCGCAGACAGCTACCCCCAAATATAGTTAGCCATATAAACATCCATGTTCTTTTACTTCCTTTTCCCAGAGTTTTCCACTATATCTCTTCCCATCTGCAGGCATGACAAGAAATGCATGCATTTGCCAATACACTTGAGAAGCTATGTTCAGGTATCCATCCTGCAGGCTTGTAAACAGCCACCAGCATGGTCGCCTGTGGCAACTGTGACTCATCTCCAGGCAACCTGCAATCTCTAAAGCATCCAGTCCTAGCTTCCAGAGCAGGAGAAAACAAGCTTGCTCTGTCCTCCATGTGACAGCCCTTTAGATATTTGAAGATGGCTATCAAATCTCCTCTATCTCTTTTTTGGACATACTCAGCTCCCTCAACTGTTCCTCATAAGTCTTGCTTTCCAGACCCTGTATCATCTTGTCAACACCCTTCTTAAATCGCCCAGAACTGGGCACAAGTATTCCAGGTGTGGTCCGACCAAGGAAGAATAGATGCTTCAATGGAGATTCCTGCACTGCAAGGGGTTACTTAGATGAAAGTACCCTTGGGAATAACCATATAACCTTTAGCCCTGCATAAAGAAGCTTCTTAATCTTTAATGGTTTATTATGTTATTACGTTATCATAATGACCCACAATGGCTCTCTTAACGGCTCTGGCTTGGCCAGGCTACCCAGGAATTCCTTTGCAGCTTATATTCTCCTTTCCTATCACAAATAGCCCAAAACTCTGGCATTTGTTAATTTTGGTGTTAAGGAAGACACACAGACAGTTCTATAACATTATGCTGGAAGCCACACAGATGGGCAGGGTACTACTACTACTACTACTAATAGCAATAATAAAATAACAACATTTATTGAATTTATATACAGTCATACCTCGGGTTACAGACGCTTCAGGTTGCCTTTTTTCGGGTTATGGACGCGCTGAAACCCGGAAGTACCGGAACGGGTTACTTCCGGGTTTCAGCAGTCGCGCATGCGCAGAAGTGCTAAATTGCACTTTGTGCATATGCAGAAGAGCTGAATCGCAACCCGCCCACGCACAGACGCGGCGCTGCAAGTTGTGAATGCTGAGGGTTGCGAACGAGCCTCCCGCACGGATCACGTTCACAACCTGAGTGTCCACTGTACTGCCCTATACCGGGAGGTCACAGGACGGTTCACAGAATAAGGGTGGTTCAAATAATAATAATTATAATAATAATAATAATAATAATACAGTGGTACCTCGCAAGACGAATGCCTCGGAAGACGAAAAACTCGCAAGACGAAAGAGTTTTCCATTTTCTGAGTTGCTTCGCAAGACGGATTTCCCTATGGGCTTGCTTCACAAGACGAAACGTCTTGCTCCTTTTTTAAAAAACCGGCAATGCATTCCTATGGGCAACCGTCAATACACAGCGGTGCTTCGCAAGACGAAAAAACTCACAGAACGAATTAATTTCGTCTTGCGAGGCACCACTGTATTTATTGAATTTATATACCGTCCTATACCAGGAGGTCGCAGGACGGTTCACAATAATAATAATAATAATAATAATAATAATTCCAACTTTACAATTCTATGGTTCTTCCCCCACCTAACCCCTCTCTGTGAAGACCCTGGAGGGCTCCCCACCCTTCTCCTTTCCCCACCCCACAAACCCCCTAAGCTCACGACCTCCTAAAAGCAAATACTGGATTCCTTCCCCGACCCCACAACCCGCCAGGGAGTCAAGGCGCAGAAGGCCCTCTGCACATGCTCAGAAGCGCCCTCGACGCCGCCACCGCTTTCCCGGCCGCGCGGGCTCACCGGCGGGCGTCGGCGCGCTCGGCGTTGAGGAGGAGGCCGCTGAGGCAGTGCCAGAACGGGAAGCGCGTGAGCAGCACCGAGCCCACCCGCATCAGCAGCCGCAGCGCCCCGCGCCGCCGACGGTGCCCGGAACCCCCGCTGCCCGCCGCCATCTTGCTGCAGGGCGGAAGTACGGGAAACGCGGGCGGGCTTCCCTGCCCGACGCTGCGGTCCGTCGAGGCTTCGCTCCCGCCGAGGCCCGTTTCCCAAAGTCTTCCGGCCTGGAACTGACACACGGGACAGAAGGTTCCTGGCTTTTCCTCCTCGCACCTGGGCAGCGCTGCAGCCAGGGCCGGATTTAGGTTTGATGAGGCCCTAGGCTGCTGAAGGTAATGGGGCCCTTTATATGTCCAGCTGTCCTTTGTCAACAACAAATTGACGCTGTTTTTTGTGTTGAACATATGCTGTATGGTAATTTATGGACCTAATGGGCAACCAGTCCATGCAGAATGTAGGCACCCTATATATAGAAATGAGCAAACCAGTGATATTTTAGGGAGCAGGCTAGCAGGAAGGGCCCATGACTTACATCACAGGAGCCTACACAACACAAAACACTGTTGCTGTATGTAGGTTTTATTTTATTTGTTTTTTTATCTTATATTTTGGAAATGTACATCCAGGTTTTATTCCTTTAAATTTTTTTGGGGGGGGCCCAGAGAGAGGGGCCCTAAGCTATAGCTTGTTTAGCTGCAGCACATGGGTAGCCCCGGCTTCTTGTCACAGCGGGAAGCAACAAAAGCATTCCCTTCCCACCCCAAAAAAAGTTTCAGGTTGCCGCCTGTTTATTCCAACACCCAGGACAGGCAGAAATTCATCAGGTGAAGCATCCATACGCAGCCGGTCAATTGCACACCAGCTGAATTTGCACCAGTCATGCAGCTGTAAAGTTATTTGTGCATTTATCCCCCCCCCCCTTTCATTCCCTTACAGTGTGGTGTAGTGGTTAAGAGCGGTAGTCTCGTAATCTGGGGAACCGGGTTCGCTTCCCCGCTCCTCCACATGCAGCTGCTGGGTGACCTTGGGCCAGTCACACTTCTCTGACGTCTCTCAGCCCCACTCACCTCACAGAGTGTTTGTTGTGGGGGAGGAAGGGAAAGGAGATTGTTAGCCGCTTTGAGACTCCTGAAGGGGAGTGAAAGGCGGGATATCAAATCCAAACTCTTCTTCTACTACTACATTTAAATCCCATCTTTATTTGTTTATTTATTTATTTGTTGAATTTATATACAGTGGTGCCCCGCAAGACAAATGCCTCGCAAGACGGAAAACCCGCAAGACGAAAGGGTTTTCCGTTTGCAGAGGCGCTTCGCAATGAAGGGAGTGGGACGTGTATCTTATTGAAGGGAGTGGGACGTGTATCTCTTAAGCTGGTAAATCAAGTTTGGCTGGAGAGCTCTAGCAATGCTATTATCTTCTGATAGTATCTTAGGCAAGTCAAACAGTATCTTAGGCAAGTCAAACCTGTTAGGTTAGAATGGCCCCTAGTAAGAATGGCCACACATATAGAGAGAGAGAATGGACACGTATATGGAGAGCGTATATGGAGAGAATAGGACACGTAGTAATTCACTACTAAGCATGCGTAGGAATGTAAGGTTGCCTTTCTCCCCCCATGCTCCAAGAAGGTGGGGTGTATAGGTGGATGCATATGATTGGGTGTAAAGGGGGGGCAGGAGGAGAACTGAGGGTGATAAAAGCTGAATGCACCTTTGTTTCAATGCGCCAGTCTTTGTGAAGCAATTCCACTGGTGCCATTCATATATGAAAATAAAAACCTTTCTCTCTGAAGAAGCTGGTCCCTGGTGCCTTTGTCTCCTCCGAGGTAGGGAGTGCGTGCTAAATGGGCTCAGGCCCTGGATCCCCGTGGTAAATAAGGCTTCAGCAAGACGAATTTCCCTATGGGCTTGCTTCGCAAGACGAAAATTTTTGAGTTTTTTTCCGCTCCCCAACCCCTTTTTCTGAAGCGCTAAGCTGCTAAAAGCCTTTTAGCAGCTAAACCGCTAATCCCAAGCTATAAAGCCTTTAATAGGCATTAATAGCCCTTAAACTGTCAATAGCGCTAATAGCGCTAATCCGCTAATGGGCTTGCTTCGCAAGACGAAAAAACCGCAAGACGAAAAGACTCGCGGAATGGATTCTTTTCGTCTTGCGAGGCACCACTGTACCACCCTATAGCCGAAGGTATCAGGGCGGTTCACAAAAAAGATCACAATCACAATATATAAAATCAAAATAAAAACAATAAACCAATACAGTGGTACCTCAGGTTAGGTACTCAATTCGTTCCGGAGGTCTGTACTTAACCTGAAACTGTTCTTAACCTGAAGCACCACTTTAGCTAATGGGGCCTCCTGCTGCTGCCGCGCCGCCAGAGCACGATTTCTGTTCTCATCCTGAAGCAAAGTTTTTAACCTGAGGTACTATTTCTGGGTTAGCAGAGTCTGTAACCTGAAGCATATGTAACCTGAAGCGTATGTAACCTGAGGTACCACTGTAATACGCCGCCGCCCCCAAAAAGCCACATTTTAAAAGGGTATAGGATGTTGATCTTTCTTCCATCATGGAACCCAAATCACCATAGATGTGGTTTCCAGGGTCACCCATCTAAGCACTGACTAGACCCAGGTAGTCTAAAAACTCTGAGTGGGTTTTGCTTGCTTGTTTTGTGGGGACAGGTGGAATTTTAGCACATACCAGAAATTTAAGTTTGTGCATTAGGAATGGCTTCAAGGGCTCTGTCACTCTAAAGCAACAAAGCCACTAGAAATAATAATCATCAGACTTTTGTGGTTTGGAAAGGGATGGGAAAATGTGTTGAAGTGTGTGGAATGAGCAACTGACTAACCAAAAGACAAATAAACACCCCGGATCAGGAGGAATGCTCATTGTTGTGTAACTTATCCACAAATAAAAAGGAATGCTCAATGAAGACCAGACATAGTCTAACCTCTGTGTAAGTTTAGTGTAAGCAATTCAGGATGAATGGTCGATAAACTTGCTTACCTTCAGCAAAGTGGTGGCCTCATATACACAGGCTTGCCATACGTCAGCAAAATTCCTGACACGTCCTGGTTTTCGGGTATAAAAATGACGTCGGGGGGGGGACTTTGTCAGGGGGGGAACTTTGTCGAATCAGCAAAATGTCAGGGAAAACCCGAGTGTATGGCATCGTGATGGGAAAAGCAGCAGAAACAGCTCCAAAAGCTTAAAAACACTATTTTGGGAGGCGGCCTTCCCCCCAAAACTCCACAATTTAGGCAACCCTACATATACATTTAGATTATACCCTGAGATCCCCCAAACACAGGTGCTTGAAGGTATAAACAGCTCTCTACTTTCATCTAATACGGGAACGTTGGGTCATCCAATATCATTGATGGGGAACATTAAGGAGAGACTGTGGAAACATGGAATTAATTTATGGATCTCTCACACACAAGATGTGCCGAGGACTAATCGCTTGGAGGGGTAAATTCATGGAGACGAGGAGGAGGATATCTATGGCAATTATCAACAGCTGTATAGAGCCTCCAGGTTCAGAGGCAGTCTATCACTGAAGTCCTCCAGCAAGAAGACAAGCAACAGGATGGGGCTGTAGGCTTTGATAGAAACATCTGGTTGGCCACTGGACTAGATGGGCCTTTGCTATGATTTCCGTGCAAGGGGGCTAACGTTCTGTTTTACCAAAATTCTCCCTAAAAGAAAAGGAAACGGGGCCTCAGTTGGTTGGTGCATGGTGCTGATAACACCAAGGGTTGAACTTGATGATCTTCAGGGTCCCTTCGCACTATACAATTCAACAATTCTATGAAAGCCTCAGCAAAATCTCTTTTTAGGACACCCCTGCCCTCTATGGAGAGCGGTGCCAGATTTACGTATAAGCTAAACAAGCTATAACTTAGGGGGGGGAACTGGATGTACATTTCCAAAATATAAGATAAAAAAAAAATCAAATAAAACCTACATACAGCAACAGTGTTTTGTGTTACGTAGGTTCCTATGATGTAAGTCATGGGCCCCACCTGCTAGCCTTCTCCCTAAAATATCACTGGTTTGCTCATTTCTATATATAGGGTGCCTACATTCTGCATGGACTGGTTGCCTATTAGGTCCATAAATTACCATCTAGCATATATTCAACACAAAAAACAGCGTCAATTTGTTTTTGACATGGACAGCTGGACATATAAAGGGCCCTGTTACCTTCAGTAGCTTAGGGCCTCATCAAACCTAAATCTGGCCCTGATGGAGAGGGAGGAGACCCCCTAGGAAGCATCAAGGTGAGCAGGAACATTTTGGACAGCAGAGAGGTCTTGCCTGCAGCCCTAAGCCCAGTAGCACTTCAAAAGCTAGCGAATATATTATTGCACAAGTTTTTTGTGGATTACCAAGAACGAGGCATCTGGTGAAGCAAACTCTGCTCACACTGTAATTGGTCAAGTCCTTAGGGTGCTAGTACTGTCCTTTTTGTTGTTTTACTTTAAAAGGCACTAGGGTCTCCTTGTAAGAAGACAACTGTTGGACACTTTGCAAACTTCCGTTACAAAAAAGCAAGGTACTGCAGAGGAGAGCTTTTGTGTGTATGTAATATGTAATATAAAAGGTATGTAATATAAAAGGTAAAGGGACCGTTAGGTCCAGCCGTGACCGACTCTGGGGTTGCGGCACTCATCTCGCTTTATTGGCCGAGGGAGCGGCGTACAGCTTCCGGGTCATGTGGCCAGCATGACTAAGCTGCTTCGGGCGAACCAGAGCAGCGCACGGAAACACCGTTTACCTTCCCGCCAGAGTGGTACCTATTTATCTACTTGCACTTTGATGTGCTTTCGAACTGCTAGGTTGGCAGGAGCAGGGACCGAGCAACGGGAGCTCACCCCATCACGGGGATTTGAACCACTGACCTTCTGATCGGCAAGTCCTAGGCTCTGTGGTTTAACCCACAGCGCCACCCGCGTCCCTGTATGTAATATAGGAGCGTGGATTCTCCTTCCTTGGAGGTTTTTAAGCAGACGTGATTACGCCCTGCTTGCACACCCAGCCCAGCAGACACCCACACACCGAATTTGCCAAGAACCTATTTATAAGTCCAGTGTTTGTAGGCCTGGATGTATCCCAATTCTTTCCTGTGGCTTTAGGTCAGGCGTTTTTCATTATTTGAAAACTGCCCCCTCTCCCCACGTTTAAAACAGGGGGCAGACATGCTGGAGAAAGGCTTTTATTATTCATTATAATATTTATTTATTATGATGTTTATTAATATAAACTGTATTATGTTGTTCTCCATTCCTCCAAGGAGCTGAAGGCAGCATTCCTGGATCTCCTTCCCCTCATATTTTCCTCACAACAACCCTGTGTGGTAGGCTTAGACTGGGAGACCATAAGTGGCCCAAGGACACACAATTGAGTTCCATGGCTGATTTCAGCCGTGGCCTCCCAGATCCTAAGCTCACTTAATATCCCCCCACTTTCATCCATATTCTGCAAATAAAAAGATGTCGACATGAATAAACTGGGGGAGATGAATAATATTTTCCCCACAGGTCCAGAAATTTATGGCGTCCCTTCTTAACAGCCCTCTGTGTAACCATCAAAACTAGCCACTTCAAGCTGCAATCGTGTGTTTACTGATTTGGGAGCAATCCCCATGGAATTCAGTAGGGCTTACTCCTGAGTAATGTAGTTATTGTGGCATGAAACTGTGAGAGCAAGGACCCCTTCTGGAATAAGGTAAGACCCTTAAATATTAATAAAATGGCAGTGCTTACGTGCCCAATGTTTATTTGCAAGGGAGGATAGGGAGAAAACCAGGCCACACAAATTTTCTCCCAGTCAAAGAGTCTGCGAACCAGGCACAGATACCGGTTCAATCGCAGAGAAGCTGCTTCGAATTTGGAGTCTGCGCGTTCAAAGCCCCTAGCTTGGTTGCTTCTTATTTCATCAGGCAGATCTTGCCGCTCCCAGGTTCAAGCTGAGTACACTTACTGTTAATCAACCAAGATAGCATTTTCAAAAAGCAATGTACAAAGCACTTTACAATCTTTATTTGACCCCGTCCTCACAACATCCCTGCAAGGTAGGAAGCTCGTCATCAAGAACGGAGGCTGGAATGAAAGCAGTTTGCCCAAAGTTCACCCAGCGAGTCCACGGCTAAGGCAGGATTTGAATCCAGATCTGGGTACTGGGCAACCGTACTGCCCTCCCCTCGAAAAGGCAGCCCACTGTACAGTCCGGTTTCGGCGTCAGGAAAGCCGAGGCAATACTCTACATTGGTGATTACCGACAAACGTCTTCATATATGTACAACTCGGCCATTATCTGACCCGTCTCTTCGGCCGGCAGTTAATAGGTGTAGCCTTTCCCATAGGGCGTCTGCCCCCCGAGATCTTGCATATAGGCTACGCCCTCGTCCAGGTGGGACAGAGGCACTGTGTCCTCCTCGCTGACGTGCCACTCGAATTCGGCCTTCAGGGACGGGCGCTGATTGTCGGGGAAAGCCAGAGAGAAGAGGGCTTCTGGTTCGCACACAAACTTGTACACATAACGCTCACCAGCCACCTGTAAGACAGGAAGGAAAATGGAGTAGAAAGAGAATACTGCAGCAAACGGTTCTTGCCAATAACCCCACATGGATGACCCCAGAACAGAGGTTGGGTGCATTCTTTATGCCAGGGCAGCTGTCTACCAGCTTCTGGTACACAGGCTGAGACCCTACCTGCCTGGGCCCTATCTGGCCAGAGTGGTGCATGCTCTGGTTATCTCCCGCTTGGACCACTGCAATGCGCTCTGCGTGGGGCTCCCTTTGAAGGTGACTCGGAAACTACAACTAATCCCGAATGTGGATGTTGACTGGGAGCGGCCGCCAGGACCTTATAACACCGGTCCTGAAAGACCTACCTTGGCTCCCAGTACATTTCCGAGCACAATTCAAAGTGTTGGTACTGACCTTTAAAGCCCTAAACGGCCTCGGCCCAGTATTCCTGAAGGAGCGTCTCCACTCCCATTGTTCAGCCTAGACACTGAGGTCCAGCACCGCGGGCCTTCTGGCAGTTCCCTCCCTGTGTGGTGTGAGGTTGCAGGGAACCAGGCAGAGGGCCTTCTCAGTGGTGGCGCCCGCCCTGTGGAACGCCCTCCCACCAGATGTCAAGTAACTAAAGGAACCCAACATTCTGTGTAATGAACAGATTATGCTAGTAGAACTGCAAGAAGTTTTGTAAGGAGGACTATTTGAAATATTGCAAGAAAGACTATGAGGAGAATTATTAGTTAATGATAATTGAGAGTAATAGAGAAATTAAGAAATGCAGAATAAGTGATAAGGAACAGAAAATCATCAGAGGTGTTGACGGAAGTCTAAAATATTGTATAAGATAAGAAGTTATGTTATATGATTGTTGGAAATGATATGTTAAAAAAACTAATAAAAATGTCTCTGTGTGTATTTATAATATATATCATATATATATACAGTGGTGCCCCGCAAGACGAATGCCTCGCAAGACGGAAAACCCACTAGATGAAAGGGTTTTCCGTTTTTCGATGCGCTTCACAGGACGAATTTCCCTATGGGCTTGCTTCGCAAGACAAAAATGTCTTGCGAGTCTTGAGATTTTTTTCCGCTCCCCACCCCCTTTTTCTAAGCTGCTAAACCGCTAATAGCCTTTTAGCAGCTAATCCGCTAATCCCTTAAGCCTTTAATAGCCACTAATCCGCTAATAGGGTTGCTTCGCAAGACGAAAAAACCGCTAAATGAAGAGACTCGCAGAACGAATTAATTTCGTCTTGTGAGGCACCACTGTATATATATATATATATATATATATATATATATATGACCATATATATATATGATCCCAACATTCTGAGCAGCATCTTTATTGCTTCATTCCCCCTTTCTTTTTTGTTTCTTTCCCTTTCTCTAATTCCTTTCTTCTTCCTGCTTCTTTTTCTCTTTTCCCTTTTTCATAGCCTTTTTAATTTCTATTAATTCACATGCTCCACACCCCTCCTAAGCTCAAACTGCACAGGCAGTGGAGGCTAATTTATTTGGGGGGGGGGGGAGAGGCACTGCCCCACCAACCTCAGTCTGCCCTGATTCAGCCCCCAACCTGCCGGCCTTCTCACAACCAGTCTCTGAGGCGACTCTCGCTGTCATCCTCTCTATCCTTAGTCACAAATTTGACTTTGCAGAAGTCGGGGGTGGGGACAAAACTGCACCCAAGCGCAACCCGACTTCAACTCCAGACAACCGCTCTCCGCTCCAGACGCAAAACCAACCTTTTGCATAATGCCCTTTTCGTAATAGTAGCGAAGAGAGCGGCTCAGCTTGTCGTAGTTCATGGCTGGGCGATTCTTCTGGATGCCCCAAAGCCGCGCCACCTGCAGCCGTGCCCATCGCAGAGAGAAAAACAATGCTGGGTTTAATTCTATGCCCTTTAAAAATCTGGGGGTTTTTCGGGGGGGGCAGGGTTGGGTTGTTGTTGTTTTTATTTTGATTATTCAGTACACCTGAAGGAGCGTCTCCACGCCCATCGTTCTGCCTGGACACTGAGGTCCAGCACTGAGGGCCTTCTGGCAGTTCCCTCACCACAAGAAGTGAAGTTACAGGGAACCAGGCACAGGGCCTTCTTGGTAGTGGCGCCCACCCTGTAGAACGCCCTCCTATCAGATGTCAAGGAAATAAACAACTCTTTGACTTTTAGAAGACATCTGAAGGCAGCCCTGTTTAGGGAAGTTTTTAATGTTTGATGTTCTAGGGTGTTTTAATATCCTGTGGGAAGCCGCCCAGAGTGGCTGGGTAAACACAGCTAGATTGGCAGGGTATAATTAATATATTTATTATTATTATTATTTACATTGTAGCTTTATATTCTGATTTTATCCTGTGAACCGCCCTGAGACTTGCGGATATACAGTGGTACCTTGGGTTAAGAACTTAATTTGTTCTGGAGGTCCGTTCTTAACCTGAGGTACCACTTTAGCTAATGGGGCCTCCTGCTGCCGCCACACGATTTCTGTTCTCATCCTAAAGCAAAGTTCTTAATCCGAGGTACTATTCCTGGGTTAGTGGAGTCTGTAACCTGAAGCATCTGTAACCCGAGGTACCATTGTAGAGCAGTATATAAATTCAATAAATAACAATAATGCGAAACACACCATGCCAAGGAACCTCAAAAAAAAACCAAAAAAAAAAACCACCACGTTCAAACATCGAAGCCAGGTTTTATTTAGGGAGTACAAACTAGCTAGCTGGGCTGATGAGAAGGTAGCCTCTGAGTGCACGCAGAGTGCTCTTCCCTGTCCAGCAGTGGCCACTGGCACATTTATCGAAGTTTATTTGGAGAAGGAGAAAGGGAGGAGATAACAATACACGGTAAATTGCACCGGAATCAAAACTTGGTGGGAAGTATTAAAATTAATTCAACCTTAAACAAGACCCACCTCCTCTGGTTCAATGAGTTTGAATTCCATCCCTCGGCCTGTCCAGGCAATGAAATGGGAGTTGCTTGGGTCGTCCAGCAAAGCTACCAGGAACTGCCAAAGTTGCAGAGACCCCCGCCGTTGATAAGGGGGGCCCTCACGGTACCCACCCCCTTCTTGCTTGATGTCCCCTGCCAAGCACAGCCAACATAATGAAAACAAGAAAAGAAACTGTGCCAACAAAAAAGGAATGGCAAGACAAAGCGTTACGAGTATATTGAATTAACAGAGGCAATTAGACACTAGACAAGAGTTTCAAAAAGCATGGGGGAAATGCAGAGAATACTTCACAAAACAGCGCCCTAAAATACATACCTGGACTTGTTTCGATTAATGTCTGCAGGAGACTTTGTGGATATTTAAGTTATAAGTAGAAAAATCTTAATAATTATCCATAAAGGAAACAGCTTATCAGAAGTAAATAAGGAAGCCAGATGCAGGATAAAGGAAGTCTTTTATTTGGTTGTTTGTATTGTTGTATGTTATGCTTATTGTATGTTATATTCACGTTTAATGAGGGTAGATTTCTGTATTGGGGGGGGGGGTTATGTTATGTTGTAAATAAAACTTTCAATAAAAATAAATAAATAAATAAATAAATAAATGAAAACAAGGAGCACCCTGAATGTTAACTCTCTTTTAACCAATAAGAAAGGAGGTGTCAGTATCAACCTCTGCTTAGAACTCCAATTTTTCATTTTCCTCTCGGTAGTAGGGGAGAGGCATGCTCTGGGCATTAGGTGTGGGGCACTTTTAGTTCACCAGGCGCTGCCGAACTGCAACTCCCATTTGCCATGCCTGCTGGAGCTTGTGTGAGTTGCAACTCAGTTACAACTGGGGGCTGGGGCCCTTCTAAGGCCTGGAGGGGGGGGGATTGTGTGGTCTCCAGGAAGGCTGATCGATCACCAAATGACTTCTATCTGTGGGATACAGTTCCTTGACACTGCAATATTGCAAACAGTACGCTCAACAGTCTATAGTAACAACTTAACAACGTGGAAGGTACTGCGTCATTAAATCTCAAAAGAAAGGCTTGGACAACAGCCCGGATTGAAATGATTTAACAACTTGGGAGTTGATGCGTCGTTAAACTTCAAATGACAAATTTGGACAACAGCCTGGATTGGAAGATTGAAATGAAGTCAGGAAAAGCTGTGCCAGTAAACAGACAGTATATAAGCGCTCATCTCGCTTTATTGGCCGAGGGAGCCGGCGTACAGCTTCCGGGTCATGTGGCCAGCATGACTAAGCCGCTTCTGGCGAACCAGAGCAGCGCACGGAAACGCCGTTTACCTTCCCACCGGAGCGATACCTATTTATCTACTTGCACTTTGATGTGCTTTCAAACTGCTAGGTTGGCAGGAGCAGGGACCGAGCAACGGGAGCTCACCCCGTCGCGGGGATTCGAACCACTGACCTTCTGATCAGCAAGTCCTAGGCTCTGTGGTTTAACCCACAGCGCTACCTGCATCCAAAGTGGCTGGTAGCCAGGTGCAAAAGGCGCCTGGCGAATTTCGAACGTTGGCCCAAAGGTGCTGAATGCCAAAAGCTAAGTAGCCAAAATAAGACCAGTAGCAAACAAAGAGGCAGGTGACAGTATGCTTGGTGGAACTCCAGGTTTTGCAGAGGTATATAAATATTTGCAAAAGACCTCCAAAACAGCCCCAGGGGGACTCAGTAGCATGGAGCCCTGAACATCCATTGGAAAAGAAAACTATAAAATTGTGGCTGGGTGGAAGAGAGAACAGAGGAGCCTTCTTGGAAACCAGTGTGGTTAGCTGGTACCCGGAATAGGAGCGCTCCCATTAGAAGATGGAGATACACTGCAACATTTTGTTGCAGGTTTTCCACGTTACTTCATATATTGCAGGGCAGATAAGAGTCTGGCAATAAGGCAGATTCCCGAGCTAAGACTTGCTTCAAATTAAGCCCTGGAAGAGAGTAAGAATTTTACCTTATATAAAATAACTCCAGCACAAAGTCTATAGGCAACTCTCAACTTATGCCGGAGTTACGTTCTGGGGGTGGTTCCTAAAGCCAAAATTACGTAGTCGTACCTCCGCTTACTTATCCCTCTGGATATGGAAACTTTAGGATGCGAACGCAGCAAACCTGGAAGTATTTTTCTGATTTTGCCACATGCGCAAGCACAGAAACGTTCTATGTGCTATGCGCAGAAGCGGTCCTCTGGTTGCGAATTCCTCGGAATGCGGCCAGATCTCCAGAATGGATCTCGTTTGCAACCGGAGGTACCACTGTATTTTCAAAACACATTGGGCTCCTTGGCGGCTGGGATTGCCAAAGTCCTTTTCCCCAGATGCCCACCCCCTTTTTTCTCATCAATGAGGTAAGACGCAATGGCCTAGACCCCTGCTCCAACACACACACACACACACACACACACACACACACACACCCCTCTATTATAATCTGGATTTCAAATTTAATTTTTCCAGTTCTAGTTCCACCTGAAGTTTCAGAGAGGAAGGCAGATTTCAGCTTTGGGCAAGACGATGTAGATCATTGCTCTGGTTCGGATGAGAAGGTTTGATTTGCTTCCTTACCAGAACCATGCACAAGACAAAAGGCCCTACATTTAAATCTCCAAGGCTGTAAAGACTTGGGCTTTTCTTCATATGGAGGGATTATGATCTGTGGCTCATAGCTGGACATTCTGGTTCAGATTTCTTTAATTTTTTTGTTTTAGAGAATACTGAATTCATGCAAAACGTTTCCTTAGCTCAATCAGGCAGCCTTTGAAAAGATGGCGGATGCCCAGTGGTGCCAGTGGCGTAGCGTGGGGGGTGCAGGGGGGCCGGCTGCACCGGGCGCAACATCTGGGGGGGGGCGCGCTCGCACTCGCAGCTCTCTGCCCCTACCTGGCTCACTCACTCTCTCTCACTGCAGTGCTGGCTGTGTGAATCCGATCCGAGCCGCCGGGTCGCCGCCCACTGTGGAGGGGAGGGTGCCAGGTGTGCGGTGCGGTGCAGAGAGAGAGCAAGGGACTATCTGGGGGAGGGACAGTGCAGCAGGGGGCGCAAATTACTTGCCTTGCCCCAGGTTAGGAGGCGCAAATTACTTGCCTTGCCCCGGGTGCTGACAACCCACGCTACGCCACTGAGTGGTGCAGCTCATATAACCCAGGGCAATTGCGTATCTGACCTTCAAACTTCTCAGGGACGACGCAGACGTCATCAGCGAATGGCCGCGCCTGTTTCTCATAACTGTACCCTGTGGAAAAAAGAACACATCAGCAGGCGTGCTGATTTTTTTCAACTTTCACATTCCAAAAACGAGGGGTACTAAACACTTTTCACATGGATTCGAAAAGACAGCTTGGCTAAATGAACATAATTTAGTTTTGCTTGGTGAATAACTGTGTGGAAAAAGATCTGGCTTGCAGTAGGAGTCTTGAACGTTCCCGTTTGGGGGATAATTGACTGAATCATCAACCAGGGTTAGCTGCCAGAACCTTCTTTCCAGTGCTCCGGATTGGCTGGGACTGGTCACGTGTCCCAGTGCTCCTCACAACACTCCAGGTTGGCTGGGAGTGATCACATGACAACCACTCACCCCTATAAAAGCTTCGAACGCCACATGCATTCCCTTGGTGTCGCCCAACCAGGGTTGTGTGACATGGAAACTCTGCAATGCTCAGAAAGTACTTGCTTTTCTTACTGGCCCATATGTACTGCAGCTGAACTCAAAATATAGTGGTACCTCAGGTTAAGAACTTAATTTGTTCTGGAGGTCTGTTCTTAACCTGAAACTGTTCTTAATCTGAAGCACCACTTTAGCTAATGGGGCCTCCCACTGCCGCTGCACAATTTCTGTTCTCATCCTGAAGCAAAGTTCTTAACCCGAGGTACTATTTCTGGGTTAGCGGGGTCTGTAACCTGAAGCGTCTGTAACCTGAGGTACTACTGTACAGAAAACAAAGGACAGATCCTTTCCTGAGTGTATAATCCTGCCTTTTACTAGTCAGCCTGGTCACGTGTGTAGACTGAGAAATGGCTAACAGCCCAGCTAATAGGAGATGTTGGCTTGCGGACAAGAAAAGGCCTTCAAGGAAAATGCCTCACCGAGTGTGCCGTCGGCACTGGAATGTCCTGGGAAGGGTTCCACATTCATATACATCGAATGGCAGCTCGGGACATCTATGAGACAGACACAAAGATACAAAAGACAAACAGGTCAAATCAGTAATGATACATTGGGCAAGAGACTTTGGGTACCATATACAACTTACAGCTTGGGAGAAGTTGCGGAATTTAAAATTCACAGCATGTTAGCAAAAATGTATAAAACATGCTCAAATGTATGCTGGAAATGTAAGGAAAAAGAAGGCACCTTCTATCATATGTGGTGGAATTGCAAGGTAGTAAAAGGATTTTGGGAAATGATATATAACGAGTTGAAAAAAAAATGTTTAAAATAACCTTTGCTAAAAAACCTGAAGCCTTCGTTTTAGGAATTCTAAGTGCCGAAATCCCAAAGGAGCAGAAAAGACTATTTATGTATGCGACCACGACTGCGCGGATGTTATTGGCCCAGAGATGGAAGGAAGATAGTCCCGACCAGAGAAGAATGGCAGGTCGAGTTGACGGATTATGCCGAAATGGCTAAAATGACTGGAAGAATCAGAAAGCAGGAAGACCAAAATTTTAATAAGGAATGGGGAATTAAAAAAAAAACTTATCTTAAAGACCACTGTAAACAGTTAAAACCGTTAGTAGGATTGGAATATCACTTGTAGTTTAAGGCTGAATTCTGGACACAAATAGAGATGTAAAAGATTTGGATCATTGTAAAAGATGCAGGAGGAAATGATTAATAATGGGACCCACAAAGGGAGGATGGAAGTCCAAGAGATTCCTCGGGATCTTGTTTTTATGATTTAAGTTTGATATATCTCTGTAAAATTTTAATTTGAAAAACCAAATTAATAATAATGATGATGATGATGATGATGATGATGACTGACAGATATACAGACACAAATTGCTGGGTTGAGTAGGCAGGATTTGACTTCCACCCTCCAGAGGTGCAAATCCTAAAAGTGGTGGCTTCATATTTGTGGAATACTCTCTCTGGAGAAAATCAGCCAGCCAGGCAGCCCAACACCATATTAGACAGACTCTACTAAAGGGTGGCGCTGTGGGTTAAACCACAGTGCCTAGGGTTCGCCAATCAGAAGGTCGGCGGTTCGAATCCCCGCAACGGGGTGAGCTCCCGTTGTTCGGTCCCTGCTCCTGCTAACCTAGCAGTTCAAAAGCACATCAAGTACAAGTAGATAAATAGGTATCGCTCTGGCGGGAAGGTAAACGGTATTTCCATGCGCTGCTCTGGTTCGCCAGAAGTGGCTTAGTCATGCTGGCCCCATGACCCAGAAGCTGTACACCGGCTTCCTCGGCCAGTAAAGTGAGATGAGCGCCGCAACCCCAGAGTCGTTCGCGACTGGATCTAATGGTCAGGGGTCCCTTTACCTTTACCTTTACTAACACTTCATTAACACACTGTAATAATATTTACGATTGATTTTACAGTATGGCAGGTGGAGAGGTTTGATTCTTTGGATTATTACACTAAATCGCTTTAATGTTTTGAGCTCAACTAAAGCTCTTTTTGCCCCACAAGCCCCGCCCCTTGCATTAAAACCCAACAATGAAACCCGGCTCTGAACAACAGTGTATTTCAAATGCATGGGTTACATGTTTACAAGTTGGTGTTATAGGAATTCTAAGGTCTCATGGTGCCAACAAAGGTCCGTATAGTTAAAGCTATGGTTTTCCCAGTAGTGATGTATGGAAATGGACCATAAAGAAGGCTGATCGCCGTAGAATTGACGCTTTTGAATTATGGTGATGGAGGAGACTCTTGAGAGTCCCATGGACTGCAAGAAGATCAAACCTATCCATTCTGAAGGAAATAACCCCTGAGTGCTCAGTGGAAGGACAGATCCTGAAGCTGAGGCTCCAAGACTTTGGCTGCCTCATGAGAAGAGAAGACTCCCTGGAAAGGACCCTGATGCTGGGAAAGATGGAGGGCACAAGGAGAAGGGGACGATAGAGGACGAGATGGTTGGACAGTGTTCTCGAAGCTATGAACATGAGTTTGACCAAACTGCGGGAGGCAGTGGAAGACAGAAGTGCCTGGCGTGCTCTGGTCCATGGGGTCACAAAGAGTTGGACACAACTGAACAACAACAACAAGGTCTTATGGGGGGGGGGGTTGAGTACCCTGTTGCAACAGTTTAATAAAGAACAGGCTTACTAGCTGCTTTGCTTCTCAACATTCTCTGGTTGTCCTCTGTTATTTTCTCCTACCAATAGATAACCTACATAAGGACTCTATATGGGCTCTAAGGGAAAAGGGCCATTTTTTTCTTATAACATTGGTAAGGTGGGCTTCTTTCCCCAAAACAGCCTGCGGTGGAGAGGAAGGGGCAGCCCAGGAAAAGCCTTTAAAGGCTGCCCGTGGAGAAAATTAAGGGCTGCCGGAAAGAGGGGGCTGGTTTTTTCTTCCGGCTTCTCTGGCAGCCAAAGAAGCCCCTGTTCTACCCAGGCATTTTGACGCCTCGGGGAGTCAGAAGTTGCATGCCCAGACTTTCTTCCCTCTGGGCTTTGAGCCAAGCAAGATTTGGCTCCGGTTACCAGCCTGTGCGCTGATGTCAGCTGCCCATAAGGAGAGCAGCCTTGCTGTAATCCGACACCCCGCCAGCCCAGAGCCCAGTTCCTGTGCCTCCATTTTGTGAATGAAATTCCTTTCTGCTCCATTCAGCAACAGGAGGGCTCCCTGCCAGGAAGCAGAGGCAGGCGGGGGGGGAGGCGGCTCGAGGTTATGCAATGCAACGCAATGCCAGGCCTTCAGAAGTAGCACAGCAGCGCCTCTTCTCTCCCTCCCTGCTTGTATTTGAAGGTCACAAAATGTCACGCCACCCCAGTGCGGAATAACTGCGTGCCCTCGGGGTTTGATAAGCTGAAAAGCGAAGGTGCAATTTAAGCAAGGGGGTGGATGGAAAGGAAATCCCGACAACCTCACAGGCCAGATAAAAGTCTCCAGCCAGATGAAACGGTTGCCAGTTTCTTTTTGCACACAGAAATGGTACAGCGGTACCTTGCTTCCCAAACTTAATCCGTTCCGGAAATCCGTTCCAAAACCAAAGCGTTTCCAAAACCAAGGTGCACTTTCCCATAGAAAGCAATGCAAAACGGATTAATCCGTTCCAGATTTTGAAAAACAACCCCTAAAACAGCAATTTAACATGAATTTTACTATCGAACAGGGGTCAGCAACCTTTTTCAGCCATGGGCCGGTCCACCGCCTCTCAGACCATGTGGTGGGCCGGACTATATTTTGAAAAAAATATATGAATGAATTCCTATGCCCCACAAATAACCCAGAGATGCATTTTAAATAAAAGGACACATTCTACACATGTAAAAACACCAGGCAGGCCCCACAAATAACCCAGAGATGCATTTTTTTAAAAAGGACACGTTCTACATTCTACTCATGTAAAAACATGCTGATTCCCGGACCGTCCGCAGGCTGGAGTGAGAAGGCAATTGGGCTGCATCCGGCCCACGGGCCGTAGTTTGCCTACTCCTGATCTAATGAGACCATGGATCCATAAAATGAAAGCCATAAACAATGTACTGCAGTCACACAATCAATCAATCAATCAATCAATCAGTAGCTGAACTGGGTTCCACGCAGTTACAAAAACAAAACAAGAAAGCCACAGAAATAAAAACACAAAATAAATAGCAAAAACAGATAGACCTCAGCGCAAGACTCAAATCGGAAGCGTAACACTCAAAATGGAGCACATTCAGCTTTCGAAAAAGGTTCGCAAACCAGAACACTTACTTCCGGGTTTGCAGTGTTTGGGTTCCGAGTTGTTTTGAGTACCAGGGCGTTTGAGAACCAAAGTACCACTGTATTATTAAGTGGGGCAATTGAATAGATACATAAACTACCTGAAAATGATTTACAGATCATTGATGGAATATGTGCAACTTGCAGATTTAACATATAGAATAAGAGAACAAGAAGAACATATGTTTAAAGAAGATTGGAAAATGTTTACTGAATATATGGGTGAGAATTGTGTTCATTTAAAAACGCTGGTAGCAGTAAGATAAATTCAACAGTGTAAATAAGTTTTGGTGGATGTGATAACAGAATACTGAATGGTTTAGTTTATCTGAAATATGGAGGGATATATGGTATGCAAAATGAACCATGGAAAGAGAAGAAAGGAAGTCTTTGATATTGTAAATAAATTAATAATAATAATAATAATAATAATAATAATAATAATAATAATTTATTATTTATACCCCGCCAATCTGGCTGGGTTTCCCCAACCACTCTGGGCAGCTTCCAGCCGAATATTAAAAACAATACACCATCAAACATTAAAAACTTCCCGAAACAGGGCCGCCTTCTTTTAAAAATAAAAGAGTTGCTTATTGCCTTGACATCTGCTGGGAGGGCGTTCCATAGGGCAGGCGCCACCACCGAGAAGGCCCTCAGCGCTGGACCACAGTGTCCGGGCAGAATGATGGGGGTGGAGACGCTCCTTCAGGTATCTTGGGCTGAGGCCGTTTAGGACCTTAAAGGTCAGCACCAACACTTTGAATTGTGCTCGGAAGTGTACTGGATGTTTAAACAAGTACAGTGGTACCTCGGGTTAAGAACTTAATTCGTTCTGGAGGTCCGTTGTTAACCTGAAACTGTTCTTAACCTGAGGTACCACTTTAACTAATGGGGCCTTCCACTGCCGCCACACAATTTCTGTTCTCGCCCTGAAGCAAAGTTCTTAACCCGAGTGTCAGGGAGAGGCAAACGGGAAAAGATGAAAGGACAGAAACCAGCAGTTATAGAGAGCCTAAAGAGATTATCAGCAGCTTGTCGTCTGAAAGTGGGTCTGACGTAGAGGGGGAGGAGGATGAGCCTGGCACAAGTCATTAGGTACACAGAGAAAGTAAGGGGAGGAGTTTTCGCAGACTTGCATGCTGGATGCGGAAAAGGAAGAAGAAAGATTAGAGGCAGCAACTGTGCACAAGGGGAAGGACGCTAATTGAAATGCTGGAGATGTACGTTTGAACTTTGTCAAATAAATCAAATTGTTTGGAACTGGCTGAGAGCCCGGAGTCTTATCTATGGACAGCTGGACAGCATTATGCCTCTGACACCGATGTGCTATTTCTGGGTTAGCGGAGTCTGTAACCTGAAGAGTCTGTAACCTGAAGCATATGTAACCCGAGTTACCACTGTATTTAAAATTGCAAAACAGAAAACGTAACAAAAATCATATAAAAGAAAAGAAAAAGTAAAGTACGATTAAGTGGACTGTTGCATAGATACATAAATGTCAAAGCCCAGTTTGATCCCCACGATGGTTTTAGAAGGTTATTGAAAAAACTGGATGAGAGGACCAATCTCACTGGAGAGGGTTTCGTTTATCCAGGGCAGGGGATAGGTTTGTAGGAGGTTTGTAGCTGGAGCTGGCCCTGGAAGAAC
Organism: Podarcis tiliguerta; assembly: GCF_965153285.1. Taxonomy (NCBI): domain Eukaryota; kingdom Metazoa; phylum Chordata; class Lepidosauria; order Squamata; family Lacertidae; genus Podarcis; species Podarcis tiliguerta. The sequence continues at coordinate 18,718,100 of NC_139546.1, read as the reverse complement.
TTATTCAGAGTTCTTGCAGTGTGTAAGCTATCCCTCCACAGTGAGATGCGCGAGAGGAGGGTAGGCTTGCCTAAAGAACAGCCGATCACATCTCACAGGCTCATTAGCTTTCAAGCTATGAAACTGAGCACAGAAACATTCCAGGCTGAGATGTAAAAGGAAATGAGTAAAGAAAGAAAAGATTGCCTCTCAGTTAAAGAAAGGAGGGGGGGAGAGGTGCAGCCTGCTTGAAAGTGACCTGTGGCTTTCTTTTTAGAAAGAAAGAAAGAAAGAAAGAAAGAAAGAAAGAAAGAAAGAAAGAAAGAAAGAAAGAAAGAAAGAAATTTGGATAGCTTATTTTGTCATTGTTGCCCCAAAAGAAGAATACTGAGATGGTTAAGACCACTGAGTTTGGGGAAGCAGTTGCGTGTGGGATGGGAGGCTGCAAGCTTTCAAGATTCATCAAAGTGATAGTTGGCTGATGAAGAATTCTATGAACCCGAAAAGCTTGTACATTTCCATAACATAATCAATAGCTTAAGAAAAAACAGCTTTTAAAAACACACACAAAACGGGCTGTGTGACTGTACATTAAGATACATTACGGAACTGCAGAAAGAGGGGGGAAGGAAGTCAGGTTTTGAATGTTAAAATGATTGTAAATTAGTGAAATGTATAAACCTGAAAAGCAATAAAAAAATATATTGTTTTTAAAGGACCACTTCCATGTTTTGGGTGCTCTGTGCATGACACCCCAACCCCACCCCACCCTTCAGAAGGAGGGCTCCACCATGATGACTCTGCAGGGCTAATGGGCTTTGATACGCTGTGCTGAAGAAAAATACTAAAGCAGGGGTCAGCAAACTTTTTCAGCAGTTGGCCGGTCCACTGTCCCTCAGACCTTGTGGGGGCCAGATTATATATTTGGGGGGGGGGATGAATTCCTATGCCCCACAAATAACCCAGAAATGAATTTTAAATAAAAGCACACATTCTGCTCATCTAAAAACACCAGGCAGGCCCCACAAATAACCCAGAGATGCATTTTAAATAAAAGCACACATTCTGCTCTTGTAAAAACAGGCTGATTCCCAGACCATCTGCGGGCCAGATTTAAAAGGCGATTGGGCCAGATCCGGCCCCCGGGCCTTAGTTTGCCTACCAATGTACTAGAGTATCTCATCTCTCTCTCTCACACACACACACACAATCCACAATTCAGCCCGACTCTCTCACCGCCTACCTGCGTCAAAAGCATAGTCCATCTGCTCCTGTTTGATTACCACTCCTGCTGCATATCGGGAGGTGCCACTGGCCCCCAGTGGGTTTGCCTGGTCGTACATTGGGTCGTGGAACTCCTGCTTGAAGCCCTGGGCTGGGTACGGGAGGCATGGGGCAGACAGCGGGCGCTGATATGCCGGCGGGGCGTCCGATCCCAAGGCTTGAGAGGTGGGGAAGGATTGGCCCATCTCGCCGCGCAGCTGGTACGAGGAGCTGGGAGGAGGACAGAAAGGCAATGGGCATAGAATAACAGGATTACAGACTTCGAGGGAACCCTGGTGATCATCTAGTCTCACCCCCCCTGCCCGGCGCTGGGTGCAACTACAGGCATTCTGCTTAAAAGGCCTCCAGCGAAACCTAAGATTTAAGAAACGCACTACAGTCGTACCTTGGAAGTCGAACGGAATCTGTTCCGGAAGTCTGTCCAACTTCCAAAACGTTCGGAAACCAAAGAACGGCTTCTGATTGGCTGCAGGAAGCTCCTGCAGCCAATCGGAAGCCCTGTCAGACATTCAGCTTCCAAAAAATAGTTCGCAAACCGGAACAGTCACTTCTGGGTTTGCGGCGTTCTGGAGCCAAAATGTTTGAGAACTAAGCTGTTAAAAACCAAGATAAGACTATACAAGCTGGCCAGCTCCCCCATACAAAGCAATGTGAGTGTAACAGCCACCCCCCATTTGTAGAATCGTAGAACTGTTGGAAGAGACCTCAAGGATCATCTAGTCCAACCCCCTGCAATGCCGGAATATTTTGCCTAACAAGGGGCTCAAACCCACAACCCTGAGATTCAGAGCCTCCTGCTCTACCGACAGAGCTATCGCCCATCTTGTGGCAAAGGCTCCCAGGCATGTGAACGACCGGAGTCTGGAATGCCAGGTGAATTCAGCAGCGCTTAGCTGCAGGTTAGCTTGCATCCTGGCCCAACATTTCCAAGCAGCCCGAGTTTCTGATCTCCAGCATGCCGGGTTGAGAAGGCGCCAGATAGGCTAACTGGTCAGGAGCAGGCCGAGACTAGTTGGGGTTTAGCCATACCCCAGAAAAATGGGCACTCGCAGATAGCCTGCAGGCATGTTTTGCATTGCAAGTGAAAAGTGAGCACGATGCTCAGCTCTGAAGATCTCTATATCTGTCTTTCTGTCTGTCTCTCTATTTCTTTGCTGGGTTTGGATTATGGGATGGGGGAGAGGAGCTTCCTGGAAGTTTATTTGCGTTCTAAAATTAACCCGTTCTGGGGAGCAATGTGTTAGCCCGTCACACACACAGAGAGAGTGTTGTGAAACCTCTAAGACTAATATATGTAAAGTAAAGGTAAAGGTAAAGGACCCCTGGATGGTTAAGTCCAGTCAAATGGGGTTGTGGCACTCATCTCGTTTGTCCACAGACAGCTTTCCGGGTCATGTGGCCAGCATGATTAAACCGCTTCTGGTGCAACAGGACACCGTGACGGAAACCAGAGCGCACGGAAATGCCGTTTACCTTCCCTCCGCAGTGGTACCTATTTATCTACTTGCACTGACGTGCTTTCAAACTGCTAGGCTGGCAAGAGCTGGGACAGAGAAACGGGAGCTCACCCCGTCAAGGGGATTCGAACCGCCGACCTTCTGATTGGCAAGCCCCAGAGGCTCAGTGGCTTAGACCACAGCGCCAGATGTGGGGTACCCTTTGGCCCTCCAGATGTTGCAGAACTACAATTCCTACCATCCCTGGCCGTTGGCTAGGCTTCCTAGGCCTGATGGGAGCTGTGGTTCAACAGCATCTGAAGAGAACAATGTGCTCCACTTTGAGCTCCTTGGAAGAAAAGGTTATATAGAAATATAATAAGAATAAAATATACACAACCAAAAAGTAGGGTAAAGCTTTTCTGAAATAAGAGTCAAGGTTCAGGGGGCTCTTTCCCCCCCCCAGCCACTAAAAAAAAAATGTAGGGACCCTGCCCAAGCGATGGGGAACTTGCAGCTCTCCATCTGTTGTTGGACTAGAACTCCCATAGTGTCTTCCCACTGATGGCCATTTGTGGACCAGCAATAGCCGGAGGACCACAGCTTCCCCCTCCTTGCCCTACCCACTAGTGATCCAGTTAACTACTTAGCTCAGGAGCTGGTAGTGTTTAAAGCAGCTGGTCCACATGTGTAGCACCCTCTTCCCCAGAGGCCCACCAGAGCCCTAGCCTGAGCATATGTCGGAGGAAATATTATTGCAGTCAGACCAACAATTCATGTTTTGCTAGAGAGGCGTATGAACGGGCTGAGGCTCACAGAGCTCTCCTGTAAAATATGCTAGAGAGAACTCCGTGAGATCACTTCCTTTGTCTGCCTTGGCAGGAAGCTGTGACACTACATACTTCCTTCCTGCCTCTTCCATCTTCATTGGGCTTCCTAGCTGACCCCATGTGCGTGTCTGAGCTCGTCATTTTTGAACTAAGATTTTGTACTTTTGTAACTTAGTAGTTATAAGCCTGCCTTCATATTGCTACTGTAATCGCTGCTTCGATACCTAAATTATGTAAGTAAATGCTACTTTTATTTCTTCACAAAACAATGTGTGTGTCATTGTTGCTTTTTAAAGGGAAGGGGTAATACCAGGAAAATCCAGTCTGCCTTATAGCATCCTGGGTTATTGTTTCTAGAAGGTTAAATCCACCTTGCCTTAACTTCCAAGGTTAACCTGCAAAGGATGCTGCTCTGCTGATCTCGCTAATGTGAGCAAGGAAGGATGACAACTAGGCAATATATCGTCTCCTAGTGTCTAAATCCATCCCTACAGAAACATTAAAGTCTTTCTCCTGGCATTTGGTGGCTGGGAGGTCAAGCTTGAGCCTCCAGGATTGGTTGGGATGCATTGCGAAACGATACCTGCTCAATGCCATGGCTCACCTGTGCTCCATAAGGTATGCCCGTCCGGGCGCAGCCTGGGGGAGGCCGTGGGAGCTCACAAAGTTTGACTCTTGCCTAGAGAAATATGCAGGCATCAGTTGCAGACGGATATACATCTTACTTGCTCCCACCGACCTCCTCCACTTATCCCAGCATAACCCTGACACATGGTAACTGGTGCGATTCTCAAACAGTTGCTCGTTTTCCTTAGCGACCTCATTCTCTGGGTACAGATCATTACGTAGCCAACAGGGTGGATTTGATTCAAATCAAATTGATTTAAAATCACAATTTAAATCACTAGTCAGTAAGACTTGATTTAAATAATTTTTTTAAAGAAAGACTCATTCCTGCTGGTATAATCTTAATATTTGCAACCAGATTAAAGTTTCATTTTTGGAATAATAAATTTTCAGAGTAGTTTTTACAATTATATCAAAACTGATTTGGTTATACTATTAGAAATACATAGACAGATAATTATGAAATTGTTGTGAGGTTTAATAAGTTAACTGTTTATATTGGGTCAACTTTTTCTTCTGTACTTTATTGGAAGGAGAAAAACAATCACTTCCTTAATAACAACTTGAACCATTTATTTAACTAAAACAATAACATTATAGCATATGTATCCATGTTTGTTAACTGATGTGGTTAAACAATTAAAAAAAGACTTAGACTGAGTTTTAGCATACATGAAAAACTTAAAACAAATCCTTTTTTCCTGATGAATAGCCTTTGGACTATAATATACCGTATTTTTTGCCCCATAGGACGCACCGGCCCATAGGACGCACCACGTTTTTGGGGGGGGGGAAATAAAGGGGGGGAATTCTTTCCCCCCCCCCAGGCGCTTGTGGCGCTCTTCTCCCCACAGCCCGCCTTCAGACCAGGTCCGGGGGACAGCGGGAAGATGCGCTGCACCTCCCCACTGCCCCTGGAGCTTGCGGGGCTGGCAGCGGGGTCTCCCCGCCGTCAGCCTCCAAACCACTTCAGGAGACAGCGGGATGGTGGCGTTCCGCCTCCCTCTGTCCCCCAACCTTGTGGGGCTGGCGCTGGGGCTCTCCAGGCTTCAGCGAAAGTCTGCATTCGCCCCATAGGACACACACACATTTCCCCTTCATTTTTGGAGGGGAAAAAGTGCGTCCTATAGGGCAAAAAATACGGTAACTTAAATAAAAAACAATCTTTAGATTTTTTTTTCCTCCAAAAGCATTTTATTTTAAAAATCCAATTTAAATCAAAAAAATCTGATATAATTTTTAAATTATTTTTTTTAAGTAATTGATCTTTATCCACCCTGGTAGCCAAAACAGCACCACCCATACACAAGAGGAAAGTATCAGCACACACAGGGAAACCTTGAAGTTTGCAGGAGTATAAAAAAGTACTGGGCTGGAGGAGCCCTAAAAGTGTGCGGGGGGGGGGGGCGGAATGGATGGGAGGGAAATCTCCAAAGCAACCCAATGAGGACTGTGTATGTTTAGTGGGCACAGAATGGTGGCTGGCTGTTTCTGGGGAGGGGTGGGATGGAGTGACCAGGAAAAGGGCATGTCTTGCTGGCCGGCCGCTTGAAGAAGGTTGAGTCAGTGGAATCCTCGTATGGACAGATTGCCAGAACATCAATTCTTAACGCTTTCAAGGAACACTGGAAGCGCATCTCAGAATGACAGGTGTGCTTCAGGTGAATGTCACATCAGGGGCGATGGGTTGGAACCCACTCAGCCCAAGCATTACCTGGCATAAAGACATTGCTCCCCATTACGGTACTGGTAAGGCTGTCTGCGCCGGCAGGACCCCGCTGCTTCCGAACATGGGCTCTGAGGCTCCTTCTTGATCTTAGCTGGGGGGCTGTGAAGGGCTACTGGGAAAAGGAAATCGAGGCGTCAAGGCCTTCCGGCAGGAAAGAGCCTGCATTGCGACTGGGTTGGGGAGCCCATGGGTCTCCAGAAGCTATCGGACTCCAACTCCCATCAGCCCCAGTCCAACGTGGCCAATGGCCAGCCATCATGGGAGTTGTAGTCCCAACATTCGGAAAGCCAAGCCTGGGCAGTGTGTATGGAGGTCCTGGGCTCTCTCAGCCTCACTCCAAAGGAAAGCAGAGCGAGACGTTTGGCACCAGCTTGGCTGCAGGAGTTGCCAGAAGGAGGCGTACAGGGCACCATCCAACCATCTCAGGGGTGCTACTTTGGGTTTGTGTAGGGTTTACTTCCCTTTGTACAGCAGGCTAGCTTCTACATCTCCATCTCTAGCCTATGTTCAGGCAAGCCAAACAATAATAATAATTTATTATTTCTACCCCACCCACCTGGCTGGGTTTCCCCAGCCATTCTGGGCAGCTCCCAACAGAATACAGTGGTGCCCCGCAAGACGAATGCCTCGCAAGACGAAAAACTCGCTAGACGAAAGAGTTTTCCATTTTTTGAGTCGTTCCGCAGGACGAATTTCCCTATGGGCTTGCTTCGCAGGACGAAACGTCTTGCGAGTTCTTGCGAGTTTGTTTCCTTTTCCTTTAAGCCGCTAAGCCGTTAATAGCCGCTAATAGCCGTGCTTCACAAGACGAAAAAACCGCAAGACGAAGAGACTCACGGAACGGATTAATTTCATCTTGCGAAGCACCACTGTAAACACGATAAAACATCAAACATTAAAAACTTCCCATCAGAGGACTTCTAAAAGTCAGATAGTTGTTTATTTTCTTGACATCTGATGGGAGGGCGTTCCACAGGGAGGGCGCCACCACCGAGAAGGCCCTCTGCCTGGTTCCCTGTAACCTTGCTGCTCACAGTGAGGGAACCGCCATTAGGCCCTCGGCGCTGGACCTCAGTGTCCAGGCTGAACAATGGGGGTGGAGACGCTCCTTCAGGTATACTGGGCCAAAGCTTTTAGGGCTTTAAAGGTCAGCACCAACACTTTTAATTTTGCTCAGAAACGTATTGGGAGCCAATGTAGGTCTTTCAGGACCGGTGTTATATAGTCTCAGGGGCCGCTCCAGTCCCCAGTCTAGCTGCCGCATTCTGGATTAGCTGTAGTTTCTGAATCACCTTCAAAGGCAGCCCCACGTAGAGTGCATTGCAGTAGTCCAAGCGGGAGATAACCAGAGCATGCACCACTCTGGCGAGACAGTCCGCTGGCAGGTAGGGTCTCAACCTGTGTACCACATGGAGCTGGTAGACAGCTGCCCTGGACAATGCCAAAAGCACTGTCAGAGTTCAAGATGGGGGGGTGGCAGGAGGGAAAGCATTCAAGGAGGGTGCAAAGCATGATGGATGTGACAGAGTCAGGCAGAGGGGCTTTGAGGGCCACATCTGGCTCACAGGCCTGAGGTTCCCCACTTCCCAGTTCAGCGCATCCCGGTTGTGCGAAAGGGATCAGGCATGCTGGCGTTCCAGACATTTGCATCACCTTCTGGTTTCTCCCACTAAAGCCCTACCTTCCCCTCCTCCTCCTCCTCCTCCTCCTCCTCCTCCTCCTCGCCATCTCCCCAGCCATAGTACTTACAGTTTTCTGAATGAAAGTCAGGCACAAATTGCTCATCGCTGTCTGGAACTTGAGCTGCAAAAGGGCAAGAGAGAAGAGAAAGCAACGTTTGGCATCAAACTTGGCGCTCTATTAAAACCAGGCTCCTGAAGAAATAAGGCAGCGGGGATTGTGGCGGGGGGTGGGGGGGTGGGGAGGGATGTGGAGAACTAGCTTGCACATGAGGCAATGGGAAAAGGATCACTGCCAGGAGACGGGAGCCAGTTTCCCCCTTGGGACTCCAGTCACTTCTACGTAATCTTTTCCCCCCAGTAGGTTCGCCCATTAGCACGGCTGGCTGTTTTCCTCCCTCCGGAGGATCAAAAACTCAGGTGCTCTGCTTCCTTTCCCACCGTGCAGCGCCGATCTCTTAGCGCTTGGGGCGATGCTGCAATAGAAGACCAGGCTAGCTTGGTCCGGATCAAGAGACAGGACGCCGCAAAAGAGCAGCGCCGCGCAGCCGAGGGATCCAGACCACAGTAAGGTACAAGCAGCAAGAGATAAGGCAAGCCAGATCAAGCTGCTGGTGGGAGCCAGTGTGGCATAGTGGTTAGAGTGCTGGCCTAGGAGCTGGGAGACCAGGGTTCAAGTCCCTACTCAGCCATAAGCTTATTGTGTGACCTTGGGGCATTCACCGTCTCTCGGCCTCACTGAGTTGCTGTAAGGATTAACTGGGGAGAAGGAGAACCTTGGGAACTGTAGTTTGTTAAGGGTGCTGAGGGTTGTTAGCAGCATTAGAAACTCAGGTATATAAGCTATTTGCCAAATGGCACCTTAAACCTAGGCTGCCGTCGCCACCACAGATTGTCTAAGCGCCATTTCTTTTCATTGATGTTTGATGTTGTTGCTCGTTTATACGTTAATCCTTATTGTCATTGTCCCATACAGCACAACGAAATTGAAAAAATCTACCTCAGACATTCAAAAACCAGCAAGCCATTTTGACGCCACTTTATATTTTAAAGGAGAAATCTCAAAGCTGTTTACAACACATCAAAACACCAAATAAAACAATGCAGAATGAAACTGAATTCAAGCTTCGAGGAAAATATTTCAGATCCTTCTCTAGGTGACATTTTGCTTTCCCCAGTTGCCAGCCCAGCATCCAGAGATCTCCACGTGGTCGCAATTAGACACAAAACGTGCCTGGCGCTTGGCTAATTTCAAACACCGGTTGTTAGAGACCCCAGATCCCCATGCAGAGTTACAATTTCCTAAGTAGTTCAAGAGTCAGTCCTTCCCAGGGAATTACAGTGGTACCTCGGTTTTTGAGCGCCTCAGAAGCCTAACATTTCGGTTTTCAAATGCCGAAAACCCAGATGTGAATGCTTCTACAGTGGTGCCTTGCAAGATGAAATTAATTCGTTCCGCGAGTCTCTTTGTCTAGCGGTTTTTTCGTCTTGTGAAGCAACCCTATTAGCGGCTTAGCGGATTAGCGCTATTAGCGGTTTAGCGGCTATTAAAGGCTTAAGGGATTGGCAGATTAGCTGCTAAAAGTCTATTAGTGGCTTAGCGGCTTAGAAAAAGGGGTTGGGGAGCCGAAAAAAATCTCAAGACTCGCAGGACATTTTTGTCTTGCGAAGCAAGCCCATAGGGAAATTCGTCCTGCGAAGCGCATTGAAAAACAGGAAACCCTTTCGTCTAGCGGGTTTTCCGTCTTGCGAGGCATTCGTCTTGCGGGGCACCACTGTATTTCTGAACGTGCTGCGGAAGTTGAACGGCTTCCGAGGTGTGTTTCTCAATTGATTTTGCCGACCGCCCATTGTGCCTCGGTTGTCGAACGTCTAAGAAGTTGAACGGTCTTCCGGAATGGATTACATTCGACAACTGAAGTACCACTGTATAGCTCCCTGAGGGGAATGAGGTCTGTGCACCCAGGGGCGGAGCTAGCTGTCCGCAGGGGCGGGGCAAGCGTCCCAGGGGAGCGCCGCCTGCGACGAGTGTCCTGGGGGGTGAGGGGGTGATGTCACCCCCCCTTCAGGGATAACACCCGGGGCATGCTGCTCCCACCGTGCACCCCTTCCTTCGCCAGTAGGTCTCCTAAGAACAAGAAGAAGGTGGTAATATACTGTTGCAAGATGGCAAAGAGATGGAGAAGGGAGACTTTTAAATGCAAGGCCAAGGTTTTGGGGGGATATCGAAATGGAGAGGAAGCCAGGAAAGGGATGTCGTGTGAGAGTAAGAAATGTGGCATGCCCTGGTAGGAACGCAGATTATATCGCACCAGGGATGGGCAGCCTATTCACTGCAAAAAGGCAGCTGAATGCACACATAGTCCATGCTAAAAGCTAAATGGCTTCTGTGAAAAGGGATCTCCTGCCCTTATCTGTTCTGTCATCACTCTCTGGCTTCCATTAGGTTTCCCAAGCAATATTCTAGGTTAGGGAATTTAACAGCACAGTCCTTATATATTGAGTTCAAAGAGGTTTACTCCCAGGTAAACCTAAGCTCTGCGAGTGCAGCTTTCTCCCAACTGAAGTGCAGAGTGTTTGAGGGCCAGGACATTCACAGAGGAACCAAAATGCTTGTTTACAAAGCTATTGTGCTACCAACCTTGTGAAACGTGGACTACTTATAAACACCGTCTCCAACACCTCAAAAGATTCCATCAACGGTGTCTCCGAAACATTTTACACATCACTTGGGAAGACAGGTGAACTAATGCCAGTGTACTGGAAGAAGCAAAGATCACCGGTGTTGAAGCAATGATTCTTTAACATCGACTTCGTTGGACTGGTCATGTTGTGTGGATGCCTGATTATCTTCTTCCAAAGCAACTACTCTATTCCGAACTTAAAAATGGAAAGTGCAATGCTGGTGGTCAACAAAAGAGGTTTAAAGACTCTCTCAGGGCAAATCTAAAAAATGTAGTACAAACACCGACAACTGGGAAACACTGGTCTGCGAGGGCTCCAGTTGGAGAACAGCCTTTACCAAAGGCGTCGTGGGCTTTGAAGACGCTCAAACTCGGGACAAAAGGGAGAAACGCACTAAGAGGAAGGCATGCTTGGCAAACCCTCACTGTGATCAACTCCCACCCAGAAACCAATGTCCCCACTGTGGAAGGACGTGTGGATCCAGAATCAGCCTCCATAGTCACTTACGCACCCACTGTCAAAACCGTGTTCATGGAAGACAATCTTACTCGGCTACGAGTGATCGCCAAAGAAGAAGACACCCAGGTAAACAGATATGGAGCCACAGGTGAGAGCCGAGTCCAGGGTGTGGAAGAAAAAGAAGAGTTTGTATTTGATATCCCGCTTTATCACTACCCAAAGGAGTCTCAAAGCGGCTAACAATCTCCTTTCCCTTCCTCCCCCACAACCAACACTCTGTGAGGTGAGTGGGGCTGAGAGACTTCAGAGAAGTGTGACTAGCCCAAGGTCACCCAGCAGCTGCATGTGGAAGCGAACCCGGTTCACCAGATTACGAGACTACCGCTCTTAACCACTACACCACACTGGCTCACAGGTGACAAACTGCCCCAGAAGGAGCAGGACATCAGCAGTTTGATGCCACCCCCAGAAGCGCGCTCCATTGTCTCTCAAGGCAAAAAGATGCCAACAAAGCAGATCTAGGGTAGCAGGCCAAGAACGAGTCATACCAAATTATTATTTTACCAGGGATAGCTCTAAAATGCTACCATGTCACATAAAATGATGTAATATCTCTGAAATGATAAAAATAAGCAATCCACTGCTCGGTTTCACTTGCACTTTAAATCCATCAGTCTCAGTTCCCTGAGCCACCCCCGCCCCATCCCTGGACAATTCATGTTTCTTTCATATGCATGTCTTGTTTCCGCTTGCGTAGTATAAATAGAACTTCTCTGAGAGGCTGGTGCTTTTTAATGCCTTCCACATGGCACTGAATTAAAGGGATATTCCACACCCTACTTCGACCTGGCTTGGACTAATGAAAGGAAAGGGGGGGAAGCTGGAAAACTGAAAATGGAATACCAAATATAGGAAACGGCCTTCTCCCAAGTCAGACAGTTATTGTCCACAGTCGCTGGCAGTGCCTTTCCAAAGACAAGGAAAAAGGACTATATATATATAATTAAATATTAAAACAACTCCTTCCCTATACAGGGCTGCCTTCAGATGTCTTCTAAAGGTTATATAGTTACTTGGCTCAGGGGTCACATATCTCCATACCCTCCAACATTTCTCTGATAAAAATAGGGATGTCCTAAGGAAAAGTGGTATTCTGGGATCAACTCAGAAACCGGGGCGGCTTCTGTAAATCCGGGACTGTTCCTGGAAAACAGGGATATTCGGAGGGTCTGGTAGTAGGTATTATTATTGTAAGTTATTCTATTTATGTATACAGTGTTGCCCCACAAGACGAATGCCTCGCAAGACGGAAAACCCGCTAGACGAAAGGGTCTTCCGTTTTGGAGGTGCTTCGCAAAACGAATTTCCTATGGGCTTGCTTCGCAAGACGAAAATGTCTTGCGAGTTCCTGCGATTTTGTTTCGCTCCCCACCCCTTTTTTCTAAGGCACTAAACTGCTAATAGCCTTTTAGCAGCTAATCCGCTAATCCCTTAAGCCTTTAATAGCCGCTAATAGCCGCTAAACCACTAACAGCGCTAATCCGCTAATGGGGTTGCTTCGCAAGACGAAAAAACCGCTAGACGAAGAGACTCGCGGAACGGATTCTTTTTGTCTTGCGAGGCACCACTGTACTGCCCTACACCTGAGGATTACAGGGTCAGTTTACAGTAGCCCCACTAGAAGGAAAGTTATACAGCAAAATGTGATGGCACCCTTCTAAGTGGTTTCTGTACCCTATACATTTAAAGTGGCATCATACCACTTTACGCAGTCGTGGTTTCCCCCAAGGAATACAGTGGTACCTCAAGTTAAGAACTTAATTCATTCCAGAGGTCTGTTCTTAACCTGAAACTGTTCTTAACCTGAAGCACCACTTTAGCTAACGGGGCCTCCCGCTGCCGCCACACCACTGCTGCGGGATTTCTGTTCTCATCCTGAAGCAAAGATCTTAACCCGAGGTACTATTTCTGGGTTAACAAAGTCTGTAACCTGAAGCGTCTGTAACCTGAAGCGTCTGTAACCCGAGGTACCACTGTACTGTGGACCTCCATTCCTCAAGAAACTACCATTCCCGGACTTCCCTGGGAAGTGGAATCAATTGCAAAACCGCTCCTGCAGTCTCCTTTATCCAACCCCTCCTCTTCCATTATCAGAGCTTTTATCTTTTTTTTATTTTCAATGCTACATTTGGGCAACTGCAGCACCCACTCATCGCGTTTACCGATGGGCACCATTTAATTAGTATCATTTGAATGGAAGGTGATAACTTCATATGAACATCTACTGGGTGTGTCATGTTAATCAAGCACGATTTAAAAATAAATAAATACAAGGCATAAGCTGCCATTCCGGGGAAAAGCAGCTGTGAACGTAAAACACAGAAACGAAACAAGATCACAGCTCTGAATGTACGTTATAGCAGGGAGAGGCAGAAGATAGATCCTGATCTAGCTGTAGATCTCTGGCTAATTAGAAGTAGATAAGTAGATAAGCAACGATTTCTGACTCCCAAATGTTTAACGCCAACAAAATACAGTGGTACCTCGGGTTAAGTACTTAATTCGTTCCGGAGGTCCGTTCTTAACCTGAAACTGTTCTTAACCTGAAGCACCCAGTGGTACCTCAAGTTAAGAACTGAATTCCTTCTGGAGGTCTCTTCTTAACCTGAAACTGTTCTTAACCTGAAGCACCACTTTAGCTAATGGGGCCTCCTGCTGCTGCCACGCCGCTGGAGCCCGATTTCTGTTCTTATCCTGAAGCAAAGTTCTTAACCTGAAGCACTGTTTCTGGGTTAGCGGAGTCTGCAACCTGAAGCGTATTTAACCTGAAGCGTATGTAACCCGAGGTACCACTGTAATTCCCATCTATGCCGCATTATACTACTGAAGTGAAGGAAGCAAGGGATGATACTAGGAGTAGATTTGAAGGACTATGAGCTCTGTTCAGTTCTGGCACTCCAAGCAGATTCCTGGGATCAGAATAGCTTGATTCTAAGTGCAAGTATTTTAAATGAAGCTCTGATTGGTGGATCTCAAGGTTCTAGTAAACACAGACACAGACACACACACACACAGAGAGAGAGAGAGAGAGAGAGAGAGAGAGAGACAGAGAGAGAGACATACACAGTAGATTTCACAAGCCAGAAGCCTGAAAGGATCTAAAGTAGGAATTGGCAGCCTCCCGTAGCAGAGGAGTTGGAATACTGGATTTGGTTTTGGGAGGATCAAATCCTCGCACAGAGTGAAGCTCACTAACTGACTTTTGGGCCACACCCTCAGCCTAATCAAACTCGAATGATGCTGGGGGCGGGGGGAGAGAGAATTGGGAAGAGATAGTCTTGTATCCCTTTCATGGGAGCGGAAAAATCGAATCAGGCTAACGCACAGAAAACTATTCCCGTATTTTTCGCTCTATAAGATGCACCAGACCACAAGACGCACCTAGTTTTTGGAGGAGGAAAACAAGATAAAAAATATTCTGCATCTCAGAAGCCAGAACAGCAAGAGGGATCACTGCGCAGCGAAAGCAGCAATCCCTTTTGCTGTTCTGGCTTCTGGGATAGCTGCGCAGCCTGCATTCACACACATTTCCCCTTACTTTTAAGGAGGGGAAAAGTGAGTCTTATAGAGCAAAAAATACGGTAAGTCCTTTGGATGAAATGCAGATTTTTATTTTTTTAAAAAAAAGGTTTTAAATAAACAAAATAAAGAAACAGGAGGCCCAGGTGCAAAATCTGCCTCACTCAACACAGTTGAGTTGAAGGAAGACCCCTCCCCGCCACAAAAACAATACAATATTTACAAATGCCTTCCTTTTCTCCCTGCATGTCATTCCTGAATGTTGCAAATAAGCAATATGTGTTCTGGGAAGGAGCCCTTTTCAGCTCAAGGGTCTGCGTTCTAACCATTCTTTTTTTAACGTCATTTACAGAACACAGCGTGCTAAAAATCTCCCACGTAAGATCACTAGCAGAATAATGTTCCCCACAATTTATTATTGTCACCACCAACCGTTGTGAATTAACAAATCTCAAGAATGACTCCTGAAATGACATACAGTGGTGCCCCGCAAGACGAATGCCTCGCAAGATGGAAAACCCGCTAGACGAAAGGGTTTTCCGTTTTTCAATGCGCTTCTCAGGACGAATTTCTCTATGGGCTTGCTTCGCAAGACGAAAATGTCTTGCGATTCTTTTTCGCTCCCCATCCCCTTTTTCTAAGGCACTAAGCTGCTAATAGCCTTTTAGCAGCTAATCCGCTAATCCCTTAAGCCTTTAATAGCCGCTAATAGCTGCTAAACCGCTAATAGCGCTAATCCGCCAATAGGGTTGCTTCGCAAGACGAAAAAACTGCTAGACGAAGAGACTCGCGGAACGGATTCTTTTCGTCTTGCGAGGCACCACTGTACTTAAGAAGGGGGAGCTAGAAAAAAACATGTCTGCCAAATCCTAGGCCCTTTCTCTGGATGCAATATTTTCCACTGTGGGAATCAGCTTTCGGAAGAAATCTTCGGTAGAAACAAATAACGGAGAAGGTTGGCTTTGAAAGTTCACCCATGTTTGTCAGGATCGATCTGAGAGCAGAGATTTGGAGGGTTCAGCAGACCCCAAATGAAGTGCTGCTTCTGGAAGAAATTGGTACAGGCTTTCAGTCTGGGCAGTTTGCATATTTACCTTCTTACCCAACACTGCTGCTTCATGAGCGCAGCAGATTTCGGCATGCTTAACAGAGCTTTGACCTCCTCTGCAGCCCTCAGAAATGTTTCCAAGGGCGCACAGGAAAAGGGGAAGTCCCACTACATTAGCAGAACCTCCTTCCCCCCACCCCCAGCATTGGACACAAACATATAGAATCACAGAATTGTAGAGTTGGAAGGGACCCAATGGTCATCTAGTCCAACCCCCTGCAAGGCAGAAATCTCGGCTAAAGCATCCATGACAGATGGCCCCCCAACCTCTGCTTAAACACCTCCAAGGAAGGGGAGTCCACTATTCCCCAACAGCGCTGTCTTTAGCATATGCGCCGCAGTGGTGCAAAGATCTGCCCAGCTCCCCCAAATTTAGTTTAGCCCCCAAATTAACTTTTACTATGCTTTTGTCAGACACCACGCTTACGCCTTAATCTCTTGTTTATGAAAGAAGGGAGGGAAAAGAAACAATTTTTTTTATTTTCTCATTTCTTTACAATGCACTTCTACTTAAGTATACAACACCACCACACTTAAATTTATAAGTATTGTTTAGGCACCTAGTTAGGAGAAACATTACAGAGCAGTTCAATACATTATGTAACATAATATTTTGATGCAGGAGTTAATTTCGCGTGCGCGGCGCCATTGTGAATGACAAGTGCATCTTTGGTAAAGGAGCGCACAAAGTCGGACGTTCTTTAGTGAAACAGTAGGTATACATTTCGGTAACACCTAGGTATACAGTGGTACCTTAGGTTACATACGCTTCAGGTTACAGACTCTGCTAACCCAGAAATAGTGTTTCAGGTTAAGAACTTTGCTTCAGGATGAGAACAGAAATCATGCTCCAGCGGCACGGCAGCAGCAGGAGTCCCCATTAGCTAAAGTGGTGTTTCAGGTTAAGAACAGTTTCAGGTTAAGAACAGACCTCCGGAACGAATTAAGTACTTAACCCGAGGTACCACTGTCTATGTATTTTGCTTTTCTAGCTTGATCAAAACTATTTATTATTTCATAACAGGTAGATAGTTAAGAGCTTAGGCGGCTTCAGAGGTGGGCGCCTGCCCCCCCCCCAGAATTCAGCGCCCAGGTGCCCCACACCCCTTGCACCCCCAGGTAAAGACGACCCTGTATCCCCAAGGAAGACTGTTTCACTGTCAAACAGCTCTTACTGTCAAAAAGTTCTTCCTGATTTACCACAGAAATCCTTCCAAATGCAGAGCTATGGAGATGATAATAATAATTATAATAATAATAATAAATTTTTATTTATACCCCGCCCTTCCCGGTTCAAAAACCAGGCTCAGGGCAGCCAACAACAAATTTAAAACACTTAATTGTAAAAGCAGCATAAAATACAGTATAAAAACATGAATAACAATAAAATTCAAAGTTCAGAAATCAATTTACGGGAAATCCATCTAATAAGCATTAGATAATCACCAGCGATAGCTGGCTGAATTAGTCCTACTTGGGCGAGTGAGGAGGCCAGGGGAGAATCAGCTATGGGGTCTCAGAGCAGGTAATCACATCCCAACCATATATTCTGCATGGATCTCCTTAAAAACTAGAGTTTTGGTGAAATACCAAGCTCGCTTACCTAGAAGCAACACACCACTAGATTCAAGGGTACTAACAAAGCAAGCATGCCTAGGATTGTAGCCTTATGGTCCACTCTTCAAATCAAAGTGGCCCGCCTTTTACATAAAAACAGATAATCGATTGGTTTTGTGAAAAAAGGACTCACCACCTCTGTGTGTCCGCAAGCCAAGGGTGGAAAGGCATCTAACATGCCATGATTTCAGTCGTCCCGGCCAAAGCATTTGAACGAGGCCAGACAGTAGGAGAGCTCAACATTTCCTCCTAGAGACGGCAAATTTATTCCTCTCTAAGCAGACATTGGGGTTGACTGGAAAGCAACCAAGAAGCCCAGAAAGCTCATCCAAGGTAGATGGAACATCTACCTTAATAGCGCAGAGAGCTGCCTTATACAGAGCCAGGCTGGTTTTGTCTACATCAAGCACTTCAAGGCTGCTAATGGTTCTCCATCCAGAGGTCTTTTTCCTTCTCCTGCTACCCAATCCCTTTCTCAGCTAGAGATGCTCAGAAAGGACCTTCTGCACACAAAGAAAATGGTCCACCGTTGAGCCATGGTTCCTTCCCTGCATAGGACTCTGTCAGATGTGTTCTTGATGCCAGCAGTCTCCAAAATATAAAATAATGAATCAGGAAAAGATGGACAGGGGGAGAGGGAATCCACAACTGCAAGAGGCTAAAAATTAGCAGGATACCCAAGAAGCAGAGACTACATTGCCTAAGAAGCAGGGAGAGGGTTTGTTTAAAAGAAGCAAGCAGCTGCTTTCAAACAGGCCAACGCATTTTGGTCCAAGGCACACACACACACACACACAAGTTGTGAAATGAAATAGCAAAAAAGAACCAGTTTCTCAGTCTGAGGCTCCCTTTGAGCTGGAGGGTCACTGGACAATTGGCCCCACGTACACACACACACACACACACACACACACAATCAGCTAAATTGCAACCTAGTATATAACTGAAAATCATAAATAAATAAAAAAAAGAGAGATTCATGGAGCCTAAATCAAGGGCTGTTGCCTCCAATACCTACATAGACTCTTCATGATCCCAAGACAGAACACCAAATACTAGAGGCAAGCAATGGGGGTTTATTCTCTCTCATTCTGCCTTGCAATAAAGCTTCCAGAGGCTTATGACCGGCCACAGGACTAGACAAGCCTTTGCTCTGATCCAACAAAGAGGTTATTATAGTCATGTCTTTCCATCTTGCCCGACGCCCACTATAAGGCAACAGACCTCTTTCTCAAACAGCAGCTTTATTTAACAGCTCGCCTGGTAACCACAGGCAAGCGGAAAATCATAGCATTGGAAGGGACCCCAAGGATCATCCAGTCTAACCCCCTGCAATGCAGAAATCTCAGATAAACCATCCATGACAGATGGCCACCCGACCTCTGCTTAAAAACCTCCAAGGAAGGAGAGTTCACAACCTCCCAAGGTAGACCATTCCACTGCCAAACTCCCCTTCTCCACAACCAGCGTCAAAATGCAGTAGAGGGACAGACATGCATATTTCTGCAAAATTGTCTCTCTGAAAGCTGGTGGCCATTGGCACACCTTGTGGCAGTGAGTTCTGTATGTTAACTCTGTGCTGTGCCGTACGCTGTCCCACCCGCAGCTCCTGAAACCAATGTTGGGATTACAGATATAGGAGCCAATAAATATCTGTCACAAATCAAAACTGTTGGTTTCAACGTAGCCCTGCCACTCGTCACGGATCGCCTTGTCACACACCTCCAGCCAGTACATTTGGCAGAAGGCTTTTCTTTTTTTAACTAACCTGCTGGCTGTGTTGGAAAGGGCTTTCCCTCTTCCACAGCCAGCATGGAAATGCAGGCTATTTTTTTTATTTAAAAATGCACATACTATATCTATTTCACAAGTGTTTTATGCACTACTCTTGTGAAACGCAGCACTGTTATTTGTTTCAATGCTATTGCTCCTGTACACTTTAGGAGTCCCATTGACTGTGGTTTCCATGTAATTTACAAGGCTGTCATGCAGGGATCTCTCAGAGTCTGTTAACACGCTCACATCACTCAAATAAAAATCACATCATCTCCTGTGTGATGATGATGCCCTTTATGATTGCAAGCCATTGTGATCCCAGATAAAATCCCCGCACTTTCCCCCACGCACCCCGGAGGTAAGGCTGGACCACACGACCCCAGCTGAGCTCAGCATGTGTGCCGAGACGGGAGGCGGAAAAGGCACGCTCAAGACTAGCTAAACGCCGACTAACATTCGATCGGCTGCATTCCCCAAACCAGCTCCCAGCAAACTCTCGTATTGACACCATCCCAGAACAAAGCCTGTCAAAAGAGATGCAGCCATCGCCTGTCCCCGAAGTTCCAATGTACGCCAAGAAACCTGAGATCGCAGAGTTTAACCGTTGCGTTGGGGGTCGAAGCCTTGGCCCCACAGCCCTCCCCATGCCCTTGTCTCAGGGCCTGTCCTCTGGCACAACATTGCTGGGCAGGGTCTGAATCTCACCGGGGTGCAGCAAAAGAGCTCAGCTAGTGGTGCAGCGATAAAACTGCTAGCACATTTGCAAAGCTTAGCACGGTCCAGTATGGGTTCAACTTGGATGGGGGAACATGTGTCGAGATTCCTGCATCATAGCGGGTTGGACTCATGTGTTTGAAACTCAGATATATAAGCTAGGGGCCAAATGGCTCTGTAAACCAAGGTTGCAGTTGCTGAAAGGGAATGTCTAGCTGCCATTTTGGAGCAAGTCGTCTCTAAAGTCTAATTTTTCAAGTGGTGGACTGACTGGGATGGATTATCAGTTAAATATCTGGCTAGTTCAGATGACAACCTTGAGCTAGGTTAAGAGCTCTGAGAAATTCCAGAAGAAAAGTCACTTTTATCCAGGGACAGTCCACATATATATTCAGTGCCGGATTTACATATAAGCTAAACAAGCTATAGCTTAGGGCCCCACTCTCTTGAGGACCCAAAAAAAATTAAAGGAAAAAAACTGGATGCACATTTCCAAAATATAAGATAAAAAACAAAATAAAACCTACATACAGCAACAGTGTTTTGTGTTGTGTAGGCTCCTATGATGTAAGTCATGGGCCCCGCCTGCTAGCCTGCTCCCTAAAATATCACTGGTTTGCTCATTTCCATATAGCATATATTCAACACAAAAAACAGCGATGATTTGTTGTTGACAGCTGGACATATAAAGGGTCCCATTACCTTCAGTAGCTTTGGGCCTCATCAAACCTAAATCCGGCCCTGTATATATTGGCCGATTCCGACCTCTTTATCTTAATGGTGACACGGACCATTCATAACATTAAGAATATTTTTCACAACTCAGAGCACAGCAGTAGGGTGGGGTAAGTAAGACAAGCTGCAACAATTCACTATAACCTTATTCACTGCTCCTGCTCAGGCCGCACGGGAAAAACATTTTAGTTCCTGAAATTCATCCTGATTGCGCAGGTAAAATCTCATGGATAGCATTCTACACGGTCTAGATCCAAGGATCCCCAGGCATGTACCTCCAGATGGTGGAGATGTCAAGGGACATCTTGGTGACCCGGGCATCTTCACTTGATCACAAGTGGCCAATAGGCACATGGCTAATTTTGAACACTGGTCGGACTAAACGACGCTCAGCGTCCCTTCCAGCTCTGTGATTCTTTGAGTCCCCTGTAGATTCTGATATTGATGGCAGCTGCATTCCACAAACTGTTTCCAAAGAGCTAAAGGTAAAGGGACTCCTGACCATTAGGTCCAGTTGTGGCCGACTCTGGGGTTGCAGCACTCATCTCGCTTTATTGGCCGAGGGAGCCGGCGTACAGCTTCCGGGTCATGTGGGCAGCATGACTAAGCCGCTTCTGGTGAACCAGAGCAGCGCACGGAAACGCTGTTTACCTTCCCGCCAGAGTGGTACCTATTCATCTACTTGCACTTTGACGTGCTCTCGAACTGCTAGGTTGGCAGGAGCAGGGACCGAGCAATGGGAGCTCACCCCGTCTCAGGGATTCGAAATGCCAACCTTCTGATCGGCAAGTCCTAGGCTCTGTGGTTTAACCCACAGTGCCACCCGCGTCCCTTCCAAAGAGCTACCCTCCACAATTAGCAGAGGATCTACAATTATTAGAGGGCTGTTATTCCCACTTTGCACAGCATATCCATGAAGATCAGGTTAAAGGTTTCTCAGTCTGTATGTCTTGCCACTTCCAGGTGGGGAGGGCAGCCCTCCTCCGAGGTCCTAACCCACCACCCACCCACCATCCAGAATCTGTATTTTTCCAATTGTCCCTATTCCCCAGAGACATGCACAATTTCCCCAAATCTGACGAACCCACGTGTCTTGTTGCATCGCTATTTTGTTCCGGCAATTGCTTCTTTTCTTTTCTTTTGTAAGTTCGATGTGACCGAGCTGCAAAGAGTTGCAACTCTTTGAAAGTTTGAGTTTCCTCTTTCAAATCCCTGGAAGTTTCAGTTCCAAGTGCATGGGGTTCGTCTCATATATGTGTGAAATGTACACACATGGACCTTAAGATACCAAGCAAAGGCACAGCCTGGCGTTTTGGGTGCTGCAAAGCTCTGCTTCTGTTGCTAGAATGTTATGGGACAATCATGTGCTTCTGTCTAGTCAATCTGGAACCAAAATAGCCTCCTTCGATTTAAACTAGTGCTGGATAGGCTCATACAGAGTAAACCACATTAAGAGTCTGGCAAACTTTGGCAGTACTGAAGAGGAGGGAGGGAAGTGATCCTCTGGGCGAGAATACTCTAGGTCAGGAATGGGGAAACTTTGACCCTACTTTTGGAATACACACTGAAGTGAAAGCACCCAGAATCCATGCCCCCTCTCCCATTGTTTGTCAGATATATGTTCGACGAAGACCCACCATATGAAACCTATTTCAATTCTGAGCTTCCTTCCTCCCCGAAGCTGTAAGATCTCCCCTTCAAAATACAAAACAAGGATACTACATTTCTTCTCAGATATCCTCAAAGCACTGCCAACACAATCAGCAGATCTTAAGAGCATAGAATTCCAGTACAGGAACTGAATTTCTGACATACTAAGCATTTTAAGAAAAATAAAAAAGCAGAAGCGAAAATGCAAGGCCCAAGGTTCTAGTCCTTATGTTTATTGCAATAGAGCTGACAACACAGTGTCACAATTCCATACACCACGGACCATACTACCAATAGGACTGGCACATTCTTTAGGCAATATTGAGGGTGAAAAGTGAAATTCCAGAAGCAGAATACACCGTGCAGATTGATTGTTCCTGCGTGTACTGGGTCAACTTTGCAAAATCTATCCCATTTCTAGGATTCAGACTCTCAAATAATTTGGAACCTTTTGAAAATAGTTTCCTAAATCATTCCAACGCAGGAAGGGGGAAAGTTTTGGAGAAGATTCTCTCTAAAACCATGAGATCCAGTAGTTTGCTTTTTAGGTATTTATAAACAGAAGCCGTGCTTCAAGATGCTCAATTCCACTGAGAAATTATTTTCCTTGCAATTATTGGACATCTGAGAAAAAAGCACCAAGCTACATTGTAGCACCCAGTTGATAAATCTCCTGCAGCGATATGAACATATCTGTGAGTCATCTTGGTGGAATTCCCCCTTACAACACACACTTTCTTCTTTCTTTTGAAAAATTTGTCATCAGTGCCGATGGTATGCAATTGTGACTTAATCTTAGCTACGTTCCAGGGTGATCTACTGCCCAAGAACAACGGCAAGTGAAGTACACAATACAATTTTTAACCTTTTTAACCTTTCTCAAAATGCCAGGTCCCTAGATCCACCGTCTCCAAGAACAGAAGCCAAAAACTCACTTCAAAACTGCAATTAACTACTATCGGCATTAATTGGGCTCTCAGGGAATCAACAGGCTCCCCCTTCCCAGGCCTACGTCAGTCGGGAAGCAGAGAAACAGTGGAGAGAGATATCATAACCTAACAAGCCAAAGGGAAAAGGAAACTCGAAGCCTTTAATTTATTTTTTCCCAAAGTGTGCCTCATTCAAAAGCTTAAAAGCAGGTGGCAGATCTTCAGATCTGCGAAGGAGAAAGTTTAAAGCAAACAAACCGTAGGTCCCAGACCAGCCCATTCTGGAAAAGGAAGTTTTTTTGGGGGGGCCTGCCAAGTTCCTTTCATAAGCAAATAAGGACACAATGGTGTGATTCATACTCCCGAGTTTACCCAAGCCTGAGCTACATATGCAAAAGTCTCTAGAAGCAGAAGGGGGGGGGGGAGGTGGCCAAAGAAGATGAAGGGGAAGGGGAAGGGGAAGGAAGGGGTTGGCCAGTGAAGGAATCCAACAGCTCAGCCTTACCTTCAGTCAGCCAGGTTTCCTGAAATTGGTTCAGGTCGTGGAAGAGATCTGCAAGAGAACAGGACAGGGTATGATGGCCATGAAGCGGCTGCAGCAGAACGAGAGCAATGCGTTAGACGTAGGGCTGCCTCTGAAGATGGTTCGGAAACCTCAGCTGGTGCAGAATTCAGCGGCCAGGTTGCTCACTGAAGCAAGATGGTTTGAGCCTATTACACCGATCCTGGTCCGACTGCCCTGGCTACCAATTAATTTCCAGGCCCAATTCAAAGTCCTGGTTTTGACCAATAAAGCCTTAAACGGCTCAGGACCGCAATGCCTCAAGGACCGCCTCTTTCCATATAAACCTACCCGGACCCTGAGATCATCTTCTGATGCCCTCCTTTGTGTGCCTTCTCCTCAAGAGGGTGGCAACACGAAAACAGGGCCCTTTCTGCAGTGGCTCCCTGTCTGTGGAATGCTCTCCCCAGGGAAGTTCGCCTGGCAGGGCTGCAGACAGTTCCAGAGGCTGTGCAATGACAGCATTGGGAAGCCTAAGAACATAAACTGAAGATAAACCTGGCGTGTTTCAGAAGTGTCAAAAAAAGAGAGAAGCCAAACACTGAGCATTAAAACTCATGGAAGACTCAACCCATGATAAGCTAGGGGGGTCACACGAGAAGGGATTCCTGCTCAGCCTCAGTTCCTCAGTCTGTAAAATGGGTGCAAAAGCTGTACCAAAATATCATTATTTCAGGTCACAATGTTGCATCAGGATCCTTTTATTCCAGTGCCAACAGGCTTCACGCAGGTGGTATATTCATGTGGTCCCCATAGATAACCCACATTCATCTCTCTCCAGGATCTCCCACATACACACCTTCGGGGTCTGGGACGTGGGGCATCCCTGGATCCATGGATTTCTTCCGTGCAGCCATCACAGCTCTGCCTTCCAGGATGCCATTTCCTGACGGTTTCTGTATTTGAAGAAGAAGAAGAAGAATTCACACAACGTAAGACAATGCTGGACTCAACTCCAGTCCAATCTACAGGCTGCAAAGATGAAATGCAAGGCCGACCAGGAAAGAGGTCCGGCCGTTAGATTCTCCTTCATCGCTCACCTGTGCAGAAGTGTAAGGCACCTGCTGGTCCAAATACCCTTTCATCCTCCCATCAGTCATGGGTGCGAATCCCTCGCCAACATGGAGGGCCGGCAGCAGACCCTGCAAGGAGAATTGCATGGAGGAGAAACAAACAGGGACCCAAATCGTGCCCCATAGCAGTCGGGACACACAGAGCAAAACACAAGGATCGCAGAATTGCATACAAAACAGGTGATATTATGTGGTTGCTCTGTATCTGGTGACGCGCGGGGGGGGGGGGGATTACAGTCCCTTCCAGTGACCCTCTCTTTGCAGAAATACCCAAGTGGGCACGTCCTCTTCCCACATTGCACAAATTGAAAGACCCCCTTCAGAGGAAGAGGGTGCTCAACAGAGAGGAATTTCCTAATCTCTTCCCCCCTATTCCCCCCCCGCACCCCTTTCCCAGCCTCTTCTCTTTGCTTACTTTACTGACTTTTATTCCCACCCCTCCCTCACTTCAAAACCCAACTTTCCTCAAAACCGGCTTCCTTCGCTTTCCTTAGCCTAAGACTGCACGCTTGTGCCCACTTACCTGGGAGTAAGCCCCACGGGACTCAGCGAGACCGAGTAGACACGCATCAGGGTCGCGTGGGGAAAGTCTCCCGCCCCTGGTCACGCACTCCTCTTTTCTATTTGTCTCCCTTTCCTTTGGCTACCCGCCTCCCTCCCTGGATCTTTCCTACATCCTGACACCCTATCCAAAAAATCAGCTCCCTCCCGGACTAGGCCCCAGAACTGGTTCCCACGTCCTTTTCCTCCCCGGTATAATTTACCCCCCAAAAAAACTTCTGCGACGTGAGGCGACATCGCCACCCCAATTTGCCTTAAAAAGTTATTTTCCCCGCGCCTTCACCCAGTGCTTTTTTCGGGGGGGGGGCGCAGGGAAAGCATACCCCTAAACCTTTGGTGAATCTTTGCACTTTTGTCCATTTGCTGTATTTATTTTTCCCGATCTGAACTGTAAAATGGTGATTTTCTGGAGTCAAAATGAGAGTAATCCTTAATATTTTTTTAGCAAAAAAAAAAGCACTGCCCTCACCTGAGATTGGAAAAAGAGTGGGGGGGGTCAGTCCAGGTCTTTGCAGTCGGCCCCCACCGCAGGGCAGCTGATCCCCGATAACAGAGCTACGCTACTTCTCGTGGGACGGCGCCGAGTAAGGTTGCTCCCGCCTCCAGCCCGGGAGTCGTTTCCTCTTTCACAGAAACAGACTCTTTTCTGTTTCTCTTTGTTTCATTGACTTTGTGAATGGAGGAGCGGGAGGGGCGGAATCCCCCCCGCCTCGGGCGGGGGACACGCTCGGCCAATCAAGGCTCCGCGTCGCCCTTATCCGGCCGGGGAGGGGCGTGGCTTGAGCGCCCCGAGCCAATCCGCGCGAGCTGCTCTAAGATTCATTCACGGCTGGAACTCCCATTCATAAAAAAAGAAGCACAAGAGCGCCCAAAGTTCATTCATAAAAGGCTGGGGAAGGAGGGAAACGTTGTAGGCACGTTGGTTGGGCTGCTGCCGTAGACCCGGCTGCTCCCGCCTTTCCTCTAGGCCTCAAACTGGTTCTGTTGCTGCGTTTGTAAAGGCGTTGAGATCGGTTTACCTCCCCCTTTACGTCCGTCAACAGGCGAGGTGTGGTGACGGTGGCAGGAATCAAGTAGATAAAAAAACCTAATCTACATCATAGGTTATGCTTAGGTATTTCGGAAAATTTTGTCTAAACGAGCTTCCTTTTTTAAAAAGGAGGGATTTTATTTTGGAGGGATTTTATTTTGGGATTTCAGGTTTGCAGGGTGGGAGGTTTCTAGTAGGATAGGTGCAGTTTAAAGGGGGGGGGGAATCCCTTTATGTTGCATATGCTAAACGCTGAATTGTTTATAATAGTTAATAATATTGGGTTTTTAAGCCTTTTATGCCACTTTTTAAAGCAAAGGCGCTTTAATTTTTCTTTCCACATACACTTTATTTTATTCCTTATGCTTTACTGAGAAGTGCCAGGTCAGGCTATTACAATAAAATAACGTATTTTTCCGTGTATAAAACTATATATTTTCCCTGTTTTTTTCAAGTTTAAAATTGGGGGTCGTCTTATACACAGATAGTGCATATGGAGGGATTTCTTTATTTGGAGTCCCCTAAACAGGGGTTGTGTTATACACAGAAAAATACGGTATATAATTATAAATACATAGGCCCATTTGACTTGTTTAGGGTTTGTGCTCAGTAAACAGGTCCACATTCATGCCATATATTTAAGTCAATATCATACCATGGCTTCCCCCCAGGTAATCCTGAGAGCTGAGGTTTGTTAAGGGTGCTGAAAGTTGTTAAAGGTAAAGGGACCCCTGACCATTAGGTCCAGTCGTGACCGACTCTGGGGTTGCGGCGCTCATCTCGCTTTATTGGCCGAGGGAGCCGGCGTACAGCTTCCAGGTCATGTGGCCAGCATGACTAAGCCGCTTCTGGCGAACCAGAGCAGCGCATGGAAACGCCATTTACCTTCCCGCTGGAGCGGTACCTATTTATCTACTTGCACTTTGCCGTGCTTTTGAACTGCTAGGTTGGCAGGAGCAGGGACCAAGCAACGGGAGCTCACCCCGTCGTGGGGATTCGAACCGCCGACCTTCTGACCGGCAAGTTCTAGGCTCTGTGGTTTAACCCACAGCGCCACCCACGTCCCCTGAAAGTTGTTAGGAGATCCCTATTCCCTTTCCAGAGCTACCATTGCTCATACACCCTGAATTCAGTCATTCATGAATATCATCATATCATATCATAGACATCTAAGTGGAGACCTCAATACGCTTGAATGGCGCCTTGTACGCCTTCTTCTGGCGACTCCTGCAGCCAAGCTGGTGCCACACATATTTCTCTGCTTTCCTTTGAACTGCATCAGTGAGGCTGGGGGGGGACTTGTCATCTGGGCAGCTCAGGACCTCCAAACACACTGCCCAGGCTTGCGCCCTGGGGAGGTCACTTCGGGGCTGCTAATGCAGCAGTAACAACATGGGACACAGTAGTTATGAGTTATTGCAGCCACAGCAGGCGTTGTGATTCTGCACCAGTCTGACTTTGTCCCTGGATGTGCACTCTATTGTCTCAAGACAGACAGATGCCAAGAGCAACATAGTGCTACCTTGATAGTCGAACTATCAAGAGCTATTAGCTCTTGAACAAATGGGCTCCTGAACGCCGCAAACCCAGAAGTGAGTGTTCCGGTTTGCAAACGTTTTTCAGAAGCCGAACGTCCGAAGCAGCTTCCGCCTGAGTGCAGGAAGCTCCAGCCAATCGGAAAGCGTGCCTTGGTTTTCGAACCATTTTGGGGGTCGAATGGACTCCCAGAACGGATTAAATTGGAGAACCAAGGTACCACTATACAGTCATACCTCGGGATGAATACACTTTGGGTTAAGCATTTTCGGGTTGTGCTCTGTTACTTCCGGGTTTCGTCGCGCGTGCATGCGCAGACCGTCAAAATGACGTCACGCGAATACGCAGAAGCGCCGAGACGTGACACGTGCAGACATGGGTTACGTTAGCTTTGGGATGCGAACAGGGCTCCGGAACGGATCCTGTTTGCATCCCGAGGTACCACTGTACTGCAAACTGTTTGAGACATAGTAAAGCAGACAAAAGCAGAGTACAGTGGTACCTCGGGTTAAGTACTTAATTCGTTCCAGAGGTCCGTTCTTAACCTGAAACTGTTCTTAACCTGAAGCACCACTTTAGCTAATGGGGCCTCCTGTTGCCGCCGCGCCACCGGAGCACGATTTCTGTTCCCATCCTGAAGCAAAGTTCTTAACCCGAGGTACTATTTCTGGGTTAGCGGAGTCTGTAACCTGAAGCGTATGTAACCTGAAGCGTATGTAACCCAAGGTACCACTGTACAAATAAATGGCATATTGTTGTTGTTGTTTAGTCGTTTAGTCGTGTCCGACTCTTCGTGACCCCACACCAGGCGCTCCTGTCTTCCACTGCCTCCCGCAAAATGGCATATAGGAGGGGGTTTTTTTGGGGGGGGTTGCTGTTTAACACTTCAATTTTAAAAATATTGCTGACGGTCCCATCGCAAAGCCATGGCTGCACGCCAGGGGAGGACAGAACTTCAAAAGAAATGCAATGTGTAACTGAAAGTGAAAAGGGGCTTGCAGAATGGTGCAGGCATGCATGCAGGGAGAGAGGTTGTGTTCAGTGCCAAAGCAATATTCAGCAGGCTTCTGCACAGTCACATTCCTTATGGCAACTGCAATTGGCAAGGAATGTGTGCACCGCCTGAGGGCAGATCCTCATGCTCCCCTGTTGTTGAAGGACTCGGAAAACTAACATACATAGCAGTGCAACCTCAAGTGAAAATGGGCAGGTCTTGCGGGGGGGGGGCGGAATGTGCAGAAGTGAGACCTGCAACAAAATGTTGTAGTACTCCCTCTCCGGGTCCCAATTGTGCCCTTTTCGAGAATACTCCGTTCCGTTCCCAGGCTGCATTCTGGGGCTGATCAGCATGCTCACATCTGTTTTTTTGGGGGGAGGGCACAACCTTAGAGGCTTTTTCCTGCCCCTTTTTGCATCTCTCCAACCTAGGCTGAGCGGGACGTGGGTGGCGCTGTGGGTAAAACCTCAGCGCCTAGGACTTGCCGATCGCATGGTCGGCGGTTCGAATCCCCGCGACGGGGTGCGCTCCTGTCGTTCGGTCCCAGCACCTGCCAACCTAGCACTTCGAAAGCACCCCTAGGTGCAAGTAGATAAATAGGGACCGCTTACCAGCGGGAAGGTAAACGGCGTTCCGTGTGCTGCACTGGCTCACCAGATGCAGCTTGTCACGCTGGCCACGTGACCCGGAAGTGTCTGCGGACAGCGCTGGCTCCCGGCCTATAGAGTGAGATGAGCGCACAACCCTAGAGTCTGGCAAGACTGGCCCGTACGGGCAGGGGTACCTTTACCTTTAACCTAGGCTGTGTGTGAGTTCCCTGTGTCCTGCAAACGTTTCCTTCTCGTGTGGTGGGCAGTACTGTTATGGTTCCGCAAGGATCCACACTCAGAGAACTTGAGTGCATTACAGTGGTACCTCGGGTTACATACACTTCAGGTTACAGACTCTGCTAACCCAGAAATAGTACCTCGGGTTAAGAACCTTGCTTCAGGATGAGAACAGAAATTGTGCTCCGGTGGTGCGGCGGCAGCAGGAGGCCCCATTAGCTAAAGTGGTGCTTCAGGTTAAAAACAGTTTCAGGTTAAAAATGGACCTCCAGAACGAATTAAGTACTTAACCCGAGGTACCACTGTATTGTTCTAGGAGTTGAAGCTCGGGATGTGGGGATACATCTGGTCTCCAACGTGACCCCATTCAAACCAGGACCACATGCCCCTGTTGACAAACGTCCAGGGGTTGCATTCTGGTGATGGGTGGGGCCAGGCAGAACAAAACAGTGGCGTAGCGTGGGTTGTCAGCACCCGGGGCAAGGCAAGTAATTTGCGCCCTCTAACCCGGGGCAAGGCAAGTAATTTGCGCCCCCCCCTGCACTGTCCCTCCCCCAGATAGTCCCTCGCTCTCTCTCCGCACCGCACGCCTGGCACCCTCCCCTCCACAGTGGGCGGCGACCCGGCGGCTCGGATCGGATTCGCACAGCCAGCACTGCAGTGAGAGAGAGTGAGTGAGCCAGGTAGAGGCAGAGAGCTGCGAGTGCGAGCGCCCCCCCCCCCAGATGTTGCGGCCGGTGCGGCCGGCCCCCCCTGCACCCCCCACGCTACGCCACTGGAACAAAAGAGATGAGATTTCCCTTTGTACAGTAACTGATGTTCAGTCAGATGTTCTGCAAACACCAATGCACTCATCTCTCTCTCCAGGCAAGCAAGAAATAGTATCAAGAGCACATTCCAATTTGAACAAAAAACAGGCAAGGAGGATGTAGAAAGGGGCATTTAGGGGTGGGGCTTAGGAAGTGGGTGGGGCCTAGGAAGTGGGTGGGGCTTAGGAAGTGGGTGGGGCCTGGACAAGAGTCCTAAGAGTCAGACAGGGAGGCCTGACCCAGGCCTAAAGTCCCCCACCCTGGATTTATTTGTTTTATTTTATTCCATAAAAATGTATGTACCTCTTGGTTGTAAAAAAACTTCCAAGCTGTTTACGAAAAGCTAAAGCAAGAACATTGAGGGGGGGGAATCACAGCCGTGCTTTAAAACACACAAAAGATTTTTTAATAAAAACTAAAGCTTTGACATTGCTTCAACTTTCTAAGCATCTGGGTACGCTTGTTTAAACACGAACATTTTTAGCAGGCACCGGGAAAAGTGCAGAGAAGGCGTTCCAAAGTGCAGGTGCCGCCACAAGAAATGGCTGCGTTCTTGCAAAGGCGGAATAGGAACTTGGCACCCGTAGAAGTGCCGGTTCTTCCAGTCAAAGTGGCCAGTCGGCACATAATGGGGTAAGGCGATCTCATAGGCAAACTGGCTCCAAGTTGTTAAGGGCTTTAAAAAGAAGAGACATCACCTTGCCAACAAAGGTCCGTATAGTAAAAGCTATGGTTTTCCCCTTAGTGATGTATGGAAGTGAGAGCTGGACCATAAAGAAGGCTGATCGCCGAAGAATTGATGCTTTTGAATTCTGGTGCTGGAGGAGACTCTTGAGAGTCCCATGGACTGCAAGAAGATCAAACCTATCCATTCTGAAGGAAATCAGCCCTGAGTGCTCACTGGAAGGACAGATCCAGGTCCAATACTTTGGCCACCTCATGAGAAGACTCCCTGGAAAAGACCCTCATGTTGGGAAAGATGGAGAAGGAGACGACAGAGGACGAGATGGTTGGATAGTGTTCTTGAAGCTACCAGCATGAGTTTGACTAAACTGCGGGAGGCAGTGGAAGACAGGAGTGCCTGGCGTGCTCTGGTCCATAGGGTCACGAAGAGTCGGACACGACTAAACAACAACAACAACAAAACTAACGATAACCTTGAGCTTGGTTCGGTGGTGAATCAGAAACCGGTGCAGATCTCTGCACACAAGTGTTCTATGCTGACAAGGCCTCACTCCTGTCCGCAATCGTGCCACAGCATTCTGCACTAACTGCAGCTTCAGCACAAAGCACGGCAGACACCCCACATAGAGTGCATTTCAGCAATCCGGTCGTGTAAATGTGAATATAGCTGCCTGAACATCACCATGCCATGTAATCAGACCCTCCAAATGTCCCTATTTTCCAGAGACAGTTCCAAATTTACAGAAGCCGCCCCAGTTTCTGATTTGATCCCAGAATGTCCCGCTTTCCCTTAGGACATCCCTGTTTTCATCGGAGAGATGTTGGAGGGTATGGAGTTATTTGACACACACACACACAAGCCAAGGAGATGAGTAACTAGACAACCTTTAGAAGACATCTGAAGGCAGCCCTGTATAGGGAAGTTTTTAAAAATGTTTTATTATGTTTTTTATATATGCCAGAATCTACCCAGAGTGGCTGGGGCAACCCTGTCAGGTGGGTGGGGTATAAATAGTAAAATTAACAACAACAACAACAACAATAATAATAATAAATAGGATGTCCCTATTTTCTTGGGAGAAATATTGGAGGGTGTACACCCTGTCTTTTCACGCACAGCTTGGGCTGCTTTTGAAGAACTGTTAATAATCAAGGGTAAATTGGAGTTAATATTTTTAGAAATATGAAGTTGGAGAACAGTTAAACAGGTGATATAATGAAATTCAGATAGAGGGGATTCGAGGAAGTCAGTTATCAATGTTAAGAGATTTAGGTATTTGAAGTAATAATTTTCTTTTGTGTTTAGTTTATTGTCGCGTGTTCTGTTATGTTTTTTCTTTTTTTCTTTGTGTGGAAAATCAATAAAAAAATTGAAATCATCATTATCATCAAGGGTGAATTACCACGAGGGTCACCACCTCACCAACCTTGCTTTCCCCCAATCCCCACCTGCCTTCTTACTTCCAAGTAATACAGGAAGCGGGTGTCCCTGGCTTTCTGTTTCATCCTCCCTAGTCTTAGCTTTGTCCATTGCAGAACTCAAGAGATGTAGAAAAGCCCCCCCCCCCGAACGGTTAAGTCCAGTCAAAGGCGACTATGGGGTTGCGGCGCTCATCTCGCTTTCAGGCCGAGGGGACCGGCGTTTGTCTACAGACAGCTTTCTGGGTCATGTGGCAGCAGGACTAAACCACTTCTGGTGCAACGGAAAACCGTGACGGAAACCAGAGCACATGGAAATGCCATTTACCTTCCTGCCACAGTGGTACCTATTTATCTACTTGCACTGGTGTGCTTTCGAACTGCTAGGTTGACAGGAGCTGGGACAGAGCAATGGAAGCTCACTTCATCACGGGAATTAGAACCACTGACCTTCTGATCGGCAAGCCCAAGAGGCTCTGTGGTTTAGATCACAGCCTGTCCTTGGTTCTGCCAACCTAGAGTCTCTTTGCTTTCTGCCCTACCAGTACCATTGAGCATCAGGCACTGCAAGGCAATATATTCCCACCCGCACCCCTGCAATAAATACGAGAGCTCAGCACCATCACCATCATAGGAATCCAGAATTGGGGTCCCCACAAGTGGGTGACGTGCCCCCTTGGCACTTCTGAGCCCAGCGCCCTTCCCCACTCCCCTGCCCCTTTGACTGCAGGGCGCCACCTCTTACTATTCCTCCCAAGTCCCCTCTTTTATATAGATATAATTTTCCGAGTGGGAGTCGTGTTGGGGGCACTTTGCATGCAGGAAGGAAGCCATTAAATTCTTAGCACTTTGAGAGATTAAATGCCATAACTTACAGCCGCCGAAGTTTCTCTCAAAATGTTATAATGTAAGAAAACAATTAAAAAGAGTTATCTCAGGGTGGGCAATGGTTTTATTGTGATGGAGTGCGCCGTTAATTGATTGCCATCTTGTAAGATTGGACTGGGGGCAGGGGCAGCGGAGCAGTAAATGGCCGCGGCTCAGGAAGTGCTAAGGCGAGGAAGGGAAAAATCACTGTGGCTGAAGGGGGGGGGGGCGTGTTAGAAAGTACAGTAATGTACACACAGAAGAGTAAAAGGAACCATTTTGTCACACACAGAGAGAGAGACTGTGTACACGCCATACAGTTAAAGTACAAGATTTCACCAAAACAGTCCCGGGAATTGTAGTTCATTAAGGTTGCTGGGTTGTCTTTGTCCATGGAGTTTTCTTGGCATGGATACTGGAGTGGCTTGCTGGTTCCTCCTCCAGGTGGATCACGTTTGTTCAAAACTCTCCACTATGACCTGTTCATCTTGAGTGTCCTGCTCGGCATAGTTCATAGCTTCTCTGAGTTATTCAAGCCCCTTCGCCACGGCAAGGCAGTGATCCACAAAGCTATGGTTTTCCCAGTAGTGATGTATGGAAGTGAGAGCTGGACCATAAAGAAGGCTGATCGCCGAAGAATTGATGCTTTTGAATTATGGTGCTGGAGGAGAC
Organism: Podarcis tiliguerta; assembly: GCF_965153285.1. Classification (NCBI taxonomy): domain Eukaryota; kingdom Metazoa; phylum Chordata; class Lepidosauria; order Squamata; family Lacertidae; genus Podarcis; species Podarcis tiliguerta. The sequence continues at coordinate 18,684,247 of NC_139546.1, read as the reverse complement.
TCTTGAGAGTCCCATGGACTGCAAGAAGATCAAACCTATCCATTCTGAAGGAAATCAGCCCTGAGTGCTCATGAGAAGCGAAGACTTCCTGGAAAAGACCCTGATGTTGAGAAGGATGGAGGGCACAAGGAGAAGGGGACGACAGAGGACGAGATGGTTGGATAGTGTTCTCGAAGCTACCAGCATGAGTCTGACCAAACTGCGGGAGGCAGTGGAAGACAGAAGTGCCTGGCGTGCTCTAGTCCATGGGGTCACAAAGAGTCAGACATGACTAAACAACAACAACAAAGGGTGCTGGGAATTGTAGCTCTGGTCTCATACATTTAAGACAGTGTTACACCACTGTCAACAGTCATGGTTTCCGCAGAGTCCCGGGAACTGTAGTCTGAGCATGCTGAGAGTTGGCACAAGAGGCAGCTATCAAACTGACAGACCAAACTGTTCCAAATGGCACTGTGATCGTTCCTGAGTCTGAGGAGCAGGTTTGCGCCTATGTTTGTACAAGGTATGACTGGAAAGTTTGGTGAATGGTCACAGAAATCGGACAGTGAGAGACATTCAAACATACAGGCCTTACAGGCCTTCAAAATCAGCTCCCTCTGATCCAATGCACCGTTGACAATGTTCGTAGAACTGTTGGAAACTTCTGGAGAAGTCCTCTTTTTTTACTGCTTTCAGTTCCCTCATCACAGCAGCTTGGACATTTGAAATGTTGGGAAATCTGTGCCCTTTCAGTGCAGATTTCAGTTTTGGAAAAAGAAAGAAATCTGGTGGGGCCAGTTCAGGAGAATATGGAGGGTGGGACAACTCAGTAACCTCAGTATAAATTTCACGCAGAATATGCCATTCTTCTGCCATCATTTGGACGGACAAACACTGATCCCGCATCAATAAGTCACGAACTCTGTTGACATTTGAAGCCGTTTGCTGACGGTCTGCCAGACCGAGGGTCATCTTGGATGGTGTGCCGCCCTTCATGAAAACGCCTTAACCCACTCATACACTGTCTTTCGAGTTACAGCTTCATCTCTGTACACAACTGTGAGTATTTCATGGGTTTCCGATGCCAATTGTATGTTTTTCTCGCTGTCCGATTTCTGTGACCAAACCCCTGAAGGACCAGGTGCGCAACTTGGGAGTCATTTGGACTCAAAGCTATCCATGGAGGCGGAGGTAAATTCTGTGTCCAGGGCAGCTGTCTTCCAGCTCCATCTGGTACGCAGGCTGAGAACCTACCTGCCCGCAGACTGTCTCGCCAGAGTGGTGCATGCTCTACTTATCTCCCGCTTGGACTACTGCAAAGCGCTCTATGTGGGGCTACCTTTGAAGGTGACCCAGAAACTACAACTAATCCAGAATGTGGCAGCTAGACTGGTGACTGGGAGCAGCCGCCAAGACCATAGAACACCGGTCCTGAAAGACCTACATTGGCTCCCAGTAGGTTTCAAGCACAATTCAAAGTGTTGGTGCTGACCTTTAAAGCCCTAACGGCCTCGGCCCAGTATACCTGAAGGAGCATCTCCACCCCCATCATTCAGCCCAGACACTGAGGTCCAGCTCCAAGGGCCTTCTGGCGGTTCCCTCACTGTGAGAAGTGAGGTTATAGGGAACCAGGCAGAGGGCCTTCTCAGTAATGGCGCCCGCCCTGTGAAATGCCCTCCCACCAGATGTCAAGGAAATAAACAACTACCTGACTTTTAGAAGACATCTGAAGGCAGCCCTGTTTAGGGATGTTTTTAATGACTGATGTCTTAATGTATTTTTAATCTTTTATTGGAAGCCGCCCAGAGTAGCTGGGGAAACCCAGCCAGATGGGCCGGGTATAAATATATTATTATTATTTATTATTATTTTATACATGTAAAACCAAATAAAAATTATTTTGGGGGGGGGGGGAGAGAAAGTGTTTGCAATTGTTCATGAGAACTCACTTCAAGAAATGTTATAGTAGTAGTAGTAATTTGCATTTTTAATCTTTTGTTAGAAGCCGTCCAGAGTGCTTGGGGAAACCCAGCCAGATGGGCAGGGTATAAATAAATAAATTATTACTACTACTACTACTATTACTATTTTTGTAGCAGCAACTGCAACCATGTTAGGGTTGTGGCTCACTGTTAGAGCATCTGCCTTGCATGTGTAAGTTCTGAGGTTCAATCCTTACCTTCTTCAGATAAGGCCAGGAAAACATGGAGAGATACTGCCAGCATGGGTCCCCATCTTCGCTTGACTACAACTCCCATCATCCCTGACCACTGGATACCCGACCACAGTGGCTGGGGGGGGGGTAGCCCAGCGATGAGAGAGGCTCAGGCAGCGGCACATTCCCATTTCGCCTCAGGTGACAAAAAGGGATGGGCCCCTCTGTTCATACACAATGTACCGTATTTTTCGCTCTATAAGATGCACTTTTCCCCTCCTAAAAAGTAAGGGGAAATGTGTGTGCATCTTATGGAGCGAATGCAGGCTGCACATCTAAGCCAGAAGCCAGAACAGCGAGAGGGAGTGCTGCGCAGCACTCCCTCTCGCTGTTCTAGCTTCTGGCTTAGCCCCTCAGTCCCTTCCCCCACCTCCCAGACAAGCCCCCAAAAGCTGCGCTCCCTTTAAAGAGCGTCTGAAAGAGCGTCTCCACCTCCATCGTTCTGCCCAGATGCTGAGGTCCAGGGCCAAGGGCCTTCTGGCGGTTCCCTTGCTGCGAGAAGCAAAGCTACAGGGAACCAGGCAGAGGGCCTTCTCGGTAGTGGCACCCACCCTGTGGAATGCCCTCCCATCAGATGTCAAAGAGATAAACAACTACCTGACATTCAGAAGACAACTTCAGGGAAGTTTTTAATGTGTGACATCTTAGTGTATTTTTGGTCTTTGTGGAAGTGGCCCAGAATGGCTGGGAAAACCCAGCCAGATGGGCAGGGTACAAATAATAAATGATGATGATGATGATGATTAAGAGTGGAGCGTGTGTGCAGCTCTTGGGGCTTTTCCCCAAGGAGGGAGAAGGGCAGCCCGTCAGTGACGGGCTGTGTTATGTAGTACTGAAGTTCTCACCCGGGGCCAGCAGGGGGATACTGTAGATAGTTATGCAAATAAGGGGTCGAAAGTGACGTTCAGTGATTGGATAGTTTTAGAAAATTGTTACAGTTACATTGTACTGGAGCTCTATATAAGCAGGCTGACTGAACCCTTCAGTTCTGTCCTGGCCTGTGAATAAACAAGAGCTGTTTGAAGAATTGTTGTGTCGTCTTATATGTTCACCCACAACTTAACAGGCTGCCCTTCTCCCTCCTCAGGAAAAGCCTGCACACATGCTCCACGTGTCTTGTGAAAGGGAGCGCTGAGCAGAGCCTGGGATGCATACAGGCTCTGCTCAGCGCTCCCTTTAAAGAATATTTTTTTTCTTGCATTCCCCCTCTAAAAACTAAGTGTGTCTTATGGAGCGAAAAATACGGTAGGCAGAGTTAGTCATTTGATTTTTAAAAATAAATTAATGCTGTTCTTAAACAGCCCCTGCGCTGACTCGCTCCACTTGGCCCACAGGGCGAGTGGAGGTCCAGATAGTATCAAAATGCAGCTTGTGATCTGATCCCTGCTATCGGAATTAAGTCCGCTCTGGAAATGAGCCTTGGCTCAAAGGAAGCACCGCCTAATTAGACAGGAGGAAATTGAACTAGGAGCAGTGACTTTACAAAAAACAAAAAAGCTCTGGGATTTCTGCCTGGCTGTTGGAGGTGGGGCAAAGGGGAGGGAGCAGGAGGTGTCAAAAGAGACCCATATCTTTCAAGATATATATTCAATGACAGGCGAAACGCTGCCTTCTACAGCCTTACGGATTTAGCCTGGGATCTGGAAGCCTGTTGACAATAAAGGCTGTTGAGTCAATACCTTCCAAAGTGATATATGCTGTCATCTGCTAGCCATAGCATTCTACACAGGACAAAGCGACTAGACCCTATGCAAACAAATCAACAGACGCAAATCTAGCAGGGATTCATAAATCAGTAGAACACTGCAATCTGCCAGGATGGCTGATCGTAACGGTGGACGTACTTGAAAAGGGTGCTTCAAAGGGAAGCTCCTGCATGAAACTAAGCTTAGACGGCTCAGGAAAATCTTTAAAGAATATTTGGAAAAGTATTACAATAACGAGCATCTCCTGGCAGAAACAGAATGATCCTTGTAAAACAACAAATATAATGTTTTTCTGGAGATATGATGAAAACAAAGAAAGAAGTATAATAATTTGGAACTGTGTGTGAAAAAATTGTAAAAATAATAATACCATGAGTCTAATCAGAAGTCTTTATTTTTATTTTATTTTTCTCTCTTTCTTCCTCCCTTTTTCTTTTCCCCTTACCTCCACCCCCTCCCTTCTTCTTCTTCCTTTTTTCTTTCTTTTTGTGTTTCCTCTCTTGGTCTTTCTCTTTTCGATATTCTATGAAAAAGACAAAGAGATAAAAGTATATTATGAAAACCTCAGTAAATTAAAAGTGATGCTATGTAACTTCTTTAGTAGTATTCCTAAAATGTTTAAATTGGTTGACTGTCATGATCTGATGTAGCGACCACCATGGTTTCCCCCCCTCTTTGTTATTGTTGAATTCTAAATAAAGTTTTATTCGTAAAAAAAAAAAAAGGCTCAGGACTGCAATACCTCAGGGGCCGCCTCTTTCCATATGAACCTACCCAGACCCTGAGATCATCTTCTGTGGCCCTCCTTTGTGTGCCCCCTCCCTGAGAGGTCCAGAGGGCAGCAACGTGAGAACGGGGCCTTCTCTGCAGTGGCTCCCCCTCTGTGGAATGCTCTCCCCAGGGAAGTTCGCCTGGCGCCTTCTTTATACACCTTTAGGCGCCAGGCAAAAGCGTTCCTCTTTAACCAGGCCTTTGGTTGATCTGATTTACATCCTATGCCCTTTTAAAATGTGGTTCTTTGTGGGGGTATTATTGGGTTTTGGTTTTTATTTTTATTTTATATATTGTGATCTTTTCTGAGAACCACCCTGAGACCTCCAGGTATAGGGTGGCATATAAATTCAAATAATAATAATAATAATAATAACAACTACTACTACTACTGAACTACAATCCATCCAGAAGTTCAACTATTCATTTGGGTCTGAATAGAGACAATGGTTTGATTCCCCACTTCTGTTGTTAACTCAGCACTGTCTCGCCTACCATTTTATCCCCTGTCACTGCTGTTGTCAAGGTTCACCCCGATTATGGGCTCACCCGCCGCTCTGGGCGGCTCCCAACCAAAAATAGGAAAACACAATACAACGTTGCACACTTAAAAACTTCCCTGCATTGCCGGGGGTTGGACTAGATGACCCTCGTGGTCCCTTCCAACTCTGTGATTCTGCGATAGTTCTAAGGTTGTGTACTGTGTGTGAATAAATCTGTGCTTTGGCTGTGCAGGGAAGGGAGGCTGATGGATTGGGGCATGTCAGAAGACGAGCCTTGGCAAAGCAGGATGTGGGGTCAATACAGTGGTGCCCCGCAAGACGAATGCCTCGCAAGACGGAAAACCCGCTAGACGAAAGGGTTTTCCGTTTTGGAGGTGCTTCGCAGGACGAATTTGCTATGGGCTTGCTTCGCAAGACGAAAATGTCTTGCGATTCCTGGGGGTTTTTTCCCCTCCCCCCCCCCCTTTTTCCCAAGCCCCTAAGCCGCTTAACAGCTGATCTAAGCCGCTTATCAGCTGATCTAAGCCGCTAATAGCCTTTTAGCAGCTAATCCGCTAATCCCTTAAGCCTTTAATAGCCGCTAATAGCCTTTTAGCAGCTAATCCGCTAATCCCTTAAGCCTTTAATAGCCGCTAATAGCGCTAATAGCGCTAATCCGCTAATGGGCTTGCTTCGCAAGACGAAAAAAACCACAAGACGAAGAGACTCGCGGAACTGATTCTTTTCGTCTTGTGAGGCACCACTGCAAATAACAAAAATTAAACACTCTTGACTCCAAACGTGGTTTATTCAGTAAAACACCAGTAGTGTTTGCCCTCCTAGGTGTGTGACCTCATAATGGGTTGATAAGGAAAGGGTTAACTAATTGTAAAATGACTAATCAATGGGAACCCAAGGGGCAGCGTTAACTGTGTATAAGGTTTTAAACACAGAGGGTTTTTTGGGAGGAGTTAGGGTGGTTGAGAAGACAGTCTGGAGTTAGACGAGAAAGGGAAGATAAGTCTGTGGGTTGGGCTAGTCTGGTGTGAGAGGGTGAGAGAAATTGTTAAGAGGAGTCAGTCAAACAGTTGAGATAATCAGTCAGAAGGTATTAGGAAGGTAAAGGCCGGTAAAGAAACTAAAGTTAAGATACTGACAGGAATATTATCTGAGAAACCATAGACATGTGAATGTTTGTAAAACAAACTTGTGGGTTTTTTGGTTCACCTTTAACAACTGTCTGGACTCAGTGTCTTACCAGAGAGTAACGGGTTGGTGGCAGCAGGGAAGTAAGCACAGCGGTGGCATAGACCGTTAAACGTCGGGGACCCTGTGTGACCACCACAACACCCCATACCATTTCTGAGGTTTTTCTCAATGTTTTTTGGGCAGGAAAGATAGATGTTTGATCTCCATTTGTCAAGCCAGTATATCCTTAGTGGCCAACTGCTGAGGACAAACACAAAATGGGTGGACACTGCTATCACACCTTGCTGGATAGCATCGTGGGAGCAGCAGGTGTGCCCCTCTTGAGGGCTTTTGATCTGACCCACCAAACCAGGGCAGTTCCTAACTCCCTGAGTGTCAAGGCTTCAGGGAATCTGATCCCGCTTCCTCACAGCTGGCAGCCAGAAATGGGTGTGCTGGGCCCGGGGGTAACCGGTGAAACACGGTCCAGGTCCAGTCCAGAATCCGCAGGTTCTGCTGGGAGTCAGTCCGACAGGGCCAAGGCAGGACACGAGGCAGGGAACCAGGCAAGGACAGGTACAGGATCTAGCATACAACAATGTTGCTCCCGCAACCTGGGGTGGGGTTCGACAGCCTTTTATCTTTGTCAGGGTAGCGTCCGGTCCTGATCCCCCGGCGACTCACCTCCCTGTTTTGCCCGAAGGTGAGCACTCCTCCTGCGAATACTCAGGTCTCTCCTTCTCTCAGACCTTAGTCTCTGCAGTTCGGGAGACGTCGGTGGGTTACTAGACCCAGGGGCTGCCTCAGCCTCCCCTGACCAAACCAGTAGTGGAGCAGCTGTAAGTGATGGCCCAGCTGAAGGCAATGAGGTAATCCCCGCATCTGGAGCCAGGGCAGGCTCAGGCCCCTGACTCAGCCCAGCTGGTGTCACAGGGGAACCTGTGCAGACTGGGACCCTTCAGGATCAGGCCCCAGACTAGGTTCAGATGATGCCTGAGGCAAAGGATCCGGTGCAGACTGAGTCTCCACTGGTTCCGAGTCCGAGCCCGAGTACCAGGCCATCACAATGGGGAAACAAGGCGTTCGTACCATGGTATTTTATTCAGTATTCACAGAGAGAGACTAAGGACTGCAGTCTCTCTTAGATAATGGCGTTGCTCCAAGTCAAGTCCCACCCTCTCAGTCCCTCCTATTCTACGTCACCCCTGTGCTGGCTGATCTGTGCTTTCTGCTTCTGAGTTTTCTGTTCTACTACTCTCAATGCACGCCGGGTCCTGGGAGAAGGGAGGTCAGGAATGCTTTCTAGAGACACTGAGTCTGTCGGCTGTCTCTCCCTTGGTGGTGCTTCTTTTTCCTGTTGCTCTCCCAATATTTCCCAGCTCCTCCCCTCTGCAGCCTCTGATCTACGGCCTTCTGCAAACCACTGTTCTTAATCTATACTGTCCTCCTCTTCTCAGGAAGGTGCAGGAAGAGGGGGACGGCGGTTCCCACTATTCCTCCTCAGTTCAGCCTCTGACACTGAGACATTTGTGAATGGGTTGTGTAGCTTTCAGGTGCAATCAGGTCCCCTGGGGCAAAGCCAGCATTCGAAATCCACCAGGAACATTTTGCACCTGCTTATTGGCCACCTGTGAACAAGTGCAGATGCCCAGCTGCCAGGGTGGCACCCAACATTTTCACCATCTGGAGGTGTCTGCCCAGTACCAGATTTACGTATAAGCTAAACTAGCTATAGCTTAGGACCCCAATCTATTGGGGGCCCACCAAAAAAAAATTAAAGGGAAAAAACTGAATGTACATTTCCAAAATATAAGATATAAAACAAATAAAATAAAACCTACATACAGCAACAGTTTTTTTGTGTTGTGTAGGCTCCTATGATGTAAGTCATGGGCCGCGCCTGCTAGCCTGCTCCCTAAAATATCAATGGTTTGCTCCTTTCTATATATATAGGGTACCTACATTCTGCATGGACTGGTTGCAGGGCAACATGTGCAAATGGCTTTAGATACCTATTAGGTCCATAAATTACCATATAGCATATAGGTAAAGGTAAAGGGACCCTTGACCATTAGGTCCAGTCGCGGACGACTCTGGGATTGTGGAGCTCATCCCGCTTTACTGGCCGAGGGAGCTGACGTTTGTCCGCAGACAGCTTCCGGGTCATGTGGCCAGCATGACTAAGCCGCTTCTGGCGAACCAGAGCAGCGCACGGAAACGCCGTTTACCTTCCCGCCGGAGTGGTACCTATTTATCTACTTGCACTTTGACGTGCTTTTGAACTGCTAGGTTGGCAGGAGCAGGGACCGAGCAACGGGAGCTCACCCCGTTGCAGCGATTTGAACTCCGACCTTCTGATCAGCAAGCCCTAGGCTCTGTGGTTTAACCCATATATTCAACACAAAAACCAGAGGCAACTTGTTGTTGACAAAGGACAGCTGGACATATAAAGGGCCCCATTACCTTCAGCAGCCTAGGGCCTCATCAAACCTAAATCTGGCCCTGCAGCCTGCCCATGGTGAGGGGAGTCCCACACGCCAGCCACGGGAGCAGGTGGGGAGGCAGCAAACGTCTTAGCCAAGGGTGTTTGGGTCTTTAGCGATGCTCCTGCGCCACACACACACTTGGAGGAGCCGCCAATAAAACCCAATCAATGGACGGCCTTTTAAGTTGCGGTGGATCAGCGACCCAGCTAATAGCTCCCCTGCAGAAAAAGGAAGTGATAGTCAATAAAGGGAGAAATCAATGGGAGAAATCTATTAACGAGCGTGAGCAATGGGGGGACCTTTGGTTTAACAGCAACCTCTTTTGGAAAGGAGCCACCAAACGGCGCAAGCAGGCTTTTAACTCTCAGAGCCCCAGAGAGCTGCCGATACAGGTGGCATTTGGTGTAGGAAAACCCCTGTTCTTCTCTGGGCACTTCCAGACGATCTGTTTATCAATTGTGTTTGTTCTGATTTGATTGCAGGGAGGTTAGATGATGCTGGCTATTGAGTGAGCCTTCATTCTGGTTTTAGGCAGTGAGGTGTGGGGGTGTTGCATCCAAGCCAACTGTTGTCTCACAGCATCTGGTGCGTTTCCCCACTGATTTCCCTGATTGCAAGAAGTGGGAACTTTTTGGGGGAGTGGGTTTGTGTTGCACAAGGTCTCCCGAGCGACTATAATCACGCATCCTGAATTTGGCAGTACAGTGGTACCTTGGTTCTCAAACTTAATCCATTCCGGAAGTCCATTCCAAAACCAAAGCGTTCCACAACCAAGGCGTGCTTTCCCATAGAATGTAATGCAAAACGGATTAATCCGTTCCAGACTTTTAAAAACAACCCCTAAAACAGCAAATTGACATGAATTTTACTATTGAACGAGGCCACTGATCCATCAAATGAAAGCAATAATCAATGTACTGTACTATAAAATAAGATAGTATTGTAGATGATAAAAATTAAAATTGCTTTTTCCCCCTTACCTGCACTGATGATAGTCATTGTTTGGATGGGGGGCTTTTATCGATTTCTGCAGTCACACAATCAATCAATCAATCAATCAATCAGTAGCTGAACTGGGTTGCACACAGTCACAAAAACAAATTAACCGAAAAAGCTTCAGAAACAAAAACGCAAAATAAATAGCAAAAACAAAAGCGCCAAACTTAATCCGTTCCAGAAGTCCATTTGACTTCTGAAATGTTTGAAAAGCAAGGCGCAGCTTCTGCTTGGTGCAGGTGCCCCGGAAACAATAGCCGACAACCGCATCGGATGTTCGGCTTCTGCAAAACATTTGGAGACCGAAACACTCCAGGTTTTCAGCATTTGGCATTTGAGAACCAAGGTACCACTGTATGTGGTGAAATCCCACTGGAAATGAGTGACAACTTGGAAGCTCCCTCTGCTTCCAACCAGGCAAACCAGGCATAGGCAAACTTGGCCCTCCAGATGTTTTGGGACTACAACTCCCATCATCCCTAGCTAATAGGATCAATGATCAGGGATGATGGGAATTGTAGTCTCAAAACACCTGGAGGGCCGAGTTTGCCTATGCCTGGCTTAGAGCATCCAGGGGCGAGGGCATCTCATTAGATGGCATTCATACTGTTAAAACGGAAAGAGGTCAAACCACCGCAAGAGGTGTTGAAATTTTGGAAGGTTGGATAGTTACAATGGAATGGTCTCGGGGGTGGGGTGCACATTTTTGTTCTTGTCTATTTGTGATTGTTGCTTTGTCAAAATAAAATTTTAACAAAGGGAAAGAATAGACTGCATTCAATGGAAGAAGGAAGCGCAAAGCAAGGGTTCTGGGCCACCCATTCTGGAGAGGGCATTGGAAAAGCAGGTGCTATGTGGCTTAGTCCGTGACAAAGACCCAATAATGTTGCATTTCCAAGGATTGTCCACAAGAGGGTGCTGTCCAAATGTCTATGTTCCACCCGTTTTCTCCAGAGCCCTGGCACTCATTTCTCAATGTACCTTTTTCCTTTTCGGTTTTCGGAGAAGGGGGCAGAATTCAGACTGGAAGTGGACGCACGGCACGGATATGGCCCTTGGGTGACCCCAGCTGGCCCACTAGTCATATTCACCCCCACATTTCTTTGCTGTGCTTGCCAACAAATAAGGACCCCAGTGCTTCCTTCCATGGGTGATGCGGGTGGCGCTATGGGTTAAACCACAGAGCCTAGGGCTTGCCGATCAGAAGGTCGCGGTTCGAATCCCTGCGATGGGGTGAGCTCCCGTTGCTCGGTCCCTGCTCCTGCCAACCTAGCAGTTCGAAAGCACCTCAAAGTGCAAGTAGATAAATAGGTACCACTCCGGCGGGAAGGTAAACAGCGTTTCCGTGCGCTGCTCTGGTTCGCCAGAAGCGGCTTAGTCATGCTGGCCACATGAGCCGGAAGCTGTACACTGGCTCCCTCGGCCAGTAAAGCAAGATGAGCACTGCAATCCCAGAGTCGGTCACCACTGGACCTAATGGTCAGGGGTCCCTTTACCTCCTTCCATCTCTCTCTCTCACACACACACATACAGTTATACAGCAGTGATGGGAAACCTGTAGCACAGCCCAGGTGTTACTGGAACTACAACTCCCACCATCCCTGCCTGGTTGGCCATGTGTCTGCCTGGGGCTGATGTCTGGGAGCCCAACAGCATCTAGAGAGCCACAGATTCCCCATCCCTGCTCTGCAGAGAAGAAAGAAATAGTCAGGGTATGCCTAGGAAAACGGCTGGTGTTTGATGCTGCAGCCCTAATCAAGATTAAAGGTAAAGGTACCCCTGCCCGTACAAGCTAGTCGTGTCCGACTCTAGGGTTGTGCGCCCATCTCACTTAAGAGGCCGAGGGCCAGCGCTGTCCGGAGACACTTCCGGGTCACGTGGCCAGCATGACGAAGCTGCTCTAGCGAGCCGGCACCAGCGCAACACACAGAAACGCCGTTTACCTTCCCGCTATAAAGCGATACCTATTTATCTACTTGCACTTAAGGGTGCTTTCGAACTGCTAGGTGGGCAGGAGCTGGGACCGAAAGACGGGAGCTCACCCCGCCGCGGGGATTCGAACTGCCAACTATGCGATCGGCAAGCCCTAGGCGCTGAGGTTTTACCCACAGCGCCACCCGCGTCCCTTAATCAAGATTAATATAGATCAAAAGATCTCAAGGCGATTCACAAGATAAAAACATGAGATGCTGTTTAGTCGTTTAGTCGTGTCCAACTCTTCGTGACCCCATGGACCAGAGCACGCCAGGCATGAGATAAAAGCACAAAAAAAATAGTTAAAACAGAAACAACAAAACAGCAACCCCCTCCCCACATGTTTGCACTTTTTAACAAAAATCAATAAAATATTAAATATCACAAGCATCTACCAAGGAAAACATACAGGTACCCACAGAGTACATCGAAGGCGTTTCCCACATGGCAAAATAGCAGCAGGAGTTAAAATTTAGGTCTGGAAAGCAAGACATTGAAAAGAATTAAAACATTTCTCCCGTCTCTGGTGTCGCAGTCCCAAACTAAGCCTCCCTCTTGTGGCTGCTTTTAACTTCCTCTTTTCAAAAATGCATACAGTATCTGATCATGGCTCTCCTAACGTTTCATTTGGTTTGGCCCTAAGCCCTCCAGGCTTTTAGAGTCTGAACATTTTTAGACAAATGTCACACCAAGTGTTCTATTACATTAGGGTGCTATGTGTTATGTCGCCATGAGGTGGCAGCATCGGAAGTAACAGGAAGCAGACAGGGACAGATAGGTAAGAAATTAGAGCACATTTAACTTATGCACATTCAGCTTTTTTGGCAATTTTTTTAAAAAAAAGAAACAGAAAGGGGCAGATGTCCAGGGGGAAAGACTGGCAATCTCACCCGCTGTTGAACTCACGATTTTGGCTTTGGGTGTAATATCCGGAACGTTGTCTCTGTATAAGTTGCAGGCTTACTGTGTTGCAAGGGCTGTTCAGACCCCAAAATCAGTGGCGTAGCGTGGGGGGTGCAGGGGGGGCCGTCCGCACCGGGCGCAACATCGGGGGGGGGGGCGCTCGCACTTGCAGCTCTCTGCCCCTACCTGGCTCACTCACTCTCTCTCACTGCAGTGCTGGCTGTGCGAATCCGATCCGAGCCGCCGGGTCGCCGCCCACTGTGGAGGGGAGGGTGCCAGGCATGCGGTGCGGTGCGGTGCGGTGCGGAGAGAGAGCGAGGGACTATCTGCGGGAGGGACAGTGCAGCGGGGGGGGGGGACAAATTACTTGCCTTGCCCCGGGTTAGGGGGCGCAAATTACTTGCCTTGCCCCGGGTGCTGACAACCCACGCTACGCCACTGCCCAAAATTCCTGCCAGCCGATCATTCAACCCAGGAGAGGCCTGAGATAGGTGGCGAAATAAATAAATGAAGATCTTATGTATATAATAAAGGTTCATAAATGTACCAAGCAAACACGTACAGAGATATATAGGCCACATGGCTGAAGCTGCACAGGAGAGCAGCCATGGAGCCATTTTGACTCCCAGGCTGACCAGGTGTTCAAATGGAAGAACCTCCCCATTGTCTTTTCTTTCACAAATGCTGTCTTAAGGGTATGTCTGTGTATGAATAGGGTGAGCCTGTGACTTGGTTCAGGAACTAAGTACTTATCATTACAAAAGACTTGCCAGGCTCCCCAGGGTATCAATGCAGTAAACATTAACAGGTAACTTGCCAGACAGGAGGTAAACAACCCACTCAGATTTCTGCCTTAGCTCGCCCTTTCTGTGATGTAGGTATGATGTATCTGGGGGGTGGTCTTTGACTCCAAGGTGGGCAATTTAAAATGCCTATATAAGGGCGGACACACCTTGGTTCTGGGTCCTCCTCCTTTCCTGCGTGTGAGATGAGCACCCCGTTGCAACAGTCCAATAAAGATCAGGCTTGCAAGCTGCTTTGCTTCTCAATATTCTCTGGTTGGCCTCTGTTTTTTTCCTCCGACCGATGGAGAACCTACAAAGGACTCTATAAGGGCTCTTGTGTCCCCCATATGGGAATAAGGACAGAATTTAGTTTATTACAGTGGTGTTCAAATACCTAGGGTTATGGTTAACTGCAAAAAATATACGGTAAATAAATAAAAACCTACAGGTGTGGGGAAGGATGAATTTATCATTTTGGGGAAGGATATCGGCTATAAAAGTGAATGTGCTACCAAGAATGCTATTTTTGTTTCAATCAATACCCGTGATCAGTGGGGCAGAGCACTTTAAAGAATGGCAAAAAAACAAATATCTAAATGTATTTGGCAGGGGGGAAAGCCTAGAATGAAATATAAGTTACTGATAGATTCCAAAGAAAGAGATGGCTTCTACCTGCCAGATGTGAAGTTATATTATGAAGCGTCCTGCTTATGTTGGCTTTGGGATTGGATACTGTTAAAAAATACAGATGTATTAGATTTGGAAGGTCATGACAACCCAGAATCTGGGTTTATGGCCACCTCTGCTCTGCAATAACACTGTGTGGTCCCTCATAAGTTGCTGCCTCAGCCTTAGTTCTACATCTGTAAAACAGGGATAATTTCAGACGTCTCTCTCTCAGAGGTACTGTGAGCAGAGACGCCAGCTTCTCCGGAGGATTGAGGGGACCCCATATGACGTCCTGACTCTCACAATGTCTGACGTCGCGCACAAGGACCACTGAACATGGAAGGGGACTAGCCCCCTCAAACAAACAAAAAAGATTGAGGGGCCTCAAAGTGCCTCGGCCCCCAGAAGCCAGGGCCTTTGGCTGTGAGGATTTATATTGATTTATTTCCAATATTCCCTCCCAAGCCATCCAAGACCACCGGCAAGATTAAGAGATAAACACAATACAGAAGAATCCATTCCATTAGATAAACCCTATAATTAACAAAACGTAAAGCAATTCAAAACAGCAGCAGAAAAAAACACCCTCAGAAGTACGAAAAGAGGAACAACCAAATTAAGTATAGAAACTAAAGGAGATTTTGACAAATGAGTTCCCGGTTGTTTCCAGACCACCTGCTTTCAAGTGTTCCTCCTCATTTGCTTGCGCTTTTGATTTGCAGGGCGGTTAAATGACGACAGCTATTTATTGAACCTTCATTCTTATTTGGTTGGCAGGGAGGCTAACGTTACGTCAAGCAAGTGTTATCCCTCATTTTCCCAGAGTGTTTTCCCGCCACCCCCATCACTTTCCTTACTGCAAAAAGTCCAATTTGGTGGAGGGGGAGCAAGTTTGTTGTGTAAGAGCTCCAAATCACCTTTAATTGTGCAGCCAGATTAATTCTTAGATGCTGAGCTTACGTGTAAACCAGGGCTGTGTTTAAACCTTCCCTGCCAACGCCTACAGTCCCGTCCCCGTCCCCCCAGTTCCCTTGAGAGCAAAACCTACATGATTGATGATCCCAGGGCACCGCCACTGCTAGCAGCTGAATAAACAGGCCAAGCTGCCTGCTGAGCTGGGGCAGCGGGTGGATGCAGTTATGAAAAGAGACCAGATGAACTCAGCAGCAACAGCAGGCCTGGGAGGCAAGGAAGGTCTCTGGGGTCGCAGGCTGCAGCTTGGGATTTATTTAAAAAAAGGAAAGGAAGAGGCCCTTTGCTCCAAACGCCAGAAAAGCCTAACCTTTCACCATTGCAACTTTACTAATTTTTATATTGCCCAGCAGTGTAATTCGAACCCAAGACCCATTGGGATAGGTTTTGGATGCAGTGGTTCTTGGACTTTCTCAGCTGAGCCAGGGCTACACCAGTGAAAGCCGCTCAGCCAGAGATAACACTGGAATATCAGACAGCATAGGAGCCAATTTCTAGGGGTCGAGGGCTCACCTGGCCTCCCCAATATTTTATTCATGTTGGCACTGCTGTCAGTGTAATTTATGCTGGATTAAGCCTCCAAAAAATGGGTGTTCTGGGGGAGTAGAGGGGCAAGGAGAGACTTGTAGCTATTCCAAATTCTGTTCAGCTGGGTTCATGTGACCCAAACCTCACAACTCGGTCCCACACTCACCTGCCAGCACATCCCTCCTAGAGGCTCCTGTACTGAGTTTAGGGTAACCTGTTGTTCAGTCGTGTCCGACTCTTTGTGACCCCATGGACCAGAGCACGCCAGGCCCTCCTGTCTTCCACTGCCTCCCGCAGTTTGGTCAAACTCATGCTGGTAGCTTCGAGAACACTGTCCAACCATCTCGTCCTCTGTCATTCCCTTCTCCTTGTGCCCTCCATCTTTCCCAACATCAGGGTCTTTTCCAGGGTCTTTTTAGGGTAACCTATGCCAGCCTAATTTACACCAGCTTCCTATAGCTGAGGTTGCTCTGCAAATAAATTAGGACGAGCTGGTTCTGTCAAAAAGAGAGGGTGGTATTCAATAGAACAATTAATAAAGATTTTATTTTTTAAAATAGCATCCTAGTGGTGCAGCAATAAAACTCCCATCGCACTTGCAAAGCTAAGCAGGGTCCGGTCTGGTTTCAAATTGGATGGGGAGCCACATGTTGAGATTCCTGCATTGCAAGGGGTTGAGCTGGATGACTGTATGCGAACGCACGGCTGCTATGACTTAGTGTACCCCACTGTAATGCTAGGTGATGCAGGTAGGGTTTGGAAAGAAGGCGCCCTGAAATGATGGCCCGAATATGCTCACAAGACGAACAGGGATCAAATGGCCTTATGTATCCACAGGTGAAACCCACATGGCTTTAAAAGAGGGCTAGACCGATGGAATGGAAGTGAGAGAATGGAAGTGTATGGAAGTGAGAGCTGGACCATAAAGAAGGCTGATTGCCGAAGAACTGATGCTTTTGAATTATGGTGCTGGAGGAGACACTTGAGAGTCCCATGGACTGCAAGAAGAGCACTGCCTGGCGTGCTCTGGTCCATGGGGTCACGAAGAGTCGGAGACGATTAAATGACTAAACAAAAACAACAGACCAATTCATGGAGGAGACAGCCACTGATGGCTACTAGCCACAATGGTTAAGCTTCTGCCTCTGCAGCTGCAAACCCCTCCAACATTCCTCAGATGAAAATAGGGACGTTTCTCACTCCCCCTCCCCAACTGACCTTATTTTATTTTGTTCTTTGGTAGATTGACAAAAAGAAAAACACAAGATGTTTAAAATGAGAAAGCCCAAAGCTTTTCTGATAGGGATTATAGGGGCAGAAATCCCCACCCCACCCCCATGTTATGTATGAATGTGGACGTGGGTGGCGCTGTGGTCTAAACCACTGAGCCTCTTGGACTTGTCGATTGGAAGGTCAGCCGTTTGAATCCCCGTCACAGAGTGAGCTCCCGTTGCTCTGTCCCAGCTCCTGCCAACCTAGCCGTTCGAAAGCACACCAGTGCAAGTAGATAAATAGGTATCGCTCCAGTGGGAAGGTAAACGGCGTTTCTGTGCGCTCTGGTTTCTGCCATGGTGTTCTGTTGCGCCAGAAGCGGTTTAGTCCTGCTGGCCACATGATCCAGAAAGCTGTCTGTGGACAACCGCCGGCTCCCTTGGCCTAAAAGTGAGATGAGCGCCACAACCCCATAGTCACCTTTGACTGGACTTAACCATCCGGGGTCCTTTACCTTTACCTTATGAATGTATGCAGACATGCAAAGCATTCCCCCCCCCCCCTTTTTATGTCAAGACTCTCCCTTTCTTCATGTCCAGGGCAGCCCTTGCCCTCTGGATGTTGGCATCCGGGGGTCAAGAGGCCAGCTGGCTAGGCTCCAGCTGGATCGTCTCCCTCTCAGCCTTCACGCTGTGGAGATTCATCAACCTCTGGCTCCAACGTAAATCAGCAACTCAAGCTTGCTGCCTTGAGCACACAATACGTAGCAGAGTAAACTGCACAACAGAAGAGGCTGAGGCTGTGGATACATACTAAAACGACGGATTTATTTTACATAAATCAGAACAAAGAAACATGTCATCTCGGAGAGAGAGACAAATCGGAGAGAGAGTCAAAAACAAAAGCTATACACAGAGCAGAAGTTCTGTTCACGGGACCCAGCTGTCTGTGCTGGAATGTAAACAGACATGTGACACGCAACAATCCCACGCCCATAGCTGTCAACCGTCTCTTATTTGGCGGGAAAGTCCCTTATCCCAGCGCTGTGTCCCGCTGCTGTCCCTTATTGATGATGTCCCTTAAGTTTCCCGGGTTTCAAAGGAAGCAGCTCCTCTCTCTCCCTCCCTGCCGGCCAGGGAGGAGGGAGGCTCCAACTGTGTTGCTTGGCTGCGTTGCTCACCCAATAAGGAGTCTAAGAACAACTGGGGGGTGGAGCTTGCATGCCTTGTGCTGATCAAATTGGCCGTGTTGCCTGGGGACTCGCCTTTGCTCAGCGCTTCCCAGCGGAGAGGTGACGGTGGTTTTCCTTGCTGCATCCCCTTTGCCGGGTTGCTGCGCTGTGGGAACCACCGCTTGAGGCTTCGTTTGGCTGCTGGCTGGGCTTTCTGCCTTTGGCTTGGAGGGGCTCAGAAGTTGAACATACCTGTGTTCAAAAAATCCCTTATTTTGGCTGCTGATCCCTTATTTTCGAGGCTGCTGGTCCCTTATTTTCAAATCTGTAAGTTGACAGCTATGCCCATGTCTGCAACAAAAGGTGGAATGGAATCTCCAACACTGCCTACCGTTCAGACCTGGCACGTCACGCAGGGCTGGGCCTTCGCAGTGGCAGCTTCTCCTCCTCCTTGCCCACTCTCCAGCAGTTGCTACGAGCTGCTCAAGGAAGGAGGCCGGCAGCAGTGGCCATAGTGAGGCCATGGGATGCTCTCTGGCATCTGCCACTGCTGCCACCGCCGCTCAGGACAAGCACCGGCTCATCCTCCTCCCCAAACTCAGAGCTGGAGAAGCTGGCAGGGAAAATAGGGACATTCCAGCTTCAAATCAGAAGCCGGGGTGGCTTTTGTAATTCCGGGACTGTCCCTGGAAAATCAGGACACTCGGAGGTGTACGCAAGTTGGAGGCAGCCATGTTTGGGACGCCGCTCGCTGGAAACTACAGGAAGGAAGATTGCTCTTGCACTCAAATCCTGCTTCCTGGTTTCCCCCAACCTTTCGGCCTCTGTGGGAGCAGGATGCTGGATAATAATAATAATTTATTATTTATACCCCGCCCATCTGGCTGGGCTTCCCCAGCTACTCTGGGCGGCTTCCAACCAAATATTAAAATACAGTAATACATCAATCATGAAAAGCTTCCCTAAACAGGGCTGCCTTCAGATGTCTTCTAAAAGCTTGGTAGTTGTTCTTCTCTTTGACATCTAGTGGGAGGGCGTTCCACAGGGCACGCGCCACTACGGAGAAGGCCTTCTGCCTGGATCCCTGTAACTTGGCTTCTCGCAGTGAGGGAACCAACAGAAGGCCCTCGGTGCTGGACCTCAGTGTCAGGGTAGAACGATGGGGGTGGAGACGCTCCTCCAGATATACTGGACCGAAGCCATTTAAATGAGCCTGATCCAGTAGGATATTCTTTTGCCCTTCAGCCTTGGTTTATGTAGAAGTCAAAGGGCTATTCCATGTCATGCGACAGCAGAGCATCCATTGATGGTCCCAATCCAGAGGCTGGCCCGGTCCCACAAACAAAGGGACTCGGGGCTTTCCAGATTGGCTTACTCAGGGATGAAGTCATTGTTTCCGTTTGGCGAATGCCAACTCCCCCCCCCCCTGAAAACAGAAAAGCAGCTCTTGCCCAGAGAGTCTTTTCGGTTGTAGGTTTCAGTCGGTGAAACCTCAAACCCTGATTTAGTGTGATTCAGAGGAAGAAGTGTTTGCTACTTGCTGCAGCAGCAGCTGCCAGGAGCAGATTCCGACAGCCAGGAAAATGTCATCCATCTGGAATTCAACAGGAAAGATGGGGCTGTGCAGCTCTGGGGGGGAAGCTGATGCTGTATTCGGGACGGCTGGGGAAGGCCTCCTTCAGCTGCCCAAGGACCACCGAAAAGGCTTTTGCATAACACCAAAATTGAAGTGGCCGTCAGCACACTTAGCAACTGGACACCTTCTGGCTTGGCGCTTGATATACCTTTAGGGCCACAAAGGAACTATACACACACGATTTAGGAGGAGAGGCTGTAGCTCAGCCGTAGAGCTTTGGCCTCGCATGTAGAAGGTCTCAAGTTCAATCCTCAGCATCTCCAGGTAGTCCTGGGAACAATCCCCAGCTTGAAATCCCCCTAGTGTTGACAGTACTGAGCTGGCTGGACCAGTGCTCTGATCCTGTATAAGTGTCGTGAGCGAGCCTGCAATAAATCACACGGATTACATGAAGTTAACTCTTTACTGGAAGAATCATAGAATCATAGAATCATAGAATCATAGAGTTGGAAGAGACCACAAGGGTCATCGAGTCCAACCCCCTGCCAAGCAGGAAACACCATCAGAGCACTCCTGACATATGGTTGTCAAGCCTCTGCTTAAAGACCTCCAAAGAAGGAGACTCCACCACACTCCTTGGCAGCAAATTCCACTGTCGAACAGCTCTTACTGTCAGGAAGTTCTTCCTAATGTTTAGGTGGAATCTTCTTTCTTGTAGTTTGTATCCATTGCTCCGTGTCCGCTTCTCTGGAGCAGCAGAAAACAACCTTTCTCCCTCCTCTATGTGACATCCTTTTATATATTTGAACATGGCTATCATATCACCCCTTAACCTCCTCTTCTCCAGGCTAAACATGCCCAGCTCCCTTAGCCGATCCTCATAAGGCATCGTTTCCAGGCCTTTGACCATTTTGGTTGCCCTCCTCTGTACACGTTCTAGTTTGTCAGTGTCCTTCTTGAACTGTGGTGCCCAGAACTGGACACAGTACTCCAGGTGAGGTCTGACCAGAGCAGAATACAGTGGCACTATAACTTCCCTTGATCTAGATGCTATACTCCTATTGATGCAGCCCAGAATTGCATTGGCTTTTTTAGCTGCCGCGTCACACTGTTGGCTCATGTTAAGTTTGTGGTCAACCAAGACTCCTAGATCCTTTTCACATGTACTGCTCTCAAGCCAGGTGTCACCCATCTTGTATTTGTGCCTCTCATTTTTTTTGCCCAAGTGCAATACTTTACATTTCTCCCTGTTAAAATTCATCTTGTTTGTTTTGGCCCAGTTCTCTAATCTGTCAAGGTCGTTTTGAAGTGTGATCCTGTCTTCTGGGGTGTTAGCCACCCCTCCCAGTTTGGTGTCATCTGCAAATTTGATCAGGATGCCCTTGAGTCCATCATCCAAGTCGTTGATAAAGATGTTGAATAAGACCGGGCCCAAGACAGAACCCTGTGGCACCCCACTAGTCACTCTTCTCCAGGATGAAGAGGAACCATTGATGAGCACCCTTTGGGTCCGGTCAGTCAGCCAGTTACAAATCCACTGAGTGGTAGCATAGTCAAGACCGCATTTTACCAGCTTCTTTACAAGAATATCATGGGGCACCTTGTCAAATGCCTTGCTGAAATCAAGGTAGACTACATCCACTGCGTTCCCTTCATCTACCAGGCTTGTAATTCTGTCAAAAAATGAGATCAGGTTAGTCTGACATGACTTATTTTTCAGAAATCCATGCTGACTATTGGTGATCACAGCATTCCTTTCTAGGTGCTCACAGATTGTTTGCTTAATGATCTGCTCCAGAATCTTCCCTGGTATTGATGTTAGACTGACTGGGCGGTAATTATTTGGGTCCTCTCTTTTCCCCTTTTTGAAAATAGGGACAACATTTGCCCTCCTCCAGTCTGCCGGGACTTCGCCTGTTCTCCAGGAATTCTCAAAGATGACTGCCAGTGGTTCTGAGATCACATCTGCCAGTTCTTTTAATACTCTTGGATGCAGTTCATCTGGCCCTGGAGACTTGAATACATCTAAACTAGCCAAGTATTCTTGTACTATCTCCTTAGTTATTCTGGGCTGTGTTTCCTCTGCTGAATCATTTCCTCCAAATTCTTCAGGTCGGGCATTGTTTTCTTTATCGGAGAAGACTGAGGCAAAGAAGGCATTGAGGAGTTCAGCCCTTTCTGTGTCCCCTGTTTGCATTTCACCATCTTCTCCTCTGAGTGACCCCACTGTTTCTTTGTTCTTCCTTTTGCTACGAACATACCCATAGAAGCCTTTTTTGTTGCTTTTAACCTCTCTAGCAAGCCTGAGTTCATTCTGTGCTTTAGCTTTTCTGACTTTGTGTCTACACGTGCTGGCTATTTGTTTGAATTCCTCTTTGGTGGTTTCCCCCCTTTTCCATTTTTTGTACATATCCTTTTTTAATCTTAACTCAGTTAAAAGTTCTTTAGATAGCCACCCTGGCTTCTTTAGGCACCTTCCATGTTTCCGTCTCATTGGTATTGCCTGAAGTTGTGCTTTTACTATCTCCCTCTTAACAAACTCCCAGCCATCATGAACTCCCTTTCCTTTTAGTATTACTGTCCATGGGATCTCACCCAGCACTTCCCTAAGTTTTATGAAGTCGGCTTTCTTAAAGTCAAGAAATTGAGTCCTAGTATGCTTGGCTGCTCCTTTCCGTTGTATAGTAAACTTCAGAAGAGCATGATCACTTGCGCCTAATGATCCTTCCACTTCTACCCCATTAACCAGGTCATCGACATTGGTTAGGACCAGATCTAAAATGGCTGTTCCTCTTGTTGCTTCTCCCACTTTCTGGACAATGAAGTTGTCTGCAAGGCCAGTGAGGAATCTGTTTGACCTTATGCTATTGGCTGAGTTTGACATCCAACAAATATCTGGGTAATTGAAGTCCCCCATTACTACTATCTCCCTTCCTTTTGCATGCTTGGCCATCTGTTCCAGGAAGGCATCATCTATGTCCTCCGTTTGGCTTGGGGATCTATAGTAAACTCCCACAATGAGGTCACTATTATTCTTCTCTCCCTTAATTTTGACCCAAATGCTCTCACTTTGGCTTTGAGGTTCTAAATCTTGGATCTCTTCACAGGTATACACATCCCTGACATATAACGCCACCCCTCCTCCTTTCTTGTCTGGTCTGTTTCTCTGAAATAGATTGTATCCCTCCATTTTTACATTCCAATCGTGGGACTTATCCCACCAGGTTTCAGTGATGCCTATTATGTCATATTTAGTTTGCTGTACCAAGAGCTCAAGCTCATCTTGTTTATTTCCCATGCTTTGTGCATTAGTGTACAGACATTGAAGTCCATTAGTCATTCCCCCGTGTCCCTTATTTAAGGATTTTTTCCTCCCACCACTAGGTCTGCTTGCTGTTTGCTCCATTTGGTCTATGACATTTGGATGATCATCTTCATCAATTAATAGACTCCTACCTTCAGGAGCACTGTCTCCCTCCCCCGCATTAGTCAGTTTAAAGCCCTCCTGATGAGGTTTCTTAGTTTTTTGGCAAAAACATTCCTCCCAACCGTTGTGAGGTGCAGCCCATCGCTTGCCAGAAGTCCATCCTCAAGAAACTGCAGTCCGTGATCTAAGAATCCAAACCGTTCCTGTTTACACCATTTGCGAAGCCAGCTGTTTACTTCCACTATTTTCCTCTCTCTCCCTGGGCCACGTCGTTCAACTGGGAGGACAGATGAGATGACGATTTGTGCATTTAATTGCTTCAATTTCCTGCCCAGAGCCTCGTAGTCTCTTTTGATCTTCTGGAGGCTATTGCTTGCAGTGTCATTGGTTCCCACATGAACCAAGAGGAAGGGGTATTTGTCAGTGGGTTTTATGATTCCTTGCAGTCGTTCAGTTACATCTTGGATCTTAGCCCCGGGGAGACAGCACACTTCCCGAGACATCTTGTCAGGCCCACAGATCACTGCTTCTGTTCCCCTCAGTAAGGAATCCCCTATCACCACTACACGCCTTCTCTTAGGTTTGGTCAGGGTTCTTCCGTGAGCGGTCCGTTCCAAGGTTGCCTGCACATTCCCTGAGGACTGACTTTGCTGCTCATCTTCATATACGTGATCGACTGTAATGAGGGAGAGATCCTCAAATGGAGTCTGCTCTTTGTCTTCCATGCTAGGGGAGAGGACCTCAAAGCGATTGTGTATTTCTAGACAATCAGAGCGAACCCTGGGCCTCCTACTTCTTTGAGTCACGTTTCTCCACATATCGGGCTCCTGTGTTGACAGAATCTGCTCAGGAGTGCCAGGCCCAATGACCGCAGCCGCTCTTCTCCAGTAAGTCTGAAGGCTGTGGAGACTGAAGGTCGGAGAATCATAGAACTGTGAGCTAGAAGGGACCCCAAGGGTCATCTAGTCCAACCCCCTGCAATGCAGGAATCTCAGCCAATGCACCCATGACAGATGGCCATCAAACCTCTGCTTAAATACCTCCAAGGAAGGAGAGTCCACAACCTCCCGAGAGAGACCATTCCCCTGTTGAACAGCTCTTACTATCAGTTTTTCCGTATGTTTAGTCGGAATCTCCTTTCCCCACCTTCCCAGAGCTGCCTAAGTCTCCTCATCTCCTGGGCCCTTCCCAAGTAATCTGAGATTGTGCCCATGTGAAGCTAACTTCCCCTCCACCCTTTTCATGCCTCTCCTGGTTCTGGGAGACCAGAGAAGAGGGAAGCTTGTTGCAGCAGGAGGGGGAGATACTTGTGACTCTTCAGCAGCCAGCCTTCTCTGCCTCCTAGCCCCGCCCCCCATTTCTCCTGCTTCAGCTTCTGCCTCTGATGCTAGACTTCTGTCTGCCACAGATTCTCCCCGCTCACTAAACCCTGTGACCGCTTCAGCTTCCGACTCCTCCTCTTTCCAGTCTTCTCCCTGTGACCACCCATCATTGTCCCACCACCACTCCCTGGGCTCTTAGCCTTCTTCCCTTGGGGGTTCCCCAGCTGGTTGGTTCCTCCCACCATTCCTCTACATCCAGCCAATTCATGACAATAAGGCACCTTCCTGTTGTTGTTTAGTCGTTTAGTCGTGTCCAACTCTTCGTGACCCCATGGACCAGAGCACACCAGGCACTCCTATCTTCCACTGCCTCCTGCAGTTTGGTCAAACTCATGTTCGTAGCTTCGAGAACACTATCCAACCATCTCGTCCTCTGTCGTCCCCTTCTCCTTGTGCCCTCCATCTTTCCCAGCATCAGGGTCTTTTTCAGGGAGTCTTTTCTTCTCATGAGGTGGCCAAAGTACTGGAATTTCAGCTTCACAATCTGTCCTTCCAGTGAGCACTCAGGGCTGATTTCCTTCAGAATGGAGAGGTTTGATCTTCTTGCAGTCCATGGGACTCTCAAGAGTCTCCTCCAGCACCATAATTCAAAAGCATCAATTCTTCGGCGATCAGCCTTCTTTATGGTCCAGCTCTCACTTCCATACATCACTACTGGGAAAACCATGGCTTTAACTATACGGACCTTTGTTGGCAAGGTGATGTCTCTGCTTTTTAAGATGCTGTCTAGGCACCTTCCTATGTTCCACCAACACAACTTTCCTGCAGTTTCTTCGTGCCCCTTCGTTCTCCTGTGGCAGTTGGCTTTGCTCACTTGCTTGAGTCATGCGGGTTGACGGTGACCTATGCTTTTAAAATGTCCACAAAACCAAGGTGGAACACATGTTGCTCCTTCAGTTTTCACTGAAAAAATAAGAATTCCCGCCCACGTTTCAGCACCAGGGGTTTTATCAACCGTGAGCCAACCAAAATACACAATGGGCTTTCATACAGTCTGCCATTTGTAGATGACAATGGGGACAAATGGGCAGCCAGCTGTTCTAGTCGCTTGGAACATGTGTCATGCCTTGGCTGTCTAAGCCTGGAAATGGATCTTCAAGATTTTGCGGTGCTGTTCTCCAACCCTTAAGGAGTGCATAAAAATTGCAACTCTTAAGGAACATAGCACACAAAAATTGGGCACATTTGCATGCAAAAAAATGTGTCTGTTAGGGAAAAATTTGCATGGAAATGCTGATGGCTTTGCACAAGGACTTTAAAATATAACAAACGGATGGGGAAATGTAGCAAAGTGAATTAAAGGTTAGGAAAATGAGAAGCAGAGGCAAATCGAAATTGACAGATTCACTGTTCCCTCTTTAGAATACTAGAAATGTAGCTACTTTGCAGCAACATCCCCCTTCTTCCTGGCTCATTTCTCTTACTGGGAGGAAAACGAACTAATTTTGCTGCCTATAATGATGCCTGTCCCAGGCCAGGAAAGTGATTCTCTCGCCAGTTTCCTGGATTCTGTCTGTGTCCAAATCCAATGTTATAAACCCGCATTGTTTTCCAAGTGCTTCTTTACATCCTCTCTCTCTCTTTCCCTCTTTTTTCCCTGGCATTTGTAAGAGATGGCAAAGCAACAAACAGCTCCGTGAACATCTGGAGAAGGAGCAGCCTTGGAGCCCAGGGTCTCTATCCAAGCTGCGGCTTTTAGAGCATCCCACACATTTGTTTCCTTGCAGCTGCTCTTTTCCACGTGTGAATAATAGAGATCAAAACGTCCCTAATGTCAGGGAGGCCTTAGGCCCCCTTTTTAAATGCAGGAATAGGTGACCCGGTGAAAAAGAAAATAGTGCTTCTGGGCTACGGTTTCTGCACAAATCTGGCAGCATTGCAGAATTGCTTGGGGGGAAAGGTTTTCCGTTTTGCTCCATTTGAAATTCATTTATTCGTTTGTTTCAGTGATGCCTTGAAACAGGGGTAGGAAACCTTTTTCAGTCTGAGGGCCACATTCCCTTTTAGGTGACTTTTCAAGGGCCACACAGAAGTTGTTATGTACTGAGTTGAATAGGATCCAAAATGCATCAGTCTGATTGGTCCTAGAACAATAGGATTCAGAATGCAGCAGTCAGATTGGTCCACAGGAGCCACCCAATCCAGCTCCAGGTGGAAGTGAATCTGCAACCTGATTGGCCTACAGGAGAATCCCGAAAATAGCCAATCACGTGGGGCCCATTGTGTAAATAATGTATATAAAGCAGACATTCTGGGGAAACTTCCATTCCTCCTCACCACTATGAGCTGAATAAAGAGCATGAAATCCACTTTCAGAAGTGGTGGGCGAGGCCAGAGGCAAAAGTAGGCGGAGCAACAAAGGATTACTTTTAACCTTTGTCCCAAGAATCAGTCTAGATTCTACATACAGTAGGCTAGTTTCTCTTTATTGTCCATCCAACATTGTCTTCTTAATAAAGCCCCCTTTAAAAACCATACAAATTAGCTAAAGAAGATTGTCAGCCCTCCAGTTTTTCAAAACAGATAAAACTGACTTTTTGCAGTTAGGAAAGTGATGGGGAAACATGGTGAGAAGTGTGGGAGGAATGAATGAATGAATGAGCAGGAAGATGTATCACCACCCAGCAAAGAAATCAGAATGAATGCTCAGCATGGCTGTGTACACACATTTAAATCCCATCTTCCCCCTGCCCAAAGAAACCTCAGCACTGCAGTTTGACAAGGGTTCTGGGAATTGTAGCTCTGTGTGGGGTGGTAAACTACAGTTCCCAAGATTCTTTGAGGGTGAGCTTTACAGGATGGTGTGCCGTGCATGCAGTCGTAGTTAAATGTTGGGCAAGAAAACCAGGACCAATGCTCAGTCTAGAGGAGCACAGTCCAGTGAGATGGAGAGTTTGGGGGAATGTTACAAGTTTGCTTCTTTGCTGCATTTCTGTCTCCAAGGAGGTTAAGGTGGTGTACAGTGGCATGCAATGAAATTTTCCGCAAGGGAACAGTTAGGGCCAGAGGTGCCAGCTTGCGAGGGTGATGGGGAGGGCCGACGTCATGCATGTGAGCATCATGCCTAGGCACCCCCCCTTCTCCTGAACCTTCCCAAGAACAGGAGGACAGTATAGATTTAGAACAGTGGCTTGAAGAAGGGCATCGTTCAGAGGCTGCAGAGGGGAGAAGCTGGGAAATATTGGGGGAGGAACAGCAGGAAGAAGAAAAAGCACCAGGGGAGTGTGATGGCCTGGGATTCGGACTCAGAGGCTGAACCTGAGGAATCCCAGCCTGCACAGGAGTCCCTTTAGCTAATGGGGCCTCCCGCTGCCGCCATGCAATTTCTGTTCTCATCCTGAAGCAAAGTTCTTAATCCGAGGTACTATTTCTAGGTTAGCGGAGTCTGTAACGTGAAGCGTCTGTAACCCGAGGCACCTCTGTATTTCAATGTACAACATGCCGTAAATTTCAAATCCAGATTTCCCAGTCTGCCATCTGAATATTATGTCCCAAGTCGTTTGCCCAGTGTATCATAGCCACTTAACCTGTTCCTAGTCTGACACTCTAACCACTGTCCCACATTGCCTCTCAGAGAAATGGCAGGCCCAGAGAAATGAAACGATCGTTGGCTGTTGTGGAGAGAGGGGGGGGAAAGGGTTTGGAGGAGGAGGAGGAGGAGGGTAGAGGCCCAAGACTGACTCAGAGCTGTTCCCTTTTACCTCAGAAATAAAACCACGCGCCAGAGGAGAGGAAACCACACGGCTTAACTTGCACCTGCCTGCGCTCAGCCTTGCAATAGATACCGCAAACAGCTTCGCCGTGATTCAGACATGCCGCCCCAAAAGCGGTTGTCGGGGGGGGGCGTGTTTGGAGAAGTGGGAGAGGGGAAGCCTTCCCGGGGTCCCTGGCAAGCCCCAGCCAGACTGAAGCCCCTCCAGTGTCGGAATTGTGAAAATGGAGGAAAGGCATTTCCTGACGCTTCGTCAGAGCTGCAGAGACCTTGGCCTGTGTGGGACGCCTGGCTCGCCAGAGGAAAATGTCTCCTCTTTCTCGAGGAGGGTCTTATCTTCCACAAACACGTGCCCCCCTCTGGTGCGAGGAGTCAAGTCCCGGCATGATTTAGTGGTTGAGGCAATGTCATATTAGCCACCGGCACAGACAGGGGGAGAAAGGAAAGGAGACCCAGAGGGGCTCTCTCCTTAAATGGCACAATGTATTTGGAGAGTAGTGGAAAATCCCACCGGTAGTCTAGATGGGCAAGATCTTTGACTGCTAACCCCCCGACGTATCAGATTTAAAATAAGGGCACTTGGAGGTCTCAGGTGAGCTCATTCGGCTGAAACCAGGCCTCAGAAAGCACACTGCATCGCCGTGCATAAATGTCCTGTTTTGTGAGGGCTCTGGGAGCATCCACAGACACGTGGCAGAATGTGGACAGTATGAATCTTCGCCCTTGTTTCAGTACTGAACCCCATCTTCGCATCTAACTGCCCCAGATTTAGTGAAGGGGCCCTAGCCAGAGAATCTCTGGTTCCTAGAATTATTATTATTATTATTATTGACGTGGGTGGCACTGTGGGTTAAACCACAGAGCCTAGGACTTGCCGATCAGAAGGTCGACGGTTCGAATACCCGCGATGGGGTAAGCTCCTGTTGCTCGGTCCGTGCTCCTGCCAACCTAGCAGTTTGAAAGCGCATCAAAGTGCAAGTAGATAAATAGGTACCGCTCTGGCGGGAAGGTAAACGGCGTTTCCGTGCGCTGCTCTGATTCGCCAGAAGTGGCTTAGTTATGCTGGCCACATGACCCGGAAGCTGTACGCCAGCTCCCTTGGCCAATAAAGCGAGATGAGCGCCGCAGCCCCAGAGTCGGTCACAACTGGACCTAATGGTCAGGGGTCCCTTTACCTTTACCTATTATTATTATTATTATTATTATTATTATTATTACCCCACCCATCTGGCTGAGTTTCCCCAGCCACTCTGGGCGGCTTCCAACAGAATATTAAAAACACAATAAAACTTCAAACTTCCCTAAACAGAGCTGCCTTCAGATGTCTTCTAAAAGTCAGGTAGTTCCTTATTTCCTTGACATCTGACAGGAGGGCATTCCACAGGGCAGGCGCCACCTCCGAGAAGGCCCTCTGCCTGGTTCCCTGCAACCTCACTTCTCACAGTGAGGGAACCTCCAGAAGGCCCTTGGAGCTGGACCCCAGTGTCCGGGCTGAATGATGGGGGTGGAGACGCTCCTTCAGGTATACTGGGCCGAGGCCGCTTAGGGCTTTGAAGATCAGCACCAACACTTTGAATTGTGCTCGGAAACACAACTGAAAGGGAGCACTAGGATCATCTAGTCCACCGCCTGCAATGTAGGAATCTTTTGCCCGACATGGGGCTTGAACCCACAACCCTGAGATTAAGAGTCTCATGCTCTACTATCTGAGCTATCCCAGACCTCCATCCCCAGTTATCTCCAGTGGTAGTCCATCAGGAGAAGACACCCTGCCCCAAGCCCAGCTGTATGGCTGGAATGCAGTCTCCAGGGCCAGATGAACTGCATCCAAGAGTATTAAAAGAACTGGCAGATGTGATCTCAGAACCACTGGCAATCATCTTTGAGAATTCCTGGAGAACAGGCGAAGTCCCGGCAGACTGGAGGAGGGCAAATGTTGTCCCTATTTTCAAAAAGGGGGAAAGAGAGGACCCAAATAATTACCGCCCAGTCAGTCTGACATCAATACCAGGGAAGATTCTGGAGCAGATCATTAAGCGAACAGTCTGTGAGCACCTAGAAAGGAATGCTGTGATCACCAATAGTCAGCATGGATTTCTGAAAAATAAGTCATGTCAGACTAACCTGATCTCATTTTTTGACAGAATTACAAGCCTGGTAGATGAAGGGAACGCAGTGGATGTAGTCTACCTTGATTTCAGCAAGGCATTTGACAAGGTGCCCCATGATATTCTTGTAAAGAAGCTGGTAAAATGCTGTCTTGACTATGCTACCACTCAGTGGATTTGTAACTGGCTGACTGACCGGACCCAAAGGGTGCTCATCAATGGTTCCTCTTCATCCTGGAGAAGAGTGACTAGTGGGGTGCCACAGGGTTCTGTCTTGGGCCCGGTCTTATTCAACATCTTTATCAACGACTTGGATGATGGACTCAAGGGCATCCTGATCAAATTTGCAGATGACACCAAACTGGGAGGGGTGGCTAACACCCCAGAGGACAGGATCACACTTCAAAACGACCTTGACAGATTAGAGAACTGGGCCAAAACAAACAAGATGAATTTTAACAGGGAGAAATGTAAAGTATTGCACTTGGGCAAAAAAAATGAGAGGCACAAATACAAGATGGGTGACACCTGGCTTGAGAGCAGTACATGTGAAAAGGATCTAGGAGTCTTGGTTGACCACAAACTTGACATGAGCCAACAGTGTGACGCGGCAGCTAAAAAAGCCAATGCAATTCTGGGCTGCATCAATAGGAGTATAGCATCTAGATCAAGGGAAGTTATAGTGCCACTGTATTCTGCTCTGGTCAGACCTCACCTGGAGTACTGTGTCCAGTTCTGGGCACCACAGTTCAAGAAGGACACTGACAAACTAGAACGTGTACAGAGGAGGGCAACCAAAATGGTCAAAGGCCTGGAAACAATGCCTTATGAGGAACGGCTAAGGGAGCTGGGCATGTTTAGCCTGGAGAAGAGGAGGTTAAGGGGTGATATGATAGCCATGTTCAAATATATAAAAGGATGTCACATAGAGGAGGGAGAAAGGTTGTTTTCTGCTGCTCCAGAGAAGCGGACACGGAGCAATGGATCCAAACTACAAGAAAGAAGATTCCACCTAAACATTAGGAAGAACTTCCTGACAGTAAGAGCTGTTCGACAGTGGAATTTGCTGCCAAGGAGTGTGGTGGAGTCTCCTTCTTTGGAGGTCTTTAAGCAGAGGCTTGACAACCATATGTCCGGAGTGCTCTGATGGTGTTTCCTGCTTGGCAGGGGGTTGGACTCGATGACCCTTGTGGTCTCTTCCAACTCTATGATTCTATGATTCTATGATTCTATGGCTAGTTCATAAGAGTCAGGTCTATTCCCTGCCCACCAGCAGCAGAACGCAGCTCCCGGAAGGTTCTCTGTGAGGGAACGGGATCCTCGAACCCGAAAAGGTTCCCAATCCCTGATCTAGCTTAGTCTCAACTGACTGGCGGTGGCTTTCCAAGTTTTCAGACTGGGCTGTTTCGCAATGCTAGTTGGAGACATCCAGGAATGAAACCCGTGACCTTGGTGAAATCTACACACATATATATTTTAAAAACGCTGTGAAAATGCTTTTGTTTAAAACATTTTGAAAAATATATTGAAATTGCCATAGCTCGGCATCGCCATCTAGTGTCACATCTGTATATTGCAGTTTGCAATGCACTTGAAAAGTTTTATTTACATCTGCATAGCTGAGTCCCTTGTGAATGCAAAGCAAGTTCTCCAGCACTGGTCATAACTGGCAGCATGTAAGTCACCCAAGCAGATTTGCCGATGCAAGAATGTGGCTTTGCCTACATCACTCATGTCTGTAATATAGGCATGCTTGAAAAGAACTCCCTAAATGTTTCTAAAACGCTCTCTACGAGAAGGGACCAAAGGGGACTAGTGTCATGAGAGATGATGTGAGCAGTCTTTCTGCTGGACACCCGCTCTCTCAATAGTGGCGGCGGCTTCCCCTCTTTCAAGTGAAGAACTAATATTTTCCCTGGATTTTGAGCCTTGCACGCTTTGAGCAGATCGGTTCTCCCTAGAAATATGCGAGCACCTGTTGCACGTTAACCTTTGCCCCTCTTAACCAAACATTAGCCTTTGACAGTCATACGATAAGACAGATTCATATCTAAGGGGAGGGGAGAGGGAAAGGGGGAGTCTGGTCTTTCCACTGACTTCGGGAAGAGAGGCTGTAATTTCTAAAACGAGCTCTCTCTCTGGGCAGGTTGAAGGAAGCGGTGGGATTTTGTGCCAGATGCTTGATTTATTTACTTAGTTTGTTTATATCCTGCACAGCATCCAAAAGTTTCTGGGCAGGTAATGATAAAATTCCATAAAACATCATCAACCTCATAAAAAAACAACATAAAACACAATTTAAACAGTGTGCAGCACAGGGCACTCCCAGTCTGTCACTACTTTTGAGTGGGATTCAATTGCATACCAGCAAATTCGTGCCACCTGATTATAATTGACTAGGAGATCTTGCACAACAAAACTGCTTTCCCCAAAGATCAGTCTTTTCAGGATAAGGAAAGTCTTGGAAAACTGCATGTGACAGTGTCGGATTTGCTTTGATGCAACATCATCTAATCTCGCTGCAAACAATTCGGAATGAATGCTCATTGAATAGCCAACGCCCTGCAAATAAGCCAGGCTGAATGCTCTGTTAAGTATAATTGCTTTAATTCACACTGAAATGCAGAATGCCTGGCTGCTTATTACTGAAGGCTTTAACATGGGGATTTTCCATGGGGCTATATTAAGCTCTCTAGATGGGTTGGTCTCTAGATGGGACACAGGTGGCGCTGTGGGTTAAACCACAGAGCCTAGGACTTGCCAATCAGAAGGTCGGTGGTTTGAATCCCCGCCACAGGGTGAGCTCCCGTTGCTCGATCCCTGCTCCTGCCAACCTAGCAGTTCAAAAGCACAGCAAAGTGCAAGTAGATAAATAGGTACCGCTCCAGTGGGAAGGTAAACGGCGTTTCCGTGCGCTGCTCTGGTTCACCAGAAGCGGCTTAGTCATGTTGGCCACATGACCCAGAAGCTGTATGCTGGCTTCCTCGGCCAACAAAGCGAGATGAGTGCGCAACCCCAGAGTTGGCCACGACTGGACCTAATGGTCAGGGGTCCCTTTACCTTTACCTAGATGGGTTGGTAATTAACTGTTGAATGTTTTCCACTCTAGTCGTACCTTCAATCCCGAACGCCTTGTGACTCGAACATTTTGGCTTCCGAACGCCGTAAACCCGGAAGTGAGTGTTCCGGTTTGTGAACGTTTTTTGGAAGCCAGCCATCCGATGTGGCTTCCGCAGCTTCCGATTGGCTGCAGGTAGATTGGTGCTAAGTCATTCAGAGCAGATCATCTGTAAAACCTTGAATTCAGCCCAGGGATTTATCAGCAGCCATGGGCGATTCTTTAAGAACCAGAACACAGTTGTGATAGGTGTCAGAACCTGTACTTAACCATGAAGTTGTTAGTGTCACACTTTTTAACAAAAACAGAAAGAGGTGCTGGTACTGCTGCTTCAAAATAAGAGAGGCTCGCTTAAGCATACTTTTATTTGTTATAGGAAAATCCTTGGGCTCACTTGGATTACCAAACAAAGACACTAGCCAGGAATATAGGAACAAAACAACAGCCAGTAGGCCCGGTCTTTATTTTAAAAGACTGTTGCAACAGGACATCTACTCACCACATGGAAGAAGCCCAGAACAAAGGATGGCTCCCGCTTTTATCAGTTTTACAAAGATACCCACAACACCCCTAAAAGTACATCTTGTGTACATCAGAAATACATCACAAATTGGGAGGGTCTGGTGACAGAAACCTGAGCATCAGGTTTGCCCCCACCCTTCCCTTGACCTCCACCTCACACCCATCAAGTAAGACAAAAGAAATACTTACAAGTTCCTGGTTTCCCAGGCCAAGTCAATCACACCTCTTTGTCCCAACCAAGAACCTAATCCATTCCTGGGTGGTTTACCATTGTCCATGGGAGGACTGCCTGTCTGACACCCATTTGCCAGGATGCCAGTGATTACCTCTTGTGCAAGAGACTGCTCTGTATGTGATCCCAGGTTTCAGGGATTATGTCCGCCCACCTCCCAGACTCGTAAGCCATTCCTTTCCTGAACAGAACAAAGTTGGAATGGTGCAAATCCATAGTGGAGCGATTTTATGTGACTTTCTAAAATTTTCCCAGTGAGCCAGTACATAGACACACTTATCAGTGAATTGTTACATTTGGTAATGTGCAGCAGAGGCCCTTTGAATGTTGTTGTTTAGTCATGTCCGACTCTTCGTGACCCCATGGACCAGAGCACGCCAGGCACTTCTGTCTTCAACTGCCTCCCACAGCTTGGTCAAACTCATGTTGGTGGCTTCAAGAACACTATCCAACCATCTCGTCCTCTGTCGTCCCCTTCTCCATGTGTCCTCCATCTTTCCCAACATCAGGGTCTTTTCCAGGAAGTCTTCTCTTCTCATGAGGTGGCCAAAGTATTGGAGCCTCAGCTTCAGGATCTGTCCTTCTAGTGAGCACTCAGGGCTTGATTTCCTTAAGAATGGATAGGTTTGATCTTCTTGCAGTCCATGGGACTCTCAAGAGTCTCCTACAGCACCATAATTCAAAAGCATCAATTCTTCGGCGATCAGCCTTCTTTATGGTCCAGCTCTCACTTCCATACATCGCTACGGGGGAAAACCATAGCTTTAACTATATAGACCTTTGAATAGAGATAGGAAAAACTGTGATGAAGTGTTTTGTGGGGACATTTGCCGAAGTGATTGTGTTGATTTTGGTAGTCGTCTGTGTGTATGATATCTGCTGGAGGGGCAACCCCCCAACCTTTACATAAATTCCTGCAACATATTAAAAAACAAAAAATTATCATAACGTTTTATTGGCCCTCTGTTCCCTTCTCCAGGTGTTTATGGAAGCTAAATATCAACCGGGGCTTAACTGTCTGGGCTGCTGTTAGAAGAGGCCCAGCAGCTGGGTTGCAGGAGCCAGGATTTGTGTTGAGAACACTCAGGGGACATAGCGAGGAGTCGGAGCCAAGGAACAAAAACCAGGAGTCTGAACATAACCCAAACACACCAAAGAGCCAGGAGAAACATTGTTTGCCAGACAAAGCCCCAGGACAAACAGGAAGCCCTGAAAGCATCTTTCTGTCTAGGTGAGGGACCAGCGGTCCACTTGGGTGGGCAAGGCCGGTCCTGACTCAGCCAAGAACACCTTGCCGCCCAGGAAGGTGCTCCATGCTGCAGTTCCAGTAGCTCACCACAAGGGGTAGCTGCACAGGGAACTGAAGGTCCCTGGTTTGAATCCCAGCAGGGTTCTCAGAACTGGGATGGTGTTATCTTGATTCTAGTGCAGAGGCAGGAAAGCATGACAACGCCCTGCTGGGCGCTTACTGGGAAAGTGGGTGTTGCCGCGAATGTGTTTTGAGTTGCAGCTGCCCTGTGGGAGCCAGAGCCATGGAGCAAGACTAAACAATCTGAAGCTGAATGGAAAAGGAACCGCAGTTCAGGATTGGACACCAAGCGCCACTTCATAACAGGCTGATTCAGAGCCGGCAAATGCCGTGCAACTTAGGCGTCTAAGGATTTGCCCATTTCACTTCTCTCCGCCTCTTGTTTTTCCAAGTCTTAAATTCAATTCTCCACATTTCTGCAGCAATGTGTGTGTGTGTGTGTGTGTGTGTGTGTGTGTGTGTAGCAGGAAACCCCCCCCCATCATTCAGTTTGTACAAACTTCACACACACTCACACACTACATACGCTACACTTCTGTTATAAATTCATAGAAAATCAACCATACATCAGATTTGCACTGTTCCACTTTTATTTTACTCCATGAAGGAAGGACTACAAAATGGGGAAGGTTTGTTACAGGCCACCATAATCCCTTGAGCATAGCAGCACATCCACAGGAGCCCTGCCCAGTTGCTATGCCAACCCTGATGGTCCCAGACAGAAGACAATCAAAAATCACAACAGACTGCATACACGAGTGGATTCAACACGGACTATAACAAAAGAACAGTGATTGGATTCCCCCTCAGGGGGCAGGAAACTGCGACTACCTTTTGTCTTCAGAAAATGACTCATGGGGGGGGGGAGGGGAACCAGCCAGGTGACAGGACACTCAGATTACCACCACAACTCCTCCCTCAACCCCTCCTTTCTGTAATGTATGCATGATGTTTCTGGGGGTGGGCTTGACCTAGAGGAGGGGAATTTCAAAAGTTTTTATAGGGTCTTGCACACCATTTTTCTGGGTCTTTCCTCTCTCCTGCGAGTGAGGGGAACACCCTGCTGCAACAGTACAATAAAGGCCAAGCCTACAGGCTGCTGATTTGCTCCAATTTACTCTGGTTGGTGTATTTACTTTTTGTCCAAGGGAGCCCTCGGATTTTTCCGGTAACAGTGTGCTTGCTCATCTAGAAAGTTATTCAGCATTTTGGTTCAAATTTCTCCTGATACACATACAGCTTTGACTAACTTGCGCGTTTCTGCAAGCAACTTCTAATATGGTGCAGATTTGCATGCTATTTCCCCCCCCCCCCCAATGTTTTTGTTTTCATCCACACTTTGCCCTAAGGCAGGGATCAGCAAACTTTTTCCACAGGGGACCAGGCCAATGTCCCTCAGACCTTGTGGGGGGCCAGACTATATTTTTTGGGGGGAACCCCCCCGACTCTCCCCTCGCTTCTCCACAGCACCGGACAAGCCCCGGTGGCTGCTTACCTGTGCCTTGTGAGCGGCAGGGGCTGGCGGTGGGACGATGAGCAGAGCGAACGGGCTGGCTCCAGAGAGGGGCTGCTTAAAATGGCGCTCAGCCAACCGTGGCTCAACAAAGCCCAGCCCTCTTCCTCCTCTAGGCAGGGCAGGGAGAAGCCAGGAGGAGGGAGGGAGGAGGAGGAGGCGCCGCGATGTTGTGGGGGGGGGGAATGGTGCAGCCCGAACAATCAGAATCCCCACGCCAATCCACAAGGAGATTCCCGGACCATCCGTGGGCTGGATCCAGAAGGCAATTGGAAAACCAATTGTTTTCCCCGTGCCTGCTCCTCCTGATGTCCACAAACTGATTCTTTGATAGGCTATTCCAAAGCATCTGCCTTACCACTGTGTGACTGTAAAGGTAAAGGGACCCCTGACCATTAGGTCCAGTTGTGGCTGACTCTGGGGTTGCCGCGCTCATCTCGCTTTATTGGCCGAGGGAGCCGGCGTACAGCTTCCGGGTCATGTGGCCAGCATGACTAAGCCGCTTCTGGCGAACCAGAGCAGTGCACTAAAACGCCGTTTACCTTCCCACTGAAGTGGTACCTATTTATCTACTTGCTCTTTGACGTGCTTTCAAACTGCTAGGTGGGCGGGAGCTGGGACCGAGCTACCGGAGCTCACCCCGTCGCAGGGATTCGAACCGCCAACCTTCCAATCGGCAAGTCCTAGGCTCTGTGGTTTAACCCACAGCGCCACCCGTGTCCCTTCAAACTGCACACTGCAAATAGAGGGACGTCCTCTGTATAGTGTGCCACTTGGCCACCCCAGACGCAACCCTAATGGAAATCCAGAAGCCGGCACAGAAAAAAGCAAAGAAGGGAAATTGTTGGATCACATGCTCAGACCCGCCAAGTGTCCCTATTTTCCAGGGAAAGTACAGGATTTAGAGAAGCCATCCCAGTTTCCGATTTGATCCCGGAATGTCTCGCTTTTCCTTGGGACGCCCCTTTTTTCATCGGAGAAATGTTGGAGGGTATGGAGTCATGCGGCCCCTGAGCCAAGGAGATAAATAACTATACAACCTTTAGAAGACATCTGAAGGCAGCCCTGTCTAGAGAAGTTTTTAAATGCTTTGTTATGTTTTTATACATGTTGGAAGCCGCCCAGAGTGTGGCTGGGGCAGCCGAGTAAAATGGGCAGGGTATAAAGAATAAAATTAGCATCATCATTATTATTCTGGAATGGGAAGTCCCTAATTTGATCGGAGAAATGTTGGAGGGTAAGCACAGTTCCCCCTTGGGCTCCTGCCCTGGAAAAGAAATGGAGTTTAAATAACCTTTCCCTCAAAACAAGAGGTGGCATTTTGACTCCCCCTCCGGGTTAAGTACTTAATTCGTTCCGGAGGTCCGTACTTAACCTGAAACTGTTCTTAACCTGAAGCACCGCTTTAGCTAATGGGGCCTCCCACTGCTACCGCGCCGCCGGAGCACGATTTCTGTACTCATCCTGAAGCAAAGTTCTTAACCTGAAGCACTATTTCTGGGTTAGCGGTGTTGAATGGTTTCTTTAAATGTAAAGGTTCATCATTGTTTCACCCGATGTGTATATCTTTAAGGGGCCAGAGCAAGGGCCAGAGCAAACTAACGAGATCCAGCTTTACAGCTGTGAAACATAGCAGGTGCTGCTGAGTTGCATTGATTAAGCTGTGTCAGGAATTGGGTGTAGTATATAAGGAGCAGCACCTAGCTCTGCCATTACCCTGGGGGATGGGTTGGTGGTTGGGTCATGTTTGTTTGTTAATGTATTTAGTGTAAAAGGAGTTTTTGTTTTTCTTATTAAAACCTTGTTTAAGTTATTTTTGAGTCCCTTTTTAATGCATGGTCTCCCCAGCAAGCTCTCTGCAGCGTTACTATACTGCAAAAAGCCAACAAGTGGAGTCTGTAACCTGAAGCCTATGTAACCTGAAGTGTAGGTAACCCGAGGTACCACTGTACTTTTTAATTCCCTAGGACGGTCAATCACCATTTAGCAGGGTTTTTTAAAAATAAATAAATAAATAAATGGAGTGGGTTTGAGGTTGCATTGCAAAAACATTGCCTAATTTCCTCTCCCCTGCCCCAACCCCTCCCCTTCTGGAACATTTTTGCTCTCCGGACCCAGATCCACCCTAGCTCAAAAGAAGTATTGTCTGCCTTGACGTACTCTGGCATCCATTACAGCTCAGGGAAAGGAAACCGAGAGGAAGGAGTAATTTAATGTTGTGTCATATGATTGTAGTTCATCCAGACATATTATGCCGGGTGAGCAGGGACTCGTTTCCCCAATCCCAGAAGGGCAACAAATTTAGCTGGATAAAAAGAGCGGCCATTTTTGTTTTATTTCTTGGCGGAGGGGGATCTGAGGGACGCGCAGCTTCTGGAATGTTCTGTCATGCTCGCTGTGTTCCTTAGCGCCACGCTTTCCTCCTCCCTCCCTCAGGGCCCAGAGGGAGGATGAGCGGAAGAAATCAGAGGGATTTGGAGGGGCAGGAGACAATTGGCTGTTGTGGAGCCGGGTTAAGCTTCATCAAGGGCTTTGCCTCAGGCCTGGTCAAGGAGAAAGCGATCGGCAGGTGGATTAAACAAACTTTGCCACGGGATGTGTCACAGGTTTCGAAAGCGCACCCAGTGGCATAGCGTGGGGGGTGCAGGGGGGGCCGGCCGCACCGGGCGCAACATCTGGGGGTTAGGGTTAGGGGGGGGCGCAAATCCACAGGTTAGGGGGCGCAAATCCACGGGTTAGGGGGCGCAAATTACTTGCCTTGCCCCGGGTGCTGACAACCCACGCTACGCCACTGAGCGCACCGAAGGAAAACGGAACCGTCCGCCTTCGGTTTCTTACCGCCTCAGCTCCCCGATGAAATGCCGTCAGATCCACTTAAGTAATGCCTCCTGGAAAAGGAAGCATCGTGTTTTTATTGGACACCTTTGTGACTCCGAAACTGGCGAGAAATGCGCTCGCCGGCAGGTATCCATTCCGGAGGCTTTTCACCAGCTTGTAACGCTGACAGCGCCAGGCCTGCTCTTTCAATTAGACCCTCCGAAATCTCGGTAGTGGGAGCCTGAGGGAGGGTGGGGATGAAAATCTGTGTTTCTCCGGGTTCCCCAAGCAGCAGCTGCTTCAGATTTGGGTTTTATAAACCACCATTGGAGGCCGGCATCTTCCCCCGAGCTCACTTTCTTGATTGAAAACATCCTCTACATTTTGAGCCGGGGGACACTGCCAAGCCAGGCTTTGGTTCTGTGTGAAATTCTTGTGTTAGGGAGCTGTCTTTGACTAGAGGTGCACTGCTTGTTCCTCGAACTCAGTACCTCCAGCCTTTTCTCCAACACAGACCGCTCCCAGACAACCAGTTTAATGAGCATTCAGCCTCATTCACTGGTGTGGAGATCAGATAGCACTGGCTATCTGATGAGCCTTCATCCTGATTGGCTGCGATCAGATGGTGATGGTGTTGCGTCAAGTCTGTTGCTATGTCTGTGTACTTCTGTCATGTTGTGTGGATGCCTGATTACTGTCTTCCAAAGCAACTACCGTATTTTTCGCTATATAAGATGCACCAGACCACAAGACACACCTAGTTTTTGGAGGAGGAAAACAAGGGAAAAAATGTTCTGAATCTCAGAAGCCAGAACAGCAAGAGGGATCACTGCACAGTGAAAGCAGCAATCCCTCTTGCTGTTCTGGCTTCTGGGATAGCTGCGCAGCCTGCATTCATTCCATAAGATGCACACACATTTCCCCTTACTTTTTATGAGGGAAAAAGTGAGTCTTATAGAGCAAAAAATACAGTACTCTATGGAAAACAATCTGAACCAGCAGTTATTATTTACGACGGATTATTTCTTGCCTCCTATATCTGTGATCCCAACATTTGTTTCGGGAGCTCGGGGGTAGGCATAATACATATATGGCACTACATAACCTAGGGAACTCACTGCCACAAGGTGTGCTGGTGGCCACTGGTTTTAAGAGAGACAGATTCACAGAGATATGCATGTCTGTCCCTCTGCTGCCTGATTATCGTCTTCCAAAGCAACTACTCTATTCTGAACTTGAAAACGGAATGCGTAATGCTGGTGGTCAACAAAAGAGGTTCAAAGACTCTCTCATGGCAAATCTTTAAAAAAGTAGTATAAACACTGACAACTGGGAAACACTGGCCTGAAAGCGCTCCAATTGGAGAACAGCCTTTACCAAAGGTGTCATGGGCTTTGAAGATGCTCGAACTCAGGACGCAAGGGAGAAACGTGCTAAGAGGAGGGCACGCTTGGCAAATCCACGCCGTGATCAACTCCCGCCCGGAAACCAATGTCCCCACTGTGGAAGGACATGTGGATCCAGAATTGGCCTCCATAGTCACTTACGGACTCACTGTTAAAACCATGTTTATGGAAGATAATCTTACTTGGCTACAAGTGGAAGAAGAAGAAGAAGAAGAAATTCTGTACATGGAATGAGCGGGGGGTGTCATCTTGTCTGTCTCCTCAGGCAGGAAAATGTCTTGGGCCAGCCATGAGACCAGGGGTGGGCAGTCTGAGGTGAGCTGAAGAAGCAGAAGCCATAGGAGAAGACAGAAGTCAGGACTAAAGGACAAACCAAGAGGCAAGGTCAAAGAGCAGCCAGATGTCAGGACCAAGAAGCAATTGGTATCCATGGGCAAATCAGGGCTGAAAAGTAAGAACACACACACGCAAAACATGCGAGAGCTCATTGTTGCTCAAGCAAGTCTTGTCTGACAGAGGAAGCCCTCTTATATTTCTCTCTGGCCAGAGAGGTCCAATGAGCAGTATGGGTGGCAGATTCAGTCCCGAAGGCCCTTCATTGATATGTACGGTACATCCTTCAAATGTCACAAGCACTGCCATTTTATAAAGATACACATTTCTCTGTACCCCATTGAAACCTGAGAGAGGGAGATGTTTAAACCCAAACTATGGTTCTGATCTGAAGGAAATCAGCCCTGAGTGCTCACTGGAAGGACAGATCCTGAAGCTGAGGCGCCAATACTTTGGCCACCTCATGAGAAGAGAAGACTCCCTGGAAAAGACCCTGATGTTGGGAAAGATGGAGGGCACAAGGAGAAGGGGAGGACAGAGGATGAGATGGTTGGACAGTGTTCTCGAAGCTACTAACATGAGTTTGACCAAACTGCGAGAGGCAGTGGAAGACAGGAGTGTCTGGCGTGCTCTGGTCCATGGGGTCACGAAGAGTCGGACACGACTAAACAACAAACAACAACAACATGGTTCTGATTGCATGTTTTAAAACTGATTTTAATATTGCATTGTTATATTGTTGTAGCCCATCCTGGGACCTTATGGTGAAGGGCATATTAGTAGTAATACTCAACTCAGCTGTGGCCAGGTCTGAGCCAGTTGGGAGGGGGTATTTTCAGTGGGAAAAGCAGATTTTAGGGGCCCTTGCATGGTTATCTGAAAGGCCTTTCCCACATCGCTTGGCTCCTTCCCATGGCACCCCATGAGGGGTGAGGGCATCAGGGCACCATGTAGCCAGTCAGATAAGGCTGCCCAAGATAATGCCAACAGAGCCAAATCTGAGGGAGGGACATCAATAATTCTGCCAGGGCCAGCCCGCCCGTGAGGCAAGGTGAGGCGACCGCCTCAGGCGCTGGGGTCCATAGAGGCAGCAGATCCCCATGTAGATCTTTATTCCGCCCCCTTGTTCCTGATGTAGATCCTCACTCGCTGGTTCTTCCCTGGCAGGCAGGAGGGTAGCATTTTGTGCTTTACCCATAGCTGTCAACTGTCCCTTATTTGGCGGGAAACTCCCTTATCCCAGCACCGTGTCCTGTTGCTGTCCCTTATTGATGATGTCCCTTAAATTTCCCGGCTTTCAAAAGAAGCCGCTCCTCTCCCTCCCTCCCTGCCGGCCAGGGAGGATGGAGGCTCCAGCTGTGTTGCTTGACTGCGTTGCTCACACAATAAGAACGACTGGGGGGCGGAGCTTGCATGCCTTGTGCCAATCAAATCGGCCGCGTTGCCTGGGGACTCTCCTTTGCTCAGCGCTTCCCAGCGGAGAGGTAACGGTGGTTTTCCTTGCTGCATCCCCTTTGCCGGGTTGCTGCACTGTGGGAACCAACGCTTGAGGCTTTGTTTGGCTGCTGGCTGGGCTTTCTGCCTTTGGCTTGGAGGGGCTCAGAAGTTGAACATACCTGGGAAATCCCTTATTTTGGCTGCTAATCCCTTATTTCTGAGGCTGCTGGTCCCTTATTTTCAAATCTGTAAGTTGACAGCTATGGCTTTACCTCAGGTGCCAAAATGTCCCGGGCCGGTCCTGATTCCAGCCCTGGTTCTGAATGGGAGAACGTTTTTGACCTCTTTTACAGAACTTCCAAGTTATCCTGAAATGGGGAAATGTGTCTGGCAAGGGGATTCCCCTCTCCGCTGCCCCACTCCCCCCTGCCAAAATGGCACCTCCTCTGTTTTGGCTAGCGCAGATTTACAATTTCCTATATGGATCAAGTTTAGGGGAAACAATTTGCCAGTTCACAGCTGCTGACTGTCTGACACTTCAGGCATCCCAAACTCCGCTCCAGCCCTATTCCCCAGAGCAGCTCTTTCAAAACAGATTTTCCTTTGCCTTTTAAATTGAGAGTGGTACATTGCTGCTGTTGTTGTTAAAGGCTAAAAGGCCACCGAAAATTTTGGGAATAAAAATAAATTCAACAAGAACAGCTAAAAGAAGAAATTGGTTATAACTTGGTTTGCCGGAGGGGCAGGAGCAAGCCAGTGGAATAGCTGGGGATAGGGTTAAAAAAAATCTTGAATTATGTATATAAGAACAATTATGAATAGTTACTAGGAGAGATATTCTCTAACAGAAAAAATCCCCAAGGAAGCCGGCCTCAAACTCACACAGGCAGAGAGATGCAGTGAAAGCGATGCTCCCAGGACTTCTTCACTTGTGCTTACAAAAGTGAGCGGCTGGAGCTCAAACCGCAACCAGCCTTGGGACTCTCCTCCTGCTGGCACTGTGGACCTGCTTGGAAGCAAATGGAGGAAACAAAATAATAATAATAGACGGGGGCGGAGGTTTCCTGTGAAGCGTTCTTGCCTATTGGGCAAAGGATCGAAG
Source organism: Podarcis tiliguerta (assembly GCF_965153285.1). Lineage (NCBI taxonomy): Eukaryota > Metazoa > Chordata > Lepidosauria > Squamata > Lacertidae > Podarcis > Podarcis tiliguerta. The sequence continues at coordinate 18,640,213 of NC_139546.1, read as the reverse complement.
AAAAATTGGCAGAGTCGCTTTTCAATTGTCGAACTGGCAGTAATGTGAAGTTCTCAGGGCTCAGTCCCAGCCTGAAAACAGAAGATGGGTCTGAACTCTGGCTCAGGTTAAGTCCTTGCATTCCACCCCCTCGCTTTCCTTTAGAGCAGAGGTTCCCAACGTGGTGCCCTCCGGGTAATGTTGTACCTCTGAGAGCCAGTATGGTGGTGTTGTAAACAAAATCCGCCCTTCTTCCCTTATGGGGTATCCAAGAGCCCATATAGAGTCCTTACGTAGGTTCCCTGTTGGTAGGAGAAAATAGCAGAGGCCAACCAGAGAATATTGAGAAGCAAAGCAGCTAGTAAGCCTGATCTTTATTGATCTGTTGCAACAGGGTGCTTCCCTCACACGCAGGAAAGGAGGAGGAACTCAGAACAATGGCGCGCAAGGCCTTATACAGTGGTGCCCCGCAAGACGAATGCCTCGGAAGACGAAAAACTCGCAAGACGAAAGGGTTTTTCGTTTTCTGAGTTGCTTCGCAAGACGGATTTCCCTATGGGCTTGCTTCGCAAGACAAAACATCTTGCGCCTTTTTTTTTTAAACCGCCAATGCATTCCTATGGGAAACCGTCAATACACATTGGTGCTTCGCAAGACGAAAAAACTCGTAGAACGAAAAAACTCGCAGAACGAATTAATTTCGTCTTGCGAGGCACCACTGTATAGACATTTTAAATTCCCTGCCCTGGAGCTCAAGACCACCCCTCCATGCATCATACATACATCACAGAAGGGGTGTAACCTAAGACCACCCGCTAGATACCTACATCACAGAAAAGGTGGTCTAAAATAGAAATTTGAATGTTGTTTATCTCCTGTCTGGCAGGTTACTGTACTTGATTGGATACCATTCTTACTTGATTGGATACGCTGGGGAGCCTGGCCAGTCTTTTGTAATGATAAATACTTAGTTCCTGGGTCAGGTCACAGGCTCACACCCTATTCATATCTTAAAGGTAAAGGGTAAAGGGACCCCTGACCATTAGGTCCAGTCGCGGACGACTCTGGGGTTGCGGCGCTCATCTTGCTTTATTGGCCGAGGGAGCCGGTGTGCAGCTTCCGGGTCATGTGGCCAGCAGGACTAAGCCGCTTCTGGCGAACCAGAACAGCACACGAAAACGCTGTTTACCTTCCCGCTGGAGCGGTACCTATTTATCTACTTGCACTTTGACATGCTTTCGAACTGCTAGGTTGGCAGGAGCAGGGACCGAGCAACAGGAGCTCACCCCATCATGGGGATTCGAACCGCCGACCTTTTGATCGGCAAGCCCTGGGCTCTGTGGTTTAACCCACAGCGCCACCCATGCCCCAATTCATATCTTAAATGTGCCCTTAAGACAGGATTTGTGAAGGGAAAAAACAATGGGGAGGTTTCCTACTTGGACCTTGCAGAGAAATAATTGAGGTCAATTTGTTCAGGACTTTTTTTCTGTGGGGTTTTCAGACATGTGGTTCATATATCTATGTACGTGTTTGCTTGGTACACTTATGAACATTTAACATATATCTAAGACCTCAAAATTCCTATCACAGTGTAGTGTTTGGCATGTCAGACAAAGGTCTTGGGAGACCAGGGTTCAAATCTACACTTGGCCATGAAGCTCACTGGGTGACTTTGAGCCAGTCATGGCCTCTCAGCCTGACCTACCTCGCAAGGTTGTTGTGGGGATTGCAGGAGGAGCACCAGGAATGAGACTCCTGCATTGCAGGGGGTCGGTCTGGATGACCCTCCGGGTCCCCCTGCAATTCTTTGTACTCCACCTTAAGCTCCTTGTGGGGAAAGGTGGGATATATTGTGTTTTATTGCATTTACAGCTGCGCTGGCTAAAGGCTGATGGGACTTGGAGTGCATGCTCTGGTTATCTCCCGCTTGGACTACTGCAATGCGCTCTGCGTGGGGCTACCTTTGAAGGTGACCCAGAAACTACAACTAATCCAGAATGCGTCAGCTAGACTGGTGACTGGGTGCAGCTGCCGAGACCACATAACACCGGTCTTGAAAGACCTACATTGGCTCCCAGTACGCTTCCAAGCACAGTTCAAAGTGTTGGTGCTGACCTTTAAGGCCCTAAACGGCCTCAGTCCAGTATACCTGAAGGAGCGTCTCCACCTCCATCGTTCTGCCCGGACACTGAGGTCCAGTGCCAAGGGCCTTCTGGTGGTTCCCTCGCTGCGAGAAGTGAGGCTACAGGGAACCAGGCAGAGGGCCTTCTCGGTAGTGGCACCCACCCTGTGGAATGCCCTCCCACCAGATGTCAAAGAGAAAAACAACTACCAGACTTTTAGAAGACATCTGAAGGCAGCCCTGTTTAGGGAAGCTTTTAATGTTTAATAGATTATTGTATTTTAATATTCTGTTGGAAGCCACCCAGAGTGGCTGGGGAAACCGACCCAGATGGGCGGGGTATAAATAATAAATCATTATTATTATTATTATAGTATATGGAGGGCACCACCTTGACTATTCCCAGAGCATCCTGCGGCCGCTACAACAAGAGACAGGTTTTGGTAGTACGCAAAGCACTCACCCCATTACATTTCCTCCCCCCCCCCCCCAATCTGCTTTGCTCATGCTCCAGGGCTGACATGCTTCTGTGGTCAGGAAGTAATTTCCTCCTGGGTCAAGCTAGCAGTGACCCTTGGGGCTTATTGGCTTCCCAATCCCATCTCTGCTTGCATGAGTCATCCCACGCTATTTGCCGACTAAGCACTTTCCTGCTGCTCCTTCCGTGTGCAACACGTACCTACCCCTGGCTGACGTTGACCAGGGACGGTTCTGGTTTTCCGATGCCATGCAAGCAACAAGAGCGAGCTGCAGATGGTCAGTTTCGTTCTCTCCAGTGGTCCCCTGTGGCCAGCAAGCTAGGTTTTATTTTATTTTATTTTTAAGCCTTCTGACAAGCAGACTGGTGGAGGTGCGACAAAGCGATCTGTTATGGGGCAAGACCAAAGCTACATCCGAATCAGCAAACAGCACGACAAATTCACAGATGTGACAAGTTCTCTGCACTAAAACAGAAATAGCCAGGGCCCCTCCAGACATCCTTTTTACAGTGTACTCATGAGGGACATGGGGCGTGGGTGGCGCTGTGGGTTAAACCACAGAGCCTAGGACTTGCCAATCAGAAGGTTGGCGGTTCGAATCCCCGCAACGGAGTGGGCTCCCGTTGCTCGGTCCCTGCTACTGCCAACCTAGCAGTTCAAAAGCACGTCAAAGTGCAAGTAGATAAATAGGTACTGCTCTCACGGGAAGGAAAATGGCGTTTCTGTGTGTTGCTCTGGTTCGCCAGAAGCAGCTTAGTCATGCTGGCCACATGACCCGGAAGCTGTACGCCAGCTCCCTCGGCCAATAAAGCGAGATGAGCACCGCAACCCCAGAGTCGGCCATGACTAGACCTAATGGTCAGGGGTCCCTTTACCTTTACTTTACATGATCTGTGTCCAGATGCTATTATTACACGCAATCCTGCTTTCAATACTGTTTGGGCCTGCAGAGGTTTTGGGGCAGTCACAGGGCCAGATTTAGGTTTGATGAGGCCCTAAGCTACTGAAGGTAATGGGGCCCTTTATATGTCCAGTTGTCCTTTGTCAACAACAAATTGTCGCTGTTAGAAATGAGCAAACCAGTGACATTTTAGGGAGCAGGCAGAGCCCATTTCTTACATCACAGGAGCCTACACAACACAAAACACCGTTGCTGTATGTCGGTTTTATTTTGTTTGCTTTTTATCTTATATTTTGGAAATGTACATCCAGTTTTCCCCCCTTTAAATTTTGTGGGGGCCTAAGCTATAGCTTGTTTAGCTTATACATAAATCCAGCACTGGGCAGTCAAACCGCTTCATCTCCAGTCACTTCCTGCGGAAATCTCACAACTTTTAACACCGCAAACTTTCTAGTTTACTTTTTCTTCCGCTTTTGTTGCTCTATAGCCCCTTCCGGACAGGGATAGCGTCATAGCATTGGGGAAGCATCGCTGGAACAAACCAGAGCAGAATGAACCCACCGCTAATTAGCTGTGATTTCCTGCATTCCAGGGGGTTGGCCTAGACCCCTTCCAGCTTGGCAATTCTGCGATTGTGTAGCGCACTATCCTTGTGTCAGAAATGCGTTGCAGAATACAACCATGGTAAAACACCAGCCTAGAGGAACCCCCGCACTGGCCAGCTCATGTCACAAACAGAAGCAGGCTACAGACACCTATGAACAAACCCAACCCTCCTTTTTATAATTTATCAGTACAGTGTCATCTCAGTTCCTGTATATAGACTTCAGGTTTATGTTAGAAGCAGAGAAAGGCCTGGACGACCAAGAGAAGGAATCAAAATGCAGAGTCCCCCAAATCTGCAGAACTGTTGCACAACCAAGTACAGTGGTACCTTGGTTCTCAAACGTCTTGGTTCCCAAACACCGAAAACCCGGAAGTAAGTGTTCTAGTATATGAACGTTTTTCGGAAGCCGAACATCCGATGCGGCTGTTGGCTATTGTTTCTGGGGCGCCTGCACCAATCAGAAGCTTCGCCTTGGTTTTCGAACATTTCGGAAGTCAAACAGACTTCCGGAACGGATTACGTTTGGTGCTTTTGTTTTTGCTATTTATTTTGCGTTTTTGTTTTTGAGGCTTTTTCTGTTAACTTGTTTTTGTGCAAGTGTGGAACCTAGTTCAGCTACTGATTGATTGATTGATTGTATGGCTGGGGAAATGAATAAAATTCCCCCTCCCCCATCCAAACAATGACTATCATCGGTGCAGGTAAGAAAAAATAAGAATTTCATTTTTTATCATCTACAGTACCATCTTATTTTATAGTAAAGCACATTGATTATTGCTTTCATTTTATGGACCAATGGCCTCGTTAGATAGTAAAATTCATGTTAAATTGCTATTTTAGGGGTTGTTTTTACATGTCTGGAACAGATTAATCCATTTTGCATTACTTTCTATGGGAAAGTGTGCCTTGGTTTTGGAACGCTTTGGTTTTGGAACGGACTTCCGCAACAGATTAAGTTTGAGAACCAGGGTACCACTGTAGCTGCCCTGTAATTACTGAGAGAGATCCGAGCTCTTCAAGTGGTTTTTGCAGGGAGGTGCGGTGAGCAGCAGGGATCAAAATTCACAGCACACACTTCCAAGCAACAAAGCAGCCTATTAATCATAGGCAAGAAAGTGGCAATTCTTGACACATTCTGGGAGTGCAGATTCTTGTCCAGCCCTTGGCAAGGACTGATCGTTTTATTTCTTTTAATGGTGGAAGATAATATAGTACTAGGGGCGATCTATAACACTTCGCAGTGGGATTTGAAACTGCCTAAGGCAATTCTATATGCACACTTTTTCTTCTGGGGAGCTCGAGAGACCGGCTGTAAGATTTTTTCGGTGACCTCCTGGGTGGTCTAGCCTCCTTCTGCTGCAAACTCGAAACGTCGGCTTGTTGCTGTTTTCCAGAATGTGATCCTGGAGAGGGATGCTAAGTTGGGAGCAAACACAACGTACATGCTCGCTTCATGGTTCTAACAATGTCATGTCTGCAGCCTTAGAATGATTGGGAAGCCATCCGTGCCTTGATTTCCCTTGTTGGTGGCTTGTGAAAAGCAATTCCGTCAGAGATAAGAAGGAAGGAAGTAAAGAGCCCAGATCTACCTGGGAAAGCAAGGCCAGGTCTCTTCCGATACTGCTCCTTCTTCAGCCAACTCTTGCAAAGTCTTAGGGAGAGAGCAGACCATCTGGGCTGTGATGATGCCAAGAGATTGGTCCAGGCCTTCTGAGACACTGTGTACAGGGCTACTCTGAGCTGGGAGAAGCAGCTGAGTCCATGTCTTCCAGGCTGTGGTCCTGGGGTGACACCGGCTGCCCACCTTTCACACGTTTCCATTTCATCCTGCGGTTCTGAAACCACACTTTGACCTGTGCGAGAAGAGGGAGAGGATTAAGCTGAGCTTGCAGGCATGCAAACACAGCCCTTGCAAATTCACACTTTTCCGAATTTTGCAATGCAGTTCTCTAGCCACTTGTCCCCCCAAAAATTTGCACCGGCTAGGGTCAAGTGTGGGGATGCAGGTGGCACTGTGGGTTAAAGCCTCAGCGCCTAGGACTTGCCGATCACATGGTCGGCGGTTCGAATCCCCATGGCAGGGTGCGCTCCCGTCATTCGGTCCCAGCACCTGCCAACCTAGCAGTTCGAAAGCACCTCCGGGTGCAAGTAGATAAATAGGGACCGCTTACTAGCGGGAAGGTAAACAGCGTTCCGTGTGCTGCGCTGGCTCGCCAGATGCAGCTTGTCACACTGGCCATGTGACCCGGAAGTGTCTGCAGACAGCGCTGGCTCCCGGCCTATAGAGTGAGATGAGCGCACAACCCTAGAGTCTGGCAAGACTAGCCCGAACGGGCAGGGGTACCTTTACCTTTTACTAGGGTCGAGTGTGCATAAGACTGCATGTACAGTGGTACCTTGGTTCTTGAATTTAATCGTTCTGGGAGTCCATTCGACTCCCGAAAAGGTTCAAAAACCAAGGCACGGCTTCCAAATTGCTGCAGGAACTTCCTGCACTCAACCGGAAGCCACGTTCGGACGTCCGGCTTCCAGAAAACGTTCGCAATTCTGGGTCTGCGGTGTTTGGGAGCCAATTTGCTTGGGAGCCAAGTCGTTTGACTACCAAGGTACCACTGTATTAGTGAATATAAATCATGCATCACATTAAGGGAAATTGCTTGCAAGAATGTTCGTATTGAGAGAAATCTGCACTGAATAGTTGTTGAATTTACAGTGGTACCTCGGGTTACATACACTTCAGGTTACATACACTTCAGGTTATAGACGCTTCAGGTTACAGACTCCGCCAACCCAGAAATAGTACCTCGGGTTAAGAACTTTGCTTCAGGATGAGATCAGAAATCATGCTCTGGCGGCGCGGCAGCAGCAGGAGGCCCCATTAGCTAAAGTGGTACCTCAGGTTAAGAACAGTTTCAGGTTAAGAACGGACCTCCGGAACGAATTAAGTACTTAACCTGAGGTACCACTGTACACTTGTTTAACTTGCGCCATTTCAACCATACACAGTTGAAGACAGACTGGTTGTAATTGTGCCAATTACAGTCATACCTCCATTTACAAAACCCTCTGGTTCTGTAAACTTCGGGATGCACGCGCGGCAAACCCAGAAGTATTTTACTGGGTTTCGCCGGGTGTGCATGTGCAGAAGCAGTCCGCGCATGGGCAGAAGCGGTTCTCAGGTTGCGGAAACCTCAGGATCCGACCGGACCTCTGGAACGGATCCCGTCCGCAACCGGAGGTACCACTGTAAATACAAATAAGGCAGAGAGCTTGGAAGCACTGAGGATTCCCTCTCTTCCCCTCACCCACTAGCCTTGGGGGCAGATCAAAGGCTTTGGGTACATGCCGTTTTTGTGAATATGTGGAACACCTGGAAGTGAACCCCCGAGTAAGATGCCAATGTGGAGAACCGAGTTTAAGATTGGTGAAATGAGAAAAAGAGCAGACCTGAAATTCACAGATCCTCCTATTCCCATTTTCAGCTCTGTGATTCTATATAGGAAGGCCGTCAAGACCATATAACACAGGCCCTGAAAGACCTACATTGGTTCCCAGTACATTTCCGAGCACAATTCAAAGTGTTGGTGCTGACCTTTGAAGCCCTAAACGGCGTCAGCCCAGTATACTTGATGGAGCGTCTCCACCCCCACTGAGGTCCAGCACTGAGGGCCTTCTGGCGGTTCCCTCCCTGCGAGATGAGGTTACAGGGAACCAGGCAGAGGGCCTTCTCAGTAGTGGCGCCCACCCTGTGGAACGCCCTCCCATCAGATGTCAAGGACATAAACAACTATCTGACTTTTAGAAGACATCTGAAGGCAGCCCTCTTTGGGGAAGTTTTTAATGTTTGATGTTTTGTCGCTTTTTTATATATTCTGTTGGGAGCCACCCAGGGTGGCTGGGGAAACCCAGCCAGATGAGTGGGGTATAAATAATAATAATAATAATAAGGTGTTGTGTTGGGTGAATTGGCCTTGTGATTGTGGGGTTTGTTTTTTGTTTTTGGTAGATGAATCAGTGTACAGTGGTACCTCGGGTTACAGATGCTTCAGGTTACAGACGCTTCAGGTTACAGACTCCGCTAACCTGGAAATAGTACCTTGGGTTAAGAACTTTGCTTCAGGATGAGAACAGAAATCGTGCTCCAGTGGCACAGTGGCAGTGGGAGGCCCCATTAGCTAAAGTGGTACCTCAGGTTAAGAACTGTTTCAGGTTAAGAACGGACCTCTGGAACGAATTAAGTTCTTAACCCGAGGTACCATTGTACTTGTTTAAGCATCCAGTACACTTCCGAGCACACTGTATATGCTATATGGTAATTTATGGACCCTAATAGGTATCTAAAGCCATTTGCACATGCAGAATGTAGGCACCCTATATCTAGAACAGACCTCCGGAACAAATTAAGTTATTAATCTGAGGTACCACTGTACTTGAGCAGGTAGTAAATGAACATTCTCCCAATATTTTCCCTCTTCTCTCCACCATTGCCTCCAGGCATCGTTGCCCAAAGCTGGAGAGGAGGCTGCCCAGCCTCAAGGGGCCACTGGAGCAGAGGAGCTTCACCTGTCTTTCCGTCAAGTCGAGGTTCACCGCAATCTCGTATCTCCGGAGCCTCGTCAGGTAGTTGTGGTGTGCAAATTCTGCCTCCAGCTCCCGCAACTGGTCCTTGGTGAAGGCGGTGCGTTCCTTCCTTGCTTTGGAGCTGCTGACTTCTGCTTTTGTGCTGCTGCTGCTGCTGCCCCCGCCACCTGTGTCCTGGCTTTCTGGAAGAGGGAAAGGACAGAAACATTCCTTGTGGAAGCAAAGTGAGCCCACTAGGGGAAAGAGAGGGACGCGGGTGGCACTGTGGTCTAAACCACAGAGCCTAGACCTTGCCGATCGGAAGGTCAGCAGTTCGAATCCCTGTGACAGGGTGAGCTCCCGTTGCTCGGTCCCTGCTCCTGCCAACCGAGCAGTTCAAAAGCACATCAAAGTGCAAGTAGATAAATAGGTACCACTCCGGCGGGAAGGTAAACGGCGTTTCCGTGTGCCGCTCTGGTTCGCCAGAAGCAGCTTAGTCATGCTGGCCACATGACCCAGAAGCTGTCTGCGGACAAACGCCGGCTCCCTCAGCCAGGAAAGTGAGATGAGCGTGGAACCCCAGAGTCGTCCACAACTGGACCTAATGGTCAGGAGGTACCTTTACCTTTTAGAGGAAAGAGAATTGGCATGGTTCAAGAACCGCAATACCTGAAGGACCGCCTCTCTCCATATGAACTGACACAAACCCTGTGACCATCACCTGAGGCCCTTCTTCCAATGCCTCCTCCCCGAGAGGTCTGAAGGCCGGCAACACAAGAATGGACCTTTTCTGCAGTGGCTCCCCATTTGTGAGATGCTCTCCCCAGAGAGGCTCGCCTCACGCCTTCATTACATATCTTTAGGTGCCAGGTGAAAACGTTTCCCTATAAACAGGCCTTTGGCCAATTAACCTTTTATGCCATTTTACATGTATTTGTGTGGGGGATATTGGTTTCTGTTCTTGTTTTTATTATGTACCGTATTTTTCGCCCTATAGGACACACTTTTTCCCCTCCAAAAATGAAGGGGAAATGTGTGTGCGTCCTATGGGGTGAATGCAGGCTTTCGCTGAAGCCTGGAGAGCCCCACCGCCAACCCCACAAGCTCGGGGGACAGCGGGGAGGCGCAGCGCGCCATCCCGCTGTCTCCCGATGTGGTTTGGAGGCTGGCGGTGGGGAGAAGCGTGCTTCTCCCTGCCGCCAGCCCCGCAAGCTCAGGGGACAGCGGGGAGGCGAAGCACGCCATCCCGCTGTCTCCCGAGGTGGTTTGGAGTCTGGCGGAGGGCTTCCCCCTCCCCCAGCCGCGCAAGTTCCCAGAGCGACGCTGAAGCTGCCCGCAGCTTCGGCATCGCCCTGGCTCCCGTTCTGGGGGCTGGGATCGGGGGAAGCTCGGGCTTCCCCCGCCCCAGCCCCACGCTTTGGGGGGGGGGAATAAAAAATATTTCCTTTATTTCCCCCCCCCCAAATCTAGGTGCGTCCTATAGGGCGAAAAATACGGTATTTTGTGTTCTCGTTTTGTATTTTTATGCTGTGAACTGCCCTGTGTTCTCCGGATGAAGGGCAGCATGCAGATCCAATAAATACATTATTAAATAATGAAAGAAATGCAAAGATCAAGCAATCCGAGTTCATTGGTAGGGTCTCTGGGTGAAAAACAGGGAGTAGCATGCAGCTAAATTTTACCCAGAGTAGTCCTATTGAATTTAACAGGCTTAACATCCCATCAGCTCCAGCCAGCATGGCCAGTGGCCAGGAATGATAGCATTTATAGTCCAGACACAGGTTCCTCATTCCTGTCTTAGCCAGCATTCACAAATCAAGATGGTTAAAGAACGGGCCCAAGGTATGGGGAATTCACTCTGGTATGTTTGGTGATGAGGGAAGGGCCCTCTTCTATGGCTCGATACATTTTCTTCATCATCAGGATCACACATATTCCAGAACCTGTGGGAGATTAGCAGCCAATCCCAACAAATGTGTATTCTTGCTAGTTAGCATAAGAAGGGGTTAAATCCACTGAGCTGTATTGCTGATAGGCAGATACTCAGACCATAGAAATGCGATTGCTAGAGGGGGTTCTGTGCGGTGTCATTTCCCCTCTCTCCTGGAGAGGAAGGAGCACAGAGTACTTCCTCTTCCTCTCTCTTACGTACTTAGGTCCCAGACACTTCCTGGTTATGCTGCAAATGTAAGTATTTTGCCTGCATAGTTTTTACTGCTGCCTTTGCTGTGGACCAATGCATCATTATAAAGCAAGCAAATCTTATTTTTGAACTTGCTCCCCAGATTGTTGCCTTATTCATTCTCAAGCTTTGTGAGGAGGGGGAAGCCAGCTTGCTTTGTAGCTAGATTTGCTCAAAGGAGGCTTTGCAGCCTCATTCCTAGGCTTCTGGTTTTGCTGCCAAGGACAGGATTTTGAAAGTCTGTTCAACCCAACACACATGGGTGCTTTTCAACCCATCCCACAGAACCAAACCTCAGTGTCCAGAACAGGATCAGTCTCAAACTCAACCACGAGAAAAGCCTGCTAGAGCAAGCCAGTGGTCCATCTAGAGCAGCCGTTCTCAACCTCTGGGTCCCCAGATGTTGTTGGACTACAACTCCCATCATCCTTGCACTCTGGCCTTGCTAGCTAGGGATGATGGGAGTTGTAGTCCAACAACTTTTGGGGACCCACAGGTTGAAAAAGGCTGATCTAGAGCCAAGCAGATGCCTAGGGGAGACCCAAAAACAAGCTCAGTGTCAAGCAACTCTCTTTTTCAGAACACTCTCTAACATAAAGCAGGTCCTGGATGTGGGCTGGGATTTCTGCCTAAACCGTCCTCTCAGCCACAACATTTTTGGGCCTCACAGGGAGCTGCTGGCTGTATTTTCCTGGCCCGCGGTACAAGTCTGGATTAAACGATACGACCGCTCATGCTATCTAGCCTTCAAATCCCCTGAAAATGACTGCATGTGTTTTCCGTCCAGGAGGAAGGATTGAATTTAGGAAGGAACAAAGAACGCTGTCTTATACCAGACCTAATCCACGGACAGTGCCAGGTGTGAGGGAGGCCCCAGCCTTTCCACGGTGACCACCCCACCCCAGTGAAGCCAGCAGGCTTCCCAGCAGTGATGGTGCCCATGAACAGCAGTAGCATCAACAAACGTGATGGATAATCTGCCCCCACCCATTCCATTCACTGGAACAGCCCCGCAATACCCAAATCCTGCGCTGGCCCAGGGCACTGTGGGGACATCAGTCACCTGCCACAGCAAGATTCCTGAGCCACTTCTCATTTGTGAGGGCATATTGGGTTCTGGCTACATTTGGTGTGGGAAATCCATGATTGGATAAAGGATTAATGTTTGGGTCTCCTGATATTCTGTTTTAAACCAGGTGTCTGCATTGCCAGGAGGCCAGGGTCTGAATTGAACTGGAGCAACAGAACCTGAGAAAATAGGTTCCCCTTCCTTCCTGTAGCATTTCTCTGACTTCTTTCCTGCACACACACACACACATACACACACAAAAACCAGCTGCTATTTTTGCTGCTAGAGAAAAATAAATTTACCTGCTCATAGGACTTCTCTAAGCCTACTCAGATTTGTTGTCTTAAACCAGTGGTTCTCAAACTTTTTTTCCTCTGGCCCACACTTTCAGAATAAACATTTGCTCACAGCACACCAGTTTTCTTTTTGGGAAACAAAAAGAAGCAACTCTTAGCATGTGCTGGAACACAACAACTTTATAATATGATCGTGGGACACCCAGAAACTACAGTGGTACCTCGGCTTAAGAACTTAAATCATTCTTAACCTGAAACTGTTCTTAACCTGAGGTACCACTTTAGCTAATGCAGCCTCCTGCTGCCGCTGAAGCGTGATTTCTGTTCTCATCCTGAAGCAAAGTTCTTAACCCGAGGCACTATTTCTGGGTTAGCGGAGTCTGTAACCTGAAGCGTCTGTAACCCGAGGTACCACTGTATAAAACAACACAGCCATGTAAGAACACGAATCATTCCCAAAATATAATATTGATGAATTTTCCTGCCACACTTGCCATCCTCTCCTGCCATTGGTGTGGTATGCCACACCCTTTGAGAACCACTGTCTTAAGCTGTTATTTTATTACCACTATGATGTGGTGGTTGTTATTATTTTCAGTTACCTGGTGTTATTGTCCCAGAGTAATGAAAATTCACCTCAAAGAGCTTTTGCTTATTAGGGGAGAGAAGAGTTTGTCCTGTGTTTTTATGATGGCAAGAGAGGGTGGTAATGCCATGGAGGCAGCAATGCCAACGGGTCGTGCCAGGGCTCCCCAAGGCTCATGACAGCCCTTCCCTATAGCACCTATTCTGACTGGCAGCTGCTCTGCAGGGCCTTCACTGGCTGCCAGCAGAAGAGATCATGTGTTGTCTGCCCTGAAAGAACCAGCTTCCTTGCCTCCAAGCTAGACATGTGCTTCCTTGTGCATTGTTTCAAAGGTTATGGGGCAAGGTGTGGTTGTCTATGTAGCTAAGACAGATGCTGTCATTCAACAGACCTACACAATTCTGATAGGGCAGCTAATGCATTGCTTGAGCATTTGGCCTGTCCTGCCAGGCAGAACTTTCAGGCCAGAGGGCATGTTTTCAAGGCAAGCTCGAACCTCAGCATCTATCTGTGTGCGTTGAGTACTGTAACTAGAGTTGCCAAGTTGTGGTCTAGGGGTGTCTCATATTCCGGTGGGGATGATTCACGAGGCTTTGTAGGATGGTGCAGCTGTTGGTCCTCCTGATGCATCATCCCAGGGATGGGGAAGCTTTGCAGCCCTCCAGATGTTGATGGACTCCATTTCCCATCAGCCCCAGCTAGCATGGCCAATGGTCAGTGAAGATGGGACTTGTAGTCCAGCAGCACCTGGAGGGCCACAGGTTTCTCAGCCATTAGTCCCCTTGCCCACACTTTTCCTGGGCCTGCTATAGCAAGCAGGAATCTGATTCCATCCCAAAGGAGTCACAGGAAGTAGACAAGGAAGGGGACCAATGGGAAAAGAGGGGAGGGGCAGCCAAAGTTGCATGGTCTCTTGAAAACATGTGACATTTAAAGGACGTTACACACCATCTTTGAGTTGCAACCTGGGAAGCTTATTTGTAATGACTGCAGACTGGAGATAGTCTCACTCTCATCTCCAGAGGCAATCAGGGATGTTTTTATTTTAGATAATCTAAACGCCTGCCTTCCTTTCTTGCTCCTTTGGCTCATAAGCCGAACTCTGTGCTTTATTACTGTTGTCTTTTAACTAGACTTTGCATGCAAAATCTGGAGTTGCGATCATCTCCATGATGTGAAACAACATCTGCAATGGCGGCTATTTCACAGAAGAAGATTCGCCTTTCTAGAATCTTCTAGAAAGGATACCTAAGCATAATCTCGGAGCTGCACTTTCCAAGACTCTTGGTGGGAGAGAAGCCATCACACTTGAAATCCATTTCAGAATCGTTTGTCGAGAAGAGGTGCCCTGGCGCTTTAACCCAATATTGCCACCAGTCCAAAGGCAGGGCAGGGTCACCTTCTCTCACAGGAACCGGCCCACCCCCTGTGGTCCATTGGACACTGCAGGCCATGCTCTGCTTCCCATTGCCATCCAATTGGCTGGCTGGGCTGCCAGAAAGGGCCCTTTTCTGTAGGGGACCATAGCTGTCAACGTTTCCCTTTTCTTGCGAGGAATCCTATTCGGAATAAGGGAATTTCCCTTAAAAAAGGGGAAACGTTGACAGCTATGTAGGGGACCCACATTGTGGAATTCCCTTTCCCCCAAGAAGCTCATTAGTCCACCTCCTCTTATGATTGGCTTTTAGATGGGCCTGTTGAAATCTTGTTGTTCCGTGATAGGCCGGGGCTGGGGGAACCTGGAGTCCTCAATACATTCTTGGACTCCAGCTCCCATCAGCTGCAGTCAGGAATGATGGGAGATGGAGTCCAGCAAAATCTGAAGGACTGCAGGATTCTCTAACGTGGAATTCATTTTAGTGCATTTCCCACCACTTGTTTTGCTTAATCTCTGTTCTATGATGTCTTGTTTCCTTTCATAATCATTATCATGATTAATATGCCAGAGAGTTTTTGGTCTACATTCCGAACTGTTTGCAAGGTTTCTGCCCAAAGATGGAAGGAAGATAAAGTACCTACTGGAGAAGAATGGCTGACAAAGATGATGGACTATGCTGAAGTGGCGAAAATGACCGGGAAGATCAAAAATCAAGAAGATAACAAGTTTAATAAAGAATAGGGGGAAATTTATAAGTTACCGTATTTTTTGCTCTATAAGACTCACTTTTTCCCTCCTAAAAAGTAAGGGGAAATGTGTGTGCGTCTTACGGAGCAAATGCAGGCTGCGCAGCTATCCCAGAAGCCAGGACAGGAAGATCCCTCTTGCTGTTCTGGCTTCTGAGATTCAGAATATTGGTTTTTTTGTTTTCCTCCTCCAAAAACTAGGTGTGTCTTATGGTCTGGTGCATCTTATAGAGCGAAAAGTACGGTGCTTAAAAGAACACTGTGTAAACAATTAAAAACATTTTAGAAAACACTTGCAATGTAGCGAGAACTATGGTGAGAATGGAGTATTAAGAAAATATAGAGACAATTATAAGATGCATTTGGAAAAGAATAACGAGGGGTGGAAGGGAGTCCGGGGATTCAGAGAAGCCTATGTGTTTACGATTATGATTCATTTGCGATGGTAATCGTTAAAGGCAAAAATGGATTTTAAAAAATTATTTTATTTTTGAAAGGAAGGTTTCTGGACCAGATGAAAACAAATCAGTAATAGATACTAGAGTGGCCATGTGTCCTACTTCACAGAGAACAGTCCTCTC
Source organism: Podarcis tiliguerta (assembly GCF_965153285.1). NCBI lineage: Eukaryota > Metazoa > Chordata > Lepidosauria > Squamata > Lacertidae > Podarcis > Podarcis tiliguerta. Next base: position 18,624,724 of record NC_139546.1, on the reverse strand, counting down.
TTTGAAGTACCGTCCAATCCAAGGGCACCTTAAAGATAAAGTACAGGAAGGGAAATCAGAGGAATGGGCGTAGCTCAGTGGCAGATCACACACCTTGCAAGCAGAAGGCTGCAGGTTCGATCCCTGGTCTCTCCAGGAAAGGCTGGGAGAGACCCCAAGTCTGAAACACTGTATACAGTCCTGAGCTAGATGGACCATAGCTGTCAACCTTCCCTTTTTTTGCAGGAAATTCCCTTATTCCAATGCCGTTTCCCGTTGCTTCCTGCTGCTATCCCGGATTGTTAGATATCCCGTAGACTGTCCCCGGGACAGGTGAGGCTGCTGATCCCTTATTTTCCAGGCTGCTAATCCCTTATTTTCAAATCTGAAAGTTGACAGCTATGAGTTGGACCAGTGGTCTGACAGTATGCAGCAAATTCCTCTCTTTGTGGGTTGAGGTGGACGGCAGATGGAGCAGGCAGATGGGGCACCTGGTCACTGTCTTCTCTGCCAGGGTGAGATGGATTTGTATTCAAATCACAGTAATCATTTCTAAACTTGCATCTCTACATATAAATTAGCAAATGCATGCAAATCTGTGTCTTTTTGTGGTCCACATTTTTCTGTGATGCATAACTAGACTAACACATAGATTTTTATATATTTGGGGCTGCTTCCTTGGAAATTTTTAAGCAGAAGTCGGGTGGCCATCTGCCATGGATGCTTTATCTGAGTTTCCTGCATTGCAGGGGGGTGGACTAGAAGACCCTTGGGGTGCCTTCCAGCTATTATTATTATTACTATTATTATTATTATTATTATTATTATACTGCCCTATACCTGGAGGTGTCAGGGTGGTTCACAAAACAGATCACAATATATAAACTCAAAATAAAAACAATAACCCAATAATACTCCTCCCCAAAGAGTCACATTTTAAAAGGGCATAGGATGTAAATTGGATCAACCAAAGGCCTGGTTAAAAAGGACTGTTTTTGCCTGGTGCCTAAAGGTGTATAATGAAGGCGCCAGGTGACCTTCCCTGGGGAGAGCATTCCACAGACGGGGAGCCACTGCAGAGAAGGCCCCGTTCTCATGTTGCTGCCCTCCGTACCTCTCGAAGAAGGGCCTTCTTCACATGAAGAAGGGCCTCAGAAGATGTTCTCAGGGTCCAGGTAGGTTCATATGGAAAGAGGTGGTCCTTGAGTTATTGCGGTCCTGAGCCATTTAAGGCTTTATAGGTCAAAACCAGCACTTTGAATTGGGCCCGGAAACTAATTGGTAGCCAGGGCAGTCAGACCAGGATCGGTATAATATGCTCGAAGCGTCCTGCTCTGGTGAGCAACCTGGCCGCTGAATTCTGCACCAGCTGAAGTTTCAGAACCATCTTCAGAGGCAGCCCTACGTATAACACATTGCAATCTAACCTTGAGGTTACCAGAGCACAGACAACAGTAGTTAGGCTATCCCTGTCCTGATAGGCAGATCCTGAAGCTGAGGCTCCAATACTTTGGCCACCTCATGAGAAGAGAAGACTCCCTGGAAAAGACCCTGATGCTGGGAAAGATGGAGGGCACAAGGAGAAGGGGACGACAGAGGACGAGATGGTTGGACAGTGTTCTCGAAGCTACCAGCATGAGTTTGACCAAACTGCGGGAGGCAGTGGAAGACAGGAGTGCCTGGCGTGCTCTGGTCCATGGGGTCACGAAGAGTCGGACACAACTAAGCAAACAAACAAAGTCCAGATGGGGGTGTAGCTGGGCCACCAGCCGAAGCTGATGGAAGGCACTATGGGCCACTGAGGCCACCTGAGCCTCGAGCAACAGGAAAGGACACAGGGAATACCCCTCAAGCTACGAACCTGCTCCTTCAGAGGAAACGTAACTCTACCAGTCTAGGATTCTTAAACGCCACCTTACCTGCGCTCCCTTTTTTCCTTCTGGAAGTCTTCTTTTCCGTTTCGCTCACCACGTTCCCTGCCAGGACGTAATCTTCGCTCGTGCCAATGGCGGCATCCACCACATTTGGGCCACTGCCCTCTGGCTCTCCGGAGACCAAAGCCAGCTCGGCCGCCAGACGTCGCCTGCCCTCTGCGGCTGCAAAATGCCACGCGGGGTGCTGGAAAGAAGAGTGGTGCTCATCGAAAGCTCGCTCGTCACGGGGAAGGCTCTGGGGGGCTGCAGCCAGGCAGGAGTTGGAGAAGTCCGAGTAGATGCCAAAGTCCGGTTTGTGGTGGAACGAAAAGGGGGCTTGTGGGTAATGGTGTGGCCCAGTGGTCCCTCCACCTTCGGCATGCTGGTTTCGAAGGCAACCCCAGAGCGCATTGGTAGGGTGAGAGTTTCTCATACAGCTACTGGCAGCAGGTGGCTCCATCTAGGAGTGCAGTTGGAAAGCCTTGCTTCTTAAGATGCTCTCCAAACGCAGTTGCAAAGGGAGCCCGATGGTCTAACTTTTTGCCCAGGAAAAGAAACCGGTCCTCTGCAGCTAGACAGTTCTGCAGCTCGCTGCCATGGCTTTGCCGGTGAGGGGGAACCCTGCAGAATTCTCCATAGCTTCCACAGGAGAAACTTCACATCTGTTGCGTTTGAAGCCCGAAGCTTCCTTGCTGTGAAGTGCTGAAGCCCAGAAAACACTTTTTAAATACTTTGCTGGGGTGTGAGTGACAAGCTTAGGAAGGGAAATGTGAGAGAGGAGCGAGGGGGAGGGCTTAACCTGTATGCACAACCCCTCCAACCCAAGCCAAGCATGCAAGCTATTAATCACCCGAAACCTTAGAGGCGCATCTAATGGGAACTGCAGATGGAGACTTTTAAAGAAACATTGTCTGCACTTTTTTTTTTGTAGAGGGGGCGGGAGAGAAATGTACACACGCACACAAAAGGAGGGTTTAATGTTTCCTTCTCACACACTGGAGTTATTTTTATTGCCCTGGTAAAGAAAACCCTTCGTCTTCTATTTTCAGAAAAGGATCCACGAGCCAGTCCAAAGGGGGACAAGATAAGAAAGAGAAGCCAGGTAAAGAGGGGAGATATTTAAAAATTTGAGGCGTGAACTAAAAGTTTGAATGCTTATGTGGAGAGTGAAGCACAAAGACTTCAGGAGTGGTCTAAGCAAAGGTGCAGACGGAAACCCCGAGTTGCTTCGTGAATTTAATTGCTACATGGAGGGTTAGGCTAACAAGGTCTGCTAGCCGTGATGGCTGCGGCTGAGTATGAAGCACTTGTTTTCCTTCAAAGAATTCTGGGCACCGTAGTTTGCCTCCCATAGAGTCACAATGCCCAGCAACCCTTAAGAAACTACAGTACCCAGAATTCTTTGAGGGGGAAAATGCGTTTCAGATTCCCTGTAAAGGTACTGTGTGTGTGCAGCCTATATACTTGCCAAAAGGGACGCGGGTGGCGCTGTGGTCTAAACCACTGAGCCTCTTGGGCTTGCCGATCAGAAGGCCGGTGGTTCGAATCCCCGTGATGAAGTGAGCTCCCGTTGCTCTGTCCCAGCTCCTGCCAACCTAGCAGTTCAAAAGCACGCCAGTGCAAGTAGATAAATAGGTACCACTGTGGCGGGAAGGTAAATGGTGTTTCCGTGAGCTCTGGCTTCCCTCACGGTGTTCTGTTGTGCCAGTAGCGGTTTAGTCCTTCTGGCCACATGACCCGGAAAGCTGTCTGTGGACAAACGCTGGCTCCCTCGGCCTGAAAGTGAGATGAGCGCCGCAATCCCATAGTCACCTTTGACTGGACTTAACCGTCCAGTGGTCCTTGACCTTTATCTCTTATGTACTTGATTCTTCTGTCAAAGGCTGTATGCCTCTGAATACTTGCAGGTGAGTGAGTGTCCCCCAAAGCCTCCAACATTCCTCCGATGAAAATAGGGACATCCTATTCAAGAAAAAGAAGAAGAAGAAGATCATTTATAACACGCCCATCTGACAGGGTTGCCCCAGCCACTCTCGGCGGCTTCCAACATACATATAAAAACATGAAAAAGCTTCCCTATACAGGGCTGCCTCCAGATGTCTTCTATAGGTTTCCTAGTTACTTATCTCCTTGGCTCAAGGGATTGTATGACTCCATACCCTCCAACACTTCTCCAACGAAAAGAGGGACGTCCTAAGGAAAAGCGGGTCATTCTGGGATCAAATCAGAAACCGGGACGGCTTCTGTAAATCCCTGGAAAATAGGGACACTTGGAGGGTCTGTGACAGTCACAGAGCTATGTATATATGCTTAACTTTCCTTTCTGGTTATTTTACAAAGGCATTTTAAATTCAGTGGATGTTTCTGTACTGGATAACTGCTTTATTGAATCCTTTGTCATACCATTACCCAAACCAGAAGCGTTCATTAAAGCATCCATAAACCCTTGAACTCATATTCTTTCGCTAAGAGCCCTGAGTTGAATTCGTAAGCCTGGAAGTAAAATTCTAGACATCATATTGCGGCTTTGTTCAAATGAATGCGGGATATACTTGGATCGAGGGCTCAGTCCCCCAGCATTTGCCAGCAGTGCTACAGTTTGGCCTTACAAAATCTAATGTAATCATACAAAGAAAAGAGCTTCTGATAGGGTAGTCCCTTATGCATCGCCAAACAAGAGGATGAAATGGGACTGAGATTTGCATGTAATTTTCATATGCTACCTTAAATAGGTGCAAATTTAGATATACCGTATTTTTCTCTGTATAAGATGCCCCCGTGTATAAGACGGCCCCTATTTTTTTGAACCCAAATTTAAGAAATCAATATTTTAAACATCAAACGGAACAACGTTGAGCTTTTTGTAGGGAGGTCGCCCAAAGTTGTTGAACTTTTTTGAGGGAAGTTGGCCAAAGTTCAAAGTTGTTGAGATTTTTTTTCTGGATGTCACCATATTTCAAGAGCCTGAGACCCGAAACTGAACCCCTGTGGATTCACTATCCGTATGTAAGACAACCCCCAATTTTTGACTATGAAAAAACATCATCTTCTACACATCTTATACAACAACCCCTACAATGCAGGAATCCTGCCCACAGGTGTTCTTGGGTGGGCTCAATCCACCAACCTTCTGGTTACGCACTGAGCCATTGTGCCACCCTAGTTCCTGAGCATGCGCAGAGTACAATACTTCATATGAGCTTCTAGGTACATTTGACACGCAACATCTCGCTTTCTGGAAACTGAATGTTGTGCAAATCACTTGCAGATTAAGGTTGACCGCTAGCCAATATTTCATGAGCCTGAGCTATAAAACTATGTCCCGTCAGATGCTAACTGTACTGGGGAAATGTTGTTTCCATCTAGGGACTGGGGAGAAATTTGATTCATTTCATATTTCAAGGCAAACCTACATAATTCACACTTCAGTTGAAATTCACTTCTCCAAATTTTTCAGTCCAATTCTCCACCCAAGCAATGTATATGAAAATGCATTTGCGGGAGGTAAAGCTTGCATAATGATTGCTGAAAATAATATAGAGGAGTATTTTTTAAACTGCTTATCCTCATCCCAAAGCCAGTAACATCCAATTTAAATGTAGCTCTGGCTCCTGTTCCTGCTTGGTTAGCCTGTTTTTGTTTTTGTTTTTTGTTGTTGTTGTTTTGTTGTTTTTTAAATCAGAATTTAGCAACCCTCCCTACAAGTGTTATTTGAATGAACTCTTTTCATATCCCTTTGGAGAGAAAATTCTCAAAACTGGGAGGGCAGGGGAAGGACTGATCCTGCAAGAGCAATCAAACAGCAATACCCCTATTCCTACCCAAGTAAAATCACAGAGGCAGCAAGCAGGACCAAAACTCTTCCCTGATTCTTCTAGTGACCGCTGACCTCTCTGCCTTCCGCAATATTCAATCTGCAGCGTAAAAGTTGTACAGTGGTACCTTGGGTTAAGTACTTTTTATTTGCAGGTCTGGAGTCCGTTCTTAACCTGAAACTGTTCTTAACCTGAAGCACCACTTCAGCGAATGGGGCCTCCCGCTGCCACCGTGCCGCCGGAGCACGATTTTTGTTCTCATCCTGAAGCAAAGTTCTTAACCTGAGATACTATTTCTGGATTAGCGGAGTCTGTAACCTGAAGCGTATGTAACCCGAGGTACCAAGTTGAGCCCTCTTTGGCTGAACCTGAAAATAAAAAATAAATAAACCTCACACAACCTGTTTTCCTTCTCTGTCGGGGTTCTCACGCCAAATGGCTCCCACTGGCAAGACATCGATAGTTGATTTATGAGGTCATGTCTGTTTTTGTAAACACGGGCTTAGAAGAGGAGGTTGGGGCGAGGAGAGCCCTGGGTCAATCCAAGAAGTGGAGTCAAGAACAAGGGAAGAATGATAGAATCTCACAGAATTGCAGAGTTGGAAGGGGACCACAAATGGTCATCTAGTCCAAATGCAGGAATCTTTTGCCCAAAACGGGGCTCAAACCCACGACCCTGAGATCAGTACAGTGGTACCTCGGGTTACATACGCTTCAGGTTACAGACTCCACTAACCCAGAAATATTACCTCAGGTTAAGAACTTTGCTTCAGGATAAGAACAGAAATTGGGCAGCGGCGGTGCAGCGGCAGCAGGAGGCCCCATTAGCTAAAGTGATGCTTCAGGTTAAGAACAGTTTCAGGTTAAGAACAGACCTCCGGAACGAATTAAGTACTTAACCCGAGGTACCACTGTAGTCTCATGCTCTGCCGACTGAGGTGCCCTGAATTATCCGCTCTTGCTAGCCATCCAAACGAGATTAATGGATCTGAAAGGAACTAGGAGCTCATCGTCTGACCTCTGCCCCTGGGAAGGATCTTTGACATGAGTCACCACCCCTGAGCAGCAAAAACCAACCCTTAAGAGGCTTGCCCACTGACCAGCAAAACACACCTCCCAAGACTTTGTTAATATCCTTGCATCGGGCAGGGATCTAGACAAGACGGTCTCCAAGGCCTTGACGTGCAGAAATTAGGAGAATAAGCTTCTCCATGGCCCGGGTTACACACACAAAAAGGCTAACTGATTGTAGGGACCGAGATTACAAAGCAGGAAATATTTTTTATGTATGCGACGACAGCCGCACGGATGCTACTTGCCCAGAGATGGAAAGAAGACAAGGTCTCTACCAGAGAGGAATGGAAAACCAAGCTGACAGACTACGCCGAAATGGCAAACCTGACTGGAAAGCTCATGAACCAAGAAGGCCAAAACTTTAATAAAGAATGGGGGAAATTTATAATTTACCTGGGAGACCACTGTAAGCAGACGGAAACATTAGGAGGATTGCAATAAAGCTTGTAACGTAGCAAATATTATGGACAAAATGGAGAGACATAAAATATGGATTACTAAATAATATGCAGTTGAAAAAGTTGACAATAGGACCCATGGAGGAGAAGGTGGGAAGCCCTGAGATTCAGAGAAATCTCTAAATACGGACTTTTTTTGTATTGTTATAATTCTATACAGTACTTGTAAAATCAAATAACAATTATTTTGTTTTTCTTTTTTAAAAAGGGCTAACTGAGCCCTATGGCACCCCAGCTCCTCGGATGTTGCATACACACAGGGTTGGATTTAGGTTTGATGAGGCCCTAAGCTACTGAAGGTAATCTTGTTGTTGCTGTTTAGTCGTTTAGTTGTGTCTGACTCTTCGTGACCCCATGGACCAGAGCACGCCAGGCACTTCTGTCATCCACTGCCTCCCACAGCTGGGTCAAACTCATGCTGGTAGCTTCGAGAACACTGTCCAACCATCTCGTCCTCTGTCGTCCCCTTCTCCTTGTGCCCTCTATCTTTCCCAACATCAGGGTCTTTTCCAGGGAGTCTTTTCTTCTCATGAGGTGGCCAAAATATTGGAGCCTCACTTCAGGATCTGTACTTCCAGTGAGCACTCAGGGCTGATTTCCTTCAGAATGGATAGGTTTGATCTTCTTGCAGTCCATGGGACTCTCAAAAGTCTCCTCCAGCACCATAATTCAAAAGCATCAATTCTTCGGCGATCAGCCTTCTTTATGGTCCAGCTCTCACTTCCATACATCACCACTGGGAAAACCATGGCTTTAACTATACGGACCTTTGTTGGTAAGGTGATGTCTCTGCTTTTTAAGATGCTGTCTAGGTTTGCCATCGCCTTTCTCCCAAGGAGCAGGCGTCTTTTAATTTCGTGACTGCTGTCACTGAAGGTAATAAGGCCCTTTATATGTCCACCTGTCCTTTGTCAACAACAAATTGTCACTCTTTTGGTGTTGAATATATGCTATATGGTAATTTATGGACCTAATAGGTATCTAAAGCTATTTGCACATAACAAATAGGAGCCTACACAACACAAAACACAGCTGATGTATGTAGGTTTTATCTTATTTCTTTTTTATCTTATATTTTGGAAATGTACATCCAGGTGTTTTTTTCCTTTAATTTTTTTGTGGGCCTCCAAGAGAGTGGGGCCCTAAGCTATAGCTTGTTTAGCTTATACAGTGGTACCTCGAGTTAAGTACTTAATTCGTTCCGGAGATTCGTTCTTAAGCTGAAACTGTTCTTAACCTGAAGCACCACTTTAGCTAATGGGGTCTCCCGCTGCTGCCGCACCACCGCCACGCAATTTCTGTTCTTATCCTGAAGCAAAGTTCTTGACCTGAAGCACTATTTCTGGGCTAGAGGAGTCTGTAAGCTGAAGCGTATGTAACCTGAGGTACCACTGTACGTAAATCCGGCACTGCACACACATCATCAGAACATTGCTTAACATCAGGACATCACCCCAGGCCCCCTCAATCATCTTGCGAAGATGGCACCCCTGGTCTGAGAGGTTTTTCAGGACGTCCCTCTTTTCATCAGAGAAATGTTGGAGGGGGTGTGTTTTCCCTGCTTCTTTCCCTGGGAAAACTCACTGTTTATCCCTGATTCAGAGCAAACGCCATTCCACAGAAAACACAAACACACATGTCCTCTGCCGCCCTATGCTGCTCTTTAGGGCTGCACAGGGCAGTTCACATTCTTCAGTAATGGGAACCCGTGACCCCTTCCGGCCGTGACCCCTTCCACAGCTGCTGTTGTCAGGCATCTCCTCTGCAGGGGGGCAGCGCTTTTCTCCGGGGGGTGGGTGGGGGGCAGGAGGGAGAAACAGCCTCCCCCTCTCCTCCTTGCTCGCGCAAAGCAATTTGTCATTAAGAGATAGACACCTTTAACCTCCGAAAAGTCACCATCTCCCACATTCACGGCAGGACAGCTGGAAGACGTTCTTCTGGTCAAGCGTGAATGCCAGATCCTGGCTTGGCGTTCCCTGTGTGTTTGTGTGTGACAAAGCTTGCCCTTTAGGGTTTGTTTTGCTTTTCTGTTAGTAGGCAAAGCTCACAGAAAGGGGAAGAGGAATGCCCCTTGGTGGTTTCTTTCCAGGGCTCAGTTGGCAGAGCACCTGCTTTGGGTGTCGAAGGCCCTTGGCTCCATCCCAGGCAGGGCTGAGAGGGTCCCCTGTATGAAAACTCAGAGAGATGCTGCCAATCCGTGCAGACAGTACTGAGCTTGATGGACCAATGGTCTAACTCACGGGTAGGCAAACTAAGACCCAGGGACCGAATCTTGTCCAATCGCCTTCTCAATCCGGCCCGCAGACGGTCCAGGAATCAGCGTGTTTTTTACATGTGTCCTTTTAAAATGCATTTCTGAGTTATTTGTGGGGTATAGGAATTCGTTCATTCCCCCCCCCCCCCCCGCCTTCAAAATATAGTCTGGCCCCCCACAAGGTCTGAGGGACAGTGGACCGGCCCTCTGCTGCAAAAGTTTGCTGACCCCTGGCTAACTCAGTATATCACAGCTCCCTGTGTCCCCGCCACTTGTTAGCATTTCTCAGCATCATTCATACACACACACACACACACACACACACACACACAGTGGTACCTTGGGTTACATACGCTTCAGGTTACAGACTCCGCTAACCCAGAAATAGTGATTCAGGTTAAGAACTTTGCTTCAGGATGAGAACAGAAATCGTGCAGCGGTGGCGCAGTGGCAGCAGCAGGCCCCATTAGCTAAAGTGGTGCTTCAGGTTAAGAACGGACCTCTGGAACGAATTAAGTACTTAACCTGAGGTACCACTGTAATGGGATTACAAAAATAATAATATTTGGATTATTGGAAAAAGATGCAGCAGAAAAGTGGTGATAACAGAACCCACAGAGGGGAAGCTGGGAAGTCCAGAGATTTGGAAGAATATCTTAATTGTGGATTCGATCTGGTATGATTATAATTATAAACTTGTAAAACAAACAAAAAAAATTATTATTATTATTATTTTAAAAAAGGATTCCATGCACTCCTGCCAAACCTGCCTGCCACATGCCCTCCTTCTTTGTCTCCTCTTACTCCATTTGTCCAGGAAATACAAGCCGGATTTCTGCACACGGAGTTGCCTCTCTCTCCGGCTATCCGAACCCTGTCACGTGGGCAGCATCCTGTAACCTGGTACCACTATGCAGAAGAACCCCACTCAATGATTTTGCCGTGTGGCAGCTCTTGGAATCGTTGAATTGTACAGTTGGGAGAGAATTGTCTAGTCCAACTCCCTTGCAATGCAGCCATCCTGTGCAGTGGCGTAGCGTGGGTTGTCAGCACCCGGGGCAAGGCAAGTAATTTGCGCCCCCTAACCCGTGGATTTGTGCCCCCTAACCCTAACCCCCAGATGTTGCGCCCGGTGCAGCCGGCCCCCCTGCACCCCCCATGCTACGCCACTGATCCTGTGCGAGGATCGAATTTGCAATGTTCGCATTGCCAGCACCATACTCTAACCAACTGAACTATCCAGGGTGTGCAGAAGAGCACCTTCCCTTCCCCCTCACCACGGGGGGTTCCTTGGTGCGTACAAGAGGCCAAGGGATGCTGGTGGCACTGTGGTCTAAACCACTAAACAGATTATCATGGATGTGCAAGGAAAGGGAAGTTTGGAAGTGCCCTTGGTATGTCTCATGACCAGGAGTGGCAAACCAGGCAACTGTCTAGGGTACCAAAATCCTAGGGATGCCTATCTTGGCTGCATCGTATGAATGTTGGATTGATTGTATCTGCATTTTACTTTTTAAACTTTGCACACAAGCCACTTTGCGTAATCATCATGAAAAGAAGATAGCGATTTGCATGTGTATGTATAGACACACTTCATACCCTCCAATATTTCTCTGATGAAAATATTTTAATAATAATAATAATAATAATAATAATAATAATAATAATAATTTATTTATACCCCGCCCATCTGGCTGGGCCTCCCCAGCCACTCTGGGCGGCTTCCAAAAGAATATTAAAATACTGTGATACATCAAACATTAAAAGCATCCCTTAACAGGGCTGCCTTCAGATGTCTTCTAAAAGTCTGGTAGTTATTTTTCTCTTTGACATCTGGTGGGAGGGCGTTCCACAGGGCGTTCCACTGTCGAGAAGGTCCGCTGCCTGGTTCCCTGTAACTTGGCTTCTCGCAGCGAGGGAACCGCCAGAAGGCCCTCGGTGCTGGACCTCAGTGTCCGGGTAGAATGATGGGGGTGGAGACGCTCCTTCAGGTATACTGGGCCAAGGCCGCTTAGGGCTTTAAAGGTCAGCACCAACACTTGGAATTGTGCTCGGAAACGTACTGGGAGCCAATGTAGGTTTTTCAAGACCGGTGTTATATGGTCTCGGCGGCCGCTATTATTATTATTAGTAGTAGTAGTAGTATTAGTATTAGTATTAGTATTAGTATTAGTATTATTAGTATTATTATCATCATCATTATTATCATTATTTGCATGTGACTGCCCCAATAGCATCCTGAGCACAAATCATCACAAATGCACAATAAAAAAGGATTCCTGGAGATATCCTTGTTTCTTTGCTCTCTGTTCTCCGGCGAAGAGGACCCTCTCATGAAGCTAAACTGTATTTCCATGTTTCCTGTGACTTTGGGGGGGGGGGAGGAATGGAGAGAGAAAGGGAATTATAAACCCAAGCACATTTCATCAGCGTCGGAAGCAGTAATCCTGTGCGATAAGACGCACTGCCATAAAATTAGCAATATAGAAATATGATGTCAGAAAACTTAACAAGAGCCAAAGAGATGAGCCTGGGGTTGGAAGGGAAAGCAGGAGAGGATCGGGTTGTGGATGGGCTTGGGAAATGGAGCGTTATTCTTTCCTAAGAAAATGTGGGATTCTGGAGGGCTGAACATGCTGGGGGGAAGAATGAACATTCAGGATCTCCCAGAATCTGAAAAACAGCCTTTTATAAACTCACTCAGTCACCTTAAACAGGACATTCTCATTTTCAGTGCCACCCCATCTGTCAAATGGGGATGATGCTATTGACCTACCTTGCAGAGTTGCTGTGAGGGTTGAATCAAGATACAGCTGTACCTTTCAAAGTCGAATGGAATCCATTCCGGAAGTCCGTTCAGTTTCCAAAACATTTGAAAAGCAAAGCGCGGCTTCTGATTGGCCACAGGAAGCCCCTGCGGCCAATCGGAAGCCCCGTTGGATGTTCAGCTTCCAAAAGAACGTTCGAAAACTGGAACAGTCACTTCTAGGTTTTGATCGTTTGGGAGCCGAAATGTTTGAGAACTAGGCTGTTTGAAAACCAAGGTACGGCTGTAATGTCCAGGAACCACTTGGAACATTTGAAAGCATTCTGTAAATGCTGAAGTATTGATACTGAGAAATGCTGCTTACAGCTGAAAACGCTGGCAGCATGAAGATAAATTTGGCAGTGTAAATAAGTTCCGATGGGTGTAATAATAGAGTACTGAATGGTTTAGTTTATGTAAAATATGCAGGGATTTATGTTAGGTAAAATGAACCATGGAAAGAGAAGAAGGGAAGTCATTGATATCTTAAGGGTGTAAAAATGAGTGCTTTAAATTGTAAAACAGAAAATTTAATAAAAATTATATAGGTGGTCCGTACTTAACCTGAAACTGAAAAATTTAATAAAAATTATATAGGAGGTCCGTACTTAACCTGAAACTGAGCAGAGCACAATTTCTGTTCTCATCCTGAAGCAAAGTTCTTAACCCGAGGTACTATTTCTGAGTTAGCAGAGTCTGTAACCTGAAGCGTATGTAACCTGAAGCGTATGTAACCTGAGGTACCACTGTATGTCCATAGTTCTCGTAACATTACAAGTGTTATTGCAGTCCTACTAATGTTTTCGACTGCTTACAGTGGTCTTCTAGGTAAGTTACCCTCCCCTCCCCCCATTCTGTATTAAAGTTTTAGTCTTCCTGGTTTCTGAGCTTTTCAGTCCGTTTTGCCATTTTGAACGCATGGAATGCTTGGGCAATTGCCAGACCATCTCCTGGAAGGATGAGCTGCGGCTTCCTGCCCAAAACACTGGCTGGACGCACAGGGATGGCTCAAGGTGTTTTGACCCCTAAGGTGAAATACCCCATGGGCCTCGACCAGACCTTGTACGCCTCCTTCCGGCAACTCCTGCTGCCACACTGGTGCCAAACGTATCGCTCTGCTTTCCTTTGGACCACACCAGTGAGTCCGAGGGGGGTGTCTTGTCGTCCGGGCAGCCCAGGACCTCTAGACACACGGCCCAGACTTAGAATCATAGAATCATAGAGTTGGAAGAGACCACAAGGGCCATCGAGTCCAACCCCCTGCCAAGCAGGAAACACCATCAGAGCACTCCTGACATAGGTTGTCAAGCCTCTGCTTAAAGACCTCCAAAGAAGGAGACTCCACAACACTCCTTGGCAGCAAATTCCACTGTCGAACAGCTCTTACTGTCAGGAAGTTCTTCCTAATGTTTAGGTGGAATCTTCTTGCGCCCTGGGGAGGTAACTTTGGTGCTGCTAGCATAGCAAGAGCAATGCAGGAGGCAGCAGTTATGAGTTACTGGTCTCTGCAGCCGCCGTGATTCTCCAGCCATTTGATTTCACCTCCAGAAGCGCACTCCATTGTTTCTCGAGACTGGCGGATGCCAACAGGGCTGGATTTAGGTTTGGTGAGGCCCTAAACTACTGAAGGTAATGGGGCCTTTCATATGTCCAGCTGTCCTTTGTCAACAAAAAAATGTCGCTGTTTTTTGTGTTGCATATATGATGTGTTGTAATTTATGGTATCTAAAGCCATTTGCGCATAACAAAATACCGTATTTTTCGCTTTATAAGATGCACCAGACCATAAGACGCACCTAGTTTTTGGAGGAGGAAGACAAGAAAAAAAATATTCTGAATCCCAGAAGCCAGAAGAGCAAGAGCGTTCGCTGTGCAGCGAAAGCAGCGATCCCTCTTGCTGTTCTGGCTTCTGGGATAGCTGCGCAGCCAGCATTCGCTCCATAAGACGCACACACATTTCCCCTTACTTTTTAGGAGGGAAAAAGTGAGTCTTATAGAGCAAAAAATACGGTATGTGTTTTATCAAAGTAATTGTTGAACTGAAATACAATTAAGAAAAAGTATTTTAATAGTGAAATAATTATTAAGCTCTAACTTAAAATGATTGGGGGCCTATTACTTACATCATAGGAGCCTACACAACAGAAAACAGAAACTGGGACGGCTACTGTAAATCTGGGACTGTCCCCAGAAAACTGGGACAAGTGGATGATTTGGAGTTGACCAAGGATGAATCCAACCTGTAGGTCAAAAAATGTCGCCTACAAACACACCTTAGAAGACTGAATCTGAACGCTTCATTGCAAAATGATTTCGGGAGAAAATAATGGTTTCCCATCCCACTCTGTCTCACACTGACTAAACTAAATTGAACCCCCCCCCCCTCCTCCAGTCCACCAGACATCGCCTCCCTGCCTAGACGGTCAGATGCACAAAGGAGCTCAGCTGTTTTGTCTTGAGTCACCAAAGTCTGGAAATCTTCCCCGCATGTCTAGTACAACCATTGAAAGAAGTATGCAATGAGATACTGGAAGGGAAGGGGGCACCTGAATCGTGGAGAGAGGCTTTTATATCACTTATACCAAAAACTGAGACTGAAAAGAACCAGGTTAAAAACTACCGCCCGATCTCACTTTTAAATGTGGATTACAAAATATTTGCAGACATTTTAGCAAAAAGACTTAAGAAAGTGTTGATAGGTGAGATTCATAAAGATCAAGCTGGCTTTCTCCCGGGAAGACACATGTCGGACAATGTAAGGAATATAATTGACATTGTGGAGTTATTGGAAACAAACATTAATAGAAAAGTAGTATTGATTTTTGTGGACGCGGAGAAAGCCTTTGACAACATTTGTTGGAGCTTTATGAAAAAGAATCTCCAGGGGATGGGGGTAGGCCAAGGTTTTGAAAATGGTATAAGTGCAATATATTCTAAACAGAAGGCAAAACTAATTGTGAATAATGTGGTAACTGAAGAGATAGCTATAGAGAAAGGAACACGACAAGGATGCCCCATTTCTCCCTTACTTTTTATTTCAGTCTTGGAGATATTGTTAAACATGATTAGAAAGGACCAGTTGGTAAAAGGAATTCAGTTCGGAGCGAAAGAGTATAAGTTAAGAGCATTTGCAGATGACTTAGTCTTAACATTACAGCAGCCGAACACTAGTACAAAAAGAGTTTTAGAACTGATAGAAATATTTGGTCAAGTTGCAGGATTTAAATTGAATAAACAAAAAACTAAAGTGCTGGAGAAAAATCTAACAAATGAGGAAAAAGAGGCATTCCAAAAAGAAACTGGTTTGGGGTTAGCAAAAAAAGTTAAATATTTGGGGGTAAATCTGACATCGAAAAACGTGAATCTATTTAAAGACAACTATGATAAATGTTGGTCAGAAGTTAAGAAAGATCTAGACACATGGTCAGGATTGAAACTTTCTCTGTTAGGAAGAATCGCCGTTATCAAAATGAATGTATTGCCTAGAATGTTATTTTTGTTTCAGACTTTACAAATAATAGACAAGATGGATTGTTTCAAGAGGTGGCAGAAAGACATATCCAAGTTTGTCTGGCAGGGCAAAAAGCCTAGAATAAAATTTAAGATTTTAACAGATGCTAAAGATAGAGGAGGCTTTGCCCTGCCAGACTTAAAACTGTACTATGAATCAGCAGCATTCTGCTGGTTGAAAGAATGGCTGCGCCTCGAGAATGCAGACATCTTGGATCTTGAAGGATTTGATAATAGATTTGGTTGGCATGCATATCTATGGTATGATAAGGTAAAATCTCATAAAGGTTTCAAAAATCATGTTGTCAGGAAAGCTTTGTACAATGTTTGGATTCGATATAAAGATTTACTTGAAAGTAAAACCCCCAGGTGGTTGTCACCTATGGAAGCCAAAGAGGTGAAAAAATTGAATATGGGGCCACATTGGTCTAAATATTCTGAAATTATAGTACAGGATGGTGAACAACTGAAACTGAAAAGTTTTGAGGAGTTGAAAGACAAGGTGAGAGATTGGCTACATTATAGACAAATAAATGAAGCATTTAAACAGGACAGAAAGATAGGCTTCCAGATGGAGAGATCCAAACTAGAAACAGAATTGTTAGAACCCAATACTAAAAACCTATCAAGGATGTATAATTTGTTGCTGAAGTGGAATACTCAAGATGAAATGGTGAAGTCTAGTATGATTAAATGGGCACAAGATATTGGACATGATATTGAGCTTGCTGACTGGGAGCAGTTGTGCACCACTGGTGTTAAATTTACGGCATGTAATGCCTTAAGAGAAAACATTATGAAAATGATCTACAGGTGGTGCATGACTCCTGCTAAGTTAGCGAAGATCTATCATTTGCCCAGTAACAAATGCTGGAAATGTAATGAAACTGAGGGAACCTTCTTTCACCTTTGGTGGACCTGCCCGAAGATTAAGGCATTCTGGGAAATGATCTATAATGAAATTAAGAAAGTTCTCAAGAGAACCTTTTTCAAGAAACCAGAAGCTTTTCTCTTGGGCATGGTGGGCCAAATGGTGTCAAGGAAGGACAAGACATTTTTTATGTACGCCACAACAGCAGCAAGAATTCTCCTAGCAAAGTATTGGAAAACGCAAGAACTACCCACGCTGGAAGAATGGCAGTCGAAGGTGATCGATTATATGGGATTGGCGGAGATGACTGGCAGAATTCGAGACCGGGGGAAGGAGGCGGTGGAAGAAGATTGGAGTAAATTTAAAGAATATCTTAAAAATCGTTGTAATTTGGATGAAAACTAAGGTTCAGGGCAATAAGAGGTAAAGAGCTACAGCTGTTAATACTAAGTTAAAGAAAATTTAATTGATGGAAAAAAAGGTATACATTGTTTGACTAAAAAGTTGCTGAAAAATCTGAAATAAGGATGCAGAAAAGGGGTGGTATGGGGAGGTCCATTTTATATGTTTGTTATTGTTTTTGTTTATGTTATTGTTATGTTTGTTTTTTATGTGGAAAAATAAAAATTACTTAAAAAAAAAAAAAAAAAAAAAAAAGGAAATCTTCCCCGCATGCAGAAAAAGAAATACAATAATAATCTCAGCCCCTCCCCCCCCCCTCGTCCCACAATTACAGAATAGGACAGAGTCACTCAGTATTAGGAGTGCATTTTGAAATCTGATAGCGGTTGACTAAGCCAGAAAAGAACAGGAGGGCTTTTGGGCTGGAAGACAAAAACCATTATAAAGTCCCAACAGCTGGGAGGTGAAGTCAGACGAAAATGAGCCCTGAAATAAACCCCACTTCCTGGTGGAGGAGAATACATACGCTCTGGAGCTTCTTACTTAAGGAAAGAGCGAGGGGGCGGGGGGAATATGCACGCCACCGGCCAATTTTTACATGACTCGCACCTGAAAGACTGCAAATGGAAGCTTAAGAAGTCCACACTCCATCCTGTGTCCTGTTCGGCTTAATACCTTCGTTTCTGCACTTCCTAGGCCTCCCTCCCCAGACTGATTTTTGTGTGTGTATGTGGGTGTATTGTGCAATATGCTATTGGCTGTGTACACCCCAAAGTTTTCAGCGCACGTGGTCACACAGATTTCTCCATGTGCAGATCCGGCCGAACACAAGAGCTTTCAATTGCCCCATCCCGGTGTTTTCTATCCAAACCATAGATGTCAACCTTCCCTTTTTTTGCGGGAAATTCCCTTATTCCAGCGCCATTTCCCGCTGCTTCCTGCTGCTATCCTGGATTGTTAGATATCCCGTAGACAGGTGAGGCTGCTGATCCCTTAATTTTGAGGCTGCTGATCCCTTATTTTCAAATCTGAAGGTTGACAGCTATGATCCAAACCTGTGGGCAGTGCTTAAATGGGATGCATTCACACTGCACACTGTTACCCCCAATCAGTTAGTATTCCCTGAGTTTTGAAGCCTAAGGTGCATTGTGGGCATGCACACAAATATTTGTTTACCTGTGTGCATGGCGATTTTTTTTTTTAACTGTGATACCAAGATTTCCACTATACCTGAGATACAGGTGGCGCTGTGGTCTAAACCACTGAGCCTCTTGGGCTTGCCGATCAGAAGGTCAGCGGTTTGAAACCCCATGACGGGGCGAGCTCCTGTTGCTCTGTCACAGCTCCTGCCAACCTAGCAGTTCGAAAGCACACCAGTGCAAGTAGATAAATAGGTGCCACCGCGGCGGGAAGGTAAACGACATTTCCGTGCGCCCTGGTTCCTGTCACCGTGTCCCGTTGCACCAGAAGCGGTTTAGTCCTGCTGGCCGCATGACTCAGAAATCTGTCTGTGAACAAATGCCGGCTCCCTCGACCTAAATGCGAGATGAGCGCCACAACCCTAGAGTTGCCTTTGACTGGACGTAACCGTCCGGGGGTCCTTGACCTTGACCTTTTACAAGAGGCCAAACAGGTTCCTGTGCCCACAATTCTCTTGTCACAGAGCTGTAGAGGGCAGGAAAAACTGAACTATTTGTATCAAAGAGACTCAAGCAAGGGAGATGGAAAATAAAAATGTGGTGGATGTTTCTCCTTTCCTCCTCCCCCCCCTTTTTTTTTGTAATGGTTGGAACATTTGCTAAAAATACATCTGAAAAGAAGATCATAACATTGGCAAACCAAACCCAGATTTTTTTTTTTTTTTTAGCAGAATGATGTTAACTTGATTAATGAGACATATGGGTCACTTCCATTAAAGCCATCACTTCAGAGAAATCATTATTCCCATGTTTCTGAGCAGAGAGGGGAGAGCGAGAGAGAGAGTAAAAGGACAGACATAATGAAATGTCTAATGTGGAGATATGAAGATAATGGATGTGACTGCCTCACGCATAAACCCCAAACGCTTTGGCCTCCAAACCTCCTCCCCATAGAAAACGCTAACGATCGTCAGGGGGGTCAATCTGACTGACTGGGGTTCCCCCCCCCCCCAAAAAAAAATAATGACCCCTGAATTTTTGAATTTTATTGATATTGATGCTGCATTTTATGTCGTATTCTATGCTATTTTATGCTGTTTTTAAGTTGCATTTTAATCAATGTTTTATATTTGCTGTTAGTCGCCCTGAGCCCGGTTTTTAAACCAGGAAGGGCGGGGTATACATAAAATTGTGTGTGTGTGTGATTTTTATTAAATGTTCTGTTTTACAATTTAGAATATTCATTTAAGCAACCTTGAAATATCAATGACTTCCCTCCTTCTCTTTCCATGGTTCATTTTGCATAACATAAATCCCTGCATATTTTACATACCATTCAGTATTCCATTATTACATCGATCAGACCTTGTTTACACTGTTGAATTTATCTGAATGCTGCCAACGTTTTCAAGTGTACACAATCCGCGGCCCCCCATATAGTCAAAAAACATTTTCCAATCTTCTTCAAATGTATGTTTTTCTTGTTCTCTTATTCTATAAGTTAGGTCCGCAAGCTGCACATATTCCATCAGTTTAAGTTGCCATTCTTCTTTGGTTGGGACCTCACTCCTTTTCCATTTGGGGGCTAACAGAATACAGGCCGCAGTAGTGGCATAACAGAAAGAACATTTTTTGACACTTGGAAATTTCAGTCTGAGTTATCCCCAACAAAAAGGACTCTGTTTTGTGGTGTGTGGTTTTTTTTTTTTTTTGTTTTTTTTTGGAAAAGTACTGTAATGGTTCTAGGGGTTGCTTGTGCGTAAGCCGGTGCAAACACCTGGCTGGATTGCCTGAGTGAACCTTTTCTGTCCGGACAGCCACTCACCCGTGGCAGTCTCAATCGCTGGCAGAATCCATCCGTGGGCGTTTCTTAAACTTCTTCCAGCAAAGAAGCTCTTTGACGCCTAGTCTTCGCCTACTCTCTCTGCGTGAAAGCCTTCTGCGCAAGGAGGGCGTAGGCAGCGGAGGACCTCTACTCTCCCCGCTGGTCCCCGGCAAGGAGTCATGGGACTGCCTCGCCGCTTCCCCCATCTGCCCCCCTTCTCCACTGGTGCTACGCTGATTCTCTTCCCCAGAAGATGGGCTGCCTCTCCCAATCCAGGAACGCTCTCCGGAATCCCTCTGGATTTTGCTCTCTCCCTCTGGCACTGATGGCAGTTCCCTGACAAGTACTTTTAAACATTTTTTTCAATTCATTATGGATCATTTCCCAATACTCTTTTACCCTTTTCCAGGTCCTCCACATATGAAAGAACGTTCCCTCAACCTCATTGCATCTCCAGCACTTATCTGAAGTGCAACTCTGATCCTAAACCTCTGCTGCCTTGTGGGATGTCTTCAGGAGAAGAAAAGGCTAAAGAGTTCACTCTACTCAGATCCAGAGTAGAGTCCCTAAGATGGCACCTTGTACGCCTCCTTCCGGCAACTCTTGCAGCCAACCTGGTGCTAAGCATATTGCTCTGCTTTCCATTGGACCACATCAGCGAGGCCGAGAGGAAGGTCTTGTTGTTGTCGACACACCCTGCCCAGACTTGTGCCTCAGAGAGGTCCTTTCGGTGCTGCTAATGGAGCGGGTTTGACTTGGCTCCCAGAGGGTGCACTCCATTGTCTCTCAGAGAGAGAGAGAGAGAGAGAGAGAGAGAGAGAGAGAGAGAGAGAGAGAGAGACCAAGAACGGTTGTGACTGCTTTTAGAATGCTTTGGCCTGTGTGAGAATTCTGTTTTATTTTTTTAAATGATGTACAGTGGTACCTCTGGATGTGAACGGGATCTGTTCTGGAGCCCCATTCGCATCCTGAAACGAACGTAACACGCTTCTGCGCATGCACGGGTCGCGTTTCGCCGCTTCCGCGCATGCGTGTGATGTCATTTTGAGCGTCAGCGCATGCGTGAGTGGCGAAACCCAGAAGAGATGAATGTGACTTTTTAAAAGTCTAGCCTGCTTTCCTGATTCTTAGGGTCATCTAGCCCAACCCGCTGCAGGAATCTTTTGTTCAACATAGGGCTTGAACCCACGACCCTGAGATTAATAGTCTCATGCTCAACTGCTATCTGCTTATGGGTGAAGTGATGGGAGACTTTAAAGGGCCTGGAGGTGGGTCTCTATAGATCATCAGCAGAACAAATGTTCTGGGGCTTGGCTCTGCAATTCCAAGCCCCAGACTGGGAGTTCTGGCACTGCCTCCGGTTAAAGGCTCTCAGGCCGTGGGCTGGGAGAGATCTAGAGTTGCCAGCGAACTTCGCCTACAATGAAACTTGAGGAAAACCTGGGTGTTCCAGCCCGGGCAGGACATCCAAGGAATGTCAAGGGGGGGGGGGTGTTAGGAAATCTAACGAGCGAGGCTTTGCTTGGGAAAAGGATTTTAAAAATAATTGGGTTTTGGAAGTGCAGGCTTACAGAGCAATCTTCTGCATTTTACACAGACGCAGGGATGGAAGGATCTGTCAATCTCGGTCTCTCTCACTTTCTCATATATTTTTTTCCTTTTCCATGTTTTATGTTTATTTTATTATTTTATTTTGACAAAGTAATAATCATAAATAAGAAAGAATAAAAACGGGCACCCCACCCCCAAAACCATTCCATTGTAACTATCCAACCTCCCAGAATTTCAACACCTCTTGCGATGGTTTGGCCCTTTCTGTTTTATCAGTACAAATCCTACAAACGCCTTCAATATCTCCTCAAAATCATTTCTCCTGCATATTCCCTGTCATTAATTTATCGTTAATAGCTATATCCCACACCTCTTTATACCATTCTTCCATTTTATATTCTGTTTGCCCCCTTCCACTTCCTAGCTTTTCTCATTTTGCCAAGTTGATTTTGCACTAACGTGCACATTTTTGTGTGTGGATGCTTTCCTCAGGACGCAAGGGAGAAACGTGCTCTGAGCCCTGAAAGGGGAAACTGTAAGATATGAGCATTGCCACCAGGGCTGGATTTAGGTTTGATGAGGCCCTAGGCTACTGAAGGTAATGGGGCCCTTTATATGTCCAGCTGTCCTTTGTCAACAACAAACAGACTTCCAGAATGGATTAAGTTTGAGAACCAAGGTACCACTAAAGGTAAAGGGACCCTTGACCATTAGGTCCAGTCGTGGCCGACTCTGGGGTTGCGGCGCTCATCTCGCTTTATTGGCCGCGGGAGCCGGCATACAGCTTCTGGGTCATGTGGCCAGCATGACTAAGCTGCTTCTGGCGAACCAGAGCAGCACACGGAAACGCCGTTTACCTTCCCGCTGGAGTGGTACCTATTTATCTACTTGCACTTTGACGTGCTTTCGAACTGCTAGGTGGGCAGGAGCAGGGACCGAGCAACGGGAGCTCACCCTGTCGCGGGGATTCAAACCGCCGACCTTCTGATCAGCAAGTCCTAGACTCTGTGGTTTAACCCACAGTGCCACCCGCATCCCTTCCACAACACAAAACACTGTTGCTGTATGTAGGTTTTATTTTATTTCTTTTTTATTTTATATTTTGGAAATGTTCGCCCAGGTGTTTTTTTTCCTTTACATTTTTTGGGGGGGCCCAAGAGAGTGGCTTTTTAGCTTATACATAAATCTTATGCCCTCATCTGGGCAGGTGGAGTGAAAGGAAGTCCTGGGCAGAGTAACGTATGCTGCTTTGTGTACAAAGAATGTGCAAATGTTTGCTTGAGCGCGGACAAGCCTTCTCCTTGCTGCGGTGTCTGTCTTGCATCTGCCAAGCCTAGGAGACCTGGCAGGCTGTAAGTCTACACCTTTCTTTAATAAAGCATCAGAACTGATCACTCTTCTTCAGTATCCCTGCAACTACTCCTGAAAGTCCTCCTCTGGGTCAGCAGTTCAAAAAAGCCACCCAGTGAACTTCATGGCTGAGTGGGGATTCAAACCCTGGTCCTCAGCTACACAGCTGCAAATAAAACGTTTTAAATGTGGTCTAAGGTGCAAAGAACCTTTTAATGAGGGTGAAAGAGGAGAGCGCAAAATATGGTCTGAAGCTCAACATCAAAAAAACGAAGATCATGGCCACTGGGCCCATCACCTCCTGGCAAATAGAAGGGGAAGAAATGGGGGCAGTGAGAGATTTTACTTTCTTGGGCTCCATGATCACTGCAGATGGTGACAGCAGCCACGAAATTAAAAGACGCCTGCTTCTTGGGAAAAAAGCAATGACAAACCTAGACAGCATCTTAAAAAGCAGAGACATCACCTTGCCAACAAAGGTCCGTATAGTTAAAGCTATGGTTTTCCCCATAGTGATGTATGGAAGTGAGAGCTGAACCATAAAGAACGCTGATTGCCAAAGAATTGATGCTTTTGAATTATGGTGCTGGAGGAGCTCTTGAGAGGCCCATGGACTGCAAGAAGATCAAAGGTATCCATTCTTAAGGAAATCAGCCCTGAGTGCTCACTGGAAGGACAGATCGTGAAGCTGAGGCTCCAATACTTTGGCCACCTCATGAGAAGGGAAGACTCCCTGGAAAAGACCCTGATGGGGACGACAGTGGACGAGATGGTTGGATAGTGTTCTCGAAGCTACCAGCATGAGTTTGACCAAACTGCAGGAGGCAGTGGAAGACAGGAGTGCCTGGAGTGCTCTGGTCCATGGGGTCACGAAGAGTCAGACACGACTAAACAACAAAAAAGTGCAATGTACAAACGTGACACTAGATGGCAACCGTGAGCTATGCAAAACTCAATGTATTTTTAAAAACTTTTTTTAAAAAGCATTTTCACAGCGTTTTTAAAATATGTGTGTAGTTTCCACAGGTCCTAGTCTGACACCCGAACCACTATATCACACTGCCTCCATATGCCTCCGGGTATGAAACAGCTTTTCTCTCCCCAGGGCTGATTAAATTTGCACAAATTTTATAAAGGCAATTTACTAATTTGCCTGTTGAACAGTCAGAGGTTTTGTGCATTTGTGCCATTGAAGAAACTTGAGAAAATTAAGAGAAAATGTTGGATAATAATTGGATTGCTTTGTGAGCATAGAGATGATTTACAGCATCTTAGATAGCGTGGAATAATTATCTTGATTCTCCCCTCCACACAGAGAGGGGGGGGAGGATAAAGAAGAAGGATAAAGAAGGCAATTTCATCAAGAGACTGCTTTGTGCTCTCAGTAAATGGTTTTCTAATCTAGGACAGATATTGTACCTCTCTATGGAAAAAATGAGAGGAGAAAGGAGGGCTAACTTTCATTTTATTTCACAAAATTCATATGCCACTTGATTGTTGTAAAACCTCTAAGTGGTTTACAAGAAATATTAAAATCATCAATAACAACAGTTTAAAAACCGATTAAAAACATTTAAAGATCATTAAAATTAACAATAAAAAAGATTAAAGCTCCTTGGCATTGATGTGGCTGGATAGACTTGCCTAAACAAAAATGTTTGAGAGAGATAGAATCTTTATTTGCGTCTGCCACAAGCCGTAAGCAAAGGAATCAGATGCAATAAAATACAGATATAGCTAGATGGTTGGCTAGGCAAAACGTGTTCTGAAAGTTCACAACAATACAAATAAAAGAGTGAATAACTGTCCTTGACCACAAAAAGCAACAACATATGGACGAGTGTGCTTTCTTTACTAGGCATCAAACAGGTTAGTCAGATGGTAGATCCAATTCTAATTGCCCCAGCTAAAAAATAAATGAATTGTCGTGTTTGCTGTCAAACGCGGTACTTGAGGGTTGTTTCTGTCAAATTCCGCTTGAAGAACAAAAATGTTTTGAGCAGGCACCAAAAAAGAACCCAGTGACAGTGTCTTCCTGGTGTCAATAGGCAGGGAGTTCCGAAGATTGATTTCCTGTTGTTGCTTAGTCGTTTAGTCGTGTCCGACTCTTCGTGACCCCATGAACCAGAGCATGCCAGGCACTCCTGTCTTCCACTGCCTCCCGCAGTTTGGTCAGACTCATGTTTGTAGCTTCGAGAACACTGTCCAACCATCTCATCCTCTGTCGTCCCCTTCTCCTTGTGCCCTCCATCTTTCCCAACATCAGGGTCTTTTCCAGGGAGTCTTCTCTTCTCATGAGGTGGCCAAAGTATTGGCGCCTCAGCTTCACAATCTGTCCTTCCAGTGAGCACTCAGGGCAGATTTCCTTCAGAATGGATACGTTTGATCTTCTTGCAGTCCATGGGCCACAATTGATTTTCTACCTGATGTCAATAGGCAGGGCTCCCAAGTGTGGGTGCCATCATGCTGAAAGACTGATTTCCTGTCGCTGTAACATGGGCGCTATACTTCACCAGTAACAGTGCTGGCTCTGCAAATCAGAGCAGTCAAGTGGGCATGTCTACAATCCTTACATTTGCACTAGCACAGTGTTTCTCAAGCAGTGGGCTGGGCCCACCGGTGCTGTAGCCGCTGTTGGCTCTGGCTCCCCCTACTGTTGGTCTTCCTGCCTGTCTGAATGTGCACTGGCTGCTACCAATTCGGTTGCAGGAATCTCCCTTTGGAACTGTTATAAGAATTTCATATATTTTTTTAAATATAATTTTTATTCAGTTTACAAATAAAACAAATTAATACAATTCAAACAATTTATGAAACCATTCTCTCATTTTTTGACTTCCCTCAACTTGGCTGGTACTCCTTCCCTTCTCAATTTTCCACACATTTCTTGGTTCATATCTACTTCTTAAATTAAATCTGCTTTCAATCCATAATTTTAACTTTCATTTTTACAAAGCTTCTCTGAACGTTACAAGCGTTATTTGTTTTTCACTTAAATTATGCATATATTCTGAGAATTTTTCCCATTCTTCAATAAATCTCTGATCTCGTCGATTCCTAATTCTTCCTGTCATTCTATCCAGTTCTGCAAAGTCCATCATTTTCATTCTCCATTCTTCCAGTGTTGGTAGGAACTGTTATAAGAATTTCAAGGTCTCAAATATAGAATATTCATAAATGCACACATACCTAAACATACAAACCATGTGTCTGAAATAGTATGGGAGAGCAACCCTGAAGCCATTTTGACTCTGAAATATTCCTCTGCAGTAAGGGAGGCAAATGGGGAATGCTTTCCCATTGTCTTTTTGCTTGCAAATCCTGCCATAAAGGGCGTATTTGTATATGAATAGGGTGAGCCTGTGCCCTGGACTTAGGAACTAAAGTATTAATCATCACAAAAGAAAGGGCAGGCTGCCCAGGTAATGCCATCAGTGACCACTATCAGGTATCCTGGAAGACAGGATTTCTGCTGTAGACCGCCTCCTTCTGTGATTGTATGTATGATGTTTTGGGGTGGGGCCTTGGGCTACATGGTGGGCAATTTCAAAAGTCGATATAAGGGCTTGTGCACCATTGTACTGGGTTCCTCCTCCCTCCTGCGTGTGGTGAGTGAGGACCCTGTTGCAAGAATCCCTTGAATAAAGATCAGGCTTACTAGCCGCTTTGCTTCTCAATATACTCTGGTTGACCTCTGTTGTTTTCTCCTACCAATAGGGAACCTACTTTCTCCTACCAATAGGGAACCTACTTAAGGACTCTATACGGGCTCCGGAATACCCCATAAGGGAAAGGGGACAGTTTTTCTCATAACAGAATACTTGCGGCCAAACTGCACTTCATGCAGAAAACCGGCTACTGAATCTCCCTGAGGATGCTGTTGTTTTTTCATCTTTTGTTTAACCAAAAGGCAGTTTGCTGGAGCAAGATGGCGGGGAGTTTATTTGCAATTGCAGCAGGGGCAGTGGGAAAAGGGGAGGATAATCTCCCTCCCCCCAAACTGGGGGAAAAGACAATGACAGTGGTTTTCATTGGGAGATGGTTAAAATTCCATTTCCCCCTCTGCTAGTGGTCCAGTGAAACTGTCTGCTACCACCAGAGATGTCTACATTCCTTCCTTCCCTCCTTCTTTCTTTCTTTCTTTCTTTCTTTCTTTCTTTCTTTCTTTCTTTCTTTCTTTCTTTCTTTCATTTTTTAAGTTGGGAGATCAAATCAAGAATGTTTTTCTATGTAAAGGGCAGTTTGGTCCATGAGTAAATCCTGTGTTATACGTTTAGCTACTTTGCCTGTTGCATATACAGTTTTCAAAGAGATCGGGTGCTCCATACCGAATTCCTGAGGTGTCTTGGCTAAGCAGGGGCAAGGGAGGGAGTTCAGGGATTTTAAGTCCACCTTGGATACAAAAATGCCCTTTTTTTTATTTGCATAACCATATCATGGCCACAGATGACTACAGGGATAGTTATGTGTATTTGACACAGTTTGTATTTGGACATAGTCCTAACCCACTTTGCGACTGAAAGCTATGAAGGGGAGACATTGGAAAGGCAGTACGGTGGTACCTTGGTTCTCAAACAACTTGGAACTCAAACAACTTGGAACTCAAACACTGCAAACCCAGAAGTAAGTGTTCTGACTTGCGAACTTTTTTCAGAAGCTGAACGTGCTCCGTTTTGAGTGTTACGCTTCTGATTTGAGTGTTATACTGAGGTCTGTCTGTTTTTGCTATTTATTTTGCATTTTTGTTTCTGCAGCTCTTTTTTGTTTTGTTTTTGTGACTGTGTGGAACCCAGTTCAGCTACTGATTCATAGACTGCACTACATTGTTTATTGCATTCATTTTATGGATCAATGGTCTTGTTAGATAGTAAAATTCATGTGAAATCCTGTTTTAGCGGTTGTCTTTAAAAGTTTGGAATGGGTTAATCTATTTTGCATTACTTTCTATGGGAAAGCGTGCCTTGGTTTTGGAACGCTTTGGTTTTGGAACGGACTTCTGGAACAGATTAAGTTTGAGAACCAAGGTACCACTGTAGTAACTAAAGGCAATGGATTCCCCTCGCCTCTGCGCCGGTGAACAGCTTCCTTTGGATGTTACAGAATGTAGGCTCTAGATGGCGGTATTTCACTTCAGTGGAGAGGAGACTATTTATCTTGCTGTTTGTGGGGTCAGCTATTTGATCCAGTTAAAAGCTGCTTCGTCCTAATGAAATTCCAATTTACGCCATACCCTCCAACATTCCTCTGATGAAAAAAAGGGTCTTCCTTTTCCATTATTATTATTATTATTATTATTATTCCCAGCCCATCTGGCTGGGTTGCCCCAGCCACTCTGGGCCTCTTCCAACATATATATATAAACATAATAAAACATCAAACCTTATCAAACTTCCCCATACAGGGCTGCCTTCTAAAGGTTGTCTAAAGAAACTAAAGTAAACTAAAGTAACTAGACTAAATTAAAGTAACTCCTTGGCTCCGGGGTTGCATAACTCCATACCCTCCAACATTTCTCCGATGAAAATAGGGACGTCCTAAGGAAAAGCGGGACATTCTCGGGTCAAATCAGAAACACCCCACAGTTTGAAGTTGTAGAATCCATTCTACCACCACCTTCTGCTAATATGTCCAGGCCAGGCTGAGTTCTAGATCTGTTCAGAGCAGCTGACGTTTCTCATTTGGTAAGAAACTCTGCATGTCCTCTTCCTATGGGTTTGCTCCATATAGAATCATGGAATCATAGAGTTGGAAGAGACCACAAGGGCCATCGAGTCCAACCCCCTGCCAAGGAGGAAACACCATCAGAGCACTCCTGACATATGGTTGTCAAGCCTCTGCTTAAAGACCTCCAAAGAAGGAGACTCCACCACACTCCTTGGCAGCAAATTCCACTGTCGAACAGCTCTTACTGTCAGGAAGTTCTTCCGAATGTTTAGGTGGAATCTTCTTTCTTGTACTTTGGATCCATTGCTCCGTGTCCGCTTCTCTGGAGCAGCAGAAAACAACCTTTCTCCCTCCTCTATGTGACATCCTTTTATATATTTGAACATGGCTATCATATCACCCCTTAACCTCCTCTTCTCCAAGCTAAACATGCCCAGCTCCCTTAGCCGTTCCTCATAAGGCATCATTTCCAGGCCTTTGACCATTTTGGTTGCCCTCCTCTGGACACATTCCAGTTTGTCAGTGTCCTTCTTGAACTGTGGTGCCCAGAACTGGACACAGTACTCCAGGTGAGGTCTGACCAGAGCAGAATACAGTGGCACTATTACTTCCCTTGATCTTGATATTGATGGTTACATTTAATTCCAGTTGAAATCTATGGGATATACTTGACCTGTTGATTTCAATGGGACTCAAGTGAAACAGATTTGCAGTAAAATCCTATGCATTTCCAGTTGGAAGCAAGTCTCACTGAATTCAACAGGACTTAGTCTCAGATAAGGCTAATATGTAAGACTAGGAGATATGCGCAAAATTCAAATAAGTGTGAATTTTGAAAGATGGTTGTGTTTCAGTTCCCATTTTGTTTGGGAAAGCGTGGATTTGATCAATTCCAGACCCTCCAAGCACCCCTATTTTCAAGGGACTGTCCCAGATTTACAGAAGCCATCCCAGTTTCTGATTTGATCCCTGCTTTTCCTTAGGATACCCCTATTTTCACCAGAGAAGTGTTGGTGAAAATAGGTCGTCCCTATTTTCATCAGAGAAATATTGGCGGGGATGTCTCTATTTTTCATTGGAGAAATGTTGGAGGGTATGAAATAGGCAAACTCCACCCTCCAGATGTTTTGGGACTACATCTCCCATCATCCCTAGCTAACTGGACCAGTGGTCAGGGATGATGGGAATTGTAGTCTCAAAAACATCTGGAGGGCCGAGTTTGCCTATGCCTGAAATAGGATGTCCTTATTTCCATCAGAGAACTGTTGGAGGACATGCAATTCAGCTTTAAACGTGGATTGGGTCAAATTTCTCCCCATCCCTAGTCCAAATACCTTTGTTAATGGGAAGGCAGATTCCCATCTAAGGCTGCTTCACCAGGTGCGAGCAGGTAAGGCTGCCATAGGCAAACTCGGCCTGCCAGATGTTTTGGGACTACAACTCCCATCATCCCTAGCTAACAGGACCAGTGGTCAGGGATGATGGGAGTTGTAGTCCCCAAACATCTGGAGGGCTGAGTTTGCCTATGCCTGAGGTAATGCCAGGCAAAGCTCTCCAGCTGGATTGTACAGTTGTACCTCAGGTTGCATATGCTTCAGGCTACATACGCTTCAGGTTACAGACTCCGCTAACCCAGAAATAGTGATTCAGGTTAAGAACTTTGCTTCAGGATGAGAACAGAAATCGTGCTCTGTCGGCGCGGCGGCAGCAAGAGGCCGCATTAGCTAAAGTGGTCCTTCAGGTTAAGAACAGTTTCAGGTTAAGAATGGACCTCCGGAACGAATTAAGTACTTAACCCGAGGTACCACTGTATAAGCACTTCCTTCAGCAGGGCACCTGGTTCTAGGAAGCTCATTGGCTGTGTTGTCATCTTCTCGGGTCATGGGGTAGAGAGCTTGTGTGGTCAACAGGAGGTGTTTAAGTGCACCCCATTGGTTTCCTCCGCTTGGCAGGCCTGGCCAATGAGAGGCCGGCGAAATATTTCCTGTGATTGCATATATGCAAAGGCAAGTCAGGAGAGCGCTTCGCATTGGTGGCAAACCCTGCTTGCAAAGCCGCAGATGGAGGCCCACAGCAGCCAAACCCTGTAATTTGGGGTTTGACAGGCGCATGGTTTGGGACTGCCAGCGGTTAGAGAATAGGTGTCTATTTCCAGCTACATTGTGGGCCTCGTGGATGGCCTCAAGGAAGAAGAAGACAAAAAAAAATCAGAAGTTTCAAAAGAACGTGGCGCTGGGTTTCTGAGGAATGGATTTCGCAGTGTGGATGGAAAAGCAGAGCAGGCACATGGGTGGAAAAACTGGGAATAAAGGGCAGAACATAATGTATGCATGAACCAGCGATTTCGGAAAGAGAATCTGTGCACAAAAATCAGAGACAATACACAGTCCTCTTTTTTTCCATCACCCACGCACCATAAAACAGGCGTGAAGATCTAGCACAAAACTCCCTGGGTGTTTTTGGTCCAGGAACCATCTCTTAGTTTAATTTAGGATCGACGTGAGGATAAAACAGGGAGACAAAGAACGGCGTCTGCTGCCTTCTCCACCTTGGAGAAAGTTGCTTTCAAACTTCAGAGGAGCAAGCAAACCAAAGTTTGCTGTAGCATCTTTATGGTCCTAGGAGATACTACTTTTCCAATGTGCAATACCTATTTCCTGGACCTTATGAACACAGGTAGACAGGCAGGATGCTTCATAGAACCATAGCATTGTAGAGTTGGAACGAAACCCCACGGTCATCTAGTCCAACCCCCTGCAAAGCAGGAATCTTCTTGCCCAACGTTGGGCTCGAACCCATGACCCCAATATTAAGAGTCTCGTCATCTACCCACTCGGCCGACCTGCATGTCTGAATGTCCGTTGCTAGGATCCACAGGTAGGGAGACTCCCAAACAAATTAACAAATTAACTTCAGCTTCAATGTTTATTTCCCCTAACAATTTGACTTCCCAGCCTCACCACCAAGGTGTTTTCGTTCCCATCCTTTTCCTACTGCATCACACAGCATAACTTTTTATCTAATACATATTTCCTCTGTGATAATATAATCCTTTCCCTTCCGCTGCTCATATTTTGAATCCTGCCTCCGATTTCATTTGACAATTTTCTCAAGTAGTCCACCCTTCAATGAAAAGTTCGTGCCTTGGATCTCTTGGGCTGGGGCAACATGGGCCTGTTTAACATTATTAGAACGATATTAGATACCGTGGTACCTCGGGTTAAGTACGTAATTCGTTCCGGAGGTCTGTTCTTAACCTGAAGCTGTTCTTAACCTGAAGCACCACTTTAGCTAATGGGGCCTCCTGCTGCCGCTGAGCCACCGGAGCACGATTTCTGTTCTCATCCTGAAGCAAAGTTCTTAACCTGAGGTACTATTTCTGGGTTAGCAGAGGCTGTAACCTGAAGCGTCTGTAACCTGAAGCGTATGTAACCCGAGGTACCACTGTATATCGCTCTAAAGCATCACAAGGCATAATTTTAAAATAAAGTGTTTCTTAACTTTGGGGTTTTTTCCGTCAAAATAGCTGATCCCCTACTGCTCGTTGCTGGTTGTTCTGCAGCACCCTCCAGTATCAAATTTTAATAGAGCATTCTGAATGTTAAAAGCAGAACGTCTTGTATCCATATGGTTATCTTAGGGCTCCCATACATCCAGATTTTCCCGGACATTACCGGGATTTCAAAGGCGGGTTTGATGTTCGGGGGGGATTTCCGAAAAGCGGCCTTTCTGAAATACGGCAACCCTATCTATACCATGGGACGCAGGTGGTGCTGTGGATTAAACCACAGAGCCTAGGACTTGCCGATCAGAAGGTCGGCGGTTTGAATCCCCACGACGGGGTGAGCTCCCGTTGCTCAGTCCCTGCTCCTGCCAACCTAGCAGTTTGAGAGCACATCAAAGTGCAAGTAGATAAATAGGTACTGCTCCGGCGGGAAGGTAAATGGTGTTTTTGTGCGCTACTCTGGTTCGCCAGAAGCGGCTTAGTCATGCTGGCCACATGACGCCGGCTCCCTTGGCCAATAAAGCAAGATGAGCGCCACAACCCCAGAGTCAGCCACGACTGGACCTAATGGTCAGGGGTCCCTTATCTATACCTTTCCTTAACCCTTCCTTAACGATAAAAAAACATGAGTGTAGATCTGCCCTTAGTCTTGTTCTCAACTTTGACATTTCTGCATAGTCCATTAGTTTTAAAAGCCTTGGGTGGGCCTTTCCCCTTCTTTCCATTTTTGCACATATGGGATTCTGGCGGCTGTTGTTGCATACATGAATGATTTAATCATCTTCTTTGGGACAACCGTCCCTTTCAGTCCACTTTCTCAACCTTGGTCCAGCAATAAACAGCTCAGGACCACAATACCTCAAAAACCTCCTCTTCCCATATGATCCTACCCAGACCCTGAAATCACCTTCTGAGGCCCTCCTTTGTGTGTCCCCTCCTCCAGAGGTCCAGAAAGTGGCAACACAAGAACGGGGCCTTCTCTGCAGTGGCTCCCTATCTGTGGAATTCTCTCCCCAAGGAAGTTCGCCTGGTGCCTTCATTACACACCTTTAGGTGCCAGGCCTTGGTTGACCTGATCGACATCCCTTTTAAAATGTGGCTTTGCGGGGGTGGGTTGTTATTGGGCTATTGTTCTTATTTTGATTTTATATATTGTAATCTTTTGTGTGAACCGCCCTGAGACCTCCGGGTAAAGGTAAAGGTAAAGGTACCCCTGCCCGTAGTGGCCAGTCTTGACAGACTCTAGGGTTGTGCGCCCATCTCACTCAAGAGGCCGGGGGCCAGCGCTGTCCGAAGACACTTCCGGGTCACGTGGCCAGCGTGACATCGCTGCCCTGGCAAGCCAGAGCCGCACACGGAAACGCCGTTTACCTTCCCGCTAGTAAGCGGTCCCTATTTATCTCCTTGCACCCAAGAGTGCTTTCGAACTGCTAGGTTGGCAGGCGCTGGGACCGAACAACGGGAGCGCACCCCGCCGCAGGGATTCAAACCGCGACCTTTCGATCGGCAAGCCCTAGGCACTGAGGCTTTTACCCACAGCGCCACCCGCGTCCCATGAGACCTCCGGGTATAGGGCGGTATATAAATTCAATAAATAAATAAAATACATATAGACAATTAAATATAACACGGCTGGGGACCTACAACCCTCCAGATGTTGCATCATCCCTGACCATTGGGCCATACTGACTGGAGACGATGGAAGACCAGTGTATGACAACATCTGGAGTGCCACAGCTTGCCCTTTCCTTAAAATATAGCTTGCCTTTCCCTTCCTTCATTGGAAAGGAGTGCAGCGGGGAAGCTGGCGTTCAGACCGGGAGCACAGAATTGCCTATTGAGCATGCGCTTGTAGCGTCTTCCAACAAGTCTGCTTCTTGTTTACGCGAAACGTCAAGTGGCTTTACGAAATTGGAATTACGATTCCAAAACAAAGATTTGACAGCCAAGGAGCGATAACCGCAAACATAAAACAATGTGCAGCCTGACATAAAATAAGCAAACAACTGAGAACCGCCAGATTAAATTTAAAAAAATAAATTCTGAAAATCGTCTTAACTAACAACCAAATGAAACAAATGGATCCCCCAAGCCATCTGTGATGAGTGACTACGGATGAATTGTCTATTTCCATTCCCTGTCAATTTTGCATCTGCTCATTTGTAGCACAAGTGATTTCTGTGACACTTCCTCATATTTCTGATCTTCTTACAGCAAAGCCCATGGCTTTTTTCCCCCCCAGACGGAACTCAGTTCTGGCACCTCTCAGGTAGTAGTAGTAGTAATAATAATAATAATAATAATAATAATAATAATTTATTTATTTACACCTCGCCCATCTGGCTGGGTTTCCCCAGCCACTCTAAGCAGCTCCAAACAGAATAATAATAATAAAGCAATAAAACATCAAACATTAAAAACTTCCTGAAACAGGGCTGCCTTCAGATGTCTTCTAAAAGTCAGATAGTTGTTTATTGCCTTGACATCTGGTGGGAGGGCATTCCACAGGGTGGGTGCCACCATAGAGAAGGCCCTCTGCCTGGTTCCCTGTAACTTGGCTTCTCGTAGTGAGGGAACCGTCAGAAGGCCATCTGGGCTGGACCTCAGTGTCCGGGCAGAACGATGGGGGTGGAGACGCTCCTTCAGGTATACTGGGCTGAGGCTGTTTAGGACTTCAAAGGTCAGCACCAACACTTTGAATTGTGCTTGGAAACGTATTGGGAGCCAATGTAGGTCTTTGAGGACTGGTGTTATATGGTCTTGGCAGCCACTCCCAGTCACCAGTCTAGCTGCCGCATTGTGGATTAGTTGTAGTTTCTGGGTCACCTTCAAAGGTAGCCCCACGTAGAGCACATTGCAGTAGTCCAAGCGGGAGATAACTAGAGCATGCACCACTCTGGCGAGACAGTCCATGGGCAGGGAGGTCTCAGCCTGCGTACAGATGGAGCTGGTAGACAGCTGCCCTGGACACAGAATTGACCTGCACCTCCATGGATAGCTGTGAGTCCAAAACGACTCCCAGGTTGCGCACCTGGTCCTTCAAGGGCACAGTTACCTCATTCAGGATCAGGGAGTCCCCCCCTGTCTTGTCAGGATTCAACCTCAACCCATTAGCTGCCATCCATCCTCCAATCGCCTCCAGACACTCACACAAGACCTTCACCGCCTTCACTGGTGTGAACCTTTGCCGTTCTAAGAGAACAAGGGATGTGTTCAGGATGTGTTCCAGCACCTCTTTTTCTAGAAAAATAACACTGGCAAAGTCCATGTAAAGATTCATACTTCCAATGCGTATGTGAATAGTATTTTACCACATTTTTACTGTTATCTTGATACTAATGCTCATTTCTAAATGTAGCTTCTCTTAAAATACATCCCCCCCATCCTTGCATGTGCTGGTACATATTTTCTTGCAGAACCCGAAGAAGAATAATTATGTTCTGAGCTGTCATGGACTATATGGAATCCGCAGAAATGACTGGCAGAATCAGAGACCAGGGAGAAGAGACGGTGGAGGAAGATTGAAAGAAATTTAAAGACTATTTACAGAAACACTACAAGATTAATGAATGTTAAAATAACATCAGATTGAATGTATAAGGTTATTGGAGTAAAACTTTAAAGATTAGAAGACCCAACATCTTAAGTTCTAAGCATTGAATAAGCTATATTAAGACATTCAAATCAAGAAAGGAGGTTAAACATGACAGAGGGAAGGGATTTGTTGTTTAATTGTATGAATTGGAATACAGGGAAGGGAGACTCAGGGAAGTCAGAGAAACAAGTCAATGCAAGATCAATATGAAGATAAGATTGCTTTTATTTCTGTTGCCTGTAGTATGTTATGTTTGTGTAATTCTGTATGTTTTTGGGGTATTGTTCGTTGTTTTTGTTTTGCTTTGTCGTTTTGTATGTAAAATCGAATAAAATATTTTTTTAAAAAAAATAATAATTATGTTCTGATCTGCCTGTTAGTCCAGGAGGTGTAAATTAGGTTGCTTCTCTTAAAACTGCAGCGCAGACGAATTTCGCCTCCATTGAAGTGTGTGTGTGTGTAAAAGAGAGAAACAGGGAGGAGGGGGTAAGATAAGTTTGAAGACTTAGCAATTGAGCATCCAGAAAGTTTTGCCGTAGATGTTGATCTCAGGAAACGCCCAAGATGCCCACGTTTCTTCATATCCAAAATAGTCCATCCATTGCAATGTATATATTATATTATATATATTGTCAAACCCAGAACACTATAAGCAATCGTCTCTTATTTATTACAAGCAGACAGAATTCTAATTATGCCAATTCATGTCGCCAAACACCTCCTCCAAATGGGGCTGCAAATGAAGGGATTGGTTTGTACTAGTAATTATGGTTTACCATGAAATTACTTTACCCCCCCTCCCCCCGCCGTTTCGTCCAGGTTAAATTGGCCGCGGCTGGGTTTATATTTATATTTATCCAACGAGGAGCACGCAACCCAAACAACAGGAGACCGGGTGGAGCACTGAGTAGGTCTGCAATTAAAGTATGGGAAAGGCTTGTGGCTTTCCACAGGGGTTAATGCCAGCAGTTCCCTTTGCAGGTGAAAGTTTCATACGTTGGAAGGAAGTAATAACAACAACAACAACAACACAGGGAAAGAGGAACTCTGAGCAAGTGCAGACTGCCTTCCTCCCCTCCCTTCCACTGCTGGGTGTGATGGCCTGGGATTCGGATTCAGAGGCTGAACCTGGGGAATCCCAGCCTGCACAGGAGTCCCTGCCTCCAGAACCAGTTGAGCTGGGGCTTGAGCTTGAAGGGTCCTCACCTGTGCTGGATCCTCAGATGCAGGCACCAGCTGAGTCTGCTCTGGTTCCTGAGGTGATGGAGGACCCATTGCCTGCAGGTGCTCCATTCTCAGCCCCATCAGGGGAAGCTGAGGTTGCCTCTGGGTCCGGTAACCCTCCAGCTCTCCTGAGCTGCAGAGGCTCAGGGCAGAGAGGCGGAGGGAACTAAGTTCCCGCAAGAGGAGTGCTCGCCTCCAGGCCAGGAGAGGCGAGTCACCTGTGGACCGGGGCCGCCCTATGCCTCGGGGCAGATAAAAGCCAGCCAGCCCCAGTCCCAGGTTGCGGGAGCAACATTGTTGGTAGCCTGTTCCTGCCTGCACCCTGTCCTGCTCTCCTGCCAGAGTTCCTGACCTCACCTGACTCCCTGCCTTGGACCCAGCTTCAGCTTTGACGGACAGCCTCCATACTGCACCCTCGACCTCAGATTGGACTCAGACCTCGCAGCACGGTTAACCCTCAGGACCAGCACACTGACTCATGGCAGCTTACCCACACGCATCTGAGAGCAGGAAGCTTCAAAGCCAGATGTGGCTTTGATCCACATCTCTCTTCTCAGCACTGATTCACACAACCATTTTAGAGCAACCACATGCAGGTTACAGGTAGGGAACATGAGAACTCCACACACACACACCCCATTTTGTTCCTACTGTTTTACTGGTTCGTTCTGCCCTGCGTCACACTTATCATCAATTCCAGTTTATCGAGGGCTGGGTTGGAGAATATTTTTCCCTGTTGACATCTGCATTACCCCAGACAGAACTTGCTGGCGTCAGGAATTGGGCCACAGGCATAACCAGAGCCAAAAATGGGTGGAACCAAAACAAGCAGGTGTGGCAAAAGTGGGGCATAGCCAGTGGTGTAGCGTGGGGGGCGCAGGGGGGGCGGCCGCACCGGGCGCAACATCTGGGGGGGCGCGCTCGCACTCGCAGCTCTCTGCCCCTACCTGGCTCACTCACTCTAGGGGGCGCAGATTACTTGCCTTGCCCCGGGTGCTGACAACCCATGCTACACCACTGGGCATAGCCACCCAAAGGCATTCAAACACACATTCATACACATCTATTCAGATACAGCGGATGCTCGGGTTGCAAACGTTGCAACCCTCAGCATTCACAACCCTCAGCTCTGCGTCTGCTCATGTGCGGGTCGCGATTCAGCGCTTCTGTGCATGCACAAAGCGCGATTTAGTACTTCTGCACATGCGCGAGTGCCAGAACCCAGAAGTAACCCGGTACTTCTGGGTTCAGTGCAGTGCGCAATCCGAAAACGTGCAACCTGAAGCATCTGTAACCCGAGGTATGACTGTACACACACATAGGAACATCCTGAATTGTGCTGTGATCAGTTCTGGCCTGTCCACAATTCCTTAGCTTCCTGGTTCAGTACAGCCTTAGCAAACATGAGTTTTGCTTACTTCAAGGTGTTATGAGTTCTGGGGAGGTTGGAGAACCAGTCAGGTGAGTTCCTTTAAAGACAAAGAGCAAAGGCACCGTGATTCACATGTGGTGGAACTTCAAAAAAATAAATCAGGGAATTTTGGGAAATAATTTACAATGGACTTAAAAAAATGTTCCTTCCCAAAGAAGCCTGAAGCCCTCCTACTAGGCATAACGAGCAACGAAATTCCAAAAAGTGTAAGGAAAATCTTTATGTATGTGGTAGTAGCAGCTAGAATTCTAAATGCTAAGGTATGGAAAGGGGACTCTGCCCCCTCTAAACTAGATTGGCAAAATAAAATGCTAGTATATCTTGCAGAACATTAGCAAGATTCTGAGACCATAAAGGTAAAGGTAAAGGGACAGGGACCCCTGACCATTAGGTCCAGTCGTGGCCGACTCTGGGGTTGCAGCACTCATTTCACTTTATTGGTCGAGGGAGCCAGCGTACAGCTTCCGGGTCCTGTGGCCAGCATGACTAAGCTGCATCTGGCGAACCAGAGCAGCACACGGAAACGCCGTTTACCTTCCCACCAGAGTGGTACCTATTTATCTACTTGCACAGGCATGCTTTCGAACTGCTAGGTTGGCAGGAGCAGGGACCGAGCAACGGGAGCTCACCCCGTTGCGGGGATTCGAACCACCAACCTTCTGATTGGCAAGTCCTAGGTTCTGTGGTTTAACCCACAGCACCATCCACGTCCCATTCTGAGACCATACAGACCAAATATTCAATAAAGAGTGGAATATCTACAGAGAATACTTCAAAGAACATTGGAATAATATAAATTCTTTGGCAGACCTGGATTGATTTCTGCATGAAAGATTGCTACAGAAATAAAACAACATAAGAATTTAGGAGAGACAAAGTTAAATGTGAAGTGTCAGGAAACCTAGGAACCATAGTTGGAACCGGAAGTCCACTGTCCCTCAGACCTTGTGGGGGGGCTGACTATATTTTTTTGGGGGGATGAACAAATTCCTATGCCCCACAAATAACCCAGAGATGCATTTTAAATAAAAGGAAACATTCTGCTCATGTAAAAACACTCTTGATTCCCGGACTGTACGCAGGACAGATTTAGAAGGCGATTGGGCTGGATTCGGCCCCTGGGCCTTAGTTTGCCTACCCATGGTCTATGCTCTGGTAACTTCTAGGTTAGATAACTGCAACAGATGAAGGGTGGTATATAAATGTAATAAATAATAATATTATAAGAATTTTCAGGTCTCAAATATAGAATAAAGATTCATAAATGCACACGTATCTAAATATATGAACTACGTGTCTGAAATCGTATGGGAGAGCAATCGTGAAGCCATTTTGACTCTCCCAATGGCCTCAGATATTCCTCTGCAGTAAGGGAGGCAAATGAGGAAAGCCTCCCCATTGTCTTTTTTTTGCCTTAAGGGCAATGCCTTTTTGCATTGTCTTAAGGGGATATTTGTGTATGAATGGGGTCAGCCTGTGACCTGGACTCAGGAACTAAAGTATTAACCATCACAAAAGAATGGCCAGGCTGCCCAGGTAATGCCATCAGTGACCATTATCAGGTATCCTGGCAGACAGGATTTCTGCCTCCTTCTGCAATGTATGTATGATGTTTTTGAGGGTGGTCTTGGGCTACAGGGTGGGCAATTTCAAAAGTCTATATAAAGGCTTGTGCACCATTGTACTGGGTTCCTCCTCCCTCCTGCATGTAGTGAGTGGGGACTCTGTTGCAAGAGTTCCTTGAATAAAGATCAGGCTTACTAGCCGCTTTGCTTCTCAATATACTCTGGTGGGCCTCTGTTTTCTGCTACCAATAGGGTACCAATAGGACTCTATACGGGCTCCTGGATGCCCCATAAAGGAAGGGGAGCAGTTTTTCTTATAACAGGTGGTAGCTGTGGCAGCTGTGAAGGAGCATTCTGTTGCCTCCATGGCTGCTGTTGCTGGCCTGCTGCCTTGGACAGCTTGCTGAACCTGCTGAAGAACAGGAGAGGTGGAGGAAAGGCTGCTGGGGCCCAGCCTCGCGAGACGTGCTGGCTCTGAAAGACAGTAATATCCAAGGCAACACGATGACCAAGTACAGTGGCTGTTATGTACTGAAGTTCTCACCCAGCAGGGGGATACTGTAGATAGTTTTCACTCAGGTCCACATATGCAAATAGGGGATTGAAAGTGACATTCGGTGATTGGATAGTTACAGAAAGTGGTTACAGTTGCGTTGTAGTGGAGCTCTATATAAGCAGGCTGGCTGAACCCTTCAGTTCAGTTCTGTTCTGGCCTGTGAATAAACAAGAGCTGTTTGAAGAATCGCTGTGTCGTCTGATATGTTCGCCCACAACTTAACAGTGGTACCTCGGGTTAAGTACTTAATTCATTCCGGAGGTCCGTTCTTAACTTGAAATTGTTCTTAACCTGAAGCACCACTTTAGATAATGGGGCCTCCTGCTGCCGCCGCACCACCGCGGCACACACCGCAGCAGAACACACACTGTTCTCATCCTGAAGCAAAGTTCTTAACCCAAGGTACTATTTCTGGGTTAGCGGAGTCTGTAACCTGAAGCGTCTGTAACCTGAAGCATTTGTTACCCAAGGTACCACTGTACAACAATGCAATATCAATATAAACTCTTTATATAATCTATACAGAACATTGAACAATATGAAATATATGAAATATGCACTCTCTGCAAAACCAAATTAACAGAGATCTGATAAATCTCTGAAAGTCACAAAATGTGCACTCTTGATGGATTCTCTTGAAAACATAGAACCATACAAACATAAATCTTATATGTCTCTGATAGTCTTTGTGGACTATGCAAGTCTCTGAAAGAAGCAATGGGTCAGATTCTTATCTGGTGAAAACAAGCCGTAAAGCTTTGTTTTATGACGGCCAACGCTGCCGAAGTGGTCCGCGAACAGACGTAGTGATTCCGGATATACCCACTGTTTCGTATAATTCTTCTTCCGCACACCAGAAGGGTACAAAAATGCTTCATAAACTGCAAATGAATTATTTGAAACGATAACCTGCATATACATGGTAACTTATAATAACTCAAATTATTATAAACTATACGCATGAACAGGGCTACTCTGTGCAGGAAGACAAAGGGAGCAGACCAGAATGCAAAGAGCCTTGGTTGTTGTTTTTTATTTATTTTTAAATGCTTTATGCATCCACATCTAATCTTGCCCCTTTCTAAAATTTATTTATTGCTCTATGTTTCTCTTTTTGCAAATCTACCAAATTGGGATTAAGGAGTTTTCTAAGGACGGCAGTGTGTGTGTGCGCGTGCACGCACGTGCTCTTGCTGTGTCCTGTGGATATAGTGGTGGAGAATGTGGGTGGCGCTGTGGTCTAAACCACTGAGCCTCTTGGGCTTGCCGATCAGAAGGTCACCGGTTCGAATCCCCATGGCGGAGCGAGCTCCCGTTGCTCTATCCCAGCTCCTGCCAACCTGGCAGTTTGAAAGCATGCCAGTGCAAGTAGATAAATAGGTCCTGCTGTGGCGGGAAGTTAACGGTGTTTCTGTGCACTCTGGTTTCCATCACGGTGTCCTGCTACGCCAGAAGCGGTTTAGTCATGCTGGCCACATGACTCGGAAAGCTGTCTGTGGACAAACGGCGGCTCCCTCGGCCTGAAAGTGAGATGAGCGCCGCAACCGCATAGCCGCCTTTGACTGGACTTAACCATCCAGAGGTCCTTGACCTTTACATTTTAGTGGTGGAGGAAAAAATTGGGGGTGAAAGAAGGTCAGTTGGGGTAGTGAGAAATATCCTTCTTTTCACCCGAGGAATGTTGGAGGGTATGAGTTCATGGATGACACAAAATAATTCAGCCCAGTGAAAACCCACGTGGAACTGCGAAGAATTCAAAAAGAACATTTCCAAACAGGGTGAATGGCGGGTATGCAAATTAGGTTCCATGTTACTGTAAAGTGAGACATGTGGAAGGAAAAAAATAAATCCTAACTTTCACCACACAGACGCTAACAGTGACTAACCGGGAAAGGGTGGATTACTCAATAAAAATGTCACCTCAAGTGTGGTGCATCAGTGAAGAAGGAAAATTCCATGCTGGGGATTTTGAGGGAAGAGGCTGGCAATAAATCAGTCAGTATAATAATGCTCTCCTATAAATTCATGGCACGTCAACATCTGGAGCAGTGTTTACTTCCAGATGAGCTGTTTAGTGAGGATTCATCCTGATTTGTTTGCAGGGAGAGCGAGGCCATGTTGCATCAATGCAAGTGCTACCCCATACAGTAGTACCTTGGTTGTCAAACACCTTGGGACTCAACCGTTTTGGCTCCCAAACGCTGAAAACCCCGGAAGTGAGTTGTTCTGGTTTGCGAACTTTCTTTGGAACCCAAACGTCCGACGCAACTTCCACAGCTTCCGATTGAGTGCAGGAAGCTCCTGCAGCCAATTGGAAGCCGTGCCTTGGTTTCGGATGTTTTCGGAAGTCATAGAATCATAGAGTTGGAAGAGACCACAAGGGCCATCGAGTCCAACCCCCTGCCAAGCAGGAAACACCATCAGAGCACTCCTGACATATGGTTGTCAAGCCTCTGCTTAAAGACCTCCAAAGAAGGAGACTCCACCACACTCCTTGGCAGAAAATTCCACTGTCGAACAGCTCTTACTGTCAGGAAGTTCTTCCTAATGTTTAGGTGGAATCTTCTTTCTTGTAGTTTGGATCCATTGCTCCGTGTCCGCTTCTCTGGAGCAGCAGAAAACAACCTTTCTCCCTCCTCTATGTGACATCCTTTTATATATTTGAAGTCGAACGGACATATACAGTGCCTTGCCAAGTGCACAAAGGAGCCTAGGGACAGTACGCCTCTGAATCTAGAACCTGCCATCCATAAGAATGGGTGGGCTTACTCAATGTGCATTTGAAAAACCTCCCCTTGATATCCATGCCTCCGCCCGCCTGCCCAAGCCCCTGATGAGTGAAGGAGGAAGAAGTGGAGATTGCAATCTTGGTATATATCCACCCAGAACATCATTGGGCAGCTGAGGATACCGTCTACATCCGATTTCAAGTGGACACACTATGAGATATTGCAGAATCAATCTGCAGGGAGCTTCTAGTGAAGCCAGTGTGGTGTAGTGGTTAAGAGCGGTAGTCTCCTAATCTGGGGAACCGGGTTCGTGTCTCCGCTCCTCCCCCTGCAGCTGCTGGGTGACCTTGGGCTAGTCACACTTCTCTGAAGTCTCTCAGCCCCACTCACCTCACAGAGTGTTTGTTGTGGGGGAGGAAGGGGAAGGAGAATGTTAGCCGCTTTGAGACTCCTTAAAGGGAGTGAAAGGCGGGATATCAAATCCAAACTCTTCTTCTTCTTCTTCTTCAATTTCTCAGCAAGCACTTTTCAGGGGCCAAAATAATAGTAACAATGCAACAGATCTAGATTGTGTGTGGACTATGCAGAAAGCAACAACAGCAAGTTGTTCTGGAATAAAATGTTGTGCATACGCAACCATGGCCTCCCGCAAAGAATCCTGGGAACTGAAGTTTGTTAAGGCTGATGTGCGCTGTTAGGGGACCCTTCCCAGAACTACAGTTCCCAGCACCCTTAACAAACCATACTTCTCAGGATTATTTGTGGAAAGCTATGGCTGTTTACCTGGCGCAAAGCAGTTCTCCTTCATGGAGAGCACGTGTTGCGGTGGGGTC
The DNA here is from genome assembly GCF_965153285.1 of Podarcis tiliguerta. Lineage (NCBI taxonomy): Eukaryota > Metazoa > Chordata > Lepidosauria > Squamata > Lacertidae > Podarcis > Podarcis tiliguerta. Next base: position 18,580,674 of record NC_139546.1, on the reverse strand, counting down.
TGCTGAGCCACCCCTCTGTTACAAGGCAGGGTCTCTAAAGATGGCCTGGGGCAGTGATTGGTTCACTGGATTGCTGGGGTAAAAGTTATGTTGCAATTTTAGTGGGAGGGGTAAAATGTTTAAATACTCTGCACACAGCCTGGAGCTTTCTCTTTGCTGCGTGCAACGGATCACCCGCCCTTGAGTAAGGGGTTGTTGCATTGACCTTGCTATGCCTGTCATGGGGTCGTCTGCCGTTGGGGCAGTGGCCTGGTAGGAATTTTGTCCATCTGGCTGATTGGCTGGGCCATTTGGTTTTTGCCTACTGCGTAGCAAATCGTCACAACTTGTAAGGTTGCGGTTAGGCATTGGTTATAAATTGGTGTAGGAGGGGTTAGGATAGGCTGTGCGTGCCCCTCCATGGTTGCTGCGGAAAGGGAATTCCGTTAAAGGAATCCTGGGGCTTGCCATCTTTTCGTCCAATCCCTGGAATGAGACTAGGGCCGGCAAGCCTTCGGGGAGCATGCGGATGAGAATTGAGGGTCTGTGAATCAGCTCCACTTCTCCCCGACCTGCTTTCCCCCGCACTGTCTTTCAGTGGTGCCCGGAAGTCAGTTCTGTCCCCAGGTGGGGGGACAGATAGTCTTAACCAATGCCTAAACAACCACTCACGGTTTTGTATTTAAATAAAGTTGTGGCCAAAATTATGCCAAAAACCTTAAACAAAAATTAAGTGTGTGTTGTGAGTTATTTGGGGGGTGGCTTGGGAACCTCGACACGCAAGAGTGCTTGAAACGGACAGTGTAGGTGTGATAACTGCAAAAATTGTTGTAAGCTGCATCAAGGAGTCCTCCTGCTCAGTGGATTCCTGATCCACTGATCCAGCAGTGTGTGTATTAGGCCAGATCACAAACACAAATATGGATATCAGGATATATTCTCACTAAGACACTGATGAATTTCCTTGAGGACTTTTGTCAATGTGGGAAAACTAAGAAACTGAAAACAAACCATCAATCCATCCATCCTGAGGGATCATTGCTAAAGTTAACACATTTGTGTTGGGGAACAAAATTTAGAGAAGTGCACTTTTCAAAGGACAGGTTGGTGAAGTGCGAATTAGGTCATTTCGCACTGAAATGTGAAATGAATTACTTCCCACACCCCACCCGAAATTCCTTGTTCCGGCAAGCTTTTGTCTTGCAGGGCAAATATGGTTTTAGACATTGAACCCTGTTCCAGGGTCATTTGTCTGCTGAGGATCCAGCAGTGGATTTTTGCTGAGTAGATTCCTGGACTACCCTGATGGTGCTAAGAAACATCTTTTTTTTTCCCCTATCAGGAGGTTGATGGAGCCAAGAGGCAGGTATTGGAGCTTAAAGTTCAGCCAGATACCATGAGCACACTGATCAGTCAATGTCCTATTACAAATATTTTATTTTAAAAAAATTAAGGCCAAAGTAGGTAGCTTGTGCATGTCTGGGTTCCGCTTTGCAAGACAGGCCCAGGGAGGAACAGAACCATTTGTCTTATAATAATAAACCTCCTACAAAACATGCCTTAAATTGGTCAAACTGCAGGGTGGGGGGGGAAATAACTTTCCCAGCCCACACACTGCGGCCTGGAAGGATGATGGCAGCTCCTGAACGGCTCCATCTGGGACCAATGAAATTAATTTGTTGTGGCTTCACTTATCACTTTGCAAAAAAAAAAAAAACCCAAGGCGGCTCCGAGCACGATACGGTCATGATTTCCTGTTGCTATTTCGGCATGGCTCCATCCGAACAGGACAAATGACTGCGGCAAAAACAACAACAACAACACAACAACCGGGGGGGGGGGGGGAGAGAGAGAGGAGAGGCATGATAATCGTAGCTCAAGGCCACTTCAATCATTGGACTGAGACAGGTTTAAGGCTGCAGAGGAGATTTGCAGGCAAAGCCAGGGCTGAGAGCATCAGTGGCTTTTTTCCTGGCTGCGCATCGTGTGTGCACCTGTGGCAAAACAGGTGTGTGCACAGAGATCTACGCATGCTTTCCTCTAAAGAGATGGACTACCCAGGTGAGAGGTGAGGGAATCGCATCTAAATAAATTGTGAGCTGTCTGAGGTGCTGCCCTTCCTTCACTCCCCCCTTCCTTTTTTCCAATCCAGGTGCACAGCAGGTGAGGTCAGCAGGTGAACTAAATCATACTCTGCTGTGTTGACTGCAGTACAGGCCAGATGTATTCTAGTTTTCCGGATGAAGAGCTGAACTTGGGAGAACAGAGAGTTTTTGGCCAAGGGGACCACCCAGGGAGCCCACTGTGGCAGAGATGCCAATTTTGCTTTCAGGCACGGCACAAAATATTTAGAGGTGGTGGCTGTTTAGTTTCTTCAAAAGAGAGCTCAAACAGCCCTAAATAGCACGCTGACCTGAGTGCTGCCGCCACAGTTTCCTAGTGGAGTTGCCAACATTTTTACCAGCCCCTGCTCCTCCGCTGTCAGTAACCAGCATGTTCTGCAGCTATTTACAATACTTTATATGCTTGTTCTGCAGAGAGCCAGTGTGGTGTAGTGGTTAAGAGTGGTGGACTTGTAATCTGGTGAAGTGGGTTCGCGTCTCTGCTCCTCCACATGCAGCTGCTGGGTGACCTCACACTTCTCTGAAGTCTCTCAGCCTCACTCACCTCACAGAGTGTTTGTTGTGGGGGAGGAAGGGAAAGGAGATTGTTAGCCACTTTGAGACTCCTTCGGGTAGTGATAAAGCGGGATATCAAATCCAAACTACTACTCTTCTTCTTCTTCTTCTTCTTCTTCTTCTTCTTCTTCTTCTTCTTCTTCTTTTTGCATAGATTATCTCTATGCTCCCCAAGAAGCATCACTGGCAGAATGTTTTTCTCCCTCTCTATTTTGAGCAGTTGCATACCCTTCCACATTTCTCTGATGAAAATAAGGACATCCTATTCCACCATAATAATAATTTTATTATTTATATTCTACCCATCTGACTGGGCTGCCCCAGCCACTCTGGGCGGCTTCCAGCACCTATAAAAACATATTAAAACATTAAACATTTAAAAACTTCCCTATACAGGGCTGCCTTCAGATGTCTTCTAAAGGTTACAATCTTTACTTATCTCCTTGGCTTAGGAAGGTTGCATAACTCCATGCCCTCCAACATTTCTCTGATGAAAATAAAAACGTCCTACGGAAAAGTCGGACATTCTGGGATCAAATCAGAAACTGGGATGGCTTCTGTAAATCCGGGACTGTCCCTGGAAAATCGGATGGTCTGCAGTTGCTAAAAGCACAGGAGCACACCTGCGCAGGTTCTCGCAGTCATTGGCAACCCTAGTACAGCCCAAACCACCTCACAGGGTTGTTGTGGGGATAAAACAAGAGGAGGGAGACCCGTGCAATGCCATGTGGAGCTCCTTGGAAAACAGGTGGGGTATAAATGTAATACACGCAACAACATCTGCATACATATATCCCATTTTGCCCTGCTTACTTTTTAAACAGTCTTCATTGTTTTTAAATGTCTTTCCAAAAAATAATAATTCATTGTATTGTTTATACTAGTTTGGTGTTTACTACCCTTTGGGAGGAAGGATGGCGGAATAGAAGCTTGATAAGATAATACAGTAGTACCTCGGGTTAAGTACTTAATTTTTTCCAGAGGTCTGTTCTTAACCTGAAACTGTTTTTAACCTGAAGCACCACTTTAGCTAATGGGGCCTCCTGCTGCCGCCGCGTCGCCGGAGCACGATTTCTGTTCTCATCCTGAAGCAAAGTTCTTAACCTGAAGCACTATTTCTGGGTTAGCGGAGTATGTAACCTGAAGCGTATGCAACCTGAGGTACAACTGTACAACCCAGCTGGAGAGCTTTGCCTGGCATTACCTCAGGCATAGGCAAACTCAGCCCTCCAGATGTTTTGGGACTACAACCCCTAAGCTTCCCTAAACAGGGCTGCCTTCAGATGTCTTCTAACAGATGCCTTCTAAAAGTAAGATACCATGGTACCTCGGGTTACAGACACTTCAGGTTACAGACTCTGCTAACCCAGAAATAGTACCTCGGGTTAAGAACTTTACCTCAGGATGAGAACAGAAATCACACGGCGGCAACGGGAGGCCCCATTAGCTAAAGTGGTGCTTCAGGTTAAGAACAGTTTCAGGTTAAGATGGACCTCCGGAACGAATTAAGTTCTTAGCCTGTGGTACCACTGTAGTTGTCAAGGCATCCTGCATGCTTACATCTGGTTAAGAGAGGCTTCTGCCTCCTCTTGCTCTCTGACACCCCCTCACCGCACTTTTGTCATGTGATGGGCTGAAAACAGCAGAACTGGAACTCCCAGGACGCCTGTCGAGAGACCCGCGTTGTCTTCCACCGTCTTAACCTTCCTTCCCTGTGAATCTGCATGCTCTGTAAAGACCCCCGACCATTCCCCACATCCTGCATCGAAGGGGCTTTCAGGAAGACTCCCTTGCCAATGCTCTCAGCCAATGCTACCTCATCCACTCCATGTTATGCTTGGCTTGAGAGGCGCTGCTTCCATGACTGGTTCCTCGCGAGGCCTGCGTGTGAGGTCTTCCCCCCTCGCCTTCCCCTCTCCCCAAAAGGCAGCTCTAAATGTGTTTTCAGTAGAATCCCTCTTGCCACCCACTGCCTCCCCAATTTTCTCTTCCAATGTACTGACTCTTGACCCGGCTTCATCTCTCCCGTATGTCCCCCCACACACACACACTTGGGATGGGGGCAGCATTCGAAATCTGCAAACAATTTAGACGCAGCAACAACATCTCCTCGTCTTCCAGAAAGTGACACAGATGAGTTATTACGCACGGGCAACTCTCCCTTGTCCGCCGTGTTCTTTCTTCCACACAAAATGACGGTGCGGTTCATCACCTGTTAACAATAAGGCTAGGGATGCGGGTGGCGCTGTGGGTTAAACCACAGAGCCTAGGACTTGCCAATCAGAAGGTTGGCGGTTCGAATCCCCGCGACAGGGTGAGCTCCCGTTGCTCTGTCCCAGCTCCTGCCAACCTAGCAGGACGAAAGCACGTCAAAGTGCAAGTAGATAAATAGGTATTACTCTGGCAGGAAGGTAAACAGTGTTTCCGTGCGTTGCTCTGGTTCACCAGAAGCGGCTTAGTCATGCTGACCACATGACCCGGAAGCTGTACGCCAGCTCCCTCGGCCAATAAAGCGAGATGAGCGCCACAACCCCAGAGTCGTCCACGACTGGACCTAATGGTCAGGTGTCCCTTTACCTTTACTAACAATAGGGCTACATACAAAAACCAGGCATTTAAAGCACATGGATTCTGGGAACTGTAGTTCAACCCTCGCACCCTTAACCAACTACAGTTCACAGGTTTTTCTGGGATGGGAGTGTGCCTTAATGCAGCTGGGGAGACCCACCTGCTGCAGTTTACTTGTTGAACCTCAAAGACTAAAATACTGGAGGGACTGGGGAGTAAAAGGAAAGAAGATTTATAGGAGGAAAGAGACGGAGAACCAATTAATTGCTAATCATGGAAAGCAATGCAATTAGTCTGGGGGCAGAAGAGGGGAAGGTGGAGGTGATGCATTTCTGGAGCATAAAGTAATATTAATCATGGAAGGCAGTAAAAGTAATTTGAGGAGTTAAGGTGGATGTGACTTCTTGATAGATCAGAAAAGAATAAAGTCACTGCTCTTAATTACAGGGTAAACGTAGATTTTAGATTTTTTTACTTTGGCAATGCCTGCCTCTATGCTTCAGCCATGCTCGCTTGGCGTGTAGTCGCTGGAAAGGTGGCCGGGGTCAGTGTGGCCTTCCATTAGCCCTGCATCCACAAGGTCACAGGTTCAATCCCCAACTTCTTCAGGAAGGACTGGGAGAAAATCCTGCCTGAAACTCTGTTGAGCCAGAGTGTAGTCAGTACTTATAAACACCATCTCTAAATCCTCGAAAGATTCCATCAACAGTGTCTCCGAAAAATTTTACACATCTCTTGGGAAGACACTAATGCCGGTGTACTGGAAGAAGCAAAGATCACCAGTGTCAAAGCAATGATTCTTCAACATCAACTTCATTGGACTGGTCATGTTGTGTGGGTGCCAGATTATCGTCTTCCAAAACAACTACAGTGGTACCTCGGGTTACATACGCTTCAGGTTACAGTCTCCGCTAACCCAGAAATAGTACCTCGGGTTAAGAACTTTGCTTCAGAATGAGAACAGAAATCGTGCAGCAGCGGGAGGCCCCATTAGCTAAAGTGGTGCTTCAGGTTAAGAACAGTTTCAGGTTAAGAACAGACATCCAGAACGAATTAAGTTCTTAACCCGAGATACCACTGTACTCTATTCCGAACTTAAATGTGGAAAGCATAATGCTGGTGGTCAACAAAAGAGGTTCAAAGACTCCCTCAAGGCAAATCTTTAAAAATGTAGTATAAACGCCAACAACTGGGAAACACTGGCCTGCGAGCGCTCCAATTGGAGAACAGCCTTTACCAAAGGTGTCATGGGCTTTGAAGACGCTTGAACGCAGGAAGAAACGTGCTAAGAGGAAGGCATCCTTGGCAAACCCTCACAGTGATCAACTCCCACCCGGAAATCTATGTCCCCACTGTGGAAGGACATGTGGATCCAGAATTGGCCTCCACGGTCACTTACGGACCCACTGTTAAAACCGTGTTTATGGAAGACAATCTTACTCGCCTACGAGTGATCGTCAAAGAAGAAGCAGTCAGTACTGATCAAAAAGCATCTATAGCCTTACTCAGTATAATGCAGCTTTTTATGTTCCTTGGCTCAACAAAGATTGGTGACTGGGAACGGCCGCCAGGACTGTTAAGTTGTGGGCGAACATGTCAGACGACACAGCGATTCTTTAAACAGCTCTTCTTTATTCAGATGCCAGAACAGAACTGGCTGAGGAGCTCAGTCAGCCTGCTTATATAGAGCTCCAGAACAATGCAACTGTTGCCATTTTCTAAAACTATACAATCACTGAGCATCACTTTTCGATCCTTCATTTGCATAACTATCTACAGTATCCCCCTGCTGGCCCAGGGTGAAAACTTCAGTACATAACAAGGACCATATAACACCAGTCCTTAAAAGATCTAGATTAGCTCCCAGTACATTTCTGAGCACAATTCAAAGTGTTGGTGCTGGCCTTTAAAGCCCTAAATGTCCTCAGTCCAGTATACCTGAATGTCAGGGACTAGGCAGATGAGGATAAGTGGTGGAGGGACGGGGTAGATGAAGAGAGTATGGAGACCCAGGTTTGTGGTGATGAGATAACAGGACACACCCCAGAAGAAGAAAAGAGTTAGGAAATATTGGAGGGTGAGGAACAGGGGCAAGCTAACAGATGCACAAGCCCTGAGCGGAGACAGGAGTCAGATGCGATAGAGACAGTACCGCAACCAGTTGATACTATGTTCCTTGAAAGGGACGTGGGTGGCGCTGTGGTCTAAACCACTGAGCCTCTTGGGCTTGCCGATCAGAAGGTTGGCAGTTCGAATCCCCGCAACGGAGTGAGCTTCCTTTCCTCTGGCCCAGCTCCTGCCAACCTAACAATTTGAAAGCACACCAGCACAAATAGATAAGCAGGTACCACTGCAACAGGAAGGTAAACTGAATTTCTGTGTCCTCTGTTTTCCATTATGATGTCCCGTTGCGCCAGAAGCGGTTTAGTCATGCTGGCCACATGACGTGGAAAGCTGTCTGTGGACAAACGCCGGCTCCCTCAGCCTGAAAAGCGAGATGAGAGCCACAACCCCATAGTCGTCGTTGACTGGACTTAACCATCCAGCAGTCCTTTACCTTTACTTACCTTACGTTCCTTGAGAGCCTGATAGATCCCCGCTCATAAAATCAGGAGTTTCATCCCCATCACAGAACAGAAAACCAAACAGAAGCAGAACGGGTCCCTTGGCAGCAGTTGTTGGCAGCAGGAGGGATGAGATACATAGGAAGCGAGCTGCTGTGAGAAGGAGCAGGCATTCTGGGCAGCAGCTCAAGCCTCCAGGAAGTACACTTTATGGATCTCCTTGTATTTCTGTTTAATACTAATAAATGAACTAACAAAGAATTTCACTGCATGCCTGGTTTCTCTCGGCTGTTCGCCAGTGTGCCGCCTGACAGCTCCCTCATGAAACTGAAGGAGCGTCTCCCAGGAGTGGAGGAAAGAGGGGGCGGTGGGGGTGGTCTGCTCCGGTTGTCACCACTGAGGGGGGTGGCAAAATGCCGGGTGGCGCCTGCAGTGTGTCTGAGCCACGCGTCTCTCCTAGGAGTGACGTGGTAGCTTTGGCACTCATAGGCTCCGCCCTGCCCCAAATGGTCCGCCCACCGCCTCCCCCTCAGCTGTTGGGCGGCTGAGTGGGAGGAGGCAGGCAGACTCCTCGGAGGCCCTGCAGAGCGTCCTGCCCCGGCTGGCCCCGCCCCGAAGGCGGTTGGCCCTACCTCTGGCCGCAGGGCGCATGTGCCGCCCCGGGAGCCCGATCAGCTTGCTCCGCCGCTGGCGTCTCCACTACCATTGTCCAGCCCAGAAACTGAGGTCCAGCTCCGAGGGCCTTCTGGCAGTTCCTTCACTGCGAGAAGTGAAGTTACAGGGAACCAAGCAGAGGGCCTTCTTAGTAGTGGCACCTGCCCTGTGGAATGCCCTCCCACCAGATGTCAAAGAAATAAACAACTATATTGACTTTTAGAAGACAACCAAGGGTAGCCCTGTATAGGGACATTTTTAATGTTTGAAGTTATGCTGTTTTATATTCTGTTTTATGCTGTTTTATATTTGTTGGAAGCCACCCAGAGTGGCTGGGGCAGGGGTAGGCAAACTAAGGCCCGGGGGCTGGATACGGCCCAATCGCCTTCTCAATCCAGCCCACGGATGGTCTGGGAATCAGCGTGTTTTTACATGAGTAGAATGGGTGCTTTTATTTAAAATGCATCTCTGGGTTATTTCTGGGGCATAGGAATTCGTTCATTTCCCCCCCAAAATAGAATCATAGAATCATAGAGTTGGAAGAGACCACAAGGGCCATCGAGTCCAACCCCCTGCCAAGCAGGAAACACCATCAGAGCACTCCGGACATATGGTTGTCAAGCCTCTGTTTAAAGACCTCCAAAGAAGGAGACTCCACCACACTCCTTGGCAGCAAATTCCACTGTCGAACAGCTCTTACTGTCAGGAAGTTCTTCCGAATGTTTAGGTGGAATCTTCTTTCTTGTAGTTTGGATCCATAGCTCCGTGTCCGCTTCTCTGGAGCAGCAGAAAACAACCTTTCTCCCTCCTCTATGTGACATCCTTTTATATATTTGAACATGGCTATCATATCACCCCTTAACCTCCTCTTCTCCAGGCTAAACATGCCCAGCTCCCTTAGCCGTTCCTCATAAGGCATCGTTTCCAGGCCTTTGACCATTTTGGTTGCCCTCCTCTGGACACGTTCCAGTTTGTCAGTGTCCTTCTTGAACTGTGCTGCCCAGAACTGGACACAGTACTCCAGGTGAGGTCTGACCAGAGCAGAATACAGAGGCACTATTACTTCCCTTGATCTAGATGCTATATTCCTACTGATGCAGCCCAGAATTGCATTGGCTTTTTTAGCTGCCGCGTCACACTGTTGGCTCATGTCAAGTTTGTGGTCAACCAAGACTCCTAGATCCTTTTCGCATGTTCTGCTCTCAAGCCAGGTGTCACCCATCTTGTATTTGTGCCTCTCATTTTTTTTGCCCAAGTGCAATACTTTACATTTCTCCCTGTTAAAGTTTGTCTTGTTTGTTTTGGCCCAGTTCTCTAATCTGTCAAGGTCGTTTTGAAGTGTGATCCTGTCCTCTGGGGTGTTAGCCACCCCTCCCAGTTTGGTGTCATCTGCAAATTTGATCAGGATGCCCTTGAGTCCATCATCCAAGTCGTTGATAAAGATGTTGAATAAGACCGGGCCCAAGACAGAACCCTGTAGCACCCCACTAGTCACTCTTCTCCAGGATGAAGAGGAACCATTGATGAGCACCCTTTGGGTTCGGTCAGTCAGCCAGTTACAAATCCACTGAGTGGTAGCATAGTCAAGACCGCATTTTACCAGCTCCTTTACAAGAATATCATGGGGCACCTTGTCGAATGCCTTGCTGAAATCAAGGTAGGCTACATCCACTGCATTCCCTTAATATGGTCTGAGGGAAGGTGGACCAGCCCCCAGCTGAAAAAGATTGCTGACCCCTGGGCTGGGGCAACCCAGCCATATGGGTAGGGTATTATTATTGTTGTTATTGTTAATCCAGCACCACAGGACTCCCCCACCTGTCAAGCCGAAACATTCGTGCTGATGGAGCGACTGCCTTAGTTTGATGCTGAATTCCGCTCTTTGTAAACAACCAAACACGAATAGCTACCAGAAAGTGCTCAAAACCAGTTGCATGTGTCCCTGACGCACTCTGAGGGGACTGCCGCCAAGCAACACCCTGGCCCCTTCTTGAAAAGTGCTTTTCATCACGTCCACACCCCCACCACCACCACCCCGACGACATGCCTGTCATGCAGCAGTCATTAAGTGGGAAATTCCAGTCCTTGTTCTCTTCATGTTTGGAGAAGTGATCTGTAGTTGCAGCCAGATTGGTTTCCCCTGTGGTGCTGTGGTGCTGGTGCTGTCAAGCCCCTTTCATGTGAAGGAGAAGTTCGGAGACCCATCACAGAACTACAGTTCCAAGCACTCTTAACAAACTACAGTTCCCATGATTTTTGGGGGGTGGGGAGCCATAAGTGGTATATGAGGACTTTAAAAACATACTGTGCAGATGTGGCCCGGGTCTCCACAGGTAGACCACTGGTACTGGCCACTGTTTCTACTTTGAGACTACAGATGGGACTAAGAAACAAAACGAAAAACCCTTTCTGCATTAAAGATCTGAGCAAATTTTCCGTTCCAGCCTCCAGTTTGAAAAGCAAGGAGGAGCTGGCCCTCGTCTAAAATGGAGCACCATGTATAGCTTGCAGAAATCCTCCGCGTTAGCTAGCCGATAATTTAGAACGAATGTGTTTCCTGTGTGGTATATAGATGCCTGCCGGACCACAGGAGTTGAGGTTGTGCGCTTGTGTGGTCGGCAGGGCTTAATTTGTGCAAGGGCCTAGTAGCTACAAAACCTGATTTCAATGTACGATGTGTCAGCTGTAGACCGGACCATAATTTATTTATATATATTTTTTGATGCACACACACCACAAAGGAACTGGACCTTTGAATATGTGCAGAGAATTCGTCACATGCAGTCACAATTAGACTTCAGGAGCATGAGACCCCGAACTGGTTTTCAGTGCTCAGAGAATCAGTGCATCCCTGAGAAAGTGGAATGATAACCTCTGAGCATGAACAAAGTATAAAGGTAAAGGGACCCCTGACCTTTAGGTCCAGTAGTGGCCGACTCTGGGGTTGCGGCACTCATCTCGCTTTATTGGCCGAGGGAGCCAGTGTACTGCTTCCAGGTCATGTGGCCAGAATGACTAAGCCGCTTCTGGCGAACCAGAGCAGCGCACAGAAACGCCGTTTACCTTCCCGCCGGAGTGGTACCTATTTATCTACTTGCACTTTTACGTGCTTTCGAACTGCTAGGCTGGCAAGAGCAGGGACTGAGCAACGGGAGCTCACCCTGTCGCGGGGATTCGAACCGCCAACCTTCTGATCGGCAAGTCCTAGGCTCTGTTGTTTAACCCATAGCGCCACCCATGTCTTTTCCATGAAAAAAGTATATTCCGCTTAAAAGTGCCCCACATCTCAGCTTGTGAAGAAGGAATTTTGCAGGTGCACAGGTGCACACCATATGACCAGTTGAGGGAAGGAATTTTTGCTTAAGAGGAGCAAAACTTCTCTTAAGAAGCTCTTTGATGTTGAATTCCACCGTTACCTCCCAAAGCAAACGTTCCCGGGCTGTAGAATGATGATACTTGCCTTTAAGGATGGACATTATCTGTCATTTTGGTTCCTCTCCATTTCTCACCTGCCTACAATTGTGTTCCCCGCATTTCTGCAGAAAGTTGCAAAAAACAGAATTGTTTTAAAACTGCCATGGAAATTTCTACTGCAAATTTATCCCAATGAATACGTTTTGGTGTGCAGTTTTGACTAATACCCACATTTTCACAAGCATTTTCCTCTGATATAATTGCATTTTGTATGTTATATGCACTTTTCTCGTACGCATGGGTACGTTGAAGAACTACAACGAAAAACCTGGAAAAATGCAAATGTCAAAGAATAGTTGTGCCTGTTGATGATTAACGTATTTTTCGCTCCATAAGATGCACTTTTTTCCTCCTAAAAAGTAAGGGGAAATGTCTGTGCATCTTATGGAGCGAATGTGTGGTCGATTGCTGGCTCCCTTTCTGGTCCCACTCCCCTTGCCCAAGCCTCCACTGTTGAATGTTCTGCAGAGAGAGGCTGTTTGTTTCCCCAGAGACAAGTAACTGTCTGATATCTGTCTGGAAACGGTAGAAATGGTTCCCTTTCCTTTCCTAAAGAAGCTGCACAACTGTGAGTTGAACCCCATAAAAACAGGGTTTTTTTTCCACTTTGCAAAGTAAGCTCAACAACTTTGAGCTGATCCCCCCCAAAATGAGGCTTTCCCCCTTTGCAAAAGAAGCTACACGACTGTGAGCTGATCGCCCCAAAAGCAGGGCTTTCCCCCTTTCCTCCTCTAAAAACTAGGTGCGTCTTATGGTCAGTTGCATCTTATGGAGCGAAAAATACGGTATGTATCGTTCTGAGAAGTGCAATTGAGGTAGCTTCTCCTTAAACAGCAGGCAAAATCCAATTCGTCCCCACACCCTTCTTGCACTTAAGCCAAGCGTGTAGACTTAATCCAAACAGGGTGGAGTGGAGGACACTTTTTCAGGATGGAAGGGCAGAAGGAAGATCAAGGTTTGTTTGTTTACTTCTTTCTTAAGTCTTCTCAACAGGTCTGGGCACATTTAATTAACAGACGCCTGCATCTCATCATGCTGATTGGAGCTGATGGGAGTCGCAGGCCATAATATCTGAAGGAAGTGAAGGCTGCTTTATGGCAATGCTCGGCCAGAGTCTTGGACTTTGCAAAGGACTACAGTGGCATAGCGTGGTTTGCTAGCACCTAGGGCCATGCAGAGGGGGTGGGGTGGGAGGGAAACGGAGTAGGCATGCGCATTCAACTGCCTAATGGCCTCTGCGTCACCCAGGAGATCTCCACCGCAGAGATAAGAAAAGACGAGTCGTTCCGTGTTCTGGAGAGGTCACTTCTTGGTTCACATGGATAAGCTGTTTTCAGCTGAGACCAGCAACGGAAATGAGCAGCTGTACAGTGGTACCTCAGGTTAAGTACTTAATTCGTTCCTGAGGTCTGTTCTTAACCTGAAACTGTTCTTAACCTGAAGCACCGCTTTAGCTAATGGGGCCTCCCGCTGCTGCACCACCAGAGCACGATTTCTGTTCTCATCCTAAAGCAAAGTTCTTAACCTGAGGTACTATTTCTGGGTTAGCGGAGTCTGTAACCTGAAGCGTATGTAACCTGAAGCGTATGTAACCCGAGGTACCATTGTACTGAGACAGCACCAGGTGTTTACATTTCTCCCTGTTGAACTTGTTGAAGACTCTATCAACTATCTATCTATCATCTATCCTATTTTTCTTCTCTTTTGGAACTCCAAGCAGTTTATGTGGAGTTCCCAGGCTGTCTCCCATCCAAGTCCGGATGCGAACCAGACCTGCTTAGCGTAGCTTCAATGAGGTGGCTGTATCATGTGCCTGCAGACCAAGGGCTTGGGTTTTGCACCCGAAACCCGAAGCATTATTTCCCATCATTCTTAAGCCTGGCTCGCACACCAACATGAAATCCACGAACTTGGCTGGCTGCTGTGTATTGTTATTGCCTAGAGATTATTACTCAAGACAGCATCTCCTGTCCTCAGCAACACTTCCCATTTGCGTACCAGAAAACAATTTGTCGACCACAGCCCGGCATCTTCTCTACTTGTTAAGCCACAGGAAGGAATTTATAGCGACTTCTCGTGCCTGCGGTTGGAATTACAGAGGATGTGGGCAGGTTAGGCTGTGTATCAACAACGGGGAAATAGTTCTAGTTCTGTTGTCTTCTTGCAGAAATCTGTTTGAACTCGCTGGCTTGGTTCACACACACACACAATTATTTTCCAGTGTTTCGGCCATGTGGTTTGGAGATGTCTCGGTCTGTAGCTTTCCAGGGAGAACCTAAGGAGTTCTTCTTTGGGGATCACGAGGCTCTTCTGCAGCCAATGCACGTCAGCAGCACCAGAGCATGAAAAGCAAAAGGGCGCTTTGCTTGGACGAGAGATCCGGGCATGGGGTCAAACCACACTTGATGGCAAGTGGGTCTCAGCATCAAGCGTGCGAGGGTTTTAAAAAATGCTAACTGCATCTGCTGATGAAGAGGGCTGACAATTAATTCTGCATACACAACAGACAATTAGAGTTCACCGTCCCCCACCGCCAAAGAATCATGGGAACTGTAGTTTGCCCCCTCACAGCGCTACAGTTCCCAGCATCCTTAACAAACGACACTTCCCAAGATTCTTGCAAAGGCGTGTGTGCATTAAATATATGGTGGATGTTTTGGATCAGTTAGCCATATTGATTTATATGCTGTTGGTGGCTTATTGTCATTGTCTTGTTGGGCTGTGTATGCGATAAAAGGGAGCCATACCGGGGTAAAGGCGTCTTCTTCCGTTTGTCCCCGTGTCAGTTAACCCACCCCACTCACACATGAAAACAAAGATCACCACAGCCAATCACAAACAAACAATCACACCCTAGGCCAACCCCAACCTCTCTCACCACCAAAGGAACACAAGTGAACAGCAGAGAACCGGCATGAGTAACGCTGACACCAAACCCTACATACATTAAGCAAAATAAAAACACCGCCACCCAAGGCCACTGGACTGAGGCCATTTAGGGCTTTAAAGGTCAGCACCAATACTTTGAATTGTGCTCAGAAACGTACTGGGAGCCAAAGTAGGTCTTTCAAGACCGGTGTTATATGGTCTCGGCGGCCACTCCCAGTCACCAGTCTAGCTCCCATAGAAATCCTGCAAGGCAACCCTTTGCTCTTCTACTGTGGTCCTGAGGAAAAAACCCTCTTCTGAAGATGCTATTTGCTGGCCGGGGATTCACCTATCGGCCCCTCAGACCATTAATTACATTCCTCCTCCACGCTTGCTCTGATCCCAAAAATTATCAGTCCTCCCAACACACAAGCTGATAAAATGTGCATTTTAAAAATCCTGCATGTCAGATACTATGATGCATTTAACATCAATTATAAATAAAAAGGATAAAAAGAAGCTGTCAGCATTTTGCAGTAGAGATTCAAGTGCATCCTAGAAATTTAGGTTTGCGCATTTAGAAGAGATTGAAGATGTAGGGGCAATTAGAGACGTGAAGGCCTGGAAAAAAATAGGGTGGGGTGGGAAAAACTACCTTCTCCCATTCCCTCTCCCCCCCCAAAAAAAAAACCACACCAAGGGGGAATTTCTCTGGGGTTTTTCCTGGACCTTCACATCTCTAAGTGCAACAAATATACCTCTAAAAAAGCAGCCTTTGGTGTTTGGGAGAGGAATAAGGAAATGCATTGAAAAGTGTGTGGAATAAACAAATGATTAATTGGGGGATGTATGAACACCTTGCAAGCGAATCAGAAAGGTTGATCACTGTACAGTTGTACCTCGGGTTACATACGCTTCAGGTTACAGACTCTGCTAACTCAGAAATAGTATCTCAAGTTAAGAACTTTGCTTCAGGATGAGAACAGAAATCGTGCTCTGGTTGCGCGACAGCAGCAGGAGGCCCCATTAGCTAAAGTGGTGCTTCAGGTTAAGAACAGTTTCAGGTTGAGAATGGACCTCCGGAACGAATTAAGTACTTAACCCAAGGTACCACTGTAATATAACCACCCTATAAACATACAGTGGAAGCTTGGGTTGGGAACGTTATCTCTACGGGAAGCACGTTCGCAACCCGCAGCGTTCACAACCCGCAGCACCACGTCTGCACACGCGCGGGTTGCAATTCGGTGCGATTTACTGCTTCTGTGCATGCGCAAGCGCAAAAACCCAGAAGTAACCCGTTCAGGTACTTATGGGTTCGGCGCAGTGCGCAACCCGAAATTGCACAACCCGAAGGGTCTGTAACCCAAGGTATGACTGTAACAGAATAAATGTGGTACAAAGCCCGAGCATAGTCTAACCTTAGCATAAGCTGTGTGCCAGCAAATCAGGATGAGTGCTGAATAAACAGATCATTTGGAGAAGCCTTGAATAAATACTTTATGCCAACCAAGAAGGCTAGAAACACAGGGCTGTTTCCATACCATCCAAAGGCACCAATTAGCTTGGCACACCCTGGGTTCTCATGCCACGTCTAGTGATGGGCTGTGAAGTCTCAGTGCAGGTTCTAAGGTCACTAATCCACACCATACATTTGAAGCCCTCTTCTGGCTTTCCCTGAAGAATCCCGGGAACTGTGGTTTATTATTAAAGGTGCTGGGAATTGAAGCTCAGCGAAGGGGGTCTCCTAGGAAATCTGAGCACCTTTCACAAGACTACTTTGGGGAAAGTCATGACTGTTATAGTGGCATTTGAATGCTGGAACGGAATATAAAATATTCACCCATCTAGAGGATTTTCAGGCAATATGCACCATAGGAGAGTTTGAGGAATTTTAGAGGGTGAGAGAAAGTACCGTATTTTTTGCTCTATAAGACTCACTTTTTCCCTCCTAAAAAGTAAGGGGAAATGTGTGTGCGTCTTATGAAGCGAATGCAGGCTGCGCAGCTATCACAGAAGCCAGAACAGCAAGAGGGATTGCTGCTTTCACTGTGCAGCGATCTCTCTTGCTGTTCTGGCTTCTGAGATTCAGAATATTTTTTTTCTTGTTTTCCTCCTCCAAAAGCTAGGTGCGTCTTGTGGTCTGGTGCGTCTCATAGAGCAAAAAATGCGGTATATGTCATGTCCATTCACAGAATTCCTGCCTCCTTACAGACCTTTAAATGACTCCCATTTTGATTGGCCAGGAGCTCCAGTGGGGAAGTGGATTGAACCAAAGAGCCAGACTACTGGTGACTTCCCTACCCACCTGTCAGTCACCTGACATCACAATGAGCATCAGCTGATTGCCGGAACTTGTGAAGCTCCATGCACAGTTTTTCACAAGCGCAGATCATAGGCTTGCCATGTCCCAGTTTTCGGGTGTGAAAATGGTGTCGGGCGGAATTTCGCCAAATTGGTATGGTATGGACCAGGGGTAGGCAAACTAAGGCCTGGGGGCCAGATCCAGCCCAATCACCTTCTCAATCCAGCCCGCGGACAGTCTGGGAATCAGCATGTTTTTACATGAGTAGAATGTGTGCTTTTATTTAAAATGAATCTCTGGGTTACTTGTGGGGCATAGGAATTTGTTCATCCCCCCCCCCCAAAAAAAAATGTAGTTCACGGGCGATCAAAGTCCCGGCTGGGGACGTTGGGACCGGGGGCAAGATGGCGGGGGCGAGCAGGAACGGGAGTCCAGAAGCCAGGAGTCAGAAAGCCAAGAGTCCGAGGGTCAGAGAGCTGGGAGTCAAGAAGCAAGGAGGCACGAAGTCAAGGGTCTGAGGGTCAAGGAGTCAGACGCAACAAGGCAGGGAACATGTTGCTGTGGCAAAGAGCTGAAGAGCTGACCTTATATCCCTTCCCGACTTTTGCCACCAGGTGCTGTGAGTTAGCAATCGGTCTCACCTGTGTGGCCGCACCTTGCTTCTTCAGAACAAACTTAGGAAGGCCCCAGTCCTGCAGAGTCCTATTGGTCACAGGGCCTGGCTCCTGCACGCACACGTGACACCTGCTAGCAGATCAGCTGATTTTAGTTCCTGTGCACCTTTCTAAACCTATGCAGAGACGGCAGAACTGATGGCACTGATAGAAGATACAGATTTAGAATCTTTTAAAGAAGACTGGAAACCAGTTCAAGTCTATATAAAAAGATATTATCCATATGCAAAGACCACAGCAGGGTTTGAAGTGTAGGAAAACAGCAGAATATGTTAAGAAACACGTTAGGGAGGATGAAATCATATAAGATGGAACCTTAAAACGCAATTGCATGTAATTTAAGTTATAAACTTTGCTAGTGGGTGAGAGGGAATTCACTTGTCGAATTGGAATATAACTGTTGAGTAACAAATGTGGTTTTCTGTATGGGAAAAAAAGAATAAAATATTATTACAAAAAGGAAAAAAGTGCACATTTCATCTTTAAAATAATATGTTCTTGAGCCAAAAACTGCATTGTTAAGAGAACTGTGAAACCCAAATGATATTTACATTATTCCTCTCCACGCATTTGTCTAAGAAGTGTGGGTCAAGCCAATTCGTATTGCGGTTGGTACAGATTGAATTCCTCAAGCATCCTTACCTGCCACTCCATCTCCTCCCAGTCCCAGGAGAATGGGAGCTGCTTGCATTCATTGGACAATGACGGGAGGAATTCTGTACATGCTCAGGTAGTGTTGCTTCACAGCAGAGCATTTCATGTTGGTGACCCACTTTTTAGACAGGCATCATTTTGTGACACACTAATTCAGTTTTTTTGGGGGGAGGGGGGTGAGTTGGGACACGGGTGGCGCTGTGGGTTAGAGCCTCAGCGCCTAGGGCTTGCCGATCGAAAGGTCGGCGGTTCGAATCCCCGTGGCGGGGTGCGCTCCCGCTGTTCGGTCCCAGCGCCTGCGAACCTAGCAGTTCGAAAGCACTCCCGGGTGCAAGTAGATAAATAGGGATCGCTTACTAGCGGGAAGGTAAACGGCGTTTCCGTGTGCGGCTCTGGCTCGCCAGAGCAGCGATGTCACGCTGGCCACGTGACCCGGAAGTGTCTTCGGACAGCGCTGGCCCTCGGCCTCTTTGAGTGAGATGGGCGCACAACCCTAGAGTCTGTCAAGACTGGCCCGTACGGGCAGGGGTACCTTTACCTTTACCTTTAATTCAGTTTTACGAGCAAAACCGGAGGTTAAACTCCCTTTCCAGTGTCAGTAAGAGCACAGGGAGTGTTTGCACAACACAGCTACACACTGCAGCCGACACATTGACGTATCGCGACACACAGTTAGGAAGCTCTGCTTTGTAGAATCTTGGGTGGAGCCAAAATGATCTGGAACTGTCCGCACTGCACTTTTCCAGGCACGTGTCCCAACTCACCCCCCTCCCCAAAAGCAGGTCCCTGTGTTTCTGCCTCCAATCAACCCCACAGACATATGGCTGGTTTATTTCACAGCTGTTTACAGGAGAGCAGAGACTGTGCAGTTGCCAAGGTTGATTGAGAAAATGTATCCCGGCAGCAGAGGATAAAGGCTGAAAAGCTAAGTAACGGGAGAAACCTACAAAAAAAGCAGTGTACGCTTCTATTTGGTGTCTATCAAGGAGGATGCCAGGAGGCCACATCTTGTTCCAGCGAAGGAATGAAATGTACAAATGGCCTTCGAGGAATGGAGAGTTCCCCTGTGAGCGAGCATCCGTAGCAAACTCGTTACCCTCTGCTAAGCAACTGTCTGGCCTCATCCAAGCTTGTCCATTTAATTATCCCTGACGTAGGAGCATTGTTACTGACTATCAACTGTTTAATAATAATAATAATAATAATAATAATAATAATAATAATAATAATTTATTTATACCCCACCCATCTGGCTGGGTTTCCCCAGCCACTCTGGGCGGCTTCCAACAAAATATTAGAATACAATAGTCTGTTAAACATTAAAAGCTTCCCTAAACAGGGCTGCCTTCAGATGTCTTCTAAAAGTCTGGTAGTTGTTTTTCTCCTTGACATCTGGTGGGAGGGTGTTCCACAGGGTGGGCGCCACCACCAAGAAGGCCCTCTGCCTGGTTCCCTGTAACTTGGCTTCTTGCAGTGAGGGAACTGCCAGAAGGCCCTCGGGGCTGGACCTCAGTGTCATCCAGCATCTCAAAAACTGCCAGAAGGGGCATAGGTCAGTGACAAAGTACCAGAAATGCCCCGGGTTCCATCCCTGGCATCTCCAGGTAGAATTGGGAAAGACCCCTTCCCGAAATCCTGTAGAGTTGCCTCTGCTTCTGCCACTGATTCTGGACTTCTGTCTGCCACAGACTCTCCCTGCTCAGGAAGCCCTGTTACCTCTTCAGCTTCCAACACCTCCTCTTCCCAGTCTTCTCCTCCTTCTCCCTCTGACCACACATGGTCATCTTACCACCTATCCCCGGGCTCTGAACCTTCTTCCTTTGGGGGCGGGTTCCCTAGCTGGTGCCTCCCATTACTGCTTGTTGACTTCGCATAAGAATCTGGTTGATCACTGTTGGAACAGGATCCTAGACAAGATGGGCCGTTGGGCTGATCCAGCAGGCTCATCTCATGTTATCATCATCTTCATCTTCATCATCATTGTTCCTCACCCATCCCTAGTGGGGGGAATTCTGGTGCTCTCAGGTCATGCTGGCTAGCTTTCCGTAAGCATCTATTTGACCACCGTGAGAATAAGCTAGACTAGATGGCCTTTGGTCTATTCTCTTTCTGCAATGTAAGTCTGTTCTTCTTGCGTTCTTCTCCTCACTTTCCTGGCCCCCAATTCCTCGCGTTCATCCCCCCCACCACCACCACCTCCCACCACTTGCCAGAGCAGAAGTAAAGAGGAAACAGACCTTAAGTCCCTACAAATAGTACTCACCCCTCAAAATGAGGGTGTAATTATGTCAAATTGGAGACTTATTTCAGGCTTAAGGAGGTTTGGGGGGGGGGGGAATAAACCACGAAAGCCTGAGCTCTTTTTTTTTTCCTCCCTGAAAGCTGGATTTATTACACACGAGCGTGAAACGGGCTGTGTTTTATAGCAGAGGGGAGGAAGGAAGCAGAGAGAAGGAAGGAAGGGAAAGGAGGAAGAAAAAAAGATCAGATACAAATAGTCTCTCAGGAGCCAGGCTGTCCCAAGGCCGTTCCCGCAGGGGGTGTTCTGCACAGAAAGAATCCGAATGAAGGATGAGCTCATTGTGTGTGTTTGTCTCGCCAGGCGTGAGCTGTTTTCTTAAGTCATGGAAATAACCTCACGCCACAAGCACTACAGAAATTGGCAAAGCGATAAAGGCGCGCACTGTTTAGCCCGGGGGCCCGATAACCCGCCATGTAAACAAAAGTGGCCGGCCCCTGCTTGGCGGGAGGAGGTCGGAAAGGACACAGAGGATGGACAGAAGGACTGATTTAGCTGAAAAATACCTCGAGAGAAAGAGAGAGAGAAAGAAGGCTGGTTAGGCCAAAACTTGTAAAGGACAGCGCAGAGGGGAGAGGGGTGCCCTGCCTGTGTTTTCTCCCCACAATAACACAAAACAACAAGCTTTGTTTGGCCTAACCCAGCAATACCAGGCCAGTGTGGAGTAGTGGTTAGAGCGTGAGACTAGGACCTGGGAGCCCAGGGTTCAAATCTCCCTTTGGCCATGAAAATCACTGGGCGACCTTGGGCCAGTCACTGCCGCTTAGCCTAACCCACCTGTTGCTGTGGGGATTAATTGAGGAAGGAAAGGAACCATGTATGCCACCTCAGGTCCTAAGGGCATCAAAACAATGCAATGCAACCAATAAAAGGTCCAATAAGAAAGAGAGCTTTGTGGCCTTGCTTTCGTGGGAGATTAGTGGCCAAATCTAACATATGCATATTCTTCTGTTGTAAACAAAACCTGCCCTTTTTCCCTTATGGGGTATCCAAGAGCCCATATAGAGTCCTTACGTAGGTTCCCTATTGGTAGGAGAAAATAACAGAGGCCAACCAGAGAATATTGAGAAGCAAAGCAGCAAGTAAGCCTGATCTTTATTGATCTGTTGCAATAGGGTGCTCCCCTCACACGCAGGAAAGGAGGAGGAACCCATATGACGCGCAAGGTCTTATATAGACAATTTAAATTCCCTGCCCTGGAGCTCAAGACCACCCCTCCATACATCATACATACATCACAGAAGGGGTGTAACCTAAGAACACCCCCCAGATACATCATACCTACACCACAGAAAAGGTGGTCTAAAACAGAAATCTGAGTGACTTGTTTATCTCATCTGACAGGTTACCTGTTTAATGGTCACTTGATTGGATTGTCTGCTTACTTGATTGGATACGCTGGGGAGCCTGGCCAGTCTTTTGTAATGATAAATACTTAGTAATGATAAATACTTAGTTCCTGAGTCAGGTCACAGGCTCACCCTATTCAAACACAGACATACCCTTAAGACAGGATTTGTGAAGGAAAAGACAATGGGGAGGCTTTTCCATTTTCCTTTGACCTTGCAGAGAAAACATTTGCTCAGTTTGGGAATCAAAATGGTTTCAGGTCGGTCTTCCTGTGCATGCTTCTATGTACGTGCTTGGTTGGTACACTTAAGAACACTTAACATATATCTAAGACCTCAAAATTCCTATCACACTTGTTAGTTGGCATGAGAAGGGGCTAACACCACAGAGCTGTACAGGCAGATACTCAGACCATAGAAATGTGATTGGTAGAGAGGGCTCTGTGCCGTGTCATTTCCCCTCCTCTCCAGTTTCTCCCTCTCCCTTCCTGTTTCTCCCTCTCTTCCTTGGATCAGCATGGGCTGCAGACATGCCTCCACTTGATAAACTAGTCATACTGTAAATATAAGCATGGCTTTTTCTTTTTTTCCAGCTGGAGCTCACTGAAGCTCATCTCCAGCACCTCTCAGGTGGGTGCCATTGCCATTCTAAGAGAACAAGGGAGATGTTTGTGGTGAGCTCCAGCACTTATTTTTCTAGAAAAATAGCGCTGAATATAAGTATTTTGCCTGCATAGCTTTTACTGCTACTGTTGCTGACAACCAATGCATGGTTATAAAGTAAGTAAATCTTATCTTTAAACTTACTTTGCAAGTTCCTGCCTGGTTCTTTGTTAAGTATGAGGAGGAAAGCCAGCTTATTTCATTGCTCAAAAGGAGGCTTTGCAACCTAATTCCTATGCTTTTGATTTTGCTGCTGCCAAGGATGGGGTCTGTGAAACTCTCTTCAACCCATACACATGGCCACTTGGAGGGATAAATCGCAATTAATAAATCCTCTCCTCACCATTAAAACCTTGGACCTCTGGGGAGGGTTTCCTGGTCACCTTTGCAGTGAGGTAGCAGCTGACTCAGTGTACTGCATGTCAGCAGAGCTAAGCACAATCTGTGGACAATCGTCTATTGCTTCCTGCCATGTGCTGAGGTCGCCACAGCTCAGTTGGTTAGAGCGTGGTGCTGATAATGCCAAGGTTGCAGGTTCGATCCCCATATGGGACAGCTGCATATCCCTGCATTGCAGGGGCTTGGAGCCTTTTCAGTCTTCCCTTCATATGCACAAGGATGTCACAAACTGACACGAACCCTGAGTTTCTCTGGCCAAATTCAGACCATACATTTAAAGCACTGTAATACACCTTGCCAACAAAGGTCCATATAGTTAAAGCTATGGTTTTCCCAGTAGTGATGTATGGAAATGAGAGCTGGACCATAAAGAAGGCTGATCGCCAAAGAATTGGTGCTTTTGAATTATGGTGCTGGAGGAGACCCTTGAGAGTCCCATGGACTGCAAGAAGATCAAACGCATCCATTCTTAAGGAAATCAGCCCTGAGTGCTCATTGAAAGGACAGATCATGAAGCTGAGGCTCCAATACTTTGGCCCCCTCATGAGAAGAGAAGACTGCCTGGAAAAGACCCTGATGTTGGGAAAGATGGAGGGCACAAGGAGAAGGGGACGACAGAGGACGAGATGGTGAGACAGTGTTCTCGAAGCTACCAGCAGAAGTTTGACCAAACTGCGGGAGGCAGTGGATGACAGGAGTGTCTGGCGTGCTCTGGTCCATGGGGTCACGAAGAGTCGGACATGACTAAATGACTAAACAACAACAACAACACACTTTGATGAAGCCCCCAGTGCTTTTTTTCTTTTAAAAAAAATGTTTAGGGGTACTTTCATTTTCCTATTCATATTGAAATACTGCCCCTCAATGAGGCCAAACTTAGATTCACAAAATATTTAGGGGTATGCGTACCCCTGCATCCCCCCAGAAAAAGGACTGCTTCCCCCCAAAGTATTCTGCCAGGAAGTGAGATCACTTGTTAAAGCATTCTGGAATTGTAGCTCTATGAGAGGAATAGAAGTCTCCTAGCAACTCACAGCACCCTTTAGAAACTACACTTCCCAGATCCTTTGAGGTAAGGGCTTTACACTCCCTCTGGAGGAGGAGGTACATAGCTTGAGGGGCACTCCTGGGTCCTTTGCTGTCACTCGAGGCTCAGGTGGCCTCAGTGGCCCGGGGTGCCTTCCATCAGTTTTGGCTGGTGGCCCAGCTACTCCCCTATCTGGACAGGGATAGCCTGACTACTGTTGTCTATGCTCTGGTAACCTCTAGCGTACATTACTGCAACGCAGTATATGTAGGGCTGCTCTGAATTCAGCAGCCAGGTTGCTCTCTGGGACAAGACTGTTTGAGCATATTACACCGATCCTGGCCCAACTGCACTGTCTGCCAATTCAAAATGCTGGTTTTGACCTATAAAGCCTTAAACAGCTCAGGATACCTCAAGGACTGCCTCTCCCCATATAAACCATCCCAGCCTCTGATCATCCTCTAAGGCCCTTCTACGTGTACCTTCCTCCACGTGAGGTCCAGAGGGTGGCAACACGAGAACGGGCCTTTTCTGTGGTGGCTCCCCATTTGTAGAATGCTCTCCCTAGGGAAGCTCGCCTGGCGCCTTCATTGTATATTTGTAGGCACCAGGCGAAAATGTTTCCTTTCAACCAGGCCTTTGGAAGATTAATATCCTACGGCCTTTTAAATGTGTCTGTGGGAACGCGGGGGGGTTATTGTTTTGCTGATTTGCTTTACTTATTTACTTGTTCTTTTATCCTGTATTTTATTATTATATTATATTATATTATATTATATTATATTATATTATATTATAGAGCTGAGTGGGGGGTGCTCGTGTAATCTCACTGTATACAAGTTGTACAAGTGACAATAAAGAATTTCAATTTCAATTATTCTGTGAACTGTCCTGAGATCTTATGGTGATGGGTTGCATATGAATCTAATAAATAAAATAAAAATAATTAGGGTGTGGCTGTAGCCCCAGGAAATGCCCCTTCTCAAACTTCCAGGCAGGAAGTAAGGTTTTGCTCTGTTTCCACTTCCTTGGAAGTAAAATTACAGCTATAGGATGCTGCCTGATACTGAGTCAGACCTTTGGTTTGACTTTCCGTACTGACAGCACTATAGGACATGGGTGGCACTGTGGTCTAAACCACTGAACCTCTTGGACTTGCCGATCAGATGGTCGGCGGATCTAATCCCCGCGATGGAGTGAGCTCCCGTTGCTCTATCCCAGCTCCTGCCAACCTAGCAGTTCAAAGCACACCAGCGCAAGTAAATAGGTACGGCTGTGGGGGGAAGGTAAATGGCATTTCCGTGCACTCTGGCTTCCGTCACGGTGTTCTGCTGCGCCAGAAGCGGTTTAGTCATGCTGGCCACACCCCACCCCACCCCGGAAAGCTGTCTGTGGATAAATGCCGGCTCCCTCGGCCTGAAAGCGAGATGAGCGCCGCAACCCCATAGTCGCCTTTGACTGGACTTAACCATCCAGGGGTCCTTTACCTTTTTACCTTTTACCTTACTATCTGTACTGACAGCTCTCCTGGATTTCAGACTGGGGTCTCTCCCAACGATACCTGGAGATGAATTTGTGGCCTTCTGTGTGCAGGGCAGGTGCTGATATTTTGCTGAGATTTACCGTAATTTTACCGTTTACTATTCTATCGAATACTGGATTATTGAACACTGCTTTGTTTGATATAAGCTGACTGTTTTAAAGTTATTGTGACCTTTTTTGTATTTTATCAGGTTGTTATTACATGTGCAATCTTCCCCGTCTATTTTGTTTCTTCTTCAACTTGTAAATCACCTTGTGTATAGTAAACAGAAAGGCAACATACAAATTCAAAGTGAAACAAAATGAAAACATGCCTGCTTAGGCAGCAACTGGAGAGGTACTGATGGGACAGGGCAACCATCTGGCTTCCTCCAACTTTCCTGTCCTGAGAACAGTGGTGTAGCATGGATTGCCAGTGCCCAGGGTAGGTGGGAGGGAAATGGATGGAGTACACATGCACATTCAATTGCCTAACAATGTCTACATCACCCAGGAGATTGCAGCTGCAGAGATAAGAAAAGAAGAGTAGTTCCGTTGTCTGGAGAGGTCACTTTCTGCTTCGCACAGAAGAAGCCATTTTCAACAGATGCGCACGACTGTATTAAGCCAGCACCGGGTGTTGGAATTCTGTACCAATTTTGAGCCCAGGGCAACTGCCCCCATCCTCCCCCCCCCCCGCCCACTACACTATGGCCTGCAATACTTGCATTACACCAACGAGGTGGGAGACCTCAGGCTCAGGTGAGAAATACAAGTCCAATTTATCCAGCCCTCAGACTTCTCCCCAGGCCACACACTCTCCTGAGCCAAACACTCTCTTCCCAGGCTACACCCTTCAAAGCAAATCAGTCTCTTGAATCATAGAATCATAGAGTTGGAAGAGACCACAAGGGCCATCGAGTCCAACCCCCTGCCAAGCAGGAAACACCATCAGAGCACTCCTGACATATGGTTGTCAAGCCTCTGCTTAAAGACCTCCAAAGAAGGAGACTCCACCACACTCCTTGGCAGCAAATTCCACTGTCGAACAGCTCTTACTGTCAGGAAGTTCTTCCTAATGTTTAGGTGGAATCTTCTTTCTTGTAGTTTGGATCCATTGCTCCGTGTCCGCTTCTCTGGAGCAGAAGAAAACAACCTTTCTCCCTCCTCTATGTGACATCCTTTTATATATTTGAACATGGCTGTCATATCACCCCTTAACCTCCTCTTCTCCAGGCTAAACATGCCCAGCTCCCTTAGCCGTTCCTCATAAGGCATCGTTTCCAGGCCTTTGACCATTTTGGTTGCCCTGCTCTGGACACATTCCAGTTTGTCAGTGTCCTTCTTGAGCTGTGGTGCCCAGTTTCTTGAGCTTAAGCCAAGAAAGAGTATTCTCTATAAGATTGAATATCAATATACGTATCAGGACTTTGAGATTAGACCACTGAAGAAGCCCGGAAAACTATCTTGGGAGTGTGCTATCTGCAAGCCCCAGTAAAAGGGCCCCATCAGGGGCCAACAGCGGCCTTACTTGGACTGCCAGGGCGAAACAGGTGCAAAACGCCGGCACCCTGTCGTCTACAACTTTATTAACACCTATCTACAACTCCACTGGCAACTCTCGGTATTGTGAATAACACCGAACTTACCTTTTGTTGGTATCTTCATGAACTTATCTAAAAGACTGAGTTAAGCCTACTGAAATCAGACATTATAAGTTCATCTTCGGTTGGGTAGTTCGCAAGTCTCTGTGGCTTTGTTTAATGTTTTGTATTTTTCTCAGAAGGCTGATAAAGAATGTATACCGTAATTTATTATTCTGTGTATATAATAATAATAATAATAATAATAATAATAATAATAATAATTTATACCCCGCCCATCTGGCTGGGTTTCCCCAGCCACTCTGGGCGGCTTCCAAAAGAATATTAAAATACTGTGATACATCAAACATTAAAAGCTTCCCTAAACAGGGCTGCCTTCAGATGTCTTCTAAAAGTCTGGTAGTTGTTGTTCTCTTTGACATCTGGTGGGAGGGCGTTCCACAGGGAGGGCGCCACTACCGAGAAGGCCCTCTGCCTGGTTCCCTGTAACTTGGCTTCTCGCAGTGAGGGAACCGCCAGAAGGCTCTCGGTGCTGGACCTCATTGTCCGGGTAGAGCGATGGGGGTGGAGACGCTCCTTCAGGTATACTGGACCGAGGCCGTTTAGGGCTTTAAAGGTCAGCACCAACACTTTGAATTGTGCTTGGAAACGTACTGGGAGCCAATGTAGGTCTTTCAAGACCGGTGTTATATGGTCTCGGCGGCTGCTCCCAGTCACCAGTCTGGCCGCTGCATTCTGGATTAGTTGTAGTTTCCGGGTCACCTTCAAAGGTAGCCCCACGTAGAGCGCATTGCAGTAGTCCAAGCGGGAGATAACCAGAGCATGCACCACTCTGGCAAGGCAGTCCGTGGGCAGATAGGGTCTCAGCCTACGTACCAGATGGAGCTGGTACACAGCTGCCCTGGACACGGATTTAACCTGTGCCTCCATGGACAGCTGTGAGTCCAAAATGACTCCCAGGCTGCGCACCTGGTCCTTCAGGGGCACAGTTACCCCATTCAGGACCAGGGAATCCTCCACACCTGCCCGCCTCCTGTCCCCCAGAAACAGTACTTCTGTCTTGTCAGGATTCAATCTCAATCTGTTTGCCGCCATCCATCCTCCAACCGCCTCCAGACACTCACACAGGACCGTCACCGCCTTCACTGGTTCTGATTTGAAAGAGAGGTAGAGCTGAGTATCATCCGCATACTGATGAACACCCAGCCCAAACCTCCTGATGATCTCTCCCAGCGGCTGCATATAGATGTTAAAAAGCATGGGGGAGAGGACAGAACCCTGAGGCACCCCACAAGTGAGAGCCCAGGGGTCTGAACACTCATCCCCCACCACAACTTTCTGAACACGGCCCAGGAGGAAGGAGCGGAACCACTGTATGACAGTACCCCCAGCTCCCAGCCCCTCAAGACGGTCCAGAAGGATGTTATGGTCAATGGTATCAAACGCCGCTGAGAGATCCAGCAGAACTAGGAAACAGCTCTCACCTTTGTCCCTAGCCCGCCGGAGATCATCAGCCAGTGCGACCAAGGCAGTTTCAGTCCCGTGATGAGGCCTGAATCCCGACTGGAAGGGATCCAAATGGTCCGCTTCTTCCAGGCGTGCCTGGAGTTGTTCAGCCACCACTCGCCAGCGTGTTGCATGAGTCACACTACACCCTTCAAAAGTCTTACTTCATAGGCTCCTTGTATGTGGTGGGGTTGGTTTGGTTTGGTTTGGGGGTTTTTTGCCTCTCTGGACGGTGTCCTTGTCAGAAACTGGCAGGATTAGGGAGGGTGGTAGGAGTTGCCTGCCCGAGAGCCCCCAGGAAGGGCACAGAAGATGACAATTTAGATTTCGGATCCTGGTGGTGGAATACCAGCTACACTTCAGAGCAGGGGACCCACTGGGAGATATGAGTAGCAGGAAGTGTGAGGGATCACGGAGAGGCAGGTGGGCCCAGCACAGGACAGAGAGATGAGGTTTCCAGTTTGCATGCTGACTCCGACAGAGGGGAGCCGGAGCCTGCAGCTTTTGAGAGAGATTTTTAACTGTGAGAGCAGCAGATGTTGTTTTATGCTGCTATGCGCCTCAGAATGAGTTCTGCAAATATTAGTCAGCCTCGTATATAAATTCATGTAAATATGTTCCAGTGTACCAAGTAAAGCAATGTGTTATTTTAAACTTTTAAACCACGGGTTTTGCGCAGTCTTTTCTAGGATGGGGAAAACAGAACTGTTTCAAAAGGGCCAAACGACTTGGGGAAACTTCCGCATAATTAAAGCATAATTGCCACAGAGCTCTCCTGCGCCACCAACAGCACAGCCTCCCCGGCCCCCTGACTCCCAGAATGCGAAGGATGTTGCCGAGGAACAGGCCAGACAGGCACAGAAAGGAGGTTTCTGCCATAGCGGAAGATTACAGGGGCGAAGTCCTGACTCAGAGGGCTAGAGAGCAAAGGAGAGGCGTTTTCATCCCCAAAAAAGTTTCTGATTTGAGTTCCTACTGAAATGAGGCTGCATTTTAATGTTGTATTTTAATCTTGTTTTTAAGTTGTATTTCAATCAATTGTTTTTATATCTGGTGTTAGCAGCCCTGAGCTCGGTCTTGGCTGGGGAGGGCGGGGTATAAATAAAATTTATTATTACTATTATTATTAAAGTGGTACCTCAGGTTAAGTACTTAATTCGTTCCGGAGGTCCGTACTTAACCTGAAACTGTTCTTAACCTGAAGCACCACTTTAGCTAATGGGGCCTCCTGTTGCCGCCGCGCCACCAGAGCACGATTTCTGTTCTCATCCTGAAGCAAAGTTCTTAACCTGAAGCACTATTTCTGGGTTAGCGGAGTCTGTAACCTGAAGCGTATGTAACCTGAAGCATATATAACTGTATTATTATTATTATTTACGAGCTTTAATAAAGAAGCTACGGTAACTGCATGTTAGCCTCGTATCTCCCTCTTTGGCCTGTGAGTGACCTGTTTGTCCTGTCAGCCCCTTGACAGTCCTTGAGTTCCAATAACACCTCTTTGTTGTCTGGGCGGAGGATAGAGAGGGTGCAAAATTCATGTCTGTGGCTCCACCCACTTTTGCCCCTGACCCCGCCCACCAGCTATGTAGCCCCCAGATGGCTGTCTAGAGGAGCCACATGGCCCTCAGGTTAACAACCCCTGCATTGCACATTTTAAAAAAACAAAAAACACCAGTCATCATTTTCCATGGACATGACTTTATTCATTTAATACTTTTTACGAATATATCTGTATAACTCTGAAACGTCAAGCTAAATATCTCAGGAGCAGGATTGCCCGGTTGCTACATGATGAAGAGCAGAGAAGAAAGAAAGTCGTCGCATAAATACTTTTTACAGGGAAATAATAAATATGCCATTTTAATCTTGGGAAATGCAGTTTTTCTGTTGCCAAGTCCACCAGTGGAAACAAATCCTAAAGGCCACACACACACACACACACACACACACATCTTACAAGTTGATGAAGCAGGAACAACTGGGGGAAGGGATATACCCAGGTGCTGAATTTTGTCTTGTTTAAAGCAGGTTTGGAGTCCAGCAACATCTGGAAGGGCTGCCGATTCCGCACGGGCTGTCCAGATGTTGATGCCTGGAGGATGCTAAACGAATGGGAAGGGAGCACTAAACCAAGCGCAGCTGAGCTCATGCGCAGCACATGTTTCCCACTGCCAAATAACCGAGACTCGCACATCTGGATTTAGGGGGGAAGGTGTCCAAGTCGAGGGAATGAACTCCAAGGAGGCTTGAGGCCTGGGTGCTGCTCGTTTCAGAAACGGAAAATTACTTTAATTCCTGTTTCAGTGACGGCAGAATTGGCAGCACGTTCAAAGTTCTCTGGATCAGCCACGAGGCATCTAGAACTAGGTCTCCAGTGGACAGAATATTGGTCTTTGTTGGGCTTCAAATCCTAGCTTGGCCATAAGTCTATTGGGTGCCTTCTGGCAAGTCAGTGTCTCTAAATATACCCACTTACTTAGGACTCAGGGGTCATCTTTTAACTTTTCCCCCTTCTCTTTCCAGGCACAAGTCTATGGTTTAAACTCAGATCTGAATGTGTGTGTGTGTGTGTGTGTGTGTGTGTGTGTGTGTGTTTGCCCTGGAGCTTTCCTTGCAAAAACCCGCTTTTGGGCGCTCAGTTGGAGCAAATGTCAATTTGGGTTTTCTGCAGATTGCCATTTGCTCCGATTCAGCTTTAAAGAGCTGGTTTTCGTGGAAAATCTCTGGAGCAAAAAAACCCAACAAAGGTGCTCAGACATGGAGCATTAAAGCATGGACCGTGCCTGGAAAGAGCAGAGGAAAGTTAAGTGTGAATCATCCCTAAGCCTTGCTGAAATCAGTGGGAATTACTTCTGAGAAGGCAAAACTAACACATATGGAGGAAGCCCCTTTTGACTGCAGTGAGACTTGCAACCATAGGCTCAGACTGCAAGCCTCGCTGGAGCAAAATGGGAATATCTATGACTTCCTGCACAAAAGGTTTGTATCAGGATATCACTCACAGCACTATGAGTGCAATGGTAATTCTTTATCCTTGGTTATTATTGTTGCTGCTGCAGCAGCAGAGAAAAGGTCTTCCTCGGTGTTTTAAAAGAAGGTTTCTGGCCCTCATTGTTGCAGAGAACAGATCAGCTGTGTGTTGGCATTGTAGAAACAACATTCTAGTTCTAATCCACATCAAAGGCTAGGAAGGGGGTGGGAAGTGGCAAATGCCTAAACCAACAAGCCACATTATACTGAGCTGCACCAGATCAACAGCATCCTAAGAATCAACGAATGGTCAAGACAAACAAGGGAACAGCAGGGTGGCTCCACATGTGCCGAGGTTGACGCACCTGTTGATGAACACATCACAAATGAAAGGAGTAACTCCAGGGTGCAGATTTCTAACTTCTGCACAGCTACCATATCTGGTCCATGTTTAGAAACCTATTTCCACAAACAGATTGAATCCACTTAACTGGAGCAAATGAATCTGGGTCCCCTCTGAATTGCCCTTGCGTTCCTACAAACCGCCCCCCCCCCGCCCAAAAAGAAATATTTTTTCTGCCACTTTGAGGACTAGAAACTTGTTTTGCCTTTCCCTTTTTTTAAAAAAATTGGGACTCCCAGAATACTAGTAAAAGGCTGCTGCACGGTATATACTTTCTGACTCTAAAATAGCAAACCACATTCAGCCTTCGAGCACCCTATATTTATATACAAGTCAGGCTCTGTACAATACTGCATGGTTTTAAAATCTCCCACTCTTTTGGGTTTCCTGGTCCAACTTGCCCCTGCAAAGTGAGCTGTCTGCAAAGACGTGTGTGCATTTGGCACTGTACAATAAGGCGTGATTTCATTTTTAATTTTTTAAGTGTCCCACTTCTGGTGAATGGAAGGACAACCCAACAGATCACAGGACAGGAAGTAAAGACGTCCCGCTGACCAAGAGCTTAGCGCATAGTTCAGGCAATGCTGCAGCAAGGAGCGACGCATTAATTTGTGAAGTAGCAAGGATAGCAGAGAAGGTGTGCAGGTGAGCACACACCTGGAGAGATGTCACCTGGTTCTAAACTGATGTTTGCTTTCGCAGAGAGGCGCCAGTCCTTTGTCAAACAGAGTCAGGGCAAGGAGAGGGAGGCAGCGGAAGAAGTTGGCCCTGCTCGCTCGCTTTGGCCTTTCGAATCACACCACCCCTTGTGGACCCTCTGAGCGACTCATCTCTCAGGCCTCCTCCAGCTCAGTTTCGCTCTGTCCATTCCCCCCACCCCACCCTTCACCTCTCTCGTCCGACCACCTTGAGGAGAGTCGGATAGCTTTTGGGCTGCATGAGCTCTGAACCTCCAACCGGGGCGGCTGCCATGGAGACCCCTCGACACCATCCCCCGCTCACTCCATTCCATGTTTATCCAGTCGCCATCAACAACAATGAAAAGAGAGGGTGGGCCATGCAGAAAACAAAAATCTGGGCTGGGCCTCGCCAACGGCCCCTCCGCTTAGTAGGAGTTCTCCAGCTCCGGCTGGTTGGCCTTACTGCCCCTGGCCCTGGAGAGACGTGGCTTTTTGTTCTTCTGGGGCCGGGCGGCCTCTTTGCTGAAATCCTTGAGCTGGGAGCGGTTGTGGTAGCGGGTGTAGCGCTTGCACTTGCAAGCGGTGACGGCTCTGATCTTGATAGTCCGCAGCTCCTCGTCGGGGCAAGCCAGCTGGATGCGCTGGGAGCGGCTGTGCGCCGGGATGCAGCGGTAATCCAAAGCGTTCTGCCGCCACCATTTCCCCTTGCCGATGGAGTTGGGGAGGAGGTGGGAGGGAAGGCACTGGCCGGAACAGACCAGCTCCCTTAGCGGCTTGATGCTGCGGCACAGACCGTCGGTGATGTAGCGGGTCGAGTATGTTTCCCGGCAGCTGAACTCCAGGGGTTCTAAGAGAGAAAGAAGGATGGGTTGTTTTTTGTGGAATAGCCTGCATGCTGAAGTCGAATTACTGCATGAAGGGGTTAATACCATAGAGTTAGCTTTCCTGTCAGGCTCAGCTAGGTCGCTTCCCCTCACCTTGGGAGGAGGGTAACCAAGCCTATTGTTTCCCCTCAGTAGCCCCACCAACTACTAGGATCTTTGGGCCTGCACACTTTTGTATTTTGTCCCACCTACCACCAGTATGCAGCACTCGCCACTTCCCCCGGAAGAAATGCAGGCTTCGATCCTGAAAATATTCCACACCTGTCCAAACAGCACTAGATGCTCTGAATGAGCACAAAACCAGCCGGCAAAGTCTTCAATGGATTCTATCTGATTTGCTATTTGGCAGGAGTCAAGTAGAGTTTTCTACGCACCACTAAAGTTCTGGCCAATCGGCGAGCACACCTGACAGGGCATCAGTTAGCCTGTTCCAAATTCAGAAAAACAACAGCTGTACCACTGGGATGTTCCACTGCAGACCAATGGAGGGCGCTCACACAGCTGAACACTCTTTCATTAAAAAAAGCCTTAATACATAAAAAATATGTAGTGAGAGATTACCTGGAACACGCTACAGACTAACTGTAAACCACCTGGAGTTTTTCCCCCGCCTCTTGCAATTAGCAATATATACATTTTATTAAACCCACCGGCAGGCTGAAGTGGTACAACCCAGAAACAGGTTTGCCACCTCCTCACCTGCTATGTCAGAACTAGGCCTTAGGCAGATTCTACAGGACCTTGGAGAGCTCCTGGGGGGAAGCAGGTGTGGCTCCAACAATGACCAGATGTCAACAGGGAACTTTAGTAGCGGAATAGTTTTACTGGATGTCTATCGGCTTCTGCTTCTTAGCCAGCAGGAATTTAAAAGGACAGGGCCCTTCCTTGAAGCTGGCCACTATGGCATGGTTAGACATCTCCAAGACTTTCCTTTTTGATCAGGAGATCTCAGAGGAGTCACAGAGACCTTGGTGACGATGAGTGAGGGTTGTGGATTCATATTCCTTGCTTGTAGAATATGAACCCCCGTTCTCCAGGGCAGAACAAAACATCAGAGTGAAACTTGGATGGCCGTAAATGGAGTTTAGACAAATCCCTGGAGGATAAGGCTATGAATGGCTACTAGCATGATTTTCCAACATTGTAAGTGGTGTGCTTCTGAATACTAGTTACTGGGGAGAGTGCTGTTACACACAGGACATGCTTGTGGGCTTACTATAGTTATTTAGCTGGCCCCTGTGAGAACAGGAAGCTGCCTAGGGAACCAGGCAGAGGGCCTTCTCAGTAGTGGCGCCCGTCCCGTGGAACGCCCTCCCACCAGATGTCAAAGAAATAAACAACTATCTGACTTTTAGAAGACATCTGAAGGCAGCCCTGTTTAGGGAAGCTTTTAATATTTGATGAATTATTGTATTTTAATATTTTGCTAGAAGCCGCCTAGAGTGGTTGGGGAAACCCAGCCAGATAGGCGGGGTATTATCATCAGCAGTACCATCATCCTTTAATAATAATAATAATAATAATAATAATAATAATAATAATTTATTTATACCCTGCCCATCTGGCTGAGTCTCCCCAGCCACTCTGGGCGGCTTCCAATAGAGTGTTTAAAAACAATACAGCATTAAATATTAAAAACTTCCCTAAACAGGGCTGCCTTCAGATGTCTTTTAAAGAGAAGATAGCTACTTATTTCCTTCACATCTGAAGGGAGGGCGTTCCACAGGGCGGGCGCCACTACCAAGAAGGCCCTCTGTCTGGTTCCCTGTAACCTCACTTCTCGCAATGAGGGAACCGCCAGAAGGCCCTCAGAGCTGGACCTCAGTGTCTGGACTGAACAATGGTGGTGGAAACCTTCTTTGGCTTGATCCAGTGGGGCTCTTCTTATGTACTTAGATTCTCTTCGTGAAGAGGGCTCCATAGATTGTTCTCCCTTAGACTGGCCTTCCAGCTAATTTGGAAAATGTGGGGTCTCAGGAGGCGGTCTCTGGCTTGCATTTTTGCAGGCCTCTGAGTAATAGGACAGCACAATGCCCATCCAGAAATTGGACTCAGCCAAAAGCTTTGATGTAACTTGCCAAAAAAAGAGGAAGGAGATCATTCAATGGGAATGTGAAGGCGTAGGGGCTGCGAAAGATCCAAAGCAGCCCACAACCCCTTTAACAACAACAACAAAAATCAGCAAGGAGTGATATGCAGATAGGCTACACAAAGGATTTGTTTCTAAAAGGGGAGCTGTTCTGATAACCGAGAGGAACAGGTATGGTTATGACCCAGAGGAAGAACATTCTAGAATTGCTTGCTCAGCCCAATTTCAGGAAGGTGACTGTTTCCTAAGCAAAGTATGAGCTTCCCCCATGCGGACAGAAGCAGGAAGTGGGCTGATAATCCGAGACAGAACATGGGAAGGAGCTTGCGAGTGTGCCAACTTCTCATGCGGTTGTTGGTGACAAGATCCCACAGACACACATTGTCAGAGGGCTGTCACTTACGCCTCGAGACAGCCGCACGCTCCGGGCCAAGCGAGAAGTCACTTTCATTGCACGAATAGCAACGGCACCTGCTTGTATTTTTATTTTCTTTTTTAATTTAGCAATTGGCAT
Organism: Podarcis tiliguerta; assembly: GCF_965153285.1. Taxonomy (NCBI): domain Eukaryota; kingdom Metazoa; phylum Chordata; class Lepidosauria; order Squamata; family Lacertidae; genus Podarcis; species Podarcis tiliguerta. The sequence goes on along the minus strand of NC_139546.1, from coordinate 18,544,348 downwards.
TGTGGGGAGGGCAGGGTTTTCATCAGGACCGCAGGGCGTGGGGAAGAGGAGGTTTGAGCCTTCCCTCCCCGGCTGCAGTCCTGACAGGGACCCCCCCTCCTCTGGACACACAAGTGAAAAACAGAACAAGGCTTCTGCACCTCCAAGTAGCTACAAGTTTGTTATGCAAAGCCTAATCAAGTATATGGTTCTGTTCTATGGTACAAGATAGCTCAGACCTTGATCCCCAGGGCTCCTTGCAATTCTGTGATTCTAACCCTTGTCCTCTTGTGATTGAGGGGAGGACAGGATCCTGCGGGTTGCTGCGAATACTGCTCCTACTCAGAGTAAGCCCATTAAAGGACACGGCTCACTTCGGTTCATTCATTGCAACGGGTTTGCTCTTAGTTGGATACAACCCTGTGCAGTAGGATTTTTGCAAGTACTGTACCTATATTGAAGTTAGGATTTCCACACTCACTCACACACACACACAGAGAGACAGAGAGAGACAGAGAGAGAGAGAGAGAGAGAGAGAGAGAGAGATGTTTTTTAGAAGGGGCTCGATCCCACCGCCCTGAGATTAAGAGTCTCATTGTCTACAGGCTGAGCTATTCCAGATCCAATCCTCATTTCCAGGTACATTTCCAGGTGCTTCAGTCCAGGTCGTGGAGAAAACAGGAACTTTCATACATCAGCAACCTCAAAATGGAATGAGTTACTTCTAGGGTGCGCCCAAAAGGCTTTGTTTGCATCAGTTCTCCCTCTCATATTTTATAATGGAACCAAAATAAAAGGGAAACAAACAGTAGATTTGTTTTCCCCATCTGCAAACTGTTTGAGTCGGAATTACTTTATGAATAGTAAGACCCCCTTCTCTCACCCTGTCATGGCAAGGCTCCATGCACAGATCTGTTTTTCAGGCAAAGTAGTTCAGTCAGCCAGTCCTTCCCACCCAGCCTGCCATTTCTAGCAAGTTTGTGGGGAGCAGCCTTCTAGTTCTGCACGGGACATTGCAAAGAGCACCACGATGTAGTTCGTAAGGATTGGGAAATAGCCTGGTTTCGGTTTTTCCAATCTCCAGATCTCCACATCAGTTAGCAATCTTTTCCTCATTAAAATTCACCAGTATTTTAATTCAAATATCTTCTAATGCTTTTTTGTTGTTTTTGCAAAATCAGTTTTTCCTAATACAAAGCATTTTTGTATCTTATTTTCACAAACATATGCCTTTCTATGCACATTTATCTTTTTTAAAATTGTCATTTTTTTCCACTTACAAAAATGGACATTTACCCTAGTATGTACCCTTTTGCACACATTACTTAGCTGAAGAGCAGCACCGCAAAATTCAGAGCGGTGCAATTTTTTTAAAAAACTTCCTATATTTTGCATCTTGTTTTAGAGAATGTGAATTAAGTAGGTTTGCCTTGAAATGCAAATTGAATCCAATTTCACCTCCACCCCTAGAGGTCAGAACATCATACTGTCTCATTGCAAAACCTGTAAATAGAGCCCTAATTGAAGATATCATCCCGCAATACTCCGCAGTGTTCATGGGTCATATTTCAGGACAAATTGCTACCTTCTTAGGAGCATTTTCACACATGTCCTTTGGCGAGCGTTCCTGTTACGATCTAATCATTGATCTTGCAGGACAGGAAGCAGAAGAGACATGCTTGCAATGCCAACAAACATTCTGGCTGAATAGGTTTTATGTTTAACAAAATCTGGTCGAAACAAAAGCCACTTTTAAGTCTCACGGATGAAAACGGCTACTGGGGGACCAAATGGTTGTAAAAAAATTATTGGCCCATGAAGTGTGAAAGCATTCATGTTACACAGAGCTCCTTTGCTAGGGGACAGTTCTTGGCTGTGTGCAACAAGCAAGGCAGATTACAAGAGGCAGAAGGTGTGGTCTTGAAGGCACGTTGTGTTGCAGGGACCTTCCTGAAACAAAGCGGGTCAGGATCTAGTCCTGGGAGACCACGTGGGGCTGTCCTAGTCCCAAGGAATGGTCTGAAGGCAGGTTGTGCTGCAGCCTTCATGAAGGCAAGCAGATAGCTCAGTTGGTAGAGCATGAGACTCTTAATCTCAGGGTCATGGGTTCGAAACCCACGTTGGGCGAAAGATTCTTGCATTACAGGGGGTTGGACTAGATGTACCTTCCAACTCTTCTATGATTCTGTACGGATCTGTGTCTGACCAGTGCCTGGGCGGGAGACCACCTGCGAAGACTGCACAATGCTGCCTTTCGTAGGGTAAATCAATGTGATTCCTAAAAAGTCATTTCAGGAGCCCAATCACTAGATCTTTAGCACCATGACAACCCACACATAGTCCGAGCCTTGCCAGTTTTTCTTTCCTTGAAAGAAGCAAGCAAGAAAAGCTTGGGTGAGGGTAAACAGAGTTTGTAGATGCTGCAACCGCAGCTCCCACCACCCCCTGTGGTGGAGTGGGACCATAGCTCAGGGGAGAAAGCACAGATTCTGCATGCCAAGCACTCCAGGTTCAATTCCCAATCTCCTCCAGGGAAAGGATCTCAGGTTGCAGGAGAAAGGTCCATTGCTTAGAAGCAGAGTAATTGCTTTCCTCCTGAGTGCAATTCCCAGCATCCCTGGACAGCTGCTACTGGTCCATGTGAACAATCCTGAGCCAATGGTCTGACTCCATAGACGGCACCTTCTGCTGTTCCTCCTCCTATCCCAACTAATGGGAAGTACCTCTGCCTTCACCTAGAGACCCTGGAGAGCTCCTGCGAGGCAAAGCTCTCAGATAGCTCAGCTGGTAAGAGCATGAAACCATTGATCTCAGGGTTGTGGGTTCGAACCCCGAATTGGGCAAAAGTTTCCTGCATTGCATGGGGGGGGTGGACTTAGATGGCCCTTCCAACTCTATAAAAATGAAAACCAGGGATGGTGGCACCTGTCGGCTTCCAGATCTTGATGGACTCCAACTGCTATCATCCTGGACCACTGGGAATGATGGGAGTTGGAGTCCGATCACATCTGTGTGACCACAGCTTTTCCCTTATCCGTGGAACAACATCAAATGTGTGCACTAACCTGCAGCAAACAGTACCTGCTTGCTCTGCTACAACAGCCAGCTAGAGATGCCCACACACCTGAGAACTAGAAGAAGTTGCTTTCTCTCTCTGTTTATATATTGTTTTCCTTACCTGTTCTGCCCAGGGCAACTTGCAGGTGCCTCTCTCCCTGCTGCGCCCGGTTGTTCATGGTGTCGTTGTCACTCTGGACGTACGGTTGCTCGGCCGGCGGCTCGGTATTCTCCGGGAAGTCGGGCACGATCTCCGTGGCATCGTTTTTAAGAACTTGCCAGCCTCGCCCCGAAGGGAGGAAGACTTGGAAGAAGATGCAGAAAGAGCAGAGAGCCTGAGAGGTCTGCATGTTCAGGCCAGGCAGCAGCGGGGAAGGCTGTGGGAGAGATGCCTTTCGGTCCTCTTGTCCTCTTGGAGCCTAAGCGATGCAAAACCAAGGCCTCCTTTTTAAATTCCTTCTTAGAAACTGGCCGGCCAATGGCGGGGGAGTGGGAGGGGCCAGGGGTGTGTAGGGGTGTTGAGTGGGGTGTTTGAAGATTCATTCATGCCAATTTGTCTGTGCAGAGAGAGAGAGAGAGAGACAGAGAGGAATTTGAGGGAGGGGGGAGCTGCGGTTGCAGCATCTACAAACTCTGTTTACCCTCACCCAAGCTTTTCTTGCTTGCTTCTTTCAAGGAAAGAAAAACTGGCAAGGCTCGGACTATGAGTGGGTTGTCATGGTCTGTATAGATCTGCCAGACATTTCTCCCGCCACTTGGACAAAAAAAAACCAAGTGAAATAAAACTTTTTTTCTTCTTTTTTTGGCTGCCTGGACTCCAGCGAGTTTTCTGAACGGTTCAGAGCTTAGATTGCAGAGTCTCCTGATCATAATCCTAGAACTGAGAAGTATGAAGGGATGGGGAAACTGTGTTGGGAAAACGGCATACAAACCCAGACTGGGAAATGGATACACCTACGATGTTCAAGCAGCTACAGTGTGCTCGACATAGGCTTCTGGAGACAAAATGCAGCCCAAACTTAATCCTCTTGGGCCAATCTGACAGGCAATTCTCCTATTCAACAAAAGTCTCCTTCTGACCCGAGGATCCTGATCGAAGATCATTTTTAGCAGAAATTCCACTTGGTGTCAGAGGAAAGAAATTCCTAAGGGATTAAGAATATAAAACAATGGTAATACTGGAAGGGACACAGATGGCGCTGTGGGTTAAACCACAGAGCCTAGGGCTTGCCAATCAGAGGGTCGACGGTTCGAATCCCCGCAACGGGGTGAGCTCCTGTTGCTTGGTCCCTGCTCCTGCCAACCTAGCAATTTGAAAGCATGTCAAAGTGCAAGTAGATAAATAGGTACCGCTCCAGCAGGAACGGCGTTTCCGTACGCTGCTCTGGTTCACCAGAAGCGGCTTAGTCATTCTGGCCACATGACCCAGAAGCTTTCCACCGGCTCCCTCGGCCGATAAAGCAAGATGAGCGCCGCAACCCCAGAGTCGGTCATGACTGGACCTAACGATGAGGGGCCCCTTTACCTTTAAGAATACTGGAAGCGGCCTTCTATTCATAGAATCATAGAACTGGAGAGTTGGAAGGGACCCCAAGGGTCATCCAGCCAAACTCCCTGCAATGCAAGAATCTCAGCTAAAGCATCTACAACAGACGGCCACCTAACCTCCGCTTAAAAAACCTTCCAAGGAAGGAGAGACAACCACTTCTCTGTTCTACTCAGCTCTTACTGTCAGAAAGCTCTTCCCAGTGTTTAGTCAGAATCGACTTTCTTGTAATTTGAAGTGATGGGTTGGAGTCCTACCCATATTGAGTCTATCTGTCTGCCCTGATCAGGAGCAGTTCTCCAGGGTTTCAGAAAAGGACTTTCCCCCGATCCTACTTAGAACCGCCAGGGAAACAGATGTTCTACCGCTGAGCAACTTCTCCAAAGTTCTACTGGGCCAGACACACGACTCAGCTCCTTTAGCCTCCTTTTCTCATAATGACCAACTGGATGTGCTTCTGGGAATCCTGCAAACCACGTATATTCTCTCCCGCCCCCATATCGCCTCTGAACGTGGTAGCCTCAAAGCATCTCAGCCCCCAGGAGCTGGTGCCCCTGTTCTCTCATTTCCATATTGGCTGCCTTTTCTGTAAACCAGTGTATGCAAAGATGAATCCAGGTCTCCGTTTCGGTACTGATTTCATTCATTTCCAGTGCATACGTTCTTCTTGTTCCTAGAGTGCTGAGCTTTGCGGTGTGTGTGTGTGTGTGTCATTTTACATCAAACAAAAAAGATATAATTTCACTTCAAATTCCAGTAGCCCATTTTGACCTCCCTCTGCTCCCCTTTCTGCAGTTGCTTATGTTCATAATGTCTTAGCTGCATCTCTTAATTTAAGCCTAATTATTATCCCATACATTCAAGATTACTATTTTCTCACTGCATGTCTTTGCGTTAACCCTGCTAATGATTGTATCTGTTTACAATAATTTCTAAAATACCCAATAAACGATTTCCACTCTAAATTAAAAGAGTCTTGAATCTTCTTGATTTCTTAGACTTCCAGCAAGTTTGGCCATTTCTGCATATTCCAATAGTTTTTGCTGCCATTCTTTGGTTGAGACATTGTCTTCTTTCCATTTGGGGGGGGGGGGCAAATATCATATGAGCTGCTGTGGTCGCACACGTAAATAAGTATATATATTTTTCAGATGTCTCTAATCCCAATAACCCGAAAAGAAAAGACTCTGGTTTCTTAGAAAAGGTTACGAGCTTTGAGAGGTTTGATGTATTTTGCCGCCACCGCTGTTTCTCAGTAGGCATGGAGCTTGCAAAATGGCACCCATGAGTAGATGGACACACGAGGGAGATCTTAAAATGATATTGTCACTGGAAGAAATTAGACAACTGGTGAATGTCTGCCACAAATGCGAGAGCGGAGAAGTGTTTGATCAGGATAATGGGGGGCGGGGGAGAGATCTCAGTCCAGAATTTCAGATCAGCCTTCTGCCTCTTTAATGGAGGCCGAGCATTTTTGGGCAGGACGACCCCCCAAGTGGTGAACAATGGGCCAAACTAAATGTTATGTTAATTTTGTGGCTTGCCCTTTTTTCTTTCAAAGGCTGTGGCTAATCCAGATCTGGACTCTGGCGTGGGGCTCCGAGGAGGAGGGGGAGAGCGACTTTCTGAAATAATGTTTTGGAAGATAATTGGCCGGGGGGCCCAAACTATCCATGCTTTACATGTGAATTGGCTCTGTCGTGTCCTGGTGCTTCTTTCATACTTGGAGAGCTACGCGGAGTCAGATTTTCTCCGTGACCATGCGGGAATATCGATATTCTCTTTCCCCCCAGTTTAGGTGAAGCTTTTTTATGTCTGCGCTGCATGCGAATCATCAGGAGCAAGCAAAGGAATGTGGAAGCTTTTTCAGTCACACAGAATGCTTCATCAGAAGACCCCACAGAAAGGCTACGTTGTTAGTGAAAGGAAACAGCAATCCTAGTTATGGATAGGCAATTATATTCCATCTACCACCTCCCACCCACCCGGATTTCACCTCCATCATTGGGTGGCCTCAGGCAAGCCACTAATCTCTAAAGTTAAAACCATCCCATCTGTAATATGGGGGCAACATTAGCCTACCTTATAGGTATGTTGTAAGGCTTACTGAGATAAAGAGCTGTGGAAGCTCAGGAACATGCTACATTATTATAATTATTGTTTTTACTACTAACAGGAGGGAAAGGAGCATAAGTTTTTCATCCTCAAAGAATCATAGAATTGTAGCATTAGAAGCAGGGCCGGATTTAGGTTTGATGAGGCCCTAAGCTACTGAAGGTAATGGGGCCCTTTATATGTCCAGCTGTCCTTTGTCAACAACAAAGTGACGCTGTTTTTTGTGTTGAATATATGCTATATGGTAATTTATGGACCTAATTAGGTGTCTAAAGCCATTTGCACATAACAAATAGGAGCCTACACAACACAACACACTGTTGCTGTATGTACGTTTTATTTTATTTATTTGTATCTTATATTTTGGAAATGGACATCCAGTGTTTTTTTCCTTTAATTTTTTTGGGGGCCCCAAGAGAGTGGGGCCCTAAACTATAGCTTGTTTAGCTTATACATAAATCTGGCACTGGTTGGAAGGGACCACAGGTCATACCCGCTTCAATGCAAGACTCTTTAACCCAACATGGGGCTTGAACCCTTGACCCTGACATTAAGAGCCTGGATAGCTCAGTTGGTTAGAGTGTGGTGCTGATAACGCCAAAGTTGCGGGTTCGATTCCTGCACTGCAGGGGGTTGGACTAGATGATCCTCAGGGTCCCTTCCCGCTCTACAATTCTATGCTTCTAAGAGGCTCATGCTCCACCAATGCAGCTCATCTAGGGTTTCAACAACAGACTTGATTTCATTGTCCATTTTCAAAGTTGAAACCAGCTTTGGATAATCTAGTGCACTTAGTGGGGAAGGTTCATGATGTGTCTAGTTACAGCACAAAACTCTTAAACGTACAGAGAAAGAGTTAAAAATAACTTTTGTTTTTTTTAAAAAAAACCAGAAGCTTTTTCTTGGGGGAATTATAGGGACAGAGCTACCTAAATTGTATAGAAATTTATTTATGTATGCTACTACAGCAGCAAGAACGCTACTTGCCCAAAAGGGGAAAGAGGCAGAAGTCCCGGCAAAGGAAGAATGGATACAAAAACTTACAGAATATGCAGAAATGGCGAAACGTCCCGGAAGAATAAGAAATCAATATGTTATAAAAAGATAACAAACTTTTTACATAAAAGAATAGAAATGGTTTGTTGACTATTTACAGATCAATTGCAAACAGATAAAAACATTGGCAGGGTTATCGTAACAACCTGCAGTTTCATAAGAGTATATATTTAAAGTGGATAATTCACTGAGCAAATTAAATGAATTTGGATATGCAGAAGATATTTAAAAAATACATTTAAAGGACCACAGAAAGAGGGGGAAGGAAGTCAAACTTTGAAACGTTAAATTGATTGTAAAACTAATGAAATGTGTAAACTTGAAAAGTATAAATAAAAACTTTAAAGCACAGGCTGTCATCTTCGAAACTCTCCCAGCTATGGATTGTCAGAGCGCTGGCTTCAGCATGTGGACCTGAGCTCTCCCTAGGCATTGGCTTAGCTGCCGATTAAAAGGCCAGCACAAAAGCCCCTGCAGGAAAATAGGATTGTGGAGAGATGGTATAGGTAAAGGGACCCCTGACCATTAGGTCCAGTCGCGGACGACTCTGGGGTTGCGGCGCTCATATTGGCGGAGGGAGCCGGCGTACAGCTTCCGGGTCATGTGGCCAGCATGATTAAGCCGCTTCTGGCGAACCAGAGCAGCGCACGGAAACGCCGTTTACCTTCCCGCTGGAGCAGTACCTATTTATCTACTTGCACTTTGACGTGCTCTCCAACTGCTAAGTTGGCAGGAGCAGGGACTGAGCAACGGGAGCTCACCCCGTGGCAGGGATTCAAACCACCGACCTTCTGATCGGCAAGTCCTAGGCTCTGTGGTTTAACCCACAGCGCCACCCGCATCCCGGAGAGATGGTTGTTGTTGTTTAGTCGTTCAGTCGTGTCCGACTCTTCGTGACCCCATGGACCAGAGCACGCCAGGCATTCCTGTCTTCCACTGCCTCCCGCAGTTTGGTCAGACTCATGTTTGTAGCTTCGAGAACACTGTCTAACCATCTCGTCCTCTGTCGTCCCCGTCTCCTTGTGCCCTCCATCTTTCCCAGCATCAGGGTCTTTTCCAGGGAGTCTTCTCTTCTCATGAGGTGGCCAAAGTATTGGAGTCTCAGCTTCACAATCTGTCCTTCCAGTGAGCGGAGAGATGGTAGGAAAGGGTTAATCAGAGATGCGCATGAGCACAGCATGCAAATGACATGTGCATTTGCATTAACATTGCATGTGGCTGTGGGATGGCAGGGAGACAGGAATGGAAGATATTACACTCAAAGCAATATTACTATAGACTCAATAATTCACCGGTCAGGTGGAGTGAAGATTTACTGTGCTCAGCAAAGGACTGGTGCATATTTTATTTTTCCCTGATCAGAGCTTGAAAAGTCATTGAAAAACAAACTATGTTACACAGCTGTCCAGGATCACATCTACACCATACTTGTCTGGAACGAGCCAGCAGTAAATCACACCATGCAAATTGGAGCTGACCCTTTATTAGCAGGAATACGATCTGCACTATAGACTTAGTGATCACAGCAGCTCATCGCCGGTGGTCTTCCTCCATGAAAATGTTTGGTTGGTAGAGCATGGGACTTAACCTCAGGGTTGTGGGTTCAAGCCCCGGGGGGGGTTAGACTCGATGACCCTGATGGTCCCTTCCAACTCTACAGTTCTATGATTCTGTGTGACTCGAGGCTGGTGAGCACCTCTGAACATGTGCAGAGAGCTTTCATTGAATAAACTCGCCTCCACTCATTTTCCGATGGCTGATCTTTAGGTAGCGAAAACAACACCGCCACAAAAGAGCACGATATCGTTTCATCTGCATCCAATTCTACCATTCATCTGGGGCTGAAAGAAGAGTTTCCCACTCAGGATATTGTTTTAAGTCTAGGGAACCAGCGGCCCTCCAGGTGGCGTTGGATTCCTGAACCCTCATCAGCCACAGCTAAGCTGGTTAATGGGATGGAAGCTAGTCCTAAAACACTGGAAGGCCCATCGAATCAGAATTGTAGAGTTCGAAGGGACCCCAAGGGTCATCTAGTCCAACCCATTGCAATGCAGGAATGCATAGGTTAATAATAATAATAATAATAATAATAATAATAATAATATATTTATTCCTCGCCCATCTGGCCGGGTTTCCCCAACCACTCTGAGCGGCTCCCAACAGAATATTAAAAACAAGATAAAACATCAAACTTTAAAAACTTCCCTAAACAGAGCTGCCTTCAGGTGTCTTCTAAAAGTCAGATAGTTGTTTATTTCCTTGACATCTGGTGGGAGGGCGTTCCACAGGGCGGGCGCCACTCCCAAGAAGGCCCTCTGCCTGGTTCCCTGTAACTTCGCTTCTCACAGGGAGGGAACCGCCAGAAGGCCCTCGGCGCTGGACCTCAGTGTCCGGGCTGGATGATGGTGGTGGAGATTCTCCTTCAGGTACACTGGGCAAAGGCTGTTTAGGGCTTTAAAGGTCAGCAGCAACACTTTGAAGGGTGCTCGGAATTCCCTGCATTAGTCCCAAAACCACATCTGGAGAACTCAAAAGGCTTGTTTACCATCTCTTGTCCTTCTCTCAAGTGGTGCTATCAGGCCAGGAATTGCAGGGCCGAAGTCCAGGTCACCATTCAGGGGAAGGGCCAAGGTGGTCCTCAAACGCAAGGAGGCCGGCTTACCACAAATAAAACAGCCTCCATTACCATCTAAAGCAGCATTGAGGAACCAGTGGCCCTACAGAGGTTGTCGGATTCCCAACTCCTAGCATGGCCAATGAGCAGGAATAACAGAAATCATAATAATTCAGTGACATCTGGAAGACACCCCACTCTTTTTCAGTAAACACATTTGTGTGCAATATATAGTCCTAGCATAGCCCTCGGTAGCAACTGCTTCGGACATCCTCCTTTCAAAATATGGGCTCTCTCTCCCTCCTTTGCTGGAACCTGTCCTGATGTTTTGCATTATAGCTGCACTATATTCCCAGCTGAGATCCTAAAAGCAGATGTTTAATTTGTTCCGTTTCCCCCTCGCTGTCTCCTCTGTCCACCTTGCCCCAGACAGCTTCCCTTGCCGTTTATTTATCTGGGATTGTTCTCTCTACCCTCCCGTTCCCAACACACACCCCCCACCCCCGTTTCCTGTTTTCTTCATGAATGGGGTTCCCTGTTTGTGCAACACTTCTCCGGAAACTGTCCCCTGATAGGACGCATTGTGGTGGCCAGCTTGGACATTTAATCAAGCATTCCATCCCCATTGTTTCTTTCCCTCTATAGGACTCTGGTTTGCGTAGCTCTGACGATAAGAACACAATTGCAGAAACCTAGAGTGTCAGGGGTCCCTTTACCTTTAAGGGACGCGGATGGCGCTGTGGTCTAAACCACAGAGCCTAGGACTTGCCGATCAGAAGGTCGGCGGTTCGAATCCCCACAACAAGGTGAGCTCCCTTTGCTCGGTCCCTGCTCCTGCCAACCTAGCAGTTGGAAAGCACGTCAAAGTGCAAGTAGATAAATAGGTACCACTCCGGCGGGAAGGTAAACAGCGTTTCCGTGCGCTGCTCTGGTTGGCCAGAAGTGCCTTAGTCATTCTGGCCACATGACCCGGAAGCTGTCTGCGGACAAACGCCAGCTCCCTCGGCCTGAAAGCGAGATGAGCGCCGCAACCCCAGAGTCGTCCGCGACTGGACTTAACGATCAGGGGTCCCTTTACCTTTACCTTTAGAGTTAGGGTCTGAGTGCAGCCGATCTCGTCACCAAGCAGAAAGTGTCTCATTTCGCACACACAACATGCGAACCCTTAAGGAAGTTTAACGTTCCCCATGGGTCTTTTATTAACTGTGTCTCCTGAGCAGAGAGTACTTATAACACACACCCAGAAACGGAATCAGAGGCGCTTGGTTCTTTCCTTAATATTATTCCACATCTTCCAAGGCTGAGTATTAAAGGCAGGGGCTGAACCTCACCTTTAAAGATACAACCTGTTGCTTCACCCTGAGGCGTGCCTAGGCAGCTTTGTAATTTCCTTGTAATTTAGATTGGAGTCTTTTCCTTTCTCCAGGGCATTTGCGAGAGGAAAGTTAGCTACTTTCCTAAATCCACCCGTGAAGCATTTTTTTTAAAAAGAAATGCGAAAGTGCAGTGCAGCAGCCTTGAGCGTTGTTCAATTAACTCTAGTGCAGTGCGAAAGCATTTTAAATGGATGCCAATTTAAATGGAATTCCTGGGGCAACCCAATCAGATGGGCGGGGTATTATTATTATTATCATTATTATTATACAGGACATCCCTATTTTCATCGGAGAAATGTTCAACACTATGAAATACAGTAGTACATAAAAAATATAATATGATATAATAAATATAATTGTGCAACAGCCTGGAATCTCCTCTGGAAACCTGATCCTGTGAAGGTGTGAGTAGGGGCGCAATAGCCTAGGTAGTGACAGGTAATCTGAAGGCCTGTTTGCACCCATGAGCACTGTCCCTAGATCAGTGTCAAGGGTGAGGGGGGCTAGCTCTCTGGTCCTTTGAGAATGTCCCTAGAACCTGCCAGCCTTCTTCATAGCGGCTCCGCAGTTTTGAAATTCCCTCCTGAAATCTCAGGCCCCTTCTCTCGAGACCCTTCTCTCAGCCACTCCAAAGTGTACCTATTTTACAGATGCCACCCCGGTTTATCATTTGATCCCAGAATGCCCCGCTTTTCCTTAGGATGTCTCTATTTTGATCCGAGACACGTTGGAGAGTATAGAGTTATCTGGCCCCTGAGTCATCTGAAGGCACCCGTGTATAGGGATGTTATTAAAATGTTTAATGTTTTATTATGGTTTACTATATGTTGGAAAGGGGGACGCGGGTGGCGCTGTGGGTAAAAGCCTCAGTGCCTAGGGCTTGCCAATCGAAAGGTCGGCGGTTCGAATCCCCGTGGCGGGGTGCGCTCCCGTTGTTCGGTCCCAGCGCCTGCCAACCTAGCAGTTCGAAAGCACTCTTAAGTGCAAGTAGATAAATAGGGACCGCTTACATGCGGGAAGGTAAACGGCGTTTCCGTGTGCGGCTCTGGCTCACCAGAGCAGCGATGTCACGCTGGCCACGTGACCCGGAAGTGTCTCCGGACAGCGCTGGCCCCCGGCCTCTTGAGTGAGATGGGCGCACAACCCTAGAGTCTGTCAAGACTGGCCCATACGGGCAGGGGTACCTTTACCTTTACCTTATATGTTGGAAGCTGCCTAGAGTGGCTAGGGAAAGCCAGTCAAATGGGTGGGGTATAAATAGTAAAATTGTTGTTGTTGTTGTTGAATAGGATGTCCCAATTTTAAGGAGGAATGTTGCACTGTATGTTCACTGCCTCCTCTTCTTCTGTCAGAAACCTTTGTATTCTACAACGCTTTTTGTAAGATTCTGTGCTGGCTCTTAAGTGCACTGCAAAAATACCCGTTGGGTTGTGTTTTTCCTATCGTCCATCCCATTTTAAAATGTGAGCCATATTCACTTTTGCAGTTCGGCTGTGGTCTGTGCATTTGAGGCAGCCCTTTGCACATGCACAGGGGACAGCCCATGTGTAGACAACGGCCTCGTGAATAGGAGTGGGAGGGGGGTATATTAGTTATTTGATTTCTACCCCAGCTTCCCTCCACGGGGCTCAAGGCAGCGGCATACGTGGTTTTCTCCCTCTTGCCATTTTAACCTCACAAAAAGCCTGTGAGGTAAAGTTAAAAGGTAAAGGACCCCTGGGCAGTTAAATCCAGTCAAAGGTGACTATGGGGTTGCGGTGCTCATCTCGCTTTCAGGCCGAGGGAGCAGGTTTGTCCACAGACAGCTTTCTGGGACATGTGGCCAGCAGGACTAAACCGCTTCTGGTGCAATGGAACACCGTGACGGAAACCAGGGCGCACGGAAATGCCGTTTACCTCCCCACCACAGTGGTACCTATTTATTTACTTGCACTGGTGTGCTTTCGAACTGCTAGGTTGGCAGGAGCTGGGACAGAGCAATGGGAGCTCACCCCATTGTGTGGATTCGAACCACCAACCTTCTGATCAGCAAGCCCAAGGCTCAGTGGTTTAGACCACAGTGCCACCCGTGTCCCTTGTGAGGCAGGTTAGGCAGTGTAGCACATCAGTAGTTTTCTACAGAGGCAGATCAATGGCACAACTAGGGGCCGATGCACACACCTCTGCTTGTCCTCCCCTCTTCCTTCAGGGAAAACCTGCTTTTTTACCACCATATCGGAGCAAACACCAACCAGGCTTTCTGCAAATTGACGTTTGCTGTGATGCAACCGTAAAGAGCAGGTTTCCCCAGGGGGATCAGCAGGCCCATGGGAAATTGCTTTAGCCGTGCCTAGAAATCAGGGGACGAGAGGAAAATTGCACGCAGCTGTTTTTTCTAGCCACATGTATCAGTCAGCCCGAGAAAGCAAAGGATTGTAGCAAAGATGCTGAACGCATGTGTCATGCACACACCCAACAGGGAATGAAACCGCTATGCCTGATTTGCTTTTGTGGGCCCAACGCACCTTATGGGTTTGATGCTGAGAGCAGCATGCTCCATCCATGTAAGATGGAAAGGGAGCACAGGAATGCCATCGAGCGGCACAGCTGAAGGTGGAACTTGCAGGGCCTCCTGCCCAGAACGAAGGTGTCAGGGCACCACCTGGCGTCAACGAATGGTAAGTGCAAAAGACAGCACACGTTCCATCCAAAGAGCATTGATGAACTGCTACCCTGCTTTTCCACAGGGTAAATGGAACCTGTTCCCAAAAGCCCTTTAGATGACAGTAAGAGCTGTTTGACAGTGGAACGGGCTCCCTCGGGAGGTGGTGGACTCTCCTTCCTTGCAGGTTTTTAAGCAGAGGTTGGGTGGCCATCTGTCACGGATGCTTTAGCTGAGATCCCTGCTGTGCTGAGCCCGGGGGTAACCCGAGTACCACGGTCGAGGTCCGGTCCCAAATCCAAGGGTTCCACGAGGAGTCAGTCCGACAGGGCCAAGGCAGGACACGAGGCAGCAAACCAGGCAAGGACAGGTACAGGATCTCAGGCAGCTTCTGGCAAACAGCCATGTTGCTCCCGTCCAACAGCCTTTTATCTCTGACAGGCTAATGGCCGGTCCTGATCCCCCGGCGACTCCTGTCTCGCCCAAAGGCGAGCACTCCTCCTGCAAGTACCCAGGTCTCTCCTTCTCTCAGACCTTAGTCTCTGCAGCTCGAGAGACGTCGGTGGGTTACTAGACCCAGGGGCCACCTCAGCCTCCCCTGACCCAACCAGGGTGTAAGTGATGGCCCAGCTGAAGGCAACGAGGTAATCCCTGCATCTGGAGCCAGGGCAGGCTCAGGCCCCTGACTCGGCCCAGTTGGTGTTTGTTGCAGGGGAACCTGTGCAGACTGGGGCTCTTCAGAATCAGGCCCGACTTGGTTCAGATGCTGCCTGAGGCAAAGGATCTGGTGCAGACTGAGTCTCCTCTGGTTCCGAGTCCGAGCCCGAGTCCAAGGCCATCACACCTGTACTGCAGGGGGTTGGACTAGAAGTCCCTTGGCGTTTCTTCCAACCCTACAATTTTATGATTCTATGAAGCAGGGTCAACCAGCATTGCCATGCATTTGCTGGCATTTTCAAGCAGAGAGCGATCCTGCCATTTTCATCTCTCCATCTCTGGATGAAGAGTGGGCTACAATCTGTAGACAACGCTGATCGTCGCCTGCCGGGCCTGGAGAGCGCCCATAGCATTCGCTGTGGCCTCATGGACCAAAAATCCCTGGACATTTGAGAAATAAGGAGTGCTTGGAACTGGCCTCAGAGGCTAAAGTTATTATAGCATCCTTCCTGGAGTCGGCAGATGAAGAGAAACCTTCCCAGCATCCTGATTTACCAGGGACAGTCCCAGAATTACAGGTGTCCTGGTTTCTGATTTGATCCCAGATTTGTCCCGCTTGCCCTTTCTGAAGGATGTCCTTATTTACAGCTGAGAAATATGTGGTGGGGTTGTCCGTTAGTTAATGAATTTCGGAAACAGATTGGTATAGAAATATCAGAAATTGTGGCTAGGAAGGTGGAAATATCTAAATTAATAGTTCTTATTAGCCTGAGTAGCACTGAGTTAAAAACAAAAGAGGAATGTAAATGGGTAAAATTGATGGTAACTGCAGCCAGCAGGTTATAGCGAGTAGTTGGAAAAATGCCGAAGAGCTAGGGGTGAACCAATGGAGGAAAAAATTGAATATTATTATAATTTTAAAATATCTAACTGTGAAGATACACAGAATGAAAGGGTTTAAGGTCAATGAGAAAGAGGAGGATTGGTTTGAGAAGATATTGAATTATTTGGGTAGATTTGAACAACTTGGGGCAATTAAAATGTTACAAGTTAAATAAACCTTGTGGAGCAAGGAGTGTTAATGTATATGGAATTGTACATATGGCCGATTTGAATATGTTGTTATTGATTATTATACTCAATGTATCAGCCGCTTGGGGGGTTTCACTGTTGGGTTTTGGTTGTTGGTAAAAAATAATACAGTGGTACCTCGGGTTAGTACTTAATTCGTTCCGGAGGTCCGTACTTAAGCCTGAAACTGTTCTTAACCTGAAGCACCACTTTAGCTAATGGGGCCTCCTGCTGCCGCTGCGCCGCAGGAGCACGATTTCTGTTCTCATCCTGAAGCAAAGCTCTTAACCCAAGGTACTATTTCAGGGTTAGCAGAGTCTGTAACCTGAAGCATAGGTAACCTGAGGTACCACTGTATATATGTAAAAAATTATGACTGAGAAATGTTGGAGGGGATGCAAGAGGGTGTCCCTCTTTTCATCCCCCTTTTTGGGGGGAGAGGGGGTCCTGGGCAAACCCCACATTCCCCTCTACACACCCACAAAAGACACACATCAGAGGAGTGTAATGCCACACAAATACTTTATTGGACACTGGTGGGTCATCTCTCCTCCCACAAGAGACAACTATCACATCAAACTTATAAAAGATGGCAACACACATCCTTCTGGTAACTTATTTCCCCCCTTCCATCACCCGAGGTGGGCACTGCCCAATGGCCGCTCAGCCCCTTCCACTTTTTCTCACTGTGGTAGACCCTTCCCCAAATACATTAATTCTGAACCTCTCATTCCCGGCGAATGCTACACCCTCCAACATCCAGGTATTTGGCGCTTCGGCAGACAGGAGTCAACACTGCAGGGAAGCCATCGCCAAGCCCCAACATGCAGCGTGCTAACAGAACTGGGCTTGCTCAGAGCATGATTTCAAAACGGGACTTGCTTGCGCATAAAAGGGCCTCAGCTGCACAACCCGATTCTGATGTGCGTTTGCTCAGATCTCACTTGGTTCAGGCAACCGGGCTGACTCCTGAATAAAAATGCATGTCGTATTTTTTGCTCTATAAGATGCACCAGACCACAAGACGCACCTAGTTTTCGGAGGAGGAAAACAAGAAAAAAAATATTCTGAATCTCAGAAGCCAGAACAGCAAGAGGGGTCGCTGCGCAGTGAAAGCAGCAATCCCTCTTGCTGTTCTGGCTTCTGGGATAGCTGCGCAGCCTGCATCCGCTCCGTAAGACGTACACACATTTCCCCTTACTTTTTAGGAGGGAAAAAGTGAGTCTTGTAGAGCGAAAAATACAGTATATACTGTAGAATGGCGGCCCTCCATCCTAACTCGACATAGGTAAGTTTGCAAGCGATCCAGAGACAGCACTCCACCCTGACAAGCGCTTGAAACTATCTTATACCAAACTGAAGATCCACCTTGCCCAGTGCTGTCTGTTCTGACTGGTAGCAGCTCTCCGCAGATGGAGACTTTTAAGTGGAGATGCTTGGGGGGGGGGGCGTGTCGAACCTGAGACTTTCTGCATGAGAAGCATGTGCTCTGTCACCAACCCAAGGCTCCTCTTCCTCCTCCCAGGCTGAAGGGGAAAGAGCTGACTCCTCGCTAAAAAGGCTGACAAGAAACAAGGCAGTGAGAGTTGGCAGTGGGGCGTGTTTTTGTCGTCGTTTAAGTGCGCAGGGCTCCAGACTATGGGGAAGATGCGCTTTCGAACCCAGCGGCTCCGACTTCTAACAAATCCCATGGACCCTAAGGTCAGGTGTTCAGAAACGCACTCTGCACGTGCCTCCGAGGGCCTTCCCACATTCCAGGCCTCCGGGTGAAATCTTGAAGGCAAGCGTGTCAACAACAGGATTTTCGGGAGGGGGCAGTGCACTGTCTCTATAGATGGGGCCGCCTGCCCCACTTGCAGCGAAAATAAATAAATAAAGCAAGGCCACACGTTCTCATAAAAGTTGCACGGAATCAAACCTGAGTTCAAAAGAGAGCGTGAGCGTCTCTCTTTGCCCACAAACTATTGCTTTTGAGCGGGTGTGCCGCTACAGCCCAGTTGCAGCTACAAGGGCAAAAGAAAAAACAAAAAGCCCTAGGTTTCTCCGGTATCTATCCAGAGTGATGAATCGCTTCTTGACCAAGGAGGGTAAGAAGTCCCTTCGCCGCTAAGTCTGAGCCCAGAGAGAAAATCTAAAGAAACACACATACCGAGTGAAAGCCCAAAACCAGCTTAAAAATGAACCAGTGAGTCCCTTTCTCCATTGACTTCCAACTTGAAGCTGGTTTTGGGCCTCCCTTTAGTCTCGTGCAACTTGAAAACTTACCCCTGGCACTCATAACAGCTAGGACTTGCTGGCCATAAACACACGCCTAAAGCTGCACTCGGCCCTAAGGCAGCCTTTCTCAAGCTTGGGCCCCCAGATGTTGCTGGACTACAACTCCCATCATCGCTAGCTAACAGGACCAGTGGTCAGGGATGATGGGAGTTGTAGTCCAACATCTTTACAGATGTACATCTTTACAGATCAGCTTATTTGAGCTCATTCGTTTCACTTCCACAATGGAGGATTTCAAAATTGCCATCACTGGAGGAGGCCAGGCAAAAAAAAAAAAAGCTGATTGCCAATATCCCCGATTGCAGGGGTGACCCTCTGGATGTTACTGGGACTACAATTCCCATCAGCCCTTCTCACTGGCCCTGCTGGATCACATGATTCCCCATCACTGCCTTATAGGACCAGCAGACACCATCTTTTGAGTATAGCTAAGCACTGACACGCACACACCCTTTCACACCAAACACATTTAGGCAGAGGCCACAACCTGGTGACTTTGTCCTACGACTCCCCGAGACGTCAGCGGCCGCATGCGGCTGGTGCGCCACCCGACACATTCCTGGGCACAGGATCCCAAACCGCCACCACATTGGCCTTTAAATAATAATCATAGTGAATCTGCTTTGGACACACAAAAAATGTGAGTACAGCTATTATCAACGATCTATATACAAAAGGCTACTTGCCTCGATAGCGTGTTCTCAAATGGCTTTTCTTCATTGCTTGTGTGCATATTTTATATATATTATATCAGTGTATTATGTATATATATATATATATTCTATATATCAAGATACTCATATGAAACACAGCGAATATACAAAAAGATTACATGGTTAGCAGAGAGTGTGTTTCTATCTATTTACAGTAATGCGGCTTCCTCATCTCGTAATGCTCCGAGAGGTCAGACCAAGCGTGAGCAGGGGCAGATATGGGGCAGCCGGTGCTTCTCTAAAAGAAAAAGGTGGGGAAAGTGTGTGTGTGTGTGTGTGTGTGTGTGTGGAGGCAACCAGCTCTGAGCTCCTGCCTGCTTCCCATCTGCTCCGGGTTTGCTCCCGTTAGGAGCCTATTTCTCTGCTTGCTGCAGCCTCATTTGGATGAGGGAGAAAAGCACAACCCAAGAGTGAGAATGCATAGCATCACAACTAAGCAGCGGAACATGGGTAGAAGCCGAGTGGGGGTCAGGTGGCAAGCTGGGCTCAACCAGGTGGGACTCCGGGCTCCAAAAAACCTTGCAAGGTCAAAGCGTTCGAGCCAGGAGCCCAACACCTAACCAGCTTGCTTGCCCAAGGTCGGAGGCCAGGTGGACCCTGCACAGAGACCATATGGACTAGGAACCTGACTCTGTTAAGTTACCACCCTTTGGCACATGCTGTTAGCAAGGGATGAAAGTGGTAGGTTTGGGCCGGGGGTGGGATAGCCCTTGGCCCCTTAACATGTAAATGAAAAAAGACCCTCCAGATTTAACCCCCAGAGGAGGAGGAGGAGGGCACTGGGTCTGCAAGATGGCACAGCACAAGAGAGGGCAGCAAGCGAGGACCATCTGCGCCGGCAGTGATCTGGCAACGTGAACACTCGACTTTATCAAAGGCCTTCACAGCTGTGGTGCAAAAAGGGACTCCAAACAAAATCACACACACAAAATCACACGCGTTATATTGGGCGGATTCCAAACTAAAAAAAGAAAAGACACAAGAGACAAGCCGGCGCCTGGGCGCTGGGCGTTTCAATATTGCAGCAGCACCCTCTGGCGCCACCCAGGGCAGCAGGAGAAACCAGAAGGGGACCCCTGCCTCCCTTGCGCGGCCTGGCAGTTGGAGCTGGCAACCGAAAGCAACGAACGGGAGTTCCAGCAAGAGAGGGCAAGCGGTGGCGGCCATTACGGCTTCTTCAGCTTGCCTTCCTTCACCAATCGGTCGTTGAGCTGGCACAGCTGCCGGAGGAAGCCATCGTTGGGGCCGATCTCCCGCTTCTGCCGGACGATGCTGACGGCGCTCTTGACATCCATGTTCTGCCGCAGCATGAGGTAAGCGATGACCAGTGTCGGCGAGCGGCTGTAGCCTTCGCGGCAGTGGACAAACACCCGGCCTAAGAGAAGAAGAAGAAGAAAAGTTTGGATTTGATATCCCACTTTATCACTACCCGAAGGAGTCTCAAAGCGGCTAACATTCTCCTTTCCCTTCCTCCCCCACAACAAACACTCTGTGAGGTGAGTGGGGCTGAGAGACTTCAGATAAGCGTGACTGGCCCAAGGTCATCCAACAGCTGCATGTGGAGGAGCGGAGACGCGAACCCAGTTCACCAGATTACGAGTCTACAGTGGTACCTCGGGTTAAGTACTTAATTTGTTCTGGAGGTCCGTACTTAAACTGAAACTGTTCTTAACCTGAAGCACCACTTTAGCTAATGGGGCCTCCTGCTGCTGCCGCACCACCGGAGCACGATTTTTGTTCTTATCCTGAAGCAAAGTTCTTAACCTGAAGCACTATTTCTGAGTTAGCGGAGTCTGTAACCTGAAGTGTATGTAACCCAAGGTACCACTGTATCGCTCTTCACACTGACGGGGAAGATGAAAAGAGAAAAGCCGGTGTAGTCAGGATATGTGACAACTGGGGGCTCATGGAAGCTATATGCAAGTGTGTGTGTGTGTGCGTGTGCGTGTGTGTGTGAGAGAGAGAGAGAGAGAGAGAGAGTGTGTGTAAAATGGAGTCCTTATGCAAAGGGGGAACACACAGAATCACAGAATTGTAGAGCTGAAAGGGGCCACGAGAATCATCTAGTCCCACCTGCTGCAATGCAGGAATCTTTTGGCCCAATGTGGGGCTCGAACCCACGACCCTGAGATTAGCAAGCTGCAAAAGAAAATGGGGTGAGGAGAGACAGAAGAGAGATTCTGAAGGGAGGTGACCATCTGCCACCCACCATTTTGATAGGGTATCAGAGGAAGCTGTCTTACACCGAGTCCTACCATTGGTCCATCGAGTGCAGTACTGTCTATCTACATTGGCTGTTGTGGGCAGGTTGGACACAGAGGAAAGGTGGGGGCAACCAACTGAGGAACCCCCAAGGGAAGAAGGCTCAAAGCCCGGGGAGTGGTGGTGGGATGACCATGAGTGGTCAGAGGGAGCAGGCTCGGAGAAGGAGGTGTCAGAAGCTGGAGAGGGAACAGGGCTTGGTGAGAAGGGAGAGTCTGTGGCAGAGAGAAGTCCAGAAGCAGAAGAAGAGTGGGATGAGGGAGGCCAAGAGGCAGAGATGAGTCAGGCTGCTGAGTCATGAGCGTCTCCCTTTCCTGCTGCAACAAGCTCACTCTCACAGAACCAGAAGAGGCATGAAGAGGGTAGAGGAGAAGTTAGCATCACTCAGGCACAGTCTCAGATTGCTTGGGAAGGACCTCTGGGAGGAGGGGACTTAGGCAACTGTGGGAAGGTGGGTCAAGACCTACCGAGAAGAGTTGTGGGACTCATTAGGTAAATAAATAAAGGTAAAGGGACCCCTGACTGTTAGGTCCAGTCGCGGGTGACTCTGGGGTTGCGGCACTCATTTCGCTTTGTTGGCCGAGGGAGCTTCCGGGTCATGTGGCCAGCATGACTAAGCTGCTTCTGGCGAACCAGAGCAGTGCACGGAAACGCCGTTTACCTTCCTGCTGGAGTGGTACCTATTTATCTACTTGAACTTTGACGTGCTTTCGAACTGCTAGGTTGGCAGGAGCAGGGACCGAACAACGGGAGCTCACCCCGTCGCGGGGATTCGAACCGCCGACCTTCTGATCGGCAAGTCCTAGGCTCTGTGGTTTAACCCACAGTGCCACCCGCGTCCCTTTCAGGACAGGAATACATCCCTATAAAACCTGATTATGAACTGAGACTGGGATAGGTTTTCCTCATTACAAGAAGGTGTTAGGACTGTTTGGCTTTTGGGGAAGAAAGAAAAAAAAGCAGCCGCGCTTGGCCAGGTTTGTGCATTTACATATTAACTTTTCTATTTATACTTTTTCTTTTCTTTTTTGCAAGCTGCTCTGGGTTCTCGCTGCGGATGAGCAGAATAGCAACGCTTAAATAGCAAGAACAAATGACAAGAATTCCAACACTCCAGGGAACTCTCACTCGCCCACAGGGCCCAACTGGCTTTCTTTGTTCGGGAAACAAAATCTCCTTCGAGGTGCGGGAAAAGGACAAACTGTCCAGGCTGTCGCTATTTTCGGGTGGGATCCAGTTACGAAATTGCCCGAAGAGGAGGGCTTGAGAAGCTTTGCCTCCGGGGGAACGAGAGCAAACCACATGTGGGCCGCACAGGAACACGTTAAGCCACGAAAAGGGGGGTAGGACTAGATGACCATTGGGGTCCCTTCCAAATCTATAATTATGAGATTCTATGAGTCTTGTGTCCCCTTGAAGACTACGATGGCATAAATCTTTCCTGGAAACTAGCTCACAAAACCTTATGCCACAAGCCAGCCCCCCCCCCTCCCCTTTCTGGTTCCCTCCAGATTCTCACATTGTTTCAGAAGGCAAAAAAGTTGTTAGATTCGCTTTAAAATGTGAACACAATCAAATTTCTAACCCAGGGGCCAGCAAACGTTTTCAGCAGGGGCTGGTCCACTGTCCTTCAGACCTTGGGGGGGGGGGACTATATTTTTGGGGGGAAATGAACAAATTCCTATGCCCCACAAATAACCCAGAGATGCATTTTAAATAAAAGCACACATTCTACTCATGTAAAAACACCAGGCAGGCCTCACAAATAACCCAGAGATGCATTTTAAATAAAAGGGCACATTCTACTCATGTAAAAACCAGGCAGGCCTCACAAATAACTCAGAGATGCATTTTAAATAAAAGGACACATTCTACTCACGTAAAAACACCAGGCAGGCCCCACAAATAATCCAGAGATGCATTTAAAATAAAAGGGCATATTCTACTCATGTAAAAACACGCTGATTCCCGGACCATCCGTAGGCCGGATTTAGAAGGCGATTGGGCCGGATGCGGCCTCCAGGCCTTAGTTTGCCTACCCCTGTTCTAACCCAAACCTAACAGGGAGAAAGGAATGCTGAAGGTTAGCAGATGCCAGTGCCAGTTTGGAAGAACTCTGTATGTAGAGGAGGTGCCCACTGAGCTGCCCGGGGACTTGAAAACAGCTGCGCCGCGGATTCAAAATATGAATGAATCAGCAACAGCGGATTTAAACAGGCTGTCAAACCACAAGCAGTTGAAAGCCAAGGCCCGACTCTTCACTTCGTAAGAACCTAAGTGGGCCTTCTCGGTGGTGGCGCCCGCCCTGTGGAACACCCTCCCATCAGATGTCAAAGAAATAAACAACTACCTGACTTATAGAAGACATCTGAAGGCAGCCCTGTTTAGGGAAGTTTTTAATGTTTGGTGTTTTAAATATTCTGTTGGGAGCTGGCCAGAGTGGCTGGGGAAACCCAGCCAGATGGGCAGGATATAAATAATAAATTATTAATTGATGATGAAGATGATGATCAAGCAGCCAATGGCCCATTGAGTCCAGTGTACTGGTATAAGCCAGATACTTATATGGGAAGCCTTGAAGCAGGATTTGAGCAGAAGAGTTGTCTCCCCTCCTGTGGTTTCCAGCGATTGTCATTCAGAAGAAGCATTGCTGCTCCCGCCTGCACAACCCAGCTCAAATATATAAAAGCACAGAATCCACCATCAATCTGAAAGCGATCCTCAGCCAGCAGACAAAAGCTGTACTCCCGGCGAGAATAATGGGGTATACTTCACATGTTTCTCCTGCTAATCCTCCCACGCTGCCGCTGATTCCCTTCAATTCATGTCCCTTAAATTCCGCACAACACACACATACCGTATTTTGTGCCCTATAAGACTCACTTTTTCCCTCCTAAAAAGTAAGAGGAAATGTGTGTGCGTCGTATGGAGCGAATGCAGGCTGCACAGCTATCCCAGAAGCCAGAACAGTAAGAGGGATCGCTGTGCAGAGATTCAGAATATTTTTTTTCTTGTTTTCCTCCTCCAAAAACTAGGTGTGTCTTATGGTCTGGTGCGCCTTATAGAGCGAAAAATACGGTACATCCTGGAGATGAGAATGATCACAAAAATCCAGATTGACAAGGGACTAAGAGGCCACTGATCCGGACCAGCCATTCGCAAACTGGTGTCCTCCTGTTTTTAGACTTACAACTCCCTGATGCAGCAAGCAGGACACCGGATTGGTTCAGACTCTCCAGCCTGCCCTCCTTTGCGCTCAAGGCTACCATGCAACGCAAAGAGCAACCAAACGCATCTGTAAGCAGGGGACAGGGAAATAGCAAGGGAGGGCCATGGTGTAGCTTGGCCCGCACAACGCAGCAGAATGCAGTTCAGCAGGACAAGCAGTCCATTCCCCATAGCGGAGGAACAGGTTCTTGCAGCTGCGACAGGTGACACTCTCACCATCTTTCTGTGCCAACGCCTTCTCGATGAAATCGGCGGCTTCCTCAAAGTAGCGGCTGAGGTTGAACTCCTGGGTGTCATTGGCCTTGATGCCGTGATAAGTGATGCCTGTGCCTTCGTAGAACTCGGCATTGGTGTTCACGTGCATGAAAGACTTGCCTTCTGCCGCGTTCAGGATGTGGGTGATGCCCAGGCGTTGCAGGCGCATAACATTCTTGGCTATGAACCTGTAACGGGAAGATTGAGTCATGTCATTCATAAACGTGTGTCTGTGTGTGTGTGTGTGTGTGTAATTTTTATTACATTTTCTGTTTTACATTTTAGAACATTCACTTAAAGAACCTTAAAATATCAATGTCAGGGAACTGCCATCAGTGCCGGAGGGAGAGAGCAAAATCCAGAGGGATTCCGGAGAGCGTCCCGGGATTGGGAGAGGCAGCCCATCTTCTGGGGAAGAGAATCAGCGTAGCACCAGTGGAGAAGGGGGGCAGATGGGGGAAGCAGCGAGGCGGTCCCATGACTCCTTGCCGGGGACCAGCAGGGAGAGTAGAGGTCCTCCGCTGCCTACGCCCTCCTTGCGCAGAAGGCTTTCGCGCAGAGAGAGTAGGAGAAGACTAGGCGTCAAAGAGCTTCTTTGCTGGAAGAAGTTTAAGAAACGCCCACTGACGGATTCTGCCAGCGATTGAGACAGCCACGGGTGAGTGGCTGTCCGGACAGAAAAGGTTCACTCAGGCAATCCAGCCAGGTGTTTGCACCGGCTTACGCACGAGCAACCCCTAGAACCATTACAATCAATGACTTCCCTTCCTCTCTTTCCACGGTTCATTTTGCACAACATAAATACCTGCGTATTTTATACAAGCTAACCATTCAGTTGGGACGCGGGTGGTGCTGTGGGTTAAAGCCTCAGCACCTAGGACTTGCCGATCGAAAGGTCGGTGGTTCGAATCCCCGCTGCGGGGTGCGCTCCCGTCGTTTGTCCCAGCGCTTGCCAACCTAGCAGTTCGAAAGCACTCCCAGGTGCAAGTAGATAAATAGGGACCGCTTACTAGCGGGAAGATAAACGGCGTTCCGTGTGCTGCGCTGGCTCGCCAGATGCAGCTTGTCACGCTGGCCACGTGACCCAGAAGTGTCTTCGGACAGCGCTGGCTCCCGGCCTTTAGAGTGAGATGAGCGCACAACCCTAGAGTCTGGCAAGACTGGCCCGTACGGGCAGGGGTACCTTTACCTTTACCTTTAACCATTCAGTATTCCATTATTACATCCATCAAAACTTATTTACACTGTTGAATTTATCTTAATGCTGCCAGTGTTTTCAAACAAACAAAACTGTCCTCCGTATATTCAAATAAACATTTCCCAATCTTCTGTAAACGTACGCTCTTCTTCTCTTATCTATATATGTTAGGTCCGCAAGCTGCACATGTTCCATCAGTTTAAGTTGCTAATATTCTTTAGTTGGGACTTTGCTCGTTTTTCATTTTTGGGTCAATGAAACATGACCCGCAGTAGTGGCATACATAAATAACCTTTTCCGACACCTGGGAATTTCCATCTGAGTTATCCCCAACAAAAAGGACTCTGGGGCTTGTTTTTTTAAAAAATATATATTTGTAAAATATGCAGGGATTTATGATATGTAAGCGATACGGGTGGCGCTATGGGTTAAACCACAGATCCTAGGGCTTGCCGATCAGAAGGTCGGCAGTTCAAATCCCCGCAACGGAGTGAGCTCCCGTTGCTCAGTCCCTGCTCCTGCCCACCTAGCAGTTCGAAAGCATGTCAAAGTGTAAGTAGATAAATAGGTACCACTCCAGCGGGAAGGTAAACAGCGTTTCCGTGCGCTGCTCTGGTTCGCCAGAAACGGCTTAGTCATGCTGGCCACATGACCTGGAAGCTGTACGCCGGCTCCCTTGGCCAGTAAAGCGAGATAAGCGCCGCAACCCCAGAGTCGGCCACGGCTGGACCTAATGGTCAGGGGTCCCTTTATCTTTACTAACCGTTTGAACTGAGCCATTGGCCTGTCTAAAAGGTCTTGATCCACAAACCCCATAGAGGACAACGCACACTTTTTGTGCTGAAAACAGTTCTGGAGAAGGGCGGTCAGGGGTAGGGGGAGAGAAGAGACCTTTCTTGCAGCCCCCAGAGAGGGCCATAAACTCCTGCCTGCTCTAAATCTGGAGCTCATCCTAGCAAGCCTTGTAACATTACTCCAGCCTCCAGATCAACATTACCCTCTACAGAATATTGCACTAGCAAAGAGAGAGACTGCTTGTCACCAGTGAGAGAAATGTCAGAAACCTCTTGGTATAAAAAGACTGGCTTATGGGACAGAAGATTTGCCACAGAGTAGAAAATTCAGAACTGTGGCCAAGGAGAATATCTTGCACGACCAATACATTGTGAACACACACAAAAAGCCAAGGTAGCCAATGAATTATAGAAATCTATTACCTAAACAAAAATTTGAAACGATTTTTTTTTTAAATTGATCAGAGCCCAGTGGCCAATAGATTCATCTTCATATGCAAAGGCCCTGAACAAACTGGATATAAAAATCAATTAAAATAAAATAACATGTGCAGTTGCATGAAACAAATATTTCCCCAAAGCCAATTATCTGCAGCCAGATGAGTTTCGACTAATCCATCTTCTTTAGTGGCAGATAAAGAATGCCAAACACCAGCAAGGGCAGGAACCCAGAAGGAAGATATAATCATATTTAGGCTAGGCCACGATTGCAATGGCAAAATTCCAAAGCAAAAGATGTAGACCGGGGTCAGCAAACTTTTTCAGCAGGGAGCCGGTCCACTGTCCCTCAGACCTTGTGGGGGGCCGGACTATATTTTGAAGTGGGGGAAAATGAACGAATTCCTACGCCCCACAAATAACCCAGAGATGCATTTTAAATAAAAGGACACATTCTACTCATGTAAAAACACGCTGATTACCGTACCGTCTGCTGGCCAGATTTAGAAGGTGATTGGGCCGGATTCGGCCCCCGGGCCTTAGTTTGCCTACCCATGATATAGACCTTGTAGTCTTCAAAAAGAAGAACTGGTCAACCCCTGCCCCCCGAAAACTTGCTTTCACATAGAATCATAGACTTCGTAGAGTTGGAAGGGGCCATAAGGGTCATGTAGTCCACCCCACTGAAATGCAGGGATCTTTCGCCCAACGTGGGGTTCGAACCCACAACCCTGAGATTAAGAGCCTCATGCTCTACTGACTGTGCTATCTCCCAGGTGTAAAACACCATTGTGTGGTTTACAGCAGCCCTGCGACGTAGTGTGGTATTAAACCTCTACTGCAGGACTCAGCTATGTTAGTATTTTTTAATGCATTATACCACTGTGACATCAGACGGGACTTTGATCCTTCAGCAACATGAATTCCTGTTATGAGCTTTACAACGCGTTTCCCTGAAATGTTGTGGATTTTTTATATGTCTAGATCCAGCCACAGGCTCAGCCAAAGCTGAGAGAATGCAGTAACGCTGCAATGTTGTCCCTTGAGCTTATCTCTCAACATTGTAGGTTGGGCTGAGAGTCTACAGTGGTACCTCGGGTTAAGAACTTAATTCGTTCCTGCTGCTGCCGCGCCGCGTGATTTCTGTTCTCATCCTGAAGCAAAGTTCTTAACCCGAGGTACTATTTGTGGGTTAGCGGAGTCTGTAACCTGAAGCATATGTAACCCGAGGTACCACTGTAGCAATCATAATTTCTTACTTATTTATAGCATTTTTGTTTCCATTGTGTAGATTCAACCACAGTTTGTAGATCATTATTATTATACATTTGGGAGGTTTACGTCAATAATCAAGTAACAATGCACGAACAAGTGTGTGGCAGCAGTGCATCTACTGCACAAAAACAAAAGGGCCTGAGAAGACCCTTTGGGTTGTTCCTTAGGACCATAAAAGGGTAAAGGGACCCCTGACCATTAGGTCCAGTCGTGGCCGACACTGAGGTTGCGGCGCTCATCTCGCTTTATTGGCCAAGGGTGTCGGTGTACAGCTTCCGGGTCATGTGGCCAGCATGACTAAGCCGCTTCTGGAGAACCAGAGCAGCGCACAGAAACGCTATTTACCTTCCCGCCGGAGAGGTACCTATTTATCTACTTGCACTTTGACGTGCTTTCAAACTGCTAGGTTGGCAGGAGCTGGGACCGAGCAACGGGAGCTCACCCCGTCGAGGGGATTCGACCACCAACCTTCTGATCAGCAAGCCCTAGGCTCTCTAGTTTAACCCACAACGCCACCCGCGTCCCTCCTTAGGACCATACATAGGAGCAAAAGTGTTGAGGCATCCTCAATTACACCTTCATCTAACCTTCAGATTTTAATTAACACTCCTTGCTCCCGTCTTCCCTGGACCATTTACCTATTTTTTCTTTCCTTTTTCTTTTTGCAGACGCTGCAATTCTGCATCCTGAATTTCTAGTTCAGAGCAGTCTGACCTTTTACTTCGACTTGTATTAAAATGCACAGAGTTCATTGGTGCCCTGCTTAGTTAGCACTCCTGTATCAATGACCTTGTCAGCATTTGTACCAATCAATGTCTTCTTCAAACTTCTTCTTCAATGACTTAAAAAACAACAACAAACATTTCTTCCTGATTTTAAATACATAAAGATAGAGGAAACTGGATCTGCACTACTGAGAATCGCCAATGTATTTCATCAAATTCTCTCTTTTCTTAACTGAGAGACAGTGGTCCACCACTGAGCTGAAAGGCCTGGGTTCAAGTTCCCTCCTCTGCCAAGTACTCACTGTGTGAGCTTAGGAAAATCAACAAGGTCACCTCAAATGTAAATCTAACTCACAGACATCATGCCAAAGAATAGTTAACCATGGTTTGGAGCAATGTTTGACTTGACAAACCATGGTTTTCAACCTACCAGCAAACCATAATCAGAAACCATGGTCTGGAGTGAGTTTGCAAACCACAGCATGTGTGTTGTTGTTGTTGTTGTTGTTGTTGTCGTCATTATTTTTATTAATAAAATTTTTATACAGTGGTACCTTGGAAGTTGAACGGAATCTGTTCCGGAAGTCTGTTCCACTACCATAACATTCGGAAACCAAGGCACGGCTTCTGATTGGATGTAGGAAGCTCCTGCAGCCAATCAGAAGTTGCGGAAGCCGCGTCGGATGTTCGGGTTCCAAAGAACGTTCGAAAACCGGAACAATCACTTCCGGTTTTCGAACGTTCGGGAGCCGAAACGTACATGTACCAAGGCGTAAGAGTTCCGAAGTATGACTGTACTACCTTTCATCCAAGGATCGCATAGCAGTTTACAATATAAAAACACAAAAATGCATACCACCATAACAAACAGAAACACCTCCCTCCAGTCTAAAATGCCATAGATTGCTTAATTAGCCAAAGGCCTGGAAGATGAGAAACAAAGATGCCAAACGTGTTTTGCATGTTGTCAGACTCAACAAACCAAAGGGCTGTTGATCTGCCTTGAGGCTGATGCAACAAGAAACTGGAATACTAATCAAGATGATCACGGAAAACAGGCAAGTAGCCTAAAAATGGTTTGCCTGTACATTTCCATGCTCAAACTAGGGTTTGGGTTATTAACTAGTTAGCAGTATGCAAACCACAGTTGGACATGGCGTCGGGTTATTGTTAGAAAGACACAAAACATTTCAAAGTGCTTTGGAAATTAAAGGTAAAAGGTAAAGGTACCCCTGCCCGTACGGGCCAGTCTTGACAGACTCTAGGGTTGTGCGCCCATCTCACTCAAGAGGCCGGGGGCCAGCGCTGTCCAGAGACACTTCCGGGTCACGTGGCCAGTGTGACATCGCTGCTCTGGCGAGCCAGAGCCGCACATGGAAACGCCGTTTACCTTCCCGCTAGTAAGCGGTCCCTATTTATCTACTTGCACCCGGGAGTGCTTTCGAACTGCTAGGTTGGCAGGCGCTGGGACCGAACAACGGGAGCGCACCCCGCCGCGGGAATTCGAACCGCCAACCTTTCGATCGGCAAGCCCTAGGCGCTGAGGCTTTTACCCACAGCGCCACCTGCGTCCCCTTGGGAATTAAAAGAGCAATGTAAAATCATATGCGGCAATTATGTCCTGAGGGTGCCAGGATTTAA
The DNA here is from genome assembly GCF_965153285.1 of Podarcis tiliguerta. Taxonomy (NCBI): domain Eukaryota; kingdom Metazoa; phylum Chordata; class Lepidosauria; order Squamata; family Lacertidae; genus Podarcis; species Podarcis tiliguerta. The sequence goes on along the minus strand of NC_139546.1, from coordinate 18,513,430 downwards.
GAGCACGTGAACTTAAAAGTATTTGCCTACCCACGGCTTCCAACACCGTACACATAAGACCAGACCTTGCGCAGCCATTATGACCTCTGGGTCTTTGCCAGGGGTGGGGAGCCTGTGACCCCAAAATATTGTTTGACTCCAGCTGGACCCCAATCTGGAGGGCCTCGCACCCTATGTGCTCACAGACAGGGATTAATATATCCCCATTCGCATAAAGGTACACAGCGCCAGCCGAGGAAGCCATTCCTTCTTTTACAGCCACAACTGCCAACGCCTCAAGGTAATTACAGGATCTTAAGGGATAATCAATCCCTATTCAAGTAGAAGCTTGGCAAGTAGAAGCCTGAAGGGGGCAAGCTGGTGCCAAGGGCAATTTCCCAAATCGGGCACCTAGGGACGTTAATCATTCCCCCTTGGACACTGCATGGGCTCGCGCTGCCAGAGTTAAGTGGCCGAAAGCCCATTGACATCGATGGGCTTAGAAATGCTGACTCTGCAAAAGAGAGGTATGCTGTCTCACAATAGGGACAGGTCCCCCCAGTGGCGTAGCCTGGGTTGTCAGCACCCGGGGCAAGGCAAGTAATTTGCGCCCCCTAACCCGGGGCAAGGCAAGTAAATTGCCCCCCCCGCTGCACTGTCCCTCCCTCAGATAGTCCCTCGCTCTCTCTCTGCACCGTACCGCACGCCTGGCACCCTCCCCTCCACAGTGGGCGGTGACCCGGCGGCTCGGATCGGATTCGCACAGCCAGCACTGCAGTAGGAGAGAGTGAGTGAGCCAGGTAGGGGCAGAGAGCTGCGAGTGTGAGCGCGCCCCCCCCCCCAGATGTTGCGCCCGGTGCGGCCGGCCCCCCCTGCACCCCCCCCACGCTACGCCACTGGGTCCCCCTTCTGGTCAATTACAGTTATGCTTCCTACAACTGGCATAAGTGACAATGGCCGGAGTGTTAGAAACTCATATATAAGCTTGCAAAAACGGAACTCCACAGCGTCGCCTAGTGTCACAGTGTTATAATGCATATATATGACGCATATAAAGTGCTTTTTCTTTGCCAATGTAGCTGAGTCCGATGTCTGACATAAGGATGGAACTGTGTAGAGGCATTGGCTGGCTTCACAGTTTTCCCCACATTGTGATTTTTGCATAGCACACACATCATGATTCGCGATATATTGTGTCAGAGAACTGCCATCAGCTCAGAGGCGAGAGGTGGAAGGGCAGTTGTGTTACAGAGAGCCTCCGAAGATCTTGCGAAGTAGTTCTTCCTCTGGCGAGGAGGGAAGCCACACCTCCAGTGGGGAAGGGGCGCAGGGATCAGAAGATGCTAGGGAGAGCCTCAACACCGAGCCTGAGCAAAGCGGAGGGGAGGCGAGTCCCCCTTTGCCAGCGCCCATTCTGCGCAGTAGTCTTCGGCGCAGAGAAAGTTGGGGGTCACATAGCTGTTACGCTGGGGAAGGTATAAGGACCGACCACTCCCAGATTCTGCTAGCGACTGAGCAGACATGGACTTGCGACGCTCTGCACTGTAAATAGTTTGTACAGATAATAAAGCCTGAAAAAGACAGGTTGGAGTCTTGCCTGTTTGCTCCAGAGCAACCACATCAGCACCTGACATATTGCCAGGTCAAAAATCATGAAACCCGTATCGCAATATGGACTTCAAACCGGTTTTGGACAATATATTGATATATCTCCCAGCCCAAAACATATAAATCCATACGTACAAATCCTGTGTTCATATAAATATTGCCAGACATTTCTGGATGGCGGATTTAGGGCTAGGTTAGATTTGATCTGTGGCTAAACCTGCAGCCTACGAGCTTCAGCAGCTCAGTTCAAAAGGTTTGGTGGTTCTTTAGTTTAGATTCCTGTATTGCAGGGAGTTGGTTGACCCTCAGGGTCCCTTCCAACGCCACAAATCTACGATTTTACGACGTTTGCCTTTGGTTGAATTGGAATAGCCATTCACAGGGCACCCCAGCAAGTACTAAAAATGGAGAGCTAAACTGAGGCCTACGCCTGCAGCGGAACGAGGCGGGAAAGCTCTGAGGTGATGGAATGAGCAGGGGAGCAGCCATTTTGAAATGCAACCCCCTGCAATGTAAAAAGCTCCCTGACAGCAGAAGGATGGACGAGAAAAGCAAAGTTCTAGTCAGCCTCTTATCTGCTCTGCTGATTTTCTTCTTGTAACAAGTTTTTGTTTGGTTTAAAATAAAATACAAATGTAGGCGAGCATTCATTTCCCTTTGCGATCTGAAGAAGTACATTCCATCTTGTCACTTCAGGATTTTTCATCCCGCTGTATGTATGGATCCAGGCCTTAACTCATACCCTCCAACATTTCTCCAATGGAAATAGGGACGTCCCATTCAATAACAATAATATTAAGAATGATGATGATGATTTATAGCCTACCCACCTGACTGGGTTGCCCCAGCCACTCTGGGTGGCTTCCAACCTATATAAAACTGAAATTAAAAAATGAAACATAAAAAAAAACTTCCTTATACAAGGCTGCCTTCTAAAGGTTGTATTTCCTTGGCTCCAGGGGGTCGCATAACTCCGTACCCTCTGACATTTCTCCGATAGAAATAGGGACGTCCTAAGCTAAAATCGGGACATTCTGGGATCAAATCAGAAACTGGGGTGGCTTTTGTAAATCTGGAGCTGTCCCTGTAAAATAGGGGCACCTGGAAGGTCTGATAAACTTACGAGGGAAACCATGAGTCGTTTTCAGGCTCCGGATTGCAGAAAAATAAAACCTGCCTTCTTACTACAGTAAGCCAGCTGGCCTAGAAAATGCCATGATGCTGTTTTGGTATTTACAGGTGACTTTATGAGAAAAGGCCAAAGCTCAGCACTTAGAGCACACAAATGCAGCAGGTTCCAAAGGCCATCCCAAATTTTAAAAATCCCAAGAATGAACAGTGAAAGGCTTCTCTTCCTGTAGCCACTGCCGGAGCACTTTCAGAGCATCACTGTTTTTGAGCGGGATTCAATCTGATGCCAGCAAATTTGGGCTGTGCAAATATGGCATATCTGGAGGCCCTTGCACAGCAAACCCACTTTCCCAAAGGATTGGACCTTTTGCAAATAATGAGAGGGGAAACATCCTTGCTTGACGCAACGCCAGCTAACCTTCCCACAAATAAATCAGAGGTCATTTGGAAGTGGCCCCGGTCAGTGAGAGAGAGAGAGAAAATACTTAGCTGGGCAGCCTAATTTTATGGCTGTGCCTTGCATATAAGCTCATGAGTTTCCAAATATATAAGGCGGCAACACACCCAAACCTGCTTGCTTTCCGGAAAAACCGGGCTGCAAGGAAGGAAGATGGTGCTGGAAGAAGGTGAAAAGGGGGCTTATTTTAGGGCAGAAACAAGAAACCAACTCCCATCAGCCCCAGCCATCATTCCCAATGGTTAGGGATGATGTAAATTGAAGTCCAATTACAGCTGCGTTATTGATGACTTGAAAGGTTGGGAGGGAGCATAACTCAGTTGGTTACAGAATGGTGCTGATAACACCAAGGTTGCAGGTTCGATTCCTGTATAGGACAGCTGCGTTGCAGGGGGTTGAACTAGATGATCCTCAGGGCCCCTCCCAATTCTACAATTCTGTGATAGTTACGTCTTACCAGTCTCTGCAGCCACAGCGGGTTCTGTGATTCTCCAGCAGTTTGGTTCCACCCCCCACCCCCCCGAAAGGCACACATCATTGTCTCTCGAAACAGACAGATGCCCTAAAGTTTCCCCTCCATAGACGTGCACAGAAAGACTGGGGCCAATTCCTACCCTATTAAAAGTGTTTAATGGGACCTGCAAATCTTTACCATCTTCCAAAAGTTAAGAGCAAAGAGCAGGTTGCAAAGCCCTGACGGAAGCCAAGGTACACGCCAGCCAACAAAGCTTTCTCATACAATTTACAGATACGAGGAAGGCAGAAGTCAGGGTTTTTGAAACATCACTTGTAGAAACATCCCAGTGCTTAGTCCTATGGAGATGCGGAGGCAGCCGCTAGTGCAACAAACAGAGTTTAACTTCCTGGAACAAGATGTCAAAATGGTTTACCAGCCGCCAAAACTATCACTGAAGTTTGGTTACTTGCACTCAACCTGTTCCAAAGATCTCTCCTTTGCACTCACAAAACGGAAGTATACCTGTTTTTATTTGGCAGATTGTGGACTTGGTTTTTCCCACCAGTTAAAGTACAGGGCTTCCCCCCAAAGAATACTGGGAATTATTGTTTCTTAAGGATACTGGGAATTATGGCTCTGTGAGGGAGGAGCTACAGTTCCCAGGATTCTTGGCAGCCACAGAATGCATATCTCTCAACATGACATGACCAAATCTCAGGGTTGAACACATTTGCGCAACTATGATTTATGTCAGGGGTTCAGGATTTATGGGGGGGGGGCAGACGGGCCAGAGCCAAGCTATCTGTGAAGTGATGGGTCAGTTGGTTCACTATTTTTATTTATTTACTTGATGGCAGGGGGGGAGCTGCCCTCATGGGTTGAACAGAAGGTCCAGTCTTCAATCCCTGGCATTTCGAGTATCTGAATGATTGCAGGAGTTGGAAAAGGCTGAACCTGAGACCCTGGATAGCTGCTGCCAGTCCGAGTAGACAATATGGGTGCAGATAAGACCAAGTGCCTCTCAAATCAGCTTCATATATTTGTACGCAGCAAATTTAGCGTCCCAGAGGTCTCTCGCCTCTCCTTTGCCCTCCATTGGTCTGGCAGGGGCCTGGGTTCCAATCACCTGCAGGCATTTGGACAAGCGGCAATCACTTGCCTTCAGTCCCCCAAACTTTACCATGGGAGCACCAGCAGCCCTCCAACCCAGAGGGCAATGAACACTTAGCTGCCCCACAGCCCTAAGAAGAGGTTCAACTATACGCACGATGACGGCAACAAAACCTGTCAACTGTAATAAATACCAGGCGGGAGAGGGAGGGGTGGAGGTCCCTAGCCCTGTTACTGGAATTAGGGACCTTCCCCTCCCCGCAGTAGGAGAAGGACTCATTCTCTGCCCCCCACCCCTTGCATCCCACCCCCACCAGCAACGTCCTCCCCGTTTTCCAGCCCACCCCGCCGTCCTCAACCTGTCCCCCCCGCCCTCGCCCCAATTTTCATCTTTCGCTCTTTCCCAGGCCTACAGACAGCCTCATGGATTGGGGTAGGGTGTTCTTGCTTCCCCCCCCCAACCGAGGAGGGGAGGGCGCTGGCGAGGTGGGGGTGGGGGCTTGAGGTTTGGGGGAGAAACTCACGCGTTGCCCACGTGGATCCGGGGCGCCACCTCGTTGCTGTGCGCGCTGGGGAGGCTGTAGCAGCCGCTGCCGTTGGCCAGCAGGTCGTTGAGCTCTTCCACCGAAATCTGGAACTCTGACATGGCTCGCTCGCCCCGCCGCTATGGGCAGGGCTGCCTCCCCGCTCCTTTCCCCGGGCCCGGCCTGATAGGAGGGGCCGCGATCAGCTGGTGCGCGCCGGGCAACTCCCAGCGCCAGGCCGGGAGGAAGCGGACGAGTTCGTGCGCCCTGGGCGCACCGCCAGGAAAGCGCGGCCGCCCCCAGGACCCGTTTCCACCGGCCACCTCCCTCCCTTAGGCCATCGAGAGAGCGCCCAGTTGCTCCATTAAGGAGTCACCGATTTGCACCGCAATCACACACACGGGCCAAAATAGCTTTCCTTCCGTTTTTGTTTTTTACTCCGGATCCGTTAAATCTTGGTGTTTGTGGTTTAAAGCTACAGGTGCCCTCCTGAATTCGAGGTGTGCGGGACAGGGATGGGTTCTATTTCTCTCGGCAGGAGCGAAAATACCCCAACTGTTCCGCCTTGAGACAGCTTCTCATGCTCCGGAGGCGACTTGGGCCTCTTGCTGGCCCGGCTCCGAATCAAAGCTTAGATATATGACGACCTTCCCCTGCTCCGGATCTCTTTTGTGCGGGTAAGGTGGAGGATATCCCGCTTTTGAGCCCCTTCTCTGCGCCAACGCGTGGCTGTTAGTCCCAAGAGAACCCTTGCCTTCTCGATTTCTACAGGAGCAATCAATACGAAATTCAGTCTGGGCTTTTACCCGCCGTGGAAGCCAGGCAATGGATCTCAGTGGTTTAAAATACGTTTAGGATCTCAGCCTGAAGATGGGATCCTTTGCACTCATACGTGGGTCCAAACCCTGTAGGAGTCAGTGCTATTTCTGCGAAAACTGCTGGTGCATAAAAAAAATCAGGCACAGCACTTCTTTGATCCCCTATAGCGGAGCTGGGGAACCTGTGGCCTTACCGATGCTGTTGGACTCCAACTCCCATCAGCCTCCGCCAGCAACGTGGCCCATTGTCAGGGGATGATGGGAGTTGCAGTCCAGCAATATCTAGAGGTCCACAGGTCTGGGCACACTGCGCTATACGTAGCAGGGCAGATTTCACAGGTATATTGGCAGGTTAAACCGTGATGCTGAAAGTGGGCTTGGGGACTGAGTGGGCTTGGGGACTGAGCACCACACTCTAAACCAGTGGTCAGCAAACTTTTTCAGCAGAGGGCCAGTCCACTGTCCCTCAGACCTTGTGGGGGGCTGGACTATATGGGGGGGGGGGGACAAGCGAATTCCTAAGCCCCACAAATAACCCAGAGATGATGCATTTTAAATAAAACACACATTCTACTCATGTAAAAACACCAGGCAGGCCCCACAAATAACCCAGAGATGCAGTGTAAAGAAAAGGACACATTCTACTCATGTAAAAACATGCTGATTCCTGGACCGTCTGCGGGTCCAATTGAGAAGGTGTTTGGGCCGCATCCAGCCCGCAGGCCTTAGGTTGTCTACCCATGCTCTAACCAACTGAGCTACCCTGTCTGGGAAGCCTGAATGTTGTGCCTTTTTTCCCTTACCACTGATCAAGCAGAGCCCAGTTTTCAGATTTGGAGGCAAGACTTGAGACACCTATTTTTAGAAACCAGTCGCTGCCACAAACTAACCTCATGCAGCTCTCTAGTGCATAATGTGCACCTTGCCTAAGGAAGGGGTGGTGGTGGCGACCTATATTTATTCTGACTCCTCCTCCTCCTCCTCTCTCCTTCCAGTGTTTCTGGCTCAGATGTTGGGCGGGCCGCCCTTGTTTTGCTCCTGCCAAATTCCTTGCTCCGTCTGGCAACAGATCTCGCCATGGCGCGAGAAGACGCTGGGTCACTGCCCATCCTGAAGCTACTCTTGGTCGGAGACAGCGGAGTAGGAAAATCCAGGTGCATGGGAAGTGGGGGAGGGGAGGCTCACTGAGGGGGCTCGGGAGAAACTGCTCCAGTTGGAGAGAGAGAGAAAGAAAGAGACAGAGAGAGAAGCAAGTCCCAGTATGTCTCCGCAACTCACCTCTTTCTCCTTGTCTCCTCCCACAGCCTTCTGCTGAGATTCACTGAGGATCAGTTTGAGCCCTACTTGAACCCAACCATTGGTGAGCATCAACTGGCTACCCCTGTTCTCTAGAAGGAGAGGGGGGGTGGAACCTGCCCTCTATGTTGTGGGCATTTGGGTTCCCCTCCATTCCTCCTTGGAAGCCCAGGATTCAAATGTCACCATCTCTTAATGGGAGCCAGTGTGGTGTAGTGGTTAAGAGTGGTAGTCTCGTAATCTGGGGAACCGGGTTCGATTCCCCGCTCCTCCACATGCAGCTGCTGGGTGACCTTGGGCTAGTCACACTTCTTTGAAGTCTCTCAGCCCCACTCACCTCACAGAGTGTTTGTTGTGGGGGAGGAAGGGAAAGGAGAATGTTAGCCGCTTTGAGACTCCTGAAGGGGAGTGAAAGGCGGGATATCAAATCCAAACTCTTCTTACTCTTCTTCTTAACACAGGTCCTGTCCGCAGCTCCTGGCTTCCCTGTCCCCAAAGAACCTTGGGAACTGTAGTTTACCCACCACAGAGTTGCAATTCTCAGCACCCTAAACAAACTAGCATTCCCAGGATATTATTTTTTTCCAGAGGAAGACAGACGTGGGGTGCGACTGTGCTTGACAGTCTCAATGAGCGGCCTTAGCCAAGCTGCTGTGAGCTCAGCTCCAGCCTTCTATCTTCTGTACAGAATCATAGAGTTGGAAGGGACAGCCAGGGTCATCTAGTCCAACCCCCACAATGCAGCAATCCTGTCCCTGGGTGTAGGTGTAAAAATAGTGTCCTGCTTTAACAGAGATGTTGCGGGTTCTTCATTCATTCATAATGTTTATTTATTGATAATATTTATAATTTTTCAAAGGGTTGTGGCTCAGTTGCCAGAGCATCTGTGTGCAGAAAGTTCCCCAGGTTCCATTTTGGGCACCTCCTGGTAGGGCAGAAAGAAACTCCTGCCTGAAATCCTGGGGAGCTGCTGCCAGCCTGTGTAGACATTACTGAGCTAGACGGACCAAGTCTGTGACTTGATCGATATAAGGCAGCTTCCTATGTTTAAGTGTATATTTATTATGTTTCTGTTCTGCCCTTCCTCCTTCAAGCGGCCTACGTGGAACTCCCCACACACAAAGCACACCTCCTTTTATCCTCACAACAACCCTGCGAGGTGGAGAACAAGTGGCCCAGAGGCACCCAGCAACAGCTTCCAGGGACTGGGGAGTGGGATTTGAACCCTGGGCTCCCCAAATCACATCACGCAACTTGAGTTGCTGCAACATCATGGCAAATATAGGCAGGCCAGGTGAAAATCAAGTGCGGGCTTCTAGCCTATGCACGCTGGAACACTAAATGTACAGTGGTACCTCGGGTTAAGTACTTAATTCGTTCCGGAGGTCCGTTCTTAACCTGAAACTGTTCCTAACCTGAGGTACCACTTTAGCTAGTGGGGCCTCCCGCTGCCGTCACGCGATTTCTGTTCTCACCCTGAAGCAAAGTTCTTAACCCGAGGTACTATTTCTGGGTTAGCGGAGTCTGTAACCTGAAGCGTATGTAACCCGAGGTACCACTGTAAAGCCAAACTGTTTAGAAACAAAGATATTGGAACAACCACTATTTTGGAAGCTCCTCTTTCTTTCATATTTTATAATAATATTTTATTATTTTTAGGAAGTTAGATTAGCCTCAACCAGAGCCAGGGCCTTCTCAACTCTGGCTCCAGCCTGGTGGAATGCTCTGTCTCATGAGACGAGGGCCCTGCGGGATCTGATTTCTTTCCACAGGGCCTGTAAGACAGAGTTATTCCACCTGGCCTTTGGCTTAGAATCAGTTTGATTGTCTCCCCCTCTTTCTTTTTCCTTTCTCCTCCTATGAAGAGATTGCACCCTAATGTTTTAATGTTGTACCTTAATCTTTTAAATTGTATTTTAATGAACTTGTTTTTATTATTGGTTGTTAGCCGCCCTGAGCCCGGTCTTGGCTGGGGAGGGCGGGGTATTATTATTGTTGTTGTTGTTGTTGTTGTTGTTATTTTCCAAATAGAAAGTTACATTTGCTACTCAACGAATAACTTTTTATACAGACTAGAAATGGTTTCCAGCCTCCTTTAAAAGATTCTGAATTTGTATCTTATCAGTGCCATCTATTCTGCCATCTCTGCATTCACCATTTCCCAAGACTTTCACCAACTGTTCTTCCTCGGAGGGAGTTCTCTCCTCCTTCCATTTCTGCACATGGAGAACCGCATATTACATAAATACCGTTGAGGCATCTCTTTCTGAAAGCAAAGCCACATTTACTAATCTGGCTCTGCGCAGAGTTTGAATGCGATTGTGCGGCGCTGGGGAGAATTTGTGCGTGTTCAGCAGCGATCGGCTGCTGCATACAGTGGTACCTCGGGTTACATACGCTTCAGGTTACATATGCTTCAGGTTACAGACTCCGCTAACCCAGAAATAGTGCTTCAGGTTAAGAACTTTGCTTCAGGATAAGAACAGAAATTGTGCTACGGCGGCAGCGGGAGGCCCCTTTAGCTAAAGTGCTGCTTCAGGTTAAGAACAGTTTCAGGTTAAGAACGGACCTCCGGAATGAATTAAATACTTAACCTGAGGTACCACTGTACTTTGTTCCAGTTCTGGCCCTGGACCAGCTCGATCCATTTTGCCACTCATTTTGCTCCTCAGCGATGGCAAAGGGCACTCTGGGATTGTACGCTGCCTTACTGGCGCCCTAAATGCTCTCCTGCCCCAGGCCACCACCTGACTTGCAAGTCCAGGCACGGAGACTCAAATAGAGCTGGGCCTACCAGCATTAACCAGCCTCTCTATGTGGATAATACAAGGACAGGGAATCTCCTCCTGTGGGCCTCTTTCCTTCATAGGTGAAATATATTCAGAGTCGCAAAGTGATTTCATGCTCTTTATTCAGCTCATAGTGGTGAGGAGGAATGAATGGAAGTCCCCTCAAAGTATCTGCTTTATATACATTATTTACACAATGGGCTGCCCATGATTGGCTAATTCCGGAATTCTACTGTAAGCCAATCAGGTTGTGGATTCACTTCTATCTGGAGCATGATTGGGTGGTTCCTGCCAACCAATCATACTGCTGCATTGTTCTAGGACCAATCAGACCGCTGCATTCTGAATCCTATTGTTCTAGGACCAATCAGACTGCTGCAGTTTGGATCCTATTCAACTCAGTACATAACAATAGGCCATCTTCCAGGCGCCGCATATCAGTGGGGCGGGGGTGGGGGGGTTGGAAAAGCTTCTCCATCCAAACAAGCAAGAGGCCCCCTCACATTTATCTGTTTGAACAATTTATTTCGATTTCCTCCTGTCGGAATTGCTATGCCTGCCACGCAGCATCCGAAAAGCCCTCTCCAAAAACAGGTGGGTCTGTTCTGACTCTCCTCTTTCTCTCCCCAGGGGTTGATTTCAAAGTGAAGAAGATGGTGCTTGGTGACTTTCCCGTGCAACTCGCAATATGGGTAAATAGTGTCTTTTCTCTCCGTTGCAAACCAGGCTGCTGGTACTTATTTTCCCCCCTTCCCATTTGGTGCTGAAGTGACTTCAAAGCAGTCCATTACAATCTATTGCAGCCCCTCTAGAATTTGTCACACGCGCAGACATACACACGAATTTGTAAACCGGTCTGTGCTTGGCTACCCAGAGCTCAAATACATGGCCTTTTGCACACCTTTTCAAACAAGTGCTTGGGAGAGGATCCCTAACTTGGCAGAGGGAAAGACAGAGAGAGACACACTCACACACAGAGAGAGGGAGGACCTGAAATATAGGATAAGCGTTATCAATACAGGACATGGCAGCCATTTTATTTTCTGCACACATGGAGCATGTTTTCTTTTCTAGTGAAAAATACAGTAGTACCTTGGGTTACATACGCTTCAGGTTACATACACTTCAGGTTGCAGACTCCGCTAACCCAGAAATATTACCTCGGGTTAAGAACTTTGCTTCAGGATGAGAACAGAAATTGCGTGGCAGCAGCAGGAGACCTCATTAGCTAAAGTGGTGCCTCAGGTTAAGAACAGTTTCAGGTTAAGAACGGACCTCCGGAACAAATTAAGTTCTTAACCCGAGGTACCACTGTAAAGAAAGGCTTGGGTTTGTTTGTTTGTTTGTTTGATTGATTGATTGATTTAAAAATGGCTTTGAGAAAAAGTGAGACATTTTGTGAGTGTAGTTCTACCTTCTAAGAAAGCAGAGCAGCAGCCATATCCTGACTAGGGTGCTAAAACTATTCGTGCTTGTACCAATACCCCAATATAAGACTGCTGGGTCTGCTCTCCAGCAGAGTGCTTGTTTTTCAGAGCTGTGACACCTCAAAGCACTGAGCAGAAGCACTTTCATGTCAAGGGAAAAGCAGGGGGTCTGTATTTTGCGTGAGGGATTCAAGCGCATATCAGAACTTTGGGGTTGTGCATTTTAAGTGGATTAAAGGGTTCTGTCACCCCAGGGCAACAGATCCACATTTATTTATTTTTTAAAGACTTTTTATGTTTTGTAAAGTGATGAAGGACTGAAAGTCCTCACCTCCGCAGCAACTAGTGGAGCTATTTTTCAGAAATCCCCCAAAGTTGTTGAGCTTGTTTTTAGCCAACTTTCTGAGGAACAGGCAGTGGCTCCTCCGTCCTGCAGCACACATATTACATATTGCCCAGCAACCCCTGTACCACCCTGCAGACCCCCATGATGCCCAGTGCGCCCTGCCCCTTCCTTCCTCCGCTACTGTCTCCGGAGCTTTTCCCATGCAATCAGAGACTACGCCTGTGTGAAACCAAACTCTCCTCTGCCCTTTTCATGCCTCTACTGATTTTGGGAGACTAAGAGGGAGGGGAGACGCTTGTGACACTTCACTAGCCTGACTCATCTCTGCTTCTTGGCCTCCCTCCTCTCCTGTAGATTCAGATTCTCTGCCAGAGACTCTTCCTGCTCACTAAACCCTGTTACCTCTTCAGCTTCTGACATCTCTTCCCAGCCTTCTCTCTCCTTGTTGTTCCACCACCACTCCTCGGGCTCTGAGCCCTCTTGGGGCTTCCCCAGTTAGTTCCTCCCACCATTCCTCTGCTTCCAACCAGTCTCATGACATATCCCCAGGCCCTGTTTCCCTGGGATGTCCCTATGGAAGGCAATTGGGTCCTGGGGCTGGCAGTGGCGGGTGTGTGTGTGGAGCTATTAGTTTATCATTATATTTACGTTGGTGCTAGGTAAAAGTAAAGGGACCCCTGACCATTAGGTCCAGTCGTGGCTGACTCTGGGGTTGCGGCGCTCATCTCGCTTTATTGGCCGAGGGAGCCGGCATACAGCTTCCAGGTCATGTGGCCAGCATGACTAAGCCGCTTCTGGCGAACCAGAGCAGCGCACGGAAACGCCGTTTACCTTCCCGTCGGAGTGGTACCTATTTAGCTACTTGCACTTTGATGTGCTTTCGAACTGCTAGTTTGGCAAGAGCAGGGACAGAGCAACGGGAGCTCACCCTGTCATGGGGATTCGAACCGCTGACCTTCTGATCGGGAAGTCCTAGGCTCTGTGATTTAACCCACAGCGCCACCCACGTCCCTTACGTTGGTGCTACAGAGCTTTAAATGGTCTCTTTGTTCTAAACACCTTTGTTTCCCTTTCCGTAGGACACGGCAGGGCAGGAGAGATTCCGGACTTTGACTCCGAGCTATTACCGAGGTGCTCAAGGTATAATTTTAGGTACGTGGCAGGCATAGCAGGGTTGTAATTAGGAAAACTCTGAAGTGAAACGCATTAAGACAGAGGTAGATGGAAGTACACACTTTCCTCTTATGGGTCATGCTGGCACTGGTGGATGTAGAAGAGCAATTAATGCTGCCTCGCGTCCATGCCACTAAATCCAAAGGTTGGCAATGGTTGTTCCCTTGGCAGAGAGCCTCTACTTCTTGAAAAATTTTCAGACATAAAGGCTGAAGGCGTTTCAGCTTGGCTTCCGAGACATTTCCATTTGACATTGGTTTTAGGCCATAGAGTAAATAGCCTTTCCGGCCTTTTCCCAAAGAAAACAGAGAGCCCTCCACCCAGCTGCATTTTCATCTTGCTGAAATATTCTCACAGGTTCCTTTTAAAGTGTATGTCGGGGGGAGTTCCAAAAAGTGATTCAGTCATGCAAGGTTAAAGCTGTTATCACTAACTGCAGCAATAGGTGTGCCCGTGACATTCCCGAAACCGCACTCCTTACAGTGCAGTTTTGTTTATTTAAAGCATTTTTGATCTTCCTTTCAGCCAAAAATACTCCCCAGAGTGGCTTGCAGATCAATAAAACAAAAACCAAACCAAGGCAATCCATACCCTCAGGCTTACAATCTAAAGGGCATGGCACAAAAGGAAAAAGGGATGTGGAGGGAGGAAAAGGATCGTAAGCTAACTCAGAGAAGTCAAAGATGTCACAAAGAGATGAACGGGAACAGGAGAGGCAAAGGTTTTCAAGCGGGCAAAGGTTATTAAGATTGGTGGCCCAGTACGCAGAAAGCCCACATTCACACCATTCACTATGGTACCACTCTGAGCAGTCATGGCTTCCCCCCAAAGAATTCTGGGAGCTGTAGTTTGATAAGGGTGCTGAGAGGTGTTAGGAAGGCCCCCTGTTCCCCTCGCAGAGCTGTTATTCCTAGAGTGGTTTAACAGCCAATCCCTTTTCACAGGGAACTTTGAGAATTGCAGCTCTGCAGAGCAGAATCCCTCAAGCTGATGTCACCAGCTGTTGGAATGATGTCAGCTGACTGACAGGCGAGCGTAATCTGTGGAGTGGACAGCCTCACAGAACCCCCTGATAGGCCAAGACTGGGGGAAACGGCAGCTGCTTCTCCTTCCCGTTTTGCTCTTTTCATGTGAACACAAAATGCACCTGAGTGAGGAAAGACCTGTTTGTTTTTGTCCCTCCTGACCAGTTTATGACGTCACTAAGAGGGAAACTTTTGCGGGACTGGAATGCTGGCTGCAAGAGCTGGATGTTTTCACGAAGAAAAGCGTCGTGAAGATGTTGGTGGGCAACAAAATCGACGAGGTCAGTTGGGAGCTGGGAGCCTGCTCGTTTTATTTATTTGAAAGCATTTATCTTTATTTAAAAAACCCCTAAGCAGTGTACAGCCTGAAGAACAAGCAAGATATCATTAGGACATTAAAACTATCCGCCACAGGGGCAAGTGGAAAGCCATGGGGAATTTGTGTATGGCATTTGTTTCTTAGAATGGTGTTGCTGTTGTTCTGGCTGGCCCCCTTTGATGAGGCACTGCAAAAAAGATCGCATTCACCTTTATTTATTATTATTCCCACACAGTCCGGCCACAACATCCTAAGCCAGGGATGAGGAACATGTAGCCTTGCAGATGTTGCTGGACTTGATCTTTCAGTTCCTGTTTTATTAGTGACATGAATGCTGAAATATACTCGGAGTTGAGAGTGGATTTCATGCTCTTTATTCAGCTCATAGTGGTGAGGAGGAAAAGGGAAGTTCCCCCAGAATGTCTGCTTTATATACATTATTTACACAATGGGCCCCACGTGATTGGCTAATTCCGGGGTTCTCCTGTAGGCCAATCAGGTTGCGGATTCACTTCCCCCTGGAGCTGGATTGGGTGGCTCCTGTGGACCAATCAGACTGCTGCATCCTGGGTCCTATTGTTCTAGGACCAATCAGACTGCTGCATTCTGAATCCTATTGTTCTAGGACCAATCAGACTGCAGCATTTTGGATCCTATTCAACTCAGTACATAACAAATGCTAAAGAAGATGGTGGGCCTAAAGAGCAAGTGTTGCTTCTCCTGGGGCTCTAGATTACAATTGCTCATCATTGAATCATTGAATTGTCAAGTTGGGTGGGACTCCAAGAGCCATCTAGTCCACCCCCTGCAATGCAGGAATCTCCACCAGATCATATGTGACAGGTGGCCACACAACCTCTGCTTTAAAATCTCCCAAGGAAAGAGAGTCCACCAGCTCCCGAGGGAGACCATTCCACTGTCGAACAGCTCTTGCCACCAGAAATTTCTTCCAGATGTTTAGTCAGAATCTCTTCTCTTGCAACTTGAATCCCTTGGTTTGGGTCCTGCTCTCTGGAGCAGGAGAAAACAAGCTTGCCGCATCCTCCATGAAGATGGCTATCATAGTCTCTTCTCCAGGCTAAACATGCCCAGCTCCTTCGACCGTTCCTCATAAGGCTTGGTTTCCAGACCCTTGATCGTCTTGGTCACCCTCCTCTCTGCACGTCCTGGTGTGTCAATATCCTCCTTAAATTGTGGTGCCCAGAACGTATGAAAGCGGGGCTCTGTGCGCAGCAACTAACAAATACTGGAAGAGCTGGAATACAAGAACCCGCTGGGGACGTTTGGCACCCCGCTGCTTCTCGTTTGCTCATCTTGTCATTGCTGACCAAGAACGCCTGTCCTAGGACTGCAGCCTGATGGGGCTTTTCTGCTTCCGGGTCCACAAGAGGGTCAGGGGAGAAAATACCAAGAGATGCAAATGTTTCATCGGAGAGATGGAGGAGGAGAGCAGGTGCAGAGAGAGACCTGTGGTGGTGCAAGGAGGAAAAAATACGGGGTTATTTGAGAAATGGGGATGCAGGAAGGAAGAAACCAGAGGAAGTGCCTGAGAGTCGGAGGCACACAGAGGACTGTGGTTGTGCAGAGAGGATGATGTCCAGTGGAAAAAAGAGGGAGAGTTTTGAGGGGGAGCTTTTGCTCTGGGCTGCAGAGAGAACACAAGGAGGCTGTTTGAGAATGGATAGGTTCCACCGTTGCCAAACACTTCCCCATGGGAAATAGTTGAATTGTGCGCCTCTAATTTAAAAGACTCAGGGACGCGGGTGGCGCTGTGGGTTAAACCACAGAGCCTAGGACTTGCTGATCAGAAGGTCAGCAGTTCGAATCCCCCGACGGGGTGAGCGCCCATTGTTCGGCCCCAGTTCCTGCCCACCTAGCAGTTCGAAAGCACGTCAAAGTGCAAGTAGATAAATAGGTACCGCTCCGGCGGGAAGGTAAACAGCGTTTTCGTGTGCTGTTCTGGTTCGCCAGAAGCGGCTTAGTCATTCTGGCCACATGACCTGGAAGCTGTACGCCGGCTCCCTCGACCAGTAAAGCGAGATGAGCGCCGCAACCCCAGAGTCGGCCACGACTGGACCTAATGGTCAGGGGTCCCTTTACCCTTTACCTAATTTAAAAGAGGCCACGCGCATTTCGGGTCTGCTGATGGTTAATGCAGGCTACCTGCAGGCCCTGGTATAGGACTGATGTGCAGGCCCCGTTAATGGCTAGAGCAAAAGGATTCATGAGGCTGTCAGCAATGGCTTCCACTCCCAGCCTCTCTGCATCCTTCCAGAGCCTTGTCCCAGCTTGCAAGGGTTGGTCTCTTTGCTCCTGTTGTTGTTGCCTGCCTGTGCCTCCTACGCTTTGCCAGAGGCACCAGCTGACTCAATACCCCATCTTCCTGGGAGAGACCTCTCCCTCTTGCTCTGCCTTAATGGGCAATCTGTTTAGTCTTTTGAGAGCCCCTTGTGTTTCGTTGCTGCTTTTCATATGTGTGTGTAAATCGCTGGATTTTCCTGTGGCTTCGGGGCTCCCTCCCCCACAACAAGAAAAAACAGCTCACAGAGCAAAGAGACAGCCACGTCACGGCTCTTGCTGATACCGTCTATCTTTTTCTGGCTCTTTCTTCCCTCTTGCTTCGTTGTGCATCTCTGAAGCGAATTGTTCCATGAACAAAATATGGGCACTAACAAAAACCACAACAACCATGATTGATTCGTGGTGCGCGGCGCCTCGTCTCTCAAAAGTTGTTATAAAGGCAGAGGGAAGCAAACACACAAGCAAAAGCCCCTGGGGTTGTTCAACATCCATCAGATCTTTGCTATAGCTGCGCAGGAGGCATACGTAATTTGCAGCAGGATCAAATGCAAAGGGGAAGCAGCTCTTCTGCTTGGCAGCAGAAGCTGAATTTGCACGGCACTGATTGGCACAAGGACCAGCCAGTCAAGAAGCACTTCTCCTCGTCTGGCAACGCTGATTTGCTGGCCCTCGTGTTAATCACAAAGCCAGCTGGCCATTCCCCAAGCAGTCCCACAAGTGTAAAGGGGGCGGAGAGGGGCCTTTAACAAATTACCCTGCCTAAAATTCCTTCTTGACCCCACACAATGCAGTTGGCTAGACATTCCGTGCAAAACAAATTTCACCCCGAACATTCATTAAACACATGCCAATTCCGGAGGTTATCAGAGCAGAAAGCGAGAGGTGCCCAGAATTGGCTTCAGAGGGCAGTAAGCAGGGAAGGGAGTACAAGCTGTCTTCTGTCTCTCTGGATTTGAGTCCTTAATTGATGCAATTAAGACCCAGAGCCATCTCTGGGTAGCTTTGTGCATGCAAAAAAGGGAATCCCAGGCTGGCGTTTGGCTAGGTCGCAGATCGTTGTGTTTTTAAATCGGCATCAGCCTCAGAAATAACAGCCCCGCTATTGTTTTATCCAAGGATGGGGGAAAGGCAATTCGAGAACCCTTGTTCTCTTCTCCCTTTCAATCACCGACAAAACAGAGGCAGAAATGCATTCATGAGCATCAGTTATCCTAATCAAGATACAGCTTATTAAATGCAATGTTTGTATCATTTGGAGAACTCTTAGGAAATATGCCTTGGGGTTGGGCAGGGGCCGGGGTGCAACAGGTCAATTCTGTTGCCCTGTCCCTCTTGTTCCAGCATTTGACAGTTTGGAATTTAGCAGCTAAAACCTTCAAATGCTGTCAAAACTGAGGGATGGCAGCTGAGCTGTTAAGATAATCTAGCTGGACATTTACTGATTCAGTAGGAATGCAATATCCTGATTTGGTGTGTGTGTGTGTTTGTGTGTTTATACAACCCACCACTTGGGTCCAGTGTCTGATAACATTCTCTCCCTATCTATAGACGGATCGTGAGGTAGACAGAAAGGAAGGCTTGCAATTTGCTCAGAAACACTCCATGCTCTTCATAGGTATGTGAAGAGAACCCACAGAAGGGGCTGGCTGGTATACCAAGGTTGAAACAGGGGAATAATAATAATAATAATAATAATAATAATAATAATAATTTTATTTATACCCCAGCCACTCTGGGCAGCTTCCAGCAAAATATACAAACGTAATAAAATGTCAAGCATAAAAAAACCTTCCAATATGGGTTGCCTTCAGAACATATTGGAGCAGTCACCTTTCTGTTGGGCCCATCCATGTGTCTTAAAGAGCAATATTGCATGCAGAAAATGAGCAGGTAAATCCATGTTCCTCTCCAAGCAAGAAAATGGTTCACCTGCTCCGTGTCTGCTTGCAAGACTGCTGTTCAAGACACAGAGATGGCAGCAGTAAAAGGAAGGAAGATCCCCCAGATGTTGTTGGACTACAACTCCAATCATCCCTGAGCTCTGGCCTTGCTAGCTAGGGGTGATGGGAGTTGTAGTTCAACAACATCTGGGGACCCACAGGTTGAGAAAGAGTGAGTCAGACTCATTGCTCCATCTAGCTCAGTATTGTCTACAGTGAGTGGCATTTGCTGTCTGGGGATTCAGGCCAGGAACATTCCCAGTTCTTCTTGTAGATGCAGGGCATCCTAGTTGGGAACATCTGGATGCAAAGCAGTTGCACAGCTCTTCTTCTTTGTGGGTCTGTTTAGGCGATCCTATTGGCTGTGGCAACAGATTTCTCAAAATTAGCAGAACCCACAAACAAGTTTCCATCAGCTCCTCCCATAAACCACCTGGGTGAATGGCACTGTGGATACAATTCCCTTTCACAATATTTCAACTGCGCAGAAATAAACCAAAGCATCAATTTACCTTGTACAAAGAGAGGCCTGTTCTTTCAGGGAAATCTCTCTGCTCTTTAGTAGTTAATATTTCTTTGTACAAACGTGGGTGCATGCATTTAACAAAGAAGAACCACAACAGATCTTTAACAGATCCATGATTGCTCCTTGCTTTTGCCACATGAGGGCATTAGGCATAACTAATTAACTAACTGCACAACAGCTACTAATAGAAACCCCTTTAGGGACGTAGTCTAAACCACTGAGTCTCTTGGGCTTGCCGATCAGAAGGTCAGCAATTCAAATCCCCACAACAGGGTGAGTTCCCGTTGCTCTATCCCAGCTCCTGTCAACCTAGCAGTTCAAAAGCACACCAGTGCAAGTAGATAAATAGGTATCACTGTGGCGGGAAGGTAAACAGCATTTCCGTGCGCTCTGGTATCCGTCACAGTGTCCCGTTGCGCCAGAAGCGGTTTAGTCCTGCTGGCCACATGACCTGGAAAGCTGTCTGTGGACAAACGCCGGCTCCCTTGGCCTGAAAGTGAAATGAGCGCTGCAAGCCCATAGTCACCTTTGACTGGACTTAACCATCCAGGAGTCCTTTACCTTTTTACTTTTTTAGAAACCCCTTTAGAAAATGAATGTTAAAAAAGTCTTTACCCCTGCTTCAACTGCCCAGACTTTTCTTCTCTGCTATTTATCTTCGCTGTTTCAGAATAAATTCATTTAGAAAAGATCAAATGAATACAAAGCCTGATTTAATTTACAGTAAGGCAATCGATTGGGACGCGGGTGGCACTGTGGGTTAAACCACAGAGCCTAGGGCTTGCTGATCAGAAGGTCGGCGGTTCGAATCCCTGTGACGGGGTGAGCTCCTGTTACTCGATCCCTGCTCCTGCCAACCTAGCAGTTCGAAAGCACGAAGTGCAAGTAGATAAATAGGTACTGCTCTGGCGGAAAGGTAAATGGTGTTTCCATGCACTGCTCTGGTTTGCCAGAAGCAGCTTAGTCATGCTGGCCACATGACCCGGAAGCTGTACGCCGGCTCCCTCGGCCAATAAAGCGAGATGAGTGCCACAATCCCAGAGTCGGCCACGACTGGACCTAATGGTCAGGGGTCCCTTTACATTTAAGGCAATCGATGGGCCCTGCATTCCTATGGCTCCTGGGAAGCTGTCCCAGGTGGGAGTCATAGGAGCCCCAGATCACTGTTCTTCATAACTTCTGCGCCGATTTGCTGTCTGATTTCTGCCTACTGCATCCATCCCCCAGTTAAGTTTAAATACAGAAGTGGGAGCAATGAGTTGAGAGGGGATCTTCCCCTTGCACTGGGGACTTCTGCAGTTTAGCAGCTCGTATTTCATATTTTTGGTGCCTAGTACTAACACCACTCTGAATGCAAACTGGAACTCTGGAAAGCCTAGGTCCTCACATTTCAAGCAGTGCCTTGCTGTTTGTTTTTGCCTAGAGACCAGTGCTAAAATGAAGGATGGCGTGGAAACTGCCTTTGAGGAAGTCGTGATAAAGATCCTGCAAACACCAGAACTTTGGAACATCAGAAACGAAGGCGTTGTGCTGGCGCCTGAGAGCAGAGCCCCCAATACAGCCGACGCCTGCAGTGGGCTTTGTTCTGTTGCTTAAAACCCGCCGCCTTCAAATAAAATAGCTCAGGTCAAACATACTTCAGAAATGGACTCCTACCTGCTATCACCAGAAAATGGGCCATAAGGAGATAAGGATATAAGGAGAAATTCTGGGGCCACCACCGCCGGGTCGGGTTTTCTTTTGATGAGAGTGTGTCAGAGGCTTAAGGTGGATATGCAATATCTGGGGGTATTCAAATAATACACGTAAAGGATTTGGGGAACAGGTACCTCAAGCAAGCAGCGCAGCAGCTAATGGAAAGGGCACCCCACGTGCAAAGGCACTTTCACCTGTTTGTGTCTCTCGCAAGCACTGCACTCCTCTGCTGCTGCTTCCTGCCAGCTCTAAAACGGGCTCTGCCTTTTCCCAGCGGTGATGGAAACCTCATTCGAAATGACAGATTCAAAGCTAACAGAGAAACCCCCCACCTGCCCAGTGACCATCTCCTAACCTCATTAGCTCATTATGGTATACCTGAAGGAGCGTCTCCACCCTCATCGTGCAGCCTGGACACTTGAGGTCCAGCTCCAAGGGCCTTCTGGCTGTTCCCTCCCTGCGAGAAGTGAGGTTTCAGGGAACCAGGTGGAGGGCTTTCTTGGTGGCAGCACCAGCCCTGTAGAACGCCCTACCATCAGATGTCAAGGAAATAAACAAGTACCTGACTTTTAGAAGACATCTGAGAGCAGCCCTGTATAGGGAAGTTTTTAATGTTTGATGTTTTATCGTAAAAGTTTTTAATATTCTGTCAGGAGCCGCCCAGAGTGGCTGGAGAAACCCAGCCAGATGGGCGGGGTATAAATAATAAATTGTTGTTGTTGTTAATCAACAGCAATTCTGGGCTTTTAGCAGACAGTCTGGGGACAAAGGGAAATGCCTTATACCATTGCTGGATTTAGGGCAATGCAGGTGGTTCCCCTGCAGAGGGCGCCAAGCTGAGCGGGTGCAGAATAATAATAATAATAAATAGGAAAGGAATTGTTGGGGAAATAAGAAATAACGGGGGGGGGGGGTTAGGGTGCCAAATGTTGTCCTCACTGAAGGTGCCATAATACCAGAGTCTGCCCCTGATTCCACGGAGTGAGATTCTTGGTCTACCTCATGGGTAGGCAAACTAAGGCCCGGGAGCCGGATCCAGCCCAATCGCCTTCTCAATCCGGTTTCAGGAATCAGCATGTTTTTACATGAGTAGAATGTGTCCTTTTATTTAAAATGCATCTCTGGGTTATTTGTGGGGCATAGGAATTCGTCCCCCCCCCCTCAAAATATAGTCTGGGCCCCCACAAGGTCTGAGGGACAGTGGACCGTCCCCCTGCTGAAAAGGTTTGCTGACCCCTGGTCTACCTCATTCAGTGGTGTCTGCATTGAGAGGCTGTAGACTATCCAGGGTTTCCGATATCAAGGATTGAACCCGGAACATTCTGCGTGCAATGCATGTGCTCCAACGATGACATATGGCCTGCCGAAATCTTGCTAAGAAAAAGAACGCTCACTCGGAAGTAACAATGCCATCATTGTTCCAGGTTTGCGATATGGATGCATACAGATAGAGAACTCTGGGCTCAAAGCCTGGGATGTTTACCACCCATTCAGGAGCTTCTGTAAAAGCCTTTTTGCTCCAAAGGTTGGTGGGTTAGAGGGCTAGTTGTTCTGTTTATTACTGGTTTTTTCCATGATTTTGGGTTGATTTTATTGTATCTGATTGTTTTATGTATCTTTTAATCCCTCTCTCCCTTCCCCCTTCCGTTGTTAGCCCCCTTGGATGTTCTGTTTTGAACAGGAAATGGGGGTATAAGGTATTAATAAAAAAAAAGCAAACAAAAGTCATTTATTGCTAAAATTCATATGCCACGCTTCAGAGTCAATTGGCATTTCCAGGCTGGCTTGCAAAAGAATGAAACCCAAAGCAGTATCAAACTCCAATCAAGGAGAAGAATAGAATCATAGAATTGTAAAGTTGGAAGGGGTCACGAGAGTCGTCTAGACCAACCGCCTGCAAAGCAAGAACCTTTTTGTCCAACGTGCTATATCCAGTGCTATTTTTCAACAACAACAACAACAACAACAATAATAATAATAATAATAATAAATTTTATTTATACCCTGCCCTTCGCAGCCAAGACAGGGCTCAGGGCGGCTAACACCAAATATAAAAACAGTTGATTGAAATACGGCTTAAAAAACAACATTAAAATACAACATTAAAACATTAAAATGCAGCCTCATTTCAGTGGAAACTCAATCAAAAACTTTGGGAAGGATAAAAACATCAAGTCTTCAACAAGGCTAATTATCCAGACTGGTCCTACATGGGCCAGAAAAAAGCCAGGGAAGTCCCCAGATAGAAGTTCCAACACAGAAGGAGAAAGGAAAAAAGAAAGACGGGGAGGGTATCAAATTGATTCCAAGCCAAAGGTCAGGCGGAACAACTCTGTCTTACAGGCCCTGCGGAAAGATATCAGATCCTGCAGGGCCCTGGTCTCATGAGACAGAGCTTTCCACCAGGCTGGAGCCAGTGTTGAAAAGCCCCTGGCCCTTGTTGAGGCTAATCTGACTTCCTTAGGGCCCAGGACCTCTTAAGGTGTTGTTATTTATGGACCTTAAGGTGCCGGAACTCACCACAAGTGAGGAAATGGTACCCACCTGAGAGGTGCTGGAACTGAGTTCTGACGAGTTCCGGCTTGTGGGGGGGAGCCCTGATTATAGCTTATGTTGTTGTTTAGTCGTGTCCGACTCTTCGTGACCCCATGGACCAGAGCACTCCAGGCACTCCTGTCTTCCACTGCCTCCCGCAGTTTGGTCAAACTCATGCTGGTAGCTTCGAGAACACTGTCCAACCATCTCGTCATCAACTTGTGCCCTCCATTTTTCCCAACATCAGGGTCTTTTCCAGGGAGTCTTCTCTTCTTATGAGGTGGCCAAAGTATTGGAGCCTCAGCTTCAGGATCTGTCCTTCCAGTGAGCACTCAGGGCTGATTTCCTTAAGAATGGATAGGTTTGATCTTTTTGCAGTCCATGGGACTCTCAAGAGTCTCCTCCAGCACCATAATTCAAAAGCATCAATTCTTCAGCGATCAGCCCTCTTTATGGTCCAGCTCTCACTTCCATACATCACTACTGGGAAAACCGTAGCTTTAACTATACGGACCTTTGTTGGCAATGGGACGCGGATGGCGCTGTGGGTAAAACCTCAGCGCCTAGGACTTGCCAATCGCATGGTCGGCGGTTCGAATCCCTGCGGCGGGGTGCGCTCCCGTCGTTCGGTCCCAGCGCCTGCCAACCTAGCAGTTCGAAAGCACCTCCTGGTGCAAGTAGATAAATAGGGACCGCTTACCAGTGGGAAGGTAAACGGCGTTCCGTGTGCTGTGCTGGCTCGCCAGATGCAGCTTGTCACGCTGGCCACGTGACCCGGAAGTGTCTTTGGACAGCGCTGGCTCCCGGCCTATAGAGTGAGATGAGCGCACAACCCTAGAGTCTGGCAAGACTGGCCCGTACAGGCAGGGGTACCTTTACCTTTACCTTTACCTTACCTTTGTTGGCAAGGCGATGAATAACTCAGAGAAGCTATGAGCTATGCCGTGCAGGGCCACCCAAAATGGACAGGTCATAGTGGAGAGTTTTGACCAAACGTGATCCACCTGGAGCAGGAACCGGCAAGCCACTCCAGTATCCCTGTCAAGAAAATTCCATGGACAAAGACAACAGGCATTATAGCTTACAATATCCTGTTACTGGTTATATCTCAATACTCCTATTCTCCTGTAGGAAAGGCCATATCTTTGGCAGAAGATAACATGGGGGCACGAACCCTTCAACTGCTGGGACTCAGAGCTGGGAGTAGAGGGGAAACAGTCTTTGACATATTTCCTCTGCGGAGTTTGTTCCAGGGCTGTGGAGCCACTGTGCCTCCGATGGTTGAATGGGAACTGAGCTCGGATGAAGCATGTCTTTTGTACGCCACTGAACTCCAGGAAGAGGCACGGCAGCTGGTTCTGCTAAAAACACGCACATTCACCTTTTATCTCTGTTAGTTGCTGGTGCAAGAGCTCTGAGTCAGCACCTCGCCAAGCTTTGCTAAGCTAGCTCTGGATTTTGTTGGACAGTTCCTCCTCTGGTCCAGGCCTCCTGGCAAAGATTTCCACCATCCAGTAGCTCTGTTGGACAGCTCCCAGCTGGGCCTACTCCAGCCACCAGTCCCAAAGCAATGATTCTTCAACAGCAACTTCGTTGGACTGGTCGTGTTGTGCAGATGCCTGATTATCGTCTTCCAAAGCAACTACAGTGGTACCTCAGATTACACACGCTTCAGGTTACATACGCTTCAGCTTACAAACTCCGCAAACCCAGAAATAGTGCTTCAGGTTAAGAACTTTGCTTCAGGATGAGAACAGAAATCATGCTCCGGTGGTGCAGCGGCAGCAGGAGGCCCCATTAGCTAAAGTGGTGCTTCAGGTTAAGAACAGTTTCAGGTTAAGAACGGACCTCTGGAACGAATTAAGTACTTAACCCGAGGTACCACTGTACTCTATTCCAGACTTAAAAATGGAAAGCGTAATGTGGGTCGTCAACAATAGAGGTTTAAACACAAGGTAAATCTTAAAATATGTAGTATAAACACAACTGGTAAACACTGGCCTGCGAGTGCTCCAATTGGAGAACAGCCTTTACCAAAGGTGTCACGGGCTTTGAAGACGCTGAAACTCAGGACGAAAGGGAGAAACATGCTAAGAGGAAGGCTGTGGTCTAAACCACTGAGCCTCTTAGCCTTGCCGATCAGAAGATCAGTGATTCGAATCCCCACGACGGGGTGAGCTGCCATTGCTCTATCCCAGCTCCTGGCAAACTAGCAGTTCTAAAGCACACCAGTACAAGTAGATAAACAGGTACCACTGCAGCAGGAAGATAAACAGTGTTCCATTGCACCAGAAGCGGTTTAGTCAATGCTGGCCACATGACCTGGAAAACGTTCTGTGGACAAACACCGGTTCCCTCGGCCTGAAAGCGAGATGAGCGCCGCAACCCCCTAGTCACCTTTGACTGGACTTAACCGTCTAGGGGTCTTTTACATTTTACCTTTACCTTACATGCAAATATGTGTAACTGAGCCCCAGTGCCATATTTTATATGAAAAGCAGCTACGGAAAATCATGAATAAAATCATGCTTGGAGCAAATAGTTGACTTTCTTTTGTTATTGCTCATTTCAGCATGTTTTTAGTGAACACTGCCTGTTGACTGTTCTGACACTTGATTGATTTTTATCTGCTCTTTTTCTCTTGCTGTTATTTATTTATTTCACTTTTTTAAAAAAGCGGGGGGCGGGGGGGTATTGCACAGTCAAAAGTTCTCTTCCTCCAAAGTTGCTTTCTCCAACTTTGCGACAATGCATCTTCATTATTATTGTTGTTGATCGCTTCAAGTGTTTTATGCAGGAAAATTGGCTATAACTTGAAAAAAATAAAACAAACGAACCAAGTGAGGAGAAAAAAAACATAATTCAGTTGTCCCTAAAGCTGTCTGAAGGCAAAATAAATTATTTTCTTAGCACAGAAATTAACGTGGGGAACCCAAGACCGTGCAGTACTGTGACAGGCAGTATTATAAACAGCTCCAGAACGTGTTCAGAGATAATTGTATTTCTAATCTAAACACATCCCCCCCCCCACTGTACGTTGATTATTTAGTTTTTCTGCCAAAACAACCCATTTCTAATATATATACATAAAATGTAGGCAAAAGACCTCCAAGTCTATGGTAGTTAGTAAATGCTACTGGATGCTAGCTAGATGCTCTCCAGATAAAACTCGAATCAGCAGCAGAAGAAGAAGAGTTTGGATTTGATATCCCGCTTTATCACTACCCTAAGGAGTCTCAAAGCGGCTCACATTCTCCTTTCTCTTCCTCCCCCACAACAAACACTCTGTGAGGTGAGTGGGGCTGAGAGACTTCAGAGAAGTGTGACTGGCCCAAGGTCACCCAGCAGCTGCATGTGGAGGAGCGGAGACGTGAACCCGGTTCACCAGATTTCAAGACTACTGCTCTTAACCACTACACCACACTGGCAGGAGGAGTCTGGGTTCAATATTGGTGTTCAGATGTTTCTCCCACAATCTGCTATGATTTATGGAGTCAAAAGTGGCAAATAAATCAGTAAATGCAGCAGAAACAACTTGTTCTTCTTGTTGCCAGTATACTTCTTGCTAATACGATTTGGTCGATAGTGCTGAATCCCTTGTTCTCCATGCAGAAATTTTGTTTGCATGTCGCCAGTCTGTTAGTTTTCCTAATAAATGCTAGGCATATAGCTCCGTTTTGTGTTCTGCTTTTCGATTTGTCACGGCCTTTGGCTAGCACAACAATAAAGCTCTTTATTAGTTACCAAATCTAAAACAACACAAGGGGGCAAACGGATGCTTGGTTTTTATTTATTTATTTTGCAATTTATCCTCTGGTGTTTGGAGCACTGCTTTAAATCCAGGCTATTGTTCTTTTCCAATTCCGTTCATGGCAGACAAGTTATCCCCCTTTGTCTGTTCTCTGTCCTTTAAAGCCTTTTCCTTCCATGGGCAGAATGCTGAACAAGGTGGACCCATGTCAGGCTTCAGGAAATCAGCTTCTCCCCCCTACCCCACCCCACCCCACCATGGCAGTAGATAAGCAGAACAAAGGAAAAGGAGTCTTCTTACCAGTTAGAAACTTTAATAATCACAGCGAGAGAACAAAGAACCCTTCTTCTAGGAATGGTGGTGCTCCCAATTAAGGATCCCACCCTCTTCCACCCCTATTAATCAACATCACTCCTACGTCTTGCAATCTGAGCTTGTACCCTCTGTGCTTCCTGTTCTGCCCCTTTCTGAGCTCTTCTTGACCTTGGGGAGAGCGGAGGAATGCTTTCCAGAGACAGTGAATCTGTTAACCCCATCTCTCCCAGTGTTTCTTCTGCTAGCTGTTCCCCAGTATTTCCCAGCTTCTGCCTTCTGAATTATGCCCCTCTGCAAACCGCTGTTCCAAATCTATGTTGTCCTCCTGCTCTTGGGAAGATTCAGAATCCGGATCAGGGGGAGAGGGATGCTCCCACCATTCCGCCTCAGTGCAGCCCTCCTCAGCACGGTCCCTGACAACCCATTTCTTAGACCCAGCATTGCAATTCTCACGCACCAGCCTTCCCTGGGTATCTCACCTGGGCGGCGCAATCTCACCTGGCAGCATCCAAAGGCTCTTGGGAGTTTGTGTTGCCATCCTTCCCGCTTATGGCATTTCACAGCCGATGATGTCACAGCTGTGGCATCTATGACAACAAGTGGGAGGTGGTCTTCAGAAGCTAAGCCCCCCAGCTTTGCCTTTTTGACTTGGGACCTGGCAGTGGTGGGCTTGTGCCAAGATGAGCAGCTTCGATGTCTTGACATTCCCTGTGGTGGTTGCCAATTCTAGGCAAAGAATAGCCTGTTCAAGGAATCAGTCCCGTACTGGTGAATATGTGTTTCGTGGCAAAAAAGAACTGGGTAGGCTTAACTTCTTGCAATCCTAAACCTGCTGAGTACAATAACTTTGCTGGGTGATCCTATGAATGCTTGCTTAGAAGTTGTAAGCCCCATTCTGTTCAGTCGGGGGTTCTCCAGTGTGCATAGGAATGTAGATTTAAAAGCTGGTGGAGATGCCAGAAGCATCGATATAAAGACTTGACAGCTCGGCGGGCACTATCCAGACACCATAGTGTTGCAAGCATGTGCGCTCTCTCTCTCTCTCTATATATATAATTTTTATTATTTTTTTTAACATAATTATCAACAGTAATCAAACATACTTTTACATCTTATTCACATTTTTGACTTCCATCAATCCTGCCTGAAAATTTTCCAATCTAATCTCTCAGTATGCATTTCTTATCTTCTCTATTACATTTCAAACTCATAACCAATATCGCTTATCTTTTTCTACTTTGTAACACTTCGTATATTTCTCCTTACAAAACTTCTTGTAGTCCTACTCGTAATTTGTTGATTACAGTTGCTCTTCAAATAATTCATATACTTCGTCCAATCTTCTGTAAATCTCTGGTCCCGCCGGTTTCGAATCCTTCCTGTCACTTTGTCCAATTCTGCATAGTCCATTAATTTCGTCTGTCATTTTTCTTTTTTTGGAATTTCTTCTTGTTTCCATTTCTGGGCTAACAATACTCTTGCCGCAGTTGTTGCAGATAAAAACAATTTAACATCTTGCCTATTAAAGTCCTGACCTATAATACCCAGTAAAAATGCTTCTGGTTTTTTTAAAAAATGTATATTTCAACATCTTTTTCATCTCATTATATATCATTTCCCAGAAGTTCTTTACTTTTTTACATTCCCACCACATATGATAAAATGTTCCTTCTTTTTCTTCACATTTCCAACATTTATTATTTGTCTTATACATTTTAGCTAATTTCACTGGTGTAATAATATACCATCTATACATAATTTTCATCATATTCTCTTTCAAAGCATTACAGGCTGTAAATTTTATCCTTTCATTCCACAACCTTTCCCATTCATCAAGCTGTATATTATATCCAAAGTCTTTTGCCCAATATATCATTACCTATTTCACTTAGTGTTGCAAGCATATGCTTACCTAAAAAGAGCCTGCTGGCTGGAGCCTGCTGAAGATTTACATCTCACAGAGCTGTGATAGAAGTTTGATTTATTGTGGTGGTTTGGTTTTCCAGATTGCTTTGTTTCATTCTGTGTTATATGAATCGTAGATTTGGAAGGGGCCACGAGAGTCATCTAGTCCAACCCCCTGCAAGGCAGGAATTTTTTGCCCAGTGTTGGGCTCGAACCCACCAACCTGAGATTAAGTGACTCGTGCTATATATAATTTAGAGCATTTGCACCCTGCTCTTCATCCTCATCCTCTTAGGGACGCGCGTGGCGCTGTGGGTAAAAGCCTCAGCACCTAGGGCTTGCCGATCAAAAGGTCGGCGGTTCGAATCCCCGCGGCGGGGTGCGCTCCCGTTGTTCGGTCCCAGCGCCTGCCAACCTAGCAGTTCGAAAGCACTCTCGGGTGCAAGTAGATAAATAGGGACCGCTTACTAGCGGGAAGGTAAACGGTGTTTCCGTGTGCGGCTCTGGCTCGCCAGAGCAGCGATGTCACGCTGGCCACGTGACCCGGAAGTGTCTCCGGACAGCGCTGGCCCCCGGCCTCTTGAGTGAGATGGGCGCACAACCCTAGAGTCTGTCAAGACTGGCCCGTACGGGCAGGGGTACCTTTACCTTTTACTTCATCCAGTTGGAACAAGACAGTAGCTCCCTGCAGGCTTATAATCTAAACAAAGAAAAAGACACACAAGGTAAAAGGGAAAGGGAGGGCAGAGAAAAATAAAAAGGCACACCAGTTTTCTGAACAGTTGTTCCTATAATGACCAGACGGCACAGTTCAGGTGCTTGATGGAGCTGGGCCTCCAACAAAGCGGATCAAATGAACCCTGCTTCCTATATCTCCAACTGAGGCAGTCTGGTTGAATAGCTGCCCCAGAGAGAAAGAGGGAGAGAGTTGTATCTTACACTGCGATTCATAACAAAAGAGCTCCAGATGACTCGAGTAATAATAATAATAATAATAATAATAATAATTTATTATTTGTACACCACCCAACTGGCTGGGTTTCCCCAGCCACTCTGGGCGGCTTCCAACAAAGATGAAAAATACATTAAAATGTCACACATTCAAAACTTCCCTGAACAGGGCTGTCTTCAGAAGTCTTCTAAATGTTGGGCAGTTGTTTATCTCTTTGACATCTGATGGAAGGGTGTTCCACAGGGTCGGCGCCACTACCGAGAAGGCCCTCTGCCTGGTTCTCTGTAGCTTTGCTTCTTGCAGTGAGGGAACCGCCAGACGGCCCTCGGCGTTGGACCTCAGCGTCTGAGCAGAACGATGGGGTTGGAGAGTAAGCGAGCCAGGCCACTTGTAGATATATTTATTAATTCAAAACCATTTGTATGCTTCCCCTTGCTTTCCTAAGGATTCTGGGGCAGCTCACAGCAAGTACAAACACCCCGTCAAACACAAAAAGCTCAGTTGAAAACAAAGCAGAATAGAGTAATAGAAACAAATGACACCAGTAGGTGACATAGCTAAGCCTGGCAGAACAGCTCACTCTGTGGTATTAACCCCTTCATGCATTAATTAGAATTAAGCATGTTGGCTTTATGAGGCTGGTTATCCAACAATCTGGGTGTTTAGTTCTCATTTCTGACCTCTCACAAGTTATTGAAATGCAGAGCACCCATAATATCCTATTGCCCCTTGCAATATTTTATTCTTTCTGACATGAACTGAATTACTGCAACAGCACCATGTGTTATTTAGATGGTTGGATCTATTGTTACACACTCCCAAATTCCCCAAGCGATGGGAATGCCCACACGTTTCAGAAGGATATTGTAGAAGTGAAGAATTAGTTAGATTCAAAAGATGCCTTTTACACCTCTAACAGTTATTACTCCTGGGTTGTACCAAAGGATGCGTCCTTAAGAAATACATATACTTAATGGCAAATCTGTTGAACAGATTTTAATTGCCAAATACCAGAAACAAAATCCATATTCTTGAGAAATTGTCGCCTAAAGCTTGGCATGCCATGCTTATGAGCAAATTAACAACACATAGGAAGCCTGTGGAAGGAGAACCTCAATGCAGTTTGTCAGCTTCAGAAACAATGTTAAATATTTATTTAGCCCTGGAATAAAAGGAAGCCCAATTAAAATATTGGGGCTGGAGTTTTAGAGCTGGTGTAATTCAATTTCCTGTTCTGTTCTTTACTTTTCATTATACTTACTGATGACGAATGGGTTGTCATTTTGTCTGCTTTGCCCCATATTTATGGGTTTTTACAGATAAGTTAGTTAGGGTGCCTAGGTTTGCTTCCATTTGAATGAGAGGGAGACTGAAGGCAAAGGCTGCTGCAGTTCCGAGGAAGGAGAGCAAAATCCAAAGGCTGTTGAACTGCCTTATCAAAAGCTCTATCAGACTCTAACCATCAAGGCAGAAGTGAAGGTTGAGGAGCAACAAGGGTGGTTGCCCAGGAAAGTATAAAGACAAGAAAACGTTTCTTGACGCCCTTTTTTATTTCAATCTTTACAGAGAAAGGCTATAGAACCCAGCCTCCTGGATAATTGCCTCTGGTCTATTTTGGGGGGAATCATGCAACGTGTTTAAGTTTTTGCACTCTGCTAAGTATACATTGGAATAATAAAATGAATAATAAAATTTTATTTATTTCCTGCCCTCCCCAGCCAAAGCCGGACTCAGAGCAGCTAACAACAGTAAAATAATACAGCATTCTAAAATCAGTTCATTCTAAAATCAGTTCATTCTAAAATCAGTTCATTATAAAATCAGTTCAAATCAAATTAATGGCAACCATTGGGCTAGAGTTCTGTGAGGATTACCAAAGGAGGGTGTCAGGCCGTGCCTTGGCCAAAGGCCTGGTGGAACAGCTCTGTCTTGCAGCCCCTGCGGAAAGATGTCAAGTCCCGCAGGGCCCTGGTCTCCTGTGACAGATTGGAGCCACGGCTGAAAAAGCCCTGGCTCTGGTTGAGGCCAGCCTAACCTCTCTGCAGCCTGGGACCTCCAAGATGTTTTTGTTTGAAGACTGTAAGCTCCTCCGTGGGACATACCAGGAGAGGCGGAATCCAGAATCTGTTCTGGATCGAGTAGAATTTCAGTGGCAATTACTTCCTGACTCCAAACACAGTGATCGATCAGCTCCTGTACACGTACGAACGGCTTTCCTGCAACCCCCTCAAAAGACAAACTTACGTGGGGCACCTCAGACAACACCAGTTGTTGTCCTCGATGCTGCAGAAGAGAACAAAACATCCAGGAGGAGTTGCAAGAAGGATGAAATCCTTCATACATTTATATTGAGCTCCATGAGGCTCTTAGCTCCAACAACTGTTCACTATTCAAGATTTACAGCTGTCATTAGCAATATTCTGTTTTCCTACTTGGTTTTGCTAACAGCCAGTGGGCGTTTATGTGCAGGGCGAAAGTCAGCGAGAGAGTGTATAGACTAGAAAAAAGCAGCATAGGCTGGTTTTTTTGTTTTGTTTTTTGAAATATTTTTTATTTGATCTTCAAGATTATAAACTGAATCTGCTGGCTTTCTCCCCCATCCTTTCCATAGGCCCTATTTTCAACTGCATATCATTACTTCTCCAATTTTTTTGATCTTTCTAAGTTATCCATACATACTGTTACATTACAATGGTATTTAAAATCCTGCTAGTGTTTTAACCTGCTTGCAATAATCTCGTACAGTGGTACCTCTGGTTACGTACTTAATACGTTCCGGAGGTCTGTTCTTAACCTGAAACTGTTCTTAACCTGAAGCACTACTTTAGCTAATGGGGCCTCCTGCTGCCGCTGCACTGCCGCCACGCAATTTCTGCTCTCGTCCTGAAGGTACTATTTCTGGGTCTATAACCTGAAGTGTATGTAACCTGAAGCGTATGTAACCCGAGGTACCACTGTATATGCATTATAAACTTTTCCCATTCTTTTCTAAAGATCTTGTCTTCTTTGTTCCTGAGCTTCCCAGTTAATTTTGCCATTTCGGCATCGTCAATCAAATTGGTTTGCCTTCCATCTCTGGGTTATCTCTTCTTTCCACCTCTGGGCTAATAACATCCGTGCAGCTGTTGCCGCGTACATAAACAGTTTCTTTTCTGGTCTTTTGGAATCTCGGTACCCGGAAAAGCCTTGTAGACTAGATCAGGATATTTGAAGGTAATATGTATGGGAGCAGAGATCTATTTCTACCCTTTTGAAAACACTTGTTTTCTCCTCTCCCGGCAGCTAGAAGTCACGTGGATAGTAGACCTCCGGAGGCCAAGACTCACCTCTACTTCAAGGTTTCCAAGATACAGGTACATGAGCTTTCCCTTTGCAATTGGTGCTGATGTTGGGCATAAAGTTAGACCATTTAAAGGTAAAGGTAAAGGGACCCCTGACCATTAGGTCCAGTCGTGGCCGACTCTGGGGTTGTGGCGCTCATCTTGCTTTACTGGCCGAGGGAGCCAGCGTACAGCTTCCGGGTCATGTGGCCAGCATGACTAAGCCGCTTCTGGTGAACCAGAGCAGTGCACGGAAATGCCATTAACCTTCCCGCCAGAGCGGTACCTATTTATCTACTTGCACTTTGTGCTTTCGAACTGCTAGGTTGGCAGGAGCAGGGGCCGAGCAACAGGAGCTCACCCCGTCGTGGGGATTCGAACCGCCGACCTTCTGATCAGCAAGTCCTAGGCTTTGTGGTTTAACCCACAGCGCCACCCATGTCCCTCTTACCGTTTAGGTGTAAGCAAATGCAACTAAAAAACCCGATCCTTTCAAAAGGCAGGGCACAAAGCTTGCGCTTTGCTCATCACTTTACTGCTTCTGATCAAACCCTACGCAGCTTTTCATGCCATCTGGTTCCAAACATCCCCTTGGCCTTGAACTGGTCTTTGACTGTAATAAATTATTATTATTATTATTATTATTATTATTATTATTATTATTATTATTATCTCTTTGGCCTCCCAAAGCACATGTCTAAAACCCTGCAGGAAGGAAAACAGGTGGAATCTGGAGTGGGGAATCAGCGGGTTGGGAAAGGTTAACTTTTGTTCTCCATGCTTTCCCCCCCCCCCCAAGCCTTTTTTTAACTGAAAAATGAGGGGGAACATTTAGGGAGAATGGCATGTGCTTATTTTTATTTTTAAAAAATATTCAGGGCCCCTCCAGACTCCAGCTTTTTATCTGGGAACAATCTATGGAGTTAGGCTGTTTTGCAGTTGCATATGTAATAAAACTACACCAAGTTTATGGGTGTTTTTAAAAGTATGGGCAGAATTGTTTCGTTGCGTATTTAAATCATGTGTAATTGGTTTTTATATGTACTGTATTTTTCTGCGTATAAGACGATTTTTTATTATTAAAAATGTTAAAAATTGGTGGTTGTGTTATACACGGATAGTGCAATGGGGGTGGCTGATTGGTGGCAGCATGAGCAGGAGATTGTCTGTGGTGATTGGGCAAGTGATTGGTGGCTGCGACAAGGCCTTCTGACGATTGGCTGCTGCTGCGGCAATTGGGCGGGTGGTTGGTGGGTGTGTCAAGGCCTGCTGGCGATTGGCTGCTGCTGCGGCAATTGGACAGGTGATTGGCAGCTTCTGGCGACGATTGGTGGCTTCGGCGAGGCATGCGATTGGCAGTGGCGGTTAGGCGTGTGAGCGATTGGTGGCAATCCCCCCCCCAGAAAAGTTCAACAATTGTGGGCAATTCCTCCCCCCCCAAAAAAAGGTTAACAACTTGCCCAAGATTGCCCAATCTCCCCCCATTTCCTTAATTTGGGGTCCCAAAAATAGGGGTCATTTTATACAAGTGGGGGGGGTGTTATACACGGAAAAATACAGTAATTGGTTTTACATTTGTAAAACGCTTAGAAGCTCATTTTGGCAAGGAAGCGGTATATAAATCAATAACACATAACATAATACATGTGACTAAGCACAGAAGAAAAAGAACCGGGGTAATAAACAAGAAATCCAAAGGGTGGAATAGAAACACAAATGATCTGGTTTCCCTCAACACCAGGAAAAACGTGAGTTCTAAAGGGAACATCTGAAATGCATTGCATTCCTTTGAAAAAAAGGAGACGAGTAGGTGAGGTGTTTTAGCATACCATCTGAATGGTTTTGCGGTTTGTTTTTGCTTTTTAAAAGTACAGTGGTGCCTTGGTTCTCAAACGCCTTGGTACTCAAACAGCTTGGAACCCAAACACTGCAAAGTGTTCCAGTTTGCAAACTGTTTTTGGAAGCCAAACATACTCTGTTTTGAGTGTTACACTTCCGATTTGAGTGCCACGCTTCTGTTTTGAGTATTATGCTGAGCTCTGTCTGTTTTTGCTATTTATTTTGCGTTTTTGTTTTCGCAGCTCTTTTTTGTGTGTTACTGTGTGGAACCCGGTTCAGCTACTGATTGATTGACTGTGTGACTAAGGCACATTATTTATTGCTTTCATGTTATGGCTCTCGTTAGATGGTAAAATCCATGTTAAATTGCTGTTTATGGGGTTGCTTTTGAAAATCTGGAATGGATTAATCCATTTTGCTTTCTATGGGAAAGTGCACCTTGGTTTTGGAACGCTTTGGACTTCCGGAATGGGTTAAGTTTGAGAGCCAAGGTACCACTGTATTGTACCGTGGCTTCAAAAGAGTTAACAAAGAAGCTGTAGAATGTATTAGTTAGACCTTTCTTCTACTAGCAAATCTAATCAAGTCTCCATACTCTCTTTTCTTCAGAAGCTAAAACTCCCCAAGATTGTGGAGCCAGATAATACGGAGACGCAAAATGCACCTGTGGCAGTAGAAGTGAGGGTAAATGTCACCATATCTTGAAGGGCACCCCCTTAGTTCAGGCCCAAGCAGGAGGTAGGGCTAAAAGCAAGACAGTAGCTGCAGGAGAAAACCATGTGCTATGCTCAGCTCTTGCATAAAACTATTTGTTGTTCAGCTCCTCGGAGCTGCTCATCATTGAACGAGAGAACATTTTGTACCAGGAGTAAGGTCAGCGAGAAAAGTAAGGGGCAGAAAAACTGAAAATTCAAGGATGGAATGAAGAAGAGAAGAAGAGTTCGGATTTGATATCCCACTTTATCACTACCTGAAGGATTCTCAAAGCGGCTAACATTCTCCTTTCCCTTCCTCCCCCACAACAAACACTCTGTGAGGTGAGTGAGGCTGAGAGACTTCAGAGAAGTGTGACTGGCCCAAGGTCACCCAGCAGCTGCATGTGGAGGAGCGGGGAAGCGAACCCAGTTCCCCAGATTACGAGTCTACCACTCTTAACCACTACACCACACTGGCTCTCACACTGGAATGAGGAAAAAAATAGAATGGTTCGAGGCTCCTGAGGGAGTTGAAACTTAGTGGCCATGCAGCGAACTCCTGGAAGAGGTTTAAACGTGACTTCACCGTTGACATGCAAGCTACAGGAATGGATGAAAAGAAGATCCTCAAAAGGTAACCATGTTGTTGCCTGTGGCAGGGCGTGAGGCAATAGACATTTTCTGGCTGTGCAATCAAGGCAGAAGGAAGAGGAATTTTTTATCAGGAAGTGTGCAGAAATTGGATGAGTATTGCATGCCCAAGAGAGCAATGAGATTTATGAAAGATTTAAGTTTTCCTTCAGAGGAAGGGGAATCGATACGGACTTTAATAGATGATTCAGAAATGCAACTGTGGGACCCTAACGGCATCATTAATTAGAGATCAGATAGTGTTGAGGGTTGGAGACTGTGAACTTTTTGTTTAAAAACTCCTGCAAGACTGTGATCTGACTCCTGAAAGGGCAGTCCAGGCTGCAAGGCTAGAATGCAAGTATTAAAGGAAAACCTTTTAAAGTCAATGTGTTGGTACAATTTCTGAGGACAGAAGCCACAGGAATCCCAGATACAGCAGGAGCAGGTTTTCATATGTGTTTTCATGCACACATATCTGAATTAATACCTCGTCAAGAGAAGTGCATACATTATGCAAGCAGCTAGAGACACAATCACTGCCCTGCAATATGGAAGTGTTGCGACGCTTGCGAAAAATAAAACCACTTTGCAAAAAAAGTATGTTTACCAACCAAGGCAAGCTCAGAAGAAAAGACAAGGGTTAGCTGATATCTCCCCACAAGACAAAGCAGAGGAATTTTTCCACATGATGAATGGACCGTTCCCTTTTAAGCAAGTGGAATTGTGGCGGAATAAAAGTTGGGCACGGGATTACAGGTCAATGTCATCACTGGTACAACCTTTCAAACTCTTCTTTTTAAAAAAACTGGTAGAAATCAAAATCTGAGATTGAGGGCTTATGCTGGGGAAGAAATGATGCACAGAGGTGTCTGTGAATTGCAGAACAGGTTCCAAATTTGAATGGAGGTCATCCTAGTTCAACTTGTCATATTCTGGTTAAAAGACTGAACATCATAAGGCAAACCAAAGATATTCACATTGTATCCCGATGTCTTTGAAGGAACAGGCAAGGTGGAAAGTGTATACAGTGGTACCTCAGTTTTCAAATATAATCCGTTCCAGAAGACCGTTCGTGTTCTGAAATGTTCGAAAACCGAAAATTCAATACGGAAAACTCAGTATGGAAGCCGCGTGACATGTTTGACTTCTGAAAAGTGTTCAAAAACTGAAGCATTTACTTCTGGGTTTACGGCATTCAAGTTCAGAAACATTCATCTACAGAGACATTCAAAAACCAAGGTACCACTGTATAAAACCCAATTAACAGAGCCAAAGAAACTAGTGATTTATGCACCTTGCAGAAGTTCCTTCGGCCCTCACAAAAAGTCTAGGAGAACTCAAACTTCTGGAGATCGTTGAAAATGTAGAAGAGCCATGGAACTGGTCCATTTTTCAATACTCATAAAGAAGAAACATACGTCGCTCAGATTGTGCCTGGCTCCACTGAAAGAAGTTCAGTTTTGGGGTCATGACATGGGCAAAATATTCTTCAAATTTAGATGCCTCTCCAGAATTCTGGCGAATACCATTAGACTAGAGGGGCTCATGAATTTTCAGTACACTTATTTTTGCTCCCACGGATAGCCATTTGATATTAAATCTGCCTCCCATAGAAAGCACAGTGGAAATTGTGAAGTGCTTGCTGAAAAAGGCCTTGGATACAAAAACAGATCCTTACTTGGCATAGCTGGATTACAGGGGTGGAAATGGGAAAATTCCCTGCTGAGCTCTTGTTTATTAGAAAACTCAGGACCAAACTGCTATGGCTGGAACACCATAACTCTGACTCAGCTTGAAGTGTTCAGTAAAAAACTGAGAAAGAAGCAATATTATGGCACAAATTCAGGAGCACCGAGATCCCTCTACAACCCAAAAATGAAGTTCAAGTGTGGGATGGTACCCCATTAAGCCAAAGGGTTGTTGTCAAGCCAAGAAGTAGCCCCCAGATCATACAACATGCAGACTTCCGTTGCAGAAATATTGTGGCGTAACCAATGGCATCTCCTCCAGATACCAGAAAGAGAGGAAGGAGAGAAGAAAGGAGGAGTAACACAGCAGGGGAAGGAAGCAGAAGGAAAACACTGTAGTCATACCTCAGGGGGGTTGGGAAAATGAAGCATCTTCAGAAATGAGTCTGAGAAGGTACACTCAAAACCAGAAGACCCCAGAGAGACTTATTAAAAAAAAAAACAACACAGACACATTGTTTTTAAAAAGGGAGATGTGAGGATAAATGGGGTACCTCCCATATCAAGTTTAGGAGGTTAGGTCGGAGAAGAAGGCAGGGTGAGAAGCCAAGGAAAAGAATGGCTAAAGGAGAGAAGACCTCTTTACGTAGTTCTTTAATTAAACTACCACTACTTCTTCTTCAAAGGGATGCGGGTGGCGCTGTGGGTTAAACCACAGAGCCTAGGACTTGCTGATCAGAAGGTCGGCAGTTCGAATCCCCGCGCCTAGGTGAGCTCCCGTTGCTCGGTCCCTGCTCCTGCCAACCTAGCAGTTCGAAAGCGCATCAAAGTGCAAGTAGATAAATAGGTACCGCTCCGGCGGTAAACGGTGTTTCCGTGCACTGCTCTGGTTCGCCAGAAGCGGCTTAGTCATGCTGGCCACATGACCCGGAAGCTGTACGCCGGCTCCCTCAGCCAATAAAGTGAGATGAGTGCCGCAACCCCAGAGTCAACCACGACTGGACCTAATGGTCAGGGGTCCCTTTACCTTTACTTCTTCTTCAAGCCCTCTAACCTGCTCCTCATTAAACAGAGAACATTGCAGCGGAAATTGTAATTAAAAATGTGAAATTAGAAAGGAATAATAAACCCCCCACCTTTAGATGTTTTCCCTTTTCAGTTTTACAAAGCGTTTCCCCTAACGTTAATTCAACCACTAACCAAAGTTACCAGGGAGAGGAGAAAGGAATTTCTCATTCTTAGGGGCAACCAAACGTCATCGTTCTCCCCAATCTAGAAAAGGAAACATTTCTAACATTTCTTATCAGCCAGTTTTTGTTTTCTTAGTTGTGACAACAAGGTATTTCTGGCAGTGCTGGCCAAAATACCAGATGTCATTGTGCAACGTAAGATTTGGATTTGTCAGTAGACCCTCAAATATTTTTAATATATCTACAGTTGTACCTTGGTTTTAGAACAGCTTAGTTCTCGAACGTTTTGGCTCCCGAACACCGCAAACCTGGAAGTGAGTGTTCCAGTTTGCGAACTGTTTTTGGAACGCGAACATCCAACGAGGCTTCCGCAGCTTCCAATTGGCTGCAGGATTTTAACAGTAGGTTCGTAAGTGGCTGTGGAGGCCAGTTCTGGATCCACACGTCCTTCCACAGTGGGAACCTAGGTTTCCGGGTGGGAGTTGATCACGGTGTGGATTTGCCAAGCGTGCCTTCCTCTTAGCACATTTCTCCCTTGTGTCCTGAGTTCGAGTGTCTTCAAAGCCCATGACACCTTTAGTAAAGGCTGTTCTCCAACTGGAGCACTCGCAGGCCAGTATTTCCCAGTTTTCAGTGTTTATACTACATTTTTAAAGATTTGCCTTGAGAGAATCTTTAAACCTCTTTTGTTGACCACCAGCATTATGATTTCAATTTTTAAGTTCAGAATAGAGTAGTTGCTTTAGAAGACGATAATCAGGCATCCGTACCACCTGAGGGCCTAAGTTCGTCTTGTCCATTCATTTCAGTAGGTCCACTCTGACTTAGTTAGTTAGTTAGTTAGTTAGTTAGATACAACCCCCTAACTTTTAATAAAAGGTTGTCAAGTCTCCCAAATAAGGGAATGTTTCTCATTTGTAAATTATCATTGCAGCATCATCACCCACCCGAATATATCATTTACCAAATTCAACAGCAACAAAAACTTATGGGCACTGCTAGTATTCTCTTTTTAAGAAAAAGAAGCAATGTCAATGTCGCCGCATCAATATTTAGTCTGGTACATACATATTTTAAGATTAAAAGTTGCTGGGGAAATGGGATCAAAACCATGACGCCATGAAGGAGGAATGGCAAACAAAATTGATGGAATATGCAGAAATGTCAAGTTTAACCAGTAGAATAAGAGATCAGGAAGAAGAGTGGGAAATATTTGGAAAATATCGGAAGATTCATTGCAAGCAAATTAAAACGCTAGCAGGATTAGAGTGAATTCAGCACTGTATAATTTAGCTGGGAGAAAAAACTAATATGGAGTAATTAGAATATGCAGCAGCAGAGGATAATTAGAATGAACCATGGAAGAAGGGGAGGGAAGTTGATGAATAAATATATTGTCTGTTCTTTTTGATGAATGTAAATGTGGAAATTTGTAGAAGTGACATTATATTAAAACAACAACAACAACAACAACAACATTACACTACAGATCGTTTTATTTTTTTCCCAATTAAAATTGCCTTCTTCCCTTCCATGAAACTGCCATTTCCCCCGCAGTAGGAAAATGCAGGCACCCTGAGACCCCAGATATATTTTCTTCCTGCAGTACATACCACAGTCCCGACAGGAGAGAAAATAACCGGCAAAAATTCTGCAATTCACCATTTTATAAAACAGTCACACTCTGCTTTACTTTTTTGTCACGCACATAGGCATGGGGAAAGGGGCCGGGGAGGTGGGTTGTGGGGTTGGTTTTTCTGCCAAATGTAAAATAAAAAACAATTTACATCCTTGGGGACGGGGGACATAAGTACTGTATGTGTAAAAATGTTATTTAAAAAGAAAATGTGGGAGGGGGGATTGGGGAGGGGCTTGAGAGCTCCTGCTTATTATAGGATAAACAAAACTTTTATTATAAAAAACCCCTCACAGTTTCTGTCTCTTGCTCTCTCTTTCCATAGGACGCCCAAAAGAAAATTGGGCTGATTGAACGGGAAAACAAGACCCTGTCAACACGCCTAGCTCATATATATCGCGGCACGGGCCTGGTAGACTGCTGGAACCCGTACCAAAAAAAGAGGTGGGCAGTTGTGAGTCTTTAATGCCTCTACGATATCCTTCCAGGAGTGCCAGCTTGGCCCCACAGCCGTGGTTGCTCGGGGCTGTGGGTGCCATGCAGCGTGTATGGCCCTGGGGCTGAAATTTGTGGGTGCCCGGCCCCTTCATGGAATAAAGGTAAAGGTAAAGGGACCCCTGACCATTAAATCCAGTCATGGCCGACTTTGGGGTTGCGGCGCTCATCTCGCTTTATTGGCCGAGGGAGCCGGCGTACAGCTTCCGGGTCATGTGGCCAGCATGACTAAGCCGCTTCTGGCAAACCAGAGCAGTGCACGGAAACGCAGTTTACCTTCTCGCCGGAGCGGTACCTGTTTATCTACTTGCACTTTTGACGGGCTTTCAAACTGCTAGGTTGGCAGGAGCAGGGACCGAGCAATGGGCGCTCACCCCGTCACGGGGAATCGAACCGCCAACCTTCTGATCAGCAAGTCTTGGCTCTGTGGTTTAACCCACAGCGCCACCTGCATCCCTATCTTCATGGAATAGGATGTCCCTGTTTTCCCCATAGAAATGTTGAAGGGTCTGTCATACTGGCCAGGAGGGCAGAGGGTGGCAGCTGACTGAATTCCAGCAAAAACTTTGGCCTATAGAGCACACAGAGCCTGACTTTCCTGATGTGTTGAGGGACCAGGACCCTCCATAGGAGGTGAATCACCAAAAGCCACCTGCTGGAGACCCTGGTTGGAGTCCTCCCTTCATCACAGGCTGCCTCCTCATTGTTATCTACGTATTTAATAAATGAGTCGTAAAAGGGGGTGTCTCAGAACCAGCTGCTTTTCATGACAGTAAGCTGTTCATTCATACGGTATAGAATAAGAAAGCTTAATCTCTAGTGAGTCGCCTATCTCTCCCCACTGGCTCCATTTTGAGACTGATGAAATAAAAAAGGGGATAAAGTAATTTTTATCGGGGGGAAAAGAAATAACAATAAAAATAACAGAACAAACGACAATCAGCTGCCAGTTGACGCAAAGAAAGATTCCCTTTTTAAAAATTAGAGGGTTTTTGTATTAAAAGATTTTATTGTGTTACAAAACAAACAAATAAACAGGGGAAAGTATTTAGGGCTTTGACACCAAGCCAGGTACGTCTTCCATTTTGCTTAAAACTTAAATCTTCTTACGAGTCCTGGAGACCTCAGAAGCTTGCTCACAATTCTGTGACATTTTAATTGCCCTGCTATGGATTTTGGATCCCTCCTCCTAATATATTCCCAGGGTGGGGAGGGCAAAAGAAAACATTCAAGAATAAACTTTCTACTTTCATTGCATTTTTATAGCAATAACGTGACAAGAGCTCTTTGAGTGTCTCATGACCAGTCAAGAGGAGTGATGTTCTCAACAGATGCCCATCTGCTTCGCATCCTCCTGCTCTCTTTTCCATTTAATATAAGACAGACATTTTTGGCTGGGGACAGTCGCATCCTAATGAGGTGGATTTTAATATGAGATGGCTAAAGAAAGATGCTCTCCATGGTGGGACAGCTGTCCCAGGATTCCCCATGTGGTCACAAGGGATCTAGAGATAC
The DNA here is from genome assembly GCF_965153285.1 of Podarcis tiliguerta. Classification (NCBI taxonomy): domain Eukaryota; kingdom Metazoa; phylum Chordata; class Lepidosauria; order Squamata; family Lacertidae; genus Podarcis; species Podarcis tiliguerta. The sequence goes on along the minus strand of NC_139546.1, from coordinate 18,470,040 downwards.
ACCTCCTGGATCCTTTCTGGTTCCAGCCGGAGGGGCAGTACCCAATAAAAGGGACGCAGGTGGCGCTGTGGTCTAAACCACTGAGCCTCTTGGGCTTGCCGATTGGAAGGTTGGCGGTTCGAATCCCTGCGACAGAGTGAGCTCCCATTGCTCTGTCCCAGCTCCTGCCAACCTGGCAGTTCGAAAGCACGCCAGTGCAAGTAGATAAATAGGTACCACTGCGGCAGTAAGGTAAATGGTGTTTATATGCGCTCTGGTATCCGTAACGGTGTTCTGTTGTGCCAGAAGCAGTTTAGTCATGCTGGCCACAAGACCCGGAAAGCTGTCTGTGGACAAACGTCGACTCCCTTGGCCTGAAAGTAAGATGAGCACCACAATCCCATAGTCGCCTTTGGCTGGACTTCACCGCCCAAGGGTCCTTTACCCAATAAAATAGTATTTGCAGGGAGTCAAAGATGCTGCAGAGTAGATTTTGAGGCAGGAACTCTCCAGCCAGAAACCAGCATCTCCATGAGCTACTTGTCTTAGAATCTTAGAATCATAGAATTGTAGAGTTGGAAGGGACCTTAAACGTGATGGGCTCTTTCCAATGTTCCACCAGCAGAACTCTACTCACACAGTGAGACCCTTCCTCTCCTTCTCCTTCTCCATTCACTCCCAATCTGCTCTGAAAGGTCTCTCAAACCCTTCAAAACTGATTTTGAGGGTGCAGAGTGAGGACGCTGTAGGGGATTGGAGGGGAATATTTTATTCTTTGTGCAGAAGTCTTGCGCTAGCAGAATAGGAACATCTGGTGCCACCAATAATAATCCTCAGCCAACAGTATGTCGCCTACTCTCTTTTTCTACTACTACTACTACTACTAATAATAATAATAATAATAATATATTTATACCCGTCCATCTGGCTGGGCTTCCCCAGCCACTCTGGGCAGCTCCCAACAGAGTATTAAAAACACAATAAAACATCAAACATTAAGAACTTCCCTAAACAGGGCTGCCTTCAGATAGTTGTTTACTTCCTAGACATCTGATGGGAGGGTGTTCCACAGGGCAGGTGCCACCACCGAGAAGGCCCTCTGCCTGATTCCCTGTAACCTCACTTCTCGCAGGGAGGGAACCACCAGAAGGCCCTCAAAGTTGGACCTCAGTGTCCAGGCTGAACGATGGAGGTGGAGACGCTCCTTCAGATATACTGGGCCATTTTCCAGGGCATCCCCTGGGAATGCGTAGTGTTTCTCCACACCCTAGCCTTAACCTGTTTGGGTTTTGCAGTTCACAGCGGCAGAAGCAGAACATAGAACTTGTGAGGATTACCGTGGAGAATCAGGGTATCCTCAAGAGGATCCGAGAGAGAAAGCCAACCTATGACCGGAAGCAGTCAGAGATTGACTGGGAGGCAAGTGCACCCTTCCCCATATTTATCAAAAATGCAACCAAGGTACCAAGGTCACCCAGCAGCTGCATGTGGAGGAGCAGAGATGCGAACCCGGTTCCCCAGATTACGAGACTACCGCTCTTAACCACTACACCACACTGGCTCTCCAAAGAGCCCTCTGCCTAGGCCAGTGTTTCTCAACCTTGGGCCTCCAGCTGTTTTTGGGACTACAACTCCCATCATCCCTGATCACTGGCCCTGCTAGCTATGGATGATGGAAGTTGTAGTCCCAAAAACAGCTGGAGGCCCAAGGTTGAGACACTCTGGCCTCGAGGGTGAGCCTAGAATTGCGATGTGTTCCCTGCTTTTATCAGTGGCTGCTTAATATCCACATTTTCAAGAAAATGTAGCAGCTCAATCCATTTTGCGACTCTCCCCGCCAGCAGTTGTAGAATATGATAACCGATTATGATCATCTTGGAGCTGGGGGAACAGGGTGGGAGCAGCGAGGCGCATTTCCCGAAGCTCATGCGTGGGAAACGACTGTTCCAACCTTGTTATTAGCAAGAAGGGAGAGGGTGCAGAGTTTGTGTCGCTCGCCGTCACGTTTTCGCGTCCTCCCCCTCCTCCCTGGTCTCATTATTCTGCAAAGCCGCCTTCCCCGATATCTTTTGTCGGTGGAATTAAAATCTCTCCCGAAAAGTCGAGCGGCGTCTCCTCGATGTCAACAAGCCTCCCACAGGCAGTGGAGAAGGCAGATGGCACAGCTGCAACCTTTTGTCTTAGCACAAAAGTTTCTGCCCCTTTGTTCCTCTTCTGAAACTGGGGACTAGGCGTTGATGGTGCTTTGCCGTCACAGATCGAGAGAAGGGAGTTTTGCTCTCATTCGCCTGTACCCTAAACACTTTCCTTCATTGCGCATACCCCACTTCCCCCCCCCCCATTGTGCACTCGTGGTGTGCATGTTACAGGTGGCCGGTGCTGCTTTCGATACTGTTTGTGCCTGCAAATGTTCCAGGGCAGGCATACACATTCATTTCCAATCTGCGCACATCCCGCAACTTCAGGTTATAATAATACAAAGGCAATGAAAACCAGTGAATTGATTATACTACAACATAAAGAAATGGCAATCTGTAAATTTATGCTAGAGAAACAATATCCGGCCCATCCAAAAGGATAGCTCAATAAGACTTTGCTTCATTTGAGAAAAGACGTTTACTGTTACAGGTCAGCCACTTGAAAAACGGTTACTGTATTTTTCCATGTATAAGACGCCCCCTGTTTTGGAGGACTAAATTTAAATAAAATGAGGAGAGACGGCCCAAAGCTGTTGAGCTTTTTTAAGGGGGAATTGCACGCGCACAATCACCCCAACGTGCACCTCCCGCAGTGGCATGGGGGGGTTGCATACCCGCCAACCAGCTGGCTGGTGGCACACAGCTCCCCCCCCCCATGCTACTATCCATGTATAGGATGAGCCCAGTTTTTTTACATGATTTTTGAGTCAAAAAACCTCATCTAATACATGGAAAAATATGGTATGTCCCTGTGGAGATGTCAGTACTGAATCGGTGGCTCATGTCCTTCTGGCTTGCAATCTTTATAAAGATTTGAGGAGTGAGGTTATCACCCCTCTATTACTATTACTGTCCATTTTGGGACGCCCAACCACTGTCACAGTGTCCGTTCCCTTGGCAGATCAAGATGAACAGTGACAGCAAAGGTTGCAAGGTTTTTAGCCTGGGCAATTAGAAGAAGATCCATTATTTGACTATTGATCCAAACCCCCAAAATGTATTTTATATAATTGGCTTTTTACCTTTATCTTCTGTATACCGCATTTTGTTTGTTTTATTGCTATGGCTGGTGGCCAATGCAAATAAAGATTCATTCATTCATTCAGGTAAGCCACTAAGAATCTGACTCTATCTTAGGGGGCAGTTTTGCTCAGTCAAATGCAGTGGGAGACAGAGAAGGAAAGGGACGTGTTTATATAATGTAGTTCTGGTTCTTCTGCACCTACACTAGGAAATTAACTGCATTTTGTACCAGCTGCTGGTTTGGGATCATTGTCAGCAGCCTAGCAATTTAGCCTCAAGGTCAGGAAGATCCAACAGCATTGGTTAAATAGCATCACAATGAAATAATACGCAGTTGAAAATGTTGACAATAGGACCCAGGGAGGGGATTGGGGGGCAGAGAAGTCTCGAGATTCAGAGAAATCTCTTTATATGGATTATGTATTTGGTATTGTTATGAATTTATATTTGTAAAATCAAATAAAAACAATTTCAAACAAACAAAATAGCATCACTGACTAGTTTGTGACCCTGATTGTCTCCCCCCCTGCAGAATTCAAGGAAATATCTGAGGACCAGCACTCGCTTTCTAATCTCAAACCACGAGTAAGTATGAAGCACAGTCTAGACCATGTTATTGGTGGGGTGGGTGTACACACACACACACACACACACACACACACACAGCTACAGCAGAATAAATCTACCACAAATGCACTACTGTGTTAACATGTTGCAGAATGCAACCCTATACAACAGCTCAGAGTATGATTGAAGGCTATGGTCCCTTTAAATCTCCACCCTCTGGGTGCTGTTTCATGTATTACTAGACTAGCCTCTGAGTCAGCATTGTACTAAGAGCTCAGCACCCATGCAGATCAAAACCTGGCCCAATAATGAGCATGAACTTGACGTTTATGTAACTGTAACACTGTCATATTTACGTTGTTTTGGAATTATCTTTCATGGCTTTTTGTACGTGCAATGCAATGACAGCATGACATGTGTCATTTAGCAATATATCTCAACTGCCCTGAAGAAGACATACGAAATGAAGACCATACCCAGGCATCTTGTCGACAGGAGTCCTTCATATACACAGTCTTTATCTGGAAGATTTACTCCATAGTTGAACTATTGAACTCTTGTTCTCAGTTATCATGAACAGCAATTTGCAAGACTATATACCGTATTTTTCGCTCTATAACACGCTCCCAACCATAACATGCACATAGTTTTTAGAGGAGGAAAACAAGAAAAAAAATATTCTAAATGAAACAGTGGATGTATGATTTTTGTGGTTCATGCTGTGGCCACAGACATGTGATCTGACGGTGAGTTTGGGGTAGCCCAATGCAAAAATCCTGAGGATCTATGTGGATCTGTGCTTTGTAACAACGTTTTTGCACCACTGTGGCCCCAGGCAACAGTGGGTGCGTGATTTTTTTGGTGCAAGCTGTAGCCATGGACATGCTATGTGATCTGATGGTGAATTTGGGGTGACCCAGTGCAAAAATCCTGAGGATCCGTGCTTTGTAACCATGTTTTAAGTGGGGAGGGAAGGAAAAGCACTCAAGGGACAAGGAATACGTGTGGGGTGGGTGGAGAAGGATGCTGTTAATAATGCAGAAGAGGGGTATAAGAGGAGAAGGCTCCTATAAGAGGAGTGAGGAGGAGAGAGAGACAGAGAGCCTGCTTGCAAAAAACTTTGCTGCTATTTAGCGAGTGGGGAGGAGAGACAGAGAGCCTGCTTGAAAAAACTTTGCTGTTATTTAGCGAGTGGGGAGGAGAGAGACAGAGCCTGCTTGAAAAAAACGTTGCTGCTATTTAGCGAGTGGGGAGGAGAGAGAGACAGAGAGCCTGCTTTAAAAATCTTTGCTGTTATTTAGCGAGTGGGGAGGAGAGAGAGACAGAGAGCCTGCTTGAAAAAACTTTGCTGTTATTTAGCGAGTGGGGAGGAGAGAGAGAGAGAGCCTGGTTGAAAAATCTTTGCTGCTATTTAGCGAGTGGGGAGGAGAGAGAGACAGAGAGCCTGCTTGCTTTAAAGGAGCCAACCGGACAGGAGCCGCTTACACTCGTGTAAGCGGCTCCTCTCCTCTCCCGCTTTGCTCCTTTAAAGCAAGCAGGCTCTCTGTCTCTCTCTCCTCCTCACTCAGCGGCTCTTCTCCCGCTTTGCTGTTTCAAAGCGAGCCACGGAGGAGGGAAGGAAGGGGAACCATGGATCCTCTGCTCACGACTGCAGCAGATCCCCCCCGCCATCCGTAGGCATTCACTCCATAACACGCACAGACATTTCCCCTTACTTTCTAGGAGGAAAAAAGTGAGTGTTATGGTGCGAAAAATACGGTGTGTGTGTGTGTGTGTGTGTGTGTATATATATATATATACACACACACACACACACACACACACACACACACACACACACACAAGTTCTTTGTGACTGTATATAAATACCTTGTGTGGATATTATTTTGAGTCATAATACCAATTGCATTGGGGCATCCAGTGCATATTATACTTTCATTGTATACAGAGTTGTGTTCGTTTTGTTTTGATTAGATTTTATTCTCTCTATTCCTTCGTTGTTGGATCCAGGGTTAACCCCTGGCACAAGAAATAGGCTCTGGAGCTGAGCCCTGGTAGGGTGACTTCTGGCCCGGCGTAAGCCCAACAAAGCATTTAAGGGCCCACCTTTCTCTGATGAAACAGCTACACTTCCCTGTGTAATATTTCCCCCTTCTGATTTGTTGCAGGAAGCTAGGCGCTGTGAGGAATAGCAAACCATTTGGGCCTGTTCGAAGTTCAACAGCTAGTTGACGGCACCGCCAGCAACTGGCTGATTTCTTTGTTAGGGTTTCAGAATTAAACATGATGCGCGGAAAGAACGTCTCTTCCTTGCTTCCCTTATGCCAAGTTTGCCAGCGCCAGGGCACACACCTTCTGAGGGTTCTGTTCAAAATTCATGGAAAAGAATATCGGAGCCACGTCAGTATTTGCTGTGAAGGCAAATCCTAGCAGCCAGCCAGTCAACAAAATACTTGCTGCTGAAGATATTGCCCATATGTTGTGGTTTGGAGATACCATACTTCCTTCTTTGCTTTTGGATTGAAGTTTAGTAGCAGATAAGCACTGTGTACTCAGCTCTCCCTTAGGAACTTTTCTCCCCACACCAGCCAGAGCTGACAACACTTCTTCACGGCATCCGGTCATGTGGAGATGGGCAAGTCCAGCCCCTGTAATATACAGAATAATGCACTCCCATGATAAATATATTTATTAAATTAAGAACATCAGGGCACCAGTGCTCATTTGAAAGTATTTCTTTGCCGAAGATTAATTCAAATACTGAGTATCACAAAACTTATTGAAATAATGAAACAAGAGTCCCACTGTACAGATTGGGGGCGGGCGAAGACATTAAGGTGAGGCAAGCAGGGATGGCTCAATGCCAACATGGCTGATTGTGCTTATTTCAAAGAAGTAGCACACATGAAAAGAAAACATCCAAACCTTGCCAGAAGCCAGCAAAACTGCCCATGGCCGCAATCCTAAGCACACTTACCTGGGAGTAAGCCAAACTTAACTCAACAGACTTACTTCTGAATAGAAAAAATAGATGCATATGGCTGAATGGCACATATTAAAGCTATTTGCAAATGGAAAGTATTGCTCCTAGCTGCCCATAGGCTGCCTTAGGTCGGAATGAACTGAGGCAATGTGTTATTCCCCGTTCTACCTCAGATAGTTCTGAGAGAAAATGTACCAAATCTTTCTCCTTTCCACCCCATTGCACCATGGGTAAGAGCTGAAAGCACGGAGCGTTTGCCGATATTACTTGATCATCTGTCACCAAGTAGCTGTAATAATCATTTGTATTTAAGCACGCAGGGCTGAAAATGCCTCATGCCACCCACAGGAGCAGCCCTTTCTCAGTAAGAGGTTCCTCACATGCAGTTTTTGTTCTCTGGCGGTTGCTTCCTTGCGCAAGACATGCACAGCCCGGTCTCACAGAATAAGCCGCCGGGGGGGAAAAATAAATGATGGCTTTCGCGGAATGCAGCCAAGATGCAGGAGGAAGTTGATAAGGCAACTTCCGCTACTTAGCAGCATCTACCTAGTGTTGGAATAGGAGCATTTACATCAAACGCCAATCCAATGAAGAAGAAGGGGTGGGGGAAAAGAATATACTTCAAACATTCTTCAGACTAGAAACAGGGATTGAAATTCGGAACAAACAATTGGGGAGTACATCCGAGAGTACAGCACAAGTAAACAAAACTCCACAGCTCTCATCCAGACAGTGAGCCTTAGAAAAATAATGACATCTACCAAGTGTGCCAACTCAAGCTGAGATGATGGATTGTTCCACTTTGAACATCACAAAGCAGATTATTTATACAGGAGGAATCAAACCGCTGTGATTTTTCCAGCTCTCTACCTTCAAGGAACCATTTTCAGCATAGTTTTTGTCCGCTAAGGGTCACCTGAGCATCTGCCATGGAACCCCCGCATGCTTCCTTCCTTGGGCTATGTTCCAAGGTTGATACTCTGTTTATGCAAGTCAGTGTCTTTAAACCATCTGCTCACATCAACTGAGATGGGTATCATAGAGCACACCACGATATCCCCTGCTGAAGGCTGGCAATGGTGGATAAAGTCTCTTTCAACGATGCATGTCTGCTACAGTTAACTGGTTCGTTGAAGAACAAACCACTGGTAAGTTTCCAAAAATAACCTCCAAATGCAATTTTGAAACGGATGGGCTAAATCATTGGCCTTCAACTTGTGGGTCAGAAGCCACTACAGTGGTACCTTGGAAGTCGAACAGAATCCGTTCAACTTCCAAAATTTGGAAACTAAGGCACGGCTTCCGATTGGCTGCAGGAAGCCCCGTCGGACATTTGGGTTCCAAAGAACGTTCTCAAACCAGAACATGCACTTTCAGGTTTGCGGCATTCAGGAGCCAAAACGTTCGACTCGCAAGGCGTTCGGGAGCCAAGGTACAACTGTACTAGGGTCACAGATTGATCTAATGTGGGTCGTGACAGCAGCACTACCACCATTAAGAAAAATAGTTAAAAATAATAATAAAGAAATAGCCGCCGCCCCCAATGCATCTGGTGGGCCTTGGGTCTGAAAACGTTGAAGACCACTGGTCTAAATCATAAGTATACTGAGAACTTGAGTTTTGAATGGAAAGTTCACGATAAAGGTTTTGGTTGACACACATTAACAGCCCCAGGAAGATCTACTGGAAAGTCTTCCTCTATGGGAATTATTATTACAAATAAATACACATGGAAATATTATTACACTGGAATATAAAATCTGCATTGATTTTTTGGAGTGCGGGGGGTGGAGGTCAGGGAAGAAACTAAAACAAGCAAGAAACATACTGGGCAGTCTCCTGACTCCTCACACTTATAAACGACTCCCACAACTCCCTCTTCCAACAAACAATGCCAGCAAACACATACAATCCACAAAGCTGCCATGAAAACCCATATTCTGGGGACATCCCTGCATACAGTGGTGCCTCGCAAGACGAAATTAATTCGTTCTGCGAGTTTTTTCGTTCTACGAGTTTTTTCGTCTTGCGAAGCACCAATGTGTATTGACGGTTTCCCATAGGAATGCATTGGCGGTTGTAAAAAAAAAAAGGCGCAAGACGTTTCGTCTTGCGAAGCAAGCCCATAGGGAAATCCATCTTGCGAAGCAACTCAGAAAAGGGAAAACTCTTTCGTCTTGCGAGTTTTTCGTCTTCCGAGGCATTCGTCTTGCGGGGCACCACTGTATATAGCTCCCTAGCCATTTGTTTATTTGGGATTTTATTTCTAAATAGTTGGTTTTCCCGGTTAGAAAATGGAAAGTTTCCCATGCTTCAAACACACTTCTTAGTCCATTATTTAGGGCAACTTGCAAATACAATAGGAGGGACAGAAACAATCCCTGATGGTCTTTGACTGCTCAAAATATAGTTTAGCTATAGTTGGGGCTATATTTAGGTTACATAACATGGTTCGTTTTTCAGGCAGGAAGTTAAGAGCTTTGCTGATTTGCCCTGGGAGATTTCGCCTTTCACAAAAAAGCACCAACTTTTACCATCTGAATAAGAGCTCTCCCAGTTCTAGCCTGGTTAAGAAGTAAATAAATGAACGAATAAAAGTACCTTATTTCGTTACATGAACTTAACCCTTTCACTGAATTTATCCATCCAGGATTGCAGTGACCAACAGAAAAACTGAGCTTGTGTGTTCTTCCTAACATTTTTTGCAGTCTTTGCCTGGAACCACCACATACAGAGCCTTTTTTTTTTACACCGCATTTATACTTCTTTGTTCATCCTCTTATTGTTATTTCTGTCGTGAGTAGCCCTAAGATCTTCGTTACGGCACAACCTAGAAATACTGCAAACAAACAAACAAACAAACAAACACAATTGCAAGTTTCCCAAAAGCTAAAGGCATCTGTCCAGACACCTGGAATTTGACATGACTATTGTCCAGTGGCATACAAAACAAAAATCTCTGGATTGTATCCTGTGGCGCTTTTCCATTCCATTGCAACGTGTGTTTTTTTCCGATTGCATTAGAATCTGCTCCCACACAGAGCAAGGTTTCTCTTTGTTTTCATCCCAAGCAAACTGGCTGCTCCAGCAGAGTTCCATTTTCCCCTACTCCTTTTGATCATCCACATTATTTACAGCGCATTATCAAACAGGTATATCTCGTTCTCTTTTGTTTGTTTGTTCGTTCTTTCTTTGGCACAGCGTAGCAGACTACAACCTGACCCAAGAGACTGGCACCCAGAAAGAGTCTGTGTTCAGTTTCTCCAGGATGGTTTTCAGCTGGCTGCAGGCGCTCTGCAGATCTTCCTTCACCAGGACAGTGTCAATCAGGTGGCCGTACTGCTCTTCGATGAAGGCAGCCGAGCTGAGCATTTCTTGCTGCTCCTCATCCTGCAAATCAAAAACAAAAAGAACATGAGATGACGTAGCAACCCCCACCAGCTCCGCCATCCCCCCCAGTGCCCCAAATGACCAGAAGCCACAGTGCCCCAAATGACCAGAAGCTCCCCTGCCGCCCAGAATCCCAACCCCCAACTCAAAGCAGCCACTGTGCTGCACTACAGACTCTTGTAGCACCCTAAAGACCCCTGTGGCACACTATGCCGCACCCAGTGCGAAATGCCCCTCTTCCCCGTCCCCCGGCTAGCTACACTGCTGGGGTGCAGTACCATTTGGCCATTAGCCAAGAAAGAAAATCCTCAGGTTGAGACATGTTGCCACAGAAAGCAGGTTTTGTTACTTGCAGATAAGCCTGTGAGGGGGAAAGAGACTATGGCCCTTTTTGCACCAAACAATTCAAAGCACTGTTCTATTACTTAATCAGTCATGGTTTCACACCCCCCCCAAAGAATCATGGGAATTGTAGTTTGTTATGGTTGCTGAGAGTAGTTAGGAGACACCCTATTCGCCTCACAGAACTACAATGCCCAGAATGGTTTAACAGTCAACTATCCATCTTCACAGGGAATTCTGGGAGCTGTAGTTCTGTGAGGGGAATGAGGGTCTCCTAGCAACTATCAGCACCAATAACAGACCACAGCTCCCAGGATTCTTTGGGGGAGGCCACGACTGCGGCCTTGCGCTTGCCACCAGGAGATAGCTGTTTCCACCTGTCTCATTCCATCCTGTGCTTAAAGCTGTATGTGCCTTTACAAGTCAAAGCCAGCACTCTGAATTGGGCCCAGAAACAAACTGGTAGCCAACGCAGTTAAGCCAGAACCCGTGCTACATGCTCACGTCTTCTGGTTCCATTTAACAATCCAGCCACCACATCCTACATGAGCTGCAGCTTCTAAACAATCTTCAAGGGGAGCCCAACGTACAACACACTGCAGTAGTCTATCCTGGAGATTACCAGCGCATTGCCAACTGAGGCAATTGCCCTATTCAGCTAGGCTACCAGCTAAAGCTGGTAGAAGGTACTTCTGCTCACGGTGCCTCCAATGGCAGCATTAGGTGCAAATTGTGCGCCTTCTTCTTCAACTGGAGGGTAAACCCATCCAGAAGAGGATATGTTCCACTAATCTGGACAGAGGAACCAATCGCTAACAGTGTCTCAGTCTTATCTGTTATCTGTTATATATATATATATATATATATATATATATATGCTTTCGTATATAATATATATAATTTTTATTAAATTTTCTGTCTTACATTTTATAATATTCATTTAAACAAAATATCAATGACTTCCCTTCTTCTCTTCCCATGGTTCATTTTGCATATCATAAATCCCTGCATATTTTAAATAAACTAAACCATTCAGTATTCCATTATTACATCCATCAAAACTTACTTACGCTGCTGAATTTATCTGAATGCTGCCAACGTTTTCAAGTGTACACAATTCCTCCCCCCGTGTATTCAATAAACGTTTTCCAATCTTCTCTAAACGTGTTCTTCTTGTTCTCTTATTCTATATGTTAAGTCTGCAAGCTGCACATATTCCATCAGTTTAAGTTGCCGTTCTTCTCTAGTTGTGACCTCACTCATTTTCCATTTTGGGGCTAACAAAACACGGGCCGCAGTGGTGGCATACATAAATAAACTTTTTTGACACTTGGGAATTTCCGTCTGAATTTTTGCCAACAAAAAGGACTCTGATTTTTTTGGGAAAGGAGCTGGGACAGAGCAATGGGAGCTCATCTACCTGTTGGACATGCCTGGTGTAGGTGATCTCTTACATGGTCTTGCAAAAGGAATCCCTGCTGGTAACAAAGTACCACACTTTGGGGCAGGTGGGCGTAGAGTCTGCTTTGCGATCATTTTCAGCGGGGTGGACCTGGAGTTGCCTTGATGTTGCGGCTCATTTCTGCGAACTAGCTTTTCAAGCAAAATACTTACAAGCGGGACGAAGATTTCATCGGTCAAGAGAGACGCTGGGGCGTTCTTTTTCTTTTCTGAGATGAGAGGCTTCACAAACACCACATACGGCTTGAACTCCGCCGTCCTCAAGTGCATCACAGCCTAGGCAGGCAGGAATACAAAGGGAGAATTCCGTTCACCAATCTGTAAATGCTGCACAGTAACTTAAAGCAAGAAAACAAAACTAGAGCTGGTATTCCCCCCCCCCCAACACACACACACACAGAGACAGCTTTCCGGGTCATGTGGCCAGCAGGACTAAACCACTTCTGGTACAACAAGACACCGTGACGGAAACCAGAGCGCACGGAAACACCGTTTACCTTCCTGCTGCAGAGGTACCTATTTATCTACTTGCACTGGCATGCTTTCAAACTGCTAGGTTGGCAGGAGCCGGGACAGAGCAACGGGAGCTCACCCTGTTGCGGGGATTCAAACCGCCAACCTTCTGATCGGCAAGCCCAAGAGGCTCAGTGGTTTAACCCACAGCGCCACCCGCGTCCCTATGCTTAAGGAGGGAGCTTGCAATGGCCCTGGAAGCCTTATCCTTTTCACTGTGCAGTTAAACACTCTTTTGAAGCCACTGACCCCATCAGCAGTTTTAGGGGTTTGGTGTAGCATCACACTGCCTATCTGCCCCTGGAAAGACAGTATGATCCTATCCGGGGCAGACAAATCCACTGTTTCCCTCCTTCACCACCAGCAGCTCTGTCTTTTCTGCAGTAAACCAATTTGTCTGCTCTCATCCTAAGGAGAGCAGCTTACAGCAGGGTTAGCCGACAAGGGACCCTCCCAATGTGAGGGACTACAACTCCCATCAGCCCCAGCCAGCGTGGCCAATGGACAAGGATGATGGAAGCTGTAGTCCAAAACATCTGAACAGCACCATAATGGCTCACCCTGGGTTACAGACTCTCTTAAAAGAGAAAGGATCACGCCCCCAGCCAATAATAAGGAGCTTCTATGGCAACAGCTAGAGGCCTCGATTTGGCCAAACATATTTTGCTAGCCAGTAAGGGAAACAGTCCCCTTAGTGGGAATTTGGTCTCAAAAAATCTTTTTCATATAATGGGGCGACTATAACCGAAACTGATCCATCGAAACCCAAGCAATGAACGAAAAGCTGGTGTAAAACCCATGTTCCTATAGGTAAGGTGGAACTGAAACACAATTCTGGAAGATAAGGTTTTTCTAAAAAAAACACCAAAAAACCAATAATCGTGACAGTTTACCTCTGGCACGACATCCACAAGGCAAATTTTATTTCTGGACATGACTGACTGAATTGCCTCCAGGCTTGTCCCGTAGAGATTCTCTTTATACTCCCCATGTTCTACAAACCTGAAAACATTTAGGGAATTAAGTCGTGGAGCAGAATTCAAAGTATTCAGCTCAGATTTCAAAGTAGCAGAACTGTGTCATATGCTTATTACAGTACAACACTGTTTCCTCCAATAAAAAATAAGAAATGTTGGCTGCAGACAACGTGATTAAAAGGGATTACTGCTTTTGATCATTCTGGTGTCACCAACAGGAGAATAAAAGGCTAGAAATCTGAATCCATTCCAGAGAGAAATGCAGCCAACCAGCTTCACAAAACGGGGATAATCCTATCTAGACACTTATTTCTGGGGCAGGAAAGTCTTCAGACTTGTGGCTATCAGCATGAAAAAAGAAATCCTACCATGTCAGAGAGGAAGTTTAATATTTAGTATTTTACTTGACATGGGAAGGAAGGATTTTCTGTTGTTATAGGAATTCTAAGGTCTTAAATATATAAATTAAATGTTCATAAATGTACAAGGCAAACACATACAGTGAAGGGGGGAATGTATTTGATCCCCTGCTAAATTTGCCCGTTTGCCCTCTGACAAAGAAATGACCAGTCCATAATTTTAATGGTAGGTTTATTGTAGCTGTGAGAGACAGAACAACAGGAAAACCCCCAGAAACCCAGAAGACAAAAGTCAGAGATTTCTTATTCTTCCGGTAAGTTTCACCATTTCTGCATATTCCATATGTTTTTGTATCCATTCCTCCTTTGCTGGGACTTCGGCTTCTTTCCATTTTGGGGCAAGTAACATTCTTGCTGATGTAGTAGCATACATAAATAAATTTCTATACGTTTTAGGTAGTTCTGTCCCTATAATTCCCAAAAGAAAAGCTTCTGGTGGTTGGTTGGTTTTTTTACAAAGGATATTTCAAACATCCTTTTCATTTTATTATATATCATTTCCTAGATTTGTTCATGCAGTTGTTTCAAATGTGCCTTGAGCAGCTGGTGATTTTAATGATTGCTTCATATTGCTTTTACATGTTTTCATGTGGTTGCATGCTGCCCTGATGCTCTACAAGAGGGTGGCATGTAAATACTGTACTTTTACAGAAAAATTACATGGATAACCTGACTGTTCTCAAATACCAGCTGATGATCTTTTGTAGGGTTAGATTCTGCTCTACTAGATGGCTGTTTTGGCGGTACGCCATATAATAAAACAGCATTAAGACCTGCTCTTTTTGCATGCAACTTTTGTGGAGATGAGCAAAATAGGTTACGTACTCTCATCCCACTAAAATAGTCAGGAATGACTTTTGAATGGTATTTGGCCTACTTACTGCTTGACTTGAACAAAATAATAGTGGAAAGAGTTGCTAGGTTTCTCCTTTCAAAGAGCCATGAAGGGGCTTTCTTAATTTAATTGTATTTTTAGCTTGCTTCTGGGCTATAGTTTATATAAGCACCATATATTTTAACTCTGTGCAAAGTTAGAAATTGTATGATTTTGTTCTGTTTTTGCTGGGTCTGTGACCATATAATAATAATAAAAAAACACTGTTGTAGTTTTCTCATTCACTACAGTCCCATATTCAGAAAATGTGTGCAGGTCAACAACAAAAATTCCCTGGCCAGTTAGTTTTTTTAAGAGCCCAGAAGCTTCTATTAGCAAAGAGGATGTTAGCCTCTCTGCATTTAGATCGGATTCTGGAGTCTTCCCCGGAAGAGATATACTTTCACATTCCCCCCAACAAAAGCACAAGACATCAAGGCCTACTTGTTATGCTGCACATCTGTCTCAAATGACTGCTTGGAAACAAAATTGTACTCCACGCCTTCCTTTTCGTGGCTCTTCTTCAACCTTGTGGTATCTGGGGGGGAGAAAGAGAGGAAGCCAAGAATCAGACCGTATCAACATGACAAATGTGGCACTGCTATTTGCAAAGGAGAATTTGTTCTGGGCAGGGGCGTAGCAAGGGGGGTGCGGCAGGTGCGGCCCGCCCTGGGTGCCCCCACTGACAAAATGGCAGGCAGCACTCACCGCTGGGCCTGCAGCGTGCCCGAGCCACGCGTCTCAGGCACCCGCAGGCGCCACCCTGTCCGCCCGCTGCCTCCCCCCAGCTGTAGAGCGGCTGAGGCCCCATCGCACGCCCCATCCCTATGGGTGCTGCATGCCCCACCCAGCCTCTATGGGCGGTTTGCGCTGCCCCTGGGTGTGCCGCCTCAGGTGCCCAAGAGGCTTCCTCCGCTGCTGCTTCTGGGTGGCAAACCAATCCTCAAGGCTCAATTATTGAAATACTTTATTGTCACTTGTACAACTTGTATACAGTGAGATTACACGAGCACCCTCCACTCAGCTCTCTTAGTCTTAATTCCCCTCGTTTACTGACGCACACCCACCCAACCCGAAAGTCAGTTGCCCTGTTGCTATCTTTTCATTCAGCAGCCTAACAGCCCACGGATAGAAGCTGTTCTTTACCCTGTTGGTGTGACTAATCATGCTTCTATGTCTTCTGCCTGAGGGCAGTAGATCAAGAAAGTGCCAGCCAGGGTGTGAATCATCCCTGAGAATTTTCCTCACTCTCCTGAGGTAACGTTCTTCCATTATTTCATCCAGCGGATTCACGGGACAGCCCATAATATCTTGTGCTGTATTCACCACCCTCTGTAGGCACTTCCTATCAGATGATGTCAAACCAGCATACCACACCGTGATGCAGTATGAAAGGACACTTTCTATTGTGGACCGGTAGAAGGAGATCATCAAATGTTGATTGACATTGTTCTTCTGCAATACTCTGAATACTCTGAGGAGATGGAGTCTCTGTTGGGCTTTCTTAACCACCTGGGTTGTATTTATTTTCCAAGTAAGGTAACGCCTACAAATTTAAAGGAAGAGACTCTCTCCACACAGCCCTCCCCAATGTACAGCGGGGCTAGTTCTCCTCCCTTCCTTCGAAAGCCCAACACCATCTCATAATGATATAGAACATAAGGACAGGCTGCCTGGAGCAAGCCAATGGCCTATCCCAGGCATAGGCAAGCTCGCCCCTCCAGATGTTTTGGGACTACAACTCCCATCATCCCTAGCTAACAGGACCAGTGGTCAGGGATGATGGGAGTTGTAGTCCCAAAACATCTGGAGGGCTGAGTTTGCCTAGGCCTGGCTTATCCAGTCCAGAGCTTCCTGTTACTGCAGTGGCCAACCAGTTGCTTGTGGGAATCTTGTGAGCAGGACCCAAGCACAAGAGCTCTGTTGCCTTCTGTGGGTTTCCAGCAATGGGTATTCAGAACCATGACTGGGGAGGCAGAGCAGAGCCCTCATGGCTAGCAGCCATCAGTAGCTGTCTCCTCCAGGAATTTGCCCAATCCTCTTTTAAAGCCATCCAAGCTGCCTCCTGAGGGGGCGAGTTCCACAGTTTAACAGCTGCATGAAGCTGTACTTTTTATCTTTTGTCTGTCCTTGGCTGTCCACGTTCAGCTTGCTAAAGTGCCGCTGAAAGAGACAAGTTAAAACTTTGGCCCCGAACAAGGATATAGCCTGAGTGCCTCGCTTCTAGTTCTATAGATCATTTAATGCAGGGGTCTGCAAACTTTTTCAGCAGGGGGCCGATCTACTGTCCCTCAGACCTTGTGGGGGGCCGGACTATATTTTGAAGGGAAAAAACGAACGAATTCCTATGCCCTACAAATAACCCAGAGATGCATTTTAAATAAAAGCACACATTGTACTCATGTATAAACACCAGGCAGGCCCCACAAATAACCCAGAGATGCATTTTAAATAAAAGCACACATTGTACTCATGTAAAAACACACTGATTCCTGGACTGTCCGCGGGCTGGATTTAGAAGGCGATTGGGCCGGATCCGGCCCCCGGGCCTTAGTTGGCCTACTCTTGATTTAATGTGTCAACACGAATCAAAGTTATGAATATTGCGGTTGTTGTATAAGGGATTATTACTTTGACTGGAATGTAATTGAAATTAATAAGATTTTGGAACGTAGAAATAAAGAAAACCATCAAAGCACTGATTCTAGAGCCATCTAAATGATATAATTCGGTATTTGAATGATCGGTATTAGTAATTGTATTATAATTTGGTATTGTTATAGTGAGACTATTATTGGATTGTAATTGAAAATTAATATAATAATAATAATAATAATAATAATAATAATAATAATAATAATACAACTTTGGCCCCCAGAGACTCATGACAGAGCAGTGGTGGGGCCTCCATAGACCTGACCTCTGAGAAACCTTTGTTCTACTTGTCTGTTTTTCTCCTCAATGGGTAGGTGTGTGGTCCATTTATGGCAGTAGCAGCCAACGTACTGCCTGCCACAGGTTTTGGTCTACAGCTTCTATCAAAACTGGCCACCGCAGCCAATGGAGGCCAGAGCAGGCAACATCCTTCCACCCAAAAGTGAAGCTCTCAACCCAGCTCCCACCCACCCTAAAGGTAAAGGGACCCCTGACCATTAGGTCCAGTTGTGGCTGACTCTGGGGTTGCGGCGCTCATCTTGCTTTATTGGCCAAGGGAGCCGGCGTACAGCTTCCAGGTCATGTGGCCAGCATGAATAAGCCGCTTCTGGCGAACCAGAGCAGCGCACAGAAACGCCATTTACCTTCCCGCTGGAGCGGTACCTATTTATCTACTTGCACTTTGACTTGCTTTCAAACTGCTAGGTTGGCAGGAGCAGGGACCGAGCAACGGGAACTCACCCCGTTGTGGGGATTCGAACCGCTAACCTTCTGATCGGCAAGCCCTAGGCTCAGTGGTTTAACCCACAGCGCCACCCTAAAAACAAGCACCACTGGACCATCCCCAGAGTTGACATGCAGTGTTCTGAATTCAGGCGCCAGGTCCCCCACCCCTGGTTTAAAGCACCGTTTGTGCAATCGTGCATTTGAAATCATCAAGACTCAGCACCCCCACCCACCGCCTGCCCGCTGATAATTGCTATTTTAAAAACTCAGTCATTTTGTTTTTAACCAAAAAAAAAAAAAAAATGCTCAGGAGAAAAAGGGAGGGTGTTTGTGCCTTGAATAGCTCCTTCTGCTCCAAACTAGTAGAATTTGTTCCTTCCTGCCTGATCTTCATCCTCTACAGATGAATACATACCGTATTTTTCCATGTATAAGACTAGGTTTTTTCCTTTAAA
Source organism: Podarcis tiliguerta (assembly GCF_965153285.1). NCBI lineage: Eukaryota > Metazoa > Chordata > Lepidosauria > Squamata > Lacertidae > Podarcis > Podarcis tiliguerta. Next base: position 18,451,478 of record NC_139546.1, on the reverse strand, counting down.
AATGCTGTTGATAGGCTGGTGCTGTGGTGAGTGGCCAGTCGAATGGCGGTTGCTGTGGGCTAAGCAAAGGCAGACTTGGCCCTCCATATGTTTTGGGACTACAACTCCCATCATTCCTAGCTAACAGGACCAGTGGTCAGGGATGATGGGAATGGTAGTCTCAAAACATCTGGAGGGCCAAGTTTGCCTATGCCTGCTGTACGCAATCGGGCAACCAAATTGCGGTTGGTGGTGGTAAGCAGTCTGTTGAAGGGTGGTTGGTGGAAGCGACTGGGCGATTTTTTACACACACACACACACACCCCCGCCCAAAAAAGCTCAAAACTGGGCAATCCCCAATCCCCTCCAAAAAAAAAAAAAAAAAGCTCAACAACTCTGAGCCATCTTCCTCCATTTTCTTAAATCTGAGTCCCCAAAAACAGGGGCATCTTATACATGGGGGCGTCTTATAGACAGGAAAATACGGTATGTGACAACAGCATAGCAAGTGTGCTTCCCACAGGATAGGGTTCCTGGTAGTGAAAGAGAGGAGAGGTGTCTCTCTCTCTCTCTCTCTCTCTCTCTCTGTGTGTGTGTGTGTGTGTGTGTGTGTGTACATTTCCCCCAGGCATTTTTGTTTTAGTTTAATTGGTGTTTTTTTGGGGGGGAGTGGGGTTTAGGGCCGAAAAGCAGCATAGAAAGAAAAAAACCTGAAGCCTTCATTTTAGGTATTCTAGGTGCTGAAGACCCAAGGGAGCAGAAAATACTATTTATATCTGCGACCACGGCTGCACAGATGTTATTCGCCCAGTGATGGAAAGAAGATAAAGTCCCGACCAGAGAAAAATGGCAGATTAAGTTGATGGACTATGCCAAAATGGCAAAAACGACCAGAAGAATCAGAAATCAGGAAGACCAAATTTTTAATAAGGAATGGGGGGAAATTATAATTTACCTTAAAAATCATTGTAAACAGTTAAAACCATTAGTAGGATTGGAATATCACTTGTAGTTTAATGGTGAATTGTGGACATAATGGAGATGTAAAAGGTTTGGATTATTATAAATGATGCGGGAGGAAATGATTAACAACAGGACCCACAAAGGGGAGGAGGAAGGAAGTCCAGGAAATTCTTTAGAATCTTGTTATGATGTTGTATGTTGGATATGTGATTGGAAAACTTTAATTTGAAAAACCAAATAAATAAATTTATTTTTTAAAAAAAGAAAAGCAGCATGGAAATGCCAAAAATGAAGACAAATTTGGGGTAATAAAATGGCAGTGCCAGTAAATTTCATACTTTAGCAAATGTTATGTTCATCCCAGAACCTGTTACTGCTGCAGCGAAGTCTTTGGGTGTTCTCCCTGGATTTTCCTGCTGTTTTTACTCTTATATCATGTGCAATATTATCCATCCTCAACTGCAGCTACGTTCTTGTGCTACGTTGTGAACAGCCCTGTGATCTTTGGTCTGTTTTTGAGTTCCTAATCTTTAGGGCCTAAGGCTTTTATCTAAAGTGATTATCCCACCCTCCGTGGTATACAGTGGTACCTCAGGTTAAGTACTTACTTCGTTCCAGAGGTCCGTTCTTAACCTGAAACTGTTCTTAACCTGAAGCACCACTTTAGCTAATGGGGCCTCCCGCTGCCACCAGAGCACGATTTCTGTTCTCATCCTGAAGCAAAGTTCTTAACCTGAAGCACTATTTCTGGGTTAGCGGAGTCTGTAACCTGAAGCGTATGTAACCTGAGGTACCACTGTAGTAATAATAATAATAATAATAATAATAATATGTACCACTGTATCTGCAAACATCTGAGTCGTCCCCCGCCACCCCATGACCTCATTTTGCATGAACGGTGTAGTTCTGGCTACATAAAAGTTTGGCACTTGAAAATGAGTTTGCTGTTTGCAAAGGGTTTGTTTTTTTAAAAGGCTTGTTTCTATCCACACGCAATGCCTGAAGGGTTTCAATCACTCGAGGAGGGGAAGCAAACGCATGCCCTTCACTAACTCTGCGTCCTCTGGGCAGGGCTCCAGCCGAAGTCAGGTAATTGCCAACTCTCTTACAGGTGGGCAGGAGACAGGCAGTTTTTCAGGCTAATGTTGCTCCCTCCCTCCCCCTTCGGAAATTGATTTCCTAACTTGGGCTGCATTCTGCGGCTTTCACCTTGGTCGCGGTTTCCTAAACCGTGTTCTTGTCAATTAACTGAACGGCCCCAGAAATTTGGTTGAGCTTGCTGGATGGAAGCGAAACCGCTTGACGGCCAACCCCCAACCCCCCCCCCTTCATTTGCAAGTTAATGAAGACAACACTAACTAAAATTGAGCTTACGGTGCAACTTGGCAAGAGACAGTATCTGAACACGTTTTTTCTTTCTTTTTGCAACGCCATCCTCCACCCCACACATTTAAGACTGTACAGTGGTACCTCGGGTAACAAACGCTTCAGGTTACAGACGCTTCAGGTTAAAGACTCCGCAAACCCAGAAATATTACCTCGGGTTAAGAACTTTGCTTCAGGATGAGAACAGAAATCGTGCTCCGGCAGCACAGCGGCAGCAGGAGGCCCCATTAGCTAAAGTGGTGCTTCAGGTTAAGAACAGTTTCAGGTTAAGAACGGACCTCCGGAACGAATTAAGTACTTAAGCCGAGGTACCACTGTACTCTGAATTGATGGAAAGCTTTCATTATGTCTGCTTGGTCTTCTTTCTGCTTTTATTATTAAGTCAGGCCGGCCCACACATGAAGCAAGGTGAAGCAACTGCCTCAGGGAGCATTTTGGACTCACAGCTGCCCATGGAGGCACAGGTCAAGTCTGTGCACAGTTTCCCTGGATTTGCCTGGTAACAAAGAGACTGAGAAGAGAGATGATAGCCATCTTCAATTATCTCAAGGGCTGTCACATGGAAGATGGAGCAAGCTTGTTTTCTCCTGCTCCGGAGGGTAGCACTCAAACCACTGGGTTCAAGTTTTTAACTCCTCTTCCTGGAGAAGAGGAGGTTAAGGGGTGATATGATAGCCATGTTCAAATATATAAAAGGATGTCACATAGAGGAGGGAGGAAGGTTGTTTTCTGCTGCTCCAGAGAAGCGGACACGGAGCAATGGATCCAAACTACAAGAAAGAAGATTCCACCTAAACATGAGGAAGAACTTCCTGATAGTAAGAGCTGTTCGACAGTGGAATTTGCTGCCAAGGAGTGTGGTGGAGTCTCCTTCTTTGGAGGTCTTTAAGCAGAGGCTTGACAACCATATGTCAGGAGTGCTCTGATGGTGTTTCCTGCTTGGCAGGGGGTTGGACTCGATGGCCCTTGTGGTCTCTTCCAATTCTATGATTCTATGATTCTATGATTCTATGATAGGAGATTCCAACTAAACATGAGGAAGAACTTTCTGATGATAAGAGCTGTTTGACAGTGGAACGGTCTCCCTCGGGAGGTGGTGGACTCTCCTTCCTGGGGAGATGTTCAAGCAGAGGTTGGATGGTCATCTGTCATGAATGCCAGACTTGAGAGTCCCACATTGCAGGCGTTTGGCTTAGATGACGCTCGGGGTCCCTGCCACCTCTACAATTCTATGGTTCTATGCAGTGCTATTTTTCTAGAAAAAGAGATGCCGGAACTCACCATGAACGCCTCCCTTGTTCTCTTACGATGGGCAATGGTGCACACCGGAGAGGTGCTGAAACTGAGTTCCGGTGAGTTCCGGCTGAAAAAAGTCCTGGCCTGGGTAGAATGTTGCAGAATCTAGCTCTGTGGTACCCAACATGGGGAACACACCCCACGGAGGGGAATTTTTAAGGGGGGGCAATTTGGAAGCTTGTTTAGACCAAGTTAATGGCCTTTCAGGCTTCCTCAACATTTATAGATCACTTTTGAATAATAAGAATTACAGTGGTACCTCAGGTTAAGAACGTAATTTGTTCCGGAGGTCTGTTCTTAACCTGAAACTGCTCTTACCCTGAGATACCACTTTAGCTAATGGGACCTCCCACTGCCGCCGCGCCACCACCGTGCGATTTCTGTTCTCATCCTGAAGCAAGTTCTTAACCCGAGGTACTATTTCTGGGTTAGCAGAGTCTGTAACCTGAAGCGTCTGTAACCCAAGGTACCACTGTATATGTCACAGCGGGGGAGAGAGATCAGGATTTTAGAGATGCTTAGGTGGGGCATGGCCAAAAAAAAGGTTGGGAACCACTGATCTAGCTCCTCTTGGTGGGTAAATTTTATTTTTTCATAGCACAGAACACAGCACACCTCAGGAACGGGAAGCGTTTTTTCAGTTGGCGGTCATGTTGTATCAAAAGTAATCGGTCAGGGTCTAATTGGCACCCTTTTTCCTCCTCCTTGACACTCCCATAAATTAGGCCAAAAGAATAAATCAGGCTGGGGGGTTGTAGGTTACCATCTCCCCACTCCCCCCTGGTTACATTCCAGCCTTGCACTCAGCAGCCATGAGCTATTTCTCCATGGACTTTACTGATGCCAGAAATGATATTCTGCATCTGGCCTCACACCGCGGACATTTATATAATCTCCTTGTTGGCTCCCAAAACGGTTTTCACATTTTATAGCCGAGTTCGGTGCCTTACAAATGTTTCAATTATTCAACACCTCCATCAGCGGCGGCAAATTTCTCCCAATGTTGCTGCTCTGATTTAATTCCAGCAGTTTCAGAATCGTATCAGGAAGTTCCTGTGGCCGCCGCCGCCACCATCGCCTTGTTCTTTGGCAGCGGTTGAAAGCCAGATTATTGCACCACCCTCGAACCCCAACCCATCCTAATGCATTTAGGACCAAAGCAAGCAATCTGCCTCCCCGCTCACTGTAGAATTTTGTGTTGAATAAAACAACAGCAGCAGCCCTCTACCATCAATGTTATGAAAAGCACAAAATGCTGATGCAAAACAGAGGAAGGCTTCAAAATTGAAAGCAGGTAGTAAGAAGGGGAGCGGCTCATTTTAAGGGCCAAAAAAAAAGAATGGAAAGTTGGAAAGAGAAGCCCCTGTACTTATATCCAAACCCTTTTATAGGCTGAGCATGTGATGTTAAGTGAGTGGGTGCATTTAATGTTTTATATATATATATATATATATATATATATATATATATAAAATTATAGGCATGAGTGATGGAATTAGGATCAGGGAACTGCAGCATGTTGGGCATGGGGTTTGGTTTTGTTTACAGTCCCAGCAAAAAAAAAACCCAAAACCCCACTGCTTGAGTTTTGCCCTGGGTAGAATGCAAGAGGTGGCTTTGCATAGTTTAACTCAGCGATGTGGAACTTCCAAATGGTGTTGGATTCCATCAGATCAAGCCATTCAGACTTATTCTGCCCTGTAGACACCTGCTCCCTGCATCGTGCCTGCCCCACAGCAACGTGGGCTCTGCAGGTCCGAGTTCTGCAAGCTTTTGTCTGCAGATATTCATAGAGAGCCAGTGTGGTGTAGTGGTTAAGAGTGGTAGTCTCGTAATCTGGTGAACCGGGTTCGCGTCTCCGCTCCTCCACATGCAGCTGCTGGGTGACCTTGGGCCAGTCACACTTCTTTGAAGTCTCTCAGCCCCACTCACCTCACAGAGTGTTTGTTGTGGGGAGGAAGGGAAAGGAGAATGTTAGCCGCTTTGAGACTCCTTAAAGGGAGTTAAAGGCGGGATATCAAATCCAAACTCTTCTTCTTCTTCTACCTGTGGTCCAACCCCCCTGCAATGCTAAAGCATCCATGGCAGATGGCCACCCAACCTCTGCTTAAAAACCTCCATGGAAGGAGAGTCCACCACCTCCATGGGAGCCCATTCCACTGTCAAACAGCTCTTACTGTCAGAAAGTTCTTTCTGAAGTTGAGTCAGAATCTCCTTTCTTGTTACTGGGAGTCGTTGGTTCAAGTCCTCCACTCCAGAGCAGGAGAAAACAAGCTTGCTCCTCTTCCATGTGACAACCTCTGAGATATCTGAAGATGGCTAATGTATCTCCTCTCAGTCTCCTCTTTTCCAGGCTCCTTCAACCGTTCCTCCTAAGGCTTTGTTTCCAGAACCTTGCCAATCCTGATCGCCCTCCTCTGCGCACGTTCCAGCTCATCCTTCTTAAATTGAGGTGCCCAAAATTGGATTACAACCCCTATCATCCCCAACCAGCTTTGCCAAAGGTGAGGGATTTTGGGAGCTGTAGTCCAAGGACACCGTTGACAACGGTGTCTCCGAAAATTTTTACACATCACTTGGGAAGACAGGCGAACTAATGCCAGTGTACTGGAAGAAGCAAAGATCACCAATGTCGAAGCAATGATTCTTCAGCATCAACTTTGTTGTATTAGTCATGTTGTGCAGATGCCTTATTATCATCTTCCAAAGCAACAACTCTATTCCAAACTTAAAAATGGAAAGCATAATGCTGGTGGTCAACAAAAGAGGTTTAAAGACTCTCTCAAGGCAAATCTTAAAAAATGTATAAACACCAACAATTGGGAAACACTGGCCTGCAAGTGCTCCAACTGGAGAACAGCCTTTATCAAAGGTGTCATGGGTTTTGAAGAAGCTCGAATTCGGGACGAAAGGGAGAAATGTGCTAAGAGGAAGGCACACTTGGCAAAGCCTCACCATGATCAACTCCTGCCTGGAAACCTATTTCCGCACTGTGGAAGGATGTGTGGATCCAGAATTGACCTCCACAGTCGCTTACGGACCCACTGTTAAAACAGTGTTTATGGAAGACAATCTTACTCGGCTACAAGTGATCGCCAAAGACGAAGAAGAAGTCCAGTGACATCTGGGGACCCAAGGTAGAAGAACACTGGGGTGGACATGGGTCTGTGAGGTACTTGTGGGGAGAGGCGGGATGACTCTCTGCTCCCCTTCCCCTCTTACAATCCCCGTGGGAGCAGCGAGGCCAACCGAGACAGATGCTTGGCAGCTGAAAAGTCACCTCCACGCCAACTCTGTTTAAAAAAACCTCTCGGGACCAGGCACATTCTGATGAGCGCAGCGAAAATCGCAGCAAACAAGCCAAGGAGAATCTCTGGGGGCAAGAAGTGCCCCACGTGCGTGCACACAAAACATACACACGCTTGGCACGAACGGTGTCTCTGCTCAGGTGGGCCTACAGCCCTTCTAAGGTAGAAGGCAGTCTCTGCGTTTGGGATCCCAAGAGACGAAGGACCCATCTGTGCACAGCTTTCAAATCATCCGCAGTGGCCGGGGGTGGTTTGCTGAGTTATGAGGCATGCGTGCATACACAGCACTTATTTAAGACATTCTGGGATAATTATTTCTGTCGTCTGCCACGGATGGATGGCTTAATAGCAAGTCATCCATCATCCCAATTGAAGCGGCCCTTTGGAGCAGTTTCACGCTCTCGCCGCCACTTGCTCCCAGTGTGGCAAGTTGCGTGCGAACATAATTCACGGGGAAACAGAGGCTTCAGAATACAGTGGTGCCCCGCAAGACGAATGCCTCGCAAGACGGAAAACCCGCTAGACGAAAGGGTTTTCTGTTTTGGAGGTGCTTCGCAAAACGAATTTGCTATGGGCTTGCTTTGCAAGATGAAAATGTCTTGCGAGTTCCTGCGGGGTTTTCCCCCCTCCCCCCCCTTTTCCCAAGCCGCTAAGCCGCTTAACAGCTGATCGCTAAGCTGCTTAACAGCTGATCGCTAAGCCGTTTAACAGCTGATCGCTAAGCCGCTTAACAGCTGGTCGCTAAGCCGTTTAACAGCTGATCGCTAAGCCGCTTAACAGCTGATCGCTAAGCCGCTTATCAGCTGATCCACTAAGCCCGCTAAGCCGCTAATAGCCTTTTAGCAGCTAATCCGCTAATCCCTTAAGCCTTTAATAGCCGCTAATAGCCGCTAATAGCACTAAGCCGCTAAGCTGCTAATGGGCTTGCTTCGCAAGACGAAAAAAACCGCAAGACGAAGAGACTCGCGGAACGGATTCTTTTCGTCTTGCGAGGCACCACTGTATTAAAGTTTGCATTTGAGCAGTAGCGCAGCTAGCTGCTCGGGTGCCTGGTGCAGGGGCGTGTCCTGCAGCCAGGGGTGGGGCATTATGTCCTCGTGAGCGGGGTGAGCCTCTCCTGCGTTTGGAGCCTCTCTGCCACCTCCCCCTCAGCTGTAGGGCGGCTGAGGGAGAGGCAGTAGGCAGGTGCAAGTCCCACGCTGCCATTTCCATGTCACTCCTAAAAAGTTTTGTGAGCCCAATTTTTATTTATTTTTCAAACTCATTTTATCACACACACCCCTCAGTTATGACACCTGGGGTGGACCGCACCCCCTTCCTCTGCCACTGCATTTGAGAATCATTCACTTGTTTGTTTTTCAGACCTTTAAATGGAGCAATTTTAATACATCTCTCCTTCAAATGTAAAGGACCCCTGGACGGTTAAGTCCAGTCAAAGGCGACTATGGGGTTCAGCGCTCATCTCAGGCCAAGGGAGCTGGTGTTTGCCCACAGACAGCTTTCTGGGTCATGTAGCCAGCATGACTCAACCGCTTCTGGCGCAACGGGACACCGTGACGGAAACCAGAGCGCACAGAAACGCCGTTTACCTTCCTGCTGCAGCGGTACCTATTTATCTACCTGCACTGGCGTGTTTTCGAACTGCTAGGTTGGCAGGAGGCGGGCCAGAGCAATGGGAGCTCATTCCGTTGCGGGGATTCAAACCACCGACCTTCCAATCGGAAAGCCCAAGAGGCTCAGTCGTTTAGACAACAGCGCCACCCGCGTCCCTATCTCTCCTTAATGACTGGGTGGGTGGGAGGTGCCTTTGATTCTCTCTCTCTCTCTCTCCCTCTTTCTTTCTTTCTTTCTTTCTTCTCTCTCTCTCTGTCTGTCTTTTCCCTCCCTTTTTCTTTCTCTCTTACTTTCTTTTCCCTCCCTCTTTCTTTCTTTCTTTCTTTCTCTCTCCCTCCCTCTTCCTCTCTCATTCTCTCTCTCTCTCCCTCCCTTTCTCTTTCTTTCTTTCCTTCCTTCCTCCCCTCTCTCTCCCCTCTTTCTTTTTCTCTCATTCCCCTCTCTCTTTCTCGCTCTTTCTTTCATTTCCCTCCCTCTTTTTTCTCTCTCATTCTCTCTCCCTCTCTCTCTCTCTCTCCCCCTCTCCCTTTCTTTCTTTCTCTCATTCCCTCTTTCTTTATTTATTTTCCCTCCCTCTTTTCTCTCTCTCTCTCCCCCCCCCTCTTTCCTTCTCCCTCTTCCCCCCTCTCTCTACGCCCCCCCCCCCCACTTGTTCCAGTTTCTTGCTCCCTGCTCCAGCCTCTTTCTACAGCTATAGATTGCAATGGAAGCCTTCCCTCTCAGGTCTGCCAAATGCACATTTCACCTGACAAGACTGTAATAAACGGCTTGGCATAAACGGTGGAGGTGCTGGGGTGAGGCAGGAGGTGCATTTTGCCATGGAAAAGAAAAGAAAAGCGGGGTTTACTCACGTGGCACAGCAACGCCATACTCCTGTGGATTCTCTGCCACCACCTTCTGCTTGAGCTCGTTCAAACGGGACCCCAAAGAACCTGAGAGAGAGAAGGTGTATCACTGCGACTGAACACAAAGCACAGGGGTACCTTCCAGAAGACGGAGCCGAAAGGAACAGGTCAGGAACAAGTCTGCACCCAGGACCTTCCTCATTCTAATAAATAATAATAATAATAAAATTTATTTATACCCTGCTCTCTGCAGCCAAGACCAGCTCAGGGTGGCTAACAACCGATATAAAAACAAACTGATTGAAATACAACTGAAAAACAAGATTAAAATACAACATCAAAACATTAAAATGCAGCCTCATTTCAATGGAAACTCAAATCAAAAACTTTTGGGCGGGTGAAAACATCAGGTCTTCACCAAGGCTAACTATCCAGACTGGTCCTACATGGGCCAGAAAAAAGCCAGGGAAGTCTCCAAATAGGAGTTCCATCACAGGAGGAGAAAGGAAAAAAGAAAGAGGGGGAGACTAGAGGAATTCTAGTCTAAGGTACGTCTCCATCAGTGGCTGAGACAAAGTTCTGGACATCGTCGGGCTTCCACATTTTCGCTCGCCACCCACAACAGCCCTTCCTCCTGAGCTTGAAGAAAGGGGTGTCCTAGAAGCTGCAGAAACCCTGCACTCATTCAGCTCCAAGTCTGGCAAGACCGGCCCTACCGTTAGGCTGAGTGAGATAACCGCCTCAGGCAGCAGATATTGAAGGGTGGCGGTGAGGAACTAAGTGGACAGGCCTGCATGTTAGCACACCACACACAGCCTGCTGTGTTGGGGCGTGCTGAATTTGTCAACTTTCCTATTCCGAAAATGAAGGATGTTAAAAAAAGTTGTAACGTGCCTTGGGAATTAAGAAAAAAATTCAGGGCTTTTTCCCCCAGGAGGAACTCACCAGAACTCAGGCACCTCTCATGTGGGTGCCATTGCCATTATAAAAGAACAAGGTGAGTTCATGGTGAGTTCTGGCACCTCTTTTTCTAGAAAAATAGCACTGGTTAAATTAATCTAACTTAGTTTTGCTTGGTAAGTAAAATGTGTGTAAAATTGCATAGAAATCAATAAAAATGAGTGCCAAGTACCTGCCATTATATATTATTACTATTATCATTAACTATTATTTAGCATTACTTGATTTTTTCAGAAGGTGATTTTTTTAAAAAAAGAATGGTTTTCCAACAACAATTTATGTGCTCTTTAATCAAACATAGATTTATCAAGCTAAATGTTGTCCAGTCACAAAAATGCTAGCAGATTTGAATTCCTCACACCCAAACCCCTTATTTTTAAGACCCATCACTGAAGAAACCTGCAAAAAAATTAATCTGCCAGCCTTGCCAACCCTGGAGGCTGCTTGGCAACTGTAGGCCCAACATGCCTGGGGTGCCTCAGGGACTGATGGGAATTGTAGTCCAAAACTCCCGGTTAGCAAAGCCTGGTGTAAAAGCACTGCTTCTTTGAGACTACCTGGGCTCCAATTAAGGTCAATCCAAATTCCAGTCCTCTTTGGATAGTGAAACCAGGCTTATTTTGAGTCAATCTCTCTATACAGAGTAGAACCTCAGTTTTCGAACGTCTCAGCTGCCGAACGTTTCGGAAGCCGAACGCCGAAAACCTGGAAGTAAATGCTTCCGTTTTTTAATGTGCCTCAGAAGTCAAATGGTTTCCGAGGCGTGTTTCTCATTTTTCTCAATTTATTTTGCCAACGGCCCATTGCGCCTCGGTTGTCAAACGTCTTGGAAGCCGAACGGTTTTCCAGAATGGATTACATTCAACAACCGATGTTCCACTGTATACGGATACAGATAGATAGATAGATACACACACACACACACCACCTCAGGCACAACCCCCCCAAGATTTATTCTCCACTTCTCAGAGGTTTGGGAAAGGCTGGTCTTGGTCTCCAGAATCTCTTTATTTCAGAAATAAAGCCGCTGGGGAAGGCAGCTGTTAAGTTGTGGGTGAACATATCAGACGACACAGCGATTCTTCAAAGCTCTTGTTTATTCACAGGCCAGAACAGAACTGAACTGAAGGGTTCAGCCAACCTGCTTATAGAGAGCTCCACTAGAACGCAACAGTAACCATTTTCTGTAACTATCCAATCACTGAACGTCACTTTCAATCCCTTATTTGCATATGCGGACCTGAGTGAAAACTATCTACAGTATACCCCTGCTGGCCCAGGGTGAGAACTTCAGTACATAATACCAGCAATAGCCTTTTCCTCACAGAATAACTCACCAATCAAAACCACCAGCCTCTTTCTTTCTCCTGGCTGCTGCTGGTATTTGACCACTTCCTCGTAGGTGAGGAGCTCCGAGGGGTGAGGCTGTTCAACCTGCTTGGCTTCACTCTGGCCATTTTGCTTCTCCTTTCGACTCAGCCGGAAACTCCGCCTCAAGCCAGCTGCAAAGCCAAAAAGAACATCATTGTCACCAAGTTTGGTCCGATGGGTTGGGGACCCCCAAGCAGGCTCAAGGTTCTGAACTACAAAAAAAAACCACCCCCAATTCTTAAAGAAGGGGAAAGCCCCAAAACCAGCCCAAATAGCTACTCCCAGTGGCCACAGAATGCTGGCTGAATGTTGCTGGGGGAGCGGGAAATGGGATGGCATATCCTAAGAGACAATGTGACTAAGCCAGAATCCTGTCCAGAAGCACTGCAACGCTGCAACATTTGGTGGCTTGCCTCATTTGTAAAATGCATTAATGCAAATACAATAAATTGCAATACAAAAGCAAGCATGTAAAACGAAAGCAACTTGTAATTATTATTGTTATTATTATTAATTTATTTATACCCCACCCATCTGGCTGGATTTCCCCAGCCACTCTGAGCAGCTCCAAACACAATATTAAAACCATGATAAAACATCAAACATTAAAAACTTCCCTTCAGATGTCTTCTAAAAAGTGAGAGAGTTGTTTATTTCCTTGACATCTGATGGGAGGGCATTCCACAAGGCAGGTGCCACCACCGAGAAGGCCCTCTGCCTGGTTCCCTCTAACCTCACTTCTCGCAGGGAGGGAACCACCAGAAGGCCCTCAGCGCTGGACCTCAGTGTCTGGGCTGAACGATGGAGGTGGAGACGCTCGTTCAGGTATACTGAGCCAAGGCCCAGTATACCTGAAGCTTTTATCGGGAAGCTTTTAGCACCTGATGTTTTGCTGTGTTTGTATATTGTCCTGGAAGCTACCAAGAATGGCTGGGGCAATCCAGTCAGATGGGCAGGGTATAAGGAATAAATTATTTTTATTATCTAAGTAGCAAATGTACATATGATACCCACAACCAAGGCCAGAGTGGTCTACAGACCACCAGCTCCTCACCTATATATTGCCCATTGAAGTATCCTTCGCAATCACAGTCTTCTGCTTAGAAAGAAAAAGATAAGAGAGGCAGATGAACGAAGACGACAGTGCTATATACCAAAAGACAATTTGTTTTGTATGCTGCATCTTTGGTGTTTTTGCATGAAACTTGGGGGGCGGGGGAGGGGGAGGGGAGGGGGTACTGAACTGTTGTATTGCATGTGGGTCCCATGCTTTGCCTGAGCTAAAAAGTAAAGGTAAAGGGACCCCTGACCATTAGGTCCAGTCGTGACCGACTCTGGGGTTGCGGCACTCATCTCGCTTTATTGGCCGAGGGAGCCGGCGTACAGCTTCCGGGTCATGTGGCCAGCATGACTAAGCCGCTTCTGGCGAAACAAAGCAGCACACGAAAACGCTGTTTATCTTCCTGCCAGAGCGGTACCTATTTATCTACTTGCACTTGACGTGCTTTCGAACTGCTAGGTTGGCAGGAGCAGAGACCGAGCAACGGGAGCTCACCCCGTCGCGGGGATTCGAACCGCCGACCTTCTGATCAGCAAGTCCTAGGCTCTGTGGTTTAACCCACAGCACCACCCGCGTCCCTTTGCCTGAGGTATCCTGCATCATATCATTTGCAGCCCCAATCAAAACTATTTCCTCCTCCTCCTTTCCCAACTGGATTTCTGACTTTTGTCACTTAAGGAACAACCATGCCAGGGTCCACAGAGAGACTGAAAGCAAACGGCACCAGGAGCTGAAACACTGGAATGAACAGCTAGCCCCCGAGCCTTTTTTAAAATAACAACATTTATTTATAAATCGCCTGGAACACTAGATGCTGCACAGCCATTAAGTCAGAAAAGAACCAACACCTTGCCCGGCAGGCTTAAAACCTTAAGGAGTTGCTCTTTTCTTGGAGGGAGCAAGTCCAAGAAAGTCAGAAAGGGGGAGAGGGAAAGGAAGAAAGCAGAACTCCCTTGTTCAGCAGGAAATTACCTACTGCGTTAACAAAAGCACCGAGGAGAAACACAATCACTTTTCAGAAACGGCAGGGGCTTAATCCATGTGATTAGCACAAAAATTACACAGTTAAAAAAAAAACGCTCAGCAAATAATAGCTAAGGAAAATTAAACAAGATTGACATTAGAGTCCCCGGGGGCATATTAAGAGGCAACGCAAGGCTTCTCCCCTCTCTGCTTTGTCACGCTAAAGGTCTCTTTGTGCGGCAAACCCTGTTCAAATCCACTAATTAACAAGCTGGACAGGGATACAAGGACCTGGACCTGGGCTGGCGTGGGAAGCGAGGGAAATTAGATTGAGGAGCAAATCAACTGGCCCTTTTCGCACTGCACTGCAATGGCATCACGCCCCAAAGCCTTTCTGAATCAAGCCCACCACCCGCCTTAGACAGGGCTGTGGGCGAGACCAGCATTCACAGGTTTGCTCTCTTGTGCAGAGATTGCCTCTTTGCCAGCCTCCCAAAGAACATAAGACGAGTGTGGCAGGATCAGGCCAATGGCCCATCTAGTCCAGCATCCTGTTCTCACAGCGGCCAGCCAGATAAAGGCTCTGGGTCAGGAGTCAGCTTCGCCTGCTGAACAGCAGCCTGAAGGGGGAGGCTGACTGACCTACGGGGTGCATGTGAAGGCCCCTGCCCTGCTTCTCTCCACCTGGCTTAGGGGCCTAACAGACTCCATAAAGGAGTGCTATTGCTGCTGCTTGTGGGATGTGAAACACAAGAGCAGTCAAGTACAACATTCCTAGAGTGAACATGTTTACACATGGGGAGGAATGTTTGTCCAGCCAGCAGGTAAACTTCCCGTTTCCTTCTGGGCTGGGACAGACTCCCTCTGCATGTGACTAGAGGTGGGTGTGGCCTCACCTGTGCAGGTAACGACAAAAGCACAGGGCAGGGCAGCCATCTCCCTCTCTTTGACTACATGCATCAAAGAAGCAACATCTGCTTAGCCAAAGATGCTCTCTTGGCAAGATAGGACAAAGGGACTGTCTTCTTATGAGATAGTTTCTAGGTATATGTTACTTTTCTAAGCTAAGTCTGCCTTCTGGTATCCTATTGTGAACAGAATGATGTGTGAGTAAACCTTTTTATACTTTTATAGAAGACTGTGTCGTGGCTTATGTCTTATGAGGGAATAAGGGGGAAATACCAGAACAGTTATTACAGAGGCTTTAGCAAGCCTGAGCAAACGCATCCACTGCAAGTTTAAAAAGGGGAATGTTACTCTGCTAAATTGTGAACTTGTTAACACAAGTTGGAAAGGCTATTATCAGACAATATATGCTCTCCTGCATCCCTGAACATTCCCACACTGCTGGGTAGAGAGGACTCCATTTTTGGGGGGGGTTTTATTCCTTTTATTTTTTTATCTATGTCATTTTAAATTGTGATTGATATCAATTCTATATTCTTAGTTTT
Source organism: Podarcis tiliguerta (assembly GCF_965153285.1). Classification (NCBI taxonomy): domain Eukaryota; kingdom Metazoa; phylum Chordata; class Lepidosauria; order Squamata; family Lacertidae; genus Podarcis; species Podarcis tiliguerta. Next base: position 18,436,282 of record NC_139546.1, on the reverse strand, counting down.
AGATTTTATTATTTATGTGGAAATTGTTTTCCATTTGGCTGTGTACTTTTATGTGTTTTATTTATTGTTTATGACTTTTGTGATGTTGGTAATGATGTAAAGCTTGTCATGTTGTAAGCCGCCTTGAGCATTGTTTTAACTATGGAAAGGCAGCATGCAAATAAAATGATGAATGAATCAATGAATGAGAAGGCGGAATGACTCCACCTGCAGCTGATCAGGACACAGAAAAGGCACTGATGATAACCAGCTGGCTCCGGGCTTCTTAAACAGAGCTCTCAGCAGCAGTCAAGTTGTTGCTGGAAACAACACCTGTGGTTCTGGGTCCTTCCTTGTTGCTTCCTGCTATCTAATTGGACCTTTGGCTCTGGGATCTTCTGGATTCCCAGACCTCTGGACTGCCTGACTGTATGTGGATTCTGCTCTCGGGCAAGTGTTCTTCCCAGCCCCTGCTAGCTCAGCAACGGGACTCCGACTGGGGCTAAGACAGAGCCGGACCCACACCCTCTCCCCCCTCTTTAGACTCACAGAAAGTAGCATTCAGAGGTATACACTGTTAGAATTCCTGCTCCATGATTGCAGTCATGGGATTTTTGTCTATCACATGGCGGTATGTGTTTTGACTCCACAGAGTGGGAAGTGACGGAAACAGGATGTTTCTGTTATTGTGTTCAGTGAAGTGGGACTATTGTCCTTTGTTCTTTTTCTCTTTGCTGTCTGATGCTAGAGAGAGAGGGAGCCATGTTGCAGTGCTCCATGTGTGTTTATATGTAAATAAAGTAGATGAGCCAAAATGCTGAGTTGCTGAGGTCTGTTACACAACTGCGCAAATTCTGCGGATCCCTAAATCTGCCGGTGTCGGTTGGCATCAGTCGCTGTGATGTTCGGGATGAAGAAAGCTTTTGAAGCTCCCAAACAAAAGACCAGGAGGGAGAGAACATGCCAGTCGGGCACATGTCTCTGCCAGGGTTCTACTCGAGTGTAGGCTGAACTCCTGACATACACATCATATTCCTGTCCACTGTGTAATGTGGCAGCACTTCGATAAAGGTGAAAAATTAGCCCTTCTTCACACTGTGCACAGTTACACCAGGGAACTCGCTCCCACCAACTTGGAAGACTTTAAAAGAGGATAGGGCAAATTCGTAAAAGAGAAAGCTATGAGTGGATAGTTGGTAGGATGGTCGCACTCTGCCTCCACGGCTGGAGGCAGTGTCGCTTCTGAATGCCGGTTTCTGGAAAACGCAGGAGGGGAGAGACCCGCTCGCAGGTTTCCTTCAGGCATCTGGTTCATAGCTGTCAACTTTTCCCTTTTCTTGCAAGAAATCCTATTCGGAATAAGGGAATTTCCCTTTAAAAAAGGGAAACGTTGACAGCTATGATCTGGTTGGCCACTGTGAGAACAGGATGCTGGACCACTTGACGGATCCAGGAGGCTGCTAATGTTCTTGCATTTAAATATTTTTCAGAATCTCAAGGTTATTCGCACGCACACATTCTTTCTCTGACATGGGAGGGTACAATCCTAAGCCCAGCGGACAAGCAGAGCTTATCGCTGACCGAGCTTGTGTGGGATGAGGCAATACTGCACCATAGGAAGCAAAGTCATGTGTGAAGCACACAGTTTTCTTTTCATTTAAAAAAAGAAATCATGTTCCTAATCCCTATGCTTGCACAGGAAATTCTGAAAACCTCCCCATGCCCACCCATTCAAAACTATGCTATCACCTCCTTTGTTGCAATGTGTCCAGTTGATTTATTTATTTTTTGGAGGGGTGGAATTGGAAGCAAAACCAATGACAGAAAGCTGTACCGATAAATGTACATATGGCACACAAACTATTCTGAGCTTCCTGTAATCTGGATCTGCTTCATGGTTGGCTTTGGTCGGAGAGGGCTGTTTTATTCTACAAGCTCTTTACGTGCAGGGAAAGTCACAGCTTGCTCGCTCCAGGAACAGGCAGTGAACCTACCTTTCTCAGAAGATTGATCGTCTGAGGTCAGCGTGAAAAGACAAGAGGCAGCAGAGTTAAAAGGAGGCCGGGGGGGGGAGTATTCCAAAGCATTAAGGGCACGTGCTCAAATTCTGGCTCTCAATGGGGAAGAGACATGGTTTTGCAGTAAGACAAAAACTGCTCTGCGTGTAAAAGGTCCCAGGCTGAATCGCCAGCATCTCCAAGGTCAGTGTAGACAAAACTGCGCTAGATGGACCAATAATTTGACTTGATATAAGGCAGGTTCCTATGTTCCTAGTGTGCAAGGAAGACCTCTCAAACATGTGGACAGTTGCACGGGGTGATACTAGCAGATTCTCGATTGTTGCCGTAAGTGTAACAGAGGACACTGCGTGTCCACATGGAACCACCAATGCTGGAGATCCCTGGAGTAACCTTTTCATTCATTGCAAGTCCTTTGGCCTGCTTAACAACCCTCCTTCCTTTGTTGGACAACAGATGCTGCCAGCTGAGAGCCTCACGGATGGTTAACACTTTGTGGCCTATTTGTACCATTATTTGGACATGCTATTCACATAGCCAGAACACCTTGAGTTCCCTATTCTCGCCCGCATCATGCAAATGCTTCAATTCAGGATGAATTGCACACAGCAATGGGGTTTTTGGAAACAACGAGTATTTTCAGTTGCCCTAAATCAGCTGAGATCAGAGATTAACGTGCCCGTTTGGCTTAAAGTTGGGAAGCAAAACTAGAAATGGTTTTTACTTGGTGCATGCATCTCCCTGAGGCTTTTGCAACAGCCAATATTATTTTAACTGCAATATCTGATGGATTGGAGTGCATCAACAACAAACTCCAATGCTGCAAATCTTATAAAAACAAAAATCTTAGTAGACAGGAATACAGTTGTACCTTGGTTCTCAAATGCCCCGGAACTCATATGTTTCGGCTCCCGAACGATCGAAAACCGGAAGTGAGTGTTCCGGTTTTTGAACGTTCTTTTGGAAGCCGAATGTTCAAAGGGACTTTACGCAGCTTCTGATTGGATGCAGGAAGGTCCTGCAGCCAATCAGAAGCTGCACTTTGAAAGTCAAATGTTTCGGAAAGCCCAGGAGGACTCCCAGGCTGAACGCCTGAGGGCCCCAGTCCTGCCACTCTCCACCTGGCCTAGGGCGGGGCCTGACAGGCCTCATAAGGACTGCCGCTGTGGCTGCTACCCATCAAGGACTGGGATATTTTGGGGAAAGTTTTGTTGGGAGTTATTGCTGATATTAACTTTTGTATCTTTGTTTTTATGTGGAAATTGTTCAGTTTGGTTATGTAGTTTTTAATGTGTTTTCTTTATTTTTATGACTATTTTGCTATATTTGTAATTATGTAAATCTTTTCATATTGGAAGCCGCCTTGAGCATTGTTTTAACAGTGGAAAGGCAGCATACAAATAATAAAATAAAATAAAATAAAATAAAATAAAATAAAATAAAAAAGTCAAACAGCCTTCTAGAATGGATTCCGTTTGACTTCCAAGGTACGACTGTATAACCTCTGAGTAGACACATCTAGGACTGCACTGTTTAAGTGCAATTCAAGTGAATTCTTTTCTTTTTTTCAATAAATCATTTTTATTAATTTTTGCATATGTTTTCCAAACATCACATCACATAATCCTCATTTTGGCTATTATAGTCTGAGACTTCCATCAATCCTGTCTAGTGATTTTCAAATTTTCTATCTAATCTTGCATTTTATTATTATAATTAATGCTTTTAAAGTTCATTTCCTAATTATTTCCTTCCTAAATCATTTTACAATAATTTATATAGTCCCCCTTACAAAACTTCTCGTAAACCTACAAGCGATGTTAAAAGGTAAAGGTACCCCTGCCCGTACGGGCCAGTCTTGACAGACTCTAGGGTTGTGCACCCATCTCACTCAAGAGGCCGGGGGCCAGCGCTGTCCGGAGACACTTCCAGGTCACGTGGCCAGCGTGACATCGCTGCTCTGGCGAGCCAGAGCCGCACACGGAAACGCCGTTTACCTTCCCGCTAGTAAGCGGTCCCTATTTATCTACTTGCACCCGGGAGTGCTTTCGAGCTGCTAGGTTGGCAGGCGCTGGGACCGAACAGCGGGAGCGCACCCCGCCGCGGGGATTCGAACCGCCGACCTTTTGATCGGCAAGCCCTAGGCACTGAGGCTTTTACCCACAAGCGATGTTACATTAATGCAATTGTCTTTCAAATAAGTCAAGTGAATTCTAGAAGTTTTTGTTCAGATGAGCATATCATGGCTTAAGTAGGCAATATATGAATTAAGTCTTTTCTGCATGCATGCAACCCTATGAGCCACAACCGGGCCAGGAAGTCTCTTTACTAACCACCGTTTTCCAGAAAACTGGGGAACTATTGTTACCCTGCTTCAAAACAATTTAGGATATTAAACCAACTTCAAAGCACGACTTAAGATCCCAGCTTCTTCCAAAGTTGGTAACCAACTTTGGTTTCCTCGGCTTATTATACAAAGAAAGGATTGTCGAAACACATTCAACAGCAAACACTTCCCTCCCATTATGGGGATTTTAAAGTGAGGAGGGCATAAAGGCACTGAAAGCTGCTAACATACTTACATTGGCATGGCTGAAGAGCTTTTGTGTGCATAAATATATGTACTTATTATAGCTGCATGAAAAAAGTTGATTATAATTATAATTGGTGTTATATCCATTCAAGTCGCGCAGTCTGCCTTGCGTTATATTCACCGTGTAAAAAATTAATTGTATGAAACAAAGCATTTCAAAATGTGGGAAATTTTTCTGCTAAAAAGATTCGACTTCCAGGGGTTATGCAATGCTTCGTTTTTAAACGCAAATAAGTGCTGGGGCTGCCTGAAATCCAGATGTGCAAGGGGTGAGTAGAGATGGTCAAGGAAAAGACCAGCTGCCCGTGTCTGTTGCATGCT